>NC_141710.1:14922783-17835283 GCF_971803275.1 Cyanistes caeruleus
TTTTCAGCTGGAGGTTTGAAAATCCTTTCTGAAGTCAGACAGCCAAGTGGAATATATTATTATTACCACCTCTGTTTTACAGATGGAAAACTTAATGCTAGAAAAATTAAAAATCTTACTGAAAATAAAGGGACATGTCAGAATCTGTGAGGAAAGAGAGATGAGCAGATCCCATCTTGTTCCAAAGTGCTGTGGCTGCATCAGACCTCTACCAAATCAGTCATCCTGTATCTCTCCTCTCAATTTGTATTTGCAAGCAAAGTGCTCATGGATACAGTCTTTGGAAACTATCACACAAAAAGTTTGGCAAAGAGGTCAAAATCCATGCAAATTGCTTAATCCTGCAATGATTGGAAATAAAAACAAAACAAACAAACCCAAAAAACTCCAAACAAATAAAACCACCGAAACAAACCAGAAAAAAGCAGGGCACTATGGAAGTTACTCTGCAACTCCCATAACCAAATCTCAGACTTCACCTCTAATAAGTAAAATCCACAGTTAAGCCATTGTTTCAGGGTAAGTCAATAGCAAATAAAAAATTCAATAACATAGGTCCAATAGCCACTTCTACTTTTTTTTGGCATATAAGCTTACCAGTTCACAGTTAGATAGTAATACCTGGTCAGAAATAAATGGATACTGCACCTACATTTTTCACATTCCTCTGAAATAACTAAGTAACCCTGGAGCCTTGAGCCTTGAAAAGGACAGCTAAGACTCAGACTCCTACAAACAGGAGGAATTATTGTTCTGTCACTTCTAGTGCTAGAAAGAAGCAACAGGAAACCACCCTTGTGGAAGGCAAAGGGAAAATATCAAGAATAGGGTGGGTCTGCCCCACCTCCACTAAACTTCTTTGCTATGGGATGTTTTAAATTCCAGAGATTTACATGAGCTCATAAAGCAATCGGATGAGCTGATGGAGGAAAAATCCCTGACTGAATATTAAGGAAGACATAATTTAAATCAAGCCAGTTCTCTGTGAACACCAAATTCTTAGATAAAGGGAAATATTCTGGGGTGGTGTAGATATGAATTTGCACCACTCCTGTCTTCTTTCTTTGGTATTTATGGGGAAGAACACTGAGCTGGAATGACCACTCATCTAACACAGTGGGTTAGGTCAGGTTCTTAATTTCAGGCTTATATACCCTGACATATGAAAGATACTGAAAAGCAAAGGTTTAAATTCCAGTTTCTCATGCAGGTTATTTTTCTTAAAACCAGACTTTTGCTACTTCTGTCTTTAAAAAATCACCAGCAGCTGACCAACACTATAATGATATGAGTCAGGACCAAATGTTCTTGAGTGAATACACTCCAGATTCAACTTCCCTCCAAGCTCAGTTGCAGACAATTCCTACAACAAGAGCATTTATTTGAGTCCTGGATACCAAAATGCTTTCATCAAATGAGCCAAGCCAGAGATGAAGCTGTGTCTTCACAAAAGCCAGCATTTGAGACACAAAAAAACTTGACAGGTAAATAAGATACTAAAAAATTCCCCAGAGGACAGGTTTCCATCAATGAAATTGCAGTTTCTTCTGCATACAATGCAACTAATGGAGTCAAAAGCATGTGATGGAGCCAGTGCTGGATGCACTGGTACATCCCCACAAAATGCATCTCCAAAGGAGGTGACAGCTCTGGGCACTAATCTTTACTCTCTCCCTTTAACTATTCTGCAGTTGTGTGCAGGAAAAAAATCCCAGCTCTTGAGAATAACACTCCACTTGCAAAGCCGGTTCAAATGTCTCTGCAGAGCAGGAGGATCACCTTCATGTTCCCTTGAGTCGTTGGCTTACAGCTCCTCAGAGCTGTCCGAGCAGATTGAGGGACCTGGTTTGGATACACAGGGAGTTCTTAAGCTGCTCAGACAGAGAACAGCTTAAAAATGCAGAGCAGCACCTTGGTGCTGTTGGCTCTGCCAACTTAGCCCCACAGAAAGGTGAAACAGCTGCACAAACTTGCAAGGCTGTGCTCCATGTAAGACTTGGAGAGTGACACTTTATCCCAATCCACCCATGGTGCTGTCACAGACGAGTGGAGAGAACAAAACCCCAGCAGTGCAGATGCAAATACTAAAGGTCACAAATAGTACATCACCCACACATCCTCACTGCACCAGATACTGGACATTCACCCAAACACCACACACTGAGCAGGTGGGCAAAGAAATGGGGGTTTTCCCTATTTAATAGAAGAGCAGAGACAGAAGCTGGCTCAGCCAAGGTTACACAACAGCAGGTAGAGGTCTGGCAGTCTCAGGGACACAACACAGGACTGAGAACCCTTCTCCTCAGGTTCAGGATGGGACTTGGCTAAAAGAAAGTCCAGGTTAGTGATGGATGTTTCAGACTGAGCACCGCTTTCCTCCCCACTTTTCAGTGTAGTATTACTACCTTAAGTTAAAGGAAACAATTATAAAGCTGAAGCCAATCAGTCCAACCTGACTTTTCTTATAGTCAAAGCCCCGAATTCCTACCTGGCAAAACTCTCACAAATGTATCTGAAAACCCTGCAGGGTGCAGCAAGGAAAGCCCCTTCAGAACTCAAGCTGCTATTTTACATTAAGAGACATTTTTAGCCTGTAATTTTATCTCTTCTATCTCTCCCCATTGCTTGAAATTAAAATAAACATGGACCAGGGCCTAGGATTTTATTTTATCTGTCACATATTGCTATCATTAAACACACTTGAAATGAGTGGGTTTAGCTCAAATAAAACTGTCTCTTCCCTCTCCCTTTCTTAGCTCAACAAACATAAAATAGGAAACTGCACTCCAATATATTCAAGAAGAAACACACGTTACATCATGAGTAGATGATCCATCTGGCAGACTGACATGGTAATAAGTTTGCTTAATTGTCAGGTCAGGCATATTACAGACCCAGTCTGTCAGTCCTTTTATTACAGCTCTGTCTGTACTGGGGAATTTCAACCTCCTCACACTCCGTATGTGCAGACATGGAATGCACCCATATGGTACAAGGACATATGCATGGACACATATATGAAGTGTCATTCAGAACAAGGAGATTAAATTAAGAAAGGAAATGCTGAAGTCAAATAGCTCTTAGCAGCTGTATACATTTCAGTCTGGAATAATCACCCAAAGAAAGCAATGAGATATTTACATTTAATTTATTTGAAACTGGGCTGGAGAAAGCACTGATTATAGGGGATAATCCAGCACTGCCTCATAAGGAAAACAGACAGAGATCCTCAGATGTTCCCTCCATTTATACTTTTTAAGAAATCAGCCCATCATTTTGTTTTTGGCTCCATGAAGCTCCGATCATGCAGACAGTGTCCTGAGATTGTCCGTATGTCCTCCTGAGAAATCACTGAGTACGTTCAGCAAATGATTGAATTCATCAAATGCATGTTTTGCTTTTAAAAAGCCCACAAAACAACAAAAGCCACCTTCTTCCTTCTTTGCCTTTGTGCCTTACCTCACCTCCTCCTCTCCATTAATGAGCTCAATTCTGAAACAGTTTTATTTACAGGAAGGTTTTAAGGTGTTCTAAAATACAATTTGTAGGAAAGATGCCAAATATAAATCGTATTTTCTAGACCTGCCTGCATTTGTGATTTTACATGAGCACGCACACATATGTTCAATATCCAAACAGCAGGTGTTCCCTAAAGTTTTATTGCCATTAGTTAGAAATGACCACATTACTCAACAAAGTCAAAGCCAAGTCTTGTCAAAGGCAAGTCTTGCCAGAAAGTCTGATGAATTCCAGTATTAAACAGTCCTGCTTTGGGGTGCTGGCTCTGGCTCTTCCAGATATCTCCAAAACCTAACAGTGATCTACATCTACCCGAAAAAAACACTTAACTATTCATCCTCTGTGTGGTATCTCCACAGCTTTTCTAAAGGAGCAGAAAGTGCTGTCTTGAGCACGGTAGCAGCTGCCACTGGGGCCTCATAAAACACCATGATCTTTGTGGTAACCCTTTTCCACAGCCAGATTCCTTGTCTTATACTTTGGACATGAGCTGCTGATCCAGATTCCAGTCAAAATCTTTCCAGAAGAAGATTAAATATAATTCCAAACAATATCTGTACTATCTCCCTGCTGAACTACACAGTGATAAAAAAAAAAAAATCCAGCCTAAGAACCACTTTTCTACCACCTTTTAGAACTGTAAAAGGGTCTTAGATGTACTGATATTCCATGTAATGCACAGTTGATCTTTCTGCAAACCAGCACAGTAAACAACCCCAACATCTTGTCTTCCCCTCTTGATAATCACAGCTTGAAGCTGCTTGTGCATCTTGGCTTTCTGCTGGATGGAAGGAGAACTGTACCCCGCATCTTTCTTGAATTCTCCTGGGATCACAAGTTAATGGTTTTAGAAGACAGCATCAAAATTGCCTGAGACCCCAGGATGACTGGAGTGATTGCTGATACACAAGATGGCAATTCTTCATGGTTCTGAGCTGCCTGGGACAGGAATGGGTTCTCATTGACATCTTACAAATCACACTGAGGGGGGAAAGGTACTCATCGTCTTGTCAACCCAGAGAGAAACAACGCTGCTACTTATGGCAAGACAGCAAAGTCTCTGACCTGGCTAATGCTGGCAATCAGGTGAGATGATTGCAACAATCCTGCCTGTGAGGCACATAATGCCATGCAAACTGCACAACCTGCCCTTGCTCTTATTGTATTTATGCACACAAAACTACTTCCTTCCAAGTGAAGAATTCACTGTAAGATTCAAAATATTTCGTTTGGGCAGGGAGGAATCAGGATCAGACTGCAAACATTGGCAGAAGTATTTATAACTGCTTCAAAATCTCATTTTTCTGGCCAGGTCCTTTTTTTGTTTAGTTTTCTTTTTTAAATCTGTGGGGGAAGACAGTAATACCCATTGGACCAACACATTATTGATTTTCCATAGAAACAGCAGTTAGTTAGAGTGCTCACTTTCAGCAGTGAAGCAGCATGTTAGTTTTATCTTACTGTATTTTTTTTTTTCATTTCATCCTCTTTTACATACTCATAGAAGTTTCCTATTCACTACTGAAACACCATATGGTGATAATATATGCTAACACAGGCACAGTGACACAGTCCACAAGCCTGCTATTGAGCAAAAGTTGACAACATAAGGCTGAGAGAATTGTAAGTGCTTCCAAGCCACAATAAGTACGTCACCTAATTGCATTTTACTGTGATGCAAAGAAGTCTGAGTCAAGGAAGGAACTTCCTTACAATGAAACTGTAACAGCCTGGAGTAATTTACAGTTACTTGAAGAGCTAGAGCAAGGATCTATCAATTCCTGGCTTTCAGATACAGGCTAGATGTGGGCTGGGTTTTTTTTAGCCTAGGCAGCTTTAATATACAGAAGGAGACAATGCATTTCAGCATCACAGTCATCTCTCAAAAGGTTCCAGACAGGAAGGCCAAAGGCAATCAAGAGAAAATATAGACACTGTTTCTCAAACCATTCACAGATGACTCTGCCTCTTACTTTAATGAACTAGGTTTTGAACTAGAACATCTTGGAACAATCCTGAGATACATCCAGGCTACAAATAGATCAGGTTTATTTACACACTGGTAGAGCAGAGTCTGATGTAGAAACTACAGGGCCAGATCTCACTTTCTGTGGAGCTCTAGGTCCTTACATGTGTTCCTACCTGAAATGAAGCTGTGAATAGACCCGATCTGCCTTTGGAATGGCCAGCAAAGGCTCCAGGGAGAGGTTGTCCCTCCCTGGCAGGGCAGACCCTCAAAAAAAAACAGAGCACAGAGAACAGGATGGACCAGTGAGTGACAACACTATCCCAGAATGTCACTGATGTCTGTCCAAGGCCCTGTTTTACAGCAAGCTGCAAGGTCTCTCTTGTGCCTCAATTCTCCATTTGCAGAACAAAAGAACCAAACTTCTCTCACCCCAGGGCACAACAAGGATAAACACATGGAAAGTTGCAAGCACTCCTGCAAACAGGCAACAATAAGCAACAGGAACAAATTCACGAATAGTTTACATGCCAAGGCTTCCCAGTGTGTTAAAGCCTTCACCTTTCAAACTGCATTTAGAAATTACCACTGCAGAAGGCAGCTGCCCTGCTCTTCCAAGGAGAACAATTCCACAGGAACTCCCACCAACAGAATCTATACCTGCCCTCCAATGGTCTCTGGATAGATTCCAAGCAATTTCAAGGCACACCAAGGCAATGCCCTCCTTGCTGTGAGCGTGATGCATGAATCACAAAGTCATCACTCCCATGTTGGTGGAAATGGCCTGGGGAATACGCCCAGCACAGTCCACAGTGGAAGCAAAGTCCCAAGTGATGTATTGCCATGCAGGTGTTTCTACAAGTTGCTGTGCTGTTCCCTTGGCGCTGAACTATTTCCTTTCCCTAGCAGGGAGGGAAACGCAGCTGGTTCCTCCTGTGCACAGAAGAGAAAAACACAACACAAAAGGAACAGAAACCATAGAGAGCAGAGCAAAGGAAGCCTGATTTCCTATGGACTTGTGTCTTGCGTCTTGAGCAGACTCTGACCCTTCCTGTTCTCATCTGTTACCTCTCCTGACTGCCCCCCTGCTTCCCTTCTCCCCCTAGTATTAGCCTTGGTATTTGTCTGTGTGTGTCAGCCAAACAATCCATGTTCCAGGTCAGAGATCCTGGTTACAGCACAGTCTGGAAGAGCAAAAGTTCAGGACACACAGCAGGCTTGGAGCTCGCTGTGCACGTGTGCAGTGGGGCAACCCCATGGGCCAAGCAAGGGCAGCCAGAACCTCCCTGCAGCTCCCCAAGACAGGGATCTGAGGGACCCCTCCTCCCCAGCCACAGAATTCCTCGCACAGATACCGCCCCCACAGACCCACTTAAAAGTGGTCACAGAAATCAAACCATATGTGGGGAGCAGCCAACGACTGGACACCAGTGGGTGCTGGGCAGAAAGAATTCATCAATTGTGCTTTCATTTCAAAAGGCTCCAGTTATTTCCTTGGCAGGCACTGGGCAGAAGAGTGGCTGCCACACACGGGGAAATCAACCCCACACCCAAGACCTCTTGTAATGTTCCTGACAGGAGGTGTTCTCACACACGCTCTGCCCCTGCGTTCCCATGGGGTATGAAATGAAGATAAATCCATGACAGGGCGCCCATGGTGTGGCTTCAGCTCCTCTGGTGACTCAGGCATAAACCAAGTCATCTGATCTCCCAGTGCCTAGGTTCCTCCCCTGCCCATGAGACAGCCAGTGTACTTCTCCATTTCACAGGGCTGCAGTCATGGTGGTGAATCTGATGCTGCTGAAGCACTCAGATGCATCGATCCATGCAAGAACACGAGCAGAGGCTGCGTCCCAACAAAACACAGGTTCCTGCCCCAGAGGCAGCTGCTCTTTGCTGGCTGGACACACGGACAGCTCGTGAAGTGCACCGCAGCCCTTTGAGGAGTGTGCCAAACCACAGCGAGTGCCAAAATGCAAGGATGGGGAAATGATGACAAGCTTCCTGAGATGATGGCTTACAGCGGCTCGGTCCCATTGTGGGGAAGAAGATGGAAAACAAAACATAACAATAGGTAGAAGGCCTTGAAAAGCTTTAGAGAATAAGAGCCCTGCTCTCAACCACTCACAGCAAAACAATCACAAATGCAGAATGAGAAAAAGACCACATTATGAAGCACTATTTGCTTTTTATCACTGTTCCCAAAGTAAATGTTTATCTTTATCCATATACAAATTTGAGATGCCTGCACAGATTTTAAAGTCCAATATATCCAATACTAGTCGTCATCTAAAGCTTTAGCCAAACACGTAGGCAGAAAACCAAAATGGATGCAGAAAAAGAGGGGGGAAATGGAAAAGGAAACCTTACTGATATTTCTGTGAACTTGATTATATATCAGAAAAAGAAACAGCAGGAGTAGTGCTGATTTATTTTCACTCTGATGATAGTACAAGAGGAAGAAATAATACCCTGCAAAGGTCACTCTTATCCTGTTCATCTGTGACAGCTGATAATCCGGGATCGCAGAAAACTTTCTTTAAAAATCTTCATGGACATGCTCTTATCAAAAGGATTAAGGTTTAATACATACCAGCAGATGCAACCGATTCAGGCATCTGCTAATCAGAGCAGCATCAGCTGCCGCACGCACCGGCTGGAGCTGATGACTGCGGGAAGGTTTCCCTTCTTATAGAGAAAGACCAAATCCAAACGTACATTAAATCATCTCTTGGCTGTGCCTCCCAGCTCACACGTTCATGGCTGAGCATCCCTGTCCTGTGCACGCTCCTGCCTGCACACACGTCAGGGACGGCAGGACAGATGTGCTTCTCACAGCCAGCGCGCCCACAGTGGTCCTCCTGGAAAGCTCCAACCCTGGGACCACCTCAAACGCCACCCACATGGGGTGGGAATGTCACTCTGCCTTTTGAGAGGGGAACCACAGCAGGAAGGGTTTCTGGATGTAGAGGCTTTGCATTTTGAGTGCTGGGAGGAGCCTACTGAAATCACTCCAGATGGGATTTTTCCTTTCCTATTTTCAGTAATCCACCCGGATTTTCCAGACAGCACAAAGCCAGCGTGCTGCTGCTGCTAGAAGCAGGATCACAGCTCTCAGAGGTGAACCCATCTTCAGAACAATCCATGCAACTCCTGATGCCCATGACTGTGGCAAAAGTGTCACAGCCCACCAAGAACAGCCATAGCCAACAGCCTGCAGTGAGTCTGAACAAGCCATCTGACACTGCTCCAAGGGCTGGAGCTCACCAGCTCAAGGCCAGCTTGGGCACACCACTGTGAGCCACTGTCATTCCTCTGTGTCCACATGAGCCATCCAAGTCAGCAAAACAGCAGCACTCACAGCCTTCAGGAAAAGCTGTGTCTCGCATAAAAGCTCTGGAGTAGCTGGATGGTCCTACTAAAAGGTCATCAACCCTTTAGGATGGACAACAGCTGCTTCTCATTTTCAGCAGATGAGCTCATTTCCAATGAGCCCCTTTGTCCTACAACAGAGATTCAAATGCCTACAAAGCCCAAAAAGCACAGACCTTAAGAGAACAAATACAAAGAGCCCTTTGCAACAGGGAAAGCATTGCCTGGCTATTGTGCTGTGCTGCTGGACACTGAAGACACCTTGGCAAAGCAGTGCAGATGCCCAGCAGTTAGATGTGCTCAGACCAGCAGAATGAGGCCAGGAAATTTTTATTTACCTCAAATATCATATGTGAAGATGGCAGAAGCTAAGCCATCTATTTCAGCCCAAAGTGAACATCTGAAAAAGCCATATCCCCTGGAGTCCCGTAACTGAGGAACCATAAAACTCTCTGTCACATTAATGCTACAGGAGGGAGAAATTCATTCTGAACCCACCAAATCAATCTCAATTTGCTTGTACCCCTAAATTTTCTTTCTTAAAAGAAATAAATACATTCCTGACAACAACTGAAGTTCTGTAACATACCCTGTGGACTGCACTTCCAAAATCCTCATGGTGCAAACCAACCAAAGCAGCCAGGCTCAGGCAAGTACCAGGAACAATGAAACTGACTCTGAGCCTGGAGTAGCAAATTTGCACAGACATTTTGAGTTCAGATTCAGTGATGTGTTTTTCACAGAGCCTCACAGCCCAAACCCAGAGCAAAAATAAGGATCTTTCTCAAAGCTGAGGGAATGTGCTTCCCCTCGCTGGGTTGGAAGCTTTAATCATGGTTGGAGACACAACTCTGCATAAACCAACATAAAACACCTGAACTCGCAGCCATGCATTCTTGACACAGCTATAAGTGGGGCATTACAATTAGAAATTCACAGGGAAGAGACCTCCTGGGAGTCTTTTGCCTTGTTTTTTGTTTTTTGTTTTGTCTTCAGCACTCAACATTTTGCCTTGGTTTGCCATCGTACAGCTGAAACTGTTCAATCCTGTCCCACCACTCTGCAAGAAAATACATCCACTGCCTTTCTCTGCTTTTATTATCCCCAAATGGTTATCAAGAGAAGTGACAGGATAACCACCAGCACTGTCAAACATTTAAATCCCTTTTAAATTCCAGTCATTAGAAGACATTATTTCCCAGTATGCTTGAAACTTAATGAAAATATATCATTGATTTTTTAATTCAATGTTCTTTACATTTTTATTGTTCTGTGGCTCACACTGAGAATAAGCCTCTTTTCCTTCAAAATAGTGCTCACTTTGGCTTAAAGTGCTGGATAGTGACAGATGTCTAGTACTGGGGGCAATGACACAGGGACAGGGACACAGGCATGAATCCTTAGATATCTTGCCTAATTCTGCCTTCATGTTCCCCACCTGTTTGCACAACCACATCACCCAAAGGCCTTCAACCCAGACCAAGGTTCCACATTGCTACATGCCATACACATGGGGAGCAGGAGGCAAATCACACTGAAGAGGTTGCCAAGCTACAAGGACAGAAGAGATTTTGAGAGGAAGGAGAGGAGAAACATTACATTCAAGGACATTTAGCACAGCAGTGCTTGCTGGGAATGAAACAGGTCTCCAGAGTGCCCAGTTCCCTCTGGATCAAGCTGCCTCCAAGAGCTGTGTACAAGTAAGTTGCATCTTGACCATGGTGCATCGTCAAACAAGATTTTTTTTTTGCTATTTTGCTATTTAAATACTTAACAAATATTGGCTACAGAGCATTTGCTTTTAGAAAAACCTTAAATACCATCAGACCAGGTACATCTTATTACCTGGTACATCTCCCACAAAGTGCTATTTTGCCAAACAGACATCCTGTTGGAAATACAGGATAAAACTCAAGATTTTTGGAAGATAGGTGTCCAATTTCAGACGAAGCAATCATCATTCAATACATAATTCACAGCAGGGACAAAAAATTCTGAGCTTAGGTGTGCTGCTATTTCCAGTATTTCATTTTCACAGTCTCTGCTGGAAGCCCTTTCTCCAGAGTCACAAAGTTTTCTTGTCTTTTAAAAAATGCAAACATTTTCTTTATGGGCTGAAATTTAGCATGTTTGGTTTCGGGTGGTTTGTTATTTTTTTTGGTTAAGGTCTTGCTGTACTGATCTCTTATGCAAGGATTTAAGCAGAACAGGTAAAAACTGGGGAAAATACCCTTTAATAGAGGAGTCAGATGACCACAGCATTCACTAGGCCTCTACTTAGGGGGTTCACACAATTTATGACTTGCCCCTGCTCCCATCCATGGAAATTATGCACCTAATATCTTGTCTTTTACTAATGTCTCCCTTTACTAATGAAAGATACAGTGGGTTCTCTGCCTCTAAACTTTCCAATGAGGTACTGCAATTTAGAAGGTGTGATATGTACACAGAAGCACATTGAAGCTGCACAACAGGAGCTCTGTACTTTACCCATCACACTAGTACTTCCAAACTGCAGCAAACAGGAGGAAAATATTAATTAGATTTTTTCATAATGCATCTGCAGTTCTTCCAACAACACCCGAGGCAAATTAAAGCTCATATGCCACTGCAGTCATGGCAATTTTGAGATCATGTTGGTCACCTTGTCCATTTCAATTTACTGTACCAGAGGGCTAGAACTGGTCATGCTGGTGAAGGTCATGCAGATCCTTTCAAAAACTTCAGTTCTAGCTGAATTCTTTAAATAAAGTCTCTCCTACACCACCTCACATGACAGAAAACATCCTTAGATGCTGCTCTGTTGAGGCTAAAGATGATGATTTAGTCTTGTAATTTTCTGTGCTTTTAGCTATGTGCAATTTTGAAAGAAAAAAACTTGCATTTAATCACTTCTGACTGCTTCTGTGACTCAGTCAGAGACACTTTTGCTCGCAAGACACGGACTCGGCCCTTTGCTTTCCTATTCAGCTGCTGAGAATTAGGCAGGACCCCGAGGTACTAGAGGGCACTGCTGACCACAGGTGCCCAAACTCTCTCCCCTCCTTCTATTAATGGTCATTTTCAGCTCATGGCAGTGTCCTCTCACCTGCCCAGCAAACAAAAAAAGTCACCAGTGACAGCCAGGTAAGCAATGCAGGGATGGTGCAGAGATTCACCCACGTCCTCAACAGCAAGGGCTAAGGGACGTTTTCTGGGGTTGATGTTGGCCCACCCTTTCTGAGAAACATCCCTCCGTGCCAGAGGCACCCCCTGGAGTGTCTTTGCAGTCTTGAACTCATACCAAGGATCAAGAGAGCTTCCCTTTGTGTGAATTTAGTCCAATGGGCTGCGTATGTTAAATAAACTGTGTGTCGTTACCCTGCTATCACTCCTAGTCCAGTGAGAGAGGATTATGTTACGATTTATCTTACGTTGCTTTAAAACTGCCTTGAAGATAATATAAAAAAGAAATGTAACAATAAAATTTCTTATTCCAGAATAGGAGTATCCCCAAGGGCAAGGTATTCCTATAAAATTATTATAATGCTTTAACCACGTAAGCACAACTGAAAACATCTTCTCTGAAAACAAGTCATGGCTCTTTTTTCCTATCTGCAGCCATTATCCTGATAAATTTGGGAAGGTCAGCTAAGGTGTAATCCAATAAATGTGCTGATGTTCTGAATAAGTACCTTACAATTTGCAGCCTAATCTATTATCCTACTATAAGACCATCAAATGACTCACCAGTTTTAATACTTAGTACAGATCAAACAAAGGAAAATATCAAAGCTTTACGTTCTAGTTCCACCTTTCAAGGACTTGTTTGAGTTCTCTTTAATTACAGCAGATGATACATCCAACTCTGGCATTTTCTTTCTCTAACAGCTCTAGTTAGAAGTTTCTGCAGCAGTACTTTTCACAAGGCATCATTACATTAACCAAGAGATGCTGAAAAGTCAGATAGACTGAATAAATCAAGTTGTGATTTGATCCCAGAGATGGAGTTCAGCTTCTTCTGCCCACCAGATCACACAGTGTGTAGTGCACCTGGGAGCCTCACCATCCTGGTGCTCCTGGGTGCAGGTGACAAGTCTGCAGAGCCCCCACCTGAGTTGTGGCAGAAAGCCATGGAAATAAGCACATTTATGAACAGGAATGAGCTCATCACCTTGGAGGGTGATGAACTTCACAAGTCAGATTAAGTCCCAGACTTGGGCTATGACTTCAAAACCTCCAGAAACTCAAATACACCTGTACATATAGCTGTACACAGCCTACAGACCCACACACGTGTAAGAAATGAGACCAGTCACGAGACTAGGAAGGAAAGACAAGGCATAAACATATCTAGGATGATTTTAAGAGATCTCAAGAATTGCCCTTTTAAAAGTGCCATCAGGGTGTCACCACTTCCTCTGATAAATAGATGACATCTCACCAGAACTTGAATAGCTCCACTCAAGCACTACCTAGATGAGTGACAAAAATTAGCCAAGTCGCTGTCACCCCTGCAGTCCTCGTCTAGACACAGCAGAGAAGTGCGAATTCCAGTCTGCCTTGCTGGGCTACAGCCACCCTGACAGCTGAGCTCCGATCCAAGCCACTTCATGAGATGTGGATATCTGGATCCTTCTGGCAGCGCGACAGGCAAAAGTTAACAGAACAGAAAAACAACAAGAAAATAAAAGCACAAAAGTACTTGTGAACTGAGAAGGTTTTAATTCACAAGTCATTGTTGGTTGGAAGTTGAGGCAAATGAAATGCCATTTTTTGCAAGTATTTTTCTAACAATCTCTGTGGCAATCTGACAATCGGGACCAGAGCCTCTTTGCTCAGAGGTGCGGCAGCTTTTGAGCCGGTGCCCCCTCAGAGCAGCTGCACCCTTCTCCCCATTGACAGCCACATCTGGATGCTATCAGGAGGAACTGGCAGGCCCTCTCGCAACAAATACCAAGCACTTAGCAAATTGACTCCAGAAGTCGATGCTGGCCCCTTTCCCACTCCGTGTTTACACAACGTGCCACTAACCTGTTGAGTCCGAGGTTTGTATGGAGAGCTGCTCTCTAGGTCGGCCAGGATGCTGGTCAGAGAGTCGATTTCTGCATCTAAACTGCACCGCCTCTCCTCAAGCGTCTTGCCACCAGGCTTCACCTTAAAGAAGAAAGAAAAGTTCCAGTCATTCAAACCACTTGGCCTGGTGCTTGGTTTCTTACTGTCCTCACGGAGCTGCACCCATGCCCAGCAATAACTCTCAGGTTGCAGGGACAAACATGCTGAAATCCTATAGCTGCCTCCATCTCACAGGAATTTATGCTGCTTTGGGGCTTTTCTTCACCTAATTGCCACAAGGGTCCCATTGTGTAAAACTGACTTGGAGGATTAGCAATTCAGCAATCTGCTGCCAAACTGAAGAGGCAGGACAGTGCTCACAATAAGATGGAGAAGATGTTATAGAACGATACCTGTCTGGAAAGACAAAGCTGGGGACAGGCTTGGAGCACCTGGATCATGAGAGCATTCTTCTGCCATGTTCTCATCTTAGGCAAGGCACAAACAGAACAGTGCTACAAGCCACAGTAGCTAATAACTGGCCACATGCACCTATTCTTATTTTAAATCAATTCTTGGTAGGTGTACCTGTCTGATTCAACACTTCTTCACAAATTCCATCTGAAAAATGAGCTCCTTCAAGAAGGAGAGAAAAGGTTCAATCCATTTCTAGCAGATTGAAGGTGAAGGGTGTGATTTGCAAAAAGCAGTCACAAAATAACATAAGTAAGGTCCTTGTGAAAGGCTTTTATGCAGGAAAGCCCATGCCCACAGCAAATGCCAACATGCAGCCAAGGACCTTAATTCAATACATTTTGCTTTCTTTTTGCTTTCAGAAATTTGTACCCAGGCTGGTAAGGATGCTCACTTTGAAGGGAAGTTATATGAATTTTCACCACCACCACCCACCTCAAAAAGTAAAACCCAGAACTCAGCACCACAGCAAAACATGTGACGTTCAAGCCACTGTTTAAGGGCAGCACTGCAATCCCTGCCACAATAAACATTTTTAAAGAGGACTAATTTACACACTTTTTGATAAATCAACCTAGTGCAAAACCTCTGGGAAGGACCTGTGTGTTGTACAGCCCAACCCAACAGCAGGACCTCTCAACAGGGCACAAAGTCAGGTAAAGACTAGGAAACATCCTCCTCAATGTTTTCAGTGCTTTGGGAATTAGGAAGCTCCACTAGGAATGGGAAATTTATGAAAGCCAGCTGAGAATCCCTGCCATGGACAAAGTAGGTGCCAGGGTCTAGGACCACTGAGCCAGGCCACCACCAGGGCATGCACAGAAACCAAAGTTCTTGAGTCAAGTGAAATATTACACTGAAAGTCTTTTCTCAACCTGAGTTCTTTTTCTTCTGTTTTTACATGTCTTACCTGCAAATCCCATGGACAGGACAGAGTCTCTCTGTGTATGTGCAACCACAGAGTTCAGTGCAGAAGAGCTCATTCAGAGCATGACAATGTCAATAGTAAAATACTAAAGAATTACCTAAAAATTTGCCTAATTTCAACTGCAAAAGCTGTTCAGACCATACCAGCACCTTCCACAGACAATCCAGCTCTGTTTGCCTTCACTCTCACCAAGTCACTTCAATTTTCCAAGCTAAAAGTTTGCCTTTTCCTTTGGCTCACTGGCTGTTCCAGATAGTTTTTATTTAAATTTCACTTTAGGAGCGGTCGATCATTACTTCTCTTAAAGAAGTCCCCAGTCATCAATGTGACACATAAATGGCAAGCTGGTCAGAGAGACAGGCTAGGCAAAGTAGGCAGCCTCTGATCTGCCAAACTTATACGTCATGAGGCATCCATCAGTTCCTAATGATTATTAAATCTTATTGGATTAAATATGTTTGGCTTGACTAACAAGAATATAGAAGTGTGGCTTATGCAAGAACACACCATTTAAAAGGTAATCTGAGAGTCAGATAAGAAAATACTTACAAACTCAACTCTTCTCGCCTATTTTCATTATAGAGCCGAAGTCTTTCCATCCAAACCATTGCTCAAAGTAAGAAATATTTTTCACAGGAACTAGCTCAGATCATTCCTGGCTAACTGCAGGCACCTGGCTTTTAAAATCTGCAAAAGTACAACTTCTTTTCCACTTCATGGCTCTTGTTTGGTTTTTCTCCCTCTTCCAGTTGTTGGCCTGTAACTGCCACAGGCCTCTCAGACAGAAAATCTGTGATTGCTCCACTCCAGAGAATTTTGAAACTAAGCAGACAAAAGCCAGCCTGGAAAGGAAAGGGGAGATGCAAGGAGCATCCAAGGCCCCAACATGTGAGGTGATAAATCAAGCCAATGGCAGACCCAAGAATAACACTGGAGTCCACACAGTACCTGCTTGGTACCCTGACCCTGGAGAGAAGGGATGGTGGCAGATGAGAAGATCAGCCAATTTCATTTCTGCTTCTTAGCATTTCTGGGCCATATTATTCCCAGGTTCTCATTCCCCAGAACAATTATGCAATAGCTGACTAGCAAATGCTGCAGAACAAGTTATAAGGTTGTAAAAGTTAAATGTCCTTAGGAAACCTAGAAAAATAAAATAAAACAGCATAGAAGCATCTCTATTGATTCTGGGCTCTGATTTATTTATTCAATTAAAACATAATCAACATAGATTAAGAGCCCAACTCTACAAATGCAGGAACATAATGCAGTGCAACAGTGCCAACAAATGACACTACCAGTGTGTGCCAGAGTTTACTGGGGCAGAAATGGACTTTAAAAACATTTAAGAAATGGCAGTCCTCACAAAGACAGGTTTCTGGATGCTTTTTCTTCCCCATCCCCACAAATCTTGAATTTTCTCTCTCCCCATATTCAACCAAAGGATTTGCTGCGTGGGAAAACTGGAGCATTTGCAACACCAACTTCAGTAAGAGAGGGTTAAGTTATTCCTCTTTCCATGCTTTTTGTCATGACGTTGCTATAAAAGTTTTATGATATTGTTCTGGAACAAAACCCGAGCGCCAGGTCCCAAGGCACAACAGGTTCGCACAGACGCGCCTCTGCTCCGAGGAGCCCGGGCTGGTTAAGCTCAGAGCCCCACAGATACAAACACCGGAACCAGAGGGAACTGCTAACTCTATTTCTGTCTGGATTTATGGCATTGTTGCAGACATGTCGCTTGTGCACCCCCTCTTCCAGCCAGCAGAATATGGAAAAATGGGTTTAAAAAGAAAAAGGATGCTATCTTTGGCTCAGCCAACGTGAGTTCGACAAAAAGCAAACGTAAGCCAACCCAGTCCAACAAATTACTCATGCCAGAGAATATCCACTCCCGTGAGCTTCTGCAACGCCTACACTCCTATCCCCTAGCTCAGCCTCTGCTGTGAGTCAAAAGAGAGAAAAACAGCAGAGAGTTTCACTGCTTGGTTTGTTTGTCTGCCCCTGAATTCCTGGTGTGCAGCTCAGAGCGGCTCTGATGGTGAGCCACTCCTGAGCCACATCAACCCACTCTGCTCTGATGAAAATTTGCTTTACTTTTGCTAATCCATCCTACAACCCAACAGCAGTCAGTGCCACAGGTCCCCCCACACCACTCCAAGGAAGATTCATTACAGAACATGCAGTGCAGAGGTCAACACAGGGTCTTAAATTTTGCCTCACTGTGCTAAAACAGTTGTAAGACTATTCACCAAGCTAAAAGACATGAAGAGCACAATGTTTTCCCTAGATGTCACTTCTTCTTACAACCCTAGATCACCTACTCTTATCATATTTTACAACTTTCAGCAGAGGAACAACAATGTCTCTCATTTAACCAAGCCAGCTCCTTGCAGCGGGCTCAAAGAGAAGAATCTGGCTCCCAGATGTCCTTCCTAGCTCCTGCTCCAAATTCTTTTCCCTACCCAGGCCCAGCTGCCTCTCTGTTATTCTGCTTTCCCCTGTCTCCATGCCCTGCTTGCTGCTCTGCAGGGCTGTAGCTCAGGCCAGGCATTAGCCCATGGGATGGGAGATGCAATGTGGGCTGCCAGGTTGGCCTCTGAGCCAAACTGCTGGTGCCAGGTGGGGTTGCTGTGTTGGGGAAACATGGAGAGATGGAGAGTGGCTGTGCAGCAGCGACCTGCTGACATGGGTGGCAGGCTACAAGTAACTCCAGAGCCCCAGCGTGTATCTTCTACTAACACAGGGCAATGGGCAACCTCCTGAATCCTGTGGGAGCATCAGGACTTTCTCATCACAGTGCAACTTTCTAGCATCAATATTCACTATCTCTCCATCCACCTCAAAAGTCTTGACTAACAGAGGTTGAGCTCAGCACATTTGCATGTTTCCTGAGTGCTGTGGCCAGCTCATCCTCTGAACTGTGTCCCAGGAACGTGAGCTGTCATTCGTGGGAAATGTAATGCTGGTTTATCTGTGCAGACACGTCCAAGACAGCAGAGCTGCAGCTAAACACACAGCCTTCCTTGGAGCATCAGCTCACTCCACATGCCATGCTATCACAGGCCACTGATAACCTCCTAACTCACAAGTGAAAGACTGGGGATGAGCACCATGGATATTAGGAAAGGTCACAGCTAATGACTCCAAACAAAGCTGGGGGCCCACAGTGCCTTCTGCTCCCAGTACATTGGTTTTACTGGGAGCCTGAGGTGCTTGGGAGCTCTCTTTGAGCTGCAACACATCAACACCTTCTGCATTTACACATCCAATAACAGGGAAAAGCAGAAAAGCCTTCTGGGGCAAAGGAAGGGCAAAAGCAACAAGAGAAGCAACTGGAATTTAGGCAAATCAGGGATTTTGAGCAAGTAGATAGTACATAAGGACTTCTGCCCTGAAAAACTTTACTGTCTTTTCCTCCAGCAAAAGCCAGTGAACCACAGGTGAGTTGGTAGAGCTGATAAATTCAGTGCCCACTGCCTGCTTCCACCAGGCTGCACCGGTGGCAGCCACCCACCACGCTCTGCAGGCTGTTGTAATCCTGGGATAGGCACGGAGGTGGTGGGAGAGCAAATAAAACAGGAGTGAGCCTCTCCTTATGCTCCATGGCCTTGGGCACTGGGCTTAGACAGAGATGCAGACAGAGCAAGAAGGATGTGGTTCTTATTTCCTATTTTAGCTGGGGACAGGTGAGGGACAGAGAAGTGTTTGATGTCAATAGTATCCACTGCACTGACAAGAAGAGACTGTGAGAAACGTTAACCAGGAAGAAGAAAGGAAGTGATTCAGTCTTGATATACTTCAGGCTGAGAGTTGTGTTTAGTTTTCCCTTTTTTTTTTTCTCTTTCTTTGCACTTTCTCTAACAATATCACTGCCAGAGGCAAGGTCCTTTACAGACACACACCCCTGCTACCTCGTCTCTTATTCATTCTTCTTTCCAAGGTCACAAAAGCCATCTAAAGCCCCAAAAGAAATCGCAGTGGCAAAAAAAGATGCATACTGAAGGGCATCTATCAGCAATATGAAGCACCCTTAAGAGCTGCTGTGTCTATTCTCCCCTAAGCCCACAGACAAGTGTAAACATTTTCTTTCAAATTCCCTAATGTAAATTTAAACAGTCCCAAGAGGCTGCCCCCCCACGCACGCACATGGAGACAAGAGCTGACTGCAGCATTCAGGGCAAGGGGGGTCTGAGATGCTTGATTGATGCCTAATCTCCGTTCCAGGCACCAAGGAGGGCTGGAAAAGAAGTCGTGCCCTTTAAAAACAGAAAGATTGAGTCTTTTGAAACAAATCTGAAATGATGGAAGATTTCAGCAGATGTGACCGCAGTGATTTCACCAGATGTGATTGTATCAAGGATCTAATAGAAAAGAACTTCCCTGCTGTTCCATCAGGCTGAAGCCAGGCCTGAAATATCCTTTTTAGTCTTTTGATGACATCAAGGATAAAAGCCAAAGGGAAGTTAGGTTTTGATTTATTTTTTCCCCTTGCTCTTTCGTTTTTTCAGGCACAGAATAGTTTTACCTGGTTTGTGTTGCTGGATATTAGCAGGACCAAAGGAAAACACTTCAAAAGTTTAAAGAGCGCTGTTCAAAGGCACCATTTGGTGCCTCTCAGATGCCACTGTCATTTAACTGAGCAATGTTTCTTTGACTCCAGCCACTTTTGAAGATTCCACTGTAAAGAGGCAGGTCAGGCCTACCTGGAACAGGGCTTGAACAAGGTGTGGGTGATCATCTACTAAACACCAGCCTATATGGTCCCAAAAAGGGCCAGTGAATGTGCCAAATATCTTCCTTTGGCAAAGGTCATGCCAGCAGCTATGCCACGACAAACTGCAGGCAGCACACTGGGGTAAAGGGAGCTGTGCTCAGCCACACCTACAGCAATTAGTCTGGGGTAACCACAGTCCCATATTCAATTTCTCCACTCGTGGAAAACACAAATAGCACTGGGAATCCAGACTGAACTCATTTCTGAAGCAACAAGGTGTGGTATAGATCTGCACAGGCTTTCAGCTGGGGCAAACAAACAATCAGATGAAGGAAAGTTATTTGTTAAGCATTGCTAGGAGACACCTTGAAAAACCTTAACAACTGATTTAAAAACTCACTGTGGTGCAGGAAGCTTATGAAAAGAACAAATAATAAAAACATTTTTTAAAAGAAAAAATGCAGAGAAAGCAGATAACAAAAAAGCATGAAACTAGGAGGCATCAGTCTCCAAACAAAGGAAGGGGGTAGGTGTTTTGTCACACAACACACTGCTAAGCTGCAGAGCTATTTCTGCTGCAAGACACTGTGGTTGCTATGAGTTTACATGGATTTCAAAAGCAGCAGGAGAAACACATGGAGGAAAACTCTAAGATACATAATAAATATAAAATGTTCTGTGCTTTCCTTTCACACTTTACTCTGGTCACTAGTGATTGATTTGGCTCTAGAGACAATCATATGAAGTCTCCACTTGTGTTTTCTATCCACCTGCTGACACCTACCAGGAGTCACATCTGCTCGTGGGTACATTCCAGACTCTGCAGGTAAATAACTGACCACAGCCCTAGGTGCCAGGGTTTGACCCAACACCTATAAACCAATTTCTTCCTTTCTTTTAGCAGATGCAACAGAAATTACAGCCAACTGCACTCAGCCTGCTGGGATGCATAGATAAAAGAAAGCAAAGACTCTGTTGCAGTTATGAATCTGAATGATAATAAAGATTCATATTTCCCTAGAGATCAGTGTGACAGACACTGTTCTCACACAATACCTAGGAAATATCCTTGTCCCAAGGAGCTTATTGTCAGTTGGATACCAGCCCTGGGAAGGGAATGCAGGTAGAGGGGTGGGGGCAAGGTGCTGAAACTTGAAGATACAACCAAGCTCCTGCAGGCCACCAGATGAAGAAGCTAATCCCCTGGGCCAAGCCAGCTCCTTAAAGGACATTTCGTTCTCTGTATTTGCCATCCAAGACCTGACAAAACATGCCAGAAGAAAACAAACCCCTGTCCAAGCCACGCAAGCTCCAGCTCCTCCAATTCTGTTGCAGGACAGGCCTGATTTCACAGGATGTGGCTGGATCTGAGCCATTGCTGTGGCTAGCAACTGGACTGTGGGCCAGTGGGGCCTGTGGTCATCTTCCATCACTGCTTAATAAGCTCTTGCTCTCTGCTTATCCTGAGAAGGGCCCCAGCCCCAACACCAGCACACTGGTGGGGGCAGGATGTCAGTGGTGTGGATGAACAGTAATACACACAGTAAACCACGTTCCCTTCCCAGCACTTCCTGCCCCTAACACCAGAGGGATGATTTTGCCACAAACACCCGTGGTTAGTCCAGAATTCTCAAGAGGATTTGGCCATGGATATTAGATGAATGAGCAGAGATTAAAAAAGGATGGAAGGGCCTCATAGAACTTTAGCCAACAGGATCCATGGCCTTGGGGTATGCTCTGCTGAAGCCCTGGATCAAATGCCAGCATTGGATGACTGGTTGATTTGATGGGTCATGGACACTAGACCACGAGAAGATCTGTAATATTCCCTGTCCTTCTGCCACCCCTGAGAAAAACAGAAGGCATTTATGCAACAGGAATAAAGAAGATGCAGCAAACAGTGTTCAAAAAATCAAAAAATCCTCTTTGCAGCCCAGAAGTGTGCTCATAGGTGCCTTGAAACCAGACAACACAGAGGTCCTGTGCTGTCTGGTCCCTCAGCCCCATCTGCTCTGCCTCAGGATGGTGTTACCCTGCTCCCTGCTGCATCACAGGCTGACACCTCCACCTCGGGCATACAAACCTGCACCCAGCTCTTGTGCATTTCTCACTGCTTTGTTTCACTCACAGAAGGAAGTCCTGGAAATGTTAAGATTGGCTAAATGGGGCTTTTAAAAGAGCAGTGCTTCTCTGGGCCTCCACACCAAAAAGCAGCATAACAAGAAACGCCTTTCAGCTGACCAGAGGATCTTCACGCTGTGGGCCAGAGAATGCGTGGGGAAAGGCACCACAATGCTCAGCACATGAAAGCAGCAGGATGGATTTGATAAGGAACAGTCAGGGAATGAAGAGAGAGGAGGAGTCCCATGAGCCAACATCTGCCAGAGCAGCAGACCCGACAGTCCTGAGAGTTTACTTAACATGTCTGATCAAAAGCTTTGGGAGTCTTGTCTGTGTTAAGTGCTACCAGATGCGAAATCAGCAGCAAGATGAGAAGTGTATTAATAAACTAAGGAGGCACATAAAGTTATTTGAAAACTGAATGGGGAAGGTGGAGAGAGAAGGGAGAGAATAAAACCAGTTTATTTTTCCATTAAGGCAATTTAATATTCTCAGGGTGGAGTTACAATTACTCGTCCTTGGGAATTAAAACTGCATTTATGAAACATTCCTGTTCATCAGCAGAATATACAATAAGAACTGGGATATATAATTTTTTTCTTTACACTTTGGGCAGGACAGCACTTCTGTCCACAGGGCAAGAACAGCTGGCCATGAAGTCTTTTTGACTCAGCATGACTTTCACTGACTTTAACTAACTTTGCAGCAGCAGGGAATATATCCCTTTTCTTTTAATTAATGCAATTACATTAGGACTCATTATTGACAATTATGGTGACTGTTAAAAGTTTCCCCTTTCTTTGCCCACTCCCCCACCAACTTAAAATCTGCTCCAATATCGTCACAAATTAATGTTTAATTAGCCATCAAGCAGAGCTGAGCTTCCCCACAGAGTATTGCTGCTTACAGAAAAACTGAGAAATAGGAGAACATAGCGGATATTTCATCATCTGCCTCCAAGGGGAACCATAACCAAAGAGCAGCCAATTACCCCAATACAGCTGCAAAGTTTAATCAATGTAGAAACCAAATAGCTCATTAAGTGCCCACTGCAATAATGGAAGACCTTCCCACTGACTCATATGACATGAATGTTACATTTTTAAAAGATCCATTGGTGATGTCAAAGAGCACAGACTCCCTTCACCTTCACATTCTGGCCAAGTTGTGATCTTCATCTTTCCTTTTCTGGCACAAGAAGAGAGGTAAGAGGAGGATTCCTCGGACAGCACGGGATGTGTCTGACAAGCCATGAATCACACACCCCTGTGCACAAGGCAATCTGCCACACCCAGCCCCACCACTCTGGATTTATATCCCAGACAGGAAAACGACACTAAACACCATCTCCTGCCAGGCACAAGGAAAGCACAGAGCTGAAGGTGATTTTCCTTTTTTCAAAACTTGAGGTGAGTCTGGCACTGGCATACTGTGTCCAGGATGGGAGGCAGCAGTTTAAGAACTTGAATTGCCCCCAAAAAGCAGAAAACAGCTGAAAAGGAGACACACAGAGAACTCACTTGGTTTCACCTATGAAGGAGACTGAGTAGCTCAATAGCAATATCTAAACAGTTTCACAGGATGAAAATGCCAGATACTACAAGACTGTCCAATCTAGCAAAACAGAAAAACACACAGCAGTCAGAAAGCCAAAGCTAGGGAAATTCAATTTAGAAATAAAAAAAATGCTCATTTATGTGTAATACTGCAGGCAATTAAATGTTAAAACAAATTTCCAAGATTTCTCCACCTCTTGATGTCTGTGGATCAAGGCTGGATGCCTTTGGTCTCCCCCAGTGACCAGGCAAAACTTTCTGATCTGAGATAGCCAGAAGGGCACAGCTGACAATTTAATGGCTCTGCCTGGCCCCCACCTCAGCAGAGGTGAGAAAGAAACAGCTCTGCCAGTCCATAAAGATCTATTGACATCACTTTGTGTTTGCACCACTTTAACTGGAAATTAAATTTACATGAACAAACTCTATCCCACACAAGACTGCATATTGTGACAGTTAAATAAAGAGCTTTTTAAAAGGCACACGTCTCAGGCAATTTAAATCAAAAAAGATAGGTTTTGTTAAAGCTACCAATTTCAGAAAATTAAGGTTGACTAAAACTGTTTTTAAAAACTCCTTTTGGAATTTAATCATATATTGGAAACCCATATGCAGCTGTTTGTGTCACCTGCAAAGAGACTGTATAAAACATAAGCATATGCTTAATTTTACATGTGTGCTTAAGTTCTATGAACTTTAATGAAGTTTAAGCACACAGCCAAGCTTCTCTGAATTTGAGAAAGCTTCACAGCCCATGCTCAGGAATGCTATTAGGAAATCACCAATGAGAAAAAAAGTAAAATTAAAACTGGATGGTCAATTTTCACAGCCTGAGTAAGCACTAGGTCCAGAAAATAAATATATAACATATTTCTGAGTTTGTTTGCTTGTTTTGTTGTAATAGGAAGAGGTGAGTGCCAAAATGTTTGCAAGGATTCCCCATGAACCTGGCAAAATGTCAGCAAAATGGATGTACAAAACTACATGAAATTCAATAGCTTGGGTTTGGCTTCTGAGGAAATGAATCATATTAAAAATCTACTATATGTCTCACAGCTCAGAACAGGAAAATCTGGACTCTGCCTCAGTTTGCACATTTTTGGGGTGGTCAATGGCTGCAGTTCATGGGGCAGGCAGGCCTCAGCTGGGCAAACCCCACAGTCTGATTCACTGGAGAAGGTCCTTGCCTTCAAGAAATTTGCAATCTCATTTTCCAAACCATTAGGCCTACTTCTACATTCCCTTCAAGGCTGCCAGATGTGTCTGGAATTGGATTTGGCCGGCTGATCATGGGTTTTTATTTCTTTTTTAACAACAACTGCCTTGTTCAGACACCTTACATTCTACACATCTCCTAAGTGGGAACCTCAGCTGAGGAAAAGGGACCTGAATCACACAGAAAGCTGAACAATAATTTCTGCTGCCCTAAAATGGAATCCACAGTGTGCAGATTTCTCCTGGGCAAGCTCCAAAATTTAATTTGATATTGTCCACACGCAGTTAAATGAGTGTAAAGTGGTGTCTTTCAATTAGGATTTGTGCATCAGAAAAGGTGGTGTCCCCAGTACACATCAGACCTCAGGAAAACAGCTTTTAACTGTATGTCTGCTTGGGGCCAACACGCCAAACTTCTGCACTGAAAGCATGTTCCTCACCTGAGTGTCTTTAAGAGGCTGACCTGACCCCATAGGTGCCCACATGCTGTGCCCCAAGGACAGCCCTACCACCAGCCCTGCACACCCGGGCTCTGCAGACCTCAGCAGTGCCACCCTTCAGGAGCACAGAGAGCGGCACTGCAGGGCTGAACTGCAGGAATTTGCAGAACCAGAGACAGGGGAAAGCAACTCAGGAGCTGAAGAGGAAGGCCAGACCTTTAATGTGACAAGACATGAGACTGTCCCCATGGCAAAAGAGAAACATGGAGATGGAGAGGGAAGGAGCTGTACTTGTAAAGCACCTTTGTCGCTTACTGACTTCAGCAACACTTGGGAGTTGCTACAACTTTTTCAAACATTTATATTTTACTTCTCTCACCATTAAAACCAATACTAAAACCATCACATGATATTTTCCAGATGCTCTTCCTTACCTGTTGTGTGTTAAAGATAATCAACATCCTGCATTTTAATCAGCAAATCAAACAGAAAAATATGATTGTGGAGAATGGTCCTTCAAAGATGGAGTTTTACGGTAGCAGACACTTAAAATCATGTCTGGAACAAATTGTTTCAGCTCTGGCTGCAACATTTCTCATGGGTATTTCTACCACCTTTCAGCTTGCACAATCACTGTGCCACACACTCCTTGCAGAGGCAACATTTTCTAACAACCAAACCACCCTTCATGGCAGCTGAAGCTGGTTTTTTACCAGTGATGGAAACTGAAAAACAGAGACAGGAACCTGTATTTCAGCCACTTCCATTCTTGGAAATTAGATGTTTTCACAACTTCTCCATATCCACATCTCTTTGCTGCCAGATAAAATTTACATCAAAAATAGGATGAACTTTGCCCTACTCTTTGAAAAACTCCAGGGCTCTAAAACTGAATTTAGGCCACAACTGGATTCTCCAATCAGTAGAGTTCTATTTCCTTTCATCTTGTATGGCCAAAGCTCTTTTCTACACTGCACAGCATCATAGTACTTAAAGCACCAAACCCAAGGTGGGAATCTGACTCTGCTCTGTCGCTTTCCAGACTACCACCATGCCCAAGATGCATGGAAAGACTTTGACTTTCTAAACCACATCTTCCAATCCCAGCCAGCTTCCCAGAAAAGACATAACAATTTGTCTGCTGCAGTTTTTAGCATTCCTTCTTGTTACTGACAGTCTGTTTATTTTAGTCTTGCTGCTGCATTATAGTTCCCTAATGCAACACAGGCTACCCAGGATCTGAGACAAGAGCAACCCATCTCACAAGAGATTTTCCCTGGGACCTGCTAATCCAACAGCAGACTTAAATAGCACTCAGATATGAGAAGAATGGGAACTTCTGCATTGGAAATGTTATCTCACTCTGTCCCATCACACTGCTCATCTGCTTTGATAGGAGAGTTCCCACATCTTCATTATCTTTTTATTTTCCCTCTGCTTAAGTAATTCTACCTTAGATGCAATGATGTAATTCCTTGTTTTTTGTCTGTCACCAGCCAAGCTCTGACAGAATAAAATTGCCTGCTTTTTCTGCATGCTCTCCATGCCTCCACTATTATTTCCACATTCATATCTCTATTATCCACGGGTATAATCCAGGATACAGATTAACCTCTCTGCAGGAGCCAGCTATAGCTGACTCCATCATTTGCAGTGTGACAGTGTCCCACAGAAATGTGTCCACAGGACCAAGGAGATGCCCACCAGGGTTTGTGACCTTGAGTACAGCACTGGGGGAGCACAGCCTTCTGTTTGGACCCAAGATGGCATGTGTGCTATGTCTTAACCTGGGAGGGATTTACCTTCATCAGCTCTGACCATCATAAGCAGCAACATTTATGACCTTTCTGTTTCCTCTCACAAATTTTTAGGAGGTCATATACCCTTATTCGCACATGATCTGTACCAGACTTTTGCTTTCTTCTGTTCCTTCACCTCATCACCTGCTGATTATCAAATGGCAGATTCTCAAAAGCTGCCCTGTTTCATCTCTGGAAGCATCTCCCAGCCTCAGCCACAGAGCTCTCCTCCCAAACAAGGCACAAGTGTGCAGGTCCTGGCACATCCTGTGTGCTGGGTGACTGTATTAAACAATAATACAACAAATACATTAAATAACACAGTAATAAGCATGATGAAAATAATGAGCACAGTTAACTGTTTGGGTCCTTGCTTAATTGTAGTCCTTGCCAAGAGGTTCAGCTATTAAAGGCTGTGTTGCATTATAACATTGCCAAGATATTAATAGCCAGGCAGGGAGATGAATGGCAAGCTTACACTGCACAATTAAAACTTTTCCAGTTTACCCTTTCAGTAAAATTTGTGGTTTATAATAAGCATCTTTGTCTATTCTGAAGAGAGTAAGGATTGGAAAGTTACATGGATGGGAACAGAGGTTCATTAAAGATTTAAAATAGAATGTGGTTTGGCATTGTAAAATAAACATGCGTATAAGATGGGATGCATCAAGAGCTGCCTGAAAGAAGTGCTCAGTGTTCCTTTCCTCTTGTGATCCTGGATCTACTGGTCATGCTACCCACAAAAAGGGATGAAAAAGCAGCAGGGATAAAATGGGCATGCTTGCCTCCAATAATGTGAAGCTTTGCTCTATATCCCCACTCATGATTCATTTCTTGTACATCTATCTAGAGGATGCAAAAAAAAAATACATATATACACACACGTATAAGAAATGTATGCATTTTATCTCTCATGCATCCCAGTATTCATCAACATACACAGATGTTATATTATTGATTTTTCTCATCCTAGGACCTAAAAGTCCCTATTACACAGCAAACACTTACTGACCTGTAGAGACCCATTGAGCATTTAAACATTCAGAGAACATACATATTATTTAAGTGTAACTTAGAGCACAGCACATTCCTGTTTCTCAAACACATGAGGAAGGCAGGAAGGAAACAGATGAAAAGAATTCCTGCAAAGCCAAGGTTTGAGTAAGAGGGTTAACATTACCAGGTAATTTATTTATACTGTTGGACACAGCTTCAATTTAGATAAAAGGCAGATGCTTATCACATGGATTTTAATAAATCAGGTTAGAAGTCACAGAAATCTGCAAAAGCTGGATCTCGAATGGCAAGCAAGGCATACAGACTGTGGCTTTATTTACAGAGTTTCTAGGAGTTACTGATCCCTCCTGCCAGCAGTGAGAGCTGCCCTGTGCTACCAACATTCCTCGCCAGTGAGCACCTACAACCAGGCCAATAATCCCGATGATTAACAAAATCTAGCACTAGAGGGAGGCTGAACACATGTTCTGCTCTCTTTGGCCTTTTCAGCTTCTCCAGTCATTAAAAGGCAGGTGATTTAAAGCAAACCCAGCACCAGCAGGCAGAGCCCAGCCTCTGAACAGGAGATGAGCTATTTAAGACAGCAACCTCCAGTGGCAAAATTCATGCACTTTCCTCCCCAGCTATTTGCAAAGATGTGCACCCAAAATTAAGAAATAAATTTTAAAAAACAAAACAAAAAAAAACCCAAAACCAAACAAAAACAATTCCTGTGTCCCGGCTGTTCCTTCAGCCAGTGAGTCAGAGCCCACAGAGGCACCACCACCACCGCTCGCAGGGAGCCGAGTCAGACAGCGAAACACCTGGCAGCCCCTTCCCTAACAAGGATGAGGCTCCCTTCTCTTGCATCTATCAACACATTCCCACCTTCTCCCAGGCACGAGCACCAAGGAGAAGTGAGACAGGTCTCCTCGGAACAGCCTCGCGGAGGAAGGCACGCACAGAATGCGCTTCAGCTTTTCTCCTTCCAAAATTCCCTGGCAATAGGAATTGGAGCCCTTTGGCTGATTTTCTGCACATCACAACAGGATGATACGACCGGTGAGTTCAGTAGGTCTGAATGTGGTAACAGCTCCCTGCCCACGTGGCTGCAGCCCTGCAGCCTCTCCAAGCATAAATTATATATTATAAATTTATATATTAAAATTCTTTATATTGCACTTCATGCAACTATTCAAAATCTGATTTTTTCTTCAGTTTAACCCCCAACCTAAAGCCACTTCTTGACATCTGCTTTGATATATCCCAAATTGGTCCTATGCCCAGGCACTGATGGTGTTTAGTCATTAATTTGCAGTTATTACAGTAATGAGGCTCTGGGATGCACCAGGCAGAATTGCTCTAGGACACAGGAGATCTTGGTCTTATTTTTAGCCTGCCACTGGTCAGCCTGGTGACCTAGGCAAAGCATTTTCCCTGCTCCAGCTTCCTTATCAGGAAGAAAGTGGTATTTCTTTTGTAAAGTGTTTTGTGGCCTGTCAATAACAAACACACTGGGTAAGAGCTGGGTCTAGCTGGGAAAGAGGCGCCGTCCCAGCTCAACACAGTCCTCTCCTTCCCATGCTGTAGTGACATCTCAGACCCCAAAAGAAAATCAGACCCATCTGCAGATGCAGCACGTGCAGTAGAGATCTGTAAATGGATGTTTTCCCAAGGTGGCCTTTGGCAAGTCATCAGCTGAGGGTCACATCTGCTTTGAGCCACCCAGATCCTGCCCCAACATGAAATGCTGGGCTCTGACCCTCCCCTTCGAAGAGAACTGGTTGTTTCCAAGCCAGCAGCACCCATGAGTCCTGAGATGGCCTTCACGAGGTTGGGCATGAGACTGGGACTGGCTTTTCACACAGCTGTGCACTTCTCATCCCTGCACAGCCCTGCCTGGCAAGGAAGGAAGGAATTGCCAGAGCCATGAGGGAGGGTCCCTCTCTGTGAGCAAACAGGGTACTTGAGAGGTGGCTGATGAGAGTTTTTCACTTTTGCTTTCCCTGGCCTGGGCTGATGCCTGTTTTGAAACTAGAAGGCAAAAAAATAATAAAAATCTGCCTCCCTCCCTCCCAGATCTATCTATTTCCCCTTGACAAACAGTGATTTCATTTTTCTTCCCGTCCAGAACTTTTTTTTTGTTTCTCTTTTAAACTGAGCCCAGGCCAACGTGGCAAAAGGCTCTTTGCTCATGTCCTTATTTGTCAAACACACCATCACCACACCCTCACCACCATTCTGGGAACGAGTCCTTGGCTTCCCCGGCTGCAGCCGAAGGGGAACTTCCCAACACAACTGTCCCCCAGCCCAAACACACTCTTTTAAAAATAAATATTGCCTTTTTTCTCCTTTTTTTTTTTTTTTTTTCCTAAAAGAAAAATAAAGGCATTCCAGTTAGTAAGAAAAAAGTTTAAATTTCCTTCCCCTTTCCTCCCCACAGCCCTGCTGTGAATCCGACTATGATGGAACGAGCTGGGAAAACAGAAATTACAAGAAAATGCCAGATCTATCACAAAGGTATTTCATGACCCAGCCCTCCTCTAATTTCCATCAGAGCATAAGTCAGATACTAAAGTACCTTTTTGGATCGGATCCTAAGTGGCCAGTTCCACTGTCCAAATAGCGATCCAGAGATAAACAGGTCTATGAAAACTGGGTATTATTATTTTAACTGCTGCTCTTAAGCTACAGCTTAAACTGTAATAAGCTGTGCAGCCTTCAGCCTTCTGGTAACATTAACACACAAACTGATAATAAACTAAACATTTATCCTGCTGTCCTCATCAACTTAACACCTAGTATAAAAAGCTTTACCTGGAGCCCCACAGCACACATACTTCATAAACTGTCATCAGCACTGTGCCATCCAGCCAGAAATTTCTAACTTAAAACTGCTGATTTGATGGAACAGATGAATTTCAATACATCTGGAGGGCTCTCACCATGTCCATAGGGGCCTAACCATCCCAGGCAATAGTCTCAGGTCTGGTCAATGCTTAGGAGCTTGGTCTGCTGCTCCAGACCTCACACTTAGCAGTGGGGAAACTGAGGCATGGAAATTAAATGATCTGGCATTGGAGAGCAAAATCGGCTTCTTGGAGCCCAATACAACACATGTTCCTGAGATCCCTGATTTCAGACAACCATGTCCTCACAGCAGAAGGAGCACAGTCACTATTTGTTCTGCTCCTTTAGCACAAGAACAGCTGTCCAGAGCTGAGAAAATTACTGTGTTTGATGCACAAAGCATTGGACAGCTTTCTCCAGCACCACCTGCCCTTTTCCTCCTCTCTTGGGCTTTATATCTTGCTTCAGCATGACTTTTGCTGCTCCTGAAAGATAAGAATCTGATCTTGCAACACAAAATCCTGCTGGCTCCTGACTTTAGCCCTGACTTCTGCCTGCTCCTGAGCTCCTACAGAAAATGGAAGGGAAAAGGAAGGGGAGTAGGTGACCAGAGAGCACAGATGAAAGACAGGGAGCTGTGTTTGCTGCATAAGAGTACACTGGGGTGGTGACAGGCAGGACTGCTCAGGTACAACGGGTAGGCTTACATCATGCAAAGGAATCCTGCTCTGACCAAGCTCTTGCTAAAACCCAACACTAAACACAGCTCCAGTCCCAGTTTCCCAAAGCCAGAGAGAAAAAAGGCTGTGACAAACAGCAATTCCATGAGTTCAGAGGGAAGAGTTGTCCTGCTGAGTGGTTCTACCGAGGGGCACATCCCCGTGACAGCCCCGAGTGACTCAGGGACAGTTTTGGAACTGTGGCAGGAGCAATCTCTTTTCAATAAACACACGAGGTCCTCTCCTTGGGTGACCTGGGAAGGGGAAGCCTGATCCTGAGGAATCCTGTGAGGCACCACGACCCCTTCCTGGCAGCCAGGCTCCCGTGCAGGCACTGTGCAGGCAGTGCCCTGCCTTTGCCAGGAGCCTGCTGCTCCACAGCTTCCCAGGGCGCTCTGGAAGCTCCCCTGCTCCCACGGGGGCCACTCTTCTCAGAGAGATAAAAGACAGAACAACACTTGCTGGGGAATTACTTCATTCCCCCAAGGCTGGGAAAAGCCATGCTCTGCACTTGGCAATGTCCCTGATGGCTGCAGCCTTTCCTGGCAAGGGAGAACACAATCCCTGTTAACCCTTTCCTGCTCAAAGGCTGCTTCCAACACTGAGCAGGAAAGGCTTTGTCACAGCATCTGAACATCTTGCCATGGGCAAGAGATCCCAGTAAGCCCATGAGGGAGGGGAATGTTCTCTTTTTCCCAAGGCACAAAGCAGACAAATTGACTCTACAGTTGGTGAGAGGGTCAGGAACTAAGTCAGGTCCTTTGAATCCTGTTTAATGCCTGCCTGCTGGCCTACTCTCCATGTCCAAACCCACCAAGGGATACAGGACTGCCATAATCCTCCAGGGCCATCAAGAGCAGCCCCATGTCTGTGGATGTTGTGGTTACAGGAGTCTCAACACCCTCAAACCTAGGCCATGCTCTCTTTGCTCTCACAACTTCTCACAGAAGGCTCTTCCAGATCTTTGGAGCCCCAGTGCTCAGGCAATTTCTAAACACTAGCATGGAGGTACTTCTGGCAAGCTCAGCCTCTCCCGTTCCTGTGCCAACACCCACACAGAGCAGAGATACAGCCTTATTCCCCAAGTATATTTCAAATTTTCAACCAGACCCATCCTCAGCCTTCCTTTTGCTCAGCTAACAAGACAAACTCTTCTGGTCTCCACTGGGAAGATCAGCTCCTCACCTTGATCACCTTGACTGCCTTGTCACAGAAGTCTGAATGCATTTCTCCAGAACGTGCCTGAGCAAACACAAACCTGGCACTGCAGGCAAACCTGCAATACCTGCACAAAAGTGTTCATATCTTTCAAAGGTGTTGAAGGTCTGTCCCTATTCACTTTGGACATCCTGTCATCACCTGATGCATCTTAGAAGTTGCATTTTCATTCAGGTGGCCAATCTAGAAGATCCAAGCCAGCAAAAATAGGGTGAAAAGGGTCTCAATTACATCACTGGAGCCTGGGCCAGGGCTTATTTGCTTCACTTAATTTTAGGCATCTAAACAAAGCACTTTTAGGATCAGATTACTGCCATAAAGTCTCTCCATGGTCCATGGAAGGAGATGGCCATTCCAGAAAACAATTCATTCTGGGAAGGTTTCGCTCCCATCCACCATCACAACAGCATAAGGCAATTAGTCTTCTAATTCAAGCCGGATGGGAAAAATCCTTTAATAGCCCAGCAAGTTTTGAATGGAAATATTCCCTGCTTGGGAAACATAGCTTGCTAAAGCTTACTTGGTTATTCCTGACCCATGATTTTTAACCAGAACTTTGCCACCTCATTTTATTATCATTCATTCATTTCCACTATTTATGGATCGGTTCTGCACAAATGACAAAATTCTTGTCCTCTTACCTGCACATTGTAAGTAACATCATCCAGAGGGGGTGGTGGGGGAAAGGCACCTTGTGATGATGTGATGTTCCCAAGGTCATCCACAGGAGGGGGCGGGGGAGGAAGGAAGTCCCCTAGGAGAGAGAATGGGAGAATTTAGACTCAGCAGCATTTCCCCACATCATGACATGGATGATCGGGAGGAACACTGCAACAATTCCAGCTCTGCCCACTGGTTTGTGGCACAGGACATAAGACATTGTTTAACCATTAAATGCTCAGCTTCACCCCTCACTGCTTCCAGAGATGGCTACACAGCTCAGTAACAGTGGCAGATGGCTCAGGGCTGCTCAGATTCCACACCAAAAGGTGATGTGCCACAAGGCCTGAAGGCACCAACAAGCAGCTCCACAGATCCAAGCTGCATCTGAAACCTGCCACAGGCAATGACACAATTTGCACTAATGAACACCCTGTGTCTAACCTTGCAATGGATCCCATCCAATCCACTTCCCTCGTGTGCTAAACTATGCCCGCTCTTGTTGATCCCTATAAAGACAGCATTAGGTACTGTCCAAAAGCAGGGATTTCCTGCTGCAGAAGACACATGGAGGGCTGGAGCTGGAGTCCAGAATCTCCTGCATCCCTGCTGCTGGCAGGCAGATGCTCCTCTTCCTATAGGGACTTCATAGTTTCATGTGAAGAACTGCTGGGAAGATCACATTTTCTTCTCAGTAACAACAGCCACGTGATGGCCAGGTGCAAGCACACATGAATCCACCTCTCTTAACTCTGGATTTTTAAAAAAGAGGGCTGATATACAACATTTCTAGAATTCAGCTTGCTCATGTTCATCTTCCAAAAGTGCTGATGGGAAGACAAAACACCACATACTGGCTGTGAAGCCATCCAGCATAGAGATAGGAGCAGAGAGTTCTCCCTAGGAATTTCACAGGATGTGGGACCACAAAGGAGAAAGAAAACAAGGACAGAGCAGCACAGGCTGCAGGGAGCAGGACATCAGGCTCTGAAAGCACCTCCTAATGGTGGAAAAAGGGCATTTGCCATTAGCACTGGATTTCTCTCCAGGGAAAGCAGCTGCCTGCAATTTGAGCCACTTTGGTATGTTTTTATTTCTTCTTATGAAGATTGATGCTGCAACTAGAGCTGTTTGCTGTTGGCTCTTGTGTGTGTAGCATCTGGGATGGAAGGTTTCAGATTAATAAAAGTGTGATATTTCACATATATAGGAACTGTTGCTTTTGGAAGGAAATATGAGCTCCCTACCTGACCCTCCAGAGCTCCATGCAGCATCACACCAGAGGCCCTCAGCACCACCCCTAAATGCCAAGGAGCGGCCTCCAAACTGCTTAGGAAGGTGCTGAGCCAAACCCCTGTGATCTGCAGCCATCTGGGCCACCTGTGCCCAGGTGTAAAGCCCTAGGCTCAGCCCAGCCCAGGCACAGGCACCAGCTGGGCAGCACTGCCAGCACAGCACTTTCATGCTCTCTGCCATGGGAAACAGATGAGTCTGCAGCCCTCAAAAAGTTTTTCTCTTCTATGTCAAATCACTCTCTGAAAGACACAAACTTCCCCTAGGACTTTCAGAGATATTATTTACCAGGAAAGTAATTTCTTCCCATTTTCCCCAAAATGAACATGGTTGGGACTCAAAAAACCCCTTCTGAATCCCTAAGAAAGTATCATCCTAAATACAGATACTCAAAGACAGCTCAAAAACAGCACAGTGAAAACTAATTTAAGACAATCATGTTGCTCCAATACATAAAATCCCATGAAACCCACTGGCTCATGCTATTACAGAGTTCAAGATTGATTTTTTAAAAACTTATGTCCAATAATATCTGCAGTATCCTCCTCATTGCCCTATAATTAATCCAATCTTTTTATTTCAAATCATGTGAAATACAATATGAAATAAAAAGAAAAGTAGAGAGATTTTGAAATTAATATCAAAGGGGTTAGTTCTAAAAAAATGCTGGGATATTTGAGTGCTTCTTAAACTTTTCTCCTTTGCTCTGAAAATGACCCTCCAACCAGCCAACATGATTTTGAAAACAAATTCGACTCCAGCGGACACAGACTTCTCAAGATTATGCTTCAGATGATATTTCTCAGTTAGTCCTGACTCCGATGCCAAAGACTGCTCTCCCTGCATAGCACATTAGTCAGACACTCTTGCTTTATTACAACCCTTCAAGACACCTAAGGAAAATCAAGGTAGAGAATGTGCTGGAGGAGATGAGACAGGGAAAGGGGCAGGTTTTGTGCATAAAGAGAAGTCTGCATCTAACAATGACTGTTAGAACAAACATAAACAAAAGATCATTTTTGCCCCTTTGGAAGACCCACTCCTGAAAGAAATTAAAAAAAAAGCATTGACAAGATTTTTCAGAAAAGGAGCAAAGGACAGAAAAAGAGCTCTCTCCTAGAGTTTGGAAGAAAACACTTCTTTGCAGTTTGAGACAGCTGGCTCTACCACATCCCAGCCCAGCTCTCCTGACTCCATCCTGTGTTAGATAAGCTGCTGGCTCCACTCTCCCCACAAGTGGGAAGGTTTTTAGACTGGGAAGCAGAGAGCAGATGCCTGATGAACTGGGGGGACCTTGCAGATGTTTGGCCTTTTCCTGGTCCTCTGCGAACAGCTGGACCTTTCTCCTCCACAGCTTTAGTTATTTATTCTGCCACTGCGTCTTCCTCTTTCCCACACACAGCCACAGGACCTGGTGCTGTTCCCACTGCACTCACAGGAGAGTATTCCCTCGGATGCAGAAGGGAAAGTTGTCACTCCATTATTATTATTATTGGCATTGCTGGAAGCCTCCCTCTGGCAGAGAGAGAAGAATGCAAAGACAAAAATCTGTGTCCTCAGCAGCATATGATTCTGGATGATGTGGGGAATAAACAGCTCTAGGTTTGAGGGAGAAAAAGAGGAAAAGAACATGAAAGCCAGCTTACACTCCTTTTAAGCACAGTGTCCCTACAGTGCACCTTTGGAACCTTCTCTCACCCCTGGAGCTTTGCAAGTCAAGTTTCACTTACTGAGAGCTGGGCAAGCTGTGGGAGGAGGCAGGAAAGTCCATGTCCAGGCAGAGCAAGTCACTGCCACCCACTGTTGACCACCTTCAGTGTCACAGAGAGAGGTGGGAGCCATGTGGGCAAGGGACCATCCAGGCCCACACAGATGCACCAGCAGCCACAACAGAATGGGGCTCTGGGGTTACCAGCTGACCATGGGCTGGTGGAGGACACATCCCACCCTCAGCACTCCCCTTCTCCTGACTGATTTAACCAGGCTGTCCCTCTGTGAATAAGGGATAAGGTGGGCAAAAGGCTGATTAGTATTGATTATTGTTCAGCACCAAGACCAGCATTTTGGTTGACTTTCACTGCAACCTGAACACTTGGATGTATTTCAGGTAATGAGAGTGACTGCACTGAGTTCTGTCAACAGAGAGGTATCAAGGCATCTGCAGAAAGCAATTCATGCTTCAAGGCAGGTGAGAAGACTTGCCTTCCAATGGCAAGTCTCTCCATGGAGGCAGCCTGTGCCAGACATGTTTGGAGGTAGGAAATCACACCAAGACACAGCCTGCCTTCAGCTCTTATAGTGAGAAATCTCCACCTGTTACCATATGTTTAAGAAGAGAAAATAAACAGTCCTTTGTTGCAGCAGCTACTCATTCCCCCTTTGTACAGCTGTGAGCACCATGAGTCAGCCTACGAAGGGGCTGTGCAGTGAGACACATGCCCAGCTCGGTTATTTCAGATGCGGCGGCGCAACGTGCCGTGAAACCACAGCTCTGAGCTCTTCCCTCAGCACCCGTGCAGCTCCTGCGCCGGAGCATCGCCCGCTGCAGCCACCAGGGACAGGGCTGCCAGCCCGGTAATGGCCCACCCCGAGCAGCACAACACTTGAGTAATGTAAATACAAGTAATTAGGCAGAAATTAGGTGAGTCCATCGTGGTTATGTTGGGAAGCAATAGCAGAGCCATAGGCAGAAGTGATGTCTCCCAGGCCCCAGCCTGGCTGCTGGCTTCGATCAATCTGTGCCATTATAGATGCACTTGCAAGGTTTTAATCCACCCCAAAATTTCCCCTCTTATGCTTTCTAAGGAGCTTTAAACATTTCACTGTTACACTTCTAAATATACCAATATAAAATTGTTCAAAGACAACAGACACCTACATCGGCACAAACATGTCAGCGTGAATAGAAACTCAAAAATTTTTGCCACTGGCTGCCTGATGCCTTTTGGGTACGAGCTGAGGAAAACATCCTGTTTCATGCAGCAAACACCATTCTCACTTACAGGCTAACCTTTAAAATTTTAAGTGCACTTCACTTTTTGCTGGGATCAGGCTCACGTCTCAAGTCTTTGTTTCCAGGAGATATATTTGCCAGCCAACAAATGAATTGTAGCACAGTAATTGCCTCCCCCCCTAACAGACACAGTTGTTTAGACATGAAGATTTGCAGCTTTGAAACTTCTAGACTTGAAGAAGAGCTCACATATTCAGTAAATGAGACTCTTTGGGGGAAAAACACAGAAAAATACGAAAAAGCAAAACACCGTATCTTTCACAGAAACAATAAGTTAATTAAACCTATTAAACAAAAAAACTGGGCCTACACTGTTCTTCCCAGATCTCTGGCTGACATCTGAGGACTATATGTCAGATGCTGATTTCAATTTTCTCCTTACGAGCAAAAATAACCCTTTCTGATTGTCATCCTGATAATTTCTGATTCTGAAGCTGGTTTAGAATCAGTTTGAATCACCTGAGAAACACAGCTCGGCCCTGACTCAGAGACCAGACTAAGGACAGTGATGGAGAGAACCCCCATTGATGTGTTTCATTCTGATCCAGATTCCATTTGGCAAAGTACTGAGCAGACAGGCACTGCTTGGTCAAGTATTTACCTTCTGCTGCAGAAAGCCAAAGCTTTCTACATTGAAACAAGTAAAATTTACATCTAAACCCTAATTCATTGAGCACTAGGCTAAAATCCTGTTGATGGAGGCTACCATGAGCCTGTATTCCACAGTGACCACTGCAGGAGCCTGGAGAATATCACAGTATTACTACGTGGTCTGGGAAACCTCCTGCTGCACAGGATTTTTATAGAAAACTTCATCTAGATGTGACCTGGTGCCTCCTAGGTGTGAACATACATCTTACTAAGTTTCCCAAAGTGAAATGCTACATTTTCCTGTAGCATCTGTACTTAACACACATCACTAGGCAAGGAAAACACACAATTAAAATCATGTTTTGGCCCCAACCATGTTGTGAGGAGTCACTGACACCACGTCAGTGCAGGGGAAACTGTTGCATGATGACACACCAGCTCCACAATCCACCTAAATATACCACATTGGCCTGTGATTCCTAAAATAAAGCAGCTCCAACAACCTAAAGCACTGTTTAAATTACCACTCTTACCAATCACTAATGCTACCATTTAAACTACTTGTGCTAATCAGCTACTGTATTAATAAGCATGAGGAAGGGAAAAAAAACCCCACACTGGCTAATTTCATCCTCAGCATTTAAAGAAGGAATACTGAGTCTGTCAGGTAGTGGCACTGAAAATTTACTTCACCACCTGCTAGCTGAAATATTGCTTTTATGGATTTACATTGTATTAAAAGGTCACTGGCTGTTTAAGTCTTAAACAGTTTTAATCATTCTAAAAGTCTCTTAACAGTAAGAAAAGGAAGCTCAGAACAAACAGCAGCAGGGATTCTAATTAAAAGGGCCAATTCATCTAATTTTATTTGGGGTTAATTATTCAGGATTCACTCTCTGATGTGTAAGGAATAGCAATTAGTAATTTTAGTGATTTGAGGAACATTGGAGGTGTAATCAGTTAAAATGAGTGAGTGTTTACAACACAAGATGCTGAATTAGTTTCTCCCAGCTGGAGAACAGGAACATTAGTCCCCTACAGTTCAGGACTATGAATCGCAGTCCTGCTTAAAATATTCTCTTTAAATTAAAAAAAAAAACCCAAAACAAAACCAAACCCACCACATGCCAACAATCATCTGGTAATTTTGTTTACTACATGGAAAGTCAATAGGAAACGTGTACCATGGCAGCTAATGCATCCTCACCTCCACCTTCACCCTGACATCCAACTATTTAAACCCCTGGGATTCACTGGAAACAATTCCCAGCAATTTTCCTCTCTGCACAACTCCAGTCAGACTACCACCCTCTCACCACACTGCCTTTCACCACAACTGGCTGAGATAATGGAAGAAGCAGCCTGTAAAACTTTGAAATGTTAATTAACCTCAGTGGTTAAATATACAGAGGAAAAATGACCGTGCGATTAACTTAAAACCTCTAGGTAGAATTCCTCCTGCAAATGCAAATCCAAAATAGCTCTGCTGGAATCATTCTGGACTTCTTCCAGTGTTACTAGAGACACAATAAGGTACTGAAGCTTTCAGGAGAAGCAGATGAGACTCTGGTAGGGACAGAGGAGCCACCTGGGAGAATGCCAGTGGGAAGATCCAGCGTTGGCTGCTTTGACATACAGGTCTGAGCTGAGGCAGCGGTTCAAAAACCATTTTTTACTCCCTCTCAAGAGGTAACTGGGTTTTACCACCACTCAGGTATAGCCAGTGGGACTGGAGCTGGACCCCTTGCAAGTTTGTGGCCATAAGTTTGTGACTGTTAAAAGGACCAGTGCTAGCACATCATGCCATGCTCACTGCAAGTGATGCAGCTTTTAACGAGCAACTTAATTTAGTACAAACAGATGCTGTCTTTAGTGTTCTGTACACAGACCTTTCACTCCAGCTCTGGTCACCAACATGGGAAATCCCCTCCATGCCAGCTCACTCTGAACTCGCTGGCCTCCCTCTCAAAACACCCCAAAGGCCGTAATTAGCACGAGGGTAGGAGACAAGGGTTCAGTTCCCCAAATTATGCAAAATATCAGCTGTTTCACCACAGTGGATGCCCCTCATTGTGAAAACAATGGGGTTTTTGTATGTTTCCATTCAGCTGGTGACTGTAGACACCAAGTGCTATCCCCCCTAGCAAATTCCAACCAATGCTCCTGCAGCCCCAGTGGTGGCAGGGAGGGGCAGGCAGGTACAGCCCTGCTGGATTGTCCTCCCACATGCACATCAGCTCAGCTTCCTACAAATCAGACTTGCAACACACAAAGCACAAAGCCATCGGCAGAAGGCTGTATATTGATCTTTAGCTTATTTTTCCATACAACTTTGGGGCAGAGCACTCCATCTAATGCCCCACACCAACCTCTCTGCCACAGATATGACTCATGGAAAACACAACAGTCCTTTACTAAAGCTTAGCGAAGGACCAAAGCTGAACTGATGCAAGAAACGGTCTGTGGAACTTTAAAACTTCAATAAAAATCTGTGCTAAAATAGAAGGCGGAAGAAGACGCATAAGATTCAACAAAAAACCTCTAAGCACTCTTCCCTGTCACTTAACCCCACTGTGTCTCTGTCCACCAACATAAAAAGCTTTCTTTTGCCTTCTCTGCAGTGTTTATTTGTAGAAGTGAGCATGAAGTTCACCTTACTTGTGCAGCAATTAGTACAACAAGATCTCACTTTCAGCTGCAGCTGCTCAGATCCAATAATGGGGACAAAAGAAGTTCTGAATGATTTTTTAAAAAAAATTACAGAAAACAGCCTGCTATTAGGGAGGGATTTCCATATAAACAAGTGAAAATCAGGTCATCTAAGTCAGAAGAGAAAACCCTGTCCTGGAGAGGAAATGGGCTACATTCCCATGTACCATCCTTCGCCTCTGAGAGTGAAGTGTCCATGAAACAACTCAGCAAGGGAAATACCACCTCACTCAGAACAAACTGGAACAGGTTGTCTATTTGTTTATTAGATTATGGTGTTGAACTCATTTGTTCATTGCTAAGAGCTTCTGACAAGAGTTGACATATGCATTAATTTACTAAACAGGGATGTTGTGAAGGAGTTGAAAAAAATGAGCTAAGACACTGGATTAGGACCTCATTTTCCCTGGCTGCTATTGCAAAGCACAGTGAAAGGGAGTCTGTTTATTTGGTCAGCCTTCTCCCCTGAGGCCACAGACAGGGAAGATGGGAACCATGTCCTTTAGACACAACCTATCTTATCTTCAACCAAACCCTCTCTATCCCTAGTGATGAAATACAAAACACTACACAGATCACAAAAAAACCAAAACATCTCTCAGAGCTCTTCACTACCAAGGGACTTCCTTAAGCTTCAGAAGCTGCAGCCAACAGTTTTAAGCAATGTTGGATTTATCTTTCCCTATGCCTGTTTTTGTACTGTTTTCCCATTTTGGGGGCGAGTTGCAATCTGAGCAGTCAGAGGAAACCCATGTGCTGCAGCCTTGGCTTGGCCTCAGCAGTGGCCTGTGCTGCAGAACATCTGGAAGGACTGGATCCATTCTCTTTGCCCAGCATGCAAAGGAGAGGGACAACAAAACCCACTGCCATAAGCAGACCATTCCTGGAGGAGGGAATCAACCTCCCTTCAAGGTGTTCTCTTCACTGAGTCTTCTGCTCCTGGACTGAGAGGAGTAAAACCACCAAGTGGGAAAGGCAAGAGCAGTGCCCAGATGAGCTGATCAAACAAATCCCCATGGACTTGTTTTCAAACTGGGTCACTCATCCTCTGGGTACTCCCATCCTCTTTGCCACCCCTCCCTATGTCACACTTACAAACATCTAGACTTGGAAGATGAAAGCAAAATGGTTCTTCATCAAATGTATCTCAGTTCACTGTTTACACCAATACAAACAGCACTGGCTTTTTTCCTTCCACTGCAGTTAGTCAGTGCTACTAGGGAGCAGAAAAGCATCTAGATTTTCTTTCTGCTATCAAATTAATTGCCTTCTAATTCACTGGTATAACAGCTGAATACTAAATTACATCCTTAATACCTCAAGATAATTTAAGATAAAATTAAATGTTAGATACATAGAATTTGCCTCTATCATATATTTTTTCAAAATAAATAGCATTGCTCTATATCCAAATTTTAGTGATGGACTTGGCAGTGTTAGGTTAATGGCTGGACTTGAAGATCTTTTCCAACCTAAACAATTCTTTGATTGTAGCTCAACATATCTAAATATATGGAAATATATATTTATATAGAGTTGTGGTGGTTTGGTTCCTTTTGCTAGAAATGTCCCCTGTGATCAGGCTAGAACATGGAACAAAACCAGGATTAAAATCAAAAGAAAATAAAAAAGGAGGAGGGTTGTATCTTTCCCTGAGTAGGAGGTGCTACCTGGAGGCACTCTATATCCTCTATACTTGTTGATAACAGAGAAAGTAGAGAAGGAAACAAATGATGCAGACATTCTCTTCTTTGAGATGAATTGTACTTTAAAACTCTGATTCACAAGCTTTCCATACCAAAGACCATTTTCCAACACACCAAAGTTACTATACACACTTATACTCACCATTTTTGTCACATTGTGAGCAGAAATGCTTTAAAATATACACTTTTGCATAATTCAGCAAAGTAACTGGTGAGGAAAAAACACTCTAAACTGACCTTTTAGACAAGTAACTACATGTATTTTTCCGTATTCCACAAAATCTCCTACCAAGAATCATCCCATTCTTCTGTCTAGTCAGAGCCCAGAGCTCTGTGGTGGGGAAAACAAGAGGGGAGAGACCATTTCCCATCAGGAAAATAAAAGTGGGCAAGGAAGAGGTGAGTAACAGAGGGACAAAAGGGACTTCCTAAGGACAAGAATGATATTCCCATTCAGGACAGTGATGGTAACAGAATTCACTCCCTAGAATGACCCAGGCAGACTGCCTGGGCTCAGAATACAAGCAGGGATAAACAGTGGCAGCATGGAACTTGCTGCTTTTGGGGGGAACACAGCTCCCACCTTGCATTCCCAGCAGGAATGGCCATGACATTGTAGCTACCCAAGCACACATTTTAACCTTCTGACCATTCTGAGGGAGCAGTCAATCAAACCAGCAGTTTTACTGTAACTCTGCTCAGCATATGGTGCTTGCTTTCCAGAGAAAAAGTATTAGGGTCTGGCATCAGCCCAGAGCAACTGAGAGGGTGCCCTTGCCATGAAACACACCACACCAAAAGCAGGGTCAGCTATTTGTGTAGAGAAACCTGGGTGAGATCAGTCCCAGACTGAATTAAAACTTTTCTATTTAACCGACAGAAAACAAATTACTGAAATATTTGAGGATATTGTTAAAAGGAATAATGTGGGAGAAAATTAAAATCCTCTGCTAGGATTGTGGTTTTGTATGAAAAGCCAGAGATTTTATTCTTAAAATAAAATGTTGCAGAAAAAAAATGGTAACAAATTGTAGTAACATAGTGCTACAGTTTCTAGGCTGGGCTTTGGAAATCTTCAGTCTGAGGTTTGGTTTCTCCTCAGAACTGCTACTTGAACAATTTTAAGGCTAGGTGGGGAGCCTCTCTTGATTTTCTTTTGTTCTAACTTCTTTCCCAGCTTTGCTACAGGAGAGTTCAAATCTATCCTTTTCAGATTAATGATTGATCTTCATTCTAAATCCCCACTCTAATATTAATAACCTCTCAGAAAACAATTAAAATGGATATATTGTTTGAGTGTGTGCTCAGAGAGGACGAGAAGAGGATAAATCTTCTCTGATGACAAAAGCCTCTGTCACACTTGGGGGGCTGCTGATGCCTGTGGTGATGGACAGTGGTTACCCACTGTCACTTATACATCTCCTCATGCTTCCACAAGCACATGCCTGCAGAGTGAAGGGGAGAGTGCTTAGCAGCATGGCAGAAGAGGTGATGGTCCATCTTACCACCTAAGAAGAACTCCTCTGTCAGTGATCTGGAAAGAGCAAGCCTTTTCCTCCATCAGACAGATGATGCAGGAAGAATGATTTCCAAGTTGACATTATCAGCAAGTGCAAGCAGCCAGACACCAGGCAGGTTTATTGTTTGGAAATTATTTTAATGCACAGAAATTCCTGATGTGTTGAGGCTTCAGGATGAATCATGATGCCTGTGTCACTCAGAGTTGCTTACCAGCCCTGAGAATTTTCCAGCCAACATCTCTATCTTCTTCATGAATCACAGCAAAGACAGAAGCGTCTCCCCCACGACCTAAGCAGTGCCCTGGAGCTGTGGACTACAATTACCCTTTTCCCTTTTCCAGTCCCAAGTAAAGCAAGGGAAGGTCGTGGTGCTGCTTGCCAATGTGGTGTTTTACAGTGTAACAAGGGGAAAGCACATCCTGCGCTCTGGCAAGGGTGCACACAGAGATATTCAAGGGTGCAGAGTTTTCATGTAGGACGGTCAGAGGGCTGGCATATCTTCCTCTGAAGACAGGCTTAGTTCTGGAGAAGAGAAGGCTCCAGGGAGAGCTAAGAACATCTTACAGTCCCTAAAGGGGGCCTACAGAAAGGCTGGGAAAGGACTTTGCACAAGGGCATGTAGTGGTAGGACAAGAGAGAGTGGCTTCAAACTGAGATTATGTTTACATTTGATATAGGGAAGAAATTCTTCCCTGTGAGGGTGGTGAGGCACTGGCACAGGTTGCCCAGAGAGGCTGTAGACTCCCCATCCCTGGAAGTGTTCCAGGCCAGGTTAGATGGGACCTTGAGCAACCTGGGATAGTGGAAGGTGTCCCTGCCTATGGCAGAGGAGGTTGAATGAGATGACCTTTAAGGTCTCTTACAACCCAAAGCATCTGATGATTCTGTGATACGATTCTATGACCATCTTCGGCACAGTGAGACAAACTTGAGTCATGGCCTGAGAGTTCTCCTAGAGAAGAGCAGAAACACCCTCCTTTGGTGCTTAGATGAAACCCAAGAGAAGTCGGTTTTGAAAACTCACACTGCAATTTTGTAATGCATGACTTGCTGCACGCAGTCATCCAAGGTGACTGCTTTATGCAAAAGCAAAGCTCATTCCTAGAGGATTTAAACAATGACAGTCAGATTTCCCTGATGAAAGACGCTCAAGTGAGTAACCATTTTATTTAAAGAGAAAACATAGTATTTTCAGGCACCTGGGCTGTCAAGAAAACAAGAAGTAACTGAGAATGCATCGAAGGATGTTCTGAAATTGGCCACTATTTTTATTTCTACACAAAGGACAAATTTGAGATTAAAAAATACAGGCATGACCTACCTTTAAAATCCAGTAACACAAAAATAAACCTAAATGTGGGAAAAACCTAAATGTGGATGTTGAGGATCTTTTAAAGAGTAAGACTCTCTGCTTTCACAAGACTATACATATCCTTATCAGGCAATACATATCACATCATGTCACAGTGATTAACATCTTGATTGATTAAAATCTTTAATTCCACTGGATTTAAAAGGCTAGTTTGAGACACACTCATACAAAAGACCAAGGCTGGAGCTGATCACAAGCACAGAATGGGACACTGTGACTGCAGCATTGTTATTTTCCCTCATTCTTCAAAATGATCAGCTAAGTGCAAAAGCTAAATGCATTCTTCAAAATGCAGCTAAAATCATCTAGCCAAGAGAGGTAAACAAAGGTATGTGTCAGGTCAGCCAGCAAAACCTTTCAAGGCTCCACAGTCATCATGAGAAAGCAAATAAAACCTACTTTGGCTCTCGTTTACTATATATTTAACATTTGCAAGAGAAAAATCAGATGACTGCTTAAAGCTTGGGATGGTGCACGCCATATTCAAGCTACTCTTGAGCTTGAAATGTTTAATGTTTTATGTGGTTTGGAAATGGTTTAAATTCCCTGATGAATTTTTCATGTCCATACACAATTTAGCCTTTATCAAAAAAATCCCCTTCAATTATGTACTCTGCAGAAATTATTTGGAAGGATTCTAGACACTTTTTTCCTTTTTTTTTTTTGTTTTGTTTACTGTTTTCAGTTTGCTAAGGTCTGTATAAAATACCCTCACTTAGCTATGCCTACTGAAGTTATCTGCACTTCACCTTTTGTGCTACTCACAGAAAATCAACTCTGCGTTCTTCCCCCCTCTCTCTCCATGACTTTATCTTAACTGTGGAGAATGGGAAGACAGAAGAGCACCGGGGTGAGCCTAAAAAGTTGCAAACCTTTGGATGGACCCAGCTTTTCGCCGTGCTGCACCATGGGGAGCTGCAACTCGGCAGCAGCCGTGGAGCAGAGCTGGGAGAGGGGCATCCTCTGGGCAGCAGCGCTGGCAGCAGGCACGTCATTCCCAGGGCAGGAGACACGGCAGGAAAACAAGCCTAATTAGAGCACTGCCATGTGCCAGCTATTCTGGGAGGCACAACAGCCCCTCAGGAGCTGCTGCAGGAGAGCGAAGCGAGGACAGCCCTCGGACCACTCCAGCCCACGTCAGAGGCATCCCCAGGAACACAAAAACATCTTCCCTCTGCCCTGTCCTGCAGCCCAGGCTGAAGATGCCAAACTGCTGCTGCTTTTGCTCTCTGAACACCTTCATTATGCTGAGCACACATCCCCTAGGGTTCTGGGAATATTAACATAAGCCACCCACAAATATTATTTTAAAGAAGTGATTCCCAGAGTCCTCCTATTTTTGGAGAAGCATCTTAAAAAAGCTTCCCTAATATACTGGAACAGGCCCCATATTATCTCTTCATGAAAGGAATCCAACTGCTACGCTTCTAAATTCACTGGTAAGCAGTTCTGACTTCCTTTTATATTGTAAGATTTCCTTCCCATAAGACGCAAGATATATTGCCTCAAGGGAAAAACAGCTTTATGAAGAGGAAGCTACGTGTGCCAGAATTGTTCTCTTCCATTATCTGTAACATCCTTTCTCCCTCCCATTGTTTTAATAAAGTTGGTCACCAGAAGAACCTGCAGCAAAAACGCCAATACCCTCAGCTGACTATCTACCTGCCAAAAGTCCCAAAGCACATCTGCTGTTCTACAGCCTTCTTGATGCTCAGAAAACCTGTTTTCTATGCATGTCACATATGCAGAGCTGATAGAAATGTGACTTTGCTAACAGACTTACTTTTGGCTGCTCCCACCAGAGAAACATTTGAGGAATGGATGGCTCACCAATAATCTCCCACCTACGTGTATTTTTGTGGCATTTCATTCAATAGAAGGATGAAAAGGAAAAAAAAACCCAACCAACCAAAAAAACACCACAAAACAGAGAGAGAAGAAATACATTCAGTGGCAATCAGCATTACAGTGAAGAAAAAGTGAAAAAAAAAATAAAAATTCCAGCCTGCTGTCTGATGTCTCTACATGTGATCCAGAGAAACACTCCCCTCCTGTATACACGTGCTTGCATGCAGCAGGGGCTCAGTTGCACTCCTAAGTTCAAGTGCATTCTCAAATGTTATGTCCCACGGGCCTTCACAAAGCATGTATCAAATTAGGCATTTGCTGGAATGCTTTGCTAAGCAAAAGGATTGGTTTACATACTTTCCCCAAAGATTCTGCTGAAATGAGCTTAAATAGTTGCGGTGGTAGCTCTCAGGAGATCCCCAATTCTTCCCTGAAGCATTCATTTTGTTAGGATTTCCCTCTTGTACATTCAGCTTTGGGGAATCACTATGGGAAACTGGGAGCAGGGAATTCTCAGCATTAGAAATGAAAGTATTGCCTAGGGTAGCTAAAGTAACCACAAATCCCTCCCCACTGATTCAGATCCCACCAGAGCCACTGTCATCTCTTCAATTTTCATTTAAAATCTCCTCTAGAGGGTATAATCTCCCCAAATTTAAGCAGAGGGAAATCCAGGGTTCCCTCAAATCAGAATCCACTTTATTTGGGACAAAAGGAATCTGCTCTCAGGAGGACTGGAGCTGCTAAAAATAAGTAAATATTCCCAGAGTTTCTTCACTCCTCTCCCTGAAGTGAAATGATCAAGAGGATTAATTTTAGAGTATGTACAGTTTTTATGTGGAAAAAACCCAAGCTGCATCTTAGCTTTTAAGCAAAGACCAGATGGAAAGTCTATCATTAGAAATGCCAAAGGGAGAATACACTCAAAGTTCGCTTCAGGATGGAAAGGTCATTTCTAGTCATCCTTGTTTTAAATGTTCTCAGAAGCACTCAAGCTTTTTGTAATAAGATGGCTTTCTTTTAGTTTATCAACCTGATTTCCTTCAAAATAAAATATAGAAAGATAAAATAAAACAAAAATTGCCAAACAATACAAGACAGAAACTTGAAAGGCAGGCGCCAGCTCTCTTTTTTTCCTCTCCAGAGCAAAAGAGTCATTAAATTTTTAATGAATTATTGTTTAGTTGACAAGAAATGCCACAAAAATGACCTGCTGATTCCACCCAGGGGTGTTTACTTAGAGCTTCACAGGGAGATTTATGAGACAACAGGCAACAGACGATGTGTCAATGGAATTTGAGGCACTGCTTCCTTCATCAGGTACCAATGTCGATGAAGAACATGTCAGGATGGACCAGGTTTCTCCACTACGTTCAAAGCAACATCCAAAGGCCCCAGGGAAGGTTTTTTGCAGCTGCCTCAAACAGCAGCCCACCTGCACTGAAAGCACCATGCTCCTGATCCTAAGATCTGAGCAGGTCTCTCTTTGGGCTTAAGATGCCTCTTAACATTACTAACACACACAGGGTTACTAGGAAGTGACAAAATTGTGGTCAGTGACATTCACTGGAGTCAATAGGGTGACCTGACGAGAGCTACAAACACACAGCTCCCACTGAGACTCCAGCAGTCCCTGATCTCCACATGCCAGCCAACTGTGAAACACACCCCGTGCCCATGAAGACCAGCCCACAGCTGAAGTACAGGATGTGAATAAGCCCCCTGAGACACAGCTTCCAAACCTTCCCAGGGAAATATTTAATCAAAGACAGAAAACTCCATTCTCTTGTTTTCCAACAAATATTTAAAAAGTACATCGATATGGTGATATAAAACTGACATTTTCACAGTAAACACATTTGTGTCCCAGTGCAGATCATTCCAGACAAAAACTGGAGCTACTGGCTAAAGCTAAAAGTGTTTGATTTCCTTGCAGGCTGCGCCTTTTCTCAGCTCTAGTGGGCCACCCCTGACAAGAAGTATCTGACTTCAGGTCTTCCTCTATACAAATCCTCTCAGAGGACCCATCTCTGACCTAACCAAGCAGCAACTGGGCTGTGCAAGTGTCAGAGGGAAATGTACCCTGCAGTACCACTGAATGAGAGACAAACAGACAAAACCAAGATTCCATTCCCAAACAGCATGCTACAGCACTGGGAGCAGCAAACAAATGCTTTGTTGCTTCCTGGCCAGTTGCAAATGGTGATTATTCCATATGAAATAATTAACAAACATTGACAGAATCCTCCAAGCTCTCTTTAGAGATCTTCTTTTCAAAACACACCCTCATTTTAATCATTTACCGTTTGCAATAGAGAAGGAAAACAAGGAGGTAAGAAATCTGACACGATTAAACCTTCCCTAGTTCCCACAAATAGACATTCACTGCCTTCCAATAGTCTTGACTAATCATTTTAATAAGTAGTGAAAAGATTTCGCAATTAAATGCTTAGAGAAATAAGATGCATCTTCCTGCTCCTTCTCATGCTTCATGAGTTTTCCAGCTCCTCTCATAAAGAGCTTTCATTACTCTGGGCATGACAGAGCCAGAACTGCTACATGAGCTCTGATTTCAGTTTCATCTCAATCACTGTCCAAATGCCCAGAAACTTCTTCACAGCTCTTGGACCACAGCAGAAAAAAAAGCCAAAAAAACGGGAGTTTCAGTCCAAAGATCAGAACCACATTTGCTAGACAGGTTTTTCAGAAAAAAAAAAGCCCTCTGAACCTAGTGTAAACTAAGCATATTTGGCCAAGTAGCAGTAGATAAAACAGACAGGGAGCCTCACAATGCCCTTCCTGCAGCCCCACATTTGTGGTGACAACTGCACTTTGCTCTGATGAAAAGTGACCTTTAGGCCCTGACATTTAGGTCCAGATTCTCCTACTTGTGTCACCTCCGCCTCCAGTTTCACAGGTCAAATTCACAGCACTTCAAATAGCTGGCAACATTCATCAAACATGAGCCCATGTCTTGCCCAACTGAGTCTTAAAATGGAATATTCCCGCTCCACAGTCCCCTGCCATGCTGGATGGTCAACTTACACGAGGTACTGGATGTGCCATATCTCTTTGGAAAATCAACATACCAAGCGAAAGCTCATCTCCCAGAATAGTCACCCTGCTACTTTATTTCTCTTTTATTTGTTTCCCTACTGCAGTTACAAAACACATTCTCACTGAGGCAAAAGGGATCATTAGTCAGAGCACTTTTGGATGCAAAGAGGCAGTGCTAAATGTGCACCAGAAACAGGAAAATTATTATGGTCTTCCCACATGAGAAAGCATAAAAAGGCAAATGGACCCTCCATTAGCTTGTCTCCATGATATCTCAGGAAAACACCATATACTCAGAATGGAATCATGGTGATTGGGAGATTTCTTGTTTAAAAAGTCCAACTCTGTTTGCAGGAAATTTCTCAGCCGTGGTCACGCATCACGTCCCTTGTGTTGGATTAGCTGCTAAATTAAAAGTGTTTTCTGTCTATCCAGTAAGTATGATTTACTGGCATGGAGAAATGTTTTAAATATCATGAGTTTTCAGGTTCAGCCAAACCAATCGTTCCTGCAGCTTAGTCTGAAAGACTCTTGACCGTAATAAGGGATGCAAACAATTGAACAACACCTAGAGATCCGGCAGCCAGAGATCCACCAGCCCAACCCCCTCCTGCTGCCACAAGGTCATCTCTCCCTCTTGAGGGCCTATGTCCCATTTTTACACACACACACAGGCTGAGCACCTGATGCACCAAGAGAAGTCGGTCAAGTATTCTCCTGTTACAAACCCAACTGATTTTTCAGCTGTAGAAAAGGGTTACAGACTCTGCAGGATCACTGTGGGCAGGGATGGGTTAACAAGAAAAGATCAATTGTGAATTTAACTCAAATCCAAGGCATCGAATGGACAAAGCAGAAGATGAGGAAGATACTGCAATGCTTCATGCATGGTACGATGCATGGTTTGCTATCCATGCTGGCACCAGAGGAGATGCACACCAGCTGTGATTTTACCCAGCTCACACTTCCTTCATGCATTGCCTCTTGTCTTTATAAATTGATTTTTATGTAAGATAGCTGTGTCAGACCTGAGCTCCCAGTGTAATTTTCCCTCTATGCCTGCAGAATTAATTCAGTAAGCCAGGTTCTGTTTCTCCTTGGGCACCACACAAGGAATTACAAATGGCTCTATTTGTGCCCAGCTGGTACAAAAGTGATGTCAAAAGTGTAATGGGAAAGAAGAAAGGACCCAATTACAAAAGCAAGGTCTGTGAGATAATCTTGGTCCCAGGACAGTGAGATATGGCAATTAGGAGCATTTCATCTACCTGTCAGTTGGGGTCATTCGATGAGCTTGTTATCCAGAGGAAAGTGGCACCTCAAAATACCAATTACAACTTTCCAGACTCAAACTGTGCTTCAGCCTCTTCTGCCCCCTGTGCCATCATTTCTAACATGACAGGAAGGTCAGAATGAGCAACAGGAACTCAATTTTCAAGAAGCAGCCCAATTGTACTGCAGATTAACAACCAATTAGCAGTTTTGCAGAAGTTGTGCACTCTGGCTGGGGGGCTGCCAGGCTGTGCTGAGGAAGTGCATGGTGTTGACTTCCCAAACTGAGTCACTTCTTTAAGCCCTGGGGTGGTATTTATAGAGTTGGGGGAAAATTTCCAGGAAACATCACTTACTGGTACTCACAAAAATAGCAAGGAAAGTCTTCAATTACTAAACTTCTAAGGAAAAAACTATTTCTTCTTTATGACAAGACAGCAAAGCAGCAGCCTCTATGATTCTCTTGGAAGAAGTCACAATTTATAGTGTTCCTTATCTCACTTTTCATTGACAGTAGTAGATGTCGCTCCTCAGATATTCAATCTGTACAGCTGTAAGGTTGGGGTTTTTCTCCTCCCTTCTACAGATTATTTCCAGGATAAGACATTGAAGTCAGCCTTGTCTCTGAAAACTTCAGCAAGACTTGAATGAACCCAACAATAACTCAACCACAGCAGGCGAGATCAGCCCAAACCTTTTACTCAGCTGTACAGGATCCCAATCTGGGGGAATGGCTGTACCCTTTTGTAAACCACATGAATCTGCAAGTAGATGAGTTACTGACAGTCAAGCTATCACCTGCAGAAGTGAGCTGGTTCCCCTGCACAAACTGGACATGTCCTGGTATCACAGAGCACACAAAAGCAGAGGAAGGGCACAGACCAGTAGCTGGATCAGTGCCTGTTGCCCTCCACACCTGCAGCAGTGCCCTAATGTCTCCTCAAAGACAGGGACTAAGTCAAGCTTTCAGAAAGATTTTAGCCCTGTAATAGTATCAAGGATCCAACCACAAATCTGGGCACTCACAACCATTTTAAAGTATTTCCCTTTCTTTCCATTAAACACACACAGATTTAGGCTCTTGCTTAGCAAGGGCGGGCAAACCATGCCAGGCTTGGTCCCCTTCCCTAAGCAGCCAGCATACCCCATTGGGAGGGATGCAGACTAGCTGACCACAGAAGTACAACTTTTGGAATGAAAAAGAAATTTTTTTAAGTATAAGGAACAAGCACACAAACTTGTCCCCATCCCATACACAAACTGCAAACGCTTCAATTGATTACTATGACTTCCAGACTGCTCCTACCACTGCTTTCCCTCTGAGACCTGGGGCAAACATTGGCCAAATGATCTTTGAGAAGGCCTCAGAGATGCTTCCCTGCACGTCTTACACAAACCAGTAACTTAAATGAGGACAAAACCTCCTGATAATGGCAAAAAGGCTGCTGGCAGGAACCCGGGCAGTACCTGCTCTGCCTGACCCCTCATCCAGGCTCTCAGGGAGGGCAGGTCGGGTCCAGCTCTCTGCCAAGCTGTCAGTCATCACAGCTCACAGTCTGTGACATTCATGAGACATGACACCCTGTGCAATGCAATGGAGACCCAACAAGTTTGTTTTGCACATGCCACTGCAGCGTTGGCAGATACGGCAACACGCTTTGGCTCGCGCTGACATGGGAAGCATTCAAAGCACTCGTGCAGAGATAAGAGGCTCCCCTCATCTCCTGCCTGAGACACACTGACCTCCCCTCCCTCCCTTCTCCTTGGCATTGCCAAAAATACAAAAATCTGTCCCTTATGCTTTCAAAATGTGTCTGCTTCACAGGGTTCTCCCCCCACTTTTTTTTTTTCTGAGGCCAATTAAAAAGAAAAGTTTACCAGAAAGACAACAAGGAAAAAAAAATGTGTTTGATACCATTGGAACCAGCCTGTAAGGATCTCAAACATAAAAGAATTATGTCCCTAAGCACTTTCCAACAGACTTTCAGAAAATTTCATCTTTCTACTTCCCTGGCTGGATAGTCTGTTTGAGTAATTTTCTCTTTCTCCTGGGGCTGGTTGCTAAGAGACGCGCTATTACTTCTCCCTCTCTTATGACCCGATTACTGTGATCAGCAAAGACAGCGTGCAGACAACAGCCTGACACGGCTCATACAAGAACATCGGGCTCGTTACAAAATGATGGACTGTATTAACACTCCGCAGCCCCTTCGCTCGCCACGGCCTTTGGAGAGTCTCCAGGCACAACTGGGGGCTTTTACCTCCCCAGCTTCTGAAGTGCACGTTCAAACATTTTAAATCACAGGACTGGGAAACGAGAAGAATGGACTTGTACCTCCTGTGCTTCACTGCCTGACAGCCAGAACAGTGTTAATGGATCCTCACTGAGCAACCTTCCTTTTCTTACCCTTCCCAAGAAGTGGCCTAAGAACAACGATTACTCCTTTTCACCCTCTTGAAAAATAAAATTTGCAGATACAAAGTGCGGTTTGGGTCAGAACATTCCCTTGAAGGGTCTGACAGCACGTTGTAAAGCTGATCATGATACTCAAGGGGCTAAAAGGTGAGCTGGTCCTGCAAAGAGTTGAGATGGATTGCTCTGGATAAGGAAAGCAGATGGAAATAGATCCAGCTGTAGATGTCTATCAGTACCAAGGAAGCTACTGGGGTGCCCAAGAGGCTCCCAGCTCATGCAGAAGCAACCACAGCCTGGCCCTGTGTTCTCTGAAAAAAAGAATAGGGGATGGAGACAGTGGAGGAGGTAGGAAATTTGGAGCACAAATTGGGAGCTTGTACTAAGGGGTACATGGGGAAAAAAGTTGAGGAAAGTTGATTTTGTTGATGTTACTACCAAAGAACTGGTTTTCTAACAATGGGGCCACCAACCTCAGACTATTAGTCTCCACTTAGTAAGAATTCAGCCCTCATCACATTCACTTTTTATAACATAAATTCTGTATTTTCTTCTATTAAACCTACTTTTGAAAGATTGTGTTTACCCACACTGTTTTGGTACCATTTTCAGACTCTTGAAGGTCTCCTCTCCTCCCACCAGCTCACTCAGGAGAACTCCTGTGTCAGGACCCCTGGGCAGACCCTCACACCACAGGTGGTGCAGAGTATTCAGAAACACCAGTTGACAGAACTTCTCAACTGGGCCTTGTAACAGAGACAACCCAGAGCACAGGTTCCTTCCTCATCTCCATGTCATTTCCCATAAATTCAGTGCTTGGCACAACAAATGCCAGCTGTCATGACAGTGCAACTTCTACCCACCAGCCCTTAACACCAGGCTTGGCTTTACGATTTGGGTCATGTCTAGATGAAACCAAAACCTTTCCTTAGTCATTGTCATCACAGGAATTAAGAATTGGAAGAGACACGTGAGTCTTTTGTACTTCAGCTCCTCAAATAGTTTGGGTAAATCCCCAGTTGAGCCCCTGGAGCACGTCTGCACTTTCTTCCATGGCTGTGACTTTGCAGTGTGCGTGCTGGTTAAAGAAGACAGAAGGGGAATTTTCAGACAGTGGGAAACTAATTCACTTCTTATTAGGAACTAGAGCAGATCCCTGCTCATCTCCTGCAAAATCACCCTCCCCAGGCCAAGCAGAGCCACAGGATTCTCAGTCCTGCTCATGGACCCTCAATTCCTGTGTCAAGTCCATCTAAACATGCTTTCCTTAGCAACAAACATTTCAGGCCTTGTACATTTAGTGCAAATTGTAACTGTGTAGGATTCACTAATAGAAATGCCTGCTTTTTGGCCACAAGTACAGCTTCTGTGGCTTCAAGAGTTGCTCATTCATTCTTCCAACCTTTTATTACACCAACCTGTAATATAATCCAACAGACATTTACTGATTGCGCTGATTTAGCAGGACTCAGCCTGGCAAAATAAAAAAGCTTTAGGTAGAGAAAAGGAAAAGCATGCATATAATCCTTTATTATAATAGTTAGTTTTCAGTGAGTAGAAGAGCAGCATTGTTTGAAGAAGGGCAAGAAAAAATATTACTTGACTATTAATTGTCATAAAACAATTGTTATTATTTAACAGACTAGCATCTGGATGATGTTAAAGTTTCAGATTAAAATAAAAGGAACAAGTGCTGCCTGCTTGAATTCAAGCTATTTCTGCATTAGCATTGCTCTCTTGCTTTGACTGGGCACCACAGCCCTGTAAAACTATATACAGGACAAACATTATCTTTTTAACAGGAGGTTTGCTATAGTCGATGACAGATGCTTGCAATTCAGGTTATTAAATGATGGTTCCCTTCCATTTCAGTGTGTCAGAAATGTCTTCTCTTTCTCTTTTTCCCTTCCCTTTTTTGCCCTTTTTCTTTATTCTACCCAAACTATTGTGGTTCACAGAACAGGCCACTGCTAAGATGAATCACTACTTGATGTTTGAAATAATGAAGTGGGAAAATTAAATATAGTATCTTATAAGAACAGATAGACAGGAGAAAAGAAAATGAGAAAAAAAAGTCAGGGAAGAAAAAAATTATGAATCTACCTGCTGAGAAGTGCAATGTTTGCTTTATGATACCAAATAACTGAGAAAATACAAGCTCACTCACCAGAATGAAACCCAAGGCTAGGCACTACTTCAAGTAGTTCCCAAATAAGAGGCAATATGTTCCAGAGCCTGTGAAAATTTAATATTTGTAATTCTAACAAACACAGTCAGAATACTTAATAAAATCTGGAGGCTTGACTTGACATTTTGTGAACTACAGATAAGTATACTGGTTCAATAACAGTTTTTATGCACTTGTTTTATGCTGCATTTTTCCCAGGGCCTTTCCCTGAGGTGGTATTTCAAAAAAGAAAATGCTCATCCTGAGAGCAAAGCCAAGACACAGTTCTATGGATTTGTCTCTGGGAAAAAACAAAAAAAACCAAAAAAAAACAAACAAAAAAAAAAAAACCAAAAAAAAAACCCAAGCAGATGCAGACACTGTTATCCAACAAAACAACTTTTGGGATGACTGCTAACAAGACAGAAAGACAGAAGGCCCCACAGAGAGCCAGTTTATTCACACTGGTGAGAATCACAGGTCCTGACACTGGTCACTGTCCTGGAGACAACTGGGCAAAAATCCTTTTCCCTGTAACTCAGAAGTTACTGAGTGGAGCAATGCTGCTCAGGCACAAAGGCACCAGCTTGGTCTCATGCCTCTTCAGCATGACCCAGCTTGCTTGGGGCACTTTAAATCCAGTTATATACAAATGAGAACCACCACTCATTTCCAACTGGCTTCATTTGGTTCTTAACCAACAGGAGAGAGGATGTCCTTCGAGAGAAATCAATGGACACTTCCAAAAGGATGCCCCAAACTGGTTCACAGCTGCTCCTTAACAAGGGACCCCTGCCTTCCCACTCCTTCTGCAGTGTCCAGGGGCTTGGTTTGTGCTTTAAATGCTCTTGTGAGAAGGTAGCAAGCCCACCACAAAGAGGCCTGGAGCTTCAAGATTGTTTTCATCAGCTGCATTTTGTAAGGGCCTGTGGATGATGCAGTTCTGACACTAATGAATAAAGTATTGCTTCATCTGCTGCATCTCATTCAGCACAAGAAACACACAGAAAAATGAGGGAAGGATTAAGAAAGACTTTAAAAGTTTATAATACGCACTTTAAAAAAGCTTTTTCTAAGAAAGAAGCACTAACATGGGAGCTGTGGTCAGGGCCAATCAGGATGATTTGCAACAGTAAGGTCACCTCTTTATTCACACCACATTTTTCAACTCCATGAGCTCAATCCAGTGAGGGATGGAACCACAGCATCCATTGCAATTGATGGGACCAGAAGAGTGCTAGAACACTACTGAGCCTATCTTTTTGTCCCACCACTGAGACACTGCCTTCCCCCATGAAGCATCAAAGATTTCTCTTCAGCTAGTGGCAGAGGAGCAAGAGAAGGACCAGCACATCCCACTGGAAATACCCTGGTACTTCCAGGACTCAATTCAGAGTAACATGTTCCCATGCCTCATCTGGGCAGCAGCAATGGTCCACATGCATAACTCTCCTAAAATGTACAAGACAGCAAGCTCCTGCTGTCTGTCCAATTTTGGATAATTGCATTATCTCATCCTAGCGTTGAACAATGCACACACAAAACCACCACAGGAGCATGGATGAGGCAGCTGACTGTGCCTGCACCTCAGCCTTCCTCCAACAACCAGCACAGCACTGCAAAAGCTCTTGAGATACTCCAAGGAGCAGGTACAACACGCCTCGGCCTCCCAGCCAACACAACCCTTCCACTTGTGAGAATTCCTCCTGCTATGGAACAGAACCAGCACAGACAACCAGGAAAAAAAATCAAAAAAAACCCCACAGAATCTTTCAGGTCAGCCTGAATTTATTCTGTCAGGGCTCTCAATACAAATAATGAATAGACTCTGGACCTTGTTGGCTTCTATGAACTGTCAAAGACTGCAGAGCAGGGAACATCACAGCTATAACACAGGGTGTCTAGTCCAATAAATCCATACCCAAGCTTCAAAAATTAAGACAGAGCTACTGATAGCAGCTGATGTAAACAAAACCCACTAGGTATATCTGCCTGCAAAAAAAACCCAAAAAACACAACAGCAAAACAATAAACAGCCCGATAGTTCATGCTCCCAGTCCCCTACAGACATAGCAGAATATAAATTGCCAGTGCCATGAAGAAGAGGAGGGCACAGAGAGTCAAGCTCTGGGAAACCTGGATCAGCTGGGTTCAGGGACACACACACTGGTATCCACAACACAGTCTTGCCCTGGAGCTGGTCCTGCTGATTTGCCTTGTCTCATGAGTCACTTGCCCATTCCTCCAATCAAGGTAAATGGAAGGAGATGTTTTTTTAAAAAAAGTAATTAAAAGCTCAAAGGCCTTCACATGAGACCTGTTGTTCACCATATCTGAAAGGTGCCCAAGGAAAGAAGGAGAAAGGAGGAGATTGCTTTGAGTCTCATTCCTTCGTTTAGTTTCCATTATTAAATTCATATTAAGCTTTTCTGCAGATACTATATTCACCAAGTATGGCAATTACAAGGAAAGACATCAGCATTAATAAATACTGAATTTAGAAGTACCCAACAGCATAAACTAAAGTGGCTAATTTTGTAAAGCATGTCCTGAGAGTCCCAGAGTGTGACAGAGAATCACCTCGGAGCACTGGGCAGCCCCACAAACACATCCCTATGAGGGATGCTGCCTGCACATCCCTTTCTGACCAGGCTTGGCACTGCAGTATCTCAGTCTGCCTCAGGCAGCTTAAGAAAAACATATGGTCCTGTTCATATAAACAACAGAAATTTCAAGAATAGGCCAGATTTGGTTTTTTGGAAGTGGAAAGAGTCATCTTTGCAGGAGCAGGAGAGCTCATGGGAGCCATTCAATGAGCTGGCACTTCCTGGTAGGCAAGAATGGACTCACTTCCTTCCCTGCCACCATGAAATCATCCTTCAAGTGACTGCACACAGTGGCAGAGGAGGTGTATTCAATGCCCAGGGAGCTGCACTAGTGCTCACAAATGCTGGACTGGAAAGCCCAGCCCTGCAATCCAGCTGAGTCTCCCCAGCTCACCACTGTGCTCTACCTGTTCATAGCCTTGCTCAGATAAAGATCTGCTGGACTTGCAGAGCTTTATTTGGAGACAAGGGGGAAAGGAAAGGGGAAAAGAACTTTTGTGGTTACCAAAACAAGATTCAAACCAAAAGGCAACCCACTGCAAAGTTTGTCACTCACTGCTCCCAAGCCATTAAGCAGCCCTGACTCAGGGCTCTCCCAAGTACCTCTGACAACAGATTTTTACACATTTCTGAAGGCCCCAGTTCTGGCCTTACAAACCCCAGTGCCACCCCAGCAGCACCAGCCCCACAGTAGCAGGCACAAAGCCAGCAGATCAGCTATCACCAACCTCACCCCACACCAGATGCCTCCTCAGTCTGCCCCGCAGGGTGAGGCCCCATTTTCTGGAACTAAGGCAAAGATGGAATTTGCTTCATCTGCAAGCTATAAATCCTTTCTATCTTCCTGAGCCCAGCATAGATGGGAACAGCTGTGTGGCAGTGTTTCCCTAAGGCTCCAGCTCTGCTGAAGATGCTGAAGTACCAATTTAAGTCTAAAAGCTTGAGAGCAAGAGAGAAGTGGCAGGAAAAGAAGGAGGGGCAACCACAGAAAGGTTTGGATTGGAAAGACCTTGAATAATAATACAATCCAAAGTCCCTACCATCGGCTGGGATATCTTTCACTAAATCGGGTTGCTCAAAGCCCTGTCCAACCTGACCCTGAACACTTTAAATGATGGAACATCCAGTGTTTTTAAATGAAACAAAATTAATATCAACTCCTCAGAAAAGAGATCTTAGTTTCTTTAAGAGATTTTTCGTGTAGGACAAAACCCATTGTGCACACTGCTAGACAGGGTCTGCTGAGGAAAAAAAGGGGGGGCAGGCAATACCAAACATGTGAGCATGGAGAAAGAAGTGAAATATGTAAGGAGGAGACTGTGAGGACCCATGGCTGGTTGATGCCTCATCTATCTCAGGACTCATCTCCCAGCATGAAGAGAACATGCTCTCAAACTTCAAACACATCTAGCTCTCCCCAAAGATCACCCCTGACCCCAGCTAACCTCTTAGACCTACTGCTCAGATGTCTGGACACCTGATTTTGATTTCCAGCCTAATTCCTCAGCAGCTACGCTTCCTGCCAACACACAATTGTTCATCTTCTAGATAAGCCTCTTCCCCAAGCTTGAATGGCTCTCCTTTCCTCTCTCAGGGTTAATACAGAGTTCTGTAAGATGATGAGCACCAGCACTTCCCAGGAACTGTGGTGCTCACACCTCCCAGGATCCAGCAAGGTTAATCCCCTGCAAACTGTCACAGCGGGGAGTGGCAGCACTAAATCCTCCAGAAAGCCAGCCCAGACCTCAGCAGGTGTTGGTGGGACCTACACAAACAGGCTGTGCCTGCCTCTTGGGCTGCCTGCACAGCAGAGACCTGTACAGAATGCTAAGCAGGGCTCGGGTCTCATTGATGATGATTACAATTATGATCATTACTTCTACCACTACTGCAGTCATACCCAGGGGCCCCCAAGCAGGTCCCTGCAAGAGCAAGCCATGCTCTCTGCTTTGATGAGTGGATAAATCAGATCTGAAACAAGCTGCAGCAACTCAGCTTGGCAAACAGTGAGAAGGGGGGCTGGCAGCACAGGAAAATTGCTACTTCTGTGGTCTAAACACATGCCTTGAGTGTTTCAAATCACAGTAAAATGCTCCTGGTTTATAAGCTGTTGGCTGTTGCCATTTCACTTTTTTTCAGCCATGTAGCCATTTCTAACTTCTGTTAAGGTTCCATTAAGCAGCTTTTAATCAGCACCTTCTGGCTGAGTTTTGTGCAGGTGTCAGGAAATAAAAAATAAAAGTGAAGTCAAGGTGAGACTAAGGAAATGCTTTGGTAGGAGAGGGGAGGGAGAGGAGGGTACACACAGCACCTGCTCCACAGTCTGTCACTCCAGTGTCTTTTCCCTCTGCTTTCAATAACCATGAATGTGATCAGCTGGACAGACCCTCTACACACAAGCAACACACCTACAAAATAATAATGAGAGCCACAAGGCCAGAGGATGCACATTCTTAAACATTAAAAGCAATAAGCTGAAGAAATTACCAGGATCAGAATTTGCCAGTGTCCCAGAGAGATTCCAGATACTACAAAGGCTGCAGGGAGCCAAATCCAGTGACACTGCTGGGGCAGCCAAGGCTGTGAATAGCACAGCCACTTCTTGACCAGTAACAGCCCCAGGACAGCCCTTCCCCAGAGCAGTGCTGCTGCTCCCACTCATCTCCAGCAGAAGGATGCATGGGAAACCCATGTGCCTCCAGATACTCAGCTTTGGCAGGGTAGGAGAGACGAAAACACTCTGGGGTTTGAGGGGATGTTGCCACTTCCCTATCTACAGACTCACAGCTAACCAGGTGGGAAAGACCTGCATCCAACAGGGGACAAATTGAGGCAGAATGGCAGTGCCCCTGTGAGCAGGGAACCAGTGGGGCCTGGAGCCATCTCCCAGTCTGAATTATTGCTGCAGAAATCAGGGAAGTCAGTGAAAAAACAATTAGGGAACTTGGAAGAGAGAAGGGAGCCATAGAAAGTGAATGAAGCGCATTGGGCTATTTCTCACTGCCCTTCCAGCCCACTCCTGCCAGATCCCAGAAGCCTCATGTTCTCAGGGTTATGTAGGGGTGGGGAATGGCTTTGCACAGGCTGCTGACAGTGACCAGCAGCGTGTCACCTTCTGCAAGTGGATTAGCTAAAGCTGCAGGCACGTTGTCACAACACTAAGCCTACCTGTGACCGGGTCTTGGCCAACCCTTAGCTCTTTCCAGACCTGTCAGATAATGATGGGATCTCTAAAAGCCCAGATCAGACAAGGCAAGGGACTGGCACTGACAAGCCCTGGGAGCTCCTGACTGTCTCCTGGTTTCCAGCAGACCCAGCAATGCCTGACTGCTTGCAGGACCAAGTACTCTGGGTTGCACAAGCAATAATTGAGTGTCTTGTCTCCCCTTCTCAGAGCCTACAGTGCCTGCTCTGCTCAAGCCTCCTTCCCCAAATGGCAAGAAACACAGAATTTTTTAGGTGGTACAATCAAACCTACAATCACTAAAACACTGACAATTAAGACATACTGACCTTTTTCACACAAAAAATATTGACTGATCAAGAAGAGATTTCCTAGGGAAAAAAGGGTCATTTTCCATTATTATTTTTAATTGCAAGAGAATTAGAAAAATAAGAATTTCCATTTGACTTGAAGGCGACATTTTCTTTGCATTTCAGAAATGGATTAATTTTTACTTTTTAAATTCCAAATGTCTTTCTCTTTCTATTTCTCACTATGTTTTGTTACTGAAGGCAGCAGAACAGGTGCATATGACTTTGCCTCTCCCCCTCCAACACATTTTCTTTTTTCGTTCTGAATTCTCCGAAGTTAGAGCAGCAGATGAAAAATATCCAAAACACTCATCAGGCTTTTCCAACTTTCCTATAAAATGTCCTTAACTTTAGAAAATCACTCAAGTGTAAGATTTAATATGCTCTTTTGTTTTTCTTTCTCTTTTCTACTACCCTGTAGTCTTCCTGAAAATGCATACGCTTTCAAAAGATAGAGCAGAAAGAGGAAAAAATACACAGGTGATATTTATCTCATTGTACGCAACGTAAAAGAGAAAAAAGTGGTGAAGGAACAATGTAGAGCATCCAAAACCAAATACAAAAGGTGGTTTGGCAATTTTCTTGAATACAACTGAGCTTTTCTTTGGAGAAAGATTGGAGAGGAGGAGGGGAAGAACTTCCCCCCCATTTCTGCCTACAGTAAATCACCAGGAATAGAAATGTCATGCACTGTCAAAACAGCTACCACTCTATCCTGAAATCCTTGGCCTTCACTTGTTTCTGCTGCAGGTCCATCACAAACTCTCCATTGTCAGCCAGGGGCATCCCAGGTGCTCCAACTTGCAGATTTCCAGTTGAAAGTTCCAGAGGTGCTCCCAGCCATGCACTCCTGCTCCTGTGAACTCCCTCCCTCCATGTGTCCACAAGCCAGAAACCCAAATCCCATGCTTGCTGCTCAATTATATCAAGAGAAGAGGACTTTCACAGCAAGAAGTAGAGGAAGGCTGACACACAGTGACTAGCAGGCATTTGTTTTGGTGACATAACAGCTCCACAGGCCATTGCAATGGTCATGTAAATACCCTCCCAATTATTTTATATTCAAGAGTGTTCCACAAGAGATGGAAAGAATAAAAGTGAAACAATCCAGCCAGCAGACTGGAGAGAAAACACTTCTGGCCAAATTTATGCCCTACCACCAATTATATTCGCACAGATCAATCCCTTGTTTGTAAAGCATTCCCACTGTGCTGGGGTGAAAGAACCAGTACTGAAAAGGGCTGCTTGAGCCCAAGCTCCTCGAATCATTACATGCCAGCAGGGACCAAACAAGCAAAACCCTTTGAAAAGTAGCAGTCTTGGACATAGGACATCTGCTTTCAATTAAAACTGAGAAAGATCTGTCCTTGTGTCATCTCCCAGCCCTACACCTCTCAGGAGGGTAGCTAGTCAGAGCAAGGGGAAGAGATTCCTTCACATTCTTCTCAATTTGAATGACCTGAAAAAGGAAGGCTCCCACAAACTCACCAATGAAGAGCAAATCAAGCTGTGTTAGCAGTCAGTTCCCCTGAACTAGGCAGTTGTGGCTCCTTCCTAAAGAATAAATACTCACCATCACCTCCTGGTTGCTTGTATGGGTTGTACTTTGGTTTGGGGGCAACCACAGGTGCAAACTTCTTTGGGGTCTGCTGGGTGGACACAGAGATGCTGGGAGTCCCAAAGGTGTGTGTGGTCTCCATCCTTGCAGTAATGTGACCAAGAGGCTCGTTGGTACTCTTGGGTGGCAGCCAGGACGGGTGGGACATGGTTCAGCTCTAAGAGGAGACAAAAAAACAGTCACACATACATTAGGAATTTAGCCTAGGAAAGTAGCAGCTGCAATCCTACTATTTTTCTGGTTTATCAAACCTACAAAACCCTTCAAAACATGTTTAGTTGGCACTTGTTTAACTTTAAATATGTTGTTCCTAAGGTATAGGACTTTAGATGCAAATTTGTCTTTCTCTCCCCAGCAGGTCAGAATTACTGATCAGGTTATTATTGTTGGTACGTGCAAAAATCACTGCTATTTTCCTCTTCAAACCAGAGCACAGACAGGTTGATACCCTGAAGCAGCCCATCAATCCCACCCTACATTCAGCACAGTAGTGATATATTTGCCTTACCCTGTGAGGCCTGTTTGAGTACATTAATGTACAACAGTGCAGCTGCTCTGGGGACACGTATAGTCACAGATAGGCACACACACTTCCAAAATACACTTTTAGCACTTTTTCACATGTCATTTAGGACCCCATGCCCCAGTGATTTTCATTCAGACTTTTAAGAAAACAGATTTCAAAAGTAGCTAATCATTCTTGATGCCTCCATTTCTGAATGCCCAGCTTAAGACATTTTAAAAGCATGTCAATTTTGAATAAATGCCAGAATCTCACAACCCCTGACAACCAGGCTCCTTTTAGACTTGTGTAACAAAAAACAGAGGCAGCCCAAATCATTACTTATTTATGAAAATCTTGGCTTTGGCCTCTTAAAAGCCTACATCACTTTTGAGAACTGGGTTCAGATGCTGCTGAAAATGTTGCCCATAAAAATCCTGTTAATTCCAATGAACAAGTGCTTTTCACCACACACAAACCACACTTGCTTGGTAGCCACGATAGCCCTACTGTACCATCAGATGGTCCTATGGAGCTGGGTTTGAGATTTGATGGAGAAATGAAGATCCCACACAGACAGAAGCCAATGCTAAGTTTGAAGCCCTTGAGCACCCTGTCGCTTCTGCCCATGCACTGCTTTGGTGTCAGAAGCCCTTAAGGCTACCAAAACCAGCAGGCAAGTGTGACCCAATCAGGAAAGATTTCATTTCATCATGGAGAAGGATCAGTGCAAGAGACAGGATCAGGGTCTCCACTTGGTAATGCAGGGTCAGTACCTTCAGCAATGACTCAAAACTGATGGATATACAGGTGTCCTTATTCCAACCTGTAAATTTACTTCAGAAAACAGTTTCCTACTTGAGGAGTAATTTCTACTTTAAGCCCCAATGTCTGACCTAACACTGGGAGGTAGACAAGTTTTGATTATCTTCCACCTGCATCACTCCTTGTGTGAGAGAGGAACTGGCAAGTTCCAAACATCAGTTCCAACACTTCTGTCTCATCCTGGCCATGCAGTCTGACTGTTTGATGTGCAGACAGTGGTTTCACAATTCCCACCAGGAATAGGAATTGAGCCTGATGCACTAGGAATCCAATACCAATGAAAGGAAGACACTGGAGCTGGCTAGAAATGAGGCAGACAGGAGCATGGCAGGAGCAGCCCAGAGATGTATCCAAGGCTGAGCTGCAAGGATATGACTTTCCTCCTTCACAGCCCTGCTGTCCAACCCACAGTAAGAGTGCAGAGCATCATTCTGAAAGCAAGAAGTGAAAGGCAGGTCTTCCCCACAAGGCAGGAGAGGAAACCAGTCACAACGGGTAGGAGCCGAGGGCACACAAACCATGGTCCCACCGCCTGGCACTTCCCATTACCAACACTAGCCCCTATGGATCTGGAAAATTACTCACTCCAGCAGTAAAATTCACCTGCACTGCTGTCTCCTCCTCCTACATCCTTCAAAACTTTAAAAGCAGCAATAAAACTGAGGCAACTATCTAGGTCTTAAGAGCAGAAAGCAATGAGGGCAGTCAGCCTTAAGAGCTAAACAGGACAAGCCTGCACTCTCCAGAGTTATTACATCCAAAGATGACTGTACCTTACCCATTGCTAAAAGCATCCTGGAGTTTAATTCTGACAGGTTTTCAGCCTCTGGCTTGACATCTCATATGAAAGAGCCTCCTGCTGTAGTGAAGCACCCTCAGACCCTGGACATTACCTCCATACTAATGCTAAAGAAAACCAAATCCCAGAACTGACTAGATTATCACCATTCCTGCTCTGGAATGTTTCTTAACCACCCCCAGGCAGCATGCCTTGGTCCCACTGAACTCTCATGGTCTGCTAGGCTGATGACAGGGATGGGTAGTGTGATGCACAGACCCAGAATGTCTGCTTCAGTAGCCAGGTTGCACAGCACTGAGGACGGCTGAAGACAATGCGAGGATTTCAACAAATGAGCTTAAAAAGCAGACTGCTCCTATGGACAGCTTGGGAGCAGGGAGACCACAGTGCTGTAACTCAGCTGCTGACTGTAAACTGGCACACAGCTCCCTCTCAGCTAACCTCTAACGCCTTTGTTTTGGCCATGGTGGTATTTTCTAATTGTTTCCCCATTAGCCTTTTCTCTTCCTCTTTCTCCCCATCTCATTTTCTGTTATGCATTTACTGCCACTCGTTTTTGCTATCTGTGCCCTGACAGTGTTTTCAGCAAGTTCCCTTTTCCTCATGTGTTCCAGCCCCAGTTCCCCAGCCTCAATTAAATTTAGCCTAACTACTCCACAAGATCACAGAAAAAGAAAATTAATTAATTTCTTTTTAAAAGCTGAAGCTAAACTTATGGGTTTGCTATTATTTTCCCTCCATTTTGTCAGCTAGTAAAAGGCCAAAACCAGGAAAAATGTAAGGGACAGTGGCTTGCAGACAAGCACAGACCTCCACCTCTCAGCAGACTTCTCCATGGTGGAGCACCCTGGCTAATTCAGACAGAGCCATCAGCACTCTCTCTCCACTCCCTGCAATACTGCCTGGTTTTCCATCAGAAGCTTCTTTGGAGCAGAACATTTTGCCATGTGAGCAAGTAATTGAAACAGCACAGGAAAACTTGGGCCTATAACTAATTCCCTTACTCTGAACTTACTCTGACATGTCACTGCCTGAGTGTCATTGTGGTGGACTTAGGAATACCCAATCAATAACAGCAGTGTTTTTCTGGCTAGCCAGCAATACAGCCAGCAAACACACATTTCACTTTTGAGCTATTTTCTTCCACTAAAAGTTATTTTTCACTGAAATGTTAACAATTAAATCTACAGCTGCCCCCACATTTCTGCTCCAATCAAGTAATTTGTCGGGCACTGTTTGCATTCAATGATCCCCTTCCTGGCAAATCTGGGTAGACCCAGCCACGCAACAGTTAACACAGCAAGGTTGGAAAAACCTCTGTCAGCAGGGCCTGTGTCCCTGGGAATCCTCCCAGAGGAACAGCCACCTCTTGCTTCCCTCAGCACCACACCTCCCTCTGTCTTGGCTGAAGCCTTCTGCATGTCTGCCTGCCCGCCTCCCACAGCCATCCTTGGCCAGCCGTAACTCACAGCTTCGCTCCTCATCTGACTGCTACAAGCTTTTTCTGTGACTCCTCACTTACTGACCACTCTGGCAACACTCCCTTTTCAAATTCACTGCCTCATCCCCCCCAGAAAATCCCTTAAATCTTCTCTATGTCACTGCCTCGAAAGCCTCATTGATCATTTTGACTAACCCTGAACCATCCCCAGCTACTGCTTTGCAAAGCTTCTGCTGAGCTAAAGAATATTTGCTATAAAGCACACATAGCCTCAACTGAAACAATGCAAAAGTTGAAGAACCCAACACAGCATTAGGTAAACTGTTTGGATAAAGAGTAAGCACTGTAATTACAGCTTCTCTTTTATGTCTGGCTTAAAATTTAGCTAGATCCACTTCCAACCAGTTCATTTTGTTATGCTCCTGACATCTGCATTACAGACTTGCCTCTTCCTTATGTAGATCCATTCAGAATGGAGCCAGATCAATGTTTTAATCAAACCAAAACATTTAAATTAAGTATTAATTAAACTCCTTCTAAAGGGCAGATTTCTCTTGATTCTTTTATGTATGTTAACTCTGAATTCTCTTCAATTTTCCAGCTACCTTTTCTGAAATGGTGGCTGATAGCATAAGACCATTTTTAAGAATAGTAACCTAAAATAGAAGAGGTAAAATGATGAATAATATCAAAAACAGAAACCTGACTGAAATCAGCTGTGGAGGCCTGAGGTTCTGTTATCCTTCCTTCCTTGGAAGCATTAGTCATCACCTACTTTTGGAGGCAGAGGATAAGACCAGACTAACCATGATAAATGGCATTAAGAGCAAAGAGTGAAATCACACTGTATAAATAAGGCAAACAATGTGCTCTGGTTCTATCATAAGAAAGATCTTAATGCTGTAAGTTCAGAAAATTCTAACCATGAAAGAATACACCACAGCAGAGGAACTGGAATCCACGAATCCCAAGCTGAGACCACATTATCTAAAAATGTCAGACCAGGAATATCAATAGCAGATAATACCATGCAGTAATAACAACCTGACAAGGTTTTTTTTCTAAATGTGTGGGCATAAGAGCTTGTTTTTGCTTTTAATTACAGGATGTCATTCACCTTTGAGAAGCGAAGGTAAAAAACTGAGGGTTTCAAGTCAATTTATCCTTACATCTGATAAGCAGTGGAAGGGTAGAGTAGCAATTTGTCTACTTTTGAAATTGTTAGTACATTCATCTCTGAGACAGGCTGGCTTTTCTGTGATTAGACTGTAGCCAAATAAATCTTAATTTCATTTTCATATTTGTAACATGGACCAAATACTCCTTGAATGTTGATGGACTTCGCCAAGACAGAAGATTTTTGTCCCCGAGTTAATTAAGCTAATGCTTCGTAGTGGGTAGCAACAGTATTTAACAAAAAATGAGCAACAACCGTCTGTGCTTACAGACTGTCTGCTCTGTCTTCCATCCCACGCCTTCCTAAATTCACTGGTTGATGTAGGCCTAGGATGTTCTTAGTATCACCCATGCACAGTCAACCATCACTCCTAAGGCCAAGAGATTGGCCAGATACAGGGAATTAGGACCTTATTTGTTGACAGTAGATGCGACTGAAAGCTGTGTTGGGGCTTTTCTCTGGTACACAATACAAGCATCACCTTCCCCTGATAACTCAAGTTTGTCTCTAAGTGTAAAAAGGCAAACTACATCCTCCCCAGTCTCTCTTCTCTCCCATCCAAGTAAAAACAAAGAGAAAAGTTTTGACTTTACATAACCTTCCAAACGAATTTTAAAGAACAGCTGTAGAACTAAACAAAGGGGATATCCCTCACAATGCAAAACATCCTGTCACCCCTTGTCCCTTTCTGTTAGATCTGTAACCTACATGTCTGGATGTCTCTCCTCTAAGTTGATTTGTCTTCATTTTTCTGCCTGAAATTCCCCAAATCACAAACCTCAAATGCCCCACTAAAATACAGTTCTTTGCTTTGTCCTCATCACCTCCAGTCTTCTAATTAGTCAAATGCAGTGACTGAGGCTGACCAGAGAGATTTGCTCTTTGTAAATTCCCAAAGCTGCTTGTTTTTCTTGGCACTGTTCCCCTCTGAATGCTAAATGAATTTATTTCTTCATTTATGGCACATGATCTCTAGCCATGCTCTTCTACTTCTTGTGGCCTTTAAAAGAGAGTATAATGTCAAAATTCAGGTCTCATTAGAGGACTTTAACCAAACATAGGAAGTGTCATGGGTACTTATAAACTCAGCACAAGCTCTGCTGGGATGCCTTTCCCATATGGTACTACTTATTCCCATCAATTTTACATCATATGGCAAATTATGTGATTTGGAGAACTGGGAGTCCTTTGGAACTCCCTTAATCATTGCTGAACTGCACAACATCTCTCCGAATTTAAATCCTGCAATATCAACCAGCCCAATAAAGATCCTCCCTCAAACACTCCCAGCAGCAAATTGACTCCCACCCTTCCTCACGAAGCTTCAGGAACAACTCTGAGAGCACTGGGGATCCTGTGCATGGTCCTGGTGTTACCTCTACCAGCAGTGAGCAGTGAAGATCTGGGAGGAGTTGACTGAGCCACCAAGAGACACTGAGGGGTGATGAAGAGGAGTAGAAAACACTATCACCCTCTGGTGACTGCCTTCCTGACCCTAGGCAAACTCGACACAGCTGGACACCGAGTTCTTGAGGCAAACACCTCCCCAAGATCAGATTTCTTTGCTTGCACCTATTTTACACGGTTTATGGACATTTCCTAATGCTTTGCTGTAGTCTTTCACAGCAGGTATCAGCTGCAGCAAGTTTAACTCTGCCTCTCCTTCTCATAGTTTATTTTGATTACCTGGATAAGGAAATGTTTTGTATCTTCATCCCAATTCCCTCAAAGTAAAATAAATAAATAAGTAAATTAAATCAAAGTCACTTCTTCAGTTAAACAGGACTGAGAGCATTCACCTGTTTCCTGCTGTGGAACGTCACTAACGTAATCAGAGGAATTAAAGGAAAAAGAAACCTAGTTAGAGCACTGATGAATTATTCCTCAAAGAATATAGTCTGGTAATATTTCATTCTGGCTTTAACAGCTTCAGTCAAACTTCCATGGGATCCTCCAGAAGACCTGACTTGAACTGAAAGTGCACCCTGGTTTGAGTAAGTTGATGGCCCAGATGACCTCCAGAGGATCCCTTGAGGGATCAAAATCTTTTTTTTTTCGTGACTCAAAAACCCCAGACTGCCAGCTGTGACTTCATCAGCACTCAGAAGGGTTTCACAGAATCACAGACCTGCTGAGCTGGAAGAGACCCACGAGGATCATCGAGTCCAACTCCAGGCCCTGCACAGCACCATCCACAAGAGTCACACCAAGTGCCTGAGAGCCTTGTCCAAAGGCTTTTTGAGCTCTGCCAGGCATGGTGCCATCACCACTTCCCTGGGGAGCCCGGTCAGTGCCCAGCCACCCTCTGGGGAAAGAACTTTTTCCTGATACCCAACCTGAACCCCCATGACACAGCTTCAGAGCACTCCCTGGGGTCTGTCACTGTCACCACAGAGATCAGTGCCTGCCCCTCCTCATCCCCTCAGGAGGAAGCTGTAGCTGCAAAGAGCCCTCCCCTCAGTCTCCTCCAGGCTGAACAGACCAAGTAGCCCCAGCTGCTCCTCAGACAGCCTCCCCTCAAAGCCCTTCACCATGTTCATTGCCCTCCTCTGGACACTCACTAATAGTTTTGTGTCTTTCTTGCATTGTGGTGCCCCAAAACTGTCCACAATATTCAGTGTGAGGCTGCCCCAGCGCAGAGCAGAGCAGGACAATCCCCTTCCTTGCCTGGCTGTGCCTGATGGCCCCAGGACACACCTGGCCCTCCTGGCTGCCAGGGAACAGCTGACCCATGTTCAACTTGCCACTGACTAGAACTCTCAGGTCCCTTTCCATGGCACTGCTCTCTCACCTCTCACTCCCAGTCTGTCCATACATCCAGGGTTGCTCCATTCCAGGTGCAGAATCCGACACTTGTTGAACTTCACGTGGCTGCTGATTGCCCCATCCTCTAATTTATCAAGGTCTCTCTCTGCAGTGCTTCCCTGCCTTTGAGGGACTCAACAGCTCCTCTCAGTTTGCAGCAATATACCATATTCCACTTAGGATGTGCCAGCAATATCCTCTACTGGCAATGCAACATTATATTCCTTATTTTCTAGTTGCAATAATTTGCAAATGAACAGAGCTTGTGCCCATTCTTTTAAGTAAATAATCAATACTTGGAAAGTAACATTTTTTTCCTAGCTGCATCCACAGTTCATTTCTTTTTCATCAGATCCACACCAGTTTGGGATGTGACTTTCATTGTATACTTTCAAGTCACTACAACTTCTACAGTATTACTGAGACATTACTGAGACAAGTGTGTAGTGGAGATTGCAAAGATGTGATGGTAAAGAACAGTCTCTCTGGTACAAAGATGCTTGACAAAAGTTAATGTCATCATGAAAACAGCTCATCAGAGAGATGAACCAATGTCACAATCATTCTTACTTCAAAACCCTGCTTCTGGGACAATTTTGATATCAACCAAGAACCTACCTTTGGGTTTCCCTCTTAGCTCATTTTTCTTGTTATCAGCTTCAGTAGTAGAAAAGGTAGAAGGGCAAACTAACCATAAAACTTCTTTTCTTTCCCAATATAATTAGGAGTTTTGGGATTAGATGCTGACTATTTGAATTCGGCTGCTGTGGCAAAACACGTGCATAAAAGCTGATGAATGAGATCTTCCTTTTACAGCCATGTCACATCCTGGTGTCAGATGACAAACTAGGCTTTAAAATCCCAATAAACTGAACTTGACTTGTCCATGTGAACTGAAACAAAGAGATTGTAAAAGGGCTCCCTGGAGGCAGATAGATCTATCTAATCTAATCTAATCTAATCTAATCTAATCTAATCTAACTCTAATGACTGCATTGCAATTTCACCAGAGAGCAAACTGATTCTTGGCCTCTGTGGCATGAGACAATCCTCAGCTACTCCAAACATAATCATATTGGATAAATTATCAATCCAAGGCCTCAGCTACTTGTGGTCACAACAAACCCCAAGGCAATTGTAACAGAGGAGGTAGATCTGCTACCTTACTCAAATGCAGTTAATTCCTGAACGTAAGGATCTAAGCGAGGAGATATCTCTGAGCCACCCAGATTTTTTCCAATACAGCCTCTTATAAGCCCTGATAACTTGACTTACAAATTGTGAGGATGTTGCTGTACCACAAAGAAAAGTTTGAGATGGATGTTTTAGAAATTTGTATATAAAATAAGAGAGGAAATATGTTAAAAGAGACAGCAAAACCAGGAATGATGCAGAAAGGTTATTCTGGGAGTCTCAGATCATGAGCTCCCTTACACAAATACTATTTTCGTGCATACAATTTATTTTCAAGACCTGTCTGCCAAAAAAAGCTGCCTTTATTCCTTCTGTGCCTGTATTCAATGTCTTGCCTATAGCACAGCTCAGTACTTGGCTTCCTACTGAAGTAGGAACTGCCAAGCAACACGGAGCTTATCCATTAAATAAAATTATTAAGGGACTGGATTTCTCAACTGATGGAGATGTACTGAAATCAGGCATATCAAAAGTCTCACTTAAGTGAAAAGAAAACAGCAGAACAAGAAATGGCAAGGTTAAGGTTGCTGGAACAAACTCAGGTACTTTGGATGCTGATGCTGGCTGTAAACAAGGAGGAATTGTGCAGAACGACCATGCAGCTCAGCTGTGAGATATCAACAAGACCCCAGTGGGACCAAATGGGACCATGGCAGCATATTGACACACAGATAATTGTATTAGCTTTGCAGAGCAGTGTGTGTGTGTGGCTCAGCCTGGGGAGAAACAGCAGGGATCTGAGCTCAGTGGGAAGCTGATAGAGTGAACAAGGAAACAGTGCTGAGCTTGAGGTCCTACCCAGCAAGGCTGGCTGGGTCTAGGTGGGCTTTGTATTCATGATGTATTTATGTATTTATGATGGGGTTCCCTGCACTTCACTCTTCTAAAATAGCTGTGATTGCAGAAAGAGTCAGATGTTGCCCCACCTGGAAGAATACACATCTGCTTCTGGCAGTATGAACCCCAAGCCATCAAGAGGATTTCTGTGAATGGAAAAGGAGCTGCAGCTCAGAACATGGCACAGCACAGGCCCCATTTGGAAGGAACCGTGTGTGGATCCGTCACCACCATAACCTTCTCTTGACAGCTCATGGAGCTGGCAGTAGAATCCCGACTTTGACACTGTACTGCCTAAAAATCAAGCAATTAAATCAATTAATGGGCAGGAGCTGTGTCCAGGATCAAAATCTTTAATCCCTGATTCTCTTCCTCCCACCTGATCCACTTAACTTTTCCTCCCTCAGATCCCAAGCCATCCTGGAAGTCACAGCTTCAAGTACAACAAATCCCTGGATGACTTCTTCCTGAGCATTGCACCAACCTATGTCTTGGTAGCTCAGCTTATAGCACTTTGCAAATAATATGGGGAAATAGCCTTTTTCCTATGGAAAATCCTGTCTCTTAAAACACAGAAGAGTGATTGCTGCAAGATGACTGGAAATTGATGCTGCAGGGAGATTGATAATGGAAGCAAGATATTTGAGTGTATGAGAACTGTAAGAAAGGAAGTACACAAAACTCTTTTCATAAACAGTCAGGAAAAAGACTACATTTCTCTTGAGTTTCACAACAAGAGGTGACTTGACATCATCAACACATGAGCATCCCAATGTCTTCTTGTCTCTTTTCTGTAACACAAAGCAAAAATAAAGATTTAAATTGCTTCCTCCTTAAAGAAGCTGAAAGCCTGCAGTACTGCCAGGAAAGACAGAGGATCTCTGCAGCCTACCAAGTTCTGCTTTTAGCAGGAGACTAAATTATTACCAGCTCTAGGTAGGGCTTGCTGTGGCTTTGTCCTGGAAAACCTCCAAAATGAAGAAACCCTTGATACTTGGTGACTTGTACTAGTGTTACACTATTTTCCCAATGAAAATGCTTTTCCAACTCTCCAGCTGAATCTCCCAATCCATTATGCATGTTCACAGCATTTTATTTGGCCATTTGGATGGAAGCATTTGGCTGTGACATGTTCAGAAAGCCCCCGGCAGTAGTCACAGGCTGCCATTGGATCACTCCTTTGCCTCCTTTCCATCAGAGACAGAAGCCAAAGCTCTCTCAGCCTCATCTTGTAGGCCATGTGCTTTCAGCCCCTGACTGATTCTTCTCTGGACTTCCTCCACCTCTTCAACAGCCCATTTCAACTGGTGGACTCAAGACTGGGTAACAGCCTCAGCAGCAGAGAGGAAAGTTGAGCAATAACTCAGTTTACAGTCCAGGCTCCTCCTGAAGCAGCCCTGTATCCAGTTTGCTTTATTGACAATCACAGCACACACTGGACTCATATTTGACTGGGTGTTCACTGCCTGCTCCGCATCCTTTTGTCAAGAAATAAGAATAAAAGGCATATTTTGAAATGGTGCCTATGCTGGAGGAGCTGCACAATGCCATGGCCACGTGGATGGAAGAGTAGGTGACAAGGTGGTGTTAGCTACCCCTATGCTATTTGCAATAAACATGACACAGAGCTCATTAAGAAGACATCTGTTCAAAGAGGAGGGAGGGGTGCTCCTAAAGGACAGGAAAATGAGTGAAGAGGAATATTAAAAAAAAAAGGCAGAACTGATTGTAACATTGTGGAGTGCGTGAAGATAAAGCTCTGGTTTAGTATCCATAGGGCCTTAGCTCTGCTCTGAATAGAAACTTGTGACAGAAGACAAGTGCTTGAAACTTGATTTTCAATTCTACTTTGAAACTCATAAAAGCACGATGCACCAGCCCATGAAACTGCTGCTCTTCCCTTTTAACTCAGTGTCCATTCATTCAAGAACAGTGATATGCAGAGCTCTGGGAGATAATTCCCCAACTGGAGTAAACCACAGTACCAGCAATGAAATTAACCCAGCCAGGCATCCACACTGCCCTTGTGAGTTTGCTAAGCTCATCCTTTTAAAAAGCTGACTCCAGTTGCTCCACCACTATCGCTTTGCTGCCTTCTGTTTTTGACCATCCAAATTAATCATTTGTTCCCCTTTCCAGAAATCAGTAGGAAGTTCTGTTGTGACAAAAGAGTTTTCATACTAGACTGGCCACATCAGTTCCCTAGATGCAGAACAGCTCAAATCTGACAGCCTACAGGAAAACATTCCAATGCTCTTTTACCTTCACTGCACTTTCTCTGAAAAGACTGGCAGGGGGTGATGGAAGAGAAGAAATGAATCATGAGCAGAGGGTACTTTTAGAGGGAGGGAAGAACCAAACTTTTAATATATCTAAAGACATTTATATGCTGCTGCATTTTAACCACTGCTGGCAAACACACGTTTTTGAGCTGTGCTAGGGCAGGCAGCTGGGTCCTGCAGCTGGTAAATGCACACACAGCTCCATTTATCAAATGCCCTTCAGTAGTTGCTACCACTATCTCTCAGGTCTGAGGCAAAGCATGTTCCCACACACAACCAAGCGTCTGAAAGGCATTTCAGCATGCCTCTGCTGTGTAATGCACATATTTCTCTTTCAAAGTAACACAGCTGCCAACACCTTAATCATTCCTTGGGGACCTTCAACACATCAGCCCTTAAGTGCTTCATTACCTCCAGCGGCTCCTGCAGAGCTCACGTCCCAGGTGAGCTGTACACAGCTCCCTGTCAGCTACAGAGAGCAGCCTGAGCTGCAGGAGAGCAGCATCTGTGCAAATCAGGTCTAACAGCCCATCTTCCACCACTCTTTGTTTCCTCAAGTTTGGCCTCTTTTGCTGCAAAATATCTAGGACAAAAGGCAAGGCAGCATCAAGAAACCACATTCAAGACTAAAAGCACTGTGTGTTTCTTTTCATGAGATGTTGTGGAAGAGAAAATGCTTGATCCTCTGCATGGACACTGTAAGGGGCTATGGAGACCAGGCAAATAACCTTCACTGAGGCACCCGAGCTGTGTGTACCTCCCCAAAGCCTTCTTGTTTTTAAGTTAGAAACTGCTGCCTCAAGTCACAAAATACAGTGTTTTGAAATTGTATTGATATGTTCTTGGCACAAAAGAAAAATAAACTGCAAATGCTACCAATACAGAAACTTGAGCTGCCCTTTGTTTCTGCAGGGCTTAAAACACTAAGGGGAAAACCAATGCAACGAATTTCATTGATCCATGGAAAGATGCAGTCTGTTAGGACTGGTACAGAGATATCTATTCTGAAATTAGCTTGAGCATGTGAAGGCATAACCTACCCTTTGAAGCTTCTAGATCACTCCATCAGGTTCCTTGAGATGACACTGCTGAAGACATCATCACAAGTAATCATTTCCAAGTGAATTTCCTTTTTGAAACAAGATATTCATTTTTTGTGAAGCACCTCCACTAGGGAACGGCTTCACCTGCTCTCTTCATGTTAGTCCCACTGTCTCACCTCTGCAGCTCCCCCACCACTCAGAGCCCTTCCAATTGAAGTTATGATCTAATGGCTCAAAATAACATAGGAAGGTTAATTAATCATGCAATGAATACAAACTTACGCACATAAGTATGCATAGACATGTGCACATCCCTGAATTTTTGATTTTGCATCATTAGCTCAGGAAACTGGTAGAGGCAAAGAGTAAGGAGAGAAACCAACAGTTGCTCACATGGATCAACACTTCCAGGCTCTCTCTTTTGCAGCTCATCTCACTCATACTTGTGGTTTCAACATGTGATTCACATTAGGCCCCTCTGCTCGCCATTTGATGGTTCTGCTAAACAGATGTGAATTTATTTAGTCACAGAGCCTGTTCTTTGCACTGCCTCTTGGTAGAACAGATGGGCTTTTTTTCCCCTGTTCAACAGTGTTCAGATAACAATCATACCCAGTGCACAGGTTTGCTTGGCAATTTCACAGGAAAAGGAACAACATATGTACATAGGCACGTTTTCACAGGAGTTCTTTTCAGCAGCCTGGACACACCACAAGAGGTGATGGCCCTGATGGAGAATGCCAAGCTGCAGCACCAGGAACGCCCAGACAAGACCAAGATCCTCAGGGATCAGGCCCAAAAGTTCAAGCAAATGAGCCATGCATGCTGCACCTGGCAGGGTCCCGAAGACACAGCTCCACCACACACCCACCACAAAGCTCTCCTGTGAAAGCTTGAGCGGAGAGTGAGCTGAATGAAGGGTAGAGGCTCCTGCAACATTCATGGGACACGAAAACACGGCATCTCCTGGGACTCTTCAGCCTGGTGAAATAGCCTGGAAAAGCGATCCGCTCCCTGTGTGGGCATTCTTCTTTCTGTACTCAGAGTGCCTTTGGCACTGGATGAAGCAGAACTGCACAAAGGCCCTCTCAGAGCAGAATAAGACTGCCCACATGAGAAGTACGCTCGGAACAGCTATTGCACTTTAAATTCACACCCTGGCTTTGTTTTGCAATGGTTTCCCTGTGCAGAAGGGCCCTAAGCTTCAGATTCAATTTTTCATCATGTTATCAATAGCTGAGCACTGCTCCCATCTGAGGGCAGGATATGGCCTATACAAGAGGCCAAAGCACAGTCGGGGAGGAAAAGGATGAGCTTCCCTTTTACTTTGCACTATCCTGTATAGATGTGCCTCTCTATTGCTTCAGGAACAGAGCACTGATGACTTCACCTTAGCAAATGGCCCTGCTATGTGGGTAAATCATCTCTGCTCTACCACAGAAACCAAGGATGTGTATGCATGGCACGAATGACTGCCATGCCCACACTTGTGCAAATATCTAATCGCTCTCCAAAAGCTGCAGTAGCATCCCTCAGACCCAGCTTTGCTCTCCATGCACTGCCCACCTGTTACAAAGATGACCACAGCTTCTAACAGAATATATTTAGGACTCAGGATTAAAGATAATTATATATATATGTGTGTGCGTATATATATATGTACACATGTATTTTAAATGCAGTTATATTAAAATTTGATTATATGGAGAATGAAACTCCAAATTTCAGAAGAAAAGTAAAAGTGGAATTCTCTGCCTGAAAGGCAGCTGGGACACAGCCATTAACACCCTCCCTGGGGGCTCTACAGCTGAACATTTACAAAAGCAGAAAAATGTGTGGCTTTCTTTTTGGGGGGCATGCATACAATTAAGCAGTATTAAAAAGCTAGTAGGTATTAGGAACAAAAATATTTTCAATAATAGAAGGCTGGGATTGAAAAGGACAGCTGAGTCCTTGCAGGGCAACAGGCACTTCCAGCTACAAAGCACTTTGTGTCTTCTGAGAGTTTTTCCTTTCTTTTTTTCTTGGCAAGCTCTGAGCCACCACAGTAATAATTTTCATTCCTATTAATGACCGTGCCATCCAAATACCCTGTGTATGGACCATACACCAGCACTTCATTCTTTCCTACATCTTAAGGAGAAGCAAAAAAGCAAAACACTGTGAAAGAGACTTTCATAAGCATAAAGCAAATTTATGTGCCCAATTCCCAGAGGCTGGTTGCTTAACCTTCAGTATGAGACTTCAATAACTTTGAGCAGTCAAACAACATACTTTCTTTCCTCCATGTGAGAGAAAGGAACTTCCCTCCTGCTTTGTCCCACCTGCTCTGCAGACCTGGTGGGGCTGGTGCTCCTGCTGGGGCAGCACCAGTACCAAGGCAGAACATGGCATCAGGAACAGGGCTCCCTGCCATCCCTTCAGGAAGTGAGGAAAACCTTTCCAGGCATCACTCTCCATCTGCATCCCACCTTCCCTGTCACCTCCACCAAGGCACTGAGGACAACATTTAGCCCCTCCTTTACAACATTTTGAGCTCGGAGACAAAGTGTGGTCTGTAAGAAAAAAGTGCACAGAGCCAAAAGGCATCTAAAATTTAAGTATAGATACAGAGATCTCAGTGGAGGGTTAAAACTGAGGGGGAGGAGAGCTGGCAAAGGCTCATGATGGATAGTAGTGAGCTGTTCAGAAGAAAATTAAGAAAACATTTGAATCCCCTCCTAAAAGGGAACAAATAGGTCCAACACTTCAACAGAAGGGGATTTTTTGCATCTCTGAATGATAGTGCTTCGCTTTCATGGCCTGCGGCTGCTTGGGAAATTCAAAACTATTTCTCTGAAGAATTCACTTGGACAAGCTTTATGGCTTTGATCAGTTAACTATTTTTTAATGCTAATCCACCCCAGTGATATTTGTCCTCCTTTTCCCCATGTGCACAGAAGCACAGACACAGACAAATACTACACAAAAGCAAACATTAGCCAGATGAACAGTCAGGAACAATGACATCCAGAGCCCATAACCAAACACCAACTCCATTCTGTTTTATTCCTTTCTATTCTAGCAGTTCAAGATCCTTTGGCCCAGTATGACCCACTAATGGAAATTTAGGAATCAAATTTTGGAGCCCAGCAGGTATAATGCAGCAATTTGGCCACAACTACTCTTACTCAAAAAAATTAAATAATTTCCTCTAGAAGTTGGAATAAAACACATGTTGAAAGGCCTTATTAGAAACATAACACAAACTCCAGCAACTAGCCCAAGTGCTGCCCCATCCTCCAGATTAACAAATAACAGTGAAGAAGCAGTGATTTGCTGACATCTGTGAAGGAAAGATTAAAACAAGCCAAGAGCAGGACTGAAATTACCAGACATCCATTACCTCACTGGAATTCCTCTAAGCTCCCCCACAATCTCAGGTGCAGAATCCAAGTGCCAGGCTAAGCAAAACTCCGTTTACAAGCTCAGCATACAAATCTGTCTTCTTGTTCAGACTAAATGTGTACCCAGAGCACCCTGGCTTTCTAAGCCAGTATTCAATTATCAGTCTTATTGGTTGCACCATTGTGATATCCCATGACATATGCAGAAAAAAAAATGACACTACACCAAAAAAGCCCTGAGTAAGGGACAGTCCCTGCTCTGCAGCACCTTTGGTATTCAGGCTGCTATCTGTACTTCGCTTGCTGTCTTTGAGTAACAGATTCAGGCAGTATTTCCTGTGGCAGAGAATTACACAGGCTGATTATTCTCTGTGGAAAAGTGAAGAAATCCTGGAAGCAATTTTCTGTCTCAATTGTTCCCAGAGTGCAGGAACAATCTCTTAGCCCTCTTCCTATTTTCTGCTCAGTGCCATCCAGGCTCAGAGGGCAGAATCCACCACGATGATGCTGTAGGTCTGGGTCCTGCAAACACTCTCCCAGGTGAAACCTCACAAATCAGCAGCCCAACAGGCTTCAACCAGTGTCAGCCTTGAACATGGCCACAAAGGTTTCAGAGGACAAAGACTGAGATAGGTGAGAAATTTGAAGTAGCTAGGAAATGTTCAATCCTAGGTAGGACCAGGCTTTATCCCAACAGAATGACACAAATGAAGTGTTCCTGATGCACTCTTCTTAACCTTGTTCTTCTAGAAGTCACTCTCAGGCACATGGTGTAATTCTTGGGGAATCCTGTGCAGAGCCGGGACTTGGACCCACCCTTCCAACTCAACATATTCTATGACTCTGTGATAATTCTTAAAAATCAAGGAAGATCAGCTGCACTTGAGAATTGAGCATCACAGGCAAAGCTTCTAAGTAAAAATAAAATTTGATACCGTTTCTCAAACTAAAAATTTCATTATCATGGGGAAAAAAAAAAAAAGGATAGATATTTCCAACGGGGATAAAACCCCACACTTCTAAGACAAAAATCCAAGAGCTGATGGCTTTCCACCAGAGCCTGAAACCATTCCTGTGCAAAACCACTACAAGTGACCCACAAAGCAGGGAAAGAACTGAATACCACATACCAATCTCCACCCTTCTGCATATGCTGCAGCAGCAGCAACTTCAGATATGAATTTTTCAACATTTTGGCAACAAGTACTATTCACCCAGGTACATGCCCACACTCAGAATTATTCAATCAGAACCTTATTTTCCACCCAAATGAATTTTGATATAAAATATTCAATTCAGCCTAATCAGTGGGGCTTAAACATCAGTCAAAATATTTTCTTGAATTGACTCCATCAGTGCCAGAGCATGAGAACAACCTCTTCAAATAATCTGCCTCCAAAGGCAGGTACTGACTTTCCAATTGTGTTATCATTTTTTAATAAAAGTAACATTAAAATATTGTTACTTTTCAGCTGATGCTGCTGAGGGAGTGACAGAAAAGGACTGGGGGCCTGCTGCAGAATTGCACAGTCAATCTTAGTATCACTTCATTTTCAAATGAGGAATTTGCTAGTAAACAACCTTTTCCTTGTACACAAACATTTTTAATTTCATGCCCTGCTAATCATACATCTGTTGGAGCTCCTTTTCCATCCACTGCACTAACGATAATAAAAGAAAAATCATTGCACTAAAAATGTGGTTTGTCTAAAATGAAAATTGAGTAATAATCAATGTTCTTTTGTGAGATGAGGAAACACAGCAGCACTGGCCCGATGGGAGGTGACAAAGACATGGTTTGAAAAGGGATGCCTTCACACTTGCATTGCCAGTGGCCCTTGCTGCTGGCAGCCCCTCTGCACCCCTGTGTTTGTGCAAGAGCCCTTTTGGGACTGGTTCACCCCACAGCTTCTCTCAGGCTTCCTGGTGGGTCCACACCAGGCAGCACCACCAGCAAAGCCTCTCCTGCTGTCATCACCTCACTCACCAGCACCTCCTTCCCCTGCTTTCTTCTCCTGTTTTTTCCTCCTCTATCAGCAGGATATTAATGTGACAAATGCTACAGCACTGCCCTCAGCTTCCCAAATCTCCTTCCAGCAGGGACACCCAGTGGGCCTCAGTATATCAAACTTCAGATGTGTGCAGTGCCTTTACCTGGGCCTTCCACACACCAGAGCTCGCTGATGTGCTGCTCAAAAATGCACTTAAATATCTGAGCACACCCCGAAAACAACTCCTTACCACTTCTTCACTAACATTACTGCAAGTGTTGAGGTGGTTGTTTAATAGACATGCCCAGCTGAAATTCCAAGTTAATCAGGCCCCCAGAAACACCCACAATCAGGACCATCTGATTTAGCCTTAGAAATAATTTTTTATGTTAAGACACCAGAGTGAATTGCCCAGAGAAGCTATGGATGCACCATTCCTGGAAGTGCTCAAAACCGTGTTGGACAGGTCTTGGAACAACCTGATCTCATGGAAGGCGTCCCTGCCAATCACAGGGGAGTTCAGACTAAAGGGTCTTCAAAGTTCCCTTCCAACCCAAACCTTTCTATGATTTTTTGATTCTAAGATTTACAGTCTTACACTGCCCACACTCCTCTTTTCTGGACTGCTGACACACAGCTTTTGCCTTTTTAGACTCCTCCTATTCCCAGATCTGTGCTGGGCCAACTCCAACTCAGAGATATTGCACTTGTAAGACCTACGCAATGGTAACTGAGAGCTTTAACAAGCAATAAGAATACATCTGAAGCCTTAGGCAATGTGGCACAAAGACATTCTGGGCAGAGGTACACGACTCTGCTACACCTGGGACTCCTCTCTGGCCTCCAGTGCTCACATTAGCATGCTGAACCCTCTGCTCCTTCCAGAGGCTGTTTTCTAAAGCACAATTATCTACATAAGCTCTCCCTTGTCTTCACTAGAAGTGCAGTTGTTTGACTAATCGGCTTTAAGGAGACTTGTGAGTTAACTAATATCAATTAATTACTCCCATTTTGCAGATAAGCAAAGAAAAGAATAAAAAAAAAAGTGAAGCATTCTAGTCTAAATTAATGGAAGGGAAATCAGAGCCCAAACCCAGTCCTTGACCTGGGTCCAGAGTAACCAAAGGCACTGGGGAGGGGACCTTGGCATCCCCCAGCCCTTCAGCTCATCGAGGATGCACAGGTAGCATTGAGATATTTATTTCACTCGTGCTCTCATGCTAAAGCTGGAGGGATTAGAAATGCTACAGTACAAGCCAGTTTCTTATTACTCAAGAGACAATTTTAGCCCAGCTGCCCCAAATGCAGCTACCCCAGAGGCATCAGCACCACTTCACCATGCTCACAGGGGAGACATGATCCAAACCAGGCTTGTACCAAAGATTAGCTGACCATGACCAGCAAGAACACAGGCACTGACACATCCCTTCTGTCCAGAAACAAAAGCATCCAGCTCTGGATTCTTCTGACCTCTAACCAGAGTGCATTCAGTCAAACAACCCTGCCAGAATTAACAGGGAAAAGGGAGGGGAAAGGAATAAAAAAAGACTTTGTCGAGCAAAAGTACTCTTAGACACATTTGATGTAATAGTCATATGATTAACAAACTGTCATATCAAAGTTTTCTGCAAAGTAGGAACACTCTGACAGTTCATATTTTAAAAACTGACATTTTGATTCATTACTGTAAATAGCACTCTGTATTAAATATTGTGACAAGGCATACAGTGTATTTTTGAGCTCTATAACATTTAGGAAGTACTGATTTTTTTTTAGCTTTTTTTTTTTTTTTAAGCACGTATAATATCAAAAGCAGTTAAAGCAGAACTCCAAGAAAGCTTCTTGAGGAGAGAATCATGATTTCTGAAATAACCTACTTCTCTGCCGTCATCTCAAGCACTGTTGGGAACTTAGGCCCACAGGAATCTTAATGTACTGTTTGCATAATAAAATAGGGAATTGTTTCACAGAACAAAAGAGCAATAAGGAAAGTGACTACATTAAATAATGTAAAATTACTCACTAGCAAATCATCCTGAAGCTGGCATAAGAGGGAGAGCACTAAAAGGTGCCGAATTACCACTCAGAATATCCGAGTGCTGGTTCATAACCGAGATGAACAACGCAACATCCAAATGACTGCCCAAATGTTCAACTTGCTTATCCCCTCAGTCTTCAGCTATGTGTTTTTCCATTTCTGCAGCCCAGCATGGCCATGCCCATCCCAGACAGAGGCAGCACTGCCTCACCACTGGGGTGGGTAGGAAGGGCTACCAAGGACATCATGGACAGGGGTCCACAGCAGAGTAGCTCCCACTGCAGGGATGCTGTGAGCCACCAGAGCCCACCAGCCAAGACAACTTGCTCCTCTTACAGCTTCCTGCTTATGGATCCCCCTCCCTGGATCACCAGTATCAGGGCAAACAGGACTGGGACCAGAAAAAATACCTCCAATATTCTGCATTTCCTGAAAAGCAAACCACTCGGTGGAGAAATTAAAAATAACAGCCCAAGCTAACACAAAGATCTTGCTGAGGAAAACCAGAAGCTGCCTAGATGTTTGCAAGAAGCTCAGGTGTTAAGAGGACTGCAGTCCAGTGCTTTGGAAAGGAAAATGGTTACCATTATCATTGCTTGCAGCCAGCTGCAAGTGGAGCTCTGGGCTCAGTCTCCTGACAGAATGGATACACTGCCATAAACATGAGACCGCAGCCTACCCCAGGACATGATGAGGTTGTCACGCACCCCGAAGATGGATCACAGCACTGTTTCAGCAGAGGCTTGATCCAGCACAGCCTGCCTTTCCCCAGGAGCAGCTACACAGCCCTCACATGCTGGAAATCTTGTGGATGTGTCTGCATGCCAGCAAGTTTGGTAGTAGTAGTGGTCTAGCCAGACATCCAAAACATATTGGCACCACTATAATTTGTCCATTCACCAATATGTTTTCCTAAAAACGCCCATATGCTTTTCCTGCAGCTCCCATATGCTTTTGCAAAGAGAAACAAAAACATTTTGTTAGTCGCGAGCGATTGATCGCCACATATTTCACAGAAGTCAAGTAGAAAAACAAAAACAACAACAAAAAAGCAGTCAGCTGCTTCCCCCCTCCTTCTCCTCCTCCTCTCTGTTCACGGAGGGAACTGTGAAGAGCAGGAAAAAATTCAGCCCACAGCAAAATACACACACCGCTCCTTTTTTTTCGCACTGCAAGATATTCTAGGAATTACAGGAGGAATCTTCATTAAAAACAAGCTATCAAGGATCTGGCAGCCGGTGGCATTCCAGCCAGTAATTCAGCATCGGGTGCTCGGTGCTCACTCGAGTCCTCGCCGCAGGCTGCGCAGCCCACAGGAATCCACGCTCCTGGAGGCACGCTTTAACCAAGCCAGGGGCTGGGAGGACAGGGTGGTAAAGAGGTTACAGCCCTTCCAATTCACAGGACAGCTCATGTCAGGCCAAGTCTATCTCTCTGTGCAGTATAAAGCCCTCTCTCACACGCAGGGCTTCCCAGGGAGGTGCTGCCTTGCCAACGCAAATCCCAAAAAGCAGCGGGCGGGCAGGGGAGCGGGCAGGCTCGGTTCAGCTGGGAGCAGGCATGTGGGTGTACAAGTATGTGTGTGTCAAGGCTGGAGCATGTGGGAACCGTAGCTGTTTAGTTAAAGACTCATTAAGAAACAGCAGATCCAGGGCCAACGTTCAAAGAGGAGCAGCGCAAAACATTTCTCTGGAGAAAGATTAGCGTGTGTTCTTCTTTACACAAATAAAATTAAAGAGAGACTCATAATATAGACAAATCAATTAACTTCTGAAAAGCCAAGGGCACTGCATGCAAGAGCAGACAAGAGGGGAAAAGCTTTGTTACAGGGCCACCAAGGCAGTGCATAGGCTTTCTTCCCTGGAAAATAAAGTCAGCTACTGCTGCATGAAGTTCTGATGTTAGTCCCAGCTGCATCACGCTCATTGTTACAGGGACACAGCTGCTTCCTTCCCAACACAGCCATACACATACCTATGTATCACTATAACCTTATGCACCTAGGGCTGGGGATCATCTGTTGGAGCCAGAGACTGGAAAATACCTGAGGCCAGAGGTTAAAAGACTACAGGAGTGCTTAAAGCAACAGTTCCAGCCTAAAAAGAAAGAGTCTGAGGCTGACTTTCTGTATAGGATACCCAGAACAGTACACACCCTTCTATTAAAATAAAACTTTCTGTGATGCAGTCCCATCACAGTTGTACAGTTCTCCAGCTCTACAGTTCACCCACAAATTTAACCAGGCATTCTCCTTGCAAAGCTGGTGTTGTCTTGCAATGATCTAATCTCACACTAAACCTAATGAGAGGCAGGTCAAGAGCCCAATTTTTCACAGAAATGAAGCTGAAAACCCAGACAAGAGAAGAGAAATCAATCTCTTGCACAGGACACAGAGTAAAAAACCAATTTGTCAGACACAGCTTGCTTTGGAAGATACGTTTTATGGTATGTTTTTGTCTTGAGAGGAGTTGTAAGCACCTGAAAATCTGACTTCATCACTCACAGATGCCTTGATGTTGTTGCTCAAGTGCTGACTAGAAAGCAAAACTAATACTGTCTCATTCAGTTAACATGAGGACATATTTAGTTAATATAACAATGGGCATCTTCCTAGATTTCATATTCACAGCAACCCACTGGGATGGTTTATTAGTCAGGAAAGCTACCACAGAAAGAGTGAGACTGGCAGAAGAGCTACCATTAATCTTCCATAGCCCAGCAACTGGGAAGATCAGGCCTTGAACCAGATTCTACGCTCTTGCTATTAATCTCCTGTCCTCTACTTATTAATCCCTGGTCTGTCTTTGTCTGTCAACATTTATTAATGGCCCCAACAGTTTGCAGTAAACAGGATACTGAAATCTCATCTCCAGCTAGACATAATTTATCCACAAAAAAACCCAACAAAAAGCCCCAAACAAACAAACAAAAAAAACTCAAAAAATTATACTCAAGAGGAGGGTAAAGGCAGAAAGTAGGAATGTATATTGTATCAAAACAGAAGAATGAAAGTGCGATTAAATTCAGTGACACAACAGAGTGAAGATTCACTGTTCCTGATTTTGGCCTGCCACACAGACATCTCATGGTCCTTAAGTCAGGTAACATCATGGCAAACAAAGGAGCTCCATTGGTCAAAACCACCAGGGTAGTTGGTCACTCATTCTGCACTTCTCAGCAGGGCTGCACAAGCTGCTTTCTTCCCCCTCTTGCCAGGACTTTTCAGCATCTCCAGCATCTTTCTGTCCCCTGGGGTGGCACAACTGAGAGAAACATGAGGACATACCCACTGCCCTGACACTGGTCCTGTTCTGCAATCTTACCCCTCCAGCAATCAAACCATTATACCATGGGATGGGCACAAAGGACAGATTGTGTCCTACACATAATCCAGCCAGGGACTCCTGCAGTACTTTGGGGTGGTTCATCACGGTGATCCCTAAGTCAAAGCTAAATATCTCCAGTGAATTTGACAGAATTGGCAATTCTAAAGAAGGAATTCATTTGCTACTCGCATTAATTTCTATTTGTCCACTGAAACACTGATAGATTCAGCTAACACACAGCCAGCTCTCCATGACCCCATCACCAGCTGGGAACATCTACAGCCTGCAGAGTCACATCATGGATGGGGAACGAGTTCAGGTCAACAAGCAGGAAAGCTTTGTTCAAAAAAGAGGTCAAGCAACATGACCCCCAGGACCAAACAATTGCCCCCATGCAACACTCCCAATCTGCAGGAGGGCCTGCACGTTTGCTGCTTCCAAACTTAGACCCAGAAACAGTAAAACCACCTCAAGCCTCCTGGGCAAGCTGGCATCCCACCAGCCCAAGCTTTGGAGAAATGCCCATCAGTTGCTGAAGGACCAAACATGGTACCAAGGTCTTCCCACTGTCCCTAAACTCAGCAGCTGGCAAAAGCCCTGAGAGTTGATGCATTCCTCACCTGGAAGCAAGGCAGCCCTGTCACACACCCAGTCAGACGAACAGACAGGCTCTTCCAAGGGACCTCTGTGGGTGCAAACAGAAAGGTCAGAATCAATGTTTTGCTCATCGTAAAAGCAGAAATTAAATCAAGCTGCCTGTAACACCTCGCCAAGAAAACAGCCCCAAAAGGGCATGTAAGGCCAGCTGCCCTCCTGTACCTCCTGTACAGAGCAGACCACAGCCTTTTTTCCTCCCCTCTGACAAATCTCATGTATCTGTCCCTGTTTTGACCCATACAGAGGTTTTTCACACTTTGGCAGCACAGATTACATCTGAGCAAGTGTTGGAGTAGCTGAGGTTTATTTGGAAGAGAAGCTACTTGTTTTAAATCACTGCAGAGCTGGTGAAAGGCACTGACGTAAGGGCTGCAGGTAACAAAGTCTCTTTCAAAGCCTGACCAGACGCCCTTCTGCCTCTCATGCTTAAAGGGCCTCTTCTTCCCAAGCCTCAGCAACCGCTCAAGGCCAAGCGTGAGTCACTCCCACAGCATTGGCTTTGCCATGCGAGCATCAAGGAGCACCAAAGCAGAGATGGGATGCATTAAACACACAGCCATTGTGGAAAAAGAGTCAGGGTGGGACAGCCCAAACCCCATCTCCACTTCCAGCCCTGGTTTCCTTTCTGGGTGTCTCCAAAGACACCCAATTAAAGAGAAAACACAGGGTTTCTTTAAGTTACCACAAGCTTTTTTCAACCAGCAGTCTTTAATACTCCCAGCTTACTGATATCTGAGCTTACTCTGATGTTTTCTATTTTCTTTAATCTCAGTCCTGGTGAAGAAATGAGCACGTTTTAAAAGTACTAGTGATGATTAGTGAAAGGTCCACTTCAGCATTCCCCAGTTCTCCCAGCCCACCATGCTCCTGGTGTCACCAGGTGACCCCCAGCTGCTCCTAACTGCATCCTCACCTCTATTTTCCTGAGATCAGCCAAGGATCAAAAATCATTAAAGAGAAAGAGAGACACTTTTAGCCAGTTGCATATATTGTTTTTTTAATGAAGCCAGGCTGTAACTCATTAGCCCCACCACCAGCTGCCTTGCTCAGGAGAACCAGGTTTGGCAGGGCAGCAGCTCTGCCCTCCTGGTCTGCGGTGAAGGAAGGGCAGCAGAATTTCAGCAGTTGCTTCAGATCCAAAGCGCAAAAAGCAGAGAAAAATTTGCTGAGAACCTGCCCACACAGACGCTGGATATTCTTTTCATATTTGCCATGACAAAAAATTCACGTTAACATTTTTGCAAGCACTGTAAGCCTGTATCAAGTATCAGCAAAGAGGCAGACAGGTGTCCTGACCACAGAGGAGACAGCATATGCAAACAGTTTGGAATTCATTACTATTATTTTTTAAAGGGAGAAGCAAATCCCAGAGATTTTTCTGTGCATGATACATTTCTGCTCCCTGTTTGATGTTACTTTCAGACTTCAGACTTCAAATAGCTAACACTAACCTATGGCTCAAGCCTGCTTTAAACAGATGCCCCTTATGTGACCAGAAATGAATGCATGGTGAATCACTTATGCCACACACAGTGGGGGTGATGAGCAGTGGTCCATGTCTCCTGACTGCTGCATGGACATGGATAAGTTGGGGGAAAGGAGATCCTAGCTCTCGCTACCTCAGAGCCAGATAACTCAGCATAGTGCCTTTGCCTCTTTGGAGCTGAGAGCACAAGCTCCAGGTCAACAGCCCGACCACAAGTCAGAGAGAACAACTCAAGCACTGGCATTTTCTGCAAAGTGTGGAGAGAGATACAGAATCTGCATGGGCTGCACTTCCACTCTCTCTTGTCTGCCTTTAGGAGATGCTTAAGAGAACCTGCATTTTGATTAGTAGCCCCAACCAAAGGAATCTGATCTTGACAGTAAAGGGAAAGGGAGCAATCCAAAGTTACAGACTTCAGGCTATGTGGGTCCCAGCTCTTCGCTTCTCTGCTGACATTACTGCTTCCAGAAATTAAATCAAAAGCCCACTTAACTTCACAGAGGTTGCAATTTGCATCTAAAGCACTGCCTAAGCCTCTGTTGTAATAAATAAACATAGCTCCACTGAAATCCAAGGAGTTATTCTGAGTTTGTCTGGTTACAGATCTGCAAACCCATAAACATTACAGCTCATTCAACCTCCAGCTAAGTATCTTCTAATAGAAGACCATTATCTTTGTCAGATGGATTGGGATAACTTGTTTAAAGCACTCTTGAATAATCATTAGGATCATTGGGGTTTGGTGGTTATATTTTAAGAATAAACCCCAGCAGCTATTAAACACTGGAACAAGGCATGTTAACAGTACACAAACAGAGCTGGAGTGGAAATATAACTATGGCTTGGGATTTTCATTAGGAAATTGGTAAAATGGAAAGAAGAAAGAAAATGCAAAAACTAAACTGAGGCATGCATACACACTGAGAAAGCAACGATATTATTTGATAGGCAATGAGTGAAAAAGAAACATACGGAAGAAGGAAGCAAAACCATATAATGCTGTCCTCCTTTTGAGCCTTATTAATATTTTGGGTGTAATGCACAGACAAGACATTGTGCAGCCGAAGAAATACAGATACATTTTGCTGGCTGTCACTGTCCTAACAACTGACCTCAGGGCGGACTCCACTCCCTGAAGCCTTCCTCACCTCCTTGTAATAAACCATCCCAGTGGCAAACCTGTGCTGGCTGTGCTCCCCAGGAGCAGAGCAGCACTCCTGACCAGTTTTACAGATCTCTGCCCAGGGATGAACACCACTACAGCCATACCATGGACACACCATTGTCTTCTTTAAACCATCTCACCAAATGAACTGCTTCCCTCCAGCAAAAGGCCACTCCATCTGCTGCAACCAACCTCCTGTTCAGAAGGCTGCTTTGCCACAGCTTTGCTGACAAAGGAGAATTCGGTTTTGTTTGGGTTTTTCACTTTTCCTGACCGAATTATATTGCCAGGAATCAATTAACATCCAAGCCTAAAACAGGGAGAAATGGAGAAGTCTTGCTTCACGTTTTACAGAAAATACACAAACATCCCAAGCCCTGCCATGGGATTCAGGTGCCAATTATGAAAGGCCATCAACACCTCACACAAAGTCCCTTTTAGCGCTCCTCAACCTGCGAGCCTTCTGAAAGGACAGCCTTGACCAGGACAACTCTGGGTCAGCCAGGTACAGGGGCAGCGGGAACATTTGAGCTATTTCCCAATCTGACTTTCATTTTATTCATTTATCACTCAAGCCAGGGAAGTACTCTGATCCACACGTGTCCAGACACAGATCTGAAGCCAGCATGTCAGGTCCTGTGCTAAGAGTGTAAGAAGGGTACTGTGTTGCCAGCCCCCATCTCACAGCCTTTGGGCTGCAGCGTGGCAGCAGATGGGGGCCACACATCCCAGCTGCTCTTCTGGGCTGGCACATCACCACACTTACAGGTATGGTTGTCACACCCACACAAGTACCTGCACTGACCACAGCTCTCTCCTGGCTCAAAAGGGAAAGGGCAGGGAGTAACACAGACACTCCACACACACCCACCATCAGTGTGTGCACAGGGGTGCTGAGAGACAGGCTTATTTAGAGCTCCACAGAGTGCACTCCATCGTAATTCCCTCCTTCTTTTCTAGCCCTGGATGCAGCCTTAAAAATCCATAGCTCCAGACAGCTAGCCCACACACTGCTATTCCAGCTCAGCGGGGAGAGAATGAGCTCAATTTTGCCAGTCAAATTGGAAGGAATAAAAAAAAATTAGTAGTAGTGTTTTGTTAAAATCAAAGAAACACACCCCCATCAAATCAAAGACAAAACAGGAGAAATTATATGGAGAAACAGTCCCTGGTATTGCTTCCATGGCCGAGTTGTTTCCATTTGCAACCAAAGCTTGGGTAGCTCAGGGGCAGGAGAGCCATCACAGCCTGCCAGTGTCATGCAGCGTGGCACTGGCCTCCTGCACCAAAGTGCCACTGAACCCTGGCAGCAGCTCATCTGGGAGAGGGTGTTTGGACACACTGCTCATGGCTCCCCAGCCCTGTCTGCTGAGCTGGATCTGCAGGGACAAACACCTGGGATGACAACCACACACGTTCCTCTTGCACTGCAAATGAATAGCCACAAGTACACAGGGGCACCCAGCACATCCAGTGCCCAAGCAGGAAGTGGCTGCCAGCCCCTCACCCAAGCCCCTGCCACACACAGTGGGCACGTTTGCTCCCTGCTTGACAAGGACCTTCTTTCCACCAGCCGATGTTGGAGCTTCCCAGAGAGACCAAAGAGAAAGTCAGGCATAGCTCAAATAAGCACCTGGATCTACAAACAACAGATTAAATTCTCAAGCTACAAAACTATGTTTTAGCAAAAGTGCAATTGAACTCCATGTACTTGTTACATTTCTAAATATACTCTGGTTGTCAAGACAACAAAGAGACTGATGGATCTCTAAAGTGTACTGTATCCATTTAATTGTCAGCATTTCAAACTGACTCAAGGAGGGAAAAAAAAACTGCTGCGTGATAAGTCTAATTGTCATGGTTACCACTGGCTAACCCCATAATAAAAATATATATATTCTGGCTAAATGTGCCAAGCCATGTGAGGAGCAGATGGGAGACATTCTCATTACTGCAACAGCCTCCACTGGAAAACTAAACTTGAGGAAAGATGTGAGAGACTTTACAGAGATCTCAGACACAACAGACACCGTGGGCTGCATCTTCCCAGTCGTTTGGCAGCAGTTCCTTGGGCTTTTCCGCTGTGCTTATCTGCCCCAAGCGTGTTGGGACAACCCATAGGGCTGGGGCTGCCTCACTTGTGAACGTTCTGGTTGGGGATCTCATCTCTCAGTGAAGAAAGCTTGATATGCAAGTTATTACTCCTTAAAAGCCTCTGATGTGCAACCACCAGGGCTTTGCACTCCCACCCTCATCCCCTTGCTCTCGTCTCTCCTGCTGGCAATACCCACACCCACAGGAATGGCTGTGCCAGGAGGCTGCTTCAGCCTGGATCTTCTGCTCCCACGCTGTTAACAGCTAAACCAAGGGCTATGTCCAGGCTTGGGGATGAGAAAACAAGTGGAAAGAAACAGGCCTCTACTGCAAATACACCAGTCTGAGGCTGAATAAGCGTCAGTGACCCCCAGCCAGCCTGTGCAGCCCATCTGCACAGTGTGATTCAGCAGTGTGAAGAGCTCCACTGTTCACATGAGGTCCCTCCTGAAAGGGACACTTTCTAAAAAGAACCCTTAAACATTGGCTTTTGACATGGATCACCTCCAAAATAACATGAGAGTTATCTACCTGGATATACAATGATTGTGGCTTTCCTTCACTGATCAGAGCTCCTGCCCTGCACTCATTATTCACTTTTCTTTCATTAAACCAAAGTAAAAGTTGAAGGAAAAATGGCATCACTGTCATCCAGGTCTAAGAACCAATGGAAAACAATTTACATTCACCTGGTGAGCACTGACTTAATATTTGGACTCAATGAGCATTGTGGGTCCCTTCCAAATCAAAATCTTCTGTGATTCTGTGATTTCAGTGAAAGGGGAGGTTTCCAATTAGTCTGAAGCTTACCCAACATTTTTGACAGAAGCCATCTCGAAGTTGAATCATCCTTAAAATCTCCCCCAAACTGTTGCACTCCTTCACACAGACAAGAACTCTACATCTCTGCTGTCAGACACTTTCAGGGAAACCATAAGGTGTTGCCTAAAACCATCTCTGAGAGAGCCACAAAGTAAAATCTGGTTGGAAAACACTGCTTAAGAGAAACACCACTTTCCAGGCGCCTCAAGCAACACATCTGAGTTCGTGATATTTTCCCTGGAGCTTGCCCCTGCTCATTACCAAGATGAACAATTTCTGAATTCCAAATATGAGATTCTCGGTGATGTAAAATGAACTTTTGTGCCTACCAATAGTCACTGTGTGTTTCACCTCTTGTGCTGCTTCACAGAGTGGTCTGTGCATGGAGATGGGCCGTGAATGTCAGAACAGAAGTAGCACAGAATAGTCATCTCTGGGGCTGGTGTGAGAATTATTTCAAACAGTACTTAAATTAGGAGATTAAAACGAGTCTTGGGCACAAAGAAACCTATGGTCTAATGAAAGTCAAATGGACCTAGAGGCAACTGGTTTTTTACAAGCATTTGGGCGCACCCAAACCAATGCAGCATCAGCATTTTGTGCCTAGATAATTTCAAAACTAATAATTACCCATAAGGATCTTTAACGAGATTACAGTTCTGAAAGCTGCATCCAGGTCTCAACTGAGCTGACATTCCAAACAACCAAAAACCATGCTTCTATTTCAATACCATGCAGGTGCAGGAACCTAAGTTTGGTTTTCCTGTTACTGAAAGTGCTCGCCTAAGGCTCCATGCTTTTACAGTTAAGGCTTTGGGACAACTGTTACATTCTCTACCAATAAAATATGTGCTCTCTGGAGCAAACTCCCAAGGATGATTCCTTTGCTTTGGCACAAACGGACTCATTTGGTTTAGATAAAAGGATGTTCCCTTGCATCATTTTCATTTGATTTTTTTTTTTTTTTGGTTAAGATAGAGAAACAGTTAATTCTGCTAAATGAGTTCTCTGTTGCCATGACTTCAGTGCAGACAAACACAAAGCCATCAAGCTCCTTTTCCTTGGGCGCTGTTTTTTTTAAACAGGTATTTGATCATTTTGATTCTCTTGCTTCTTTTCTCAACATCTGGATTCCCAGCAATATCCTGCAGTCAGACAGATACATAATGGCTATAGCTGCTCAGTAAATTACAGAGATATTCCTGCACATACTTATCCCCTCACGGCTCTCATCCCCACACTTCTGCCAGCCAATGCACCCTCTGTGACTCCTCAAGCAGAGCAGCACTGCCTGCAACAGCAGGCAGCAAATCTGTCCAAATGAAACCCTAAATTTATGGGATTAGACCCTGAAAATTGTAATTCCCATACTCCCACCAAGGGCCAGCCAGCAGCTGCTCACCATCAAGCCAGGCTGTTGCCCAGGATTTTGCCCCAGTCCAAACCCAGAAGCATGAAGTCCTTCCCACTGCCTCAGTTTCTCCAGTGGATGAAAAAGGCTGTGCATGCATCATCTGCCTCCATGGGGTGTTACAACACTGGCTAAGTTAATATTCATGGAGTACCTTGGGGATTAAGAGTATTATAGACTTTACTGAGGGAGAGAGCTTTTTCTTTTTTAATGTTTGCACTGAATAGACAGACTAAGTAGAAACAGCATTTGTAGCCTACAGCCATTATCCTAGTAAGTGGCTTATTACAGCATGCAGCCTACCAGCTCACCTCCAACCAGTCTCGCTTAAACGCATGTAGGTGGAAGTGCTGCTCATTCCAAAGAACTTTCTTTTTCACTGTCTCTGTCTGATGGAGACTCTGGATAGCTGGGCTCACAAGACAGGGCTTAGGATATAAATATTTCAGTATGAGCTTGTTGTTCAGTACCTATTTACGGCAATCACAGAACAATTAATTACCTCCCATCTAAGACTAATTCCCGTCTCTTCCAAAAAGACTGAAGGGGGGTGAGTTTTGTCCCAAGACTTTCAATTTCCTGATGAGTCACAGCAGACACACTACAATAAGCTCAATACTTCAATCAGACTGTTTCTTATCCAGATATATTCAATACATTACTAAGATGTGGAGTGTGCTATTTTAAGGGCTGATTTCAGGCATTGTATGCATAATGCTTTCTCATCTGAACACAAGCTTTCTCCTGGATGAGACAGATGTACATCCTACACCACCATCCCTTCTGTCCCACCCCACCAAATCCTATAGGTAAATAAACACTGCAAAAGCAGAAAGTAAAGAATTGCACATTTGGCGCACTGATTTCTACAACACGCAGCCCTCTCTCCCACTTTGCTAGTGCATTCCCTGCCCTTTGGCAATAAAATAACTTAAGTGACAGCAGAAGTCAACAAGAAGAAAACATTCACAGGCTGCACGGGTTGCAACAAGTCCACAGCAACTTGCCTTCTTCATTCTAGGGCCAAGAATCGTACATTTCTTGTTCTGCCCCGAGGAGCAACTCTGCATCCCTGTACGAATCCTCAGTTGTCCCCAGTTCCCACGCCACCCACTCGCAAGCTCCTGGGCTCCATCAGGCAGGCAGGAGACACTCTGCCCAACCTCCAGCAACACAGGTTATGGGGATCAGCAGATGCCCTGTGGTCTTCATTACTTACTTAATTTAGCAGACTTAGATATAATTTATCGTGTCAATTGAGCAAGTGTTCCCAGCTGGGTCATTTGAGCCTATAACAGGTTACACTCTGCCTCAGCCTGACCACAGCCAGCTGAGGAAACTGCCTCATCCAAGCAGACTGTGAAGAGCAGAGCCATGGTCACATCTCCCTGGACCATGTGCATAGCTAGCTTCTCACAAGCAATGCAGTTAAAAGCTCCCAGACACCACTAGCTGCCTAAAAAATGTGTGGCTGTGATGACAAATAGGTTAAAGAACAGAATGTTTGGGTGACAGACTGGGTACAGGTGACAGACAGCTGTGCTGTTGATTGTAGAGTTGTTGCTGTGCCATCAAGGACATCAGCTGCTCTAAGAGCAGCCACAGCTCAGACACCACCTCAAGACTACCCCTGTACTAACTGCTAACAGCAGTTTTCCCACTGGCACAACTGGACTGTGCAAGCAGTTTCTGCACAAACAGCAGCAGTGCCAGTTTCTGCCAAGCCCATGCTAATTGCAAGTGATTCCAGCTCAAACGCTCTTAAGTCAGAAAGTATTTAGGTGACGTGTAACCAAGGTCTCACATTTGTCTCACCTGCTCTCCTGTGGTGAGTGAACCTACCATCAGCTATGAAGATCTATCACAATCTTTTTTTCCTCCTCGGAAAAACTTTCTCAGAAATTCCTGTTTTATGCCAACAAAAGCGCAGAACATTTTTGATCCTTGCAATGCCCTCAGCCTGTTGGTGTAACTGAATTGTCACAGCAGCACAGAGGACGTGGTCACCACTATTCCATTCAAGGCAGCAGATTCTCCAAGGCTCAGCAGCTACTCAGGTGCTACTTTAAAAGTGTCAGTATCTCCTCATTTATCTCAAAACATGAGAGCACCTTAGGAACGTTCAAATAGTTTCACAAACTCTGAAAATGAAAAGGGAGACTGGGGAAGGATCATTTCACCTGCCCAAGCCCAGCTTGGAAGGACCAAGAAAATAAATATACTGAGCTGTGCTTTAAGTTTAAAACATGGTAAAGATCCTCTTGAGTAGGCTCAGTTAGGTCACTTTAACTAAGGTGAGAATATTCACATATATTTTATTGATTTCCATTAAAAACACTATTTTCTCAGTCTGGGTGCCTATTGGACCAGCACCAGGCTCCACAAGATCTACAATGACATTCACTTTGAGCTGCAGGTGACAGAGCAACATAACCCTCAATACACACCAGACCCCAGCTCTCAGCATCTCTTCTCTCCATTTTTTGAGTGCCTGTGGTAAAGCTCCTTGAGGAAGTTTGCACCGGGCAATCCAGTTCTAACCACACCAGAAATATCTGCTACACTGTGCAGTTTTCCTTTCCCATGGACAGCAACCAGCTCCCTTGGAGAAAGCATCAGGCAGGAGCAGAGACCATGAGCTGATGGCTTTGTCCATGGTGCAGAAGGTGCCTGTGGAGTCACTGCCCCAAAACTAATGCCAGTAACTTTCCTAAAACTAGTGTTATGAATAAAGAGAAAATATAGGACCACAAAAAAAAAAAAATCCTCATCTTAAAAGGTACCATTAATTATCTTCTTGGTTTTTTGGAGAACAATGCTAGTAGCATGTGAGTCTGCAGCCTAAAGAGAACTGAGGAGATTTAAGCTCATCTGATATTCTTAATACATACAAGACCAGGATTCTCCTATGCCAAACAAGTCGACATGTCTTCCTGAAAAGCCATTTGGAAAGTTTCTAAATGCAGTAGGAGAAAAATAATCCTGCTTGGTCCACGCCTGTTTCTCCCTCTCCTCCCATTAGCGCATGGGGAGAAGGTTGGCTTAGAGCAATACAACATTTCAATTTGAATATGAATCACTCCTCTGGTGAGAAAACAAAACAGAAGCCCATTTCATATGAGCCTTATCTGAAGATATAATGAAATCCAATACATATAACAGGAGCAATTGAAATAAAACATGGTGAAAATACTGCCTCAGACAAACAACAACAGAAGATCCCAAAGTGCTTTACAAACTCAAAGAGCCAGAAATAATTTCATCTGCCACTGAAACACAGCAATCTCTGGATGGCTACTCAGCACCTGCTTTAGCTCATGCTGGAGTGAAGAACATCATCAAGCAGGAACTGTGAGAGAGTTCAGGACATCATGATCCTTCAGAAGGAACTGCACCATTCTTCTGGAAAGTGGAAGTTTGGCTTAATTTTGATTTTTACATTTCAAAGTGCCACCATGTGGGGCAAGCACCTGAACATGCGCTTAAAATTTAAGTGACTGGATGTATAAAGATGGAAATCCAGCTCATGTATGCTGGTATTCTCCAGCTTCTCACTCAAAAGCAAGAAAACAGAGGGTAGGTAGAGGATTAAAATTTCTGAACCTGCCTGGGGATTACAAATTAATTTCCTATCATCCCATAAAGCTGAAGGGTCAGGACTTCCTCCCCCTGGTTCAGCCACTCTCTCCAGATGGAGTTCAGGGTAAAATGCTTCTCCTCTTCACAGCTCCCCTCCAGCAGGCGCAGAAATATTCAACATTCTCAGGAACAGGCTGGAAGCAAGCACACCTTTACCATTGCCCACTGCTAATGAACATCAGTCCTGCTCCAGTTGTACTCAAACATTGACAGAAACACCATTTCCAACCTCTCTCCTTTGCCCTTGCCATCCACCTGCCGGGACTGTGGTTCACCTCACTGGCAGCCATGGCCAGCTCATGTCACAGAGTCATGTCACTGTCACAGCGCTGCCCAACAAAGAACTGCTCCAATCCAAGGCCTTTCTCCTGCTACTGAAACGTCAACACACAAAAATAAAAATCATTCAAGGGCAGGGGACCTGAGCAAGTGATCTACACATTTCCAAAGCTAAATGTTTACTTCTCCTCCTGGCAGCATCTGGAAGCTTGCAGACTATTTATCTGCATCTTAGAAAAAAGCTATTTAGTCCTGCAAACACATCAACAATTCACCTTGACTCAAAAGAATGGTTTGCTGAGCTCTGAGAAAACAATGAAAAAATCATCTTTTTCTTACTTTTTAGCCAAATGTCTGTTAAAGCTTTTCTGAAAGGGGTTTACTTAATCTTTTCCCATGTTACATTATATATACAGCTGCTATTCCAGAAAGAAAACAAAACAAAACTTGATGCACAAATGCAAATAAATCTGGTTTTGGCCTGATCTGCCTAAACCAAGAGCCAGCTTCCTCTTCTACTGGCTCAGGAGCAGAAATGCAAAGCCAGATAGTTCCTGAGATTTCTGAGAGGCTGACTTATAGATAGGCTTGTTTGAGTTTGTCTCCAGTACCTTGGGACTGCATAACAATTCAAGGGAAGATGCCCTCAAAAGGAACATGGATTTGAATGCCAATTTGAAAAACTACTGCCAAACCATTTTTCTCTGTAGCAGTGACATCTCTCTAACCATGCAATCATATTCTTGCCAGTTGGGAGACTAGTCCTCATCTTGATTTAAGCAGACCTAATTAATTTCAGTTTTGTTGGGGAGGGGAAAAAATCAACAAATCAATAAACAAGAAAGGAAAATTACAATGGGCTTAACATGCCATACAGGTGAAGGGAATTGCCAGGAGATTCAGGTAAAAAAAAATTCATCACTGATTCATCAAATGAGTCACTGAAACATCTTAAGAACAAGCTATTAAGAGAAGTCACTCTTCCTCTCCACCTTTTATTAGCTACTGCTGGAAGTGATCTTTTCTGCAAATCTCAAGACCATTTTGAACTGCTGGAGATTTTAGGAAGTGAAAAGTAGTTCTCAAAATGAACTAAATTGCTTCAGAAGTCTTCTATTAAAGGTTGCACCATGCTTCTTTGTCACCATTGTGTATTTCAGATGAACTACCCACTACCAAAAAAAAACAACCCAAAACTACTGTGCAGTTCTAGTAGAGGGTCCAGGTTGGAGGGGTCTTTGAACATTCTGGTCTAGTGGAAAGTGTCCCTGCCCAGGGAAGGGTCAGAAGATGATCTTTAAGGGTCCTTCAAACCCAAACCATTCTACGAGAGTCCCCAATTTGGTGATACAGGTGCTTTGAAAGTTGTAGAAACTGAGTGAGAGAGAAGTTACTGAAACAAGGGAAAGAAAAGGTGTCCAGTGCCACTGGAGAAAGCCACTTCCAAAGCCCCAGGAGAAGCGAAGATCCCCTTGTGTCAGCTCTGCCACAGCCTTGAGAAGGGCTCTGTCAGGGAGCTGGCACTGCCTGCAGCCAGCAGACTCCAGAATGTGCTCAGCCTGGCAGAAGAGTAGGAGGTGAGACTGCTGGCAGGAGCAGGCGGAGCAGCAGAGCTGGTGGAGATCATAAATGGAGGAGTGTTGTAAAACACGGAGGTGAGCACAGACTGACGCTCACCTTCACAGCTCCCCCCCAGAAAAGCTCGGCTCGTCAGACTCTCACAGCTTTGAAACACGTCCAGATTTTGCTGGATCAATCCAGGAACCTCATTCCCATGCATGTTTGTTCTCACACGCAAACACGGCGAGGTTTTAACCACACACATTTTGCACAAGTCCCGCAGGCCCAAACTTTCAGGTTACTCGGGAAACTTGGTTTAAATTGGATTGTAAACCAGAGGAAAGAGATTATAGATAAAGGCAACAACCACAAAGATCTGCAGAGTAATTTAGTTAGAAAGGATCTTTAAAGCACTCCAACACTGAGGTACTCCAAAAAGAGGACCTTTTCTTAAAACAGGACTTACTTAAAAGGATTGTACCAACAGATCTTCCAAAACTGATTCAATTACATGAAAATATGGGCTGGGCTCCCTCCACTTAATATCACTCCCAAGTGGAAAGATCTCATCCAAGCCATAAGATATTTAGTTCCAGTAGAACAATTAGGTGACATTAGGTAGGCAGTTGTGACTCTCAGAAATAAATGAGCTTATGCTCATTATGCACTATGTGCTATGCCTTTAAAAGTTTCCAAAAGTAATGGTCTGTTTCTGTGCGTACTGGAATATTCAAGAGCATTTCATATCGTTTCTCATATCAAGAAAAGAGCAATTAGATCAATAATGAAACAGGAGAGCTCCCTTTTACTTTCTGCGGTTTGCAAAGAGGTTCATGTTTCTGTGTGAGCACAGCTCTTGTTTTAGTGATGTGAAAGTGTGTGGTTTGTGCGATACCCAGTTTCTTCTAATATTCAAGTTTCTGTTGTTATCTACCTACAATTTACAGTAAAGCATCTTTTATTCTCACACCTCTCAATCTCAAAATTAGATCAGTTTTCCCAACAAGATTTTATTACCTGTGCAAACCTTTAACAAATACTGGAAAACTTGCTGACAACACACTCCTTGTGAATACAGCACGAAACCACCCAAGATATCAGTATTGCTACCAAATCTACCTATGCATGTGTCTGTCTATACAGACACATGAGGCAGCAAACACAAAGCCTACTTTGGGGAAAAAGACTATTTTTATGTTTGGAAAAGCAACTAGAATTCCATTGAAATTCATGGTGACAGGCCCAAGGCACCACATGCAGTGGGTAAAGATTATTAAGCAATACTTGAACCACTGTGTATGCATCACTATTGTGCTATTTGCTGTGATTGGATTGCTACTATTTCAAACAGATTTCAAAATACTTAAAATGTGCCCCCACCTCTGCAAAGTATGAATCTAATTCTAGCAAAAATTTCTGAGGAACCCTCCAAATGAGAAGGACATTGCAATTACTGGGGATGGGTAATCTACTGGCTCTAGCATCAAACCAAACTAAGCCATTTATAGTATTTTGGCCCTCTCCACAACAGAGAAGAGCACTGACATTTTAGCCAGAAATGTTAATTTCCAGATAGTTGTTTCTAACCATGTGCTCTACTCCATAATCTTTGACTGTGCTCTCCCTGTGGCTCTCAAAGAAATGCATCTTTGTCAAATATACTGAAGGTCCTAAAGAGAAAATTTTCCTGCTGCTACAGCGCAAGCATCAATTCAACAATAAAAATGTAAAACCAATTAGAATAGTAAATATTTCTGAAGAAGCAAAGTAAACCAGTAATAGTAAGGTTTTCAACCCTCTATTGAGTCATCTAGTCAGCTCTGCAGTCTGGACCTACTAAATGCACATGCTAAAAAGTCTCCACTTCTCAGTGATGCCCCATTCTGCATCTTCCTGGGCTAGCCTTGTAGTTTGCAAACAAATATTGTTAATGGTCATAAAACCACCATGGCCTATCTGGCATTAATTTAATAATGATGGCATTACACTGCACTACCCAGTCACCCAGCTAAGTCAAAGCGACTTAGATTAATTCAGTCAAGGCAGGACACAAATGTTCAAATTCCTTGATACATCTTGCACCCATCCAGGAAGGATTTGGCTTTCAGCCAGACTGCATAAATCCTGGTGGGATTAGTCAATGTTCAAGAGACTCCTTTATGGGATAAGTAAGGAGGTCAAGTGCTGAGATCTGTAAAAAAGGACATGACGGGTGTATATAATCCCCCACAAGACACATCCCTCCAACCCTTTACAGTCAGCAACAAGGATGACTAAATGCACACAGCAAAAACCATTCTAACCAAGGCCATGGAAATGCAACTGGCAAATGTAACGCTTACACTGTCAACTTAACATGAAATGAATGTATCTGATTAGATCACCAAACATGCCAAAAAAGACATGTTTGGAAGAGATGTACATAGAGGACCATGACAATACTGCTTACCCGGTTCTAGCTGAAGCAAAACTGCTGAAACCTTTAAGTCTTCCTGCAGACAGCCCTGATGCTCTTGGGAAATACCAGCAGCTAAATCTGGACTATCACAAGACTCTTTAAGACATCCTTCTCAACTATTTGGTCAATGCTCAATAAAACTAAGGTACACCACACTCTGCTGTAAAAGCGCCCCAGCTAGGTGTTGCCACTGTGGGCAGCTGCAAGTCACAAAGTAATGTTCAACCAAAATGGTTAAAGTAAGGGTAAGCTAAAAATATTCTTTCAAATCACAGTCTCAATTGATCATGGTGACCATGGAGCACATCAAATTTCAAAGGGACTTGGTTTCCTCACTGCTAGACCTGACAGCATCCTGCATCCCTCCAGCCTCAGGTATTTCTCAAATTTGGATGGTACTGTGGGATTTGTCTTTGGAATACAGGTAAACCTGGACTTAACACAGAAAACAGACCATGGGAACAGCTTTGTTTATTTTAAAATGAGCTCTTGACACACCTTAGGAGTGCCATCAGCTGCCTTACCCTTCACCAAAACACCAGAAAGGAGCTCAAGCTGGTGCCGCAGCTAAACCAAATGCTGGAAATTGCTCCAAACGTCTCTCTGGAAACCAGTGTGAAAAAACTTCTGCTGAAGTCACACAGCTCTCAGGCAGCTCGAGATGGGCTATCAGGAAGTGGGACCCATCTCAAACCAACCACAAGCTCCTCACCAACAGATTCCCATCAGCAGCACAGCACCAGTCATTGCCCTCATCTGGGCTTTTGGCCATGAGTAAATGTTGGAAAACCCTCTTCTGTTTTTCTCCTCCCTCGGAGGAGCTCACAAATCACCACCACTGGAGATTAACTGCCTTCCCTCATCAATAACCTGAGCAGGATTTGGACCATTGACAAGATTTCTCCTCCTCCTCCAGACCACCTTGTGCACCATCTCCCCTATCCCAATGCTAACAGAGTTTGTTACTGGCTCTGTGTGACCTTGGCACAAACAATAATTCTTGTATCTCTAAGCAAGAATCTGGGAAAGCAGCCTTTATTGGACAGGTATGTCTGGCTGAGATTTGTGATCAGATGCAAGGCACGGTACAGTGTGTGACCTGGAGAGATATTGCCATCAGCTAACAGCAGCACAGATTTCTTTCTTCCCTGTCCCTCATTAGCCTCAGAAACTGGCCTTGCCAGCAGCAGTCATGCAAGCTGAGACAACAAAGCACATTAATGATGGGCCCCATCATGCTCCATATTAATTACTGTAGCGAGTAGTAAACTGTTCGTTATAAATCATATTTTGATAACCTGCCCTTTCTTTGACAAGTGAGCTCCAATGTTTAATGTTGCACTTAATCCTCAGATAATACCCCATGAGTCCTCACTGTGCCCAGCAACAAATCAAAGCAACCTTTAAAAGGCTGGCACGGGTCCCCTTCTCCTACACACCCCAACCTGAAACCATCCCATTGCATCAGCTTTGTTATAGGTCAGCTCTAAAGGCTGAGCTGCCAAAACCAGCAGCACACTCAGCCCTCGAGCGCCCACAGGGCTGCCCCAGCACTCTTCTGGGCTGGCAAAAGCCATGTACATGTTACACATGTATCCCAGCCTTCCAGAAATGCTGCACTACCACAGTGCTCTGCAGGGTGAAACAGCAGGGTAATAATCCCCACAATATCCCCACATTCAGAAGAGAGCACGATTACTTCTGCCTAGGACCGAAACAGTCAACTAAAATCTATCTAAAGCCATCATATTCTTATTTTTGTTTCTTTTTAATTCAGTGACATTTAGCTACAGAACAGCTGTTAGCAAAGGTCTAGGAGAGGTGGAATCCCATTTTCTATATAAAGAACTATGTTTTGGAGGAAACTGCAATTTGACAAAAATACCTATTTAGCAAAGTACATTTTAAAAAGTGGAAAAATATGCTCTGCTTTTTCTAAGGTAGCAAAAGTTCCACCGTGGCTCATGAAAATGAGCCCAAGTCTTAGGAACAAAGATATAAAATTATTTTGCAATGTACATCCAGGAAAATAAGGAGGAGGGATGTGGCCGCTAAGAAGCAGCATGGGGAGAGTCCCTTCTTCGTTTCAGCCAGATGTGCCTATCACCTCCCACCACCACCAAAACACATGAAAAGACTTGTCTTGGGCTTCCCACAGAGCTGCTCCAGCTTTTACTGGTAACAACAGGCTGGCTTTGAAACAGCTGGGTCAAGCCTGACATAGTCAGTCAGCACCCTCCTTTATTTTACTCTGAAGGAGCAACACCACACCAAGCAAGAACAAGATGTTGCACTTGCAATTTACAGTGCTAAAATCCCAACAGCTCAGGAAGAGAATCAGCAGTGGTAGCCAAGAATCCCATCCTCTCCGCCACGGACGGATGTGATGCCCTGCGACCTCACTCCAAGCTGCAAATTAAAAGTGCTTACAGCAGTCAAGGGTTCATTCTGGTTCTTCCACCACTGGTGGCAGATGGTGCACGCTATTATTAAATCTTGATTTCCAGCTTATAATAGTAGTCACATGAAACCTTCTGCACTAACACAAAAATTCACTATTTTTATGTGGGGAAGAAAAGCAGAAGTCTTACAGTTAAGTAACTTTTGTCTTTTAACAATTTCTTTTAAAATTTTGTAGCATACTTCTCCTAATTGGAAACACACAGAAAATAGGATATGGCCTATTAGTTAAAGGTCAATGCACATTTAGCCACCTCTTTTGAAACTGACAGTATTGTCATGACAGCCATAAAAGCTGCTTTGAATTTTAGTTCCCTAGAAAGTAAATATAAGGAATCCCAAGGCAATAACCACAAGTGCCACAGCTCTTAACACTTATGTCATATTCAGCTGAATGTGTGCTGCAAAAGTAAGGATGGTAAATCTTCAAAATCAGCTCATCTAAGGGAAGGACACAGTAATTATCCCCCAACTCACTGCCCCAGGCATGCTCCACAATGCCTTCATTTGATACAGCATTAACAGCAGAAGTGTTTTATCCCCAAGCATTTAGTGTGGGGCACTGTGGGGTTGGTGGGACCATTCAGGGGCTGCTGCAACCAAGTAGCTCACACTGTATGTTGTACTTGAGTTTGCAACTGCTCCTTCCAGTTTCAACTACCAAACATTCTCTTTTTCTTTTTTTTTTTTTTTTTTTAGGAACCAGTTCAATTTATTTGTATCATTTTGTTTCTCTATCAATTAGCCAGGGCATAGGGGGCTGACTTTCAGATCCTCTTCCAGTGTGTTGGATGTAAGGGGCAGTGTAATTAGTAGATGTCAGGCACAGTGCCCCTTCATGCATTGATTTCCTCCTACTTAGGAAACACTTGGGGAGAACACAATCACCCCTGGCTGTCAGGGGTCTTCATAAAATCCATAGGCTTGGATTCCCAGGAACTGCTAATCATTTTGGATGCTGAGAAGGGGGAAGGCAGAGCGATCCCTGTAAAGCAGAGGAAATTTCTTATTAACTGCAACACCTGAGTGTACTTCAAAGGGAGCTTACAAGAGCAGAAAAGCTTCCAGAGCAAGAGGCAACTCAGGAAAACCCTTTGGCTCCCAAGCTGCATCAAGGGAGATGGGAACGCTCCCACAGAGCTCAGAGCATCTGCATCTCTGAGGCACCCAAACCAGGGATTGCTGCAGCCACCCTAGTTTTCTGTCCCACCACATCACAGTAATCACCTTTCCATCACAGACAATATGGGTTTCATCAAGGTGCCTGTATATAAAGTTGAACTTTGAGAAAAGCCAGCATTTTATGACTATCCACCTTGGTTACTTCCTTATAAGGTTTAATTTTTCCCATCTCTTGCATAAAGTCTTCCCCAAAAAAATAAAATAAAATAAATAAAATAATAAAAAAAAAAAGGTATTTTGATTATTTCTACCACCCCGCAGTTCTGCCCAGGAATGCACAGCTAACAAACCATGCAGGACCAGAATTTGGGCAAAGCTAAAATATCCTCATTTTGCAAATGCTAAACCTCACTGTACATACCACACAAATCAATAGCACAGAAAGAAGACAATCCATGAGCATATGAGCCTATCAGGCAATCTTGCTGGATATTATGCTTACCTTTGCACAAGCAATAAAGCATTTTGCACTGTACACAGAGACTCAACCCTAAAAATGTCTATCCAGAGCTGCTCATTCTTACCTACTCCACAAGGCATAGGAGACCAATTCTACTTAAAAAGAAAAAAAAATACCTTTTCTTCTATTTTCTGAGTCTCTCTGGAGACATAATGGCACTTTGGCAGGGCAGCATGTTTAATAAGAGATGATGAGGAGAGAAAGGTTCTCCAAGAAAGGAGATGGCAGTGCTATGCAGCCAGCACACTGCAAATGTTGTATTTCAAACCAATATAAATAACAGATTATTAGATCTCTCTCTTTAGAAGTCAGAAAACACCCCATATACAGTGTTTTCTTTAAAATACTGCCCTGTGTAGGCAGCTAGACAATCCAGTGATCCAGTCTGTGACACAGAGATGCACAGGGGAGAAGAGACAGAAGTAAAAGCTGGTCTGAAACAATACCACATGCACGTGGTCCTGCACCAGCACCCACCAGAGCACAAATCTGCTGGCAGCTCCACCCTGCAAGGGCTGAGTGCCTTTCCCACTGGAAACCTTTTCGTGATGTTAATCTACTACAGAAGGAAAATCACTAGAGGAGGACACCCAATAGCTTCCAGCCAGAACACAACACGCCTTCAGCAAGACTTTTGATTTCAGGCACACACTGAAGTTGTTCTTCACAACAAAGAACAGCCTGTCTGTTGCATAACTAACCTTAGGCTGCATTAGATAAGTTGTGCCTTCTCACAGATCAACTGACCTTAAATAATGTCCCCAGTGTATTCAGAGCCAATAGGTTTCTCTTTTAGAGCTCAACTGACAGGTCTTCTCCTTCCAGCTATTTCTTCAGAAAGGCACACAAAGAAGGTTTCAAGAGAAATCTCATGCTTACTGTTCCAAGAGCAGCTTTGCAGGCCAAAAATGAAGGCCAAGATCTCAGCTCCAGAGCTGTATCTCCTTTTGAAGGCTTCTTGAGCACTTCACTGCAACAGCACAAGTGACAGCCTTGGCAGGACAGAACTGGGGCTGAAGCAGATGACAACTGGAAAACTCAGTCTATCTCTGGAAAGCTTGCTGCAGTTCTGCCACTGAGTCAAGAGAGAAGGAAAACAGCCAGCCATGCCAATGAAACACTGCTTTGTATCCTGGGTAAGGCAAAACAAAGGTCTGGTGATGAGGAGCTCTCCATGTCATGCAAGGGTCAGCAGCAAAGGCAAATTCCACCATGGCATTTCCGTTCTGTCTCCCAGCCCATTGCTGTGAGTGGATACAGCAGGATCTTTCATTGCTTGTCCAAAAATGGCATTAAACATAGCTGTGCAGCATCACCCCACAGCCACATTCCACTCCAGAGGAGGGATATCAGTCCCTGTACAAAGCTGAAGTCACAAGGCACTGTGTAATGAGCAGGTGAGATCTCTTAGTATCATTTCTCCAATCCCCATCCTGGGTGTGAGGGGATACAGGAGCTCTGCAGCTGCCCCAGAGGTAGAAACACATAGGAAGAGATGTAGACAGTGGCAAATCAAGCAAGCCCCTGCATCCCTCCTGGCAGGCCTTTGTCCACACAGACGTCTGTGCATTCCCTGTGATGTTAGACACAAAATGCTCTGCAGAGCACGCCCCTATCCCTTTGGGAACACAGGCACCAAAGCAACTGCCCAATAAACCCAAGGCAGAGGCACTGAAAGCCTGGCTGTTTTCTGGCACCAGCTTAGCTGTCATACAAGCTCCTCTTGAACATCAGTTTCCTACTTAAAAATCAGGGCCCACAGGGCTTCCTTTCTTGATAGGTGTTGCTCCACTCATCCAGCTGATGCCAGGACAGATACAGCACACACAGCCAGCAATTCCCTCATCTTTTCTAACAGAGCACATTAGAGCAGAAGCCCTGCCTCACCTCTCACAATCAGCTAAGCTGGGCTTCATTGATAAGGCTGTGCCCTAAAAAAAGAGCTGTGCCCTTCCACATTCAGGACCTCATCACCTCTTGCTGCAAGCACAAGATCCCAGACTTGTGAGGATTGCTCATGCCAGGGGAGGTCCACAGATGCTGAGGAGCTTTCTAGTAAATCCAGCCCTGATGGCAAAGGAAAGGGCTTGCAGAGAAGAGTTACAGGAATGTATTCCTCCTGCATTAGTCAACATATACGAATACATCCTCTTGCTTCATTAAATTTTAATTGGAGTACACATGAATAGGCTTCACTGGTTATTTAATCAAAGGGAGTCTGATTACAAGGTGCTCACATGAAAAGCTAGAAAGCAACATCCTTTCTTGCTTTTCTTTTGGATTTTTTTAGGCATCCATTGTCGATTTCTTCAGGTCAGTTGACATTTTAGGGCTGCTGCAAAGAACCATGAAAAAGTAGCCATAAAGAGTAAATAAAGCACTTTGAAGGGAAACAGGACACAGATCATTAGCCCTGCATTTCTCTTTATTATCCAGACAAAAATTAAATGCAAAATCCCAGAGCAGATGTTGCATTAGCGAGCTGATCAGCAGTGCTAAACACAAGGATGGCTTTGCTGATGTGTGTCATGCATGTGTGGCTGGACTGTCCCGAGTTTTATTATTTTAAATGTATTTAAGTGTCTGAAACCACAGCAGATCTGAACCTATAAAAAAACCTACTCATAAACTTTGGGATTTCCTCAGTAATCACATTCTCTGCAACACAGATGCTTATTTGTTCACACATGCTTTCCCTGAGGTTAGAGAAACTTTGCATGTACTTTCTTGCCTGCCTGGAACAACCATCTCCCAAACTTCTTCCTCACTAAAACCACGAACTGTATGACCAGATCCTCGACTTTCATAAAATCCATACAGTTGACAGAGCTTGAATTGACTTACAGCAGTTTGCACTGGCTGAAAAATCTACCAGCAAAGCAGCTCCAGTTGCACAAGGCACAGCTGGGGATGGGAGCTCAGTGCCTGACTGCGTGAGAAATAAAAAGCAGCAATGTTGTCCTGCACATCTCTGTTTGCTAAGCGAATCAACAAAAACAACCAAAAACAAACAGACAAGGCAGAAATATAAAAAAACTTTGAGCAATTTAAAACCACAACAGAAAACTTACTAGCCTGCTCCGGCACACTTGCTCAGAAGTGTATATATTCTGTACAGTGACAGGTTCTGGCAGCCAAGGACTGACACACTTTCTATGGCAATGCCCTAATATTAGAAAAATTTGGTCATAAGCTAAAAATGTTACAGAAATAGCATAGGATCATAAGTTACGAGCTGAGTCAGAACTCTAGCTGCTACTTGACTTTTATACTATTTTATTCTTTTTTTAAAAAAGCCCATCATGCTGTGGTTTGTATTTTTTAAAAAAAACCAGTTTGCTGCTGCCATCACTTATGAAGAAGAATGAGCCTTTGTCGAGGAAGAAAATATTTTAAAATGGCAAAAATCGATCTGCAAGGAAGCAAAGGACACAGATCCCCTCATATACCACAGCCCTGTGTGTAGTAAGCCCTTCACTAACACCACAGCCCCTCTGAGTGCCAGTTCTGGAGGGCAAGGGGCTGCCTCTTCATCAGGTACGTACAAGGACTCCTCCATCAGAACTCCAGGGATGTTGATAGGATTGTACACAGTAGTACAGTGCCCTAATTCCCAGGAATCCTGGGTGTACAATGCAGTCTCCCGCATAAAAGCATTTTATTTGCACTCTGTACTTGTAAATCACTGGTAAATAATTAACAGACAGCATAAGTATGTAACAGAACTGAGTCACAGGTGTTAGCAAAGGAAAACTGCTATAAATGGATATGTCACAGCAATAAACCGCCTGTTCACCTGTTGGGTGCTGGAGGAATTAAACAATTCAGTTTTCGTAAATTAACCCCTGACACCCAGAACCTTACTAGAAAGCCCATCCATATTCCTTCTCTGCTATTTATGACCATACCTTCTTCTCCTTTCACAGTTTGGACAGTCTTTAAATGAAGAAACAATTAAGTTTCCCAGGCTTCTGATTGCTGGGTAGAGCTGTGGGGGTCACACACATTCATTCATTCATCCCAGGGAGGGAAGGGAAGGGGAGATGGGAGCAAGAATCCTTGCCCAGTATCCCACTGGGAGCTGCCAGACTTGCTGGCTGCAGCAGCAGGAAAGGATTTCTCAAGTATGAACATACAAATGTAGCACAGGAGGAAACCACCCTTGTTCCACATCTCCTCTTTAGTTTCTCCCTCCTTCCAGCTGCCCCTCACATCCTACAGGGTGCTTCTGCAAACAGCCCAGGAGATATTCTTTTCCCTACTTGTAGCAGGAAGGCAGAGGAGCAGAAATCCTCCTGCCAGGCATGACACTGCAAAGAACTGCCATGAGGGCTCTCCATGTTCCTTAGATCACCAAAGTTATTTGGTATCACAACATTTCAGCCCCAAATACGCAGCTGCTGGAAGGGCAGGAGGCAGAAGCCTGCTAAAACAACCAGGAATGGAAAAAGCACAAGTCCTCAGAGAAAAGTGAATGACCAAAAGCTGCTCAATCCAAGGCAGTGCACTGAGGAAAGTAAATCATCAGTGTCTCACTATTTGCTGTGGGTCCCTGAGAAAAGACAAAGATCCTCTGCCTCATCTGCTGCTCTGCTTGGAAACAAAACCCAAAAAGGACCTTTTTTGACAACAACTTCAAAATGTTTAAGCTCATTTCACCATGTTTGGTTTGATTTTGAATACAGTAACACACAAGCAATGAATTCTTTTTTTTTTTTTTTCGAAGTACAGCTCCCATAAGCTAAAAAAGTAAATGGGAGTGATTTGCTTCCTGGGGTATGGAACTGGAACATTTTTCTAGCACCTAATAAAACATTGTTTGGTTGATACTAACCATTAAAATATGTGTTTCAAGTCATGTAATGTTCCCTGTGAAATTTGCCTTTTTGCTCCATGAAAAAAAGGGCACTGAAAGGAATTCTGCAGCCATAAGGATCTCACTTAATTCATGGAAGTATCATTTTAAAAGCCTCACAACGTGATCAAAGCACTGTTGAGAACAGATGTTCCAGGCTTTACAAATTCCAGCGTAAGTATTTTTTATGACATTTATCACTGCTAAATTCTTTCAGCCATATTTTTCCCCACAAGAAGCATGTAGGCACTTTCCTCCTCGGGGAGGACATGCTCACATGTGGACTGGTCTCCAGCCACAGACCTTCTCCTGCCAGCATCCCTCCCCATCCACAGTGAGGAGAGCTGTGTCATCAGCAGCTACAGTGGTAGCCAGACCCCAGCAGAGCTGGGCATTGTGTCCCCCACTTCACAAGGGGAATTCAGTGTAGGAATCCTTGTGTCAGACTCTGTCTCTCAACCCCTCACACAGACCCTATCACAGAAAAGTCACTGCTCCACTACCCTGTGGAGTAGTAACCAGAGTAACTGGTTCTGTAAGTACTAAGTACCCTAAGTGTACAGTAACTGTACACCAGAGCACAGCCTAGAGCCCTCCATAGAATGTCTTTTTGTTACCAGGGCACACACCATCATCATCCCTCCAGGCCACAGCAGGCCACCACTGTCTTGACAAGCTCTGAGCAACCTCATCCCACCTTAAAGCCAACCCTGCTCTGAGCCAGGAGCTGCACAAAAGACCTGCGTGACCCTTTCTACCTAAAATGTTGGATGATTATAGATCTCGAGTAGAAGCCACATGGAAATGCCCTCAGCCATGCCAACACCCCAGGAAAACACCCTCCCTGGTCCCTCAGCTGCTTCCATGGATGTGGAACCCTCTGGCTGTGCACAGGAGCCAGAAGGGTGCTTCCCTGGCTGTAGCAGAAGATACTCAGCACTGCCCAGATACAAGACCAAATGCAAGCAGGAGGTGCTGCAGTGCCTCAGGGGCTACTAAAGCCAGATGAGCTGAGCTAGAAGGAGCAACAACAGGGATCTGTGCAGGAACCTGCTTGTTCCTAAGACAGCAGCAATGAGTCCCCATTCCTGGACAGGATCATGGAGGCAGAGAGCACATATTTCAACTGCAATTCAAATCACAGTCAAATTTCCACCAAGAGCAAAGTTCCCACAAAGTTTAGCTCTCCACAGTCAGTTTCTATGTATTAACAGTCTCGGGAACATCACCAAGTTCTCTGTTGACAGAAAGTCTAAACACCATGCAGTGCTGGGCAGTTTCATGAGAGTGAGCTGTGTACCAACAAGAGACTCACAACCACCCCAGAATCTGAAACATAAATTTATCTCTGAATAACATTGGGTTTTTCACCCCTTTCAAAAAAAAAAGGGATCTGAAACAACCAGCTCCTTTCAAATTTCATACATTCGCAGAAGAGGGTGTTTGTGAAGAGGACCCCACAAGGACATCACTTCTCTAATATGTGCCCAATTTAGTTTCACCTGTCTCCATGTGCTCCCTTCCCAATTCCTACAACCTGCTTGCACATCCTGTTTCACTATGAACAACAAGCTTCTTCCTTGGGGCAGCAGCACTCCCTTCACTTCTCACAGTGAGCTTAGACACCAGTCAAAATGGGAGCAAAAACACCAGACAAGTTTACCTGTCTTGCTTATCCAGACTGTAAAGCCCAATCAAGGCATCACCAGAGCTGTGGCAGATCCTCACCCTGGGCTTTGGGTACCACCAAAATGACAGAGCAACAGGCCCACTGTTAAGTCATCCATCAAGATAAAAGAGTGGCCTCTGGATAAAGCAGCACAAGGCAAAGAAGGTCTCCCAGAACAAGGAAAAATTAGGAAAATACATGAGAGGAGAGACACCAAGGTTGCAGTGACAGGGAGGATACTGAAGGTGAGCACAGATCTGGGGAACAGAGACAATTCAAGCAAACGCTGAAGGATGTTGGAAGAGCAAACACAAGCAAAAAGAGGATCTACCAGCAAAGGAATCACAAGCAATCACAGCAGCAGTCTTCCTCTTGCCAATTCCATGTGCTTTTCTTGATGGACATCCTAGTGCAAGGACTTCATGTGTTGTTGAAAACTCATTTATTTCTTCATTTATGAGGTACAACTTTGTACTTTAAGTACACACAAAATATGTGCTGAAAATTTAAACACTCACACAAAATCTTGCCATGCTGGCAACAGAAACTTTGTATGTGCACGGGCAAGTGCTGGCACACAAACACATGCATTCACACCTATGCTACAGCTTTTCAGCAAAAGGAATGCTCCCCTAAGAGTCTTCAGAATGAGAAAGGAAAGGAGGAGGGGTGTACAGCACTGTCACAGACAGGCCAAGCTCCTCTGCTCCAGCCTCAGAGACAGCCAGCACTGATATCAAAGTCTGTTTTCCTGCAGGTCCTGTCCAGTCCCTCCCCTAATCTGTGGGAGCATCATCCCATCCTGCACTGCACCCTGGGCTGCAACCACCTCTGGAGTTTGAGTCTGGGTCACCCCTGCCCTTGCACTGCCCTGAGTCTGTTTTGTTATCTTGCCTCCCCACTCCAAGTGAATTTTTTGGGTGATTTTAAGAAAGAGAAAAAGGCGGTGACCAATTCTCCGGCCTTCTGATTTAAACACTAAAAGAGAAAAAAATATTCCTACATTGCTTCCCTCTTGTTTTTCTAAATAAAAATAATGTATAGCCCTAACTGGATAATAAATATGCTCAAAAGCTGTCCTTAAGTAAAAGCTTTTGATAACAAATTGCCTGTGCTAACCGCTATTTTACTGTTGAATTTTTTATTGTTGCTTAAGCACTGCAATTATGCTAATAAGCCTGAGAGGATGGTACACTAAAGCATTGAATGTGACAGATATAATACTCAATAAAATGTTAATCTTACCTGAAAATTGGAATCAAACAGCCTTATTAGTATTTATGGATATGGCACCTCCAACATGTTTCTCTTAAGAGGAATATATATATGCAATAGATATTTCCAAATATACCCTACTATTTCTCATGCCTCCACAGAATTTAATTCCAGGTGGCTATTACCCCTGCTGCTAATTGCCAGTCCCTTTTGGAATAAGAAAAGAGTGTGCTGCTTTCTGGGACATGCAAAACTCCTGCACATTGGAGAGCTTTTCCTTCGCCACCTGGAGGATGGCAGCTGTCTCTGGGGATGGGGACAGCTGTCCCCAGCTCTCAGCACGGCCACCAGGCTTGTGAGGGTGTGGCACCACACAACAAAGGCTCTGCTCTGCCACCCTCTTAGGTATTTTCCCCGTATCCTCACCTTTTATGTGCAAGGCAGGTAAATCCAGCAAAGGGTTCAGTTATTTACAGGTGCTAGAGAAATGACATCTGGATTTTAAGATGGGCCTAAAGACAAATTTATTTATTTTACTCTAAAACATTTCAGCTGGTGATAACAGGGAACCAGACCCATCCACTTCACTGCAAGTCACAGCTCTGCTGGTTTGGACCAAGAGCTGTGGAGCTGAGGCAGGGGTCCGGCATGGAGGTGCTCTGTAGATGACTTCCCACAAGCTGCATTGCTTTTTGCACCTTTATTTCACCACCTAGCCCCAGTCTGCTTTCTCAATTGACTGCATAGCTTTTTTGTAGGCTTTTTCCAGAGGGATTTTTGGATAAACCCATGGGTTTCAGATCCAGCCTCAGGGCTCCACCACCATGACCTTCCTGTGAATAAAATTAAAGTGGTCTTTAGCACCTTGACTTTCTCATCTACAGAAGGAAGAAAAAATAAACTCAGAAGAGCCACATGCTTCAAACAAACTATACTTACATTTTTGACCAGGGTCTAAAGAGCCCATTTGTTCACAATGGACTGTGTAGTTTTCAAGTGCTGCAGATTAATGTCCAAATAGCAGCTGCTGGTTTCCAGCTTCGCTCCTCATGCTGCTCTCACCCACGGGAGTCAATTCTGCTGACATCAATAACCACCGTGATATTTCCTGATAGTAAAGCAAGATCCTTACCACTGGATAATGCACGCCTCTATGGTGGCAAACACTAGGTGGGAGGTATCTAGGAATTCTTTTCATGAATAGTCACAGCAGGGAAAACGCAGCTGTGAAATCTGGGACTCCCAAAAGGCTCAGAGATCACAGCAGGTGACACAGGACACAACTCAAAACACCACGCTGGCTTGCACTGAGGGCAAGGATGCAGTGCAGGGATGGCAACAGGGTGGCTTTGCAGGACAGAGCTTAGAGCAGCTCCACAAACCCTCATCTGCATTGCAAGGAGCACAGCACTTAGAAAAAAAAAAATCAGTTGCTAAATCAAGGGAATCTACCAATTGACTGAGCTGGCACCTCAAAGAGCCAGGAGATGCATCCAGGGCTCCTCCACCCCAAGCAAGCCCCAGCACAAGATGCCAGACACCAAATTTCAGGAGCAGACAACTGAACCAGGCACACAGCTACAAAGTGCTGCAGGACCCTGCAGCCACTCCCATAGAGGTGGCAGGACTCATCCCTGCCATGTTAAGTGAGTCTTGTCATTATTTTCAACCCTGCAGGGAAATCTAAATTGAACTTTGGCATATTGCTTTCTTCTGCAGCAATGCTCGAATGTTAACTCCAGTCCTGACAGGCATATTAATGGACTATTCTTTGCAAATAATCTTACCCTGACCAGTCCAAAAGGTCAGAACCATAAAAAAGAATAACAATTCTTTAAAAAAGCACAAAGATGGAAAACCATCACTACCATTGGCACAACCCCTCAACTTATTAACTGTCCTTGCAACAAGGTGAATTACAAGGTCTTGGATTTATTTGATTGATTGAGATCAAAAGATCATGGGGGAACACAGTAAATTGTATCTTTCCATGAACACATTTTGCTTTCAAGATTTGAGCAGATAGTTGCAGGAATTGAAAAGCTCAAGAGGAAGAAAAAAAGAAAAGAGAAAAAATAAAAGAGCATGTACAAAGGTGACTTCAAAAAGGCATCCCTTATTTTCTTCTTGACACCACCTGCATTTCTTAGAGCTATTTGCAAGTTTCTTCCATGTCCCCATACCCCTGAGACACAACAGCTTATCTCTGCTATGCAGAAGACGATAAGGAACAATAAGACACTGGTGTAACTCCAGAGCAGACACCAGTGTTTGCTGACATTAGGGATGAAATGTAAATTTTAGAGAAACCAAAGTTCAACAAGAGGTTGAAGAACTTCCCATTGAAATCCAGATGTCCTACATGATAAGACAGGTATCTCACTGATCTTCTTCACTGGACCAAGGAAGACAAAGCACCTGCACACCCCCTGGTCATACGATGGCTTGGAGGCTGCCTGAGCCCAGGTTCCGTTTGTCATTGGCAGCTCCCAGGGAAAGGATGAACGAGGAAGAAGCAAGGGAACTAAAGGAGCAGCTATCTTCAGGACTTAATTTTAAGACCTAGCTGGTGAGCCATCATTTTTAAACTCAGGAGAAGCCTGCTGTGTTTGCTATCAAGACAAGACAAAGAAACACAATGGAGAACATGAACAGAAGAGCAAGAGAAGAAAAATTCAACTCTCCTCCACTTCATCAGCCCAAGAAAAAGAGAGGAAAAGTAATCACCCGATTCCTTTCTCTGTGTTTCACACGATATTCGTGTTTTGCTCAGTATACCTGTACTTGTATTGTGTTCTCATGTCACAAAAAAGCAGATGAGATTACACCCCTGAGAGTAAGGGTAAATCCCTTACATGGACCATGGAAGAGACCCAAATTCTCAGAAACTTACTACCAAGGAGCCAGAATTGATACAACCTCCTGTTTTTACCACAAGTTTGCACTGCATGCCAACAACAGATGATTAAACCTCTTCTTTCCCCTGATCTTATGCTTCCCTCCAGAATAACATCATTCAGGTAACAAAGTCACTGAGCACCAGCGTTAATTGCCACTGCATCAATTCTTCACCAAACCATATAGCTCATTCTGCACATATACACTCTGCTTTGTCTTTCACCTTATCAGCTTTGAATAAGGTTGTTAAGATAAGAATTTCACACATTCCCATTTCTAATCATCAGCAGGACTCTCCAGAAGTCACCTAGACAATTTTTCCACCAATGAAAGGATCGGTTCTCCTAAAAGCACATCTGCTACTGCTCTTCCAACTTGTTCTTGAACCTCTCCATGACTGAAACTGCCTAACCTCCTGGGGGGATCCACTCCAGCATTCACCTATCCTTAATGCAGACCATTCATAGACACACCTCAGCTAAATTTCCTTGCTGCAATTTAAGTTTATAATTTGTTTTATTTGCAGTGGACAGATTTAGTTTATTCTCTCTCTCCATGACAAATTCACTATTTCCAAAATTTACAAGTTGGGGCAGTGCTGCTTGTCCTCTCTTTGCCCATTCTGCTTCTGCTCACAGCACATTCTCAACCTCTGCATGTGTTTGTGTCTCCTTACCCCAAGAGAGCAGGCACTTGGATATCACAAGGCTATTTCAGGGGAAGATGCTCGCATCCAAAGGCTGATGCATTCAGGCACTCACAGTTACAAAGCACTCTGAAACAAAAAAAAAAGAGATTTGTCTTCAGGATGGCAGGAAGAGTCCAGTCCAGGAGTAAAGGAAAAACCAGCAACTCTGAAATGCAATTTTCCCCACACTGTTATTTAGCATGCAAAGAGATCTTCAAAAGCAACATCACTGACTGTAGATACATCATGCACCACCACTTGGAGTTAGCCACATTTTCTCTGGCAATCACCATAAGGGTTTGATAATTTTGTGTTGTAGGAAACAAAGTGTTCATGGACTTTGCAGAGAGTTCTGCCAAGGTATAAGCAATACACAGCGCATGTCAAAATCAGATGGCTCTGACTCCAAAGCTTTAATCTCTGTGACAGAGGAAAAATTTTAATACTACCACTGGTGACTTTATTTGCAGTGTCACTGAAACCAACAGAGAAAAGATTTCCAGTCTGCTCTGAGATTTAAACGTGTGTAATTATGGGCTAGATCCAGAAGGTAAAAGTCAGGCTGTTGTATTCACTCCGTACCTCCTGATTCAGTATGTTCTAACTCGCAAAATGAAATCTTGCACGAACCCAAGTGTTTGGTGACAATGTAGAAAGGTAAAGAAAGGATTTACATGAACAGTGTTCAGAAACACAGGGGAGAGTTCTGAATGACAAAAACATCCCAAATTTCATGCAAGATAACAGGCAACAAGGGAGAGTAGCAATGATACATTTGCTGCCCTACTTCTAGAGGCTCTTGGAAAAACAGAGTTAGATGGTAGCAAACAATTTGCAACAACAGCACCTTTCAGCAGTAGATCACTTTTTGCACCCCAGCTCATCTAAATTCCTGTCTCCCCTCAGCAGGAGCTGCTCCTGCCCCCAAAGGATCTAAAGGCTTTGTAACAAATACACCTTTTCTGATGGTTGAAGCCAAGAAACACTCAATTTGTCACTTGCTGTGAAAACAATATGCTTCTTGCACATCTAAGGATGTGCCTACGCAAGAACTCAGTGTCTTGTCTTTTGCATGGATCATCCACCTGACTGTACCTTTGGCTACCACACTTTGTCCATCTCCAAGTTTCTGCTTGGGATGGTTTTTTTTCATCCTTTGTAATCCTACCAGCTGTCCTGGGCTTTTGCTTTCCTTCATCACTTGCACTCTTAGCAATGCCAACACTTACAGCCAGCCAGCCCAACTGCTGTCAGCACAGGAAGGTGACACACTCCTGTTTAGCACTGATTGGATAGCAGAAGTGCTGTTTCCAAGGCTAAAGAGGAATACCTACCCCAATAATGTCCCTAAAGCAGCACATAGCTGAGGAGACTGAGCAATAAATGCCTGAAGGTGAAAAACTCAAAGTAATCTTAAAATGTATGTTGGACAACTGATAAAAGACTCTAAATGCATGCCCATCTTTAAGGGTGAAAGTAGCTCCAAGGACTTCAACAAGATCATCTGCAGCTTCAGACACGTTACCTCCCAAAACACTAGTGAGATAAGGATGTTTAGCAAGGGATAGAGATATGAGGAATGCTTCCACTGAGAAAATACACCCATTTCTACAGCAGAATTAGGACAGCTGTTGAAACCCATGGAGTAGCATTGAATGGCAGCCCCGGACAGGGAGCCAAGACAACTACCACATGCAATTGAAACTGCCAAGGGATTAAGTTAGGTCAAATGTAATTACACAAATTGGATCCTGGCCAGAGTACTGGCTTATTCAAGAAAATTAAAAGAGGTGTTCAAAAGTTTCAGAGATTGAGTCCTCCTCCTGTTAATTATTTGGTGAGTCAGTCAGTGAAGTCTCAGTATTCTGGGAGGCCATCTGAAAAAGGGGAAAAAATGAGGCATAAACTTGAAAGGCATTAGAAGCGATTAGCAAAAGCCTTTGTTCTCCATGGCAATCCTGGCTGCACCAGTGCGAGAAAGCCTTTCATGTCCATGCTGAAAAGTGGCCTCAGTTCCTTTGATACTTATGGGAGGAAGCATTTAAATTTACAAATATCCCACTGACAGAAGTTACAGACAACAGTCGAGGAACTCCTGCATAACTCAGCCAGATCATACCAAGCTCTCAGGCAGGGAGTACTCCTGCTGAAGGGAGGAATGACAAGACACAAAGAAGTTCACTGACACCTGGAGCAATGTCCACTCTACATACTAGTGGTGTATGAAAGCTAAGTCATGTCAAAAAGGAGGTTACAGCCATGTGGGACAGTGGCTTCCTCTCCCTCATTCAGTTTTCAGAAGAGGGAGAGCATGCAAGGCAGGCAGTGGTAAGGAGACCAGAAAGGAAGCTTTGTGGTCTGGCAGCTGAGCGTCACTTAGAAAGATTAGATCCTGTTTATGCCTCTGCCATAAACCTTCTGAACGATAAGAGCAAAGTCACATATATCAAATTTTCCCACATATTTATTGCTGTGACTTTTGTGGCTGAATAAAGATACAGAAGGACTATGTCCAGAAGAGACAAGAGCTAGCAGGCAGGGATTGAGATTCTGTGTTCAACCTTTAATCAAGACTTGTACTATAACCATGTACAGCACTACAAAACACAGTGTTCTGGAAAAACAGGCCTTGTAAGTCTCAGTTTTGGCACCTGAAAGAAGTAGATGCCTATGCTACCTCTGTTTCTGGGAGTCATCATTAGAGATACACTCATTGCTGTCTTTGAAGCAGTTGGATGCGACAGTAAAAGCAGTATGGAATTGGAGATTAACCTTTTTTGGGTAGCTTATTCAGTGCAACGTACAGATGATGCACATGAAACAAACCATCTTTTGACTGACATGAAAAAAAACAGAGAGATGAAATAACTATCTTCTCAACAAGTGCCATACACGAGGCACGTCAAGTGACATGGCTTCATCTCACAGTGACAGCAGGTGAACACGCAACTGAAGCCTCTGCCATATTGATTTAGTGTGCTTTTTTTTTTCTTTTTTCCCTTTAACTTTTCATAAAATAAGCCAGGGAAAGGCAGACATTTCACAGCACAGATTGGTGCAATTTGTATTAATGGCCCAAGCATGGATGCAAGCAGCAGCTTGCTTCTCTTTGTGTGGAACAATCAACGGGGACAAGTCTGGTGGGACAACTGCTACCACGGCACACCTTGCCCCAGCCCAGCAACACGTCCTCCTCCAGCAGCTTCACAACGAGCTGGGCAAGAACTAAGAACACAGGAAAAAAACTCTGCTGTTTTGCCATGCTGTGCAAAATTCAGGGGCAAGCAAATGTGGAAAGAGGTTGCATTCTGTGCTGACCACACACAAGCTGTTATTCTTCCAAAAGGTAGTCAAGTGCTCTTCCAGGTAGCAAAAGCACAAATGGCCCAAATTCCTCATGCCTGGCACTCCTCTGACAAGGTAATCACTCCCTTGGAGTCCTCAGGCACCACACAGATGACAAAGATTTCTTTTGCAAATAGGAACAAAACAGCATGGCAGCTCTTCCCATTCTTCCCCAACACCTTCCAACCAGCCTCCTGTGAAGCAGGTCCAATGCTTCCACTGGAAAGACGCACAGGAAAAGGCAGGTCAGAGCCAGAGCCACGACATGACCAGTGCCACACAACATGAGCACCACCACACGTCGGGGGAAAGCACAGGGCTGATGGGACACACACTACAAAAAAATAGATTTTTCAGCACAAAACAGGGCAGCCTGAAGGGTTTCATGCCAAAGAGGGACCTACTGCCATGCTGGCCAGGGCGTGCAGGGGGACATCCCCTTGTGGCAGCAGCGGTGATTAACCAGTACTGATAACAGCCTCCAGTGCCTGAACAAAGCACAAGGAAACAGCACAGCAAGGACTAATGCCAAGTGGCAATAAAGACAGAGGCAGGGCTGTTGTTCAAATACCTTTTTATTTTTTTTATTTTTTTTTTTTGCCTAGGTTACTTGTTAAAAAAAAAATGGTTCTGCATGCAGGGACATCCTGTTCACTATATTAAATTAAAGGGATGATTCAAGAGGGAACAGCTTTCAGCAGGCAGTGGGGGGAAAATCAATTTCAGGTTGCTATGGACAACTGGGCTGTCTCCTGTAAAACAGAATCGGATTCAGCTCTACAAACCTGAACACTAAACATTCCCTCAAATACAACACACACACACTCACTAAATTAATGGATACAATAAAATACAGACTTGTGTCATCTCCCAGGTTTTTTGGCCAAATGAAGGATGTGCTCAAATCTGCTAATTGCCACTAACTACAGGACTGGAGTTTGGCTCAGTGGTGGCTCTCTGATTGCCAGTCCAATACTCCCTTACAGGGGAAAAGCCTTCTAGCAGCCAAATAAACCAGAGCAGATTCACCTTGCTCTGGGCTCTTCCGTGGGCTCTGGGCTTGCAGTGGGATCTAAAACCCTGTGCTGTGCTCCTGAAGAACTCAACTAGAAGGGATGGCAAAAACTCAGCCTGAGGCTCTCAAGTATGTCCTGGCTGATACTGGACAGGGGCAATTTAACCTGCTCTGGTCCTTGAATAGCCCAGATAGAAACAATGCCCTCCACCTGAGCAGCTGACCTATGGTCACAGCTGCAGTAGGAGCCTCACATGGAGGGACCACTGGGGACAACATGGTGGCCACAGTCCAACTCCAACATGGTATCCTCTCCCCATGTTTTGCACTGAAATAATTTCAAACAGGTTTCAAGCACCTCCTCCACTCCCTGCAGGAAGAAAAGCCTTGGTGAGAGAGACTGGAGCAGAGATGAGGCATTTGATTCTGTGTCCTTTCCCAGTAGCTGTTAAGAAATCAAAGAAATCCATCGAGATCAATCTCTCCATGAAGGCAACAGGAAACATTCCTATCCCATGATACTGTAAGTCTTATGGAGCAGTTAATGATTTTCCAATTAAATGTACCATCAAAATATAAGATTTTATTAGCAAAATCAATGATGTGTGCAGAGACAGTCCCACGTGTGTCTTAAAAAAAAAGTCTATGAATAAACCTGACAGGAATAAAGAACATCGTGCAATTATTACAGCTGTTTTACAGGATTCTCTAATCACAACAGCCCATACTTCTGGTAAAACACCTTAAGGCAGTACCACAAAAATAAAAAATAAAAAAAGAGTAGAAGCACAGCATTCCCTTACACTTGGAGAGTGCATTGTGTTTATTAAATTACATATTTTTTGCCAACAAGAAGATAACATCCTGGAAACAAAACCATCCCAATGCTTAAAAAAATATTTACTAGTCACCTGTCTTTTTCTCCTTCTCCACCAGTTCAGTGTTTCACTGCATTAGAAAAGCAACCAGTGGAAATTTACACCCATTTAAACCTAGCAGAAACTGAAGCAAGATAGAGAGGCTGCAACTTTTAGACAGACAAAATGCTAAGGGACTCCCAAATCCAACACTCATCAAGCCCACTACCCGATTTTTTGTGGACCTCTGGCTAACAAACAAGGAGCACCATTAAGTTGCATTTATAGCAAAATGCTCAAGAGTGCATGTGTGCTAAACAGTGACAAAAAACCCACTTAACAGTTCTAACCCAGACTTATACACAAGAGCCTAAGGTCCACTCAGAGGAAAAAAATTAAGTCTCTGTTCCACCTGGCTCTAAACAATCTCTGGATGCATGTGGGGATGGATAGGGAAAGAGTAACAAGAATACCCAACAGATGTTTCCATTAGCATAGATTTGCCATTCATTTCTCTTTCTTCTACCATCAAACTCCTTTATTATCCTTGCTGGATAATTTACAGTGCTTGTTGCAAAGTACAGTCTCTAAGAACAGAGACAACAAACGCTTGACAATGTAGAAGTTCAAAGAGCTGAGCCATGCATGACCTGCAAGCAGATTGTTGCTATTTCCCTGCATGTATAAAAGGGCTTTGCCTTCATGCAATGCTGGAACTTGTCATCATGAAACACCCTCCTATTACAACATGGCCCAGAGGAGCTACTATTTTGAGTCCTAATAACGTGCTGGGTTTTACAGGGAAGAAAGAAGGCAAGTAACATGGAACAACCCAGCTGTCAAGGAGAGAAACAGATGGGATCCTCACAAAGCTACACAGATTGCCTTAGTCAAGTGCTGTCACAGCCCATCCTTGAGATGGGAAAGCACGGTGCAGGAGCTAGATGAAAGGAGCTCGTGAAATTAAGTAGCATCATCACCTCCACAAGGCATGTGAAGAGACAACAGAGAACTGCTTTCCAGGCACTCTGATCCCAAGGCAGTAAAACATGACTCAGGGTTGTCAAGCTGCTTTTTCCAAATGCCTTTTGGCTGAGTGACAATTGCCCAATTCTCCCACCTCTTTGGCCCCCATGAAACACAGAGAGCATCCACAGAAGCACAGGCCACATCTGTGGTCTTGGAAAAGCTTTCCCTTGGGTAACAGGCACAAACAGGGCTGGCTGGAGGTGTCCCTGCTGACACGGCCCCAGGTGCTGGCAGGCAGGCAAGTTGCCACTGCACAGGTAGCACCAGGATTCACCCTGCTGTGGCTTCCAGTTCACAATGTGGCTTCAAACAACCTAGAAAATCACTTGCCATGGCAGTTCAGCTCCCAGTGCCTTGGCACACTGTGAACCAGTGACAGACCAGGAGAGGGGAGCCTGACCTTTCTCATTCAAGCTCTCAAAAGGGTGCTGCACCCAAGAGAACAAACCAGTGCTTTGGAAACCCAGGCCCACTTGGAGATATCAAGGCCCACATCCAACAGAGAACCTGTGCCCTGTACCTCCAGCCCGAGCATAGCCATTCACACCCACAGTGATTCAAACAGCAAAGGCTGAAGGCAGATTATGAATGAAGCAACAGGATCGATTGCCTTACCTCCCCTCCGCCTCCCACTAACCGGAAGATGCTATTCAGGGAAAATATAATTTAAAGGCAGAGGCTAATGATGAATCAAATTGATTTTTAGATGAAGAAAATAGATGTAATTGCAGTCTTTCTGCATGCAGCTTGCCAAGTCAGAGTGAGCTTCAGGAGAACCTGGCCCCCTCTCCCACTCCTCCATCCCACCTCTGTCTCACACCAAAGCAACAAAAAACCTCACAGAAAAGAAATTCCTTTACACAAGACAATTGAGTGTTGCTCAGAGCCAGCTCAATGCTGGCTTCTCTCTTCCTGCTCAACAGTACAGAGCCTGAATTAATGGATATACAGAGGGCCCACTTTCCAGGGAAAAGCGAATTCCAATCTTGCAGCTGGGAAGAATGCATCGTATGTCTGGTATTCACGCTGCGCCCTCTTTTCCTCTTCCTTTTTTTGGCCGTATAAGGAGCTGAGCACAGCAGGCTGGACCAGTGAGTGCAGAGCTGCCTGCTCAGCACCGTTAGACCTCAGACTTTGTTTGTCTTTACTGGAAATCCAATAAATCCATCTAGGAAAAAGGCTAGTGCATGCGCCATGGAGCGTCAGGCTCAGACATCGTGGTCTGGAGATGCAGGATCCAAACAGGAGCCAGCTGAATGAGCCCAGCCCAGCAAGTGCTCCTGCAGAGCTGCAAACACATGCACTGCACAGGCAGTAATTACCTTTATTACATTGCAGGGAAGGGGGGTGTTAACTTGAAAGCTAGAGACTAGAGTCCTGAAGGGTTGTTTCACAGGTCTGCAGTACTCAAAACCTGCACAGGAAATAAAAAAGCCAATCTGGCCTTGAGTGCACACACCCGGGGCTGGGAGGATTACGTGCCTTTGGCCACAGAGAAATACATCCTCTCTCACACACAGGTTATAAACAGGAGTGTGGGATTGCACCTTAGAAATGCAAATTGCTGGGAATTTTTCCTAGAGTCCTGACAATCCCTAAGTTTGAGTCTATTGTAGCAATTTCAGCAGCAGACTGGGATTTCCATATCCCCAACATAATTACAGTATTACCTTCCAAAAACATAAAACCTTTTTGCCATTACTGCTGCTTCTGCAAACAACAGAATATTCCTGTGGGCACCCAGGAGCAAAAAGGAGAGGAAAAGACATGTACCACATAACCTTCCCTTTAGGGAGAGTGATGGGTGCTGCCACATGGGATGGCAATACCAACCACGGGCCCCTCATGCTTGGCCCTAGGACCAAAGTGCAGGGGCAGAAACTCACAAGCAACCCAAACCCATCCAACCACCCTGTCTTGCCCTCCCACCTCTGTTAAACATGTGAAGTTCCATCTCCTTCCCAGCACTAGCAACTCTGGGATGCTGTTCCCCATTGCCACCCACTCTTTGGAGGTTCTGCCCCAGCCCCTGCAGCTCCTGCTTCCAGCCCTCCACTTCCACAGAGCTGCCTGCATAAGGAAAAGGGGAGGATAGCAGCCAGAAACTTTTTTGTGACATCTGAAAACAGTCTTCAGCCTTCACCTGTTATATCCAAACAGAGTCAGGGATGCTCTGAAGCACAGAATGAAGCGGCTTGGATGAAGACACGCAGTCAAAACTCAACTGGGGGAAGGGAAAGTTTCTAGCCTCATTAATAACAGCCTGAAATTAAAAGCAGAGCTTGTAGTACAGCTGCAATTTCAGCTACCCTGCTGCTTGTGTTAACAGTGCGGCTTTATTATGGTCAGGGATTAAAAACAGCTTCAACAATTAAAGGAGGGGAAAAAAAATAATGACTGAATGAAAGAACCACCAACAACAAAAATCAGTATAAAAAAAAAATTCCTGTGGGCTGGAATGATTAGCAAAAAACAGTTGTGTGCTGTGAAGAGCATGAGTGAATGCTTCCTTCCCCACACAGGCCCACACATGTCCCTGACAAGTGGGATTGTCCCTGACAATCACCTGTGGGAAACCACCCAGTGCCCTGTGGCTCAGCACCAGTCACCATCAGCCTCCCCAGGGACATCACCTCCTGCCCAGGAATAAGTGGTCCACAATCAGCCTGCTCCAAGCAGACAGCTTAGAAACTTCCTCATTCCTGCTGTCCAAATAACACAGCATTAAGAACAAAAATGGAAATAGTCTTGCAACAAATGACTAACATCACTTCTCAGGAGGCATGGTTCCATGGAGCAGCTCAGAAGAGCTGAGAAGCAGCATGCCTGTGTCTCTTGGAGGTGAGCTGCTTGCCCCAGGGTTCCTGAAGGCATTCACCCCGCATTCCCTGGCACCTGCCCTGACACCAACTGGGATAAGCTGCCACTGGGAAACCTCAGCTTGTTGTGTCTCAATACAACAGTCGTTGCCTTTGAGGGCTTGGCCAGTAATGCTGAGATTGAACCTACGCATTCTTCTTTATAAGAACTAAAAGCAGTACATTCATGAGAAAGAGGAAGACTATCTCCCTTCTCTTTCACCACCTTCCTGATAGAAGCATTCCTTGGAGACATCACCTTTAGGGCAATCACCTACCAGAAGTCCCTTCATGGCCAAGCTCACACTTGCTTTTTGTCAACAGTGTTTCTGCTCTGTGCCCTCACAGGTTTTAGCTTCCATTTCTCCTGGCTGCAAAGCAGGGGATATAAGCAGGGTTGGCCAACAGCTGACCTGAAATTTTGGAGTTTAGGATTTATTTCACTCCTTTTACTTCACTGTTGCTTTTGCCTTTGACCAACAACAGAAAAAGAGCACAGCCACAGCACAACAGGGAAGGCATCAGTCTTCTCACAAACACAGCCACACCTACAGCTCCTTCTCCATTGCAGAAGGATTGGCCTTCAAAAATCAATCCAAACTTGACCTATCCACCAAACCCACCACATTTTCACTATGTGGATATTAACCCAAGGACCACAGGACATTCCCAGAGATACACTTTGGGAAAATTCCTGCATCTGCCACAGAGCTGCAATGCTGCAGAGCCACCCTCCTGACACAGTGATGGTCATCTTCATCAAGAAAACAGATGCAGATCCCTCCAGTGTTTCCCCTGAGGACTCACTGGACAAATCTGGTCCTCATGGCTGCTGTAACCCAGCAGTAAAACCAATGCTAGGAACATACAACAGATCTGAGCCCCGTTCCTGCTACATGATGAATGCAGAATCATTTTCCATAAGAGATTAAAGTTACATCCCTGTCAAGGAAGTTATTAGGTAACAGAAAAAATCTTTGCCATTTTTGGAGACAGAACCATGGACTCAAACATTCCTGCTGCTGCAATGAAGGACAGTGACATCCAACCCAAATACTGAAGACAGATCATTATATGACAATGGCAGTGCCCAGACATCTGCCTCAAAAGCCAGCCAAAGGCATTTTACACTGTTCGCTTTCACAAGCTCAGAAATACAAGCTAGGCTGTGTCAACCCTTTGCAATTCCCTTCACTGGAGGGTACAAAGGGCTTCAACAGAACTGCACTTGAAACCATGTCTGCAAAAATATCACAGCTAAGGTAGCAAGTCCCCAGCAGCCACACAGCCTCTGCACCAGCTCCAGGGCAGGTTTGGTATATTAGAAACCCAAAATCTCCTTTCTTTTCACCCTGAAGTCTCCAGTATTTCAAAACCATTCAAATTAAAACTAAAAAGCCCTACAATAGACTTTCTCAGACACCAGAGCACTTTCTAAATACCAAGGTGACCAAAAGACACATGGCTTAACAGATTCAGGTGACGTGACTTCTTGGTGGTTTCAGTTAAAGGGCTTTGCCTTGCCTTTTGAGCAGGCTGGGAGCACATGTGGCCAACACAACACAGCCACTGTTCAGCTGTGAGAATGAACCAATGCCAGGCAGCCTCACAGCCCCACCATGGAAAGTATTATATCCTATCCCCTGCTTTGCAGACAGGAGAAATAGAAGCTAAAAAAAAAACCCCAGCCACTCAAGAAACCCAAAACCAACCACACACAAAACAACAGAACCCCTCAAAAGGGTATAGAAAAAAAATAACACAAGACATGAAGTTTGGAGGTGCACTGCCCCAGCACACTCATTCCTGGATGGAAAAGAAGGGGATGCTTAAAGGATGTGGGATGATGGCTGCACCAGGTACAGTCTGGCAGCGGGTAAATAGGCTGCAGCTTAGGGGAAGTGCACAGAAGCAGGAAGGTCTGAGGAAGTGGCAGCCAGTAAGGAAGGTGCTGTGGCCACAAGACACGCAAAAAAAGGCCAAAAAAAAATTAGGATTATTTAGATCCTGTCCTTAGAAAGAGATGCTACAGCTTGTCTCTTACACAGGAATGCACTGAGAAAGACTCCTCCTCTCACTCCAGAGTTTGTGACCTTCCATGTCAGTTTTTTGAATGCAAGTAATGTCCATGCCTGCACAGGCAGATGGGAACTAACACTATGGCTGATGCCAATCCAGACTGCTCTCCTCTTAAAAAACTGCTTCCACTTCCAGCAGAAGGATCCCCTTGTGCTTAGATGGCCAAAATCAGGCAAGTGCTGAGCAAGTGCTGAGCAATGCCTTTACCTAAAAGCTTTACTACCATCTGAAAGAATTACAATGGGCAATCTGCATATTCTTCTCCTAAAATGTATCTGGTTCAAACTCAGTTCTCCCTCACCTTCTGTGACATATACCTGTATTTCTCCATTAATAGTTGAGCCACTGGTGACATCCTGAGCAGCTTCCAGAGCTTCAGCATATCAGTGAAATAACCCACTGCAGCTCAAGGCAGAAGCAACATCAGAACCAGTAGCTCCCATGAACTACAATAGCTCTAACTAAGACTTCTGTTGGAGAGTTTATTCTGTTGGAATTTATTGGGGGGTTAAACATGCCAATATCTCAAAATCACAAAGGACTTAAACTTTGTACCTGTACAATGCAAGAACAAGTTTGTTACAAATGTCATTAACAATAAACTATAACTGCTTTTCCAGAGAGGGAAATCTGGGCACCTACAGTGGGTTATCATAGACACAAAGCACTAAAGTCAAGGAAAAAATTCTGGTTTGCTCCTTTTTCCAGCCTATCACAAACACACACTCCCAAGAACCCAAGCCTTTCCACTTTAAATGAGGAACCAATAACCATTCTAGGGTGACACCGCAAGCTTTGGGTTTTGTTCCCATTTTAGCATGAGCAAGCCATGAGGCACCAAGGGAACCTATGAACTGCTGCTTCTCAGAAAGACCAGACACTCCTGAACAGCTCTCAGTAGTTCAAAACTGACACTTCCCAGTTTCTGCCAATTTCCTTGACTCCCAAAAGGCAGTCTGTGACCCTTCTAGACTGACAAGACAATTTTTTGCAATAAAAATATAATGGTCACTTGCTGCAAAGAAACATGAACAGTCCAGCTAGGAGATGTCAGCACAGAGCAAACAAGCCTTCAGCACCACATCATACATGGAGCTGAAAGACCTGAGACCATGTCCTCCTGCTTCTAAAGTATAATTTGTATTAACTGGACTTAGCATGGATTTTAAACATTACCTGAAAACTTTCCTCAGTAAAAGTGGGTCATTCAGGCACATTCACAGGAGCAAACCTCCTCTTTAAGGTGACCTAAAGTAGGAAGGTTTTGCTCTAGCCAACACTCAAGAGAGGACTTGATCAGAAAAGCACCCAAGGTCACTGCTGGTCTCAGCAAGGCTGGATTAACTACAGTAAGGACTCCTGCCTAGTCTGGAGGCCAGGGGTCCAAAAGGCAAGCCAAAAAGTAACTCGTTTCCTTTCCTAATAAACTGTGTTTTCAGCTGGAAGCCACTTGGCAGCCTTCCTGCCAGAGGATGCTGCAGGTCAAGACAAGGGTTCACTCCTGGCCAGGCCGAACAGGGACATGAAACACAAGAACAGACAGTGCTCTGCAAACATGGGCTGGAACACCAGAACTTCATCTGCTGGGCTGTCCTCAGGCAGCAAGGGATGCTGCTGGCCAGGACTGGTGTGCCCCAGGAAGCAGCGACCTGCTCAAGAACAAGGATGGGGTAAGCACTGAGGCACAAACAGGGGTAGCCAAGGCAAGTCTTCAGGAGCTGCTCCACACCTGCCTCACAAGCACCCTTGGGTTCCTTGCTTCTGTGAAAATCAAGAGCAGTGGCATTCTGTAAGAAAAATGTCACTTAAACTCCTTATTAAAGGTAATTTCCTCTCCCACCCCTTTTCATTAGCAACACTCAAGCATTCATCAAATGATCCTGTTACTTACAGGCAAAATGTTAGTCTTCTTACAAAGAACCTATATATTAGCAGTGTCTATTGTTCTAACCACAAAAAGTTGTACTAAAAAATCAATTGAGAAGCAGTGTCCCATTCACCTGAATAGGAGTTTACCTTAAATAAACCTATCACACTGGGAAACCCGTAAGTGCTTGGGAACAATGCTCATATGGGGAAAAGATGCAGCAGTAACCACATTACTTTTCCCTTCTAGGCAGTAGTTTTCCACTTTAATTTTATACAATGCACCTGCTTATTGTTCTTATTACACAACATTGCATTCAATTCAAATCCAGACTGCAAATATCCCATTCATGGCAAAGAGACTTCAGAAAGGAGGAAAAAAAAAATCATATTAAAGGGAAGAAATCTATAGAAGCACATTACACAGCATCAGTTCCAAGCAGGAATTCTGATCACACCAGACAGCATTTCAACTCCAACAGTATCCTTCAGTGAAACATCCCTGTTACATCGTTATTCTTGATGCACAGAATCCTTTTGAAATAAATGGTATGAATTCTCTTTGTTATTTCAAAAGGACTGTGCTGCTCAGAGTGCTTTACCTCTTCACATCTTCCTTTCCAGTAACTTGCAATGGAGTAAGGCCAAAACAGCCATTCTTTAAGGCAAGAATTAAAAATAAATAAATCAGCACTTTCCTTGGGAAGAAACTACAGGATAGGGCTGTGAGTTGCAACTCAGGAGAGCCCTGTGTCATTCCAGATCTAGGCCAACTCAGAAAATCACTTAAGCTCCTGATTAACTATAATATGTGCTTAAGTTGCTTTGACTTCCGTAGAACCTAAGCATATACTTACGTGCTTTCCTGTACAAAAATACTCTCTTAAACCAGATCTTGTTTTGCAGGGTTGCTACACAACACATATGCAGCTCATGGCCCCAAGAAAGCCCTGGCTGCAAACCAGACCACCTGAACTTTGTGCCTCACTATGGACCAGTGTTTCACCCAGAGCTTTGAGGAAAACTGAAGTCTGGAAGTGCTTTATCTCAGATAGGGACTTTGTGAAGCTTCAGCTCTTAGCATCACTTGCTAAGTCTAAAACTAAGACTCATGAGAGAGCCTACACTTCAGCACACTGAAGCTGCAGATGTGTCCAAGAGCAGAAAATCTCCCTAGACTCAGTTCCATCTGCTCTACATCACACTGTGGACCAGTCCCGGGCTGTGAATGGACAGCAGAGACCAGGAGGGCCTTTCACTGGTCCCTTCTGAACAAATTCTGCTGGTGGAATTTGAATTGTGAACCCCAACGTCGTGATGCCTCAAAACACCACGAAGTTTTGTCCCCATGACCAAAGACATGTCGAGTTACAAGCAGGAAGTCTCTCAGCATCAAATGGGACACCAGGTTTCAACATCTCTCCATGTTACCTGTGAGGAATACAGTGATTTCCCCCCGGCCTTCTACCTCACTGGGTATGGACAACTGCTAAACTATCCTGAACCTGCCCTACTACCAAGGAGCTCTTGTGCTTCAAGATAGAACCTCAGCCAAAAAAAGCCCCTTTGGCCAGCCCCTCCCCTTGCCAGCTACTGTCTTGCTATTAGATAATGTTAATTGCAAGCACATCATTCCTACAGCTTGGCTGATAGAAAAGAACTCCTACTACGTGGGAGCTTGGTTTTCCCATCTTGCCTATTCTCAAGGCAGTGAAATAAATTATTATATATGTTGTGTTTGCAAACAACCAATGTATCCTGAGTGCCTGCACGGCGGCATGCTGTTTCTCAGCACAATCTGAAATAGCCAAGATATTAAAATCCCACAAAGAACAGAGATCCTAATGGAAAAACTGATGTGCCAGATGTTGACACTGATGATTACTGTGGCAGCGCCCAAACCCCTCTAGGGGGTTCACCATTCCCTGTTCCTCAATAACCTACATTACAGTCCAGCTGCTCCCACATCCACCCACCTCTGGGTTACTCACCCAGAAGAGGGATGCACACTATCCTTTCCAAGCCCTGGACCTTCCCTTCTCCTTCAATGACTTTCCAACCCAAACAAGGGATCAAACTCTTCAATGCTGAAGACAGCACAGGAGAAGGAGCACTTCACAGCACGACATCAAATGGTGTGTGGCCAGACTTTGGATACCACCAGTCCAATGGCTCAACCCAACCCTCCATTTGGGGAAGCCCCAGCTGAACAAAACTCAAGTCAGCTCAGCAGTACAAGATAACTGTATTACCTCTTGAAATCCTCTTCTTTCTTATAGATGCCACCCAGTGAAATTATTATTATGAGAAAACTCTGCAGATTCAGGATATCAAGGTTGAAGAACAAGCCCTTTTCCAGGAATCAGAAGAGGATCAGGCCAGCAAACCACACACTCCCAGCACACCTACAACTTCTCTATGCCCCAGATTAGTGTCTGATTCAAACCCACACCAGCCTTTAAACTTACTCTCCCCAGAGTGGTGGAACAGGCTCCAGAAGCAGTGGGGATGCCTGATCCTCCTGCTTTGTGCAAAAAGCCAAGACCAAAAGTGTTGCTTACCCAGGCAGCTGTGAGGAGAGCAAGCAACACTGTTCCCTAATGCAACACAACTTCAGGGCTTTTCCCCCCACTCTGTGACCTCCAGCACTCCATGAAAAGGGATTCTGCATCTCCAGTAGCCAGGAGCCCACGGAGTGCATGAGGAAAAGTCTCAACATGCACTCCCACATAGAAGGGAACGGGTTTGAACTGGAGGGTCTCTGTGGGAGTCTTGCACTGAACAGGAAATGTACAGTAATGCTGAGCTTGTTCCAACTGAAGGCTAAATGCCTGTCTTCCCCTCTCAAAATACATGGATGTCAAAATATCTGCTGATCAGACAAATTACAGAAACAGAGACCACATAGTGACTGCAGGGAAGAAAGCCACTGCTGTAAGCCTGTCCCAGGGAAGTGGAGCGTCCCAACATATAAAACAGAACACCATCCAAAAGCAAAAAGAAAATAGAGAAGTTTACTGCCTGTCATTTAAATATGGATTTCTGTTACAGAAACACACCAGGAGCCTGCCTGTCCTCCTCCCTCAGCTCCTGCAGGCAAAGACATCATCTTCCTCCAAAGGTGACAACAGATCAAATAAAAACAGAAGTGACAAAGAGACAGGAGGAGGGGAGTTGCAGGATGCTGCAACTTCTCACTTCAAAGCAACAAACTCCTTCTACCATCAAGTTTATTTGAGTATCAACAAAGGGTAACACTTGAGAAAAACACAGGTAGTTTCAGTATCTACACTCATGCTGAGTCCCTTGCCAACCTTTTCAGTATGTCAAAAAAATATTTCAAAAAACACAGTGGTTTTCAGTAGTTTCTTTCTCCCATGATTGCTGTGAGAAAGTCTTGCAGAAACCATGGTAGAAATCAAATACTTTAAAACACAAACATGATTGTACACATCTATTTAGCATGAAGCAAAACACTAAAATTTTTCCCCAAATTACAGTGTGAAATTTCAATAGAAGGAAATACATTTCTTTGAAGTCAGTGCTGTCCTTTCAAGCTGACCTTCAGTCACCTGAATCACATGCCCAAGACCACCAACACGATGCAATTTCCATCTCCAAAGCTTTGGTCTTATAGGATTTATTGTTTAAGCTGCAAGGGAAGCACATTACATACTGCTGACAGTGCATTTGCGCATGTGAACAAAGATGAGGGTGAGGTGAGATTAGGACAAACTCGAGGGAATTAGCTCAGTGGGTAATTTATTTCATGACAGCACAGATTAAAAGGGCTGACTGTCCCTTTGGCCTCACAAGCACTCATGTGAGTTATCAAGCACGTTTTATTGGAGGGAAGGGGTGGAGATGTTATCATCCAGGTAAATATCTCAATAAACAGTTGAGTATTTGATGGACAGCACTTTACATGTGATTAGCATGAAACCTCCTAGGATCCCCAAACGCCTTACAAGGAAATGTTCTTTTTAAGCCTCACTGGGGTGGGTGGGCTGGCTCAGTCTCAGCTGAGAGGCAAATATGCTGAGTCAGAGGGATCAGCTGCCCAGCCCAGGATATCACAACCTTAATGCAGGGCCAGCCTTGCCCAGTATGCTCCAGTTCAGCAGCAATACCTGCAATTGAAGCCTCCCAGTCCCAACTGGTAGAGACAAGCACCCGGCTCATGCCCTTTCCTGCTGGACCAGGCTTCACTGAGGCACTCAAGGGATTAAGTAGCAGATTTAGTAGTAAAAACCAGACGGCCTCATTCCTACTGACCCACTCGCACCGTAACATATTTCTCATTTCCGAGTGACTGGCTGTTCTCTCTCAGTCCTGGTTAATATTATTTGTGTTTTAATGCTTTCTAGGAACCATTCCAGCTTTACATCACAACAAATACCAAAGGGTAGGGGAAACACTTAATCTGGCTGGCCTTGTTTTTGGTACTTCACTTTAGGAACTGGTCCAAGCAGTCAGAGAAACAGCAGTGCCTGCCCCACGGCCAGACCTCTCCCCACATACACACAGCCCCACTGGGGATGTTGCCTGGAAGTCTGAAGGTGGATCTCATCAAGGCTGAATTCTGGAGCTACTCCAGAAATTCTCCAAGGAGCATGAACAAACCAAATAAAGAGAAACCCACAAAAGCTTGAGATCAAAGGACTCTTTGGGTTCTTTTGTTTTGCAGACACATTGGGTATTTCCCATTTTCTTCCTCTCAGTCTCACCAGCAGCATGTGCTTCTGCAGCCATCATTGCCAGAGTAAGGGGCCAGCTTACTGGCTGAGCAACTGCTGTACAACACCCCGGAGGTTTTTGTCACCACTTCATGCTAAGAGCTTGCACTGAACTGCTCAGTGACACCCACCTCAAAACTTCCTCAGCCACTTCTTTAAAGGCCATTATTCCCACCAAGCTTTTCAACCCCACTTGTTGTCCCTTCCTTCCCATCCTCAGGCCCAACTCTTGAAACTCTTGGTTTACAGCAGCCAGAATGACTTTTGGGTGTGCCTCATGCCAGAGAAAGAGCTGTTCACCCAGAGTAACATTCTGTTCCAGCCCAGGCTGTTTGCAGGAGACTTTTTGGAGTGCTGTTTCTCTCATCAGCACTCACCCTGCTCAGGTCAGGAGGAAGCAGATAGGAAAGGTGAGCACACAAGGTACATCCCATCATGGAGGTCTGGAAGTTCCTGCTTCCCAATGCAAGTTTGCTCTGAAGCTCAAACCAGACCGAATCAAATGTACCAGTTTGCCCAGAGTGGCTTTATCCTTACACCAGCTCCAGTCAGAACTCACTTTACCTTCTTTCAAGCAAGAAGCTGTTTTCTTGCTGAGCAGGGATGTAGCCAGCTCAGAGACTTAAAAGTTTGCTACTCATCTGCAATTCCTTATTTCCTTGGCAGTTTGGGCATTATTTTCTCTCACAAAGAGGAACCAAAATAAAATAAATGAGAGAGAATCCAATCAAGGGTATCTGCTGTTTGGGACAGGCATGACAAGCTCAGAAGGTGAATGTTCACTGTCACCAGTTTGCCCCAGGGAGGGGAGAGGGGGACTCAGTGTTACAACATGTTAATTATTTCCCCAAAGATTTTCTCAGGAACTTGTAACCCACACCCAGAATCTCAGGAGCACGTCTGCTGGGTGTAGGCAATAAGGAAATCAGAGAGGGAAGAGGATGAAATACCTTAAGTCAGCAGGAAAGTTTAAAGAGCTTGAAGCCAGGGGTTATCAACCAAACAGAGTGGCCCAGTTATGCAACTGAGAGGAGGATAAAAACACCAAGGAAGGCTGAATACTGTTAGGTTCCCAAAATATAGAAAGATAACTGGCTCAACTGACCATGAGAATTACATTAAAATACAGATTTCATAGCATCCACCAGGATTAAAAAGAAATCCTCAAGAATCTTAATGTACCTCTTCCCAGCAAAGCCACGCAGTGTCATGGAGCAGTAGAGAGTATCTGAACTCTGGGCAGCACCTGGAGGTCACCATCCATTTGTTCTCAGGGAGAATTCCATTTATCTCCCATCACAAAGTAACAACAGCGGTGCACAATAATTTTTAGTCAGTATTTTGGTGTTTTGGATGGGAGAGAGCTTTGTATTGTACTATTTTTCTTATACTCAAAAGGTACTAGAAAGCTTGAAAGTTCAGATCCTGAAAGGCCTGTGGGTTTTATGGTAGGCAGGGTTTTATGGCAGGCTTTCTGAATTTTTTCTCCCATGCAAAAATATTTCTCATTTTCCACCCAGGCAATAATTCTGAACGCAGCACAGCAACAATCTCAGCTCTGATAGTGATGATTAGAAGTACTTTGACAGACTTTCACCACCCATGAAGTGTCCAAGGCCAGGCTGGATGGGGCTCTGAGCAGCCTGGCCTATTGGGTGGGGTCTCTGTCTATGGCAGAGAGGTTGGAACTGGATGATCTTTAACATCCCTTTCCACCCAAACCATTCAGAGTCGAGGATTAGCAACGCCCTCCTTCCAAACTCCAAATTAATCTTCTTCTTACATCAGGTCTCATTTTTTTCCATCAAATTAATCATTACTCCTCTTATATAAGCAGTGGACTGAATCAGGTCATCTTGGTTTTGGGAGGAGGAACCATTTTCACCACCTTGTTTGCACAACAGAACCACTGACTCTGCCACATCCAGCCCCTGCACACTGCTCCCCCTCACTCCTTCCTGGGCCAGTCCAGCTCCTAAGCATTGTTTTTGTGTAGGTCCCACAATCCCACCCACATGCAATGTAGCAAATGCTTGCTTTGAGTTTTTGGTTGGTTGTTTTTTTTCTATTTAACCAAGTGACATTTTTCAAACCAGATGACTTTTTCCACTTTAAATGTTAGCAAAGGAGGGGTGATGAGGAGGGGGATGTGGTAAGGAAACCAATCAGTTCATCTTTCTCCTCTAGTTTAATGCAACACTGCCCTTACTCTTACACAACAGCAGCACTTTTCATATATATTTTTCACCAAAATGTCTAAATGCTGCAGAGAAATTACCTACTAAGATGCCTAGCCCATACATTCTCTATTTTCTACCACCTGTCAATCACCGTTGTTGAATGCATTAGAAAATGCTGTTCTCTTTTGTATTTTGCCAAGCTTACTCACATGAGATACCATGTCCCTACTGCTATTAAACGCCCCAAGGGACAGAGCAGTCAGGCATCTGACTATACCTCCTCAGATATACCAGACAAATCCTCTGAAGCCACTCCAGGATAATACACAGTAATCAGGAGTGCAAGGTTTAAGAAAAACTTTTTGAAGTTCCTTGTGCTGTCAAAAGTCAGCCACCAACCCAACGAAGGTAGGAGCACTTGGAGATTACGGTGCCACGTCATCTCCTCAAACTCCTGTAGCATCACAAAATGTTTGAAACGTGACAAAGGCAATTTCTGTCCCCTCCCAGGCACACCAATGACAATAGCTACAGTTTTTAGCACAGTTTATCTTTCTGCTCAAGCACAAACCAGACAGTGGCTGGTACTGTCAGAGAAGAGCACCTCATGTTTGCCAAAGTGAGCAGTGGAGTAGGTTATAGAAAAGAGGGCAGTGCACAGCTCCTGGCCTCACTGAATGGAGCACAGAGCACCTTTAAGTAGAGACCATCTTAGGGTGGCCAGGACAGCAAGCAACTGCTTGGACACAGGTTAAACAGGAAGGTGAACTACTTTATATACAGAGTGACTTCAAGCCAGGAGAAATTAAGGGATTGTTCTAACATCTATCTCCCATACATTGATGGAACACTTTGTTTTCCTCTCTCTTCAGGAGCTGTCCTCACAGTCACTGAGGTTTCTAAAGAGATGCTGCTTTCTCTCCTACAACACACATCAGTATTTTAAGCACTCACCACCAAGCCCAGCTTTACCCTTCAGACCTGCTCTGCCCCTTTCCTAAAAGGAGAAAAAAAGAGAGGGGGGAAACACACTAGTGGTAACACACTAGAGGTAACACACTGCTTTTGTGAGAGCAGCAACAAGCTCTGCTGCAGCATCCAGGTGGGGAAGAGGGAAGAGGAAACTTTGCCACTGATGCAGCATTCTCTCTGATCTGCATGCCAACACAAGTGGCAATTAGCCCAGTTACAGATCTCACACCATTTGGCTCTGCTTTCTCCTGGGAAACATGAGATGGGGTGGATGCAAACACCTTGCCAAAGAAGCAGTGGAGTTGGCCACACTGAAGGGGAAGCAGGAGCAGTTACTCAGAACCATAGCAAAGCAAAACCCAATCTTGGCACTCCCCACTGTCCCAGAAATCTGCAGGGACAGGCCCTTAACACAAGTTCAGGTTGTGAAGAAGAGTATCAGCCACCTCTCCAGCACTGCCTGCTCCCCTGAGATTTTCTCACTGCGCAAGAGGCCCATGACCGCTGGCAATGTCACACTGCCCACCCAGAAAGGCAACGCTGAAATCCACTCCTATTTTCCATGAGCTAAGAGAAACAGCTTAAATATTACCCAGCACTGCCAGCCCTTGTGATGGGTAAATGCTTCTGCGATCAGGGGGACATCTTTATTTAAATGGCATCTGTATGGCAGGTGCCATCAGCTCCGTCACCCAATCCATTTGTGTCAAACCCTTATGCAACCGGTGCAAACAAGTCCTGTCACTCACCCAGACTGCTCACACAAAAGGACCATGTGCCAAACATGCTGACCCCTCTATTAAAATCAGCATCATCCAGCTTTTTATAGAAAACAGCTGATTCCCTAAGGACTCTCTGCCACCATAACACGAATTGCAAAACTTTCAGGGCCGACCACATGGTTTAGGATCTACCCACCCAGGTAGGCAGCGACTTCAGAACGCAAAAGGCTCACCGAAAATACGCCCAATGCAAATCACTTTATTTCTGGAAGAACAGAATTTTTTTCCCCCCCCTCCATGTTTGAGCTTACTCCACCTTCCAAAATAGCCTGAACTTAGTCAAGAAAGGCATGTTCATTTTGGAATGAAGCTGCACGCACACAAAGCGCTCACAGAAGAGCTGTGGCAGAACAACTTGTTCCTCAATAGCTATTCTGAACCACGTCTCAGTAACAGATCCAGAGTACATCTCTGTAAACGAGACATGTTGATCTGACAACCTGGTTCAAGTGGTGGGTAGAAACTTAAAACTTTTACAAAAGCAGGAGCTCTCACTGACAACTCCCTTGAAGTAAGGGCACATCAATCCAAGGGAAAGAAAAATCAGATAACATTCACTTCTTTCCTAGAGACCTGCTTTGCATCTTCAAGTGTTCAAAAGTCATCAGTCCAGCTCCAGTGTTGGTAAGATCAGCTTAAAAACCAATATAATTAAACTTACTGTGTTTAAAATTTACCTCCTGTTTAGGAAAAGAAATTCCTTTTTCCAAAACATTCCTACATAACCACAAGGCCCAGAACCTTACATTTATTTCAAATGGAAGACAGGACATTAAAGGAAATTACAGATTTAAGGAAGCAGGGGCTGTAAAGGACTTGATTTATAGCAGAGCTTACAACTTGGCCACAATCAATAGAAATCACTGAACATATTGAACATTAAAACTAAGACACTGAATATCTCAGAATTCTATTTGGCTTGTTATTATTATTTGCCAAGGTCCCAGATCAAAAAGTGGTTCAGAAGAATGACCTTATTACTCACTGCTTTTACACAGCCTGAACACTGCCTTTCTGAATGAGAATTTTTTTTTGAAATAGTGTGTTAGTATTTTTCTCTTCTGATTTTGTTTCCCCCATTCAAAATTTCACTCAGTACTGCAAGCACTAGTTAATGCAATGCCTCTCCACATGCTCCATTTCACTGTCAGGCTCTCACTATCCAGGACTCCAACATAGTGAGAAAATCTTTGGGAAGCATCACTTAAACAAAATAAACTGCAGAATTTTTTCCCCTAAAAGGTTTCACAGGCTTAGGGTTTTATACAACAGCTTGTTTTTACAAACTGTATATTCGGGATCCAGTTTAAATCGGTGTCTCGTTTCAGCCACCCTGCCTAAAACATGCTCTTACTTCCTTTACAGCAACGTGAATTTGTTCACCGCGGCCAGCTGATACCACATCCCTATTAGGTGCATATGGATACATATACAGGCATGTGCTGTCTCATCGGAGCTGCCCATGACCGACAGCAGGCTCGTTCCGCCAGGAGGAAGGTTCCTAAGGCGTTATCTGCACCCGGAGCGGTTTAGTGTTACGGGGCTGAAAGGAAACAGAGAGACATCCTGTTTATAGGCTGTAGAGCCCGATGGATAAACAAGTGCACCTCAGTTACAGGCAGAGCGGGGCAGGGCGAGGGGAACAAAAGGGCAGAAAGAGAGGCTTAGCGGGTGTGAGGACACGGAAATAGCAGGCGGGCTGGCAGCAGCAGGCGAGGCTGCCCGTGTGCCGGGGGCTGCAGAATGTACACAATGTGCCGCCCCGCCGGGGCTGCCGACCCTCGGCGCCCCTGCCCCGCTCGGCTTTCACCCCGCTGCCCGCCCGCTTCCTGCCGCTCCGGCAGCCGACACCGGAGATGTTCCTGCACACCCTCCTCCCTGCTCTCCCAGCACGCCCACACCGAGCCTTTCTGTGCTTCATCTGCCAGCTGGGCACGCTCGGGGTTCTTGCAGTGCCACAGTGGGAAGCGTGGCGAGCGGGGCCGTGCCTGTCTGCTGGTCACCTGGGGAAGCCGAGAGCTTTCCCCCTTCCCCTGGCAGCTGCTGCTGGCCAGAGGTGGACTCTGGGCTGGATGGACAGGGTCTGAACCAACCCAAAGTCACTGCTGTCCCATCTCCGGCTACAGCAGGGAGGAGACAGTCCCAAAACATGTTCCTCCCATTCCTCTTCAGTCAGGAAAACACTGTGAGTGCATCACCAGGTTAGGAGGTACCAGACTTATTCTCATTTGAATTATCACTTGTGTTCACTGGCATGAGGGAGTGGGTCAGGGACAGAACTATGGGATGAATGCAAGAAACAGGAGATTCTATAGAAAAACCCTACAAAAAGCCCTCTGCTTCTGACATGGTTCTGTCCATCACTAAAGTGATGGGAAAATGTGAAGTTCTACCTTGGTCCAGACCCAAGTGCCCCTTGTGCTTCTAGCAGATGTAAACCCACAATACTCTCCTGGACTGGCCCTCACCAAGAAGCAGAAACCCTCTGGCTGTTCCAACACCTACCAAGGCACCAATGTAGTGACCATGGAGCTCCAGGCTACCTCCAGCCTCTGCAGCAAACCTTCTCCAAATAACACCTTGATGTCACAATGAGCAGCAGACAGGGACATCTGGCTGCTGTTGACAACCCCCTAACAAACAACATAAACTGGGACGGGAACATGGAAGACCTTATGGGCTCAGACAAATAAGGAGCCCAACAGAGATGTATCCTACCTGGCCAATCTTCATGTGAAGCTTCTAATCCCATTTTCCACACCTTTGATCATTTTTCCCCCTTCACTAGTGAACACAGCCACATCCATCCTCACCCAGCACAGTTTTGGCTCCCCTGCTTCCAGTTACAGACAAACATCTCATGGCAGCTCACAAGGGAGGATTCAAACAGAGCACTGACACCTCACAGGGCAGCCCAAAACAAGAGACCCAGGTCAAGGCTCAGGTGTGACTTCTTACATCTGTTTCCTTCACGGTTTTTACTGCCTTATTTTCTCTGCAGGTCCAGAAACTCTCTACAAAGGAGAGGGACAAACCTCAACATGTTCCCCAGCCCTTCTAGTCTGAAAGATTCCATCCTGTCCTAAGCATGACCAAGGGATAATTACCCCTGTATACACGCAGAACTTGCTGGTGATGCCAGCATTCACACTCTGAGCACTGCCATCACAACATGGCTGGCACAGCCAATGCTTCACAAGCACCACAAAAACACCACAGCTCTGTGAGGACACACAAGAACAGGACTTGTTCACATTCTGACGTGAGCTGGGGATGAGGCAGTGTTGCCAGGCCCTTGGCTGATGAATTGAGGCCTGGGCAACCTGAAAACTACTCCCAAAAGAAAGTCCTGAGCACGTAATTTCTCACTTGTTTCCTATCCTACTCTTTGTCTCCTGCAACACAGACACCTCTGACTCATACCAAGTTTCTGCAGGGCCTGACACAACAGGTCGACAGACTCTCCTTGAAATCAAACAACAGCAAGCACAAGGTGACTGTGTCTTGGCCAGGAAGGACCCAGATTCAAGACAGTCCTCAGAGGCACAACTCCAAGCTAAATAAATGTTGATGAACTCCTTTCTCTTCAGCTCTGTGTGGTTCTGATGCCTTTATTTTGCTTTCCTTCCAGCTGGAAAGAAAGTTCATTGAGAATGAAAGCTAGTGACTCGCAGTGAGCAGTGACAGATGCTGCCTGCCTGCATGTGTGAAAAAACTCTGACAGGCAGAAATAACACACCTCACATGTCTTGTGGTGGCAGTGAAGCAATAAATATTCTAATAGACTACTAAGGCTCATAGTAATAATGCTGAGCTCCCTTTACAGAAGCCACTCCCCATGCCAGATGACATCTGCCATGGTATAGATGTTCCTGGAACAGGGAGATATTTTTAAATCTCTCAATGTGGCACAAAACTGTGAGTGTATCAGCCAAAATACCAGCCATCACAGCGTTTATATATAGCCTTGCACATACTGTCTATAGATGGGAACACAGACAGATACATGGTATCTAGCAGCATTACAAACAGACATTCTTCTGCTGGTCTCCTGTACTTGAGAAGAAACTTCCCAGCCAGCAGCTCCGCCTGTGTCATCCCATCCTGTGCAGTTCTCCATCAGTTCTGTTACTCAGGTGTGTTAAGTGCTGCATCTCAGTTCTCATCATCAAAAGTCTGTCCCTCCACTTCTCACATGTCCCCTCTTCTACAGGGCAGTGTAGGTAACAGGGTCTCCCCACAGCTCTGAGCACCCCTCTGTACACATACCTTCCAAACCACAACCCATGGGCCCCAAAACTTCCTCTGTGCTGTGACAGGTCCTGAGAAGGGGTTAGAAAATCTTCAAGGCAGTCCAGTTCATTCAGGGACACCTCTGACACGTATAAACTCTCGGCATGGCTCCTAACAGAGGCAGGAATACAGAGGTGCTAGTGGGAAAAGAATTTGCAAGCTCCAAACTAGCAATACCTCCCCGTGGAGTACCTGTAATCACTTCCCAGGAAATCTGCTGGCACCCTAGTTACTGCAGGGGAAAAGGAAAAATAAAAATGTTTTTTTAAAGTGGCTTCAGGTGCTACAATACATTCTCTCACAAGTATGAAATGTGTATCAGCATTTCACAAAGAGCACCGCGGTTGTCAGACCCAGGGTGATGTTTAAGCTCTTGATACACTTATCTGCCTAATAATAACCCCAAAGAGCACTCCTTGCCTGGCTGCCTGCCAGACCGCATGCAGCCTCTCTGCCCTTTCTGCCTTTTTTTTTTTTTAGTTTTTTTAACTTTGTCAGACATGGAAACATTGACTCTAAGAAATTCAGCCTCTTCTGTGAAACATTGGCTGAGACTTCTTCATTGTTGTGGAAACCATGACTTGGGTGCCGGGGAGGGGAGACAAAGGGGAAAACTCGTGTATTTTGCCTTCACGTGTGCTTTATTTTCTCCTCTGGCAGGAAACACTGAGAAAGACTCTGACCCAGCTGCCGTCAGCTGCGTTGGAAGTGAGTGTATCAGCTCCACCTGCTTAATGTGGGTTTATTCAGGACTGCAAGGACAATGATATGAGGCAAATCAACAGTGACTGGTGTGTTCTCAAGAGACAAGTACTACACTGGTGCATGACACAAGTGATCCACAATGGTGGGACAACAGTGCCAAGGTTGGGATGAAGGAAGGTGGGAGAGAGGGATAAACATCTCCACCTGTTTTTTCTAGGGAAAAAGAGATATTACAAGGGGAGCATGGCTTGTTCAAACATTTCAGAGTTTGCACTACATTATTTCCAGCACTCAGAAGCAACAAACGAACTGCACCAAGAGATCCAGCAGCTACAGCTCCGAGAGGAACATCATGTCCATGTCAAGCTTTCAAAGCCATATAAACTGTAAGGAGTTCAACACGGTTTCTTTATACTCAGAGAATAACAGCCTTGACAAAATAGGCTGCAAGGTGCCACACTCTGCCCTTCACACCTGCTATGGATCTGGCCCTGTGCATCTCTGAGCTTAACTGTGCTGTAGCCCCACTGCAGCAGGTCCTGCAGACCACTCCTCACAGCTAGCTATGTCAAAGTAACAAAGGAGCCTCCAATGAGCACGTGGACAGCAGCACAGGCTGAAGCAACTGCTGCTGAAGCATGAGAGAGGCACTTCAATGGTGTTTTTAAAAGGAAAAGATAAAAAGAAAAAGGGAAAAAGCATACCTCTGCAAGTTCCAGCACAAGAAGAAAGCCCCAGGTCACTGCTGTAGCTAATGAGAAGGGCGACAGTGGTGCTCAGCAAGACTGTTCAAAACATCCTCATGACTTTTTTTTTTTTTTAAATCAAGTGAAATACACACAAACAGCATCATGTCCACAGCAGGCTGCTGCTTTGACATCCATACAGCCAGTAAGACCCTGTGAAGTTTTAATAGGCAGGTCAAACCTACAAAGACTTGGCTACCACCCTCTCCTGCCTCCACAACGTACCCCGTTCCCCAGTGGTTTTACTCTGAGAACTTCACAAGCTTTCACCAGCATTGCTGCTCAGAGAGCAGCCTGCTCACAGACAAAGCACACACAGCTCCAGCAGGAGAGAAGCCCTTTAGCTTATTCTGCATTGTATTCCTCCAGGATCCAAGTAAATAACAACATCTCACAAAAACAAATTACATCAGGCATGGGACCCTCGTGACCCAAATGGGTGGGTTTTCATAAGAATTGACCACTTTTGCCTCCACACAGTCAGAGAAGTGGAAGCAAGCCAGGAAAGAAGGGCGGCATCGCCCTTTGCAAACACCTAATGAGCCCAACTGAAAACATGAAGCACAGCACCTTTGGAGACATCCCCCTGCACACCCTGGCAGGGCAGGCGGCTAGAGATGAAAAAGACCCACCAGGAAAGCTCTTCCGTAGGAGCTGATATTTCAGCCATTAAAGAAGTTTCTGTTTAAACAGACATTAATTGCATATGCTCAGGAATTTCTCAGCTTTACCACTTAAAAAACACCCAAAGCCACTTTGAGACTCTTTCCTTTTTTCTCTCCCACCTTTATTTGCTCTGTAAACACATTTGTGTGCGCCCTGGATCCTGTAACATTCTGCTGCAGTGACAGCAGCTCCAAAACAGAGCAGCAGCAGCAACCTACACATCTCACCAGGGACTGCTGAATGTCCTGGGTCCTGCCCCTGCCATCACAGTACACCACAATGCAGAACCCCACACAGCCCAGCTCCTGGCAGGACCTTCTCCCAGCACAGGATGAAGTAGAAGATGCTGTTGGTGCCATTTGTACCAACAGATAACACTATCAGAAGCACATGCTCACGAACCCAGCCTGCTCCCTCACAGGCTGAAACTCCCCCAACAAAACCCTACCTGTTAGCAGTGAGGTTTGTTTCTTAAAGTGCTGTTCCAAGTTTAGCAAGCAGATCAAGGCCCTGATTGTGGTGGGTGGAAGATGTAAAATAACTGCAAATACTTTGTAGCCTTTTGAAGGGGCTGCTGAGGTCAGCCCAGTGATACTTCCCATCCCATGCCAGGCAAGAGCGATCCTCCTGTGCACAAATAGGACCACAGCCAACTGCTCCAGTAGGGCTGCCCATAAAGCTGCTCATGAAGATGAGATTTAATCTCATGAAGATGAACAGGACAAATGGAATCATGAAACGGATCAGTTCTTTGCCTTACTATATACGTACCTGCACATAAATGTTTATATACACCTGGCAACATCTGTGCAGCTTTGGGCGAGCTTTGACCCTTCCTGGTCAGTAAACAGACCATAAAATCACTGCCCTAAACACACCTGGAGGCAAGAGAACACGCAGCAGCTCTATCTCCATGCCATCTCTGCACAGAGCAGAAGGAAACTTTAGCAGGGGCACCCCAGTGAAACGCCTCTCGAGCCCAAGGGAGCGATCTGTGGCATCGGCCCAGAGGGGCTGCTGGCAGATAGCCCACGGTACTTTCTATTATGTCCCTTAATATCGCCTTGCATCTCGCACATCTGTTGGCCTCCCTCCCCCAGGGGAAGGCTGGGAGTGACTCCTCTTGTCAAACAGGTCTGCTCCATGCCTCCAGCAACACAAATCTCCTGAGAGCAGACAGGAATCTCTTTTCCCTCTGAAATCAGGTCACCTCCACCACACTCAACCTCAGCCCACCCAGAAAGTAAAGTCTGAACCAAAACTCAGACCCTTTGGCTGAGCTAGCCATGCCACCACCACTAAGCCCAGCAAGGCAGCCTCTGCAGCACCTCACAGAAGGGGGGGAAGGAGAGGGGAGTCATTTTTGGCAATGAAAATGTAATGGAACATTTTGTATCGATCCATTGTGGGATGAGTCATGTTTAGAGCAACTCGCCTCCTCTTCCCCTCACTTCCCCACCCCCAAATTATGGACTGCAAGAAATGAGCAGAGATAATGGGTAATTTCAGATGTTCTGAACTCAGGTTTGTTTCTCTCCTGCTGGAACAGCATGCCATGACAGTAGATGGACTGAGCTCCAGCAATGTCCTACACGTTCCCACGCCTTACACTGGCTACAAAAGAGTTGTGTCTAACTAATGGGCAGTTAGGAAAGAACTAGAAGGATGGTGGACTACTTTGTGGAGGAAATGAGGAGTTGGAAGGAAGATCTCAACAGCATCAGTAAAAGGAGACACAAAAAAAATACATGGGGATCAGACACACGCCCCAGAAAAAGATAAGCAAGCTGGAGGTACATTTCTACACGCACACACACCAATCTCTGATTTGCTGAGTCTCTAGGGGACTAACTAGCTTTGAGCGCATAAAGTAGAAGATGACAAGCTGCTTATGCACTTCCCAATGTTTGGCAGTGGGACACAGACAGGATGGGACCGCCCAGCACCCTACCACACGGGGCATTCAAGCCTGGCCAAGAGATCTCCCAGCACTGAACTCCAGCCAGGACCAGTACACTCCATTCAGTGAAGAAACTGGTACTTCATACCCTGGGAGATGACTAATTGCAGTAGCTGAATTATGGCATAGCTTTTAACACACAACGAAGAGACATTAAGGTCATCTTGACTCTCATGTACACCATCCTCTCCCACAACAGACTTGCTGCTCTTTTTTACCTCCTACTCCTTTTCTCACATTCTACTCTCCCCTTCAACATTCTTTCCTTTCAGGTCTTCTCACTTCCCTTCATACCCATTTACCTTCCTCTCTCTATCCACTCCTCCAGCACTTGAAAAATCCTTCTCATCACCCACAACTCCCACAGCAAAAGCCCTTCTCTTCCAGGAATTTGCTTTATCTGGAGTTTGATCTCCAGCAATTACTTGTGCTAACCCTTCCACAGACCTCAAGTGCACATTTGTCTGCCTTGCTTTGCAGAATCTTTAGGACAAGGATTGTCATCTTCCCCACATTTAATGGGCGAGTAAGTGATAAATAAGCCACCTCAGCATTTCATGGTATCTCATCCCTTGGTGTTTGCCTTCCCTCCACTGCAAACTAATCTACCTATAAGACTTTGTCTTCCTTATCTCCATTACAAGGTTATCACTTGAATTTATCTGTATTTTTCAAAAAAGGTTGAGACAGGGAGATGGGGAAACAAAGGGCCTTTACTGGCCCAGTTCAATCTCAGCTCACACCCTGAGATACAGAGGAGTTTGTGGGAGCACCATGGGGAGAGACCACGGCCAGAAATAACTCACTGGGATTATTTCTATTCAGTAGAATAGAACGTTTTTGGACAAGCAGACACACACGGCTGTTTGGTCAGGGAGCAATTATCAAATCTACATCCAATTCCACCAGCTGAGTGTGTCTCTGCTTTTGGAAAGAAGCTGGAAAAGAGGTGAGTAGACTCTTGAGATGGAAAACCAGGGTAAGAAAATAGAAATTACAAAGAAAAGATTACCCACAACACACAAGGCATCCAGGGGTGACTAAGAGGCAGCCTGGGCTTCAATGAATTTAAACATCAAAACAAGTAAAACAGAACCCTCCACCCATGTCAGAGCCCATGCACGGAGCTGGGCTGGTTGGTTGGCAACCACAGCCACGCGGAATGGGGGATTTGCATAACATGTGGAGCACTTCCCAGGAATCAAGGTTATAAAACGCTCATTCAATTAAAATAAGAGGGCAAAGTACTTGCTAGACAGTTCATCGAGTTGAGATATAGAACCAGTTTTGTCATTAGGAGAACCTAATAGGGATTCTGCTCTCTGGCTCCCTGCACTCCTCCACCACATGGATTTCATCCTCACATACATCAGCTCCTCACCTACACAAGGACATTGCTCCAGTCACTTCAACACATCCATCCCCAGTGCCCTCCCAGAAACACTTCACTGGGAACATGCTCAAGAGCCGTATCCTTCCCCATCCCTGCAACCCTAACAGCCTCTACAAGGGTATCTAATGCAGCTTTCTGACACTCACACATCTCATGGAGAACCAGCAGATAACTATCAAAGCACTGCAGGAAGCACACGTGTCAGGCAGCCTAGCAATAATACCAGTGTGCCATGAGAAACCTCATCCAGATCCATGGGAAAAATTACTATTTTTGTTACTGGTTTCACCTGAACTCACCAGCTACCCTCAAGACTACACAGCAAACAGGAACGCCTCCAAGCAAATAACAGTGGGGGCATTCAAATCCCTCCGTGATTAGACACGGACACCAAATCAGCAACAAGAAAGACACAATGAAAATTAGGAACAAAAGTCAAACAATCACCTAGAAAATAACAGAAGACCATGTGAGAACACTAAGCCAGTAAGCACCCCTTCCTTCACATGGAATGAACCTTCCTGCATAACAGCATTTCACCCAACAGAGATGGAAGAGCTGGTGCTTAATGCTGACCCTGGAAACTTGCCCAGAAGTTTTTACATCGTTCAGCACCCTATGCATAAAAGGGCAGCAATGGTGACACTCCTGGTGAACTCCTGCTGGCCAAGCTGTCTGGCAGGTATAGCTAAAAAACCTGGGTTTGGAAAATATTGCCTTTTTATAGCTTATCTCAGTGCAGACAGCTGCCTCACACCTCTAGAAATAGCAGGATTTAACAGCCATGTTTGCAGGGACAGATTTTAAAGGTTCCATCTTCTAAGAAACAACCTACACATTCAGAAACAGGAGGCCAGATTTGTTTTGATACTGGAACCCCCTTCCATATGCTAAGCATACCCACGGATTTGCAAAAACCCTGCTCTGAAAACGGGATGTTCATTCAGCAACAGGCGACAAGTAACTTGCGTTTGCCTTCCCATAGAGTCTGTTCCCAGCTAAATCAGCAGCAAAGTAGTAACATGATTAGGCTGATATTGCCTTTTGCTGAAAATAGCTGGCATTTTAGAAGTAAAATAGTGGTGGAGGAGAGCATTAAACACTGGAAAAATAAGACTAATAACTTAAATACAAATACCCCACAGGCACAGCTAATCAGCACCTCTCTGTTGTTCCTCTCAAGGTGAAGCAAGTCAGGATCAGATCCCAAAGTACTGTTTTGATTTGAGGTGATAAGGACTGAGCCACGAGATTCATTCCTGGGTCACTCTCACAGCTACAAACCCCAGCCCCAGGAGTCTGGAGGAGCTTCTTCAGCCTCCTCCACTTTATCATGCTGTTGAATGCAATAGTGATGTTATTTTCCTACCTTTTAGCAAAAACAAGCTTTTTTAGGTAAAAAGCATCAAATTCCCATGTATTTAATACTGGCTGATGCTAATGATGTAAATGGCTCTGAAAGTAACAGGGCCTTGCAAAATTTCCACAGTACCACCTTTTACTAGCAAGAGTTGGACCAGGTGACTACAGCATCTTCCTCATCAAGAAATTTTTAAACTTTGGGTTTTTTAATTGAATGAAGGGGTACTAAAGACAACAACCTGCTATGAAATGACCAAAATTCCTATGCAAACAAGTCATTAGCAGTGTTCAAATGCAATTTAAATTACTAGTTGTTAAAGTGCTCCTCAATTTCATGGTAAGTTTCCAAGCAAAATTACATGCTATGTACTATTTAATTGATTGTTTTCTACTTCTTAACATCCATTTATTCCCTCCTCCTGTCCTTTTCTTAATTTCAAGGGATGATAATGACTTTTCAGGGAAGAAAGGGGAACAGCAAATGGAGTTGAAGAGGGATTTACCTGAAGAACAAGGATGTAGGAGGGAAGTGGCTGCCAAAAACAAGCAGCTTCACCAGAACTTGTCCCTCTGATATTTCTGCAGTAGGGGTGTGAGACAGCACAGTACAAGAAGTCTTTTCCTCTCCACCACAGGCAGACAGGCTTCGGAAATCTGATATTTCTTTAAAACATTGTCCTCCCCCATCAGGACAAGCAGTAAGCACAGTTAACTATTCGAGGGCATCCGTAAAGCAACAAGAGCAACCCATTTCCTCCTGGGCACTTTAGCCCTTGAGCCCACACACTCACTGGAGGCAAACAAGTTGTTCTCACTTGGAGATCTCATCCCAAATGTAAATACCTAACTCACAAAGTCCCCCCCAAAGCTGACTGAAGAATTAGGCTGTGAGTGAGACCTCCTGCTGTGTGACCAGCTGGAACAGGAGAACACGTATGAAAAAAAGCTAATAACAACAGACATTTGTTAGAAGCCTGCACTCAACTCAAATGCCAGGAAAGAGCAGCCATACAATTGGGTGAGGTGCCATCTGGAAATTTCTAATGTAACCATACGAGTTGAGATCACGTCACAGACCAGCAACACAGATCAACTTTATTCAATACTCAATGCCTCTTGGTTTACCTTTAGGCAACTGATGCAGAAATATTTCGTGCTCAGACAAGTATGACTTTATTAGAGTAAGAGAGATGGGTTTAACAGCATCACTCTGCCCAGGGCCATAAAGCACCCACCTGTCTGCAGGAGCTGAGCATGAACCATCACACAAAATACAGAGATTTGCACTTTTCCTGAATCTGCCACACAGTGCCCTAATTTCTATGCCTGCACACCACAATAACACCAGCCTTTCCTCAGCCTTCAGTCACAATTTAGTACTTAGATCCAAAACCTTTGCCTAAAGAAATGCAAAGTATAAGATGTGCAGAGGTTTGTAACCTTCACCCCTCCATGCCCACATGTGCTCTGGGGCAGCTTCTCTTACCTGCTGTGGGGCACATACACCCAGCCCTTAGTGCACACTGAGCTCCCTCAGAGAACTCAAATCACAGTGCTGGTGTAACCCCTTTGCCAACTATGCAGTGCCAGCCCTGGATTGATCAGGGCAACAGCCAGGATGAAGGATGGGCTGTGAACCAAAGCTCCCTACATGGGAGCTAAAGCAAGTCCTTTGCGTTTAACACATCATTAAAAGAGATTGAGAGAAGCTTAAGAAAAGCAGGCATGGAGCTCTCTGAACACTCTTGAGGGCCAGTGCCATGGAAGGCTTCTCAGACAGTGTTTACTAGGTGCCAGGCTACAGGAGGAAAAAAAAAATCTTTAGACAGCTGTATTAATTTACAGGTCAGCCTTTAATGGCTCTGTTCCTGGAGCACAAGAAAATCCTTTGTGGATCCTGGAAAGCGTCAGTGATCATTGAATCTGCTCAGGTCCTGGAGAAACACCAGATGGAGAGCCCTGGCAGCCTGCAGTCCCAGCCGTGGGCATCGGCTCATCCTCCAGAGCTCCCCCAGCTCTGCCCAGCACCCACCAGGAAAGGGGGCACAGGCAGCACATGGGGAGCTCATCCTTCACAGTCTGTCCAGCTCTCAATCACGTCCTTGCAGGGGTGAGATGTTGCACAGAGAAGGATCAGCACGTGAACACAGAGTCACAAAGCGCTTTCCCAGACGTGCCAGACTAGCCCTGCCCGGAGCACTGCGCTACGGCACCCGGGCACTGCTCATCCTCGTCTTCCAACAAACAGCACATCCTGGTGAGCAGGAAAGGGAGGAACAGAACATTATCATTTCCAGGCCCACCGTGCTGTTCCCAAAACACCAAGCTCAGCCATGGGCAGCTGGTGAAGCTTGGATGTGCCACATCCACGGGCCAGCAGAAGCATGGCCACGCATGGGGCCACGTGTGCACACGCAGAGGCAAAGCACAGCACACAAGGAGCAACACAGACCCTGGTCCCACTGCCAGAGCTCCACAGCTTGGCACCACCATGCACGGTAGAGGATGAGTGTCTGCTGGGGGAGTCGTTGGGCTGAGGCTTCAGGTGCTGTGACAGCTCCACACATGTCCCCAGGGCCCTGTTTCCTAACCCATCACCTCCCCTGCGCGTTCAGGCTGGGAACTCTTTAGGACAGCAGTTCTTTCCTTTGCACCAAGCTCAGCCCAGCCAGGCCCTGACCCCAAAAGCTGCAGTAATCCTATCAGCCTTTTGAAACAACAAAGATTAAAATGCAGCTGAGCTCTACAAACCCCCAGCATGTCCCAGCTGCAAAAAAAAGGCTCCAGCAGTCCTTCATCACTTTTTGTGGCCAAGTGCTTTTTATCACACATCCATCCTTATACAAACTATCCTTCCCTGTTCAGGACAATCCAGACAGTTTTGTACTTCAAGAACCTGCTGCAAATCCACATCTCTGGAAAAACCAATGAATATTAAGCCCTATTTAAAAGGGCAAATGAAAATCAACAAAGAGGTTTAACTTTCTAACAAAGGTCTTCGATTTAAGATAGAGAGTATGAAGCAACAGGTCTGAAGAAGCCTAAAAATACAAGTTAGCTGAGAAAATACAAGGATTACTAACCAGCATTGGGAACTATAAAAGGGTTTCCACCAATGCCCCTTCCAAAGTAAAAAGATGAAGTGCAGTGCTTTCCATTTGAGGTGCAGGACTGGCTGCTTCATGACCCCCAGAGCAGTGTTAAAAGCACTCTGTACACGTTAAATGCTCCAAATGACAAGAGGAATGCAGGATGGTGGATCTCTGCTCCAGATTCCCCAGCCTGGTTTTAGCTGCCATGAATAAAACAGGAAGTGGAGCATCTTCCAGGTTCCCCCCACACCCCAGACTGGATGAACTGCAGCTTCCTTTCAGGAAATAGAAAGGAAAGAGCAGGAGGAGGGGGGGAGGGAAAAAAAAAAAAGATAAAAACAAAACAAAAAAAAAAGAAGCAGCCAGCTACAGTATCAGACAGATTAAAAACTTAACACTAAGGAAAAAACAGAGCAACAGGGAAAAAACAGACACTTAAACTTCATCCAGTTACACTAGCTAAACTTCAACTAAGAGAACAGAGTTAAATATTAGCATTTGAGAGAAATAGAACAGAGTTAAATATTAGCATTTGAGAGAAATATACCCATGTGCTATGCAGCCTTTTAACACACACTCTTGCTTAAGAGACAGAAATCATACATAAGCTATGTTTTCCTTGCTGACCACATGAATATATCCTCCTTTAACTCCACAGTGCTCTGCTGCCTTGCTGCACTAACTAGTGAAACTAAAAGGAAAAGCGTGACTGAAGGGGAGCTGGCTTAAATTATCTTTATAACTACTCCTGAAGAAACATTTTGCCTTTGAGACCAATCCACTAAGCCAACTTTCCCTGCTACAGAAGGTTTCATTGGGTCCCTTGCTGTTGATCCACATGCCTGCCTCCACCAGCTTTGATGCAATCCATCTGACTAAACAAAACAACAAAAAAAATCCCAAGTTGCTTGCTATAACAGCAATGATGCACTTACCAGCATTCAGGCAAGCTCCTTTGCTAACATGCTTCCCTCTCGAGCACATCAAATTTGGAACAAGGTCCAGGAGCAAGAGAGAACTGAAAACTGACCACAACAAGCTTCCAAAACAAGAAAGGGGGGGTAAAAAAAAAAACCCTTACTACAGGAATTCAAATCCTGCTTCCACCAGACCCTGAGTCACCTCCCCTCCCTTGCAATAGATCAGAGCAAAGGGTAAACATTTCCAAATATGGAGATCAAAACTCCAAAGGATGTCAAAAAAAAAAAAATCACCCTCTCTCCCTGGCTTTGGCACAGGGATGACTTGCCCCTCTGAAGCACGAGCTGGGCACATTGCCTTTGCTGACCTACACACAGCCTGGACATGGGGCCACACAATCACCTTCAACTGTGCTTTGGAGGCTCCTGGCATGATGGGTGACACTGCATCTCTGTCCCCTACTAGGGATGCACAGGAAGATTCAATGGGAGCACCTCCAAGAGTTGCTGCTGCTCAACCCCTGCAACAAACCTCTCTCTCATCCCCTCAACTCACCTGTAAAAACCTCCTAGAACTACCTTTTGGCTTCTCTAAAGGCAAATAGACAGATTCAGGCTGTGATTAGAGCAACACCAGCTTGGCCCAGAAAAGGCAGGCTCAACCAGCAGTCACAGCACATCCCACACTGGCTGCTCACCTGGCACAGGGAAATCTCTCCTGACCTGGCTCATCAAGCTAGTGCTTTATAAAGAGCATGTATTTGAACTTGAAAAAAAAAACCAACACAAAAACAAAAGACAGCTCTGCAAAAAGGCACAAACTGAAGGACAAGACAAGAGAACCCCACAGGTACAAGCTGCCCCAGGATGGCAGCACCCACCAATCCCTGCTTGGACACACAGCACTGTATCCCATGTCAGGTGGGAATTGGGGAGCACCCAGCCTCCCCACCCCTGTGGGGACTCAAGGGACTTGAGTGTCAATGCTCAAACCCACAAACCAGGTTTAAGAGGCAGTTTTCTTAGAGGGCATAACTATCCCTGCAGAGCCTGCATGCACACCAGAGCAACATCCCCATGCCAGCACTGCCACAAGCATCAGTCTTTAGCAACAAAGGCTGACCTGCAGGCAGCAGGAGCTGACTCTGCCTGCCAGCATGGGACACCAGCCTCCTGGTAGCTGCAGCCATCACTCCAGGGGCAGGCAGCCTCTCAGGAATGTGCACAGCAGGACATTTTTAAGGCAAACAGGCTGCCGAGGCAAGGCGATCCAACCAGACCAGAGTGATTCCCCAGCACCACCCACAAGATGCTATTGAATTTATAGGGAAGGAATTCCAGAGCTGACTCTGCCCATGTATGGCCAAAACAAACTGTAAAAAAACGACATTACAGCACATCTGGCTTTCACTGGTACTGAAGCAGAGGCTTCGGGAGAAGCCAAAATCCTGCAGTGACAGAGGCTGTGCAATGACCTCCAGGAACTGAACAGTGGTCAGGGCCCGTGGCAGCAAGAGTTTAGCACCCACAGGTGACAGAAAACATTTAAACCATTGCTTTAAAAGGTAACAAAGTTCTCTGCCTTTTATAATACACCTGCATTTAACTCAGTGATCACTTACTACCACTGCAAAAAAATCAACCTTGCCAGGCAGCACCAGCATACATTCCTTACACTGGTGGTCATAAAGGCAGCTTTAAAGAGCCAATAGCCCAAGTGGCACTAAGTGGCACACCAGGCCAACTTCAGTGCATTGCAGGCTGGGACTAGATCTCCATGGGTAGCTGATTAATTATCTTTCCAAAAGCCCACTAAAACCTCCCACAGGAGCTGTGTGCCCCAGCCAGCAGCAGGGTCATCCAGAGAATTCTCCATGGTCAGAAACAGGAGATACTCTTAAAACCAGTGTAAAAAGTGTCAGCTTGGTGCAGATTCTACCAACTCTGACTCTAGTTTTCCAGGTCTTTGCAGAAAACAATTCCCAAGGTATTGCTTTTCACAAGGAAAAATAGTGGAATGAAGCAGAGAATTGTCTAAGTCAAGGATAGGAACAAAAGCATAGAAGGGGAACACCTGGAAGAGCAGAAACCCCATCACAGGCACACACCAGCCCTTCCAGCTCTGGTGCTCCAGCAGAGATGAACAGATCGGAGTTCTCCATAAGAGTTAAATGCCACCACCTTGCCTGCCCTGCCATCAGGGAAATATTAGCTGTACCAGCACCAGAGGCAGAGGGCTTACAGAATGGGAGAGGAATGCAGGCTGCAGTGGCACACATGGTGGGGACAGGGACATGAAACCAGGGGAGCGAGGGTTGCTCACACTGCCTTTGCCTTTGAACAGGGATCAGCCAGGGTACGTTTTATGGCTCTTGGGGTTGAAACCTGAGACTAACGCTTTTGTGACCTTACAGGGACTCCCATTTCAGCAGCAAAGAGAGCTGTTAAGAAGGGGTGGGAGTGCAGGGGCCTGAGCAGATGAGGACAAGCCATTTCCTAGCTCCTGGCAGGCAGCCCAGTGCTGCTTTTCAGTGTGTGCAAGTTGTGCCCATCGAATCATGAACGAGCACATGTCTCTTCCAGGCTGCACTTGCTGATGGGAGACCCACAAAATGGCTATTCCTCCAGCTTGGCTTTCCCCAGGACAGCACTAGGATCTCCCCTCCTCTTCCCAGCTGAAATGGCTTTATACCCTCTCCCTTGCAATTGTGCTCACTTTGAACAGAGGCACCTCAGCACCTGTGTTCAGCACCTGTGCTTCAGAACACCTTCCACCCCAAACAAAACAGAGGAGAGAAACCAGAGGGATGGACATGTCCATGTCCAACTATAGCCTAAACAAGAGCTCCCTGCTACATGGCAACACAAATCCCCCTCCTTGCCACAGTACTAAGGTTGGGAAGTGAAACCTTGGGAGTCGGGGAATAAAATCCAACTCAAGCCTCCTGCACAGCAGTACAAATCACTATAAAGCAGTAACTGGGTCAGGGGTGGCTAATTTAAATGAAAAATTACTTAAGCAGGATGACTGAGTATATTTGATTCATAGAAACATCTTGAAGGGGCAGAGAACAGAGGGACTGCTACAGAATCACAGGGACATAGGCCACATAATACAGACAGAAGGACCAGGGATACTCAGACATACACATGCATAACCACGCACACAAATGCCTGCTCCTCCACCATGCACAAAGGCAGATTTAGGACTTGCAAGCTGAAGTCCTGTGCAGTCAAAAGTCAGCACAAATGTTTGTGACAGTTCCACAGGCAAAGGCAAAAAAACGGGTGCAGAGGAATAAATATAGAAAGAAGTCAGGCAGGCAAAGCAGGTGCTGGCTTGTAAAACCTTGGCCAGAAAGGCTCCCCAGGAGGTTGAATCTGGTAGTTTTGCAACAGCTCCACAGAAAGACAGAAGAGACAGGAAGAAAAAAAAAAAAAGAGAACATGAATGCATATGCATTCTTTAATCGCCATATATAGTATATACAGACATTTGGTATATACACCCCCAAGCTCTCATATGCCACTGTATAGTATATACTATATATGCATTGCCATCTTTGTTTCCATGTGCCTACACTTGCACAGCCTGTGTCTGTGTGTGTGTGTATGCATTTGTCATTACCCCCACGTCGCCCCTCCGTGCGTGCTGTGACACCACACATCGCTCCACAGAGCGTGTCTAAAGCCTCAGCACCATAGCCTGGGATGACTCCTGGACACTCACAGCTCTCACTGCTGTACCCTTCTCCACCAAAGCCTCTGGCTGTAAGCACCACCAGGGAACCATCAGCTTGTCTTGTATCTTCCAGTGATCCCACTCTCCCTCCAAACTTTGAGAGCCATGAACAAGGTGCCACTGTCAGAAAAGCCTGACATCCTTCTTGTCCCTTGTGCCTGTGAATTGTGTTTACGTACCAGTTCTCACGCTGCACAGACCGACTGGTGGGATGAACTCAGAGCAGGGCGTTTGGAAACGCTCAGGGCTCCACCAGACTCACGACTTCGGGTTTCTTTCCCAGACCTGAAAAGAGAGAGACTTGAGTGATGCACACTGGATGGGCTTCCCAACAGCTTGTCTCCAAAGCCAGCAGTTTAACCCACACAATTTCTGGGAAATGCAGCATTTTCCTCCACAGCTTTCTTAAGCAGAAGCATCCACACCCCTGGACTTGTTTCAGCACCTCCAAAAGCAAGACCCACCACCCTGAACTGGTCACTGAACAGTGACCAGCAATGACCAGAAATATCAGCTGCCAGAGTCTGGCCATCAACTCACCTCCTTGAGTCACCACTTCTTTACTGCTCTTAATGCCATTCAGAAGGGAGAGGGATAAGGACATGGCACATGAGGCATAAAATAAGAGAACAGGGTGAACCATCACTCATCTCTGGCCTTGGGCACAGTGAGGGAGCTAGAAGGCAGCATTTAAAGCATTTTAAAGCTCATGGGGTTATGATTACTGTAAGCAGAGCTACACCACCAGCCCTCCCCCTGAGCACAGCCTTTTCTCTCTGGAGCACTGTACAGTTCCCAGTGGGGACTACCTCACCCTTTCCTGAAGCTGAGAAGCAGACACCACCTTTTCTTGATGAGACTTGCTCAGTGTTGTGTTTCCCCCTTCTGCAGATGATGAAGTTAGCAGTGTGGTCACCAGGCCACATGGCCACCATTTTTTACGTGCCATGGGACACACCAGGACACGTGTCAGGGTGCATCCTATGGAGACCAGAAGCATCTGAAGCACACACTCCTTCCTCTCCCCATCAGCCCCTGGCCAGCATCCTGTTCTAGCCACATCCTGGTCACTCTAAAGCCCTATCTCTGCCCATGACAAGCACTGGCTTGTCATCACAGCTCAGCAGAGAAAGCTTCTGCTATTTGCTGCTGTCACTGTGGAAAAGCTCAGTTCAGACTTGTTTGTTGCACCTGTGCTGTTCATGATGGTGCATGTGAGCCCACAAAAATACCACAAACAAAGAGTAAAATGTGTTGGTGGCTCATGGTCCAAGTCCACTCTTCCCATCCCTGAGATGCCTTCCTGCTCCTTGTCCCCCATGCAATGTGTGAGGCTACGACAGCCAGGACAGCGACGGAGATTTTTCCTCTCCCCAAGCAGTGGCACATATCCATTGTGCCAACACAACCAGAGCACACTGAGCTTCATTCTGACCCAGCTCAGTCCCATGGTCCCTGTGCTGGTACCCAGCCCTGATCCCCCACAGGGAAGTGGTCCTCAAAGTCCCCAGGACCCCCAGAGCTCCCCTCAGCTGTTATGAGGACAAAACCAACTGGAAATTGCAATGGCCTCTCCCACTCACTGCAGGGATGAAGATGAGTAACTGCAGAGGTTTATTGCTGATGAACTCAGCCAAAGAGCAATTTCTCTCCATCCATCAACGAGGAGACAAGTACAAGCAAATATTATGGTTGTGCATGTTTACTTTTCATTTTAAAATAATGTAGAGTTACATACAATTTAGGTCCTTCCCACAGGCTCCTGGCAAAATGCCCTTCAGTCTTATCTGCAAAGGAAGAAGACAACAACACTCCCCTCTGATTCCAACACTATTTCAGTTCAACTCAAAACAGCACCTCCAGGAGCTCCAGGTAAGACAATACTTCTTGGGACTCAACCTGTGTTTAAAAAATCTTGCCTCAGGATTGTCCCTCACCAGGTTTAAGTCACAAAATGTTTACAGGATCAGTGATAGGATTTGGCCAGTTGAACTGCATCTTCCTTGCTTTGCTTCACACTGCTATCCCTGTCAGCTGTGACTGGGGCTCCTGCAGCAAGGTGAGCAGGACATCACATTCCCTCCTTGAGGCATCCAGCTGAAAACTTGCTGTGAAACCACCCTGTCAGCAACAAGGGTGGCCCAGCACCCCACCAGTGCCCAGGCAGGCACTCCTGACACTCCCTCTTGGCAGCACATCCACAGGTGAACACACAGGGACAGTCTGACTGTCACAGCAATATCCACTGCAGCCACTCTATCAAAATACTCCATTAAAGACAAAATTATCAGAAGCAGTTCATTCACTCACTGGCTGACAATATTGATGCTGTATCACTGACAGTAAGAATTGATGTTTCTCAAGAAAAAAATAAACATGAATTTAACACACAAGTACAGAAAGCAACTTTTTCTGTTTGCAGATATAAATTTAAAGGCAGTAGTTTACAAAGCCTGAATTTAAGCATCAGGCCTGTGTTATCGCTTGAGTTTTCTTAGATTGTTCAGATTTTTCAGGAACAGACAGTGGAAAAAACTCTGCAGGAATTCCAAGTTTCAAAGAGCAGCAGTCAACACTTTCAGACAAACAGGCATCCCTAATGTAACTCCACAGTGACCACATAGAAATGGAAGTAACCAGAAACCACAGTCCCTTTAAATGCAAAATCTTACCTGTGAAAATGACTTCAGCTAATTACACTTCTCCCAGAACTGGTTCGAATGGCATCTGTTTTTCTAACTATTCAAAAGCTGCATTCACTTTTAATCTCCTTTACACTTGAAAGTGTTACCAATATTTAGAGTCTATTTATTACTAGTATTACTTTTTTAAATCAGCATAGCTGTACTTGTTGAAGCCCAAGTGCAAGTTGAAGTGGGATAAAGCGACCTCATGCTGGGATCCTTTGTTCCATTCCTTCATGAAGCAGATGGCTCAACCTGACAGCCACAAGGAAAATTGTCATTTTAACTGTTCCAGTCACCAATTTTTAAACACAGACAATCTCTCAGCCAGTCACCCATCAGCACAAACTGACATGGGTCCCCCCCCTTTGATTGGCAGGTGCACGAACAGTTCCCCAGATGCCAACCTCATTCAATCTGACCTTTTCATTTTAAATGAAAACCACTTAAAAGCCTGCCCTGTTCTGACATATGTCTTTTTATGTCTTTCCCACTCTGTGCCAATATATGTGTTATTTGCTGGCCAAAGTTCCCAAACTCAGAAATCTCACGTTATCTCCTCCACTGCCAGGGCCCTGACCCTCAGACACTCTGGCCACTGCCAGCACTGTGGGAGCTGTCTGAGGTCTCCACATTCTCACACATTGGAAAAATCAGACCCTTTTCACACAAACCTCAATCTGGAGTCCACCTCTGACTTAAAATTCAGCTTATATGCATTGGTAGCTTTACACCTGAGCACAGCCATACACAGACAGGTACTCATCTTTCTGTGCTGGGACACATGCAGGATCTGGCCCTAACAGTTTTCTGTGTTTCCATCTGTGCTTCTCAGGTTTCATGGATTAAAATTAAACTGCTCAATTCAACAGTACACTGCTGAAGTTATCTAATAAAAGGATCACACGAAACAACAAAAGCTGGGGACGTGTTTCCCCTGCTCAGCTGCCAGCACGGCACCTGCTCAGGGAGTCCCCTACACTAACAGCCTGGCTGCTGCCTTTTGGGGTGTCAGATCCTGTGCTGGTGAAAAGCAGTGTTTCTGTGAATGGTTTCAGTCTGCAAGGAAGCACACACCCCTCTTAGACAGCACTCAGGACAGAGCTGCTTCCAATCCCACCACAACCCTATGTGTCAAAATATAAAGAATGGGGCTTATCACTTCCGAGCTGCTGGTCCAGCCCTCATCCTGGAGGAAAGCTGATGCTGATCACAGTACAGACCATCAGCTTGGATGGGGAAAATGAGCTCACATAACAGAGCAAACTCCCTGGCAGCCCCTACATGCTGCAAGGTGCAGAGCCTGGTGCTAAAAGCATTGCCCCACGGGAGCCCCAAGGTCCTCCAGCAGTGCACAGCAGGCTTTGGGACCAGGACATATATTTTTGTCTTTGCTGTCCCACTTGATTTTCAGGTTTGTCCTGGTGTTCATTAAACATGACTAAAAGAAGAGGGGGAAAATGAGTTAGGAGAACAGAGGGGAAAAGAGAATGCTTCAGCACAGCAGCACAGAAGGGATGGGATCCAACTTCCACGGAAAGGATGGCATCCAGCTCCCCCAGAGATTGCCGTATTATAGGACATTAAAAGATCATTCAGAGCAGAACAGATCTAAACAGGAGCTAAGGAAGCTGTGAGACAGCCCTACCTATGGCATCCTGGCAGCCAGGAGCCACGCTGAGCTGGGGCCACTGTGCCACGATGGTCAGGAACCAACTCAAAAGCAGGACCAGTCACTCCGCACTGCTGTTATTTTAAATGCCCAAGGAAAGCTAGAAAAATAATGGGTGGCTAAGGAACGAGAGGAATCAGCATGTCTGTGCCAGAAAGCCTGCGGGTCCCAGGCTGCAGCAACCTTTCAGCAGCTCCTGTCGCTGCCAGCAGCGCTGCCTGTGATTTACATGTCTGTAACTGACACCAGGATTGGATCCTGTATTTTCAAGCACAGACTACTGACCTCACACTGCTCACACTCCCTCAGTTTACTGGAAGCGAAGATTTTCAAAACAGCCTCACCGAGTTTTATTTTCATTTCTTCTTTTTTCCCCACTGTTTGCTGTCTGCATTTCACTGAGCCTGGGCAGAGACACCCTGAGCAAGAGGGGGGCACTTTCATTTTCTCATTCAAATGCACCCCAGCTTCTTGATCAAAGAAGGACAATCGATCATGCAGTATCAGAGAACCACAAATCCTGGGCTTCAAACAATGGATAACATTTTTCAAACCAGAACATAAAAAATGCCATCCCCTCACTCCCCAGGGAATGGCCATCCTCCCCAGGCAGCACCAGCAGAACAGTGGCTAAATGCAATCTCATGTGTCGTAAGGTGATCAGCCAAGGAAAGCACACTGACAGCACCCAGGAGCAGAGCAGTGCTGTGCCCCAAGGCAGGAGCCCAGCTTTGGCAGGGTCTCCTGCAGCCCACCTTTAAGCTGAAATCTCCTAGGGCAGAGGTGGCACATGTTTGCTGTGCCAAGTTTAAGGGGTTTATTGTAACCTTTTATAATAAAGCACAATGTTCCTTTAACCATTTTGGTTTTAAATGGCCACAATTTGAAGGCAGAGAACACCATCTCCCAGGCTTGCTCAGGTGCCACCACAATGAAACCCTTGGCAGCATGGCAGGCCCTCTTATCATGGTACTTCAAACTATTTGTAAAAGAAACTTTTAAAACTTAGAGCCTACACAACCAGACAGTCTTCCTGTTCAAGGCTTACATTTTTGGCCAGATCATTTGAAAACAGCAACAAATAGCTGGCAGACAACTGGATTCTACACTCCTGTGCCCACATGGTCAGGCTTGGTATTTTTGAAAACATTATTTTTAATTGTTATTATGTTTTCAAAAATACCAAGCCAAAGAAGCGTATTCCTTCAAGAAAAAAAAGGAAAAAACCTTGGATGGGGCAGAGAGGCCCAGATAAACATGGACATGTGGCAATCACCCAGCAGCATGTGGACCAGCCTCACCACTGACTGCACCTCATAAAAACACTTCTGTTCTTAACAAATGTTTTTACCGTCACAAATAGAATAATAGGAAAAAACCCAAGTTTATTTTTCCTTACAAGAAATAAGTTGCAAGCTGACGTTTCCCTCAGAAAGCTTCATTTTGAGAAAGGACCCATTTATTCCAAATATAGATAAAAATTTCTGGAGCAATTCTGACAAGCCCTAATACCTGCTGCTATTATATCTGAAAAGTACAAGGGCTAGAGACGCCTGAGTATGCATCTGCCTTCTGAACAAGAGAGTACCATTACTCCCATCACAGATGGGGACTGAGACATGCAGAAAATACATTAAAAGGCTGGGTTTAATTCCTAAACTACCCTGACTTCAGCTGGAAGCTAGACTCCTGACTTTATTTGCCCCTTATGCCAAAGGAATTAAAAAAAAGAAACAAATAGTAGGGGCAGCACTTGAGGCTGTGCTTTATGCTTTTCCTTCATGTGATGGAGAAAGTGAGCTGTTCCCAGAGAGTCCCCACTCCAGGGTAGGGATGGCAAAGGTGCTGCCCTTTACTTTGCTGTGGGTGACAACCTGCTGTCACCATCACACAGAGACCTTCACTGCAGACAAAACTGCTGCCCCTCTCCTTCCCCAAAGGACACCTGAACACCAGCACCACCAGCCCTGGGATGTGCAAACCCCATCCTTACACTAATAATGAGGACAAAGAGAATGAGAGGGTCTCCTGCATGCACAGCAGCCTGACAATGGGAAGGAAAGGCAATCCCAATGCCCCAGCTCAGCAGGACCATGTACATGCTATCCCACAGCCCAGCTGCCAGCACCCATCTATCCAGCACAGCGACCTGCTGACCTGCCTGCAGGATGACACACAGCTCCACACACTTTCTCTGCATGTCAGGGAAGGACTTGCTCTCCCCAAAAAGGTGGGGACAGCACACAGCTGCCTGGCACCCAGCCCTATACATGTCCCCACGCAGCCAGCTGGGACTTGAGCACAAGCAAAGGGAAGGTGGCAGAGCCCAGATATCCCTTCACCACCTTGTGGAAGAGAACCAGCACACACAGACTTCTCTGAGAATTCTGTGGAATATTCTCCCACCAAAGGGATTTAATTAATTGTCTGTAAATGGAGACTGTGATTTATCACATAACTTTTCAGCACAGTAAAGGCACAAGTATTGTCATATCTTTATTCACCTTAAAAATAGATGATAAAAAGGATTTAGACCTTCCATGGCACTGTATCTTAACCAGAAGAAGTAAATACACTGGACTTCCACTGCATATCCTTTATTATTTGCCTAGAGCATCAACAATGACTACAAAATTGCTCTCCTGAACCTCTGATTTGGTTCACTTTGTCTGCATTCCTGTTTCTCAGTGAAAAGAAAGAGGCTTATGCTTTGCAAAGTGGCAAAGTTAGCAATTACACATCTTCCAGCACCTTACTGCATCTCACCGGTGCACGCAGGGAGAGATCACGCTTCTTCCCATGTACCTGATGGTTTCTCACCACAAAGTTTTCTTGGCTACTAATTTTCTGCGTTCTTCCAAGAGTTTGCCACGTGATACCCTCCAACCTGCTACACCTGAGCACTGTATTCTGGAAGAGTACAGATCTACTCATTTCAAACATTCGCTACAGCGTGTGATCGCAACATCACACCAAAGGTACAAACTACTCGAGACCAGGAAAGGTCTCCAGCCTTCTTCTGTCTGGCTGTGTGATTCACAGGAGCACCTAACAGCATAACACCACCATCACACCTGTCCTCACCTACTCCTACCTTACCATACCAAGCTTGTCAGCAGGAATTTTGTCGCCAGCATCTGAAGACAGCATTTGTTACCGAGCCAAGTGTTTTTATTTTTCACTTGGTGATGGGGAAAACCAGAAAGGAACTGTGGAAGCTTTTGGAGGCAAAGATCTCTCCAGGACTTGCCAGACAGTATTTTCAAAGATTGAACTGGCACAGCATCAAGGAAGTAGGCATCCAATGTGCAAGCAAGACCAGCTCCATGACAGGCATCAAGGAGCATTAGTGACTGCAGTCAGGAAAACAGAAGGCAGAGGAGATAGACTAATACTGCTCCTCTCACAAGAGGTACAGACATATGCCTGGTCACCACTCAAGAAGGAAACACAGAATAAAATGAAGGGGGACCTTTGTGAGCAACTGCAACATCTTAGGCACCAGTGGCCAAGCACAAGTCAGCACATGCCAAGACTGACCACACACCAGTGTGGGAGATACCACGCTTGGCCTTCAGCCTAGAAACAGGAGACACACGTGGGAGCAGTGTGGGAAGAGCTGGCAAGTGAAGGCTATGTCCTATCAGGGCTGTGAATCTGCATGTTGCACACAGGGGCTCACTGCAGCCTTGCAAAAGCCATTTGCCCGAAACCACCATATATATAGTTACAACCCCCAGAAACACAGCTGACCTGATCACCAGGTCTTTATCAGCATTCACAGAGACCACAGAAGGTCAAGAGAGCCATCACCCAGGAACAGAGGACAAGCACAGTGAGCTCAAAAGGAACTTGACAGGCCAAAAATGACTGCAGTCACGGAGGACCAGGGAGAACTCGCTCATGTCACCCTCTTTTTCTGAGGTGCTCAAAGGCAACAAAGCCTCTGACCTTTGATTAAACCACGCTACTCTCACAAGAGGGGGCGGCTTAGGGGCTCAGGAACTCAATAAGAAACTATTTATCTCAAGGTCATGGGTTCATACCCTCTTCAAGTTCTTTTTTCTTAGTCAATTAAAACAGGAGACTTGATCTGCATTAAAAAACCCGTTGCTAAGGGCGCAGCCAGATACTGCCTCATCAGACAGGCAGATTAAGAAAATGCAGTCCTTTCGCTGCTCCCTGTACATGCCAGAGCAGAGCACAGCAATTCTGGGAATGCTCCCTGCACGAAGTAAACTCACTTCTGTACCCAGGGTGGGAAAGCAAAAGGGGGCATTGCAGATGAGTGGGCACAGCTGCCACCACCAGCCTCTAGAGCAGGTCAAACACATCCATTTCCAGAGCATTATGAATGGAACTGATCCTGCCCCAACCTCTAAATCTAGTCCTGAGAGATTCCTGCCCATCCCTGTACCATTCCTTCAAGAGGATGGATGTTCACCCAGTGACTGCTGCCCAGACAGCCATTCCTCCTACCCCAGCTGGTGCTCACCATGAGGTAATGGTGAAGATAAATAGAAGGCTGGAGAGGTGCTTCTGCTTTTCACACACAGAGCAAACAGCAGATGCAGAGCTCCAGGCCCCACTTCCAGCAAGCCCAGCCACTTCAGACTGGAAACCTTTCTGCCCTCAACCCAGCAGAGCCATCAGTCAACCCCCTTCCAGCTTGCACTGAAGGATCACAAACACTTGCATGTAGACTCAGAACCAGCCAAAAACTGAAAAGACCCTCTGACCTGTTCCTGCTGCAGGTACAGTCCTACCGAGACAAAAACTTGACAGAAGCAGAGACCGGCAAACAGAAAGGAGAGGAGAGCAGGCCCAACTCAACACAAGAATTGAGGATAATGTTTACCTGAAACCAATTACTGATAGAAACTAAACTATCTAGGAACTGGGGTTCCTGGTAGTGAGCATGCACACACATTCAAAACCTTTTTCATCTTCTTGCTGGCTTTTAGCCCATAAAAAGCCCAGATGAAAACACGCTCTGGCGCACAGGGTACACACACTCACTTCTACCGCCTTTCATGGCTTCCCACCAAGAAAACACATCCTCGATCGCAAGCGTAATTATTAGCTTCATAACATTTTTAACAGCCCTGTGCTTCTCCTATATTTATCCTTTGGTCCAACAGCAGACAAAGGATTCAAGCAAGGATTCCCTGTGCACCAGACTGGAGCTGCTGGCCCGGATGGGGCCCTCCCACGTGTCAGAGCCAGTGCAAAGTAACACAGCACAAGCAAGGGGCTTGGAAACAAATAGGAAGTCAGCATAGTTTTGTTCACCAAAGATGGTAATTATTTTGGAAAAGACTACGTACCCTTTTGGCTTTTAATTACCAAGTCCACTCGGTTCCTGTGAGCGAGAAACTATTAGGGGTTATGGATCCCCAACCAAAGAAAACAAATCTGTACCAGTCCTTCACCCCCAGAATAACTTCTGATTGTCAAGCACAGTTACCAGGGGAACAAATAGCTTCTCCTGCAAGCTCCTCACTCAATTAAACTAATGCAGACAAAAAGGCTGGGCAGCAGCAGCTGGCAGCACGGGCTAGAGTCAGATGCACACACTCGGTGCAGCACAGTGACTGCAGCACATTCAGAGCAACGAGGCACAGATGAGCAGCCCACAGCCCCTGTCATCATGAAAGACACACAAAACTTGTCCTTGAGGTGCTGCATGGCAAAAACTGGTGGGGTTTGTGCCCTGAAGAGACTCCAGGTAGTTTTAACCACACACAGCTATTCACAGCCATCATTCACGTTTCCTAGAGACTGATGAAGAACTGAGTGGGGAAACACCTAAGGAAAGTTCTTGATTTATTAGTAATCCAGAACTATACTACTGCTGCTCCAGGCACTTCACTTAGCAGCCTTATAATTACAACTCTGCCAGAAAAATCATGACAGCCACCCAGCCAGAGCACAAAATACAGACTAAGAGAAATTAATACGATCTTCAGTCCTTCTTGAATCACAAACTGGAGAGTCCAGAGACAACTCCGGAATAAATCACCACTTTCTTGTCCTCAGAGGTGTTAAAGCTTGTAACTAAATGTTGACATTTGGGGAAAGAGATGGAAGGAAGTAAAGGATACAGGCCAACTAGGAGCATCATGACTTCACACATGACCCCTACAGAGATGAGCACATCAGCACATGGACAAAGGCAGGCAGCAAACAAAATCCACAGCTCCCTCCTTTGAACAAGACTTTAATAAAGTGGGAGTGTATAAACATACTGCTAAATCCCATTCTCCCTCACAAACTACAGGAAGTTGTGTCTTTGATGTCAATGGAAGCCCAGCCCTCACACACTGTGGCAGAGCAGCCTGAGGCAATGGCAGCAGGTGCCCTGCTGAGCTGAGCCCACACAGCCACCAACACACACAGCTCCAATGGGATCTTCTAGCAGGTGTTACTGGAATCCTGGGCATCTCTCTAGCAAAGTGCAGTGATATTTAACTTCCTTATGGGCTCTGGAGGCTGCCAAACATCTGTTGGGATTAGCTGGTTCATGTTTGAGAAGCACACAAACGCTAGCGTGAGGAAGGGGCTGGCCTATTTATGGATGTGAATGCTGGACCAAAACCCAAACCCACACACTGTATTTGCACATACGGCTCTGTCTCCCCTGCCACATTTCACTGTTTTAGGATGGAGACATGAGGTGTCCCCTATAGCTTACAGCCTACCTCTGGTCGCTGATGACTTCAGTGAGTCATACTGCTCCCCTCCTCCACTTTACCCCATCCAAATGCACAACTGACTTTTGCTAACAGGCTGGGCCAAAGCAGCTCTACCAGGAGCCCCCAGACAGGGGTTGCCCTTTGCAGGGGAAAACCACCTGCCCCCAAGCTCCATCCCACGCTCTGGAGTGCTGCAGATCACACTCTCAGCCCACAGACCTCCAGCAGGCTCCCAAACACCCTGCTGCAGCTGATCAGCCACCCAAATTCCTCGTGGCAAGGGACTTCACAAGTTTCATGTTTCTCTTGGGTGTCCCTCCCTCACACAGAGGCCTCCTGTGAGTAAGGGCTGAGGAATGAGACAGCACAGCTCAAAAACTGCAGTGACAAACAGCCATGAGGGAGATGAACTCCCCAGGAAGGACAGGAAAAGCCCAAGTAGGTTCCAGACTGAACCGTGCACATTTGTTAAAGGCACATAAGTGGCAATAGCTTGCAGTGGCAGAGCCACAGCAGCTGTACATTCCCATGACCCAGAATTGCTTTGCACTGAGTTTCAAGTCTTACATCTACAGCTTTGCTCTGTCAGAAGCTACTGCTTCCCTTTCCTCCACACATTTCACTGCTTATCAGGTCTTTATCTTAGAGACATTCTGCTAACAAACACTTTTTACATCCTTTTGATCTTTGCTCATTATCAGTGGCTATGTTCACAAGTCAATCATTCGGCTCCTCTCTCACCATTCCTCATCTCCCAGGGCAGAACCTCCTCAGACCCAGATGTCACTTCATGGGTGCAGCTTGTGCTCTGTGCTTGGGCTCACAGGAATTTGATGCACTCTGTTTACCAGACTCACAACTCTCCTTCAGGCAGCAAAACAAGCACCAGGCCAAGACGCTACTGGTCAAATTTAGAGATATGGACAACACAAGAAAATGTTGGCTATGGGATATGGAAGCAAAAACAAAGGACGAAAGGAGCCCAGGAGCACGCCAATACCATACCCAGAATTACTCATGACTTTTATTAGATGGATAGATCTTGTCTTTCTGGAGATGATCTGGAATAACTTTCACTCTATATCAGGTAGAATTTGCACAACTAAAACACACAAAATATATTCCCATTCTAGCAGGTGCCTCTACCGAAGGAGTTGAAACTAAATGAGATGAGCCAGTGACTTTCTGATAACACAGCTACCTTTGCACATCCAGCTCCACCCATGAAAGTGGGCACACCCTTAATCAGGAATGAATCAAATCACCTGAGACACAAGAAATTTATCAAGAGTTGTCACAAAACCCCATCATGTTGCTCGTGCCTCACTGCACTTCGAGGGATGGGGAACAGCCAACACAGGCAGACAGCTGCTCTGAAGCCAAAAAAGCTGGAGCAGATCACTTTCACTCAGACTTCTGGAACTTGACAGCATAACCCAAGACCTAGCACACCACCTCAGGTGTGCAAATGAATACAGATTGGATGCATGGGCCACAGCATTCAGGGAAGCAGGGTAATGTGGATATGGGAGCCCAGAGAGTAGCCTGACTCCAGTCTGGGTGGGGACAAGCAGCCCAGATGATCCTTGTAACACACTGGAGCAATCCTCTCTATCCTATCTCAGGGCAGATCACAGAAAACCAATACTCAGTGCAAAGGTGAGGTGATACCAAGCCACCTGCCCTGCATCCTCAGAGACATTTGATATCCAGCTGCAAGGAACAGCACCCATAACACACTGCTTGTAGGCTGTGTGTGCAATGAGGGCATGGAGTAACTACCTTCATCCAGCATGACTTACAAATGAACACACCCTGCAGGGATCCTTGTGTGTAGTAAAGCAACGAGCTCTGCTCTTGTAGCTCCTTCTCCCAGGCTACGATGCAGTCCTTAAAAATTTCTCAACTAACTTCCCCAGCCTCCACACACCCCAAGTTCACAGTTCTCCCACGCAACAGAGCAAAACACACCGTGCCAAGCCATGGAAGGAGGCACGAAGGCACTCTGCAAGCTGCCATCCTTTCACCCAGACACTTCGAGGACCTGGGTGGGTGGAGTGCCTTGGAAAGACATGCTCATCTATATTGTTGTAAGTTCACCTGCTGCTCTGGCCACATTCCCAAACCTCAGATGCAGCAGGAGACACTCAAAGAGATGCTACATGCCAAGAACCCTGCGCTCATTCCTGCAGCAATGCAGTGGTCCAAGGCATTCCTAACTTCCAAAATACACTTCTGCCCCATAGTCCTTTACCTAATGCCACTGTTAAAAGTCTGAAAATGTCTGCACCACTCACAACAGGATCTCCTGCTCTGTATAAGGCTGACTCTTCACTTCAGTGAGCCTCTGGTCACTCTGCATACTACAGCAGGAAAGAAGCCTGACATCCCCCCAGTAACTTTAACCCTTCTGCACTTCATTTGTTCCCCATCCGTCCACCTTGGGAACAGGTTAGGATTTGGGTACAGGACAGTGCTTAAACACTCGCTTATCTTCAGGCACACAAGAAACTGCATAGTTCAGCTGGATTACTCATACACTTGAATTTCAAACTTACTATGCAGAAGGTTCACCAAGACCTCCTTAAATGGCAAAGATGCAATGCTGTGTTTTCCAAGCTCAGCTCTGCATCCCAAGGAACTCGAAAAAAAGTGGTTCTCTGAAAAAGCACCAAAGTGAAACTGTGCTAAGGAAGGCATAATTCTCATTCTACAAAAAAAAAAAAAAAAATAGCCTGCAGGATCAGAAGTGATGAATAAGATTTAAAAGAAGCTTCAACTACCCTGAAAAATGTCAGTCACACCGTACATGGGAAAACAATTTTCTGAAGAAGCGTCGAGCAGAGGATATGAAGTCCTCATTACTTCTATTTCTTGAAATATGTTTTTATACATAAATACCACCTGGACCTTTAGCATCTTTGTAGACCATTTCTGGACCTCCTCACCACATTTCAGTTCCAACACCATTAAGCTGCTCTAGCCTCCAAATGCCAGAGGTAAAGGCCAGCTTCCACACTAAGCTCGGTATTTTAATACTCACACAAGGTAAGTATAAGCTTTGCCCTCCACTCAAGGATAATGATGATAATGTGTAAGAGGCAGGTACAGCAGAAAATACAGAAGATAAGCATAAATGCAAGGAACAGTTCAAAGTAAACTCCAGAGTTGAGCAGAAAGGATGTCAACTTCAGTCTGTAATTGCAAACAATTCTTCCCAACCATTTCTTTGCTTTATTAGCAGTTCTGACTGCACACTTAAGAGAACAACCCTGGTCTAACTCCTTTTTACTCCATTATTTCAATGTCAAGGATGATATGAGACAGCTAGTTTCATGCCTCTCCAAGCCTCAGTGTCCCATCAGTAAAATGGCAAGAATAATTTTCCTTCACATTAGGAAGGCACTACAAAAATAGTTCCTCCAACTTCCAAAATGCTCCAATGAAAGAGCAAAGAGCACTCCAGAAAATCACAAAAGAAAATTAATTATTCTGCATTCTGTCTCGAGTTTGAACAGTACATGGTAAATAAGGCTTGAGGCCACACACTGCACAAAGAGAAAAGCAACTGAAGAGCTGCTCGTTAAGTATCACCTTCCACTCTGGACACAAAGAGTAGGTGCTCTGGCAATTAAGTGGCCATATCATAATACCTGTTGGCAGTGGAGGCTGAAATTAAGGTTTCAACAACCTTCATTCTGGCATTTCATTGCTTCGGAGCACTTGGACTTTGCAACTTTAACGCCAAAGTTAAACACTTTGTAATAAAGTAATAAACACTTCTATTAACAAAGTTCACAGCATGCAATTAACTACAGGTTTGCCACGTGGCTGCCACAATCACTATCCATTTTTTCTGGGGATATCCAGATTACAGGCTTGTCTTGGCCACACTAATATTTTGAGGTATCTCTCGAGATTTGCCCAAAGCCACAATAAGTAAATCAAGCCTCTATCTCAAACAATGAGGTGTGTTAAATCCAAGCCAGCCGATGTCCTTCAGCAAAGAGCTGGAACAGGAACTCCACTGACACCCAGGCTAGTGAGGCAGTGATAATGCAGCAGCTGGAGCTACAACCACTTATCAGCTGCTAATTCAATCACTCTCCCAACCCAGCCGCTGCTGCCTGCACTGTCTGGGAGACTCCTTGCTTTCATTCATGCCTCACTAAGTGGAGTAATTCAAATCTGTTAAGGTGAGGTAATGAACTGCTGAAACAGAGAGCTCCTTAGGGTATGTGCTGTGTGCACGTTGAAAATGCACATGCACATTACGGACACAGAAAACATCTCAGCTGGGGTACAGCCACCACAGCCACGCCACAGGAGCACCTGCAAGTCACCTGTAACAACACCCCAGCATTCTCCATCCAAAGACCAAACCTCGGCAACCTGAGTTCCATGCAGCAGCCACACCGCTGTAAAAGCCCTACAGGAGATACTTAAACATAACAGAGACAAATTTAAGGTAAGGTTTGAAGCTGGACCATTTCTACCCCACGACACAGTGCAACCCTACTCACCCCATGGGGCTCCACAGATCCTTTTTCAAGGCCTGTGGGACAACCTGTCTATTCAGTCTCCTCTATCCCACCTGTCTGGGCTGGTCTCACAATTGAGCAGCTGGGTCCTGGCTCCTCACAGTATTCCAGCCCCACAGCCCTGACACAGGCTCTCCATGTGAGAAAAGATCAGGAGCAGAGGGAGAACAGAAGATGACTGCAGCTCCCCACAATGAGATCAACTGGCCAAAACAAATAAAAAAATAAAGAAAGGAGAGGGTAGTTGCAAATTGGTGCATAAACAAGACCTGACTGTGCAATTCAGAGCAAACAGGGCAGTTTACTAAATGTTAATTAAATCCTTAGTGCCTGTTACTCCAGTCATGGAGATCAACTTATTTTTAAATTAAATAAGCAGTAAATGCTTAGATGAACTTCTATTAAATTTCACCCAGTGAGTGAAGTATGTGGGGCTTTTAATAGACATTAAACAAGATAGTTATGGCAAGTTAGCTGATATTTTATTACCTGAAGATAATGGCCATATTAAATCTCAACTAACTATTCCACTGGCAGCACAGTCATCTAAGATTTGGTGTAAGTTTTCCTGCCTTGAAGCATCACTGAGCAGGGGGAGGAAGGCAGCTGAACACTGAATGACATCTACTTAGAGGGTGCTCATATGCATAAACTCTCTTAAACACAAGACAGGATCCCTCCCAGCCAGATTTGCAAACCCCAAAGAGGGTTGATGAGCTATTACCCAGCAACAAAACTGGAATAAGCCTCATGAATTTCTCCCTGCCCCCAAACCAGCCTAAGTAATTTATGGGTTTGTTGAGGAATCACAGAATTCCAAGGTTCCCTTATGCCATCAAGGGCAACAGAAAACATTCTAACAGCCTGCAACACTCAAAAGCTTATAACTTTGTCTAAGAAAAGGTTATCAGCAGCCCACAACTCCACCGATGTTTGTTTTCCTTCCCTGAGCATATTGTGATAGTTTGGAAGTTCTTCTGACTCACACGTGTGTGTCACTGTCACCCACAGATCCCAACAACAGATACTGACAGATAGAGACTTGCTGACAGTGACTTAAAAATTATCATTTCCATGCCAGCTCTTGCAGTTGCTCAGAACCTGATTGAAACCAGCTCTTGGAGATCAAAACAGGATCTCCACTGAGTTGTCTCTACCAATAACCTTAATTGCAATGATTAAGTGTGGGTAACAGGTTTTAGTTTTTTTTCATGTTTGGACTGGAAAACATCACCAGTCCTACATGGCCTGCCATGCCCAGGAGCAGGATGAATGAAAAGAACCAACCCTGCTAAACTCTCCTTCTTAGGCAGGCATGAGCTCTCAAAATCTTTAATGTTTTGTGGGGTTTTTTCCTGGTCTGTGGTTTTCGGTTAGATTTGCTGTTTTCTTTTCTCTGTTTGTTTCTATCTTGCAAAACAAAGAGCTTTGTAAATCAGAAAGAGGAAAACACTGAGTTCTTCAAACATTACTGATGCTCTCCTCCAGCACCCAATGCACACATGGACACCAAACACAAGATCTTCTCTCCAATCCCTCCTCTGGAACCCTTGTTTGTAAAGTTATTTCAAGTGTTTTCCTATGTATGACCCATGCTCTTTAAAGGCACTTGTGCACCTGTGCATCAGGTAACCCACATCCCTTTTATAAGTTATGGTTTCCATCTCCTTTGCTCCTTCTTCCTCTGTTCTGGCTGCAATTGCAGTAATCTCTCTAGTTTTTCACAGAATTACACTGCTACAAGAGTGAGAGCAAAGGGAGATGAGGAAGCTACTGGGGTGAAAAGACTGGCTGTGGAGGACCTTGTCTTGCAGACAGGAGCATCACTGTCAAATTCTCATGTGGACACAGCGAACACAAATGATGAATCACAGACTTCTGCTGGGTCACACAGACTTGGTATTCGTCTTACTTCTCTGAAGGTTTCTCCCCATCAAAAACAAAGTAGCTAAAGAGCACACACATACCTAAAGAATATATAAAATATCCTGATTTGGAAGGGACCTGCTCTTGGCCAGTGTATCATCCTGATGCCATCTTAAGACCTCTCCACGCATTCCCAGGGACTTAGCTCCACCTCAGCAGGGCTACCACAGAGCACACCAGAGCCTGGACAATCAGATAAATGTGAAACCCAGCATCTGAGCCAGATTCAGAGCGTGCAAGTGTTTCTCAAAGCCATGTCAGGGAGAGAAGAACTCAGTAGGAGAAAGACAGAGCTATGTGGGTCAGGTTTTCAGAAGCTTGAGGAGCAACAAAATGAGGAACCACTGAGGATGTATCATTCACACAACCATGATGGGCAGAGCAATAGAGAAACCACTGCAGGCACCCTGAGGGTATTTGTTTCCACAGACACACGGAAACTGTGCTCTTGAAACAATTTGTCATCCACCCAAGCTACTGCTTTTCTCTATCTGTGTTTATCTAGCGTCAGCCAAAGATGCTTCATGGAAACCTACATGAAACTGTTTCTTCTTTCCAATCAGACGTTTATGATACAATGGGCGCCACCCCAGGCTGGGACAACTCTGAATGTACCTGACACTCATACAGCCATCCCATCTTCTTTTCAGACTTGGCTAAACTCTTGCTCTCAGCAACATTCTGCATTATAAATGCCACCATTACTTACACTGAAAAGCACCTAACTTTCTGCACTTTGAATCCACCAGGTTCACCTTTGATTTCATTTGTACAAAGGAATAGACATCCCTTTTCCACAATACTCACTGCTCCTCTGACACCTTTCTAACATTGTAAGACAAGCAGGGGGAGACAGACCAAGCCAGTAAGCAGCGAAGTTTTCAACAATAAACCTTTATCCCCGGACACGCATATTTCCCAAGGGAAATCCCGGAGTATTATTTAGCCTTATGTGGGTCAGTCCTCCTTCAGCAAAGGGTGGGTATAATTGGAAAGTCATCCAAATCCCTAAACTGTACTGCACAAAGAACACAGCGACATTACTAACAGAGATGAAATGCTGCATCCTCTTCTCCAGCTCTGCATGGTCCCATATTTTCCTAATATCCCATTTCTCCAATTACTTGGTGAACCAGCAGCTGCTGTATCACCCAGCTCCCAGGCACTCCCCACTCTCAGATCTTGCCCCAGAAATCATTCCTGTAATGTATAAGCACAAACTCTACAGGTAAATAAGTTCATGGAAGCAAAGAAATCCTGAAATGTGTCCAAGAACACTTGTGACTTCTATGTGAGACCTTCCTTTTTCGCATGGGTCAAAACCCCTTTGTGCAGAGGGACCAAGGTGCTCCAGATGTGCAGGGACACATCAGCAACTTTGATGGCTCCTGCAAGCTCCTTAGACTTTTGTGTACCAACTGCCTAGCAAAACAGAAAGAAACTGACAAGAAACTAACACAAGAACAACACAACTGGGCTAAAAAGTCAATTCCTACAGGTGTAGGAAAAAAGAAACAAACAAAAAATAATCAAAACAAAGCAGGAGAATCCAAGTCTCGTTTGTTTCACCGGCAGGGCCAAGCTGCACCTCGAGATACAGGCAGCGGAGCAATTAGGCAGGAGTTGCTTCATCAACGCCTCCTCGGGAGCACTGCCGGCTTCCCAGCACAGCCCCGGGGCGCGGGGAGTGCTCCTGAGCAATGGCAGGAATAAGGTTTGCCTGTTCAAAAGAGGAGAGCAAGAAAGGGGGAGGGAAAAAACACCAAAAAAAAAACTACTTTAAAAAAAAAAAAAAAAAAAAAGCCGTGGGTGACGTCAGGGTGTGGGAAACTTTTCGGTCCTTACCTGGTGGGGAAGGCAGAGCCACCCCCGGTATATAAAAAGCTGCCGTAGCTTTACACAACTTATTATTTACCAGGAGCCGCGGCCGGGGGTCGGCGGGGCGGGCCTGGGCAGCCCCCGCCCGGGCCAGGTGCACCTGCGGCACCGGCCCGCCCGCTCGGGGGGCCCGGCCCGGCCCGGCCCGCCCGCCGACACCGGCCGGGAGCCGAGCAGCGGGGCCGCCCGAGCACCGGGGGAGCTCCCCCTGCCCCTGCCCCTGCCCCGGGCCCGGCGCTGCCCCCGCCCCGCGGCCGAGCCCTCGCCGCACCGGGCCGGCCCCTCCGGCGGCCGCGGCGCCCCGGGCGGAGGGAGGAGCCAGGGCGGCCCCCCCGGGCGGCCGGCAGCGCTCCCCGCCCCGGCCGGGGGCTCCAGCTGTGGCACAGCTGCCTCGGCGGGCGGACGGGGGTGGGGGGAGGAAGGGGGCAAGTTATTATCTGCAACAATACCTCGGGGGAGGAGGCAGCGGAGGCGAGCGCGGCGGCGGCGGCGGGAGGAGGCGGCGGGGGGCGGGCCGGGGGCGGCACCGGGACCGCCCCTCAGCGCCCGGCCCCGGCCCCGCCGCCGGCCCCTTCCTTCCGCCCGGCGGCCCCTTCCGCGCCCCGCGCCGCTGCCCCGCCGCGGCCCCCGGCCGGCCCCTCCCGCCCTCCCGGCTCGGGTGCCCCCGGCCGCTCCCGCCGCGGCCCCCGGCCGGCCCCTCCCGCGCTCCGCCCCGCACATCCCTCCCTCCTTCCCTCCCTCCTTCCCTCCGGTCCCTCAGCCGCTCCGCATCCCCCCGGCCGCGCCGCTCCCGGCCCTTACCTCCCCGGGGGCGCAGGGAGGGGCGGCCGGCGGCCCCGAGCTCGGCGGGACGGCCCCGAAACAAAAAGCGAAAGCGGCGGCCGCTGCCTCCCGCTCTGCCGGGCTGCCGAGCTCTGCCCGCGGCTGACGTCAAGGGCCCAAATTCCTGCCTTTCCCTGCAGGCAGATTTGTCCATGTAAGGGCTGGGGCCGGGGCCGGGACGGCCGCACGGCGGGAGGGGGCTGCGCTCAGCCGCGGCTGGGGGGGCGGGCGGCAGCGGCTCCGGTACCTGGGCGGGAGGGAACGGGGCTGGAGGCGGCCCCGACCCTGTGAGCATCACCTTCCTGCTCTGCATCCCGCAGCCAGGGCAGCCTTAGGCCCAGACATGCACCCTGTGCCTTGCAGGATCCAACTTTTCACAGGGAACTTCTGTCCAGGGCTCCTTTTGATTCTCTGGGTGCTTCTCCAACCAGCTTTTAATCTGTTGCTCCCCAGCTGGGGCAAAGAGCAAGGTGAGAGGAGGGGAAAGGTGGAGGGAGTTCCAAAAGAGGTGCTTGTTCACAAATTCAAAACAAGACTTGTCGCAAATACTAAGGAGAGGGGGAAGGGAAACTATTTTCTGATTGCTTTCTGTTTGATTGTTTTGTGGCTATTTCTAACGACTGCAGTTAAAATAAATTGGGATTTTGAGTGTGATTGTTTTTATAATTGAATGTTACCCTTTAAGTAGCTGTTCGGTATCTGCACCTGTCCTGAAGAGAACTGGAAGACAGAAAGGTTACATTGTGTTCAGGCTGCGGAGGGGAGCATTTCCAAGCCTTATTCATTTGGAAATAGATTTCTGGGTGAGTTTGTAGGCACTTCAAATGTATTTCATTTTTAAAATAAAGGACTCTGGTGTGTGCTTTCAGAAGATGTTTGCATCTTATCCAATTACCAGCTTTAATGTCCACAGTCAGTGCTTGACAGCCCCAGGAGGGCAAGATTGCTCACTTGGACACAAAAAAAAGGACAGTAAGTGCCTAAAAGATTTAAGCTGTAGCAGAGAATTGTGATTCAGCCTCGCTCCACCTTCCTTGCCTGCCAAAACCACTGTACTTCCCAATCAGAGACCCCTAGAGATTTCACCCCCGCCTGGCAGAGCCCTCAGAAGGGAAGGCATGGCATTTCCTACATTTAGCCTGCAGCGTGAACCTCTCATCTAGGGTTGATTTGGTGTCCTGTGCTGGCTCTGTGTACCAGGGGTGTTAAATTTCCCCCAGGAACAGAGAGGCCTGCCAGGGCCAGATCATCTCCTTAGAAGCGCTCAGCTAAAGCTGCATGAGCAGTGATGGCTGCAGGTGTTTTCTAGGCATTAGGACTATGACTAGAAATACCTCATCCTTGTCCCAGCCGCCTACCTGGTGTTTAAACCCCGCTGAGATCCTAAACCAAAGCTGAACGGTGCATGAGTCACCAGGGCCCCATGCCGTAGGTGTTACCTAGAGAGCCAGCAGTGCTCTGTGAACGCTGTGTCGTTCCTGCTCTTGTGAAAGACACGGCACGGCTGATTTCCAGATGGAAGAGACTCTAGCACCAGCTCAACTGAGCAGCCAAAGCCTTTGCCTGAGGCCCTGCACACCCAGGTTCAGTCCTCTCCTGCAGAACCTACAGTTCACCTCTCTCCTTCCAGCTGAGTGCTGGGCTGTGAGGTCACACTCCTGCATTGCAGGACAACTCACAATGGGATTTTCTCCCACCAGGAGCAGGTGGTCATCCCAAGGGGTTTCTTGGCACCCATGTCTGTCAGCCTCACCATGGAGGAGCTCTCGATGACAGATAACGCACAGGAACTGTTGCCTGTTCTAGTTCTTTTTTTCTTCAAGTTTTCTTGCAGAGCTGAAACAGCCCTTGTGTTGTGTAAACTGGTACCTAGGGCAAGTATATGAATGTTAAAAAAGCCCCTTTGGCCTGAGATGAGAGACAAGTGTTCTCCATTTAGTATTTCAGACAAAACCAGTGGTCAAATATTTTCCTGGTCCCGTAGCCAACAATTATTGCTTCTTTATCCATGAAGCGTATGAAATTTTCCAGTGCTGTTAACAGAAGATAGAATATTGTGCCCATCCATAGAAGCCTCCTTAAAATGATCCCAAAAGTTTTAAGCTTTGAGCCTCCAGAGTTTGAGATAGTAACTACTACTACCTCCATTTTGCTGGTAGATGAACTGTGACTAATCCTCTGCAGCACAGCAGCAGAAGTTTGATTTGCAGTCCATTACACTTGTAACGTGCTGCCCAGAATGGTCACCGCCTTGTCAAACACAGCATGAATTTTCTGGGGTTTTTTCCTGTTTCCTATCATGACCAATATCATACACTTTGGAAATGAAAGTAGAAAATTCAAGGTGTTGAGCCTGGCTGTGAAAATCTGCTCTTTGCCTGGAAAGAATCAAAAATACTGGCAAACATACAATCATTCCTTTGGTAATATCCACTGCACCCTGCACCAGAGCAGCAAAATGAATTAAACAGCAAAAGACTGAAATGCCTGACATTGCTTAGGCCAGTCAGGAGACAAGAATACAGAAGTCAGCCTGGGCCAGTATTAATTCAAGGAAATTAAGTTTTTTAGTGTTTAAGGTGCATGACAGAAGATTGGAAACTTGGCTTCTGGTCCTACTTTCCCTGTATTGTGATTTTAGACCAGTCAGTTCACCTTCCCATGTCTGGAGGAGCCCTTAGAAACCCACAGCACAAGGTTTAGAATGGGGAATGACATGCCATGACCTCCTGTCAGACCCCATTCTGTGTAAAGTTTCCAGAAGTCAGCAAGTGAAACCTTGCTTTTCAGAGTTTGGGTCTCTCCTTTTCCATGAGATTTCATATGCAAAAAATCATAAAACAAAAAACTCAGGATGTAAAGAGCCCTTAGGAAGCCAGAGGAATTCCATCTCTCAGGCCATAAAGCAGGAGCAGCACTGCCTAAACTAAACTAAACTAAACTAAACTAAACTAAACTGTACCTGACAGGGATTCACCCACCTTGCTCATAAGAATATCTAGAGGGCCAATTCCAGAGCTTCACACATGGACATGTTTGCTTTATCTCTAACCCAAGTCACTTCTGCTGCAAGTCAGCTCTTAATCAGATGAAGTTGTGGGGAACTGACATACTCCCTCACTAGCAACAATTCCAGAACAACAGGAAAGTTGCTCACCTGGTGAACTAATTCTTCTGTGGGTAAAAGCCAAAGAGGCTGGAAAACACACTAAGCATTTGTTTTTGGGAGAGCTGCCACCTTTTACAGACAAAGATCAGATACAATTAGTGTTAGATCAGCTAGAGACTCCTCTGCCCCAAACCACAGCACTTTTCACCCACCCCGCCAGGAGCACGCCAGTTTCCACCAAGACATGCAGTGTCACACTTGACCCTTCAGTCCCCCAAAGGGTATTCTTGGAAGCACATGCAAAACCTGAGCTCACAGCAATAGCATTCCTGTGGCACTGGGGAAGGAATGAGGAAACACCAGCATGGATAGGAGGCAGACAGGAAAGGACTCATCCTGCAAGTCTGAATTAATTTCCAAACAGGGTTCTTGTTTCTGGTTGAGGGATACATGTGTGCTGCCTGGTAGAAGGAATCTAGAAACAGCAGTGGGGCTGAGCTCCCCACTCTGCAGGTATGTTTTCACCCAGACAGGAATGCAAGACATGGTACTGAGCAGGCTTTAGTGAGTCACACATCTCTGACAGCAATTGAGACTGGGCCAAAACCCCAAGGGAACCTTCACTGATGAGAAATACAGTTGCAAACAAATTCCCCAATTTTCTGTGAGTGTATCAGAGATAATGACCATCATCAAACCCTCCATCTCTGCACACATCTTGGAGTTGCAAGTGGTTCACAAGATGCTCAGTTTTACCTGGCCATCAGTCCTGTCCAGTTCTATAGACATATGGAATCTCTCCAATTCCATATCATTTCACTGTTTGCCATGGTGAGTTTGGGGTAGGTCAGGAAAGTATAAACCTTCCTGCAAATATTTTAGGCTCTGCTCCATGCTCTGCTCCATCTACAGTCTAGGCCATAATTGCTGGTGCTTCAGGAATGGTGGTTTAGTAAAACTGCTATATTCCAGTGCTGAGAAGTACAGTTGAGCAATGTGCTTGTGTAGCATTCCTCATTTTAAGGACATGCTTAAATCCAATTTGAGTCCAGAGAGATTTCAGCTTAGATTTAAGCGTTCCATTGAGCAGGGTGGATTTAAGGATTGAAGTGTTTTGCTAGACTGTATCTCTGGTTAAGGAGGAAGGAGATTTGCTAGTGCCTAGAAGAAAGAACTGCCTGAAGCATTTTGGAGCATCCAAACCATTACTAGCACTACTACTTTTTTCTAATGAATTTTGATGAAATTAACACAAAGAATTGGTAAAGAAGTGGATAATTTCATTAACAATCCTCACTCTATGGATCTCAGTTTAGTGGGGGAAAAAGGCAAACTTTTAGTATCTCAGCAGAATGATGTGTAATAGTTAAAGCAGAATTATAGATTTTGTATTTTATACCACCCAGTATCTTGCACAGTATCTCACTAATAGTAAATGTTTCATGTCCAGATCTGAACACAGAAATCATGAGTGCTTTGCTTTACAGGAAGTGAATCAGTTAAATATTTTATGGAGTCTACACTGAATAAACAAAGTACCCCAGTCTTAAAAGAAGTGTTTGTGGTACAAAATACTTTGGGGGACATTTTTGCATGGGCTCTGACCTCCCTGTAGAGAATCAAAGTGAAAATATTGAATATACTAAGCAGATGTCTTCTCCTAGTGACAGCAAGATGAGCAAAGACAGCTGGTTAGAAGAACAACAACAACAAAAACACATCATCATTCCTGCTTTGGCTCCAAAAAATCTTGGACTTGTTGTCATGGAAGAAAGTTATATATGTAAGAAGCCAAGAAAGAGACAAATATTATTGAATCTGGTAGCATTTTAGTGAATGTGCTGGAAATAACTTAAGTAGGAAGAAAAACTGGATGCACTCCATTGTTTATTAAAAGAATGCCTCTTCTTATTTCCACAGGGACCTATAGTGTATATAGGCATTAACACATTTGCAAAATACATATTTTAAATATGTTTCTTCATTCGTCAATCTTAAGGGCTCTTCCACTAAAGTAAACAGAGTTATAGCACATAGAAATATATACAGCCACAAAACATTATCTCTGCAAGCTAAAAATGCCAACTGTGGATTTTGTCTGTAACTCCTTCAATCAGGAAATATGGGTGTATTATGGAGACACCTAGAGAGATCTTAAATATTAGGAAGGGAGAAGATGAGAATATTACACTCCCTTGGTGAAACATAGAATAAATAATTCACAATGAAAAAACAAAAATGAAAAAGAAAACAAAAATTAAAATATGAAGAGCTGTTCTGGATGAAAATCAGTCTGAGCTGCATTGAACAACAGATCCAAGAGGAGTTTTTTGGCAAGACTGCAAAATAAGCCAGTGACCCTCTGGCCTCCCTGCTCAGAGGTAGCACATGTTCTCTTGATAGTTTTCATCTGAACAAAACTTGATTTCTGTGCTTGACCCCTGGACATTTCCATTTCCCTTTCTGAGCCTTTGGGCAGACTTGAGCAAAGAACAGGATTGATGAGAAGAGTTTAAGAAACCAAAAGCTGTGCAGTTGGTAATGGCAAAGACAAGCACCTTGAGGTGGATGTTTCCAGAGGACTAGGTAGCCCAAATCCCATGGTGCCATCAGGCAGTGCCCTATGCAACAGCAAAGCTCTGGATTTGCTGGCTCAGGAGCTGTCCTCCATGGATTCCTTCAACATACCTACCTGTCTCCTACAGAGGTCCTAAATGATTTAATGAAGAAGCAAGAGATTAATTTGGTTTATATTAAAGATATATACAAAGAAAATTATGTAAAGAGAAGTATTTGCTTCAGAAAACAACTGCCTTGAGAATTGAGAGCTGTGACCAATCTGACATACCAGCTTGTAAACAGAGGACAATGAAGTCAAAAGGAGAGGACATGGCTGCTGGGTCTCCAGTTTCTGGCTGCCAGCTTTGCCCTTTCTCCACCAGGTGATTAGGCAGTAATAGCTTCAAACGCAAATGGTTTTATTTACATAATTTTCTATACAGAAAACCAGGGTTAAGTATGTGGCTCTGCAACAGAACAGATGTGGGACTTGGGGAAAGTTGCAGCTTGAACTGAGCTGGAAAAGCTTCCACCATTTGCCAACATCTTGGAGAGTCTGGAATCTTTCCCATCTCTACTGTGACAAAAACAGGACTTCTCAACATTTTGGAGGACTTTCTCCCTTGTAATAAAGGACAAAAAGCATGCAGTGAAAAACAAATCCCAGTGCCAGAAGTGACTGAGAATCGGTTTTGCCTGTTTTAATTCCCCATCTTGCCAGCCTCAGCTCTAAGACCTGACTTACAGACACCCAGCCAGCCCAGGAATGACCATGCCACAATGAAGGAGCATTTCGGCCAGAAATTCCATGCTGACTCCAAGAAAACTTTTCCTAGAGTATCTAGCTAAAATGGATACACTCCCACACACACTACATGAAAGGAATCATGTCTGACAAATAAACATTTCTTAATGAGAAACATTTGTCCAACATGTTTCTCCCCAGTACTCTGGAGCTTTGTGCCTCAGTGCACCATCAATAAAAACAGCCCTTCTTAGGCTCTGGGAGATCACACTGGGCTATGAAAGTGATGGACTCTCCATCTCCATTAGTTACCCTCAGAACTCCCTATACCTTACAGCACATAACCATGGACTGACTCAAGAATTTTCATAGACCCATTTCAACCCATGTTTGACCTTGACCAAGAGCATCTCTGCCCATTTGCTCTGTCCCACTTTGGGACACAAAGGCAATGCAGGGCACCTCAATATCCCTGGGTTCAGCCACCTCTGAATGCTCATTTCCTCACACCATCAAAAATTTGGATCACCAAGGCGACAGCCCAGCCATGCTGCCAGTGAGGTGACAGATCCCTGGCACCAGAGCCGGGCTCAAACTGCTCATGAGCTGCTTGTGGCTGGAGAGGAATGTCTGCAGAGAGCTAAACCGAACTGCTCATAGATCTCTTCCAAATTGTCTCTAGTCTAGTGGACAATTTGAGAGTAAATGTGTGCTGGAAGCACCACCTTCCCTTCAAAGTAATAACCTGAGATCTCACTGGTGCCTTGGCAAATCCTTAAGATGCCAGATCTGTCCCCTGTCTCAGAGCACATCCAGTATCTGTTTGATGCTACTGTCACACCACAGCTCCAGGAATGTGGTAATGTTCCTAGCAAGGGCTGGCTGAGGTTGTGAGCCTGAAGCAATATGCATACAAATACCTGATCTGCTCAGAGCTTTTAGAGATTGCTAAATGGCTCCAAATCATCAGGAAAGATGACATTTTGGTGTCACCTTTGTTTCTTAGTCCCACACCTAGTGCAGGGGAAAGAGGGAAAAAAAAATCAGTTTGTATTTGCATTATCCTGTCTGCATTTCAGCCACAATGTTCCAGCATTTGTAAAACTTCTGGAAGCCCAATCTTACCTGTTCAATATCTCATCCCTCCCTAACATAGAACTGAGAACAATGAAAAATGCCACATTTTTCCACTATTAAATCAAAAGCTGCTTACACCCATATGTCAGGTGTTCACCAACCTCTGTTTCCTCCCTTTGGGCAGCTGATCAGGGATAATGACCTATATCCTTGAAGCATTTGTTTTATTTAGCATTACGGAGAAGGAGGGTTTAAGGCAACAAGCAACCTAATTATATAACCTTTCCCACCCTATCTTATTACAGAGAGATCACCTTGCATCTTCACCTGTGGAAACACAGCAGCTCAACTCTTTGAATGTCCATGACTTCATCTGGTTCTTTCCTGCTCTGCTTTTGTCCTAAGCAGAATGGTTCCAACTTTGTTCAGATAAGATCTTTCACTCATTCTTTGCATTGGTAGGAACAACAACCTACTTGGCCTTGCTTTAGCCACATCAGTGCTGCTCCACAGATTCCTAGATGAGGTGGCCATGCTGCCCAAAGGGTAGGAAGGCCCTGATGGAGAAGTTGAATATCACCAGGCAGCGTTTGAGAGCACTCAGACTCTGTCCCCAGCACCCAGAGCATTGCACTGGTTAACACTGTTGGTGTTGAGCACCAATTGCAGGCTCTGCACAGGGATCTGGGACTGGTACACACCCTGCATCAAGCCTCACCCCACGATGAGACAGGCAGGCAAACGAGAAAATTGGGCCCTGGCCCCTTCCTGTGATTAGGTCATTATAATGGGTAAATATTTTCCTAGATAGAGAGCTGAGATAAAGGACTCCTGATGCCTGAAATGGAGTGAACAAGACTTGGAAGGACTATCCCTACCTTGTAGTTCTTTATAATGTGCTTTTACCAAATAAATGCCTTTTTACCCAAAGTACTCAGGAAATTAAAGGGAACTTTTCCTTAGCTAATGATGAAAATCTTACAAAATAAATTTTTCACTGAACAGCAAGAACAGCATCTAGTCTACAGCCAAACTGTTCACCAGCAAATATATAGAATGGATTTAGTGACAGGTACCAAGGGTTATTCCCAGAGGACATTACAGCTCTACACCATTTAGCCTAAATATTTACTGAGGAGTACAGAAAAGTGAACGTTAGAGGCAGAGTGCCAGAGATTGGCTTAGAGGAGTCTATTTAATAAGAGCTTGTTTCTGCAGAGAAAAAAAATATTGTGATTGTTTTTTAATGAGAATCAGTGTTCTTGTGCTATACCAAATAGTGATTATTCATTCTCTATCCCTTAACTCTGCATTACTCATGATTTTATGACCTCTGCTCTATCCTCTCCCTTGGAGCTCCAATCTCACCCTGAGTTTTCTCAGGGTTTGGAAACTTTTGTATGAGATAAATTGGTTTATAAGGTAGTCTTTGAGGAACAAGTCTCACTTAAATCTCACATAATATCCAAGAATGTTCTCCGGTATTTGACCTCTTTGTGGATGAAACAATACTCTTCAGACACAATAACCTTGGTGTTTCAAAGCTGTAACCAGCACCTGTGGAGTTTTCAAACAAATAGGCTCAGTATTCCTTGATGCTGTCTTCCTCACTGCTCCCACATTTAATTGCTTTGTAATTATACTTGTAAAACCTGCAATAGGATTACACATGGGGAAAAGAAAAATAATTTTAAAAGTCACATTTCAGAATAGGAGGGGATTTATGGGAGCTGCAAGACAAAGAAAAACCCACCTTTCTTTCTTTCTTCATTGTTGTCTTTGGAAGGCAGCCATCAAAGTTTCCTTGTCAGTAATACAAGGATTTGTAAATAGAACAAAGAGCTTCCTCACACCAAGGCACATTATATAACCCAGCGCCGTCACCGTGTGTCTTCACAGGCAGTTCCCTTGAACTTTGCATCTCGCTCCTCCTGAGAACAGTCCTCCATGCCAGCTTGAACAGATGTGGTTTCCTTCAGGAAAGGTTTTCTGTTAGGGTCATTCTGACTTTCCTTTCAGAGTTTTCCAGCCTCATGTGCTCTTTGCTCAAGGGATTACTGTGGTGGATACTAACCCCATGTGCTACTGTTAAGTTTCTCCTCACCTGCTGGCTGAGCTGAATGAGTGCTGAAATCTCTGTTCCACAGAAAAATCTGACATTTCATGTTTTCCTGAATCAGACCGGAAAGTTGCAATTTCCTGTGAACCCAAATTCTGAGAAGCATTTCAGAAAGTGCAGAATGGCCTCAGCGCAGCCTTTTGTTTGGGTGTTATCTACAGGTTTTTATGAGACTTAAGCTAGCTTTAAACACGTCATGTTCCAAGTGAACCCAAACACAACCAGGCAGCACCCGCTGTTCCCAAAGTCACCCAGGGAGCTGTGGCATCTCCCAAGGGTGCTTCACAAGAAAGAGGTGACAAAGAGCTATGTGTGGTTTTCTCTCACCCCATCCATTATTCTAGTATTGCCACTGCTTCAATTCCACCGGTGCACTCACAGACTTCAAGCTGCCAAGCATTTTAATTCTTATTTTCCAGGCTCTTTGAAAACAAAGGATTTTAGAGAACATCACTGAGGATATAACTCAATAGCTTGTACAGCCCTGGCATGATATTTCCAACGCATCGAGTGCATATTCAATGGCACTATTTTAAAAGTGTTCAGCTTGAAGAAGTTTTAACTAAATCGGGGCACAAGGCCATGCAGACCCTCTTATTTTAGTATCAATAGAGATAGTTTTTCATCTCTGGTTGGTTAGAAAGTTTTGTAAATGAACAAGGATAAGACATTTTACAGCTGATGTAGTTCACCAAATGCAAAAGTTCACACTGGTTAAACTAGGGCGGTATCAGCTTGTGTGAAGGCAGCTTTGAAGCTGCAACAGCATAGTGGGAAAAGCAGCCCTGCCCTGTGAACAAGTGAGAAAAAACAAAGAAAACAGTGGAGCAAGAGCTGCTGCTAGCTGGTCTTCATGGAAAATGAAGCTAAGAAAAAAAAGAAAGAAAGACAAAAAGAATGAAAAAAAAGAGGTGGAGGAAGAAAGAGAAGCATACTTCAAGACCAAAATCTCATCAGACTAAAAAATCAGTGTAACTCCCACATTGCAACACTTTGCAGGTCTAATAGACACAAAGCTGTTCCTTCACCCGAAAGCCAAACATAAAAGTCACGGAAACCCATCATGCCAATTCTGTGGCTGCTTTCCGGAGCAGAATCTCTTTAAATGTCAATGTTCTCTTTGTTCTGTGCACCCTTTATAATGAGTCTATCATCTGTTTGGTAAAAGATCCAGTGAAATATGTAATAAGGTTATCTCACCATCTCTCCCTATTGTAAAGTCATATCTCCTCTTCCACTCATTAATTATTGTCTTCCATTTCCTGTGTCAGATGTGAATCAGAAAATAGGGACTCAAGGCTTACAAGCTTAGCAACTTACCATATAGCAGCTGAGCTGTGGTAACTCCCCATGTGCTCCCTCTTAGCCCGTAATGAACAAAGGCAGTGTGACTTTGCTGTACACAGGCCTGCAGTCGATGCAGTTTGGATTAACCTCCTTTTATTGTCAGCTAAGCTGACACTGATAGTGGCCATGGCCCAGCTAATGTTCAGTCCTCATATTGTAAGACTTTGCCTTTAAATCTGGGAGCAGAGCTCTACCAATATAACTATCTGGAAAGCTACGATGATTTATGTGCTGTCAACATACGCTAAAATAAAAAAGGACAAAAAAGCAGCACAATTACATGATTATCAGCCAATGCCCCTCGGTTTGCAGTTTTTCAAGCATGAACTGCTCAAACTTTGGATCAAGAAGTGAAGCAATCTGTTTCTCAAGTGCAAACAGGGAAAAGTTATATGAGTCTTCCAGCAATTTCAGGCAAATATATCACAGAAGCAGCATGCTTAGCCTTTTTACTGTGCATCTGTCTGATTTCCCTGATATATAGTAAGAGTCAAAACTCTAATCTCTTTTAGCTCTTTTTTATTGTCTCTGCAGCACTAACTTTGAAAAATGGCCTTGTCCCCAAAGAACTGCACACAGTCCATGTAGGGAAGCTGTTAAAATAAATGCTTTACGTAAAAAATATTGCAGACGAACTCGGCTCTGAGGGTTTTAGAGCTACAACATATAGATATAAACCAGAGCAGCTAAGTATGAATGGAGGTCATACTCCAGTAGAGAAGGGAACTCCCCTGTCTGACAGTTGTTGCACACAACCTCTGAAATCAACAATTCCTTCTCTTCTTTCTCTGGGCTGCAGTGTTTTAATAAATGACTATTCTCATGGTAATGTCCTTCTGCCTTCCTCCCCACTGACCTCAATACACACCATGCCGATTCATAAAGTTTCTTCTCTCACTGGATTTGAGAGCTTTCTGGAGGTCTTATTTGTGCTGTTCTGCCTGAGAGACATCTGGCTGATTTATAGACACTAAGACACAGACGAGAACAGTGTTGGCTGCCCTACCTGAATATTGTGTTTCCTACACACTGTGTTCCCATCTCTGCCTGTGCCATGGTCTGATTTCTGATAGTCTGTGTGTTGTTCAAAGACAAGAGCAAACTTTCTGCCTCAGAAAAGCTTCTGAGATCCTCAGGAATGAAAGTATGTTTTTCTACCTGTATTCCTCACAAAGTAGTGATATCTGTGTCTAGACACTGATTGGGGAAATTCAGGCAAGGGATAATGTGCAAATGAGAACATGATTCAGTGGTGGGAAAAATACAGACAAATATCAGGTGCTTCAAAGGCTGAATCACAAACAAGACAGTGAAAAAATCTAAGAATGCAGGAGATGATGGAGGAGCTTGACTTGGCATTTATCTGTTTATTCCAACAGGATATGCAGATTCCGCCCTTCTGACATCACTGCCTCATCTCGCCTCATCGGTGCCTCATGACACAACCCCTCTCCACAGCACTGAGTCAGCAGCACTGTGTGATCTCCTCTTGGCCATGCAAGATGGTGAAAAGCTGCCCATAATGGTGAAAGCATAGAGGGACCTCTAAACAGGTCCCCAAAGGGATTAAAAAACTCATGGTCATTTTATGAGAACCCCTCCCAGGAAATAACATGTGCTTGGAAAAATTTACTGTACAGTAACACAGAAGTGTTCTATGGGAGTGCTCCCACAGCAGATGGAACAATAATTCATACTGTGTGTTCAAAGAAAGGAGCAAAGAACACTTGCACTTCACTCTGGGAGCTTCAAAAAAGCTGCCAAGCATATTTTCCCCTGTAACTAACAGGTACAGGCTGATTCTGCCTGCTGCACTCTTCTATAGGCCTGGACTGAAAGAATATTTCTTAAAGCATCCTTGGAAGTGTCCAAGGCCAAGTTGCAGCCTTGCACATGAAGAGGGGTTTGAAACTAGATGGTCTTTAAGGTCTTTTCCAGCCCAAACTGTTCTGTGATTCTGTGAAAGCATCACACACATGGAATGCTAACCCTCTTCCCCCCCTAACAAAGCTGTTTCCTATTTTGGGAAAAAAAAAAGCCCAGAACAAAACAATCAAATGGAAAGAATCTGAAATATTCATATAATGGTTGAATTACAAGAGGCAATGTAAAGAGGAGTTTTATGTTGGAAGAAACTCAGCCACATGAAAACTAAAATATTGGGCCACTACCCCCAAGTCTGGTCTTAAACAGTCCCTGAGTCTCTAAACACAACCCCAAAAACATTCTGTGCTGCACCTCACTGTGTCATTCTATACAATAGGGCCAGATTTTCTTCCTGGAAAACCAGGTCCAGAGGCCAGGAGCCTCTTGTTGTATTTGCACATGCAAGTCCTTTTGTTGGGGGATTTAGGTCACAAGAGGGTAGGAAAGGCAGCTCTGAATCACCTGGCTCTTGCACGTGTTCCTTGCACATTGTGCAAAGGTTTCTGAACTCAACCTCCTTTCAAGACACACCCTTTGTTTGTTACTTTCTCTTAGGGCTTTTTCGCAACCCCATCCACTGCCAACACAAACAAGGTTGCAACATCACCCTCCAGTCTGTCTTCCTCTGCTCTAAATGTCAACCAGCCACATAGCGCTGCTCACTTGCTTAATTGGGCAAAATACCTGCTGTGGCAGCCCTGTGCCTTGACTGCCTCCAGGAGAAAGTTTCTTGGGAATGGTAAGTGACGGAACCTGCAAGTCGGTCTTAGTCACGTTGATACCAGATACCAAGAGTCTTGCCCAGGTAGGACACGCAGTTGGCTTGGCTGAGCAGCCATCAAGCATCTGTGAGGCAGCAGGGGAGGCTAAGGAGTAATTATCAGGGATCACAGTGGCTACTAGAAGTTGTTTCTGCAATTGCGGCGCTTTCTACTTGGCTGCAGTGCACACCCTGTGCATAGAGAGCAGGGGAGAGATGATGCCACCGTTTCAGTGTCATTTATCGCTGTGAAACAAATTGTGGGAACAAGTTCCACTCCTTGGATTTGGGATAACTAGAGCAGATCTCTTCTAACTAAAGGTGCACCACGACAAACACTCTGTGATTACTGTCTGTAAGCAGGTAGGAAACACAGGCACCCTGGAGACCCTCTTAACACCCAAATCTTGTCCACACTGGGAAGCAGATATATAATGCACTGAACAGAGGATCTCCAGCAAGCCCAGGAAGATGGAGAGTGCATGGTGCCTACACTCAGCCCCTCCACACAGCCACTACAGCTGAGATCAGCACGGCGGCCCAAGGACTCCCCACAGACGGTGGAATACAGGTCTGCCTCTGTCCGTGTTTTTGGCATGGCCTCCTGCTCAGACAGAGCTGTTGTGTGCGTGGGATGGGACAGCATCCTGTTCTCCTCCTGCCTGATGGGTGTCTTGGTGCTGGGCTGTCATTAGCCAGCGAGCCCCTGCCCAGCGTGGCACGCCAGGAGCCAGGCTGTGGGTGGTGCTGCTCACCGGCTGGAGGCGGCTGCTTTTATCAGCAGCCTTGATCAGGGGGATTTTCTCTTATTTCATTCTCAAGCTTCCTCCAGCCTCGGATTTGCATAAGATCCTGGGTTAGGACTAATCTGATCCCAGGCTGGGAACATTGCGTCAGGCCCAGTGAATCCTCCATGCCAAACTGTCTCTGGTTGGGGTGTGTTGGCACTGGGAAACAGAACCGTGCAGGGACAAATGACAGCTTGAATTTTCCTTAGTAATAGGAGGTGCCTGGCTTTGTATCTCGTTTAAACTCCTGTGCTATGTGGCAACTCCCAGTCAAGTTTCTATTTGTTTACAGCCCTTGTAGCCAGGTGCTTTCCATGTTCACTCCAGGTTGCTGAAACAAAAAGTGTGTCCAGCCTCCAGGGCTTGCCAGCAGCTATTGACTGATAGGAGCACACTGTCCTTGGTGGCAGGAGGGAGCAACTTGCTTTATCTATGCATTCCCTGGCAAGCAGAAGCAGTGGAGAAAGAGACATGTCTCGCTGGCCAGGTAAGGGTATGAATTCAAGTCTCAGAATGTAAATAAAAATGTGGCCATTCTGTTGGAGGAGTTAGAGGTGACAGGTTGCAAGTTCAGCCATGACACCTCCTGAAGGGCTGCTCGCTGTGGGCATGTGGCTGATTGGCTTTCCCAGGTCCCACTGGATTAAATTCATGAGCATGCTTGGGTTGGTTGGGGTTTCTCTTAAGGTTTTCACTTGGTAAAATGACAGAAGAGTGGAGGATCAGCAGTGCCAAGTGTCTGATATAGCAATCACCATCTGTCTTGCTCACCTTCCCATCACCACTTTACGGCCAAGAAGATGGCCTGAGCTATTTCTTTGCTGCCAGATTCACTTGCTTCAAGAGCAATTTGGCATCCTGAACTGGAGCTGTTTTTTTATAAAATATAGACACAGACAAGTCCTACTGCAGGAGGTACTATGAACATGGGGTTGTGATTGACACTGGGAGACTGCCCATGAGACACATGAGACTGCCCATGGCCCCAAATCCCTCAAGACTGGGCTGACCTACTGTAGCACATTGATTATCTCACTGCAATATTTAAAATATATACTTCCTGCCAAAAATAGTGTGCTTCACTTGCCAACTAGACTCATTCTAGATCTGTCTTGTGTCATTTCAGTGTCCAGTCCCTGGCAAGCCAAATCATTCTACAAGCTCTGAAACTGAAGACACAAAATCAGCAATGAAACAGTGCTGCTTGAGTCAGAGGTGCGAAGGAATCAGCTCTCCACTCCATGATCCATCCTCCAGCTCACAGCTGGTACAAATGGGTACATCCTTGGCAGTTCAATCACTACCGTCCCATTGGCTGGAAATGTTGTATTTTCTGGCATTAGAATATACACAGATCTATCTCAGATGACAACCATGAAACTAAATGTGCGGTTGTAATGATGGGAAAAATCTTCAGTGCTTTGTTTTATTTGATCAGTCCTCAAAAGTCAAGGTATCCTGCTTAGAGCATTAAAAAAATACCCTGTATTTTGTCCACTTACAAGCAACACATTGGCTCTGCTTCATAGCAGAATGTCCATTCTCTAACACCACATTTATTGGAATAATAGGAAAAGAAAAATTATTTTTTTTTTTAGGAGTGGGGGTTGGGGTGTTTAAAGTTTATGTTTTACTCTCAAGTCCAGAAATCTTTTTGTTCTGGTAGGAGCTGTGCCGCCTTATTACTGGTATTGGCTTTCTGTGCAGGCCTTCAGTAGGGATTTTACTCCACTGAGTTTTCTTGTTTTGGTTGGGGATGTTTTTTGTCCTGGTGACAATTTTGGGTCATGCCAAACGTCCACGTGAACATCTCAGTTACACAGCTGCAGCCCCACCTTCCTCCAAAGAAACACTGAGAGCATTCCTCCCCCTCACAAAGAGTGTGAGCTCTTTGCCCAGAACAACAGAGGCTTTCCTGGTAGCAAATACCTATTCCTCTAGTCACTCAAAGGAGAAAACATGTTGGTGACAAGTCTTTTCCTTTTTTTTTTTTTTTTTTTTGTTCTTTCCATAGGGAAGATTCTTGATTCCTACCCAAATTCTGTTTGGGCTTTTTTGTGTTTTTGGTGGGTTTCCTTTGTTTTATGAAAAAGGCATTGCCATGTACGGGGTGTTAAATTGCTGCTGAGCCCAGATGACGGTGGGAGGATAGCATTTTGCCATTTCCTTTCCTGCAATGCTGGCTCATGAAGCTGTGTCCCAAATCGCTGGCAGTGTGGCTTTGCAGTGTTGTGGACAGTGAGCTGGCTCAGGTAGCTGCAGCATACCCCACACCCTTGTACCACTGAGCAAGTGAAGTCAATGAAGAGAAGAGTTTGACAGTTAGTTTGACAGCTGTAGGAAAATTACTGTATATGATGATTAATAAATAGAGAATATTTATGAATGCCTTCCCTCTGAGAATCAGGCTAATAGTAATCATACTTTTCTAAATCCTATCTATAAAGTCATGTACATTTAGATAAACACAGTCATAGAGATTTTTCTGTTGGCATAAATACAAGGCAGAGTCCCAGCTCTCAATCTTTACTTCAGACTCCTGGATGCCAACCTTCCTTCTCTGTGAGGACAAAAAGAGAAACTGGCTCCAGAAAATATAGTCAGTGTTTACATTTTATTGAACCACTAGACATTGCTGTTGGCCCCATCATGAAAACAGTGCAGCAAAGAGTGCCTTTCATTTGCCTGTGCTTGGCAGAAAGTGTCGTTCTTTGGTTACTCAGCTGAAGTTGACAAGTTGCCCAGTATTTTTATTATCAGGTTGTCAGCTCAATCTCACTACTGCCCTCTTAATTTATTATTTTGTATTTCAAAATCACAGGTGTGACTCATTGCACAGCCAGAGGTTATAATGAAGTATCCCACTCATCCTTTAGCTCACCCTTTGTTCGAGACAATGCGGATTGCGGAAGGTTTCTGAGGAGGTAAGAGGATTGCAAAAGAGTCAAAGACTCCTCTTTTATCTTACCTATGTGTGGGCAGTGAAACTGCCTGATATGAAACCAGTTGGGTGCAAAGGTGGGCATGGAGGTTCATTTGTCATTGTGTCGAGGGTTGAAACTCAGAAGATGCAGCAGCTGTCATTAAAGATAGGCACCCAAACTTAAATCACCTCACCCTGAGGGTAAGTCCAGAGAGACAATCCCAAGATAACACACTTCTCCCAAGATTTCCTCTATGCTTTAGTTTCCAACAGGACAGAGGATGAAAACCAAGCAGGCATTTTTCAGTTTAAAAAAAATCTTATTCCCTGCATTTTATGATTTACATCTGGAAGTGACTCTAAGTGCAAGATTTTGCCAGCACTGTGCAAATAAGAATCCTGTGGCATTAGAGTTTTTGAAATATAAATATATGTTTCTTCGCATAAAGTGACGTATCTTCCAGGAGCGCAGTTCTATTGGAAAGAATGTCCTGCTGCTGATTATGAAAATGACATGAAAGTCATGAGCTGAATTAAATATTTTTCCATATGGGAAAATTGATGGGAAAGCTTCCTGGTATCATCACTTCATGTGAAGCAGAGGAAGAGATCCTTTTACCACAGAAGTGTCAAAATCCAGAGCTATTCTGAATCAATTTGCTCTTTTAATTGTCTTGTACAGACGTCTGTCTCTGCAGCAGAAATGCTGAGCTCATGCTACATGAAAACAACCCACATAAACTTGAGGAGATACAAACACAATTTGTTCCTAACAGAAGGAGCTTACAAAGCCACACACCCCAGTGTCCTGGCAACTCATCTCCCTCCCCAGGGGGAAGATGCATGTCCTATGTCCAGTCTGAGTACCCTGGAGCAGTGACAGGCAGGGGCAGAACTATGGGGGTGCTTGGCTTTTTTAAAGGGGCAAGGTGGAGCTGTGGCAATGCCAAAAGTGTTCCTGGTCTGCTCTGTCTCACTGCTGTGGGGGAGGAACTGGGACTCAAAGGCTGTCCACTGGCAACACAGAAAACTACACCAAGAGCAATGGTTCAGCTCTGCCGTATCCAATTTCTGTCAAGTATAGAATAATAGCTATCCAGCGAGCTGGGACATGCTTCACCAGCATCAATAGAGCTGTGCTTCAGAGCATCCCTCGAGGTAGCAAAGAATTATCCCCATTTTATAAATGAGGTAACTCAGGCACAGGGATTAAAGCCAGAATGTTCCAAGCTGGCTGCCTACTGCTAGGTATCTACACCCATATTTACGCAACTCATGGCCTGATTTTCAGAAGGGCAGGGCAATGAAAATTTTGGCCTGAGGGATTTGTTCACATACAGTTTACTGGTAACAACGCCCAGGATGGAAGCTTGGTCTCTACTACCTGTCTTTCACCTTAACCACTGAAAACATCCTTTCTACCACTAGCCAAAAGTTGGTGAAGGCTCCTGAGTGTCCCCATTTGCCATGCAGAGGTTCAGAGTTAGCAATGCAGGCTGGCTGCCTACGTGCTCTCAGCTAGAGACTTTTAAAGAGCAACAGCAGGAGTAAAACTGGTGAGATTTCTTTGCTTCCTTCTCAGCTTTTCAGAGCCCAGGCAGCTTTGCTTGACTTACAGTGCTTTGCTAAAACAGTGTATCTGGTGTGTAAACCTCTGTTCTGCCTCACACATGGCATCATCTTTCCCCTCTGTCCCTTCACCATGTCCTGCTCAGGACACCACAGCCTGGCTGAGCACAGATCCAGTGCAGAACCAGTAACAGACCAGTAAGAGAAGGGAGAAAACTGGCCAGATGGATATCTGAGCTGCTCAAAAGCACAAATACCAAGAGGAGCAAATTAATCCCAGTGCCCCCTCACCTCCCTTCTACATTCTCTTTCTGGTCTTTAACTGAGCCTCAAAAATAGCCCTGATTTATTGGAAACTCTTGAGAAGCAAGAAAATGTACAAAAAAACCCTACTCCCATACAATCAGCTAGCAAAACCCAGGAGGCAGAGCACTTGCTGGCTGGCTACAATAGAGCTTTGCAAGTGTCCCTGCTAAAATCATCCCTGCTAGGGGCTAATGTGATGCTTGTCTTAGCTTGTTAGAGAGCCTCGTTGTCTTTAGACACGTACTTGAAAAACAATGCTGGTGGTTGGTTGCTACCTGAGGGAAGAAGGACAAAGGATCTCGCTGTCTCTGTGGAATGGTCACTGGTCAGGTCACCCCAAGCCTGACCTGCAATACCAAGTGCATGCTAAATCCATTGCTGTCAGCCCTTGTGTTTTGTCTCATCTATGGAGTCCCAGCCACCTCTGACCTCTTCCTTCCCTTTCTTCAGGCCATGTCCTGCTCATGAGGCTCCTGCTCAGCTGCTCTGTAGCTTCCCCCCACCCGGAGGGAGGACAGGCAGGGGAGGTGACAACCTTCAGCAAAGGGTAAGGCTGGAAAAGAAGGAAGTGTCAGCTCAATCAGGTCAGCTCAGCCAACCAACTGCTGCTGTAATCCCTCTGCCTCAGGTCCCTGTGCTGTTCTGCTCGTGCTCTGAATGCTACTGTATGAGCAGCAGCCTTGTCCCCACAGTACTGTCAGCCTGCAGCATCCAGACATGGAGATGGGGAAAAGGGGTAAAGAGAATTTCCCAGAACTGTTTCCAGATCCTCCTCTTGCAGTGTGTTTCAGGAGCATGCACTTTGAGATGGACTTCACTCCAGAAGTTCAGAAGCCCAGAGTTGGCACCCTCTGATTTCTCCAGAAGAAAGCTGAGAGCTAGATACGGATCAATTCTTATGCTGAAGCTCATCTCCATACTCACAGCAAACCCAGAAGCTTTGAGAAGCTGTCAGTGACATGACCCCTGTTCTCTCTGCCCAGGTCTGAGGTGCCTCTTCTGGGATGGGAGCAACTGAGTCTCACCAATCTGTCAGCAACCAGGAGGAAGCCAGGAAACAAATAAACAATAAAAGTTGGTGCTGCACTTCATACAGCAGCCAGTGCATTATTCTGTGGTGAAAACAAACACTATTCTTCTCTGCCAGATAAACACACTTTATCCTATAAAGAGCAGCATTTTTGACTGTTCAGCAGCAGCCAAACTCACGATGGGAAAAATAACAGGTGTTTGTAAGACACTCCCTGTTTATTCACAGTGCTTAAAATAATTGCTTAAAAAAATCCAACAGAGATTTAATTTTCTATGCTCCCACATTTAAAAAAACAAAAACAAAAAAACCCCCTAAGCTTGGCTCATGGTAGTTGAAGGCAATTCATTATGAAAGGGGTGTTCTTTCTGTTGTGGTAGCAAAGAAACCTACTTATGAAAGCTCCTGAGGAGCAGAACAGTAAAGCAAATTCCTGCCTAGAACCAACACTTCCCTGTGCTTTTCATCAAACTCTCCAGGTGGAAGCTTTTAGTATCAAAACATATGATTTTATTGTCAAAACGGGATGAGCAGGGATTAAGCTCCTCCAGTTGCTGCCCATCATTGACCATCTCCAGCACTGCTTTTTATAAGGCAACGATGGCCTTGGGCTGGCTTATGCCCTTCCCTCTTGTTCTGGTGGTGGAACAGGAGATAAGTGCACTGCTCCAGTGGGAAAAGTATGTCCCAAAGGCACAGACCTTTCTTCAATCACTGCTTGCTTCTCCGGGAAATAACTGGCAATGGATCTTGATCAATAGACCACTTTCCAGCGCAATAGGCTGACACATGGTGCTGGAGGAAGAGGACAGAGACTCCCTGTCTCCATCCACTCTCCCCATGCTTGCTTACAGCACAGCTGGGGGACATCCCTGAGCCACCCAGGGGTGAGGGGACACTCGGTGCATGGCTGCTGCTGGGATTTGATCCTTGTGGTGGTGAATGGGCCACGGATAAAGTCCCTGCAGGAGCCACCCAAGACAATACAGCATCATTCCTCAGGGCTACAAGATTCATGAGACAACGATTGTGGTGGTTCTCTGTCCTCAGGACTTTCCTTTCCTATGGGGAATGGCTCTCCTTGAGTGGTTCCCTGCAAGCTGTTGGAATCAGTCACAGATGCTAAATAGCTCCCTGGGAAGCTGGAGAAAACCTGGAGCACTAGCAGCTCACCTAGCAGCTCACCTAGCAGCTCACCTAGCAGCTCCCCAGTGCTGTCCCACGCCCCAGGGAGCAGGTGGCCCCTGGACTGCCAAGCCAGGTGACAGGTGGATGTAGACACAGCCTACCCCTCACCTCCAACACGGGACCGAGACATCCTGATGCTGGGAATAAAACACAGCCACATTTTAGACTTTACTGTTCCCACCAAGGTGCAGGAAGGGTTACACAGCCCAAACCTTCCTGGGAGGGCTCACATATCTCTAAGCAGTGGGCATGAGAGACAGGCAGACGGGGTTTGTGCAGACGAGGGACCGAGCAGGGCTTACAGTGGTTATTATCTGTGTTTCGGCAGCGTTCCCGGCTGAGACCAGCCCCTCGTGGCACCGCCAGGCTTGTCACACACAGCGGCCTCTGGCCTGAGCAGAGGAGACAGATGAAAGGCAGGAGGGGAACAGAGGCACAGGGGAGAGCAGTGATCTCCCCGGGGCTGGCAGGAGCGGCGTGGGGCGGTGTGGGCCCGGCAAGGTGCCGCTGTCTCACGGGATGCTCAGCGGTGTCCGCTCACAGGGCTCCCCCAGCCTGTCTGTGAGACAGAGCCCAGCTTCCCAAAGGACATTCCCACAGGCAGAGAGGGCAAGATGAAAGAAGGCGGCTGCAGTGCGTAGCGGGGCAGGATGAAAGGGTTCAGAGGCCGGAGGAGCGGAGAGAAGGCAGTGACTCAAAGAGCGGAGCCAGAGGCAGCGGCAGCCGCCGCACACAGAGCGGCTCTGGCGCTGGGCACACAGAGCCCTGCAGCAAAGCACGGGGGCCGACAGCAGCCCGCAGATCAAGCCCATCCTGAGCCCAGCGAGACTGAAAGCGTCTGAGCAATAAAGGATCTCACACTGCTCCAGGGCCGGCAGCTCGAGGTCTGCGGGGCAAGGCAAGGCTTTATGTACAAAAATGAAATACAACCAAGTCCTCTGTAGCCGCTGCACCGGCCTGGGCAAAAAACAGAGATGGGAAAAACGGGATAGGATAAGATAGGATAGGATGGGATAGGATAGGATAGGATAGGATAGGATAGGATAGAATTAGACTAGACCGGAACAGAATAGAATAGAATAGAATAGAATAGAATAGAATAGAATAGAATAGAATAGAATAGGAATAGAATAGAATAGAATAGAATAGAATAGAATAGAATAGAATAGAATAGAATAGAATAGAATAGAATAGAATAGAATAGAATAGAATAGGAATAGAATAGAATAGAATAGAATAGAATAGAATAGAATAGAATAGGAATAGGAATAGGAATAGGAATAGGAATAGGAATAGGAATAGGAATAGGAATAGGAATAGGAATAGGAATAGGAATAGGAATAGAATAGAATAGTTAAGGTTGGAATGGACCTCTAAGATCATTGAGTTCAACCATTAACCTGGTACTGCTAGATCTGTCACTAAACCATGTCCCTAAACACCACATCTATACGTTTTCTGATAACTTTGCAGAGCAGTGATTCCACTATGTCCCTGGGCAGCCTGTTTCAGTGTTTGACAACCCTTTCAGTGAAGAAACTTTTCTTGCTATCCAATCTAAACCTCCCCTGGTGCAACCTGAAGCCATTTCCTCTTGACCTATCATTTGTCACCTGGGAGAAAAGATTGACCCCCACCTGTCTGCAACATCCAGTAGTTATAGGGAGCAATAAGGTCCCTCCAAAACTTCCTTTCCTTCACACTAAACAACCCCAGCTCCATCAGCTGCTCCTCCTTAGACTTGTGCTCCAGTAAGACAAGCAGCAAATGCCCTTTCTTAGGCAGGATCTTACAAAACAAGTCAAGAAGCAAAGCTCGTACCTTTGCTTTGGTGCCTGTCAGGCACCAAAACCCATGAAACCTTATTCGAGATGGAAAAACCCACACAAAGTGGCATTTCCAAGGCACCCAGTGCCTTTCAGCTCGGGATCTATCTGTCAGCATGCCCCTGGGGCAGATCTACGTGCCTGAATCTCCTTTGCTAGGCAGGCAATCACCGGCCCTGTGCAGCATTCCATCTCCACTGGAGCGATACTGGTGACTCAGCGCTTCCCCTGCAAGGCACTGGAGAGCCCTGCTCCAGCGAGGGCATTACAGCAGCAGCCCAAGTGCAGTAACTGTGTGGCTGAGCAGCAGGGATTTATGAGCAGGCAAAGAAAGTGAGAATTATAGGTGTCCAGTCCCTATGACAGAACCACCATATATTTCCTCCAACAAAGCGTGTGACAACAGCTCCATAAATTCACATAGTAACAGAAGCGAGAGCCAGCTCATCATTGCAGCTATTTCAGGAGCCAAGTAGCACTCTGTGCTTATTGCAGAAGTTCACAGTTAGTTAAAAATAAGCATTAAAAAAGTCACTTTTGGGCCCTGGCTGAATAAGGCTTTTTATTCACGATGCCCAGCATTGCGTTCTGCCTCTTCTCCTTTTATGCCTACACAGACTCTCTTTGGCAGAATTTCGTGTTAGGCACTGTCAGCTTCCTTCTAAAGAAGCTTAACTTAGGATGTGCCATAATCAATTGTAAAACTTAGCAGCAACTATGAAATACTTGATCCTTCTCAATACCAGCAGATCTGAAATGTGCTTTAAAAATTCTTTCGCTCCAGCCCATTAAATATCTAAGAAGAGCTTCCCTGAGATGTAATTGCTGAAGAGAATAACCCCGATATCCACAACATGCTGAATAGTTTTTTTAATGCTGTCTCATGATCAGATTATTTGCAGTACCTGTCAGCTAATGTGCTGTTTTCATTGCTAATTTAACACTTCTTCCTAAAGGGAGAAGGGGGAGAGAGTGAAAACAACTCTTCACAGTGAACTGGAAATCAAAAAATAGCTGTGTGTTTTGTTGTCACTTCTGCTACTCTCTTTTCTGACGTATAAAGAGAAGCTCACTTTAATATGACTAACTCCCCTTTAAACATGAGAAATATCAAGTTTCTCTGAATCCCATGGCTTTTATTCTTTCTTCTTGAAGCTTTAGGCAAAATTTGAAAGAGACATCTCAGCCAGAAAAAAAAGTTGGAACTTTCTTAGGTTAAGGCTTAACTTCAGCAGTGATTGGAATATAATTTTCCTATAAGAAAAAAATTTGGCATCTTAGTGAAAACTGAAAGATAAGAAATGGAAATTAAGGCTTGCTGTCTGTGAAGCTGGAGCTCTAGGGCCCCATTCTCCCCCAGAGCCTGCTGTCCTGCTCAGACTTGGTTTCCCATGCAGCACCTTGCACTCCTGTCCATTAATCCCCTTTTCCTGGGAGCCTTTCCTGAAGTCAGGACAACAGGTTGGAAACCTGTCCTTGGAGTCTGATGAGGACTTGGTGTGTGTGCACTAAAAATTTGCTGAGGCATATCCCATCACATTTTCCCAGGGTCAAAATTATTCAGATTAGCAAAGAGAGAGGAGATTCTTGTTTGGTTGGTTTAGTAAGAAGGTGATGTTTTGTACAGAAATGACATAACTTTGTAGGAAAAAAAAAAAAAAAATAAGGTTACTCAAGAGCCAGTTTAAAAGAAAAGTGTTGAATGGAAAATTTTCAGCCAGCCCCACGGAGATCCCTTCTTTATCTCCAGGTTTGGAAGAGCTGCTGCTCTGCTCTCTGTGGTGGCTGGTGTCACTTTGCACGCTCCCCCAAGGGCAGCAGATTGCTTATGCGTTATTTCTTTTGCATAACACCAGCAGTTACAGTGGGCCTGGGTGTTCGAGGGGTTTTTTTTATACACATTGTTTGCTGCTAACAAACTCAGGAAGGAAATTTACAGTCTTGAATGGGGAGTGAGGTCTGCAAGACGTCCCAGGCAGGACTGAGCTGCTGAACCTTGCAGTGCCTCAGCCAGCACAGGAAACATTTGTTCTGAGCAGCCCCATCTCCTGTCCCCCTCTGCTCCAAGCACAAGGTTTATAAACAGGTCATGGTAGTTTCTTTTAATTTTGCTTTTTGGGTTTTTTCATCCTTTTTCTTGGAGTGTTTCATTGATTTCTGTGTACAAGATTATTTACTAGAAATAAATGACATTAAATCGACAACGTGCTTGAGCAGAAAAGCTTGGGAGGGAGATCCTCAGCTTTTGTGGTAGAACATCTACTCTTCTTGGTTGGATGATGTTATACTGGTTATGCTAAATTAAATGTCCTTGTTCTCTACCTTTGTTCACACCTTGGAGACCAAATATTGCACACAAAATTGGAGGGCTTCCCGTGAGAGAGCAGGGCTCGGAAAAGAGGGTGCAGCAAACATGGAGGACAGAGAGAAAAACTGTAAAAGATCAGCATGGGGTTTCATGCAGTGATCTCCATCTACATTATTATATTTCTATCTGACAGCAGCTCTTCCTGTTCAGCAAATTCACTCCACCTCATCGTTCCCAAACCTGACATGTAACAAAACCCAGTAAAATACTTGTTAACTTAAATAAATAAACAAAGACACACAGAAGATGTGACTGTTCAAAGCCTAGCAGCTTGCACTTGTGCATTTTTGTCTCCTCATTAATCTGTTTATGAAAGGGGTTTGATTAGTTCCATATATTCAGCTTCTAAAGTTAATACCTTAGTGGTCTAAAATGTTTGTACCAAAGCTAACATTGAATTTTCTCTCTGCTGCAATAAACATGTAAATATGAACTGATTCATGCATGCAAACAATTTCCAAGATTGAGTTCAAGAACACTTTTCAAATAATGTTTAAAACGCTATGCTGGGAAACAGCACAGCGCACCTGTTAGTTTATTCTGGCTAGGGAGACTTCATACGCCCCTGTATTTATGTACATTTGTGTCTGGTACAGAGACTCACATATTTTTAATTATTATCCCATAGGATAATTTAAAAACTGCAGGAGTTCTGTACAGCTATTAACCCAGCCCCTCTCTGATCCCAGCCCCATCTGCACTCACACAATCCCAGTCTGATTTCTGCTACACACTCCTCTCTACGTGTTGCAGCACAGCTAAACCGTGTCTTAAAGCGGGCTCCCACCCCTATCAACACTTCAGCATGTGCTAAGCCCCATTCCCATGGCCAGGCTGGGTTGGCTTCCACGCAGACAGTTAAGTGCATGTATAAATATTTACAGAGTTTGAGGCATGGTCTGCATAATTAGGTTTCCATAGCAATTAGCCCAATATCTTGATTAAGGCCCGAGGCTGCTTTTATTATAATAAAAAAATAATACAAACCTCATTATACTGAGATGATGAAACCAGAGCACTCTTACGAGAAGAGAGTAAATGTTGGCTCAGCAGCAGGGAATGGACTTAGCAGGGGCACAATGATAAAGCAAATGAAGGTGACGTTCTGCTGTGTGGGGAAATACTCTGCATCCCAAAAGACAGGTTTAAGATCTGCTGAGGAATTAGGCATCTTTGCTAAGAGCAGCTACAGCCTTACTTTTTCTGGATTTTAAACCTGTTTTTTGTTGCTGTTTTTAGCTAGCATTCTTAGAAAAATGGTGTTTGCTCACATGGTAGAGAAATGCCTACAGCTTTGTCTTTATCTTAGAAATCTTTGAGCAATTTTCAATATTAGTAAAGAACCCTCACTGAAAGTGCAAAACACAGGGTCAGCAGAGCAATAACTTCTTTGCTGAGAGAGCATTTTGTGTCTCAACAGTTACTAATATTATACATATTAATTACCATGAGCAGCAATCCATGAAGAAATTACCTCTACAGAGCAGTTGTGCTTCTGCTGTAGGTCTGCTGCAGCCATAGGCAGAGAGGTCAGTGCTCCTGGCTGGTGGGACAGAGAGGTGCACAGAAAAACTCCCCAGCCTTGTCTCTCCACCACATGTCTGCACTGAGTCCATGAGGGGCTGCCACTAACCCTGTAAACCTCCAGCAACAAGTCCCTGCTGAACAGACACTGACAGCAATTCCCACTGAAACCAGACTTCAGCCAGCAGTTGACCAGTGTTGAATATGCTTTGTCTTGTTTTATTATTTGGACATCATTATTTTTCTTTCTGCCTCATCAGTTTTCCTTTTCTTATGTGAAAGCTTCACAGATGAAGTTTCAATACAAACTGAAACAGTTCTATATTCTTTTATTAAGGTTTTTAGAAAGGGAAGTGTACTGTTTGGAAAGCTGCAGAGTACTGTTAGGTCCCTGGCAAATCTAGATTAAGCAAAATGGCAGCTCATTAGCTTTCATGGACAGGCATTTAAAGTACTTAAGAGGGGACATAGAGCACTGCCCTTTACATTTACTTTGGCACTAATATCAGATTAGAAAGAGAAAGGTTATTAAGTAAAGGTAATTGTCTGCTTTGTAGAGGGAATCTTTCTGAGGTACAGCCCGAGGCACTAAACTTTAAGAAGGTTAATTGTCTCATGGTGGAAGTCAAGCTATTACTGTTATTATGGACAGTTAGGAAAAATTCAGCCTGACATCCAAAGTCCAATAACGAGTCTCAAAGATGGAGTCGATTGGCTGATAGCCTCAGGCCTATAATTAGAAAAATTGGCATTACGAAAATAGGGGTGAGCCAGTGGTGAGCCCTGTCTGTGCAGATGTGGTACAGCAGCTGGGGCCAGACAGGGGCACAGGGGTGCTCCCACAGCCAGCCAGGAGCTGAGCCTAGGAAAAGCCCCCAAGCTGGGTGAGTGGAGGATGGCCTCAGGAGAGATTTCTGAGGAGGATGTGATGCTGACCCCAAGTGAAGCCAGCCTGTTTTTGCTCATTCTCATATATGACAGAACAAAGCACTGGCCCTAAGAGCTGTAGAGGTTTGGCTGGGAGCTGGCACTTGCAGCTGATTCCACCCTTTCAAAGAAGTTTACATTCTGTCCAAAGTGCCCAGAAAATGGTTAAAGGTTTTAATCCTCCTGCCTCTACTCATACTCCTCCTTCACACCTTGTTCAAGTCCCCTCAGTGCCTCTATGTTCCCCTTTTAAGAGAAACAGCAGGAGGAAGAAGCTCAGTTGTGCCAGGATATAACTATGAAAAACATGCTGAGGGACAAGTCAAGGCTTCTTCTGCACCTCTCCTGGGCACAGGTGGGGAAGACCAAATATTTGGATGTACAAAAATACCAAAATGTTCATGCATGTGATTCTGGCTCAGACTTACAAACTGCTAGCAGAAACCTCACCAGGAAGCCCACTGCAAACATCCCCAGGAATAATGTTTCCCTCCATTTGCAAATATTTTATTTTACTGGGGAGGCTTGAATAACAAAACTCCATCTCCTAGACAGCAAAGTTCTGGCTCAGCAGCTCTCTGTCCCCTCTCCCAGGAGAGACAATCACATCCAGACCCAAAGAAGAGGTTCACTTTCCAGCTCCCATATTTCCATTGTATTTTTAACCCTAGACTGGGGGTTTCTCTTCAGGTGCAGGAAAGCCTTTTCATCCATGAATCCACGTCTGTGCCACTCCAAGTATTGTCTTACTTGGGTTTCAGCACTCTGGGTCTGTGCAGGCAGGAGATGAGGATATTCCATCCCCACAGTTCTCATGTGCTGTACCAAGGAGGGACAGCTGTGACCTACACAGTGCTGGCAAAGAGCTCTGGGATGTTTTACACTGCAAAACCCTCACCTGTTCTGCAAGAAGACAAATATTTCTTCTGTGTTTGCATCAATATTTAAACACCTCAACACATCCTGCTGACAGCTTAATGGTAAAAGTCAGCTTGGACATTTTCCTACCCCGGGCTGATTTTCATCTTCCAAAGCCCCCAGCAAACTGGGTCTTTGCTGGTGCTCTTAAGAGAAGGAACTGTCACCAACCACACTACACAGATGGGAGCAACAAGGGGACACAAATGCAAGGAGCTTGTCCCCAGATTCTATGACACAGCACAGAAATTGGCTGTAGAGATACACTGCAACCTGAGGGTCTCAGGGCAGCCTTCTCTGCCAAAGGGAACTGCAGGTCCAAAGCTGGGACCTGCAGGATCACAAGCAACCCTGGACATGATAACCACAAAAAAAAAAAAAAAAAAAAAGTACAGGCTAAAGGAAAAATATGAGTCACACAGGTTAGACAGGGGGATCAGTGAGGCAGGGACTGATTTAGAATAATCTCCTGTTCCTCACTCAAGCACTCCAGTGTGCTGCTGGGAGTGTTTGCCCTCAAGACCCTGATTTTGAGCTGTCTGCCGATGGCTGGCTAAGGACAAGAGGAAGGTGTGTGAAGGTGCTTCAGTGACATGATGTGATTCATCCAGAGACACATATTTCAAGTAATCCCACTGGACAGGACAGGCCAGGTCAGTGGGATGGCTGTGCTCAGGAACAAAGTCCTGCAGTCCAGACTAGACAAAGTGTCTGGGACCCAAAGCTGTGCATTCCCTCAGAAAGAATTTTGGGTAGAAACAAAAAATAGGAAAGGAAGAGCAGAGGCTGACATGATGGTATAGACTAAGCAGGGAAAGAAGCTGTCCCATGCTCCCTCAAAGCCTAACATGAAGATGACCCCTGAGCTACACACCAGCTGTGAGGTGACTGATGTCAGGATAGAGAGGGGCTGCCCCTGCCAGGGCTGTCTCAGGGCACTTGCAAAGGTACCACTTGGCAATGGCAGCACGGAAAGAAACTGGAGAGGACCTTGGGAAAAGCTCTTTCCTCGAGTAAATGAACTCTTTGGAGATCAATCCTGCTTTGCTTGTTCCTTACTTAAGGCTTTTGTTTGCTGAGCTTGGCCCTGTGCTGGTGTGTAATCTGTCACACCATCTCCACTGTACTGCCACTGAGAAGAGTACCAGAACCCAGCCATTGCAAATAAACATTCTTGATAGTAGCTGCTAAGACATAGGTAAACCAAAAAAGCTTCAACATACCTACTGTTGGTAGCATTCCCTGAGTAAGAAAGCACAGAATTAGGCAGCTCATGGGTTGAATCAGAGCTACCCTACACCTTTGGCCTTGGCAGCTGTCCTACAGCAGGGTCCCCAGTGGGTGACTCCTGAGGTGACCTGCTGTGTTACCCCTGCTCAGGCTTGAGGAGACATCTAGTAATTAATGGAGCTGAGCCCTGCCTCACACATTCTCCCCTGTATTCTTTGTGAGGACAATTAAGCCATTGAAAGAAGAGCATGGGGTCAGTAAAAAATCCTCCTGTACATGGGGTCCAGTAGTAAATACTCTATACTGAAGTGTGCTGATTCATGCCACTGGATGTTACCTGGAACAGACAGCACAATTAATCTCTCCCTTCAGCTCCTGAGAAGTGCCTTTTGTTGTAGGACCACAGCATAGCAGAGTATCACTTTACAGCTGAAGAAACCAATGTGTGAGTTGATACAGAGATTTCCTGGAGCACTGCAGCTTTCTCATGGTACTCCCAAGGAATGAGGGCCAGTGCAGAGTGTGAGCTGATCACTACACTCTCCTCTGTCCTTATAATCCAGGTTGGTAAAAGGCCAGGCCTTTGGACTTCCAGTCTAACACCATGTCCACTAGACCATGCTACCCTTCCCATTGCTTCTTCTTAGGTCATTAATCTTCTCCCTGTCCCTACAACTGCTCTTTCAAATCTGCTTCCCCTGCTGGAAGGGATCAGGACCTTCCATCCAGCTCAGGAGAATAAGGACAGGATGAAGACATGAGCTGTAGGTAGCAGTTTCCTTGCAGCATTTTTCTGCTGCCAAGGATGGAGAAAAGATGGCCCACGAGCCATGGAAGCTGGCAGAGTCCCCGTGAGGCCATTCTCTGCTGGCCAGCCTCGCTGATATGCTGTAGAACAAGAGCTGGCCAGCACCCACAAGGCAAACCTGCTGCCGAGTGCAGGAGAGCTCCAGAAAGGTTAAAACACTCTCCCCTTTTCACTCTGATGTCTCTGCAGCCCCTTCCTCCAGCCAGAGCTCCACTTAATAATTAATTGGAGAAATATGCCCCTTACCAAGCAGCAAGCAGGACATTTAGATCCTCCAGAGAAAAGCTAAGTCTCTATTTCTGTAATGACTGGCAGCAGGAGATAGGAGGCATTTACAGAAGGAGGGTGGAGTGCTGTCGCCGCTGAATCAGGCTATCAACCTATTCTTGCCAACCACTCCAGGGCTCAGTGCAGGGAATTTTCATCCCTTCAGCATCTGCTGAGCTGAGCTGGTCACAAGGTGAAGGTTACACCGCAGTGGCATGGAGATATCAGGGAGCAGTACTTTCCCAGAGAGATAAAGACCAAAGAAAAACATGGGAGGCCCAAGCAGAAGGGGGTCCCAGGCCAAGGATCCACTGCTGATATTGTGCTTCTGTCTCCTGTTCCAGCAAGACCAGAACACCAAAGTATGTGAGATTTTAGCTCAGAGAAAATAAAAAAAATTGCCTTCCAGATCATTCCCTTACCAGGAAAGCCATCAAAAGGGGCTTCTTTTCTCGCCTCAATGCTTTCACATGCCATCCAGCTAGGCAGTTCTGGCACTGGCTGGGATGCTTGGGATGTTTCTATTCTGCTTTGAAGCTGTCTGTGCTTACAGGTATGTCTATAATCCCACCCAGTCCTGTGCCATGGTCCAGTGAGTAGGACATCACACTGGAAGTACAGGGAAATGAGGTTTGTACTCCTCCATATCAAAAGAGGGCCTACAAAAGAGCTGCAGAGAGACTTTCTACAAGGGCATGTAGCAAAAGGGCAAGGGATGGTGACTTTTTAAACTGACTGAGAGCAGGTTTAGATATAGCTAGAAGGAAGTTTTTTTTATAATGAGAGTGATAGTGATATAACACTGGGAGAAGTTGCCCAGAGAATTTGTGAATACCCCATCCCTGGGAGTGTTCAAGACAAGGTTGGATGGAGTTTTGAGTTTTGAACAACCTGGTATAATGGAAGGTGTCCCTGTCCCTGGCAGGAGGGTTGGACAAGGTGACTTCAACAGGTCTCTTCCAACACAAATTATTCTATGACTCTACAATATGTATTGGTTTGTTCAAGCCTCAGATGTTCACTATATCTCCCAGATATGAATTTTCACTGCCAATATAATCTGAACAAGAATTCCTTACAGAGTGACCTGAGGTCCCCTGATCAAGAGCGTTAAGTGTTATTGTCCTAGTCAACTGAAGTAGAGGTAATAGCTGTAAGATTAGTTATATTTATGGTACAGTCCTTATCATCACTCATTTTATGTGTGCTCTGCTCACCAATCCATATTTACTGCTTGGAACATTTTGGGCCCTTATACAGCCTCATAAATCCCAGTTAATTTTGATTCAGGATGGGCAACAATACATCCTAAGCTAGTAGCTAAGCAAAGATCTAGCCAAAAAAACCCTACAAGAGCTTTCTTCTGATGGGCAGCATACCATTCACATGCTACCAAATATCTGTGTGCTGTGAAAAAATGTGGTATTTGGTGAACAACTTAAAAAGCTGGGGCTAAAGCTATGTTGAAGGTTTAACTGACCAGGTCATCAGTAAGTTACCATAATTCAAAATATCCCAGTCAAGGTGCTAGGAATTGCCTTTCATCATTTGTGTCAGATTGTATAATCAATAAGGACAGATAACGACTTTCAATGTTATTTTAAAACTATTGTGTATATATATTCCTAACCTCCTTTTTCCATTTGCAGGTATTGGGCTCGGAGTAACTAAGAACCCTGAAATCACAGACAATAGGATAAATGCATAACTAAATGTTGCTGTGAAAGCTTCCAGAAACAATATGATTTTTCTGGCAGTTACAAGGTATTAAAAATACATTAAGACATAGTGGAAGAGACTATTGATACTCACTGGAGGTGATCTCATGATCTCATATAATGGAGGTCATGCCAAGTCATGACAAGAAATTGCACAACAGTGTCTAGTTTAATTTCTCCAGTACACACTGTGCTGAACTCTCACTGTCCTGAAATACCTGGTTTTGCCATAAAACAAGAGATATCTTGTCACTTGCCACCAAATAGTCATGAGATCTCATAAAAGAGAGACCTTCTCTTCTTAAAGGTTCAGTGGCTTTCATGGTTCTGTGGTGGCAGGTGGTGAGAGATCAGAGAAGGAACAGAGCTGACCTCTGAGACCTCATTTCCTCCCACCCCTCCAGGGAGGGACACGCTGCCCAGGAGTCCCTCCACACTGCTCTCCAACAGTGCCCATCTGTTTACTCTGGAATGGCACCAGACCCATATTCCCTCTTTCAGTCCTTTCTGCCTACACATGTGGCATATTCATGAGCCAAAAAAAAAGCAAGTTCAGGGTAGATCCTCGTACTCTAAATATGGATGCAGGCACCCCAGTCCTGCAGGATGGGATTTCTGCTGGAGCAAAGAAGCCTTTCCTCCCCCCAGTTATCTTGTGATAAAAAGGCATTTTCCCCCAAGACTGACTCCTACTGGGGCAAAGAAAGAAACATTTGGTCCTTTCAGACAAGTGTCTTCTTATCCAGTAGGTTTTGCCCGTGTGCATCTGCTTTAGACACACACTGAGTACTTCCACCACGGTTTTCATCGTTCCTGGTTGGAGACACTTTGATATCTGCCCTCCTGTAAATGATCCAGCTGTTGTCCATGGCCAGTCTGATCATCCAAGCACTCTTCCCTCTATGTTAGTACATAGTCTGCCCATTTATTCTCCTTGACCCAATGACTGTCTGCTACACTGACCACATCCTACAGTGCCACCACACTCCTAAACCCAGGCTCCTGAGAAGAACCTGCCACTTATACCCCGCTGTAACAATTTTGCAATAAAGAGGAGCCCAGGAAACTGGCCAGTGTTGCTGGAAACCATTTTCATTTGGGTCAGGTCAAATTTGTGAGTCTGTGTTTGGGATAAATGGCTCACAAGCCAACTCGGACTTGCAGAGTGTATTTTGGAAACCATCATGAGCTCTATTTCAAAACACAGTGAGAAGAGATAGTATCTTTCATTATAAAACCCAAAACTTCACATTGGCTGCTCTCTTATTAATGGATTTAAGATGCCATTGTTTTGGGAATCCGAGGTTCTGACTTTTGATAAGCAGCAATTGGGATGTTCCTGAATATATTTCAGTGCCAGATACATTTGGTTCTTTCCTTTCTTGGATGCCTTTGCTTTTTCCCTGATAACAAAAGCTTTCCATCTGGGGCACCTTATGCAATTTATCCTTTTGTCTCTTCCACCAACAAAAAGGACCAAAAAAATTACTAAGACAACATCATGACTGGGCTACAGTCCCAGGCTGGCAGTCCCTAGCTTTGATGTTTCAGGCAACAAGGAGATTTTTCAGGAAGCCATTTCCAGGGGAGTTCCTCAATCTGCAGTCCCCAGCACATGTACATTTTCTGTGGTGCTTTACAGGTGCCACTAATGCCTTCATTAAAGAAAACGTAGCAAGGTTTGGGATCAGGGGTCCCGGTTCCACGAGCTGCCCTGTCCCATGTCCTTGTACCACACTGGATTTAGAGAGGTGGTGATGCAGATGAAGGAGGAGCAGCAGCTCTGGCAGGCCCTCTGAGCTACCTTCAGGACCAACAGCAGCAGCAAAGACCTTGGTGCAGGCAGAGAACCTGCCTAGGAATCCAAGCAAGCATCAGGGTAGCTGTAAGTGAGTGCAGTTGCCAGGACTACACTGATACTGGTAACCGACCCAGCCAGTCCAGCACCAAGTATTTTGTTACTAAAATCTCTGGTTATGCCACAGTGCAGAAATAACCCCCAGCCAAGGGCAGTCCCACAGGGAACAGATCCCCCCGTGCCTGTGCATCAGCTGAAGTCAGGTCACAGTGTGCAGATGGCAAGGAAGAGAAAAAGAAAAGAAATGCCTGTGTTTTACAAATAGGGGAACTGAGACACAGATGGGATAGGCAGCTAGTGTACAATCCTGAGTACATGCTGAGAAAAAGGAATGCTGAGATAAAGCCAGGGACTGAGCAAGTTCTCCAGAGTCTAAAGTCAGGGCGCCAGTCGTGATGTCAGCACTACACACATGCACACACACAACCTCTCTGGCATCTGCCCTGTGGGAAGCAAGGAATTTAATATTTATCTCTTGGAGCCTTTCCTGACAAATAATATCATGAATATCTGTACAGCCCTTTAAGAGCCTTGAACAGAAGGCTCCATCAAAGCAATGTATTAATAGTTTGTTTGTTTTTGAAAAAGGGAACAGATGGACAAAATCTTGGAAAAAGGAAGAGAGAAGCAAGATGTAATTCTATGTTGTAAAATTCCTTTCCCACTTCCAGAAGTGACTAATGCTCTCCACTTGGTGCTATTGTACAACAGAGACAAAAGGTAATGCATTTGCTACATTTTTTCCTTTTGGTATGTTTAGAAATCTCTTTATCGAGCAAAACTCCAGACTGCTGGCCCCACTCTCAACTGTTTTAATGAAAACCTGACATAGAATTGCCAGTTGATAAAGCCATTTCTGGCATTCTTTTATTTCCTTATCTCCCTTGTTCTTAGGGAAGTGATGAGGCATTGTCAGAGTGCCTGAGTGCTGGGTTGCAGGGGCCACCCCACGGCGGCTCTGCAAAGATAGATTTCCACTGACAGATCACTCTGCACCTCTCTAGGCAGACTCAAGCTGGCATGACTCTTCCTGCACCTCTCGAGGTCCTACTTACCTCACAGCCACTTCAGTGCAGTGTCCTTGTGAATATTTCCAGAAAGAAAACCCACTTTGTCCTGGGTTCATCATTGATTTGCTTTTAGAACTGCAAAGAACCTCTAGCACCAAACTCTGGACATGCCTTTACCTACAGATCCTTTAATAAAACAGCAATGGCCACTTGAAAGCTCACAACAAGAGCAGGAAAAGAGCTGAGTTTTCCTGCTTCCAAGAGCCTGTGCTTGAGCTGAAGCAGTCTGCATTTTGTGTTTGCACCAAGTGTAGACAGAAAAGCCCTTTCAGTTCAACAGAACACACAGTAGGGTCCAACAGCAAGCAAACATCTTCACAGCTTTTGAGGTGGCTTCCATCAATACCCACATAGCTCCTAACAGCTTCCAAAGTGATTTTTAAAGCCATAAATCTGCTTCAGCCTCATCCAGGCCTTTAACAGGCAGGTGAGCTGCCTGCTAGGTAAGGAAATGTGTTCAGTTCCACAGGAGCATGGCATGGGTTCCAGGCAGAAAGGGGTGACACTGAAATATCTTCCAGAAAGTAAAATTCCAACCAGCTGTATTTCATGTTTATGTTTAATTACCAAAAGGTCGCATATATACATGCCTGTATTTTCATATATGTTTATATGCAAGATCACTGCAAGCAAAGTTGAAAGTTTTCATTAAAAACATACCAGAAGATGAATGTTGTCAGAACATTTTCCTGTATCATAGCAAAACTGAAATCTCAGTAACAATAGGACTCTTACAGCTTTTCAATTCTTTACAACAGAAGGCTCAGCTGAAAGTGCAAAAAGCCAGTATAACTCCCCAGGATGGAAGGCAGCAGGAGTCATACAAATGCTCCTTCTCTAGCACCACAGAGCTCCTGAATGTCCTGAACTTCTCTTAGGACACAACTTTAACACCCTCATGTCCTGCCAGGGGCTGGAGCACAGTGCTGACAGACAACCACCACTACTATCTCTTTACAAGACATGGAATTTCTGGGAATCAGCAAGTTCTCACTGCTGATTCAGATTTGATCAGATGTGGCTTGAGATGATGCAGCTGGGTCTGAATGCCTTTGCTATTGAATGTACAAGCTGGAACACAGAACTAGATTTCCAGCCTTCGCTGAAGCACATTAATTACCTTTGCACAAGGTTTATGCACATCATCATAGGCAGAATTTGCCTGGCACTGCCCATCTACTCCAGAGGTTAAAAGGATGAGGGAGAGATGGAGGATATGTTCAGGAGCACAGAGGCACTGTAATTGGTGATAATCAGGATATCTTCATGTGTCTCAACAAGTGGAGATTGCTGGTAATGGGAAGAGGGGTGCTTAACTGTGTTCCCCGTTCCTTCCAGCCCTTCCTGCCATCCACACAGTCACACACTGAAAAATACCTGTGTAAGGAGCATCCCTGAGCTCCACCGACCCTTGTGTGCATGCTATGAAGAGCTTGGCATTGCCAGAGAAGACCCCATGGGAGAGGCAACAGCAGGATCATCCCAGCACTGCTGGGCACCTGGGGAAGAACAAAGCCATCCTGAGGAACACAAAATCCTCACAGCCTCGTGCCTCCACTCTGAGTTTGCCTACAAGGAGATGAGCTTGGTGCCCTGCAGAGTGTCCTGCCCCTCTGCAGTGAAAGGCACGGCAGTCAGGGGCAGCATTCCCTGGGCTCCAGCAGGGAGCTATCCTGGGCAAGCAGAGCTGAGCCCGGGCGTTCAGCACCAGCGGCAAGGGGAAAGCTCAGCCTGGACTCGGCCCCAGAGAGCAGCAGGTGTGGCCAGGGCAGAGACCTGGTCACCAGCCCTTTGGGACAAACAGGGGACAGAGGGGACACTCGGGCTGCCGAGTCCAGTCTCCTGCTGCTGGAAGTAAACACATCCTAGGACTTCACCAGGTTCATCTCAGAGCTGCTTCAGGTCCTTGTGTTTTGGTCTGGCTTTGTATTCCCAGCAGCTCTGATGGGAACTGCTTTCCAGCCTTTTTTCTGGAGTGGGGCCGCCAAGGTCAGCGCAGGGCAGCGCTGCCGTGATCTCATGCTGTGTTTTAACACGCAGAAACAATGTTTATACAGAATACAGCTCAAACAGCAGGTGTAGGGAAGCAAAGTGCAAGTTTTTCCTGCCAAGGCACTGGAGCAAGCAAGCACCCAAGTGGGCTGCATGCATGCCAAGGATGGAGCGAGCGTTTCATGTACAGCTACTTAGAGATGCGCTTGTGTCCGCACCAGGGTCAAAGACTTGTTACAACAAAGAGCTTTATAGAACACAGAGATGTGAGTCCTGCTCCAGTGTGCACGTGCTCTGTGTGCAGGTCTCCAGAGAGACTCAGCTGTGAAGCCAATTTTGCTGTGCAGGCTGGAGTAAGCCACCCATCATCTGTGTCAGCAAAGTGGGGACTCCTGTATTCCGAGATCCCTGGATGAAGATCATCGCTCAATACCAAATTCTTTGCAGCTCCATTTCACCATCTGACTTCTACAGCAGCCAGTGCTCTATATAGAAATGTCATTTGCTTCATCTCACAAAACCACTGATGAGCTGTTACAGGCCCAGATGTCAAGCTTTACAGCAGGGGAAAAAGAATAAAAATTTAGGTATCTGTGGTAGTTTTGTATTTTGTTTAATAGAAAAAGAAATTAGGCACTTCTCTGTCACAAATGCAAAGACAGCACTGAGCTAGTGGATGGACCTTCTCTAAACAGATTAAAGGGACTATCCATAGCATCAGAAAATAAAGTGTTGTGGTTCTTCTAATCCACAGTAGGAAGGAGTGATGGGGAGTGTGAAGGTACTGGCACGCCTGGAGAAAAGGACAGACACAGCCACTGCAGTGTCTGAGTTACAGCACGGTCAGTCCCAGCCTCACAAAAATCAGGGATTAAGGCACTAGAAGAATTTAAAGCAAAGAAAAATACAAAGACTTTAACATGGAAGGTGTGCACTCTTACCTGTGCTTTTACTCTCAGCCAACATAAGCATTAAAAAAGAAACTTCAGTAAAGAGATTTAGCCATGATATTCCAGAGGCAGGGTCCCTACAGGAGACAGAAGGATGATAAAAATGGCAGGAGCTGTGTGTGCTGGGAGATAATCTTACTTTGCATGCTGTAACAACTGCCAAGGGACAAGAAAAGCAGCAATTAATTATGATCATATTTTTTGAAAACTTCTGCTTTGAGAGTTCACTGTTAGTAAAGGAGCCAAAGGTTTTATTTTTAGAGCATGGGTTTTGTTTTGACATTGCCCAGTCATGAACACACAAAATCTCTCTGTGACTGGGGATGTAGCAGGGTGTGTGCAGGGGGTCTCTGGAATAGCTCCAGCCCATCCTGCCCAGGTGTCATCCAAATCTCTGAGCAGACATTTTCATTTTCCCTGCACAGTCCAAGCATATGCAAAAGGGTGAGAAACAACCTCCTGTTTCTTCTACAACTGAGCGCAGCGATATAAAAACCTCATTCTCTCTCCTTTTATGTTGCCCATAAAGCTCCAAATGTTGCTCTTAAATGGAGTCCCCCTCATGCATATAATTGAGTGAGTGATTTCTCAGCCACCTGCATTATGATTTTACTGGGCCAAATGTTGCCCATTTCCTCTGTTAAAGCACTTTTTGCTGAGTTTTCAGCTGCTGCTATGCATGAATTTTCCAGAGCAAGCGTAGACAGCAGGCAGTGTAGAACAATTAACACTTCCAGCTAACCTTATTAACTTCCATTGTGCATCAACAACAATATAAGATTCAAATTGATGCAACTTGCTGCTTTCTTAGAAACCCTGAAAATCCTGTGCACCTTCCTGAGAGCCTACATGCAGAAATAAAAAGCCCAGCAGTTCCAGAGATAATTCATTACCACCACACTGGAGTGAAGGCAATAGCTCCCTGACAGTGATGCGTAGGAAGGCTGGCTTCCTCTTGCTCCTGCCAGGCTGGATTTTCTGATGTCTAATAATGCAGCTGAGCTCAATTTGCAACCTGAGCTGCAGAAGGATTTCCCCTTCCTTTGTAAGACAGGTTACCAAAACAGCTAGAAAACAAAAATCTCCTTTACTTCATGTTTAGCTTATTTTATTTCATTTATATATATTTTTTCATGAATTGCTTACTAAAACATCATATGGGCATCACTGTCCAGCTTTCAGAGGTGTTTGAAAAACAGAAGAAACCATAACAATTTCTCTTCTACAAATAGGGAGACTAAGGCATCAAATGCCATGAGACATCCCAACACTTGCACAGATCACAGCTGAGTTTTCCCCAGCTCAGTTTTCTGATGGACCAATACCTGCATTGTCTGATACCTGGGAAAAAACAGAATAAAATGCTGACAGTCTCAGATTTGATAGAGACTACCATTATATCCCCTGTTGAACATTGTGGTTTGAGAAACATTATGGTGCAAGTACTGAAAGTCAGAAATCCTCCCAGATCATTAAAGCCAAAAGTTGTATAAAAAACATTTTTAGTAGCATTTTCTCATAAAGACTTGGTTTAACTTCAAAACCTGCTCTTCCCTACCAAATTGTTTCTAGGGGAAAACCAACCAAATACAAAGAACAATTTAAACAAGACAGACTCTTCTCTACATGGTCATGCTACCTTTATCAAGACAGACAACTCGGGGCAAATCAGACCAACTGCATCCACAAAAATAAATAATCCTAGAACAGTTCATGCATCATTTCCACCCCATGCTGCCTTCTCACTCCTCCTCTGCCCCTCAAAAACCCTTGGCTTGTACAAACATTGGATATTAGGGTCTCTCTCTTTCCCTGGTCTCTATATGGACTCTATTTCCTACCAGGATTTTAGCCCAAGGGTGAATTGCAGCCTCCTTCATCCCTGGGGAATAGGCCAGAGAGTTTCAGCAAAGGCTGAAACCCTTTGGGCCTGTCTCAAAGCAGGTTGCAACATCTAGCCTTAGAAACTTAGAAACTTCCCAGGCCTCTACAGCTTTTCCACAGCGAAAATATTTTTCACCTGAAATGTTCCATTTAATTTCTACCAGCAATCAGCTTTTTGACCAAATAAAATTCTTCTGGGTTTTTGTGGGTTTTTTTGCTTGCTTTGTTTGGGGTTTTTTGTTGTTGTTGTAGTTGGGTGGGGTTTTTTGGATTTTGGTTGTTTTTTAGGGGGAGAGAGAGTGGTGGTGGTGGTGTAATTTTTAAATTTTTGGTTTATTCTTCTATGTCTAGGTGCATTTTTATAGTTCATCAGACTTGGAAACACCACCCTCAGTACATCATAACCATGTCTTAGATAATGATCTAGCTGTGCTCATATTTTGCTGTCTTCCAGGCTAGTTTAAATGGATGTTTTGATTCCTGGCAAATTCACAAATTAGGTGACAAGGGGTAAATATGCAGTGCTTAACATGCAAAGCAAAATCAAGGACATGTTGATCTTGGTTTGGCTTTACATTCAGTGTAAACAAAGTCCTGCAACTTCCATAAAGAAAAGCTAAAAATTAAAGAGCATGACTTTTCTTGGGGTTTTTTGTCCAGTGGAAATGTTTTGCATCCCTGATTTAGGGTTTAACTCCTTCCTGTTGCTGTGTAGGCAATTTCTTCCAAGCTGGGTAAGGTTTATGGAAAGAGCTGCCACCCCTTCCAGCCTGACCTACTCACCTTCTTTCTGGAGAAATAGGTCACAAGTTACGATAAGTGGAAAAGATCCAGTAATCCTGCCTTGTCCTCTTCCTGGTGGTGCAGAATTACATCCTATAATCTGTTTTCCAGGGCAGAGCCTATTATTTTAAGAGACAGGACACAGACCAGATGCTACAAATTTTACTGACCCAGCATATTGTCCTGGGTGTCCTGAATTATTTGGCTGCTACAGGCAGTTTATTTTATTTCTCTCCTGGAAATTGCCACCCAAGACCTGCATGGTCAATACCTGCTGCTTCTTAAGATGGTGCAAACTGTCTGTTCTGGAAGCTCCTGAGAGCACAGAGTACCATAGGTTGCACTGGTAAGGGAGCAGCTGATTTCTCTCCCGGAGCAAGCATTCTCCAGGTGTTTTTATCCTGTCCAATGTAATTAAGGAAACCCACCAGACCCTTTGGCAGTTTTTGACCTCAAGTTGGGACAGTGACAGTTGCAGTCTAATATACACCCCTCCACTAACACATGGGATTTATTCTGCATTGATTTTTAGAAATACAGTAGAGAAATGGCTCTTCCACAAATGAAACTAATTTGTTCCAGCTTCTTTTTCTAGAGGTTACCGAAGCACAACTGACACATTGTGCTGTAATTCTTAAGCTATAGCTACAATCCATCTGGAAAGTTCCACCTTTGGCAGAAGTGGCCAAGGAAGGTGGCTACTGGTTCAACCTCAGCAGAGCTGAGCCAGGAAGGGACTGTGGGCAGCCTGTGCCTGGCAGGGGTAGGAAGCAGAAGAGACAAGGAGTTAGATCCTTGAGAGCTAGAGGGTTACTTAGAGATGAGATCCTGTCAGGTGACTAACAGAAAAAAGGCAAAAAGAGATATAGTTTTTCTTCTGTGATGGCCTATGCAACTTAAAAACCAGAAATTATTTCTTCATCTTGAAAATTCAATCGTGACAAGTGTAACAGGAGAAAGGCAAAAGGAGTAAGATTGAAGAGGGCAGGGGAACTATCATGCACAACATAGCACCCAGGGTGTGAATACCAAGCACATCTGAAGATGAAGAGCTGGTTCTTGTTGTCCTTTCTCACGACAAGAAGGGTCAGGAGCAAGCAGGAGCACGTGACATGGGTCACGTTCATGGCAGAAGAGCAGAAATTTGCAAGTGTACGTGAGGGCAGTCAGGGCTTGGCATCAGGGGCTGTCACCAGATAAGGAAACACAACCAGCAGGTGAAGGCAGGACCTGGCAGCCAGTGCTGCCTGTTGAACCCAGCTCCTCAGCCTTCAGATGGGGTTTGCAGAAAGCACCGACACTCCTGCAGCCTTCGTGCCACTCTCCTCACAGCAAAGTATGGGGCACCTGGGAGGGTGCACAGGGAAAGCAGCCATTTACTGGTAGTGTCACTTGCACCATGATTGGGTACCTAGCTGGTCTGGGAAAACAGGCACCAAGGACCCAAGACAGTGATTTGGATTGTTTTAAGTTAGGAAAAAAACCCAAAAAACAAACAAGACCGTGTGCATAATGGCTTCTGAGCAAATGAACCATGAGTACTTGCTCCAGCCCTGCCCTCCCTTCCCCTACTGCACTGGCTGTGACTGTGCCTCTTCACAGGCATCTGATGGACCTGGCACCTCATGTTTTACAGAATAAAGCTAAGTAGAGGAAGGAAAATTAAAGGAATTCTCTTTTTCAAGTGGGGGATGGGGACACAGCCCTGTGTGTTTCTCTATTCTGATTTGCAGCAGACTGTTCGGCTTCTAGAGCAGCACTTACTTATATCATGGCCTGATTGTTTGCTGAGAAATAAGCTTTACAGTTACTGATTTTTGCTCTTTACCCACACAAGGGAATCCCAGAGATGACAGCAAGCTGGTGGTAGATCTAGACCTGGCTCCTGTGCATGCTCTGCTCACTAGACTGATTCCCTTTCCTTTGGGCAGCAACCATGCAGGGTCTAATAGAATAAACCATCGAATCACCAGACATAACCTAAGCTCTTTAGCACTTAAATGCACTCTACCACCAAAACCATTCAGTCCCACAGCTCCCATTCCATAGGTGGGAGCCTCAGGCTTGTCCCCACGTCATGGCAATGCTGCCAGAGCCTCACCAGCAGCCAGTGCTGGAGCTGCACAAACCCCCTGGGAGCCAGCACAGCAGACAGGAGGAACCATGTGAGAGGTTATAAGGTCTAGCCCACACCAGCAGCTCATTTACACACAGCCCTAAACCCTGATTTGGTTTAGCTGCCAAACTACCAGATTTCTGCCGTAACCACAAGCACCAGATGCACCTCAAGTGAAGCCCAGACCTTCATTCAGTCTCCCAGAGCTTCCTTCCAGCTCAGACACCGCCTCGTTCAGCGAGTCTCGGGTCACCTGGTAGAGGCACCATGAAATTACAGTTATTCCATTTCCCCTGTTCTTTCCTGTCCATCTAGTGAGGCAGCCAGCTTCCCTGGCAGTGTTATCAGAAAAGCACCCAAGGGTAAATAAGTACAAGTGCCAAGGTACAAATGTTAAGATATATGGGGTATGTAACATGTATTTGTGGGAGAAGGTAGTTTTCTTCCCAACAAAGATCCACCTCCCACTAGAAAGAGGAACTAGGAGACACCCAGATTTTCTTTTATTTATTTTCTTTCTTTTTTTTTTTCATTTTGCTTTACCTCACTGGGAGGTCCAGCTGATTTTTGTCATTTTCCCTTGTTTGTGTTGGTGGGTGACACCAGCCCTCAGCAGAGGGCTGAGAAAAGCACAGTTACCCCCTCCTCCCCCAGCACCTCATCCTCTGACTTCCCTGTCGGGACACACTGTGGTATTGTGTCCTGCCCTGGCACGGGTGGCTGCATGCAGATGCCACTGACATCCAGATAATCAGCAGTTATTGCTGTGACAGCCTCTGAACATCACCAGTCAGAGGAAAATTTTGGTGTGTTTATTAGGCCATGGTGGTTTCTGAGAACACAACTGGGATTGGGGTCTCTCATCCCCACAGCCCAGACACGAGAATGTAAGAGCCTTGCACCTGTCACCAAGCCTTATTGCCAGCAGAGAGGAGCTGTATTTGATTTTTTTTTTTAAACAGCTCAGTAGATCATGTCAGAAGACAACAATGTGCTCACTCCACAAGACACAGAATTTGACAGGCAAAACAACCTGCCAGTTACTTATCATTAGTGCAAATGACTGATTTTTCGGTTCACTGGCAGTTCAGAATTATCTGAAGGTTTTATTTTGAGTCAAACTGAAGAATTTTTTTTTCCAGAACTTTCAGCTCACCTTGATATTTCACATTTCTACCCCGATCTCTTTTAAATACAACTTTTTTATTATCTTCTAAAAAGTACAAAAAATGAAAGAGGGATTCTTCATTTGATCCAAAATTTTTTCCATTAGTTTAACTTCCATCTAAAAAAAAAAAAAAGGGAGGAATTCAAGAGCAGACACTTCTCCCTGTAAAGAGAAAATTATGGTCAGTTGAAACCCCAGATTTTTCCTGAAAAAACCTTGTAATGAAAGTTTTGGGACAGCCTTAGCCTGTTTCTCCCCTGCTTCCCCCACCCTGCCCAGTCAGGCTGCAAATCCCATCACCCACATTTATTTTTTGTAGGCTTCGAGACCACAAGTCAACAGGGAAAGAGCTGCTCATTTCCCATCACTCTTCTCCCTCATTCCCAACAGTGTCCAAGGTCTTTTGCACATCAGTGAATCCCATTCTGCCTCATCCCTGACTATTTCAGCCATCCAGAGCCAGCCTTATGCCATCCACTGGCTTGGAAATAAAAACACATTTAAGAGTCAACCAAGGGGAAAAAAAAAAAAAAAAAAAGGCAGTAGGTGTGCAGGCCAACCCTGCAGGTGCTTTTGCAATTGAGTCTTGGCTCAGGGCAGTAAGCGTTAGTGACTTTTAATTTCCTCTGTCCCCAGGCATCCTGGATAATATCACTCAGATAGCTCCAATTCAACTCCTGACCTGGCAGACAGTGCTGGGTATCCCACCGTGCTCCATTGAGTACACTAAGCCTCACATAAGCCCTCTAAGCCACTGGGCTACTTTGGTGAGTCATTTAATAACACTGAACGAGCTTTTTCCCTACAACTTTGCAAGGAAGGGAGGAATCTACGACAGGGAATTAAAGACCCCCAAACAAATTTTAAGCACAAATTGAATTTTTTAATTGGACTGGAGTGCTGAAGCATATTCAGATCTTGACCTCAAACCAGATCAGGAAGGAGAAGTAGGAAGTCAGATGGCTCTGGAGATTTGTAGGGGGTCATAGGTGCCTTTAATAACCAATACTGCAAGTTAATAGCTTGGTTAGGGATGGGAATAGACAAAAAATGATTCCAAGGAGTTCAATTTTAGTCCAGTTTGCTTTGAAATAAAAGCAAAAGCAAAGCTAATATCACAGGATGATCACAACTAGAACAGGGGGCTGGAAAGACTCACAGATTACTGCATTTAAGCTTTTGCTATTACAAACCTTTTCTTCTTATAATTGTGACAATTTTTTTAAGTTTTTCAAGCCACATCCTTGTGCAGGACATTCTTACATTGGTTGCTCCTACTGGGAAGAAATTTCAAACTCTGCTAGAAATTTCCTCCTAATTATCAGCCCAGGACTCTGTGGTTAGCAAATGACATTCTCCTTTAGTTTAGTAGCTATTCTTCTCATTTCTTTTGGAGAGAACCACTAAGAGGGTCCTTACCTGAATGGCAACAGAATCATGCAGAATCATGAAGTCTTGAGAGGACAGGTATCAATCAACTTCTTGATCATGACCACAGCTTTAATTGATCCTTTTGATCAGCTGTGGGTTGCCCTGGAAGAAAAAGTGTTGAACCATTATTTGGTAGGTGCAGTCCTACCTTTCACTGCCTCTCATTTCATCCCTGTTCTCTGCCTCGGCTGCACATTTCCAGAGGTGTCAAAGGGAGCTGAACTCAGTTAAAAGTTTGCACATAGCTTCTTGGAGCAGCTTGGAGAATCATAGGCTCCAGGCAGGAGTCTGATCTAAGTCTCCAGTTCAGCACTTGCTGAAGGATCAACAAGAATATCTTTGTGAGTGTCTGAGAGCCACTGGGTTGCACAGTGCTCAGGCATTTGGCTGCTGAGAATCCTACTCTGATGTTTATTCAAGTCATGACCTGAGCACCCAGCACTCCAGTTTGCAGACAACAGGAACCAGGAGCAATCGGCATTTTTGAGCATCTTCGATCTGTTAACTGACATTTTCTGAAGATGAAAAGCCTTTGGGTTGACTGCCCACGAGAGAAAGCCCCCTGCCCCCAGATAGTTCCTGCATGGGCCTTGGCAGTGGGCCCAGACAACGTCAACAAGCTTTGAGCATGACTTATAGCACTATCTGAGACAGTGAAGAAAACAGAAACTCCCATGACAGCATTCACATTCAGGTCTTGTTGATGAAACTACCAGTCACTAATGCCAAAACCAGCAGAGATTATTTTTTACCATGTGGGCTTCAAAATTCACATCAACAGGCGGAGTAGCATCTTTCACGTAGCTCCTTTAAACACCTCTCTGCCACAAGCCTACCCCTCACACCCATCTGGCAGCAGGCTCGCCCATGGCGAGGCACAGCTTCCTCCTCATTTCATCCTCCTCCAACACTCCCATTTGCGTTTTGTCCACTTGTTGCATCCTGTCTAATTCCTGTTCAGGCGTTCGTCAGGGAGGGGAAGGTTGTTTTTGCTACTTTCCTGTGCTGCACCCAAAGTAATGAGCCCAAAACCTTTATGTGATCTCCTGCCTGATACTCTGATTTAAGGTGGGACTACAAGGAAGACTTTCCTTTCTTCGCCCTCGACAACCAACTGGAAAACACACAGTTTCAGACAAACAAAGGTTATTGGGAAACCTGCTTCAGGGTCTGTCCAAAACATTTAATTTGACAAGCAACACTCTGTGTTTGGAGTTTGCCCTCCCTCTTTCTGCACTTTCAAACCAAAGTTCTGCACATCAAAAATATTCTTTTGAAACTGAAGTCAAAATGCTGTCTGCAAGCCATGGGAAAACATTTGATGCCAACATCCCTATTCTTGACTTGACCAAAATTCAAACCATATTTGATGCTAGGGAGCAAATAGGCATGGCAGAAGCAGTTCTGAGGCAAATTTACTGCTCATTCACAAACTCTAACCAGTTCTTTATGCAAAGCAACACAACCACAACTTCAGGTAGTTTATGACCTTGGCCTTTTTCAAAACAAATGAAAGCTTAATGCTTACAGATTTTAAGTCCTAATCCACAAACATCCCAGCCCTCACATTGTTTGCTCAGTATTAAAAAAATATGGGTTTTACTTTCTTTTTTTCCCTGCATCTCTTTTCAAACAAATCCTTCCTGCCTTTGGACAAGCTGACATTGTGTGCGTCCTTGAGTGTGTTCAAAAGCAAGGCAGAGCGTTCCTTTCTCATTACATGGCTTGGCTTATCAGCCCAGCAGAGGTTTGGGTTTCAGGTGTGGCTCTGTGCCAGGTGTGACTGGCCACACACCACTCACACAGCACCAGAGGCAGGGGCACAGAGCGTGTACAGCCTCAGGGGCTGTCCTTTAGGAGCACCAGGAAACTCTGCTCTCACCTGCTGATCCTCACAGACAAACAAACAGCCTCCAGCCTCAGAAGATGGATCAGGAGGAATTAAACTATATTTAGCAGGTTGATTGAGAGGTATGATATGATTTATGATTTGCCCACTGAAAGCTTGAATAGGTTTTCAGCTGTATTTTGATTTTACAGCTCTATGGCCAAAATCCATAGTGAAGAAATGCTGGTAAAACCAGGGCAAGACATTTGTCTCTTCTAATGTATCATCAAGAGCATTAATGCAGAGATTTTACCTCCTAAAGTGGACTGAAAATTATACACAAGATATAGACTACCTAAGAAATAATTCCTAGACAATGTGATGAGCTGGTGTGCTAGACAATGCCACTGAAGAGAGGTTGCATCCTAGGATACCCATGAAAACAGGACTACCTTGAATCCAGTGAGGTGTCCTGTTACTGCACACTAGTAACAATAAACTGGTAACTCAGCTTTCTCCTATTAATTTTGAAACTGCATACTCTATTACATATAAATGTAAAATACTCTACATATGAACAGTTTTCATTTATGTCTCATAATGAAAATGGACTCCATATGCTGTCTGGGTGTTCAACAAGTCCCTCCCCCAAGACCTTCTACCATTCTTTGTTGTGCCACTTTGCATTTATCTCATGCCTTATGCAGTTCCTCAGAGGTTACTGTTAGAATCATTCAGAACATGTATCTCCAGGAGGGCTTGTAATGAACAGCCCACATCTTATCCACCAGTAAATCATTAAAGGTAATGTCCTGGTGTTCTTCATTTACCCAAACACGTGTCCATTGGGCTGGTTGAAATTGCCAAACCAGCTTTTTCCCATAGGGGATTGACAAGTGATGCCATTGTCCAAGGAGGTCTTTCTCCAGGCAGACCAGCTCTCACAGAAAGGAGGAAGGGCTGGAGGTCATAGGAAGGAGGAAAAGCTCTTCTGGAGGTGTGATGTGAGTAAGGAGATTGCAAGCTTTGAGAGGGCAGTGCAGGGACTGGTAACTTCTGAATGTTCCTAGCAACCCTTGCACTCATTGAAGTGTCTCAGTACTCCGGAGAAGCTGAACACATTTGCAGGCTCTTGGCAATTCCTGAGCAGGTAGTTTTGGCTAGTTAATTACACCCTGCAGCTCTTTGTCACTCACAGAATGAATCTATATCTCTGAATTCACAGACTAAATTTGTTCCCCTGATTCATGGCCTGGACAGAGCTTTTACAAGAGGGGAACCTCAGGTGCCTGTGGTGCATCTGCAAATTTTCAGCTGACATGCCAGTTTGGCAACACCTTCAGGATTTGACAATGTTTCCACAGGAGAAGGTCCTGAGCACCCAGATGGCTACCTAGTCCCTTCCCACACCTTGGGGAAGGTTTAGGATTCCCAAAACCTTTCCTCAAGTCAAACCATTCTCTGAAGCATTTGGCAGATACAAGAGATCAAGTCACTTTTTATAGAGTTGCTGATATGGCTGTCCTCATCACAGTATCCTGCAGTCTTAGAGGTGTTTACCCTCACAATCATCCCACAAGTTGGTGCACTCTTGCTGTTCCCCTTGTACTCCTACTGAATCACAGCACTGATGTAATTTGCCTGGGACAGAAGATGAAGTCTGGGGTAGAACTGGGAATCGAGCACAAGTCCCTCAAATTCCTGGCAGGCACTCCCAAGCCCAGGTCATCCCAGTGGCCTGTCATATTTGTGAAAACATCTGTCAGGGCTTTAGGGGGAGGGTGTAAGATTTTCACTTGCTTGAGCATGCATGGAAGTGCCAGCCATACCTCTGTGGGTGAGTCTGCTGCAGCAGGACGGATGGGAAGCCATTGCGTCACAGCCCAATAAAATTCTGCAAAGCCCTCAGGAAGAGAACCTGGTGCCAGGCACGGGATCAGCAGGCGAGCTGTGGGCAGCCAAGGAAGCTCTTGACAAGCAGCATCATGCAGCACCTGATCCCAAGCCCAGAGCAGCCACTGTCTCCAGCACACTTTGAACACACTTGTCCAAGTGATCACTCAACACCAGAGGTATTTGTGAGAGATCTGCTTTGCGTGTGGCAACGTCCAGCTGGCAAGAGATAACTATTAGACTTCTGCAGTGCCCTGCACACACTCCAAATTAAGCAAACCCTGTGTTTAACAGCATAAATCAAATCACAGTTCTTTCTCTTCCAAGATGAAGATTTTAAAATCCAACTTCAACAAAACGCTCAATTAAAGGTGCAGAAGCCACTTAACAACTGAACTGACTAGCAAAACTCCTTGAGGCTTTGAGGTGCCCCATCCTTTCAGAGGGCAGTCAAATGATGATGATGATGATGATGATGATGATGATGATGATGATGATGCTCTTACTCCCTGAATAGGGACTTTGTTTCCTCAGGACCATGGTGAACATGGGATGAAAATCCTATTGAAACTGATGGAGAGCATTAAAGCACATTTGGGCTCAGCTCTCCAGCAGCAGGGCACTAAGCACCAGGGTGGGCTTTTACTTTTTATTTTACAAAGATAAAAATCCTGCCTGGAGTTTGTACAGCTGGAAGATAAATGGAGTCAATGCACAAAAAGCACCCACCACTGGCAGCAGCAGAGAGATAAAAATTGCTAGAATTTGATTGCACCCATTATTAAAACTTATCTTTAACCATCTCTCTGTCTATTGATTTCTAGCCAACTATTAACTAGCAATGACCTTAGAGGCTTGAAAATAACTTGGGAAGTCAAGTAAACAAAGGGGAACACAGCTGCATACAAAGAACCAAGATATTTGCAGAGACCCTCTTTGCTTCTGCTCATTGCAATAAACTTGTGCTAAGTATTTTTCCATTTAAACATCTGAGTCAATGATCCAAGAAGCTGAGGGTGTGGACAAGCAACTGAGTGTACAGAGGAGCAAAAGGAAGGAATAGGAGTTAATTTTAATTGTGTCTAGAGCCTTGAATTAATGTAATCTCAACCAAAGTCAGAAGACAAAGGTTCACATTTTAAGAGCTTAGCTACACTGGCTGCAGGCCTTCATGTATATTAAAAAGAAACATTAATTATACACAGGTCAATTTGACTTTTTCAGGACATGGTATTATACTGTACCTAGTGCCAAAGAAAGCCCTTTTTGTTGTTTAAAAATGTCATGAAAATGGGAAATAGGAGTTTTTTGGAAGGAGAAACAATGTATTTCATCACACACCTTTGTTTATCTTTTCAGGCCTCAAGGTTCTTCTTTTCATGTTCTAAGAATTTTTACCCCACGTCCTTTCCCTCCACCAGCACATATACTCTAGTGCCCCCCACATTTCCCTTTGTTCAGTGCTTGAAGTTTCCCTCTGCAGCACCACAGCCTTCACTTCACCCAGCCCTGTGCCCACAGCATCCCCAGAACTCTCCCCCTTCCCAATACACTCAGCTCCTTCCCATGTCCTGTTAGGATCATCTGGGGAAGAAGCAGCATTTACTGTTTATTTTAGGCTATTTCTGCTCTAGCTGAACAGTCACCCACTTGGCCAAACAGCACCTATAACTTTTGAAAACTCCTTGAGTCTCTTATACAGAACACACTCTTGCCTTGCCATTTATTTTCAAGACGCTTTTGTAACAGGGATTATTTGGGTTGCCCTGTTTAGGTTGGCTGGTCAACTGGTTCTACAATTTTTTAAAGAACACAATAAAGATACCAGCATTACTATTTTGAAAATAATTTATATTCTTACACACCACATTCAACACTACTTTGGTTTTGGCCTTGCTTACTATTGTGGCCAGGGCAGTAGTTCCTAAGAAAATCTCTCAAAATCTTGGGAAAATATGTAAGCCTGTTGATTTAAATCCATCCTGGATCCAGTAGCTGATCTGTGTGTGAGAGTAAAATGAATTGTGCAAAAGAGGGCTAAATGTGGGAACTGTACAGATCAAACTGGGAAATTTCAGAGAGAAATGTGGGATACTTTGTGTTTTGAAAATCAAATGTAGGTTTGTTTCTCCTTAACGGAGAAGAGAGTTGGGGACATTCACATATCCAAGTTCACACAAGGCATAGTCAGAGACAGTGGAGCAAGAAAAGCCAATGTCTCTATTCATAGTCCCACACTACAGAAAAGGATCTTGCAAAATTCTGGTGTTTCCAGTTTGTGGGGAAATCCTTTAGAAAGACCTTATGTGCCTTTTCATTCTCACCGTAGGCAAACCAGGCCTGGAGGGGCAGCATAAATAAAGTATCTTGAGGCCAGAAGAGGAAGATGTCCAAATTCTTCATAATTTGAAACCTAAATAGAACTCTAAATATTTTGCCAATTCAGCCATCAACACAAAGGAGTCTTTGTGGACTGACACTTGGATAATCCACCATCCATCCTTCTCAAAGAACTTCTGAAGGTTTTGACTCAATTGGGTCACATTTGAAAGAGTGGTAGAAATTTCGGCAACAAGAAGTGCCTACAGGATTTAGCAGAACCCACGGAGGACAGGAGGCAGAGATGCAGAGTTTTCCAGTGTGGAAGGGCACACAGTGACATCCCTTGGGGAACAGCTGCCTGGCCAAACAGCACATGTGTCCTGCCTGGCCAACCAGAGCCTGCACAGCTCTGTCCCAGCTACAGCATTACGTTATCTTCCGTGTCACCGAGCCACAGGAAGAGCAGTGTGAAAAGAGCTGGGCTTATTATGATGGAAACAGAAGTAGGATGAAAAGGCCAAAGGACAAAAATCCACAGGAGACTTCAGAAACTCTGGTGTTCAGGAAACAACAAGGCTCTTTCCCATCCCTTCATCTTCTTCCTGTGAAGGGTGAGATTACCCACCCTAAAGGCAGGAAGACACATACACCTCCCTCACCAGAAGAGGCATGGCATTATAATAGCAGGGCTATTTTTTCCCCAGGAAAAAGAATGAAATCAGCTATTTACACTGGACAAATTACAAGCTCTGGAAAGCACATGAGGCACACAAAGAGAGCAGTTGTATCACAAATAAATATGTGGTGGGGGGAAGTTATTGATTAGCTTTGTAAACGCAGTTGCCCAATCAATAGCAATTTCTGGAAATGCCTGGTACTTATTTGGTGCAGCTTGTACAATGAGGATAAATAATAAGAGTACTTAAGGGGCACGTCTCCTGACACCACTGCCGAGCCCTGTAAAACACAAAGCCAGAACGTGGTACAACAATTGCACAAGCCAGGACTAATCCACTCTGCTTCTAAAAAAAGAAAAATCACAAGTGCAAATCCAAACACAGCCACACTATCAAAATAAACACCTGAATCCCAAAGGTATCCAGACAAGTTCCTGCTGCTCTTGCTGTAGATGGCTGGCACTGGATCCAGGATGGTATGAAACTCACCCATTCCCAACTATGCCCAGCTGGGAAGCCATGGGTCTCCCAGGATCCCTGCTGTATGGGAATTCACAGACCCTCCCCTCTTCCCTGAATGACCAGGGTGCCCCAAGCACAGTAAACGCCCCAGATCTTGGACAAGGCAAAAAAATAAAGGTACAAAGCAGCTTGCCAGAACAGTTTTCATGATGCAGCCCCTCCATGGCAGCCCCAGCCCCCTGCCTCTTGGAGGCTTGGTTAGGACATGCTGATCTCTTCCTATGCCTTCCTCTTCAAGGGAATCCAGCCCCACTGGGGCAGGGCAGGGTCCCAAAGCAGGCTGCACCCCTGAGGCCACAGCACATGCTGCTTGCACAGCAGCAACTCAGCAAGAGGCATGGAGGGTCAGCATCTCACCAGCAGGGCTGCAAGGAGCCCCTGATTAACCCTGACCCAGGCTCCTGGTTATACCACAGCCCTGTGCTAAAAGTAGCACCTGATGGGAAGAAGGGAAAATCCACCTCAGCTCCCCAGAGGCTTCTCTACTTCCCTTCTTTACAGATAGGAAGTTTGCTCACATTGTAACATGAGATCATAGCACAGGAAAGACTGAGGAACCAGACGCTCAGCCGCAGCTTTTTCACTGCAGCTGCCAAGGATAACGATGTTTGCATGAAACCTGTTTACAGATACTGCTCACAGCCCTCCCATGAGCTGCCTGTGCAAGAGCCCATGACCAGCTCATCATAACAAAGACCTTCACCAACCCAACTTACTTTAACCAGCTGCATCACTCTGAACAAGATGGGGCAGGCAGTTTTGACATCCACAGCATCCAACACTGCCCGTGCAACTGAGGGTTGGAGGAAGAGAAGGAAAGGTGTTTGTAACGTAATCCCTTACACAGTTTTTGGTGCAGATTGCTGCCAGCTGGGTGGTGAGAGAACAGGGGAGCTGTTCTTCTCACTGGACAGAGCCCAAAGGTGTTTCACATTTTCCCTTAGGGCCCTAATAACTCCTCCCATCAGTGGGTGTCTCAGGACACAGAGGTTTGGGGCAAACGCTGAAACCTTGTCCTGCCTACAGGAGAGGTCATTACTCTATCCCATGCTTAGAGTACACTTGTTCTTAAATCACGGCAGGATGAGAGGAGTTTTTGTGGAGTAGGAGTGACTCATTTTTCTGTTCCTAAAATGTTGGTATTACTCACCAGAAAAATCCCCACATATTCTGAGGGATTTCAGTGCTTTTTGTCTTTCATTAACAGCTCATCTTGTTTGCTTCCTCATCACAGCGTCCTTCTCATAAGAACTTCCTGCATCCTTTGTCATCACCTCACAACATCATCACGACAGCCAAATAGCTCTTAGAAGCTGGAAAAGACATTAGGCAGCAAATGATCCCCTTGCCACGTAAGGAAGGCCCCATTAGCCTCGGTGGCTCCATGTTCAGCAGCACGGTTAGACATGCAGGTTACACGTTGCATGGATTTTCCTTGTGACTCAAAGCAGTTTTCATTTACAGTCCAGAGGTGTGCACTCATTACCAGAGGGTGCATAAGTGGAAGCCTTCAGTTACCTTGCACAAACAGGGCAGGTGTCCTTACATGAATTCCTGTGTTTCCTAGGAGGGTGAGCACACTTGCTGCTTTTGGATCCTGACATAGCTGATATGGGGAATTAAAGGCATAGCCAAATTATTTCAGCTCTCTGTGCCTGGTTTCCCTAACTGTAAAACATGATTGCTTTGCATTGACCTTGAGGCCGAGCATAAATGGAGGCCTGGAGTTGCTACACGCAGAAGACTGTACAAAGATAAAGAGAATTTCCTGGGGACCTGCAAAGCAGTGAAAGGGAATACATTTAAATTAGGAGTGGTGTGGGCTATATCTCCACTTTCCATCCTACAAAATCTTAAAATTGCTTTTCTTGCTTTTTGTTGTAAATAATTGATGTGTGAAGTGCTGACTCATAAGTCTGGGGTTACAGGAAAGAAAACTTTGTTTCTTGGTTAAAAAATTCATTTTAGTGCATAGGCAGCTTCCTCCAGGGCTGGCTGGCAAGCCCTGGGCCACATGGTGTGTGCCCTGTGGACATGGATGGTCCACCAGGGGAGGATTTCCCAGGCACTGTGGTTCTGCCCGTCATTCTGCAAGAGGGAAACCCAAGCATTGCTCCACCAGGAGCGTGGCAGTCCTGTTTGCATGAAGAGGAGACAGCAGAACTCCCTTGCCTCGGTGCTAAAGCAGAGGTAGGGCCACTGAGTGTGCCAGGTCATGTTTCTCTGTGCATCACCTGGACCCACTTTTACCCACTCTGCCTGAGCAAGAGGAGGTTGTGCTGGGGCTGCAATGTCAACAAACTGTTCCTTCTCCACAAACAGCAGACCAAATTTTGGACTTCCCTGGTTATTGCTGTACCAAAGTGAAGAGTGAAGTGCCCCCAAAGCTCAGGCTTAGCATAAATGACTTAATTCCTCAAAGACCTTGTCACACAAAGGAATAGAGGAAGTATTATCTGTACGTCATAGGAGAGACAACACTCAGATCCTTACATTTTTTCAGCACCTGACCTGCACTGATTTCCGTGGCAGTCAGGCACTTGCACTCCTGCAGTGAGCCACGCATCAGTGACTCACTCAGCGTCAGACAGAAAGTCTGCAGCACAGCAGAGAAGACAACTTCACTCTTCTGGAGCTCACAGAAGCACTTCTGACACCTGGGGTGCCGTGACACTTCCCCTCGCTCCCTTCAAGGAGCATTATTTCATCATGTCTGCCAGGCACAATTTGCTGCTGGAATTCAGTACTTTTATCTCTGCTCTTGGACGGACACCCCTGTGTCATATTTGACTCATCTTCTTTCTAATATTGTCGTGATAGGGTTCAACACCCCCTCCATTCTCCTCAGACATTGCAGAAAAGGTGGATTTGGAAACTTCTTTCTCCGAGCAATTGATGATAACAGCTCCATTGTGCCTGACAAAGCCAGTCACAGTCTGTGCCTTCCAAAGCCAAAGGAATGTTGTTGCTGTAGCTGTGCCTGGTTGGCTATGGCTGTGCAAGGTGCTAAACAGGGAACCAGCCTCTGTCCCGCAGATCATCCATACACTGAATGTTTACTATATAAATATTTAGCTGAAGAAAGCATCCAAGTCACAGAAAAGCTCAGTGGATCAAAAAGGTCAATGGAGAAGCAAGTTTTCCGGGAGATTTGGTTTATCCATAGAATAGAAATTTGCAGAGCTTCCGTGTTGTATTTAGAGAGAAGCAAAAGCTCACAGAGAGTTAAAAAACTTAAGATGTAAACCCCTCCTTGTGCAAACCTTTCCTAAAAGTCTCCTCCACTTGGAAAAGGAGAGGAATTGAAGAGCTCCATAGGTTGAGCAGCATCTGCCTGTGCAGGGCTGACAGCCCTAGGAAGTGCTCAGTTGTTGTGGTATGGACACATATCTGAGAGGTGAGGCAGAAGGGGAGTCATGGTGGCTTGAACTGCACATTTCAGGACAAATTAGTTCATTGAGGATACACTAACAAGTACAGGTGCTGCTGTGGATGTGTATATGAGACAGAAAAAGATGGCTCTTCAAAGGCAGCATTAGGAGAAAGCCCCAGGTCTTGCTCTTCTTTTGTGAGAAAGATTTCCTTGAGCTCTTGAGGCTAATGGGAGTAAGGAAAAGATGTTTCTCCTTACTCTGATGAATGCTTTCCTATTTAAATGATAACCAACTCTAGAGTGAAGTGGTATGCTCCAATGCAAAGCCTACACAGTAGCGAACTGGGGTTTTTTAACAAGCGAAATTCAGATCACTAGAAAGTGCTCTGCACTCCTGCTACACTAAGACAAACAAGAACTCTCACAAATATGGTAACAGAGCAGGTTCATAAACCTACACCTATGATAAGGGCTCTTAAGGACCACTGAGGAATCTGCATCTGAAGGCTGTGAGACCACGCTGTGGCTGGACTGGAATTCCTGCTGCTCCTCTGCACTTAAACGCTGTCCTCTACAGCTGCTTCAGAGAGCAGTGGGAAGCAACCACAGGATCCAGCAGCCACATCTCCTCTGTGGTGACAGGACAAGAGAGACAGATGCATGATTGCATAAAAGAAAAAAAAATAAAAAAGGAAGAGCTTCATTTCCTCTTGGTCAGGCCATCTTTGTTAACCAAAATGCCTGGGGAAACTTTGGGTACAAGCTGTGGGCATGGCAGTGGTGTGGGAGACTCTGAGCAAGGGTACCAGATCCTGAGGAGCAGCCAAAACATCAACCTTTTTTGTGCTTTTCAGCTGTCCCAGGGATGGGCCCTGATTCTACCTTTCAGCCTCTGAGGACCAGGGATCTTGGAGCATGAGAGCTGGCCAGGCTGCCCTGGGGAGACATTCTTTGTGCAACTGACAGCTGGGTCCTGTTTGGAGACTTTTGTCCCCTGAGCCAGGGTTCAATGGCTGGGCTCTCTGAAATGTGTACCCATAACAAGCATCTGTGTGTGTGTGTGTGTGTGTGTGTATAAGCACAGACATAAACATGTGTACATGTGTGTTTAAATATCTGTGTATGCACTTTACCTCTCAGGTTACCTGGGGCACACAGCCTTGCTGAAAGGGATAGGCCACATGGAAGGATGAGTCCAAGAAAAAGTGACTTCAGAGCAATCAAACTCCTGTTAATTTTTACAGCTGGAGCAGAGGACTCGTGATGTCATTGAACACCCTGTGTATCTTTACTGAAATTATCTTTTGGAAACACCATGGTGAAACAGCACTAATGACAATGTGTTTCAGCAGAGCTGAGGTTCTTTTCCCCCTGTCCAGCTGCAGCGTGGCCAGGCAGAGCTCTGGGTTATGTAAGATGGGAATCAGATGACTGATACCACTCTTGCTTCAGTAAGGACAGATGCTGCCAGCTGGGCATGTGAGCAGACCTACGCCTTGAGCTTGAAACAAGAGTATTTCAAAAGAGAACATAAATATAATATTAAAACATAAATATTTTGGGGTTTAATGCTGTTGATTTTGTTTTCTTTTAAATTTATTTATTCTTGCTGAGAAAAGCTTGTGGTTAGTAGGCTTTTACTCTGCACTTCCTGTCTTATGCCCTGTCTTGTTCCTACTGTAAAATACTGAATGCAAGATAATTCAAAACAAATTTGTCATTGTCAGGTCCTCAATGGCTGTTGAGGCATCACAGCCTCCTTTTTTAGCTGTCACCTCACTCCTGTGAAGCCTGGACAGGTGAGGCTTGTCTTAGGGAAATTCCATTCTTTCAGTTTTTTACTGCATTTAGGATTACCTTTGTTTGTAGCACAGTGTAGTTCTGGTTTAATCCGTGTTGTGCAAGCTTTTTTGAAAAGAATTCTGGTCAGCTTCAGACATAGTGTCTCTTGGTAGGTTATAAATTGTTCTGTACAGCAAAGTAGAAAAACTGATTGTTCAGGAAGGGAAAGGACTGGGATGCAGATTCCCTGGCATCTGTTCCCAAGCTGAGAAATTTACTGTGTTTGTACTGTCTTTGTCTGTGTTGGTGCCTTGCACAGGCCACTTACACAAAGGTCAGGCAGCCCCAAACAGCCCCTCATCCCGTGGTAACTCAAAAGCACAGGCATTATGCTATTAAGGTTTACTCTATAGAATTTCCACCACACCAGCAAAGCCCTGGGGCTGCTAAAGCCACGTCCTCTTCATTGGCTGAAGCTCAAATAAGCAAGCAGCACCTAAGAGGTTGATCCCAGCAATTCCCCTTTGCTGCTCTCTGATTAATGTTGCTGCTCCCCACTCCAACAGCTCCCAGGGACCATGGTTTAATGGTCCTGGGCACCTTAGCAGTGCCCAGAGACCTCCCAGGCTCTCCTGCAAGTGTGGCCTTGCTGTGGCAGCTGAACATGTTGTGTATGATCCAAAATCCAAAGGGCAGGGGGTGCAGATGGAGGGAAAAATCCAAGGAAATGCAGAAGAGACACTGGTCAGGGTGATAGTAATTTTTTGGAGTGAATTTTTTGGCTCTATTTTCCAAAGAGAGGGCTCCATGGAGATCAGCTAGATGCTACACGGGAGTTTTGGGGTGCTCCCTCCAAATATGTGTGTCTGCATTCCCAGCCCCCCATGGGGGAGCTCCTGTGTCCCAGGGGACACCTTGGCCAGCAGCCCCTACAGCATGTGCAAACATTCCACCTCTGGGAAACATGCTGAGCTACTGAGCATGCCTCCAGTTATTATAATGGAATTATAATGATGGGTAATTCTCCGATTGCAGCCTGGAAACAATGCTGGAAATCTCACTTGGAGACTGCAAAGCACGCAAAGGTCTCCCTTTGCTCTGTCAATTCCATTTGAGTCCCACTGAGACCCCACCCAGCTCGGGCAAATCAAACCACATCCATTTCCTCCATCTCTGCATGGTCTAGCAAGTGTCCTGAAAGGTCTGGTGTGGATTTGCAGTTAGTAAATTCTGCATAGCCGGGAATCTGTCCTGCAGAAAGCGAGAATCTTCTGGAAGATGTCAAGAACACAAGACTGCATATCACAATCATGTAACAAGGAGGTGGTGAAATTGCTGTTGCGTTAGAGCTGAGCAACTCATGATTGCTCTGTCCTGCAAATGTTTTCAGTGTTTAAATGTTTTTCCTTACATGCAAATATAGGTGATGATAAGCATTTTTACAATGAAAGTGTGAAAAAAAGCTCTGTGGGGGCAATCAACACTGGTTCATTTTGATAACTTTGAAGTGTTTTGTATTCAGCCACATTTTAAAAAAAAAAACTCATTAGCTTAAATTGTGAAATCAAAAGTAATTTTGAATGAAATGAATTTTTCATTTTGGAAATGATAAAAGGGCAATTTCCAACCTTTAAAATACAATTCAAATTGAAAAATTTGCCCAGTACAACCCTTTCAGGGAAAACGCTTTATTTCTCATATATTAGCATTTTTCGGTGACAATACGGTTCATCAGAAACCTCTGCACCTCAATAATCTGCATCTAGGCTTCCCCTGATTGCATGGTGACTGTGCGTTGCCTAATTGTGTGTGACTAATACAATTTCATGTGCATTTCCGTGCACTGGGGATTCATTGTTGCCACATACTACCATTGGGAAATCTCTAAGCGTGTGTCTATGAAACAATGACAGGGAGACAAGAGTAGCTCCTCTGGAGAAAAGACCTAGGAGGAGGCGGATGACTGGGAGCAAAAAACTATCAAGGCAGAACAGACAGAAAACAGAGCAGCTGTGCCTCTCCCTGGTTTGCAGGGCACAAAACCTCCTCTGTAGGGTGGGACTTGCTGGGACAGTGTTTGAGAGATCCTCTTTGATGATGAGAATAATGAAACCTAAGCAACTCTTGAGAAAGCTGGGGAGTGAAAGAGAGCTTTCCTTCTCAGGGAGAAATATCCTGGGTTGACAGAGCCAGGTGGACCCCAAGTCCCCAGCAGCATCAGGAAGGAGGCTTAAGAGAGACTTTGATTCCCCAGGGATGGAAAAAGAGAGGAGTGGTACAAGTTAGCTCCAAGCAAGCTGCTGTCCACTGTGAGAGCCGGCAGGCAGTGGTTATAGCAACCCCCCATTCAAAGCTCAGTTTGCATACCTGTGCAGCAGGTATGGATACAGAGGGTATAGAGCCCTCTGACCAGCACTCAGACTCCCAAAATGGGCACCTTTCCAACCCCTTTGTGCAGCAGCTCCCAGGCTCCTGGAGAGGAGGGTTGGTTTGTTACGTGGGGCTGCTGGTCCCACATCTCCACCCTCTGCTGTAAAAGCCCCTGTGGTGGTGAAGGATTTCCAGGGACCAGGCACACAATGGGGAGGAGGTCCCTAATTCACAATAGGCCCCGGAGGTATTTAAGGGATGTGTAGATGTGGTGCTTAGGAACGTGTTTGAGTGGTGGGCTTGGCTGTGTTAGGTTGATTGTTGGACTGAATGATCCTGGAGTTTTTTTCCAGTCAAAATGGTCATAACCATTCTGTGATTCTATGCAGAGAAGAAATACACCTCATTTGATACCGGAGGGGATGCTCGTGAGCTCCTTAACCAGGAGGCTGAAGTGAGTCACCATTTCACCAGGAACACCAGGGAGTCATGCCCTGTGGCTTGCCAGTGGGGATGTGTTCCTGCATGGTGGCACATCCTATCAGTGGGCTGGGTGACTGAGAGGGAACATGCAAACATCCTCCCCGAAAGAGCAGCAACTTGTTTGGTGCAAGTCTTACATGTGTTCAGAAAACATCTTCTAGAAAGTGTCCCTCTGGGAATTAAGGTATTTCTTCACCTAGTTTTGGGATGTTGGAGGTGTTAAATGGCACCTGAGGCAGCCACTTCTAGATTTACTTTTGACTTGATTGCCTCAGTTTCAGCTGTACGTGCCTGCACACAACTACCCTGCACAGAAGGGGTAAATCTGAGTGTAGATCCAATTAAAAACACAAGGCATTCAGGAGTTGCAGAGAGGGGAGCCCTATAAATTCTTGTGAGCAAGGGGGTGCAAACAGACATGTCCCAGAGGAAGCATCTGGTTTTTTGCAATGTTTATAAAATAAAAATAGATGAAACCAGCAAAAGTCCTGAAGAGTCCACCACTCACTACTGCTGACAGGGAGGGGCAGGAAAGCCCTTTGATACAAACTTTAGTGAGAGTGACAGGTTTTCCCCTCCTGGCTGCTGTCCCAACCAAGCTGGCTGCTTGTGCAGGTGGCCACGGGTCACTGCCCTACCCAGCCTCTCGCCTCTGCTAGCCACAGACCCTGGAGAAGGGCCGTCTTCCAGGCCCCTGATTGTAGGCTTCACAGGAATGTAAATAGAGCATATGGCAATAGAGATGCCATTATTTTTATAATTGCTGCTAATGCTGCCTGAAATAAAAAAAAAAGAGATAAATAATAAAACCTGTTCTGCAAGCAAGATGACAGGAAAAGGCCTTTGTAATCAAACAGGAGGGACCCATCCCTTTTCCTCTTCTACTAGCCTCTACTTTGTTGCCTACAACATTCTTCATTGCCTCAATTCAGCATTTTCTTCTTCTTTCTTGTCCTTCCCCATAGACGTGGTATATTTAGTCCCTTCCCTCTACTCATCCCAAGTGCCCACAGTTACACTGATTGTTTACCATCCTCTTGATCCCCAAAGCCTTTCACTAACCATTTAGCTGGCTTCTTGCTTCCCAGATGTCAGAGTTCTTTGAGGCAAGGGCTCCCCTTTCTGAAGAGTCTGCGCTGCTCCCAGCACACAGCACCCCTAACCCTGGCCCTGCTCTGATTGTGTCTGGCATCTCACAGAGGGGTTTCGGAATCCACCACAATGGCTTGGCTAATGAACTTGTTGCTACAGCTGGGCTGGTCTCCTGAGACATCTCTGTGTGGAAGGAGTTCTCTTCAAGAGAGAGGGAGGATACACAATTTTGGATTGAATACAGGGCTCCAAAAAGGAAGGTGACTCATTGAGCCTAATCATTAGGGTGTGTGGTGATATTATCTAATGAGGAAACGTTTGATGATGCTTTTAGAGACTGCAGAGAGCAGTGAACTGGCTGTAGAGGAAATCAGAATGTGAGCACTTTCGACATAAACAGTGTTCAAGAAATGGGATCTGAAATGTCTTTGGGGAGAAGAGCAGAGCAATTTCAACACCCTCAAGCTTGCATCAGGGTGTGTTGCTGCTTCTGTTTAATCTTAGTTGTTCACATAATTCTCTCCTTAAATAACCAGTTCTCTAGAATTCAGGACAAAGGAGTCTTGCCTAAAGAACAGATGTCATCTCATTTTTTTCCTGAAGTTTGCTTTTGTTCTCGGTGTAGTTTTTTCTAAGTTGAATTGTGAATGCGGTTTGAATTAAAGAAAGCTCTCAGGTTAGTGTAGATTCCAAACCTAGGTTTAATTGAACAAGGGGTTTTACAGAATCTCCAAGAAAAAGAGAAACATTTCAGCAGTTGCTGTTCTGTTTTGCTCTACGTTTTTTTGTTTTATTTTGTTTTGGTTTTGGGTTTTTTTGTTTGTTTGGGGGTTTTTGTTGTTGTTTTTTGTTTGTTTTGGGTTTGTTTTGTTTTGTTTTTTTTAAGAAATCTCCTTGAAATTGTTTGCTTGACTTCCTCTAAAGAATCTACAGCTTTTTGCTACCTCATGAGAACCAGAGAGTGAAACCATGTAGAAACACCAAGTGGTAGTCCCCATTCTTTTTTTTCTAATCTGAGAAAGATGAATGAACGATTTGCCTGACACATTTCTCACTCTTGGCACTACTTGTCTAAGGCAGCTGTAATATACCTGGGCAGTTTTCAGTAAGGGACCACGGTGGTGAGTGTTGTCATGCCACAGAAAAGTCATGAAGACTCTAAACACCTCAGAGAAAAGCCTGTTTAAATATATTCAGCAGGTGCGAATTTGGCCCAGGTTATCTTATTTAAGTTCTCAGCATCTGATAAACTAATGTATTCATCTAGAAAGCAATAGTGCAGAGGGAATAAAAATACCACAAATTAAAAGTTGTCTCTTCCTTTAGAACAGCAAGAAAGGTCTACCCTTCCTAAAGCTACACCACCATCAAATTAAGCTTTCTTTGCACACAAATTTTCACTCTTATTTAAAATCCATTACAGATAGTGGTTTGAGCTTGTTCTTCATGTATTCAAATTAAACTAAGCTGACAGAGCACATACAGCCTTCTGCAGACCTTTGACTAAATGATGTTAAACTGGTATAATAGACTTGGATCCTTTTCACAAGCAAGGACTCCAACCATTGCAGCTCTGGGTGCACATGAGATTTGAGCTCTGTTTTAAGTAAGAAAAAATGAAAGGAGAATAGAGCCAAGATCAAATGAAGGTTAAGGTCTTGTGTGAGCACTGTGACAGCTGTATCTCTGATGCAAATATCTGCAGAAATATCAGGAAACCCTGATGCAGGTGTTTGGGAATCCAGACATAGTTACACCAACCCTTTTTTCTTTCAATTTTTTTTTTTTTCTTCTCTTTCTTCTGCTCTGACTAAATACATTTCTGGGCTTAACAGCACTGTGTGGGCTAAGGCCAGGCTGGTCTCACGGCTGCAGCTGTGTGTATGTGCATGTGTGTGTGTGCATTCCTTCTCACTCTCGTAAATGTGCAGCAAAAGTGTGAAAAAAGAGCAGCTGGCACATCTGAGAGAGAAAATTGCAGTGGAAACATGGCATATTTTTTTAGATCTTGGTTACTGTGACACAAATCGTGAGAGCTCCCATCTTCTTAGGAAAGACTTAAAGCTCAAGTTAAACAAAACCTGGCCTCCCAGTCCCCCCTGACCCCAAGGCCTGTGCCATCCTGGGTTGTTCAGAAGGTGCAGGCTGGGGTGTTTCTCTTCTAATTGATTATGTCTGCCCATCCCTCAGACTTGTTTTATTGTTAATAATCACAGAAGGACAGGAAGTGATGAGGACACAGCATTTATTCAAAGAGGAGACCATCGAGCACCACATATCTGGGTCTCCTTTCCACGGTGTCTTTGCAAACCCATTTGATGTGGCCATCAGGAAGGAAGGATGTGCTTCAGAGGTGGTAGCTGAAAACTTACCACAGCAGAAGAGCCATTTTGAACTCTCTTTATAAAATATTCTTCTCTTGAGTGCAGCTGTGCTTGTAACAGAGTTTGGCTGAGTCAGGAGTGCACATAAAGAAAAGCAGGAGCTCAGCTCTTCAGCTGCTAACACATCCCACACAGAAGGGGACTAGGTCCTTGCAGGTGCTGCACAATCTTCCACTGCCTCCTTGCAGTGCACCCTTGTAGTTGGGAAGGAGAGAAGAACTTTTACAACTCTCACCAGGGAAAATTCACTGAGCAGGTTGGCTTAGGGCACTGTTAGAAACCTGTGGGACATCCACGCCATCAGTGGGAATTTCGGCCCAAATGTCTCAATTTGCTTTTTAGTGCACTAAAGCTGGGCTGACCCCAAGGAACCTGAGCATAGCCATTTTCAGGCAGTTCTGCAGGAAAGACAGCATCCAACACCTGAGAACATCCTTTCTTTTATTCTTCTCCAGATCTTTACCACAATGAAGACATGCTATCCCCCTGATCAGGTACTGACAGACCGCCTGGAGGAGGCTGGAAGGAGCAGGGAGGGGCAGAGCCCTTTTCCACTCCTCTGTCCTGGAGCTGGTGTTTCAGGCTAGCCTGGTTTGGTGGCACATCCCCAAACCCAAGAGATGGCCAGCAGAGATGTGCCCCTGCAACAGCAGCCACAGTCTTGCCTGAACCTCACAAGAATCAGTGTGGGCTGTGCTTCCCAAGGCAAACCCACTGCTGTGCACAGCACTCACCAAGCACCACCACCCTGAGGGTGACCTGGAGCAGGGGACTCTGTGATCCTGCTCACTGGCTCTGCTGGCACATCTTACATCCGAGAGAACAATATCAGATCTGTCTTCCCAATTAGGTGCAGACAGCAGAAGAATATATATAATAAGATTAAGAATAAGAATAAGAATAAGAATAAGAATAAGAATAAGAATAAGAATAAGAATAAGAAGTTTAAGAATAATAAACTTAGGAGCCTCTCAGCATTCCCCTCTTCTGTGAATGTGATTCAATGTTGTTGTAGAGAAAATAGCACTTAACAAACCTGATTTAGTTCTTTGAGGAGATTACAAAGTTGCCTGATAAAAGTAACTACGCAGATATGCTATACTTAGATTTTCTACAAGGGGATTGAGCTAAAACCATGACATCCTGCTTAAAAAATAGCACAGAATAGTATGAACCAGAGGATATGTGAGACAGATTGAGAGCTGGATAACTGACAGATCTCAAAACGTTGTTGTCAGTGAGGACTCATCACTGAACAACAAATTCCAAGCAGGTTTGGGACTCAGCCCCCCTTTACCCCATGTTTTCTTATCAGGTAAAAGGGCCACTGGCAGAGGGCATTGGTGGCAAGGTGGTTGAAGAGGCAGTGATGCCAGGGCATGGTGACTGCTGGGTAAGCAGGGCTCACTTGCAATGCATTCCTGCAGTCCAGGAGGGAGGAAGAGGGGAGGTTGTTCATTACCAGCAGGACTGGCTGCAAGCGTAGCAGAGCTCCTGAAGAAGGGCTGGAGGTCGTTGTGGATGAGTGGTTCAGTGCTGACACCTCTCCTGGCAAATGGGGGCAAGGATTAAGCACACAGGGAAAGTAGTAAGTAGGATCAAGGAGGTTAATTTTCCTCCACATAAAGCACTGAGACTAAAGTGGATAAGATAACACAACCAGGCCTGGGGCTCACATTTTAATATTCAAAAGGTGGTTAAAGTGAGGGCAGGAAAGAGCCACAGAAATGAATTAAGGAGTAGAGAAAATGCCTTAGAGCAAGATATTGAAATTGTTCGATCTGTTTCATGCACCCAAAGGGGGAAGGTGGGGAATACTGAAGGGTGAGCTAAGATCAGCATATAAGCAATCCCATCAAATGAAAACAGAGAGTGGAACAGGGCTTTTCAATGTAGTAGAAAATAGCATAAACACCAACCACCACTGGCGAGAAGCTGAAACCAGACAAATTCAAATTAGCTGCAAGGTGCACGTGTTTAGCAAAGAGGTGATCAACCACTGGAACAAATGACCAAGGGGAGGGGCAGCTTCTCCTTCTCTTCATGTCTTTAGATCATGACTAGACACCTTTCTGGAAGAGATGCTTTAGGGGAGCACAAGTAAGGGACAGATGGGTAAGAGCAATTGTTATTCACTCTATGGGTCAGACTACAATCTAATGATTTCCCCCCACCTAAACTCTCTCAGCCCTGATTCCAAACCCTGATATCACACAGAGATGCCTTGTTCATCTGAACAGCACCCTAGGTCACCATAGTTAGCATCCCTTTTGCTTAGTGAACTTACATAGGAAGTCACTGCCAGGGCTTGATTGTAAAATAACCCCTGATTCCCACACAAATGTCTTGACTTCAGACACTATTTTCCCTGCAAGAACCAAAACATTGCATCTAGGTCATCCAGACTTTCCCCCAGAAACAGCCTCTGGGTATAACAACAGTGTGGCAGATACAGCATCAGATCATACATGAGTGTTATCTGCTTTAAAGGTTGTGCCTCCAAGGCTTGGGCTGGGAAGGAAAAGTTCACTTCTATCCCAGCATGGACACTGTGGATTGATGGTGTGACCCTAAAGTTTTTGATCTCTCCCTCATCCTTCATCATTTAGGCAGCTCATCCTGTACAGCACTATACAAGGTGGTCAAGAACAAAAAGTGAAGAAAACATGCTGTATTTTCATGGCCTAAGCAGGGCTGGAGCAGTAACTGGGGAGAAGGGGATTTATGCTAACGTTCCCCTTGAGTTACTCACACGTGCATGCAGACTGCATTACTGCTGAATCACTTTTTTTATAAAAGCCAGCACAATATATAGTGTGAATATATAGCACTGCCATGGTCTATAATGTGTCACCAACACATGCAAAGAAGGGGGAAGCCATTCATGTGTGACCACCCACTGGGCCTCTACGTCATGTAACCCTGAAAAATGTTTTCCCTCCTGTATCCTCTTTGGTAAAATGAAACCCAGAGTGGGTACCAAAGATAAAAATGGCTACACAGCTAATAACAGCATCTATATATTTTTTAATATAAATTCAACCTTTCTCTTGTTTCCAAATCCCACCTCCCCGATGCCTCTCAGCAATGACCCAAGGTCTGACAGTCCCTGCTTTCCTTCTCTGTTACCCCAAGGAGAAAACCCTGCAAACCCAGCAGGCAAACCCAACCTCAAATTTCGTGTTGTGTTCCCTCAGCCCAGATGTGCTGGCTGGGCCAGTGACCACAGGGCTTTCTTGAAGCCCTTGCTGGCTGGTAAGAATTGCGTGGGCTGGCACATGCTCCTTTCTGTGCCCTGGCTCTGTCCCTGAGGACCCCTCAGTTTAGGACTGGGGTGCTGGTGTCTGCACTCGTGATGAGTAAGCTGTAAGTCCCCAGCCAGCTCTGCTGAGTCCAGAGGCACCATACTGGTCATGGGACCCACTTCAGGAGAGAGGATGGTGAGAGATAGCACCTCTATGTCCTAAAAGAGACACCCATGAAATCCAAAAATGTGTATGGGATACCCAGTCACAGTCTACTCAGTTTAGGGCACCTGGTTTAGCTGGAAGTCAGTGAGACCATTTTTCCCAGCCATTCTGGTTCTTCCAAACCTCCCAATGGACACAATGGCACCGCACAAGCTGCATGTGCTAGCTGTACATCTTCACCAGGCACTTTGCTCAGGGGTCATCAGCATACAATGCCAGTCCTCACAGAGCATATTGCCAGAGGATAGACCTCATTTGGTGGGGTTAGTGTGGAGCAGAAGCCTCTGATTCTGCCTGGGTGGGTAAGGCACCCAGGCAATGACCTGGGATGGAGATGAGAAACAGAATTGCTGCTGGTGCACAGCAGAGTCTGGGTTCCATAGGACATTCTGCTCCCTGCTCAGCCCTGTTGTGCTCAGGACCTGGGCACCTGGCAAGGCAGGATGTTCTGCTCCACAGGGTGATTTTCCTCCAATGCGGTCAGGCAGGATCTGGGCCCTTCGTCCCACCTGTGCTTGTGCCAAGGGCCAGAGCACAGCACAGCACTAATCCAAGGCTGGTTTCTGGGACAGATTGTTCAGCCAGCCCCTAGTGCTTAATGCATGATCTCACCCAATGGCCTAGTTTTTCTAGTGATAGTGCTTTTCAGGAGCTTTGCAAAGCCTTTCATATAATCTAAGTGGTATCAAGATGTGAATCCATCCCTCCGTGGTAAAACCCAGCCCCACAAAAACATCTTAGCCATGAGTAAGTGGCAGTAGCTGATCTGACCTGCATGGCAGCTGTGACAGAATAATACCAACAGTTCAGCACTTGAGCTCATTATTCAAAATCTGACTTGCTAAGGTTGGGCAAACATCATCCTCATTCCACACAAACACTGCTGTGGGAAGGCACGTGGCAAAAGTGCCACAGGCCAGTGGATAGGGATGAGAGGGGGGAGGAGGGCTGGGGACCGTGCCTGGAATCTCTCAGGCTGCTGCCCCACAGAGGGAAGATGGGTATGTGGCATTTTCTGCTGGCATGCAAACAGCTGAGCCTATCTGATATCTGGCACACAAGTGTTTGGCCAGCTATTTACCAGCTCACAAACAGATAAATATGCAGAGGAGGGTGCTCACAGCTTTCCCACAAAAGGGAAGAGTGAGAAAGAAAGAGACACTAAAGAAAAAAAAAAAAAAAAAGAGAGAGAGAGAAAAACAACTCTAAAAAAGAGAACAGGAGTGAGAGTTGTCAGTGCCCGCAAGCACTCGCAGGAATAATAGCAATAATCACTGTCATCCGTAAGAGGCTCTTGCGCCAGGTTCAGCCTCTCCCCCTCCCTCTCTCCCTCGCCTTGCTGTCTGAGTCACTGGATCTGAGTCACACTCCTGTTCTATTCCTGTACCGTTCCCTTCAGCTGGGGATGTAGATTTGTTTTGGCTGGAACGATCTGGGCACAGGAGGGACCATCTGCTGCTAGTTCTTGCTTGCTTTGCTCTTGTTTCTTTCCCAGAGAGGGGAAGTGAGTGCTGCCATTGCAATAATTCAGAGGGAGCATGCTGGGAACATACACCCCTTACTGTACAACCAAGGACTGCCATTTGTCATCTGAAGGCTTGTTATCCGTGGCTGACCCTGATCAGTTGTCTCCACGTGCTTAAGCTCTGACAAAATCACTTCCCTGCATATCAGCTCTTTCCCAAGGAAGGTGTTTTTCCTGTGGTCAAACCCCAAACAGTTTTTGAGGGAGCTGGGGTGGTTAGTACAGGCTGCACATTGCTGTGATGAAGCAGAGGCACACAAAAGAAGCTGACAGCATGCAGGGACTTGCAGTCAGTGTGCACAGTGCATGTTATGACGGAAGGAGTGCTCCCTCCTGGTTTTCCTATCAGGAGCAGCAGCCACAGTTGGTGAATGCACTCTGTCTTTTGCTGCAATAGTAGTAATTGGCAGTGGTGAGGAAAAGCAAATGACTTAATGCCTAATCCACCACAACAAGTGTCTTAGCTGATTCCTGCATCCACATCCTGAACAGGAAAGTCAGCAGAGCAAAGGCATGTGAGAGAAGAAATCACCAAAGAGCTGAACTAACGATGGACTGGAGCAAGAGCAAAGACAGCAAAGTCACACTACAGGCATACCAGGGCTTTCAGGAGTGACCAGACCTTTAAAAGGCTCTGTGTATGAGGCATCTCTCTGGAGGCATCTTTGAAGGATGCAGCAGTTGGAGACTTTCAAAGGAGAGGCTGTTCCAGCAAGCTGTGCTCAAGCATCCCAGAAATGAAGGCCCCATGATGAAAAGTTGCCTTTGGAAAGCTTAATCCCCAGGCTGTGCAGCAAAAGCTAGTATTTGCCAGACCTTTTTATAGGAGAGACAACAGAAGGAGTTGCTTCATGCCTGAAAGAGAATTTAGATGTCCATTCAATTACAAAGCCTGAATCCTCAGTACTCTGGAAAACCAAATAAACATCAAATCAGCTTCATACTTTTCTTTTACAGTCCATGTGGCTTGTGAACTTAACCTAAGGTCACAAAGCCCTGAAGCACTCTGTAGTGAGCAGTCTTGAAAGCCCTGAAGATGCATCCATTTCCAGTGATACCTTTCTCAGTCTCATTCCTCACTGTGCCTCCTGAAAAATTTAGACTGGATTTCCCAAAATCTGAGAGTTTTAAAATTCTTTCAGCAGCCCGTTCCAGAGTGGGGAGTACTCAAATGCCTGCAGATCAGGGAGCCCTCAGCAGCAGACTGACTGATGACAGCCACCATGCTAATGTCATATCCCCTGAGGATCAGGGTTGTCAGGCAAATTGATTCTCTGAAGAGTGATCTGGGCTCTAATTTCAGCACAGTAGCAGCTCTTTTTGGGGCAAGGATTCTCCAAAAGCATTTTGGTGTTTGGGACATTGCACAGAGAGACTGAATGTCAGCACATGCAAAACCACCCTCTCCACTGGTGTCACATCAGCATCTAAGACTTAAAATGTTAATGTGTTTAATGCAGAGGGAAATCAAATTACCACAAGGATCTGACTGAAAAGGTCTGGGCCAAATTCTCTGAGGGTGGAGAATGCCTGCATCATTCCTAATGGAGCTGTGAGGATGTGACTGACCCTCCCCACAAGTGGTGGCTAGACACTCACATCACACTTCCACCCAAGCTAACTCTAATTTGCTCTGGGTCTGACTCATCTGCACGGCCAGAGACAAGATGCTTCACCTTCAGTGGCTGAGATGGGCACCTGGTTGTTAAGGTTTGCCTTGCAGGTGTGCCCCAGCCAGGACCTCTGGCTCTGAAGGCTGCCAGCACAAGCCACCAAAGGACGGTCCCTGCCTCAAAAACCTTGTAGTGCATGCAAATACCAAAGCAGGTGCTTCCTGACCTCTTTAGTGGCAGGACATCAGTTACAACAAAGAGGGAGCCTGGCAAGAGAAGTTCACAAGAGAGACAGGTTAATTACCCAGCTCTTTCTGGCGTGCTGGTTTATTATTTTCAGTGCCCTGGTTCGTTTCCAGTTCATGCAAAACCACCTGATCTCCAAAGAGGCTCCTCACAACTGAGTCCTGCTCCCATCCCTGCTCCCAGCATAACCCTGTCCCAGCAGAGAAACCCTGACCCCACACAACTTCTAGGACTGACTGTGTCCCTCAAGACCTGCCAGTTTCTCACAGCTGGGATTTAACTCAGATAATTTTTTTCTGTTTTCCAGTGCCTTTTCTGAGGCAATTCTCTAAAAGGGATGATTCAGTGTACAATACTTGATCCCTTGCTTTGCTCATATCCATTTGAGATGGCCTCCCACTTCAGCTTTGTTCACTCCAAGAGACATGGCAGGGGAGTTTTGACCTGTACAATTTAAAAAAGAACATTAATTGCTATCCTAGTTGGGTTCCTTCCATTTGTGCAGGAGATGTCTCTTGCATGCTCTCCACTATGCATTATTTAGCAGGAAGGACACCCAATTCCTCCCATAGGTACAAGAGAAACCAAAGACCAATCTGGGGTCTTCAGCAACATTGCTTTCCCCTTAATGCTCCTTTCTTCCTTTTTGCATCCTCTCTCTTCTGTCCACCAGATTTTTTCCCTTCCAAACCTCTAAAACATGAGGCTGATCACAATCAGCCCAAGGCAGAATGTGAGCAGGCACAGCTGATCTTTGCCAGTCTACATTTTTGACCCCAAGGACCCTAAGGTTGATGTCCTCCCCATGTTTCCTTTCCCTAGGCATGTTTCAGGACACCCTGGAATTGCGGTACGTGCCAGTCACTGAGATTTACAGCTCAGCAAGTTTAACCTTAGATTCTCTGAATAACATGCACACGTCTTGCTAAAACTGGTGCATTCAGTGAAGGCTTGACATATTATCTTATGCAGCTGTATTAAGAACACCCTGCCCCTTCAACCATAAGGGTTGTTTCTGACTGAGAGATCTTGAGCAGCAAATGTAGGATAGGAGGAAAACGCATGGATTGCAGACCAAGAGAGGTACAGGCATTGAGTAACAGCCCATTTGCCCTTTGTTTGCTTCAGGACTTGCCAGATAAGACATGTGTTGACTAGAAAATGTTTATTGTTTCTGCTGGCCCTAACTGATCAAGTGTAAAATGCACACCCTGCTTCCCCCTTTGCTGAGCTCTGACAGCCTCACTGGAGATGGCTCCTCCTGTGCCAGGATTTTGCCTGCCTATAGGCAGTCCTGATATTTTGTTCTCCCAAGTGATGGGACAATGGGGATCCTCTGAGAAAATGTCACATTCATTGCTGCTCTACTCTCCAAAACCCAGCCCTGCCTCAGCAATGCTGGACTCACCAGAGAGTCCAGAGTCACAAGGCATTTGCAAAATGTATGTGAATCATCCTGTTTGCACAAGCATTTGCACATCAAGAGCAGTAACATGCAGGATCAACCTGATCCCCAAGAGCAAACATGGGGATCTGTGCCCCACACAGCCAAGGCTAAGGCTTTTCCACAGAATGGCACACCACACTGCTCCTGGACACATGTATGCTCCTCTCCTCTGAACCTTGCTAAAACCTGGGGAGCAAAATGAGTTTGAGTCTCTGTGAAGCCCAGAGAGAGGCTCAGATGTGGTGACATTGGAGGCAGCCCCAAGGCAGCTCTGGCTCCTGCCATTTCCAAACTCCTCATCCAAAGCGAAGAAGAGTTTATCCAGATCTTTACCATCTGATGTACATTAAGAGGAGAAAATTGATACCAGTATGGCCCTGGACTTGTGCAGGATGCTCAGGATTTTATGGTACCACGCTTATAATTTCATCCTTCCAAAGAACAGCCCACAAAGTGACTGGAACTTATTACAACAAGATTAAACAATAATAATAAATTTTTCAGAACAGCTGGGATGAAGATGAACACACTTGGAAATCTTGAACACTGTGAGCTGTATCCATAGCCCTGAAACAGCAGGAATCAGGAGGAATTCCTCCAGTGAGACACAGTGATGCAATCCACCTCTGAGGCAGGACCAGTGCTCGGGAATCAGCGAAACCAGACCCTTTGTTTCTGAGCGATGACAGCTTCAAAGTTTTACTGTTTGTAGAGAGATGTTTTCACCAAATATGATACACAGTGATTAAAATAATGAGCTGGAACAAGCTGAAGTTATAATTGCTCCTTTTCCTCCCCTCCCCTGAGTTGGTCTGAGTGCTTCGTTAACTACCTTGATGAACCAATCAAGAGTTGGCTAAATCAAGGACGGAGCAAACAAACCCTGGGAGACATCCCTACAAGAAAAGACATAATCTGGACACTGAGCTTTGAAGGCAAGCTGTATAATGAGAGCTGACTATATCTCAAAATCCATGTTAGCTTGAATGAACTTATGTAATAAACATTTATCACAGAACATATGTCACTGAGTACCTGCCAGACTTCAGGAATAGAGCCAACGCAGCTTGAATCGTATATGTATTAAAAAAAAAACCAACTTGGCGGCAGGAGGCTGGCAGACGCTTTTACTAGAAAAATCAGAAGTGATTTTGAGAGGAGCAGAAATTTCCTGAAACCTCTCTCACTCCATGTGGGAACATAGCACTTGGAAAAAGCAAGAGGCTGATCAAGCTGTGCTGAGCAGAGGGAGCGGGATGAGCTCCTCTGCTCATCCCCTCTGGAATTTGTCCCTGCATCCCCACTGCTCCCCTGCCTGTGCTGCTGCCCGTGGAAAAGTGCTCTGCTGGGGGCTCTTGCCTGGCTCTGCTCGAGCAAAAAGGCAGCACTGGGCAGTGCAGGGCAGCTGCTGGGAGAGCACAAGCACGGGGGTGAGCAGGGCTGGGAAGTGAATTTATGGTGAGATGAGTAGAGCTACCCAGCTCAGGGGGGAAGTCAGCACCCAAATCAAGCAGAGTGAGGTGGCTGAGGGATGAACTGAGACTGTGGGTGGAAGGGGGCTCAGAGCAGCAGTGTTCAGTAGAAATCACAACAGCAGAAGAGCAGGGCAGGGTAGCAAAGGGGCTTGGGCAGGGTAGCATGAACCTGGTCTGGGATTTTCTTCCTGGGCCGGTGCTCCCTGAGGAGCAGACACAACACAGCAAGGAGCCAGGGATAGGAGCTGTTTCTGTCAGATACAATGAGGATCAGGGCAAGCACAAGGCTGTGCCAGGCATGAATCACTAAACTCTAGACACAGGCTGAGTGTGAGAAGCTGGAGAGAGATGTGAAGCAAAGGTGACAGAGGCAGGTGAGAGGAGAGGAAGGGGACTACCTTGACTTGCCACTGATGGGCATATCTGCACCAACTGTGCTTTATCCAGAGCTAGCCTGCCCTCTCAGGCACCCACAGCAGGGCATCCATGACAGCTCCATCCCTGCTGGAGGTGACAGACCTGGCTTCCCCTGCAACACAATTAACTCAGGCCACGCAGGAGATGAGTGGGACTGGCCTGCTCACAGGTTGTGTGTCAGCAGTGCTGGAGCAGGTGTGGGTATCTCTGAAGGGCAGTGCCTGTGCACTGGAGCCAGACCCTGAATTTCCTGTCTGTTTTATCACACTTGCAAACCGATGGTCAAACCCAGCCCTGGGGAGCAGGTTCTCCGGGAAAAAGGAGCAAGATTTGCTTTGCAGCAGGTATCTTAAGATTTTTTTTAAACAAAAAACCTCTTATGGGCTCTTCCTGGCATATGGCTTCAAGCCTGGTGAACACTGCAGAACTACCTCAGTTTTGGGAAGGGGAGTGAGAGTAACGATCAAAGAGAGTAGGGAAGAATCCTACCTCAGGAAAGAGGTATAGGATAGATCCCCAGAAAGCTGACACTCCTTAAAGACCTCTGGAGGACAGGAGAGGACAGGAAAGGATAGATCAGCTGGTCAGACTGTCCAAACTGCACCAGACTAAATCCAGACCCCCCGCTTCCCTCCTGCTATCTAACTTCAGCACTTCTCTGGCTGCCATTATCATTGCATCTGAGCAACCATGGGTTGTTTCAGTGCTTTTATCATGTCTTTTCCCTGCTGCAGGTGTCCTTGCTTTCCCCTGGAGCTATAAATGAGAAACAAAGCCTTGGGAAAGATTATCAGATGATTTCCAACTGACCTTTTGGACTGCTGACCTTAACTGAAGTGACCAGGGACTTGCCACTTGACTATTAACTCACCATCTGCCCAGTGGCTGGGCTAGAACCAAGGGCTTGGAAGCAGCCCAGCACTTGCCATGGAGGGTGTTGCCTGACCCCATTCATTTTGGTGGTCCTACAGTGAGTTAGACGAGGGTGAGATCATATCCAGTAAATGCAAGACTGAAAGGAAGCAAGAGGAAGGAGAGAGCAGAAGTGGGAGGAAGAGTGAGCAGGGCGTGTTGGTGCTGTCCTGCAGGGAGCTGCTGGCTACTGAGAGGAGCCTAAGGCTGAGCAGCCAGGCTCAGACTCTCAAGGCACACATGCCACTCATTTGCCTCCCCAAATGGCTGATCCCAGCTGCTCCAAGGGCAGACAAGAGTCTATCTGGAGAGAAAACCCTCACTAACCACCTGATGGTACAATGCTAACAACAAATGATTCATTGTTATTGCAATTCTCCCTGTTGCACTGAATCCACGGGCTTTCATTAGCACTCATCCAGGCTGACTCTGCCTCAAGTGTGCAGTTCTTACCTGGGTCACAGCTTGCTTGCTGGTCCTTGTTTGTGTCCTGGAGTCACACCACTTGGGTTTTTGCCCCTTCTCTGTGGAAATGTGAATGCTGATCCTGTCAGCTTGTCAGATTCTGACCTGTATCTCACCACATGAATTGCTTCAACAAAACCCTGTTAAAGCAGAACCGTGATGATTCATGGTTGTGCATTTCTTCCACAAATGTTGAATGTAGGCTGAGATTACAACAGATCTGGCATTGATACCTGCTTAGACTCAGGGTCTTTTTTATTTAAAATTAGGTTTTTAAGTAAAAAGTCTTGTTGAGGATTTGTGGAGGAAAATTATACTTTGAACAACTACAAAAAATATATGGTGCAGAAAGGGAGGTTTTGCCAAAAAAAGTTCAAGAGACACCTCTTGCCTCAGCTGCCAAACAACATTGTTCCCCTCAGCTCCCCCTTTCCCCATTTTTGGATGAAGAATGTCTGTTTTGAGTAGCCAAAACTAAACAGAAGTTGAGTTTCCCAGGTGGGAGCCAAGTTTCCTCGGTGAGGAGCTGATGTGGTCACCCAATGGCCCCTTCCAGCATCACCCTGTTTGTTTAACCATTTCTGGAATTGGGTGGTTAAAGGGCAAAGCCTTACTTTCTGCAGTGCTGTACCACTTGGAAGATGTTTCACTCATCTGCCTAACCATAACCTACACTGTGATAATTAATGAGTCAACACTTCTTTCTGCACATGACAGCGGCTGGAAACAGGTAAGGCACCGAGATAAGCAGGAGGGAGGTGCACCCACACAGGCACCCCCAGGGCTGACTCTGCACTCCCACCGCCCTGAGGAGTCTCTGCTGGGGTTTGCACGCGTGGGATGGACACAGCTCACCCACCAGCTGTGACAAAAACACCCAACCCGCCAGCCCAGCGAGGAAAGAAAGAGGCATGAAAGCGAGAGGAAGTGGAAAAGATCAAGGCGAGAGTGTAAGACAACAAGCTCACCACCGGAAAACAATAAAAATAAAATTGCTCAGAAATAGCATAACTGACATGCAAAGGAGATCAAAACAGGCCCTCAAAATATCTCCTGGCAGGGGGCAGGGGGTGTCTACGGTGGACAGCATGGGGCAGCCAGAGGATGTGCTGCGGGTGGCGGGCAAGCGTTGGCTGCTTGGTGGCCACATCCACATCCTGCCTGGCTCCCCAGGTTCTGACCTACAGGTCTCTGGAGGCTTTGGTCTCCTGGGAGATGAGCAGTGCTTTCTGCCTTCCCCAGGGCACCAGAGCACAAAAAATGTGGCTGATATCTCTGAGCCAAGGGTGGTGTAGGGGCTGTGTCGAGAAGCAGGTGCTATTCCCACTTGGCTCACCTCACTTGTCCAACTGTCCCTCTGGAAAAAGAAAATAACTTGGGTCCTGCTCCACTTGCCCCAGCACTGATTCAGAGCACATGCTGTTTACCTCAGCAAAGGGACTGGGAAGAAGGGAAAGGAGAACCCTGTTCTTCTGGGTTCACTTTACTGGAAAGGACAACTGCTCTCAACTTGCCTTCGTGAGAGTGCTGAAGTCTTAAGCTGCTGTGGCATTAAGCATGCTTTGACCTTTAAGCAAAGATAAGGCTCCAAAGTCAGCATTGTTTTGCTGTAGGTTGCTCCTCTTCTTAGAGCTGAGCACACTCTAAAGCCTTGCTGTGTCCTGACGTGTTTCTGAGTGCTGTGAGCACAGCACCAGGGAGCAGGACCATGTCCCGTGGGCCCATCTCGGCTCTGCTATTGCCCAGCAGTGTGACCAGTAGCATTCAACCAGCTCTGCTACCTATCTCTGAGGAGGTTCACTCTCCTGAAGCTCCAAGCACAGACTAGAAATCACAGCTGGGACACTGCCCCACCACTGGTCCAGAATAATACAACTTTCGCTCCTTGCACGATAAAAAAAACCCAACAATCACTCTAAGCATGGGTAGATCTTCACAGGAGTCCTTTGGGCAAATCTGCCCAAACTTGCAAGACCTCGTTGTAGGCTTGCAGCTGTTCTGGCAGCTTTCCAGCTCCCTGTGAATCAGGGAACACTGGGACTGCCACTCAAGGACAGCAAACTGTTTAAAACATAATACCACATTCCCATCTGGTGCACTGAAATGCATGGATGCCCATGGACGTGTTATTCTTCATCCCCTCTATAAGAGAGCATGTGATACTGAGTTTTCTCCAAGGAGAAGAAGGGTGAATGAGCACAGTCAGGGAATGTCATTGTGTTTCTTGAAAGCATAAAAGGTAGGGCTAAGTACTAGGGATTAATTATTATAGCTGCTTAAGGAAGCTAGGGATCTTTATATTATTATTTCTGTGTGTTAGTCAGGGCCATGGCAACAGGAACAGTGTCAGGCCACCTGCCTGGGCTGTGCCAGGTGAAGGTTTGTATAGGGGTTCCAAAAGGCGCTGGGGCAAAATGCTGATGAACATGGGACGTGGCTGGGCTGGGTCCACTTTGGCTGGCAGCAGGAACTTCCATCCTGTGGGTCTGGACATTCTTGACCAGAGTTGAGGGTACGGCTAATCCTAATGCAAAGCTGCCTGGTGGCCTTAAAACAGCATTCCAAAAATGGCCAGTCGACTTCCTTGGTCCTGCAAAAACACTGGCTGCATCAGGGCTTTGATACAATGAAACACCAGTTTCTGGACTTTAATGTTGCTGCCCTGGGGGATGAAATGGGGGAGCTGGACACTGGCAGCTCTTGCTCCTTGAATATAAACTCAGGTTACAGTAAAGCAGAAGTAACATGTTTCTAAGTGTGAAATGACAAAATTTTTTTGGCTTTCTGGTTTCAAAAAGCAAGAGAGAATTATACCTATGCATTGAAGGAAGTTTAATAAAGGTTTAATTAAGCTCCTCAATCTAGATTTAGATGTTCTCACTTCTAGAGATGGAGCTTGGAGCTGTTAGTCATTAATACTCATCTCAGGTAACTTCCACCACCCTCAGCCCCTCACCTGACGCATGCACACACTTGACAAAGATTGCTGATATCCTCTCTGAAAACTAATGAAATCACACTGTGATATTTTGATTTCAAGGGCATCAAAGTGATGCAAAATAATGATGGAATCAGAGGCTCTGATACCACTGACACAACACAGCTCTTCTTGTCTCTAGATCTGAAAGCACCTTGAGAAGGAGATCTGAGTCACTCCCCCCTCTGTTCAAGAGAAACTGAGGCACAGCACTTTGCAGAGATACAACCTGCATGTCTGGGATGGAGTCCATCTAACCCCAGCCCCAGGTCAACCTAACACTTACTGACCACACTTCTCCCTGGAACAGAGAGATCTGGAACATGGGATCTGCCATGGGCAGAGATCTGTGTGTGTGCCTGTGTGTGTCTGTGGGTACACGGGTTTTAACACAGAGAAGGATCCCAGACACAATAACAAACAGAGAGGAAATCAATTCAATGGTCAGCTGGGAAAGCAGGTCCTGCCTTGGCTGCTTGGAGTTTAAAGGGCAGCAGTGGACACAGGAAAGCACTTTCTAAAGCCTGGAACAGCAACCAGATTTCTTCCTGAGATTACTTCACAGTATTTGTAGTTCTTGTTTGCTGCAAAGGAGGTTGGGTAGGCAGAAAGGCCTGGTCCCCATTTTATATTTTCCAACAGAGGAGAGTGCTCCTGACCTGCAGAAGGCTGCAGGACTGCTGCAATAATTCACAAATTACTGATCTTCAGCAGAACAGAAATAGAAAAAGAAATTATTCTGTATGTTTCAATAAAGTATTGTGAAGGATCATTAGCAAATCTTCTGTATATGGGGCTGGTGGTAAACAGCTAAAAAACAGAAGGCACAGGTTCTTCAAGTTACTAATAAAAGCAGCAAACATTTCCTTTTCTTACTAGCCTGAGTATGTCCAATTTTTGTTATGGGAAGAATTCCATGCCCTGATGAGGATTATTACAGACATCACTTATACATGTGGAGATCCCGCTGCCTCTGGGAAAGGTTTGCCTGCTCCCCAGAGATGCCCTGGATTGCTGTGAACCTGAAGCTCATCTAATCAAAAATCTTTTTTTGCCCCTTCTTCCCTTTTCCCTTCAAGGCTGGCTATGCAGAGCTGCTGGAGCAAACACAGTGCTCCCGTAAGGTGATTGCCCCATCCCAGACTGGGATGCACAGACACCCTGGGAAGAAGCAGAGCTCGAGGGAGATGCACAACTTGCAGCGCCGTTCTGCACTCGCAGCTGCTGAGTGTCCGTGGGCTCAAAGCCTCTCTGGGTATCACAACAACCCTCTCAAGATGACTGTGCTGGTGAGAAGTGTGATATCAAGAGCTGTGAGGCTTTGCCCCTGGAAAGTAGTGGGCTTAAGGCTCCAGGTTTGTTTCGGCCTCTCCCCCTCCCTCAGCAGCACTATGACTGAATCAAGGTGAACAGCCAGCTTGGAAACTGGGGCACGAAGAGAAGTGACTCACTTCATAGCTATCTACCAGTCAGTCTATGGGACAGGAGCCTTGCAAGAAAACACAATTTTCCATAAGCAAGGTCAGCAGTTTTCTTCAGGCATTCAAGCCCGGGGCAACCCCTGTAGCTGGCAAAGTCCTCCTGAGCCCACAGCCCCACCCTGAGCCTCTCCCAGCCCAACAGCTGTGCGGTCACCCTGAGTAAGGGAAGAGGAGGGTGGCATGGCTGGGAGGCTGCTGGCAGAGCTGTGCCCACCTCTGGCCTTGGGCACCTGAGACATGGCTTGCTCTCAGCAGTGCCACCCCGAGCGAATGAGCTGTGACTTCACGGGAATGGCCTCGCCACTGAGCAGGGACCTGATTTCCTCATGTCCCTGTGGTCCTTGCACCTTCCTAGAGGTTCCAAGGTCATTTGACATCCACCACTGAGACCAGAGGTGTTTTGGTATCCTGAGTCTTATCTTTTGTAAGGCTTTGTCTCCTCTTGGTTTTGGTGCCTGCCCAAGTCTCCATTGGTGCCAAAACTGACACTATCAAGAATGTTCACTGCTGCTGATTGCTTTGGGAGCCCAGGCCTCAGGCTTTTCCCCTTACAATTCTACCACTAGATCAATATCTGCGCTTGAACAAGGGCAGAGCGCTCAGAGATACCTCCAAATGCAAGCGGGACCCCTGCCAGTAATGGAGAATCCATCACAGCTCTCCAAAGCTGTGCCAGTGTTTAATTAAGCCTCCTGATAGAAACACATTTTATACCTAATCTGCATTTGTCTGGCTTCAGATTGCAGCCACTGGATCTTGTTTTACCTCCTCTAATTGGAGAGGCTTGGTGTCATTCCACTCCCATTCCACATCACCTCCCAGCAGAATGTCCCTGGACCAGGGTTAGCCCAGACTTTACTTTTCTCTGCTCAGAAATGTTGCCTGGGAGAAGGGCAAGGGTTTCAGTCTCTCATTTGACATTTCAGATGCCAGGCAGCCCATTCAGAGTTGTGTGGGCAGGGGTGAGGGAACTCACACGTTTCCCCAGAGTCAGACTGACCATGCATTTCCTCTGGATAATCTGCACATGCCCTGTTTGTTCCCCACACCTCAGAAATGTTGGAGTTCCCCTCCAGCTCTTGCAGAGATCAGGACAAAGCTAAGAATGCACTCAGTACTCTTCCCTTGGTTTATTTCTTCAGGAGCTTGTTTTTCTCTTTCCCCTCTCTGCACCCTCCTGGAACACCTTTTCCTTTGAGGGATGGAATTGGTGCCTATCACAGAATCACCTGGCAGAGGGACTGCAGCTGCTTGGTTCACCCTCATGGTCTGGTCCAGCTCCTGCTCTCCTGCACACCTTCCTAAATCCTGCTCCTCCCACAGGCAGCCCTTGCCTCTCTCTCTCCCTGCCTCTGCCCGGTTTCTCCCGTGGAAACACAGCCCTTCACCTTCCTGGCAGAGCTGGGTCCCCTGGGGACACAGGCTGTTCGTCAGCCTGATGGATTGATTCAGTTTGACTTCCTCACACTCATTTATTCAAGTTTCCTAGAAAGCCTTTTTCACTGGGGGCTTCCTGAGAGAAGCAGGTGGTGTGTCCATGCACGTGTACATGTGGGTCTGGGCTGGGGGAGCTGCATCCCAGCCCCTGCTGTTCCCCCCAGCACTGTGAAGAGCTGTGCCAGCCCTGTGCATCCACGTGGTGAGGGCTGCAGGGATCTCGGCATTTGTAGAATGAGCATCTGGGAATGTGCATCTGATCCTCAGGCCACGTGAACGGGGGGCTAAAAATAATAACCAACTGCCTCTCCATTCCTCAGCAGCATCTGGGAGAGTTTGTGCAGGGAGGAGCAGCCATCAACCTCTAACACTACCCAGCAGCATCCCTCTACCCTGCAACCTGGGTTTGTGCATGTAAAAGGGGTCAAAGGCTGCAAGATAGTTTTTTCAAAAGGATTTTTCCAGGGGAGGGCTATGTTGTGAATTTTCTCCTGCTTTACCCATCTGCTCCTATCCTGGCCTATTGAAAGATGCCCCAGTTTTGCACTTGAAACCTCACTTGCCCTTTGCAGAGGAGCTGGAAAAGGTGCCCACTGTATCAGTGAAGAGGTGACAGTATTACAGAAGGAAGGCTGTGAAGACCATCCCTGTGAATATGGGTGGAGACCGCCTTTTTAGAGCAGTCAGTGCCTTCCCCAGCAGTGATGAGCAGAGTCCAGCCACAGCAGATCTGCAAGATTGCTGGTGGGAACAGCCACTGCCTTGGTAAAGTATTTTTGTCGTTTTGGTCATCACCTTTAGCTATGCCACTCTTTGTGGTGGCACTCACCAATTGTGGGCATTGTCACCTGTGGTGACAGCTTTGTTTAAACTTGCTTATTCTGTAGGGTTTCTTGTCTTCACTCCTAATACAAAAATAGCTTTATCCAGAGATTTCTTTCAGTGAGCAAATATACCATTTTCAAGCAAGGAACAGCAGCAGCCTACGGATCAGGTGCTGTGCATCTCAGGGAGAAAAGTTCAGCGGTGTCCAACACAGCTCACACCTGGATTCCCTGGGGTCCTACAAAAGGACTGGGCAGCTTTGGAAAAGCAGAGTATGATTAAACCTCCCTGTGATTTGTTTCTTCCCCTGTAAGATCAAACTGATATCACTCCTGTATTTCTTGGCAGAAGGTAGGCGAATCCCGCGCAGGGATGCAGACAGCAGTACAGCCCGGCTGTGGTCCTTGGTGGATGCTGACTCAGCCCCATGAAGGGGGTTTGTTTTCCTTTTTCTCCATCCCTCAGACATCTCTGCTGCCTCAGGGAACACTGGAATGAGCAAGGACTGAGTGGTTTCTCTCACGACCTACAGATCAGAGAAATGAGCAAGTCCTAGCAGCTGTTGAACAAGGAGAGAAATGTTCCCTCCTGTACCAGAGGAACATGAGCAGGGAAGGTATCAGGTAGCAGAGCATTTCCACAACAGGTTTATCGCAGATCCCCAGATCTAGTGCTGTAGCATTTCAGGCTTGCAGATGGGATAACACCTCCGGGGCTGGGCAATTGATGGTTTGTGGGCTGCCTGTTTGTGAGCTCATAGGCTGTTTAGAGCGGGTTCTTGTGCCAGCAGGCAGCAGTGGCTGTAGGTGGGCTGCTCCATAACCCACACCCCTGGCTGGAGGCAACAGGAATAAATGCATCAAAACCAATTTGCTGGGTCACACAGCCACTGAGTGCTTGTCCCTCCTGCTTCCCTAGAGAGCCAAACAGGCCCTGGGAGCATTAACCCCTCTCAGCATCATAGAGATGGATTGGCATCTTTGGGATGACTCCACTGCCACACAAATGAGCATAAAGATGCCCCTGCTGTGGCCTAGTTTGTACCAAGAGGAAGATCAAAGCACTACCTGCCCCATGGAGCAGTGGGGTGTGTGTGGTGCTGGGAGAGAGGGGATGCATTGCAAGAGGGTCTCAGAAGCACCAGCCTGCTGCATTTGAAATGCCTGACTGGATTGAAGCTGTAACCACCACCAGGATGTGTCAAGACCATCCCTGAAATCCTTGTGTGAAATTGGGTCTCCTGGGAAGCCAGCCAGGAGCACAGGGTATATGGTGCCATGGCAGGTAGTGAGCAGCTTGACTCACACCTGGGCTGGGTTCCCAGGCTGCCATAGACTCCCACCTTGGGTGGGTCAGGGTACAAGTGCCAGGTTCTGTGTCCCAAATTTTGAGGCAGCCTGGATGCATCACCAGCAGAAGGCCATATGGGGCAGAAGAAAGTCAGCAGCCTGATGGAGGAGACCTGGCTTGGCAGGGAGATCAAGGCCTGGGAGTGGGAAGAAAAAAGAGAGGAACCAAGAATGAGAACTGGGCTGGGATGGAGTATGGGAAGCAGAGCTCAAGGGAAGCATCTGAGAGCCTTTCTGTGGGAGGATGAGATTTGGATTCCCTTGGAGCTGGCAGACCCATTGAGCCCCGATCCAGATGTTTCCTGTGAAGGTTCTGCAGCATCCCCACCCCTGAGCTTTGCTCTCAGAAGTACCCAGGGGAGCTGGGGAATGACAGCAAGAGCTCTGCAAGCTTTGGCACCTCCCAGCTAGTAGGAAGCCCAATGGAGAAGCCCCATCTTCTTTGCCACTTGCCTTGTACAACCCCAAATCCAGCTCCTGGATAATGACTCCTTATGTTGCATGAGGAGACAGACTGAAGAAGCACAAGGAGTACCCAAGGCAGTATTGGAGCAGCAGGGATGGGAGCAGGAGGGCTATTAAGCAAAGCTCTGAGTAGTGTGGTAGACCCTGATGTGCTTAATTGCTGAGAGAAAAGAGAGGTGAGGTCAGGATGTGCAAGTGACTGTGGCATTTCTGCTGCATGCGGTCGAAACGGTGTATTTCTCCACCACTTTTCTCCTTATCCTTCCAGCCACCAAAAACATTCACTTTTTATTTGTAGCTCTCTCTGCATTGAGAAATCTGTTGCCGACTCTTGGGTTGGAAACCCTACACCCTTCCGTGCTTCCCGGGAGGGAGGTGAGCTCCCTGCACACACTATCTCCTCTCCCATCAGCTGTGAATCATGGACCATCAATGGCAGTGCAAGCAGAGGGAGAGCAAGAGGTAATTAAAATCCTCAGGGAGTGCTGCAACCATCTCTCTGTGCTAAGCCTGTTGAGGCTTTCAGTTTTTCATTTTAAAAATCCCCAATTTCCTACTGAAGAAACAGGCAGAAAACTTCTGACTGTGTAGTCCCCAACCTGTGGCCAAGGCACAGATTTTCTGTTGCTTCCTGGCTCCAAACTCAAGAACCTGTCTAGCCAGGGACTGGTTCTCAGAGCTGAGCCTCTGGGGCTGCTTCACCAGACCAGCCCAAAACGTGGCCTCCACCAGCAGCACTATTCTGCTGCGTGTTCCTGAATCCAGATCATCCAGTCCCTCCCACAGTGCACCCCAGGAACAGCTCTGCATAGATTTACACCTCTGCACAGCATGAATCATGTCCAGCGAGTCTTGAGCTGACCCTTGCAAGTTGCTCCTGAGGCATTGCATGAAAATTATTTATGGGCGGTTTTTATTGCCTGTAAAAGGATGTAGAAATCGGGCAGCGCCCTTGTGGTTTTCTTCTGTCAAATTATGATCAAGGTTGCTATTTTGCTGCCCAAATATTAAAGCGTAAGACAGAAATCTTTACAAGGGCTACCACATTCCTTAGGTTATCTCTGTTGGTTCTGCCTGGGCCTATAAATACTAGAGGGACTACCAAAGTAAATAACACATTTGCCTGCACATATGTTGCTCCAGGGGAACTCCTATTTCCTTCACCACGGAGGTCAGTAGGTCAGGGACTTACTTGCAAATCAATTGAAAATTACCTTTCAAGTGACACCTGCATTAACCTTTGATTCTTGTTGGTCTAGATGAGGTTAAGGCCACCAGTCCATATAGGGAGAGTCTTCCATTGAGCCTGTGATTTATTTGCATTATGATTTATTTGCATTATCTGTTTCCCTCCTTGATCTTTGGAATTGCTGTCATGGTTCCCACACAGCAAGCAGAGAAGTTTACCTGCACATTGTCTGGGAATAGCAGGACATACACAAGGCTGTGCTTTTTGCTGACAGGTGTCAGAAACAATAAGGAAAATGTATATGTTTGGAAATGAAGAGAAAACTAAAACAAGAGGAAGTAATTATGAAGACCCACTTGTCAACATAAACCTCTTCTATCCAAAAGTTTTGTCCTAAGCTCAGTCATTAATGACAGCCATAGGTCATTGAAAGTGAATGAGCTGTAAAAATGAAATTCCCTTGTCATTACAGCTGAGCTAGGAAGAAAATAGCTGGACCCTACAGCCTCCAAACTGGTGTGAATCACCATTTGCATCAGGGGCTGGCTCAACACCTTGTATCTCTTCTAGTTTGCGTGAAGAAATCAGACTGGTCATTTCATGTTTCAAATCTGCTTGTTTCTTTTCCTGTCCATCCCTGGCATCGCTGCAAGGCTGTGCTGGTCTATCAGGAGCAAAGGGCTTAGCAGAGCATGCTGTGCTTGCCTCATCTCTCATTCTCCCATGGCAGTGCCAGTGTGCTACAGCTCAGGATCACCTCTTGCCTCCATCTCCCCCAGCCAGAACTGCATTTATCAAAGACATCATGGTCCTGCCCTAGACATGTCCAAGGGGTCCTCAGACCCTGTGCTAGATGCTTTCCCCATAAGCCAATTAATGTGGGAATTTGGTTGTGCCCCCTTTCCCTCTCCCCTCCCTCAGAGATTCTAAGACACCTCTTTTCTGGGTATTATTAGGCTTCAGTTTCCATGCAGGGACTCCTGGGCACAAATCTCTTTCCTTCAGATGCTGTTTCTCACTGTAGGAGGTGACTACATCTTTTGTTTGTTTCTGATTCCTCCTTTGCACCCCAGAGAAATGCTACTCGGCTGCTTTGCTGCTGGTGGAAGTCCTTCTGCAGAGCTCTCTGCAGACTTAGGGATGTGGTGTTCAGCAGAAAATAGCTGATGTGTCTCAAACAGCTCCTGCAAGGGCTGAATTCCCAGTCAGCCCAAGCAATCCCATCAGGATGTGTGAAATGCCCACTGGGCCCAAGATAACACTGAGCAATGCTCAATTGGCAGGAGGGCACTGTGTCCTCAAGGCCACTGTGGTGGTTTGACAAAAATCTACTGGCACAGACCATCACTCCGCCCCTGCCACCCTTCTTCGGTCCATGGGAACATCCCGGGTGCAAGGGGGACACGCAGCTCTCTGAAGCTCAGCTTCCTGTTGCCCATGTGCATTTTTGGCCACTGGCTTCTGGTTGTCACTTGGGACCTGTGGGTGCTTCTAGAAAGCAATTAACAGCCAGAATTAAAATGGGCAGACCATAGGAGTTGGCACTCTGCAGTTGGCAAACACTCCCTACCCCTCTGGCTTACTTCAAACCCTGAACCTCGCTGATTGTATCCTGTTAACAGGCTTTAGTTCTGGATGCCGTTGAGAGCCTGCCAAGCACAATCTGTAGGATGTTTTAATTGGAGCAGAGAACAGTAATAAAAAGACCTTTGCCCGAGCCCTGCAGATGAGGCTAACAGGAGGGGAGGACCGTGCCGCTGTTCGGTCACTTCCCTTGAGCTGTCCTTGTTAGAGGGAATGGACCCAAGGTCCCAGTTTGTTTGCCAGCCATCTCTTCTGCCTGGCCTCTTTGTGTACAGCAGAAATGTGCTCTGACCACCCAAAGCCACCCAGGCACAGCAGCACTGAACAATTTGCTGGAGCTTCCTGAAGCCAGCAGGGCAGTGACCCCGCAGGGTCTCACCTGGGAGGCTGGACACACCTGCCTGAGGGTCCAGCACAGGGATGGGAGGTTAAGACATTCCCTTCCTTCAAATGCCATGGGAATAGATATCAAGAAGCACCTGGAGACGAGCTTGCAATATAATGTCCTCCTCAGCCCACTTACATTCAATCACATTCAAGTTATTTTACTTTTCAAAGATCTTTCTGGGAATCTGAGATGACCAAATCATCACCTCCTTATGCCACTTTTGAGACACCCACCCTCAGCAACTGAAGCTGAATCACAGGACAGGGCTGGACCAAGTCTGTGCTTTGTCCCAGAGGTTTTTTCCCAGCAGGACTGCTAATCTGCAGCTCTGCTGGTAAAAGCTCTAGCACTGGGACTGCTCTTCCACCTGGGAGCCCTGGCAGGCAGCAACTGTTTCCTGCTTTCCACCCTGCTTTCCTTTCAGTGTCTGCTTTGAGCTGCTCAGTGTTCTTGCTGTGCAACATCACACAGCACCTGCATTCTGTTTCACAAAGGGTTGCATTTGCAAGGGGTCAGATGGTGCCCCTCCAATCTGCTGACCACATGCTGTTCAGTCAGCAGGAGAACACCAGGGGGACAGGCTTCAGTACGGCAGCAGTAAAATAAGTGCTGCCACAGATTGCAAAGGAGCAATTGCTAAGGACCAGCTTGTCCACACAGTCCCTCGAGGATTGGGATATGTGGTCACCATGGGCTTCACCGCGCCCTGCAGGTCCCATTTGGGCTGGAAACAAGGTCAGGAAGAGATCATCCTAGATTACATGACAGCAGGTCAGAAATCTAGTCTTGGTCCCCCTCCCGTAGCCCAGCCCTGTCTGAGCATCCTTACCGAGGGCAGCAGGGGTGGCATGGGGGCTGAGAGGGCTGCAGGGGGTGGGGAGGGTGCTGGCTGTCGGTGTGGGGGCCCAGGTCACAGCATCCCATTCATGCTGACTGAAAGCACAATGTCTCACCCACTGCCACGCACCGGCACGGCGGGACCCGCCGGGGGGGAGCACGGCTGAGGGGTTTGACTGGGACCTCAGTTTCACTTCCTGCCCTGTGTGTGGAGAGATCATTAAAAATATCTGACTAATGCAGACTTCTCTGCTCTCGGTATTACTAAGCCCTCCCTGCTCCCCAGCCCCCTGCAGTGACAGTGGTGTGGGCAGAGATATTTCACTTTCCCCTGGTTTGCAGGCTCACAGGTGGGCAGGCAGGTGTACAGCACTGCACACCTCCTGCCTCTCCAGCCTTGCTGGAGCATAATCCTTTCTCCAACAGACCTCGGGGCTTTTCCCCAGCATCTCAGTGGGTCACAGCTTCATAATCTTCAGAGAGGTCTGAGGATGCCAAGTCAGGGTAATGTGGATGATGCTGAGGGCCATCAGGTGGGGTTCAGGTCCCAGGGATGCTCGGAGCACGGGAAGGCTTGGGACCCTGCTCGCCAGGCACGGCACAGCTGGGCTGCACAGCTGCCTCCTGTGTGGAGGGGGAAATCTTGACAACCTCACTCTTAGCCATCAAGAGATAGATCACAAACTGATTTCCTCTTGGATTAGTATGGTTACCATGAAAGATACAAGCATTTTAACATCTTCCCCTACAAGTGCTGCATTGGTTTTAATGGCCACGTTGACTAACGCGTGCAATACCTTACAAATCTGTAACATGCCTTTTCTTGCCAGAGATACTTGCACCCAGTGCACATGCAGACACTGCAGCTTAGAGGAACAGTGGTTTGTAATTTGATGTATCCTCTTGCACACATACCAGGTCCTGCAGTGCAATTAGATGCTCTCTTTTGCAAAGGCAATAGTAATTAATGCTTCTCCAGAAGCCTGGGAGTTGAGAGTAGGACAGGAGACGTGAGGTGAGCTAAAGCCAGGCCTGAATGGCTATCAGGAACTCATATCTGAAACAATCAAGAGAAGGTACAGCAGGTCACCTGGAAAGACTGTTTTTTCTTGTTTTTCCACTTTTGCCTTACTAAACCTTTTAATAGATTTCACTGCAGATAAAACCATGAGTACTACACCTACATGGCCTGTCATGAAGGCCAATGTTTCATTCCATGTTTCCAAACTCCAGACTCACCGACTCTTGGGCTAGATCCACTTATCTTGTGCATTTTCTGCCTGTCTCCAGTGCCATTCTTCCAGCTGTACTGATGACTGATACAAGATCCCATAAGAGGTTGGATTAGATTTCAAAATGGGTGAGATTAACCTGGGGCAAAATATCCACACACCACCTAAGATCTAAATCCCTTGAGTCTTGTTGCTACAGAATATTCCTGTTTTCACCCTGTTGGTGAAACCAGGTGAAAAAACTCCAGGTGGGAATATGCTGATATTCATATTGGGCTGCAGGTAGGTGGAAGCTGCCATATCTCTCCGTGAATAACTTGACTGGCATTGCTGGGCTCTGCTCCTGAAAACTCAGGTGAGATGGCATCCCACCAGAAATGCTGAGCTCTGCTTGCAGATGCACAGGGACCATCCAAACCCTGAGTGAGGAGCAGGGAGGTGGTTCTTCCCCTGTACACAGCACTGGTGAGGCCACACCTGGAGTGCTGTGTCCAGTGCTGGCCCCTCAGTTTAGGAAGGACATTGAGACACTGGAGTGCGTCCAGAGGAGGCAACGAGGCTGGTGAGGGGCTGGGAACACAAACCCTGTGAGGAACAACTGAGGGAGCTGGGGTTGTTTAGCCTGGAGAAAAGGAGACTCAGGGGTGACCTTATCACTCTCTACACCTGAAAAAAGGTTGTGGTCAGGTGGGGGTTGGTCTCTTTCACCAGACATCAACCAACAGAACGAGAGGACACAGTCTCTAGTTACTCCAAGGGAAATTTAGGTTGGATGTTAGGAAAAAGTTCTTCATGGAAAGAGTGATATAATACTGGAATGTTCTGCCTGGGGAGGTGGTGGAGTCACCATCCCTGGATGTGTTTAAAAAAAGGCAGGATATGGCAGTTGGTGCCATGGTTTAATTGAGGTATTAGGGCATGGGCTGGACTCTATGATCTTGAAGGTCTCTTCCAACCCAGTGATTCTGTGATTCTATGATTTGCAGAGACAGATCCAGGAGCAGATGTGAAGGGTGGGTGGAGCTGCCCACCCATGTCACCATCCAGAGGGAAGTCAGTGGTGCTGACTGGGGCTAATCACAGCTATTGCCTCCCTGGAACAGGCTGTGCCTGTGGGGAAAGCCCTGGCCACTCTCCCACTGCTGTCACTTCACATGGGGACAGCGAGATGGGAGCAGGGCTGGCACCCCGTGGGAAGGCACTGTGGAGGAGGCACCCAGGGCATTATTTCATGGTAGAAGAAGAAGCTGATTAATAAGCCCAGAGGTGTTGGGCTGAACCCACTCTGGAGACGGAGAGGGTTTTCAGTGAATCCATCCTCATTTTTCCTCACAGGAGTGACATGATGGATAGCAGCAGTGGTGGAATCACTAATAGGGCAAATTATTTCCTGCACAGGTGGATCCCTGAATTTAAAAGCCTGGGGACAACTTGTTTGGAGGATGCTGCAGAGCAGGAGCTGATGCAGACAAAGCCCTTCAGAGTAAACGTACAGCAGTGCTCTCCTGGAAATTAAACCCTGATGGGGATGTGCCTTTGGAGACTGGAGGACACCTTGTGCATTCATCAGTGACCCCATCTCCTCCTGCACAGGCTGCTCCTTCAAAGCAGAAGAGATTGGTCAGAGTTTGGGAGCCATTTTTGTACAAAGTAGCCAGGAATTAGTAAGAAGTGGCTATTTTAAAAGTTTAATTTAAAGGAGTTGGACATTTTGCATATGATTTCATAAAACACAAGAGAGATCTTCCTTAATAACACAGATTTTTAGGAAATATGAGGCTACATGTGTTGTTTCCATCACTCCAGGGTGCTGCAGGTGTGTAGAGTGCTTAGGGTGCTTCAGGGAGGAAGGAGGAAAAGAAAAGCTTTTGGAATGAAGTGGTTTTTGTTCAGCTAATCAAACCTCCTCACTCAGAGTCAGGACAAAGCAGCCAAGACCTCTCATTTTTTCCCAGTATCAAATGAGAGAAGTTTCTCTTGGTTGTCATCACCCAGGAAGTTGCAGGTTGCTGTTTCTCTGAAACCCAGGGCAATCCCATGCTCCGGAGCAATGCCCTGTGCTCAGCAGCTCCTCTGGGTGCTGGTGAAGGACATCTGTCAGCCAACACTGACTCTTCACAGGTCACCCTGAGCAAGAAACTGCCTCAGCCAGGTGTGGTCCTGGCCTGCAGAGCCCAGCCCCAGGGCCAGGACCCACCTCCCAGTCTACCCCAGCTTCCAGTGCTGACCGAGGGTGCTGGCCCTGGGCGCTGGACAGGAGAGCTGAGTGCAGCTGGCACTGGGTGGGCCCTGGGTAGCACTCCAGGGGTGACTGGTCCATGCAGGATACACTGAGTTGGTGCGGTGTTACCTCCTCCAGCCTTTCCAGGGCAGCAGGGGTGGGAAAAAATGGGTTAAGGGAATGTGTGCAGGTGTGGGTGGGTGTGTGGGTGTAGGACAAAGTGTGTAAATAGAGATGAACACACGCCATGTGAATGAGGATGAGGGCTTGGAAAGGAAAAACTCCTGCACCACAAAACAGAATTCCTTTACCTGTTTTTCTCATAAAGCAGCATGAGCATGTTTCTGCTAAAGCAGCCTCCTTTCACAGCAGCTGCATTATGAAATTACTTCTTTTTAACAAATCCATCTGCCTGCTTTTTAATAAGCAGGGCTTTCCACTATTGTATATGTGCGAGGTCTGACCTTTTCATAGGAAAAAACATTCATAACCAAAAACTATAAATAGAACCCTTCAGACTGGAGCTGATCAAGATGTAGGTTTTGAGAATTTTTTTAAAAAAACAAAACCAACATAATGTGGGAGGGAAAGAAACAAGCTCTTTTAAAAAGTCATAAACTTTTGTTATTGCCTTAAGCTTACTTAATATTTACTGAAACATTTAATGAAAGACTTAACTGTAAGGCTTACATGACTTCTGTATCAAAGCAGGTATTTTTACAAAGGAAAATTAAAAAAGATTAGAAGTATGTTTAGTTTAGGAAAAAGGGTATTTCCTCCAACTACATAATGAAAACTTTATACAAGGTTTGTATTTCTAGGGTAAATTAAGTTTTGTATTTTGTTCATGTTCTGGTTCTGCAAGCTCTCATAATATACAGGTAACTTTGGTCCTGAGTACAGACACTTAGCCTTCAAAGGGACTACTCATGTGAGGAAAGCTGATCATTCACTGTTTCCACTTCAAGCCATATTCGGTCCTGTGTTTTAAGTCCCAGATGCTGAAGGTGGGTGATTACATAAGAATCTCACCTTTCTTTAAAAAAATGGGGGGAAGAAAAGTTCTAAATCTTGTGGTTGAAGAGAAAGCTTGAAAGAGCTCCAGAGCCAGAAGGCAAATAATAATGAAACAAACCTTCCATCTAAATCTGCTAATCACAGATATTTCTTGACTGGGAGCAATATTTGTTAAGTGTATGACAAAGGAGTTCAAGAAAGGGGTGTAGGAAACCGTCAGTGCAATTGTGGCTTATTTGAGCCATGGCAGCAAATCACAGTTGCCACATGCAAAGACCCTTGGTGGATCTGGTCACAGATGCTCTGAAGAGCTTCACTTAGCAAACACTCAGGTACGTCAAAGTGAATCAAGAGGAGGCTTTGGTTAACATGCATTTAGCTCATCTGCTGTATCACATGCCTCAGATTCTAGGAGACACATATCTCCTCTGATATTTAATACAGCACAGAAAATAAATCAACTTGCCTTGTGCTGTCAGCATGAAATAAAAATAAGATGTTAGCTGTAGCCACTGAAGGGTGCAGTGGTAATACAATACTTCAAGTCTCTCTGTTCCTTTTTGATATACTTCAGCAGCCTAAGAAACAATTACACTGATCCATATTTCATCAGGCAATGCGGGCTGAGCATCTTTTACGACCATTGTGTAGCTTCTCAAGTGTTGGCTTCAGCTTCCTTGGAGAGATATGCTTTTGCTGGAACTGCTCAGTGCCAGGGTCCTTTCTCCTAAGAGGCAACACCTCAACATCACTGCTCCACAGCACAGCAACAGCTTTCCCTTGGACGGAGCACCTCGGGTACCGCGGCACTGCCCACGTGAGGAGCCAAGCCACGGGGTTTGCCCAACGCTCACAACAAAGAGCTTTGTCTCTTTTCTGCTGCAAGGCATTTTAGGATGAGTTTATGTCACCACTTCCCCGATAGCTATAAATATTACTTTTTCATATGTTGAAAATGGGAAGCTACTTAGAGATGATAGAGAGGAGAGGGGGGTGGCGATTCCTGCAGAGATCTCTGTGGGAACAAGCACGCGTTCACACTCACTGCACGTAGGGCTGGCCTCGTAGCTTCATTTCTCCCAAGTGATGATGACCTGTTAGCCAAAAGCCTCCCAGGCAGGAATGTTTGAAATGTTTTTCAGAAGCTGCAATCGCTGCAGACATATGAAGACCCAAAAGTCACGCAAATGATACACAAACCCTTGAGGCAGCCAGGAAAGACGTCATGAATTCTGCCTGGGTGTTTGAAGGGAGGGGAACCCCACCATCCACATGCAGAAAAGCAGGGCATGGTCTTGCCTAGCACCTGCTTTGTGTTGTCACTTGGGCTGGATGTCAAGACAGAAGAGGGGCTGTCCTTGGGAGAACTTGAACTCTACAAGAGATGCCTGTCTTAAGAACAAAAACATTCCTCTCTGCAGTGCTGCCCTTGGAGCTGTCACAAAGATGAAGTCTGAGCCCAAAGAACCTGATGGTGAAGTCCCCATGGACTTTGGTCTGATCCAAATTTCACCCCTTGGGTTTGACTGCTGTCCAGCTGCTGCCTAAGCCTGAGCCTGGCCCGCTGCCCTTCGCTGAGTTTCCTTCTGCAGCCATGGAATGGGGCCTAGGTGGTATCTCACCAATAAAACAAACAGAATTATATGATGCAAGGGTGTTTGAGTCGTGATTTTCATCAGCGTTTCCTTTTCACTGAGCTCAAAGTCTAGTTTGAATGCAGCCTACTATTTCAGTCCACAAGAAAAGGCTACATAGAAAATAGGTTTTGAATCAGATGCTTTACATAAACCATGGGTTTTACTAAAAGCTGATCCATTCTGCTCTTTTTCACTCCTACAATAGCAACTCAGCAGGGAGGCATTAGAAGTTTCAGTACTTTCATCTTGTCTCAGAACATTGAAGATGGAGAAAGCAGGTAATAATAATAATAATAACAACAACAAAAACAACAATTAAATCATTCACCGCAACTGATTTATTAAAGGAATTTTGCCACACGTGGACATGATAAGTCATCTAAAAATAGGTCATGATTTCCTGAAATGTATCTGAAGTGCAAGATTATTTGCTAAGTAAACTATACCAAAAAAAAAAATTCCTCTCACTGTTAGTTGACGGCACTTTTATTTTGAGTTGTTTTGACTGAGTAGCAGTGTGGTTCACATGGTGAATATCTCTGTCTTGATTGGAAGCCGGGCACCCAGCTTGAACCATGTGCCAGATGTCTCCTGGCTGAAGCCAGCCATTAATGCCTGCTCAGTCTAAGGATACACAGGGAGGTTGATTTTGGTGACTGGTCCATGTGCCAGTAACACAGAGACCTTTTGGCAGAAATGGGCTCAGTGCTGCCCTAAGCCTGGAGATGCTGCAGTGGGGAACAAAAGTGATATTTTAACTGCCCTTCCTAAATGCAGATAGATTTGTGGGGGGTTCTCCCAAACCAGCCAGGTAGGGGAAAAAACTGTGAGGGCTATGGGAAGATGAAACAGAGCCCTCCTTCTGTTAGAACAAAATAAACTGTGATCTCCCTTTGCTTTGCAACCAGCCTTACTTAGTCCTGGCTGACACACCCGGTTTTACTGTCCTTGCTGGAAGTTGCCTGAGCCCAGTGTTGATTTGGTGGTGGGGATGAGAAAACTCTTTGTGCAAAGACCCTCTCAGGCACCTTAAGGTAGGCTTAAGCCCACTGATGTCAGCTGGAGACCTTCCAAGGTGTGTGGCAAATAACATGAAATTCCAGCAAACAGAAGGTAAGAGAAGTTTGTCAAGGCCATCACAAATGAGATTTATGTCAAAAGATCAATCATCTGTCCCACTGCTTTCTTCTGAACTCATGCCACAGTATGGAGCAAGGAGCTCCTTGCTGATTTGGACCTCAGGGTTTATTGTAATCCAGTGCTGCTTGTGGAAAAGCGGGAAACTTCCCTGCTGTGCTTGGAACTGTACCTCTATAAAGGTGTTTATACATGTGGGACTCACTCCTTTATGAGAAGTGGGATAAATTACACTCAAACAAAGCCAGCACCACATCACCCTAGGGAATTACTCTTCCTGTCTATCACTCTAATGCCTACTCCATCACCCTAATTGCACTAGTTAAAGAAAAACACACTCTTGACCAACATACAAGTATGAAAACACAGTCTTTTCTGCTTTCTAAGGTTCTGACAGAGCAGAGGTGATTTAAATGGGTTGTAAATTAATTTCTGTGCGCATTAAGACTCCTTACACAGCCTGAACAGTATAAAAGAGCTTTAGGTTCACTCAGAATTAGCCTGAATAAATTCAGAAGGCCGTATTTCTTTACACAGCACATAATCATTTCCAAAGCATATGTCATAAAAGGGGATGATTGAAACAGATTTCCCAGTGGATAATTTCCTGCCTGTCCCTCGTACTTTCATCTGAGGAAGCTGAATGTAAAACTCATGGTCACCAGTGTGAAAACTCCCTTGATCTCAGTGGACTTTGGTTCAGCCCTGAAAGGTATGAGAGCAGATACTGTGAGCTTGGGTTTCTGGAGCTCAGGGCAGCACTGACCCTATCTGACACAGCACAATGGGACCAACATGCAGCAGAGCTCCTTCCCACTGCCATCCCCATTCCTGTTCAACCCTCTCAAGGCAGCCAGTGTGACACGGGATGATGGCAATGACAGCAACATGGACCCGTGATCTGGGAAATGGATCTCAAACTTACACAGCTGGAGATCACAGGAGTAATTCACTGTTCTGGTGCTGTGGCTCAGGATGGGAAATCTCCTGTTCAGCTGGATCTTCCCCATGTTTCCCACTGTCACCCCTCCTCTGTCCCACCTCAGCAGATCACAGCAGGGTTAATTAATGTGTCTCCAAGAAGGACATAAAGATGTGTAGTGAGTGTCTAGGGAAGCTCCTCACATTGCTTTCTTAATAAAAAACGCTCTCTCACATCACAATACATGAATCTTCTTTCCCATAGGAGCTGGGACAGCTGATGCAGTGGGTAGAACCCTGCTGCTAGCTGAGGTGGCTGTTGCTGACTTGAGTTGAGAATGAGATTATCAGTGAAATGAATTGATGGTTTCAGTTCCAGATCTGGTGCACAAATTAAAAAAAAGCTAACCAAACAAAAAACCAACAACAACAAAAAAGCCAACCAAAAGTGGGCTGTGTAATTCAATGCTTGATCTCAGGAAGCCAAAGCACAGAAGGTGAGCATGGGGACACGTCTCTTGCTCTTCAGTACCAGCTCATGTTCCCCAGCTGCAGGAGGCAGGAGGGAGGCAAGGACCCTGCCTGCAACGCTGGCAGCACCCAGGGCCCTGAGGGGTTTGCTCATGTGTGTCCCTTCTCTGGGAAAAAGAGAAACTTCAGGGAAAAACAGTGAAGTGGAAAGCAAACCTCCGTCTTGGTGAGATCTCATTCATCCCAAGACTGACTGAAATGATTCAGAGATAAATATTATCATACCAGAGCTCGCTGGCATTTTCATTCAAGCGCAGCATGCAAGGGAATTTCAGTTAACCCTCCCATGGCCTGGAGATGTAGGAGGAAAGCCAGAGTGCTGTCAAGTCAACACCCCTGTATCTCCAGCCAGTTATACCAGTGTGAGTTTCACTGATGCCATCTGAAGAATTGAAAGCAGCTTCCAAAGGTTTTAAAAGTACCCACCACATCCCTGTGAGAAAAGTAAAAAAAACCACCTCTTTCAGCAAAAAGAGAGAAGGGGACACAGGAGATAAAAAGTGTGGATTTAGGAAGGTGGTGGCAGAGCACTGGGGAGCAGGCAGGAGCTGGTGGGAACACAGCCTTCCTGAGCAGCCAGTCAACAGGACGAGGAGCAGGAACAATGAGCTAAGCGCTGCAATGGAAACAAACACCTTTTTTTAGGCTCTCTGCACCAAGCTGCTGCTGCTGCTGCTACTTTTATCACACCATTCATTTGGGAAGAAAGCAGTGCAGCAAAACAAGGTGCACACACAAAGCTGCACGCTGTGTCTGAGCTCATGCCAGTTGCCAGCCAAAAAATCCAGTTGGTTAATTATTTCATTTAATGGTTTGGGATTGCAGTGATCTTGCATGATGTTAAATCTTTGGAAACTGGATACAGATGAGTTAATCCTTCTGAGCAGGACATGGATGATCCACACAGAGACTGAGGACCACAAGTGGTTGGTAACTTCTTCTGGGCAGCCCAAGCCAACTTGTCCACCATGAAAGTCTTCCATGGAGGCTCATGAGCCATTTTACAGACAAACACATACACGTGTGCACGTGAAACCCCCTAAACCCCCTGGCAAAAACAATGGTTGTTTTGCATGCCAAATGTGTCAGTTGCATTTCGTTTTACGACTGAATTCATTCTCAAGTCACGAATGCAAAATTTTTTTGAAAAAAAAAAAAAGAAGAAAAAAAAAGAAAGAAAAAAAAAAAAAAAGCCTAGTGAGTGTTTAAATTTAGGGCATTAATTTTGCATTCCAGTATAGAGGGAACCCAACAGTCTCAAACCTCGGAAAAAAGCACTCCACCTCTGCTTTATGGGCAATTTCATTCTGTTTGTGTTTCCAGAGCCTACTTCAAAGCACAGATGCATTTCAGGTAAATAATGACAGCTTCAGAACAAGTTTTCCTTGTAACACAAATCACCTCTCTAATGAAATCACGGGAAAAATTCAGAACAACTTGGTATCCATCTGCCTCAAATGAAATCCTTCTTATTTATATACTGTAAGTAGGGGCCTGATTCCTCCCACAATCAAATCAGGGGTGAAACTCCCACAGATTCCAGTGGGAATGGGGTCAGCTGTTTATGCTTGCTGGGTGACCATTGCCTGAAGGGGGGTGAGGATGCCCTGGTCCATCCAGAGCGAGGCAGAGAACGTGCCTGTGGGTGCAGCACCAAACAATGGGGCCAGGTTCAGAAGAATACAAGGCACCTTCCCTCAGCACAGAGAATAGTTTCTGTAGTTTCCACATTTCCTTCCTGCTCATATCGATCATGCACAGGGGAAAACAATGGAGAAACACCAGCCCCACATGGAATAAAGTAATGGGAATCTGAGAATGAGCCACATGCTGAAAAGAAAAGTCATCACATCCAAGATTGAAAGTATTGACTGTCTGGATTGCCAAATAAATCAGACTAGCCCTGGGGACTTGGATCTATACCTGTACTTACCTCTTTACCTCAGACCTCAAGGGCAAGCTTTCTTTTTACTTTGGAAGTCTGAAGGTGGGCAAATGATACAGCCCTTGGTCACCTTCATGTGCACAGATGAGCCACTTTGCCTCTCTGCAGGCTGCTGCCTGCTTTGGGAGACACTCCTCTCAGACCCCATCACCCTTCCCAAAGGTTCAGTTGTGGTATGAGGGGAGCTAGATGTCCACTTGGCTTGGCAACAAAGAGAAAAAACTGTACTTGAACCTGGAAATTTACAGGAATGCAGAGCAGCCCTGTTGCTAAGCCAGCTGCAAACCTGCTTTGCTCGGGGCTCTTCCCTTTGTAGGGCTGAAGGAATGAGGCACGTGTTGCCAAGTAGGACATCAGTGCTCCAAACAAATGGAAGGCCCTTATCCCACCAGCAATCTCGAGCTGGTAACGGGCAGGCAGCTAGAGTAACAAGGAAGCTCAGCTCCTTCCTACTCACAGAAAGGGGAGGCGGTAGGATACAGGTTATAATTAGAGCCACCCACAGCAATTTTGGGGAAGCTTCAGTGTATGGATTGGGATCTTATTGCTGCCAGTTCACCATCTGCTTGGACTGGGCCAGTTCAGAAATCCAGTGGCCAGCACTCCCAGACACATCTCCTGCTTGTCTGGAGTTTAGCAGGGCTTTAAGCCACCTCAGTGCCTGCAGGAGAGTCACAGCAAAAGGAATTTCTGTATCAGCCTTTAGCATAACTGCCTTCCTAATTTAAAGCATTAGCTTCAGCTTTGGGGACAAACTCCTTTTGGAGCCCTCACTCCTTATTTTCCATTGGATTATAAAATGTCAGTGGCTCATCCAAACTGGATCTCCCCAGTACAGCTTCCTGCAGCTGGAAAAACACCAGTTCTGTCAAGCACTGCGTGCTGCAGGTGCAACATATTCCATGGCATCCCATGCAAAGCTGCACAGCTGTCTCCTTACAAAGTGAGGTATGAAGCAGAGTGTGGTACATCAGAGCCACCCCCAGCTCTCCTTCCAGCTGCCACAGAGGCTGAGAGCAAGCCCTGGCCCAAGCCATGCTTGCCTGGAGCAGATCAGCTCCATCCTCAGAGCCCAGGTCCAGCAAGATAATGATCAGTGTGGAGGACTAAGGAGCTGATGGGGTCTTGCACCCTCTTAGTACAAGACAGTAACACCTCTGATTTGGTCTTAATTCTTGTGGTGCTAATTCACAGCACAGATTTGATACCCCATGCATGAGTCTTCAGGTATCATTTCTGGCCTATTGCATCTGCATCGGTGTCCTTATCCTTATCCCCATCCCCAGGGAGGAGTTACCCTTTTTCAGAAATCCTGTGTGGCCCCCTCAAAAGCAGCACAGGCCCCCAAGTTGCAGATTAAACCCCATCAATGAGAAGATTTAAATCACCTGACTGGAAAAGCTAAGCCACATCAAACCCTCGTGAGAAACAGGGCCTGCCTGTCAGAAATTAGTCCTTGACAGAGGCAGCACAGCTTAAGTTCCTACATTTGGTACTGCCCTTTGCATAAACACCCTGAATTTTGGTGATTTTCCCCAAATCCCACTGCAGCACCCTCAGCCCTGCTGTGAAAGTCCCACATTTTGACATCTTGCTTTTAAACACCAGTATTTCTAAGCCTCCCTGCTTGCAGAAACAGTCTTAAAACCACGAGTCCAGCCCACTCTGAGAAAACAACTTCAATTCTTTTTCTTTTTAGATTTCTTTACCCTTACTGCTGTGATTTATTTAAGGAGGGACGTGGGGGCTTCACTCAGGACTTTTGGGCACTGCTCAGCCTGGGGAGAGTAATCCCAGAGCCATTACTGCACCACGGGCACTCCAGAAAGCTCTGTGACAACTGCTCTGCCTGGCGCCCGTGCCGAGGGGGAACCTTTCCAGCTGAAGGCACAGTGAGAGCTTTCTTCCAGGTAGAATGAACAGAATCAAGCAGATTATGAGGGGTGATGTGTCTGCAGGGGGGTGGAGACGGGGTGAGGGAGGCGTCAGCGTGCTTTGTAAATGCTTTGAAATGTATTTGTGTGTTTCTGAGATGAACCTTACAGAAAATACCTGAAAACTGGTTTTGCCTTTCCTAAAGCATTGGCTCTTTCAGGCAGCAGCTTTGCCAAAAGTCATTAATCACATTTTTATTAATAAGGGCGGGGGAACAGTGACCTCAAACAACCGAGGAAAACAACTAAAACTACATTCATTTGAAGGACCACTTTGTAAAATATCTTCTGGCCAGCACATGCTACTGTTGACGTGTATTTAAAGTGCACTGAGTCTTTGGGATGTATTGGGACTTCTGCACAGAACCAGGGCAGGACTTGGCCCAAAGCTGTGTTTCACTTAACTATATGTCTCCTGGAGTAAAAGGGAGAAAAAAAGAAAGGTTTTTTAAAGGTGTTCATGCTTTTTTACTATATCGAGGTGCATCGTGTGAGAGGGACAGGCTAAATGCACTCTTTACTTCCCAAGTTTCAAAATACATGATGTATGTGATCTGTATGGTTTCAGTCCAGAGGGAGCACTGTGATCACTCAATTCCTTCTAGCCTCAGCAGCCTGTTTGCTCTAAGTATCCTGGCCTGCTGCTAACAATATGGCACAGGGTCCACCACATCTCCCAGTAATGTGCTCATTTTCTCCGTTAAAAATGGAGGAATTTTTACTCCATTAAAAATTTTACTCCATTAAACTGCTGAATGAGCAGCTGCCTTAGGTGGGACCAAACACACAGCACAGGGACTGCTGCTCTCGGGGTGGGTAGGGCCATGAATACAGCCCCTGTGCCCCTGCCCAGTGCTGCCAACACTCCGTGTTTACTGCTCGCTCCCTGCTCTGGGACGGCTTGTCAGGAGGGAACGGGGATCAGTGGGAGAGCGGGGACTTTTGAGGGGATTTCTGGAGCCTGCCTCCAAATGCATTTGTTGTGGGGCGGGCTCTCAAAGGCAGTGTGGGGAAGGGGCAGGTCCCCACCTTGGGCAGGATGCCAGCGGTGCCTCGCGGTAGGCACAGTCTAAACCCAAACCCTGGAAGGCTGTTGCCACTGATAACACCCATCTGCTGTGGCATCATGTCCGTTGACATAGTCTTAATTAATGACATTACCAACTTAATGAGGAGATAAACCACCGATCCCAACTCCTGTTAAGAAATTGTCTTAAATACCAGTCACTAATCGCTATGGAGAAACAGATAGTGGGCCAAAATGCACACCTGGAGTAAAGAGGTGTGGCTCCCGTGTTTTCTGGTGAAGTTGCATTTGTTTACTCCAGGACTGACTATGAACCATCCCGATTAACACATGGCGGGTGTGCGCTGGGCGGGAAGATGTAAACAGCCACAGCCTTAAGTAATGGCACTGATCTTGTGCAAGAGCTGTCATCCAGATGGCAGCAGGATTGATGGCTGCCGAGATCAGCAGGGTGCCAGACCTGTGCAGATGTGCGTGGGAGTGCACCAACCCCAGCCTCACTCTTCCCAGACCCTTGGCTGCTGCAGAGGGGCTCTCCAGCCACCTCTGAGCCTTGGGATGCTTCACACAGATTGGCAGGTTCACGTGGCTTTAGCAATAATGAACATCGCCATAGTGAACACCACCGTAGTGGACATCAGCAGGTGATGTCCGCTGTGATGGCCAAGAGCCTTTTGGGCTGTTTAATTGAAGACAATTTGCTAGTTGTAACTAGATTTCCTGCTACCATTAGGGTGGTGTGGATGTACAGGGAAGGGACCTGTTTCACTGTACTGGTTTGATTCTTTGGCTGTTACTTTATTTCCTTGCCGTTGTTATTCTGATACAGCGAAATTAAAAAGGCATGAGCAGCCTATTTGGATCTGAATGTGTGAGTTCCTGCCCTGCAGAGCTTTCAGTAGAGATTAGATTGTACATGCCATTGTGTGGGGGAGATGTGCCATCAGGCAAAGGAGGAACAAATGCAGGCGGGGCGGGAGCCGAGAGACAGAAGCGGTGTGTCTGCATGAGGCTGCCTGCTGCTCGTGGGGTGGTATCTCCATCTCACTGATGGCTGGTGTGTACCTCACAAAACATCCCCTGCCTTTGGTTTCTTCAGGGTGTTTAGCTCCTGGAATGTGTGAGACAAGGCAGCCACATCTTCCGCACATTAACCTTTTAGAACTTGTCCTGGGAGGGCCTAAAATAAAAATTATGCATAGAAACCAGTGCCAAGCCTCATGAGCGGGCTATAGGGGATCCTGGTCCTCAAGTATGAATAATCCTCCATGTTGCTGGACTGGTAGACATGCACCCAGTTTACTGATACCCAAATAAATCTTAAAGGATTCCAAGGATTTATGTGCCTACATGACACCCAACACAGACACCAGGAGCAGACAAGACTGGCACACTGTGCTACCAGCCATTCACCTATTTCAGCTACTTCACTCTAGCCTTCTGTGTTTTTATTCAGGTAGACTGTTTCCTGTTGGGAAAAAAAAAAAAAAAGTGTTTGTTTGTTTGTTTTTTTAAGTGATCATAGGCATGCATATATCAGAAAAAAAGAAAGGACCTATCTTCTTCTTACATCTCTATTATTTCTATTGTTCAGGTATGCCTCGGGTACTTTCCCAGACATGTTGCCTTCTGTTTTTAACATTGCCATCTGGGAATCAGATACTGCACATCTTTTGCGGTGCTGTTCAGCAGGGAGGGAATTTGTTGTTGCTCCTCACAGACAGTTCTGCCTTGATGCAGATGGATAGTTCAGAGAAGAGGGATGCCATGGGCTTCGTGGCCACTGCATTTCAGCTTGGGGAAAAGCCATGGCTGTGTGTGCACTGCACAACTTGGGATGAGCTGAGAGAGCTCTCATAGCACCTGCAAGCCAGGTGATGTCCATGGGGTCCAAACTCCTCACTGCTGAGAAGCTGTTTGGTGAGTTAATCCTGCACTGGACCCTCTTCTTGATCTGGCACACTTACCCAGTGCACCTTTAAAAATTATTAGCTTTTTGTAAATCCAAGGAAAGCAGAGGTGATCTCCACACAACTGGCACAGACCGAAACAAACTAAACTCCAGGGCAGCTGGAGCAGGAGAAGATGCAGAACACTGAGCTTTGTGGCTTGGACTCATCTCTTAAAGTTGATTCTGACAATTTCCTGATTCAGAGCCTTGTGCTGTAACCACAAGCCCTCCGTATTCCACCGTCTTTGGTCTCCATCTCTGTCTGGTCCTTTAACTAAATACTGCTCAGTAAATACTTACAGATTCAAGGGGAGAGGCTGCTAGTTCAAAGTCTTATATTATCTGGACAGCTTGAAAGGAAAATTAAGAGCAGCAAGAACCAAATCAGAGCCAGGAAAAAATCCTGGCTTTGAACAGTGACAGATACCTGCTTAAGACATATTTCTCCAGCTTCTGTTACACCCACTGCTGAACAGAAAAAGTTGCTTTACCAAAGTGTGCCACAACTTGGAGGTTTAGGTGTGTTACTCTGGAGTGGGTTGCTCCTGACTCTGGTAGTTTTGTGAGATTACTGTTCTTTGTAATAGAGCAATAATCCTTCCAGCCTAGATAGCAGAAGGGCTGCCACCTTGATGTTGTTACAGAGCTGCAGGTGAGAGGAATGGAACAATACTTCTGTATCACAATGGAGAAGACCTTGTGGGATATCAAGAAGCAAAGAAACTGTGGCAGAGTGTGCATGTGCATGGCTTTTTCTTTAAAAATAATCTCTGCAGACTTTCCTTTTTTTTTTTTTTTTTTTTTTCTTCAAGACACAGTGGCTAAAAATGTCCTTTCAAAAATAAATCAAGCCTGAGGCTGGGTCTGAAAGCACTTAATGAGGGGTAAAAGTGGTTGAAAAAAAGGAAAAGGAAAAAATTCCCATGCTATTCCTAGCACTAAGTCCCCCACTTCTGCATGTAAGCTGAAGCTGCATCAGACTAGAGCACTTCCACCAGTTTCAGACCAATACCTGGCCCACTTAAGGCAGATGATAAGACTTTTGTCTCCTGGAAACACTGGGCACCCCATCATGTACATCTCCCAGCATGCCACAGCATCTTCAAAATCATGAGGGCAGGACAAGGTTTAAAGCAAAACTGCACCACACAATAGGATGAAACCAGTTGTGGACAACATGATGGAAAAGCTGTTGGGGAGCTGAACTGGGGAGTGGAGTTTTAAAACTGTGGCTGTTATTCAGCCTTTCCAAAATGAAAACCAGGCCATGCAGACAAATCCTATTATGTTCTTTGGAGAGGTTAAAACTTTTGTTGGGAAAGTGACTTTGGATGGGATAGATTTTTGGCGAGGTGGTTGACTTAGCAGATTCTCTTACAAATATTAATAACATGGTATGAATAGCACAAGCTCTGCATGGCTTAGAGAGCAGTGAGATCAAAGTTCTTCCAAATGAGCAGTCCCTGAGAACTCACATTCCCAGAGGAGACCCTCAGGGAGTGACAGGACATCACTAATTTTCAATGTTTATAACCAGTGCATGAAAGGCAATGCACAATGACTGCTGTCCAAACCTGCAGATGACACCAGGCAGGTGGGGAGGTGGCTGATGTGGAGATGTGGGTCACTGACAGACAGAGCACGTGTGTTCAGGCAGCCAGAGCCCTGTGCCAAGGAGACAGGGATGCAGCTGTCTGTATGGAAGGAGAACACCTACCTTGGAAAGCAGAGGAAGTCAGGAAAGGATGCTGGGGACAAGGTGGGCATGCAGCCCAACCTGCGTGTGACATTGCAGAGTGATAAGGGTGAAGATAAGAGAGACAGACTGAAGTATGGACCAGTTCTGGTTCCACAAATGGTCTTGAACAGAAAAATAATTTGCCCTTTGCTGGTCTCTGCATTTTAAGAAGAAAAGTTAAAAGACTTGAAGAATTTAACATGCTAAATTCATCCAGAAAATGAGAGCTGGTGTCATCACACCGTGTAAGCACTGTCAAGACAAAATGGTGATAGGAAAAGTGTTTAACCTCAGGTAAGGCTCCCAACAAGAGCACTACAGCCCAGAAAGTTCAAGAAAGTAGCATGCATTGTATCAGTGAAGACACACTTTGGGATGAGCTCCAGAGGCAGGATTGGATTCACGTTTCTTGATGCCATCAAATCCAATCTGGCTGCCCTCCTAGGAGGTCTGATTGAGATCAAGCTGCTCTTTGCCAAACATGAGTTAAACACAGAGGTGAGGGAGTGATAGTCAGGGATCCTCAAGTGCAGGAGGGAGACTCCAGCCCTCCCTTGCAGCCATGAATTTTGGGACTGAGAACTACAAAGCTGAATAAGAAAAATATTATTTAGAAGGCCTGTTGCCTCTTGGAAGGTACAAGAGGGTGAGAAAGCAAGTGAAAGAGCCTGGGAGTTCTTGGTAACTTCTTCCAAACTGATAAACATCCCCAAAACCCCTCAATCCTTTCTCTTTTATTGGCTTTTCAATGCTGTAAGTGGAATAAACTGATTATTTCATAGATGTTTGTTGGTAGTGATCTTTTTAGTATGCTTGCAAATTACTCCTGTTTGGTTTTGGTTTGTTTTTTTTGAACAGCTACAGTTGGGTTTTCCACTCTTTGTTTGCAAGTGTTTGTTTAGGACTTGCTGAGAACAAGTTAAACACAACAAATGAGCTCTGGACAGAGTTTTGAAGGAGATTTATTCTGTGGTCATTCATTCTCCTCTCTCAGGAAGCAAGTCCCATATGTAGGCATTGCTTCTGAGAATTTTCTTTCCTTATGCTAACCACTATTCTTGCTTGGTAATGGTTGCAAGGCATTAAGTTGGAGACCAAGGGCCAAATCCAGAAAGATAAAATGAGGCATTTAACCCTTAATATTGTCTGGCATATAGTTCATGTATTGGTGTACTGCTAGACATAGAGTTGGAGGATAGTGAGAAAAAAAAGTCAAGCCATGAAATTCCCACAGAAAGTGGCAAACCTAGGATTATCACCAAAACCACACAGCCTGTGGGTCTAACAAGCCAAGAATGGATAGGGCAGGTAGTAAATCTAGAAGAGCAGTGCAAAGGTCAAAAGCTCAGGAATTAAAGAGCAGTGAAAGAATGAACTAGAAGTACAGCTGCTGAAGGAAATAATTCATGCAATGTTGATCATCTCATCCCCATATGCTTGTAATAATTTTGACAAGCATTTAATTTTATCTGTTGTTATTAAGAAAATTATTCCTTTAAGGGCAAAACCTAACTACATTTTTCAGGTCAACTTGATTCTGGGAATCAGTCTCACTTGCCTGTGGTTTTTGCTATTGGGCCAAACTTAATCCCTGGTGTATTTCTCTTGACTTGGTGGAGTTATGTTGAATATCATCTTGGCCTAAGGGCCTTTAGTTATATTGCCAATGGGTTTCCTTAAAGAGATATTTCCCCGCTTTGAATGCAGTGATTCCGAGCAGTGATTTTCATTTTGCAGTCTGGAAGGACTCCTGCATACCTTAAGGAAGTTTTAGTGACTCTGATGCCGAGGAAACCTTCCTTGGCAGCAGATGGCTTGTGCTGGTCCTGCTGCAGGCAGGTGTGTGCATGTGCTCGGGCTGGTCTGTGGATGGCAGCCTCGAGAGCCAGGTGCCTTCCCCCGCAGAAAGAGCCCGGGAAGAACCACAGGAAGGGACATTAAATACACAACAGTCCCACAAAGGCAGCGTGAATGCTGTTCACAGTGTTTCTGAGTGACAGAGGAGCATCTTATCTTCCCCCGAAACCTCTGCACCCAACCCTCCAGGTGTGTGTGTGTGTGTTGGGAGGGGAGCCAGGATTCTGATTAGAGGGATTATTTAGATTCCACTACCAGGGGGAGCAGCTCCTGGTACGCATCCTTTGCTTGGAGAAAGACAAAGGGAAGACCCAAAATAAGAAGGATAGGCCTTTCAGCATCCTCCACCCTGGAGATCAGGGGCTGAGACATGTCACACATGAAGGCAGGTGAGTGCACACCCAGCGTCTGGGCACAGACTGCTGCTCACCTGTCACGAATCCATGCAGCAGAGGCTGTCACAAGGGAGCTTCTCACCTCATGAAGTCCTGGAGAAAAAGACAGATCTGCAAACTGATGGGTGCAGGACAGCATCGCACCTGCTGAGATGGTTTAGTGGCACTCCCCCTGCCCTGAATGTCCCAAGTGTTGCCTGTTCCAGCCTGTTTTGACAGCCAGGTTACACCCGGAGTGCTCCAAATCACTGGGAAAAAAAAAAAAATCTTTTTTGATCTTGCTTCATGCAAGATGTGAAACCTACTAATGAACCTTACTGTAACCAGCCTCCGGTTATTTGCTTAAAACTGAGCAACACATGAGGCTGATACTGCAGTTCTCAAGAGAGATTTGTCCCTGGGACAAAAGAGACCTGAAAGAGACCTGAGAGAGCCTGAAGCTAGGTTCAAACAGGCTGGGAAGCATTATGCAAAACAGCAGCACAGAATGTAGGGTACACAATGTACTTGTGAGCTTCTAAACTGAAAAATCTTCCTGTAGGGACTGATGATGGGCATGTCACTGAAAAGCCAACCTTACCTTGCTTTGCAGAGGCCCCATGTTCTCACTATGACTATGTCTGCTCAGAAGAGTCAGAAGACCTTTTAATCTTGATGATTTGATATGATGGGACAAGCCAAAGTCTGAGCTCTAGGGCTGTTGTGGGGTGCTCCAGCACACGAGTGTGCATCAGAGGAGGGCAGGGTTTGAGGGAGCAGGGCTCAGGGGTCCCTCTGTCTTCTGTCCTTCTGCAGCTGCTGTCAGCTTTGCACAGCTGTGACTGAGATCCAGCAGCCTGTAAAGCATAAAACTACTTGAATAGGGTTTGGATCGACACAGCATCACATAATGGATTTAATTACCATGAGGGAAGAGAGCTGATGTGATTTCTCTACAGTACAGCTCTTGTGCAGAAATGGTTGTTGATCCAATCATCATCTCTGGAGATCTCAGCTCTCCCCCATCCTGCCATCTCCATATGTCTTCCTTGAAGACCATCTGCCTTGGCATATAGCAAACTAAAGGCAAATGACACAGTCACCAACCTCCACTTGTTGCTCCATCTCAGGGAGACCAACTCTGAAGGTGGTTCTCCTAAGGAACAGTGGGAAAACCTGGAAGGCTTGGGATCTGTGTCATCTGAAGTAGGAACTGGCTGACTCAGAGAGCAGAAATCATTTGCTGTGGTGTCTGGAGACCTCTGAACAGCTGCAAAATCCCAGTACTGAGACCTCAGTAAGGTCACAGTTGTGATGGGCTGGGCACATTGCCAGGGTGGAAGATTCCAGGATCTGCAGCCTCCTGGGAACACCTAGCAGCCAACACAAGCTTTGTAAAGACACCTGAAAATCCTTACTTAAAGCTTGTCAGCTTAACATTAATAACTGGGAGAGAAAGGGTTTGGAGCCACTGCAGCACAGGCTGCGAGGTGAAGCAGAAAAGCAAAATGGAGGAGAGAAGTGAGTCAACTCAGAGAAAATCAGCTGTGCCTTTTAAAAAGCATGACTGGAAATGTGCTCTCTCCCCACAGACTGGCCTGTTTTCATAGGATCATACACACATAAACAGAGCAAATGTAAAAATAGCTAAGGGGATGATCATTGCAAACTGCACCAAATAACAATTCAATAATACGATTTTAATTAAGAAATCCACGACACCAAATAAATTCAAGATTTGGCACAACAGCAGTGTCCAATAGCCATAAATAAAGCAATTTGCTAATGACTGCACATTCCAGCTCATTTTCCTTGATGTTTTCCATGGCGTCATTCCTCTGAACCACAGGTTTTCTTTTAATCTCATCTCAATCTACACCACTATTAGGTGCTGTGCCTCTTCCTTGACAGCACTGTATTTGAATGACCACTAACCAAAGCCAGGGAAGGTGAGCTGGAACACAACCTTGTCTCCTGCAGGCTGAGCCCCAAGAAGGCTGCTGGTCACACCCGGACTGCACGAGTCACTCACACATAATCAGCTGTGGCTAATTCAGAGCCAGAACCACCCCCGTGGCCCCTAACAGCTTCTGCACTTGGGACTCAGTTGGCTCCACAGGTTTGACATGTCATGACAGAGACATTTCTTCCTCACACAGCTCATTTTGTCCTGAGCTAATGAGAGATTAACTAACCCGTAGCAGCAAATCAGCTGCTGCCGGTCTAGGGAGGGCATCTCAGGTTCTCTCCTTAACGAGCTTCACATTTGGCTTTTCTTAAGCTGAAGGAGAGTTCATCAGCACAAACATCCTGCCAGTGACACGGTCCTTATCTGACAGATGGAGCCCAAGGAGAACTGTTTGCAATGACCTAATGTTGTTTGCTGCTCACCTGGCAAGACACCAGTGAGCTGCTTCTCCCATGCCCCAAGAAGTCACTAAACAGATGCTCATGGCTCCCAAACAAAAAAGTCTTCACTCTTCTTAAACAAAGTCAGGGTTTACAACAGATCAAAAGCACTTTGGAGCCACTTTGTCTCTTCTGCTGCATGCTGGGTATTTGTGGGACCCTGTTTCTGCATGGGGTTGTCCCCTCTGTGCTGCTCTCAGAGCCTAGGGGAAGGCGAGGACTCAATGGCATTTAGTGTGTCCTGTCGGGAGATGATTAACCCTTTTGTCACCACTAAACCACAGTGGGAACATCTTCCTCTTTTTCTCAGTCATTAAGTTTTTTGCATACTGGAATTATATGCGTTAAACAAGGAAGTTTTCCAGTAGGTGCACATCCTCGAGTCTTTCAGTAGAAAGCAATTTCAGTGTCCATAATCACAGAGTATCTGACAAACCACAAAAGAAGCCTTCTTAATTTTAACTTCTTTTGGCCTAAGATGGGTAGGACCTGAAGTCGGGGTGACAAGCTCAGAATTACTTTGCCATTACCATAAAATCCCATTCTAAGGGAGCTTTGCCATTTGGTGTTGCTGCATCTGCTTCATTCTTCTTTAGGTTTCCACCTCAAAATTCTTCTTATTCAGTCCTCTTTTCTTATGCAACTTTATAGGCTGTGGTAGATGGAGATAAGGAGGCCAAGTCCTGAAATGATCTGTCTGTTCTATTTTGCAACCTCAGTGACAGCAAATATTAATGTACCTGTGTTCACTGCCCAACTCGTCTGACCACTCTGCATGGACATTTTGGTGACAAGCAAAAGATTTCCACACAGTGACTGATTCTCCAAACACCGCAGAAATATGGCTAATGTTGTTGTGATCCCCCAGAAATGCTTTTCTTTTGCACCCCTCCTGCTTTTTTTGTACATCGAGGTCCAGCATTTCTCTTGTGCCAGTCTCTTCCTGGACTCTGCCTGTGTTACACAACTGTGCCCTTCAGACTGAGGCAAGGATTAAAGGTGTCCAAATTATTAGGAAATCAGAGCAGTGAAAGGTCAGGGATCTTTCTATTCTCTCTCAACTTGGTAGGTAGTTGCTGAAAAATCACAAACACACTTTGAAGATGAGGGGCAGTGAGGTGCAGCTTTTCCGAGCACTCCTTGGCATTCATGTCTGTGAGTGAACTATTTACAGGTATGGCAAAGAGTTACTAATCTCTGAGCTATTTAGAAAGGAAGTACCTCTAGGATCTCCTCATTTGTCTTCCCTGTTTCTCAAACACCATTGAGTCACGCTGAATCTCCTCCCCTCCCGAAAAACTGCTTTGCGGAGCTCCCTGAAGAAAGAAAAATGTCCCTGGACAGTGAAACAAACAATCCCAAAGAGGGTTGATCGTGGCCTAGTAACTGGGTAAAAAATCCTGGAGACCCAGCAAAGGAGAGGTCAGTGCAGAGGCTGCCTGAGGACTCAGCTGCTTTTGAGCCCCAGGGAGGAACTCTCTTATCAGGGCTTGGAGCCCAGCTGGGGACAGTCTGGACCTGACCCTTCTCAAAGTTCACGTCTGTTTGGATGGAGGGTTCTGATTCAGACAAATCTCTGCTTTTAGACAGCCTCTTGGAAGACAGGGCTGCCAGTTGGCTTTGCTGGATGTCCACTTATGTCTGAACTTTCCCTGTTTCCTTCCCCTCCTCTCCAGTATGCCTGTCCGCATCTGGCTTCTCTTTCAAACTTAGCCCCAGATGTGTTACGTTGCAGCCTGGTTCCCTGGATGCTGTTGCAAATGGCAAGAAATTCTGAACAGAATTCCCAAAGAAAGCCACGCTGCAGAAAGAGCTGAGAAAAAGGGAAATATTAGTATTGCTATTTAATTTTTTCTGAGCCCATATTTCTTGTGTTGCTAGAGTTTCAGAGAAAAAGGAAGTGTGCACAAAGGCTGCCTTGAACACGGGGATGCTGGCTCAGGCAGTGGAGAGTGAAAAGAAGAAGTAGGCACTGTGGGAGAGCTGGTAAAGATGAGGTGGGTGAAAGAGGTGCTTCAACACCTGGTCTGTGAGCACTGGGGACTAGACAGCCATTGAAGCAGACGGGCTTGGCCGTGCTTGAGGAACAAACATGGAATAAAAGACCTTTGTGAAGGAAAGAAGAAAACAGGGATTTTCTTCACAGTAGAATAATTATGAAGGGCAAACACCAAGGGACAGTGTCCCTGCTTCCAAACATAATCCAACAAATAGCAGAGGAAGAAAGCCAGAGCTCCTGAGTTCTAGTGTGGCACTAACTTCTCTGCCAGAGCACCTACTAATTGCAGGTGCTGCAGGCAGCTTTCAACAGCAAATGTAAAAACATGGAGTGGGGTCCTCAGAACCAGGAATAAGCAAGTCAGGCTTGACTCAAGGGGATCTAAGAGCATTTGGTGCCTCATATCTCTGGCCAGCTTCTGACCATCTGAGAAATGGAGCATGTCTCACCTGCCACAGACGGAGCTGGAAGCTTAATAATGGCATTTCACATCTGAAGCCCTGTGACAGAAAGCTGACACGTAACACCACGCTTTATTCTACCCTAAAGCCAAAGTCTCCTCCACCCAAATAAATATGTATTTGTGTTGCTTGCCTCCCATTTTTAATCTACTAGCGATTCTTACCAGAAAAATAATAAATAAAAATCTCTGGCCGTACAAATGTGCCAAGAGCTTGGCTAATCAGCAGGATTCTAGTCTGTCACTACAGATTTTGGCAGCCTTGTGTCAAGAAAATGAGGCAACCCCATTCCTGGGAACCAGTGCGATGGAAAGCGCTTCCAGCTGATTCGGATTGTTTATTCTAGGTGAAAGTTTGCAACATTTCCATTTGGTTTCACCACTATGAGCTTTGCCAGAACTTTTTCCTAAGCAAATGAATGTTTTCTCATTTCTCTGCTTGGACTCCTATTTACAGGCTTAGTTGCTCCATTGCTTTTGTTACTCTGGAAGGTGTTTACTTGATCAAGAGTGGGTTTCATCTTGCGAGACGTGAAACACTTTTGTCTCCTGCTGACTTAGTTAGACTGAAGGCTAGCATGAGCAAAGGATCTGTAGTCTTGAAGAAGGATAAATTATGCCAGAAGAAAAGCCAGAACCTGGGCAGGAATGCATTAAGCATTATTATTACATTTCTATGCAAGTATTTAACCTGTTAGGGCTTTCACGGAACAAGGAAATGCATGGAAAATACTCCTTTCATGGTTCTGCAGTGCAGATTAGCCTGGCATGGGTTGTTAGCCAGTACCTGCAGCCCTGCAGAACTTTGGCCTAAAGAAATAAGGTCAGTCCAGCCTTGTTAATAGAAGTTGAGCCAAGTGTATACAGAGGTTTCTCCCTCAGCTTGAGCCAGGCTTGCATGGAGGCTGAAAGCGTACTTCCAGGAACATATTGGTCTGTTTTAAGCCTAAAACAACTGTTTCCTCATTCTCTTTGTTCCTCTCTGCCATTTCTTCTTTCTGCAGCACTATAACCAAGTTCCACTTTGAAATGAATCACTGTTCTAATGCTCATTAAATTAAGGAACTGACCATTCTGGTAACACCCATGCTGACTAATTGCAGGTGTTGGTTAAATTTCCCCAATAAAACTTCTACAAAATCAAGGCATTCCCAGCTGCCATTCAAAATCTGGGTATCTAAGGAGTCTAGAAGATCCAGATAGGGTGATTTTCTACAGGGAAATCTCTCATAAAAATTTCCACATCCATTGCAGCCTGTCTGAGAATTTGACCTTTTATTTCCAAATTCAGCAGGGTCATTCACTGGCCAGATCAATGCCAGGTCTTCTGACCAGTTCACAGGCTGAGCCATGGTTTATAATTTCTGTGTCTCTTAGAAGGAAGTGCTCCTGGCATTGCAATGAACAATTCATTCACATGGTCAGATCAAGATATGTGCCCTCTATTAAAGAATCATGGTTGGATGTAGATGATGGAGTTGGGGCACTTCAGTCAGACAACATGTAATCCCTAATAACCTAAGTGTCATCCTCAAATACCATCTGATCCCTGTGACATCACTCATGACCCATAAAGTTCTCCACTTTCCTTTTCTCTGTTGCCCTCACAAGGCAAAAATGGACTCAGAAATATCCCTTCTCCAGGACTACACACAGATTGGTTGGGGGGGGTTTGACAGAAGGTGATCTTGTGGTAAATCACAGTGTGAGCCTCCAGAGATAGTTTCCATTAGGCCTAGTTTGATGCCACATTTCCTGTGGCAGCTGGGTGAAAACTCTGTTCCCCCCCGTGCGATGGGAGCAGCAATCTCTTCATACAAAGCTCTTGCTTGCCCTGCATTGGAGAGAGGACTTTGAGGAGACTCTGCCACTTCCTGAAAGTTTTCACAAAGTGTGTCACGGGAAGGCTTCAGTCTTCAGGTCCCGCTGTTTAATAATAAACCTGCTGTTTATTTTGTGGAGCTCGTTTCCTAGACAGAGTAGCAAGATGTCATAAATACCTGTGTGCTGCACTCACCTTTCCCGTGGTAGCCTGTGTCCCAGGCACCTGGCAAAGGCAGCCCAGCACCGTCACTGAGGCTGGGGAAACTGTGGCACTGCTCGTGCTGCGATGAGGCAGAGGCACATCCAGGCACTCCTGGATTTCTAGCACCTGTGCCTCAACCACAGGGCCAAATTAGTACTGAAGGGACCTGTATTTTACTGTCCCCTTCTTCTGCATTAATTAAAACACATCGCTGCACACTTAAGCAATTTAAATGTTTTGGAACGAGTCTCAGGACGGCCAAGGGCGTTCAAAGTGAAGGGAAGGCTGGCAGCTTGCCCTCAGCTTGCTGGATTGCCTGTCTATCACAGACACACATCATGCATTACAAAACTGTGAGATCTCTGCAGACCAAATGACAATAATACAGTTTAGGGAAAAAGCTGAAGTCAGAAATCCCCAGTCTTCCTGGGGCTCCGTCACATGGACTGGCTGACAGCATCTCTGCTGATCTTTTTTCAGTTTACACATTTTTTCTTTACACCTCTACTCTATGAAAAGCTGGTGGGAACTGCTACTGCAAGAGATAACAGCACCAGGTTGTCTGATGGAAAGCCCTACAAGACCTGAGTTTAGGGTACATACCTTGCTCTTGAGGACTTCTGGGGAGATACTCGAGGCAAGAAAGAGAAGAGTTATAGCACCTCAAACAAAGTGCAAGGCTGGCAGAGACTGTGTTTTGCCCTGAAGGTGATACTGAAGTTCAGGGTGTATGTGAACATTTCTCCAAAGGTCTGCTTGTCTTTCTGTCACCTGTCGGTCAACGGCGGGAGGAGGCACCTCAGGTGACCTCCAGAGCAGCTTGTGCACTGTGGACTCCAGGCAGCAGACACCTGACTACAGTCTAGAATGGAAATGAAGGATTAATTTGCCCAGGGACATTCCCTTTTGTATTTTAAAGTAATGCAAAGTGTCTTTTCACTTTCAGCTCTGGATTTGAGGCCTAAGATGAAGAGTCACTGCCATTAGATCCACATCATCACAATTGTAACATCAAAACGAGTGCTGTATTAAAAATAAACACAACAGGCATTCACTGACTTGATTAAAATGTATTCATATGGGTGAGGTCATTTTAATAAATGCCTTCTGCACAGACATCTGCATTTCTTACCATGGCCCTAGGCGTGGAGAAGGATCACTGTACATCCACAACTACCTGCTCTCGTGCAGTTGCATCAGCCCGAGCTCTCTGGTTCTTCAGAACATCTACCACAACTGTCCTTATCACATCCCTGTGCACTGATCTCCCCTTAACACTCACAAAGGCTACAAAAAACACAGCCACAGTTTACCACATTAGCTGGACATCTCTGGTCTCTGTCAGACCACCATGTCAAGGTTCTCCATCTTCTCTAGGAATCCTTTGAAGATGCATTCTGATGTTGTTTGGAAATAGCTCACTGAAAATACTTCAATTGTCCTTTCTGTGTGCCTGGAAAAGGTCCACTAGTTAAGGGAAAGTCAACTGGATTTTCCAGAATGACACAAAAAACTGCAAAGTCAATAATGTCCATATTCACACTGATGAAAACCTTCTGTATGTTGCTGGATAAAGAATAAAAATCCAGGATGAAACCCTGACCTTATGTGCCTTTCTAGGTGACCCTGTGTTGAAGCTTCTGCACCTCCCACTATGAACTGCCAAGCCAAGCTCAGGTGAAACCTCACCTTCTGCAGCAAGCCCCTAGAGCTGGCAGCAAAGCTGGCACCACAATGGCTTTCCTAAATTTTGGGTAGCTCCCCACGAGTGCCAGTTACCCCAAGCTGCAGCTCCCAGTGCACCATGATCCAGAGCTAGCCCTGCTCTGGGAAAGGACGTAGGAGGGATGTCCATGACTGGCTTTCTTGGTCATACTGCTGTAGATATCCCATCTGCAGAGTGGGATGCTTGCCTCCAGAGCAACCCTGGGCTGTACCAGCTGGCACTGTGAGGGCACCAGTGCTTCCCAGTATGGCAGCAAGGGATGCAGCTGAGGGAGGTTTGTCTTCTGCTGTCTGAGGTGCCTGCTACAACCCCAAAAAATTACTTTTGTGCTACTCATTCTTACTGATGACTCTTATACTGCTGCCCAGAGGAAGCTTCAGCCTGCTCCCTCTTCCTTTCAGGCAGAAACAACCACTGCCTGCCACCAAAGAAAATCTCACCTTCCTGGAGGAAGCTGTCTTTAATATAATTTGGAGTCCAGTGGAGCTGTTTGCTCACTTTATTTTCTTCCTGATGCCTTAGAGCTGGTTGGAAATGTCTGTGCTTGTGATGCTTCTGCATATGTTCAGCAACGCCCAGGCAAACAAAGCTGCCAATGGCTTTTGCAAAACTCTGAACCACGGGAGCCACGAGCACAGTATGAGGGGACAAGAGGACCTGTGTGTCACTGTCCTGGGGTGACTTTATGATGCTGGTACCTCCCAGGGAGCTTGCTTGCAGAAGGTGTCACGGGAGTCCCAAACTGCAGTCCAGGAGTTACATGCCTGCCCTGGGTGCTGAGGGAAAGCTTCTGAGGATGATTTGTGTTGTAACAATGGCGATGCTCCGGGGCAGGAGGAGCGCAGCTGGGGACCCAGGGCAGCCTCCACCAGCGATGTGCTACGTGGGGACACCAAATGTGTGCACAGGCAGAAAGCTCAGGGGTACCCAGGGCACGTGAAGGGGCCGTGTGACAAAGCCAGGGGGGCAGTGTGGGTGCTGGGAAGTGGGGCACAGCACCCCCAGCTCTGCCAGAAGCACCGTGCTTCCCACGCAGCCGTGAGACGTGGGTGACAACCAACAGTCTGGGCCAGACCCTGGCCTGAATTCCCTCCTCTGATTCCCACAGAGCTTGCACCAATGATCTGGTCCTAAAAAGTTTATACAAATCTTATTTGCATGCTGGTCCTCCAGACTCAGGCTCACCTTCTCTGCAGGATACACCTTCTTGGAGGCTTTTTATTGGTCTCTGCTATGGGATGAGCCATAAATTAGCCTGGGAACAGCTTGCTTTGCTGTTCCTGTGTATTTTCAACCTCAGTTCCATTTTAATGTATGATAATATAGACGGTACTGTCCCCAGCCAGGATCCAGAAGGAGTGAGATGATTAAAAATAATTCATCTTACACTGAATTAAACAACTGAGAGCCTCAGGAATGGTCCCATTTGAGTTTGGTACAAATCACGGGTGACAATCTGGGTCAGTTTTTATTGGACCTGCACCTTTTTGCCAGCCCTAAATCTGCCAGCCATCACATAGGTTTAATAAGAAAGGACAACAAAGAGGCAAAAAAGGTCAGTCTCTATTGGAGAAGCAGATGGAAGGAGCAGGGTAGACAGGGCAGGGGAAGGTGGCATGTCCTGGCAAACATGCAGGAGGTGATGTTTCCCGAGGAGAAGGACAGACAGCAATGCCCTGGGTTCTTTGGAAAGCAAACAGGCTGCACCTGGAGCCCATTCTGCTGTTTGTTGAGACTCAGCAGCCTGGACCACTTGTGGTTTCCTCTCTGAGTCTTGCCTCTGCCCACAGTGACACAGAGAAACTGAGAGAATGGAGATGAGACGTGCTTGGCACTTTCTGACCAGCTGAGGCACTGGGGACACAGGGCTGCTTTGCCCACCCGTCTGCTGGGAAAGTGGCAGCAGGCTCCCCTTCCAGCCACCTCTGCTGAGTCACAAAACCCTCTGTGCATGCCATCCACTGCATCAGGAGGTCTGTGTGCTGCATTGTCCTACCTTTGATTGAACCACCCCACTTCCCCCTCCCGGAAATAACACGAGCAAGAGTGAGAATGACTCATCTGTGCATATGAAGACATGTATATTCACACACACGAACATATCTTATGTGCTGAGAGCCTGGGGCAAAAATTTCACCCACCTTTTGAGCTCCCTGGTTCACATGGTTCTGTGAGGTTTAATGAAAAAAACAACAAACCAAACAGTAAAAAAAACACTACAACAGTGCCAAAATAGTAAAACATCAGGAAAATTAAAAATCAAATCCTGTTACCATGTCTGGAGCTTGAAAGGAGGCCTTTCTCCTATTGCCTGTGTATGCATTTTGTCCCCATGGTCTCATACCAGTATGACTGTTTAGTGAGTGGTGGGCTCTGCTTCAAATCCAACTGTGCCACGTAAATCCCAATCACTGCTCTTTGCCTAGGAATTGGAGCGATGGTTTCTTTCTCTGTCCTTGTAAACAGCTCCCTTGACATGGTTTCTGGCCAGTGATGCTGATAATGGACACTGCACACATGCCTGTGCCTCAGTTTGAGGTTGAGTGAAGACAATCAGGTGACATTTGTCCAGATCATTACTGAATTCAACTTTATAAAGTCTTCCCCTTCCATAAAAGTGCCTGGAATGGTGCAACATCCCAACAAGGGTTTGTGAAGCTTTGTAGATGTGTCTGGTGTCTCCCTGTCCCATTTTCCACTGGGTTTTGTGGAATTCAGTGTAGAATAACTGCACCAAGGACATGGTGGCCTAGAACTGCAGAACCAGTTAGGTTGGCAAAGGCCTGCATCTAAGATCATCAAACCCCACACTGCCAACCAAGCCCACTGCTAAACCACACTCCTAAGTGCCAAAACTACACATCTTTTAAATACCTTTTCAGTTCCCTGTGCCAACCATGGCCAAGCACATCTACAGATCCCCATCACAGCTGAAGCCATGTGCAGCTCCCACTTGCAGGCAGTGGAAGGCAACAGAGTTGGACCCTTGGCCACCAAAGCACAGCAGTCAACATCAGGATTCTGTGGTGGGGAGCTCAGCTCTGTGGCCAGCCCTCCTCCCTGCCTTGGCACGTGGGATTGTTACTGCTCCAGGCCTCCCTCAGCCAGCAGAGCCAAGTGTGGCAATATGATAGGTCTTGAGAAAAGGGAAACCTTTTAATTATCCTGCCAGAAAAGGTGAGCTGGTAAATGGGTCTTGCTGCCCAGGGGGTTTTGCAGCAGGGAAGAGAAATCAGTCATTCACCACAGCGTTGTTGTGACGGGCAATGACAAACATCCTGAGGCAGCTGTGTCTGGTCACAGAGCCATCAGATGGCATAGCCTAGGAAGAGCAGCTGCTCCCTTTTGTTGGGTCAGTGACCCTTCTCCACAGCAGCCCCTTCAGTGACCATTCGTGCCCTGGCAGTGTGACATGATGCATTTCATCAGCTATTGCGAGGATGTTAAGCTCAGTGACACCCATTCCAGCCAAGCTACATTGTTTAATAAAGAGCACATAATCACAGAGATCAGCTGCAGAGGATTAAGGTTGCTTTCCCCCTCCAGTGTGTTTTACCTATGGCTCTTTTGCTACATTTTCTCTGCATCCTCAGCCTTTCATCCTCAGGACTGCTCTCGCTGGTTCTCTCACGGAAAGCGGAGTGAATGGTACAACTGCAGAGGAAGGAAGTGGTGTTGCTGATTCAATAGAATGTGCTTTTCCTTCTGAGTCAATACAGAACAACTGTCTCACTGTGCTCAGAACATATTAGAACAAGAAGTCTGCCTCTGGTGTGTGTGGGCTTGTGTTTTAATCTCTCTGACCCAGAACATGGAAAGGTTGCACAGAAGGGATTTTAATTATCTTGAAAGTTACTGAAGTCCAATTAAAAGTGTGGAGTCATCACAGCAGGCCACCCATCCACTGTATCACTCTGTGGGCCAATTGCTGTGATATATCCAAAAATCACAGGGCATGAACCTGCTTCTAGAAAACAGAATGTGTCAAGAAGCAGCATTGTTAAAGGCTGTGATGTTTTTGAACCACACATGATTCTGCCTAGAAGTGAAGCTGGACTCCATGAAGACAGCAGATCAGAGACAGCTGGGAGGATGGGGAGAAAATGTGAAGGACAAGGATATATGGTTACAGAGCATATGATCTACTTACTGCAGAAAATTCTGGAAATTTAGATTCCAGAATTTTCTGTAATAAGTAGATTAGAGGTAGGAAGCCTACAAGAAAATCTAAGGTTTGCTGGACCACTCAAGACAAATACTGAAGAAATGGAAATAACACAGCTACTAAGTTTTGAGTTCAATTCAGACTTCATCCCTCGGGCTATCAGGGTGATATCTGGTTCTAACAAGGAGAGATGATTTGTTGGTACAATGAAAAGAAGTTGGAAACTACTCCAGTTTGGGTGAAAAAGTCACATCAACCATACTACCCATTAGAGGATCCAGTGGGAGCTTTTCAGTGAACGAGCCAAGGCACTTTAAAGATTTGCAAGGATGCATTGAAATCAGTTCTTGTGTCATGGGTTGGAAAATAGAAAATGTTTTGATTAACATTTTTGTTTACAATATTATTTAAACCATGAAACAGCCTCCAATTTCAAAGTTTCATGCACATTTCTCACAGGCCCAGGCTGGAGGAAATGCGGGTAGTGTCTTCTTTCATGATACTTTCTATTAAGCTCATTTCACCTCAAGGTTTTGGGTGAGTCTGAGCTCTAAACCAAAAGCAAAACTCAAGCAGGCATAAAGGTAAGGCAATGGAAAGTGACTGCCCAAGCCACTGTGAACTGAAACTGCCATGTTATGCACAGAGCAGGTGTCAGAAACACATTGAGCTTACATTGCAGCGTCCTGAAGCAGCAAAGGACTCTGGCTTCCAGCTATGAAGTTCTCATGAGCACAAGAGGCTTCTCCATAAACTGGTGAAAGTTGCCCATGCACCACAAGTGATGGTCAGGGAACCTGACCCCAGCTGCTGGATGATCACCAGGGATGTCTGTGCAACAGTGAGGGGTGTTTAATTCTCTCCTGGGCTCTCCCAGCAGCCTGCTCTTCATGTTATTGCAGAGTTTTTCAATTGGGCAACAAAAAATCTGTCCTGTATTGTTGTTTCTTTACTCCTGGGCAGTGGGTGAGACAGAGCTGGGATTTTCTTGGGACATACTTCATCTCAGTGCCCAGTTCTTGATTTCAGAGTAGGGATCATGGGCTGAAGGATTCCACTGCCATGGACTGGCTGCCTAGTAGAGCTCTGTCTCTCTTGAGTACATCTCAAACCTTTCTTGTAGAGAGCTCTTTTGTGCTAGGGAAAAGAAATTACCCATCTGAGTTTCATGCTGCTTTAAAATAGTCTAGGCCAAGGTTGTCTCAAAAAAGTGTCTCAAGGATACAGCTGCAGGCTTCAAATCTGATTCAGTAGCTTGCTGTCTTTCTGTAAAGTGCTTTTGGTGCTCTGCAGGAACAATGTGGCGTGTGGAATTAAGTACAACTCTTTGACAAATATAAATTAAGCTTCAGCTGAAATACACTGTTCCCAAGGCTTTCTTAAAATGAAGCAAGGTGGTCCTAGACTTGAAACGCATTATATTTATACTCTTACCTTCCCATTCCTTACTCCCCACTGAACTCTGCTCACTTGTTCTGCTCTTAAATCACATTTTGAAACACCAGCCTATGTGTGTGCACAGACACACAAAACAGAGGCAGAGCCCTCAGGAAAGCTGTTCTATTGCAACATTTTGTATGGTTTCATGATATGAATGTGCTGCTCTGTGTGCTGCTGCCCACAGGCTGTGGCAGGTCTGGGGTGCAGCCTGGCCAAAAGTCATACCGAAATAGGTGAAATTGCAAAAAGAGAAAGCTGACCACAGCTGCTCCTCTGTGCTGCTGAAAGCCATCATTTGGGCAGGCTCTGTAGCCAGCACTGCAGCTGCCTGAAACCTTCACAGGGAGGCCAGTGCTCCCCCAGGTGAGGTGTATTTCAACTCAAAATATGATGGCAATCCTTTCTCCAGTTAAAAAGCCAATGCACTGAAAGCAGCATAAACATCCCTCAGATACGTTTTCTGGAGGGAGGGAGGGAGGAAGGGATGGCTCTGCAGCCTCCCTGCCTACATGACACTCTTCCAGACAGCAAATATGCTTTTACCCACGGGAACAGCTTTGCCATCCAAAAACCCAGTGCAGGAAGCTGGGCAGACAGGCAGATGCAGAACTTCCCAGTGTGTAGAGGTCCAGGTCAGAGCCTGGGGCTGGAGTAAGATGAGCACATTGGGAGTGAGGGAACTGTCCAGCAGGACACAATGAAGAATTGTCCAAGGATGGGGATGTAAGAACTGTTCTGGCAGTCAGACAAGCACTCTGCTTCCAGCAACTTATGGTAAAAGCATTTCAGGGCTCCAAATGGCCCCCAGCAGCTGCTTCTGTTGGTGTCCCAGGTTCAGCAGGTCTCTGGAATGCATTTCTCACACACATTCAAGAGAGTTTGGCTTGTTTAGTCTAGCAAAACTAAGGAGGAGAGGGCATAGCTTTGTTGTCTGTAAACACACCAGGGTGGGGTAGGAGAAGACCTATTCAAGCTAAAAGATCCTGTTGGCATGAAAACAAATGAGGGATCAGTTGTTGTATGAGAATATTTGGGATAAAAATTAGGAGGTTTCTAGCTGGCAAGGAATTTGACAACGGCTGCCTGCAAGGAAAGGGGCCTCTGGGGAATGGCAATATTTTGAGGATGAAGCTTGAGTAATTTTTGGAGGAGATTATAAAATGTTGAATGAGCAGGGGACTGAGAAGGCCTTTTTAGCTGGAATAGGGGCAGAGAAAATGAGAAATAGAAAAGCAAGAACTGGAACTGAGCTCTCTGGAGGAGGCTCACAGAGAACAGAGAAGAAAGCAATTCCAGATGGGCAATGGATAAGCCTCACTGAAAAGGACAAAAGAGGCCAAGAGCTCTTGGAAGTATAGGTGAAACATCTCTCACCTTGTCAACAATGTCTGGGGAATTGTCTCTCCTGTGAAGTGGTCTGTATTTATCCATGCACCACTTGCCTGGAAGACTTGCTGGCTTGTAAGCAGATAAAATAAAACCCACAGCATCCAAGGCATTTCTGTCTTCTAATTACTGCCGTTTGAAACATCAGAGATGTTTTTTCTAGGTGAATCCAAAGGATTTCCATCAACTCTGAAACACAGAAGAAAGATTAAGGAAAATCAATCTGCAAAAGAATATCTGATTGCTTTCAGCTAGGACTTGCCTATCTGTACCCATCTAGTTACACACATAAAATCCTCTGCTGAGGAGAAAACCATTGGTTTTGGAGAGCTCTGTGCATGTGGAAGCAGGGAGTTTTTCCAGTGGGTGACATGCACCCCTCCATACCCAACCTTATCATCACATCTGAGCCATGGCCTTGGAATAGGAAACACCATGTCCAGGAGAAGGGTCCCACATTGCAATGCCCCTTCTGTGTCTCAATGGAACCATCTCCTTTATGGCCAAGAGAAAGTCCTCTGGTGGAAAGATTTTTGAGGGGAAACCACAGCATTTCAGAAACCAGAACCTGCCTAGGAAGGAGAAGGTCTTCAATGTGCCACCCCAGAACAAGTACCCCGGCTGGTAGGTGTAAAACACATGGATGTATTTTTTCATGTCTGCATTCTTTAAAACAGAGATCTGGGGCCGGGATACACTGGGGGTGGGAGACTGTGCAGCCAAACAGCCTCACTTATTTCTGGGGAGAGAGCAGTGTGCCTAGAGGTATAAATCTGTGAGTGGGAGGGAAGGCAAAAGCTGGGAAACCCAGGCCTGTATCTGTATCCATGTTTCCACATATGCATATATAAAAATATGTATACACACACAGGGAAAAGAAAACAAAACAGAACAGTCCATTGCACATGGTCCTCCCCCAGGGAGAGGTGAGAGAACAAACAAGAGGCAGATGTGAACTGTGTCACCGCGCCTAGCGCCGCAGGAAGATCAGGTCCTGTGGTGACAAGGTGGGGTGAGAAGCCACCAGAGCAGGAAGCAGCAGGAGACCCCTGAGGCAAGACCACAAGGCAGAGAGGTCATGGAGGTCCAGGCACACAGGCCACTCTCCTCCCTTGGCATCACCCCAAGGTGAGGAAGTGCCTGGTGCCAAGGTGGACTCTGAGCAATGGCCCTGAGCCCCTCCATGGAAGAACAGATGGGACAGAAGGAGGGCTGCAGGGTGACTTTCTCACAGCTGCAGCAAAGGCCAGAGCCAACCTGCAGCCTTGAGCTTTGTGCCAATCCCAATGCCAGGAAGTGGGAGCTCCTGCACTGCCTGCAAAGAGCAGAAATGACAGAAAGAGAGACATCTTCCAGCCAGTTTAATCAAAGATAATGAAGAGATCTGTTTCTCAGTTAGATATATCTATTTCTATTTTCCAAAAGAGCATAAAAGGCCTTGGAGAAGAAACAGGAGCATGGGCCCTCTGTCCCTGGCTTACCCTTTAGCGGTGCTCTGTGTTTCCTCGTCCATCCTGGGGCAGTGGTGCTGAATGCTGATAAGGCCAGACTTGGACCAGCCTCAGTCAGACAGTTGGTGCAATTTGACTTTAGATAATACTTAATGATATGTTTTCAGCATCGGGTTGGGGTGAGTTGGGGTATTTGTTGTTGTTGTTGTTGATTTTGCTGTTATTGCTTCTCCCCCCGCTTCTTTTCCAACCAATTAGGTTCAATTTGTTTTGGCAGAGGACATGATTAGTGGGGCTGGGCTCCAGATGGTTGGGCGCTCAGCCGCTCACCATAAATAACGCTGGATGAGCCATGCTCCTGCATGAAAAGCTGGGACACGAGAGGCCCAGGTCGCCAGATCAGAGCATCCCATGGCTGGCTTGGTGGGACTGTACCCAAGCCCTTTGGAAAAGGCACTGACTGACTTTTCCTTGGGTCTGTCCAGATACGGGTTTGTTTCCACTCCCACTGGCAGGGCACCACTCACCCAGCTGCTCCCTCCTCTCTGAATTAACCTCCCCTCGCTGGATAAACCCAGAGCTGCAGCTGAGCCTTAGCAAACAGGGAGAACTTGTCTCTCCCATTTCCCCTTGCAGCACCTTTTTGTCTGTCTGAAGCTCATCTGAATTTGCTCCAGGTATGGATCCACAAGTGCAGGGGAGCATTCTTGATGAGCACAGCCAAACACCAGTGTGGAGTGGGACTGAGCTGCCGTGTGTCCCACAGGAACAGCCACAGCCAGGCCTGCTGTATTGGCACTGTGGCAGCCAAACCCTTGGACATTCCTCCAAATTCTAGTGGGGCTCTTTGGGAAGGGGACAGTAGTGTATTGGGTAGAGACAACCTTGGTAAGGAAGCAGATCCAGCCAAGAAACATGGAGAATTTGTCAATTTTTTCAACATCTGACACTTTTCAGTGTTTTTCGAACAGATAATGTTTTTATCAAAACAATACCCAACTCCATCTTGTTGTGAAACCTTAAAAATTACCTTCTGTAACACACTGTAAGATCCTCAATAATAGAATAAAATAAAGCCCACAGTTTATTGTTATTGTTCTACCAGTATTTAAGAAATACTCCGTGACTTGCAAACTGAATAGCTATTCAACATTTTACATTATCTTAGGCAAGCAAGCCTTTGCTGAGAATGTCTTATGCTTTAGGATAAAGCCAGTTGTTGATTTAGTAAGTAACGAATAGAAGGTTCCATTATGTACAATAAGTTTACCATGGATATAATGTCACTATTGTATTAAAGTTAAGGGGCAGACAGTACAGCAAGGAGGAAGTAGCTGTGAAGTGTTAAAATGTCTTTGAACTGAGCATTTCAAGCCTTTGAACTAAGCTCTTTTCCTCCCAGCTCTCAGTGCCACCTTCCCTGGTGCATGTCAGGTTGCCCAGGCAGTCTCAGTCACCCACAGGGGCACAGCAGAGCAGACACACCTGAAACTGGCACCTGCATATGGGGAAACAAAGCCCAGTTCAGCTCTCATCCATAGTCCAGCCCTGCAAGCTCACACCTCTGTGTTCCAGGGTTTGCAGGGGTAAAACCCAGATCCCTGTTCCCCACTGAGCACTGTCCCCAAAAGACTCACAAGATGTTCCTGCCTTGACCATTGAGCAATCTCAGGCTCTGCTCTCTGGTTCACCTTGTAAATCCTCATGCCCAAGCTCCACTTGGGTCTGGAAGATCTCTGCAGTTTTCAGAGCTTCAGTCTTTTTTGGGGCTGTAATGTTAGCCAAGCTGTTGCTCCTGGGGAAACAGGCATACTGGAGAATGCTATGGCTCTGTCTGCAGGTAGACAACTCATGACCAGCCCTTTGTGAGCTGAAGATGCCTCTCACATGCCTCAGCTGCAATTTTGGGCTGCAGCTAAGCTCATGCCAGCCTTGTGCAGAGGAAGCCTGGTGCACAGGCTGGTGTTCCTGGGCGTATCTTTGCTCATAACAAGGGACCTCACTATTCCATCTCCAATCTTCCTGGATAGTTTTTTTTATTAACCAGCACCAGGGAGGACCAATGTCAGAAGAGATTCATCTCAGGGAACACTGGACAAAGCTGTTTTGCACATGATGCAGCACATGCTTGCTCGATGCACAAGGCAACTGTTTAGCAGTGTTGCACAGGTGTGGAGTGTTTATACAAGTGAATGGAGCTGGTCTCATTGCCACATGCAGATGGCTGGAGCTGCAGTGAAGTGCTGGTGCAAGTGCTGTAAATGCCAATACAACCAGTCATATGTGGCCCATCTTGCCTGGGGCACAGGTGTAGCTGTGCCACTCCAGTGATGTCTCACAGGGAACAAAGATAAGATTGTCTTCCAGTCACTGTGTTGTCTCCCGTTGGAGATTTTCTGGAGGGATGTTGTAGAAACAAACTTTAGGTCAAACAGAAGCACTGAGACCCCTGGAAGTCGGTTGTAAATCCCTCGGCCATGGTAGGTGTCACATGCAAAGAGGTGGAACAGATGTTCATAACTGATAAGAATTGTTCTGGTCTAGCTTAAAACCTTGAAAATTGGAGATGTGGCAAGGCCTCTTCATATAACACTGACCAGAACCCTCAGTTCACAGAGCTGCTCTCAAACAGGTTTACATCCAGATCATTTATCTCTGGACCCATTGCAAATCCATGTGTACAGTCACACGTATTTTGCAAAATGCCTGAGAGAACCATGACAGAATCTAAAGGAGTTAGAGATGGAAGTGATCTATCAGATCCATTTGCAATCTTTCATGAGTGAGGCAGAATTTTTCCCTAGGCTATATTCATTGCTTTGCCTCGTCTTGTTTTTAATCACTCAAGCAAAGAGACTAGAACAGCCAGGCAAAGTTATGTCATATTGCTGTGGCAGGGGCACTGGGGAATCTTGTATCTCTGATCAGAACCAAGTCCCACAGTTGTACAATGTATACTTATCATGCATGTTTGATGTGGTTAAAAAAATTCCTGTGCAGAAATGCATTTAATTTTTGTAAGTATTCATCTTCCAAGAATTTTTAAGACCTTGCAATAAACATAGCCAAAGCCATCATTCAACAAATTGAGATCACACTTGTATTAGTGTGGTTGCTATATTCATATTCAATATAACCCTCATGACTTTATCTTGTAATCCAGTAAAATGTGCAGGTCAACAGAAGTTGTTATCACAGAGCTGAGTGAGCATTTCTTTTCCATCATCTCCTTCACCACTTCCTTCACTTAAGACACTTCATCCAGAGATCCCTCACTTAGGCAGAGCACAATTCCTAACACATCCCTCCTGAATCTCCTCAGACTCTCTTTCATATATTAAGTGAATTCAGTGCTGTTTTCTAAGGTCTTCTTATGAGTCTGCCCTTTGGTGGTGGTGACTGCTTTCAGAAGGGTGATATTCCACCTCACACAAAGAGAAACAAGCTACTCAGAAAGAAATGTGATTGTAGAAGTAATTTTTTATCATCCAGGGTCCTTCCAGTTTTCTTCCCTTGAAAGCATAAAAGAGGAAGGTCCCCTCCTATCAGCTTGAAGAGGCTGCAGTAGAGGCAAGTTGCAATGTGCACGCCATGCTCCTGTAGCTGGGCTCACACAAAGTATAAGGAATCAGTTCTTACAGCCAGAGACATGGGTCTCTGAGAATAAATACCCAGTGTATTTGCTAGCTCAGTTGCATCTAATCAGCAGACATGTTTTTTTGTTAAAGTAACCCAGGAGGTTTCCAGGGTCAACAGAGCTAAACAAAACAACCAACAAAAACACTGTGGTCTAGGAAAGGGCAAGATTTTTTCAAAGCTCAGCTCCCCTTGGTGATACGGCTCCTGTAAGGGGGGATGAAAGTGTTTAAGTCATCAGAAAGAGCAGGCAGTGACCTGGAGTAAAATACATGGCCTGGTGAGATATGTCTCGTCTTGCTAATGACCTCCAGAGCTGGGTCAGCAGATGCCACTGTGGGGGACACCATCATCTGCAAGGCAGCAGACACAGCTCTGCTGTCTTGGCATGCCTCCATCCTCACTGCAGCCCTGGGCACACCGGCTCCACGAAGGCCCAGTGAGGCCAATTCAAATTTTTGGAAATAACACCTAGCAGTGGGGATTCTTCAAAAACTTTTCAAGAGAACAGTCTCACCAGAAGTCCAGTCTCCCCTATGAGCTGCAGATCCCTGAAACCAACAACCTCTCTGAAACTGCTTGGCTGCAGTCACTTACCCTTTTTTACCAGAAATACATAAAGGCACCAACAAAAACAGAGTAAAATTATCTCAAACTTGCAAAAAAAAAAAAAAAAAAAAAAAAAAACTTTGAAACTTTGGGATTTTGCTTAGTCAAATACTTGAGTTAGAAATTTCAGGGAAATTGTAAATTTTATGCCAGGAAGCCCATCCTATATTTTTCAGGCAAAGCTGTCATTTTTCTGCCCTTAGCACATGGCTCTGCCTAATAAGGATACAGAGCAGGGCAGCCCAGAGCCAGCCTGATGCCTGGCCCAGTAACCATCTTCTGGCATGGAGAAAAATGGCTGAGGATTGATGGGTTGGGAACATGGTGCCAGACACATCCTGCTGCTCCAACTCATCTCAGATCTATCTGGATACCCTTCCTCCCTGCCCAGCTGGCAGCTTGTGTGGACTGCAACAGAGCAAACTGGGGCACAGGGCAGAGCTTGCTCTTTTGTGCAATACAGGAACTAATCTCATTGCTGCAGAGTGAAATTTGGTTCCATGAAGGCTTTTGAGCTTAGGCCCATGTGTCCCAAACAAAAGACTGTTTCCAAGTGGCCCAGAGCCCTCTCCAGGTCTTGTAACACTGAAGTGTTGGAGGTCTGAGACCCACACTGCCAGGTATAGTCAGGTTCATGGTCCTCAGGTCCTCCCAGGCTGGGACTTGGCACTGCTGCCATGTGCAGAGAAGCACTCTAGGTATTTCTCCCCCATTAGCATGTCCCCGCAGCACAAGTCTCCTTTTGGCACAACATGCATTGCTAAATCTACACACCTTGTAATCCTCAGCCTCTCTGGAAAGAGAGAAAACCTGATGCACAGCAGAGATATGCCACGCACAGCTCTCCCCACCAGCAGGGGCCATCTCGGCCAGAGAGGCTGGGCTGCATCTCAGCACCTAAAGGTGCCCTCTCCCCACAAAAATAAGGAGCTTTTAAACTTTGGGCCCTAGATGAGGGGGTGGGGGAGGGTTGGAAATGGCCCCGTTGCTTCACGCTGCACAACAGCAACCGAGTTCACTTCACAAACACAAGGTGCGCTGTCAGAATAGCCCGGGGCAAAGTTTGTACTTTGCTTGAATTCTAACTTTTGTTTACCAAGGTAATAAACCGGTCTTCTCTTCCAGGTGTAAATGCTATTATGAAAAGCATATTTGTGTTTCATCTCACCTCAGATGTACAGTATGTGCTCACATCCTACACTGTGTGTACAGCCCACATTGCTCCAGAGCCAGCAGAAGAAAAGACAAGGGGTAAAAATAAATAGCCCCACTCTGTCCTCAAAAAGCAGTGTGTTCTGGAGAATCTAGGAGCTTAATTGGATCTCTTTGCCTTCAGACCCTGTGTGCAGCCTTTGTTTTATTCTGTGAAGACTAGGCCAGACCTTTCCTGCATCCCTGTGGTCTTCCCCATTAGTGCAGCTGGGCAGGCCCAGTGCAGGGAGCTGATGGGGATGAGCTGTTCATTTTGTGCAGACAAGCTGATCTCTAAACAGTGAAGTTTAATTTCCACCACACTAGCTGGGTTTCCAGTTTGGCTCCCTCCCCCTAAAACTGCCTGCATCTCCATCATGCCACATGCATTGAGATGTGTTACATTTGGTGTAAACTCACTGAAACTGATGGGAGAGGAGAAGGAGGTGGGGGGAAAAAAAAAAAGAAAAAAAGCCTGGCATTGTTTTTTTTCTTGCACTTCACCTCCTGTTCCTGGTGTCGTGCCCACTTGGCAAGATTTAGAGATAGCAGATGAGCTCTGGATAAAAATGACCTAAATGTTTCCTCATCCCTTCAAACCTGTTTGGTGGCCTTCTGTCTCCACACCGCTGGTAGCCTGGCCTGGCCGCTGTGGCTGACACCTGAATGCTACTGAAAGCCAACACCACGAGACCTGCAGCTACTGAAACAATCACAGCCCCAGCCCAGAGCGTGGATCAGCACAGCACGGCATGGTGGGCATGGGCAAGAGCACTGCCTGCCAAACCAGTGCACCCACTCCTGGCATCACTTCACTCCTCTCACACTGAGCTTGTAAAATTTCATGAGATGACACCTTGAAAAACTTAGTGTGAAATGCCAGGCTTGGATGGGGCCTTCCCAGAAGCTGCCCAGCTGCAGGTCAGCAGTTATTTCCCTCCTCACCTGTTGTAGCCCTCTATGAGCAAATTTAAGAGGACGACAACCACAAAATAATTTCTTTTTTTGTTCGGTTTTTTTTTACACAAACTATTTATTTTATTAAAAGCCTGTGCCCATAACTCCACCTGTATTACAGAAGAGCTGCTTCAGAGAGGCAAAGAAAGGTTCTGAAGAAGACCACAGCGTGAGCAGTGCGTGGTGCTGGCCCGCTGTGCCCGGCGCGGGCGCTTTCTCTGAACGCCTTTGCTCCTGGGATCCGCAGCCCCACGGAGGGAGCCGGGCCGCCACTGCCGCACAGGTCTGAGCCTGCCCCGGCCCAGACGCCTTCCCCACCCCGCTGTTTACACCCGAGTGCTCGCTGCAGCACAGGCCGAGACTGAGCCCTGGCTCCTGCACCCAGCAGGGCCCCGGCACACTGCGCTCCCCTCGGGCAGTGACAGGGCCTGGACCCCTTGGGTGCTGCCCGACCCTCACGGACCTCGCACCGTCCTTTCGGTGCCAGTGCTGGACTCGAGCGATCATAAGGCAAAGAGCTGTGGTGCAGATGGAAGAGTGGAGGTCCCCAGCTGCACGTGCTCATGCTCCTCTTTGCTTCTGGAGTCAGAGAAACTGGTTTGCAGTTAAGGGTATTTTTAATGTCCACAAAACTCGTTGAAGGTTCTTAGAAGCTTTTTCACTTTCTCTCTTATTTTTCCACCTTCAATATTCCTTTATGTTTCCACAGTAGGGCTAGAAGGAACTTTGCTCACAGGAATGCAATCCTCCCCATCCATCAACCCCAAGCATGACCAGCAGCTCTGCTATCCCTTCCCACAAAATTTCACACAACCACATGAGCTGAGGGAGAACATCCTCAGCAGCACTGACGTCGAGCAGCCTCCTTGCAGCAATGGAATGAAGAGCCCACATCTGACCCATCATAACCCAGGAGTGGGGAGGTCCTTTCTACTTAGGAGGGGAAACTGGCACTAGCCAGGGAACTGGTGTGTGCTCACCGCCTCATAAGGGACTGATTGTAAACGAGTTACTGGTGGAGGATGGGAGCATCACGGGTTTCCCCACGTGGTTAATTCCTGCCATGGTGCCTTCTTGGATTCACCCACCCTCTTGAGCTGGGTGTGGCAGAGGAGGACGTGTCTGGGTCCACCCATGTGCTCCCAAAGAAGGAGCGACGTGTCACCCCAGTTTGGGAACAGGTGTGTTCAGTGGCCAGATCAAGACGCATTAGGAGACCTGGAACTAGTTTGACATAGGCTATTATTTCATGGCATCTCAAGTATATTCCACACGTGCTTTAAGTGCTCCAGCAAAGCACTGGCCCAGGCCAGCCTTTCCAATCGTGTTCTTCCAACACGTCAGTTTGGTTCTCCCAGAACAGGGAGGGGGTGGCTTTTTGCCAGCGTTATGTAAGGAGCAGCGGGATTGCGTAAGTTCGGTTGGTCGCAAAGGTGTAAAATAGGCTTTATTGGTAATTACTGCACCTGGAGATTTCTCCAGAGGCATCTGTGCATATTTTACAAGGAACTTGTCCTTATCTAGATTTAGGGTCTTCTGGAATCCTCTTTCTTCTGGATGCTTCTGTTCTCAGAAATGTTTGTGCAAAGGTGAATGTTTGCTTTCATGCAGGAAATTATAGGAGGAGGTTGTATGTCCCTTCACTGATGCTGCATAAAGCACTTGAGTTGCTCCACTGACCTGTGATTTGTGCAGTCAGGGGCAGGTGCTTGTTTTAAATCCGTTCCCAGGTGCATACCTGGGACACTTGAAGGACCCATCCAGTCCTCCTAAGAGTAACAACAAGACCACATGACTGCAACTAAGAATTGCTCTATTTGAGATCTTTCTACAGAATTAAATAGCAAGTAACACCTGTTGAAAACACAAGTTATTTGACACAATTTCACAGCTGGGAAAGATCATTGCATTCCATATGTCCGTGTGGGATAGGACCTTGTGTATTCTAGGAAAAGTGAAAAGTGAAATAGCATTTAAAAGTGGTCAGAATGTGACCCACTGTAGCTCCAGCAATGCAAAGAGAAATGGCAAGCTTCACATTGTTCCTCTATCTTCTATACGTTTAGCATTAAGTGTATGGAAAAGGCTTTACAAAACCAAGGCCTGATCAGTAGCTAATGCATTCCCAGGTTCAATAACAAGTACACTTTGTACATCAGAGGAATGGCAGACTGCCCAGAGCTTTTGGGCAGATGCTGTTTCTAAAGAAATTAAATGCATGAATAGATAATAACCAAAGAAATCCCTGCTGGAATAGAGAAAGGACAACCTCCTTCCGATAAAATCAAGTTCTTGCTCAATCATTCCCCACTTGAACACGAAGACCAAATTGAGTCAGTCATGAAGGTCCCGAAGTCCACAAATAAATGGTTGGGGGCTTTTTTCTCTTCATCATGCTGTACCTTATCCTAAGAACTGGCAAAACACAGCAAGAATGACTTCTCTGTCCCTTCCAACAAGAGGGACATTGTAGTAAGTCAGCTGGGTCTGAAGAAGGAGTTTCCCAGTTCTTCCTCAACTGGTTACTTCCAATCCTCTAAGGGGAGAAGGAGGGGAGGAAAGTGTGTTTAACCTGTGTCCTCAACATGCAAACAGAGCATTCAGGTGAGGAAGAACTGAGGGATAGCAAGCGTGAGCAGGGCACCAGTGGTGAGAAGATGAACATAAGATTGGCAAGGAGTGGGTGAGCTCTGACGTGGGAAGGAATGAGGTGAGAGTCAGGATCAGAAGAATGGAGAGAGCTAACCTCAAACCAAACCACCTGGGTATTTCAATCTTTGATTCCAATCATGGCGCAACACAAATTCCTCAGCTGGCCTCCCCCACTACTGAATCGACTCCCTGTGCTGCTATCAGACCCTGTCTTCATTGCCTGACCACCTTTGGCTGGTCTCACTGGAAGTCCTGTGGGAGTCAGACAAATACTTGGCCGTGCTGCATCAACTCCCTGGCAGGGAGAGTTTATACATGCAGGACTCAGAGAGTTGGTGGGTAACGTGCCCATGGGGAAGCAAGAACCAGCACCTGAGTGTTGGGATGAAGCTGTTGATGTCAATGTCAGTGTGACCACTGCCAGCCGCTGGTACAGGGAGCTGGTCAGAGGCACGTGTTCTGTGCCGTGGTAACCAGGCACAGGAGGGTCTTGGAAGCTCAGAGATGTCTCTTTTCCAAGAGACAGAGTCCAAGTCTTGCTTCTCTTCCCTCTTGTTTCCCATGACCCAGGGGGATGGTATAAACTCAAAAAATCTCTTCCAAGGCTACAGGTCCTGGATGCAAAGGGCAGAAACTGTTCTGCCCAGGGTCTGACTCAGGAAAGCAAGGGACAGAGCTTAAGATACAGCTCAGGAGTGGGAACCTGGGACACAGCTGCAGCTGAGAGGCAGGTGGAGATGCCCTGAGCAAAAGGTGGGACACCTTTGGATGTCAAGCAAGTGAGACAATTGCTCAGCAAGCCCACAGGCTCATCCTTTGCTTCCTGGTGAGGATGTCCAGGGGACCAGCTGTAGTGTGATTGCCAAGGCAAAACCATGGTGAAGGTGACAGCACGAGGCCAGGAACATTCTGCACACAGGCTTGGTGCTTCATCCAATGTTGTTGTTGACCATTGGAACCACTGGGACCACTAGGATGCTTCTGAAATGCCTCACAGGGAGAGGAAAATTTAGTGCAACCAGTCATCAAGGATAGCTGCAATATCTAGTGTTCCTGGATCTCACTCAGACTCTGAAATACATTTATGGTCTACGTGACAGGTGGTTTATTTTCAATACCTAGAGCATAGAAGGCATGTGATATGATGTGCTGTCATCCAGAACACTTTATTCTTGTTTAGTGCCAACTATGTTACAATATCATTTTGATGTCACCATTTCCTCCTGCTGAAATATAAAAAGAAAAAAAAAAAAAAAAAGAAAAAAACCAAACCAAAACAAAACAAAAAACCAGCCCACATTGCTAGACAACATTTCCCAGCAGGGAGACTTCTGGGTTTGTTTTCCATTACACCTGCTTTTTATTACTTCATTGGCTTGTTCAGAAGAGGAGGAGAAAGAAACTAGAAGAAAAATTAATACATTCCTATATTTTTTAATCCCTTTAGTTATAAAAGATCTGAACAATCCTTTAAAAAATACCTGACTTCCAAGTGTCAACACATAGCTGATGTCATAAAGTATTCATGGGGGCTGGGATTAATGCTGACATGTTTAAAACTGATTAAATTTGAGAACCTGATGACTAGAGTTGTATTTTCATTATTCCCCTGATACAAGCAGAAAGTTTCAGAACTTGAGAGTTTCTAAGTATCTAGGACATCTCTGTGGAGCCCAAACAAATGGCCTGGGGAAAGCAATAACAGGTGGTCCCCAGCCATGGGTTTCTTTAGCTGCATCTCTCAATCCCAGTTACTCACATGCAACACTTTCATCCTGATTTGTTCCACAAATCTGCCACGCTAGGCTCTGCAAGCAGCCATCAGCTCCTCCATTCCTATGAGTCTCTCAGGGAGCAGCTGCAAGTGCCAAAGCCTTTGCCAAATGTGGAGGAAGAAAATGGTGTCTGGCAGGGCCAGCCAAACCACTGCCAGCTGCCAGCTCTGTGGCTGTAGGAGACACACACGTTTCTGAACACCTCTCTAGCTATTGCTGCTGGACTTGCTACAGCGCTGCACATGGGACAGTTTGCAGGCTCCTACCTGTGAAGCATCATGACACAGATGTGGTAAACCACAGCCTCCAACACCTGTGGGAGATGCTGCTGCACACAGAGACTCTTCCTCTTAGAGGAAGTTTTTCCATGCAAAATATTATCCCTGCTGGAGCCTGACAATCCAGCACCAACTCCAGGCCTCTCTCAGATCTGTCCTCAGGAAGAGTTTTGCTCCCAGAAGAGAGAGCTCTGCAGAGGATTACTCTGTACCATAACCTGTCATGAGGGTTTGTAAATGAGCTCTGCAAGAACCCAGCTCTCCTGGACAACACTTCAGAGTGCATGGGCTGGAAAAGGCCTGCTCTGCAAGGAGCTCTGGGGAGACAGGTCAGGGGTTAAGTCTTCAATGGCTGAGCAGCTCCAGCCCCAAAATTCACTGAGCAATTCACTGGGCAAGAGGAAGGGATGGAGTGAGGAAGCCTGGGCCTATCTTGGATCATCTTGCTCAGGACCTTCCTCACTCAGTCAAGTTGCTCCAGCACAACCTGGCAAGACAAGACGCAAACCTCCCAAGGCAAAGGTGTTGAACTGGGCTGCACATGGCAATAACATGAGAGAAACTGCCACAACCTTCCTTCTCTCTTCCTCCTCCTCCTCCTCCTCCTTCTCTTCCTCTTCTGCAGCCCTGGCAGCACATCTCTGCAATGGCCATGTAACAACAGCGCCCTGGCTCCTGCCCAGCAGGGCTCCCACTGCATCTGGCATTTCTGGGCATGGGCCTCCCGAGTACACCCATCTTAACTGCCCCACATCTTTCCACAGGCTGTTTCTGGGGCAGCGTGAGCGTGTTTTGCTAGTGCGGCTCGCATCGCCCCTGCCCTGATAGGGCAGTTTTCCAGGCAGGGCAAACATTTCATCATCATCTCCTTCATGTTTCTTTTTCTTTCTCATTTCCCTTTTTTCCACCCCCATGTTTTTTTCCTTCAATATTGCCTAACCTCCACCTGGGTGCAGGCGGTGGGGTGAGCTCACTGTGCTGAGCTTTGCCAGCCCGAGGGCCGTGCAGAGCCAGCCTCCCTCACCCTGTGGGAGCCACAGGGACTCTGGTGGGAGGCATGGGGCCTGAGGAGCGCACACCGAGCCCCTCCACCCATGGACACCACCCTCAGCTGCCCCACTGCACATCCCAGCATGGAACTGGGTGGAGGGAGCTTGGTGTTTCCATCAGCATCCCTGATGAGAAGACATGGCTCACCAGAGAGCAGAGAAAAGCATCTGCCCCACCACTGTCCTCCACTTGACTGTGGGAAACCAAACCTTGCACTTTCCTGGGGGTGTGGGAGGCACACAACTACCAGGGTGAGCTGCTGCCTTCCTGCACCTTCTCAGCCCATAGCTCCCAAGAGACACAGTGGGAGCTCTGGTGGCAGAGCTCACCAGGAAACGGTGCTTTCTGCAGGAAAAGCTTTTTTTTTTTCATTATTTTCTGTTTCTGCTCTTATTATTTTTTTTGGAGGGGGAGGGGAATTGAGCAGGGGGATTTCTCTAAAAGTATATATTACACGGGAAGAAATATCCATTTTCTGTCTAATCGCAAGAATTTTCTTGATGCAGACAAATATCACTTCCCAGAGGGCTGAATTGCTTCTGCTTCCAGTTGCTGAGAACTACACTTTGTTAGATGGGAGTTTGATGAAAACCTTAAGTGGTGGCAAAAATGGAAATTTTGCAGAGATAGCTGCTGGAACCCTCTGAAAGGTCATGCTCTGGTGATGAAAAAGAGTTTAAAAACCTTTCATTCCACCAGATCTTTCAGCAGGATGGCTTTGCAAGAGGAGAAACAGGTTAGGAAAACAGGATGACACCACTTTCTTAGGGACAGACAGAAAGAGGAAAGGTGGGGAAGGAATGAAGGTTGCCCAGTGCTAGACACAGGCAGGAAGAGAGACCTGGGACTGGTGGCTAAGAGCATGGCTGGGGTTTTGCTTGGGGACTTTTAGTATTCTAATTCTAGATTCTAGGTAAGTTGTATTTTTCCCAAAAAGAAAAAATATTGGTAGAGAAATTCAGAGTGCTACAAAGGTGCTATGCAAATTTCTGGTGGGAAATACAGCTGTCTCAAAACATTGATAGCCTGTGGTTTCATTTATGTGGTGGATGTTAATGTGTCTAATGATTCTGAGGAGAGATGTCTGAAAAAATGAATTTGGAGTTGTTTTGTTTCATGAGCAGCTCTGAAAAGTCAGGAAGGAGGGAATTAGTTCAGATTGCAACTAGGATTATTAATTTAAATTACAGAAAATGTGAAAGGTGAGGAGAAAATGCTGTGCTTTGATTTGGAGCTATTTACAAGTAAAATGGAGGGGAATTTTAAAATGAAATAAACATTGCAAATGTACTTTCTTGGAATTTTTTTTTTCTCAGGACAAACAATTTAGTTCAACCAGCACTAATGCTCAAAACTATTTGTCACCAAATTTGCATTTTTCACACAAGGGAAGTTTCAGGTGAAATAATTGCACCCATCCCCAGCTCTGAGCCTGGGAATTGAGGATATCTCCCAGCCCTTTGTCATTGTGTGAACTAACTCTACTGGACATTCATACCAAACCTCTCACTGCTGAGAATACATCTCCAGGCCAGGCTTTCCATATTGTATTTGGGCAGCTCTGTCCTTTCGACATTTTGGCAAGGTTTCCCCCCAGTGTGGTGTCACACAGAGAGCTCAAGGGGCAGGTGGAGGCCTTCCAGCTCTTGGCTGAGTTCATGTGTGTCACTCTCCTTCCCACAACAGCAGAAGGCACAAGGCCAGTCCCTAGGGAAGGTCAGGGAACCCACCCCAAGTCATGATCCCACACTGCAACAACCTGTTCCAACCCCACAGCAACCAGGTCATGGGTCCAGAGACAAAAATGTCACTCCCAAACACTCAACATGAGATCCCCATCTCACATGCATGGCTGCAGAAAACCAGCCCTTCAGGCTTTGCTCCTTGGTGAAATTCCTTTTCCTGGTGGGGGACACAGAGGCCACTTCCCTGCATGCAGGGCTGGAGAGGATGAGCTCTCTCCCAGGGGATGAAGGCAGCTGGTCACACATCCCACCCTGGCCGGACCCTGGCCAAGCCTGTCTTGCTGAGGTCCCACTGAAAATGGCAGTGGTCAATAAAAGAAGGTAGCCAAGGTTAGGAGCAATGTTTTTCTAAGAGGTAAGTTAAATAAGAGGAAATGGTTTTTCATCCAAAATGACCTGAAAATCTGGTTTGTAGCCATGTACATTAACTCTTTCATGGCAGCGAGGTTTGGAGACACCTGTAATGGTTTTCATGAACCTTTCAGAAGGGAATGGAACAAAGCAGCTTGGAAAATGGTTCCTATTTTCTAAAATGTACCTTAAATTTTGTATGTTCCAGAAGCTAGGTAAAGGAACTTTAATAATCCAGGTATTTTTAAATCCAACCTGCCATTTTTTTCCCATCACTTTAATAATTTCCTGTGACCTGCTGCCCAAACAAAGAAGCAGTGTGCAGGGACCTGAGAATCATTCATTAGTGTTTACAAGACACTGAGATAATAGGGGAGAGAGGCATAGAGATAGTACGTATGAATAAATGATAGCATTAATATGTTCAGTCTCTGAGATTCCTCATGCTCTAAAATCTGAGCAAGTGCAGAAGTTTTTACAGGTTTGGACCTTGGCTTGGTCCAAAGAGAGTTTCAGGTCAGGCTGTTAGCTCCATGAATGAAGCACTCCCTTGATCCACTTGGCTGCTGTGGGTAGGAAGAGGGAAGCTGTCAGATATCAGGAATTTGCTACTTAAGTCATGCTAGTTAATTGGAGGAAGGTCATTCACTAAAACACTGTGTTGATAAATACCATAGAAGTGTGGAGCTGGGGAGATCCAGAGGAACAAACATTGTTTAGGTTTTACAGTGCAAATTGCTCTAGGAACAGAAAAATGTCTTTCCATTTTTCCTGCTCCCAGACATTCCTTGGAGCATAGGCCATGGCTGCTTTATTTTTAAAATCAACAAGTTCTTCTGAAGAAAAAGCATTTCTTGATCTCGTGACTGCCGCAGCAGAAAGCTCCGTCCCCTCGCAGTCAGGCGATGCTCTTCCTGCCAGCTGGACTCACTCTCTGCCTAAACCCTGCCCCAGCGAGGCACAAGCTGCCTCTCATCTGCCAGCCTGGGCTGGAGCAATAGCATTGAGACATTACGAGATATCATCTGGGAAAGCGAGATAAATCCAGGTGAGTTGATTTGTCAATCCCTGTGAAGAGCACAGCCAGTGCATGGCCCCTGCAGCCCTGTCTGTGCCGAGCCCACCCAAACCATGCAGCCTCACCTGGGCACAGGGGCTGCCCTCCATGGTCAGGGGGGACCTTCAGCCTCACCAGGCTCCCATCTGCACACACACCATCATGCCCAGGAAGCACCAAGGCCACCCTTCCTAACAGTGTCATCATTGCATCCTATAAGCAACCCCAAGGGTCTTACACTAACTGGATTAACCATCTCAAAGCTGGATTGTGCAAGAAAAGCAACTTCTTACCCCCGTCATGAAGTTGGTTACAGTGCAAAGGAAATGCCAGCACCACATATTTTACAAGAAAAAGTGTTTCACTCCAGAAAAATGCAAAACTGATACTCCTTCCATTTTCTAGCTGTGTTCTTGTTGTCCCTTATCTCCGTAACACATCACAGCACGCTGTGCCTGAAGGCTGCCCCCATCGCCAGGCTGCACCACCACCTCATAGTTTCAGCTTTCTCTGTGTGTTCAGTCTGGTTCTGTACTGGCTACTTTGTACCAGTTGAAACACCTTATCTCCTTTGCTGGATCAAGGTCTCCTCTGTGCGTGTTGCAGTTTAGCAGTCTGGCACGTAGGAATGGCAAGTTTCAGCTATCACCAGCTGTTCTGTGTCCCTGTCTAAGACACACCGTGCTTCCCTCCAACTGCATTTCTTTACAGACTGCCTTAAACCTCACCCACCTGCAGCAGGGTATAAGCCTTTGCTTCCTACAAAGGATGTGCTCAAGCTGTTCAAGCCTTTGTCTCCCTGAATAAGCAACCAAGTGGGGAAATTCAGCCTGACACATGGGGCTGACAGCAGTGATGCTCTGAAAGCCCAAGGAGGCCGGAATAGCCAGAAGAACCCCAGACAGGGGTTGCGTATGAACACCTGCAAGGCTGGTGCTCACACCTGAGGCAGTCATCTGGTGGTCTGTAAAGGTCCTTGCAGGGCACAACCAGCCTACCATGGACTGCTCCTTTCATTGAAGGGCCATTGGAGCATCTGTTTTCCTGCACCCATTACAAAAGCAGAGGAGTTATCCAGCCCCTGTGAAGATGCTCTCATTGCTGTGCCTGCCTGGGTTCTCATTGCAGCCCAGTGCCAGGTCAGAGGAGAAGCAATCCCACACCATCCACCTGCCCCCCTCTTTGCAGCCACTCGTCCCCTCACCAGCTGTCAGACAGCAGAGGCTGTCCAAGTCTCCAGACTGAAATTCTCAGTACTATCATTACTGTCAAAGCATCTAAAGAGGACTCAACCAAGAACAAAGGACTTGTTTTGCTGGATCCTACACATCTCATGTCTGCTTGAAGGAAGTTTCTCTGCCTGTGAACACACTCACTGAGTTCCTGGTCTTGCAAACTCTTACAGACATTACCATAAAACCTCTGAGAAATTACATGGAAAGGAAAATGACCAGGCCCTGCAGAAACTGCCTGTTCCTGTCCTCAAGTTTAATTAATCTGTCCATCGGCTTAAGCCGTTCTGAAACACCTCGTGGAAGATGAAGGTAGGACAGGGAGAGCTCAGGAGGTGTTAATGACCCATGGAGAGCACTACTTAGCTGGCACAGGAGCTCTGCTTGTTGCAGTCTTGTGGAGCACACGCTGCTCCCCACGTGTGGCTTGTGCTTTCTGTGTATTTGATTGTTCTCAGTCAATGAAAATGTCTGAATGCCTCTGCTGAGAGACTCTCTATCAAGGCTGGAGTTCCCTTGTTTTGCATTTCTCTTCATTTCACAAACATATTTACTATTCTTGAGCATTGTTTTCCATGGAACTCCATGCCTGTGTGCAACAGCTGCAGTGCTGACCTCTCCAAAGCCACATCTGCAGAGGCACTTGGAAGTCTGTGCACTGCCTCCCTGCAAGGCTGGGCTCTACAGTGACCTGCTGTGAGCCACCACGGCAGTGCTGCTGTGCCAGCACCTTCATGCTCTGAGCATTCTCCAGCCAGTTCTCTCACTCTCAGAGCTAGACCTGACCTGTGAAACAAACCTGCTCCCTCCCGAGGGAAAGCTCTGCACTGTCGTCTTTTTGCCTTACCCAGGCAGACAGACCGAAGAACCCTTGAGATACTGGGAATGCCGGCTACTAACAAAATTGGCCAATTCCTGGGATGTCTGGGGGCTTCAGGCATCTTAGCTGAGCTCTTCCTGTTCGAGAGAAGGCTAATTAATCAGCTCCGCTGTTCTGGCATCACCCAAAAGTGAAAATACTTTCTGGCAGGGCAGCAGGCACAAAATTAGCTGCTGCATTAAACTGCCAAATCTCCTTTACTCCTTTATTAGTTGCATTTGGTGATGATGAGGAGTGAGGCATTAACCGGTCCCTGATGGATAAAGAAACTATTACTCTGCTTTCTCTTAGCAGCTGGGAAGAGGAAATAGGTTTTATTACCAAGATTTCCTTGAAGACATTCACTTGACTTTGTGGCATCAGAGATGGAAGAGAAATGAAGAACACAGGAATCTTGGCACAGCAGGAGAGATTGTGCACAGATAATAACAGAGAGAAGCACCAGGTCAATTGGGAGCTGAAATATACTTAGGTGATTGAATCCTTGTGTCGGGTTGAAGCTTTGACGATCTGCTGGACTCAACTAATTTCAGCATTAGAGCCAGAATTTCTGTGCTGGCAGTGAGGGCCTAAACCAGGGAATTCACAGGGAAGACACATTCGGGATGGATTAGAATGGAACAGAAGAGAAAAAAATAGAACAGAAATGATAGATTATTAGTTCTTTGTTGTTGGGTTTTGTTTGGTTTTTTTTAACCCAAGATTAGATTTAGAATTTACCTGTCCTTGTTTTAGGCCTAGGTCCCAGCTAACATGACATGGCCCTACTAGAGGAAGGCGCAGACTGGAAGAGCCCATGCAAATCACAACCATGCCTTGAAATCTCAGAGGGTTCATTTTGGAATGAGATACTGAATTTCCTAAGGGATAATCCCAAATTCTTAAATTTGTTACCCATTTGTTAGCGAGACAAACCCAGCCTGCACCCAGATGTCCAAGAGATCTAGAGCAGACTGGAGCAAAAGGGCAGAGCTGGTACAGAGATGACCTAAGGATGGTGGGGGACCAATGGTCTGTGAACCAGCATTGGGAGGAAACTGGAAGATACTCCCTAACCACATGGGGAAAGAGCTCTTGTGACAGGCAGGCAGAGGCAAAAAGCCAGCCTGGCCAAAGAGGATGTGGCAACCCAGGCCTGTGGGGACCGGGCTCCAAAGCCCAGCAGGTCCCTCCTGTTCTTGGTCACTGAGGGACCCTTCTCATCCCATGGGCACGTGGAGCCTGGGCAGGAGGAGGGTTGGGAAGAGGAACTACATGAAACCATCTTGTCCATCACTTCTGACAATGAGGGAAGATCATATAGGCAGGTGGGGCAGGTGACCAAGGGATATTCTCCTGTATTTGGACCTCCTAGGAGGAAAAGTTCAGGCTCCCAGCAAAGGAGCTGGCCCAAATATCAGCACGGCATGGGGAGATGAGCTTGTCTTTCAGGACTGCTCAACCAAGAGGCTGGCAGAGGCCTGAGCTTTACTTCTGGTAGCTCTTGCTGGCTGCTGTTCAGGGCAGTGCCCCCCAAATCTGCTGTACCTCCAATCCTCTCCCCTCCTTCCACCTCACTTTCCACATCTACAACGTGGAGCTAAAGCTAATTACAGCCCCTAGAATGGAGCTGCATCACTTGGATTTACCAGTGTTTCAAAAGCACACAGACATGAAAGGAACTTGAGAAAGCAGAGTATTGTTATTACTAATAATTACAAAAATTAACCAAGTATTTGTCTAGCAGCATCCATCCCCACTGCTGCTTCTTACATAAAACACACACATGCTCTGACTGCCAAGCCAAAGCCCCAGAATCACTACATCAGCCCTACGGTATCGAGAAGGGGGGCAAAGTGCCTTGGGTCTAAAAAGGGTTGTCTGTTCCAGCAATTAATTTAATTGTCCTAAATATAACCCAGGTATAGTGCAGATCCAGATTGCTGGCTGACAACAAACCCAAACAGGGCCCAGAGGCTGCGAGGCAGCAGGTTAAACACTGCCTCTGAAGCTGCTGGGCTGATCCTGGCACACGAGTGTATTTTCTCTTGGTATTCGCCGCCGCTTGCTGCTGTGGAGTTGAATTCTCGTAAAATGTTTATCAGTGCCTGGGCATCTTCCAAACCAAGAAAGGGTGCGTGAGAAGTGTCCCCTTGCATTCAGCAGAGACTGGATTTCATCACTTGTTTTAATTCCCGTCTTCATAATTTTATTGCTTTTTTCCCTCCTGTTTTCTAATAAGCTCTTCTAACACTTAATGAAATCAGTTCTTTTTTCCTTCTACTTACCTCCCCCTGCTGCCATCGCGATTACCTAGACTAGAAAAATACAGAGCACAGGGTCCTGCAGGCTGAGGTTTTAATGACTGATTTCAACTGACGTGAGCAGAATCGGCAATGAACTTCAATGTCATGGTATTTTGATTCCTCCCTCTTCCGTATTGCATGAAATATCTGAAGGGGACAAATGCCAAGGAGTGAGAAAAATTCTTTTGGGTCGTACAACCAAAAATGAAACTAAGAAAGGAGCCATTTCCAGAGGGGGAGATGCAGTCAGCTGTGCAATCGTTATCTGTAATAGATGGCATCTCTCACTGATGTGATCTCTATTATCCTCCTATCTCAGCATCTCACAGGCTTTAATGGATTCTTCCCTCCAGCACCTCTTCAAGACTGTGCCATTGTCCTATGCACATTTTACTAACTGGGACCAGAAGTACCAAGAAGCCAAGACCCAGCTTCCCTAGCCTACTCTGGCACTCAAGTTCCTGTTGGTCACTGTCTAAAAACCCATCTGTAATCTGGGCACTACATTATTTAACAGGAAACTTATTTGCGAAGGTAAAAAAAAGTGCTCTGTGACCACAGAGAGGCAAACAAATCTCATAAAATCCAAGTTTGTTATTTCCTGCTCTGCTTTCAAAACAAAACACAATAATTTTAGCAGACAATTAAACTCTCTGATTTCCAAGGGAGGCAGGCACACAAATACTTTTGAGGATCTGAGCCCACATGATTATGTAAGGAATTAGTAGGAGGGAATTAACCCAATCGCTGGAGCATCCTTGTGGAGAGGATGCCATCCACACTTGGGGCTGCCATATGGGAACATGTCAGAGCAAAATGTAAAACTCAGAAATAATTAAATTTTAAAACAGCAAAGTGCCAAAAAATGTCACAGCATTGCTCTGTGTCAGGGCAATATCTAGCCTGACTCCTTTCTACCTCCTGCCTCACCGCTGTGCTCCCTGTACTCCAAAGAGCCAGGAAAAAAAACAAACCCAGCATGGCACGTACTCTTCCCATGCACACAGGACCTCCATGCAGGACAGCTGCCTGTGGACTGGTTGCCTGTGCATTACCCTCTGTGCATGGACACAGGCTCTGTGTCAGGGCAAACAGTCCCTGGGCACCCATGAGACATTTGGCAGGAGGACCAGGGGTGTCCCACGCCGAGCAGACGCCGGGACGTGGGGACAAGGCAGCAGTGGGGCAGGATTTCCACCACCCGGCAAGAATCTCGCGTTTCTCCCTCCACCCTGGGGCTGCTCATTAAATATACTGTGAGAGTAAAACAAAGCTACTTTAAAAACATAAAAATAAGTAGGAGTGAGCAGGATTTGGAGAAGTAATGGGGAAGGCTGTGGGCCTGATCCTGCTCTGCCTCAGGATGGGGTAATGAGGAGCATAGGGTGAAGGCAGTTCCGAGGCAGGCTCCTTGCTTCCAGCCTGGATGGGACATAAAAGAGATCTGGCTCCTTTCCCATATTTTAATGCGGTCACAGTCGAATTCATCATGCTGAAACCGGTGGAGCTGTTTCAGGAGTGAGGACTGGGGCAGCAGCAGACCTGGGAATGCAGAACGCGGACAGCGGGAACCAAACCTCCCTGCCTGGGATGGACACAGCTCCCAGCACGGCTCTGACAATAAAAGCTAAACCTTCCCGGGCAGGCAAAGGCTGCCTCGACTGTCACTTTAATTGAAACCTTCTGCAGTCGTATGCTTCACCTTACGTTTAATGATTCACCTCTTAAGCAGCCCACTTGTACCTTTGTAATCTTTCTGAAGGTTAACTTGTTGATCCTCGAAACTTGTCTGGAGGGAGAGAGGCAATTCGCAGGGAGGCTCGGAAGGAAAAAAGTATCAAGTTTTCTGATGAAAAGTGTTTTTATTGAGAGAGAAAAAATGAGAAATGAACTGTAAAATTCAGAAGAGTCGACGAGACTTTGGAAAGAAAACAGAAAACAAGAAATAAAAATTAAAAAAAAAAAAGGAAAAAATGTCAAAAAAAAAAAGAGAGAGGTGGGGGGGAGCAGTTTGGTTTAGTACCCAGTTCCTGGGAGATGGTTTATTTCAGCTTTATAGGAATCAAAAATATATTTGTCATTTACCAAATTAAATAAAAATAATCCTAGCATTAAATTATTTTTAGGACATTAAGAGTTACGTTCTTATGGGTAATAATCTATTTGTAACACTGTAATGGAGTAACTGGCAATTTCATACAGCTTCAGGATCGATTTTTTCCTATTTGCCATGTACCTATGCAAATAAATATCCCATTTGATTCATGTCCATATCGTAGGATCTGCCTTCTTCTTTCTTACTCCTTTAATATTTAATTATTTAAAACAAGGAGAAATCTCACGGGAATTTTTGTCTCAAAAAATAGCTGACTTTTTCTTGTCATTTGAGAATAACAGAAACAAGATGTGAAAATCTAATTCTTTTTAAGTCCTAAAACTGAAACTCAAATAAGGACGAGGAAAAAAAAATCTTAAACCCCAGAAACCAAACTTCCTCCCCTCCCTTTTTACATGAATATTCTGAGTTTTTACTGTAGCTATACATAGTCATACCTAAATGTAGTCTATAAATCTACTAATATATTATTTAACACTCTAACTACTGATATAAAAAATTATAAAATATTCTGTTGGCAATACATTTAATTGAATTCTTTTAGAGACAGCTTGTTATTGCCAGACATGCTTTTAGAGATAGTACAGAGAAATAAAAGAATTCCAGAAGGCAGTAAAACAAATAATTACCATTTTCACCATTACTTCCAGATACCCTCCTATCCAGTCACTAAATCCTTTAAGTCTAAATCAAAGAGTTTCCGTGAACAAAATTGCACAGATCATTTCAAAGAATATAAAAATTACGTCTTCTTATTTGAAGAGAGAAATTGAAATTCACACAGCACTCTGCTGGCTGAGACGTCCGGGGAGTTATTAAAGAAAAAACAGAAATAACCCAGGCTAGTTTAGCCTGAACTTTAGAGGCCTTTTTCAAAACAATCAGGGTCAATGCAAATCCCTCTTTTAATTACAATGTGCTTGTGCCTGTAAAAGTTTGAGGCATTGTCCTTCTTCTTAGGCTCTCTGCTGATTTTTATTATCAGGTATCTGCAAGATTCTCTGAGGCATAGGAGTAATAAATAATACCATAAACCATCCAAAGCAAGCACTGCCTTTTATTCTTTTTATTATTTTTCCCCCAACAAAGCAACTTAGACATTGGGTTTGAACTACGTCAGCACAACTCCTAATCAGGGAAGTATCTGTAGGGGTTAGTGAGGTTTTTTTATCATAACGTCTGAATGCTGACAGGTCTGCTGAAAAGAAAAGAGGTCAGTAGTGCTGCTCAGTCACGGGCCAGAGATTTTCAGCTTCCACAGGTCACACACTTCAGTTTGGTGGGTGCCAGGATGACAAGATTTAGGGGACGAGCAAGGGATTGGACTGGGGATGCTGATCGGGTGAAGGCTCCCTCACCATGTCCCCTGCCAGGAGCCTTCTTGCCCGGTACAGCCGCACTGAGGCAAGGACAGGCTTTGGTCCATAACTGGTTAAAAATCCACTGGGCCCAGGGGGGGTGGGAGGTAATTATCTGCAGCTTGAAAACTTCTGGATTAAGTTTCTCTTTTAAATCAAAGATGGGGCAGAACCGATATGGGGCTGTGTGTGCTCAGTGTAATGGGGACAGTCCTTACCCACCTTCCGAGAGCTGCTGTTTACGCTCAGCCAATTTGGGAAATCAAGCAGGAGACAGGCAGATATCTTGCTCCTATGTGGCAAGAAAGTAATTTTTGACAGGCAAGTCTACACTGTCTCCTGGCAGCCAGCACCAAGCAGATATGCCAGTTATGTGGGCAATTTTGCCAGAATATTATCCTGGGGGTTGATGTGCGCACGGCATGGATGCACACCCCTCCATCATCAGAGCAGCTCCTCTTGTAGAGTATTCATCCGAGTGTGATTCATAACCCCAAACTGGATGTCCAGACATGGCACGGGGGTTAAAATGTGTTCTCAGGTGGTGTGGGGAGCCATGGCATGGCATGGCATGGCATGGAGGCACTGCAGGCTGGCCAGCCACACACCCCTCCACAGCCCCTGGCTGTCCCTCCCTCCACCCATCTCCCCTGGTCCTGTCCTCCAGGGCACCCTGTGCTTCCCTTCCCAATACCCCTCCAGATGCTGGCAGATGCCAAGAGGTATCTGCAGCCACCTCTGCACGAGACGTGAAGGGTGTAACACAGACTGGGCCAGGGGCTCGTGGCTGGTGGGCTCAGTGGGAGCCCAGCTGGCCGAGGGTGAGGTACTGTCAGGTGTGCCCAGGGCGTGCTGGGACAGCCAGGTTTTACCACGACATTAAATTTTTCCACTTCCAGCCCTTTCCCTTGCAGTAAAGACCGAGTTAAAAACACTCAAATTTAAAACAATCAAAAATAAAAAGAAAGCAAGAGAAAGGAGCCCCGATGAGCACTGCAGCACCCCAGTCCCTGCCATTCCCATACACCCAGCAGCTGCTCCCTCTTCTCCTCCCAGTCGGAGCCCATGCCTCTTCCGATACCCAGGAAAACATTTTGTTCTGCGTTAAAGGCTAAAGCTAACACATGACCAGCGAGAGGCAGCAGTTTGTTTAGCTCTTGGAGTTTATTTTAATTGCGGCCTTGTTTTGTAATGAGGACGGCTGCGGCAGGGGGAGCCTGCTGGGATCCGGGGGGCTGTTCCAGAGGAGTTTCCTTATCAATAAAAAGAAGTCTCGGCTATTTAAATTAACAACTGCATGGCCTGCATGCTCAGCTGCTTTGTTTTCTGGGAAGTTAAACTGTACACATTTGCTTATTAAGGATTTCAGTGGCTGGCCAGGATCACAAGTCCCCTCCAAGTGCCACTTTTCACATCCCCAGCCTCCACCAGGGAGGAATGAAGACGAGAGAAACAGGCCCATGTTCATGCTGCCAGACACAAAACAGCCTGGTAAACCATAGTAGTTTGTTATGATGATACATAATAAAAAAAAAAGGAGGAAAAAAAGTAAAATCATGTGATTTTTATGCAAATCAGATCAATTGGACGGTTTAAAAAAACCTTAAATGTCAGGTTGATAAGATCGCATACACCTAGACCAGTGTCATGATGTTCTCTGTACATTACATTCATACTGGAAACCAAAACGTGTCACAGAAATCAGACACCCACAAAAAGCTCTGAGATTGCACTGAAAACAGGTTCCTGCAGAGCACTGGCCTCTGACAAAAAAAAAAAAAAAAAAAAAAAGGCAAAAGAAAAAAAAGTAGGTTAGATTAGAAAACAAGATAGTCGAATTCAGGCAGGGACTCGGCTGTCCCTGCGCAGCCTGGCCTTGCTGCATTCGCATTAATATGCGCAAAACTCCTTTTAAGTAACATTCATGCGGCGGCACCCAGCCCCGAAACGGGCAGGCTGCTCCTGAAACCCATCCTTGAGGGCCATGGGGAAGAGGAGAGGTTCACAGCTCTCTTCTGTCAGGCTAAACTTTTCGCTCATTCACACATTTATTTTTTTTTTTCCCTTTAGGAGTCCTGTCAGTTATTTTTGTGTGAGGATGGGGAAGCCTTATGGCCTGAAGGAGTTAATTTCAAAAGAAAAAATTATAGTGGGGTACTGTTTATTTAAGCAGTGTTTTGTAGAAGACAAGGTACTTCTTTTCAGGGGTGCGGCTCACCTGGGAAAAATACGCACTGGCCTCAATATACCATAAAAACCTGCTCTGTGTCCCCTGGAGGGAAACAACACAAGCCCAGGACTCCCCTCGCTGCCAAGCAGCACCTCCAGCTCTAAGACCCTTCAATATCCAGCTGCAGCTCCCAGGGACGGCTGAATAATTTCACACTGCTCTGTGCCCTGCACGCCAGCACACAAGCAGAGGGGTTGCTTTTCATCCCACGAGCTTTGCCAGGGGAAGACGAGAAAAAGCTGGAGAGGGACAGTCCGTGGGAGGGTGCTAGGCACCTATGGCGATGCCCAGCACTGCTCCTGCCTCTGCTCCTGCTCCTTGGAGCTACTCCAGCATGGGCAGAAATACCCCCTCCAGCTCCAAGGGGGACCATGTCCCAGCAGCATCACCCCTGTTCCAGCGCTGCCACCACTTTGAGGGGTGGCACTTGAGGGCCCAAACCCTTGCCTGGGTGAGGAGCTCTCTGCAGCGTAGAGGGTGTTTTTGAGAGAGGGGTGTGTGGGGCTCAAGCCCCCAGCAAGGTTGCCACAGCCTCCCACAGGCAGGGCCGAGCTGCTGCTGCTGCTCCACGTCCCACACAGGCACCTGGTGGGTGTGCAGGAGCCACGCTGAGAAACGTCCCACAGCCGACAAGGGGATGCTGGTGGCTTTGCATGCTCCCACCATTGACCCTCCGCACCACGGGGCCAGCGTTCTGCCCCAGAGAGAAGACACTGCTGTCGGCTTGCGGAGGCAGGGGAAGCTGTCCCACTGGGACACTGCCGCCCTAGCAGCCACCACCACTGCCAGCGGCTGCCGTGCTGGTCCCCAGAGCTGGGACGGGCAAAGGAAGAAGGCAAAGGAAGAGGGTGGCAAGGCCTCACTCAGCAAGGTCCCTCTGGCCGATGCTGGGAGAGGGCTCCCAGGGAAATGACTCCATCCCCAGCTCCCTGAAGTCCCCATCGAGGCACCACAGGGACCACTGCTGCTTTGGGGGCAGCAGGAAGCAGTGGAGTGTAGAGGTGGGTGGCAAGAGCCCGTGGGTATCTGCAGCCGGGCCCTGAGCGACAGTAAGGGAGTAGGAGAAGGTACGACACCAGAGCAGAAAGGCCAAAAACTCAGCAAAGGCGCCCAGGCCGCTCGGTTCCCAGTCCGAAAGAGATGCTGCTGGCTGCTCCCTATGTCCCCGCAACGAGGCGGGTTAGGATGGAAACTCTGATGCAAGCCCGGCTTGGCTGCGGCCAGGCAGAGTGAGAAATCTCCCCCGTAATAGCGCTACTTGAACGGAAGCTGTGCTCGACCTCGGGTCTCCACCAAAAATCCCCCGGGCGCAGCCCTCCCTCTGGCTGCTGCTCCCGAGCGTCCCGCGGGCGCCGGGCTCGCCGGGCTCCGGCTAAAGCCAAAGCGTCACACACTGCAGAGAAATGACAAACACATCTGTCGCCCCCAACAACCCCCTTCCTTGGGGTTTCAGTACTGAGGAAAAAAAACAAAAAAACAAATAAAAAACCCCAAAAACCCGAACAAAACAAAACAAATCAAAATCCCGGAACAGAGTCGCTACTCCTGGGTCCGTCCCTCCTTTGGTCACTCGCAGAGCCGGGAGCCCCCCCCTGCCCGGGGCCGGGATCGGAGTGGCACAAGTCACCCAGCTCCCCGGGAATTCCATGTCGCATGTCAACTACAGGGAAGCCGTCTCTCCTGCATATCTGTACCACCTCGAGTGTCTCGGGAGTACCATCCCTGTCTTGCCACCGCGCTATTTTTAATGACGAGTCGTATTAGCAGAAGGGCTTTCTTCCTAATTTATTACCCACCCCCTCCCCAAACCTCCTTGCTTTAAAATGTTTCAGTTCAAGAGCTCGGCTGAGAAACCAAAATAAAGGCAGCACCCGGGCACTTTGTGTCCAAGGTGGCCGCTCCGAGGGCTCGCCAGTGCTGGAATCAGTAGCTCCGAGCAACTGCACCGGCGGACCGAGGGCACCGTGACCTGCGGTGGTGATTCTCGTAAACAAATTTCTATTAATCACCAGGCCCGGGAATGCCTTCAGAGCCCAGAGCGTGCCTTTCCCCGCTCCCCAGCACCCCGAGCGGCAGCTCGCAGCCCAAAAACCCGAGCGGGAAAGCAAAATGAGCGCTCCGAACCACCCCCAAGCACAACCCCTGCTGCAGGCCCCCCCGAGAATAAACCCGCCATGCTGGGGGACAGAGACGAGAAATGTCCACAGATTTCCATCCGGGGAGCCGCATTTCCACAGAGGAACGGGGCAGCGTGGGGTGGCCGGTCCCCTCCCTGTGCAGCCCCCGTGAAACCCAGCCGAGACACTGATTGCCAAGGCTTTGCATTATTCCCCCCCTCCCACCTCCCAGCAAAGGCCTTTGCCCAACAAGACGCAAAAAAGTGCAGAAATAAAATCTCTTTCCAGAAAAGCCAAAGCGATTTTGCATCCCCAGCACAGTCCAACAATTCCATACAAGCAGAATATTTATAGACTTACAGGTTATTTTGCAACAATAACAAAACAGCTACACAGAATTAACCCACCACTTGAGTGTCCTGGAAAGGAAAAGAGAACACGGATGGAAAAAAAAAAAAATAAGAGAAAATCATCAAAATATATATATACTTTTTTTTTTTTTTTTTTGTCTGGAGGATTCTGGCAGAGAAATAAAAAAGGGGAAAAAAAAAAAAAAAAAAGAAAAATAAAACCAAAAACTAATATGGGGAGTTCATGGGGAACCATCTTTAAGGAAAAAGCTTCTTCCCCCCAAGAGTAAATCCCATTGGAGCCCCTGAGCCGAGTGTGGCTGTTAGCAAAAAATTATTAAAAAAAAAAGCTGAATGAGGGAAAAAATAATTAAAGAAAAAAAGTAAAAATCCAGAACAACGCCGCTGGCTCCTGGCTTTGATCGCTGGGCTGTTTGGTTGGTTTGGGGTATTTTTTAGGGGGGGGGAGGGCTTTTTTAGAAATGCGAAAGTGACCCCCCGCCCCAAAATAAATAAATAATAAAAAATAAATATAAATAATAATTAAATATATATCAAAAAATAAACAAAAGGCGCGTTTGTTTGTTTTTTTTTCCAAGATCTCTTCGCTCGTTTTCGGAGAGGTTTAGGAGAGGAAAAAGAAAAGAAAAACAGGAAAAAAAAACACCAAAAAAAAAAAACCAACAACCCCAGAAGCGGAGGCTGGTGATGGTAGGGGGTGTGATGTGTGTTTGCACCGCCCGGAGCTGTGCCCGGGACCCCCCGTTTTCCTCTCCCGCCGCCGCCGCCGCCGCCGCTGCTCGCTCCGCGCCGCGCGCGCTGCTCCGCGCCCGCGCGCCCCCACGTCACCGACAGCACCCGCCGCCACGTGACCCTCCGCCCGGGCGCGACCACTGCCGGAGGGGGGGAACGGGGAGGGGGATGAACGGGGGGCCACACGGTGGGACCCCCGCCGCCGCCGCGGACCCCCCGGGATGCGCGCCCCCCTCTCGCCGACCCGGTTGGCGGCCCCTCCGGGGGGGCGCGCACAGCGGGAGGGGCGCGGAGCAGGGGAAGGCGCGGAGGGGGGAGGTCCGTGGCCCTCCCCATGCCGCTCGCGATGGTAGAGTCCGCAGCTCAAATTCCGAGAATTGGGCTCTGTTGATTCTTAGAACTGGGGTTCTTAGAAGTGGTGATGCAAGGAGTTTCTAGGAAAGCCCGGAGACCAGGTGATTGCTGCTTCTATTGCCGCGGCCGATTTTACCCTTTAATTCTCTCGCTCGCTTTTTTTTTTTTTTTTTTTTTTTTTTTTTTTTTTTTTTCTCTCCTTTTTTTTTTCCCTCCTCTTTCCCTCCCTGCCGCGCTCCGACGCTTGGCGCGGAGCCGCCTCTATATATTTCTACCCATTTTTTTTTCCTCTCCCTCCTCTTTCCTTGCCCCCCCTTTCCCGCTGCAGGTGCCCTTTAATTTATTTTTTTTTTATTACTATTATTATTATCATCTCAATTGAAATTTTTTTCCCTGCCTTATTTATTTATTTATTTCATTCACATACACATCCCCCCCTTTTCCCTTGCCCGCTGTCAGGCGAGAAAAAATTAAGGAAATAGGGGTGCCTGCATGTCTTTAACGCTGGGAGCGTGTCTAAGGGGAGGGGAGGGGAGCGGGGTGGGTGGGTGGGGGTGTCTCCCCTCGCCGTCCTCTCCCGGGGATTATCGGTTATCTGGGATTATTGGCTTTCCCGCACGCGTGACGGCCGGGTGGGGACGGGGGGACGGCGGCGGCTCCTCTCTGCACCTGCAGCCGCTCCGCGGGCGCAGGACGGCGGCGAGCGCTGGCGGCCGCCGGGCTTGTGGCGTGACTCGGGGTCCGCTCTCAATGGCTGGATCCTTCGCTCGGGGTGTGTTATTTTTCTTTGCCTTTTTTTTTTTTTCCCTAATTTTTTTTCTTTTTATATAAAATTTTTCTCTCTGGTTTTTGGGGTGGTTTTTTTGGGGTTTGGTTTTTTTTTTTGTGGTGTGTGCGTGTTGTGTCGCTGTTGTCGTTTCGCCGCCGCGGAGCGGGGCTGGCGGCGGAGCGGGGGCTCGGCGGCACCGGGCACCGGCCTTTCCGTGCCAGCCCCCATTTCTCTCTGATTCTGTTATTAAAGCATTATTATTATTATTATTGTTATTCCGTCCCCGGCGCAACCGCGAAAGGGATGGTGCGTTTTGCAACCTGTGGCGGGGCTGCGCCGTGATCTGTCAAGCCCCGGGCTAAGAGCGGGCGGTGATGGAGAAGACTTGCGGCATTTCCCTGCCCGGGGAAGGGGGGAGCCCGCGGGGAGGCTCGGCCGGCGGCGGCTGCCGGCCCCGGAGCAGCGCGGAGCGCCGGGACCGCGCTCGCCTCGACGGTGCGTGCGGGGCCGCTGCCCGCCGGGAACACAGCCCCGATGCACAACTCGGGAAGGGGCAAAAGTGTACCAAGCGACTCTGAATATCATGCGTAGGGCTGAAAATAATAATAATAATAACAACAACAACATCACCACCACCCGCGGGGAGGAGCGGACGTCCCCCGCCGGGAGGAAGGCGGCGGGCGGGGGAAGCGAAGCGAGGGATGCGAGGGACGGGGTCCGGGGCGCGATGCGTGCGGAGCCCCCCGCTGCCCCCAGCGCAGCCCTTGCCCTGTGTTTACTACCGCGGCGGACTTGGCGTGGGGACAGGCGCTCGTAAATCTGCCGGCGGCAGCCGCGGGGCTGGCCCCCGGCCACACGCTATTCCTGGAGCGAGCGGCCGCGCAGCCCCCGCGCCGCTGCGCCCCCGAAACCGCCCAGAGCGGACGGGCAAGAGAGAGAGAGAGAGAGACAGCCCTCTGTTTTGCTTTGTTGCGGGGTTTTAATTGTTTTTATTGGGTGCGTGATCTTGTGTGCGCGTATATATATATATATTTATTTTTAATTTTTTTTTTTTTTTTTAAGCTTCCCCCTCCCCCCCTTTAAAAATAAAAGGCAAAACAAAACCGAAAAAGCCCAACTTTGTTATGAAAACTTTCGTGGTCGGACGGCAGCGACCTCTCCCGGCCGCCCCCCTCCCCCCCGCCGTCCCCCCCGCCTGTAGTTTGCAAAGTCACAGTATGAAATGTTATGAAATCACCTCTTGGGAAGGAGGGAAACAGAAAGCAAGGCGTTTGTTTAGAAAAATCCGCGGCAGCCTCTCAGATGTGCCTAAAAAGCTGCCTTTGACCCCCCTGTTGCATTTCCAGGGAAGAGGCAAATCTGGGCTTAAAATCATGAGTCAAAATCAACAAAAACAAACCCGTCCCCTGTTAGTTTTTTCCACTGGCTTCAGTAGGCGCAGGATCAGTGCGAAGGGAGGCTGGGGACAGACCGAGGAGGCTCAGTGAGAAGCTGCTACATTGGTCCGACATCTGTGTCTTGGGCCGAATTCCTGCTTGTGCTAGTGGAAGTGTCAGCAGGGCCAGCTTTGGGATCAGGCCCTTATTTGATCTGGGAGTCTTGCTGATTCCTCTCCCGAGCTTTTAAATGCTTAAAAAAATATTATTTGTCATACTGTTTCAAGGATTTAAAGGATAAGAGTTTTAGGAGCAAATGCAGGCTCCTTCCTCCAGTCCTTGAAGGGGTTGCAGTTCAAAAATTGCTCTAAAAATATTTTAGGGGAATCCTCTCTTTATGTATGCATGGAGAGGCAAAACCGAAGATTGTCATTTTCTCCTAAGGGTAGGATTGCAGGTTTAAAAGCTTGCATTATAGATGGCAAACATTTTGTCCCATGAAACATCACCAAGCCATTAAAATAGTCAAAGGGTGTCTAGAAATTTTCCAGAAGAATGGATTATTACATTGTTCCAGTAAGAAAAGAGTTCATCACTTGGTGTTCGATTTTGATTGGCAAAACAGATCAAAGATCTCTTGAGATGCATTTCAATTCCAATTTCCAATCCCCCTCAGTTCTGACTGTCTGAGTCAATATTGGGAGAGGAAGTGGAGGTTAACTGGTTAGTTATTATTGCAAAGGAAGAAGTTGGAGTGAGAAGTGATTCTTATAAATCCCATCCCAAAAACAAAACAACAACAACAAAAAAAAATCTGTCAGAAGTCTTTGTGACACTTTTTAGACATCCCTGTTTGCAGTGCAGGGAGGATTCAGCCGGCTGTTGGATGGTACAAAAATAAACCTAGCAGAAACATTAAGTTTTTCAAAACAAGGCTGGAAAAGCTCATAAAAATAATGTTGCTCAGACGCGTTTTAAGAGAAACAGAATTACATCGACAAAATTATATGTTTTCCAGGTTTGGTTGGGGTGTTTTATTTTCCAAGGGGAAAAATTGGTCCTGCAGCAAAGCGAACTGGTGCCATCTAGTGTCACCTCCCGCCGCTCCGCGCGGGGCTGGCAGCCTCGGGAGAGTGGGAACATGTTTATTAACTGCTCGTTAAAAAAAGAAAAAAAAAAAAAAAATGCTTGCCAGCTTGGAGGAAGGTGGCAGAGGAAACTCTGGATGCCACTGAACTTACTTAAGGAGCCTAATTGGAAACAAACCGAGTGCTTATTAAAGTCACTGACATTTCCATATGGAGTTCTCTCTGGGTCTGGTCATGAAATCACATGTGAAAATCTTTCCGAGTTGTGGTGTTAATCTGTCCTTGAATTTTTGCCTAATTTAGGATGTATTGTAAATCCTTGCTTTTTTGCTTTTTTTCTTCTTTTTTTTTTTTTTTTTTCCCTTGGGCAGGGAAAGCTTTCAGCCTCCAACTGCAGCAGCCCAATATGAATTTGTAGGAATAGTGGTTGGGTTTGGAGCAGATTTTTTTTCTTAGTAAACAGTAACATTATCCTCAAAACCCTATATAAATACAGGTGGTATAACTTTGTGTGCCAGTCCTGTGTGGTAGAACTGTCCTCTCATTTTATTTGGATTCTCCACAAGAAAGAAAACCTTTTGCAAAGTCTATAGATTAATAAAATAAGCTCTAATCAGCAAATGCATTTCTCAGTGTGCAACTTATGTAGCTTCATACATTTATGGTGTTAAGGTTGAAGAACTGTTTCATGCCTGTTTTAGTCTGTATGCTGTAATACCTGGGCTGGGAACTTCACTCCAAGAGCTTTTACTGGTTCGGCTGGAGTCTGAAATGTTGTTTTCATTTTTCTGAGAAGTTGGCAAAATCTAAACTTGGTGGAAAGTTGCTTGTGTGCTCATAACCTCTTGCTCCATTTTATAGTAGCATGGGAGTCTATAAACAGGAGCCTTGTATGCCGAGTGCCTGTATTCTCTAGATCTATTTTTAAACCATTCTTCTGTTTGGCAAAAAGTGACACTTGGTTTCCATGTTTACAGCAGGCATTGGCAAACCTCAGGAGTTCACAGTTTGCAGTTTGGTTAGATCAGTATCCAAAAGTCAGCATCTGACCAGTAAGCTCCTTCAGACTGCAAATTTAGACTGCAAATGTAGTCCTCCTTTTTCCTTGTTTTTTTGTTGTTTTTTTTTTCTTTTTAAAATCCAAGCTAGATCTTATGTGTTAGCATCACTGCAGGATCTGGCAGCCAAAAGACACACACCCCTAAATTGGAGCGTCTAGTCTTCAGGACTGCTTTATTCTCAGTATTATCAGAGAAGCTTCCCATCTAAAACAGAGAGAGAATTAGGGGCATTTGCAAGAGGGGTAGGAAATTTTTGATCTATACTGTTTTTCTTCCCCTCTTTCTCCTCGTCAGTTGCTGCCTTTGGTCTGTGTGCCAGGTTCCCATGGGGAATGTTGGACCCCCGTTTATGGAGGAGAGTGCTTGAGACAAGCACACTGCAGGGCAGGGGGTTCTGAATGGGTCCTGAAGAAGGTGTCCTGTAGGACTAGATACCCTTTGAAATGCATGTTCTTAAATCTGTTTGTCTAAATATAGGGGCAGGGGGGTGTCTCTGCCCTGGCCAAGGCACCCCAAGCTGTGCATGTGTCTCATCTCATCCAGGCGGGATGCCAGAGCAGTTCCTTACTGCCAGAAGGAGCTGTGCCACCCTCAGCCCCAGGAGTACAGAGATGGGGAGAGTCAGGTGCCAGCTGGTAATTTTCTGTCCCAGTTCGGGCTAGGGATGATCAGACACCTCCTTGGAGCCCAGCAGGGCCAGGGACCCAGCTCAGCTGCTGGGGACACCCGGCTGCGGCTGCATCCTGCTCTCGGGTCGGCATCTCTGTGCAGGGCTCTGTGTTGGCAGGGCACGGAGTCCGTCTTCTGTTCTCTGGAGTAGCTCCCTAGATTTCAGCCAGGACACATGGTTCCTGCCTTCCCTTGAAAAATTAATGTGCCAGATTGCTTGGGGTCGTTTGAAATGCTGAGGAAGGCTCGACTCCTTGCTTCCCAAGGGCACGTGCTGCCTCTGCCTCACAGCCAGAGCTTGGCTCCGTAGAGGACAGGGGAGTCCTCTTTAGTAGGAAAACATTGGAGGCAGTTTTAGCGTGCTCACCCCCTCCCTCCTCTGCATTTTCTTCTGCAAAGACCAAAACAATGTGGAGACTTGAGCTGGGCCAGCTTTCAAGGGCAATCCTTTAAACCCTCTTTTGAAGTATGAACTATAAAGTTCCCTGCGGCGCTCGAGAAAATATGCAGTTTTCCTGGTTCCAAATGCTGATAATAAACCCATCCAGATAATGTATTGCATTTCCTAGAAACATTTGTTTGCTGGCAGGAAATTGGATCAGATTGAGACCGCTCGATAGAGCGAGTGCAATCCGCTCACGGAAGGGTACGGTGGAAAATACGACAGGGCTTGCAATAGTGATGCTGCTTTTGATCTGTGCTGACGCTGTGGACTTCTCTCAGTCTCTTCATGGGTTATTATTAACCCAGCCACGTTTTGGCCTAGACACTAACCAGAAGCTACTAAACTAATAAAACTCTGCTGTGACAACTAAAGGACACTCGGTGCCCCTGGATTGCGTGGTATCAGAAAGCTGAGCTGGGCACTTCCACACCCACAGCCAAAAGCATCTTCTTCACCATGGCGTGTAGCACCCATGGCTGTGCTGGGGGAGCCACCCACACCTCACCTCATTTTCTTGGTTGTTCCCCAGATCCCTGTTCAGGAGAAATCAGGCGTTCCTTGGCAGGGTGGAGAGGCAGCTGGCAGCACACCCTGGCAGGCAGTGGGGATGTTCCCATGGGGCTGGGACCCTGCAGGGTGCAGGGACTGGGGAGGAGGAGGGCAGGATGGAGCTTCCCCTGGGCGGGCAGTTTCAGAACACTGTGTGGGATGAGGCTGTGGGGAAGGAAGACTTCACCCAGCCACCCCTCTAAGGTGCTGTGAGTGAGTCGGCGCTGCAGGCTCTGGAGGGGTAGGAGATTGGGGCCCAGGGAGGGGGAATGTTTGATGGCCTCCTCCCTGCCTATGTGGCTGGGGGTGGGAGAAGGGCTAACACCACCCTGTACAAAGAAGGGTAAGGGAGCAAGGAGTTCCGGAGTTCCCACCGGAGCACAGAGTGGGAGGAGGATGGATGAAAAGGGATTCCCTCTGACTGGGAGAGTAGATCAATGGAGAGGCATGGCAGAAAAAGGGATTGGAAGTCCCTGGTTCTCGCCTCTGCCTTAGGGTGAGCAAAGAGGGTCTCCCCTTTGCATGGGGTTGAACTGAAAGATGTTCCCCCACACAAAGGTACACTCTCCCTGTGCTCACGGAGCTGCAGGGAAGGCAGAGCCAGCTCTGGGCTCCTTTCCAGGAATGGGTTTTCTCGGGGAGGTGCCAGGAGGGAAGGGCTGTTCCCTGAACCGCTGGGGCAGACCCATTGCCTTCCTGGAAGGCAACAGCAGTGACTGTCCCGTGTGGCCACCCCCAAAATGGGCCCTGCGCCTGTTCCAGACCTTCCTCTATGGGCACAGCCAGCCCTGGCACACAGCCTCGAGCCCTGCCGGAGAGCCCACACCTGCAAGGTACTGGACAGGAAAACTGGAGGTGGGGGTGTGGGATGATGTGGCTCCCAGCTGAGCCTGGAGGAGCCTTATGGGATTTGAGGGGGTTTTAGATGGCAAAGACCATGCTTGGCTGCAGTGGTTTTTTCTGCTCCCCATCACTGGTCTGTGGTCCTTGTTGCCATCCCATTGTCTCTGGTCGGAGTATCCTCCCATGCTGGGGTACAGAGCTAGTGCTGTGTGGGGACTGGAAGGGGCAGGGTTAACCCAACTCAGCACAGGAAGGGGAAGGAACATCCCTTTCCCTCTGCATGCCCGCATCCTGCAGCCAGGAGCTGCTCGGGATGCACCTGCCCGGCTCTTGGGGCTGTGGATGTTGCAGCAGCTCTGTGCTGGGAGGGATAATTTGGAAGGGTGGGGAGGGGGCTGTGCTGGCATCCAGCTCTGGGAGAGAAGCTGGGCATCCCCCCTGGCAGTGCTGTGCCCTCACTGTGGATAAGGGGATTTGTCGACAGTAGCAGCTTCTCACATGACGCTCACGGGTACAGAGTTCATCTGGCTGTTTGTAACTTTGTTGGTTTACAAGTGGGTCACCTCCTCACCTCTGTGACACTGAGGTGACTCCCCAGAGCCTGGCAGAGTGTGTCTGCCACTGTGGCTGAGGTTGGGGTGCCAGCCAGCTGCCCAAGCACACACATCAGCTCATGTGGGCACAGGGATGTGCGCTGGGCTCCTTGCAGGGCGCTGCGAGTCCCTTGGCTTGCAATTGACGGTAGTGAGTGGCTGGCAGTGAGTGTGTACAGAAAGGTCAGATCTGCAGTATTTGGGAAATGAGTCACTTTTTGTATGTGCATGAAGTTTTAAAGCTGGCCAAGCCCAGAGTGGCACTGAAGATTTGTGTTTGATGGCTGGAATAAAGCTGTAAGACACCCTCTGGGTTTTGAGCTTGATACCTTGCTTTAAATCTCATCTCTTCATCCCCGTGGCTCTGGGGATGGGAGCGGAGCTTGGGCTCCAGACCTGCACATCAACCAAAAGGGAGAGGGAAGGCAACACTTGAAAATCCCTTGTCTCACAGGGATTATTGGGCTTCCCACAATTGCCTGGCAGTTTTAACAATCTGAGGTTGGTCCTCAAAATAGTGTGATGAAGGTCTTGGGGTTTGTTGGCTCGTCTCTTTATTTTGCTTCTACTTGCTGAGGCAGCTGTTTGAGGACCTTCTTCCAGCATTGGTGCCAAGTCAATAGGGTTTGGTTCTAAGTAAATTTTGGAGGATTAGTATGAGTTCTGGAAGGCAATTAGCTCCTGGGTTTCCTTGCTGTTCTGTCCCAGCTACATTGCTGTACCTGGAGACAGAGCTTGTGGTTTAAGGGAAGGCTTTGGCAGTAGAAAGGGGAAGGGACATTTGTTCTGCATCCTCATTGTCTCCACCGCTGGCTTCCTATGCAGTCCTGGCCAAGTGACTTTGGTATTTGATGCCTATATCCTCCCAGATCTGTTCAGCAAACCCATCCCAGGGCGTTTTCACCAGTGTTAGGAGCGTGTGGGTTCCTGAGCAGAATGGCAGCAGATGTTTGTGTGTATATCATACCTGTTAACAAGGTGCTGGGAGTATGGCATGAGTCTTGAATGCTGCACTGGACAGGAATTCAGTCTTGGCAGGGGAAGAGTTATCTCCAAAAGAAGTGGTGAGAAAATTCTTGCTTGACTTCCCTTCCCCACCTGCCTTTAAGTTCCTGAGTCATGGAAATGAAAATCTCCTTGGCATACGCCCATGGTTTGGGCTAGAGGGTGTGGAAGAAGCTATGATTGGATTCTCAAAGCCTGTGATTGTGATAAGAACATACTGTACCGGAAGAAACAAATGTTAACCTTACTGGAGAGTGGAAGGTTTGTTATCTCTAGCTTTTATCCAACTGATACTTGAGCGAAATAGCAGCCTTGTGACCTGCCGCAGCCAATTCATAATTACCAGCTAATGTGGTGTTTGTTTTCTTGTGATTTATTTATAGGTTTGAAAGAAACTTTTGGACTGTGAATTGAGGCATTGGGTATGTAAATTTAAATTTTGTGCTTTCCCTCCTAATCTCTCTCCCTCTTTCCTTAATGCAATGTTTCATTAGACCCAGCTGGAATTTGTTTTTGGGAGAGCAGCTGCTCTGTAGAAACTACTGTACATTCATGTGCCACTGGGGAAGGAGGAGCCAGGATTGTGGGAGGGGTTTGACCGTGGAAGACTTTGACACCAAGGGTGCACATTCCAGCCCAAACCTCAGGGAGACCTGGGCCATCCTGGGTGCTGGTTGGGAGGACACCTCTGATATGGGTCAACAGGCATTGTGTTGGGGGAAGGCTTCATGTTCCTAGACTAACCCAAACCTTGCTCATGGGGAGGGATTGGGCCATGGTGTGGGTAGCAGCCCAGCAGGTTAGATGAGTTCTACTCCTCACCAGTTAATTAGGAAACTGTGGACAGGTCTTCTCCAGAGTGACCACCACTTGGGAGTAGGAAAGTAGTTTCCTGGGTGAGGGCTGGTATTCCACTGTGGGCTGGATTTTCCAGATGTTGAAACTTCATTCAACTTCAGTTGGGACCTTAAGGCTTGTTTTGATTCCTGTGGCTGGATTTACAGCCAGGCATCACACAGGTGAGGAGGATGGCTCCTGAGGGAGGTTGGAAAGCTAGAAGCTATGCTGGAAACGTCGTGGAGATGAGCCTGAGTGGGCGGAGTGGACTGGGGTGTGGCTGCCATGGGTGAGGCAGAGAGAAAGAGGAGATGGTTGGCTAATCCTCAGGAGGGTCTGATTGCCTTCACCCACCAGCTTGGTGGGTGGGATGAGACGTGCCAGGTCTCGCTGTCAGCCCAGGGACCTCACTAGGCAGCCTGGCAAGAGTTTGGTGTGGTGCAGGACTGTTTGTCTTGGGACCGAAGAGCTGGTGCTGCACCTACCAGGAGCAATTTGCCATTTGAGCATGTCCCAGAGCAGCAGCTGTCTCTTCCCTGGGTTTAGGGTACTTGCCTGGCTGTTCTCCATTCTCATCTTCCTCTGATGCTTCTGTCTCACAGACTCAAGATGGCCTCGCCGGCAGACAGCTGCATCCAGTTCACCCGCCACGCCAGCGACGTTCTCCTCAATCTCAACCGCCTTAGAAGCCGGGATATCCTGACTGATGTTGTCATCATCGTGAACCGGGAGCAGTTTAGAGCCCACAAAACAGTCCTGATGGCCTGCAGGTGAGAACAGGGTCCTTCCCTGGCTCCCTCCTTTGCTCTTTCAGCCTTTGGTCTCCAGAAGCACTGCTGCAGTCCTGTGCGGGCTCATGGGATTCCTGGGGAATCAGAGGCAGAGAAGCAGAACTGAGAGGGGCTGCCATGAAATTTGTATCTGTAATGGGATTAGAGCTGAGAGTGCTGCCCTCACCTCTCTCCTTGTGTACCCACCTCTGCCCACACACAGCCCCTGGAGGCCAACAGCAGCTGTGAGGCACATCCCTGAAGGCAAAGCACAAATGTCCCACAGGGACAGGATGGGACAGGGAGGGCTGGATGTTCACTGGGGTGAATGGGTCCTCTGTAACTGAGTTGTCCCCTGCCACTGCTATTTTTAGAGCTATTCCTCCCTGGATTCCAAACTGCTGTCTGAACCCACCCTAGCTGATGAATTTTTTTTCTTTTTTTTAAAAAACCTGATGGGGTCTGAAATCCCTTTCCAGCCCCTAAGATGGCTGGAATTGCTTCCCAATGAATGCTAATTAATATCCCACCATTGCCCAGTTGAATTACAGCAAATGCCTTCCAGGTTATCTTGCTGACATGGTGCAAATATTTCAAAAAGCCAAGCTTTGACTATTAAAATGTCTGAAAAATGTTTTTCCAACGTTTCTCCTTTTATATTTTTCTGGTTTAAGACTGTGTGGATGCCCCAAGAGGCTTCTGAAAGAAATGAGTCATAGTGGGAAGGGGATGGTGGTAAGCACAACAATGGAAAAAAAAACAAAAAAGCTGGGGAATTACTAAATGGAGGCAGTGGGGAGTTGTTGAGCAGGTGAGATGTAAAAGCAGGCTGTTCCAGTTGGGAAAAGCACAGAAGACGCTTACTAAGCTGAGAAACCAAGCTTGATAATAAGGGGGAAGCTCAGGGAATTCTGTAATTGCCTCCTCCTCCCTTCCTATTCACGAACCCCTCTGTACTCAAGGATTTAATACAAAATCTCCTTTTTGCCTTTGAATTGTCATGACACTTATCCTCTCTACTGTCTCTGTTCTGCAGTGGCCTCTTCTACAGCATCTTCACTGACCAGCTCAAGTGCAACTTGAATGTCATCAACCTGGATCCTGAAATTAACCCTGAGGGGTTTTGCATCCTCTTGGACTTCATGTACACCTCCCGCCTGAACTTGAGGGAGAACAATATCATGGCTGTGATGGCCACAGCACTCTACCTGCAGATGGAGCACGTGGTTGACACCTGCCGAAGGTTTGTCAAGTCTAGGTGAGTGCAGTCTTTTTCGAAGAGCCTGGGACTGTGCGTTTGGGTGGGCAGGGGAAGAACTGACAAAGTATCTGCAGATGTATCTTTATGGGCTGAAAATTACTTTGTCTCCCTGCTGTTTTCCCCGATTCCAGTGAAGCAGAGATGGTGTCTGCTGTGAAGACCCCAAGGGAAGAGTTTTTGGCTGGACGGATGCTGGGCCACCCAGAGGTGATGGCTTATCGGAGCAGAGATGTCTCAGAGAACGGCTTGCCTCTTCAAAACGGGTCCCTCTGCAATGGGAGGGCCTTTGCACCTGGCTTGATCAACAGTTTGTCTGGATCCCCCATTTCCTACCATGGATACAGCCCTCTCCCTCTGAACAGCTTCCTAGTGGATGATGAATTGCGGGAGATGAGGATGCCTCTCTCTGAACTCTCAAGGGCAGGTGCCTTCCCCAAGGAGAGGATCCTGCCGTGCGACAGCTCCAGGACAATCCCCACTGAGTACGTGAGAACCATTACCGACATCTCTGCCAACATGTGCCACGCTACCATCTATGCTCCAAAAGAAGGTGCTGCTGAAGAAGCCAGGAGTGACATGCACTACAGCGTGGCCTCTGGGCCCAAACCTGTCATCCCTTCAGTCCGGAACAATCCCTACTTCCCTTGTGATAAAGTGGCCAAAGAGGAGGAGCGGACCTCTTCGGAGGACGAGATCAGCCAGCACTTTGAGCCCACCAACACGCCCCTGGACCGCAAGGGACTCATCAGCCCTCAGAGCCCACAGAAGTCAGACTGCCAGCCCAACTCACCAACTGAGTCCAGCAGCAGCAAGAATGCCCGTATCGGTCAGAACTCCAGCTCCCTCTTCACCAAGAGCCCCACAGACCCCAAAGCCTGCAACTGGAAGAAGTACAAGTTCATTGTCCTCAACTCCCTCAACCAGAACGCCAAGCAAGACAGCGCTGACCAGAACGAGATGGGAACCCTCTCTCCTCGCACCTACGTGCCCATGTCCACTTGCCAGCAGTCCATGGAGCCAGAGCATCTCAATGTGCAGTCCCCCACCAAGATAAGCGTGAATGGTGAAGACTCTACTATCCCACAAGCGAGCAGACTCAACAATATTGTTAACAGGTGAGAAGACTTCCACCCCCCATGCTGCTCCCCCCCGAGAAACAGGACTTCCTGAATGTTGGTGAGGGTTTGGAAGTGTGAGATGCCTGTAGCATTGGGCTGGAAAGTCCTGTCATGAGCAGGTTGGAGCCCCTGCATTTCGTGGAGGGCTGCCAGTGACACCGAGTGCCCACCGTCCCTGCTGTAGTGGTGCCAGCATGGACCAGCGGAAGAACTGGGAACACTGGGTTGTGAATCCCTGGGTAACTTTGGCAGCTCTGGATGATTTCTGGAGCCTGGATTTGCCTAGCCTGTGTTTCCACCAGACTTCCTATGCCTCACGCTTTTTGTTGGCTGTAGGCATTGGAACGGCCAAAGTATCAGGGAACAATATGCTATCCTCTGGACCTGGATGTTCCTAAAGACATTTGAGGTCATTTGGTGATGAACATTTGAAGGTTTGAGGCTTAAGGACCTGTTGTTGATCAGGGCTATGCTGTGCAGCTCACCACAAAGATGTCCCCATAAAACGTGTGTCCCTTGTGTGGGGAGGGGTGCAAAGAAGGGTCAGGTACCTCCAGCACAGCAAGGGCCATCTCACGGCTCTGTACACGGCTCTCCTTCCACAGGTCCCGGGACGGGTCCCCTCGGAGCAGCGAAGGACAGTCCCCTCTGTACATGCATTCATCAAAGTGCAGCTCCTGTGGCTGCCAGTCCCCACAACATACTGAGATGTGCCTTCATACCCCTGGCTCAAACTTTGGAGAAGAGATGGGGGAAACCCAGTCTGAATACTCTGACTCCAGCTGTGGTAAGTCTTGCATCCGTGGTTGTCTTTTTCAACCAGCAGGTGGGCTGTGCAACGCTGGGACCCATCACTGAGTGCCCTGTAATCAAACACACAGTCAGACCTGTCCCAGATGCTGGTGGATTCCACAGTGCTTTATAGCCCCCTCTTAACTGTCTGTCCAGCTGTGTGCATGCGTGTGAGGGACACGTGCACATGGGAATTGCTGCCTTCCTCCCCTTCCCCAGCACCATCCAGATACCTTGTGCAGGGAGTTAGTCACCTGCTGCAGATCTGGCAGGTAAGCACAGGAAACAAGTGCACCCCACCCCACCAGAACCACAGGAGAACAAGCCTGACAGATGTAATGACCCGTAATGGGGATTGGGCAAGCTGGCATGTCTCATGCATCCGTCATGATATCTTTATTATCAGGGAGCCCGGTGTGCACATCTGGGGAAATGCAGATAATGAGGCTTGCAATCTTGTTGCAAAACCCCAGAAGCCCAAAGAGAGGTATCTGTGCACTCATCTGCCTGTAGCTGAAGGAAGGGGAATGCAGCATTGCCACCTGTAGCTTGGGCAGAGATCCAAGGAGGGAACCTCACTGTGGTAACACTCAACACAACATTTAAGAGTTGGGCATCCTCCTACTGGGGGAACCTGCCTTGTGATTTGGGTGATGATCATCTTCCCAAGCTCAAGGCAGACCTCTGTACCTGTAAAGGTTAAAGACCTCTAAAGGTGCAGGAGTTGCTCCAGAGCTGAGCATCCTTCAGAGGATGCCTGATACCTGAGTGCTTCCATGGACCTCTTCAAAAGCTGTCCAGGTGACATGCTGACTTCTTGGAAGCAGCCTGTGCATCACTAAAAGAGAGAGAAAGCTCTCAACCAGAGCTCGTGATGACTTTGCTCTCAAACCATGCATGTTGTCGCTGTATGCACCAGGCCAGGAGGCAACAGAACGCTGCAAGCACAACTGAACATGAACACCTGCACTTGGCTGCTTGTTGCAACACTTGCTCTGGCTACCCCTCTCCTCCATCCCAAATCCATCCCATAGCCTATCCAGAAGGTGACCCATGCACTGTCCATCTGATTGCTCCTCTCTCTGCTCTCCCAGAGAACGGAGCCTTCTTCTGCAATGAGTGTGACTGCCGGTTCTCCGAGGAGGCCTCTCTCAAGAGACATTCTCTGCAAGTCCACAGTGACAAGCCCTACAAGTGTGACCGCTGCCAGGCCTCCTTTCGCTACAAGGGGAACCTCGCCAGCCACAAAACCGTCCACACAGGTACAGTGTTGGCTATGGGGACAGCTTTGGGGAAGGCTGTGGGTTGCTGAGCATGTGGGTGTTTATGGCTGGGTTTGTGCCTGCTGCAGCATCCTCTGCTTTGTGTCATGAGCTGTCCCTGATGGGAAGAGCAAGGTGTTTTACTTGGCACTGCCAGGGTGCCCTTGGACAGAGCACCAAACCTGGGAATGGAGGAGGTACCTGCCCTTGCAGCAGGGGTAGAACTCAACCTCCTTTGCTGTAAATCACTGGGCACCTCTGTTTTTAAAGGCATGGTGCAAAATTCATAACTGGGAGCAAATGCATGGCCTCGGGTAACTTTGTGGTAGACGTAAGCAAAAAAAATATAAAATTTAAAAATAGTCAAAAGAACATTTAGAGAGAAGTCTGAGATTAATTTTTACATCCTAGAAATCCAGGTCACATCTAGCTTGGCATAAACTCTGCTGATGGGAAAAATCTGTGAATGGACGGACTCTGTGAATCAGCACAATGAAAGCTGAGAAAGGAGGAGGATATTAAGGGTTTAGTCATTTGCTGACAAACCTAGGGCTTATTTTATTTCATGCTTTTAATGCTTAACATGTCAACAGCCAGTTCACAAGGTGGGGAGGGGAAGTCTGGGCTGACGATTGTGCTGCTACGTTGAATTAGACCCAAATTCCCACAGTTTGAGCTGAGCTCCAGGAAGGCTGTGCAGGGGACTAAGACAATACAAGTACCAGGGCAGTGTTCAAGGGTGCTTACTGAGAGCTGTAGGGAGATGTAGGTGCCAGCTGCTGTTCCAGGGTCAGGAGGAACAATGCTGTTAATCCTTGCTGGCAGAGCTGCCTGACTTCCTCTCTTGCCCTGAAGGCTTCAGCTCCCAGTCCAGAAGAGAAAAGCTGCCTCCTGAGCTCACCCTGCTCTGTAGACACCCTGCCCAATGTGGTTTGTCCACAGCCATCTCCAAAAGGGACAGGAGTCAGGGATAGTGCTTCATGCCATGGGGTCTGGTGCCTGAAGAGACTCAATTCTGGGGAGCACCATGTATCCTGAGCACACCTGTATCTAATCCCTCACCCTTTCTTCTGCAGGAGAGAAGCCGTACCGCTGCAACATCTGTGGGGCACAGTTCAACCGACCAGCCAACCTGAAAACCCACACACGCATCCACTCTGGGGAGAAACCCTACAAGTGTGAGACTTGTGGGGCCAGATTTGTCCAGGTAGTGTGTCTCTGGGACCTGCAGTGCCTGGGGAGGTGGTACATGGTTAGATCTTCTGCCCAAGACCAGCAGATCTTCACCACCAAGGCTGGTGATGCCTCAAGGGCAGGGAGGAGGCTGATGGTGGCCCAGCTTGCTACCTTGGGCAGCTGTTCCCATGGTGTTGTGGGATAAATACGGAACTTAAGGTCCGAGGGGACAATTTGGCTTAGTAAGGAAGCCTGACTGCTGGTTGTAGCTATTCTGCTCCATTTTGTCTTAAGGACTGGAGGTACCAGAGCTCAGACACATGGCCCTGAGTCCCAGCTATAACCCAATAGACCAAAAGAACTGTCTGGGCAGAACCCCATTCCCACAGGGATACCCTTGCTCCCAGTGGGATGCTGTCCTCCCTGGGGCTGTCCTGACCCAGAGCTGCTCTCTGCAGGTGGCCCACCTCCGTGCTCACGTGCTCATTCACACCGGGGAGAAGCCGTACCCCTGTGAGATCTGCGGCACACGCTTCCGGCACCTGCAGACCCTCAAAAGTCACCTTCGAATCCACACAGGAGAGAAACCGTATCATGTGAGTGGCTCTGCTTCTTTTGGTGGTGGGGAATCTCAGCTTGGGATGGGGGAAAGTGCTGCCAAGCCTTGGGGGCTGGGAAGACACAAGGGCACTCGCATGGGCTGGTTGCAGCATCCTAATGCCCTTTGCCAGCCTCATGAGGCACCAAGGTCACATCCCTGCTTCTCGTGCCCCATCTCCCTCCTGGGCATTAGCTGATGCTGATGTGGTGTTTTTTCAGGCGTGGCTGTGTTGGAAACACTGACATGCAGCCCAAGCTGGGTGCATCTCAGTTGCTCTTTTCTTCCACCCCATCTGGAAGAAGGTCACACTTCTTCAAATAGCTATGGCTTAGATTACAGCTGCGTGTGTTGTGTGGGGATGGGGAAAAGGAGCAGACAGCCTGGCCTGAGCTCCCCTCTGATGGTGATAATCGCACCCAGCAGGCAGTCTGCCTTGCTTGCAGCCCTGTGGGCTCCCAGCTCCTCACTGGGGCTTTCCTGCCTTTCACCATCTGCTAGAAAGGGAATCCGAGCAGGGCTTGGCATCCAAACATCCTGGAGCCATCCAGCTTGGCAGAGGTCAAAAGCAGCTCCAGAAATAGCCCTGTATCTGGTTTGATCACCTCGATATGGAGCTCGGTGCTATGTCGGTCAGAGCCAGAGTCAGTTCCCGAGGGACTTTGCTCTTTGTGCATCCCATAAACCAAGATACGCTGCTGAAAGCCTGGGCTGGGTGCCCCCGGGTGCTGCTCCTCCCGCCACGCTCCCGCTTTTCCCCCGGCCCACCTGTACAGTGGCTGCAGCATCCTGGGGCCCTGGTGGAGAGGAGGCATTAGGGTGCCCCGAGGGGAGGAGGTGTCCCCCAGCACGGAGTTTCACAGCCTGTCTCTTTGCCCCGCAGTGTGAGAAGTGTAACCTGCATTTCCGCCACAAAAGCCAGCTGCGGCTCCACCTGCGGCAGAAGCACGGGGCCATCACCAACACCAAGGTGCAGTACCGCATCTCGGCCAGCGAGGTGCCTCCGGAGCTCCCCAAAGCCTGCTGAAGGATTTCCCGGGAGGAGCTTGTCTTCGGGGAGAAGCTGTCCAAAGGATACTTGCAACACTTTAAAAGGAGAGAGAAAAAAAAATAAAATAAAATAAAAAAAAGGAGAGAGAGAAAGAAAAAATATTCATCACATGATGGAGTGCCTCTAAACCCATAGTACAGATAGGTGGAAAAAACATTAGAAATTTAAAAAAAAAAAAATTACAAATACACGGGTTTTATTTTTCCCAGTTATGTGAAACAAAAAGAAAAAAATAAAATTATTCAGATCTTACTGTATATAAAACATTAAAAAAATTTAAAATAGTCATTTTAAATGTCTGTGCAGTGGAGTGTTGATAAACTCTGGAGTCTAACCTTCACAGCCTTTGCCGTTTGAAGATGAGGAATGTAATGTTGATTTATGGGAACAGATTTTTTTCTTTTGTATGCAAAATGTGTGTTCTTTTAAAGAGAAAGTATGCTATTAAAGAGAGGGCTTTAACTTTTTTAACCAAAGGTGAAGGAATCTATGGCAGAGTTGTAAATATATATAGATATAAATATATAAATATATATATAAAATAAATATATATAGACCTTTAAAAAAGCTATATTAAAAATATATAAAATGCATTAAAGGCTCAGTTGGACTCTGCAGGCAGAAGCCACTCTGAGAATCTTTATTATGATAGAGCACTTAAGGAGATATTTTAAAGTATTGCATCTGTACAAGTAAGAAAATATTTTGTCTAAATGCATCAGTGTATTTGTATTTTTTTGCAAGTGAAGGTTTACAATTTACAAAAAAGTGTGTATTAAACCAACAAAGCTGCAGAAGGAATTTAAAATAATAATAAAGTGTAATTTTTTTGTTCTAGTTCTCAGTCTGTATATATGTAAAATGTGGTTTCGCACGGTGCCTTTCTTTTCAATGGAAGTTTTCAGTGTATGGACTATATTGAGCTCAGTTTCTTCAAGGTACAGCCTGATGTTGCAAAAGGAGTTTTGGTGGAACTCTCTAGTGGGGGAATGTTTTATTTTTTTTGTTTTGTTTTGGATTCTTTTTTTTTTTGTCTTATTTTACATGCTTGTGTTATAAACAATCTCGGGAGACAGGGTTTGGGCTGTGTCTAAACTGCATTAATGCGTTCTGTAAAATATAGCTGTACAAATAAAAGAATAAAATGAAGAAAAGTGACGTATGATGGAGTGAGAGGTCTGTTCTTGCCTGTCCTTCTCCGTAAGCACCTTTGAAGCCTGGCTGGTGCCTGGGGCAGGGGCTGAGCATCCCGAGCCCTGCTGTGAGCTCTTGGCTTGCTGTGGCTCTGGGCCTGTGTTGAAGGCAGGGGCCTCTTTCAGCCTGGAGTGGCCAGAGGTGGTCTCTGTCAGGAGCTCTGAGCAGGACTCAAGTTTGCTCTGGATCCTGGTGGGGACGGTGCTGCCCCCATTGGTACTGAGAGCCAGCAGGAACAGGGCAGAGGCTGGGAGAGACCTTTGCTCACCAGCCCAGGGACAGTTCCAGATGGCTGAGAAGTTATTTATATTTCCTGGAATCCAGTGCTCTTGCCAGAATTGCTCAGGGAAGATGACTGCCTGCTGCTCCTCTCTTTTCAGAGCCTGGGATGGGAGGGCCTGCTGTTCTGCCTGCCTTGTGGGATGGTTCAGGGGAGCAGGGTCTGTAACCCCATCCAGGACCTCACTGGCCTAGAGCATCTCTGTTTCCAGCTGCTGCACGCTGGCTTTGGGCCAGAGCTGCAACAGCCCAGCCTGAAGGAGTCCCTGGGCTGGTCCTGGTGGGGAGAGGAGCTGCTTTGCTCTGTTTGGGTGGCTGTGGTGTGCTGGGAGAAGCTCTGAGTGCCCGGGCCTGAGCTCTGTGCAGGCAGCCCAGCAGCTCTGTTCTGCTCCTCTGCTTTCAGAGCACCGAAGAGCCTCACACAGAGTTTCTCTGAGTTACACAGACAGGACTGGCTGGAACCAGCCCTGGTGTGGAGCCCAGCCACAGCTCAGCACGGCACGGGGTGGGGTCTGAGTTTCATTTTGAGTTTAGTTGATTCATGGCTAACTTTGTCTCGGGGCTTGCCAGATGATTCACAGTGGGGAGACTTGGAAGCACCAGCAGGAAGGGGCAGGCCTGGCTGTTTGCAGGGTCAGGAGGGGCTGCACTTAGGAGGAGCTGGAGATGAAGAGAAGGATGTGTTTTTCAACACCATGGGACAGGGGTGGATGTGAGACAGCCAAAGCAGCCTTGCATGGGAGGAAAATGCCAAGGGGGGGGAGCCAATTTTCAGTTTTGCAGCATCCTTGCTGCTCTGACTTGGCCTTCTGATGGTGATAGCAGGCTGAGACAACTACTGCTGACATTATCTGAACATTTTTAGGGCCAGGAACTATGAAGATGCTTTTGGGCCCCATCAGGGGAATTAAGGTGACCAATAACAGCAATGGTATTTTAAGAGAAGTCTCTCCTGAGGAATTATCTCACTTAGCATAGCCTCAGGGTCTGGACAGGCTGCTGACCTGGATGGAGTAGCTGGTATTCATCTTTGTGAGCTTGCGGCTTTTAGGTCTGCTGTTCTTCCTTATAACATCTTTGAGCTCTTGCTTTATGTGCTCATCTAAAGGCAATGCAGTTGCCTATTCCTGTTTGCCTCTAAATAAACACATTGTTTCAGGCTGAAAGTTAAACTCTTTAACTTCTACTCTGGTTTTGCCAAACCTCTACCTGGAGTTCTGTGTCCAGCTCTGCAGCTCCCAACGCAAGGAAGACCTGTTGGAATTAATCCAGACCACTAAGCTGGTTGCAGGGTTGGATCATGTCTTCAGTGAAGACAGGCAGAGAGAATTGAGGCTGTTCAGCTAGGAGAAGGTTCCAGGGAGACCTTAGAGCACCTTACAGTGCCTAAAGGGAGCCCACAAGAGAGTTGGAGAAGAACTTTTCACCAGGACATGTAGTGATAGCACAAGGGGGAATGGCCTTTAGCTGAAAGGAGGTAGATTTGGATTAAATATTAGGAAAACATTCTTACCCATGGTGGTGGTGAGGCACTGGAACAGGTTGCCCAGAGAAACTGTGGATGTCAAATCCATGGAAGTGTCCAAGGCCAGGCTGGTTGAGGCCTTGAGTAACTGTAATTAGTGGAAGGTGTCTCTGGCCGTGGCAAGGGGATATGATCTTTAATATCCCATCCAACACAAGCCATTCTATGATTTTTCTGACACCCAGCTCCTCTGGCTTGTCCCCCAGCAGACCAGATCTGCTGCCATGTGAAGAAACCCCACAAAAAGGCGAGGGCTGAGCAATGAACTGGAGCCAGCTTCTCTCTCCTCCTGTTTGATCTGGCTGGGCAGGATGGCTGCCTGGCAGTCTGTGGCAAGTGCCTGCTTGTGTTTCACAAAGTGACGTCTTCCCAAGAATCCTTCTGGGCAAGAGCCTATTTTTCACCCTTGAGGCTGCCATGAGTCCTCACCAACTTCCTTGTGTTAGACACAGGGTGGTGGAAAAATGACCACAAATGGAGCATTGCCTGAGTGTTGACAACAGCAAAATCTTGCTTTCCCACCTTGTTCCCTCACTTGCTTTCCCTTTCTACCTTTCTCTGGTGGGTTTTTAATGTTTAGTAAAGCTGGCTGTCCTCACAACAGGGTTTTGACACACATACTCTCATCTGACACACATATTTAGGTTTCTCCCCTCCCTGCCAGGACCTGGTTGCCTTTTTGCTCACCTCCTCTCTGGTTACTGCACTTGTCCCTTTTGGAAGTGGCTGGGCTGGGCTGACAGCTCCACTTGCCCCAGACAAGCAGCTGTGCAGCCACGACCTCTATTTCCCATTGACCTGCTCAGCTGCACTTACAAAATAAATACTGTATTTTCCCAGAACATGGTTTCCTCCTCCTGACGGATTTATTTTTTTTTAAACAGTGATGTCATGGCTTTTCCAGGCAGTTCAGCCGAAGCGATAGCAACCCGCGGTCAGAGGCCTGCAGGATCTGGCACGGATAGTGTTTGGAGAGGCAAGGGAGCCGTGACACCCAGAGCTGCCCTGCACCTGCTCTGTGCCTGCTTTCTACCCACTAACAGCACTCAGCTGCCCAGCCCTGCCAGCGTGGGCACTGCCCTCGGAAAACCCAGCTTCAGGGACAGGCTGGCACTCAGAGGGAACCACCAAGCCTGTGAAATGGCTGGCTGCCAGGAAGGCTCAGCGTGGGGATGGGGATTCGGGCTCCAGGGGAGTGAGCAGGGCTAGGGGAGGGGGGGTTTTATGTCTTTTGGCAGCTCTGATGGGCGATCCCCGGGGCCGGGGCGCTGCGCTGCATTCTGCCGAGGCTGCACAAGAGGGCAGTGGAAGATGGAGTTTAGACAGACAGTCCTGGAATTATGGAGCGGTTTGGGATGGAAGGGACTTTAAAAATCATCCACTTCCAACGGTGGACAGGGATACTTTCTACAAGATCGGGTTGTTCAAAGCCTTATCCAGCCTGCTCTTCCAGGTGTGGAGCATTGGCAGCTTCTGTAGGTCACCCATTCCTCACCACCCTCACAGTAAAGAATTACTTCCTTATATCTAACATAAATTAACCCTATTTCAGTTTAAAGCCATTTCTCTTTGTCCTGTCCCTGCATAGCCTTGAAAAAAAGTCCATTGTCGGCTTTCTAGGATCCTGTTTAAGTACTGGGAGGTGCTATAAGGTCTCCTCAGAGCCTTTTCCAGGCTGAACAGAGATGGTGTTAATGAGGAGAGTTATACAGAGAGATAAGACAAAGCCCTGTATTATTTCCTGATTTTGTGTGCTCAACCATCTGTACCCATCATCTCTTTCCTTATGATAATAATCGGTCACAGCTCAGGCCAGCGTCTCTCTGTATGGTCCCAAACACAGCCCTGACTCCTGGCAGCCACTGCAGTGGTACAGGTAAATACCCTGGTCTTTAACTCTCATATTATACCTGGTATATAACTCTTAGCTCAGCCTGTTCAACTTTGTTTTTGCACATGCTTGTGTTGATCTTTCCCTTGTCTTTCCCATGCTTTTCCCTTCTCTTTTCTCTTCCCTCTCCCTTTTCCCTTCAAGGCAGCTGCTATCAGTCCTGTGGATGCCATGGCAGTACCCTAGGTGGCTGAGACTGGGAATAAATCTCAGGTAGCAGCATAAGAAATCCTAAACACAGCTCAGGGTCTTAGACAGAGATATTTCAAAAATTAGGTACTAGAATTCTACCTCTGTGAACATCCACAGCCTGACTGCCTTCCCTCTTTACTATTGGAGCAGAAATCCCAGAGGCTTGTAATTAATGGAGAGACAAATCCTTTCAGTTCTGTGCCCAAGTTTTAATATAAAAACAGAAACCTTTCAGGGCTGTTGTAAGCCCGTGTACAACCCCAACATTGCTGCTGTCTCTGTGCCCCATTCCAGGGATACATGGTACCATTCAGCCAGAGGCTCCCTCCCTTATTGAGCTCCTGCTTTTTTATTATCACTCAGGCATGACTGACTACTCTTTCTCCACTCATCTGGATCTCCTGAGGCAGGAACCTGCTCTGTTAGATTTCCAAGCTGCTAGAGCTGTGGGGCTGTAGCCACAGCACCAGCTGCATGTCCAGGGGCAGAGCAGGGAATGTCACCGCGATCCCTAGATCACCGCGCAGCCCTACCAGCTTCCGTGCCAGAATATAAAGAAAAGCGGCGTTCCCTGCTGGCAAGGCAGCGATCCAGGGCAGAACTGTCCCTCTGGTGAAAGCAGAGGCGAGTGCGGAGGGTGCTGGGCAGGGGGCAGCGAGGGAGGTGCGAGGGGAGCGGCTGGAGGCTGCGGTGGCAGCAGAGGGCACGCTGGGCTGCCGAGCGCACTCAGCCTGTGCGCCCGGAGCCGGGCACTGCTGCACCGCTCCGGCCCGGCCGCGGGGCTGCAAGCTGGGGCTGAGGAACCACTCACAGGAATTCGATGCAATTCAATCGTCTGCAAAGCCACATGCCCTGCAGCGCTGCGGCAGAAAGAAACAGAATTGCCTTTGCCACAGCCGAGCGGATGATGGATTTATCTGGCTGGAGATTGAGTGCAAAGAAATTCAGAGCACACGGATCCCAGAGAGGAGCTGGGGGAAGGGGAGATGGTAAATCAATCTGCAGCTCACTCACTGCTCCATGCCTGTACCACTCATGAGGATGTCTGGAGGTTTGCCCTTACCCCTTCCCCAGGAGCCCTCTGTGGGAGACAGTCCAGACTTGGATGGAGCACATGGACTTCTTTTCTCCACTCCCTCATTGGTGGTTCCTCCAGGTCAGCACAAGGTGGTTTTCTGAACCAAAGCATGTGGTATTTTTCCTTTTCCTTGAAAAGAAACATTTTTGGTTTTTTTTTCAGAAGGAGAACATCAGAGGGATTCTCACAAACATTACCTGAGAACTTTGGTCCATTCAACATTGTATCTGTCAAGGCTCAGACCTGATGGAAGGCCAGTTTTTCTCCTTTAAACAGGCTGAGATATTTCTAGGGGAGCTATCTCATCAAAGCTTTGTCTCTGGTCCTGCCCCACCAGCCTCACAACCTCAGCTGAATCCCAAGAAGGTAAAAATGGCCAAGGTGGATGTCAGAGCCTTTCTGAGGTTGCTCTGTCTCAGGAGTCATGTTCTGGTGGGGCATGTGACCAGAGAGAAGAAACCCACCACACTTTTGCTTTCCTCAGGTGAGCTTCTCAAATTCAGTGGGACAAATCTAAAACATTTCCATGCAGTCATAGCTCCCCTGTTGCTGAGGGACACTGGTGTAATTCCTCCAGCCTCCCTCAGGGAGAGGGGGGAACAGAGGGACAGCCACCCAGCTCCAGTGCTGACAGAGAAATGGAGTCAGAGCCAGCCTGGTCTTCCAAGCCTTGTCCCCATGTGCCTGGAAAAGCCATAGTAGCCAGTGGACATCATAGCCAGGAATTCCCAATGTGACTGATGGTCTGTGCCTGCCTGGAACTGGACTGTAGGGACCACAACAATTCCAAAAACATTGCTACTAACCCAAAGTCCCATTGGGCATTATTGCTCTCTGGCTGGATGCCCTGCAGTGCCAGGTGGCCAGGGAGGGTTGGCTGGGCAGGGTTGGGCTGGATAGATGCAAGAATGAAAAACAAAGTGTGGGTGAAGACGGGTGCTAGGAAGGAACAATTCTGGTCTGAACATCTTCAGTAGAGCTGGGCTCACACACACAGAGGTGCTGTGGGTAGCTGGGGAGGAGCAAGGTGCTGAGCAGCCTGGGTTTGGGCAGGACATCAAGAATGGTCTCTCAAAACCACTTAAGAATCAAGTCTGGTATCTTCCCCCATTTGATGGCAGCATGACCTTACCAATTTCCTAAAACCATCCCTGCCAGCCCATCCATCTCTGACTGAGCTGTGCAACTCTGCAAAATCCCGTTAGGGGTGTCTGAGTCCTGCTGGCCCCACAGGAAGTTATCAGGAAATTATAAAGAGGGGAACTCATCAAGGAGGCTGTTCCTGCCTTGTGCCAGCTCCTACAGCTCTCATCTCCATGTGGGTGTCCAGGTGGGTCCAAAGGGTGACAACACATAGCACAGCTCTCCATCCTATACAGCAGTCCCAGGCTGCACTCCAGCCTATTGCTGTGCCCTAAGAAATACAGGTGCTGAACTGACCCCCTGGCACTTCAGGGCAGATCCATCGCTGTGGAAGCCAAAGCAGGATGGAAGCTCTGGAGTGGTGAGGGTTCCCAGTGTCCCCATCCCCTTGGGGTGGCAGGCTGAATGACAGAAGGGATGCCAGCCTGGAGAGTTGCCTGCTGTGTGCACTGGCAGGGGACATTAGGTAACAGCTTCAGCCGTGATAAGCCACAGGGGAGTCTGAAATAACCCAGTCTGGTCTCCCATTTCCCTCTCTGTTCCTCCCCAGTGTGGAACCCAAGCCGGCTGCACTGCCCTGGGCTGTGGGATGAGCTGGTGGGGAGCTGGAGCCTTCTCCAAAGCTGGCCCAGGCTTGCACTGCAGTGTGGCACAGCTGGGCTGGGCTGTGCCAAGCAGGAGAGCCTGGGGGCAACAAAACAAGTCTATTCTCAGTGCAAGTAGAATAGGAGAGCCTAGCTTGCTGCTACTGGCACATCTAGAAAAGTGGTGAAATTATTGGTGCTAAGAGAATTCTTTCCTAGGAAATCTGTCCTAAAAGCAAGCAAGTGGTCCAGGAGAGGTTTGATGCCCTGGCATCTGCTGCCTTGGCCATTTGCCATGCCCAGAAACTGGCTCTGCTTCTCTGCCCACAGGAGGAGAGAGATGCTGGTCCAGCTGCTAACACCAGGTCTTGGTGTAGAAAAAAGCTCTGACAGTCATGGCCCTTAGGGACAATCTGCTCTTTTGGGTCCAATCACTTCCCTTGGCCTTGGTAGGAGACTGTGTCCTGTGCCCAAAGCAATGGAATTTGTCTAAACCAGAGCAGGGGCTGAGTCTTCTCTACTGGTTTCCCCAGAGCAAGATCAGTGCTGGAAGACAGACAGGGTCCCAGGAGCACAGAGCTTGGCCTTGCTCACCTCAGGCAAATGGGGAAAAACCAGCTATAAATGCAGCACAAGTAAACCCAGACCTCAGGGATTGATGGGCTACAAAGGAAGGCTTATTCTCTCATGATTTTCATTAATTTTGCTCCACAATTTGGGAAAGATGAAGAGGATGAAAGCTATGCGAGGCTGCAGAGCTGCACTGCACAAAGGAAAGGAGGCATGATCCAGGGAGGACAGTCACAGTGCAGCCCAAAGTTCCACCTGGCCTGGAATCAGCAACCAGCACCAGTTTATCATGTTGGACTGTGAAAAAGAGTAGGAACACTTTGTTTCATGCTTCATCCTCCCAGGTCAGCCTCAGCAGCACCAGGTTTGAAAGGGCTGAAAGTGGGGTGGGAGACGCACATCAATTCATCATTAAAACAATGTCATTTTGAAGGTTTCTGGAGACCTTTTCACAGTGCTTGAGTTCTTGTCCCCTCAAGTCTTTGACTTTCCTCAGCTGGAAATTGAGACAGGAGAGATTCTGATACCCCCTTTTTTTTTTTTTTTGACAACAGAGGCCCTTTCCAGCACATCCTGCTCTTCTCTTGACAGCTGGGAGACAGCTGAGGAGGCAGATCCTTCAGGGGCTTTGAAGCAGCTTTTCCCTCTGTGGGCACCAGCCAGCTCGCAGGGAGAGGCTGGAGGAGTGGGGGAGACTGACCATCGCAGAGGGACGGGTGCATCCCACGGGAACAGCACATCCAGTAATCCTGAGACGGAGACAAGGATCAGTTATCCAGGGAGCAGCACTCCCCGACCAGGCACCGATTTGTCACGGCTCCCCGGAGCCGCAGAGCCGCGGCAGGAGCCGGGACAATCTCCCGGGAGGGAATCTGGGAACGGACCGGTGCCGGAGAGACCCACGGGGGGGAGGCAAAAAGGACCCCCAGGGGCACCTCAGCACCCCCACCCCCTGCCGGAGGCAATCGCCCTTAAGGGGACCCTTTGCAGCTCCCCGGATTCTGGAACCTTTTCTCACCCGACGGGGCGGGAGGCGGCTCCAGGGCGAGGGGCTTTGGCTGGGGGGCTTCACCCTCCGGCCCCGGGTCAGAGCCGCGGGTGGGCGGTGACAGCCGGGACCCCCCCCCGCCGCTCCGGTGGGCTTGTGGCCGGGGAGGAGGGGGCGGACGGGCAGGGCCGGGAGCTCTGGAAAGGCGGTGATTTGGGGACGGGGGGCTGGGGGCGGCCGGGAGGGAGGGGAGCTCACGGGGAGCGGTGGAGGCTTGGCCGGCGCCGGGCAGAGCGGAGCATCCCCGGTCCCGCTCCCCCCCCCGTCCCAGAGACCCACCCCCGGCGGCGTGGGGCGAGGGGGGCGCCCCCGCCCTGACGTCAGGAGAAGGGTTTATAAAGGCGGCTGGCATCGAGGAGATCCCCACCGCCGGAGCCGAGCCGCAGCGGAGCCTCCAGCGCCTCCCGCCGCCGCCTCCCGCGCCCGACCCGCCGGCGAGATGCTGTCGTGCCGCCTCCAGTGCGCCCTGGCCCTGCTCTCCATCGCCCTGGCCCTCGGCACCGTCTCGGCCGCCCCCTCGGACCCGCGGCTCCGGCAGTTCCTGCAGAAGTCGCTGGCCGCCGCCGCCGGGAAGCAGGTGAGAGCCCCCCGACGGGACGGGCACCCCTCGGGCACCCCGGCGGCCGCGCTGCACACACAGACACCCCGATTCCCCTCTGCAGAACCTCTGCTCCCCGTCAGAGCCCCTGCACAGACCCCTCCAGATCCTCGCCAGATTTCCCCAGTGGCCGTGTCTCAGACGCCCGGCTCCTTGCTGCAGAGCCCCTTCCCCACGGCTCCCCGCCGGGGCTGAGCCGTAGGTCGGGCAGGGTGCGCTGGGAGGTCGGGCAGTCCAGCTGGGTGCTGGTGGGCAGCGAGGAGCAGGCGCTGCTGGGGCACAGGGCAGAGCCCCTGCTGAAGCTCCCGAGGGTTTTTCCGGGTCGCAGAATGAAGGCAGCTTCCCCAGAACACAGAACAATGGCCTTATCCATCCTGGGTGACAGCCGAGGCTTGGAGGGACTGGAAGAAAATTAAGTCCCACGAGACGGTGACCAATTCAACCTCCCCTGGCAGCTCCCCTAAAGACCTTTCCCGTGTCACTTTAGCAGCAGGCTCGTAGCATCCTTGCTGAGTATGGCGCTGAGTGCCCGAGCCGTGGGAAGAGAAGGTAAAGACGAGTTCATTCCCTGCCACAGACAGGACAGCGATCTGTTCCCCACACCAGGTGGATGCCACAGACACAACTGCTGCATAGCAGCTGTCAGGCTGGGCTCTTTGGAAAGCTCCTCTTCCCCTCCTGCATCCTGAATGTCTCTAATCTGGCCACGGAGCGGTCTTAGAGGAACAGAGTGGTGAGCTCCCAAAAATCAAGGAGTAATTGTGGTCTCTCTGTCTCTTTCTCCCTTTCTGTCTCTTGTCCCCAAGGAACTGGCCAAGTACTTTTTGGCAGAACTGCTTTCAGAGCCAAGTCAGACAGAAAATGAAGCCCTGGAGTCTGAGGACTTGTCCCGAGGGGCTGAGCAGGATGAAGTGAGACTGGAGCTGGAGCGCTCGGCTAACTCAAACCCCGCTCTGGCACCCCGGGAACGCAAAGCAGGCTGCAAGAACTTCTTCTGGAAAACTTTCACATCCTGTTAGCTTTTGAAACCCACCTCTCCTCCCCATCCATCCCTGCCCTGCCCTGAGCAGAACCTTCACCACAAGAGGCGAAGACTGTAAATACACAATCCACAGTTATGGTGAAATTAAACAAACAAGGAAAATTTGAGTTTGATTTCCACTTGTTTTAATAAAACTTTCTGTTCCAATTGTACATGATTTGCTTGAGTTGTGATTTCTGACTAGTTCTTTGATGACATGCACTCTGCAACTCTTTCAAATGTACTATTTTTAATTCTCTGTTGCAATAAAATTTATGTTTCAAACGGTGATGCTGAGGCTCAGTGGTCAATGAGAAAACTGAAGTTACCTCTCAGGCTGTCTCTGGAACACTGCCTGTTTCAGGGCATCAGACAGCATCCACATCCACACGTATGCACACACACACACACACACAGAGTGTGTCGTAATGTGATATTTTTTCTGTGGTCTTACTAAAGAACTAGAGCCACATTGATATTTTAGATATCAAATCCCTGCAGTTGTGGCTGAATCAAATCCACAGCACTTGGCACTTCAAGTCAGTCTGGAGGATTTACATCCATCACCAGAGGGATCAGTAAAAATCTCAGCTGTGTATTTCGAGTGATGGGGTGATAAAAGTAGTTCACAGTACAAGTTTACACCACATATCTCATTCTCTCCTCAGCCACAGGCAATAAAAGATTTTCTTACCTGCCATGTTTTAGGCCTTGCAACATTCCCGACAAACTGTTTCTGGGATTCCTTCAGAAGTTTTCCTTTGTTCTGCTCTGCAGGGAAGGTTTTGCATCCCTCTAGAGCTGAGGTGTTAACCCCATAACATAAGCCCCTCCGCATCTCATGAACTGTTTAAAGCAGTTTTTCTACCACCTCAACATCTTGAAAGCCAATATTGAAGGATTCAGCAGGCTAGGAGATAGAATTGTGAGAAAAACATTATTTTCTCAATAAAAGACAAGTTTTTCATGCTTTTTGCAGAGTCTCGGCTTTCTGTCTGTGCTGGTTTGTGCCACACACTCACAGGTGAATCAAAGCTGTAGAGCAGACATCCTGCACAGGGGACAGGTGCCACTTTGATGAGAAATCCATCATTCAGGATTAAAAATAACAAATATTTTTTATCCATCATATGTGAAAGAAGGGTGAAAAATGGGCAGTTTTACAGGTGTTCATGGGCAGAGGGCTCAGCATGACTCCAGTGGAGGTGGGTTCCCCAGCTGAAGGCTTCTGAAGTTGCCTCTGGTCTGTGCTGGACATAGCTCTCTGTGGGGCATCGTTCTTGATGGCTCATGGACCATTGCTTTCATTCTCGGTCTGCACCTCCTTTTCCTGTAGGCAGGGGGCTGCTGGATATGAGCTGGGGGAAGGTGAATCCCTTGTGATGGGGAGCTGTAGCAGTGCCAGTGTGGAATCCCAGCCCTGCTGCAGAGCTCACTGGGCTCTTCCACGGCCGCCTGGCAACAGGCAAAGGCAGCAGGGACATGCCCAGGGAGGGGAGCTGCTGCTGTCAGCCCCTCTGAGGGGGCCAGAGGCAGTCCCGGGAGCTTCCTCTCCTCCTTCCTTGGAAGTGGGATAGGTTTTGTGGTGTGGCCTGGGGAAATGGCTGCTCCACATGCAGTGCCTTGGGGTTAGGGGCTCTGCCCTCTTTACCATTGCTGGGTGTGGGGCAGACAGGGCAGGGCACAGTGGTCCTCACAGGGCTTTGTGGGCACGGGGGGAGAGCCTTACTCTCTTGGAGCCCTGAATTTCTGTGGCTGGTGCAGCTGTGGAGGGTGAAGGATTAACTCACTGTTGAGGCACAGACGGGGCTGCACTGCAGGGAAAAGCCTCCAAAATTATATTTGAGAAGTGCAGGTAATATAGATCAACAATCAAAAAGCAGGTAGGGTAAGAATAGGTCCCTGTTTTAAAATGTGGAGACAGACTCTGTGAGGAGAGTAATTGTACCAGCTCACATCTGATTCCTTTGCTGCTGTGTAGCATCATCAGAGAACATTTTAGGGGATTCAGTAAAGCAAAAACATCCCCATCCCTGGCTGCTCACTCTTGTGTTGACTGAGTTTCCTCTTAGCTTTCAAAAAGGAGCTAATTTTTCAATGCTGAGACAGACTCAAGAGAGCAGCTAGAGAAACAGGAGGGGGGTGGAGGGGCCAGGGGCTTGAATATTCTTATGTGCAGAGTCCATCTTTCACGGGATATAAATAGACCACTACTCGCCTGAGGCTTTTCCCTTGTTCATAATGCTCAACCCGTGCTCCTGAAGGGAGTTTAATCCTGCCAATTGCTTGAGTGAAACTCATCCCAAATAGGGATGGGGATGATCCTCAGTCACAAGCAGGGATTAAAGACGCTGATTCACAAGCTCCACCAGCCTGCTTCAACACAGATGATGGCACATCATGGCAGCTTCTGGGAAGTTTAATGAAGATGTACTGGTGAAGGCATGTCCTCAGTTCAGAGACAGAAAGACAAACTGCTCCTTGTGTCAGCTCAGGAGTTCCTGGAGTCTGGGGAGCTGCCTTCCAAGGCATTAAATGCAGTATCACCACATGTGATTGCACTGTGGCAGCAGCAGCAATCCCAGGTGCTGGGAACTGTACAAACACGATACAGGAGACAGTCTGGCCATGCTGAAGACTAGAAAGAAAAAAAAAGATTTTTTTTCCCTTCAATATGTGGGAGTTGTGGGATAAAGAGATGAAATAACTATATTCAATCCCTAGACATGGAGCCATGGAACAGTGTTCCAGGCTGGGAACACTCCTGCTGGGCAAGGCTGAGTCTGGATGAGCACACAGGTATGGCACACAGGCCAGAGCTGCCCGAGGGCAGAGCAGTTTCTGGGAGAGGTTCTCAAGCCACATTCTCTGCAGGTCAGAGAGGAGGCTCTCTGAGGGACAGCCACAGCATGGGTCTGGGGGAGGTTAGGGGCTGTGATGATCCACACTCCGATGATTCATCTCCCCTCCAGCACTTGGTGCCATGGGCAGGCCCAAGTAATCCCTCCCCAGCAGGTGCCTTCATCAGCAGGTGATTCATCTGAGGCAATGGGGGGAAATGTCCATAAGGAACAACATAAAAGGGCTTGAAACTGCTGCCTGAAGAGTTGCCCTTAATGAAAACCAGAAAAAGTTGTATAAGGCCTGGAAACACGAATCCCCTATGGGAAGTCAGTGAGGAGCTTCTCAGCCATCCCCAAAGACGAAGTCTCCAGTGATGCCAGGCGGCGTCTCTTGATATAGCAAGCAGGCCAAGATTATTTTTCAGGAGCAGTTCTAATTGGTAAAAAAAAAAGTCTTCCTTGGCCCAGAAGGCTTGTTGGGGAGAAATAGTTTGGAGTGATTCTAGCTGTGCTGCAGAGGAAGTACCTGTGGGACCCAGATTTCATATCCTGAGTTCACTCTAGCACCATCTAACTCCTTTTGGCTCTGCAGAAAGGACCAAGAACCTGGACCCATGAGCACAAGTTTCCTCCCCTCAGAAGGGCCCATAAGATGCTCTGTGGTGCCTTTGCCTTTACTCTGCCTCTGGGGCTCCTCATGGGAACTGCACCAGCTGATTGCAGCCCCCAGGAGCATCTCTGATTCCCAGACCTCTGCTTGCACCACAGGAAAGTTCCCTTTCATCCAACCCGACTCCCAGCATCTCTGGGGAGCACCAGATCTGCCCCCAGCCCCTGTATGGGTGAGCACCAGGTGCTTGGAGAGAAGCACTCACTGCTGCAACAGAGTCCTAATTCTCAGCAAGCAAAGCAGCAGGATGTTTATTGAGCAGGGTAAGAGAAGATATACGTAGGCAATAAAAGTTATTATGATAAAGGAACAGACTGTACTCTTTGCTCACTGAACACCTTCTGACTCTGTGTCAACTTATCACCAGAATAATGCCATAGAAAACACTTTTATTCCTTTTTTCTTCACTTTTGTTTTATTGGGGAATTATTTGGGTTTTTTTCCCAACATGCAATTACACTTCTGAGAATAGCTGTTTGGCCAGATACTGTGGGTATCTCAGAAAACTTTTTGTATCCCAGTCTTAGGAAATTTACCCCATAAACAACTTGTACAATACAAGAAAAGAATTAACAAAGTCACAAAAAAAACCTCCACAAGTTCGGTTTCCTTCATATGTATAGTAAAAATTCCAGGTTTTGCCATGAATTATTACTTCCAGCATCATCTGTTGAAGAAACACACTTGATCATTCAATTAACAAAATCAGTTTAATGAAGGTGCCTAGTGTTTTCTACAGAGATATTCCTTGAGAAAACATGAAGTAATGCAAACACAGGCTTTGTTTATCACCTAGATTGGCTGCTGGACAAGAGAGAGAGTGACTTAGTCTCACATACAACAAGAGAGCATCCCTCCTGATGCTCTCCACTGCTTGCCTCCCCCTCCCTTGCAGCTGGCTCTTGCAGACAGCAGCCTGCTGTGCTCTGTGGTGCAGAAGGATGAAGTGCTTCTGGCCTCCAGCCCTGGAAAAGCATTCCCAGGAGGTGAGCTGAGAGATGCTCTGGGCCCTCCATACTCCTTCCACAACCCCTGTTAGGAGATGTCCCAGGCACAGAGCCAAAGCCAGTGATCCCCTCCCAGACAGGCAATAAGCCTGGTGCTGCTCTGCCCCAAGGTAGATCATTTGCTCCCTTATACAGAGCTCTGTACTCTGCCTTCAAGGAAAATCTCTCCTTTTGCTCATGACTGAGGTTTAAGAAGAAAAAGGATCCCTCTGGAAATTGGCTGTCACACTTGCAAGGCTTTTTTATAAATCTTCTCCGGCAGTTATTTTCTCCTGCTTTACTTCTTGTGCCTGTCAGGGTTTGTGATTCTTCCTGGAGGCTCAAACACAATATTCCTCCCCGTGTGTCTGGCCCCCACAGCAGCAGGTTCCCCAGAGGGTGAATGTGGGGGGACAGCACCGAGCACAAGCCCAGGGTTGGGGTGCTCTGCAGCCAGCAGAGAGAGCCAAAGAGCTCAGAGAGCCCCGCTCAAGGTCCGTGTGTACCCAAGCAGAGGCTCAGGATGAGGCTCCTCTGAGCCAGGAGCTGTTCCACCTCTGGCTATGACCTCACCACAGGGAGATGGGCTGCAGTCAGAGGTCCTGCAAAGAGGGGCTTTTTTAGGGGGCCAGAACTGTGTCATCATGCAGGCAGTGCTGTTGCGCTGACAAGGATTTTTTTCCCCCCAAACTAAGTGCCTGCTTCACATTTCTAAAGGGCATTTCTTATGTCACTGTTGCTAGTTTTTAACATGTTGGAATAAAGTTAAGAAACATGATAATAAGTTAAGTGTTCTACCTAGGGTAAAATGCAGTGGGTTTTGTGCTAATGGCAGCTATCAAGAAACTGCTTCCATGTAAATCTTCTTCCCTCGGCATTTTTTGTTTTTCATCCTCTCCTTATTCACTCAGATCTTCTGAAACTTCACAGTCTAAGCAGAAGTGGCAGGGACAGAGGAAGGAATTGGCCTGCTCAAAACAGTTGGGGATCTTCCTGAAGAACATATAAGGATGCTGGGTCATATTGTAAAACAGGAACCTGGCAGGTCAAGAGTTCCTTCAACAATGTGTTTCAGTGAGAAACCTCAGCATGGTTCAAACACAAGAAGTGGAGTCTCTTGTCAGCATGCAGAGATGCACCCTTGAAGCCAGAGCCCACCTGCTCTCAAGGGGGAAATTTCAGCTGTGGATATGGCTCCCCAGAAACTGCTTCCACATGCAAGTAAGCAAGTGAGCAGGCTGGTCTGCAGAAAATGCAATCTCTTTAGACTGAAAGATATAATCCAGTTAGATATGAACCCTGAATTCCAAACCCTGCTTATCTCCTCAGACAGTGATGACACATGTCATAACGTCACCTCCACCATCAATTCCCTTATTTGTCACATTAGCAGTGCTGATACTGACACCAGCACAAGGCAAAGAAAGAAATTGAGGAGATCCTGAGACAGAGGGACAAAGTAGAAGCCATGTCTGGGCACATTAATGAGTTCCTTGTAGCCAGCTTTCAATCAATCAAGTTTATCAAGCAGCAGCAGGAAGAAGATAAGAAATGAGGGAAGGAACAAATCATTTGGTGATGTAATTGTGTCATCCTGTAACTCTGTCTTCCAGGAGGAGAATCTGGCTCAGGAGGCCTTAGTGGAAATGCTTAAGGATGCAATGAAGAATCTCTCTACCTTAATGTTAGAATTCCTGAATGGACACACAGAGGAAAGTCAGAAACTTACACAGTCATTAATGTGCTCATGAAAAGGGTGTTGGAAAAATCTGACCACATGCTCCTTTTTTGTGCTCCAAGGCAGCCTGACTGCTGAGGGCAAACCAGATAAGTTTCCTGAGCTGCTGGCCAAGTGCCTGTGGAGGATGACATGGTTTCTGCCAGGCACCATCAGCAGCAGCCTGGATGCAACCCTGCTGGATGCCCACATGCTCATGAAGACTTTCCAAAGGGAACACTGAGGCAGCGCACAAACAAACTCCCACTGCAGACCCTGGAAACCTGCATAACTTGTGCAAGCTGAAAAAAGTGAGGATGCAGGACCACCTCAACCTGACTTGGGATGCAACTGGCTTTGAGGTAGAAGCTTCCCTCCAACAGGCAGACAATCCTGCTGCCAAGCACAGGATGTAGGAGCAGGAGAGGAAGTGCCCAGGGCAGCTCACAGGATTGCAAAACACAAAGCAGCTGATAGTTTAGAAATAATTTTCTAGAAATTTTTCTCCAAAAAGTTTGAAGGTCTAGAGGAGTTATATACATCAATGTAAGAAAAAGTGGCCTGGGGGAAGTTGGAGCTTCTCATAGAAAACCTGTCCCTCTTCTTGGAGAGGAACATCTCCTCTTAGATGCATAGAGATCACAGGAGGGTCCATGAAGGGGAAGGAGCTGATGACATCCTGCCACCAGGAAAACTGCAGCAACAGCCATGACCCTGCAGATAAACAGCCCACAACAGATTCCCCACCAGTCAGGTCCCCTCAATGGATGCCAATATCATGTTTCTCTCTGGGCTGATGTCCCTGGGGGCAGGAAAGCATTGGGACCTCAGAAGTACCCAGGTCTCACACACACACACATCAGTGGGCAGATGGTGAGAGCCACAAACCAATAAACTCCAGCATGAATAACCATGTGAACTATATCTTTTTACTCTTTTAAAAAAGTAAGGTGGGTAGCACTGATACCCTGGGTCAAAACTGAGCACACAGCACACAAGTCTGGCCAGGGCAGAGAACCAGCTGTGAGCTGACCCTTCCTGCACAGCCTTCACAGGACTCCTACCATGGGATTTTCCAGCATTCTAACATTCATAGTTAGCAAAGTATCAGAGCAACATGCCCTGGTTCCCAGATGAGAGAGAGAGATCAGAGCATCCAAACAGCATCTCAACCTTCCTGAACATTGACCACCAGTTGCCCAGGGAGTCTGCCAAAAACAAAGGTTGCAAGAGGAAATTCACAGGAGAAAACCATTTGTAAAAGTTGCAGGTTTCTCTTAGGTAAGATCAATACATAGACTTTCAAACCTACTTTCACTTGTCAGACTGAAAGTGTTTGAGAGAGCAGAGTTGCTATGGACGACTGCAGAATGCCAATGCCTCACCCTGGCCCATCCATCAGCTCCACTTTTCCGATTAAGCTGCTATTCTCATGTAAAATCGCCTTAATTTGTCTTTAACACCCCTCTTGTCTCTAAGTTCTTGAGGTGGGAGTCCTTAGCTTTGTGTCAGGTATAACAGTAAGCACTTCAATGATGTTCACTAAATTACAAGGCTTTTTTACTAATAGACAATTCAGTCAATTACAAAATGCTATTAAGCATTTGTGCTCAGGCAGAGCCAGCTAGGTGCTGGTGAACATGGCAAACCAATATTTTTAATTAAAATAAGAAGAAAGTAACACACAAGCTGATTACCAGCCAACAAGAAAATTACCTCCCAGAGATCTCAAAGTGTAATTACCCTTTCTGAATGACCAAAATGACTGGTTTGCTGCAGACTATAATTCTCTCTAATGCTGCTACAAAATCATGGCCACCTCTTACCTATCCCATTCATCCAGTTCTGTACCTGCCCAAGTACCGCTGAGCTGCTCAAGGACTCATGAAATCATGCTTTGGTGCTCATGTGTGGTTTCTGCCTAATTTTCTGGCTGTGTAGCTGTGGGATTCACAATGAGAGCACGGCTGATGCCTGCAGAGCTGCTGCTCTTCCATTCTTTCCTGCTCTGTCCTTGTGTTTTTGTGCTAAAGAACATACCTGGAGTGGAGCTGTGTCACTTACATGCAGCATAATTGGTTGCCCTGTATGTGGCCTTCTAAGAGCAAATTCATATCCGTGTTGAACTCTGAGGTCAGGTAACTGGATGTGCTGTTCCAGGAGGCTTTCCTCAGTGCTGTGCTCCCTTTTTCCTAGCAGCAAGTTCCCCATGATCAGCCATTCCTGGAAATGCTCTCTACAGATGCCCAAACACCATTCCAGTAGAGTTACCTGAGAAGTCTGCGCATCCACTGCCTTGTCACTCTGTCCACACTGAAATTTGCCCAGAAGGAATGTTCCCTTTGCAAAAGCCTCCCTGGCCATGGGCTCTCACCAGGCTTCCTCCTGCCCCACACAACAGCTGCAGTGCTGGCTCACTGCTAGAGGAAAAGCCATTAAAAAGCTGACAGAGATGATATGGTGAGGTCACACATTATGCTGTAGCCAGGGGACACATGCAGACTCTTTTTCTATTATGCTGAAATCCTGATCCATTCCTTAAGGGTTCCAGAAACTGTAGAAAATGGGGGAAAGTGTTTGGAAGCTTTGCAATATTTTCCTGACAGGCAAACTATGCATTCATGCTATCAGAGTGCCTCAGAGCCCTTGCCAAGCATCAGAAGCCCCCTGTAATGGGTGCAGAACAAAGTCAGAGCAAGTGACAGTCCTTGTCCTGCAGACATTGCATGTGATAGGAGATAAATGCATCAGCAGAGGTGCCTGGAGTCCTAGGGGAGCAAGCAGCCTCTCAAATATTCTCAGTGTGTTCTCTCAGGTGCCCCAGAGCACAGCCCCAGAGCAGCACTCAGGAGTTCCCTGAGCATCCAGATCATGATCTCCACAAGTCATTTTTGCTTGCAGCTCCTTGGTCCTGGCAGACAGCAATGTACAGTGGGGTATCATGGGTCTAAGTGCTTATTCTGGCTCTTATACCAGAGGAGCAGGATCCTGCCTGTGAAGCAATGGTTAAGGAATGGGTTCTAACACACAGGAAGATGCTCTTGCCAGCTCCACAGACTGAGCTTTGCTGGATAACAATTCAATTTTCTCCTCTCCTGCTTTCCAGCCAGACAGTCCTCAAGGCTGTTCATCTTCCCCCACAGCCCTGGGGAAGAAAAAAGAGCAGAAGAGCACCTGGGTCATGAGACAAAGAAGGAGAGCTGCAAAGATCTCATAAGGGAAAGCTGACCTGGTACCTTTTGCTCTTTTCTGGTTCAGTCCTCTTCCATTTGCTGGAATCACAATCAAACTGTGTTCTCAGGAGGTGGCAGGGTCAGGGAGATCAAGAAATTATAAATAAATACAGCATAAACAAATCAATCAGAAGGATAAAAACATTTGACAGAGACACACTAATTAAAAATATAATAATCCAGATAGTGGACATTTATTTAAAATGGTGCAATTACAGCTTTTAATCATCCAGGTTTAAATTAACAGCAGCAGTGAAGTGGCTGCACAAATGTGTTCTCTGTAATGAACTGATATTAGAAAGCCAGCCTGGTGATCTCTCCCTCTCTCGGGCTAATTCTCTCTCCTCTCATTGTAAAATAACCTTTTGGTGTCATTTTCTTGTAGAGTCTTGAAGATGAAGACACAATATTGGAGCTAAATTAAATCCCCTTCACATATTTCTCTTCTTTCAAGCTGTAAAAATTGCTGGTATCAGTCATTCAATCTCTAGTGCTGACGCAACCACACTTGAGGAGAACATCTGGGGGCCCCAAGAGTCATTATAGGGAAAATAAAATCCTATATTACAATCAGTCAGCAATTAAAAGGCAGGATGCAGGAGGGCAAATCCTGCAAGATGCTGAGCAGGCTTGATGGGGAAATCAAATGTTAGACCTGTGATGCTCTGGTGCTCTTTTCTTCTCCACCAAGTCATTTGAGAGGAGGTCAGAAAATTTCAACATTTGCTCCTGCCCAGCACAAATGATCTTGGAAATAGCTTGTGCTAATCTGAGTCTGTATTGACCCAGAGGCCACAAGTTTCATAGCAGCTGGCCCCATCTGCAGGGCTGTGGGGCCAATCTTGCCTTGGCTGGGACCTGCCAAGCCAAGATTCAAACAGCCATGGTGTGATGAAGGCAACACTCAGCTTGACATCAGAAGCCCATGTGCAGCGGGCTCAACTCAGGCACAGGCAAGTCAAAGACAGGAGAGCTCTCTGCCCCTGATATGGTTCTGACTTAGGAACACAATGGGTCTGGTCTGCCTGGGCAACTGTCATGGCCTTTCTCCCACTCGTGGATCTTCACCTGTCCTGTTCATGCATCTTTCCTACAGAAAGCCCTGTGTCTACCAGACAAGATGCTGAGGAGCTCACTGCAGTGGTGGAAGTAAGCAGGATTACAGACACGTGGCAAATAAAACTGTTGGAGCAAAGTCCTTTCAGACATGGCTGTCCTGAGATGAGCTCAAACTCACAGCCAAGGACAGACAATTCTCCAGTGCCTGCTAAAGCTCTGCTGGTCTGAAAACCCTGCTGCTGCCAGCCAGCAACTGCAGCTCTGCCCTGACCATGCCTTTGCTCTGTCCCTGCGTCCTCCTCTGCACAGGGAGAGTCACAGAAAGTCAGAAACCGACCCAAAAGTTCCTGAACTCAAGAATCAGCTTCCAGCAACGTCCCACAACTCGTGCTGGTGACAGCACAGTGCTGGTCCTGCTCACAGTGTTAGGATTCTTCACACCTCATCTGGATTTCCTTCAAGACTGCAAGAAAAGGGACAAGAATTAAAAAACATCATGAGAAAATAAACAATTTTGGAAGTATGGAAGGATTTCTGTGTGGGAAATGACTACCATGCAGGAGAGTAGATGTGTGACTCTGAGTGGATGACACTTGTGCCTCTGCATGTGTAAGTCACAGCTTCCCCCAGAGTTGCTCACCCACTCCTGGATTCTGGTCATGGTCACCAATTACCTCCCTGCATCCCTAGTCCTGAGCACATGATTAAAATCAGGAGCCCTCTGGAAAGAGAATTTCATCTCATTAGCACCAAACCTTCCTCTCTTTCCTGTTTACCTGAAGGGTGTGCAAACATACAGGGAGAGAGCAAGAGTCACGCAGCCCTCACTGCTCTGGTGGGCACTGCACTTACCTGGCATGCACATTAAGATTAATAAATATTAACTTTACTTGTGCTTATACTGTCCACCTAAAATGGAAACAACATGTTTTGCTACTTAATCAAATTAGAGCTATAAAATTATTTCCCTTTTAAAAGGTTCATTTCTGTTTGGTTGGCAATTAATGTTGATGATTTGAGTCCCATCTTTAAAGCATTTTGTAATACACAAAAATGACAGAAGTGCAACAGGGCTTTAATGGAGTCATAGCACACATCAGGTAATAAAGCATAACAGACTGTTTACTTTGAGTACTCTAATTATTTGAGAGCTTCTTTAAAAACAGAAAACCGACATGTGAAATCTGTAATTTCACTTGAATTGATTTTTTAAAAGAAGCTGAAAAAACCACACAAATTAAAAAAAAAAACCCAAAACCTGTTTTTAAAAATGTTTCTTCTCAATTCCCTGCAGCCAGGCCAAGTCTCAGGCTGACACTGAGGAGCAAATTTTCCCTTCTGTTTTTCTCTAGCTTTTCTCTCTTCAGGTTGTGCAGGACAGGGATGACCAGTTGCACCCTGGGTCCTCACACAACCCCTCCTGCACCATCACTGAAAACATCTCAAGGAATCAATACACCATCTCATAGGTGAAGGTGCATTGTCCCACCCCTCTCTGAGCTGCAGGGAACAAAGTCATTGCCTCATCTATGAGACACAAAAGCCCCTTCAAGACGTTTAGTACAACCAACAAAGTATTTATCAGCTGTATCTTAGTCTGGGACACGACTCTCTGGTGAGGCAGAGTGCATCCCCCACAGCTTCCTTGCCTCTTCAGAACTAGCAAGGTTTAATTCCTCTTCTTTTAAAACCAGCAACAAAGCAGCAGCACAACTGAGGCAGGATGGGACCTCTGGAGGTCTCTGCTCCTCCCCCTGCACAAAAGGTCCAACTGTAAAGTCAGACTGTGCTGCTCTGGTCTCATCATGTTGAGTTTTTAATATCTCCAAAGACAGAGATTCTCACAGTCACCATTTGACTACAGCCTCAGAGAAGACAAAATTGCATGGAAGACACAGAAAGGCTGGTTCCAGCAAGAGGAAGCAAGACCACACGAAGAAGAGGGAGGTGCAGAATCTGGCCCCAGATCTGGTGGCCTGGTTTCCTGAAGCACAGCTCTTCCCCCATTGCAGTACATGGGTTGCTTCACAACTAAATCTATTTGCAAGGCAGTACAAGCCAAGACAAATTTGCCTCCAAAGTAATAACTTTTCAATTACCTTCGTTATGCCTTGCTCAACACAACAGCACAGCACCTCTTGAGGGAGCAGCTGAGTATTTCTCTCCAGGGTGCACATTTATTATTTTAAGAATCATTTAATTTTCCATCTGAACAAAAGGGGCAAATGTAGGTCCTGAATGACTCCAGGGCCCCGTTCAATACATTGCTGCGTTATCCATCACAGCAATTACACATGGTAATTCATCTCTGAGAAACTTCAGTGAGCAGATCTGAGAGCATTTGACATATCTGGCATGGCTCAAAAAGTCTGGGAGCCCATGGAAAAAAGGGATCATGACTGGGAAATGTGCCATTATGCCCAAGAAACTCAGGAAAAAGTTTCAGTTCTGGGAATTTTAGCAGACCAACAGCCTGCAGCCTGGCTTCCATTACCTTTCCCAAACTCTGGCTTCCCACAGCACACACTCATCCCTGCAAGTCCCATTGCTGGAGCCAATGGGATTTACAGTATTTGTGTGGTGATGTTCTTCACAACGTGTTCCCTGTTGGCTCTGACAGTGAGAGAAATGTGACTAAACACCACCACAGCAAATAGTCCTTCAGAGACACCATTTACTCTCTGAGGTCTGTGTGTCTGTTACGCTCTGAGCGTCTATAATCCATTGTCTCCTCATCAGTGACCTGCAGGGTTTAACCAAAACCCACCGAGGGACAAATAGAAAAGTTTAATTACAATTTCCATATCTAAAGGAATTACCAAGTTCTGATCTTATAGCTGAGATCTCTCCATGCTTCCAACCACTCTCTGCCATCTTTATTTGCCCCCCAGTATCCTTTTAGAAAAGGTTGTCTGGGACAGAGGTTCTGCTGTGGGCTGTGAGCTTTGTGTCTTTGTCACAGATGTAGCCAGGATCAGATATCCAGGATATTCTGCAGGTTCTCCTTACCTGGCTTCCTGTTAGTGGTGTGAGCACAGTCCTGGTCTGTAAGTCTGGGCCCTGAGCACTGCACTCAACTTCAGGGTGATTATCCAGAAGCTCTCCTGCCAGCTGGGAGTGCGTGGGCTCATGCCAGCTCCTCAGAAGGAGAAGAAACAGTCTCAGATGAAGCAACAGAGTTGTGTCCAGACACAGAAAATAATGAGAACCTGAGCTCGCTGCAAAATGCTTCAGCTACAGGTACATGCCTCATGCTGAGAGGCCACTCTGCATGGCAATGTCCAGTGCTGATGTCTGAGGACAGGAATCCCCAGACATTCCCCTCAGTGCTGCTGCCACTCTGTCAACACTCAGCAGTGATGAAAACAGACTGCGAACTGGCCACACAAGTGGTGTCCTGACTCTGTGATCACACATCTAAGGAATATCCCCAGACCCCTGAGTCCATCACACAGGCAGACTGGCTGGGGCCACCTGTCACCAGGCACAAGAAGTGGCTATTTCATTGGAAAGTTAAAGGTTAGCAGTAATTTTCATTGGGTCACATTTGCCTCCTTATGGTTACTCCGGTTCCTGTCCTGCCCAGGCTGGTCACCAGAGTCAGCATCCTCATAGATCCCAAGGAAAGGGTGGCTTGAGTCCTTACTAAAGGAAAAGGTGAAAGTCAGCCCCTGGGATTCTATTTCTCTGAGTCCCAGGAAGATTAAAGGTAATAGGAAGTCTGCTTGCATGTTGGTCTTTGGTCAGGGGAAGCCAAACAACAGAGAAGCAGTGAATTCTAGTAAAATCTTAAGTTTAGAAATATTAACCTGACCCTTTCTTTTGACATTGTGGACTACACAGGCTCAGAAAGCTCCACCCAGATATCCAATGAGCACTCCTGATTGAATGGACCATTTATTTTTGGGAAGGTTTCCCATCAGTGTTCAGGCTGTTGAACACCTGCAAGCCTGAAAAGTCCTGACGCTGCTGCAATTTCAACCATAATTTAGCACAGCCTATATAGAGACCTCAATCCCCTCAGCCAGGGTACTTTGGCAGACACAGAATGTCCTGCAGGCTGTGTTGGAAATGTCACATGAAAGCCTCTGAGATGCAGACTCAGAGAAGAAAACACATTAAATAAGCTGATATTCACAGCCCAGGTGCTCAAAGCAGGATCCACCCATGAAGCTGTGGACAATTTGCATCCATCAGTGAGGAATTGCAGCTGTGAGGCAGTGGGTTTCTTTCATGTTCACCTGGACAGCTAGGTTTCTCTAGTTCTGCAGGAGCTGATGGAGATCAGTGTGTGCTTGGGGACCGGCAGATCCTCTCCCTGAGCCCAAACCTTTTGCTACAGAGGTCCCTGAGACTGGCATTGATCCAGTAGCATTTGCAGGAGTCCAACACCCAGGACAAACCCCAGAGAGAGCAGCAGAGCTCCCTTTGCCGTAATTTTTTCCTCATTGTCACAGCTGTTGTAAAGCAGAACCCTGGCATTTTTCTGGATATAGAACATATGAACAGGTATGAACCTGTTCCTGACTCTCCTAGTTTTTGAAGAGCAGAAAGCAAGGTGAATTGAAAGGGTAGAAATGACAAGCAGATCTTCATAATGCACATAATGCATTGGTGAGTTCTCCACAGAGCTCATGGGAGGTGACCTGGAAGTTTGGCTAATTGGAAAATCATCTCTGTCAGGTAAAGGGCTGCTCCTGAATTATCATTTCTCAGAGTATCATTACTAGCAGGGGAGCAGAGAACAGCTACCTCAAGTGTTTGCATTCCTGATTCCTCTCCTTTCTCTATCCAGCTGGTAAACAATCTATTTCTTTACAACTCCCCAAATTATCACAAGTCTGGAAATGCCTGACTGCTGTGTCATTTAGCATACAGTCCCTCACAGTGCCAAAAAAGCACATGTCACTTGGCTCAGTAAGAAGAGAAGCATGGCAATGCTTGGATGTTATTATTCCCAGTACCATGCCCTATCAAATAGCCCAAGGAATATGGTATTTCCACAGTCCACCCAAGGTGACACTGCTTTTGCTGGAAGTCTGTGCAGCTGGGAGCCTTCTTTTCTGCCTGCAGGAACAGGAGCTCACCCTGCTCACCCTGCTGCTGCTCACTGCCAGGTGTGACACTGTGTTTGTGGCTAGAAGGGCAGGAACAGGTCTGAAACTGGTTTTAATTTGTAATGTGCACCTTTTCTGCCAATTATGAGGTCCTACATGCTCTGAAAGTGCCATATACCAAGTAACTGATGTCCTGTATGCACAGTTCCTCCTGCTACTGAAGGCTTTGCTCTGTGTACAGAGATATTTTGCTGGCGTTTTTAAGCAAACACTTTGCTGTCTGATACAAACCAGGTTGTCACATTCAGGTGAAGGTTTCCCAAACTCTTTTTAGGTTTACAAGTGGATTTCTTTTCCTCTTGCCACCTTGGTGCACTTCTGCCACACACAGTTCATCGATGGCTCAGTGAGGCAGAGTCAGGACACAAGTCCCTTTGCCAACAGGGTCCTTCAGAGTGGCCATAAGAGCCTCTTTGCTGCTCTACGTCAACCTCTGCAAGGGCTAAATCAGGACTTGTACAAATACAAAACATGAGGCATGTGTAGCTCTCATCTGCCTCCATCTCCCTCTTGAAAACCAAAGCACTTAACTCTAATTGTGTGGACTGGCTGTCAGCTACAGGGAAGGCAGCAGGGTGAGTTGCAGAGCAAGGAGCTTAGCAGATTTTTTAGCAATGTGGGGTAGGCTTTTTCCAGGAATACCAGAGCATGTGAGCACTGCCAGACACATGAAACAGGGAGAACCACTGTATCTTGTTAGCACTGACAGACCAAGGAGCTGTGTAGAGATGTTGATCTCCCAAAGCCTTGCACAGATTAGGACGTGGTAGAGTGAACTTTCTTCCAGCGTCATGTTTAGAGGATGCTCTTTGTTTCCTTTTGCTGATGGTTGGAGTATAGCCACTATAAACATTTGACACTATGCAGGGTAAACAGAAATAACAAGAAAATAACATGGCTAATTAGCCGCGTGGATTATTTTAACCAGCTCCCTCTGGAATACCCTCATTGAACAGGGTTAGATTTCTTCCCTTCCCCCTACAACAGATCCTCACATTTAATTAAACTGGAAACCTGGCTGTGCCTGGCTCAGATGGAGTGTTTTATCACTTATATCGTCTTTGCAGGCAAGAGACACTGCAGCTATTGCTCAAGTGGAAAAGTGGCTGCTTTGTACATTTCCTTTGGGAGGCTGCAGCTCCAGCCACCTCAAACAGTGGCAGATGAAGGCAGAAATCCAAGATTAGAAGCACTAATTTCCATACCTTCCATAGGTAAAACAATGATCCTTGATCCTTTCACCTAATTGGAGGGGCTAAAAATCAAAAATTGTCAGGGGAATGGGACAGAGGAGATGGGTTTAAGCTCAGATCTCACAAGGTTAGAGAGCTTCTCCAACAGTTTACTCCAAAAATTATGTCAGGCAGTGTTTGGAGAAAACAGGATGGCCATCCCTTCCAGACAAGGGTATTCCAGGCAATGAAATTGATATAATTAACAGCCAAGGTGAAACTGCACCATACAAAATCCTCTCTCCCATGACCTGATCAACACGTTTTCAAAGAACACAAAATCAAGTCCCTCCAGAGAGGGAGGGATCATCCCACAAATAAGACAAGATACTGGACTGAAAACGCAGCATTTCATCTGCACTAGGTCCTGATAAGACCTTAAAATGGAAACAACATTCCCAAAAATATTTATTTATTTAGATCATAAATTCTTTAATGTCCTGACCCTGACCCTGACATTTTTCCATGCTGTCACAATTTGTCACCCCATTATACACTGTGTCCACACCCAGCCAGAGACTGTCTGCCCCGAGACAAGCCTTGCAGAGGGCTCAGTGGCATCCTGGAGTTCTTTGTGCTACAGCTGGATTTGGTTTTCATGTTCAACTACGAAGAATTATGTTTGAATCACATAACTGTACAAAATTTTCACTTTCTCGAAAGTCATTTTCTTCTGACAGGCTGAATTCCTCCCTTGTGTCTCTTCTTACACTAATGTGGAGCTTTTCAGACAAAGACTTCAAACTAATTGTGAACAGCAGCAGGTTAATATGATCAAAGGAGCTAATAGGCTTTCATACGTATTTACATGATATAAGCTCCCAGATTCAAAGACTGGATCAAGAGATTTGAGATAAACTGCATGAGGATTATTTGTCTGCCTGTTGTGCAGAAGAGAACTTGTCTCTGCTCTTTTGGATGAGTCAATGGAGTATTTGCCTGGGCTGGGAAATTGAAGCTTTTTCAGTGACACCCAACTTTCCTCGCCCATTATAAACACAGGGTCAGCTGGGTAGTGGCATTATCCTGACTGAGATCCTTGTGCAACAGAGAAGAGAAACAACATCAGCTGTGGCCAGGCTTTGAAATGCTGGGAAGGTGCTCACAGGCAGAGTCTTTCTGCTGAGCAAGGAACACTGAGGAAAACACAACAGAAGTGAGCAGAGGCTGGAGGCATTCCAAGAAATGTGCGGGTTTTTAACTGGAGGATTGGGAAAACTTCACCTAATGAAAGCACTGGCATCTTCTGGCTGTTTAAAATAAGTCAGACCAAGGAAGAGGAAAACACCCTGATGGAGGGATGCTGCTCTAAGCAAGGTCCAGGCAAAGCCTAACAGGTCTGTTCTATTTACTTTGTAGAAAAGTTAAACAATTTGAATGGGACAAAATGAAAGAAACCCATGACAGAAAAATAAGCTTTTTTATTTTTTTGTTTAAAGAGAGGTGTCCAAATCTCCAAATCTCCAAATCTCCTCCACAGGTCAGGGATGGGAACTCTGATTTCCTTCTTCCATCATGCCAGTCCCTCAGAAGAAGAGCTGTGTGGGAACCTCGTAATTTTTTCATTAAAATTTTTTAAATCCTTCTCTTTTTTTATCCCCAGTTCTGAAGTAGAAAACCATGAAGTTTTAAACTCTTCCAACATACTCTCAGCTTGTAAAAGCTCTTTTAATTCCAATGTCTAGTTTTAGTGAATTCAAGCTTCTTCTTGGTTTGACCTTTAAAGCTATATGAGAGGTATAAACTGTGGATTTGTTTTTGAATCAAAACAGATGAAAAATGGAAATCATCCAAAGCCAGTATATGAATACAGGATAATTTAAGCCTCTTTTCCCTAGACAATATTGTGCTGAAATTGATATATTTTGAAAAAGATTTTCATTTAAATCAAAATAGCCTTTTTTTCTTCATCCAAAACTGTAAAGCTTTTCTGGCCATCTCTATTAGGGGCACAGCTGATTATTATCTTCTCTCTCTGCGTATGACGTTACTGAGCACAGCGGAACCCACTCCTGCAGCTGGGATGTGACAGGGAGCTGTGCCTTGCAGCAATGCTGGTGCAGCAAAGGGGGACAGTGGGTTTGAGGAGGGGGAAAAGTGTCCCAGTGCCAGCAGTGTGGCTTTGTAATCTCCCTTCATGCTCCCTGTGCCTCAGTTTTTGACCAGTTTCTATGAGAAAGAAGACAAAGGAGAGGCGGGGGCGACAATACACTGTTACTATTGTGACCTTCTGCATCTGCAGAGCTTTGCAAAGCTCTGCAAGATCTCCCCAGGATGCTGTTTAAGAAAGCCTTTGCATGGCCTTTTTGTTTGACCAGCAGATTTGTGGTTTGGTTCCAGAATAGCACTGTCTCAATTGAGAAAAATAGTCTGAAATTTGTCATCTGCATTAAAAAAAAGAGAGAAGTAAAGTGAGAAGGATGGGAAAATGTGCTTTTCTTATACCCACACTGCATGGACCACAGTGCTCCACAGTCCAGCCCCAAGACTTCCCAGTATCCTGCATGGGCAGAGGGTATTGGGCAATGAATTCCTCTTCCTCTAACATAATCGTAATTTATGCATAGAGGTACACAACCTTTGGAGATTAAAACCCATTTCCTGGAAACTGGAAGCACATTAAACATGCTGATCCTTTTTGGGGAAAGAGAAACAAGGGACATGTCCTGTTCCCTAGGAGGACTTCCTCTCCTAGGGAAGAGGCCAAAGCCAGTGAGATGGGAGCCTTGGTGTCGAGCAGTGTCTAAAATATCCTCCTTGCATCATATTGGTTCTTTAATTGTCACCAACCACGGAGGAACTGATTGAGCCCAGCAAGGGTCCAGAAAAATAGATAATTTCTCGCAGGCATCTAAAATTCATGAACGCTGTGGTGGTCCTGTCACACCATTGCTATGTTGTTCCACGGCCCAGAGTCTCCCTTGAAGGGCAAAAATATCCGGGGTAATTTTTTTTCCTGAGAGTGGAATACATTTGGGTTGTTAATGCACGGCTCACACTTCAGGCAGATCCTCACCGAAGGGCCGAGAGCTCGCCTCAAACCGCGTGTTGTAAATTAACTCTTAATGTGATGAATGCATTAAAGGGCTGCAAGGCCTGAAGGATGTGCTCGGAAACCCGACATCCTGATTAAGGGCTTGATTCATAAAAGCTTTACGCACCATCTGCGCAGGTTTCTTTATTGGAATTGTTACTTGGAAAGAGCTCTTGAGTGGCTTCTTCCCAGAGAAATGGGGTTAGGAGTCTGGACAGGCAGGCTCACACGAGTGCTCGCAAGCATATGTACCTGCAGGGGCAAGGACAAGGAGTGGGCACGTGCAGAGACCCACAGGCACTCATCACACACTCCTGTCACATGTGGCTGCTGGCCTGGAGCTGCCCGTGAGGCTGAGCTTTGTGGGGTGGCCAGTGCTCCTGCTCCAGGCTCAGACACTGCTCAGCCCACAGCCTTGGTCCTGCTCAGGGATGTGTCCATGTGTCGCCCTGAAAATAGAGTTTTCTGACATTGTTTTCATAGTTTCTAAACACTTTCCCAGGAAAGTAACTATAAACATAGATGTTTATACATTCTATTAAAGATATGTTTTTTGGTGGACGTTTCTTAGGCCCAGTGTGGTTAGGAAGGTGGTAACCTGACTATCCAATCCCTGGCCCTTGTCAAAAACCTATAAATACTGAAACAACAGAAAAAAGCTGCTTCTTCCTCTACCACACCTCGAGCAGTTCTGTGTAAATCATTTTGTGTCCGACAGTGACATCCATGCATGGCTACTGCAGGCTGAGACTGGGCCAGAGCCTCCCCAGCCACAGGGCTGCCTCTTCTGCTGGGCCTTTGGGGCACAGAGCTCCCCTGATGCTCCGGCCTTGGAGCAGCAAATCCTGCTGGGCTAGGGTGGAGTTAACTCTCTTCACAGTGCCTGGCCTGGGGCTGTGTTTTGGATTTGTGTTGGATGCAGGGCTGAAAATACAGAGATGTTTTTGTTATTGCTGAGCAGGACTTACACAGAGACAAGGCCTTTTCTGCTTTTTGTACTGCACGATGAAGTGGAGGATGGGGATGGGGGAGAGGCTGGGAGGAAATGCAGCCAGGACAGATGACACAAACTGACCAAAAGGGTATTCCAGACCCTATGGCATCACATTCAGTATATAAAATCGTGAGAAGAAGGAGGATTACATTTGGAGTGACGGTGCTTGTCTTCCCAAGTCACAGTTATGTGTGATGAGGCCCTGCTCTTCCAGGATGGCTGAACACCTGCAAGGCCATGGGCAGCAGTGAATTAAGTCCTTGTTTTGCTTTGCTTGTTTGAGTACTTTTTGCTTTCCCTTTTGAACTGTCTTTATCTCCGCCCATGAATTTCCTGGCTTTTACCCTGCTGATTGTCCCCTTGATCCTGCTGGTGAGGGGATGAGCAAGGGGCTGTAAGGGCCCTGATGCTGGCTGAAGTTACCACAGCATCTGAGAGAGGAAAACCTCTGTGGGACTAATGAGGTGGTGCTGAGCCAGTGTGGGGTCAGAGGGGAAAACCCAGACAAATTATGGAAAACATTTCCAAGAGGAAAAGCTCTGGGAAATGACCCATGCTGTGTGGGGTTGGGAGGTGTGGATGGGCTCCCTTTGCTTATGCCTCATGTACACAAATCCGGGGGCTTCACATTTACAAAAAGATTCAGGCATCTCATGATGTAAGAATTGCACTGGATCCTCCCTGGAAGGATTTTATCTCTTTCCTGCCTTTTCCTGACAAGAAAGAGAGGTGGAAGCCAGCAGCACTGGTGCAGGGGCGCTTACCTGGGCTGTGGGGCACAAACAGCATGTGTCCCCAAGGGGCTGTGACCAAGGCTGTGTCTCTGCATCCAGAAGGGACAAACCTTTCTGCTCTGCTACCTGGGCTCCTGCCTGGGGGAAAATCTGTCCCTTGAGGAGGTAAGATGTTTAATTTCCACACTGGCTGCATGAAAGAAGATACATGGCATTTTCTATATCGCACGGATCTATAGAGAGGAGCAGTCAGAAAATTGCCGGAGGATAAAAGATAATTCATATTAAACATGACATTCCAAGGGGATCTGGATGAATCAGGTTTTAAGTGACACCCCACGCTGATCATGACAAACATCCCACATGCAAAGCAGCCTCAGGAATTTTACAGCCTTTACTTGAATATCTCACACAGGGAAACCAGGAGAGTTTGCCAAGCTCTGAGCAGTGGGGCAGTGCTGTGCTCTGTGCTGCATCTGTCCCATGCTATGGATTGAAGGACAGCCTCAAAAACATCTGCTCTTGCACCAGCCCTGCTGACACTGCCAGGGTCCACAGTCTCCTGGCATGTCTTTAGGACATGTCCCGCCTCTCTGAAAATCCCTGCCACCTTCTACCTGGTTTAAATTGGTATCCTGCTAGTTTCAGTAAGGATGCTGTGGGGTGCAGTTAACCACCTTACCTAAAACCTTCATGATTACATCCTCCTCAAACCTTCTCCTCTCCCTGCTAAGAATCCCAGCTTTTTTATTGTCTCTTCCTAAGGCAGCTCTCCCATCTCCTCCACTGGTTCAGTCGTCTCTGGAACTCCTCTAAATATTTCACATCAGCATGATGACCAAGGCTGCCCACAGTGCTCAAGTGCATCTCCAAACCCACAGCAGAGCTTGGACTCAGGGTCTCACCACCCACCTCATGTGCCAGCTTCTTTGAACCCAGGTCATGGCAGCTGTTATCATTGGCTCGGGCACTAGGAACATATCTAGTCTAGTCCTACAAATTCTGAATTATAATTTATACCCTTAATTTCCTAATGCACCACTACAATGTGTTCCCTTGTGCTGAAGGGAAAGGAATCAGAGGAAGCTGCAGAATCTGTCCTCTGCACATCACCCAACATGACTGGATGTGCGCAAAGCCAGAAGCTCTTTTCATCAAAATTTAGTGATGACATTTATCCTGATTTTAATTATAACGTGCTTCTGTAAGTCTGCTGTTAGTGGGATAGAATAATGGCCTGTTCAATCCAAGCAGTCTGCTTGATCCCAGAGATGTTTAATCAGGCAGCAGCAACTGTACCTGAAATCATCACATTAGCTATATGGCAACATCCCTCCTCTCAAGATGCTGCAATAATAAGTCCCTGTTCAACAGGAGGGGAGTTTTATTTTAAGGGCATAAGGAAAATGATGGATTTTTCTGGGTTTAATCTCAATATTTTTTGTTATCAGCATCTGCTTCAGTCTCACAGCCAGTGTCTGCTCCAGAGCCCTGGCACAGCAAAGGGGAAGTTGTAGGTGGCTCATGTGTTTCACCCACTGCAGTCATGTCTGACCCCAAGTGGAAATGGGAAAAAAGAGGAAAAAACAAGTCAAAGGATAGCAAATAAAAAAAAAAATTAGAAAGTAATATAAAAAGATTGCTCATTTATGACATTTAGGAGTGTTTAATTTTCAAATGTTCTGTCAGATATTTGCTCAGCAGGCAAATACAGGGATACAGCAGCTGGGAGTGGAGAATTGGCTGTGTCCAGGACACAACTGCATGTGCCAGGAAAGAGAGAACATGCTATTCCTTAGCACCCTATTAGGACTGTCCCAGGCAGCTCCCATTTGGGGTACAGAAACTCTGAGCAGCCAAGAGAGCAGGACTGAGCCGGCAGAGAGGTTTGCCTGAATAAGGAGTAATCCCCACATCTTTGTCCTGTGCAAAGGCTGAAGGTCCCTGTCTTGCTCTCCTCTGCCCATGCAGCTCAGAGTCAAGCTGGAAGAATAAGAACCTGAATAATGGCAAAATGAAAAAGACAAATTAATTTCCCAACATTGATTGTAATAACAATAAAAATAATTTTTAAGGAAATTTAGTCTGGCAATTTTTAAGTAAACCTCAGAACTTTGAAGATGGAGAATTATGTTCACTTTGATAATGCACAAGGTGATCAGGGCAAACTGGAGGGCCTGTCATGAGAGCTTGTTTACAAAGCTACCTTTTTCCATTTTTTTTTTTTTTTCAGGCAGTATAAAGCTGCAGTTTAATCACTGTTTGCTGAGGAACAGCCACAGGAAGCTCTGCTCCCAAGAGCAACAACCAGAGACATTCAATTTTGAAGCTGCCAGTCAACAAAAGGGCATGAAGTTATTAGCTCTGAAGGCTCCATTACCTGTCGGTTCAGACCCCAGATACCATCTTTCATAGATTTTTCTGGGGATTCCCATTTTGATTACAGCTAGAGGCCAGATTACTGCTAGGTGGTTTCCAAAACCTCTCCAGAGGAGTAGTAAACACAACTTAATGTTCAGAGTTAGTGCATTTTGATAAAAACAAGCAAATTAACAAAGTAAATTTGCACAAGGATGTTTCCATCCAGGTATGTGAGTGCTTTTAGGACAAATAAAATTTCATTATGCAGATGAAATACATAATGATGGGAAATTTTTGTGGGCAGATGGGACTGTTTTGCTTCCTGTGTTCCCTGTGGTCCCCGGTCATCCCCCAGGGCATCCCCTGCTCAGTCAGGGGATTCTCCTCAATTCCCAGGGCAGGTTGATGCCAGAAGTGCCCTTCTGCAGGGACAGGATGGGCAGCACTGCATAGGAACATCAGGAAAGGTCTGATTTGAGCATTGAGGAGAAAATAAATAAGGACTCGCTGCTTAATCCCTGCTCCAGCCAGGACTATTTCATATTTTTCAGTTAAACTGCAGGAGGATTTATCTCTCAAAGAACAACTTTGAACACCTTAAAAAATGCAGGCAGAGGCCACAAAATGATGGTGTCAGACAGACAGAAATCAGCAGATAACAGGGTGAGGAGTGAGAGAGGGGTCAGTCCCTGTCCATCTGCCTGTCTGGCTGCAAAAGTAAGTGGATTAAATCAGGAAAGTGAGCAAAATCCCCTAGAGTGGCAAATAAGGTTTTAACTGAGTAGCTTCAGTACACTCCCCAATCTCACTGGTTAATAGACTAGGAGGTCTTTTTAGTATATTCCTCTTGGAGTATTTCCCATCATTTTTATCTTGAATAATCACACATTCCCTGGTCCCCAACCCTTCCCTTGACAGCACAGCATTAATAAGAGTTTCTGAACTGCAGAAGCTGCTCAAAGCACAGCCCTCCAGCTGAAGTACAGGGCTATCATTTTACAATTTGCCTGTGGGTAATGGAGTAAATAGAATGGAGTTCATATAGTCATGATTTAAAAGGAAAAATATCTGTATTTATGGTCAGAAAGGAACGTGCTCATGGATATCCTCTCCTGTGAATCTGTGCATATCAAGCTGGGTGATGCTGAGCAGCTGCATGTGAAGATGCTGTAGTTAACAAGTGGTGGTGGCATCTGGACAAGATCAGAGAGGAGGGTGAGGATCACAGGGAATTGTAGAAGCACCAAGGCAGGCTCGCCCACACTGGAGGCAGCTCGCTGCCTCTCAGGACTTCAAACAGGATAAATTCACAGGGGGTCCTTCCTCTGCTTTGCATGCAGCTGAGGAGGAGGAAAAATGTCTCCAGGGAGCAATTTGGAGATGGCACCAAGCCTGAAGTCCCCCTCGTGCTCTGACAGACTCCTTTCTCTTCCCAGTGCCCATGGAGAAGTTTGGGGAGCAGACAGCTAGTACAGCCAGACAAGGACAAGGCAGCATCTGGGTACAGAACAGCCTGAAACCACCACCATGAAGCTCAGCACTGGAATTGGCTGCTCCCCTCTGGCCCCCATGCTCTGGGCAAAGTCTCACAAAAGCCTCCTTCAGGACCTAGGAGAAACTTCTGACAGTACCACCAAGCATTACAAAGCATCTGAGAGCTGTAATCTAGCCTTGCTGACACATTAGGCAGAGTTGCTATCCAATTTATCTCTACTAATCCGCTCTTATACAGGTCTGTAAGATAGAAATCTCCAAAATGAAGGGAGAGCTGCCAGAAAGCATTTGAATTGACTGTGGGTTGTTCAACTGTTTTAGCACACTATCATCCTAAATTGCCTGCTGCTCAGTGCCTGTGCTGCCTGCCCTAATGGCACTTCTGTACCACGCAGAACTGGAGGCTGCATCCTCCTGCGTTTATGAGAAACCAGGACATTACGTGAAGGGGGAATAAAACATCTCCAAGATCAGTTGCTAGCACCAGGGATGTTTTATTTGTTGGTCCATGGGAGAAACTTTGGAAGAGCATCAGGGATGCCCCAGGGGCTGAGCAGTCAGACACACAGTCATCGCCAAAGGCCAGGAGCAAGCCCTGGATTGTGAATTCATGGAGCTGATAAAACACTGCTGGCAGTAGAAGGAGGTTCATTTAATGGTGTTTGGCCATGGTTTGGAAGGATCTGCCCCAGCAGCCTTTAACTGCCATAAAGAGGCTGAGTTTTGAGAATAATTTGCTTTTACGTTTTCCAGTTCAGGGAAGAAGACATTCCTCACCCCTGCAAGGGGTCTCAATGTCCCTGCAAAGGTCAGAGCTCCCAAAACCCATCCTGAGCATTGGCTTTATCAGAGACCAACGCTGCTAAGACCTGGGGACGTAGTAGCTTTCAGGAACCTCCCTCAAACCAGTCTTCTTTGAAACTTTTTTTATTAGGAGACAAGTTGGAGCCTGGCTTCTGGAAGCCTGTTAGCAGCCAGTGATATAAACAAAGCTATTGAGTGAGAAAACTGGTGCCTTGAGGAAGGGCTTTTCTCTGAAACTGGAAAAATTAACTGTGAAAACTCTTGTTTTGAAATACATCAGGGATGAAGGAGGCAGTGAGGAAGGTAAAACCACACAGGCCCTTCTTGTACAGGGAACATCAAGTCTTCACTCAGGCTGAGTTGGGGGGGAATGTGGGTCTGCTTGGAGCAGGCTCAGAGTGACTCTGAACCCTTCTGCAGAGGACCAGCCTCTCACTCTTCCATATCTGTCTGTTGCAGGTAGTCCTAGGCACAGTTTTGGGGCAATCAAGCCATTTCCAGCATGCTCCTTATGCAGCACAGTCACAGCAACACAGAGGGTGCAAGAGAGCTGCCAGACACTGCAGGCAATAGAGACAAACCTCAGAGAGAGCACAAAAAGGAACGAAAGCACTCTGAACCCAAGACGCTCAGCTCAAGACAGGCAGATCTTGGTGGCAGGATGAGCATGCTCTGCTCTGCAGACATGGCTCCTCCAAGTCTCATTCAGCTTGTGTGCTTGTGACCCTCTTCCCTGCTGAGCCTGGCCAGACCATGCTGAAGGTTAAAGAATGGGCTCTGGGAGGCATTGTGGACCAACACTCCAGTCTTGCTGCTCTAAAGGTATCGTGTCACAGCTCTGGGTGGGAAGGAATGATCTCCCAAGTTATGGTCAGGAAGAACACAAGTCTGTGTTGCACCCCATCGTCTGATGGGCTGGGCTACAAAGGCATCCCACATCCTGGCTGAGAGTTGCCAGATTTTTCTTTCCTGCAGAACTTAGCCTTCCTCTAATTCTTGTCTTAGTTAAGCCAGAGCACATTTTAACAGGAAGACATATGGGAAAGCTGCAGTAGCTACGAGGAGTGAGCCAATGCCTTCATATATCTCCTTGAGATCCCTCCTTCTGTTGGAGGGAACAACCTTATTCACAATTCCCCAGTTTACCCAGATCAATAATTCTGAAGCCTCTAGCACCTGGTCAAAACACTGGGTCTGGGGACAGCAGCAGAGACAACTCCAGCTCACAGGATATTTAATTTAGCCGACACCACAGAAGGATGGTGTCTCCTGCTGCAGGGATCGCTCAGCGCCAGCGTGAGAGCCACAGAGCGCCCAGCCCCGTGTGCTGCTGCACAGAACTGATGCATTATGTTATTTCAGAGGCTGTTGTAGTGAAGAGGAAACAAGAGTGTCACATTAGCAGCAAAGGCAGGTCATCAGTGTAATAATTGAGTACAAGATCTATCCAGTGGGGGGGTAATAGAATAACAAGCAATCAACAGCAATACAGGAAGAATAAATTAAGCAGCGTGCGTCTGCTTTCATCCAGGCACAATTAATGTCATTAGTCCTGAGAGATCATCTGGCTTTCTGCAGAGAACTTGTGAGTCAGGTAACTGTGCCTGCACACAGAATGTAGCTCCAGCCCCCACTCAGCCCCTGGGGGAGATGGGTGCAACAGGCACACGGTTACATCCCCCTGCAGGTGCCTTCCCTCTGAATGTTCCCCTGCCCACCCCAGAGCACCAGCCCAGAGGGTTTTGGATGAACCACTCATCACAGCAGTTCCCAGGGGGTCCTGTGGCCTTCAGGCCACACAGACCTATGAATGTCCATCAGCTGGTAAAAGGCTCTCAACAAGACTGGTGAAGCTATGGCCAAAAAGCTCTGGGTTAGGTACCAAAACCCAAGGTATTTGGAGCTCTGAATTTTATCCCCAGCTTGAAAGCAAATATATTGTTCACAGGGTGAAACAACCTGTTTACAGCCTCTTCGCTCCCAGCTGAACAGTCACATTGCCTCTTGCCTGCAAGTTATATTTGTCACCTTATAAATTAATCACTTTCAGCCTGTTCCTCAGCTAAAGCTGTTAAGATCTGGAGAGTCTAGGACAGTTTAATCTAGAGTAAACAACTCTGCAGGAGCTCTTCTTATTTCTGCCTTGGTTTTCTTTTTTACCTCTAGCATGGAAAAAAAAAAATGGGTTGTATTAATACTTTCCTGATGTTTCCTCTCAGGAGCAAAACTTCAAAGTGATTTCACAGTCTAGCTCACTCCTGAAAAGAAATAAATCACGAAGTCAAAGAGGCTGGTGGTGGAGTGGTGGCAGGGATTGTTAAAAAAGCTGTTTCCAGCCTTCTCGTTCCTACCTCACTGATTATTGCAACAAAGGAGGAAAAAGGCTGCAAACCAGCACACACAGCACAAGGGACAGAGGGGCTGGGACATTGCTGACAACAGATAACAGAGAGACTTTTGACAGCAACACAAATCATCCCTTCACCCCACAAAATAAGGAAAAAGGACCTGATTTTTAAAATTATATCAATCTCTAACAAAGGAAGATGCCCTGAGCAAGGTAGCTCAATAAATATCGGCACCACATGACTTGGAAAAAAGAGACTGGCTTAATGAGGCTGCAATTTGGGCAGTGGGATGTAGGATGCAACTGGTAGATGTGGAAGCAGTCCCCCTTTGGTCACAGGTGATCTTGTAAGTAGGATGCTCTGAAGAAGACCAAAGGTTGCCTTTTGCTGTGAGCCAGAACTGCCAAAGGGGTGGGCTATGAGAAAGCTTTGTGATAACAGCTCAACAAATGGGTTGAGCAATAGCAGGGCTGAGGCAGAGGCTGTACTGATTAGTGTACTGCCAGTGCTGAGGCCTCCCACACAGACAGCTCTGTCTGCCTTCCCTTCCTTCACACACTCAAGGATGCCACATTCATTAGCGTGTGTCTGAGCTCAGCGCTCTCCATCCCTCACCCGGTGTCCTCTGCCTGTTTATTCAAGCTTAATGCCAAGGCAAATAATCCTCCTACGAGGTGCTTTTTCACACTCCTGGTGAGCAGCTCTGTACTCTGGGTTAAAAGGAGCAACCCCCATCGCTACTTCATCCTCGAGGAGGGGGATGGCAGAGTCAGAGCTGGCTGCCACCCTTGTCCTGCACTGGGGGATGTGTGACTACAAGTGCTTCAAAGAAACATCACCATCACCTCCAGGCAATGCTGAGATGCCTGCAGGGAAACTTTCTTCCCATTTTTTAGCTGACTGACTTTGAAAAGGGCGAGTCTGGTCCTCCATCCTGCTGGAATTTGGACTAAAGGAGGGTTTTGAGCCCAGGCAGCGAGGGGTCGTTGCTTAATGCAGAAATACTAATGTTTTTAAAGGGATCATGATGCGAAATTCCCATCTCTGCCCAGCATGGCCTGGGAAGTCTAATGTGCTGCATAAATGCAGGGGTGGCTGCTTGAAAGATCCCCTGTCCCAGCAAGAATAAAGGAAAAGGGACATGTCCACCTGGCCATGGGGTGCAGAGACACTGGGGCTGGAGGCAGCAGGGGGCTCTGGGTACTCCTCATCTGTAGTGTGCACACTGAAGGGCATTATTAGTGCTCAGCAGAGCTCAGGGAGTCTGTGAAGCTCCCTGTAGATCAACACCTCCTTCTATTCACTTCCATCTTCCTTTTACTCAAGTAATATCCAGAAAGTGTAAAATTATCTGTCTCCAGTCACTGCCCCGCCACATCCATCTCCCACCTGGGAATGATGGGAATGCAGATGCTGATATGTCATTTCACAGAAAATCCTGAAAAACATCTGCCCCTGCAGTTCTGAGATGGATTTGGGTCAGTCCCAGGGAGATTTTTACTAAGGGAGCTTCAGAGTTCCCTGCACCAATCCTCATTAACAGAGCCTGCAGCAGCAGTGCCAGGGAAGCTGAGGCAGGGGAGACCCAGGAAAGCCGAGGCAGCTGCCTCCCTTGAGCAAATCCAAGGTTTTTGGTACAGGCAGGGCAGCATTTTGAAGATAAGATAGTGCAGGGGCTTTGGGGCAGGAGGAAAAGAAGAGAGAAGAGACAAGCTGGACAGAGAGCAAGTATGTTTGGGGATGATTCTGACAAGGTCCTGGAGAGACATTCAGGGGGGGACCAGAAGCCAGGGGGACAGGAAGGAACAAGCTCAGAGGATGCTCTGGCTTTGTTTCAGCATCCCAAGCTCCTAGAGAAGATCTGCAATAGCATCCCAATGGTTAAACAGCAGCCAGGCTCATTTCCTCGCTCTGATGTGTCTTTATGTAAGGGAGCCCGGGATGCACAGCATGCGCTGAGGATCTGGAGGTGGGAGCCCCTCGGAAATGAGCAGTGCTTTCCTCTGATTGCCACCTTCAGCAAGAAAATTGTCCTTTCAGTTCTAATTAAGAAAAAAAATAAAAAGGAGAAGATCAATATATGTGTGTGCATAGATATAGAAAGCAATTGCAGCCCCCACAGAGTGAAAGGAATAAATAAAGAAGTGGGAGAATGATTCAGTAGCAAAGGCTGGTTATGTGCGTGCCCATTAGCAAAACTTGGAGAGGAACAGGGCTAATGACACTGAAATAATAAAGTCATTAAAGTGAACAGCCAGAGCTGGTGCTTACACCTGTAAGTGCTGCTGAGCCTTTGAGTAGATTAAGTTCATTTTAGTGACCGAGGCTGCCTCTTCTAAAGTAATTATTGACAGATCCATGAGCTGTTTGCTTTGCATTTAGTGATCAATTAGTATGCAAACACTCTCGCCTTCTCAGCCAGGCCTGTGGGATGTTTCTGTAGTTAATTATTTAAATACTTAGGTGACAGGATAACGGATTTCAGGAATTTTGTCGTATTTAAAGCCTGGCTGTGCCTTGTGATGTGGAAACAATCTGACTCCCATTTTAAAATTTCCATCCCAGCAAGAATTTGCTCAGTTAGAGAGGGGAAGTATCTGCAGATGCGTCATTAAGAGCATGCAATAAAATGGAGCATTAATGCAGTGCTCTGAGCTGGGAATGTGTAGATGGGGAGGGCTGGTTTGAGGGGGAGGAAGAAAGGGGATGCCAGGAAAACCAGGGACTTTCTGACTCAGTGCTGCAGTTAATAAGGATTCTAAGGAAGCACCCACGGGAGAAGACCTGGATGTCGTGGTTGTAAGAAAAGGATCCTGAGCAGGGTCAAATACAAGAATTAAATAGAAATGCAGAAATATTTAACTCTGTTATTTCCTGCTTGCTGCCCCAGTGACAGTGAGGGGCTTTGAGCGTGACCACTGTCTGTTCCTATAAGTGTTCCAGGCACTGGAGGACAGCAGGAGCTCTGACATTCTGCTGCTACCCCAGCCTCAAACACTGTGGGTGGGACAACAGCCAGGACCATCTTGTCAGGCAGGGATAAAGGTGTCCTGACCCAGAAATATCCCTCTCAGACTGCCTTGCCTGACAAAATCTCAGTTTTAAAACAAAACCTCTGCCCCTTTATTTGTGGTTGAGAAGGAAGAACCAAGCAATACAGCCCAGCAGCACTCAATGTAAAGATGAGGGTGCACTGCAAGCCTTGGTCAGTGATTCACAGGTGGCTTGCCCAAGCCTCAGCCCCTGAGAGATGACCCATGCCAGTGTGGCTGTCTGCAGGAATCTGTTCTTTGGGAAAGAGGGTGCTGCCATCCTGGAGAATGATGTCTCATGATACCACCTTGGGTGGAGCTGCTGCTGTCAAAGGGGGAACTCAGCTTTAAATGCCTGTCATGGAGAGACCTCTGAGAAGTGTTGAAAGAAGCCAGATGATGCTGAGTCACCACCTGCAGCCCCATGTGCTTGGCCATTTCCCTTTGCCCCTGCCCAGGTGGAGCTGGTATTCATGCAGAAGCCTGCAGATCTGTCCTCCCCATCTCTTCTGGAGTGGACATTCAGAAAGCCCAGATCTGTGCTGGCAATCTGGCTCTGGCCCTTACTAATGAACTCCATGGCCCCCAGTCTCTTCTCCAGACTACAGGTGTGGATTTCTCACCCACACACCAGCAGAGAACTGCCACCAGCTAACCTTGGATCCTGGCTAATGCTTGGATCCAGGCAGTGCTGTGGCTGGCAGGGGCTCCCCTGTGCCAAACGTGGCAGCATGAGCCAGTTTGGCCTGCGAGCCACCAGCCAGTGTCACCTCAGGCTGGTCCCTTCAGTCTGTGAGCTGCAGGTTAGTCAGCTCCTGCTGCAAGCCTTGCAGTGCCCATCACCTGGATGAAGGGACCTGGCAGGGGACAGACCCACTCTGACCGTGCCAGAGCAAGATGGAGCCCTGCAGCCCCTCATCAGCCACATCCCAGTCTGCTGCAGAGCTCCTCTCCCCCACAGTCAGATGGATTAACATGGCAAACCATAACCAAGCAAACTCTCTCTATCCCATTATCCATCTCCTAAACCATGCTGTCCTCCAGTGCAGCATTCTTTGCAGAGCAAAACAGCATTGATTTCGATGCCAGTTCTCCAGCCCTGTTATTTATTTAGCATGAAAAGGCTAGTTTGCACGCTTCTTCCTTCTCTGCTTATCAGTCAAGGGATGTTTACACCGTGAAAAGCATCTGTTAAGACAACAGCAGCTTTCTCCATAGTAATTTATTGTCCTCAAAAAAAGAGTGGGGCAGTTTAGCATCATGTTAACGAGTCTGTCAAACTGACTGTGATGGCTGGGGAAAAATACAAAATAAAAAATGAAGTTTATATTGAAATCAATGGGAGTCTAACTACTTTTTAAAATGACATTTTTCCCATTGGGTGTCGATTAAGCTGTCAGACTTAATAGGCCTGTCCCAGAAAAAAAATATATCTTCAATAAATAAACGGCCTAGATAAATACATTAATAATTGGTATGTACAGAACACTCCTCTGCTGGTACTTGTTATCTTTTTTTTCTACTCTCTCAAGTTTACATAACTGTCTGAGAGCTAAAAAGCATTTAATTCTCTCCTAGCATATGGCTATTAAGTAGGATTTACTGTAAAAAGTGCTTTCTGACATGTGGCTAATGAAGTCTGTGTATGTCTCAGCTCTTTAATAGGCTCTTGAACTGCAGCCACACTTCCATGCTGCTGAGGACTGAGCAACAGTCTGCCTCTGCTATCTACCAGCTCCAGACTAATTTGGCAAGTTTAAGGAGCTCCTCATCACTTCTTCCTCCCTGGTCACAGCTCCCCATCCCTGCCTTTGGGGGGGACCAGCATGCCCAGTCAAGCAAGCAGTTCATGTGCTGGATGCCAGGAGGAGAAATCACACAGAGGATTTTAGGCACCATTGGGACCTCCTGGGTCCAGGACTCCCACAGTCATAGCAAGTCCAAGACCTAAAGAAGGAAACCATCAGGATGCATAGAATGAATGGTTTTGTCCTGACATTTTATCCCATGATTTGTCCTTCTCTCATTTTCCTGCCCAAAGACTCTATAGGAAGAGGATATCTAGACACAGAGATGTAAAACCAAATGAAAAGCTTCACCTTCTCTGGATTTTAGTAGCAGCAGACATCGCTGAATTTGCTGGAATTACCTTGGGTATACAATCACAGCTTAGCCCTGAGTTTTGCAGACTCTGTGTCCATGCCAGTACACAGATGTTGGTGCAATAGGCTCAGGACACAGTCTGCTCACCCTTCAGGGTTTGTAGGGTCTCTGTCCCTCCACTCTGGGTGTTTGGGACTGCCCCATTCACATGTGGATCTGTGATGCTCATTACCAAAATGTTCTTCCAGATAAGAACATTTTTCCAGGTTCTGTACAGCTCGAACAAGCCACTTACTGAGCAGTCATCTGCTAGAGCTACCTGCCAAGAGCCTTGTGCCAGCTAAGCCCTCTCTCCCAGGACCTCAGATTCTCAGGCAAGGACCTTCATGGACTCTTCCTACAAAAGGTAAGCACCCTTTCCTATAAAAAGCCATTCCTTGCTCCTCTTGCAGCAGGTTTTTCAGCAAATAATTCTTCTGGATGAAGTAGATGTCTTTGTTAATTCTCCTGTCTGAGTGACACATAAGGTGCTGCTGAGGCCCATCAGCCACTTCTGGGGGTGACAAGGCTGGATGGGGTTGGTGAATCCTGCAGTCAAGAACAGCCAGCCAAGACATCCAGGGATGCTCATTAACACCTGGCCATTCCCATTAGAGCAGAGATGGCTGTAAGTCACAAAAACAGAAACTCGCAGGGAGCATCTCTCCCTGGCAAGGCTGATTAATTCCCTGGGATGAATCGCTTGCCGTGGGGCATTGGGGGTCCCCTGTCACAGGGCTCGGAGAGGTGGCAGCCCCTCCCTCCTCCTCCTCCTCCCTGCCGGGGCTGAGCTGCTGTTGATACAACTAAGTAGGGTTACTTAAATATTCACAGACTCCTTCCCCCACGGTGTTTACTAGGAATTTACATTTCCACGAGTACTTTGATTTCACCACATTTCCTTTCATTCTTCCCCCAGGGAAAGGCCACCAGGGGAGGTTTCTTCTCCTTTGCTTTCCAGCAAAGCTTCAAGCCCTCCCATTCCAATTTGGAGCGTTTCCTTTTTCCTTTCCTCTCTTCACTTTTCTTCAAAGAAAGAAAGCTAAAAGACAACACAGGGGAGATGAAGGAGAGCCTCTAAAAATACCAAAGTCCTCCCCCACCTCCAAAAAAATGCCACATAAAACCCCCCCAGCATTCCCAAGCATCCCAGGCTGATGAAAGGAAAGGTCTCTGCAAAACTTCCAGAGCTAAATCCATTGCTTGGAAACACTCATGAAAACTCATTCCTGTTCTACGCCCAGCTTTGCCAGACACCCCAGCGTGGCTGCTGCTCTGCACAGGGATGCTCCCCAGACTCCCACCTTTCCTGGCAGGCCTCGGGCGGTGTTTGGAGGCAGGAGAGCCCCCGTGCAGCCGGGCTCGCTGGCAGGCCGTGTTGGCTGCCAAGCCAGCTGGCCACGGCGCGGGTGGGCTCCTGCTGCTCGGGCAGCTGCCGGCCTTTGGCTCCCAAGCTGTCCAGGCAGAAGGAGCTGCTCTCCGCGCTGGCAGCCCGGCTCTGCAGGCAGCCTGTGGGCCAGATGCTGCGTGGGTCTGCGCTGCAGTAATAACCATAATTAATAACAATAACATGCCTGCAAACCATGATGACAGCAGGCACTAATCTTTCATAATACTTTTAAGACAGGAAGGGGAGAATCCTGCCGTACAAGTCCTGCTGTATATCCGTTTGGAGCCAATACTTAGAGGAAGCAGAAGACCTCTTAAATGGCATGCAAATTTGTTTTTCATTGAGCCAGGTTCTATCAAAACCTTCTGTCTTTACGCTGTCGCTGAACTTACTTTGTCCCGGTCTGTGTCTTTTGCATTAGGCAGCAAACATGGTCTTTGCAGACAGAAAATATTCAGCAAAATGGCAATTTTATATGGTTACAGCTGCTTCACTAAGGTGGGAACTTACTGCTGTGCTGAGCAAGTGCCAGTTTGGTGCTGCTGCTTCTCCTTCGGTGTTTGACTTGATCAGCTGGGAGCAGGGTAGCAGTGGTGCTACCTGAACCCGTGCTGGTGAGGCAGTGTGCAGGACACCTGCAGGACTCCCAGGAGCACAGCAGCTCCCTGGGGATCCCTGGGGATCAGAATATCAGGGCTCAGTTTCCCCAGCCCTGCCGTGTGACAGTGTAGAGGGCAGGAGCTGGCAGAGCTGCCCCCTCCTCTCTGCACAGCGCTGGTCTCACACCTCCCCATGCTGCGGTCTCATTTATTTCAGGCTCATCAGCCACCTATCCTCCAGGAAAACCTTTGGTGTGTTAAATTCCCTGCACAAGAAAGAAGGATAGAGCACAGGCAGCTTTGCTAATCACCTCATCCCCTGCCTCCCCCAGGCTTTCCTTCCTGTGCCAGCTCCATTAAAACCAGTTTTTGCCCCCACTATAAGCCAGAAGTTTCTTGCCCCACAGCATAGTTGATGTGGCAGTCTAGGAGAAGGTGGGCAGCCATATCCAGGCTGTCCCAGGAAGAAAGGGCACCTTAGAGAATCCACACCACGAAACTGGCTCTTTGGAAACAGCTTTGGAGGGAAGACTTTTGAGGGAGAACCCCCCACATCTGCTTTTTCTAGCCCCACAGTCATCTGGGCCAGAAGGGAGAGAGCATTGTTCATGTTCCAATTCACAGCCCTCTGCCTCAGTTTCCCTATCTGTGACATGGGGGTTGGATAACTACCTCCTAATGGAGGTAGTCACACTTGAAAATCAGGAGCTTTTCATAACTGTAGACAACCTGTGGGTACCTAGATATAGTGGCAAGAATTTATGAAGGGAGCGGAGCTCCGGGGCAGAGGCGTTGGAGCACGGGCATCACAGAAACAACAGATGCTATTTAAAAAGTGCTGTTGCATTGTTTGCTGAACCCTGCAAGGAGTGATTAGAGAAGGTCCCCACGAGATGTCAGAGCTGATGGTCCCCTTCACCCTGTTGTGTCTCAAGTTATGAGACTCACTCCCACAACAGTCTGGTAGTTCAGTGGCTGGGTGGGCTCTGCTAGAGTGGAAATATCTCCCAATTACACTAATGAGGTGCAAGTTCCCCAGAGGGATCTGGGTATGAGGCACATCGTTTTAAGAGGATTTTAATTGGCCTGGGAGTCTGAGGGCTACTGGAGGTGCACACCAGCCAGTGGAGGCTCTCCAGGGTCCTGCTCCTCTCTGGGTGCTGGAGATAGACAGGAGGCTCTGCACACTGGCCACTGTCACGGCTGGGATGGACATTGGGTGACCTCAGCAAGGACAGAGTGGTTCATACCCACACCAGCAGGACTCCCCAAGGCACCTGGCAGCAGGTTGGGCTCTCCATTGCCCTGAGGACTGGAGCTTTCTATTCTCCTATGTGGCAAAGCATCGACTCCAAGCACCCGTGGAAAATGGAGCCTTGCTCTTCAGAGGGCACTCTCAGCATGTTTGCTCCCAGAGAAGCTGACAGGAGAGCTGCTTTAGCTGCTGCTACTCACAGAAGGGAAAATCCAGAGTTTTATCCTGCAGAGCCCTCCCAGCCTGTGTGGCTGATGAGAGCTGCCTGCTGCTGTGTGTTGCAGGGGCAGGACTGAGGGACCAGACACGGGTGATGGAGCTGAGCCTTGATCATGCAAGGTTGGGGTTGCCCTGTGAAGTCTCTAAACACCCAAGAAGGGGAAGGGGAGCTCTTGCAGGGGTGATAATGTGGCAGTATCACGGGGGAGACGTCTCTCATGGACAACTGCAAATGTCTCCCCTGGTCCTTGCTGCAGGGGATAGATGCTTCCTCAGCATCTTTCCTTCTGGGCTGGTGCCTCTTCAGGGGTGTAGATTCCTATCCCTCCCCTTCATGAGCCATGAATCAGCTGTCCCAGTATCTTTCTCCTCTCTCAAATGCTGTCCCTTTCCCTCATCCCATGCCTCCCTGCCTCTTCCTCCCCAAAAACAGCCATCCACGGAAGACAGGCAAGAGTAGTGGTGAGATGAGATGGGAGCAGGACATGAAGATGTGCAGGGGTCGACAACAAATGCAGGGCAGAAGATCCTGGCTTTGCCATGCCCTGCCTGCCTGCTACACCTGTGCTCCCAAACACTCTTCTGGAAGCTGCATGCCTGGATGTGAAAATTCCCAGGGTGCTTCTTTCATTCACAGTGTGACAGCTCTTGCCATGCTGGGACGTGAGAGCCTGTTGAGAGGCTGTAAGATATCATCCAAGGCAACCCTTTAGTGTTTGATTTATCAGAAAGGTGACCTTGGGAGGACCAGTGTAAAATTTGCTGAAGAAAAAGATGTTTTTCTTTGACAAGCACCACAAGGTCCCAGTCTGGGAGCTCCTGCTGCAATACCAGCCCCAGCACAACATGAGGGTGGATGGAGAGGGTTTTTGTGTTTGTGCAAAAGTAATGGTTGTACATTAGTGCATGGATAACTGTGGGGTTCACTGCAGATCGGTGGATGCATGGATGGATGGATTCACTAAATAGCAAAATAATGCAGATCCTCAGAAACAAGATATTTGAAAAGTCTTGGTAATGTCTGCTCTGAACTCACTGTGACTGTCTGCTTTGTCAGTCTCAGATTCAGAGAAATGGGAAAAGCTTTTACAAATCTCCTTTATATGCCAAAGGGGTAAACAAAAGGGATCGCCTGCTCCTGTAACTTGGGGTGAACTTGTCCATCAGGTGATTGGAAATCTGAAAGTAATAGAAGCTTTAGAAAGAAATGCCATTATCTATCAGCATTGTATTTGCACTCTGTGTTAATCCTTTTTAAATCAGAGCAAAGCAGTCCTTCATTTTGGAGTGATTTTGGATGTATGAGAGATATTTTATAACACTGCAGAAAGTGACCAGTCTGAAGTGGAGGATGAATATTATTCTTCCTGCTGGGAAAATTATTAATAGAGCTGTGGGAATTGTTCACCTTATCTTTATTTCAGGTACAGAACTACTGCATCATGCAGCAAGTTTAGCATCCATATCTACAAGACTAACACAAGCTTTCTCCAAAAAGAGCTGTAGGCAAGATCAGGAAAGCTTAAGTATATATATATATATATATATATATATATATATATATATAAATGTGTAAGTGTATAAAATTGTCTATACTTCAAACGTAGGTAGAATTTACTCATTCCCTCCAACTAGAAGTTCTGAAAAAAAACCCACAGAGCATGACAAGCTCATCATCATAATTAACATTTTCTACAACAGTTTAAAGGAAATAAATTCAGTTTGGTTTCTTTGGGTTTTTGTTCTTGCTTTCAAAAGTAACTACTTGCTGTCTTAAGAAAAGCCTACAGATGAGGCAGAGACAGAAACTGCTTATTTAGAATGCTCCTTATTATGGAAATGTTTGACTACCCTTTTGGGATTGTTTCAGAGGAATTAGGCACACAAGACTGGAAAGGAAGAAAAGGGACTTCAAGCCACATCCCCAGCAATTGCAGCCCCAGGGCAGCCACGTGATGCAGAAGAGTCCCGAGAGCATCTCATCCACGTCCCATGTACACAGCATGCCAACATCCCCTTGAGATGCTGGAGCTCTGACAGAAAACAAACCCACAGCTCTCCGGTGGCACGGGGAGAGGGAACAGGAGGTAGCAAATGTGTCACCAGATGTCTGAAAACGCAGTGGGTTTGCTTGGGGAAGTTCAGAGATGCCCAGCTCAGGAGATAAGATGCTGGAGCTCTGTACCCCCAGTTACCACAGCCCATAGGTCTTTGCTGAGCTGCTCTGTGCTGAGCCCACTCGTGTGTGACAGGGGTTGTGCTGTAGCAGGACCTGCAGGCTGGGGCAGGAAGTGCTGGTAGATGGAGCAGGCAGCGTGCTCCTCTTCCAGGTAGAAGCCACTTTGTTCAAAATGTATGACTCATGGAACCATCTGCCTTCAGCCCCCAGCTGCTTGATCCTCAGTTGCTCTTCTCCACCTGCCCACAAAACTTTCCAGTGCTTCGTGCTGTTCCCCTTTGCTCTGCCATCAGCTCAACCCCCAGGCTGCCAGGTGAGATGTGCAGAGGTCTTGCCGAAATATGGCTTTTGCCATCTGTGCCATCCACACAGCAGATGGACAGGCTAAATAGAGGTCCTTAGCAAAGGTCCATTTGAGCCCTGGATTTTGATGAGCTGTCTATCAAACCCATTAGCAGCACCAGCTCTGTGCACAAAATTAAGTCATTGGTAAGCCAATAAAGTGATGAGAATGATATAAGGGCTGTGGGCCCACTCCTTCCTCTGGCAAGGGCAACACTTCACAGTCAGAGTGACTGTGACTGCTGCCAGGAGATGGGTCAGAGTGTGGAGCCTGTGTGGCTTCATCCACAGGACAGAAGTGGCTTTATCCAGCAGCTGCAGGGAGAAAAAGTTGTATTTGCCTGGCTCTTTCCTTTGTATGTCCCTTCCCACTCCCAAGGCAAGAGTAGCCCAACCCCACTTTCTCATCAAGACCCATGGTTTGGTCTTAGCCTACTAATGCAAGGCCTGAAAGTTCAGGAGGAATTTGATTAGCAGAGACCACAACTTCAATGAAGAGGGTCTGTGGCATCAATATCAGTGATTGTTTAAACATCATTCAATACCAGTATGGACTCAGCTCTGGGACTGTGTCACAGACCTATAAATACAACTGTGTGATCCAAACTCCTGACTACAGGAATAGTCACAAAGGCTTGCAGGAGCCTGCTGTAAAATCCCAGCCCACAGAAAAGGAAGCTTTCAAGCAAGAGGACATGGCCCTTTCACTCACCCTTTGTGCAAGGAGACTGACTCATGAGTGACTTCACCCCCACGACATTCATCAGCCTCACTTCATCTCCTGGTCCTGCAGCCTGGAACATCCCTCTCGTGTTACTCCCCCTACACAGCCCCCTGCATCTCCCTCCTGCAGTCATGCCCCAGCTGAAAACATGCATTTTTCTGCTCTTGACTCAACAGAGCCAGTAGCAGGGTGAAGGAGCAAATGAGCTTCCGTTCTGCCTTGCACATTAGCAGCAAAACATGACTGACTGCCTCCTGATTGCAAACACTTTATTCTTGGTGACAGCATGGTAGAGGCACAAAGGATACAGTTGGATTTGCAGAGCCCAAGATGAGTTCTGCAGAACTGATAATCAGAAGAAATCATCTTTTTTGACTTGTGAGCTGAGCACATTTGAACTGAGATCAGTGAGGAGGAATAAATATGAAAACCAATTATGTCATTTGAGCCAAGTCACTTCCCTGATTATAATCACCTCCCTGTATGAGCATAAAAAAGGTGAAAAAATGCCCATGTCAAATTATTAAGGAATTAGGGTGACCAGACTGCACTTAATGACTCTGTCGCTCGTAGAATTTAAGTGAAGTTGTCTGATGGGATTCTGAAGTCAGACATGCACTGAGAGGGATAATTGGAGCATCGAAGTGAGGATTTATGGTACCTTTGTGGTAGAAGTCTCAGCTCAGGTTGTACGGTGCTGCACTGCTACAGCAGGAAACCTCTCTGCTGGCAGGGGCTGGAGAAACAGCAGCAAAGTGTTCTGCAGGGCACAGCTCCTGCCATAAGGTTTTACTGTGGTGAAAACTGAGCTACACAGCCCAAAGGTTCAGCACCACTCCTGGCATCCCAGCAAATACTCCTTGATTGCAGAAAATGGAAGAAGTGAGGGCTTTGCTCAGAAAGAACACAAGAGGTTGCATGAAACAATTAGTCACAATATTCTTGTGAATGTGGCTGAGATCCAGCAGGGTCAAAGATCCATAGACACAATCCCTAAAAGTGGAGATGATCCCAGAGGATTCATCTCAGACCCACTTGTGACTAGTCTAAGGCTGGATCTGAAATGCTGAGCATCCATAAAGAGGTACCCAGTTTCCTCCCTCGAAGCACATTGACATTTCTCATCTGTCTGGTCCAAATTCACCAATATTATGTCAAGAATATGCCTACATACAGCTGTGCTGCAGGCAAAGGAGAAACCCTGCCAGCAGCACGCAGCCTTTGCACCAAGCTCCAGCACGCATTTCAGCATCATAACCCTCTAGAAAGCCTTGAGATGAGAAAAAACCTTAAGAGCTGTCTGCTCTCTCTTGCTGTTCTGTGTGAACCAAGCCTGTGCTGAGGAGCTTGCTGAACGGTGTTTACACACTTACATCCACTAAGCCTCAGCAGCTTTGCTATCTCTCAGTGGAGATGTTTTAAGAAATACATTTTTGATCCTTTGTTAGCTATCCACTGGAGGTCTTGTGGAATCTAAATTAAATACCATTAGGAGACCTTTAATCTGCAGTGCTTCCAGTAAAACCAGATGGTCTCTCTTGAGCACACAGGCTCATTCACTGCAGACTCTCCCGGCACGCTTACCCTCAACACTGCAGTTCGGAAAGCGAGCCAGGAGCTCAGCAGGCTGGAATTGGCTGGGTTCCCCTGCCGTCAGAGGGGAAAAGCCACTCTGTGCCAGCCAACAGTCTGAACCAGTATTCCCTCACAGGAAGGAAATCAAGGAATTTGGACAGCTCTTCCCAGTGGACTGCCAGGATCATCTAAGAACCTACATTGCTGTCTTCTGCTCACACAACAATTCGGGAGGACAGAAATACTTATGTCTGTCAAACCTTTAATCTCCCTGGATTAAGCTGCCTGTCCAAATTTGAAACCTGACTAGATTTTCCCCAGACTGCTTGTAACTGTGTCTTATCCTTTTATTAAGATGAGGAGGATTATTTGAAGCTTTTGTTCTTTACAAATCCCCCTGTGCAAAGGCAAGGTGGCGCTTTAGATGAAATCTTCATTCCGGGCTGCTCGGATGAGAGATGCTGTGCTTTCCCACAAAGGATTTAGTGACATTGGATGCTGAAAACTGGTACAGCATTGTTGTGGGGGTGGTGTATGATGCTCTAGTCCCCATGATTGCTGCTTTCTTCCTTGGAGCTTAAGAAGCTGTATTATTTCAACCCCGCAGAATGAGTCAGAAATCCTCATTTTTGGTGCTAGAAGCATAAAAATAGGTAAATTTTCATGTTAAATGGAGGACAGGAAGAGGGTTCCCTCTGACAACTTACAAACCTTGTCTCCTCTGAAAGCCTTTTCTTAGATGCATCACTTACTCTTATTTCAACTTGCTTTAGTGATTTGCAGTCATTAAATCACTTAGCTAAAACATGTATAAATCTTAGTGTTGAATCCCTGCAAGCTAAACATCTCTGGGAAAAGTCTGATCAGGTCCCCCTGAGGGGCACCTAAAGGATATTTTCTCACTGGTTCACTGACATACAGGCCTGCTGAAAATTGGGCAGCTGGACAATTTTATCCTCAACAAAAAAAAAGGTGAATCTGGGAGGTGCGTCCTTCCCAGACCGAGGGCTATAGAAAGCACCCAGCTTCACTTGTGTTCTCTCCAAGGAGCAGGGTATAGCCATGATACACACCCATGTATCATGCCTCCTTGAATCCTGTAAGAGACAAGGACTGGGTGTTCTGGATGGAAAGGCAGATAAGGATTTGCATCTTCAAAATTGTCAACAACTAGCAAAACTTCAGGTATGGTACAGGGGAGCAGGACGTCTCCAGAGAAATACACAGACCCAAAAGCAAGGCACAAAGCCCCCTTCCTGCAGAGCAGGTACTGTGGTGAACCACTTCCCCAGCCACTTTTTCCCAAGCATTGCTCAAAAGAAGAAAGAAAGCCCCTTTTGTTGGTGGGATACCCATCTGGGAGGTGTGCCAGTTTTGCCTTGGCCTTCAGGGAGTTTCTTAGCATTGGTGAGCATTTGAAGTTCTTAGATATCTTTTTGAAGTTGGGTCTTCATTTCTATGGGTTTCCAGCCTGTCTCCTTTGTGTAGCCCTTTCAGACTATAAATGTTTCAGAGCAGGAAGTGTCTTTTATTATGTACAGCACCTAGCACCACAGAGCCCACTTGATGATGCCATCAAAAGCCCTTCTACATACCAGCAAGGGCAAAGAGGATGCTGAATCAAAGCAGTTCTCATTAGCAAGCCAGGCAGGGAATGTTGGAGGAACTGCCACACTTCGTGACACGCTGCATATGCACCCAAGAAGTCAAGAGCTCTTTTCAAAGCTTCCTGACGTCCCCCTGTGATCTGCTTGCAGGATGCTAACAGGGCCAGCAGGGAAGCGATGTCTGACAGACACAGTTTCTGATTGCTGTTGTAACCTAGAGTGCATCAGTAGAATTGGGCCCTGGGTCCATCTCTCGGTGTTTGTCCATGCTCAGCATCTTCATGTCGCTGTGACAGAGCCTCCCCTCCTAGGTAATCTTGGAAAGTTGTGGTGACTTTGGCGTAGTCTTTGGGAAGTCGTTCTGGGGAGTATAAAGGGAAGAATCCCGTAAGCAATTAGCAGGAGGAACACGTGCATTGCAGATGGTTAATCTGCCTGCTTTCATGTGAACAAAGGAGAAGTCCCTTGAATGAAAGGAAACGGGTAACTTTAATGCAGGCTACAGTAAATGCAAATTAACTCCACAAATAAAGAAGCTTTTCTTCTTGGAGCCAAGAAAACATTTCTCAAAGTCTGTATTTTAAATATACAATAATCTCTTTTATACCTCAGAAAGCTGTCCCTGCCTTGAGCAGTCTGATATCTTCCTTGCAGACAGTAATCAGTCCATCACCAGTGCTCAAGGATGAATATTAATATTTGATTGTTCTCTTTGTATCCTGGCACATCCACTTGCAGGGCTGGAACCAGACTGACTTCCCCTGCAGCCTGCAACCTGCCTGGCCTCAGATTTAGGCTGGAGTTCAAGAAGGGGTCTCACATCAAGCTCTGAAGCATCCAAAGACCTTGGCATAGACCTACTGCCCTCCTAAGCACTAGGGTGTATCAGTTTTAATCTGCTGATCCATGATGCTGTAAAGACCCCGTACCAATTCAGCTTGCTCCAGGTAGCTCATCCCTTTGGAGGGGCTGTGCACCTCTTTGAGAGCACCTCAAGGTGCTCCAGGACAGTCTGAGAGCCAGGCAGAGGCAACAGCTTTAATCTGAGACAAACAGAAAGTTTGGGGCACTTCTTCAGTAAGGGTGCCCAAGGCAGTTATGAGCAGTACTGCTGTTCTCTTCCTTCACAGCAGTACAGAGGCAGAAAGGTGCCTTAGTGAACACTCTTGGGCTGAGATCAAATTCTCCTGAGGAAGGAAAATGGCAAGGGGCACAGCAGCCTGCTGCAGCTGTGAGAGCCAGGTCTGTCAGGCTTCCTAGCCCCTTCAAGCACAACAGATTTGTAAGTCAGTGAAGCTGGTGGCGTTTGTGAGGATTTGGCTGCAGATGGAGCAAAGAAAATCCATCCCAGGAGCAAGCATTTGCAATGAGAAGCAGAGTGTGTGAGAGACAGGGAGGAGGGATCACAGTGGGGGTAGAGGAAAGGACACAATGCAGAAGATTACTTTAATTTCCTTCTCCTTCAGGCTCTTTATTAACACCCAGCCAGATCTCTCTCCCTGGCTGTTGCAGCAGTGGTAGGAGCCAGGCTAAATGTGATGGCAGAGGGGCGCAAATCAGGGGCAAGAGAGACCAAAGCATCTACACATCCTGCTTCTCTCCCAGCAGCCATGGGATCAGATGGGGCTGGAGGGGACGTGGGAAAAAAAGACAAGTGACAAACTTCTGTTTCTTGTGATCAATTCAAGTGACCTGCTGCAAGCACAAAACTGAGAGGTGCTAATATGTGAAGATGTAATTTTCTGGTCAGTCCACACCTGCTCAAGTCTGTACATCACCTACTGCCAGCCCAGCTGTGCCAGTCCAGCAGCCACTTGCCTCCAAGGCTCGCCTGCAAGGTGGCACTCATGGCCTGATCCTAAGCTGGACAGAGAGCCAGGGAGGGAGGAGAAAGCCTACAGAAGCTCTGGCTGATTCTGGGGCTTAAGTCCATCCTGGGGCTGTAGAAAAGGGGATCTTGCACAGAAAACAGCAGCCAGTTTCAGCCCTCAGGTACAGAGCTGCTGCTTCTCCCTTGGCTTCCTAGAGAAGCTCATGTGGGCCAGCCAAACCTTGGAGTGCCATGCTGCCAAAGGGCTGCCAGTCCCCCCTGCTGAAGCTTTTAAACCTTCAGGCCATTTCCAGAGAGGAAGAGATCCTAGAGAAGTAAAGTCCCCACGAATGTTCTGAGCTAGTAGATGTGACTAAGCTGAGGAGGGGCTCTTGCCCCTCTTGCTATTTTTTCCACCAAGGCAGAGCAGCTGGAGCTCAGCCCCTTGGTCCACAACAGAGAATACACACATATACACAGAGAGACGAGCACACAGGCACAGAGCCAAGCTGGGGTGCATTTTAGGCAGATTTCACATCTTTCTGGATGCCAGAGAGTGCAATTGTGAGAGATGGAGGCACAGGAAAGATGGCTCGATACGGGCTCAAAGACAGCTCTAAGTCATTTCCAAAATAAGAACACATATAAGTGAAATAAAGCCAGGACTGAGGGAGATGATAAGGAGAGGGAACACTTTCCAACTCTCCTTGAGGTGCCTCAGCGGGTGGGCAACTGAGCAAGTGCCTGGAAGCCTCCACTCCGTCAGGGGCATGGAAAGTTAAAGCACCACCAGCGAGACAAGCCCTGGAGTATTAGTGCTAATAGCCATCTCAGCCAAATTAATTCAAATTGCGTTCAGCCAACCATGAAAGCGTTGTTGGTGGCAGCGCTTCCCCATCCGCTCACATTTTCATGAAGTAATTAAAGCCATTAGAATGTAAACCAGCTCTTTTGGCTTGGGAAGGAAAGAAAGCAGGAAGGGAAAAGGGAAGCTGAATGACAGCTTAGCTAATTCAGCTAATATTCCCACTATTTCCGTATATACTGATTAGTTCCCATTCTCCAGCCATTTCCATACCGATGCAAAGGCTCGGGTCCTCTGCAGAGGTTCCTACATCTCCATGCAGCAGCACACCCTGACCCCAGCTCAGCATCCCCCTCATGGAAGATGCTGGCAATTGGGCTTTCTTTCTACCAGCCCTCACCCCTCAAGCATTCACACCCCAGGATGCAACTCTGTCTTCTCCCCCAGCAGGAATCTGTGGAAGGAGGGGAGATAGCAAACAGGCTTTGTGCTCAGAGGAAAGAAACCCTGCCATGAACCTCTAAACAAATGGACATAAGCAGTAGACTTCAGACAACCACAGCACTCTGGGAAGTCATTTCATGTCTGAAAAATGCTGCACGTGACATTCAGCTGGGACATAAATTGCCTCAAGTGATGGAGCTACTTTTTCAGTGTCTATTGGGCAAGCAAAGGGAAGCAGCATTGTGGATGGGCAGAGCTGGTGCCTGGGGCCTAGTTCTGGGCCTGCATGCCAGAGGGCAGGAAAAGTCCAGGGCCAGCGGGACCTGCAGTGAGGGTGGTTTTGTGGCAAGTCCAGATTAGACAGAAATGAAAGTAGAGAGGCAAAAGATGTCCAGCAAGGTGCAGAGGGCTGTAGGGGAGAGATAAAAACGGCAATGATAGGAGGAAATCTGGCTGTACCTCAAGGCTAGTTGTCAGCTGTACCTACGCTGTATTAGCTGGTCTCAACAGGTGCCACTGTGGCTGGGCCAGTGCCCAGGACCCTGTGATCCTCCCTGGACAGTGGCTGGGAACTGCTGTGTCCATGTGCATCCAGGGCAGATGCTGCCTGCTGGGCTGGCTCTGCCTAGGGACTTTTCCTCACACTATCCTGCTTAGACAGGGGTTGAAAAGCTCTGTTCACTGGTTACAGCAGCAACTGTCCTGCTGCTCACACAGCTTTTTCCTACCTTCCCACCCTCACCATCTCTGCTGAGGCAGCCCTGTGCCATGGCAGGTGTCTCGGGGTTGCAGTGAGGACACCGGCAGCACAAGCTCTCAGTGAAGCCTGAAAAGCAGGACTAGCCCCACATGTTTTCTGTGTGGGCTAGAGCCATGCACAAAGTGCTGTGATGGACAAAGAGGGCACAGTACAGTCATGCCAATACCTGGAGAGAAGTTCTTTGTGGAGGTGCTCTGCCTGTCTCTGGCTCTGTAGTGTTTCCCTCAGCAGCCTGCCTCTGCTCTGTGTAGGCCATGCGGGGGTGTGGGTATTCTGACATTTATTTTCAAGGCAGAGGAGTTCAAGAGCATCTGAGGGACATATTTTGTCTGTGAACAACAGTATATTTTGTCTGTGAACAGCAACAGAGTTATTCCCTCTTTGGAAGGACCTTAAAGGAGACCAAGGGCCAAGTAATTTTGGATGCAGCAGCTATCTGGGGGCTCTTCTGAGCTCAGCCTGTGCTTTATTGGACCATCTCTCCCTTGGTGGACTTCTCTCAACATTTCAGAGCTAAAAGCCTGGCAGCATCATGCAGTCTACAGGACCCAGAATGATTTAAGTAGTTAGGCCTGTGATCTCTCACAGTGGCAGGTTGGAGCATTAGACTGAGTTCAACTTTCCCAGGGGATCAGTCTACCTGAAGGATGATTTGCTCACAGACAAGCTGGGCTAGGAGGCTTGTGAGCACTGCTGCAACCAGCTCAGCCAGCTGACTTTGCATAGGATTGACCTAGGAGCACCCACATGGATTGTCCCGTGTGCCAGACACGGCAATGGGTGGCTGTGGAGGGCTACTGGAACTGAGTGAATACAGGTCAATGATGGGATCGGGACTGAGAAAAGTACTCTTTATCCATATACTTGGACAGCAAATAAAAAATCCATTCAGGAAGCTAAGAAGCAAATTTACCTCTAGAATGACCGAGATAGCAGGTACTAGTGCAAAATCAAAGGGGTTTGCCCAAGAAATACAATATTATTGATCCCAAGGGGAACAGGGAGTGCCTGTAGTGCAGTCTTGAAACTGAGGTTCCCAGCGAGCTGCTCTCGCACACATGCCCCAGAGATCTTGGAGTAAGAAGCACGGGGAAGCAGCAGGAGGAGGAAGGAGCTGCATTTAACTGGCAGATCTTTGTAGTGGAATTCCATTCCCAACTCCCCCAGCAGAGTCCCACTGCTGCTCTCACAAAGTGTGCTTCGAGGAGCACAGCACAATGCATCCATCGGCCAGGCATTCATCCCACCTGGGCCTCCTGCCGCGATGTGGCGAGCAGCACTTTGAATCAGGCAACATTAAAATAAGAGAGATCCACTTTTCCATTGACATCAGCAAAAGAAAAAAAAAATTAAAAAAAAAAAAAAAAAAAAAAAAAAGAGGAAAAGAAAAAAGAAGAAGATGACACCAATTGAACCCAATGGGCTAAATAGCATCTTTCACTCAGTTTTCTATGGGCTCACAAAACTAAGGGAGAAAATTGAAATCTGTCTCTTTCTGTCTCCTTTTCTTCCTTTTCTTGTAATAATTCCTGGTATGCAAGGCCTTGTGCCAGGGCTGGTATTGTGGGTGATGAATCCTGAGTCAGGCGGCGGGGAGGTTTCTGTCCTATCAGCGCACGCTTGCCATGGTTTGGGATAATGTGCCTGCGGCTTGTCAGGTGCTGATGGGGAGCAGGAGGGGTGGGGGGATGAATGCATTTTTGATTGCTATAATTGCCACAGATTGGGTGCTTGAGAGGAGCTAATTAACAAGGAGGCTATGGGCGGATTATACTTGCAGAACAGAATCCCATGCAGATCCTTTCCCTTTGTGCCACATGTATGAGATCATTGGTAGGTGATTATGGCTGTGAATACGGTGCTAATTTACTTTGCACGTCTGACGAAAATCCTGTACATAATAAAACGCGGAGGCAACTCAAAGTAGCCCAGTTCAGAGGGGAAGGACGGCCTTGCTGCTAAAACACTGAACCCAGAGCTAAGCTCCTGAGGTCTCCTACTTTCCCTAAGTAACCGTGGGTGTGTGACAGCTCTTCCCCCTGCCTCAGTTTCCCTCTGTACCAAAGGGAGAAGGTACTGTGGATGTTTGCGAGGCACTGTGCACCCTGTCAGGGAAGATGCTGTAAAGGAAAGAACAGAAATATCATCATACCACGGGAGCAGATCAGACAGCGCAGCAAAAATAGCAGCCAGAATGCTGTGCACTTGGAAAAAATACACGTCTTCGTGAGGATTCTTGCTTTCAGAAGAAAGGAATGTAAGCAGTAGCTCCAGCTGTTTCTGCAGCCTTGGGATTAGGAAGAACTGACCATCCTGGTCTCGCCTCTCTAACCTTGTCTTACCATCATGTCTCCTACATTCTCACAGGCTTCCTGGTGCCCTGAGGGAAAAAAGGGATCAAAGGTTTCTCCTTAAACATAGCCCTCATCCAGCTGGGCTGGGGTTTAACCCAGTCTCTGACTTCAGGGCAAGGCTACACTTGTTTTCCCCTGGTATCTGGGCACTCATAGTGTCTGAAAATCAGGAATTATCCTGTAGATTCTGTGCCAACACACAGCTGGAACATCACCAGCTAGGCAGGGAGAAGAGTTACTGGCAATGGATGCTGAGCATCCATCCATCCATCCATCCATCCATCCATCCATCCATCCATCCATCCATCCATCCATCCGCATCCATCCACCCACCCATCCATCCCTCTTTTTGTCCCTGCAGGTTTTAAGAATTGGTTAAACTGCAATACCCATCTTTATTTGGAGAGCTGGTGAAGGGTTTGCTCAGGGTCCTTTCACTGCTGTCAGTGCTGGTGGGAGTTAGACCGGACAAGCCTGCAGGGCTTTGGTTTTTCCAAGCAGGAACACTTTGCTGGGAATCAGGCAGCTTGATTAAGTACTGGTAGACTTTTTTAGAAAGTTGCAGTATTCCTCACAAATAAATCACATCTTTACATTCAAAAATGGAAGTGATATTTATAGTATTGGATAATTTTCACTTGAAATATTTTCTGCATTTTTCAATGGAATTTTTTTTTGGTGGGGGGCATTAAAGTCAGCATTTTCAGAGGAAAGGAAACAAAACCATTTTCCAACCTTTTTTCCTTTAAAGTCAGCATTTTGGATTCCAAATTATATAGAGGGGTTTAGACCTTTTCCTTCCTCAGATCATTTTAGCATAGTCTTTTTTTTTATTAAGGCTACTGTTTCCATAATAATGGCTACCCGTTGATCCCAAAATTAAAATATCACTTGCAGATCTCCTAATAAGAATACAGTATTTCATAATATTTCCTTAGTTTTATTTCATTTTGTGCTTATTTACTGTGCTCTGGATGATAACTCCTAGAAAACAAAACTCCACAGCCAGCTTTCTCCTACAGTCAAGAACTACTCACCTAAATTTTACATTTAAATTAATCAAGACCAAGAGAGAAAGCAATCTGTCTGCAGGTTTAAAAGGACTTTCAATGTTGGACTCATTTCAACAACAGGAAAGTGTTTTCTTCCAGAAAAAAAAGCTCAAGAGGTGTAAAAATGGATTTCCACTTCTGTCGTGACTGAATTTGAGAAGAACAATCCATGAATGAGAAAGAATTGTTCTGCTGAGGGAAGAGGCTGCTGCCTATTAGCAATCTGGGCTGCTGGAGTCCGGGGAGATAAACTGGAGAGGAAATACTTCATTTACTGAGAGACAGGATTGACTGTCTGTGAATGCTTTCAGACAAGGTAACAATTGAACCTTGCCTCTGTGGAGCTCCTCCATCCTACAGTTATGAGCACAGAACATCTGTGGACTGTGTCTCACTGCAGAAAGGAAGAGTAGCCTAAAACATGAAATACAGAGAAAGGAAAATGCAGCCAGGATAAAACCCTCTTCTGAGAAGGAACTCCAGTTTCTTGCCAAAGCAGCCATTTGTGATACTCTGGTCCAGGTCCCAGTTTTACTGCTGTCCATTTTCTGACAATGTCTCAACCCCAGGTTTTGGTTTGGACCACTTCAAACAATGTCCCTCATTGTGCTAAAGTTTCTCTCTTTCAACAAACACTCCATTCTTCTTCTCATCCCCTTAGCAAAATATTTTCCATCCTTCCACGTCAAACTCTGGATATTTGCCTTTGGAAAGTTGGAGGGTGGAGCAGATGGAAGGCAGGGATCAAACCCAAAACCATGGAGTCACTTCCAAAGACAAAGCAGTGGGAAGCTCAGCGGGACAGGGGAAATGGGTAGAAAAAGGACACTTAAGAGGATGGCATAAGGGTGTTGGCCTTTTTTAATCACTCATATTGAAACATTGGCATGATTTTCCCTAATTTCTATTCAAAATACATATCTCTGGTGCTGGGGAGAGACAGGTTGTCACAGATGTGGAACAAGCAAGGTAGAGATACTGGCAGAGCACACTGCTGAAGGATCAACATTAGCATATTGGCATTTGGGCTGACACCTTATCTTGGGCTGACTTCTGAATGAAAAGTAATTCCAGGTACTCTCCTTCTCCTGGAGCAGTCTGTTACTCTATTATTAAGACTGACTTTTGTCCTGTTGAGTTCTGCTTTCCCTCACTGAGTGACCAGAGAGGCCAAGTCCTGCTTGGGGAGAGGAGGGGGCAATGGTGGAGGCCCAGCCTTGTCTCCCACAGCAGTGGCAGGTACTGAGTTACGGGGGTGGCTGATAAGGGACAGAAGGGGAGCAGAAGAAAGGTCCAGTGATGAATTTGGCACGGGCAGAAGTGCTATCCAGGCATGCAGGCTGGCAGTGCTGGAGTGCACAGCCCAGATAACAAAGCATTGTCCCCATGTGACCACCTCCCCCACGATGTCAGGGTGCTGCTGTCCCCTCTGTCACTGCCCCGCATCCCCATCCCCAGACATGGCTCCTGGGGGAGGCCAAACTGCTGCTCCAGCTCTGGGTCCCCCTCTCCAGTCCCCCGTCATGTGTAGACACCATTTCTCCCTGCTGACAGCTCTCCCTGTGAGATTCTGCTTCTACAAAGGGCTCTTGTCCCTCCCATCTTTAAATAGAGTCCCATTAAATACTATAAAGTATTTATTTGCCAATGGGTAAAATGAGCAGGTTTCTTTATGCCTGCAATGATCATTAATGAAACTTTAGGGTCCCTGTTGGGACCATGGAGCAGAATAAATGACCTCCTGCTAGTCATCATCCCCCTGGCTTCTAGGACCAGAAATGATCCAGCTTCATTTAAGGAAAATCAGATTAAAAACAGATTAAAGTAAAAGCACCTCATGCCCCTGTTCTGATTTAACTGTGATGAAAAACAGACCATGGAGTAACTTTATAATGGGAGGAAGCTCATTTAAATATTCCCCTCCCAACAGAAAGAGATTTAAGAATTAAATGAATGAGGAGATTTTCCTTTTAATGAGATTAGCCTTTTATAATTGCTCATTATGGACCACTCTAGAGATTTGGAAGAAAAAAAAAGTTATACAACATACCTGGAAAACACTGCATTAGACACCAGCCAACCCTGCCCCTTCACCATCAGTTCCAAAAAGTGAAATTCAAACTAGTTTCTACTTACAAATCACTCATCTCAAGTGGCTCCAGCTCCTCCAGATCCTCTCTGCAATTACTGGCTTTGTAAAGAAAGTGAAACAGAGGTTTGAGATTAGCAAGCCTTAATACATTTGCTAAAAATTCTCCCCTTTTCCCATGGAAACACATTTATTTTTGACTGTCAGCTGTCTGGCAAAGCCATGTGATTTCATTTCATCTTTCCAAAATTCAGTCCTACCTAAAATAAAGGCTGGACAGAGCCGCCCCTTCTGGCTTGAAAATGCTGGCCCAATTCAGAGGCACTGTGGGGAGGTTAGACCAGAAGTTTTGTGTCTGAACTTGAAGCATTTGACTCTGAAGTCCCAGCTTTGGACTGTAGAACAATGCCAGAGTGAGGACACATACACATGTATTATTTCATCTGTCTCTGACTGTGATTTATGTTTAATGTCAGGCTCTTTTAGATGAGCTGAAACTAATACTCAGGGCAGGATTTGCTGACAAAATGGGACTGAGCAGCTGTTTGCTCCCATTCCTGTTGACAGCACCAAGCAGCAAAGGAGATCAATGGCTCTCTTTGTTTTCTTCATGTGCTGAGTATTCACAGCAATCAAAGTCTTGCTCCTTCTCCTTATCTCTTCACCTGCAGTAGCTGCAATGGATGGGCCATGCTGGTACACAGGGCTGCAGAATGCATTTGCACCTTTCCCACTGGGGCCCCTAGATGCCTTTCCCTGTTCTGTTACGGTATGAAAAGCTACTAAATGCAGGAAAATACTCCATTCCCTGAAATTTGGCTGCCTGGGAACTGGCCATGTCCTGCTCTCCCTGCAGTCAGAGGGGAAATATGCACTTCCAGAGGATGTTCTGCTCCACTCCAGGAAGGAGTTTCAAGGCAGATGGGATGATGATGTGGCAGGACACCACTTTCTCTTGTCCTGTCCTGCAGGACCAGCTCAGAGCAGACTCCTCATTGTCAGGGCCTGAGGTCCAGAAAGCTGGATCAGGTTTTGAGAAGGCACAATCGAGTGCAACCACACAGTGCAACCACTGGCTGTGGCACTGGGAGCTCAGGCTGGGTGACCACAGCCATGCCCTGGAATGCTCACAGGGAATGGCCAAACCAGCTCACCAAGGCCATCAGACATTTGGCACTTGGCAGTGGTCAATGTCTCAGTGGCTGCTTATCAGGCTTCCAGAGCTGCTCAGCCCATTTCTGTCAAATCATTTGGTTCTCAAGGCAATATTTTATTCCAGTGTCATTTTGTTATCAGAAGTCAAGTCCATTTCTAGAGCCGTCGGTAGTAGTTTAATTTGATTTATACTTCTTTTCCATATTTTCAAGGCAAACAGACAGTTTTCAAAGCATCTCTTCTACCCACTGACTGCATTTCCTTGCAAATCTGTGCTGGTACCAGAACGAGGCAGAAAGGGAAAAGTGTCATTACTGAATCCAACCTCTCATTCCCATCCACCCACCATCAGATACTGTGTGCTCCCTTCCATCTCATCAGGGCTTTGGAGATAAAGAGGAACTCAGCCTAACTTTGGCCTTGAATGCATACAAATAGGCTTTATGTTAATATTTGCAAATAGCTTCTCAGAGGAGCAAGATATTTCCCAAGCTTCCCATCTTCTGGGGTTCTCCAGGCAATGGAGTGGGACAGATGCAGTCATCAGCACAGACCAGGGATGAGGGCAGAGACAGAAATCACACAGCTGATGGAAAATTTAGAAGCCCTGTGAGGTCTTGGCACTCCAGAGCACTCTGTGGGCAGCCTCCTGAGTGGGCTTGGGCAATATTATCTGCTGAATCAAGAGGGGTGTTTTTGTTGAAAACCATACCTTCAGGAGGGCCAGAGCTATTTGAGAATTCAGGTCAACGCAGCAAGGAGTTTTGGCGAAAACAAAAGGATGGTGTTTTGAGACAGAATGTCAAAACATATTCTCTATGTTTCTTCCCCCATTACAAAGTAATTTTTTTTTTCTTCAAAAATTGCCCTAATTTTCTGGAGACACTAAAACAAAACACAGACAAAGAAATCCATCTGTGCAGGACAGAGTGAAGATGGGGGCTGACTGGAACCCACATTTTCCTATCTTTGCTTTCACTCAGGGAACATGGAGGGCTCAGTGAGAAGGGGCTGCTCTCATAAAGAACTAAAATAACCCCTTTTATCTCACCCAGATCATTCTCCACAGACAGACACTGACCTTCCCATGCTGTTAGTGAGACACCTCCTCCCCCGGAGCAGGTAAGGATGGAGTAGCTGGGACAACATCCTGTCAAACACTCCTGTAGCTAAGCCTCCAGGGTGTGCATACAGGCTGTTTGGAGGCTCCAGATCACCTTTTGTTTCTGGCAAAGAGAAGGAATTTTCATGTTCCTTGCTGGGTTGGCAGGGTCCTACCCCCTGCCCTGCTCCCTTAGCTGGCTGCCTGGTGACCGACACCTCTGCTGGCCCCAGCCCCATTGCATGGCAAAGGAGAGCCTTTCACTCCTCCCATGCTGTCACCCTGGCACCATCTACCCCTGCCAGAGACGTGGAAATAAAAATAATAAACAAAGCAACCAACACGGCATGTGGAGGCTAATGTACCATAATGCTCTGAAACACAGGCAGCTGCTGCCTCATGCTGAGCACAGAGGATGTGTTTGAAAAATGTATCTTCCTCTGACAGCAGTTATTTCAACATTATCTTTCTCTTTTTTTACTTCAAATAAGACATTTGCTTTCCCCCAGCTCTTAATCTCCATATAGAGAAGAGCAGAGGGCAGTGGGGAAAGGCAGGGAAATTACACTTTTTAACATAGCCTAGGCTGGTGGGATTTAAATCATGAGAAAACAAATGGAATTTAACTGCCTGGCTGAAGTCACATTCATGTTGTGGGTATTTATGGCAATCATCACTAACAACAGGAAGAGATTAGATGTTGCTGAGAGCCTGAGTGCTGTCTGGGGAGCAGGGACCGACTCTGTCAATGTGTGTGATCTTAAAAGCAAGGACGGGGATGTGTGCCTGTACACACACATCCCTGCAGGTACCCAGGTGTGTGGGGGATTGTGCTTCGTCCCTGTGTTCAGTGGCCATTCCAGAAAGGCCTTTACTGGGCAACATCAATTTCACACTTTAATCTCAACTTCCACCTGAGATTTGATGAAGAAAAGGGAGCTCATTTTATTGGAACTGGCAGAGAGTGACTATAAGATTAACTCCAAATGTAGATGTGGGTGTACATTAAACATCTCCACCAGCAGAGACGTGTGCTCATTTTCTAGCTAAGAGTGAGTCTAAATAGGAACTGTAATGGATATGGAGAGGCTTCTGAGACTGGAAAGGCAGTTTATCTCAGATCTCAGAGCAAGCTGTTTGTCTAGTTGACACATGCAAACACTGCTTAGGGTGTGCAAAGTGTTGTACAGTCAGAGAACCTCACCTCTAGCAACTGCCCCAGGAGCCAGGTGAGCACACAGCATCTTGTCCCTGTCCCCATGCTTGGAATGGGTCAAGACCCAGATTGTCCTTTCCCTGCAATGTAGATTTGACCAGGAATGCAGCAGCTCCCAAATACTGACTGCTGGTATTTTACTAACCTGAGCATGTGCCCCAGCCAGCAGAACCCTAACGGGTCAGTTCCCCAACAAAACCATCTCATCCTTACTCTAGGAAAATAAACCACGAACAGCCAGAACCACTAAATTGTTTCAAAGGATAAAATTCACTCAGAAATACCCCTTTTCCAATTCCCAAGCAAACATGTCCATGTTAATAAAGCAAAGCGCTCTCACCCAGAACAGCTCCAGCAGGAAAAAGCATTTTAATGGACTGACTGGGAGGGAAAATTGACTTACAAGAAGAAGAGTCCAGGCTGGGTCCCCTGAGCCTGGGCAGGGGCACGGTTTAGAGACCTGTTTTAATCAAATTGCTTTTAAAGAGCAGAAAGGGAAAAGCTCTCTGACAAATTTGACCTTTGGGCACCTCAGGGATGAAGGCACAAAATGTATGATATACTGGCTCAGAGGAAAGAAAACAGGGTGGGAATAGGAGTCTCATCTTGGGAGTGGAAAGTAAAGGAGGGAAGAGGACAGACAGATCATTTGCTGGCTGGTGGTGTTGGATTCAGACCCATCTCAAGGTTCCAAATGGGACCCATAAGTCATCCCCAGTGGGAGCAGCATCAGCCAGCTTCCTGCTATGATCTTACTCCATGCTTGGGTTTATTTGTGTTGGAGGTTCTGCAAGGAAAGACCGCCATGAGAACTCACTGCACCTGGGGGAAACCAAACAAAATAATTAGCAACAATGTCAATGAAAATAAATTAAACATGCACCAAAGGAATGGGAACTCTCCACTGCCCACCTCAGCCCCCTGAACAGCACTTCACAGTGGGGAGGCTGGAGACAGTGGCTGGTTTAAAACTCTCTGGTGCAACGTGGATATGGAAATCCCAGAGGCACCAAGCACATCTGCCCAGATGGGAAAATCAGAAGTTACAGCACTTGGGTGGTATGATAAGTCATTTTTTTGCACCCCAAAAAGCAACTCAATTGTGGGAGGAATGTGTCAGTTGTAATTTTGCAACTTAATGAAATAAATCAGCCAGATGGAAAGACGATATGAAGATGAGCCCACACAGTCTCGTGGGAACACAAAGGCCACATGAAGCCAGCTGCTGGGAAATCAAGAGCTTGTCTGGAAGACTTGGGAGCCCCCTTTGTGGTAATGACAATGAATTTCCCAAGTGAGGAAGCATCTTTGAACTTTCCCCAGCCACTGGGGCTGAGGTTTCAGGAACACATGGCCACAGAGCCTCAAAAGGGCAGTGATATCAGGGGACTGTTCTGCTCCTCACCTGCTGGGATGTTTCCTAAGGGGAGCAAGACCTGAAAACCTAGGAGGTTGAATTTTTTAGGATGAGCAGGGAGCAGCAGCAGGAAAAGCCAGAGCTATGCAGAAAGGTGGGGAGAAATGGCATGGGTTAACCCTGCAAAGCCAAGGAGACACTGCTGTCAACTGAGTAAACCCAGACCTGAAGAGTCAGAGTAAGATTTGGCAAACTGTTGTCACATAAAGGAGGTAGAAAATGCATGGGTTAAATAAGGAGCACCTTTCCACAGCAAAAGCCCAAGACAGAATATCCTTTGGCCGAGGAAATGGAATGCTGCCATCCTAAAATAAACCCCAAAGGTCCACAGCACCCAGCGCTGCAGAAAGGAGACTTTACAGCAGCAAATTGATTTCCAGAGGCTCCCTCATTAATTTTCATGGCACCCAGAATGTGGTTTTAGAACAAGCAGAATTATTAATGTTCAAAGTTACCCAAGCACTGTCGGGAGCACAAGGCCCTCTGAGAGTCAAAGCAGGGCTGACAAACTGAGGAAGAAAAAGCCAGAATTGAGAAAATGCATTCTTCAGGGTTCAGTGGGGCTTGTCCTTGGAGGCAGGCAGAGGGAGAAAAGCAGGAACCTTGGAGAAAAGGTCCTGTGCTCCCTTGATGGTTCTGCTGTTTGGAAGGAATAAAATATAACAGACACTTAGCTTTTAAAAGGAGAGAAAATTGTCTAATTGCACTAATTCAGGGCTGCCCTGCTTCTGAGCCACCCTGGACTTTCAGGGAGTGGGACAGCAGGCACTTAAGGAGGGCAAAATATTCATAAGGGGTAGAGCTCACCACTTGCTGGCAGCACTGCTCTTGCTCTTGAAATCACATCTGAGCTTCAGTGACATTCCAGCTAATTAACAAGAAAGCCAGCCCAGGTCTCCCTGATTGAAGTATTGGTCCTGGACAGACGTAAGTCAGTATCCCAAAACCGTCCTAAATTATCTCCTGGCTCACAGGGAAGGGAGGATGGGAGCCTTATAGCTGCAAAGGTGTCTCTGTCTAGCTTTCCTCCTCCTGTTTTTGCACACAGAGCCTCATTCCCAGGCACCTCAGTGCTTCTGGGCTGCCCCATGCCCACAGCCTCCTCCTGCCTGCCCCCAGCTATTCCTAATCCCAGGCACTTCTTTGCATCTCCAAACACAAGACCCAGCCATGGCGAGCTGAAGGATTTTGCTGTGCCAGGAGATACTCTTTGGCTGGCACCACATCGCCTCTGATCTCGCCCTGTTGGAGCAAGAGAAAATAAGTACCATTTGTTAACATGCCAATCGTTCTTTACACTGGCTGATTAAAAAATAATTACCCGCAGCCATTATTGAGCACTCTTGCAAATGAGCTGTGGGAAGCTGTGACCGTGTGCTTAGCACACAGTGTGTCTTGCTTGTTTCAATATTATTTTAATTAAGTATCTGGGTAAAAGGCCTTTCTAATGTAACTTTCTTTTCATAAGCAGAGAGCGGGGCTCCGTGCTTGGCTGAGCGGTGACGGACTGCTAGAGCCCGGCATCGCTCCAGGCTGCTCCCACTCTGGTGACACAGTGGGACACGCTGCTCATTGGAATTCGAGAGGACTAATCTTAGGCAGACCCATGATGGGAAGAGAGCTCTCTCTACCCTAGGGACATGGACACAGCATGAGCTGTGATAGCTCTGACAGCTCATCACCCTGAGACCAACCAGCCTGGACCACCTGGCTTGGTCTGGGATGTGGACAGGATGGAGATGGTGACCCAGGACATCCTCTGTGGATGAGGGACTTTGGGCCACCTCTCCTGCTGGCACATGGGACCAGAGGAGAGCTGGGACCCTCAGCCAGGGGAGAGGAGAAGATCTCAGTCAGAAGAGCTCTGTGGGAGTTTCATCCCACAACAGGACTGCAGACCTCCAGCACAGCTCCATTTGCCAGGGACTTCTTTTTATTCTTTCCACAAAAGATTTTGCAAAGGGAAAAACAGAAGAGGTGGAGGAAAACCCACGTGTTCTGGTCGCCCATCCACCTCCTGTAGCTGCCTTTGTGCATGACTCAAAGCAGTCACATCAGACAATACCACCTCTTTCTTATTTACATGTTTTCCACTTTCTGCATCCCAGCTGGAGCTGTAGTTAGCAGAGCACATGGCCACCATCCATTATTTTGGGGGGTGTTTGCTCTTTCACATCAGCTTACATTCTCTCACGTAACATTTAAGCTGCAGCACTGGTATCAATTGTCTGTTGTTTGCAAGCAAATTAACCCAACAAACAGATTTCAGATCCTCAGCTGGTGTAGAATGAACATGACACTGGAGAAATTGAATTACTGCACAGGTTCAAGCAGCACAAAACAGCCCTAGAACTTCTTGATCTTTCTCTTATCAGGTGAAATTCCCTCTCCAGATATTTCTAGTGGGATAAAAAGAAGGCCCTGAGCAGGTGCACTCTGAAGTCTCTCTCAGACCTGGCAACAGGGAATTGAAGCTGTTGCTGAGGCCTGGGTTGGGTCCCAGTGACAGATTCTGTTTTAGGAGATGCAAAACCTGGGGATAAATGAGATTATTCAACACAAAAGGATGTTTTTTCACAATGATAATGATTAGCCATTGGAATAATCTTCTCAGTGGCAGATTTCTCATCACTGGGCACTTTTAAATTCAGCTGGAGACAGAGCCAGGCCATCTTGTCTGGGCTGTGGACGTTGGACCAGATAATCCCTGAGGTTCCTTCCCTGCTATTCTGTGAAGTTGTGGAGAAAGGTGCAGCCACAACATAACAGACTCTCATCACTTGGTGAGCCTGCAGCAGGATGGATAAATGATCTCTGACTGATTCTTTCAGAGTGAGACCAGTCATGTTCTACTCCTGGGGCAACACAGCAATAACACGGCTTTTTGATCAAATGGACACTTAACATTTCCCCAGACAATTCCTCTCTGTGAGTTGAGAAGTGCAGTAATTCCAATAGACACTCCAGCAACCTGAAACCCTGAGCTTCAGACTTTGAACAGACTAAATAAAAATCAGAGGGCTTTTCTCTTGCTTCAACAAAAACATATGTTCTCACCAGACGTTTTTGATGGGAAAAAAATAACACATTTCCCAAACAGCTCTAGTTACTGCCGGCAACTTCATTTCCCATCTCAGGCACTGCTGTGGCAGGAATGTAAAAAGCAGAATTGATTAGACCAGATTAGGTTAGATAGGGAGCCTGGTGATGAAAAGCTGCTGCTGCTCTCTTTGCGTCCATTCTGGGCCATTAGCAACCTCCATCCCTGTCACCCAGGGATGCTGCCCCATTGCTGAATTCTGCTCTAAGTAGCTATTCCATGTCTCTCAATTTCTCCCTGCAGTCTCTGTTTTCAATCACATTTTGCTCCCATGTGTCCTTCCCCCACTAGAGGTGGAGCTCCAAAAAAATGGCAAGGAATTTCTGTACATACAATTTGGCAACACACTTTGAGATCCCTTGGGATAAAGATTGCTAGATTGGTCCACTTTACTATCACAAGGATGATGATGACGATCCATTTTCCTCTGAAAGCCTTTTTTTGTTTTGTTGGGGGTTTTTTATTATTTTTTTTCCTTTTCTTTTAATGCAATAACACTTCCTTGTAGCTTCCCCAGGGAAATCGATCTTTCCAGTGTAGCTTCACACTAGGTCACCTACAGCTTATTTGCACCCTATCAAATAAGCTGGAAAGAGCCATTTTATCAGCCCCTCCTGTCTTCAGCATAAAACTACTATATCTTATTTGCCAGTGCATTAAGCTGGCTGAGAGTGGAGCAGGTTGTGGATGCAGTGCAGTTTGCTCTAACTCTCTCTGTTTTTTTCTTTTTTTTTTTTCCTTTCCTTGGATAATTTCACAGTCCATTAGTTTCCTGTAGCTGCTTCCCACATCACCATGGTGTACGAGCTTCCCTCTCCCTGCCACAGGCACCGGGCAGAATACACATGTAGCTGCCACACTTGCTCCAGGGGCACGGGAGAAGCAGCTCAGCCGTGTCCAGGGCGGTGCAGAGCAGGATCCCCAGGGATTCTGATGTCCAGAACAGCCAGCACACACCACACAGAGGTGCGGAAGGGCTGAGCTGAGTGAGCTGAGTCCTCAGTAGGTGAGGTCTGGTCCAGACTGACACTGTCCCAGCACACTGTGCTTTACCTGACACCCATCTGGCACCCACTGCCTAGAAAATGGGAGAAGGATTAGAGGGGGTTTTCCCACCACTGTTTTCCCACCATCCAGCCCTTCAGCTGCAGCAGGAGCTGGAGCATCCCATCACAATCCCCGGCCAGAGCAACCTCTGGGCTGCCCCAGCTCACCCTGAGGAGGCAACAAACAGGTCCAGGGCACCACAACACTTGCAAAGAGAGCAGCTGAAGCCTCATTAAGACTCCTGCTCTGGAAGACACAGTTTAATGTCTCTTATTTTTAAATCACCTGGAGAAAAAAATAAACAAAACCTGTGCATGAGGATTTTGCAGCTGCATTTCACTGTTTGGCTCTCAAACATGCAGATTTGGGGAACCGCTTGCCAACAGTGAAGTCTGTGCTCAGAAGATGTGAGTCTGCATTTTCAGGGAGAGACTTCCCTGTCCCTCATGGAAAGGCTGGGGGCAGCAGAGTGAGCAGCCCCCTGGACAGGTGTGGTGTGGGTGGAGGGGACTGATGAAATTGGTGTCGCTCCAAAACAACAGCTTTTACTTGGAGTTCACTTTCTCCCTCTAACAACTGAACCTAGGGAAGAAAACAAAAGGGGGCCAGAGCAGTGAATCCTTCAGGGAAAGGATAAAAATAAACAAAACAAAACAAACAAATTAAAAAAAAAAACAAAACCAAAAAACACTCCAAACAACCCTCAACAAAACAAAGGAAGGGAGGGGGGAGATCTGATGGGTCTAACACACAAAGAAATGTTATTCACAGGCATTATTGATTAAGTTTTCCTCACCAACACATACATAAATACTTATCTCTCAAATGAATAAGAGGCTCTGTAATGCTGGAGGGAAGGAGGAAAAAGATTATTGAAAACATGAGGGTCAGAGAAGCATCCGGCTGCAACAGATGCACTGAGAAGATAAACGAAGATGTCTTTGTCAACACATTGGTCTGCCAAAGACCAAATGTGACAGAAGGCAGAGACTTTCAGGTACTGGAAACCGTGCTTGGACTTTGATAACAATGAAATAGAGACCATGGAGCAGACCCTCACCCGGGCTAATTCAGTGCAGAAGCTTCATCACAGGGCAGCCACATTAATTTACATCACCTGAGCATCCTGCTGGATCTGGACAACGCAGCTCATTAGCAGCAGGGCAGAAGCAGAGATTTATGACAACCTCTGTAGGGCACAGGAGAAAAGAGAAGAGCAGCAATGAATGAGATCAAAGGAGAAACAGAGGAGCGGTGGCTCTGACCCCAAACCTGCCTGACTCCCTGGGAACCCTCCCTCCCCAGCACTGCCTTGCCTGGTGCCACACGGTGGAGCACACAGCTGTTCCTGGGATGGTTGGGACATCGAGGGACTGTGCCAGATCCAGGGACACCAGACCTGGCCCATGAGCCACCCCAGTGTCACGTGTGGCACCGTGCAAACCAGGGCTGGGACCCACACACCCCCCTCAAATGAGAGGGAGCAGAGGAAGGTTTGGTGCTGAGCATTTGGGGATGTCAGCCCAGAAGCTCTTGAGCCAGCTGTAGGCTATGAAAGACCATCAGGATAATCTGTTCTGGCATCCAGCATCCCCATGGGATGCATCCTGCCTGGAATTCACGTCTTCATCACCATGGCTTTCTCTCAGGACTGCAGGATTGTCTCAGGGATATTTCCAACCCACTCAGCACAGCTCAGGTTTTACCTTTCTACAGCTACATCTCTGCATCTGCCACCATGCAGGGCAGAAATGCCTGGACCATACAGGCAGGATTTTTGTTGAATAGGACATTGCAGTGGGTGTGTCAATAATGAAGTTAAGAAGTCAGCTTCCCCCAGCACAGTGATTTAGCAAAGGGGTGCTGGGCTTGCAGAGGTGCGTGAGTGCAGGATTGAGGGTGCATGTGCAGCTGGAGACACTACAGTGCTCCCAGAACTGGTGCTGGTGCTTCAGGTCCCGGCCATCAGCTCTGCCCAGCTGTTCCCAAAATCGGGTCCCCCCCAGGCTCTCCCAGCAGATCTGCAGATTTTGCTGTTATTACACACACACAGACACACACAGACACACAGACACACGGACACACACACAGACACACACACGCACACAGACACACACACACACACGGACACACACACACACACACACACACACACAGAGGGTGCCCTGCCCTCTTTCGTGGCAGCAGCCACAGACAGGCACTGGTCTGTCTGTGATAAGGTCTCCCACTCATCTTCTCGTACCTCAGCTCCTCTGCCTGTGAGCAGGAACACAAGGTCACAGGTTTGCTGCGACACCTGCCAGTAGAAGAAAGGAAAAAAACAAACTTCAGGTCCTCTCCTGTTCCTCCAGCACAGGCAGCAAAGGAGCCGCTACCCCGAGGAGTGGAAGCTCAGGAGCTGGAGCAGGGCAGCCTCTAGTGGCTGCAAGCCAGGAGATGCGGTCCCAAACCCGTGTGGAGGGATGTTTGCTCCCCACAGCATCCACCTGTGCTGTGCATCGCCCCATAGCCCAGAAATATGTGTCCTTGGGTTCCCCCTCCCTCGTTTACATTCCTGCCTCCCTGCTGCCACAGCCACCTCTCAGGTGCCACTTCCTGCTCCCCCAAACACCTCTGACCCCCACTCTGCCCAAGCAGCCAGAGGTGCCAAGAGGCACGTCCCAGACCTCCCAGATGTGCCACCCATGTCCACAGCAGCTGTAGCATGCCTGGAAATGCCCAGCAGAGATTTGGACATAGAGCTAATTGTGGGTAGCTGTTGGATCTGCAGCTGTCCAAGTGCTGGAGCTGGCTGGGACAGTGAATCCATCCAAATTCATTAATGTTCCATTTGGAGAAGCCTGGCCTTTTCTCCTGCAGGGAGCTCTGGCCCTAGGGGATGCCCAGGGGCCTGCACTGCGTGGGGAAGTTCTCCTCAGGAGCTCTGCTGACCAGTCCTAATCCAAACACTACATCTATGGCCAGAATCACAAATGCCTCCTTTGCTGGCTTGAACTCCCTCTGTCAACAAAGCTTTGTCTTCCAGGTCAAAGATTCATGGTCTAAAGTCATCCCAGGCCTTCAGCTTCCCCTCCCCCAGGACTTAAAAATGAGTAGAACAACCAAGAAGGACAAAAAATCTCCTGGCTGCCTCCAACAGCCTTTTGGCTTCACCTCAGCATATCCTCACTCCCTGCCTCATCCCAGCTTTACTGGTGAGTCAGAGCTCTCCATTTAATATCTGAGCACTGGGGACCAGGAAGGCAAACAGGAATCAGGGTGTTTGTGGGACATATCAAAGGACAGGCATCCAGACAGACAAACATAAATCTGCAGATAAGGAATAACGAGAGTTATTTACAGCAAATAACAAATGTTGGACAAAACATTTTCCTGACCATGTTTTTCAGGGTGTGAGTGGTAAAGGAGCACAGCATCAGTGCAACAGGCTGCCTGACTACTGGCTGTCAACTCTGCAAGCAATTTAAACACAGTTTATGTCAACACATTTTTAAAATGGAAAAGGGGTGGGGAGGGAAACCAAGCAAAGAGGTGATACTTTTGATATTTTAGATGCATGTACCTGTTCCCATTGCAGCTGCTGAGGAACCCAATCTGCCATCAACCTGCCCCACTACACTTCCATTGGAGAGCTCAGTCTGTGACGTAAGATTCAGGGGCATGGCAAGGGTACATCAAAAGTAGAAGCAAGGAAATCCCTTGAGGACTGGTTAATCACTTTCATGAGTGCCAGATTTTCCTCCCCACCTGTGGCTTTGTCTGTTTCACTAGGAGATGCAGTCTCCCAGCTAAGCAGCACAGACAGCCATGCAGAGCATCAGAGACTTTGCTGCTGCTCTGGACATCACATGGAAAGCTCTCAACTGCAGCAGAGCCAGGCTTTGTAGCTTCCAGACACTCAGTATTTAAGTTAAGGGATGAACAGCTCCTAGCCTACATGTTTATGCAGATTGTCATTTCTTAATGAGAAGGAGATGCTCATTAGTGGGTGTCTACAGAGGAGACCCTAATCCTACACAGTGTCTCCTACTTAGGAACAGAAGTCAGACAAACTCAGCTCTGAGATACTGAAAAGAGAGTGAAGCTGATCATTGGTTGGGACTGGATTGTTACAGGGCCGAGAGCATCTCCTGTTACAGGTTTATAGTCCAGACAAGCTGGGCTGCATCCGTGGAACATGGATCACTTGGCCAGAAGCAGTCAGGGAGCATCGACATATCAGACTAATTTTTGCTTCCTCCTGCTGAATATCATCTTGTTTCTTTTGACTGTTTCTCCCTTTTTCTGGAGGGGGCAAAAGAATGGATAGAATTTCCCCCAGAGACTGCTGGGATTATTTCTTAAACCCCAGCTCCTTCTTGTTGCTACTTTATAACTATTCTGTTCTGAAATAATCTGTGCTCTCAAAGGTGAGACACTCTGGAGTGACAGGTGACAGAAAATGCATCATAGGCAAGTTAAGGCAGGACAATGCCCAAAACAGCACTGAACAAGTTATGGGGGAGGAGTTGAAAGCAGGACAGGAACGAGATAAAGCCTTTTATCCCCTGCATTCACCAAGACATTTGTCCCTTCTTCATTGAAGCAGGCCTCCTCTGACCAGCAGCACCTGCACCAAAGGAGCTGAGTCCAGCTTCTCCTGGACAGTGTGGATGAGGACAGCAGCTGAGTGGAGTGGGAGGTGTTTTCAGCCAGACTTTTGCCTCCAGGAGCACTCAACATTGTCTGTGCTGGCTCCTCAACACCAAGGCAACGGCAAAATTAATGGCTGTGCTTCTGAATGGGATTTAAACATTAATAATGAAGAGGGGACAAATCTCTGCAAGGCACATTAGCAGCCATCCAGGGCTTCACTTGGCTTAGATGGTTACAAAATGGTGTGTGTGTGTAACACCAGGGTCCTCTTGTGATGGGCATCCACCTGTCAGGAGTGGGATGGAGATGTGAGAGAGCCTGGCAGAATCTTACCTCAGCTGTACCACATGGATCCTGTCTCCACTCCCTTCCCTTTAAGCCACAGTGGGTTGAGGCATTTGGTTTCTCAAGAGCATGGAAAGATTGTGTTAGACCCACACCTCTCCTGATGTTGCACTGCGTTACATCTCACACACAGATTATTTGATATATCCCTAGGGTCTCCTGTCCTTCTGAGGCTGTGTGTTTGGCTGTTTAAAGGCATGGAAATATTTGTCTTGATCAAAACAGGAGAGGGACCAGCGCAGATTTGTTTCCATCAGATCAGCTGGCAAAGCTGTTCAGAGGAAGAGCGGGAATTGCATCCAACTCACCCCATTCATCTGAAAACAGCATGGGGGCACAATAAAATCAGAGAATTGCTGGACAGAGGGTCTGGTGGCTCCCACAACATCTTCCCCTGACGTCAGCACCGAGACCTTCACCCATTCAGTGAGACAAACAACCCACTCACCTTGTTCCTCTGTTCCCAGCAAGTTCAAACTGCAGAGATGCTGCAGACAAATGAGCTCCCCATGAGTCTGGTTTGGTCACAATCAGCTCACACATCCAACACCTTGGTGTCCCCAGACACTGAGACACATTCATTATCTGTACTGAATTGTGGCAGAGGTGTTCAAAGGCACGGCCTCCTGGCCTGAATCTGACAAAGTGTCCTCTGAGTTCTCCTTACTCATTTTCTGGTTGCTGAGCTTCTGAAGCCAATCTCAGGCCACAGTTTTCAAGCTGTGTTCTATGATTATGAGGCATAAAATATCCTGTTTTTTTTTACTCAAAGCTTAGAGTAACAAGAATCTGTCTGAATCCAGATTCCAAAGCTTTGGAACAAATGTCCATTCTTGCAAACATCACAATAAAATTATGTGAGCAAGCGATACTTGAAATAACACCCAATTTATCTTCCTATTTCCCCTGTGTGATTATGGCTTTCATTTTGCTGGGGTAAAGAACCTTGAAAACAAATGAGTCAGTTTGATTTTTGTTTCATGGAGGAGTTCATTTCCTGGCTCCTTTGCTCACTTGCGATGTTCAGCTGACGGTCTGCAGTTCTCTGAAAAATTGAAAGACTTTTGAAATTTTGGGCTCTGTGGGACAGGAGGGTGAGTTCCCAGAAACCACTTTGCACCCTCCAATTCTGCAGTGGCATTCCAGTGCCTGTGGCACCTGAAGCAAAGGAGCACTGCCCTCCCACCTTTCCTTCCCAAAACATCCCCACTGCTGAACTCAACACAAGAGATGACTGAGAGCCTCAAAGTCTAGCAAGATTTACCTGACACATTTAAAGTGTAAATAGCAAATAAACCACCTCAGCACACATGGTGTGCTATGGGGTGGCAGTGGAAGCTTGCAAGCCCTTACTCCTGCCGTGTAACCCTGACCACTGTGAGAACACAACCACAGAGCATCATTTACCCCTGGGAAATTAAAGAGGACAGAGTCTTTCACCTCATCCTGAGGAGCAGCATTGCACCCTTGGTCTCAGGCTTCCTGACTTGTTTTTCAAGGTGACTCAAGGCAGTCCAAGGACTGTGGAACCTTTCCCTTCTCCAGACCTTTGGCTATTTTCCTCCCTCCACTATGTTTGTACTGCAAACAGGAGCCTATCATCCTTGCCAGGAAGTTAATTGTGTCTCAGAGTCAAAAGTGGCACTGAGCACCTCTCTCCATACCTGCAGGAGCAGCCCTCCATATCTCCAGCCAAGGAGGCACTTGAAAACCTCATTCTCCTTCCCCAAATCCTCAGCACTTCTTTTCACCCTTGCAGCACAACCACACACTCACACAGTCTTGCCCCACCCCATGAGGAGATGTGGCCAATTTTGCATTAAAATGAATGTACATACATAGAAGTTCTGATTCAAACACTTTCATTAGATTTAGTCACTGGCTTCCAAACACAAAATGATGGTGACACCAATTCCTCCTCAGCTTGAGTGACTAATTGTCACACAGAGGCAATTAGGCTTAGTTAAATGATCCATGTCCCTTCAAAATAATGGTCTGTCGAACTGCATTCTCCCAAAATAACCTGGGATTGACTTGACAATCAAAATATCTGCTTCTTCAAAATTAATACAAACCCTGAGTTCCTTGTTTCTCCACAGTGCAGCTGCAAAATGAAAGGGTTTCTTCACTGTGCTTGGGGGAGGATGGGCTGCACCAGAGAGGTGTGAACAGGCAGAAGAAAGCATGAAAAAACAACTATCACCAACCACTTGCTGCTGGCAGAACACAGCTGGAATTGAGCTGGATAGAATGCTCTGGCCTTTAGAAAACCTCCATCCAGTCTCCAGCACAAAAACTAGCTGGAATGCAGGAAGATGGAACAGACAGGCATCTCTGGCCACCTCCACCAGACTGTCACAGAGCCCCCAAGCCACCAACATGAGCTTTGCTGGTTGTACTCTGGAGGTAACATTCCATTTCTGGGAGTTCCCCTCTAAAGAAGGCCTGCAGACCAAAAATCTATGGCCCTTGAGGTGATCCTGCAAAATCCAGAGCCCCTTCAGTCCTGAGAAGTGCATGGGCCACCTCATGGAAACACCTTGCACAGAATGCAGCGCTGACAGGACTGTGTGACACTGCCTGCCTTGGGGACAGGGACACTCAGGAGATGGGAGCAGAGTTTCTCCAGGATTCAGACAGCAGATTCCAGAGCAACCTGCACTTCCCCATCCAATATCCTAACCCAGAGCTAATAATGACCAACCCTCAAGTTTGTTACCTGTTGGCCTCCACAGGAATCTCTTACTAATTAAGTATAATGGGTTAATTGGAAGAACCCACACGGACCTCCCTAAGAAGCAAGCCCCAGGAATGAGCTCCCCTCTATCCCTGTGACCCCATACAACCCCATAAGAAGTTTTTTTTCGCACACCAACCTCCATGGGATCCCAGTGAAGAATGTTCTGGCAGTTTAGCTGATTTCTACATCACCCCCAAACTGTGCCAATGCAGTTTCCATCCACTCTGCACAGCTCCCTGCACCCAGCTCTGAACAGGGAATGACAAAGTAATTAGCCATGTTAATGGAAGCAAATATTCCATCCTGCCTGTCTTAATCCCTCCCCCCACCCCCGAGGGCTGATGGCAGAAGGTGCCACAGAGCCATCTAAGCTCAGCTTTTAACTTGTCTGCATCTGCATCCCTCTCACTCACACCCAGCCTTCCACAGACAGCAGACACATGAAGGTGGCTTCTCAGGGACTTTCCCAAGTGGATTCTCACATGCCTCAGGCTGTTAAGTTCACCCCTTGGAGACACCAATTTGGGTATTTCTCTTCCACTCCTCTTTGAACTGAAGAGGAATTTAACATCTTTGAGACTAGCAGCTGGCTAAAGGTGCCTGGTGCTGGGGTGAGAGACAGGAGGCCAAGCCCCTTTGCTCATTCTTGGGACATGAAGCTGGAGAGGAAAGATTTCACATTCAGAGCAAAGTACCACCTGGGAGGTAAGAAGAGTCACTGCCTCCTCCTGAAACATTGGTCCATCCCACACAATTTCCTCCTCCCTGCAACTGCTTAAACCAATGTGGACTGAGGACAGATGTCCCAGGGAGACTGACCCTTATGTTTGTGTGCTGGATGAGCCCTTGCCAGCAGCAGCAGGTGGGGGAGGGATCCCTGAAGTCTGTGTGATGCTGTGCACGTGGCAGAAGGGAGTCAGACCTGATGATGCCACAGGTCTCCAGCTCCTGTTCTTTACAGTGAACTCAGCTGCACAGTCAGTAATGCACAGAAATAGCAACTTACTACTCGGAGAGATTTTTCACCAAACTGTCATTTCATCTGTGACTGTCTTAGCTGATCTGCAAATTATGAGTGTAAAATACCTCTGAAGAGGTGTGGGAATAGAAACAGTTCTCCACTGTAAAACTAAAAAAAAATCACTGACCTTTTAAGGGATAACTGGTTATACATGCTAGTGCTTATAGCATGTTATAATCACTCTCCCCCAGCATCCCCTCCATGTCACAAGGAGATTAATTACTTGTATTTCTCGTTTTTCAGAGAAGAAAACTGGCCTATTGCTTCTTCTCTCTGCTCCACAGGTACCAGCAGCTTTAGCTCTTAGGCTGAATGGATCAATGTGGCCACTTAAGCTCAGGATGGCTGCTTTCAATTTACTCCTAAATCCAAGGCTTCCTTAAAACACATACAGTGGCTCAACCAGGCCTCCTAGCTCTGGGTCTCCAGCCCCTGATACTGTGGGGCTCCTACAAGTTCCCAGACTTCAGCAAGAAGAACCACAGCTCCAAGCACAGATGGAGGTGGGCAGGAAGGTGTTAAACTGGGAGCTGCACTAGCTTTCCCCCTCCTGCAGTGGAGACTTCATCCTTTATTTATGGGACAGCCTTCTCTGGATACAAGACATTTAAATTTTTCAGCAAGGTCTATGTCCCATCACCCAGGGCAGTTTAAATTTTCGCTCATCATGCACAGACATCGGTGCTGGCATCAGCAGGGGGATAGTAATTACAGCAGGAAAAGGATGAAAATAAGAGTCAGTTCTGCAATGATTATCCCCTATGTAAAATGGAATGATGTACATTTTACAGGGTGAAAATGATCAGCCTGTTGCACTCAGCACTGCCTGAAGAGAACAGAGACTTTGAAGGAGCTCCTCATTAAGGTGTTGTCTCAGCCAAGGGACATCGCAGCTGGAAACAGCCACTGAACATGAGAAAGCCCCAGGTAGCAATCAGCTGGTTGTGAGCAGGATGTGACCAACAACTTCTGATTCCTCACCAAAAGGCAGCCCAAGAACAGAAAGTTCTTTGGCACAGGGGTCTCCAAACAGAGCTGTAACCTGGGATGTTTCCATGTAGGGTGCTGACATCTAACTCTTAAAAGCTCAAATTTTCAAAGACTTTTGTCTCTTTTCAAAAAAAGAGGCAGCAGAAGAGTGGTTACAGTCCAGAGGAAGTCCTCAGGCTTGCTGCCTCCTGTCACCAGCCACACCAAGAGCAGAAGCCACCACTGCCTCAGCTGCCAAAAGAGACGATTGCCAGACCATGTCTGCTCAGACAGATTGGTTTTGTGTGTCAGAAAAGGTTCAGGCTCCCAGCAAAAGCTCCTGGGCAATTTGCATGGCTCAATATAACAATTTGCTCATGGATAATGTAATGGGAGAGAGAAGAAATGCTGTCTTGAGCATTAAAGAGGAAAGCTGGTCATTGCCTTGCTGTCCAGGCATCACTCCATGATCATTTTCCCAGATTTGATTTAAGTGTCTGTTATTGCTGGGGGAAGAGACAGACTCTGAGCTGCACAAGGACACGTGCCCAGCCAGAAGGGAGGGTAGAGAGCACAAGGGCTACAATTCCCTCACACACAGCAGGGCTGCCACAAGGACAGAAATGGAACTCCTGAATCACAGCCCCATCCAGGAAACCCCAGCTGCTTTTCCTTGCACTCAAAGCCACCTGCCCCCATCCAGTGGAGCTGCACATTTGTCTCTTTCTCACCTCTCCCAGACACTGCCCCACATTAGAGGGCTGCACATCCACAAGTGCTGTGGATTCCCCGACAACTCAGCCCAGAGGAGTCCTGCACAGAAACTTCTGCTCACAGACCACTGTAGCAGAGGGAAAGGGGATGCCCCTGGGAACCCCATTTGGCATTTCTGGAAGCAGAGGAGGCAAAAACTTTGCTTTTCTTTCATGCACTGCAAGGCCTCTAATTGCACTAGACTGTTTCTATGAGAAGGATGTAATTAAAAGTGAATGGCTCCAAGTCTTTTATCATCATGAATATTAAATAAAGATAAACACTACATCAATATTAATTTAAGCAGAAACAGAAAATGAAAGGCAGGACTCGATCCCAGCTGACACTTCTGCATTTTATAGATGAAATTACGCAGCTGGGGGGTGAAAAGAAGACTCCAAAAACCAACCAAACAAAAAAACCCACAAAACATTTCTGACCTTGGCACAAAGCAGATGGGACAGGCTGGAAGTGACAGCCACCCTGTGCTGTGCCCTCCTTCATCACCCAGTTCCCCAAAGTTAGAGGAAGGTACAGGTCATTCCCAGGCTGACAGTTCCAGCACTAAGGGGCCCAGGAGCTGGGATTCAGCTCAGCTTTGCTCACAGCACTGGTACACAAGTGTTTGTTGCAGTCATCCCATGGATGCAGTCCAAACTGGGAGCTCCCACTGACTACAACCAGAGCCCATTGTGCTCCTGCAGGGTGATCCAAACCCTTTGAGCGGGCAAACCCCTCCCTTTGCAGTCCTCTAATATGTTCAAGATTTTTCTCACTTGGAAATGGATCTAAAGATACATTTTCCATCCAGCTTCTCCTTCTCCATCCCTGCTCACACTTTTTGTTTCTCCTGTCAGCACTTCCCTGGCACTGATGAGACATGAAGCATATCTCACCACCAGCACCTGCTGGAGGCAGCTGGACAGTTCCTCAGTCTCTTGTTGAGGCTGCTGGAGTCTCATCAGCGACCTGTCTGTGTGGGTTTGGTGTCTTTATTGCTGTTTTTAGCATGGTAGCACACAGAATAGCACCCACCTACGCTAGCTATAGACACAGCTTATCCCCTGCACACTGGACCCTCTGGCCTCCACTCATCACCGACTGGCTTTCCCCAGGCAGCCCAGACTGAGAGCTGAACAAAGCTTTGTGAGTCCCAGCTCAGCCCCCACAAGGACTAAAAGACACCATTAAGGAGAAATCGGACACCGCCAGCTTGTGGGGAAGTCCTTGGCAAGTCAAGCCTACATCCTTCTCCTGCAGGAGGTGACAGGCACCCCACCCACACCGACAGGCTTTCCTAAGGACCAGGCACACCTCCCCTCACCCAAACTGCATCCCTCAGCTTTCTGAGCAGCTTCTCACACTCCTGATGGAAACAGCAGAGGAGGGAGACAGAGCAATGGAATCGTGGGGAAAGTCTTCCCAAGGATAACAAAATGACCCTCAGCTTTTCTGTTGCTATTTATGCATTTTCCAACTGGTCTGAAGGCAAAACCAGTGCAGCTGTGTCAGACCAGCGGGCACCATTAACCCCCGGCTTCCAGCCATGCTCAGCACCCTGCTCTGAGATGGGAGCACGCTCCAGGGCCATGCCCCGAGGCTGCAGAGCTTTCCCTGAGGTGTAAAACTGATGTTTAAATTTCTTCTGTTTGTAAACAAGGGCACAATGTGTCTGGGTCGCTGCCTGGCAGTGGCTCAGGCAGACACTGGCTTCAGACTTCTCCTTTCCCCAGCCTGCCCCCTCCTGTCCCCTGCTCTGGGTACCTCTACTCTGCCCCAGAAGTGGCCACGTCCTGGCAGCAACTGAAATCACCTCTGTGCAGTCAATTGGTGATGCTACAAATGTTCAATATCAATTTTTTGTGCTCAAATACACTTCCAAAGAGCTCACTCATGAATGAATAATGCAGAAATTGCTCTCCACAAATTCAGCCCAGGGCACCATCCTTCTCTGCCCACTGCTTCCCTCAGGAGAAAAGCTTCTGCTTTTCCCAAATCCATGGCTCATCATCAGCTGAATTTTTATGTCTTGGAGGGGTCGGTTGGAGCATGAGTAAGAACCAAGGTGTGATTTGAATGGCATTGTAAATGTGGTTGTCCCTGAAAGCACAAGCCACAGCAGATTTTGACAATAACTAACAGCCTATTGCTGAGTCTCATATATCCAGGTGAGCTGTTGAAATCAGCCCCCCACCCCCCCATACTCCTGTCTCCAGCTATGTGATCTATAAGCTGTCTTCACCTCCAGCCTATAGAACAGGTTATGCATTGCCTGCCGTTCTGCACACCTCCTAACGACCTGTGGTGGGTGATTAAGGGGTCCTAATGAGGGCAGAGCTGCTGCTTGTCGATAATCCTCCACAGCAAGACTCACAAAGCCCTCATGAAGAATGACAGCTCCCGAGCTGGTTCAGAGCAGTGCACAGAGGCAGGCAAACAGCTCACAGTCCTCTCCTGCATCCCTCAATCCCCGAGTCCTCTTCTGCAGACAGTCCCCCTGTCTGCGCATAGCCACGAGTTTCCAGTCTTCCTATTGCTGCTCCAGGGGAGGGTGAGTGGAAGGGTTAAATACCCAGACCTTCCTTGGGTGGGATGCTCGGAGGGCCGGGGCAGCTGGCCTTTCAGTTGGCCACATGAGAGGCAGCAGCTCAGGAAGCACATTTACCAGTTGGTGGCACGATGGCCTCGACATTTGTATTGTCATTGTCATTGTGGCTCAGCCCTGGACAGTCGTCCTCACCGTGAGAAATTGGGGTAGGGGACATCAGGCCTCTGCCATGGATGTCACACTGCATGAAAGGTGCAAGGCACACACCCAGCTGTGGCTGTGAGGGGCTGGGGTCTCCTCAGCAGTAACACGGCGTGCACCAGGTTCAAACGATGTGTCTGAGACACCTTCTCCTTCTTGCAATATCCTCATTCTCCTGCCTTGCCTTCCAGCCTTAGCAGCTCCTCGTGAACCCAGCTGCCATGTCCCAGCCCAGAAATGGGAAGCAAGAGGAATGATCTCTGGAGTGACTGGAAGGGCCTACAAACATGTGGGTTTCCATGCTGGCAGCAGCAGTTTCCCCCTGTGGCCAGGAGGAAATGAGTCACTTGGCACAGATGTCTGTATGAGCTGCCTCATCACTGAACCAGCCCCAGCACCAGGGTTTTCCCAGCAGTCTTGGCCTCACCAAGTCCAGAAGCAGTGGAGGTCACCATGACATTTCTCCATACATCAGACCTTCTTTAGTTCATTTTCTTTCCAGGCCATGTTGCTTGAGGTAGCCAACACCGTGAGCACATCACCAGCCTTAAAAATCCATCCCACCACTGGCACAGACAGGGGCCTGAAGCATAAATTTGCACTGGTCATGGCACACATGGGCAGTGTCCCCAGCACCAGTGACACACAGCAAATTGCCTGCCTACCCCTGCTCCACCAAGGACCAAATGGCACCCCCTGGAGCCACCACTCATGACAAATTGCTCCCCAGTCACCATTCTGCTTGGTGCCATTATAACCTAGACCCCATGGAGCAGGCAGTCCCAACACAACACTCTCAGGCATTGCTCATTGCTGCAGCTGACAAAGACCTGCAGGCTTCCACACCCATCACATCCTCAGCACCATGCCTAGAAGTAACTACAGCCACCCAGGAAAGAGGACTTCCCCTTCAGGGAGCTTTGGGAGGTCTGCTGCTCCTGAGAAAAAGTGGCCATTCTGCAGCAGGAAGCTTTGGCCCCGGGCATTGATTCTCAGGCTTCCCAAGAGGAGAAAGAGGCTGCAGTTAGGGTAGAGAGTGACTCCCCTGGAGCAGGGTCTGCAGACCTGAATGCTGGGAGCTACGAGCTACAGGGAATTGCAGTGAACCCTGGGCATGTGAGTGGGGGCTGGCACTATCAAGACCATACATGACTCTCATCATGGTCCAACACCCACCAGTTTCAGCAAGGCCAAGCTTTTGGAAATGAAAAAAAAAGAAAAGGAAACAATGCTCTTGGATTTTTCTGTGTCTTTTTTTTTTTTTTTTTTTTCCAGCAAAGCAAGGTCCTGGAAAGAAACTCTTGACTGAGCTCAGCCAGCTCACATTATCTGTGCTCGGGAGCACAGCTCAGCCTGCTCCAGCGCCATGGATTTGCTATCATCCCCACCACCCACATAATCACTTCAGTCACACCACGCTCTGTCCCACTGCAATTTCACAGCTGCTCTGTCAGGGGGAAATCACAGCGATTTGGGCTTGTCTGAAAGTGTTACAGCTGCGCTCTGCCTCTTAAGAGGACATTGGTTTGCACAGAGGGATTGGTTGTGGTGTGACCCTTACAGGGTGCAGAGCTCCCCAGTGACTCATTTGTCACCAAGAAAAGTGCTTGGACAAACAAAGGACTCTGAGTCTGACTGTCTAGGGATGGACAAGAGAGCCCTTCTCATGCCAAGTGCTCCCCTGAACTGGGGAGGGTGTAGGGCATCAGGTTATGAGGTAGGACCAGGTTTCAAAGCCTGTCTCAACCCCAGGTTTTCCCTGGATCCCTCAAAATAAATTTCAGAGGTGTTTTTCTCTCAAAGATGTGCAAGAGATGATGCTACTGTGGCTACTAAGTGCCTCAGCCTTTCACAAGTCTTGTCCTTCAACAGCGGTGTAGGCTCAGCCAAGCCTGTATCCTGCCAGGTGGGTGATGCCTCAGCACCTCAGGTCTCACACTGTCAAAAGCACTCACAGGCTTCCTTTCCAGCGGAATACAAAGGGGAGCAATGGCAAAACATCCACCAAAGTCAGGCCCAGCACACGTGGTTACACAGCAGCACAAAGGCACAGGTCTGGCAGCAGTCAGGAGCCAGTGATGCAGGGCTGGGATCCAGAGGAGAAGAGATATGTTTGACTGGGCCAATATATGGCACAACATCCTGATCTCTCTGGTTTTATTTCAATGTTATATGCATTTTTTTCCCCTCTGTGCATCCTTCTGGGGTCACCCAAGCATCCCTCAGTTTCAGCAGAGAGGGGAGTGTCTGGCTGCTGAAACAATCCTGATCATCTCGCCAGTTGTGAACGTGCTGTGACAGTCAGGGTGCATGTAGAGGCAGAGAATGGGACAGAAAATGGGAAAAAGGGCTCAATATTTCCATCCACGGCATTATGGATCTGATTTTCTCTCACGGCTGAATAAAGCATCGATTTTTTTGAATAACTGAGTGCATTAGATTTTTTTGAGGTACCTTGCAGTAGAAGCCGGGTGGTGCCTCAGCAGGTCGCCTCTGCAAGGGACTGCGGCATGAGCCATTCTGCAGGGCAGGTGCCAGAGGAGGGCCAGCACAGCCCAGGGACACCAGGGAAGTCCCTGTCACCTGTCCCAAAGCCATCTCACCTCTGCGTTTTCTCCTTACGGGCAGAATCAGCCTCGGGAAGTGCGGCCAGGAGCACTTTGAGGCCGGTGTCGCTCGGAGCAGAGGTTCAGGTGCCATCTAGTGGCACTCGGGGCCCCGAGGGACAGTCCGCAGCTCCGGCCAGCGAGCCTGGTCCTGCACCGCCCCTCCCAGCCGCTCTCCTCTCCTCCACAGACACCCCTTGCCATCACCCCACAGCCCCCTTTCCCCACCTTTGTGTAGCCTCCTCCCTCGATCCCCACCTTCCCTTTTTCCCATTGTCTCACATCCCCCTTTCCCACACATCCTCCCTTTCCTCCAGGTCGGATCCGGGCTGTGGCCACCTCCCCCGGGGCTGTGGCACCGAGCACAGGCTCCAAGGGCAGGCACTGCAGAGCCGCTGAAGGACTCATCACCTCCAGGCTCACCAAGCAGGGAGATGGCTTTGCTATGTTCCCACTCCCGAGTGTCTCTGGTGTCACCTCCGTGCTCTGTCGTGACATCCCCGAGGTGACTCCGGCCGCCTCCCCAGCACTGGAGCTGCACAGGAGCTGCTGCAGAGGTGCTGTGGGCCCCCGGCAGCTCCCAAAGGGTGCATTCTGTGGGACCTTGTCAATGGCAAAAGCCACGAGGGGGCTCCAGGAACCCATCAGAGATGGGGGAGAAATGCCGGGAGCAGAGCCTGCATCTCCTGCGGGATTGAGGTGTTAAGAGCAGAGCTCACATTTCCTGGAGAATGAGGCCTTCTCCAGCACCCCAGGTGGAGGAGAGCAGAGGAGATGCCACAGCTCAGAACAGGAACAGGATCTGCCAGTGCTTTTATCCCTGTCACATACATCATGACAAGCAGCAGTGCACAGGTTACAGTGTGCCCAACACAGGGCCTGAGAGAGGCTGTGGTGTGGGCCATGCTGGCCTGACCCAGAGGGCAGCAGGGTCATAAACTTTTGCAGGATATTGGTTTTCAGTGTATGACCATTTATACCAGCCACAGATTCACCCCACAGTCTTATTCCTGTGGGTCCCCACTTACCCCTCACATCTGTTTTATCCCTAACTCCACTCAGTGTTGGGGTATTATTTCAAGGAGATCATTTTTCCCCAGCATTAAAGAAATGCTTCAGACAGCACTACTGAGTTCAATCCTTGCTGACCATCATGGACATGCAGAAGTAATTCCAGAAATGATCTCTCCAAGTATGTGAGACATTGGTGAGAAAGCAGGTCCAAGCCTGTTTGCTGACCTGTCACAGTCTAACTCCACTATTGCACCAGCACCTGGGGAAGAAAACACTCTTTCCTAAAAACCCAGCATGCCCACTCTGGTCACCGCATGGTGAGACCTCAGATAATATTTTTACAAGTGCCCCAGTAAGGGCGAAGCCCTGGCATCGCTGATAGCTGTTAGCCAGCTGTATGTTTCAGGTAAAGAGCAGGTAACAGCACACAGAAACCTGCCTGGATAGCACCAGATCCTCCTCTGGTGACCTTTTTTGCCTTTCTTCTTCACAGACCCTTCACACAGCCGTGTGAGTGGCCAGGCCTGGCTATGATGAACCCTCTTCTCTGTCAGATGGGAATAACACTGGAGAAGATATTGCAGCCAGAACAGCTTCTGCATCAGCTTCCCTTTGCAGGTCCTCATCCGCCTCCCCACCAGCAGACACCGCAGCACAGGGTTTATGCTGCTACAGAGGGCAATCAGGGCTCATCTGCTGTAACCCAGGGAGGCAGTGCAATTAGCCAGGCCAGCTCATTAGGGCTCCAATAGGACTTATTTGGAGATCAGAGTCCCTTACTGGAAGATTCAGCAACGTAGGTGTTGGGGCTGGAGCTTGGAGCAGGAGGCAGTGGGGATGCAGGAGGCTGCAGGTAATTTTAAGAACCTGGGTACAGCAGAATTGAAGTTGTGGCCATGCAGACACTGCCCCTCAACTTTCTTTAGGAGCCCACCATGTCTCAGGAAAAATTTGGCTAGGAAAAAAACTGAGTCCTGAGCTTCCAGGGTGAGTATGAGCTTCCAGGGAGAAATTATTCTGCACACCAAGAGGATTTCCTGGATCAAGGAAAAAAGCTAGGATTCAGCAGCCTAGCAGGGAAATCAGCTCAGATGGCTGCTGATGGGATCTGCAGTCTCCTGCCTCTTGGTCTCCTGCCTTCCAGAGCCTACATGGTGAGCATGGGTGCTCTAAGCCCATGCTGCATCCACCAACATGGTCCAAAAATCTGCAGAGCTTCTGTTACCACATCACACTTCCCAGTCCAGCCTTGAAGTGTAAACACTGACTTTGACCCGAGGTGATCTGTCTTGAAAGAAGTATCAGCAGGGAAAGAAAATCTCACTTCAGAATTAATATTGCCCCTGAATTAGAGAAGCCATTCCAAAAAGCTATAGAAGGCTGCCGTGATGGAAAAATGAATGCATGAAGGACCCACCCTGCAGAACAGGCAGGGAAAAAATAGATCACAGTGTATTCAGGGCTCAGACAAGACCACACTTGCCTGCAAAAATAAATCCTTGCATTTGACACATTGCTTACATATTAATTAGTTTGATCAGCTTGCCTGGGTGTGCTAGCATGAGTGAGAGCTCATGTCTGTTTAGTGATAAGCTGTTAAAACTTCCCAAATAAAGCTACAAATTAGGCAGACTGAGATCTTCCTTTTATTCAGGGCCTTTCTCCTGTTTTTCTAGTGCTTTTCCACCCATATTTTTCTATTTTATTTCACTGTGTCTCTTAGGTACCATTTCTTTCTCAGTGCAGAACCAGGCTCATGGGAATGAGAGAAGGAGCTTCATGCATGGGAAGCCAAGGAACCCCCCCAAAACACAAAGACAAGAAATGGAAAAAGGAAATTTTACTCTTTGTACTCTATCACCTTCCCTTCCAGCTTCTCTAGGATTGCTGAAGGGGTAAAGCCTGTGCAGAGGCTGGAGGTACCATCGCCCCTTTAACAGCAGCGCCACAGCCTGACATCAGCGAGCTGCGGAGTCCGGGAGAGCTGGGAGCTGCTGCTCCAGGAGCGCTGCCAACACATCCCTGCTTCCCTGCCTCTTCCCAGCTCTTGTTTTTGTGTGCCTTTTAACATGCCGCATGTGTATCCGTGCCTGCCACTGGATATCTGTGTGGTTTACATTAACCAGCTCGAGCTGAAGTTGGTAAACAGCTATTAAAGTTTTGCTCCTCATGTGTCCAAGGAGATTTCTGAACGAGGGAGTCGCTTGCATCCTTTGACGTCCTACGTGCTATTCCCTTATTTGCAGCCCAGATAGATCTTCTTCCCACTTAGCTATGCAGACGGGAGCTCGGGTTGGTTTGTGCCTGGCACAGGGAGGGGAGATCAATCTCCCGTGGCTTAGCAGGGAGTGTTCATGTTTTTACCTGTTTCCTGAATAGGCTCAAAACTTGGAACTTCAAAGTTTTCATTCCTGAGCAGAGTCCACTTCAAAAGCTGCTCTTTTGCCCTGGGACAAAATACTGGAATCTGGCAATTCCTCCAGTTCTACAGGAGGTTGCAAATTAGGGCTTCGTTTTATTCAGACTGTCACAACTCCAAAGTTTCTTGGAAGCCAGATCCCCATCCCAAACTCTGCTCGGCACTGAGCAAAGATGCTTAAAGCAATTTCTGAGCGCCGGTCCCAGCAGCAGCACCACCACTGAAGCTATTTATCCCCGCACAGGTTTTTGGGAGGGGGTTTTCGCACATTCTTGTCTTCTGTTTTTGCTGGAGCCTCAGACCCTATTGAGAGGCAAATTTTAGCCATCTGGCAAAGCAGGCTGTGAGCGGGGGGAAAAAAAAGAGAGAGAAAACACAATGTGCATGGGCACACACACACACACACACAAAAAACTCTGGAGATTAGGGAAGACAAAAACTCGGCTGAATGCTGGAGCGCAGGGCAGCCCCGCGGCGGAGAGGAGGGAGAGGCGGGCGGGGAGGAGGGCTCGGATGCGGGCAGGTCTGCCTGCCTGCCTGCCTGGATGTGGGGAAGGCTGCAGGCACGGGAAGGCGTGACCTGCATGGAAAATGCCAGACAGCTCCAGACGCACTCACACATAGGCGCACACACGCTCGCAAATCTCCGGACAGAGATAAGGCGGAGAGCGGAGCGCTGGGAAAGAGGCGAAGCCGTCCCCCGCAGGCGAGCCATCAATCCCCCGCAGCCAGCCCGCCGGGAAAGTCCCAGCAGCAAAATGAGGTGAGTTCCTCCGGGGGGCCGAGCTCCCGCAGCCGGCGGAGTCAGGGCACGGCCGGGCAGGGGGGGCTGTCCTGCTGAGGAAGGATTCCCGAGGATGAGCGCGGCTCCGATTCCCCGATCCCTGAGCCAACGAGGCAGCGCTCACGCCCCGGCTTCGTGCCGCAGCGCAGCCTGCATCCCGGCAAAGCCAAAGGGACATCCTGGCACGGGCACCGCTCTGCACGGCCGGGAAAAGGTGCGGGCGAGGTGGGACCTGCTGCATGCGCTTCTGTGCGTGGCACGGTCATTTATCGCTTTCACGTGAGGTTGAGACTTTCCTGTCGTGGGGAAGAAGTTTGATGCTGTTTTGCCTCCGCTGCTTCGGGGAAAGAAGAGCGGCGGAAGAAAACAGCCTGTTGAAATGGAAATGGAGGAGGTGATGCCCATTTACACCAGCACAGCATCCAGCCCCATGGATGTACTCTGACTAGAGAAGTAACAGTTTTTCCCTTCACACATTTTTGTGGTTTCAGAAAAGCTGTCAGAAAAGGGCATGCTCAACCTCACTCTGTTTGAACGAAAAATCAATCCAAATTTCTTAGCTCCCACTTACTTTTCTCTGTAACGAAGAGCTGAGAAAAGTGGTGGCACTACACAAATGAACCCCAGAAATTTACTGTCCTCGTTTTGAAAGAACACAGGTTAAAAATAATCCACTAATGCAGCTTCGAATTCCCCACTAGCATATCTAAATCAAGCCCTGATTTTGAAATCAGGTGTACGTGTATGTGTGAGTAGTTCCAATGTCTGTTGTACACACCTACAAGCCTTTGCCAGGCCTATTTTAGAAATTTTCATCTCTAATGGCTCTTATTTCCTGCATGCTTCTTTTCTTTTGTATGCTCCACTATGTGTAAAGGGCCTGAGGTCCTCTCTTCTTTCTGGGTCCTATACAATAGCACAGGCTTTTGTGTTCACACCTCCAGCACGGGTGGTGTTATCTCCTTGCACAGAGGAATACTCAGTTTGTGCTCCCTTTCATGTCAAATGAAGCTCGAGGCTGGTGTGAAGTGAGCTGGACCACCACAGATTTACCTGTTCTCTCTGCCCTCCTCTGGGATAGATAAGTTGGTAACAAGTTGGGACAAACTCTTCAGACCAAGATTTTTTTAAAAGATGGGTTTGATGGTTTTATGGATGTCAGTCTCTGCATGCTTCTCTCTTTTGGGGAGAAGAGAAGAGAAGAGAAGAGAAGAGAAGAGAAGAGAAGAGAAGAGAAGAGAAGAGAAGAGAAGAGAAGAGAAGAGAAGAGAAGAGAAGAGAAGAGAAGAGAAGAGAAGAGAAGAGAAGAGAAGAGAAGAGAAGAGAAGAGAAGAGAAGAGAAGAGAAGAGAAGAGAAGAGAAGAGAAGAGAAGAGAAGAGAAGAGAAGAGAAGAGAAGAGAAGAGAAGAGAAGAGAAGAGAAAAGAAAAGAAAAGAAAAGAAAAGAAAAGAAAAGAAAAGAAAAGAAAAGAAAAGAAAAGAAAAGAAAAGAAAAGAAAAGAAAAGAAAAGAAAAGAAAAGAAAAGAAAAGAAAAGAAAAGAAAAGAAAAGAAAAGAAAAGAAAAGAGAGGTAGAGTGTAACATGAAGGGCTGCAAAGCTGAGGCCTGGTTCCATCTTTGCCCAGCTGCAAAGATGTTTATTGAGAGCTAATGATCCCAATTTGGCAGGATCAGGCTCAGCAGTAGTAGTAGTAATAATAATTATAATGATAATAATAATAATTTAATGATACTTAGCAGTTATTGTCATGATGCTTTCACTAAATCGATTCAGAAAGCATCATTATTTTATTAAGCATGCTTATGTTTATTCTTCCATTAAATGAAGATTTGCCCACCAGAGCTCCATTAGTTAACGGATGTGTTGCCAATGGCTGCTGCTCCTAGAAGCATGGGAAACACCAAGCTCCTGCTGGCACTTCTGGCTGGCTGGGAGCTCTGGAGGTGCTTTTGCATCACTTGTGGCACCTGTGGTACCCACCTTTCAAAGGGGCTTTCCCCTCATGGGGGCCACATGCAGATCCCAGCTCCCAGGGGTTGCTCATGGTGCTGCACCTCCTCTTGCACGATCCACTTGGGAAAAGAGATGAGCCTTCCACAGGTATTGTCACTGCCAGAGTTTCATTTCATCTCCTCACGTGTGTGTTCCAGGTGCCCCCTGGCCTGGCCCTTCTGTGCCTTGCTGCTCTGCGTGGCAGATGCCGTGGAGCTGACAGACATGTTTGGGGAGATCCAGTCTCCCAACTTCCCTGACTCCTATCCCAGTGACTCAGAAATGACGTGGAACATCTCTGTGCCTGATGGATTTAAAATCAAGTTGTACTTCATGCACTTTGACTTGGAGTCCTCCTACCTCTGTGAATACGACTATGTGAAGGTGAGCTGTGACATCTGAGGGCAGATGGTGGGGTACACAGCAGAGCAGCTTGGCCAGCTGAGAAAGAGTAGTGCTGGAAAAGCTGGGAACAAGACAGCTTTCCCCATTTTATTTGGCTCAGGAGCTGTGAGTCCAGTGGAGCACAGGGAGAACACAGGTAAGCTGGCAGCATCCATTAGACCAACAGTGAGTGGGACACCAGAGTCAGAGCTTACCCACAGAGGAACAAATTTCTGAAAGTATCTGGGCACCTAATTCTTACTGCACCCAATGGGATTTTCACACCTATGAGCTGATAAAACACCTGTGGCTAAACACCAGTTTGTGCCACTCTGATGCCAGCAAGGAGAACCCCTGAGCTGGGCACACTTTGTCACCCATGGCTGTGGGTGCCTCTTGCAGCCAGCCTGGATCCCTGGCCACACTTTGCAGGCTCTTGGGACACCCTGTCCAGCCCCATGGGAAGCAGAAGGAAAAGGTTAGACCTGAGCTTGAGGCTGCTATGGAGGTTTCCAGGGAGCTGTCATGGCAAAACCTAAAATATTTCAGTCTGCTTCACTGCTGGGTGGTAACCCACCCAAAACTCTGGTGGCCTCACACTGCAGTGCCCCAGAGAAACCTTGCCTTTACACCACAGGTTTCTCCAAGCCCTTCTCCTTCACATCCAGGACAAGGGCAGCTCTTCATATCTTTGAAAATGTTCAAGTGTGGTGCTCCTGGCAGACCAGCAGTAGCAAGCAGGTGCTTTCTAGGTTGCCTGGCTGAACATACCTTACATCATCTCCTAGAACAAGCTCCACCCTGCACCTCCACACAAGAGGCAGTTGGAGCTTGCTCCCAGGTCTAGAACCACAGAACTTGGCCCTGGTGCTAGCTGCCAGACAATTGGAATTATTGTTTTATTCTTGCCCTAAGAAAACAAAGCAAACATTTGTGTGTTTTTTCCTCTAGGATCTGTTGCTCCCTGCTTTAATTTCCCCTTTGTGCTGGCACTCACTCTGTTACTAACAGCTCTCATTGAGGTTTGATTAGCTCTTTCTGCTTCTCCTGGATCTTCTCCAAGCACAAGGGCCCAGGGACATATATAGAGATATATTGCTTTAAAACCCCAATAAGCTCAAGGAATGGATTTCTTGGAAACTTTTCCCATTCCAAGCTTTACCCCTCCTCCCACCCTTCACCCCTGCTCTTTTTTCCCTTTTTCATAAGGCTCTCTGTTATTTGGCCATGGTGCCAACTTGGCACCACAGCTCTCCCTGCCCCTGGATTTCCATAAGAAGGCGGTATTTTTCACAGGGATTTAGATCTCAGCTGTATAAATTTGCTCGGGGCTGTAACTCAGCTTGCAGAGCCTCCACCACAGAATTACATTTGAAAAGTGATGAAAATGGATGGATTACAGGAGATCCAGAGGTTACTCTGCTGGCTGAGGGTGCAATCTTGATGCTACTAAACCACTGGTTTAGAGAACATTAAGGAGAGCAGTGAATGACTCCATGCCTCTTTTCCTTCTTGGGTTTGTGTGTCCAGCTCTGCCTGCATCAGTGCAAGGTGTAAAAACAACATCAGTCTCCTCTTTAACAGAGGCCACAGTGCATGGCTGTAGAATATAACTATAGACCTGGCACATACAGGTGCTTCTCTGTAATATTCTGCTGGTGCCAGTGAGGAAGCTCAGAAACACAGGCAGCCCTCTGTGTTCCATGGTGCTCAATGGATTCCCCATCTATGAGCTTGTACCACTGCTTTCTGAGCTCATGGGTAACTTTAATCTCTGCAGCACCACCTGCCAGAGAATTGGACAGGATGAATATATTATTATATTCCTCTGTGTGTGTGAAGAAACACCTTGTTTGTTCAGGGTTTTCATCACCTTGGCTGCCATAAGAAGGAGGTTAAAAAGGGGCTGAGCAGATGGAGACTCAATTCAGGACAGGCAAAAAGCACCTGTGCCCTGGCCTTTGCTGCCCACACTCCTTGGCTGCCCACACCAAGCTCTTAAGCAGTATAGAAGCTCATCCCAAGTGGCAAGCTCAGGGTGATCTGAGCTGTAAACCTGCACAGACCTCTGCTTTCAGGGTGGTCTGCAGAAGGGAACAGTTTCCAGAGCTCTGAAACAATGGCTAATTAAAACAATAGATGTTTATTTATATATATGTGCAAGCACACTTGCGTGTGTGTATATATATATATAAGAAGAATGTGGATCCTAAAGAAGTGCTCACAGCATGGGAGGCTTGTTTGTGCAAATGGGGATGGCAGAGAAGGGGAGATGCACTTCAGTAAGGAAGTGAGCCAGGAGGAATGGGAGGAGCAGCTATCCCCAAAATACCCACCTGGAGAAGCCCCCTGTGCAGGTAGAAAACTTCAGTCACATGCTGGGAAGCCAATCTCTGGGCCTCAGCACATGGCATACAGCCTCTCCTCAGGTTTTGGATGGCTGCTGTCAGCCACCTGCCAGGTGCATGTGGGCAGGGATGGAGCAGCCACCCACCCTGGGCTGCCCTCTTCCTGCTCCTTCCTTCTGCTGTGCTGCTCAGCAGGCTTTGCCCAGCTCATCACCATCCACAGGGAAGCAGTTTGGGGGTTCCTCATTTGCAGAGGGTTTCACGATGGTTTGCAAGCCTGCAGCACTGGCCCAGGGCACCCAAAAAGCCACAGCCCTGACTAGAAAAATCAGGTTAAGTGACTTGAACAGTGTCACTGAGGAGCACTGTGGCAGGGCAATGAAATCCTAGATTCTAAGGGGCCATCATGAGTAAATCCCTAATCTTCCTCTAGAGATCTGAACCTGGGGACCTGTCTATGAGGTTTTGAACATGGCTCAGTCAAGCCCTGGAATGAAATCAGCCCCCAAGAGCTTGTCAGCTAGCTACAGCCAGCTCCTTGATTGGAATGAAGATGGGGGACACCCAGTCAATGAGGCACTGGTGGGGGAATGCAGGATCAGGGAAAAAGCTTGTTTTTCATTCAGGGCACCGCATGCCCAGCCTGGGGCTGCAAGAAGGGTGATCAGGACCCAGGTACAACTTCCTCTGTTCAAACAAGGAGAAAAAGCACAAATCAAGGTTTGGCATGAACTGAGAGTTCAGGAGGAGAGCATCCTATTTTGGTCCTGTCAGCCAGCCCCAGCCAGAGGGTCATTCGTTCCATGGGAGTGTGGGGATTCAAAACTCCAAAAGGAGCACTTTGATCCCCAGGAGGCAGCTGGGAGAAGAGAGAGCCCAGGGCTTTGCTGCTTGTCTTCCCCATCCTGACAGCTCTCTACAGAGAGTGTCTGGTGGCACTGGCCATTCCTCTGTGCTGCTGGGGACAGTGCAGGGGGAGGAGGAAGACCAGGGTCTCTTTTCACCCCCTGCCTGGGTCTGTTTTCAGCCCCAGCCCCTCCAGGGAACAAGCCTTGCCCAGAAATAGAGCATGTGGGTGCAGCTGCCATGCAGGAGGGGACAGACTGGATGCCAAGCCAAATCCACAAGCACAGGAAACCAGCCATCCTCCTTTGTCACCCATGGCAGGGCTGCCACCTATGTTCCCATGGAAATTCAGGGCAATTTCATGTTTGTGTATGAAAGGACCCTTGATGTACCTTGGGGAGAAGATCTCCAGGACACTTAGATGTAGGCTTTTGCAGGGGCTGTCCCTGTTTCATTCCCAGCACTCAGCAGCAGCTGCATTGTGAGAGAAAAGCCCCGTTGCTCTGGGTGTTGCCTTCTTGCCACTCTGCGGGGGCCACCATGCCCTGCCCTGGCTCCGAGCATCTCCTCCCCATGTCATGTTCCCAGTGTCTTCAGCCCAGCGCTGCGATTTCTCTGCCTAATGAGCCATTTATATATATTACAAGTGGTATGTTTGGCCTTCATCAGTCCAATTAGTGCATTCCTGGAGGGCTGGAGAGGGGGGGCTGGTGGCGGCTGTGTTTCCGTATTGCCGACTGCCTGCTCCTCTCCCGCAGCAGACACCCAAGTGCCGGGCCAAATTCCCCTCGGTGTTTCTGGCATTTCATTAACCCCCTGGCTGCAGGAGGCACCTCCACAGCATCAGTGCTTCCCAGCATCCCCAACAGCCCAGCCCTGGGACAGCCTTCTTTTTCCTGCCAGCCAGGGCATCCCAGCTCCTGCCCCCAAGGGGGGAATCAATGTGGGGCAGAGAGGGGTCCCGCAGCTTGGGACACCCCTTAGACACAGCACCAGCCAAAATGCAGAGGCATAGAGCCATGGCCAGAGAGGGACTCCAATCCATCCAGAAAGGCAGAAGTCTTAATGAGGTACTGAGGATGCAAGAAGAAACAGGGAAGACAGCAGGAGGCATTGGCAAGGGTAAATTTAAGGCATAAGGGTGTCGCTGTATTTTATTTTTCAAAGGAGGATTCTTTCAGCGTATTTTTATAGGGAATTTATCTGTGGCAATTGATATTTCCCTCAGGGACACATCTTCTCTAGTGAAAACGTCGACATCGTGACCCGAGAGAGAGAAACTCCAAACAAACAACCAGGATTTAATTACCAGCCTGCTCGCTGGATGTAAATGATCTACAAGAAAGTATACAGTCCCCAGCAGAAGCAGCAAATATTAACCAGGGATGATGACCTCTCTGTTTAGTTTACTGCTGAAGGGCTGCCTCTGCTCCCTGTGGCTGGGGCATGGGACCCATCTCAGATAAGGGGCTGTGGATACCTCCAGTGAGGAGAGCACAGCTCTCCCGGGGCCCATCCTGCTGCTCCAGGGCTGCATCCAGGGATGCTGGGGGCTGGCTGGAGCATCCTCCAGCTGAGACACAGGGCACTGGGAAGATTTTCCCGCACTTCAGGAATGCTGTACTGCAAGTCCTGCACTCTCTGGGGCTGAAGGCGAGGAATGGGAACCCACACGGTGGCTCTTGAGTCCTGGCAGAGGTGACACAGCCCACCATCCCCACACAGAGCAGCTGGCTGGAAATTCCTCCTTCCCACAGACTTCCGTAAGAAAAAGCATTTTTCTGTGGAAGAGGCTGTGTCCCACGTGCTGGTGCAGCCAAGTCTGCACTTCAGGGCTGAAATGCCTTTTTCCTTCGCTTCTGGTGGTGGCACTCCCGTTTTTCAGTCTGAAACACTATTTCATTTCAAAACAATCTTTCAGATTTAAAAGCAATTCTAAAGCACCACAGTATATTTCAAAGGGATTGAAACCAGATGGAGCCCAAATTGTTTTCTTTTTTTGCCCCAGAATGCTGCTACAAAAAAAAAAAAAAAAATTCAATTGGGTTTTTGTCCCCAAAGCAGGGTGCGTGTTTTTTCTCAAAATTCCCAAAATTTATCATCGGAAAGTGTCTCTCTTTTCTGGCCAGCTCCAGCTTGTATGAGAGGATGGAAAATATCTGGAGGCAATGTCAAGGCATGCTGAGTTGCCATTTCCATGTTGGCTTTCCCTGGTGTGAACGAGTTTCCGCCTGTTTGTTCAGCTCTGGGAAATTTCCCTTTCAGCCCCAGACCCTCCCCAAAAGGCACATCCTGAGGGTCTCTAGGTGCAAGGGATGGAGTCAGAGAAGGGTCTCATCTTGCTGAGGCCAAGCAAGCCAGGGACAGCATTCCAACACCTCCAGGACCCCATGGGCCCCCGAGCAGATGACTGTTTTCCCCAGGCATGTGCTGGGGGGCTGCAGACTTCATTACAGCAGCAATTGCGGTGGCTTGGCTCAAGCAGTGTGGGGCTGGCTGGTGGTGTTCATCACATTCCTCTGCCAAGGCTTATTCATATTCAAATCCCCTGGGGGAGAGCAGGCAGGGTGCTGGGAACGGCCTGGGAGAGGTCGTGGTTGAGACAGGGGTTGGGGATGGGATGTGTAGGAGAAGGAGGTGGATCAATGTTGGAGAAAACAGCCAGGAAAAAGGAAAGGAGAGGGTTTGCAGGGAAAACTGAAAGTTTTTCTGCAGGGATTACAGTGGTTTAAGGCACAGATAAGGCAGTGTTTTAAAGGGATGCACACAGAGACTACTGAATGTGCTGTTACGACAATAGGGCACCCCGGCTCATCATTCCCATTCCTCAGCCCTCTGGGTGCATGGTCAGAGTCCCAGCAGTGCCTGCAACCACAGCTCTGGAGCCAGACAGAGAGCCTGGGTGGGAGGGACAGGACCAAGCTTGTCCAAGGCAACCCAGGGAACAGAAACAAATTACAGCTGCTGCTTTGAGCTGATGCAAAACCAATAGGCAGGGACTCCTCTAGGCCCCTCACACAGATGCTTGCTGTCTGGATCAGTGTTTGAGCCATGGGAAGAGGTGAGGGGAAGCATCTCAGGTACCACCAGCTCTGAGTGGGAATGACACAGGCAGCCCAGAGCTGATTTTCACACCCCTTCTTCTGCACTGCAGCCCCATGTCCTCATCCCACCTCCCAAATGGGCTCCCACCCTGCATCCTCCCCTTACACCCCCCAGCTCCTCCCTACATCCTGGATGCCACCTGCTCTTGGCATCTGCCTCAGAGATGCCTCCAGGCAGAACAGACAGACCTGAGTCCTTGTGCCCCATGGAGACACTGGGGAGTCCTGGCAGGGGACAGCCTGGGCAAGAGGCATGAGCTTCTGGACACAGAGGATGATTCCAATCCCAGCCTGACCTCCCCAGGGAACACACAGCAAGCTCTCCAGGCTCACCCCTTCTTTCTGCTAACAGATTGAAACTGAGGACCAGGAGCTGGCAACCTTCTGTGGCAGGGAGACAACGGACACAGAGCAGGCTCCAGGGCAGCAAGTGATCCTGTCACCAGGGCCCTACATGGGGCTCACCTTCAGGTCTGACTTCTCCAACGAGGAACGCTTCACCGGCTTTGATGCCCATTACACCGCTGTGGGTAAGCAGCATTTGAGCCTGCAGGGCCAGATTGCTAGGATAGGGAACCAGATTTGCAGGGACCACATCCCAGGTCAGCCTTGGGTTCCCTGGCAAGAGAAGAACTCGTGTGCAGCCCTTGGGCCATGTGGGACTCACTGGGTGCTCATGTGACCCACCAGATGGGATAACAGATTTCTTGGTGTTGTGGCAAATGTCCCCATGAGGAGTGACATGTGGACAGCTTCAGAGTGACCTGCCTTCCTTGTTAACTCCATTCTAGATGTGGATGAGTGCCTGGAGAAGAGTGATGAGGAGCTGGCTTGTGACCATTACTGCCACAACTACATCGGCGGGTACTACTGCTCCTGCAGGTTCGGCTACATCCTCCACTCCGACAACAGGACCTGCAAAGGTACCACGGGCACAGCCCTGGCACAGGGATGGGCACTGAGGGTCCCTGGGTAGGCATCACACCTACCAAGCACAGGCAAGACAGCACTTTTTTGCTGCCAGGAGGGATGAGGTGCTTCTTCCTCTATAAACCAGTAGTCTGGGACTCCTTCTCCCAGGGGCTGTGCTCCTCAGCTAAGCTCTATAGACCTCCTCAAGTCACAGAAATTAAAAGGTTTAGTCCCTGCTCTGAATCTGCATCATGTAGATTAGCTGGGACTAGCCCCCAGCCCAAGGCTTCTGTGCCATGAGCATATTTGGAAGTTGGCTGTGTGAGATTCTCCTTGCATGGACACATATTTGGGATCCATGGATCCACCCAACAGACCCCAGTCCTCTGGGAGGATTCCAGAGTATGGTCAGGGCTGGGACATGACTGTCAGGGCCCTGATGGAGCCATGTCTGTGTTTCAGTGGAGTGCAGTGACAACCTCTACACCCAGAGGAGTGGGGTAATCACCAGCGCCGACTTCCCCAGCCCCTACCCCAAGAGCTCGGACTGCCTGTACCGGATCGAGCTGGAGGAAGGTTTTTTCATCACCCTGGACTTCGAGGATAGCTTTGATGTGGAAGACCACCCCGAGGTGACCTGTCCATATGACCACATCAAGGTGAGCTGGGCTCTGCACACTCCACCTCTCACCTTTTATGTGCTCTGGTGATGGGATCAAAATCACCCCAGTCCAAACAGGGATGATGGAATCAGCACGAGCCCTGTGCTCTATTGACCCCGTGTCTCTTACCACATCTGCTTGTGACCCTGCTAGCCAGCAGTGACCCTCTTTCTGTTCACATCCCCCCAACACATGGTGCTTAAACCCCACTTCAGCCCCATCCTCAGGGATCAAAGAGCCCCCTCCAATCACCCACTCATCTTTGCCTTGGCAGATCAAAGCAGGCCAAAAGGAGTTTGGACCTTTCTGTGGAGAAAAGTCCCCAGGACGCATTGAAACCCAAACCAACAGCGTGCAGATCCGCTTCCACAGTGACAACTCTGGAGAGAACAGGGGCTGGAAGTTGTCATACACAGCAATTGGTAACTCCTGCTGCTTTCCTCTGTTTTCTGGGCTTGGGAACAGGAAGGGCTTTATAAAGCCTGCAGGTGAACACCATGAGTTTAGTGGTCCATGATCCTGTCTCCAGCAAGAATCTGTTCCAGAAATCATCATGGGGAAGGCATAAAATAACACGGAGCCCTCCCTCCAAAGGGTTCTTTTTTACCCTACAACAACTGGGCTCTGAAACAAGACCATATTGTAAAGCAGAGCAATTTTGGGCAGGATAATTGCACAAACTACTGTTATTAGCTCCCAGATTTGTAATGCTCAAAGCCAGAGAATTACAGACTGAAGGAAAGACATGGAGCCTCCATGCCTTCTAAAAGAGCCTGGCTGAGCCATGCCAGTGTAGACTAAGAGTAAAAGCAGGGCAGAGGTGCTCAGATTCTGCTACATGGGCTGGGTGCAAGAGCTGGGACTTTATATTTGCTCCATTTATTCCTCTGTTTAACTTCATTTGCTTTTTATTCAAAGGAAACCCATGCCCACTGGTGCAGCCACCGATCAATGGGAAAATTGAGCCTTCTCAAGCCAAGTACACCTTCAAAGACCAGGTTGTAATCAGCTGCAACACTGGATACAAAGTGCTGAAGGTATGGATTGACAACACAGAGCTGGGAATATGGGTAGGAAGAAGAGGATACTTCCTCTCAAAGCCATTGCATCTCTGGCAGAGTGAACACAATCACACATCATCCTCACCCCCTTCCCAGGGGCAAAAAAAACACCTCTGGCAGCTAACACCTTTTCTTTCCAAAGACACAGAGTTAAAAAGGAGATAGCATTTCCCTGAGCCACCTCTCAGCATCCCTCCAGAGCCAGTAAACTCGTAGAAGGTCAGGCCTGGCACCTCTGCCAGAGAAAAGCTCAGCAAAAGCTCTGAGGCAGCTGCCAGGGCTCTGCCTGCCCCCCACCTCAGTGGGCACTGTCTCAGCAGCCCTGCAGAGGCCAGCCTCCACTGCCTGGGAGGTCCTCGGGGACTTGGGGACAGCTTCAGCGAGTCAAGGGGGGCAGGATTTTGGCAGGCTCTCTCTGGGAAACAGCTGAGAACCACAGTGAGAGTGGCTGACTCATGGGGTGCCTGTCTTCCTTCCAAGCCAGTAGCCCACTTTGACTTCCAACATGGACTTGGGTATTTCTCTGATCTCCTCCCAGTCCCATCCTCACGCAGAGCTGCCTCCTTACCCATCTCATCATTTACAACAGGAATAAGTGACTCCAGTTCTTTGGCTTTCAGCATGCCACTGAGTTGCTGGCAGCAAGAAAACTCCTCAAGTTTTTCATTATGATTTTATTACAATTTTTAGCTAAAAAAGTTCTCTTCCAGGGGATGCTGGATATAACTTGACTAAATCACCAAGAAATTCCCTTTTTATTGAGAGATTTGTTTCTTTGCCTTGAACACTGGTAAGGTTTTGTGGTTTTTTTGTTGGTACTTCTGCACAGGATAACGTGGAAAGTGACTCCTTCCAGATCGAGTGTCTGAAGGATGGCACATGGAGTAACAAGATCCCTATCTGCAAAAGTAAGGACACCCTTCCCTACCCTGCCAATGTCCTTTTCCTGCCAAAATCATTTCATGCTAATGGAAGCTGCCCTGCCAGAGTGGAGTTCCTTACTCAGAGACACGAACCCAGCCAGAGAGCCTACGTAACCCTGCAAAGCTCTTTTGGCTTTTTCTTGGATAAAATGACGGGGCTCAGGCCAAATGCCATGAGCAGATTGGTGTTTTTATTTAGATTACTCATATAACTTGATTTGTGAGCCACTTTGCTGTCTCCCTGTCAAAGAAAGAGCAAGCCTGGCTCTTGAGAATGGTCTCTGTCAGGTAAGCCTGGGACAATGTGGGATAATCTAGTTCCTGGTTCAAATTTCCTTTCCAGTGGAGGCTATTAAAATGCAGGGCATTAGAGAGGCCCCAGGTACCAGCCTAAACTGGGCACTGCTCAAGTAAGTGAGTGGGGAGAGAAAAATGTCCAAATGTTTACAAACCTTAAAATGGGAGAAAAGGAAAGAAGAAAAGAAATGCCATTTGAAGGACAGGTGATAATCTTCTTTCATCTAACCCAGTTCTTCTCTCAGCTCGGGCTCGGGAGATGTACCTGATCACACCTTTTCCCTTTCCCCCAAACATCTCAGAGCTCAGGGAGGCTCTCACTGCTACTCAGTGCTGTAAGGCTGGCCTGGAGAGAAAAGCAGCAAACATGGTCAGAGATTGTCCCAGGTCCTTCCAGGAGAGGCAGGAGAGGATGCTGTCTAGTGGTGCTAGGATCCAGGTTCTCCTCATCTGGGCAGACTCTTTTTCTTTTAATAATATTGTGCATCTTACCTTGGCAGAAACAGTATATCTGGAGTTTTAATTCATGTTTTATCAAGCCAAATGGAAATTGGGAGTCTCTCAGACTTGGTAAATAGATTAATAACTGAAAGGTCTCCTTAAAAACCACTGGGGTCAGTGATGCCTCTGCCCTACTGAGGAACTCCCACTCCAACACTCTCACTACCACAGATTCCTATTGATCTTATCCAGTTTGAACAGTGATCAGAGAAAAATTTGCATTGTCCAAAATTAGAACAAAATCTAGGTACTTTTAACACCATTTAAAAAAAAAATCCTTTTTCTTTTTTTTCTTTTTTTCTTTTTTTTTTTTTTTTTTTTTGAGAAAATTTAAATTATTACCTGCATTGTTTCAGCTGGGCTGGAACTATTTCCTTCTTGTGCATTATAACTCATCATACTAAATTTCTAAGACCTTTTTGGTCTTAGAAAAGCAAAGAAGCCCTTAAATAGGCAATTTAGCCCTCCAGACTGCAAAGACTCCTACCTCCCCAGCATGTCTGTGAGAGGCAGGGCACAGACAATGCAGAAAATAGAAAACTTCTCAGCAAAGTGGATAAAATCCAGCTCCATAGCCTGGAGAGGCTAAACAGACACCTGTGTCCACTGCCCCCAGGTTGCCCTGGCTGTGCAGAGCGAAGGGGTCCCCAGCAGGGCCGTGGCTCCATTGGCATCCACGGCACCCTGGCACGGCTCACTGGGAGCTCATTAACGATTTCTGGTGTTTTGGGGGCTGGGTTTCCTGCATGTCTCTCTCTGCTCATCTACTAATTGGGCTTTCTCTCTCTGCTCTCCTCCTTCCCCTCTGCTTTCGGTGCAGCTGCAGATAGAGCCGACAACCAGACAGAGGGAAGAGCCGGCTCGGAGCAAGTGGCCGCGTGAGGCTGGCGCCGGCCGTGCCGCCCCGACGGGCAGCCTGTCTCGATGCCCCTCTGATCTGTCCAGTACCCAGGGCAGGTTCCCTTTCCACTGGCCTGGCTGCCAAATCCATCTCTGTGGCTTGTCTAACTGGCATGGCACTCTTAACCCCCACACCTGGTGCTTTCTTAACTCCGTCTCAAGAAGGGTGAAGGAAATTGGCGTCGAGTCCCCCTTTCCCACTGACACACTGCCCCACGGGAAGGGACCCCAGCTGGCCCCAGCACTGCTGCCTGGGGACCACGTGCTGCTGCCAGCTCCCAGCATTTCTGCATTTCTCCCTCTCCACTTGGTCTCCTGGGGAGCCTCAGCTCCCCCTCCGAGGCAGCCGTGCAAGGATCGTGGCACAGCCGCCCAGTTGGTTGGTTGGTGGGTTGGATTCAGTGTCCCAATGCCCTTCCTCACTGGCCCAGTCTCACAAATAAGAAACACTCCTTCCTCTCCTCTCTCCAAGAGTCCTGGTGCCTTTCAGATCCCCTGAACAAGGATGCCTGGAGGATAGGTTGGCACCACCAGCCCTTTCCTGCAGGCACTGAGCCCTGGCACTGTGACAGGGGGATGGATGTTCCTCCATTTCCCCTTTGCTCCCCACATTTGGCCTGGCAGAGGTGAGGATGGACTAGCCTCAGGCTGACTGCAGCTGAAGGAGGCCAGAGCCTGGTATCTGGCCCTATTCACATCCCCAGGAGCCATGGGCACACACCCTGGACTCCCTGGGGCATTGGAGGCTCCACTAGGAGGGTGGTGGGATGTGGGCCAGAGGCTGGGAAAGAAAGAGGAGGAGGAGGAGGTGTGTGTTTGGGACATCAGTCCACTTCTGGTCCTACAAAGACAGAGATGCTAAATGCCCCTTTCCTGAGGGAAAACTCTAGAAAGGCTTATAGAACGAATGCCCTCCCCTCACCCTGTCAGCAGGACCTGGGACACTGATGCAGCAACACCTCTCTACAAAGGTCCATTCTCCAGGCATCAGGCTTGTCCAGGTCTGAGGGGCACACAGGGCTGTGTGGGTCAGTGAATGCTGCCTTGCAGCAATAAACAATCCCAGAGCAGAGATGCAGGCCAGGATGGTCCCCTGACATTCATTTCGTCTTTCCTGCAAGGAAACAGGTACACAGTCTCCACCCAGCCTGCCTGCACCTTCACACTCATCCTATCACTTGCTGTCCCTACAGACAGTGGAGGGGACCCTGGTGAATGGTAAGCTGCAGTATTTTGCCATAAACCAGGCTTTTTTCACCCAAGGAATTAGGCAATCCTGAGCAGTGGCACATAGCCCTGGTTCCACCTACTATGTCTAGTGAATTCTCTCTTTGTTAGCCTGGATCAGTTAGGACTGCTGTCCTCATTCCCTTCACATCCTGGAGCACATGGGAACCAACAGACCTCACATCATCCCTGATCCATAGGACCTGCTCACTGCAAAGTCACCATTTCCCTACTCAACCCCTCATTCTAAACATAGCAGAACCCAGCTCCACAGCACTGCATTTCTTGGCAGGATCAGACCCTGGCTCCTGCCTTCCACTGGGGCAGGTCACCCAGGATGGGGTAGGGGAAGGCTGCACAGCATCACCCAAATGTGCTGTCAACTGCCCACGTGGTAGGAAGGCTCAGCTCCAAGGAGGTTACTCCTGGATTTGACAGATGAACCCTCCCACAGCCTGGGGTCCTCACTGGAGTATTTGGCACAAGCTTAATAGTGGGGACAAGCTGTGGGGAGAGGCTGGGCAGAGCATGCTGAGGGATCATGGGGAGAAAGGGACAGGCCATGGGGAAGGGCAATGGCACCCCAAAAATCGTCTCCCTCCATCACACCCTGAGTCAAGACCAGGGACTGGTGAAGCAGAGCCAAATCTGCTGATGTCTTGGGGGATGGAGCAGGTCTGGTCTCACCCACACGTACAGGCCTCACCCCTGCCTGCAGACCAGCCAAGCCACACTCTCAATGTCCTTCACAGGACAGCCAGGACCCAGGGTTGTTCCACCTGATCTCTAAATGCTCATCAGCACGGTTCGGTGAGCAAGACCAGAGCAGGAAGGACAGGGCTGTGCTCTCAGCAAAGAGGAGCACCCCGATGCACAGCTGATGAATCACTGCCTGCCTCTCCCTGCTCACCACTACAATGCAGAGACACACTGTGGGACCATCTCAACAGACCTCACCTGCCAGAACAGGTTTTTCCTCTCACTGGTGTAGCAGAGAGATCTTGCAGTACATGGAGGGGCTCCTGGGCCCAGGGTCTCCACCAGTGTGAGTGGTGTTGGTCACACAGCCTGGGGGTGGGACATGCTGCTGGTGTTCCACGGTGCCACCCATGCTCTGCCTGTGCAGGGTGGCCTTGGGAGGGTTTCACAGAGCCAGGCTGCCTGCCAGGACAGAGCCTCCTGCAGTGCCATACAGAAAAGGGAGACAGCATTATACAGGCCCTTGGTCTGCCCTACAAGACCACCATCCCATGCCAATGGCCAGCACTGCCTGCCTGCTGGCTGGCTGAACACCCCAAGATACAGCACAGGATTCAACCCCCCTTCTGTGTTGGCTTTCAGTTGCTGACTGCAAAGCGCCGCCGGAGCTGGAGCATGGCTTTGTCACCTTCTCCACCAGGAACAACCTGACCACCTACCAAGCAGCCATCCAGTACCACTGCCAGCACCCCTACTACCACATGGCCCCCAACAGCACCGGTGAGCAGTGGGGCCAGGCCACGTCCCCACGGCACAGTGAGGGTGGGCACATGGGATGCAAGTGGGGGGAGCGTGGGATGGCAGCTCCAGGGTGTTTTACAAGCAGCAGGCTGTGAGTGTAGCCTACACATACCAAACCCTTTGTCTGCCCTGCCTGGACTACCAGACTGGACAAATCCTGCTCCACAACGAGGTAGGATGGAGTTGGCCCTGTTGGCCGCTTTGCCTGAGTGTTTCACAGCCTTGGGAGAGCAGTGTGGGTGTTCTGCCTTCTTACCCTGCCATCTGCTCCCTGCAGACTACAGGATTTTCTGTCTCTATGAAAGGAGCTGCTACCGGAGAGAGCACCTCTAGAAGGGTGCAGCAAGGCTCATCCCAGCACCCAAATGTTCAGCACAGACAAAGTTGAACAGACAGCAGTGGGGTCATTTCAGACTGAGTTTATCCTGCCAGCCCCCTTGGTGCACAACTACAGAAAAACCACAAGGTGGTTTATCAAGCACCACAGTGCTCTGTACCCTCCAGACCCAGTTCTGGACAGTGGAAAGGGTGCATATGCAGCCCAGCCCTTCTCCCTTCTCCTCCCTCATCAAGAAGCCAAAAGAATTCTTCACATTCTTGTCTCCCTGCTTTTATCTCCCTGCATATGGTCCCAGCATCACATAAGAATTAGCAGAATGGGCATTGGCAGCATTTTTATGTGGAGGTAGTTGCCAGCAGAGGCTGAGGCTATAGCACAGCCCTGCAGACAGCTCCAGGCAATGAAACGGAGGATGGAGACATGTCCCTGCATGGGGGCAGGGCTACCATGGCCCCCCGGGAATGGAGCACTAAAAGGGAGGTCACTTCCTGCTCTGAAAAAGGGTTCAAAGGGTCCTGACAGCTGGGCAAGGTCTCCTCACTGGAAAGAACAATCCCTCATGCCAGGACCAGAGCCCAGCTAACACTTTGCTCTCTTCCAGCCACCTACACGTGCGATGCGTTGGGGCAGTGGAGGAGCAAGGAGCTGGGGACCGAGCTGCCATCCTGCAGACCAGGTACTGCTGCTGGCTGCCTGGTTCCTGCAGCCAGGGGTGACACGCAGGGACACGCAGGGAGGGGCTGCTGCCACGCTGCTCCTGGTGGCAGTGCCAGCTATGCATCCCAAGTGCCACAATGCATGGCCAGGAGGGTGGTGGGGACAGAGGCTATCTCAGCAGGCCCAGACTGTCAGGGTGCAGTGGTGGCACCGGGGTCACAGCCATCCCAGCTGTCTGGGCTCCCCAAACTCCCCCACAAGGAAACCAGCAGCCCACTGGCCATGATGAGCCCTCAGTGTCCCTGGAGGTGGTTTTAGCCAAGAGCAGAACTTTACCTGGCTGTCATCCGAACTGAATGTCTACACATCCAGTAGCAGTTATCACCTCTTCAAGCCTTCCAGAAGCTGCTTTACAGGGAAGGAAAAGTTCCAAGTCTTTGAGCAGTGGCAGAAATGTTTGCAGCCAGCAAGTTTCCAGGCCAGGCACCTGCTCGGGATTAAATAAAAGTCTCTGGGAGAGTTTCTGGCTGTAGCCAAGCATGGTGCCAGGCTGGCTGGCACGTCAGGGGCCTGGAGGCAGCTTGGGTGTGGATTGTAATGGGATGTGCCGCAATGGCTCTCCAGAGGGGTGCAGGGATCCGGCTGCTGTGCAGCAGCTGCAGCTGCAACCACCCTGGGCTTCAGATATTGGCCCAGCCCCATGGAGGGTATCTGCTCTCCAGCCATGCTGAGACACTGCAAGGCTAGAGGAAGGACTCCTAAGATTCCCTGCATCCCATAAAACTCCAAGACCAGGGCTCTGGCTGCTCTTGTTGTGGCAGCTGCTCTCTGCATTGCTGCTTGATGTTTCAGCCTGAACTAATTTGAGCCGGGAGCATACAGGGACAGCTTTGGGGCCATAGCTGCTTTCATGGGCCATTTCCAGGCCTTGTGATTAGTGACAGGAGTCAGAAAGACTTCAGGAAAATGGAAAATCCCAGAGAGAGGGTGACGCTCTCCTGAGATCGGCATCTGCAGGCAGCAGCTGGCCAGCTGCTCTTCAGATCTTCCCCTGTGTCTCACGCACCTCCCCATCAATAGGAGCCTCTCTTCCAGGCTGCTCCATGCCTGCCTCTGCCATTAGTGGGAGCATTTGCAGCCTGGTCAGCATTTTTGATATGTAATTTAATAGAACAAATATTTGGCTGGATGTGCTTCCTCTAAAAGCATCTCCCTGGGACGGCCGTCAGCTTCAGTGCAGCAGAGCAGCTGGGCTGGGACCCAGGAATTCGTTTCCTGAGCATGTTTTCTATTCCTTTCAGCACTGGGAATGACAGAGGTGTGGAGCACACGCAGAGACACATTCACCATGATCCCTCCATGCTAGAGTTACATTTTTTCTAGAGGCAGACCCCAGCCTCAACAAATCCACATTATCAGCTTCCAGTGCTCCTGCCCTGGTTCCAAGACTGATTCTCACCCTGACCCCACCACCTTGAGGGGTCAGACCCTCTGTTTGTGAGGCTTTGCATCCTCCCCTCACAGCACAGGTGGCATTGAGGCAGTCCCAGCACTTTCCATGGAGGATATGGGGTTTTTTTGCAGACTGAGAGGGATGAGACCAGCACCCGAGTTGCTGTGGTTCAGGACTCTTCCAGATGTAAGACAAGCCCAAATGGACTCCCACAACCTCCCAGTGACATCAGCATCCCCAACCCACCCGAGAATCCCCCTCCAAAATGCTGCCACAGGCAGGAATCAGCCCCACCACAAACAGCCATGTCCCAAGGCTTAAGATCCCTGAGGACAGGATTGTCCCTCCCCACCGTGTCCATCTTCTTAAAGCCACCTTCAGCATCCTGATTCCCTCGGTCTTCCTAACACCGTGTCTACATAAAGCTCCTGCAAGCAAAGCAGGCACCATGTCAGGGCTCTTCAGGCATTAATTCTGGGTCTGTTGAAGAGCTGAGCAGAGAGGGTCTGGTTTTTTCTGGCTGTCAGAATTGTGAGTGATGAGATGCAGGAGTAAAGCCCATGGTGCTAGGCAACATCCTATGGCCAAGCCTTCTCCAGCCACAGCAGCTCCAGGAGGACAAATGCCATGGCTGTGAGAACACAGACCTCATGACAGGTCTCAGAGTGAGGGGTGAGACTGGGTTGATGTCAAGCTCCCACCATCATTCCCCTGGGTCTCTTGGCACACTGAGCAGGAGTCAGGCAAGTGCCTGAAAGGTCTGGGAAGGGCTGGGTGAGCTCACAGGTCACAGTGAGGCTACAAGATTACTCATTTGGCCTTTCTGCTTCTTAAATGGTGTAGATCTAGCCAAATCGCTCCAGAAACTGAAAATGGAAAGAAAAACAAAACCTAAAAGGACAAAAGAGAGTGTTTGGTTTGAAGATAACCACATGGCATAACCTACAGGGTTTGTTTTTGTGTTTTTTTTTCATTTGTTGACTAAATAAATAAGCTGGAAGTAACTGTCCTGTCCCTTCTGTCCCCAGTGTGTGGCCGGCCAGCTCGTCCTCTGCCCGGCATCATCAAGCGCATCATCGGCGGGCGGAACGCGGAGCCCGGCTTCTTCCCCTGGCAGGCCCTGATTGTGGTGGAGGACATGTCCCGGGTGCCCAACGACAAATGGTTCGGCAGCGGGGCCCTGCTGTCAGAGTCCTGGGTGCTGACGGCCGCCCACGTGCTCCGGTCCCAGCGGCGGGACAAGACCGTCATCCCCGTCTCCAAGGAGCACGTCACCGTCTATCTGGCCCTTCACGACGTGAGGAACAAGATGGAAGCTGTCAACAGGACGGTGGAGAGGATCATCCTCCATGAGGAGTTTGACATCCAGAACTACAACCACGACATCGCGCTGGTCAAGCTGAAGGAGAAGGTGACCATGGGGAAGTATGTCATGCCTGTCTGCCTGCCCCAGTTTGAGCATGAGCTGGAGGGGCCTCACCCCAACACCCTGGGGCTGGTGGCTGGCTGGGGGCTCTCCAACCCCAACATCACGGTGGATGAGATCATCAGCTCAAGCATGAGGACCCTGTCTGACATCCTGCAGTACGTCAAACTGCCCGTGGTGCTGCACGCCGAGTGCAAGACCAGCTACGAGTCGCGCTCAGGCAACTACAGCGTGACCGAGAACATGTTCTGCGCCGGCTACTATGAGGGGGGGAAGGACACTTGTCTGGGAGACAGCGGGGGAGCCTTCGTCATCCAGGACCCAGGAACGCGGAGGTGGGTGGCCCAAGGGCTGGTCTCATGGGGTGGCCCGGAGGAGTGCGGCAGCAAGCAGGTGTACGGTGTGTACACCAAGGTCTCTAACTATGTGGACTGGGTGGAGCAGAAAACAGGCTCCTCAGAGAGATGGACACTTCTGGACCCAGAGCTGGAGAGATGAGTGACTAAGCAGCCTGCTGCCATCGTGGCTCCCTTTCCTCTTGTTGTTATTGTTTAATGTGCTCCAGACTCGGGTCTTTCGCAAGCAATAGCCACGATACTCCACGCATGCCAAGCCCTTGCCAGGTCATTTGTTTCGCTTGGTCCCCCATCCCTTTGCTTGCGTTCTTAGGAAATGCTTGCTAGGGAGCTGGAGGGAGGGGGCAAAGGACAGGATCTCAGCTGGTGTCCTCCGCATGTGCTGCCCATCTGCAAACCTCACCCACACTCCAGGGAACTGCCCTCCGAGCCAGGAAAGAGGCACAGCAATTGAGGCAGCGTTTCCCTGACACCAAAGCTTTGTACCGTGCACAGGGAATTGTCCCTACCCCCAGGACTCTCCAGCCAATTCTATCCATCAGAAGATGCAACTACAGAGCTTCAAATCCTATGGACAGTGCAGGAAATCCACGTGGGCAGGCCTGGGCCTCACAGGTTCCCCATGCTGGTGAACCCCTTTTCTGTGCAAGGAGTAATGAGAGTCCTAGGAGTTTGCCATTATTTTTATATACAAATAAAAGTCCCTTCCTGGTGGCATCTCAGGTGATATCCACCTGGCCCCAAAGATGTGAGGATGCATCCACATTTAGCCCTAAACTTCAGCCATGGCTGCCAAGACAGCACCAGCCCAAACAGGATACCTGTATCCCACCATGTGGGATGAGTGACCCACAGAGGACACGAGGACACGGAGCAGGGTTTGGACTCAGCATCACCCTGACCTCCAGCCACAAAAATTTCTCCAATCCTCTATCACTTGAAGCCCTCTCTAGTCCCACCCTGAGATTAGCTCTGTGGTTTCCAGCCACAGCAGACCTCCCAAGGAAAGTTTTCCATTACAAGACAACTTCACATTGGCTGTATCTAATAATTATTTTCAGCAGAATCATTTCATATAAAACATTCTTCCTTGGCTTTCATCTCCTTCTCAGGGGCCTGGTTAGTCCTGCATGACAGTTTATTCATTCTTGCAAGAACCTAGTCCCTTTTAACTGCTTTTGAGGCCACTGATCTAGCTGATTTACAAGTTACCAGTGATATTCAGTGTTTGCTCATGGCTCTTGCGGCCTATTGCAGGTGTCCAAATCCTTCTAGACTGACTCAAACCCACCAAACACACCAGAAGTATTCATATCTCCCCAGCTTCCCTCCATGGCCCATGCAGACAAGTCTCAACAAGGAACAAGGTCAGGTCCTTCCTTCAGCAGGGACACCTTCTGTTCTATTTGCCAGCAAAGCCCTCCTATAGCTGTAAGCAACATGCAAAAATTACCTGCTGTGCTCTCTGTGTGTCTGTAGCCTCCTTCAGACCTTTCTTTCTCCTCCTCCTCCTTTGGTTTTTCCATGAAAAGAAGAAGCCAACAGTGGATGAACCATTCTGACATTTTGCTATTATCCAAAAAGCCGTTTGTAGAACTTGTAGAGGAGCAGAAGGCCTAAGGATGATTGAACTTGCAGATACACTATGAACTGTACTCTTGGCTATGTCATGTAACTGCAAGGTATTTTTTAATATATATGTATTTCTTTTTTTTATATATATTACATTCTGTAAAATATCTGATGTCAGGTAAGGATGATTCTCTCAGTCTTCGTCCTGAGAACAAAATAAAACTTTTGTATGTACTGAGTTTGTGCCCCGTGGCTTTTATTCCAAGAGGAACACGGTCAAGTCTGGTTGCTGATGTCTGCTATGCACGCCTGCACTCCCAGGAGAATCCTCACACCATCCCTCACTCCGACGGCTGCTCAGCCTTGGTCTGTGCAGCTTCTTGGGCTGAGACAGACCCTGAGCAGCCCCTGAATACAAATCACAAAAAAAGGGCAACAGAGGAGGACCTGCCTTCAATTATTTATAGCCTTAGCACATCACTGAAGATGGGGGTAGTGGCAGGAGGAGAGGGCTGCAACCTGTTTGCTGAGAATAGCAATTAAGTCTGAATTCAATTGACATGAGGAAAAAAATATGAGGTGTGTGACTTTGGCTTTAATAGATGTGAGAAATCGGCCCATCCTCACTAGTTGTTGGACTGAGAGCTTGTCCTCACAGCAGAGGACCTGCAGGGAACTCAGATGTAAGCTGAGGCAGGGACAAAACTCCACCAGACATCTCTGTACCAGAGACTGTGAGAATCTACGCTCTGGAGGGAGATTAAAATAATGGGGACTGTCTCCTCCCTTGTGCCTGTATCCAGGGCTGGGAGCTGGGTTATTGATCCCTATTTTCCAATGGCACAGAACTGAAAAACAGCACGAGGCTCCTCTGTTTTGATGGCAGGGAGGAGGGTGGTGGGTCTGGCTCGCTAACAATTCCAGAGACATCACAGGAGTAAAGGAGAGGAGAGAGAAAAAGCAAAATAAAGGCATGGTCCCCTGAGCATTAAACCATCGCCTGTAGGATCTGAGCCCAGACAGCCCTGGGGCACATTAAAAAATATTGCTGTCCTTTAACAGATCACTGGTAAATACACTCTCCCCGCCTCCCGTCAATAGCTTTGCCGGGAAATCCCGGGGCCAGCCCAGCCCTCGGCCCCTGCTCACAAAGCTGCGGCCGCCGAGCGCCAGCCCCGAGCGCCCCTCGGGCTCTGCGGTGGGCTGGGAACAGGCAGCCGAGGGGAAAAGGGAGACCAACAATGGCCTTTGCATTTTCTGGCACCTCGCAACCTGCCAGAGTGCTGAGAGCTTCTCTCCAGGGAGACAGGCGCGGAGACAGCTATTTATCAGTCTGGCTGTGGTGGAAAGCCAGCAAAACATCCCTGGGTGAAGTTTTTCGCTGTCCCTGGCTGCGAGCACCAGGCGCGAGCTGAGAGTTGCTGTAGCAGAGCCCAATCTCAAAGAGACCAGGGGGACAGACAGGACCTGCACAGAGCACACAGAGAGAGCATCCTTCTTCCCTCATCCCCTGGGATGGGCTCGCTGTTCCCATGACAGCCGGGGGCCTGGCCAGGCCAGGAGTGCTTGCTCTGAACCCCAAAAGTGCCAAAAGCCACAGAAAGCAGAATTTTGAAGGCAGTTTGCTAAGAAACTAGTAATGGGCACAACTGCGTGTCGGAAAGGGGTATCCTGGAAAGGACCCCAAAAATGAAGCCATGGCTGAGAAGCCCATGTATGCACAGGTGGCTCTGAGTACAGGAGAGGAGATGAAGGGGCTGCATGAAGGAGGGGACATGCTTGCACAGGATGAGGACACAGGCAGGCAAGAAGGCAGCGGCGAGGGGGGGACCAGGGAAAAAAGAGCATATTCACACAAGGCCGTGGATGGGGGAGCACAGCGGTGTGTTAGAGACTTGAAAGAGATAGGTCTGCCCTTGTAAAAGAGCAGAGAGACTCAAGCAGGAAAATACCAGACTAGCAGACTAAATTCCCTGCAGGGATGTAGTCTCCACCAGAGTTGGTATCTCAGGCAGAGGCGAGGGAGCTCCCACTCAGCAGCTGGGCGGCTGGGGAGGCTGCAGACAGCCCAGACCTGGTAACTGGGGCTGGGAAAACCTCAGCATTGAAAGAAGAGGGCTATGGGCAATGGCAGCGAGAAACTTGGCCAGATCTTTGCTTCATGGCATAGCAGCGGCGGGGCAGGGGCGGGCTGCTCCCAGCACAGGAGGGAGGGAAGCTGGTCCAGGCTGCAGGATGGGCTGGACCAGAGCACAGCTCCGGCAGAGCCGCAGCAGAGGCACTCATCAGATCCCCGCAGCCACAGAGCAGTCCCGGACCCACGCAGCATGGCCTTTGGGGGACCACGCTACAGGGAAGCAGCTGGTCACAGAAATAGCAGGGAGGGCATCCCCCATGTGAGGAATGCTGTCCCGTCCCAGTGCTGACGGGTCACTGGTCCCAGTGGTGCCCAGTGCAGTGCCGGAGATCTGCAGCTCCATCTGCTGGCTCCGTGGCCAGGGCTGCTCAGGCTGCAGAGAGAAGGCGCTGGTGAAGGAAAGTTGGTGGAATAAAAGCAGGCCAGAGCACTTAAGAAACCAAATCCACGCTGCGTCTGGACCACACAGCGTTTTCTTGTTATATTCATTTTTTTTTTAACCAGTAGCCCTCATATCTGCGAATACGGACGAATCTTACAGTAGCAGAAAAAGCCGCGTAAAGGGCCCTTCAGGATACAGCAGGGAGGAGAGGACAGCACCTGGGAAGCAGGTGCAGCCAGGGATTGATGCTGTGTGAGCCACACAGAGTTTGGTTATTTTTTTTTCCTTCAGCCCACCATTCTTCCACTAATTCAGTCAGGAAATCTTTGATATCATACCCATCTTCAACATCAAATCATTTGCAAAGCCAGGAGAGGATGGATACAGCTGCTTCAGTGGTTCTGAAGGTCTGCTTCTTGTTGGACTAATGTGACAGACAGGCCTAAAACCAATGTCAGTACCTGAAGTAATTTGAGGGCTGTTCAATTCAGCTCTTGTTACTCAGATAAGCAACAGGTCTCCTGGTGCCTGTGTTTCAGCTCCCCCACAATTCATGAATCCCAGAGAAAACAGCAAAGAGGGACTCAGGAATGTGTTAGAAATTCCCACTTAACCCCAGCAATCAGCATCCTAGCCCAGCAGGTGCCTGGGGCCACTGAAGCAGAATAAGCCAGAAGGTGAATGGAATTAATAGGAATCATTCCCCAGCCAGGATCACTGGCCAGCCTCTCTGTGAGAGGTATCAAAAAACCCCAAAAACTATGATAAGAATGGCGCAAGCACACCAAGGGTTGCTGTCTCCTAAATTGCTCCTAAACCCTTCCAGGGCTCAGCAGTGAGCTGGTGACTGCATGCTCATCACTGCACCTTGCTTCCCCAGGGAATGGCTGCATCTCCTGGATTCTCCTGTGGCCCCATGGAGGGGGATTTCCCATGTGCATCCCGCAGTGCACTCCCAGGTGACAGCCCTTGCAATGCTCTCTCTCACAGGGCACACCATGCGCCCCCACCACCACTTGCTCACCCCAGGATCCCAGAGAAGACAGACTTTGGTAACCATGGTTGTGTTTGAGGTTTGTGATGTACAGGCTACAGGCTATTTCAAAAGTTTAGTCAAGTTGCCGTGGTTTAAGCCCTGCCAGCAACTAAGTACAGCACAGTCCCTCACTCAGTCAAACCACCCTGCCCCAGTAGGATGGGGAGGAGAACTGGAAAAGGGTAAAGTCTGTGAGTTGAGATAAGAACAGTTCAATAATTAAAACAAAGTAAATATTATTAATAATAATAATAATAACAATCATGAACAGAGAGATAAAGAGAGAGAGACATAATAAAGACAAGAGATGTACACTACAGTTGTTCACCACCTTCTGACCCATGTCCAGCTCATCCCCTGGAGCAATCAGCCCCTCCTGGACAACTCCTCCAGTTTATCCACTGAGCAGAATGATTTATGGTATGGAAAGTCCTTTGTGCCAGTTGTGGCCAGCTGTCCTGGCCGTGCTCCCTCACAGCTCCTTGTGCACCTGCTCCACTGGCAGGGCAGGGGAAACAGAGAAGTCCTTGACTTAGAGTAAGCACTACTTGCAACAACTAAAACATCAGCCTGTTATCAACATTATTATACCCATATTAAGTCCAAAGTACAATGCTGTTACAGCTACAAAGAAGAAAACTATCTCCATCCCAGCTGAAACCAGGACACAAGCACTTACAAACCAACTTCACCTCATTTTTCTGGGCTAAACTTGTGGCCACAGGACATGCTGTGCCTATGGGTAAGTCCTACAGGAACCCAGCTCCCCTGCAAGGAAGGTAAAAGTCAGGGTTAGGCTGCATGGGGACAACAGCACATTTCCTCCCAACTTTATGACACCCACGAGATCCCTAAAGCCCTGCAGCGTGAAGTAGCAGAAGGCAAGAGTCCACATCTTCCCCTTTGCCCAGATCCTGTAGCCCAATATTTGCAATTTCCTGATAATTGGGGCATAATTGGAATTGCTGCCACAGCCATCTTGCACGTGCCAAGTTTGGGCACCCTTTGTCCCCTCTGCAGGGTACCCAGACAGCTGGCCAAAGGCAGGGCAGACTGGGGATGTGCCTCCCTGGAAGAAGAGCTCCACTGGGAGATAAAAACAGCCCCCAGCTTCCTTCTGAGATGTCCACACACACCTAGAAAAGGCTTTTGAGAAATTAAAAAGCACAAATGCACCCTTGGGCTGAGGAGAAGGAGCTTGCTTTATTCTTGCAAGTAATAAACCTCATCCTGTGCATGGGGTAGCTGGGAGATTCATCCTCATACAGAATATGTCCCATAAGAATCCATCAGACCCACCAGTTTTCCAGAGGCTGTGGGACAAGGTGCGTGGCTGAGGCATCCCAGTTGTGTTCCCATGCCACCAGGAGCTGGGGAGCTTGCTGAGCCAAGAGCAAGGGCTGACCTTGGGTACCAAATTTTCCAGGCAGTTCATCAGCTTCCTTAGCCATCACCCTAGTTCCTCTTTGTGATCCCCAGGTCTCTCTACCTCAAGGTAAAATAAAGCACAACAAAGATGATCAGTGCCAAAACACAGAGCAAAGAGCCGCCGATGCAGCAGCAGCATTTCCAGGGGAAGTTGCTGTTCGAGGGTGAGGGGTGGTGGGTTGAGGCCACATGGGGCCTTAAGTCCTGGCGTTTCAGGGGCTGAGAAGTCCTGGACACATCTGCATTCCAGGCAGCCCATTCTCGGGCTGATTGCGACTCAGTGCGATGGGTCCTGGCCTTGCCCACACCAATCAAAGGTTTACAATCATCTGATCCTGGGGATGGCCATGACTCAGTGTGATGGGTCCTGGCCTCCCCCATATTTGTCAAGGACTTCCAGACATCTGATGCCAAGGCCAGCCATGACTCGGTGCTGTGCATCCTGGCCTTGTCCTCATCCCTCAAGGGCTTCCAGGCATCCTGTGCTGGGGCCCTCTGTGACCTGTTGCAGTTGCCGAGCTGGCAGGCCTCGCAGTGGGCACGGTCGTGTGGCCCCGTCACCAGTGTATCCACCACAACTTCCAGGAGGTCAGAGGGCTGGACAGGCTTATTGTAGAAATACTGGAGGATCTTTATTGCCAGGTTGTGCAGAATTGTCTCCACAGTCTCCAGGCTGAACTCAGGATCCTCCAGCCGGGAATTGGGGCAGCGCCTGCATTTCTGGCGAAAGATTCTCATCCACACTGTGCCCCAGCCTTGGGAGTGGCACATGTGGAATAGGATGTGCACTTTGGCAGAAGACCACTTATGAAAACACTGGGAGCACTCAAACCTGTCAGGGCAAAGAGGAGACCAGCTCATTCCAGGTGCCCCACACTGAGCCAGAGCCTTTCAGCACAGTCAGTAGGGATGAGGGTTAACACAGACGATGGACTTACCTCGGTCATGCAAGCTTTACACCTAACTGTCCTCCCCCTAACAGCATGTTGGCAGTTTGGGAAGTTCACCACATATGTGAGCTGAGGGCTGGCCCCAGCATTAAAGATTTCAGAAGCCAGGCTGTCTGCTGGGATCCTGGCTCCACTGCCAAAAGCAGGGGCCCTTGGGGCAGGAACCATCAGGTCCCTGTGTGGGATTCCAGCCCCTCACCCATGCTGGCTCATCACAGCTCAGCAGAAAGCTAGCATCAAAACCAAGACTGGGTAACAGAATAAAAAGAAGCAAAATAGAAGGAAGGTGTGGGTGGAAGGTACAGGGCAGGTGAAGATACATCTTGAAGAGCCAAAAGGTGTGCAGCCCACAGCTCTTCATCTTGCACAATCTGCATGGGACCTAGCAACCAAGGTCTCCATTTGATGCCGCTCAGGCAGGGTGTTTGAACAATGCCCAGGCTGGGAATGTTTGGGATAGGGCTTTTCATCAGCAATGCAGAGCCACAGACTCTCTCTGCCCAAGGTGCCACAGCCCAGGGCAGGTGCAATAGCTGCTGAAGCATTGTCCCATGTCCCAGCACACAGTGGTTCTCTCTCTCCTCATCCTCCGGGTGCAAACCCAGAAGATTTGATTCTAGTGAGATATGACTCCCCCTACTTGCTGAAGGAGCTCTTTTCATCTTGACAACAACATAGAGACATTCTGGCCAAATAACATCTGCCCTTTGGCTCTATGGTGTTGCTGAACTATTCTCCCCTCCAATTACCATGTTTTCCAGTTTGGCAATAACCAACTGAGATTCAAACAAAAATTAAGAAACCCTTCACAGCCTCACCCACCTCCAAACTCCCCTTTTTGCTAAAAAACCTGTTTCCTGCAAGCAAATTTTGAAAATGGGAAAGGTCCACATGGCAACCCATCAACCCTGATCCCACTCCAAGTGGGACTGCCAGCAGCCCCCTACCTCCCAAGAGCACGGTTCTGCACAAACTCCTTCCAGCCAGGCCTGCAGTCCTGCACCTGCAGGAAATCATCCTCTACAAGTGTCCACGGATCTGTTATGTGCATTTCTTCAATCTTCACTGCAAAAATGCCCTGCCACGTGGTCATGGTTCCACTTGAAGCTGGGGAAGAGGTAGTGACCAAGCCTGTAAGTCAAGCTTGCAGCTTCTCAATGCTAATACACATGTGCAACTGCCTTTTCCCTATACTTTTCCTCTTTGTACAACGTTTTTGTGCACAGAGAGGGGAACCTTTGCTCCTGCATGAGCAGCACCGCCCCATCCCAATCTCTGGGTCAACAGTCTCTGCTGACACTGCACCAGATCTTGGCCAGGTGAAATGGCTCCTAAAGCAAGGACAAGGTGGGTTTCCTCAATATATATAGGTGAACCCCTGAGCTTGGAAAGCCACAATGCTGCTTTGTCCATAGGCAGAAAGACTGGAAACAAAACCCCCTGCCAGGCTGCCCATGCCCATCACATTCATGGCAGTGGGGAGAACTTTGAGAGATTTGCCCAGCTTAGGAATAATGAAAGCGAAACCCATTGACAATGCAGGACTCAGCAGCTGATAAAGCTCCAAGATAACCTTCTCTCTCTCAATAGCTGCCACCAACCATGGGCTATTTTTATCGACTTTCAGCCAATTTGAGCAGAAAAAGGCCTAACATGAAACTGCAGGGTGGAAAGTTGGGGAGAACAACATGGTAAGTAAAACCAAAAGAGATGAGGCGTGCTCTGAGCTGAGAGCACACAGGTGAGGTATAAACAGCAGGGCTGGGGCTGCCTGCAGCCCTCTGCCTCCCAGATCACCCCTCCTGGGTGATCCTGGCACAAGCCCCCCAGGAAATCCCATGGAGAGCAATGCAGGACAGAGAGCAGGTTAGATATGATATCAAATGATAACAGGTCTTGAGTTTGAGAAGGATCTTGATAAGGCAGGTTTAGGTCCAGGCAGTCCATGCAGGTAAATCCCAGGAACCACAGCCTGGCAGAGAGGCTCTGATCTTTGCTGCTGGAAGGGAAAATCCATCAAGTTGTTTGTACCAAGAGCCCTATAACACCTTCACAATGTGCACTGCCCCTCCTGTGATGAGATTCCAGGGCAGACCAAACCTTCAGCTTCCACATTTTCCTTCTATGAGGTTCCTTCTGCTCTCAGTTACACCTTGATACCATCATCTGGAGCAGGACTGGAAGGAAAGAAAGAGCTTGGAAGCAGAAAAGCCTAGACAAGGTCTTCAGGAGGCTTATGAAGAGGTAGAAAGCCCTATCCTATGGACAGACCCTGAGTCACCCCCATGCTGAGACCCCTGTCATGGCTTCATTGGGTCCTGCTTGGGCTGGGGCAGTGAACTACAGGCAGGACAGTGAAGGAGAGATCATCCCACCAGTGTTTTCAATGTTCACAGATGGGAGCTGGGGGACATCCCTGGCTCAGGGCTGGTGCATGAGCAGGAAGAGATGAAGCAGCAGATCTTCCCAGCCTCCTCTCATTCCTTTCCCTGGGGCCCCCATATCTATAGGTTCATTATAGAAAACCCCTTCATGTACCCTGCCACAGAGGGGTCTTCAGGGCTGCAAATTTCATGGTGCAGAAGGTGGGAGCTAAGTAGGGAAAGGGTTGGCCTCACAGCTGGCACCATGGCCTATGGCACAGGGACCCAGCCAGCAGCACAGTGACCAGGATGGAGCCCCCACCCTGCAGCATCTGCCTGTCTGTCCCCTTGACCCCTTCTGTGTTATTGTCCAAGATTCACCTTGGGGGGGTTGAATGCAGGAAAGACCTAAAGGTTTTGACACCTTCCCTTCACAGCTAGGGCATGCCTGTGTTAAACACCTCCAGCTGTTTTGAGGAGGAGGAGCCCCTCGAGGACACAGCCCTGTCTCTTGACACTCTCATATTCACCCGAGCAAACTGATCGCTTCATCTGTGGGATCTGTGGTTTCAGCTCTTCCTCCTGGAGGCTGCTGACACAGGGCAAGGGATTCTCCCCTCAGGACAGGCACCACCCCCCACACTTCCCACCCCAGGGACCAAAACACTGCTCCTCTGGCACACTGCTCAGTGAGGATACCGTGGCATACCTGCCACAGGAACAGGTCCCTGCCTTCAAAACCTGACTGTGATGGAAACCAGTGCCCTGTTACGTCATGGTAACACAACTCAAATCGTGACCCACAATGTGCCGAGCCCTCACAGTCATCTCTGAGACAGCAAAGTGCTGGTCCCTCTATTAAAGCTTTTGACTTGCTTTTACTAAAGGGACTTTCCTGAACAACCCACAGAGACAAAATTGCTTTGACATCCTGTTCCATTTCACACACACCTCCTGGCTCTGCCCAAGCACCTTTCTACCAGGCTTATCAGTACCTGCCTGGAAACAAAAGCTGTTCCTACAGGATCTCCCCACAGCCTGGCCTCAGCAGGGAGTGGGAACAAGCTCTGTCCTGCACACAGCATGACATCAGTGGGCTGGCAGCCCTTGCCAGGGTCAGACTCTGCCAATCCTCTTCATTCCAGCACACTGGCCATGGCTTCTCCATGGGATGCATGAAGGAAGCACTCAAAGTGCAGCCTGGGTGGTAATTTCCCTGCTGTTTTTGTACAGCATGAAATTATTTTTGACTTGACTGGGTGAGCTGCGTCTGTGTGTGCAGGAAGGTTTCCCAAAGTTCTTTCTCCTCCTCTTCATCTCTCACTATTCCAGTGTGCCAGCCTCCACATTCCCCACTCTTCCAGCCAAGGGACAAAGTGCCCACATTGCCCATAAGGACCATCCTCAGCCCACATGTGCCTCATTCCTGCTGAGACATCCATCCCTTCCTTTGGCATGGGTCACACCATACCCTGGTGGCTCCATCCTGCCAGCAGTCCCTGGGAGGAGCATGAAGAGACATTCAACCCCAGACCTCAGGCAGGACTACAGAGAGGAACATCCTCTCAGCAGTGGGGATGCTGCGTCCTTGGGCACATCAAGGTTTGCAGGACAGATGAACTGACATCTAAGCAACAGGGCAGAACCCTAAACATTTCTCACAGCTTGCTTCATACCGAGGATTTTTCCCACTCTGTAGACTTCCCTCATTTTTTCCTGTGCTGAACACACCCAATTATTTTTCATCATTCCTTCTTTCAGGAAATTTTTGCTCTTTTCTCCAGGTCATCAGGGTGAACTCATTTTCTAACCCTCCACCCAAACAGCCACTACACCCTCCTTCAATAGCATCTTGTTTTCATGTGAGCCAGGCATCCCCAGAAAATCTGTTGGATGTGTCTGCTGCACGAGCTATTGATAAATGCTCATGGGATTGAGCTTCTTGAGAATCCATCCACCCACAGTGGCAGAATTTTCCATTTCCTCATTTGCTTATGAGAATGTAATGTAAGGCATCACAAAGATAGCATCCCTTCCGCTTTCCCCGTGGTACCCAGTGTGACACGCTAATGAAGAGAAAATGAGGGTGGTTTGACACAAGTTCCTGCTAAATCTGTGTTCTCAGCCCCAGCACTGCCCTGTCAGTGTTTGTCACTTGGTGGTAATTTGTTCCAGCAGTTTCCTGAATACTGAAGCAGGTTGACTCATCTAGAATTTCCAAAATTCTCTTTTTTCTGCTTCCATGAAGCAGATGGTGAATTGAGCATTCATATCCTCCTGGGACATTGCTCCATGACAGCTCCCTGTGCCTTAGTCCCCCTCCAGCCTTGATGCAGTTGACAGTGAATGGTTGTCAGCCCATCGTGGTGAAACCCACCAGCTCTAGGGACAAGCAATGGTTACAGGCTCCCTTCCATGCAGGACTGTCTGCACAGCTGAGCCCTTGGAGCAGAAGGGTCCACCTGTCTAAGGGTGGATTTGAGGAAAGGAGGATCAGTTCCTCTGGAAATGGGGCTATGCCCAAGGTGGACTGTAGAGAGGGCACATTGCCCCATCATCCTGGACTTCTGGCATGGAGAGGGATGCTGAGCAATGGAGAGAGATTTAAGGGGGAAAATGGATGTGAAGGTTTGGGCAGGTATTACCCCACATGGGCTTAGGCTCCTTGTTCACCTGGTGAGCCTTGTGATGGTCCCCACAGGTGTAAGGAGCAAGCTCAACCTCCTCCAACAAGGCTCTGCTCCAGTGCCATGGGCAGTGGACTTGGTCTTGGGACAGAGAAGCAGGCAAACAAAGGACTCCTGCCTGGCCCTCCAAGCCCCAGGCACCAGGGGGACTGCCTGAGCATCACATCCCACCAAAGGGAAGAAGAGAGAGGAGAAGAAACTCTGGAGACAACTGAAAGCAAAACTAGAGAAAGTGGAATGAGTGCAGAAGGAGGAAACAAAGATGCTCTGTAAGGCTACAACAGCTCAGTGACAGGTAGGGTGAGACTCTTGGTGGGACAGGATGGAAGAGATGTTGTGGACCCAGACCCTTCAGGACACACCAGAGCTGTGCAGCCTGGCCATGGTTAGGAGACCAGGCAGTCTGCACAGCAGCCCACCCCTCCTACCACCAACCACAGCACCCACCAGCTCCCTCCAGGCTTTGTCTTCCAGGAACAACAGTTACTTTCCTAGACACTTGAGGCCACGGCAATGCTCCCACACCACAGTTCCGGACAGATCAGTCCCACCCACAAGCCATCCCATTAACCCAGGGGACAAATAACCCACACACCTGATGCATCACCCCCAGTCCAACCTCTCCTAACAAAAAACCTCCAAGACATCCCAGTGACCAGGACAGTGCTCCCTTGAAACTGACCCTACTGTCCTACAGCCTGACCACCCCTTCTCCCCTCAGCATCAGTATCCTAGTGTTCAGGAATGGTGCCTTGCTGGTCCATGGCATGGCTTTCCTCAAAGGCATGGCTGCAAAGCGCAGGAAAGGATTTCCTTTCCACCTTCATCTGCCTACCCAGGTCTCCCAAGACATGGTTTATTGAGTTCATGTTTTCTGAAGAGATGCTTGCTCACATGTTGTTTCCCAACCTCTTTTAATCAAGGCTGGGGTGTATAAGGAGCCAGGATGGCTCTCAAGCACCATGTAGGAGGTGATTTGCTTAGGTATGGCCCAGGCATGTTGCCACACATCCAGCTTTCTGCAGATGCTGAGAGGGATCAGTCCCAGCTCTCTGAGGTCTCCCAGAGGGCTCTGGCCATTCCCCATCATCAAGCCCCTAGTGTGGGACCAGGGTGAGGCTCTCCAGAGGTCTCAGGTGGTGCGTGGTCTCAGGGGGCTGATGAAGCATTTTGGCACTGAGGTGGTGGCAGCCACTCCTCGGGTGAGTGCTGAGTGCCCGTGGTCGGAAGTGGTTGTTTTAACTGCTAGACCAGACTGTACAGGAAACACAGCAGCTCCAGCACCCAGAGCCTCCCCCTTGGCTGGTCTGGCATCCCAGCACAGCAGCAGCTGTTGCACACAGATGGGGGGCCTGAGGGGATGTGTGTCTGTGGGGAGGTGGTATTTGGTACAGTAACTGTGCAAATCTGGGGGTGTGCACTCAGATTTGTCTGGTGAGTTGTTTGCACATCTGTGTGCTCATGAGCATTTGTGTGTGTTTGCATATGTGTGCATGAAGAGCACACAAACACACTCGACTCCCCATTCCCAAGAAAGATGCTGAGGTATGGGGTCTGATACCCAGCTCAGGGCACTGCTTGGTTTGGGGATGCTCAGCCAGCACAGCCAGTGCCAAGCCAGGTGCAGGGGAGTATAGCTCATGTCTGTTAGTGCTGGCATCCTGTGCTCCAAGAAGGGATGGGAGATGGTGTCTGGCAGCCTGGAGCATGCTCACCACTCACCCCATGCATCTTCCCAGCCTTCCTCCCTACAAGGGGCAGGATTGCAGCCAGGCTGATGGGGAGTGGCACAGGTACTGCTGCAGGCTGGATGCTCTCCCATCCCAAATGACAGTGGGAGATGCTTTTGCTACACCTCCAACCCCACTGGATGGCTCAGGAGCCTCTGGTCAGCTGCAGACCACCATCCAACCAGAGAGGAAAGGACTCAGCCCCAACTGCACCTGGAGAAGTCATAGCTGCAGTCAGGGAGTGCAGGAAGTGCTGAAGATCTGGCACCTCTGTTGCCTGAGAGGTAGGATGGAAAATATGAAGCAGGGTCCACCCTCTCAACAATGTCAGTGTCATGTCTGAAGGGAAAGCAAAATGCAAAACTGCTGACTGAGCTCTCATTTTCCTGCTGAAGCTGCCTCCTGCGTCAGTTTTCTGCACTCTGCTGTCCACAGCAGGTCTCTGACAGAGCAGCTGGGGCAAGAAGCTGGACTCCTGCTGGTAAAAAGCCCTGATGGGCTGAACCATGAACTGGTGTCAGTGAATGGCATTGGAGTTATGGCACTGCCCATGGAGCCTACTGGGAGCCTTCAGCACTGCGGGCCAAAGTAGGCAGCACATCCACTGTCCTACCCTGAAGAAAGGCATAAGCTATCCCAAATGGATATTTATCTCATCTAGCCCCCCCTGGAAGTTTCTCAGGGACTTTCCAGTCCCAACAGAGTACAAGATATGGTGCCTGGCTTGCCTCACCCTTTCCCCCAGTGCCCAGGTTGGCTCCCACAAGGCTGCACTGGTTTTACTGGGGTTAAGGGAAGAAGACACCTGCTGACAGTGCTGCCAAAGTGTGAGATACAAGTGACTCTTTCAGTTTTCACTGAGTTTCACACTCTCCTGGCAAGTCTCTGCTGCCTCCAAAGCCACTCCTTACTGGGGTTTCTCTTCTCTCAAGCAGCTGTCACTTCTTTCCGCTCTGGTTTCTGGCAGGTAGCACATTTCTTTCAAGAGAGAAAGTGGAAGTTTGAAGCCAAAAAAGCTGAATGAGCACCACACTGTGAGCTTTGCCCTGGCTGATGGCAGTCAGACCCCTGGCACAGCAGGGATGCTCATCCCAATGGACTGGGTGAGTGCCCCAAGACAAGCCTCATTAAGGGGGAGTCTTGGTTTGCAGCCATGCCTGGGTGACCAGCTCAGACAGGGGCAAGGAGAAAATGAGCATCAACCTCTCTAAATTCTAAAGAGCAGCTTTGTGGAAGAGTAGCTTGCATATCTCACGGAGAGGCCCAGGAACCACAACAGATGCTGCCACCTCCCAGCTCTGCCCTGCACTGCAAGAGACGTTATTTGCCTGCCCACGCACTTGCCATCACGAGTCAACAAACTCCTCGGATCAAAACTCTTTATTCACCCCATGGCCAGATCTGACTCCCACTCGGGGACGGAGGAACACAAGGGTAGATTAACCCTCATGCAGAGGAGGAAAATGCCTGGAGACAGGCAAAAAACCAGCTGCCTGCTTCCCAGGGATTTCTGAATAGCGGAACATAGGTCAGCCTCTGCTCCAAGCAAGGAGAAGCTTGCAAGAAGCCTTGGGATCCCATGTGCGGCATCTCACAGGATTCACTCCAGTTCTGACCTCCAGCATCTTCTTCAACAGTCATGCTTTGATAGCTGGTTCAGACATGGGGCAGGGAAGCAGCATGGCCACTCCAGAGAGAATCGGGTGGAGGTAGAAAACTGAGGCATAATGTAAATCACCTCTGGGACAGACCTGTTGGCATCACTGCTCTGCCCCAGCACATCTTCCCTGCCCTGAGTGAAGAGGCAGCACATGGAGCACAGCAGGGATTTTCCTCATCCTGTGGTACCCACTCCATGGCCACAATAACACCACGGCCAGGACTGCTCAGTATCGACTCCAGCAGCAGCATCTCTGTTGCTTTAGTCCTGATAATGCTGAATTTTTCCCAGAGCGAGGGACTGAGGCAGCCTGTTCATGCCCACACCCTGGTGAGGAGGGACCCTGACCCTCAGCAGGGCTGTGATGGCAGCTGTCGAGTCTGCTCACCCAGGTGTTTCTTGCTGCGCTCTGGTGTGACAGGTTTCTCTTCAGGGAAGATGATGGTGGCATATTCAGTCTGCTCAACCAGCCGAATCTTGGGAGGCACTGGGGTGTGTTGGTCGCTCTGAAACTCCAGCACACCATAGTCCACAGTGGATATGGACACCACGGTGGGCTTCTCTTCCTTCTGCAAGGTAACCCCATCGTGGTGGTTCAACATCCAGAGGTACCCACCATCCCCAGCACAAGCCCCTTCTTACAGCAAGTGCCAAAATCAGCTCTGAGGCATCCTGGGAGAGTGAGAATGATACACAGCAGAAAGATGCACAGACCTGGGGTAGAACATGCAGAAAGGAACCACATCATGAGTCTTGGGGGTCTCAGCTCTCTGCCTCTGCAGGCAGGCTGGACTCTCTACATGCCCAGCCATGAAAGACAGGGCTGTGTTAGAAACCCTTTTCCCACCTCTCATTGGGCTTCAAGGTAGGGTGGTGTGCAAGAGAAGAGCCTAGGGCTGAGTTTGCTCAGCCCAGAAATCAGAGAGCAAAGGGAAATCTACTCACTGCCTTCAGCCATCTAATGAATGGGGTTGGAGAGAAGATGGAGACAGATCCCTCCTACAGGTGCCTGGCTAAAGTGAGAAAAAAACAGGCACCAGCTGTAGCAAAATAAATTTTAGCTTGATATATTGGAGGGAAACATCCTCCCATTTTCTATAGCAACACAATCCACTGTCAAAGATAAGCCTGCTTTGAAGAGGAATTGGACTAGAGAGTCTCATCCTATCTTGGGTAGTTTTATTTTGATTTTGTGATGAGGCTGTGCTGCTGCAGGTGCAGAAAAGGAGTTGTATATGTGCAGAAAAGATCAAGCAGCAGCAGAGAAGAGAGAAGTGAGACGCTTGTGAAGAGCTGATAAAGGAATGCCCAGCACCCTCCTCAGCCCAGCAATGCCACAGTGCTCTCCTGCAGCACAGAGTGACAGAGGTGGCAAACTCACCGCTGGCATGTTCTCACTTGGTGGTTTCTGCACATCTGCTAAGTAAAACACTTGGTTAGAGGATGTTGTGTGCCACATAAGCTGCCCCAGTCCCACCCTTGCCCCAAAGAGCACTGGACACCACAATCTTTTTACCACACATCCTCCTTGTCCACAGGGTCAAACACCCTGAGCATTACAAGGACAAGTGAGACACCAGCTCACAGTCTAGGGTTTCATTTGGATTAGTGGAGTGCAGCAGAATTCTCTGTGAGAGTCTCTGGGTGCCTGTGGCATGTGTGAGGCAATGCCCTGTGCTGCAGCATGGTGAGGTGCTCCAAAGGTATCTGGGCAAGGTACATGGGAGGGATTCAAGTGCACCATTAAGGCACCACACTGACGAGTGGTGTAGAGCCACTACACATAGTCTAGGGGCTCTGCAAAAGGCAAGCAGGGCTCAAAGCACCCCTCTCCCCCAGGCATAGAGATATCTGTCCCACAGGGGCATTCCACAGCTGAGTTTAGCACATTGAACCAGTCCATGTACCCCAGGCAGCAGCAGACACCTGGCTGACCTCAGGTCCCACACTGGGTTTGCATGGCCTCCAGGAGAATCATACCTCCTCTCCTGTACATCAAGGTGAGGTAGCCAAAGATCAGCAGCACAACCACTCCAGCCAGCAGGAGGATGCCAAGGAGCATGGTCTTGATGTGCTCTGGGGGGTTGCCTTCCTCCATCTCCTGCTTGTCAGTGGTATTCCTCTGGGGGGCTGCTGCTTCTTTTGGGGAACAAAACAGCAGGTCAGGAATGTAACATGGCCTCTACAGTCCTTGTGAAAGGCAGGAGGGGAACATGAGGGCTGTCCTTAGAAATGGCTGAGTGCCAGGTAGGCTGTCATAGTCCCACTACTCCTCCAGGGTGCAAAGGAGATGGGACAGGATAGGACTGTGCTCTCCTGACCCATGTCAGGCCCTCTGCCAGCAACTTACTCTCTGCCTTAAGGCCTGGAGCTACAACGGGCTTGGGACCCATCCCATCAGCTCAGTCCCCCAGGCTGACCTGTGACTATCAGCTGCGACCGTTTGCTCTCCATCACTTTATCAGGCTTAAAGAATGTGATCAATCCACAGAAGTAGGAGCCTGAGTCATTCTGGTGGAGGTTCAGGATCTCAATCTTAAAGACAGGAGTGTGGTTGATGAGCCGGTACTTCTCTGTCTCTGTCATGGGCTTGTATCGGCTGATCTCAGCAGTTTTTTGGGCTTGGCTGTGGTTGGTCTCCTTGTACCAATTGAGACTGTACTCTGAACCAGTGTCATTCTCCATGGAGATATTGCAGAAGAAGGTGGCTTTGTCACCTTCAGGGAGAGTCAACTTTGCTGGGTAGATGGTCACTATTTGGGAGAGAGGAAACAAGGAGCAGACATGGTTACAGCAGGCACAGGGCTCAGAAACAGCCATATCCCTGTGTGGGAGCCAGGGATGCAAGCCCAGTCCACATCATCACTCTGGGACATGGGCAGGTACATCAGCCCGTGTCCATTCCATTCCCATTCCAAATGTGTGTCTGCTGGCTAGAGAGGGACTCTCAGAGATAGTAACTATATTGTGAAATGGTTTCAGCAGACCAAATTGTGCTCTGGGCTACCTAAAATTAACACTGAACACCTGTACCAGTGAAACCAGACTTTGGAGGTTGTATTGTTTTTAAATATATGCTGTATTTTAATGTCTGAGTCATCCTCTCTCCAGCTGAGGCTGACTCTGAAAGTGAGCAGAGGGACAGAGTCCCAGGCTGGAGCAGTGCCCTGTGGTGCAGCCCATCACATGCCTGGCTGCCTGCTGGAATGCTCTGGCTCTCCCCACTACACCTTGCTGGGAGCTCAGGGCAGGCAGGGGCTGCCCATGGGACAATATTTGTCATCTCCAGCCTGAGACCACCTGACAGGGCAGAACAACCTGGAGCTTACAGTGCCATCCCTTTCCAGGGGCCTGTCCCCTCCTTATGTGTGTGTGGGCAGCCAGGCCCTGGGGTTCCAGCTGGGCTTGCCAGGCTGTTCCCAACACAGAATCCAGTCAGCCACAGCCACAGGCTGCTCTGCTTTAGCACCAGCCCTGCTGCTTCACCTCATTTCCCTGCCCATTATCCCAGTGGGTTCACCCGTCCTGCATGGTGGGAATGCTGCAAACACGGGCCAGGCTCACAATGTCCTGCTTCAGCCAGTCCCACACAGCAGAACATGGCAGCTGTTGGCTTAATTTCTGTTCTGAGCAATGAAAAATGGGAAGAAGCATTTTTCACAGGGGTCACCTAACCAAGCTATTCAAACCATCATGGCTTTGAAAAGTCCCTGTCAAAGGAAATTTACCTTCCCTTTTCAGAAATCACCACCGATAGCAGCCCCAGGGCTCGCAGGCAGAGTCAGAAAGTCCCTCCCATCCCTCCAACTCTGGCCATATGACCATAACCTCAGCATCACCAACCAGAAAAGGAACATGGAAATTTTGTGAATAAATACAAGATCAGATGGAAAACTGGGCTGCGAAATGAGGGAGGAGACCAAATAGGAGGAGGGAGGGAGAGAAGTGTCCCAGTTCCCACAGACAGCACTGGCTGTGATGGTGTCCACACTAAGGGACGGAATTTTTGCCATGTTTTGGATTTCTTGTCTTTAATAGGAAATATTTGACAGGTTTAGTGCTTTATTTATTTGGCAGGTTCAGCACTTTATTTCCTACTAGTGCCACTGCCAACAATGAATGAAGCGTTCAGAGGACTTCTGAAAGTAGATGTTGGGTTTACATGTATTCCTGTATTTTCCCAGATTCAGAGGTTACATCTGCTCCAAGGGACACCCAGCCCTTTGCCCACACTCAAGGCAAAAAATACATGAATCCCCCAAAGAAACAGTGTGCTGGAGGGAAGAGGAGACACAGCTTCACAAGAGCTCTCACTCATCCTGCCCAGACTCACACCTTCCCTTCAACCTCTCCTCCCAGAAAGTTCACCCAGAGCAAGGAGACACTGGATCCCTGAGGATCAAGCCCAAACCAGGAGTTGCAACCCAAAGGTGCAGACTGAAGCTATGAGAGCTAGAAAGAAAACCCCACACCCCACTGGCAAACCTATAAACTCAACAGCAAACTCCAGCCACCATCACTGTATCACAACACAGCTCTGGTGTCAGCACTGTGGGCTGGGGACCTGTCTCCTTCTCCATCCTTTAATCCCATTTCTGCCCCAGGAATTCCCAAGTCCTTTGCTTCAGCTGCATATATCCAAAAATTTGGGGTTTTCTGCCTTCTTGATGCCAGAGCTAATTTTCAAGTACAAAGCTCGCAGCCCTTAGACATTTTCCACCAGCCACAAATGACATGGCCATGCCAGTGAGCACACCACACTCCTGTACCTACCCCAGTGGCAGCAGGTCAGCATGGGCCCACAGCAGAGCAGGATGGCACAGACGTCAGCCAGGGCCACCTCCACACTGCTCCATGTCTTCTTTGAGGCACGTGGAGCCATGGTGAGCTGCTCTGTCCCCTGCCCAGGCAGGTGCTGTGCCGTGTGTGCTGTGCCACTCCCCGCTCTCTCTGTGCTTCCTTCCCCACAGCGGCAGCCTGTTCTCTGTTGCGCACAGCGAGGGCTGGGTGGAAATGAAACGCACCCTTCTCTGCCCCAGAGGGAAACCCGGGCTGCCTCCCACCCCCAGCTTCCTCCCCATGGAGGCAAGGATCAGCTGAGCCAGACCTGGGCCCTTCCCCTCCCTGTGCGCTTCTGGCTTGTTCCCACACAGGTACCCAGCTGCCAAGCAGCGGGACAGGCACCTCTGAGCCTGCATCCTTTGGGGGAAAGCTCCCAGGGATGGAGGAGGCAGGGACCAAAAGGGACATGTCCTCAGCTCTGAGCCTGGAAACTCATAAGTAAAAGCAGTCTTGGGTTCCCAAGCATCCACAGGTGTTCCCACTGGGTGCCCAAGGCAGTGGGGTTGTGGGACATGTGGCAGTGGGTAGATAGGGTCTGAGCAGCCATGGGGCACCTAGGGCTGCTCCATCCAGGAGCATGGGATGGAAGATGAGGAGGAGGGGGAGGGAGGGAGGATGAGTTTTGCCTCCTTAGATGTGTCTCTTCTCAGATTTGAACAAGGACAGGTGCCAGGGCCCAGGTGCTGTTATTGAGGTAACATTTGCAGAAGACTTCTGTAATTGTTTGCCACCCATACTCTCCGCTCACCACACTGACTAATACTGGCATAGGAAATAACCAGAGGTGAAAGCACGCTCCTCTGCTTCTCTAGAACACAGCCCAGTGCCCCACAGTTTTGGAAAGTGTCAGGGGAAAAATAATAACTGGGGAGAAGGATGTGATTCTAATGATGACTTCATTATTTTTCTAAGCTGTGGGGCTGGGGCTTGCTCACCTCTCACTTTTAAACATGTCCCTGGCAGGTGAGTGGGCTGGGGTAGCCACCCCTGATTTCATAGAATCATGAAATCATAGAATCACTGAGATTGGGAAACACCTCTAAGACCATCAAGCTCAGACACTAACCCAATACCACCAGGATGGCCAAACTGGGATGGCCAAGAAAGGGGTTCAGAGCTGAGGCAGACAGGGCTCACCCTGGGAGGGTGTCTCAGTCCAGCCTGTCCTGGTCCTCTTTTCCAGTCTCCCCTAGCATTGCAGCATCACTTCTTTCTCACAAGCTGCTGGCACTGCTTGAGCTGCAGAGCAAGGTGCCATGCCCACCTTGTCACCTCACTATGCCACCTGGCCAGGGGCCACCATGCTGCCTGGATGGGTGGCAAAGGGAGTGCTCTCCACCATGTGCAAGGGTGCACATGGGTTTTGACTTGGATGTCACCTCTTCCATCATAATTTCCTGGACTGCCACTAAAAAAAACCCCAAACTAGGGAAACAAGTTTGTTTCTCCAGGAAACAAGGAAGCTGACAGCAAGGAGGCTTTCTCACCTTGAGGCTTTACGTCCCCAAATGATGACACCAGGCACTTGGGCCAGGTGTGGGGAGGCTTGTTTGGCACTTGCCACATGTTTTGGTTTCTAGAGGTGGAAGATGTGATCAGTATCACCACCAAGATCACAGCTCAGTGAGCCAGGGATAGGCAGGAAAAACTGGCTCATCCTCCCCACCCCATGCAGCAGCAGCGGAGGGCTGATTAGAATCATAGCACAAATTGCTCACACTTTCCAATCCACTTGAAATAGGTATAACTGGTAACCAGGGCGGGGAGGCTGCCGTGTCCACGAGAAACCAACAACGGCAAGATGCTCTTTTCTCTGAAAAAAAACCAACACAATGATGAAAAGAATAAAAGAAAAGATCAAGCTGCTAGGAAGCTGCCGTGGAGGAAAGTGAGATGAGCAGCAGTGCCAGCCTCAGGTGTCAGCATTGCAGAGGAGCCCGGCCCCAGCCCCACAGCAGCCCTGGGGCTTCAGGCAGACTTTGAACCCTTCTTGTACCCTGCTGGACCAGCACAGTTCACCCTGGCTCCTCCACCAGGTTCTCCAGCATGAAGGAAAACAGCTAGGTTCCAACCAAGATGCAGCTCCCTGCTCATGACGGTAAATCCCCTCCAGCCCAGTAAGGTGGATAGTACATCTTGGGTTTTGCTGACATGGTCATCAAAAGGTCCTTTGGTGCTTAAAAAAAATATAAATTCTTTCTGTGAGCTGGAGCATGGCAAATTGCATAAAACAGTCCTTTTCTATTTGGCCACCAAAAGATGAAAACAAAATTTAAAAAGGAAGGATAAGCAGAAATAAGTGAGAAGACAGTTTGTTCTTGAAAACTAAGAAACAGCAACTTCAGCAAGCACTTGTCACACCAGTTCATTGGAGCAAAAATGTCATGGCTTTTCTCCAGTCAGAAGCTGGTGAGTTCCATCAACACAGCTGTGACCCAGAGGAGGGCCTGGTCTTCTGCAGTCATCACTGCTGGGCACACAGCTATCACCTGAGCACTCACCTCAAATGGTTGAGTGTCAGCCCCAAAATGGCTTAAAAGCATCTGGGGTATTTAAGGAGCACTGAAAAATTGGAAGAAAAAGAAAGCTGTAATCAAACATCTCTGATGGAGCTGACTAAAGCCCAGAGCTGCATGACCTTGAAGTCCAGGGAAAGCATAGCTTCCCAAGCGAAAGGGGAAACACAAACTGCCACAAAAAGACGCTGAGGAAGAGAAGCCCACACGTTCCAAAGATCCTTCCCACAATGGTTTAACTGATTTCACATATGTGGGTCTGACCCAGGTAGGAGCCGAGTGGCTGGGGTGAGAAGAGGAAACGGTTAATAGCGTTTGCAAATAAACACAGAGAGTCTTGAGGTCTTTCAGATACTTCTCAGAAATTATGAAGGTCTCCGCAAATGATTTGCATGAGCAGCAATATCTGACCCTGTGGGGATAAGCAGCGTCCTGTGGGTGTGAGTAAGCAGCGCTAAGCAGTGAGCAAGTAGAGGGATGGAACAGAGACATGAAACTGTTCCTTTAACAAGCAGAACCCTGCAGGGCCTGGGCAGAGCAATGGTGACTGTGATGGGAAGGTGCCACATGGGTATGGCAAGGGACCAATGTCACCTCCAGTATGGCAGTGAGTGTTCCTGCTGGTGGACAGAGCTGACACCCAGCCCAGGGGCTCTAAGGATTCCGATGGTTCATCTCTAGCAACAGGTGCTGGGAAAGTCTGTGGAAACTAGGAGCTGCTGCTGCTCAGGGTCTCAGCAACCTATCCATGCTCAGAGCAAGTTGGGGGAGGATCTAACACCAGCTGGGATGGGCTTGTGCATCCCAAGCAAAAATCTGGCAGTGGTACCCCTTTCCTCCTGGTACAACCTCACACCTCCTGCACTCGAGGGGCACCTCCAGGCACGCCCAGCCCTGTCTCAGTTCATGGCCCCCTCCAGCCTCTCATCCATGGCAGCAGCAACACTCCACAGCAGCGCTGGCTGTGCCTTCACACTGTTTCCATTCAGAACTAGGTGAGGTACACGGGGACCTTTCTCAGCCATGTCATCCGCTGCACGTGGGAAACACAATCGATCTCAAAGATCGCTGCTTCGAGATAAGCTGCAGAGGAAATAGAATGTCAGCTTCTCAGCAGGGACTACGGCACATGCAGCCTTCCCTGGGACACACAGCAGCTATGGGCAGGGGAGAGGGCACAAGGCCTAGGATTTTGGGGAGCAAGAAGTTTAGGCCTTTATGGAGAATTTAAGAAGTTGGTGGAGGAAAGGAGCAAGGCTGGGATCTCCTCCCTGATGTCTGGGATGTGTGGTACAGAGGCAGGAAGAGAGCCCCCCACGTCCTGGGCAAGGCCGAGTGCAGGGGCTGTGGCTGCTGGCTGGTTTGGGGCAGGAGGGGACACCAGGGGAGCACCCAGTGCAGCCAGGCTTGGCCCACTCTCCCCCCATCATACCTCCAGCCACAGCCCAGGCAGCAACCTCTTCAAACCCTTTTAGTTACACAATCACAGACTCGATCATGTTGGGGAAGACCTCTGAGATCACCACATCCAAACTGTGACTGAACACCACCGTGACAACTACAGAATGGCACTAAGTACCATGTCCAGTCTTTTTTTAAACACCTCCAGGGACAGTGACTCCACCACCTCCCTAGGCAATCCATTCCAGTATTAATCACCCTTTCCATGACTGCCTTCCCCAGCTCCGCCGCCCATCTCTGGACTTGCTCCAGCACCTCAGCATCTTCTACAATCCACTGTAAAAACTTCACAATTATTACAATTACTAAAATAGCCTGCAAATATTACCCCAATCATTCAGCACTTATTTACCAACTACTTCACTGTACAAGTCTTCTCATTGCAAAAACCCGACCTTTTGATTTATTTATCTATTTACGTTCCCCCTCCGCACAGAAGGAGAGCCGAGGCTGCAGAGACGCGCAGCACCGGCGGCAGCAGGGCCCACAGCGGCGGGCCGGCAGCGCGGGGCGGAGCGCTGACGCCAGGCCGGGCGGCGGCAGCGGCGGAAGCGGCCGCGGTTGTCCCGGTAACCAACGCCGGGGCCTGCGAGGGCCATGGGCGAGCTGGGCCCGGACGAAGGGGCCGAGAACACGTACAGCCTGCGGCCCGGCCTCCAGCACCGGTGAGGCCGCCGGGGAAAGAGCGGGGGGATGCGGGCTAGCGCCATGAGGGACTTTGGACTGGGGCGCTTGGGCCCCGGGAATGTGGGAGCTGCGGTGGGAATGTCGGAAAGGGCGTCCCTGGGCATGAGGGGCTGGCGTGAGGCAGTGGCGGGTGTTGGGAATGGGGAGCACCGAGAGTTTGGGGGTTGGAGGGCACCGGGCTCCCAGACCAGCTTTGACACCCACTCAAGTGGGGGATACTGTGCTGCTGGAGGGACAACTTCCAGTGGGGCTGGTTTCACCCCATTGATAGATGGCTCTTAGCAATATAGATAGATTGGCTTTTGGCAATATCTCCATTTTAGCGGGGCTTTTTTTTCCCCCGTGGCTTGTCATCTGTCATTTTTCTCTAGAACATGAAAGCTACATTTTCCTAGGTGTCATAATGTATGTTTCTATGCATTGTGTGAACTTTCTGGGCTTTCTGTTGCACTTTTTTTTTTTTTTTTTTTTTTTTTGCCATGATAGATTTAAATCGTCCACAGTAAAAGAATGCATCCATGCGATACTGAAGGAGAAGCTGGCCAATGTACAGTACATCCCAGAAGAAATGCCTGAGCTTACAAAGTCTTTATCAGAGATAATAAAAGACAGACTGAAAGGTAAGGTTTGCTGGGGATGTAATTTCTTTTCTTGCTATGTCCTCTCCCTTTCGACAAGATCCCTCTTTCTTCCTTTATTCTTGAAACTAATTCCTTCCCCATTCACTGACTCAGGTCTGCTGGTATGAAGCAATCTGTCCTATATAAGTACATTCCTTGCCTGAGGAACTGGAGATCCAATTCAAGCAGACAAGATTTGTTTTCGTATAGCTTGGCAGGTGTGTGATGTCAGCCTTGGAGTGTCTGCAGGGGGAAAAAAGCTGCATTAGAGAGAAGAAAGAAGTGATGCTTCATTGCTTCTTGCTTCCATAAACAGAACCATTCCTGCTCTTTTTCTGCTGCAAGTTAGATCAGAGCTGGAATAGCAGTGGAGATCAGAACAAGGTTCAGGGGGCACAGGGAAGGGGGAGAGGAGCAGTCAGCCAAGGAGGAGTGTGACTACAGCCTTACAGCGCTGCAAAAAGGTCATGCTGCTGCACAGGATGCTCTCCAACATTTTTGAGTTCAAGAAGAAAATGCAGGCACCAGCAGGTGTTTCCTGAGTTCTGTGCTGGAGCAAGTATATGGAGGTGTGTACTGGCACAGACACTTTTTTTCCCTTCCTCCTGGGGACAGGCTGGTGCTCCATCTGCTGGGCTGGCCTGAGGCGGTGGCACAGCCACACGGTCACCCTCGGCAGGAGCCGTGAGTTTGTGCTTCTCCCAGAATTAGACATCTGCTTTAAAGCCAGCAGCAGCTGTAGTCCCTGCACGTGTCCATGCTGAGCTCCTCTGCACAGGGATTGGCTTCAGCAATGTGTAAGCACAGTGGCAGCAGCCTGAAGCGAGGCTGGCCTGGGGTGGCCACTCTTATCAGCTGGCATCTCTGATAAGCATTGATGTGTTGGATGTTAATAAAGCCAGCCTGCTCTGTTCAGCCTCCGGTGGAAACAGGGTGCTGAGTCCTCCCGGGACACTGCTTTGTTGAAGACAGGCATTGGGTTCTATATTTGATTTTAAACATGCTTGTTCTGATTTGGCTTCTGGAACATTGCCATGGCCTGATTTGATCTGGCCTGTGCCCCAGAGGTACTTCTTTACTGTTGTGAAACAAAAGCATGTCTCTGAAGACACAGCTATTGTGTGGCCTTTTATACCACTCAGAAGCAAAGGAAACACCTGTGTGACAGAAGAATCTCACAATACCTTTGCATCAAAACAGTTTTAAAATAAGACAGGTTTTTTTCAAATTGCATTTTGTCCACCAGCAGCCTTATTTACGTTCCATCCGTGTGGCCAGTTCTTGAAAGTTGTCGAAGTAGAACACTGACACACAGAGTGGCTGCTCAGGGGTGTCTTGTGCCTTAGATGCATCTTTTGATGGATGCCAACTTACCTTGTTAACCCTTCAACTCCAGCAAAACTGTGGTACTCCGTACTAGGAAAATGAAGCTTTGCAGAACAGTCTGTCCACTTGGCTACTTGCATAGGCTCGTACAGCCACTTGCATTATAGCCTGAAATCTTTAGCTTTCAGGGTCGTGTTTTAGGCTCATATTTTTAAAAAGTTATAGCTCGCTATTATTTTTTACTCTTTCCAGAGGAAGGATTTGACAGATACAAGATGGTGGTGCAGGTTGTCATTGGAGAGCAAAGAGGAGAAGGAGTGAAGTAAGTTTTGCATCTTCTAATTGTATTTCTGTCATGTTTTTTTGGTTTTGGTGTGTTTTTTTTATTTGGAAGCTGCTTCCAACTTCCCTAGCTACAAAGGTCTGTCTGCAGATGACAAAGTGTAAATCACTTTTCTCTTAGTGGCAACTTGAGTGCTTAGGTTGTGACTGGTTGAATTAGCCAGTGATAATTTGCCCTATGGTGGTTCTTAGCAAGCTGAAATGCTGAAAATCATTTTTGAGGAGTGTGGCAGAAGCATTTTGTGTTGTATTCATGATGAATTAGGGTACACCCCCCATCCATTCCCAAGGCCCTGCTGGAGCACAAAAGCCATAGTAACTCACTACTGTCTAAAGTCAGAAAGCCTTCCATAAGCACTTCATTTACATTTTTCAAAAGTTTCAATTTCTATAATCCCCCTGCAATACTGTCATGGGAACCAAGCCTAGATACCCGTGTGGGTGCTGAATACTTGCAGTCAGCTCCAGATGCTTGCAGCCAGACAAAAGAATTCTTCTTGGCTGCAGTAGTAGGCTGTAGCTTTACTTGTGGGTAGGGAGAAAACAAAAGGGAGCAGCTCACAAGGTTTATGTGCTTTATCTGCTGGGCTTATCTTTATTATTGTTACTCCAGCAGAAGATAAGTGCAGCAGAGCTGTAAACAGATCGGCTGCCTCCCTGTTCTGGAGGTCAGAGTGGAATATCTGTACCTGCTGCTCAGGTTTTTGTCAGGAATGTCTGTCTGCAGGCAGACTGCTCCAGAAGCACCGTACCAGGGTGAACAGTTCAAGGTTCAGGTGGTCTGATCACAACAGGAAGTCCAGCCACACAGGCTGACAGAGCAGTTGGGGAAATCATGCAACAGACAGGAGGCAAGACTGAAGCACAATCACTAACATCCTTAATGCAAAATACACCTCAGTACAGCCAGTCATACATTATGATGGGACTGTGCCCTAAAAGGAATCCTGTCAGCTGAGGCGGACTGGGGCAGGCAGGGAGTGGGACACTTGCAGCAGAGAAAAGGGAATGCCACTGCCTTTAGACAATGCAGTAGCAAGGTCTTATATGCAATATCCTGTTATAGTCTGGTTGTTTGTCCTCAGGGTCGGGCTTGGGTGTAGAAGTCCATCAGGATGATCAGGGAACAGAGGGTATAGATATGAAAAGACTTGAAGAGGTCGTGGTCTTGTAGCACAGCATCTGCCAAGGAATACGATAGCTCCCTATAAATAAGTTGGGAGTGTGTACTATGAGGGTGCAGGAGGTGAAGGACAAGAACAAATAAGCTAAATTAGCCACTGATATGCATAGGCCAGAAGTCAAAGTTTCTTAAGCACCATAGGAATGAGGTTTCAAGCCCTGCCACACAGCAAAGGTGGCAGGGTTGAGAGTTGATGGGTTTGAAGGTGGAGCACATACAGAGAGGATTACAGCATGTGGTAGACTTCAGCAGTAGAAAATGAGGGATTCAGGAGCACACTTCTCAATTCCATTACCTTTAAAGCGAGCTCACTTTGGTTTTCAAGGGAAGTATCTGTGATCACTTAGGCCATTACAGGTGAACTCTGGGTAATGTCCCTGTCTGACTCCTTTGTCTAGCATGGCTGCACGATGTTTCTGGGACGCTGACACTGACAGCTGTGCTCACGACGTGTTCATGAACGTAAGTATGGGCTGGATTCCCGTGGGAAGTGCAAGTGTACTTGATTTTGTATGAGAGGCAGAGTGACCTTAAATATGGAGCAGAAAAGAAACAACTACTAGAAGGAAGAAAGATTATTGAATTGATTTCAAGATTATTGAAACAGCCTGATTTACATCCTTATTCACAAAACATACTTAGATATAACAGTCAACATAGTAAAAGTTCTCTTCTGATAGGTAACACAGTACAGTACAAAAGTCATTGTAGTCACACCATTTTACTGGTGGGGAGAGAAAGCACAAAAGACAGTTTTCTTACATATTCTGCTGAACTGCAGTCATGGAGCATGGCTGAAATCCAGGACTGAGCCAAAGTCAAGGTTTTACTTAATTTTTATTTTATTTTATTTTATTTTATTTTATTTTATTTTATTTTATTTTATTTTATTTTATTTTATTTTATTTTATTTTATTTTATTTTATTTTATTTTAAACTGTGCGTATGTGGAGGGAGGAAATTGAGGCACTTCTGGCATTCAGATGCACTGACCTGTGTTACACCACAACTGAGGTGAATAAGAAACTTAAATAAAAGACAGAAAGTTGCAATATATTACCATACAGTGTTGCTCTGGTCTAAATGTTCCCTGAGGTTTGCCTGTTCCACTAGACTAGCAAAAAGCTTGCCTTGACTAACAGAGTCTTTCTATTTTCCCCAGGACAGCCTGTTTTGTGTGGTGGCTGCATTTGGCTGCTTCTACTATTGAAGGTGACAAACATTGCACAGAAGGATGGACACTGGGAAGAATGCTTTGGAGTATTTTTTATTTAAGTGCATAAAAGCATCATATTCTTCCTTTAGTACATAACACAACAGCTCTACAAAGCATGTCCTACTCCTGTTCTACACACTAGAACACATTCTCTCTTCCTTGTGGATATTGATACAGCTGTAAGAACAATATTAATATTATTATTATGTCCTTTATTTAAATGGCCCTTTGTTTTTTATATGGTGTTGGTTTTGTCTTGAAAGTGTATTGCCAATAGCCATTGCTTCAAAGACAAACTCAACTTCTGTCTCAAGAGGGTTCTGTTACTTTTATTTTTATTTCTATGAAATTAATGAAATATTTATAAGAAAAAAATATAATAAATATATGTATTTAATATTTCTTCTCCTGTGGCATTGTTTTCCACTCTACTGCACTATCCTGGATAGCTTGTCTGCATTTCTCAGGTGAGGATTTTGACAATTCTTTGTAAATTAATCCATAAAGCTGATCTCTGATTCTGGTTATCCAGATTTGTTCCTATGACTCCCACAACCATTGGGCTATGAATACCAGCTGTGTCACATGAGATGGTGTGTAAGGTTGCAATGCAAGATGTAACCAAAAGTATGTATTCTATTACCATCTGTTAAAACCAGGTGGGGCAGTGTTCTTTATCTCTTCCATGACCCATCCCTCATAACTCCAGGGGATATCTTCTGTTAATGGGCCATTGAGTCTCACTGCATGACTGATAAAATTACATCATCCCATTGTGAGATGCTCCACCCAGGGGGAGGAACCAAGCATTCCTACCTGGATATAATCTCAGACTTGGAACACCACAGTCAGCCTTTTTCCACTGGATTCCCAGAGGAAGACCAGATTGTTATACATCACTACTGAACCTTCAGAAGAAAACTACACCCTTCTACAGGATTGTTATTTCAACAGAACCACATGTCACTCTAAGGAGACTGCAGCCACTGTTCAGACTGCTACCAACACTGACCAACAGGATATCAGGTAGTATTGTGACTCTGTCATTTTATTTTAATTTTCCTATTAAGTTGTGAGGTTTTTTTATATATACTAGTAAAGAACTGTTATTCCTACTCCTATATCTGTTGCCTAAGAGCCCCTTAATTTCAAAATTATAATAATTTGGAGGGAGGGGGTTTACATTTTCCATTTCAAAAGAAGCTCCTGCCATCCTTAGCAGACACCTGTCTTTTCAAACCAAGACAGATAGTATTAACTGATGGAAAGTCGGGGTATTTAGGACATTAGGTCAGGCCAGCAGCCCACACACCCCATGACTGCCACTCCTCCCTGCAGTAACTGCTCCTTGGTTCGGTGCAATTTGGCACCCGTGGACGCTGTGAGTGATCATTGCTCCTCAAGCTCTTCAGCACATACGACACTGATTTCTCAATCTCTCTGTAATTGTTTTGGAATATGAGGGTGGACGTTTGGAGACCAACTTTGCTAGGACTCCAGCCTCTGACAGACTGCAGTAGATCTGCAGAAGAATGTTAAAGCTTCTCATCTGCCCAAAACTTAGAGGACGAGGTGGGTTCCTGACAGCAGTGCATCTTAGCATGCCCACTGGAAGATGGCTCTCTCTGCTGGCAGAGCAAGCACAGCTGAACCATTCCAGTGGGATGAATGGTTTTTAGAGTGCCAAAGTGGGGTGAGGTGAACCCTGAATCCCACCTTCACCAACTGTTACAGAAGAACAGACTCTCCCCATGCAGCTCGTGGAAGCTGGGGAACTAAAAAGTTAGGATGCATCACCTAGAATCCCTCTTTCAGCTACAGTGCTGGAGGCAGCACACTGCTGGCTCTCTATTAGTTTGAAATATTTTTATTATGAGCCTTCCTCTCCTTTTCCTCTGGTGGGAAATAGAGGGTGACTTCCCTGACTGCTTTGTTGCTGCCTGTGGCTGTCACCCATTAAGGAACCTGCAGAGAGATACAACAGCACTGCTCATTTTGTGCACAACCTTGAAGTGTGACTTTTGGGGAACAGCAAAACCATCCACATAACATTTTCCAGGGCATGGTACATATAACCTCAGACTAGTTTTGAAGCTTTTATAAAGTCTGTGGCTTCTAAATCACAACGTTTCACCTTGCACTTGCTCCATTTTGGAGGGGTTTAATGGCTTCTTCACAAAGGTGTTGTACAAAGCAGGTGAGTAGATTAGAGTCTGCAATCATTCAGTGGCACATGGCTGTGGCACGGGAGAGGTAAGGGATGCTGTATTTTCCCTGGAGAAAGATTGAGCCAGTGCTGAAGCACTGCACGATGTAGACACGCAGGGCAGCTCTCTCCTTCCAGAGCCTCGGGAATTCACACTGGATACATCCATACACTGGATGATCGAGGAGAGACTTCATCACAGTCTCCCCTCCTCACGTTGGGAAGCAGAGGGGCAGGCACTGATCTCTGTGGTGACAGTGACAGACCCCAGGGAGTGCTCTGAAGCTGTGTCATGGGGGTTCAGGTTGGGTATCAGGAAAAAGTTCTTTCCCCAGAGGGTGGCTGGGCACTGACCGGGCTCCCCAGGGAAGTGGTGATGGCACCACGCCTGGCAGAGCTCAAAAAGCCTTTGGACAAGGCTCTCAGGCACTTGGTGTGACTCTTGTGGATGGTGCTGTGCAGGGCCTGGAGTTGGACTCGATGATCCTCGTGGGTCTCTTCCAGCTCCGGCTATTCTGTGACGCCAAGAGCCGCGGGGCAGGACCGTCGCGAGCCGGAACGGAGGTTCCAGGGGCGGATTCCCGGGACGCGTCTCCCCGCGGCGGCCCGGTCCCTTCCCGTGGTTCCGGGCGGACACGCAGCGGCTCCGCCCGCGCCCCGCTGGCGTCGGCGGGAGCGGGGCGGGGCCGGAGCGGCGGCGGGGCCGGGGCCGGACTCACCGGGCTGGGCTGCGGAGCGGCGCGCCGGTAGGGGGGCGTCCGGAGGGAGCGGCGGGCTGTCACCGAGGGGGCTGTGGGTGCAGGGGACAGGGAGCGGAGCGGTGCCTGTCACGGAACCGGGGCTGTCGAGTGGGTTCGGACTGGCGGCACATGAGGGCACCGCACGCTCCCCGGTCAGGGGTCCCTCCCCAGGCCCCTCTCGCAGGGCGGTGGCCGTGGCACAGGCTGGGGGCTTCGGGAGGTGCTGGCCGGGCGGGACGTGGAGCTCTGGCTTTGGGCAGGAGGGCAGTGTCTGCTGGGGTGGTCGTGATGCGCTGCGTCCCCTTTGTGGGGGCTTGGGCAGAGGCCGAGGCTCGGGCGTGATCCTCCGAGATGGCAGGACTGGCAGCTGAGAGAAGACAGAGGTAGACAGGCCAATGGGAAACTTTTGTAGTGCATCCTGAGCGCTTGGAGCGTGGGGATTCCGGGGAGCATCCCCCCGCCCAGGGGACAGTCAAGGCCTAGGGACGACAGTGAGGAGATGACCCTGGCTGCGGCAGGGGAAGGTGTGACCCAGCCGCTGCGTAGGTGCACATGTCCTCTAACCCGCTTTTTGTGTCCACCGAAGTCCTGGCTGCACTGATTAATGGTTTTGTAATTGGACTTGAAGTCCTCAGGAATTCTGAGAGCTGTGGTGCTCCTCTGTAGTCCTCACTCACTGTGGAGGGAGGTGCAGGAAGCTGCAGGTGGCCTCTCTGTCCCCACCCTGGGATGCTGCCGCACCAGGACCCTGGCAAAGGTTGGGGTGGTCAGAAACAGGTAATGCTGGGTTTCCATCTGCAGGACCCCAGGGTCTGAGGACTGCCACTGTATTTGGTTTTGAAATTCAGATGACAAATACCCAGGCATTATTTCCTGAAGATATTTGCCATATATACACACTTATTAAAATTCCTGATTTAGAAGTTTCTCACTGCGAGATCTGGGTTGTAACACTCTTGAAATCACTCTACCGAGAGCCACAAACAATAACTGTTTCAGTAAGGAATTGGTATTGGTCTGTAAACCTGCTAAAGGAGGTTTATACCTCCAGTCTCAAAAAGCTCTGTTGCTAATCCCTAAAAACGAAACAGTGCAGAAGTCAGGTCAGAATGGCCACCTATCATCATACTTCATTATCCCTGACAGTATCTTTTCTGGTATTCTGCATAAACTATTTCTGCTGCTTCACTCACCCAGCAGAGGCTGTCACATGTTGAGACATTGAGTGCCTGGAGGTACCCAGAAGGGCTGTGAGTTCACAGAGGTCTTGACAGCAGTTTCTCTTTTTTATGTGTGTATTACTTAGCAACACTATCTAGGTGACCACACTGAACTGTTTTCTGTTGTGGTTAGGACCACAAAAAATTAAATTATCTTAAGCTGTTTGGGACTTTGTTGGTGAGAAGCAGCATCTTTCCTTTGATTGCAGGACATGGATACCAGAGCTTGTGTATGCTCAGGCTCTGAGTGTTACCAGTGCCAGTAGGGGATGCAAGGCCTGGGGGGTTGTTTTAGCAGGTATAGCAAAGGTGTGGATGCTGTTGGACCAACGTGTGGCACTGGCTGAACAGGAATCCTTTCCTATGTTCGTGTGGATTTTAACACACTGTGGGACAGCTGCTTTTGTTGATCTTGATCCAAAGTAGCTGAAGCAGCCTGTGTTTTACAACTGAATGTGACTGTGCCAGATCCTGCAATAACCTTTCTAAGGGGCTCAAGGGCTCGATCATCCAGCTAGAGCAGATGCTGACTGTGGGGAGCGTCGCAGTCTGTCTGGAGGTGAGCAGGCTGGGTCATAGCCAGCAGCACTCTGTTTCCAGGCAAATGTTCTGCATCTGGAGACTGGGACAGAGCTGGGCTGGGCATGAAGTTGCCTTGGAGATTGGGCAAGATCTTTAAGCACTGATAGAAGAGAGATCCATGATGAGTCTTCTGTGATTAACCTCTCCCAGGTCTCTGTCTCCACAGATCTCCACAGGGATACACACCAGTAAGGTTAATTGGAGACTGGAGGTTGCAGATGAGGGAGAACAGGGGGAAAAGGATTCTCTTCAATTTATGGTCAAGGAATGCAGAGGAATGCAGGGTCTCTTTGATACTTTATAGCCTGGCAAGGGACTTATCTGAAGTGACAGGACTTCTCCCATTTCCCTGAGGCTCTGCCTTACATGCTGTCCATGTGTCAAGGCAATTCTCTGCAGACAGCTGGCAGAGTGCAAAGTTTAGTAGTGTTGCCTGCAGATGAGTCAGCAGAAGAGAAGTATCTTGTTCCTGTAAAGTGCAATGATCTTGTAGGCAAAGCAGCACATGACAGTCACATCTGACTGTGCCAACGCCTCCCAAGTTCAGAGGGACGATAGGACAGCCTTGGAGCAGGTGGTGCCACCCAGGGAGCTATGGGTGGCCCAGGGCCTTGCTGGTCCAGCTTCCAATCTTGTGCTTTGGGTCCCTGGTGGGAATTGAGACAGCCTTGGGCTGGAGCATTTACTGAGTTGTTGCAGCAAGCTGGTTTTCAGTTTAAGTAGCAGCATTTATTTTGCTTTGCAGGTAAATCTGCAAGTGAAAAGCAGCAGAAATGGCAGAAGAAATCCTGCTACTGATGTAGGTTTGCAGTTACAATTCTCCAAGAAGCTCTTCAGGACATCAAAAAAAAAAAGGCAGATGGGCCAGGTCCTCATGCCATCAGTGTGCTTAGAGTACAGAAAGCTCTGACCTGCTTCTCTGGTGTAGTGTGATGCTGGAGTTCTGATTCCACCAAGACTAAAAAATGGCAGCACTGTCCATAAAGGTTCAGACAGTGAGGTAAAGCTTTGGCTAAGCAGGAAGATTTGCTGGGCCTATTCTGACATCTTCCACCTGCCAGAGGTGTGAACTTTGGTGTTGTGGTTAAATTACAACTCTGATGATGGTATAGTTAACTGACACTAAGGGAGAAGTTTTAAATTCCTTCCCTGCCTATATATATATGTATGTATGTATGTATATGTGTGTATATATATATATATATTTCTAGTAATCAATGCTTGTCCTTTTTCCCCTCCCAGAACTGACTGTGTTTCAGTGGGATTCAGTGATTCCCTGACAGGAAAAGCAACTCTTTTCCCATCTGGCAATCAACTGCTCCTCGCAGAGCCTGTGCAGGTTTCTCTTTCAGTGAGTTAGCTGGCAGGTGATGCAAGGCCTTTCTTTGATACAGGATGCACCAAAGAAATAACTTTCAGGAGAAAAGTTAAAGGAGAAAAGCCTTGAGTGTTTTATAAAGTGGTGCAGAGACTGTGATATGCCCGTGGCTTTTTCAAACGAGGCATTTCCAACTTTGCTCCTTTCGAGCAGTTTCTCTTATTCAGCCATGAACTCAATAATGCAGGATGGTGACACCTTAAAATAGAACAATGTTAATATTTTACAGCAAGGCTCTTTCTTCTGGTTATGCTTGGTTTCTATCTTGGAGTGTTCAGAATGAGCTTTGAGAGTTATCTTCTCTTTCCTCTTCCCCATCTGCTGCAAATGTAATTAATTTTAGAACAGGCAGTTTTTTATGCATTTGGGGAAGCAAAGCTGTGTCCTCATGTGTTAAACTCAGCTACAGATGCTGGATCCCACTAGTGGTAAATAATTGTTTGGGATGCTATTTTAGTCACCTGGGTCAAAATGAAGCATTCTAAGATTAGTAGGTTTATTGCAGTAAGTTGTGGTGTGTTCCCATTTTTCATAAAGACAAGCCTGGTGGTGGGAGGACTTCCCAGAAATGCACTAGCTGCAGGACAGAGGTTTTAAAGTTCTGAACAGTGGTAAAATTATTGTTTCATTTCTGCATTTATTTGAGTAATTAACAGAGCTGTGTCACTCACGAGGTGCACAACCCAGCTGTCCAGGCACTGCAGAGGCTACTTCAGCAACATCTCATATGTAAGGTTAGAGCAGACAGAACTTATTTTTATCCCACCCTTGAAGATGGTTTCTCACTTGGTACATTGGATAGGGCTGCTGCTGTGTGGCTGATGCTGTCTCACCACTGCTGCTGATTTAATGCACAGCGAATAATAGAATCTCCCAAGTTGGAATCTATTCACTTAAGTTGTTGTTGCCATCATTTAACTATCTGTGTATACCCTGAGAAATGGAAAAGTTAGGGTGGAGGAGAGCAGATGGTTGGGTGTGGGAGGAGCTGGAAGAAGCTTGAGTTTTCTTCTGAGCTGGGACAGTGCTGTCCTGTACTGTAACCTGCAGTTCTTTGGCTGGCCATGAGATCTGCACCCAGCAGCAAGGGGCTGGTGATAATTCAGCAGAGACTGTATTTGTGTGCAGTGAAGTCTGGTTGCTCTGATGGGTGATGCTGTTGTGGGAAGAGCTTCACCTGGTTGTGTGTGGGGCTGCTGTGTCCGTGCTTCAGTGCCAAACCCCCAGGTTTTGATGTTTTGCTGGGCAGTGGTTCAGAATGTCTGCATTCAGCACATTAACAGACCTTTTTAATTCTCTCCCAAGGGAAGGAAAGTGGTCAGAGACCAACAGGTGACTTGAAGCACAGTGACATTATTTTAACCAAATAACAAGAAAATCAGTTGCTGTTTCCCCCGTGTTTCCATGATTCTGGGGTTTCTTGAACCAGAGACAGATGTTTGCTGCTTTTTTGGAACTTCATGGTTTCTGCTAGGACCACGGTGGTAAATGACCGACACAGAGTGTGCTTGCAAGATGACACCTTGCAAAATGTAAGAATGACTTGTGTCATAGCCTGTGTTTTCACAGAGGCACTCTGGAAGCTACTGCATTTATAGCAATATATTATTTATACTGCATTTATAGATCTCACTTGAAAGTTAAATGTTTGCTTAAATGTTTGAAGACTTGGACCTGAGGGTTCCAAACTTTTTTTGCCTGAGGTTATGTTTGCACCCTCCCATATGTTTGTTCTCAGGAAATAGTAATTCAATTACTGGAATGGGGGAAACGGCAAGCTTGACTCACAGGCATTATGGAGTGAGTGCTGGATGGGTCACACAGCTCTGGAATGTCCTTGTGGCTGCTCTTGACTCTCGCTTTTATCTTCTCCACAGTATTTTTTGGCTCCCTATTGACCTAAGATCCTCTTTCCCTGTTCTTAATACATTGTGGTAGGTCTAGCAGACTTATATGTGTGTAGCCCCAAACCAGTTCAGCTGTGCCTGACCCTAAAACTGTCCATAAGGTATCATCATGCTGATGCTCAGTAGGAGGGAGGGAGAGATATTTGCATCTCGTTAAACTGCATTGGACTTACTACTTTGGAGCATTCCTTAATCTTGAGTCATGTGTGCTTGGGTAAGTCCGATCACTAAATCTGCTACTTAATAGCTCTTTCACAAAGCACACCCTTCTTGCCTGCCAAACAGCAGAGCTTTGCCAGTGGCCCTTAGCGAGGACAGTCCCAGCTCATCCCGAGTAGAACACTCAGCAGAGCCCCTCTGCTGCTGAAAAAGGTGGTTATTCAGGGGGATATCTGCTCTTTGTCACACCTTGCACTTGCCCCACCTAACATTCCAGTACACCCACTGCATGTGGGTGGGGAGACGTTTTAAATTCCACACCTCTTTAAATTCCACCACTCTTATTATTAGGGAGTTGAGGCACGCACCTAAGGATCGCTAAGGAGGGGTCATACTGCTCTCTGGAACAGCAGGCCAGAACTGCCATGCCCCTGGAGAGGGGCACACTTCAAGTTAACAAGAGAGATAGTGGTGCTTTTTAGTTTTTGCAAATCTAGCACCCATTTCTAACTCCTGCAGCAGCTGGAAAGGGAATATTCACTGTCATGCCTTCGTATAAATCTCTATTTTTCCTTCAGCTGAGTTACTAATACTCCAGCCCTTTTGGAAAGGTACAGTGATTCCAGCCCAAAGAACAAATAGATTCCTTCCTTATAACTGTCACCATTTCTGTCCCAAATTGGTGGTATATCTGTCTGTTCATCAGAGAAGCAGTTCAGCTGAACCACAACTAATTGCAAACTGGTATATAAAGTGCCAGAAGTAAGTGTGGCCTAATGTGGTGTCAGCAGCTGCTTCACCATCTGCTGAGTCACCACTGCAGTGGGGACAAGGGACAAGAGTGGAACACGGTGGCAGCCGTCCCCAGGTGGGCTGTCCCCACTGGGGAGCTGCAGCTTGGTCTTACACAAACGACAAAGCAAACAGCAAGCCTATTTAAACTCATTTAAGTTATGAGCCCTTCCCCTGCCCTTATCCTTCTGCATAGACCTTCCTTCTTCTCTTCAGGACTGTACAGAGATGCAGCACACTCAGCAGGTGCCCTGGGGGTGTAAAGGGTAAAGAATCCAAATGAGAGCTGGATGAGGGCTGAATGTGAGCTGGGCATGCCATAATCCTTAGGTTGCCTTTTAGATGTGAAAATAGCATTATTAACCTCGTAGTAATGATTTGTAATTTGCATTGCAACTCTTGTTTCAGTGTCTCTCCAGCCAGCTGACTGCTGCACGCTTCTCTCTGCAGAACAGCTCTGAGTTGCATTAAATGATTCAGTATTCCCACCAGGCACTGTTTGTCAAGTCTTGGCAGCTGATGCCAAGTACAACTGGCTAAGCCCCTTGTGAGGTGGCTGTGTCTTTGCACTGACCTTCTGTACACTGTGCCTGCAGTTGACTGATTCTGTTTTGGAAGAACTGAGAAATATCTCTTTTATTTTTTTTTTCTTTTTTCCCTCTCCTTCATTTTGTTCCAGTGCTTTCTGGACGTGCTTGGCAAGATGGAGCCGCCGACCTCCTCCAGGCTGAATTCCCGAAAGAGAAGGAAAGATGGATCAGGCCCTAATGGGGCAACAGAGCTGGATGGAATCCCTCCAAAAATGTCCCGACGCTCACTTGTAAGTAAGCAGAGATAAGAATTTTGGGAGCCTGTGAGATGAGGACACTGAGCTGTAACAGCTCAGTACAGGTGGTGGTTTGTCTGTGGACAGAGAAAACAAGAGGGGGCAGGGGATAAGAAACAAATGACAGTAGCTCTCCTTCTTGCAAATCCAGTTTGGAATCTTCCTTTGTTCATACTAATAACATACTTACAGTGTGGGCTTAAATTAGGTCTGAGGCAAGCATTGCTAAGCTGCTTTTGTGGTGTGTCCGGCTTGTCACTTAAGCTGAGCCAAAGAGGCATGCATTTAGAGAGCCATGGAGAAGTAAGCATTTCTCATAGGTGGGTTTTAAGTGACCCACTGAGAGAGAAGCACATAACAACTGCAGGAGGGACTGAAGCCTGTAAGCACCTGAAGAAGTGATTTGTTGAATCCATGCTCTGATGCACTGGGAAGATCACTGTTCATTCCATTTTCTTGGTCTGGAGAGAGAACGCCTTTTTGTTGCTGGTACTTTGGAAGTGTCCAGGAAAAAAACACAGCAAACAACCAAAAGGATTTATTTTCTAGATCAACCTTGGAGTGGATTTAACTAGCTAAAACCAGTGGGATCTTTTCTGAAGGGGGTCTGATCCAGTTAATGCTACTGAACAGGGCTGTCTTTAACTTGTCCTTGCCACAATATTGCGACAATTGGCTTTTTATAGTTCTTCTCTGCCCTCTTCCTGGAGCTGCCCTGTGCATCACGTGTGCTCTAGTTGTTCTTTTCTTATCTCTGTCAAAAGCCAGCTACCATCCCTGCCATGTCATACCAGGGTCATGGTCCTTGGCAAAATGTGGTGATGTGTTGCAACTTCCCTCCTCGATGACAATGTTCTGCTCTTCAGGAGGGCTTCAGCCCTGTCACACATCACTGACAGTGGTGATGAAGTAAGAGCAGCACCAGCAGTGAGAACTGAGGAGGCAGGCACTGGGGAGAGAGGCTTGAGCTATTGTGTAACTTATCCCACAGAATCTTTACATCCTTCACTGTTGCGAAAACCCACCCTGTCCCTCTTAAAGATCCCATGTATTTCAGTAAGGAAAGAGAAGTGTGCAGGTTATTTATTATTCCATGGGAATCACTTGCTCTTCAAGTTCATGTCTGTCCTCTGTTAGAAGTAAAACATCTGTGAACAGCACAAGACAAGTAATACCTAGCCACTTTCTGAGCTTCCTGCCTGTTTTTTAGCCACAGGGCAAACACAGTTCTGATGAAAGATTTTTTATTTCCTTTTGCAAAAGTTTTATTTATTATAGTGAGAGTAGTAGTGTTGCCTAACTGTGAGATTACCTTGAAGCCTTTTCCACTCCCATCTAAGCAGCTGTTGGCAGAATGTTCCCCTGAAGCTCAGCAGCAGATGGTGGTAACAAACCTGTTGACACGTAAGCCTGTTGTATTGTGCACATCAGGTTGAGTTTTGACCCTCACTGGCCCTGCAAGAGAAGGGCAAGACTCTGGCAGGATCTTCTGAGGACATGCCTCTCTGTTCCTCTGATAATTTTGATAGGGCTTTTATGTGCTTTTATTCCTAACTTTGTATCAGGTATGTGTCAACTAAACTGCCAAGAATCTGGTTTTATAGGGAAGTCCTAGACTTAATGGCAGTGATGAAAGACCTGCAGGCCTTATCTGACAGCAAGGATCCTGGTAGAGGAGGTACTGTGTGAAACGTGGAGCCCTCAGTAACTTAAAGGAGATGTTCAGCAGTAGCAGTTCGTTTGCATGTAGTGGTCAGTGGTTGTTTTCCTGTGCATTTCACTATAAGCACTCTAATAAGGAACGACACTGGCCAGAACAGCAGTGGTTTTTGTGGTTGCAGTGGTGCTGGACACTGCCATGATTCTGCAGTGGGACAGGAAGCCAGAGAGGAAACTGCAGATTAGCCTTTTTCAGCTTGAAGGTATTATTGTAATGATTTGCAAGCTTGTTTCCTAGTGCTCTGACTCAGGAACAAGATGTCCATTGCAGCCTTACACCTTCCAGCTAGAAGGAAATTGAGCTGTTTGTTTTGTAATGGGAAGGGCAGATGTTTCATTTCTATTCAGAGCAGACCAGAAATGATGCCTGGACTTCAGCTGTTGATTAAATGTACTGTGTGGTCAAGCTAGCAGGCTAGAGGAGTTTTCTTGCAGCAGTTGAAGTCATTCTGCCACAGATGAAGATCAGTCTCTCATTTGTATGGCTCAGAAATGGTGGCAACACACACATTCCCTGGGAGTTAGTGCTGCAGTTAGTATTGCTCTTCTTCTCTGTTCATATACTCAAATCAAGGAGCTGTTAGTTTGTACATCACAGCACAAACACTCAGGAAGAGCAGAGTGATGGTCTTGCCAGAGTGGGCACAGCTGGAGTTGAGACAGTGAGGTTGGAAGCTTGGCTTGTGCTACTGTGAACTGCTGTTTGTCAAAAGTCTGAGTTTAGCAGCTGCAGCTCTGATTCTCTGATTTTCTTGGTCCAGTATAAATACGGTCTTCTAAACCCTTCTTTTCTCACTCTGTTCCTCTCTCTAAACTCAGGATAATCAGCCTGCAAGGCTGTTTTGAGGTTTTGCACTAATTAGTCTTTAATACATGTGTCTGAATTGTGCAGAGGCACAATGAGTCACCTGTTGCCTAGGACATTGCAATGGCAGTGCCTGTGATCTATGAACTGCCCTCGCTTTTTGCACTCTCACAGTGAAACTTTGCTGGCTGTTTAGGGGCTGAGGGAGCCAGCTCCATTCTCAGATGAAGTGGAGATCGACTACAGCAAGCCATACATCAGAGTAACATATGAAGAAGCCATGAGAGGGACCCCTTGTAAGTAAGAACACAGACTGGAAGGGAATTGTATAAATGTTGGGTTTGGGGGGTGTGGGTATGATTGGGATATCTCTGAGACGAAGCCTTGGACCAGGTTTACAGCCAATGACTTAGGGAGTGCTTTGGTGATTAGATAACTGTTTCCATGGGAAATATGGCCCGTCAGTACACCTGAAATTTGAGTTTGTGTGAGGGCACTACAGATATTTGTTTTAAACTCTAGCTGAGCCACTGACAGCCATAGAAATGCACACTTTCTGTAGTACTTTGTCTGAGGTAGCTTAAAGTTAAGCACTTTAAAAGTCATATTTTCTGCAACTTGAAGCAGGCAAGTAAAACCAATTTATATCTTTGTCCAGAATGTCCCATTCTAGCCTGGGTTTGAATTAAAGTCAGTGTCATTAAACACCACAGGCCAGCCCCACAACAAGAATGTGTCCTATTATTCTCTAAACCAGGCTGGGAGAAACACTGTCCCCTTTGCAAGTCCAAAGGGGAAGCAGAGGCACAACAGACTCCTGAAGGATGACGGCCCTCTCCTGCCAAACCACGTGTGCAGACAGCACTTCTGTCTACCTGGCTGCTACTGAGAGATGAGCCAGCTCAGACTGAGACCTGTCTGTGGTTTCCTGCCAGAGGTTCTAAAAATCCAGTGTCTTTCACAGTCTGCATTAATTTCCCAGATGAAAATCTCCAGAGTCGGCACAACAGTCTCTGATTTCAGCAGTGGTAGCTCTCCTGCCTGCCAAGACTAAAATACAGTGCACAATTCCTTGTTGCTGTTTGTGTCTGTGCTCAGGAACTGTAGCTGCTGTAGGTACAAAGGAAAGATAAAGATATCCCATCCCCTTTGCAGAATGTGAATGAACATTCATAAAGGTCTGCTAGGACCAGCCCTCTTCTGGCATACAGAAAGCTTTTGCAGACACAGAATTGTGTCTGCTTTTCTTTGAGTAGTTCATCTGTGTTTTTGAATAATGCCATACACTGTATATGTCTGGGGGAGCTAATGATGCTGGTCCCTAAACCAGACTGTGGCAGCAGGCTGCAGAGGAGGATGCTGTAAAGGTCTTGAGATGCCAACCTGGCAGGCAGGAGGAAATCAGGCGCCTGTGAAACATTTGAGCCAGGTCCCCTCTGCTATCTCACTGTTGTGCAAAAATTTAATTCTGCATTTGGATTTCCATAGAAGGGAAATGTTCAGGGTTTGCATTTCCCTTGCTCTCCCTTGTTTGGGTGATACATGGTAGGCTTTCAGTCCACTTTTAATGCATTTGTATTTCAGCTCTGTGCTCAGATGCATTTGTTTCCACATGGGAAGGCAGAGAGCCAAGCATTTGTCTTCACAGTTCTGTCCTGATTATGGTGCTGCATTCTGTAACATCTCCTAACACCTCCATTACTTTCAGAAGGTCCTCAAATGTGAGTATGAGCAGCAGCTGCTTCTCCAGGAAGGCATATTCACATTTGTCTCTCTGTCTCTTTGGCACAGTGGATCGCCCTGTCAGAGTTTATGCTGATGGAATATTTGACTTGTTCCATTCTGGACATGCCCGGGCCTTGATGCAAGCAAAGAACCTCTTCCCAAACACATACCTCATTGTTGGAGGTAAGGAGTGACCTTGTTGACTTTGGCTGTTGCAGGAGTACAGTTTAGCTCTGCCTGTGGTTGTGCATACAGCGGTTTTGTCTTGTGACCTCAGTGACTCTCACTGCAGACACTTATCCTAAATGTTGCTGGAGTCTCATTGCAAAATGTTGAGGATTGGATATGTCTGCAGAAAGATATCCTGTACCAAATGAGTGCTTAAGGAAAAGATCATGCTGTTTTAATTTGACCCCTCTATTTTGTGACAGGTACGGGTGAGTTGCACATCTGACTATCAAAATATACTAGAGATAAGTTGAGCATCTACTTTGGACTCGTAAAAGAGACAGCTAAAGTATGAGTCCCTCCATGGCTGCTTTTTTCACCTCTATTGCCCTGCAAGTCACTCCAGGCTTCAGTTTCCTGCTGGAGATTGCTCAATGCCAGACAGATCCCACTGGGAGCGTGAAGATCATGGTGGTTTCTTGGGCATGTGCCTGGACACCTGGAAGTCAGTGAGGCCTTCCTTCTTCAAATAGAAGTTCCCCATTTTGTCTGTTAGGTCATAGATGTTTAGATGATGCCAAGAGTGTCTGGCTGAGTGCCTGAAGGGATCTAGCAGAGGTGTTTCAGCCAGGCTCCTTCAAGAATGTAACAGGAAAAAAGATATCCCTCTTCTGGCTGCTGCAGTACATGGGCCTCTGTCCAGGCAGTGCCTCTGCCCATCCCTGCACCCATGCTAAGGGCACATCAGGCTGTGATTGTCATCTGTCAGGAGCTGACCCCTGGTCAGGCTGCATAATGATGCTAATGTATGAGAACTGAAAATACCTTTAACTAGTTTTCTCAATTCCCAGTGTCTTTGTGAAGCAAAATGAAATTCTCACCCTGCCATAGAACAGTTATAACATCCTTGGGTGGTTTGTGTCCTTACCACAGTTATTGCTGGGAGCATTTTAATAGTAGTATATGCCTGCACTTGTGTGCTACTGTAGTGTCTAGGAGGGGAAGAGAGAGAGGAAAGCTGAAACAGTTGCTCCAATCTACAAACTGCCCTGAGCTTAGAAATCTTAAAGGCTGAAAGACATCCCCATGTACATAAACACTACAACAAACAGGAAAATAACTTCAGGTCAAACTATTAACATATTAAAATAGCCAGGAGTGTAACCACATTCCATGCCTCTCGGAGACAGGTGAGGAGGAGGGCAATGAACTGCTCCCCTTGCACCAGGACTGAAGCTACAGGCTACATCCCAAGCGAACATTAGCTCCAAGCAGGGAACAATCTCCCCCACTCTTTATCATCTGTTTGTCTAGAACATAAATATATCCAATACCAGTGAGACTGGTAATGCCTTGTTTACTTTTGAGTCTGATAATCAAATAGAACTCCTTCCTCAATATCTTACATTGCAGATTATGAAGAGTTTTTAATTTACTTTTTCATAGAACATAATAATAATTAAGCTTGATCCTGTGAACTCCCCCTTTGTTTTAATGTATCTTTCCAAGAAATAGGCTGTGGTATGGCATTTTATGAAATCAGAAGTTCAGGCAATAAGTTTTTTCAGATTCCAAGCCTGAGACATCCATTGCTTTAAACACAGATTTCTGCCCAGCAGACCCCCAGGTGCCATTTCTTACAGAAGAGTGGTCTTCTGTGTTGGCTGGTTTTCTTGATAAGTGCTGTAAGCTCTGGAGACCTTAAAGGCTTGGGATGTGGGTCCCCAGCTTGGGCAGAAATTCCCCAAACAGCCTGCCCAGAAGTGTCCTGCAGAGGTCCCAGTTCCTGATGCTTTGTGGCTGGAAAGCTGGGTTTGAAACACCAGCCTCTGTCAGCTGCTGGCATTGTCTGGTTCAGCAGGGTGTGGGCAAGGTCCTTTAACTGTAAATCATTGGGGTAAGTGCCTCAGACTCAGTGTTCTCTGCCTGTTTCTCCAGTCTGCAGTGACGAGCTGACCCACAACTTCAAGGGTTTCACGGTAATGAACGAAAACGAGCGTTACGATGCTGTGCAGCACTGTCGTTATGTGGACGAGGTGGTGAGAAATGCACCCTGGACCCTCACACCCGAGTTCCTGGCAGAGCACAGGGTAATTTGTGGTATCTGATCTGTTTGGAATTTTGATTAGCCTCTCTGTTTACAGTAAGAATTCATCCTTGGGGGTGACCTCTGCCTGAGCAAACTGTTTCTGTTGAAGCTCCTCAAATATAGAATGAACTGGGTTATGGGAATTGTGAGTTTCTTGGAAGTGTAGTTGCTGAGCTGGCATGTAATGCTAAAATAGAGATTGTGACACAGTGAAAAAGCCTGAGAGGGTTCTCATTATTTCAGGAGAAGTCGGTGCTGGTTACTGATAGGTGTGAAATGCAGTAGGGAGAGGATTACATGGGTTAGAAGGGATTTCTGGGGGGTGCCTGGTCCAACTCCCTGCTTATAGCAGGAGCAGCTTAGATATACATCAGCTTCCCTGCCACAGGAGACCAGACAAGTTGTCTTGAAAGCCTTTTATCAGTTGGTGAGATAAAGTGGAAGGAATCTCTAACATCTGTTGAACAGCTTTGGGAAGTGAAGGAGTCTCCAGGGGAGCTTGCTTAGTTTACCGTTGTTGCCGTTAACAAGCCATTTCTCTGTGGAGTTTAGAGCAGCTGTGCCCTTATTCCCAGCCTTTTCTTTCCTCTCTGTCATTGCTTACAATTCACAGGCAATTGCCACTGAGAACACAACTCTGTTGTGTTGTAAGAGGGAAGTGTCTTGCTGTTCTCTCTCACACCCCTGAGTGGAGGTGTTGAGCCGAAAGTTACCATCTTTCAACAGAAGGACATCTGCACTTTCCAGATAAAATGTTGACTTGCTTTTTAAATTTTCAGATCGACTTTGTTGCACATGATGACATCCCCTACTCTTCTGCTGGCAGTGATGATGTCTATAAGCATATAAAAGAAGCAGGTGCGTCCCCCTCAGATTCTCCAGGGCTTCCTGTCAAAATCTTCTGTAGTTTTTCCTGTACCTCTGTAATGCAAGATTATGTCCCTCTGGGAACAAGGTCTGTCCAGGAGGCTCTGGTGGCCAGAAAAAGCAGCTCTGGGCCCTGCTTCATAACACTAGGACTATTCCATGTCCCATCCCAAGCATGGCCCAGCATTAATTCCTAATTTCAATCTAGTTATTTTGATTGAATTAACAGCAACCTCTTGAAAATATACTACACTTTGACTTAGAGATTCTCACAAATGGGGAGTCTAATGAACTTAGCAGAGGGGCACCTCTAGCTGTTTGCTGTAAAATTCACTGGGGGTGCAGCTTTTTTATATCTATCCAAACTCAGCCATCAGAGTGTTATATTTCCATCCATTTAAATGTAGGACCCCTTGTCCTGTCCTTGCCCCACACTATTCTGTGTGCAGTCAATATTTAAACCAGCTAAAGTGAGGACCTTTTCATTAGAATACCTGGTATTTTGACAGGCTTTTGGCATGTTTTGGTCTTAGTTAGGCATCCCAGAAAGGATGGCTGTGGTATTGTACATTTAAGGACAAAGATGTGTGAATTAGGAAGTGAGGTCTTGACAGGATAAATTGTTTCCTAATAGAGGTGGCAGTAGCTCTTTGCCGTGTGTCCTGCTCAAGCTGTCCTGGGTCCTTTTCCCCAACTTTAGGCATGTTTGCACCGACCCAGAGGACTGAGGGCATCTCCACATCCGACATCATCACGCGCATCGTGCGGGACTACGACGTCTATGCCAGGCGGAACCTGCAGCGGGGCTACACGGCCAAGGAGCTCAATGTCAGCTTCATAAACGTGAGTTGAAGTGGGTCTCACCACATGCTGCAGGAGCCAGAATCTTGCAAAGTGTGAAGAGAGTCTTGTCTAGTGATAGCACAGTCCTGCCATGTGCCAGTGAAAGGCCCATCTGCGGAGCTAAGCATTGGCACTAAACCAGTGTTCTTGGAGTAGAAATTAGACTTCCTGAAATCACCTCAGGGACCCACTCAGACAAACTGGGAGACTGCTAATGCTGCTTTCTTGGCAGTGATGTCATGATGATGTCTTACCTATTGAAAGAGCTGAGGAGAGGGTATGTGGCAAAATGTATGTTTTCTTGAATGAAGAGTGAGTGTTTCTTGATAGCAACTGCTGTCTCATCCCTCTCCTCTTCCCCCAGCCACCTCCTTAGGGTAGAGTCATTTGTTAGGATAAAATCTGATGCTGTTTCCACTGTGCTGTTCCCTTCCTGGAACAGCAGTGCTTGGGTAGGACAGTAGGATATGCCCTGATCCTGTGCTGTGCAGCTCTAGCCCTCAGAAAGAATGCATGGCAGAAGACATTTTTGATGTTGGAAGTAAAGTCGTAAACATTTTTTTTATCACTCAGATACTGTGCCTGTGAACAATGAAACAGGAGAGGTAACAGCTGCTTGGCCTCTCTTTGGCACATAACTCTCCCTCTGTTTAGAAATACCAAGCAGAAAGACTGACTGGTGCTGTTGTGATATGCGAGAGAGACCTACAGCAAATCATACTAATCTGTGTGCTGTATAAATATTTCCTTCTTCCATGCACTCCTATTAGATAGTGCTTATCTCTGGCTTTAGTTTTGCTTTGTGTACTGTGCCAGTGTCTGCCACAGAGTGTCTCACAGCCCCACTGTGTCTGCCATGTAGTCTAGGAAAGAAGTGTCATGGAAGTGAAGGAGAAGTGTCACCAGACTAATGGGGATGCTGAGTATCAAGCAGCAGTTCAGTGTAGTAACACAAAGCAGAGATGGTCTCCGCTCAAATCTTGTGAGCTGTATTCTGATCCACCACTCTCTGTGCAGGAGAAAAAATATCACCTCCAGGAACGCGTGGACAAGGTGAAAAAAAGGGTGAAGGATGTAGAGGAGAAGTCAAAGGAATTTGTCCAGAAAGTGGAAGAGAAGAGTATTGATCTCATTCAGAAGTGGGAAGAGAAGTCCCGGGAGTTCATCGGCAATTTCCTGGAGATGTTTGGCCCAGAGGGCGCATTGGTAAGGAGTTGTTCTGGGAAAATGGGAAAGGGAATTTTGGAGACATTAACAGACATTTTAGGGCTCCTACAGAGTCTGCATAGGAAAGCAGAAATTTGGCGTTTGTTGCAGTGCTCAGTGTGCTGCCAGTCTCCAGACAAGTGGCCCAGGCTTGGGCAGCCTATTTTCAGGGACTACTCACCATTGCCAAGGAGATAGTGCCAGTTATATTGTAGAGTGAAAAACTCCTCTGTCCCACAAGCAGGCCTGTAAACTCCAGTTTGTGCCCTGCTGACCACTGAGCTGCCAAGAGGATGGTGGTCACTTTGTCATTGGCCTAAGATGAGTCTGAAGCTACCTGTTTATGCCAGGCTTTCCTGCACTTCTGGGTGAATATCACAGGCATTTCTTGGAAATTAATGATGATTACACTGGGTGCAGTTTCCAAAGCCGAGTGATGCTGGGGCTTTTTCTGCTCTTAAATAGCATGAAGTTCTGAAGGGACACAACTCAAAATGCTACATGGGCTGTAAGTAGTGTCCATTTCCATGACTGTAATCCATGCTAACTGTCCTCTTGCTTCCCTCACCAGAAACACATGCTGAAAGAGGGCAAGGGCCGGATGCTGCAGGCCATCAGCCCAAAGCAGAGTCCCAGCAGCAGCCCCACACACGACCGCTCGCCATCTCCCTCCTTCCGCTGGCCCTTTTCCACCAAGACTCCTCCTTCCTCACCTGCCAACCGCTCCAGGAACAAGTCTGCAGTCACCTATGACATCAGTGAGGATGAAGAGGATTAACCTACCTGCCAGGATTTGCTGCAGACTGCTAATCACTGAATCCTAAGTCCAGACCCACTGGGGAACTCTAAATGAGCAAGAGAGCCATAGGAACAGGGCTGATGGTGAGCACAGGGCCTTGGAGGCACCCGTTGCTCTTAGCAAGGGCTGCTGCCTGGAAGCACATTCAAACCTCCTCTCCCTTTGTCTCCCTAAGTCCCCTTTTTATTGTTTACGTTCTAGCGGTTTCCAGGGTGAAGATGGTTTTTATATTTTAAGAAAATATTTGTTAAAAGGGCAAAGAATAGCACTCAAGCGTGGCTTTTGTTTTGGTTTCTTTTCCCTTGTTAAGCCTCCAGGCAAGAGGGAGAGTGGGAAGACCCATCTGTCTTCTTCTTTCCTTCAGCTCTTCTGTTTTATGCCCCCTACCCCCAGGCACTATCTGTGCCACTGCCAAACGAAAGACCCCTCAGTTCCTCAACCAGCATGACCTCGAGAGCACACACAAAGCAGTGGTGTAATGAGGCTTCTAGGAAATAGAGACATCCCTACTGGGCTGGAGCCGATAGGAATCTATCCAGCAGACCTGTAGTGCTCGCATGGCTCTTAACTGAGCTTCCCAGTGTGTTGCAGTGAGGACGTGCTGGGTGGGGAGTACCAGCTTGGCACGCAGGAGTTACACCCGGGAAGGACTTGCAGCACTGTAGAGTGGCACACCCCATAAAGTGCACAGCATTCACAGCTCCAAACAGTGGAGGGGCTGCAGGGGAAAGGCCTTTCCAGCTAATCTTAACAAGACTGCTAAATCCTGAGGTAAAATTGAGCCCTGAGTTGCTGTTGGAGAGAAGAGAATTAATCTTTGCTTCAGAGCACTTGCTGTCATGCATTTCCTTGAGTGTGTGAGAGGCCAGGTAGGAAATGAATGTGTGTAGTCTTTTGAGAAATTCCTTGTTCCAGTCTGTGGCGTGTTACGTGTTTTAGTGTCTGTCCAAATGGTCCCTCAGCACTGTGCTGTGTGTGTGTTTGTGTTTCAGTTGCTGTGCTCTAGGGGCTGGAGGAGTCCTTCACACTGGTGCCATGAAGTCGCTGCTCTAAGGGCAAAGCAGCCAGTTCACTGCCAGTGTGTGCAGCTGGACAGATGAAGGGCCCCAGTCCTGTGTGACAGTTACCTGGCTTGTGTAGAACATGCACAAATCCATGCCTGCTCACTCTGCTCCATGAGGCAGGGTGGAGGGAGCATCAGAGAGTGCTGCAGCTTTTTAAGGTTATTTAAATACACAGTGCTCATTTGAGTCCATGGTCCAAGTTGTGCCTGCTGTCATGTCTGTGATACACACCGAGCTTTGTGGCCTGTGGGTCCCCAATGGGACTTGCCCTCCCCATGGCTGAGCAGAGCAGGTTGGTCCACCCTGTTCTGCAGCTAGCACTGGAGAAATTTGCCTTGCTGTCTTGTAGCTGTGGAGCTTTTCTGCCAGGGTTTGGTTCTGTTACCCACTGTCTCTGGGTGGAGCTGCTGGGCTGAGTTGCCTGTATCCTGTGGTGCTGGAAACAGAGGACAGCTCAGACCCCTGTCAGCAATGCTGCAGGGAGGTCTCCAGAGCAGGATGTGAGGCTTGGGGAGCAGCAGATGCAAAGAGGAAACTCATCAAGTGCTGCCACAAGCTCGGCACACGCTGTGATGCTTCCAGAGCACATGGTGGCCCTGTGGTAGGAACAGGCTGCAGCTTCTTTCCAGCTTTTGTCTTAATGGTCTTTTGTCATGCTTCCCAAAGGGCTTGACAGAGGTTCTGTGCTTCTCTTGAGGCCAGAACCAGTATGGGAAAGGGTGTTTTGGGGATCCCTAATCTGCCACTCGGACCTCTTTCAGCAGGGATGTGCACAGCTGTGGGAGCATGGCTGGCTGCTGTGGATTTTAAACTGTAAGGAGCAAATAACAGTCACATGGTAGAATCCAGTTATTAATCCTCTGGTTTATGAGTGGTAGAACACTTACTTTGTATCACCCACATTGTCTCTTCCCTTATCTTCCCTTCCTCACCCTTCCCTCAGTACGGATGTTGCGGTTGCTTCCCTGAGCCAATTCACAAAGGCCAGGCTGCTTTAGAGCCTTACTACTGTTTTAAACACAAGTTATGCAACAGTGTTCTGTAAGTTTGGGTAACCATGGTGTTTTGGATGGTGGCTTGTTCTGCAGAGACCTTAACATACTTGGTCTCTCTGCAAAATCTGGGGTGCTTGGTAAGAAGCCAGCCGTGGTTTTACATGTAGCTTGGAATAACAGAGCTGTTTCTTGTAACCAATAATCTCTGCTTCCTCCTTGCACTGAAATTAAATTGGACACTGAAATCCCAGTCTAGTCTTTTTTTTTTTTCCTTTGCCTTTTTTTTTTTTTCTGGATTCCTTGACCAGTCTTCTCCAGCACTGTCATGTTTTACCAGTAGGTAAGAGCTTGATCTTTCAGCAAAATATGAACCAGGTTCCCCAGGATCATGTCATTCCCACAGATACACGCAGTGCTGCTGCTTCAGGGCTGTCCTGTGTACCTCTTGAGCCATCCCTCAGTTTTCAAAAGAAGCATTCAGAAGAGACATGAAGTAAAAGTTGGAAAAACAGTGGAAAAACAAAACTTCACTACCATGCAGTGAAGAACCCTGCAGAATTGATGCTGCCAAATCTAGAGCCATCTACTCACGTGAAACAGCCCTACTTCACTTCTTCAGTAGATCTGGGGTGTGAGCTCCAGGGAAAGTATTTTCTGATGGCCAAGAACAGCAGCAACAGGACAAAACTGAGAGGTACCAGGGATGGTGGTAGAAGAAAGAGCATTGGAGAGTGGCTGCAACTTTCTAACGTGATCTGCTCATTTGAAACCACGGTCTGAGTTGTGCTTCTGGTGTCTATAATGAACACTTGGGGTCAAAAGATTACCCAGTGGTTTCTGCAAATTATCATTGCTCCTGATGTCCATCCCCATGTCTAGAGCAGATACTGGTACTGGACCAAGTCTGGTTAAGACAGCATTAACTAACTGCTGGTGTTACAAAGGCGCTTCAAGGCCATTTCCTTTGCCTGGCACCTGACTAGCAGGTGTGGATGCTCCCTGTGTGCTTTCAGGAGCAGCCAGTGCCATCAAGAACAGGCCACAGGGACAGGTCAGACCCATCCTGATGTCCTGGGAGAAATCACCATTGCCTTGGCTGTGGGACCTCAGCCAGCAGCACCCAGAGCTCAGTGACACACAGCTGGATGTTGGGCATCCACAGCAGTCCCATGCCATGGCTGTGTTCATCTGGGCTCCATCCTGGAGGATGATGGAGTCATCTCCCACCCAGCCTAGGCAGAGATAATTTGAACCCAGTCACCAATGCAAGACTCCAGTAAAAATTTATCTTTACTCAGTGCTAGACAAAAATCTCCAGGCTGGAGGTGGCTCCATGGACCACCTTGGCTTATGGATTTTTTCATTCTGTCCCAAGATGCTCTTTCCCCTTCTCCCTCTTCTGCTGCCAGCAGCTCCCCAGGGTCAGGGGAGGAGAAGGTTGTGCAGGGTAGACCAGCCCCTCACCCCACTGTGCCCGTTGGCCCCCCCAGTCTCTCCTTCCTGCTCACGCCTTGACGTCGGTGCTGGCGGGTGCGAAGCTGACGGGATGGTAGCCAGGCTTGTCATCCTGCTTGCGGTAGTACATCCGCGTCAGCACCGCCAGGATGAAGGTCTGTGGGATCAACAGCTGCATATTCATCTCTGGAAGAGGAGAAGGGTCATTTGAAGGTGCCTCCATCCACCATGCCCACCCCCCATGCCATGCCACGTGATAGAGGGGCTTGGCTGGGAACATGTGGTGCTGCTCTCCCATCTCCGACTTACGCTGTGACCTGGCCTTGGAGGAGAAGGGCGGTGAGCAAGCGATGCTGCCACTGTTGGCCAGGATGCTGAAGATTGCAGGCTGGAGCGCCGTCAGGAGGAGCAGGAGCTGCGACCACAAACACTCCCATGGTGAGGGCTGTGCCGCTGCCCTGCTCCCAGCCTTCACCTTCCCTGCTGTCCTGCAGCCAGCAGGGCTCTCACCCAGCAGTGGCTCCTGCCCCACCATCTTCTCTCATGCTGCCTCACCCCATCTGTGCTGCAGGAGCCCCTCACCTAGGAGGGAGCTGGGCAGGACAGAAGCTCACCTGGAAACAGGTGAACTTGGCCTGCATGTTCTGCTCAGCCAGGTGCAGCCGGGCCTGCCGGAAGAGGATGCCCAGGGCCCACAGCCCAAAGAGCGTGGAGACACCAACCAAGGTGTTGATCCAGAGGGCCACACTTTCCGCTGAAATCTGGGGGGGACACACAGAAAACGTTACTGGGCTGACAAAGCTCAGGTGGAGATTTCCTGTCTAGGTCATCAACCTGCCCATCCCTGTGCTCTGGCACTCACGTCAGCAGGGTTGTAATTCCCATCGGCAGCCAGGATCAGCCCCAGGAAGACAGCGACTGCCCTGAAGAAGGCATACTGGAAAGTCCCCAGGATCATCAGTTTAAGCTTTTTCCTGGCATAGTGAGAGAGACTGGTAGCACACTGAGCTCCCCAAGTCCCTGCCCAGGGACATCTCTTCCAGCCCAGCAGAAGCAGGGGATGAAAGCTCTCTAGAGGCAGAAGTTTATCTAGACCCCCTCACCTGCTCATGGTGATTCGGGGCAGGCAGGGGCAACAGCAGCAGCACGGCCCAGTGCTGATCACCATGGACACATCCTTCAGGGTGCTGAGCAGCACTTCCTTGCCCCCAAAGCCCTCCACCATGACCAGCATTAGCAGGTAGAAGCAGACAGCAAAGTACCTGGGGAGGAGGAAGGCAAGTCAAGCCCTGTGGGCTCCATGGTGGCCTGTCCCAGGGTGGGTGATACTCACGCTGTGGTAGCCATCTCCACCACCATCATGGAGCGCGGGAACCACAGGCCGAAGCAGCTGACCACTGACACAACCTGGGGGACACATGAGCTTGGCACACTGACATTCCCCCTTCCTGTGGGCTGGCACGCCTTGGGTAGCTCTGGACCCCCAGGGTGATGCCCCCCCAGCACCCCCTCAGCCCAGCTCACCGTAGGGGCTGAGCTGCTCCAGCAGAGGGTCTTCATCTTGATAGGGCAGCGGATCTTGCGGAAGAGGTACGAAACCTCTTCCACATAGATCACAACTGACAGCAGTGTCATGATGGTGCAGAGGCCCAGGATGATGAGTTGGGCTATGTCCAGCTCTGCCAGGGAGGGGTGAGAAGCTGTCTTCATCCTGTCCCCACTGGGGCCACTACTGCAGGGAGCTGCTCCATGACCCACCACTCCACAGATTTAGGAAGCTCTGTGCCATGCCCTGGACATGCCTGTCTATGCCAGAGCTGGCCCTTCTGTGCCACTGCTCCCTGTCCCATGACAGCTGCCCCAGTGCTGGCCCTTCCTGGGCTGTCCCCATCCCTCTAGGAAGGACTATGAGATGGGAGGCTAAGACCCTGGCACCAGCCCAGTTTCTGACTTCTGGGACTGTTCCGTGCCTGCACTTGCCACGGCCACCCTACCACCTTCATTCCTGTCCTGCTCCCGCCAGCGACAACAGCAGGGTCCTCCCCACCCTGTCCCCCCACCTACGGTGCAGCAGCTGCCGGGAGGTGGGCGGCAGGGAGAAGCAGGCTGCCGGCACGCTGAAGTTCTTGATCAGCATCTCCACCAAAGGGAGGGAGAACCTGCAGAGCAGAACGGGAGTGCTGCCCGGGGCCGCAGGGACACGGGGACAGCCAGCCCCGCAGGGTCCGAGCAGTCCCCTGGCTGGCTTGCCTCACCGCCAAGCGCCTCCCTTCCTTTACAGAGGGATCATCCAAAGTTCTGATCCAAAACGTTGGATTTGCCCGGCTGCAAAGCGGCACGGGGATCTCCAGCACTCACCTGGGGTCATCTGCCAGCTCCAAAGTGGGATCCATCCTGTTCGGCTCCTCGCTCGCTCGGCTGTGGGGCTGCTCGTCACCGCCCGCCTCAGCTCCCCTGGCCGGCCCGCGGGGTCAGAGTCCCCAGGGCAGGGACCGCGGGACGAGGCCGCGCCTCGTTCCAGTTTAACCAGAGCCTCCGGAGCTTCCCTCCCTCTCCCGCAGCTGCGGGCACCCATTGGCGTGGCCCCGCGCCGTCCCGGCCCAGAGAGTGCTTTGGCCACCCGGTTATCGACCCGGGGTGCCGGGAAGGCGACTGTCCCCCGCAGCCCTGCGTGTCCCGAGGCCTGGGGCGCAGGGCAGCCGTGCCGGGGTGACACTGCCGGGCCCGGCCGTGGGCTGCTGGTGCCACGGAGGGGCCGGGACGTGTCCTGGTGTCCCCTCGGCAGCAGTGCCGGGGTGGCAGGGGGAAGCCTGGCAGCCCCCGCCCTGCCCGGCGGGCCCCGGGAGGGCTCTGGGCGGCTCGGCTCCAGGGGCTGAGCCCTGCACCGAGCAGCTCCCACGGCACTAGAGGGCAGGGCTGGCCCAGCTCCGAGCCCTGGCCTCGGGACAGCAGCAGCACCCCGGCCTGGGGAGGGAACAATCTGAGTGGGGAGCTGCGGGCTTAGCCAGGGGGAACAGTGTACCCCAGAATCCTCGTGGGTCCCAGGGGTGTCCACGGCTCCGGGTGTTCTCCCAGCCCTTCAAGGAAAATGAGTTCTGATTTATACTGGTTTCCTTGTAACCACTACCCTTGGCCCCTCTGGCAGGGGGCTTCAGCTGCAGCCAGACTGGCACCAGGACCCCAGATGGGTGCTCTGCACCTTGCTGGAGGAGCGGGATGCTGCTGTTGTCACAGGAATGGGATGGGGGAGGAGGGGGTCCTGTGAGGATTCTGCGTATCTGAGATCCTATGGACACCTGGCACTCCCCTCCTCTCAGCCCCATTAACCAAGCCCTATATCCCTGTCCCTACACACTGTGACATACCCTTTCCTGCCCTATATGCTGTAACCTAACCCGGCACACTGCGTGCTGCACACCCAGCCCTCTGCACTCACACACACACACACCTTACACAAGCAGACCCCTCACCATGGCTGCTCCTGGCCCCACAGGGTGCATGGGACCAATGGGGGCCCCCCAGCCAGCACCTCTGTATCACCAGCATTGCCTGTGGCTGAAGAAACAGGTCAGCTCCTGCGACATCTGCCGTGCTGGCCTCTATGTGATGGTCACTGCAGGCTATGTCACGGCAGTTCTGCTGTCTTGCTCATCCACCTAGTGCTCATCCCTCTGTGGTCCATCAGCACTGGGATGATCTGCACGTATCCCTGGCCCCAGGGAAGCAGGGTCCAGCCCCAGCACGCAGCCACACGTGTGACACACATGTGACACATGCAGGAGCCTCTTCTCCTGCCTGGTGTAGTCCCAGGGCCAGCACCACCCACGGGTGCCCACTGCACAGGGGCACATGCTGGTCCCCTTGTCCAGCACACCTGTGTCTGGCTGTCCCTGCCTCACTGCTGCAGCACCATGCTGATCCTTCTTGCCACTCAGGTAGCACCTGAGCCTGACTGAGCCCTGATCCCCTGCATTCCCCAAGCACAACATGCCCCGAGATGCAAGGTACAGATGTGGGGCATGGAGCAACCTGCCAGCCCATGGGGGGGATGCAGAACATGGCTAGGCCCCAAGCCCAGGGCAGAGGGCAGCCCCACACATTGATGCCCTGCATGAGCGAGTCCCAGCACACATGCACAAGTGTGCAAGGAGGGCACCATTGCTGCACGCTCCCCTCTGCTCCCCACTGGGGCTGGATGCACCAGTGACACCCACAGCACTGACCTACCTGCATCAAGCCCCAGCCCCATCACCGTGCCCAAGAGCACCCCACATGGGGCCAGGACACACCCACACCCTGTTGTGCTGGGGTCTGAGTGTCACCACCCCAGAGCTGTCCCCTGGGGACACGGAGGGCTCTCACCCCTGCAGCCCAAGGTGCTGAGCCCTCCCTGTGCCAGCAGGACAGGATGTGCCTGTGACTTGCTTGCTTCAACCTGCCCCAGGAGCTGGCGGAAATGGGTGTGAAGAGAGGGAATGCAGTGGGATGGGATAGCCCAGAGTCCCCCCAACTTCTCCATTATCCCAGCCCCTGTCTGTGCCTGGGATGTATGGTCCTGAAGCCATCAGGGTCCACAGCCACCCTTGTCCCCCAGTCAGCCTTCTCCACACAGGCTGCTGCCATGCCAAAAGCTGGCAGGTGAGCATCCCCTGCCATGGCCATGGGGGTAATAGATGGGCCAAGCTGCCACCAGTTCTACCTCAGCCCCACACCTTCAGGATGCTCCAGGGCAGAGCAGCCACAGGGACTCCCTTTCCTGCCAAAAACCCTTTCAGCAGGGAAGGAGGAAGGTAAACCCACCAGCCCAGAACTAGGGGTGGTTTGAAGGTTTGTGGTCCACTCAGCATCAGGGTGGCTGTTTTGCCCCAAGGAGCTGGCAGAGAAATCTGCAGCAGTGCTGGAAATTCTCCCCATTTGCTCATTTAGCTTTTTTTTTTAATTTTAAACAAAACTTTTTGACCGTGGAAATCCTGTTCCCCCTCAAAAATAAAGCCAAGCAGACCCTCTCAGCATGCCAGCTTCGCCCACACTGCTGATGTGTCAGCATTCCCCAATACTTGGAAAAGCCCTTAAAATGCAAATATTTGTACGGGGTTTAGACAGTTTTCTACCCATCTCTAATTCCCTGTGGTTATGGCTAGAAGGGCTCACCTCAGTGGGCACAGTGAGCTCCCAGCTGACCATCACCAGCTTCCCCATGGCCAGGACATGGCAGGGAAGAAAACTCATCTATATCCTTGGTAGGAGCTGCTAGGAGACCGAAACACATTCCTTCTCATACTCTCCCACCCAGAGCCTGAGGCCACGGTGGATGATTTGGATGCTGGGGAGTGAGAACTCCACGCCCAGCCCAGGCTGTGGGCCGGCCACACAAGTGGACAATAAAGATCTGCACCCTGAGCTTTTGGTGATCCGTGGTCACTGCTGTCACAGGACACAGGGGGATAGACCCTGCTCAGCGGGACAGAGCAGCCAGGACGCTCCCTCTCCCTAGGGACCTCCCACACTCTGCCCAGTCCCTGAGCCAAGCAGGAGCAGCCCCCTGAGAGCACTGGCACCCCATAGCGTGGGGGGATCTCTGGAACCCACCTCTGGGGAAAATACACTCCACAGGCACCTCTTCAAAGGGATGCCCATGCTTTGCATGGCCACAGATGATCCTGTTTCCTACACGCCTGGGGTTTAGGAGAGAGTCAGCGCACGCACCCTGCCAGTTTTCCGGCAGCTGAGACACTGGGAGCAGGAGGGTGGGCACAACTTGAGAAATAAATAAAACAAAAAGGTCTATCAGACTTGTGAAAGGGCAGGAAAGCCTTTTACAGGATGCTGGCCCTTTAAGCCCACCTCAACCCTGCAAGCATCGCTGTGGTAAGGAAACTGCTGCTGAGTATGGTGGTAGTGGATGAGGGGTGGGGACCCTGCCGGCACAAGTAAGACTGTTGCCACCAATGTTCCAACACATCCCACAACTGCCCAGCTCGATGGCCTTGACTGGATCCCTGCCAATCTGTCAATGTCACAGCAACACTGGCTACCAGGCTGGAGAGGGCTCCCAGGACTTCAAGCACGCCCCTGCAATGGTCAGTGTGGGGCAGTGACAATGCCCCCAGCCCTGGCCCCAGCACAGCAGGAATGGGGCTGGCTCCCCTCAGCCCTAGGTCTGGAGCTGCCCCACTGATAAGGATGGCAGGGAGCCCCTCCCACGGCTGGCCCATAGATAAGGCCCAAGTGTGCCCCACTGATTGCCCTGGGAGGCAGCTGATGGGGTGGGAGCCACCGCTCCTGGGAGATATGGCCAGGAGGGAGCAGTGGGTGATGAGGGCAGGGAGGCTTCTGCAGGGGAGTGAGACGCTGGGTCCCTTCTCTGGGCAGGTGAAGGTGCCCTGGCTGCCCTGACAGCATACCTGGGGTAGGAGAAAGTGTGGACCCCCTGGCTGAGCAACATCCTCCCACAAATCCTCCCCTTTCCAATGGGGACCAGTCCTCTGCTGCTGGAAAATACTTCCCAGTACCCTGCAATCCCAAAGGGCTGCATCACGACCCTGCTGCAAGGCAGAGTCAGGGACCCCACCACACCTCAGTTTCCCCAGCTGTAAAATGTACACCATGAGGGTATAGAGGGCTCAGTCTCTCATTGCTCCATGCCTGGGGAAAGATCCATGCCAGGTGTTATTCATAGACCAAGCTGGCATTTCAGATGAGGGGGATACTGCCCTGGAAGCCAGCTGGCTGCCTCCAGTCTCTGTCTCAAGGTCACCAGGAAAAATGCTGGCCCCAGAGGGGTTTGGGGTAGGAGTCCTTCCAGCTGCAGCTTCCCCTTCTGGGCAGGGAAAATCCCCTTTTCACAGCACAAGGCAATAGGGATCATTCCTGTTAGAGAGCCCAGCCCTCAAATCTCCTGTGCAGCCATGAGTGATGGAACATTCCCAGGAGGGGCAGCGATGGTGGGGTGAGAGCAGGGGAGTGCAGCACACGGGGGAGCACAGGGCAGAGCTGGGGATTTTTGCTAACCAGAACAGCTCGCTGTTTTACAGAAAAGCCAGCCCCGGATGTCTAACCTTCTCGGGAAGCAGAAGTGCTGCAGAGGGTGTGTGGGCAAAATCTCCCCATGCTCCAGCTCTCAGAAACACTGCTCAGCCACAGCTGGGGGACCAGATCCTGCTCACAGCCCTGGCGACACCCCCAGAGACCCTCCTGTTCCTGCCCATACAGATCTGGGAGCCACCACGGACAGTGCCATCCTGATTAGGCTCCCATGCTGCCAGGCTGGAAGAGAAGTGAGACACTGGCACAACCAGGATGCCACTGTGTCTGTCCCAGAGCACCTAAAGGGGTCACCCCACAGGGAACTGGCTTGTGAGCCCTCAGCAGCCCAGCTGCAGATCAGGTCAGCATGACACCTCTTCCCAAAACTGCTGAGACCATTTAACCATGTGCATATATTCATAGAAAAGCCACACATAACATATACACACACATCTATAAATATGTATGTGACTTTCTATACTATCTAGGATCTTGTACAGTGCATATAAACCATGAGGGATGGGTGTGCACACATGAGTGGAACAGCTTTTCCCCACAGACTGACTCATTGCCCATGCCGTAGCCTCAATCACACTTCCAAACCATTCCTGGGGTACTGGCCCACACAAGGGTCCCCCAGCCCCACAGATGACCAAAGGGGCTCTCCAGGGCAGGGGGCTTCCCTCTGCAATGCCCAGCATTCCACAGTTCATCCCCCAGACAGAGAAGAGGATGGTGGGGCCTGTCACTGGTTTGGGAGGAAGGGGAACCCACCATGAGACAAAAGAAGCCCAACGGAAGCTGGATGAAACCTTTCAATGGTCTGGATTGAGGCCATCAGAGCAGCTTTGATGGCCCCAGCCTTCTCCTCCTGTTTCAACAGAGCCTCACAGATGGGGTACCTGATAACACTCCCATCTTCTGTCCAGCCCTTCTGGCCCCCTTTCTGTTTGCTTTTCCTCCCAGCAGCTCCACGTCTGATGGCGCTGCACTGGGCCAGAAGGGAAGTGACCAAGCTGTGGGGCTCAGCATGATGAGGGCTTTGTGTCCTTCAAAGGGGACGAACAAACGGCCAGCAGTCCCAGCCTGGCTGGGGGGATCCTGCGGAAATACCGCGGTCCGTGCCAGGGCTTTGGATGCAAAGAAGTATTTTCCTGCCGTAAGGTAACATCTGCATTTCCAGTGGGTGTCCCAGTGACATGCCTCTGGTTTCTTAGAGCCACCCCCAACTCTGAATGAAAAGGCACCTTGTTTGAAAAACAGAGGGACCTTTTTCTACCACAGCTACCTAAAATAGCCACGTCACTGCTGATGTTTGCTTTTGGTGAATGACGAGGTTAACACACCCTCCGAGTGGGCTGTGAGCGTTTGCTTTGGTCAGGAACTTTATTTTCATACTCGTCTGTCTTGCAAGAAACTCACAGGTGAAAATGCTGAGGCTTTAAAAAGTCAGATGGACAAATATTTTCCCAGAGAGCCAGCAGAGACACAGTGTGTTTGTGGAAGGGAGGTGCTGCTCCCCTGATGACCCTGAGCCTTCCCAGCTCCATGGCACCCACCCACCAGCCTCGGCCACCCCATGGGGTCACCCACAACCCCTTGAGTCAGGCACATGGAGTAGTCCCACCTGCTCGGGGAAGCTTCAGCCCTTGGTGGGACTTCTTCAGCTGTCCCTTGATGATTCTGCCTCCCATCGCAGGTGGGAAAGCATCCCAAGTGCAGCTCAATGGGAACCAAGAAAAACACCTTCCCTTCCTGTCACATCTACCAGTGTCAGGTCCACACCAGGGTGCTGGGCAAGCACTCCCACCTGCTGCCTGCTCCCTCCTGCTTTGGCAGGCAAGGAGGCAGAGGGATGGGAGAGGATGGGCATGCCTGGAGAGGTGGGCACACTCATGTTGAGTGCAGGAGTGGGTAGGGGTGCACATGTGCATATACACATGTGTGTGCCCAAACTTGTGATGTACATGTGTGGGACATATTTATCCACCTGGCTGGCATCCACACCTGTGAGCACAGCATCCTATGGGGTGCAGGAGCTGAGGCAGGGTGTGGTAGGGGCCCAGCATCACCAGCTCTTGCTGACAGCCAAGCAATACTCAGCCCTGGACAAGCCTCTCCTGGGTGTCACTTCTTTCCCAAATCCCTGCTGTGGGATAAAGCAAAGGGACAAGGCCTTTCAGCCCCAGTCTCCTATGATGAGGAAGAGAATGGAGGGCTGGAGCAGCACTAGGAGAGGTGAACATCACGCTGGGCCCATTTGCCATTTTTCCATCACTGAGTAATAAATAAAACCTCCAAATTTTTATCTGCCATGAAAGCCACAGGGATGTGCACAGGCAAAGAAAGCTGCCAGAGAGGGGTAATGGCACTGAGCAAGCTCTGCGATGGCATGAGGCTGAGGAGGGAGCCTGCACTGGCACAGAGGGCTCAGCAGCCCCCAGGGCAGTTCTCGTGGACATACCGAGCAGAGCTAAAGGAGAGGCTGGTGCTGGAAACAGTCCCTGCTGACCTTTCCTTTACAGACCACAGATGACTAAAAGTCAGGAGCTAAAACCAAATACAGCCCACTATTCACTGGAGGAGTGAGGAAGAGAGCAGGGGAAGTTGTTTCCATTAGTGTGACCAGAGAGTTTTTCTAACTGCAGGAAAGGCTTTGACTCTCAGGCCACATCAAGACAAAAATACAAACTGATTTTTTTTTCTTTCCCCCTAGGGTTAAACTAGCTTTTACCAGTGAGTAAGGGCCCAGCCCTGCCATGTGTGCATCCCAAAGGCTGCCTGCCAAGACAAGGGGGAACAGGCAAAGTTTTTCTTCATCATAGCCCACCATGGACGTTTGCCCTTGAAGGGGACCTAGGGGAACAGTGCCTGCCAGGGACAGGACACTGTTGCAGGGCAGACCAGCAGGCATGGGAAGGTCAGCAATTTGGCTGAGGCAGCTGCTTATCTTGTTCCAAGAGCTGGGAGAGCCACAGGCCTTCTCCAAGCACGCACCTCCCAGGGGATTTGCCCTTGAGGCACTGACCTGCTTCTACTGTTCCAGGGAAAACAAGTCCAGACTCACTTTTATATCGACCATGTCTGTTGTCTGCCTGTGCCTCGCAGTGGGGGCTGGCTGCAAACTGCAGCCCATGGGTTTCAGCTCAGCCCCTGGGGCCCCACAACAGCCCAAGAGAAAGGCGTGAACACCCAGAGCCATGTCAAGCTCTTAATGATGAAAGCCTCCCATCCCTGGCTGCCAGAGACAAATTAAGGTACCGTGGTTTGAACACCACATCTCGCCCTCTGCTCCATAAATGAACCTATGAGGCACATGGCATCCCCTGGGTCCCCATGGCACAAAGCTGGCACACAGCAGGCAGGCACAGGTGTCACAGCTGCCACCAGTGCAGAGAAGAGGCAATTAGCAGGTAGTGAAAAAGCTCCTGCTCTCCCTGTTCAGCCCCCATTGTGCAAATCCTGCCCCAATTAAAGCCCCCTCTCTGCTTTCAGATATTGCTAGGAGAGAATAATTCACCCTAAAACAAGGTATTTCCAGCAGGTCAACAAGACAAAGCCAACTCTCAGCTTGCAAAAGGCTCTGGCACCTGCCTGGGAGCATTTAATTACCCTGACAATGGCATCAAGAGAAGAAAGGCCATGAGACCCCTTCAATCACAAATTCACAGAGGAGGCACCGACTTTGCCTGCTGCTCCCACCTGCCTGGGGCCAGAAGCACCTGCAGGCTGCAGCCTCTTCCCAAGAGCAGAACTATCATCCAGCCCTCTTAGGGACACCTTTTTCCCCTCAGAGCCTGCAATGCCGCACAGGGTACTGGCTTTTTTATGTTGTGCTTTTCCTTTGTCCTTTGCACCACTCTTATGCCAATAAATGCACATTATAAAAAAACAAAGCAGTGGACAGTTCTAATCTCTAAGTCAACATTTGCCCTTATCACAGAGGGTGGCTCCCACTGAGCAGGCTCAGGCTCTTTATCCAAAAGCAGCACATGCAAACGCTGCAGAGCAAATCAGAAACAAAATATTTCTGGGCTTTCCAGGTCCTTTTGGGAGCACAGGACTGAGTATCCAGGGACTCTTTGCAGGACCAGATCCTGCTAGAGAGGTACAGCAGGCCCTGCAGGACACAGCTGGGCAGGGACATGTCCAGCATACCAAGCAAATCACTTCCACCATACCTTCATGTCCTTTCATGGCTCTGTCCAGGCACTGCACAGAGCTGTTTCCAAGCCTGTTAAGTAACAGTAACTTTCCTTCTGGCCACATATGCTTCTTGAGCAAAGCACCACAAATTGGGGATTTCTAGGATTCTAACCACCAAGTCTGGAAGGGAAAAACCCCAACGGCCCTCAACTGTGGCAAATGCTGATTCAAGAGAAGTGCTTGCAAAATTGCACATGAAGCACTCAGCAAAAGTGACCTGGAATGCCTGCCTGGTGGTTCACTGAAGGAGGAGAAAGAGAGGCTGTGCTCTGCAATCCAGATATAGATCAGCAAGAGCCTGAACAAAACAGACCAAGGGAATTCATGAGAGGCCCACGTTTTTGAGGAAGAGATCCACATGACTGTGTCCCAGCTCCTGTATTCTCTCCCTGCTGCTTTTCTTTCCCTTTCCAGTTCCCCTCGCTCAAACCCTTGGCCCCTTGTGCCGGGGCCAGTCCATGGGTAGCCATCAAACACACGGGCTTTTTCGGCAGTGCAGAGTGAGACAGACCTTTGATGTGTCCCAGGGCGGCCACGCTGCATCCCCCTGCTTTTCAAAGGCCGGTCCTTGGCTATTGTGTTCACATCCTGAGCTTGTTTGTACACTTGCTGCAGCACCCCAGCCCCGCAGCCCCCCTGCCACAGCCACAGCCGCTCTGACCCCCAGATAAAAGCAGAGCTCACGGGGCAGAGCTGCTATCAGAGCAGGGACAAACGGTGCAGCTGCCAAGATAGCAGAAGCTGACCCCACAGGGGTGAAGGCTCCAGGTCAACAACATCCCCACAGACCATGGCTGCTGCCATGGGGCTGCCAGGGCACTGGGGCTGTTGGCAGGAGCGGTATCAGTGCCATGCACGCCAAGGGATGTCCTTGTGCTGTTGCTCTCCCCCTCAGCTGCATCTGGGGAGGGCCAGCATCTTGCCAAAAGAGGTAACTGCCAGGCAGGAGGCAACACTCAAATGCTCTCTGATCATCGCCTCATCTCTCCTCCCTCTGGGCAGGCATAAAGCGGGATAACCATCCACCCTCCTCCCTGTAGGTAAGGTAGGGTCGTGCAAGGAGCACAGAGGGGTCCCCAGGACCTGGTGGTTAAAATCCCAGGGAAACCCAGTGTTTGCAAGAAAGGAAGCCCTGTTAAAAAAGCCAGACTGTTTTAGTCCCACTGGGGCAGTGTCCAAGCATAAGCCTCTCTGCTGGGCCTCCATGCCAGCCCCTGGCAAGAAGAGCAGCAGTAAGGAGCATCACTGCAGGCACATCCCTCCTTGTGTGATGGGAGAGATGGGGAGAAGAACCTCCACATTGCAGGAAGGGAAAAAAAAAATCCCCGAGGACTTTGAGAGGGTGGTCCATGGGATACCCCAGCTCAGCAACTTTATAGGAGCAAGTGCCCACACAGTCCTCAGCCCCACATCTCTCCTCCAGGTACTTGGTGCTCTGTCTCCTCTGCAGCTAACTGGCTGGAGCACCAGGCCAGCTGTGGAAAATGTGGAGAGCCAGGCCAGCCCCAGGTGCTTCCCCAGGAAGGATGCAAAGATGGGTGTTATTTTGAAGGGACAACAAAGCCGTGGCCAGATTTACCCACTGCATTTTCATCCTCTCAAGTGCCTTTTCCCTCACCTCCTGCACAGCCTCTTTGCTACAGGACAAGAGGCAGCAGATCCTCTCCCAGATGCCAGTGCCTGTCACAATCCCTGTCCTTCCTCAGCCTGCATGGCAGCACGTGTGAGGGCTGTGGCCAATGAGCAACAGCTCCCAAGCATGGCTGTGTTTGCTGGGAGAGGGCAGGATGGAATGACATCCTCCAAGGCAGCATGATGGCTTTTCCTGAAAGGGTCATACCCAACTACTTCACCCACTTTTTGTCAGGGCAATTGAGAAATGCAGCAGCAAAGGCCAAAGCACATGGTCTTCTGGAGGATGGGGGTACTCGTGGTGTTGTGAAATTCTTGGCTATTGCAGTCTTGGATTGGTGAGACAGGAGCTGAGAGGGCAGGCTCTCCTGGGAGCCATGCCTGCCAGCCCTAACCTGGAAGGTTAGGGTAGTAGAGGGATTATTCTGACAGTGAAATAAAAATAGATTTCTCAGCTTCCTGGGACCTGTAATCGGTGACTGCACCCATGAGGTGCAACCCATGAGGTGACCAGGGAGCACAGTGTATCCCTCAAACCTGCTCCCAGGAAGGCAGGAGCTGGCACTGCCACTCCTCTGAGTGGCTGGGATCCAGAGGAAGCAGTTGCCATTCAGGGCAGAAGATCAAAGTCTTTCTTTTGTCCCCAGATGTCTGTTGCTTCTCTGGCCCTGTACCCTGGGGTGCCTGGAACGCCCCACAGCCCCTGTTCCATGGAGTGCACCGCCAATGGGAGCCCTGTGCCTGTGACCCCACAGACCACTGCATGTCCCACAACCCTTGGCCTCAGCCCAACAGCAGATCAAATTTAGCAACACACTCCAGCACTTGGTCCTCAGCTCTTCCATCCCTTCCAGATTGAAGAGCCATGTTAAGTTGCAGTATTTCTTACCAAAGAAGTGCTCAAGTCACCTCACAACATTGTTCATGATAAGCTGCTGGAAAATAAGGGAGTATTCTGAGTTGGAAGGGACCAACAAGGATCACCAAATCCAACTCTTATGTGAATGGCCTATGTAGGGATCAAACTCACAACCTAGACATTTCTAGCACCATTCTCTAACCAGCTAACCTCAGAGCTGCATGTGTTTTGGCTGCTTTTAACATGGGTTACACAACTGGTCACACAAGGGTCCCCCATGCTGCAAAACTGAAGTGAAACCGTGTTTTCCTTCCCACATTTTGATCTCATGTTCTCAACATTAATCCCAGAGGAAGGACACTGGCATATCATGAGATATTGTACAAAAGCATGTGGAGTCATTTGAGTCGAGTCAGAGGACTCACAAGCCCACCAGGAGTTCAGGAGACACAAGGACATCTCCTAAAATAGCCAAGCTAAGCCGCAATGAGGAGGAACACCCTGATGCTGGGAAGACAGATCAGAAGTCAGCAGTAACCAATCCTACATCCTCTTTCCTCTTCATCTATTTCCCAGTTTTTGCTCTCTGGGAGAGCAAAAAATTTTTGGTTGGGCTGGGCAGCCCGAGCACCTGGGCTCGGCATCACCAGCAGTAGAGGCACCTCTGTGTGAACAGCAGGTGTCCCTGAGAGAGGTGGCACCAGCCACCAAGCACCAATAACCAGCCAAGCCCCAGTCACTTGCAAGGTGAAGGGTGCTCCACTGCTCACGGGTACACAACATGGCCTTTGAAGAAACCTCATTTTAAGGTATTTCACTTTCAACACCAGCTGAGGTGCAAAAATGTCTGAGTTTCTAGAATGTCAGCTTTCTTCTCTTTTTCCTGGCACGTGTAGAAATGGGGAACTGACTGCTCGGCACACGCGTGTTGTGATCGGGAACGGAAAACACCTGCAGCAAGTCTCTGCCAGGGCAGGTCGGGGCTGGCGCGGAGCAGCACCTCCCCTGCTATAGCCGGAAGGGAGGCACAGCGAACCGAGGCCACGGGGAGGAACAAATCCCACTGCCGCCTTCCTTGCTTGCATTGCGGCATTGCTCCAGGGAACGTCCAGAGCCTGAGCTTTCCTGCAGGTGTCACTCCTTTGGCAGGACCTCGGTGTGGAATCGCTGCCCTGCGCCTGGCACGCTGTGCACGGGTAAAGGAAGGTGAGCGTTTGGTGGGGGGAGTCCAGGAGGAACATAAAATACAGGGTAGAGCTGCTTTCCCCGGGTTACACTTTGCTGAGCAGCAGGCTGCATCCAGGCTGTCCTGATGAGAAATGATCAAAGCATCCAGCCTGCAGGACTGATCTAAACTTCGTTCTGAACCCTCTTACACCTTGGGCTTCCACCAAGGCGCCAGCCAGCACTACGTCCCACGGGGCAGCCACATGCCAAGTGACAAGAGTTTTCCCTCCCATGAATGGCATCATCACAGCTGGTGAGGGATGAATCTGGAGAAGAGAGAGCCTGGGCACTGGCTCAGACCTCCTCTGGTAAACAGAACTAGCAGGTCTGCCAGCACATCTGGCCTGAGAGACGCTTTACAGACGTGTCTCCAGACGTCCACGCCGAATTTCAGGTCTAGTTAATCCCCCTTTTATCAGCACAGGAATGTATTGCTTTTCACCAAACATAATCCTCTTTGCAATCATGTGTTCTGCCAAACGACAAACTTTCTGCTCCCATCCTTCTTTCCTGGGAGAGGATTTGAGGCAATAATCCGGGCCTACTGATTAATTTTTCTAATGAGCAAAGAACAAATGAGCACAGTACTGCAGGACACGTGCACACACGAACCTTGAAGCATTCCTGAGTTGTGACATGCTTTTGAGGGATGCTCTGAGCTGAAGGACTGAGGCTGGAAGCAGTGACCTTCTCTCACAGTGGCCCACAGGCAGCATTTGTCCTGATGTGGGCTGTCCATACTTCTTGTGGTTAGGGGCTGGAAGTCATAATACCTGCTATGCAATAATATATAATATAAAATAGCAACACAAGGAAAGGCACCTCGGGCGTCTCTGCCCATTCAGATCTAAAAAGACAGCCCTGAGTACGTGTGACTTGCTGGGACCTGAGGATGCTGAGAGCTTCCCAAGCCAGAGCAAGTTCTGTGTCTGGTTTGCACCACCCAGGGAGGAAAACATTTTTCCTGTCCTCATCCCTCAAAATGCTGAGAGGATGGGAATGCTGAATCTGTGACCCGCTCCTACTGCGGTACAAGCATGCCTTCCCACAAGGAGCTGTTAACCTCATCTCTCTGCCAAACTTCCAGCCCTTCCTGTGGGAAAGCTGGGATTTGGTGTGCACCCAGTGAAACACATGCTACTTAGCAAGCGGCTCCTCCACCGTACCAAAGGCGCCTAAAGGCAAATTATAAAGTATTCAGCTTCATTCTTTATAAAGGAAGCAGGTCATAGTGAGGAGGGAACCAGTCTCTTCTATCATGTCTACAGTGAGAGGATTAGAGGAAATGGCCTTTAGCTGAAATGGGAGATTCAGATTAGGTGTTAGAAAATTGTTTTTCACTGTTAGGGTGGTCAGGCACTGGAATAAGTTTCCTAGAGAGGTGATGGAGTCATGATCCCCGCAAGTGCTTAAAAGGCGCCTGGATCTGGTGCTGGGTTACAGTGGGTTGATGGTTGGACTGGATGATCTTGGAGGTCTGGTCTATGATTCTGTGCTTCCCTGCGTTCCTCTCGGCAGCGAGGCCAGGCAGGGCGCAGAGCGGGCAGCGCGGCCGGGCACTCGGACCCGCGGCAGCAGAGAGAGGGACGTGCCCACTGCAGTGCACCGAGTGGCGGAGCGGAGCGGGGCGGGGAGGCGGGGCCCGGCTCTGCCGATCTCGGAGATTGGGGCGTTCCGGGCGGCGTGGGCCGGGCCTGGGCCGGCCGCGAAAGGCGTTGACACTACGGGCGCCGCAGATCGAGCCCGGAGCGGCGGGGGAGCGGCTGCGGGTGAGCGGGCACGGGGCCGCGGCGGGAGCGGCAGGCCGGGGAGCGGGGAGGGCAGGACGGAGGGAGAGCAGGACGGAGGGGGGGCAGGACGCGGGGAGGCGGCGCGGAGCCGGAGGAGCGGCGGCGGGCGCAGGGGCCCTGGCGGCGGCACGCGGCCGCGCCGCATGTGGCGGTGCCCGCTGACCTTGAGGGGAGCGCGGCCCCGCGCATCGCCCGCGGCTCAGACGTGCCCGCCGCCGGCCGCCTATCGCCCGCACCGCTTATCTGGCGGCCCGCAGCTGGGCCCTGTGAGCGATAGCGGGGCCGCCCAGCCTCGCCGTGCGGCTGCTCAAACGTGCTCGCTGTTCTCTCTTCTCCTTGCCTTATTTCTGAAAGATTGGGGCCTGGCTGGAGGCCCTCGGGGAAGCATCGTGTACTCGGCCAGCATCCCTGCCAGGTGCGATGCCCGCAGGCCCTTTGTGCTTCCCTGCGCCTTCCCGGGTTTCCTTTTAGCAGGAATGCTCCTCCACATGCTCAGTCCACTCCTGCCCTGGTGGGGGCCTGCGGCCTCGGGTTGTCACTTGGGAAAGGCTTCTCAAATCTGTCGGCTTTTTCATCTCCACGTGTTCTTGCACTGAATAAAAGGTGAAATAAGAAATGGCCACTGTTAACCTTTGATCTCTGAATAGAACCTTGCAGACTCCCAGGTGTAGAGCTAATCCGCGCACACCTGAAGACCAGAGCCATTACTTAGCAGCGCTGCTCGAGGGCATACTCAGGTTGCTTGTTCCCAACCTCAACATCTGTCTAGTCACTCACTAAATTGCAGACCCTTTTCAAGAAGAAATGGAGAAGTAAATCAGTTGCAGTTCATCTTTCAGATATGTTTGCCGTTTACAGAGAACAGAATTTAGAATTTTAAAAGTTGCTGAAATTATTTTGGAGAGATGCACTTAGTGATTTTCAGAGACTTTTCAAAACAGAAATTGCCTTTGCAAAGTTGTACAGAACATAGCCATGTAGGAGGGATGTTCATGTTAAAAGTGTTTGGTCAGGGTTGGAGTTTGTGCTGCTTTGCATTTTGGGCTTCTGCCACTTCTTTCTGCCAATTGGACTCTTCCTGACATTGAGACAGACCCCAGACACCTTAGATATCTGGAGTCCATTGTCACAGTTGAGTAAATGCCTCTTGCCAGCACTCCCTGAATGGAGATGTTCTCACCATTAATAAGACCCTTGGCTGAAGTTAGCCAATGGAGACTGTATTCCTCATTTATACACCTGTCATTGCCCAGAGTTCAGCAGAAAGAGGTGATGTGTTCATTGGAGCTTATAATTGCCGTGGGAACTTTCAGGTTGCGTTCAAGGTTGATGGAGGTTCACTAATGTAGTGACTTATGTGGAAGTTTGTACAGAAAATCCACGGGCAAGCAGTGGCAGTAACTGACCTCAGCCATGTAATGTGGTGGTGGGAGAACAGCCTAACTTGACTTGTTATATTCTGAACTTCTAGGGATTTGGTGAAGTTGGTTTGCATTTGTCCAGAAGGCAATGGACCATGCCAGAGCAGCAATCTTTAACTTGGTAAGACATAATACCCCAATGCTGTTTATCTCTTGGTGGGCTGACGATACTGCAGAAGAAAGGTTCAATAACGTCTGTGTATGAGATTGTCTAATATTCCTTTTATATTTTTACGTGTAGTTCATTATCTACTTGAACATGCATGGATTATAGAATTGAGTATAGCTATCCTGTGCAACAGGTGGCTGTGTTGATGGAAGTGTATGAAAGATACTTGATGAGTAGTGAGCTATATTTATTCAAAAAATATCACTACTTATCAGTATTGGAGAAGATGATGAATCCAAAGCAGTGTTAGGTGCTGCTGTGTGGGTGGTGAGCCAAATGTCACTGCAAATAGCTGGCCATGATAAGGAAGTGGCTCAAGCAGTTCAGTGCTGGTGGGGTTATCAACTGCTATCGTGTTTTGGATCTCTGAGAGCTGGTAAGAAAGGGGGGCGGGCCTTGAACAAAGTTGCAGAAGGAAGTGCTGCTGAGGAAGCCATTCAAATGCCTACTGGGACAATCAGCATGTGTTCTATTGTTACTTGGGTGGTGGGAATTCAAACAAAAGTCCACCTTTTGAAAGCAACCTGTGCTTGAAACAAATGTGCAGGAGGAGATACTTCTGAACTTGTTCAGCCAAGCCTGCAGGTCCTAGAGAAGTTGGATTGTGAAATGACCCGAGGCTAGGACTGCAAGTGTGGTGGTTTGGTCTCTGAACAAGAATGGAGGATATGTGGGGTTGGAGCATGTCTTCTGTGTTAGGACATGCCTCCTCAAGTGGCATGTGAGGGAAGCCAAGTTGTGGAGCAGATGAGCAGGGGGAGTGTTAGGACAGACTTCAGTGTTGCCCTTTCCAAAATACAAGCAGGCAGCCACTTCACTGTGGGTAGTGTGGGTCAGAGTGGAGCTGTGGGTCTGAAACAACATTGGTTTCTTTTGTCCGGGCAAGCAGATACCTGGTCTCTTCACTTCTAGCTCTGACACGCAGTTTGAGAGTGAGCTGAGAACTGTGGATGAGCTGCTGAGGTTGTAACAGGGTTTAGGTGCTTGTTACTAGCTGCTTCTCCAGTACAGAAGAGAGTGCTGTTCCCAAAGCTATTCCTTTGGCCTTTTAGCCAGTTTCACTCTACTCCCCAGCACAACCATGGCTGCAGGCAATTTCAGCGTTTCTAATGGAAGCTGAGTGTTTCAGCCAGTGGCTGGCTATGCCTGGAATTGAGTTAATCTGAGCAGCTGCCTTGTGCACAGGCTGTTGTTCTGCAGGGGGCTGGGCTGTGCTTTGCACCTGTTTAGAAAAGTGGGCTCCAGACTGGAAGCTCTGCTTTGACACTGGTAAAAACCTGTCAAACAGTGCCAGTTGTTGGTCGGTGCAAGAGATGTAGCCTCAGTTTTCATGTTAGCTCAGGTAGCATAATGCCCATGGGTCATCTCTCTTCAACCTGGCTGCTCTGTAATACTACCATATGTGTAATAGTGTAATTTAAGGGTAGCCTTAAGGGAGTTTAATACAAAATTATCTGGGTGTTGGATTAGAGTATTTACATCAAAGTGGATGTGGCTGAAAGGCACAGCCATGGACGGTTGCTTCCCCTTTCCTGTCTTCATCAAAGTGTAAATTGTCCACATTCAAGTCTGATCTGTGCTCTGCTGACTGAGACCAGGAGTTTCTGTGTGAATCGGCCTCAGCCATGGGGTCACATGGGAAATGCTGATGCCATTGGCTGCTTCATATCTGTAACAGACTCCAGGCTAGACCCTGATCAGAGTGGCTCCAAGCTTCTGTAGGGTAAATGGAATCTAAATAGATTCTGGAGAGCCTGAGTGTGTCTGAGTCTTAACCGTGTTTAAAGCATCCAGCTTGACTTACTGATAGACCAAAGGCTCACTGCACTGGAGCAGCTGCAGATGGACCAGCAGAGTTTGGGCTGGAACACAGGTGCAGGGACTGTAGGCTGGCATAGCCAACTCTTCCATCACATGACTGCCTTTCCACAGTTTGGTGGTGAGCCAACGTCATACACACGCTTCAGCATTGCCCGGCAAATGGATGGAGACAACAGCCACGTGGAGATGAAGCTGGCTGCTGATGAGGAGGAAGGAGGGGAAATTGGGAGACCAGACCACCTGCATGCCAGCATGCCTCCTCCACGGAGGAATGGCAAGAACCTCTGCTTCATAATCATGGCAGCTGTTCTCCTCCTTTTGATTGGTAAGGAAATGAGGGAGACACCTTCATGAAGTGGACTCTGGAATTGAATGTAATCCGAGGTTGTTGATACGAATCTGTATTGTTTTGGGACATAATTCAACAACTGGGATCCAGGCCGCAGCCTCTTGTCACCAAGTATGTCTAGCTCAAACTTATGGTACAGCATTGGCACAAAGAATTGTGAAGTTTGATAGTGTAACTGTGACTTAGCTAAAGGGAAAACTGGTCCATGTCAAAGTTTTGGTTTTCCCTCCATTAACTCCTAACACGTCTGTAGAGATGCGGGTCAACAGATGAGTAAAGCCTTTGGCACTTGTCTCTTAAGGTTTTAACAATGCCATTGGCCTAAAGTGAGCATTTTCCTTCCCAAGTGGTGCTGGAGGAGCTGCCAAGTGCAGGATCAGATTTACAATGCCCTTAGAACATGCCAGCTCAGGCAAAATGTCAGGCTGCATATTTCTATCTGTCCTTGGGTAAGCCAGCTCATCAAAAATGGTGAGAGCATTCATCTTAAGCTGTGAAGCTTGTGTGGTGGGGTTCAATCATCTTTCTGCAGCACAAAGAAACACCTATTCTTTCCACAGGGTTTCTGATCGGCTACTTGAGTTATCGTGGACGAATGCAGAGGGTTAACAGGTGTCTGGATGGAAGTGGCAACTGCGAGATGACTCCTACTGCATCTTACTTCTCAGATGATGGAACAGAGGAAGAAGAGGTTCCTGGACCACGTATCTTATACTGGCCTGATCTCAGAAACATGTTGACAGCTAAACTGTCAGCTTCACGTCTTGAGAACAACCTGAGGTAACAGTTCCAGCAAGTTTATCTAGAGCTTTGAGAGAGGTGCAGCCTGTGAACAGAACTTGAGTTTATTTGGAGAATAAGGGCCTTATAGGTGATGTAGGGTGGCATGTTTTAAACTCGGGCTTAAATGGCTTTGCACGCTGCAGTGGTGCTGTAGACTAAGCTACACATGTATCTGTTGCCTACAGGCAAAGAGAAGGCAAGAATTCTTTTGAAGCTGGCAAGACTGAAGATGAGAACACTGCCAGACGCATTCATGAGCAGTTCACCAGCTTCCGTTTGGATGACGTGTGGAACGATGAGCACTACGTTAGGCTGCAGGATAAAGGCAGGTATGTTAATGAAGAGATGCACGTCTCGTCCATATAGCATGGGTACCTGTAGTCCTCAGCAAATGTGTGATTCCTGCTGAAAATGATGTGAAAATTGTGCGCCAGTTACCACAAAGTCAACCTCAATCTAGCCAAGGAATAACTGCTCCTGCCTCTTCTCAGGCTTTATAAATCCAGAGGGTCTGGTAGCAACACTCCGGATGTTTCCTAGGGCAGCTGTTTCCTCCAAGTATGCTTAGGAAGTGGAGACAAAAGAAACTTGAGTGAAAACTCAGTTGAAAGGCAGATTTCCTGTGTCTAAAACTGCTAGCACAGGTGACTCTGTCTTGTCACCCAGACAGAGTTGCACAACTGGCAGTGGCTCCTCCAGTAGCTCAGGAGGGTGTCAACCAGCATTGTGTTGTCTGACAGCTCACACCCTCGTGTCTTGCTTTCCCCTTTTTGTCAGGGAAATGAGTTTGCTTAGCTTCTCTTAGGAGGTGACTTGGAAGCAGAGATTCTTTCCGCTACTTGTCTTAGAAATCAGCCTTCATTAATGTCTCTGACCAACTCCAGAGATTCTTGCATGGAAGTACTGGGATGAGTCTGCCTGTTTCAGGTTCCATTGTCTTGATCAGAATTGTTAGAGCACAGACTGAATACAGTCAGAATACTGAGCTAATTAAGTTCTTGTGTGAAAGAGTATAACGTTGTCTCTCTATGTTTAACAGTAGCAACAACCAAGTGTCCATTATAGAAGATGGTCGAGAAGAGTTGTTGGAGAGCCCTGATGCATATGTGGCGTACAGCAAGAGCGGCACAGTTACTGTAAGTGACTCCAGGAGGATCCTGGAAATGTGTTTGTACACTTGAAAAATAAGTCCCTTGAAGATACAGAGTGTATAAAGCCCTTCCCAGTTAAGAGAGCTGAGTGGGATGGTCAGAGTGGGGAGAGGAATGGGCCCACACAGTATTCTTACTGCAGCAAGATGCAGGAGTAACTTTAAACTTCCCTGCTGGAATCCAGACAGGAACCTTGGCAGAAGTGCTGCTCCAACAGGCATCTTGTACTGTATCAGTTTACACTGGTGAGCTTCAGCTCCCTACTGTTGACAGTGACTCTGTAGGCTGTTTCAGGTGTCTTACTGACTTAGGAGTGCTGCATTCATAACCAGTGTTTCTGTTGCAGGGCAAACCCATCTATGTGAACTACGGGGAGAAAGAGGATTTTCAGAAGCTCCGAAATGTGGGGATTCCAATGAAAGGAACTATAATCATCTTCAGAGCTGGAAAAATAACCCTTGCTGAGAAGGTAAGCAGTGTCTGCCCCAAAGCTTGGCTAGACTTGGCAGCAGGAAGCTATGCTTCCTGCTCTTAGAGGTGCAGAAGTATGTCTGTCTTCAGGTCTGTAAAACTCATGTATGTAGGATTTTTCTGCAGGCCTGGTCTTGCTTGTTTGCACTAAGGCTCCACATGCAGGTCTGGATACTGAGGCTGAGTCGAGCTTGTTGCTGTTCATGGTGCCATTCTTCTTGGCCTTAAGCAGTTTGCTGGGACAACCAGGCCTCTGGAGTGGTGGGGCTGGGAGGCAGCCTGGGAGCAGAGCTGGCTAATGTCACTAGATACAGCCATAAGGCTGCTAAAAGCAGGACAGCCTTGCCTCCAGGACACCCCTTGCTGCTGTAACCAGGTACTTTCAAAGCTTGGCTGTAGTGTGCCATTTGGGCCCTTGCTGACTGTCCCTTTGGACCACATGGCAGTGCTGGCACTGTGTGTGCAGCTGGTGACCTTGCAAGCTGCTGTAGTGTTCCCTCTATAGAGAAAAGAACCAAGTAGCCAAGCAACCTAAAGGATCCAAGTGTTTCTGTATGCAAGCCTGTTCCATACCTGATCCAGACCTGCCCCTCAAATGGCTGCTTTTGGGGGGGGCTGTGGCACAGGACCCTTTGCAGTTGGACTGCCTGTCTGCAGGCATCTGACAGAGACAGTGCTGGAAAGTGCTTCCAAAAAATGTTATCACTGGTTCTCCAGTCCCTTTCCCACTTTTCAAAGTGGAGTCTAGCCTTACAAGAGTGTTTGTACCAGTGGCATACCAGAGCTGGGCTGCAGGTGTGTTAAAAAGGGACCTGGCTGGCCCATTCTGCCTCTATTTTCCATGTGAAGATGAGCCTCCAGTGGCTGCTTGTCTTGAGACTAACGTCATCTTGGGAAAACAGATGGAGCATAATCAAAATTAAATAACATTAAATTTTAAGCTGCTCCAGGAGCAAGTATGAGCTGAAAGAATCATAGACTGAGACACTGTGGTGTGTCCTAACTGTTCAGAAGAATGTTAGACACACCTGGAGTAGGGCTGAGCTGCTGGGATTCAGCTGCCTTATGTACCTGTCAGGTAGCTGTTAAAATCTGTTGTGGAGTTGGGCACTGAGAAGCACAACCCTTCACACCGTCACTCCATGTTCTTGCCTGGACTCCCCTTGCTTGCAGTGCAGATGTGCATTAATGTTTCTCTTTGCTACAGGTTGCAAATGCCAGAAAGGAAGGAGCAGTTGGTGCCCTGATGTACCTGGACCCCTCAAATGGCAGGAAGGCAGATTCATATGTCCCCTTTGGACATGTGAGTATGTAACTGTTTCCCCTGTTTGAATTGGAGAGCCTCTGGCTGTGGGCTGCAGCCTGGGGCAGTCCTGCAGGCCTCTGGCTCAGCAGCATCCTTGTGTAGATGAAAACTGTTGGACTCTGGTGAGATGAGGTCTTCTCTTGCTTTTCACAGGCCCACCTTGGAACTGGAGACCCTTTCACCCCAGGCTTCCCTTCTTTCAACCACACCCAGTTCCCACCAGTGGAATCTTCTGGACTACCTCATATTCCTGTTCAAACTATCTCTAGAGAAACAGCAGCCAAACTGTTCGGGTAGGTGTTTCTCCTGTGTTGCAGGCTGAGGTGCTGTGGCCTCTTGCAGGAGTGAGGGTGGTGTGAGATGCTGTGAGACAGAGAGCTCTCTGCTGCTCTCTGCTGTGTGTGGCAGGGAGCATGTTCTGGAACTGGCTGGAGAAGAGTCACTTGTGTCCATGTCTCGTGTATTAAAGATTCAACTTAATCTAGTGTTGGATTCCTTTTGGCCTCTATATTCTACCCCTCCCTGCATAATTAGCGGTACAGAACTGCAAACTCTCTCCTAGGCAGGCCCTGAACGAGGTTGCACCTGCAGTTGCAGGTGTGCATTTTTCACACAACAGCTAAATTAGGTCAGAGCTGGATAATGAGTTCAAAGGATCTTCCTTTTTCTCTCAGAAAAATGGATGGAGAAAAATGCCCTCAGGAGTGGACATCTGGTATCGTGGGATGTAAGGTGACAATGAGCAGCAACATGACAGTGAAACTGACTGTGAACAACATTATGGTGGATAGGAAGATTCTGAACATCTTTGGTGTTATCAAGGGATTTGAAGAACCAGGTAACAGCAGCTGTATTGCGGCTCAGTCTTGAAAGGAACCCTTCCTCTTCTGTGGTCATTGGAATGTGACAGCTGCTCCCAGACAGATGACAGTTCTTTCTCAGCAGATCCAAGGCCTTCCCCTGAGGATCAAAGAGAAATCTGAACTGTGCTGCCAGGGAAAGGCTAAATAAAAGCACTGAGTGTGCCAGATTCAGGGATCAGACTGCAGACTCTCTCCCTAGTACAGAAGCTGAAAGCTGCTCTTCTCATAAATGGTATTTGCAATCTGAAGCTTGCAGCTCAGGTCTTGATGGTGTCTCCTTTACAGATCGGTACGTTGTGATCGGAGCCCAGAGAGACTCCTGGGGCCCAGGAGCAGCCAAGGCTGGTGTTGGCACTGCCATCCTGTTGGAGCTTGCCCAGGTGATCTCGGACATGGTGAAAAATGGTAAATATTTGTGAACAAAAGCACAAGGGTGGGAGGAGATGCAGGTCCAGCTCTCTGTGTTATCACAGGAGAGCCCAATTGCAAAGCAGTCCTTAAGAAGGTGTAGGGAATCTGACAAAGCTTCCTGAGAGGCCATTACTTGTCCAATACAACTTGTCTGCAGTGAGCATTTGCTTCCCTGGGACTGCCTGCCTATATCTGGTATGGCTCAAATACAAGAGTGTCCTTGGATAACACAGGACACAAACTTTAAACTTGAGCTGTCTGTTGGACAGCCAGGCCCGAAGTGGGAAGTCTCTGAAGTGTCTGACCAGCTGGAGCAGTGGGGACTGCATGGTGGCAATTAGTGTGAGAACACATGTCTCCAGGGTTAATTTTGGGCTCAGGCAGCTAAACAAAACAGTGAAAATGCAGACAGCATTGTTCTCCTGCGCAGCTCTGCAGCATGTGGGGGCAGGGTACAGTGTCCATGCAATGTGCACATTTCTCTGCAGCAGCGCTGTCTGAGGAGTGGGCAATTCATCATCCCAGGCCTGCAGTGCTAATCTGCATCTCCATGGGGGAAGGGCAGACATCTCAGTCTCTCTCTGTCTTTACAGATGACTACAAACCACGGCGCAGCATTATCTTTGCTAGCTGGAGTGCGGGAGAGTATGGAGCTGTGGGTGCTACCGAGTGGTTGGAGGTAATGGTTATTTATTAATAGAGTTCTGCAGGATGGCTGTGCAGTTGTTCCAACACATCCTGGTGTTGGACTGCTACTGCTCATTATTAAAATACTTGTTTTGTTCTAGGGGTACTCCACCACGCTGCATGCCAAAGCCTTCACTTACATCAACTTGGATACTGCAGTCCTGGGTAACCTGCTACTCTTTGAGTTTCTTGAAATTGTATGGGACTAGAATAGCTTGAACAGACATCTCTTAATCTCTAGGAATGGGGGCTGTGCCAGAGGTGGCTGGGGGGTGTTTGGCTGAAGACTGGCATGACTCTATTTATTCTCCTCCTATCAATGAAGCTGGGAGGCTGGTGCAGCCTAAGCCATGAGGAGTCAACTCTGCTAAACCCCAGTAGACTGTCCTGTGCCTGTTGAAAGTCCTTTGAACAACTGGAGCAGGCAGCTCTAGCAGTAGTGGATGATTGTGCCAGTATGTTAAATGCTCTTTCATTTTTGCAGGCTCCAGACACGTGAAGATTTCTGCTAGCCCGTTGCTGTATTCATTGCTGGAGGCAACTATGAAGAGGGTGAGTTGGAGGACCTTGGTCTGATCAAGGTGACTGTGGTTTTAAGGAGGAACTGAAAGCAGACAGAGCTGTGCCAGGTCACTTTGCCCACTTGACACCTTCTGAGGAGAAAGACCCATTTAGGAGAAAAACCTGGGATATTCTGAAGGGCCCTGTTTGAAATCAGCTGGGCTCTGGAAATTGAAGTTCACACATGCAGAATCTAAAATCAGCAAATGCCACAGTTCAATGGCAGATGTGTCAGTGTGGAGAAATGCTAGGGGAGCACACATGACTCTGGCATCTGCACAGCAGTGTAAGCTCCAGGATGGGTCTGGAAGCCCAAGCAGAGGTCAGAACAAGTGCAGTGACTGTCATCTCTGTGCAGGTAAAGGACCCCGCAAACGATTCAAGATACCTGTATAGCAGAGTTGGCTCTGACTGGATAAAGAGAGTGTAAGTATTCTCATCCATCTCTTTGGGAAAGCAGATATCCATAAAGGAGCAAACAATATGGATTCTGCTGTCTGGCGTAGGCTCTGCCTTCTGAAGTGGGGTCAGGCAAGCCTGAACAGTACAGCACTAACTGTGCTGCCCCAAGCTGGCTGAGGCAGCCCAGACACCTTCCTGCAGGACAGGAACAGCCTTGTACCAAGGTCCTTGTCCTTGCACTTTGTTCCCTGTCCAGTGGCAGGGAATGGACAAGTAGGATCAGGGATTTGGTTGGGACTCCTTCAGTCTTGTCTAGAGCTCTGCTGGCTCAGAACTTCAATCGTAGAGCTTGTAGCTTTTCTCCTACAATGTCCAAACTAGTTAGTAACTACTCAGTGCTTATCTTTTGCAGTGTTCCCCTTGATCTGGATAATGCAGCATTCCCTTTTCTGGCCTACTCGGGAATTCCAGTGGTTTCCTTTGGTTTCTACGATGTAAGTAATGTGTGCTTGCCTGGTGTGCTCATTCCATGCAGACTGCTGTAAGGGTATCTGCTCTCCAGGATGGCAGAGCAAAAGGTTCTGTCCAAGCTCAATGTCCTGACAAGAGCCTTTCAGAGGGAGGAGGTGCAGCCTCTGGACCTGGTGGCTGTGGCAGTACTTGCTGTCAAGACTGCTCCTGGGACAAGGCTCGCCTATAGACTCTGTTCCAAAGTACTTGCAGGTTTTTGGGGAGAAGGGTCACTTGCTTTTCTGGAGGCTAGCATGTCAATGAATCAGAAGCTAAAAGCAATAGAAAGATGTCAAGCTGTTGCTGCACCAGTGAAAGACTGTTCTACAGCCTGCTGGTGAGCAAGCAAAGGGCATTGTGGATGCAATATCATTGCCCAGAGCAAGTAGTTGCATCAAACTGTTCCAGCCTGCTGCTATAGCTTGGGGATAACATCAGCGCAGCAGCCTGTCTTGTTACCGCAGGTGTGCAGCTGGGAGCCGTAGTGATAGCAGCTGCCTGTCTTAGGAATGCTTGGGGTATGTTAGTGTCAGACTTGTTTCACAAAAACATTTGAGTTATCCTGACAGGAAGGGTTGGAGGGTGCTGCAAGCACATACCAGACCAAGTGGTGAGATTTGCCCACCTGCATTTCTGCAGTGAACTCTGAGGGGATAAAGGTCTGTCTGTCTTTGGGTCTAAATAACATGCAGAACATTTTGCTGGTCACTGGAAGCTGTCAGGGATGACGTACAAGAGCTCCATTCCCTTCCCAGTGCTTTGGAGTTTTGCCGCTTGAGTCTTTTCTGCTTAGCAGCACAGGGAGTTGGGATGTTGTGGAGGTAACAAGTTACCTATGGTGGGAGATGAAAAAAGTCTAACTGGAAAAGCATTTTTGGCTAACTTCAATACCTTCTTTCTTGCAGGAGGATGATGAATATTTCCTTTTGGGCACTACTATGGACACTTTGGCTAACCTGAAAGAGAAGACTGATAAGTTGTATCCTCTCATGCTTACTGCTGCAGAAGTTGCTGGACAAATAGCTCTCAGGCTGACCCATGACCATGAGCTCTTCCTGGACTTTGATAGATACAGTGAAGAATTGCTATCATTCCAGGAGAAGCTTTGGCACTTCGATTCCCATGTGAAGGTTAGAAGGACTCTGAGTTCACCAAATCCCTGATGATCATGGGGCCGTGTGCTAATAAGGCCCCATGCCAGTGGATACAGCAGGGTGGACACCTTTCCCTTTTAGACGTAAAACAGTAGTGAAGTGCGAACAGAATTGATGTTTGTTATGGAGCAGTGCAGGCAGAGTAGCTGTGGCAGGCAGATTTAGCTGATCTGGATGTCATGAGCTCTTGAGGAAATGGATGTGAACAGTTCCTTCTCTGGTTATCATTCACCGTATAGTACAGCTTTGCATCTCATTTAAAGGTCTGCTGAAAATCTGCAAGAAACTGGGTAGAACCTCAGAAGAGCTTGCCAGGAGCTTGTTCTGCTACTTGGCTAAACTGCCAAAAAAAAAAAAAAACCAAAAAACCCCCAACATTTTCTTTTGGTAAGAGAGTAGCAAAAGAAGAAAATCAGGTTTGCTAACAGCTCCTCCCTTGCAGGCACTGGGGCTGACCTTGAACTGGCTGTATTTTGCCCGTGGAGACTTCCAGCGAGCTGCAGATGCACTGAGAAGAGACATCGCAAACAGTGACAGGGAAAACAGGATTGTCCGCAGAGCTCTGAATGACAGGATGATGAAGGTGGGTATCTTCAACTGGTTTTTCTTCCTTCACACAGGAAGAGAGTGCTGGATGGGATGGGCCTTCCCCTAAGGGGCTATGGGCACTGTGCAGACTGGTGTCTCTTCTACTTGCATAGTGGCAACATGATGGCTTGCTCACGAGAGAGGGTCTGGCCCTTGCTGAGCTGCTGTGGGAAAGGGCTTAGTGGGGATCAGAGGTTAGCAGCTTGTGTTGGGGCAGATAAGGAAAGAAAAGCTTGGGAGGTGGCAGTCTAACATTAAATTTGTGCCTCTACTCAGGTGGAATACGACTTCCTCTCCCCATACCTCTCACCGAAAGATACTCCCTTCCGCCACATCTTCTTCGGCAAAGGCAGCCACACCCTGCAGAGTCTGCTGGAGAACTTGGAGCAGCTGGCAGTCAACAAGACCAGTGTGGATGTGAACAAGCTGAAAGAGCAGCTGGCCCTGGCGACCTGGACCATTAAAGGAGCTGCCAATGCTTTAGTGGGCGATATCTGGAATACAGACAATGAAATCTAGACACAGCAAACACCTGGATTACCCATCTAAGGTACAGGAGAGCTGTGTGCTCTCACGGGAGCACAGCTTCCTTCCTGGCCCCAGCCCCAGCAGAGGGCCTTGCTGTGTAGATCTAGTTCCACCTGTAGCAACACACACAAACTCCCTGTACCTCAGATTAGGCATTGGCATGATTTTTAAATGGCAGCTTCTTGCAGACTTCCAGTACTTTAGATATTGTGAAACCTAAACAAAACCCCCTGAAACCTAAGTGAAACCCACTTGCTAACATGGCATTACTTTCCTGTAGATATTCTGGCAACAAAACGTTTTTGACCAAAGTTGAGCATAAAATTTAAATCTCCCCTTGAAAAATTCACAGGAAGCAGTTTTAAATTTGTTACTAAGATTACCATGAAGTCTTCTCTGACCAGGCTCTCACCTAACCACAGTCCAAACCGGTCATGTACAGCTGCTTATGAGGTTTTCTACCTCCAGTGTACTTAAAAACTAAGAGCTCAGGTGTTTCCTGAACTGGTACTTTGAATGGGGAGGTACCTCATGTACTCAGGCTTTTAATTGTTGGTCACCTAAACCTAGTAACAAAACAGGGAATGGATTCCTCTCAACACTGATAATGAGGATCCCTTCTCTGGCAGGAAGCTGCAGAGAGCTGCAGTTCAAAAATTAAACAATGTAGTAATAGCCCACAAGTGCTGGATTATCAGCAAGCTCTGAAGTGCTCGGCCTGCCTTAACTCAACAGCAGGGTCCCAGTGACATCTTGCTTCTGCCAAGGCAGGTTATCAATACCCAGGGAAAAATGACCCAAAGATGATTCCATGTCCCCTTGATACTCTCAGCTGGCACCTCAGCAAGTCCTGCAGCATTGAGAAATGGCTTTAAACTGGCACTTCAGACCTTGCTGCTTAGGGGCCTTGTGTGAAATCGAGTATCTTGCTCGCCAAACCCTGTTTGACTGATGTCATTTTGCAGGTTGGCTCTTGTTTGGCACTGAGATATTTATTTCTTTATTTATTTATCAGTGACAGTGTTCACTATAAATGGTGTGTTTTTTTTATAGAAGATAATTATCGGAAGCAGTGCCTTCCATAATTATGACAGTTATACTGTCGTTTTTGAATAAAGCAGCATCTGCTATTACAGTCTAACATGATACTGGAACTTTGCATTTAAAATAATCAAAACAAGCCCTTCAAAAAACTAGCAATTAAGCTCTCTGTGGCGAAAACACCCCTCTGGAAGAAACTTGAATTTGCAAACCTGGTAGTGAGTCTCCAGGTTGTGCTCCAAAGCAATCCTTGAAATACCGAAAACCTGGGTGGAAATTCCAGTACTAGAAATGTGTCTTCCTTGCAGGGTCTGTGGCTCTCTGTGGGCTTCAGACTTCTTCCTGCTCCCCTTTCTGGATGCCATGTGCTCTCCCAGGGAGCACAGCTTCCTTCCTGGCCCTGGTCCCAGCAGAGGGCCTTGCTGTGTAGCCCTAGTTCCACCTGTGGCAACACACAAAAACTCCCTGTACCTCAGATTAGGCATTGGCACGATTTTTAAATGGCAGCTTCCTGCAAACTTCCAGTACCTTATGTATCATGAAACCTAACTGACATTATCGGGGGCAGTGTCTCCCATAATGTGTAAAGAACAAGGTAGTTTTTGCCTACCACAGTGTTATATCGGAGGCAGTGACCTCCATATGTTGCACTATGGGTGTACGTAATTATCGGGGACAGTGTTTCCCATAATTGTTCTATGCTTATCACGCAAGGTCATCTGCGAAGCTTGATGGTTAGTATCTAACATGGATTAATTTCCTGCAGTCCTATTTTTTCACTCTCCTGTGGTGATGCAGATATAAACTTCAGTCTGTTATGTACATCCTTAGACTCTTCCTTCTCCATAGGCTGAACTTTTTCAAATAGCTGTGCTGTCTTGAATTGGCTTCCTGCCTCCAGTCACGGGAGTGGTGCTTGAGTGTTTAGTGGAAACTAGGCTAGTTAGACTGTGTGCTCTGTGGTGTGCTAAACTTCCTTCAAATTAGTGACAGAGACCTGAGGAATTAAAGGTGAATGTAGGGCTTGGGGCTGACAGCTGTCCGGAGGGCTCTGGTCACTGCTCTGGATGGTGCATGTAACATTTTGAGAGGCTGACCTGCTGTGGCACTGGGAGGGTGCTGGTATGTGTGCATGGGCCGCTCACTCTCCAGTTCTGGCTGGAAATTCCAGTCTTGCCCCCTTGGGTGTTGCATGGAGAGAGGAAAATAAGTGGCAGCTTTCTAATGGTGCCGCTCTGCTGTGTGACCTGAAGCTGAGCACTGCTGTTGTGTGACACCTGCTAAACTGTGCTGCCTGTTCCCAGTGGCTGTTGCCAGCCCTGTACTTTGCAATTTGATCTGGCATTTGAATCTAACATGCAGCTTAGTTTTAACCTAAACTCTGCAGTTTGATCTGGCATTTAAATCTAATGTGAGCGAGTGACCTGAGCCCCAGCAGTAGTCCTTAAGGGAAAGAACACTGTTCAGCTGGAGCTCCACAAGGAATGGGCAGGGACTGGCCTCCAGCCTAGTTACTGAGCTCAGTGCTCACCAGCTTGGAGGGCTGGATTTTCATCAGTCTCTAGAAACTTGATGCCCAGGCTTGTGCAACTTGTTGCTCTTCCTTAACTTCTCTTAACTCTCTAACTTCCTACAGCCCTGTCTGTTTTAAGTGTTTCCTAGTTACATTTCCCTGGATAGCATCTAAGAGCTGCTGTCTGGGAATCCTCACTGTGGTGTTTGCATGCATCTTGATGTCAGACTTAATCTTGTGCTTTGTAGCCAGCAGAGAGAGACAAAAGACAGCTTGTCTCCTGGCTAGGCAGCACAGCCGTGACTACTGGGATGTTGGGATGGCTCACTCAGTGCTGGCATCTGACTGCTGTGGGGTGCTAAACTGTTTCTGGATGTTTCTGGATATTCTGCTGTTCGCTTGACAAAAGTATTTTTGAAGCTTGAACACTCAGCTTCTTTTGTGGGGTTCTGGATTACCTGCTGTCTGCTTTAATAAAGTTTTTGAAGCTTGAACATTCACCTTCTCTTGTGACTTCTTGCAAAGCCATGATGCTGTTGTGGCATTGTGGCCATGGGTGAGCTTGGGCAGCTGGAGGGAGGCTGGTGCTCTGTTTCCATCAGAGCTGGTATGTAGCAGCTCCAGGAACTTAGCTCATGTGCAGTAGCAAGTCTGAACAGCAGTGCTGCTCAGCTGAGCCCTGCCTTACCACAGACAACTGCAATAATGACTCTGGTAATGAGATGGAGGAGCACAACTGTCTGCAAGCCCCCAGACCTTCCCCTCCTTTCATGTCCTACTTCCTGTCTCTGTCACAGCATGGACTCTGAAAAGCCTGCGATGTACACATGAAACGTCAGGTCTTCCCCAGCCGTGGCCTTGCAGGTCTCTGGTGAGAAGGTGGCTGGACGAGCCTGTGGGTGGCTCTGTCCCAGGAAGCCAGCACTTGCTCCTGCCTTTGTCCCTGCCCCTCATCATCCTGGTGGTCCTGTGGCCAAGCAAGAGACGCAGATGTGGATACTGCTTAGAGCCTAGGGCAGCTCTGGAAGGGCAGGAACTGCCTATTGAGCCCCGGAGGTCTGCTCAGGTGAGACTGCACAGGTTTGGGGCTCTGCATTTAAATATGTTCAGTTTCTCTCTGCTGTCCTGCCCACTCCGTCATGCCAGTCTCGCCTTCTGCTTTACAAACACCACATCCCGAGAAGTTGCACTATTTGGATGAGTGGCAGGTTCTCCAGGATCCCAGCTCGCACTTTATGGGCTGTCCCGGCCTAGCTCTGGTCCCTCCTCTTCCCCCGGGGATGATTTACTTATTGGAAAGACGTCGTTTCCCGCAGCTCCTGCCCGCGCCTGGCAGGGCTGTCTCCCTGCGGTTGATGTGAGAAGTGGCCCGAGAGGCCGGGCCGGGGCTGCGGGAGCCCTGCTGCGACCGGGCAGCGCCAGCCCCGCCGGGACGGAGGGAACAGCCCCTCCCAACTCACCTGGGAGCAGGGATTTTGGCAGCGCAGGGCAGCCCGCATCCCCGGTGCAGCGGATCTGTCCCGGGGCCTGGCGCTGCTCCGCGGTGAGTCTGTCTGTCACCTGTGCTCATCCGCTTGTCCGTCTGTCCGTCCTCACCCCCGCCGTTACGTAAAGCGGCGGGCGGCGCCTTTAAGAGCGGGGCCGGGGGCGGGTCGGGGGCCGTCCGGGCTCCCGGCGGCGGCGGCAGGAGGAGGCGGGGGGGCAGGAGGGGAGGAAGGGGCGGCAGGAGGAGCCGGAGCTCCAGGGGCGCGGCGCGGGGGGGCTTCCCCAGCGTGCGGGGCCGGGGCGGGGCCCGCACCGCGTGCACCATCCGGGGGCAGGGGGCGAACGGGGTGCCGGAGGGCGGGGGGTTGAGCCCGGCGGTGCCGGAGGGCGGCGGGGTGGCCCCGGGGGTGCAGGAGCAGGGGGGCTTCACGCGCGGCGTGCAGGAGGCGGGGCTGGGGGCGCTGCCCCGCGGCCAGGAGCTGGTGGCCGGCGGCGGGGAGCCGAGGGGCGGCGGGGGGCCGGGCCGGTGGCACTGGGTGCCGCTGGGCGAGCGGACGAGCCTGCAGGAGTGGGGCGAGCGGCCCGGGCCCGTCACCGCCCTCGGCAGCCCCAAGCCGGGCGGGGAGCCGCGGCGGCCCCGGGAGCGGGGGGCGGCGCGGGCGCGGCGGCGGGCGCGGGGCGCGGAGGAGGCGGCGGCGGGCGGCAGCCCCGGGGCACGGAGGGCGCGGGGCGCGGTGCGGGGTGTGCAGGAGCACGGCCCCAAAGTCCGGCAGGAGCAGGGCCTGGCCCGGCGGGCGCAGCAGGAGCGCGGCGGGGGGCGGCGGGACGCGGCGAGCCCCCCGGCCCGCGCCCGCTGGTGGGTGCGGCGGGGCCGGCAGGAGGAGGGAGAGGCCCGGGGCGGAGTGCAGGAGGAGGGCGAGCTCTACCCGGGGGAGCAGGAGCACCCCGGCGGCAACCCCGGCACGCGGACCCCGGCACACCGCCCGAGCCGCAGGAGGTCCGCCCGGGTGTGAGGCCGCAGCCCGTGCCCGGTGCGCGCTGCCCCGGGGGTGATCCCAGCCGCGTCCCGGACGTCCCCGGCGTCGATCGTCGCACCCCGCCCCGGCAGGTGTGCGGGCTCGTCCCGCCTGGCATGCCGGCTGTCTGGAGTGCCGCCGTGCCCGTCCTCGCCCTCCGGTGACGCTGCAGACCCGGCGCAGGATGCGGTGGCAGTGGCGGTGAGCGCAGAGGTAAGGAACGAGACGCGACCCCTGTAGCTGGGGGTGCTGCGAGGGGCAGGGGGGTTCAGGGCCTAGCACTTTGCTGCTGCCCGGTTGACATCTGAGTGTGCCGGTGTGTTGGCACCGTGCCCCGCAGTACTGCGGTGCTGCCCTCGTGCCCAGGCACTGCGGGACTGCTCAGTCTGCATGCCCGACCTCCTGCTCCAGCTGCCAGGGCAGAGCAGGCAGCAGGGTCTGCTGTGAGTGGGTGCCTGGTGCCCTTGAACTCTCCTAAACCACAGCGGAAGCTGGGGGAAGGTTGTTTTTTGTTGGTTTTTTTTTTTTTTTTTTCCTGGAGAAAAGGCAGCTTTGCTCTTCCTCTTTCCTGGGCTCGTGGGAGCTGTGGCACTGAACAGAGGATCCTTGTCCTCCTGGGCCAGCCCTGCGCCTCGGGGTGTTGTACTGTGGCCGAAACCCCGAGCAGCAGTGAGGTGCGGGGAGCCTCTGACCACCGGCCCAGCGTGCAGCACCGTGCCTGTGCCCAGCTGTGTTGTGGCAATTTTTCTCTGAACAGTCCAGGACCGTTGGGTACTTTTCGTCTTTGTTGGTTTTGCTATTTCTAATAAAAGTTTGAAGTTAAACTTGGTAAGGTGGTGCTGACAGTCCAGACAAGGCTTCCAGCGTGCTGGGCAAATCCTGCTCAGCATGATCAGACCCCTTGGCCTCTCTGAAGCAGCATCTGGGGAGGAGGTTTGGAGGTGGCCAGAGGAGGCCGGGCAGGGACAGTGTCTCTGGCGGCAGTGCTGGGGCTGGGCTGTCTGGGCAGGACAGGCTGGGGCAGAGCCTGGCGCTGGCACTTCCCCACACCCTCACCTCCCTGGGGCCGCTTGGTGCAGCGGGAACACCGGCGTGTCCCGGTGCTGCTGGGCTCCAGCACCGGCTCAACACCCTGCAAAGGGTGTCCCTCTTGCCAGGTGCTGTGGGCTCTGGAGGTTGTGCATTACCCCCTCTTTACTCAGCCGCCCATTGAGCTGGCTCAGGGCAAAGCTGTGAACAAAGTTTTTGGGCTCTGGGCTTTGCAAAAGTCTCCCCAAAACAGGATCTCTCTCATGGGGTGTCTTTGAGCAGGTCTGTGCTACCAGGCAGCTCTCGAGGGTCCAGCACGGACCCCGGGCACCCATGCGGAGCTGCGGCCTTGCCCGCAGTGCCAGCCCCGAGCCCGCTGCTCCCCGCAGGGAGTGGTGGGTAGGAGCAGCTTCCGCATCCCCCGACGGGCCGCGCCGAGGCCTGCGGCTGCAGGGTGGGGGCTGTGCAGGCTGTGCAACCTGTTACCAACCCCTGGAGCTACCCGAGCCTCGTTAGCCAGGTATTTGTTAGTGCAGGGTGGGGTGTAGTGGGTATGGCTGAGGGGGCTGGCGGTGCCTTCCTCCTCCTCGGGCAGCTGCCAGCCTGCTGTCCCACCGTGACTCAGCCTCCCCCGGGCAAGAGGGGCCCTCGTAAGCAGAGGAGCAGCCCCCACGGGACCATGAACTACTGTGAGCTTGTAGCCAAGCTACAAGGTCCTAAACAATTGCAGGCTAGACTTGACACTTTGCCCCGGAGAGGTCCCATCCTGCCCCTGGAGCCACCTGGGTTTTGACTTCAGTTGTGTCCGTGAGGAATGGTAGCTCTCAGGGGCAAAGCACTCTGGGGAGCATTGTATAATGCACATAATGTATATAATGTATAAAACACTGCCCACTCGTATGGGTTTAGGGAGACAGGAGGAGGCTCTGCTTCATGCACAGCCCCTGCCAGGACAGGAAGACTTAGAAGAAAGTCTTGTTCCATCCCTTTGCTGAGCAGCCCTGGGGAAGGGCCACTGCTCCCTCTGCAGCCTGGCTAATTAGGGTGCAGTCAGTTAGTGCTAATGACTGGCAAAATACTGAATGGTCTGGCCAGGATGCTCTGGTGCTGGGGAACTGAGGGATTGAGCCTTTATCCCCCTTCCAGCTCTAGGGGTCACAACTCGCCTGCTCCCAGCCCGAAGGGGAGATGCTGCTGTGTGGATGTGGCTTTGTGCCAGTCTGGCCTGAGACCGGACAAACTTATTTTGTGCCAGCTGCAGTCTGGCCCAAGGACACATGCTGTACTGGGGTGGAGATGGGGGTACTGCTGGCAGCACCCCGGGGTGGAGGGGCCGGCTGGACCCAGGGCTCAGGGTGTGTCCTGGTGCCCCCCTTCCCTGGCAGGACTGGGGGTGAAGCTCACCTGGGGGACAAGTTCACAAAGGCTCTTCCAACTGCCTTGGTAGACTGGGTCATGACTCTGGATGCAGAGAGACTTCCTGGACATTAACCCCCAGGAAATCTGGAGCGTCCAGAGTGGAGAGATGGGGGTGCCAGGTAGGGAGGCCCATGTGGAGCTCTCCCACTTCACCTCAGGGAGACCCTGTGACTGGTGTCACCCAAGCCCTGACATTTTGCCCCCTCACACACTGCCCAGTTTGCTGTGACACTGGGGCTGGCACTGCTCAGGGACCCCCACAGTGCTGTCCCTGTGGCCCAGGTGAGATCAGTGTGGGTGGCCAGCAAACACAAACCAGCCTTGCAGCAGGTCAGGGTGACAGGATCACTACTTTGGCAATGACACCAGGACTCAGTGATGCCAAGCCTGCTGCCCTTTCCACCTCCCCAGCAATGAGAGTGCGTGGGACTGTTGCTTTGCATGTTTGTCCCCAAAACACTGCACTGTGACCCTGCCTTGGTGGGAGAGCTTGGGACTGAGGTGAGGATCAGTTATGGAGTCAGCAATTGCTGCCCATGCCAGTGAAAGACAAACTAAGCCCGCCCCAGCTCGACCTGCGGAGAGGATTTAGCAGAGGAAAGAGGCTTAGGGAGGGGATTGGGGTTGTGCTGGGATGGGGGGGCCCCCCCACATGCTTGTGTCTTTCCTTCCCACACAGCCACTGCTGCAGGCAGGGACTCAGAGCAGGCGATGCTCTGTGCTGGACAGCAGGATCAAGGCATGGGGCCAGGCTCTGGGAGCCCAGAGATGGCAGCAAGGAGGAACGTGGCACCTCGGCCTCCCCGGCCACCCCTACCACGGGGGTCACCAGCTCTCTGTGCTGGCCCCCCAAGACCTCCTGCTTGCTCCATCCAGCCAACCAAGCAGCATCAGGTGCCAGCACCGAGGGAGGTAAAGCACTCACTGGTATGGGGGTACGTGGGGTGGCACAGTCCAGCAAGGGGCTGGGGACGGTCCCTGGGAAGCTGGGTGGCAGCAGCATCCCACAGATGGGCAGGATGCTGGTGGCAGCCCTGCCTCTGGTGGGAGCAGGGTGTGTTTGTACGCGTGGATATGTGCGTGTCTGCACACCTGCGCCGTGGCAGCCGGGCTGGGGAGTGTGTCACCACAATTTGGGGCCGCCCTCGGGGCCCTGCCAGGGCTGAACAAGCCAGCCCCGGGTGACGGTGCGGCTGCCCTGCTGCCGCCGCAGTCAGTGAGATCACTTCCAGGCGACACAGCTGCCAGGAAGGTGGCAGGCAGGTGGCAGGCGGGCCGTGACAGTGAGCAGGGTGATGTGATGGAGGTGAGTGGGGAGCCCCATCGCCCTCTGGGAGCTTGTTTTGGGGACCCACCAGTTTATGGGGCCCTCTATGAAGGGCGGTGGGCGTGGGGGATGCTGTGGGACTTGTCCCAGGGATGTGGGGCCAAATGTGGTGTCCCAGAGGGGTGGGGAGCGCCAGCGTCCCCACAGAGGGGAGGGACACCTTGTGTTCAGTGTGACTGTCACACCCTGGAGGGTAGAAGACAGCGCACCCCATCCAGTGCTTGTCGTTGTGGTGGGACCCCCCCCGCAGGGTGGGAATTGCAGGCAGGCGAGTCAAGGCTGGCAGGGCACAATGCCATTTCTCCCCTTGTGTAGTGTACCTCAGCATTTTGGCGTCACTTAAGCCTGGGCAAGCTAAGAGAACCCGACTTGTGGGGGTGTGACCCAAATCCATGCCCTGGGCTGTGGAGACGGGGGCTGTCCCTACTCATCCCCACAGCATGGCCTTGACTGGGCAGGCTGGTGAGGGTTTTGGGGTAGCACAGGGCGGTTGGGTCCGGAGGGAAGGTGGCACACATAGCACGTGCATCAGTCACCGTCGTGTGGCGTGCCAGCGCGGTGACGCCGGCGGGCCGTGCGCGGGGGCGGCTCGCTGCTCCCACGCCGCAGGCTCGGCCCGCCTCGGCTCCACGGCTGAGCTCACCTCCGTGGTATGGCAGGAGGAGTCGCCAAGGGGCTGTCCCCGCCCGGCCCCTCAGCCAGGGCAGATGCCCACCGGGACTGGGGGTGTTTGTTTCTCTGGAGCACGGAGAGGGGAAGGGGGGGCAGGACACGCTCTTGCCCCCTGCCTTGGCACCTTGGGGTCACTCCTTTGGCTACAGCAGGTTCCCAGAGCTCTGGCGGGGGGAACGGTGATGGGTCGTGAGCGTGCTTCTGGAGGTCAGAATGGGGCATCATGCCCTGTGGCATTGGCATGAAGAGAAAACTGGTCCCTGGGGACTCTGCTGTGCCCCAAAGGACAGGCAGGTCACAGGGGTCTTTGAGGGGGCTGCAGCACCCCAACATCCCCCGATTTCAGCCTCCTTACAGCTCTGGCCCGGGGGCGGCAGAGGGACTGTGGCTGGGCAGAGTTGGGGTGCCAGTCCCGATGTGCAGGTGTGGGGGTTCCCCACCCAGGGGGGTGGCTTCCTGCTGGGAGCTGTGCCAGCTGCAGCAGCGCCTGCCAGAGATCTAGGAGACCCCCAGCCCCCTACGAGGGGTTGGCGGGAGAGGACTGATCCTGGCGTTGCTTTCGGACCCCCATCCCAGCGGCACCCCCGGGGCCTGGCTGCTGTCCCAGCCGTGCCGTGCTTGCGCCAGCGCTGCCGGTCGCTGCGGAGCAGCCATCTTCCCGGTGCATCCCATCCCCCTCTGCCTGCGCAGGGAAGCGGGAGGGATGCTGGGGATGCTGCCAGCGCCAGAGCCCCCACATCCCTCTGCAGGTGCCTCCCTACCCATCCTGCCTGCCATAGAGCCCCGGCTGCTTGACGATGGTCCCCCCTCATCCTCCTCCTCCGCCTGGCTGCCTGCTACACCGCGCCGGGCTGCGGGGAGAAGGGGGCTGCGAGCGCGGCGCTGGCGGCGATGCCACCACCTCTCCACTCAGGAGCCGGAGCAGGGACAGAAGGTGGGCGGCTGGGCTGCCGCGCCGGGAGGAAGACAGTGGTGCCAGGCTGGGATTGGGGTGAGAATAAGCGCTCAAGGGGTTGTCCCCTTTCTTTTTTTCCCTTTTCGGCTGCATCCCTCCATCCATCCTCCCCCCCAACCCCCATCATTGCCGTCGCGGTCACCTTCACCCTCTCGCTGTTTTCCGGAACTGCAGCAACTTTCTGCCATGTGATCCCAAACCCGGCTCCAGCCCTCGCCGCCCCCAGGCAGACGCGGGCGTCTCCGCAGAGCCCCCCACTCGCTGCGCCGCAGCCGCCGCCTCAGCCATGGGCGAGAGATGCGACTACCAGCGCTTGAGCAGCGCCGAGGAGGAGGAGGAAATGCACGGCCCCCTGCCCCACAGCTTCTCGGACAGCACCGGGCAGCGGGCCCTGCGGCTGGGCAGCAGGCGGCCCACGCCACCCCCCCGGCAGGACATCGCCCCGGGCATGCCGTGCCGGCGGGTCAGTGGGGGGAATCGGTAGAGGGGAGCAACGGGAGGCACCTGGCTGAGCTTGATGGCGCCAGGATGGGCTTGGATTGGCAGCTGACAGGGGAGCACAGGGGGTCCCTGCATGTCATCTCCCCTCTGGAATGTGCTGTACCTCACAGCATCTGGGGCAGCATGACATCCCCCCCTTATTCGGCTGTGCTCCCATCCTGACCCACGGGAGGGGGGCTGCCTGCTGCTTCTTTCTGGGGAAACTGAGGCATGGGGGAATGGTGTGAGGCAGCGAGGATCAGCCAAGCCTGGCACAGCTCGTGGAGGGGGGGCACAGCGCAGGATGCCGTTCCCCAGCTGCAGCACTGCAACCAGGCGGTGGCCCTGCAGTCTGCCGTCCGCATATGGGGGTGTCCCTGGGGGATGTCAGGCTTTGCATGGACGCGGGCAATGTGTAGGTGTCATTAGGAATAGATGTAACGGGGGGGAGGGAAGGGGGAAAGGTGGGTGACTGACCCCCCCCATGTGCCAGCTCGGACGGGCGTGCGCGCTGCCAGGCAAGCGCGGAGGGCGACGAGCCTGCCACAGGCTGGCAGGTGGGCACTCGTGGGCGCGCAGGGGGCCGGCGGCTCCAGGTGCGCGTCGGGCGGAGGCGGGAGCGGGCCGGTGCCGGCGGCGCCGCGGTGTTTGCGCACGTGCGGCCGGGCAGGGCGGCAGCCGGGGCTCCGCGGAGGGGACGTGCGTGGGGGGCGGCTGCGGTTGTGCAGGTGGCGGGAGGCAGGCGGGGGGATCGCTCCTGTGTGGTCCCGGGCTGCACGTGAGCGTCCTCACCGCGCACCGTGAGTGAGCCGGGGGTGCACGTAGGGTGCGTCCCTGGCGCTGCAGGGGTGGGTTGGCATGGCAGGGGCGTGAAGGGCGCCGAGGGCCGAGCAGTACCTGTGAAGCGGGTCTAGGGGGATTTTTGGCTTCCCCTCCTCAGGATGCCAGGACCTTGCTGGCAGGACTCCTTGCCCAACTCATTGTCCAGGTTGCGGGATTACTCTCTGTGCCTGTGGGTCTATCGCGGAGAGGGAAACTGAGGCACAGAATCTCCCCTGGCATGATGGGCAAAGCTGGGCTCCCCATTCCCTTTTGGAAACCTGTACTCCCGATGTGAGCACTGAACTGGGTAGCCTCACCTGGCGTTTGGGGGTGCCGGTGCCAGTGGGTGCCGTTTCTGCGCGACGGGGGTGATGCTCTGTCGAGGCAGGGCGGACACTCTCCCCATCCTCGGTGTCCCCTGAGCTGGGACGGGGGAAGCTGGCGCGTGGCAGAGGTTGGTGCCGAGGGCACTGTGCCCAGTTGTCCCTAGTCAATGGGCTTCTTGTGCCCCGTGCTGCTGCTGCCGGGTGCCAGCTGGGATCCCAGTAGCAGTGGAAGCCCCAGTGGAGACTCCTCTTGGAGATACACTTAACTCCCTCTTAGATGCCCCCGTGGCACAGCAATGGCCACGGTTTGGGGGGCCAGGCAGGTGGGGGCTGCGGCAAGAGGTTGCTGAGGGTCTTTCCTCTCTCACGCTGTGGCTGCCGGCATGCGCAGCTGTTCTCCCTGGGGAGCCCGCGGGCGGACACCACTGCTGGGGTTGGGTACCAGCCCCACCGGGGAAGGGGAGCGAGCCCCAGGGTGCTGGTGGCGCCCCACAGCAGAGCCCCGTGGGGGCTGGCAGCTGGGCAGCGGATATGTTTGCCGAGCCAGAACCTCCCCCCGCAGTGCCCATCGCCCTGGCATCATGCCTGTGGCCTCGGTTGGGGAGCAGAGAGCCGGATGTCTCTTCTGCCTCCCTCCCTCCCTGCTTCCTGGGGGAGAAACTGAGGCCTGGGAGCGTTTCCCAAGGCCGGGGCGAGTTTCCATGGCAATGGGAGCGGGGGTCCGGGCTCCCAGCTGCCGGCGACCGCCGAACAAGGGAGAAAGCGGGACATTGATGGGAGCCCGGCCCCTTGGGCGCGCGTCCCAGCCCGGCTGAAAATAACCCTCCTGGGCAGTGCTGCGGGCAGGCGGCCGGGACCGAACCCCGCTGCCAGCGAGGGGTCCCCAGGAAGCGGCTCCAGCCAGGGGAGTGACCCCCAGCCCTGCCTACCGCCACCCCCCGCCCCGGCCCCGTTGCGTTGGGGAAGGGGAGGGCCGGCCGGCCAGAGGATCGAGAGCCGGATGGAAGGAGGGGCAGAGCCACAGCCCGCGTCCGGCCGGCGGACAGCCCGAACCCCCTGCCCGCTCCAGGGGTGTCTGTGGGGCGGTCGAGCCTAGGGGACATCTCTGTAGCGCAAATGAAGGGACTTCGGGTGCCCCGGCTGCAGTGAGCGGGCTCCGCCGTGGGACTCCAGCACCGGGGAAGGGACATCAGCGGTGCCAGGGGCTGGCAGCCAGGCAGGATGCGACGCTTCCAGGCTTTGCACCGATCCTTCCCCTTCCTCACCCGCTTCCGCCTCTACCGAGTAAGTGCCGACCCTCGGGCAGACCCTACGCTGGCCGTCACCCGGCTCTGTCCCCATCGCCTGCGGACAGGGGAGCCGCAGCTCCCTTCGCCCCGTGTGGCCCCGCATGCCCCCATGCGCCCCCGTGCCCAGCTGCTCGCCGCGCCCGCCGTATTTTTAGCCCAGTGCCGAGGACTGTAATTGCGGTGACGCGGCCAAGGGAGCCGAGCACAGCGGGTGAAGACGCCAGGGGCCATGTCATCTCCCAGGGAAGAGGAGAGGATGGAGGGAGCTGCCGCGCTGTGGAGCTGGGATGGCTTGTCCCAGCCTCCCGCTCGCTCTCAGCAGGAGGAGGCAGAGCCATATCTCTCTGCAGAAAGGTGGTGGTTAAAGTGAGGGAGAGCCATGGGGCTACAGCCCTTCCTCTCTGTGTCCTGGCACGGCTGGGGGCTGATGCCAGCAGCACTGGGGTGCCCTGTACCTCAGCGCTGGAGCAACAGGACCCTTCAGAGGCCCAGATGTTCCTGTCTGTCCCCTCCTTGTGTCTTCCCAGTGAGGTGTCACCACTCATGGCAGAGGAGACCCACTGTGCGTCTGTACTACAACTCAGCCAAGTGTGCGGGCATGCCAGGGGGCCAAGGTCCCTGCTGGAGACAGCTGTCACCTCCCTACTCAGCCCTTCCAGCTGAGCAGAGGGAACTGGGCAGGCACATCTGTCCTGAGCTTCTGCCTCCTCCTGTGTCCTTGGCACCCCTGACCAGGGGATAGCCTGTGCTGGAAATGCAGGGATGGGCTGGTATTTCTGTGGGCAGGACAGGGCAGACTGGGGTGCCTTTCCTATCTTTGGGGGTCCTGCTGATTGGGGTGCCTCTCCTGGCCTCCTCCAGAGAGGTGGTGACACGCTCAGGAGATGTCTCCATTACTATTCCTCACAGCAAAACCCCAGCCTTGGTTCTGAGCTCCTCCAGGTGACCCCCCAGTGGAGACAGGGCAGAGGGGAGTGGAGCAGGGTTGCCCCTAACCCAGCATTGTGTCCCAGCAGAGGCTGAGCTGTAGCATGCAGGCGGAGGAGGGCACAGACTGGCTGCTGGAACTGCTCACCGAGCTGCAGCTGCAGCAGTACTTCCTGCGCATCCGAGACGAGCTCAACGTCACACGCCTCTCCCACTTCGAGTACGTCAAAAATGAGGATCTGGAAAAGATCGGCATGGGACGCCCCGGTGTGTACATCCCCCCCAAACCTCTCCCCTTACTTGTGGCTGGATGTGCAGCATCTTTTGAGAAGCTGACAGGAGCATATGGGGCTGGAGGGGACTCCTACCCCGACTTGTGACAGTCTCTGTGTCCCGCAGGCCAGCGGCGGCTGTGGGAGGCAGTGAAACGGAGGAAAGCCATGTGCAAGCGGAAATCCTGGATGAGCAAGGTAGGGATGGGAGAAGGACAGGTGTGGCAGAGAAACTGAGGCAGACAGGAAGAGCAGGACCCTTCCCTGTACCCTTTCAGGGTGCCTGGCTCCACCACGTCCCTGGAGGCTGACAGGGAAATGAGCAGAAGCCCTTGCCATCCATGCCTCACCTGTGGTGGGACCTTGCCAGTGTGTGCCCCAGTCCCCCTCAGGCTCCTGGGTCACTTCCCAGCAAAGCTGGGACAGCCCTGCTGCCACAGCACTTGGAAAATTCATTCCCCTCATGTTATTTGCCTCTTTGTCGGGAAACTTATTTGCAGCGAGTGAGCCAGAGAGCCTTGCTCCAGACAGCTCTGTGGCTGTGCCCAAGTGCCCAAGACACTGCCCACCCTTCTGCCTCACAGCAAGGGGGCAAAGCCTTGTACCTGCAAACTGGGACACACTGTGACAGGGGACCTTGGGATGCTCACATATGCCCTGATACCATCGCATCCAAAGCTGGTACTGCTGGCACCCTGTAGCACCTGGCAGCCCAGAAGAGCAGAGTTTGGTAGAGCCCAGTTTCCCAGCTGGGAGCTGGGCCATGGCCTCTCCCCTGCGTGACTTGTCTGTGCTGAGACATGATGAGGATGGGCTTTTAATAGAAGGCTACTTCTATTAAAGAACAAATAGCAGAAATGCCACCTCCCACCCCAGACACATGCTGGGCCCAGCCCCCACGCACCCTGCGTCAAGGCTGGGATGGACCCTGTCCCATGGGGCACATCATCCGTTCCAGCTGAGGAAGATGGAAAGAGAGCCCATCCCTTCTGAGTGGTGGTAGCCAACACACATTGCAAAGCCCACATCGCTGCAGGGATGTGTCACCACACTCAGCCTAAGCTGGAGGTTTCCTTTGGCTTTGTGCCCAGGCACACTGTGTGGCCTCAGCCTGGCCAAGGAGTGCCCAGGGCACTCTGGCTACCAGCCTGGTTTGCTGTGGCTGCTGGGGAACTGCTGCAGAGCTGCTGCAAGAGGAACAACCCCTTCCCTCCACGGGAATCACAGTTCTGTGTGCCGTCTGCAGGAGGAATGGAACTTTCTCCCACAACCAGCCTTCTCTGGGTCATCACCAGTTAGGGGTCATCACTAGGTTCCAAGCCAAGGCAAGGGGTTGTGCCAGCACTTACTTATAGACCCAAGGGCTTGGGGTGTTTCCATGCCCATGTTTCACCTTCCTCCACGTCCCACAGGTGTTCAGTGGGAAGCGCCCAGAGTCGGAGCTGCCGCCCCAGCCCCAGAGTACCTTCCGCAAGCCTCCCACACCACCACCCCCTGAAGCTGGGGGCCAACACTCCCTCACCTGCCTTGTGCGGGAGCGGGACCTCTCAATCTTTGAGAAGCTGGGTGATGGCTCCTTTGGTGTTGTACGTCGTGGCGAGTGGTGCACACCTGCTGGCAAGACGGTGAGGGGCTGCTCTGGGGGGGTGGGGAGCCAGGCAGTGGGACCACACACAGGGGAAGACACTTCGGAGCTCATCCCTTCTTTGGCCATAGCTGAATGTGGCAGTGAAGTGCCTCAAGACAGATGTGCTGAGCCAGCCGGAGGCACTGGACGACTTCATCCGGGAGGTGAACGCCATGCACTCCCTGGACCACAGGAACCTCATCCGCCTCTATGGCGTGGTGCTGTCCCACCCCATGAAGATGGTGAGTGTGGGGAGATGGGGCCCACCCCAATGACAGCCCCATGAGGAGGTCCCACATGATGGCATGAGCAAAGCCAGGCTGGGTCTGCACCCCAAGTGCTCTGCTGGCATCCCCAGTGGGGCATAAGAGGGCTGGAAGACAGCCCAACTGGGTGGCCCTGGACTGACCCTCTTGCTATCCTCATCCTATGGCCCAGGTGACAGAGCTGGCCCCGCTGGGCTCCCTCCTGGACCGCCTGCGGAAGAACCAGGGCCATTTCCTCATCTCCACCCTGTGCCAGTATGCCATCCAAGTGGCCAAGGGCATGGCCTACCTGGAGTCCAAGCGCTTCATCCACCGTGACCTGGCTGCCCGCAACATCCTCCTGGCCTCCAATGAGCTCGTCAAGATTGGGGACTTTGGACTGATGCGGGCACTGCCCAAAAACGATGATCACTACGTGATGCAGGAGCATCGCAAGGTCCCCTTTGCCTGGTGAGCCTTGGGGAGGAGGAGACCTGGTGGTGCAGCACCCATGGCCTTCTGATGCTCATGTCCTTTCCCCCTGTAGGTGTGCTCCTGAGAGCCTGAAGACACGCACCTTCTCCCACGCCAGTGACACCTGGATGTTCGGAGTGACCCTCTGGGAGATGTTCACTTATGGTCAGGAACCTTGGATTGGCCTCAATGGCAGCCAGGTAGGTGTAGCAGGGACTTGCCCCCTTGCCTCACCCTGCTGGTGCTGAGGGGGATCTGGGACACCCTGACAGCACATCCTGTCCAACAGATCCTGCACAAGATAGACAAGGAGGGTGAGCGGCTGCCACGGCCTGAGGACTGTCCCCAGGACATCTACAACGTTATGCTGCAGTGCTGGGCACACAAGCCTGAGGACCGACCCACCTTCGTGGCTTTGCGAGACTTCTTGGTAGAGGTGGGTGAGCAGGGAGGGGGACAGGAGCCCCAGCACCCTGTCCTGCCAGCTCTGCCCAAGCATGGATAGAACTAAGAATATTGCCGAGGTGGGAGGTGACATGGGGGAGCTCAGACCAGGTAGCCCTGCAGGCTGGGAGGTGGAGGGTGGTGACATGGTCGCAGCAGGAAGCACCTGGTTGCTGCCTTGCCATCACACACTCCAGGGATGTGACAGCTGAGGAGGGGCTAGTGGTGATGCTGTCTCTTGTCCGTTTTTGGGTCCTCCCTGTCCTCCTTTGGGCTGGGCCTGGCCTTAAAAGAGGATGGACACGGGGGGGCTGCGTCCCCTGTCCTCACCCTCCTCTCCCCCAGGCTCAGCCCACCGATATGAGAGCGCTGCAGGACTTTGAGGAAGCAGACAAGCTGCACATCCAGATGAACGACATCATCACGGTCATTGAGGGCAGGTACTGCATGGGATGGTGGCAGGTATTGTAGAGGGGGGGAATGCACTGCCTGCCAGCCTGCATCGGGATAGGGAATGGGGAGACTGGGCACTGGCAGAGCTATGGGAAGCAGGGAGGGGAAGGGGTGGCTCTTCCCCCAGACCAGCTCTGCCCTGGCCATGTACCCCGTGGGTGGGCAGAGCTGGTATGTTTGCAGTCCCCCAGGCAGTACAGCATCGTGGGGCCACCCTGGTGTGGGGGGCACAGCCCTGCCCACACAGCCCTGCCCGCACCATCCCTGCTGACTCACCCCACTGTGCCCGTGGGTTTGCCCCGGGAAACTGCACGCCCCAGGGCCGCTCCCTGCTGATAGTGGTGGGGACGTGCCACCAGCACCTGGAGACGTGCTGCTGTCACCGGGCCGGGAGAGGCACCGTGGCACTCGGTACCGTGCTGGCAGAACCCGCTGTGCTGTGGGCTCCTGCTGACCACGCCAGGGCACGGCCACCCCCTCCACCGCCTCAGGGACCTGGGACTGGAGGCCTTTTTGTCCCTGCATCTCTATCCCAGGATGTGCCTGTCACCTTCCAGCTGGGGGAGAGTGGGGACCTGCCAAAGGAGTTTGGTGTGCCCGCACTAGAGCTGGCCTCCCAACCCCGAGGGGAGGAGGAGGAGGGCTCTGTCCCTGTCCCTCCCTGTCCCCCGCCCCGGGCCGGCTCCCCGCGGTTAGTCACAACCCGGGGTGAATCAGGCCGGGTTTGTGTGTCTGCAGGGACCGGCTGCTCCCGGTCCGCCGCCGCGGGGATGACTCTTGCCCAGGGTCTGGCGGTTTAATTGCAGGGAGGGGAGGGGAGGGGAAGCAGCGTCGGCGGAGGGAGGGAGGGAAGGAGCGGCGGAGGGCGGTGCGGCCGCGCCAGAGCGCCTACATCGTCCCTGCCGCCGCATCGCGGCCGGGCTGCGGCTCCGCGCCCCCCGCCCCACCGCCGGCCCCAGGTGAGCCGCGGAGGGAAGAGGGGCTGGAGGTTGCCCGTGGGTCGGGAATTGCCGGGAGTGGAGTAGAGCTCGGGCGCAGCTTCCCCTGCCTCAGTTTCCCCGAGGGACTCCGGTCCTTGGTGACCCCCGGTGGGTAGGTTTTGGGGGTGCGGACTCAGGGTACACGCGGTGGGTTCAGCAGCCGGGGGGTGGCAGAAGCCCTACCGACTGCCGGTACTCCCGGAGAGGAGCCCCCTCCCCGTGCCTCAGTTTCCCCGACAGAAGCCGCCCCTCGTCTCGCTGCTTGTGGGGATGCCCGGGCAGAGCTGGCGGGGGGAAGGGGGGGGGCTCCTGCCGGGGGCCGCATCCGGCCCTGCCGAGGCCGCCCGGGGCACCGTAAACACCCCCCACCCCTTTTCAAGCCCCTGCCTGTCGTTCGGCGGGCGCCGGGTGTGCGTACGTGTGTGTGGGCAGGGGCAGGGACCTCCCTGAAAGCCCCCCGGGGACCCAGCCGCTCGTGGGAGGGGGCTGTCGTGGGGAGAGGAGCCAGGACAGCACCGGAGCGGGTTTGTGCCGGGGTTCCGAGCTCGGGTTCGGTGTGACCGAGGTTGCGAGCAGGGAGAGTGGAGGGATGGCCCGGCTGCAGCATCCCTTCGTCGGGACGTGGCGGTGAGGGGCGCAGGGAGGGCGAGTGGAGGGGACTTCCCGGGGAGGGAAGCTGTTCCCCCGCCTCCCCCAGCCTGCCGCGGGTGAGGGAGGATAGCCGGTACCGCCGGGGCTCTGCCGGGGCTCTGCCGAGGGGTCCCGACGCTGAGTAAGGCGGCTGGCTGGCGGCAGCGGGAAGGTAAACAGGAAAAGGGCTGAGCTGGTGGCCGGGGGTGACTCACAGGTGACTCCAGGAAACTGTGAGGCCCGTGCCAGCCTCGCCAGGCTGGCACCCACACTGTCACTGCCCCCTGCCCACAGCACACCCTGCCCATGGGGAATGGATGACAGGCAGGGGGGTAGCTTAGGGTCAGAGCCCCCCGCCCCCCCATTTATTTGGCACAGTGCTGGGTGGGGTACACCACTTGGGATGCCTTTCCCTGCCCCATCCCTATTCCTCCCACGAGTACCTCTGGGCTAGATGACCACCTCATCCCCCCGCAGAAGTGGCTGCATCCTGGGCAACTCCTTGGGGACACAGTGGGGAGCAGTACCCCAGGGTGGCCTGGGTCACTCAGGTGGCTCCAGGAAGATTGACAGCCTAAGCCTACCAGCTGTTCTTCTGCCCATCTCCCCCTGCCCGCACAAGCCTGCACAGGGCCCATTGATAACGTAGGAAGGGAGTGAGGAAAGCTCCACAGATGTCTGTCCCCCATATGGGCCCCCATCAGACACCAAGGGTGTTCCCTGTGCCATCCTTCAGTGGATGGGGCACGGAGGGATCGGTGACAAAGAGCTTGCAGACTTCACCCCAAAGCTCCTGCGTAACTTGAGGCAGCAAGGAGGAGGAAGGGGCGAAACTTTCGGGACACAAGCACGAAGCTTTGTTCCCCACTTCTTGCATTCCCAGCACCACCAGGTGCAGGGACCATGTTGGGTAGGAGCCAAAGCATACTGCCAGTGTAGGGTTGGGATCCTGGGCACCCGGGACCCTTCCCAGTTGTGTCACCACATGCCTTCGTGCACTTGGACAAGTCACCTTGCCTCCTCCCCACCACTGGGGCAGGTGTTTGTCAACCTCCCATCCCCTCATCAGTAACAAGGTCCTTTTTATTCCTTAGGGCCGAGAATTACTGGTGGCGGGGTCAGAATAAACGGACCCTAAAAGTGGGCCAATTTCCCCGAAACACGGTGACCTCGGTGGCAGGGCTGTCAGCCCACGACATCAGCCAGCCGCTTAAAAACAGCTTCATCCACACAGGCCATGGAGACACCAACCCGCAGCACTGCTGGGGGTTTCCTGATAAAATTGATGAGTAAGAAACTTTTTGTCTTCTCTGCATCCTCTGCCTGCTCCCTCCCTTCCCTGCTGCCCACTGGGCTCGGGAGCAAGACGCGGCTTGGCTACTGCCCCCCTTTTCCCCCCCCCATGAAGCATCTCTTTCTGCCCCTGCTGTATTGGGAATGGTGCCTCTGGGTACAGTCCCTGCAGCTGGACTAACTTCCTTGCCTCTTCCTACTAATGGGCTTATGGACGTGGGGGGCTGCTGTGCTTGTGGCTGTCCCAGGGGGGAGACCTTTGTGGCTGTCCTGGGGAAGGGAGACATCAGTAAGCACCACCCCAGAGGTGGCCACATTACCCCAAAACACTTTTGGGGTGTCCCAGGGCTGCTAAATGTGCGCAGCTTGCAGCCTGTCCCCACGCTTCTAACAGCATGAGTCTTTCTGGAAAGCAAAACATGAAAAAAATCTACCAAAATGATTTTTTTCTCCACCCTGCTCTATCAGAAGACACCTGGCTGAACTGTGACAGGGGAAGGGGGGCTGGGTGCTTGTTCTCCAGTGTCCCACATACTCTCTGCCAGATGGGATTGGTTGTGTGACAGAGAGCAGGAGCAGCTTGTCAAGGAGCATGTGGGGGTCTCTTCCAGCACTGGGCTGCAGCGATGAGGGAGGTCAATGTGGTGGGGGACACAACAGGATTTCAAAAACTGGAAAACTGGTGGGTAGGGCCAGCTCCTGCGCTAGGCTCGGTCCATCCCCTGGGATCATGATCCCGACTGCTGTTTGCTATCCCAGGCCTGGAACAGCTCTGCCGGTGCCCTCAGTCCCAGCCTGACCCCTCCACGGCACGCGTGTCACGGGCTGTGCCGGCAGCCCTCGGAGGGCTGAACCGAGGCGCCGTGCACGCGGATCTGGCTCGTGCCCCGGCAGGCCTCCCCGCGCCCCGCTGCGTGGGCACGGGCACTGGGTACGTGCTGCCCGGGCTGCCGAGAACGCACCGAGCTCGGCACACGCCCAAGCCTTCGGGCTGCGCCTGCTCCCGCCGGCTCCCTGGCTTGCGATGGCTCGCCCAGGCCTCCCGGCACCCTCCGGCACGCGGTACCGGGGCATCCTGCCTTGGGCACAGCATCGCCCCGGTGCTGGAGGGCTGTCCTGGGCACCACATGCTGCACAAGTATCCTGGACACAGCGCAGGCAACCACAGACGCATGAGGAGCCGGAGATGGGTGGGGTGATACTGAGACAGCACCAGGCTCTGTGCTGTAGCACTGGAAGCCTCTGGGTGTGTTGCCCCAACACTCACAGGAACGGTACTCACCAGGCGTGGTTGTGTGGTGGAGGAGCTGTGGGGTGTCCCAGGGCACAAGCCTGGGGAGCAAAGGGTCCCACATGGCCCCTGCTGACTCCTAGGCACTCTCTTCTCTCCCCACAGGCTGTACCTGGGAAATCCCATGGACCCTCCTGACATTTTAGGTGTGGACCCGAGTGCTGCCAGACCTACACAGCTTCCAGGGAGGGCTAAAAGTGAGTGGCTTCTCTCCTCCTGTCCATCATCTGCACAAAGCCTCCATCCCTGTACCCTGCTGCCGGGGTGATGAGCTGGACTCTCTCCTTTCTGTCTCTCTGCTGGCACTTGCTTTTTGCAGAGTGGGGAGAGCTGGGGTGATGGGACATGCTGTCACCTGGCCATATACCACTTCCAGCAGCATGGGCAGCTGATGGCTCTGCCTGGCTGGGCTCTGCTCTGCTGTCCTTCATCCGAGTCCCTTGTCCCCTCCCAGCCTCCCACAGCTGGGCTCCCCAGTGTGGGGGATCTCAGCGGAGCTGCCATGGGGAGGGAACTCAGATGCTGTGCATATGTCCCAATCCCCATAAACCTACAGCTTGGGGGGGCTTCCCAACAGCATCCTCCCCATGCCCCATCAGGGAAGTGGGACACAACAAAGCATGCACCCCGTTAACAAGCACCCTGGCTGCCGCTTCTGTGTTCACCCTATGCTTCCCCTTCTCTTGGGTTCTCTCCTCTGCAGGGCAGCCTCCTCCACGCCCACCTCAGCCTACCGTCCTGCTCACCAGTAAGTTTGGCTTCTTTGGGTGCTGCTCTTCCTTCTTCACAACCTCTTTCTTTTCTCTCTTACCTGAATGGCCTGGGGCAGGTGCCCTGGTATGCCTTGGGAGCAAAGAGGGCTGAAACTATGGGGTGTTTTGGGGGCTTGGAGATACAGATGCCCCTTCTTGCACCCTTGAGGGTGATGGAACCCTCATCATCCCTCTTTGTCCCCTTCCAGAGCCTTGCTATGACCCCGTTAGTGAGGAGGAGGAGGGTCTGCCAGGGGGTCTCCGGAAGCTCTGCCTGAAGAAGCCAGGCACAGGAAAGGGTCTGCGTCCAGTCAAGCCATCAGCACGGGTACCGGGCACCAAGGTGGGCGAGCGGCAGCCCGGACGGCTGGCAAGCGAGGGGCCAGCAAGCAGCGAGGTGACCCTCATTGACTTTGGGGAGGAAATACCCCAGGGTAGCCCCTCTCCAGTGGGGGAGCTGACAGCCCCATCATTAGCCAAGCTGGCCATGGAGGCCTGCTCTTTGCTGGACAAGACCCCACCACAGAGCCCCACACGGGCTCTACCTCGGCCTCTCCACCCCACGCCAGTAGTGGACTGGGATGCCCGACCCTTGCCCCCACCGCCTGCCTATGATGACGTGGCACAGGATGAGGACGATATTGAGGTCTGCTCTATCACCAGCCCCCCGAGCCGACGGGGCAAGACCAACTATGGATTTGTGGATGAGGGTGAGCGGGGACCGGTACTGGAAGACAACCTCTTCCTGCCCCCCAAGGAGACCAAACAGCCCAGCATGACACAGACCACCGAGCTCTTCGAGGAGCTGCAGCAGGAGTGCATGAAGAGGCTCAATGTCCCTTTGGGACCAGCTGCACCGGCTGATGACAAGCCCCAGATCCCTCCCCGTGTCCCAATCCCGCCCCGGCCCCTTCGCCGCAATGAGCCTGGGCGCTGGTCAGGGGACCTTTCCCCAGCTTCGGGGGGTGAGGAAGACCGGCCGCCCCAGATCCCCCCACGGGACCCACTGTCCCAGCCCACCTCCCGGACACCCAGCCCCATGGCTCTGCAGGTGGGCTCCCCCCAGCAACGTGCTGCCCTCTGCTCCTGCCTCTCCACCTCACCAGGGAAGCCCATGCCCACCACACAGAGCTTCGCCCTCGACCCTAAGTACGCCACCCCCAAGGTCATCCAGGCGCAGGGCAAGGACTCTTCCAAGGGACCCTGCATCCTGCCCATCGTGAAGGATGGGCAGAAGGTCAGCAGTACCCACTACTACCTGCTGCCCGAGCGCCCTGCCTATCTGGACAAGTATGAGAAGTTTTTCAAGGAGGCTAAAAGCCCTGAGGAGGTGCCAGCGTCCCGCCAGGTCACCACAGCCACCGTCCGTCCCATGGTGCAGCAGCCACTGCCAGACTGCAAGGCCAACTTTTCCTCCAACAACAGCAACCCTGGGCCCAAGTGCCTGGTGAAAGCCTCCTGCAGCCTCCAGAAGATCGTTTACGATGGGCCAGATGTTTGCCGTTCTGCTGACAAGATCCGGCTGGTAAGTGGCACCCCCCAGCATCCATGAGAAATGGGCTCGCATGGGCAAGAGCTTTCCCCACCCCATGCCTCAGTTTTTGCAAGTTCAACCCCAGGGGATTGGCTAGAAGAAAGCCCCAGATGTGCAGGGGGACATAAATGTCACTGCAATTCCAAAATGGGAATTGAAGGCCCTGGGGAGGAGGAGGGTGGCTGTTGCTATGGTACCCCTGGTCTTTCTAGGCTGAGGATATTGTGGCCCACACAAGCCCAGGAGAGATTTAAGATCCCAGGGATGAGAATGATCCCAGCTCCAGGTTGATAGTGCTCCCTGAAGACAGAACCAGGGATGGGGGGCAGCCCCAGTAGTCCCCACTTCAGTCACAGGCTTCTTGCTGCCCAAGGGTGGCAGCAGACAGTGACCACAAGCTCCCCCCAGGTGCAGGACACGGTGCATGGTGTGACCACCGAGGAGTGTCAGGCAGCCCTGCAGAACCATGGCTGGAGCATCCAAAGGGCTGTCCAGTACCTGAAGGTACAGCACACCCCTGTTCCCTCATCACAGCTCCAGCAAGAGTGGTGGCACTCCTGTCACCCTTCTGGCCATGCCCTGTCCCCTTGCAGGTGGAGCAGCTCTTCTGCCTGGGGCTGAAGTCCCGTGGTGAGTGCCAGCGAGTGCTGGAGATGTTCGACTGGAACCTGGCACAGGCCAGCTCCCACCTCCTCGATACCTACAGCGCCACCCGCCCGAAGTAGGGACATCATTGTTTTTGAGGGGGCAGTTCTCTATGCCACACTGCTCTGGGCAGACTGGCACCATCACCCCTCCTGAGTTCATGTCCTGTGCTCTCCTTACAGGTGGTGACAGCGGGGATGGGGCGAGCTGTGTCGGATCTGGAGGAGGCATCTCACCATGGGGCCAATCCCACCACCTCCACCCACACAACGTGCTGCAGGACTCTGGACTGAGCCCCCACTTGAGGGTGGAGACACCCCAAAAGGGACCCTGCCTAGCACCACAGACTTTCCAGGGTGCTTGTGCCCTGGCCTTGGCAATGGGCTTCATCCCCTGGCACCTTGTTGAATTGTTTTTGTAAAGAGAAATGTAATTTTAATATATATATTATGTATATATATAAAAATATTCTATGGAGAGGAGGAGGGTGCCTATGGCCATCTCCCAGGTTTATCTCTGCCAACACACAGGCACAGGCCACATCTCCGTGCGTGCTGGAGATCCGCTGTGATCTGCTGTGGGATGACGCTCAGGATGGGACTCAAGGACTCTGGGAATCCCCAGGAAGCTGTGTGACATGGGCACATGTAAAACCTCCTGCCCAGTCCTCCTAGGCTGCTTTAGGGTGCAAAGTTTTCCCCATCCAGGGCTGCTGGAGTTAGTCCCAGTATATCCCACCCCCAGGCCCGACGCCCGAAGGCTGGGCATGGCTTTGCCTGCTCTGAGTGGGTAGTGCTTGCCTGCAGGGGAGCCCCCCTTGCCCGGTGCCCCGCGGCTCCCGGCTGCCGCCTGACTCATGCCCGGGCAGGGAGTGGCGGGACCGGCGTCGCCGCCACCCACGCGAGGGGTGTTGTGCAACCGGGTGCCTCTGCCACAGACGGAGCCGGGAGCAGGTGCGGGAGGGGAGGGGTGGCTCCCGTGGGGTCAGAGCCGGTGTCAGTGCTCGCTCCCCGCTCCCAAGTGGCTCTCGGAGCCCCTTAGCTGGGTTTCCTGCTGTGCTGCCTTCTAGCAGCATCAGGAAGGGATCTTGGGATCAGGTGGAGGAGGGTCTTAGTGCCCAAACCCACCAGGTCCACTGGTAGTGTTGGTACCTGCTCCCCAGGAGACCCTGCTCCAGAGCTGACGGCTTCAGGGGAGAGACCGTGCCATACACAGTGAGGAAAGGCTGCTTTGGCATGACCGTGGATCCATCCCTGGCCACATCCTGTGCACCCCATCCACAGCTCCCTCAGCTCTGGTCCCCTGGCCCTCCCTGAGCGTGGGAACAGGGAGCTGGTGCTGCTGTGAGCACGGTCATGCATTGCTGCTTGGGACTCTGTGCTTCTGTTTTCCTGTGTGAGGTGTAGCCACCATGGCAGGGCTGTCAGTGAAGCAGGGAAGGCACAACACCATCACTGACTTACTTCCCTCTCCTTAAGTGATCCTGGAGCTGGGTGAGAGCCTGTGAAGAAGCAAACGCATTTGCTGCAGTGGCCTCACTGGATCCGTTCGTACAGCTGGGTTCATCCAGCCTCTTGTCTCTGGTGGAAGGTGACCTGCAACCCAGGGCAATGCCCAGCCCCACCACCTATGCGGGAGCAGCCCTCCCACTCCATCCGGGTTTGCGTGGGCGTTTGCCGCGATGTGCTGATAACGCCTGGGACCGGCAGTGCCGAAGGGGGGGACAGGGCAGGGTCAATACGCAGGACCCCAAGGCACCAGCGGTAGCCTGCTCCTTCCTTCTTCCTCCTTGGTGACGAGCCAACCCCTGCCAGGGGTTATCGGCCATGCAGTCAAGTGTGGAGGGACCTGACAACAACCAGGAGGGTGGATGGGGGTGCAGAGCCCAGGACTGACCCACCCGTCCCAGAGATGTTTGGGACCCCTGTCCCCACCTGCCGTCCCGGTGCCTTTAGGCCAAGTGACCTCGAACCCCCTGATTGCTCTCCAGGGGTTGGGGACCCCGGCCGCGGGCTGTCAACAGTGGGGTCAGTCTGGGAAGGACCTTAGAGCTTCCCGTGGCAAAATGGGTGTGGCCCCCAGCATCAGTGGGTCCCCAGAACTGGGACGCTGCCACCTCAGCGGAGGCTGCGAGGACACAGAGACGTCAGTGCCCCAGGCAGGGCACGTGGTGTCCCTGTCCCCCCCACCTGGGGGAGTGCTCACCGGTGGAGCCACCCGTTGCGCTCTCCCTTGAGAGAGTGAGAGCGGCAGCCCTGTCTCCTTCCTCCCTGACGCCGAAGAAGCGCTAATGGGGTGCCGGGGCCGGTGGCCGCTCTGGAGCTGGGTGCTGTGGGGGTTCTGGGTGCTGCCAGGTAAGTGCCAGGGTCCCCTCGCACCGCTAGCGGGCTGCCCAGGTGGCTCATACCATGTGGGTGATGGGCTGCAAACAGCCCTCCGGCTGCTGCAAAGCTGCGAGATTGAGCCCGAGTGCCCGGCCGGGGTTTGCTCTCTGTCTGCGGGCGCCAGAGCTTTGTCATGGTCCCCAGTTACAGCAAGGGAAGGTGCGGGAATTGTGGATCAAACGGAGAGACTCACCCTGCGGGAAGGTGCCTGTCCTGCTCTTGGTCTTGGTCCTCCTGCAGAAGGGAGGAGGGGTGGGGGCGATGGCGACTCTGGGCTGGTTTTTAACTCATCCTCCCTCACCCACCTTCTGCACAAGCCGGGGAGATGAAGGGGCAGCCCCTTGTCCCCACGCTGGACCCATCCGAGTCGGGCAGCATCTCCCATGTGGCCGACAGCAGCAGCGCCGAGCTGCCTTCAGACCTGGGCATGTGCCAGGAGCTCCCCTCTCCCTCCGGCCCGACCACCGCCCCCGCGGGCAGCCAGAGCTCAGGTAAGGCCGGCAGGCAGCTGGCCGAGGGCAGGTTCCTGCCTGCTGGGGCCGCGGTGGGGTTGATCCAGCTGGAGCTGCCTTGTCTCGCTCCACAGGCATCCTGGTGCCACAGGCAACAACGAGAGGGTTGGTCCCAGCTGGAAGCAGTGGTGAGCAGGAGGGGCCTCCCAGCCCGGCAGCTCTCCCTGGGAGTCCAGCAATGCAAGGCAGCCCCCAGGCAGGGTCAGGGGCTGGGGTCTCCTCTCCAGGTGCTGCCAGCCACTCAACCATCGTCCCTCCAGCTCCCACCACCACTGGGCACATGCAGCCTCTGTCCTTCAAGCCAACAAGACACACAGTGGGTCTTGCCCTGGGTGCTGTCACCGTGGAGCAGATGCCAGTGACAGCATGGACCACAGGGCCATTGCTCCTCCAGGATGAGCACAGCAGAGCAACATCAACCCCCAGCACAAGCAGGAGCTCTGCTGAGCCACACAGTACTGCCATGCTCCTGTCCCAGGAGGTCATACTGGAGCTGGATGAGGCCACCTCACCTTTGGCCACAGCTGCCAGCCTCTCTCAGGACAAGGCCAGCCCCATGAAGATGGCAGCAGCCGCAGCCAGTCCCCCCAGCACAGCTGCAGAGGGAGCCAGCATGGCAGCCCCACCGCCTGCAGACCCCCCGAATGCATCCTTGGCAAAGGTCACCTTTTCTTCTGCCACCATTGACACCAGCAAGGCTACAGAGCCAGGGACATGTACCTTGCCCAGTGCTGACCACAATGCCTCACAGCACCCTCCTGGGCCTCCCACTCAGCTGCCTCTAGCCCTTTTGCCCCAGCTTCCTGATGATGCTGTGCTGGGCACAGGGGAGATGCTTCCCCTCAGCCACAGCGTGGCCCCGGGCACTGCTGGACATGGGCTGCCTGGAGACAACGCTGTCACCCAGCCCCAGGCCACCACACAAGCTGCAGGCACACCGGCTACAGTGATGGATATCATAGCTGGAGAGCACATCCCACCTCTGGGAAGCACCAGTGCTGAGCTGGTATCCATCAGGAATGAGGCCAATACCAAAGCCACTGCCATCCCGGAGACCAAGGACACACCAGGAGGGCTCAGCATGAGTCTGTCCCCCCATGTAGCTCTCAATGACCCTGATGGTCCCCCTCCAAGGCCCTTTCCTTACTCTATGGATTCTCTGCTCCCTCAGTCCCTCTCAACAGGCCTTGGAACCACCACAGCAGAGACAGCTGCAGGCAGATCTCCTCCAGTCACTCCCGGTATGGCCACGCCTTTGTCCATCACTGGCACCAGTGGAGCCAAGCCAGACAGGGCCCCTCGAGCTGCTGCTGCTGCACCACCACCTTCCATTGCTGCATTTGAGACTGTGCCAGCTGCCCATCCATCCTCCTTTGTTAGCAGCTCTCCAGTTAGTGAAGCAGGGCTGGGATCAGCATTACTGGCCAGTGGCAGTGCCACCACAACACCGCGGGACACCAAAGCCACCGTGTCTGTGCCTGATGCACACCTCAGCCACAGCCAGCCAGCTCCCACAGCAGGCTCAACAGCCCCAGGAACTGGTGTCACACCCAGATCTGCACTAACCTCAGTGCTCTGGGCTGGGCCCCAAGTTGTGGAAGCTCCAGGGACAGAGATGCCATCACCCAGCACTGCACCAGGCACTGGCAGAGCTGTATCAGACACCCCTGGGGGACCCAGAGCAGTCACTGTCCCCATGGCATCACAAGTAGACGTCCCCTCTCTTCTGGAAGGCAGAGCCAATGTGGGGATGGCTCTGGAGGTATCCCCATCCAGCATCCCTCAAGAGATGGCAGCAGTCATGTCCCCACTGTCCCTGGCTGCCCCACTGCAAGCAATGGAGGCTTTAGGTGACCCCCAGCCTGATGGCAGCACCACAGGGCGAGCAATGGGGATGGGGTTCCTGGAGGTGAGCACAGAGGAGAACCCAGGTGCCAGTGCAGTGGGGCCAGCTCCCAGCCACACGACTGTCACTGCCAGGCCATCACCAGAGCCACTTGCCACTGAGGACAAGCCCACAGCTGGGATCACCTCGCTGGCTGTTGGCCACACAAAAGTGCGGGAGGCCACAGCTGCATCCTGGGCAGGTGCCACAGGTACCACTGCCCACGTGGAAATCACCCTCTCTGAGAGCAGCACTGAGAGTGCAGCACCCTCAGCCAGCACCAGCAGCACCCATGTCCCCAACTCCAACGCCGCTGGCACAAGCCTGGCTGCCACAGCATCCACAGCATTCCCCAGCAACGCTAACCTGCCAACCACCTCAACAGGCTGGGAGACCTTTGTGACCAGGGTCACCACAGCCGTGCCACCTGCCACTGCAAGGGCCAGCAGCACCAGCAGTGCCCCATCCCCTGCTGTAACACACAGCGAGACAAGCGGAGGTGGGCAGCCTGTCCCATCCCCAGCAGCACGTACCCCCTTGGTGGAGACAACCCATGGATCCTGGGGCATCCTTGGTCCCAGCACTGGTGTTGCAGTGTCTGGTTCTCCCCTCCCCAGCCTGCACAGCCCAACAGAGGAGACAACAACAGCCCCCTCGTCCCTGCTTGGTGTTAGTGCAACTGGGGTGACAGCAGCTGGACAGACTCACACCGAGTCAGCAACAGGCACCACTTCTACATCCACCAGCTACCATGACGTGGGACAAACAGCAAGCATGTCACCTCCTGCCTTCCAGACATCTCCAGGGGCACCTGCCTGGAAGGAGAAAACAGCCATCACTGCAGGCAGCACCACTGCCACTGCTGCAGGGAACATCGGTGCCACCACTGCCACCACTGCAGGGAGCACCACTGCCACCACTGCAGGGAGCACCACTGCCACCACTGCAGGGAACACTGCTGCCATTGCTGCAGGAAACATCAGTGCCACCACTGCCACCACTGCCACCACTGCAGGGAACACTACTGCCACTGCTGCCACCACTGCCACTACTGCAGGCAGCACCACTGCAATTACTGCAGGGAACACCACTGCCACCACTGCAGGGAACATCGGTGCCACCACTGCCACCACTGCAGGCAGCACCACTGCCACCACTGCAGGGAACACCACTGCCACTACTGCCACTACTGCAGGCAGAACCACTGCCACCACTTCCACCGCTGCCACCACTGCCACTGCTGCCACCACTGCAGGCAGCACCACTGTCATCACTGCAGGAGGCACCGCGGCTATTGTATCCACAGCCCCAGTGAGCCCAGCCGAGGGTGTGGGAAGTCTCCCAGCCCCAGGCACCACCGCACCAGTGAGACCAGCAGCCACCAACAGCCCTGCCACCACCCTGTCTCATGCCGTTGGGACACAGAGAGGACCATCCACCGAACTGAGCACATCTGCCCACGCCACCACTGGGCACAGAACTCCTGCACCTGAGCCCAAACCCACCCATGAGCTTGTCAGTAAGTAGATTTTCCCAAAGACAAGAGTAGGAAGGGGGTTTTCAGCCAGTCGAGCATTGTGATGGATGATGGTACAGCCTCGTCTGGGGTATCTCATCTGCATTGCACATTGGGCTGCCAGATTCATGGGAAAAGGCAAAATAGGACATTTGAGAGCATCCCAAAAGTGGGTTGGAAACTGGGTTACAATTCATCAGAGCACAGATACAGCATCCTGACAGCAAGCAGGTGGGTTTGTCCTGGCTGCAGCATGGATTAATCAGACATTAATAATTTACATCTTTTTCATTGATCTCCTGCCCATGACAGAGCCAGCAACCTCACTCTACCCCTTTGGCATGGAAGGAGGGGACCAAGAATACGTCCAGAGGAGGGTGGATTTTAACTCACCCCTGTTCAAGCCAGAAATTGGATTCCCCTTTGGGAAGTCTCTGCATGATGCTCTCTATGTGAGTGTCCCCCTTGGTGAGCACATAATGGATGTGCTGCCTTTTTGGTAAAAAAAAAAAACAACATGAAAATGGAGAAGAAACCAAATTTCATCTGAATATCTTTTTTTTCTGCATTTAAAATGGTTGGTTTCTGCTCACCCATGGAGGCTAAAAGCTATCCAAGTCAGCAAATAACAAGTTCTTTTGGTTAGTTTACAGATAATGGACAGATAATTTTTCCACCCACGGACAACTACGTCCCATCCAACCCCAACCCCCCTCCCCGGGGCTTCACTGGCCGGGAGAGCTTGCCAATGGTGGCTGCCTTTTGGGATGATGCAGACTTTTCCAAGGGTGTTGGCACCACCTGGTACCAGGTGAGGGCCACCAGAGGTGGTCTCCTGGGAGAATCCAGTTCCAAGCTCACTCATTTAATTCTGTCTCTTGCCACCTGGCAGGAGTACTCTACACTCAGCTCTACCCAAGACTCCGTTGTCCAAGATGTGGAATCAAAGATTGAGAAATACCTGAAAATCCCCTATGTAGCAAAATGGACCTTGAAGGTGACGTGGGAGAAAGCTCCAGCATACCCATCCCGGAGGGATGACAGTCAGGTGAGCAGGACAGGACCCAGGTGACAGAGAGTACTGCTGATGGCTGTTTCAAGTCTTGCTGCCTCAGACTGCGCTGCAGGGAGAGCAGGAGAGGCTTTGGGAGTGTTAAGGGTGTTCCTTGGGTTTCTCCAGACGAGCACCTACCAGGCAGTGCTCACCACCGATGGGAACCGCTCCTTCGCCCTGCTGCTCTACCAGGACGGTGGGATGCGCTGGGACTACACCAAGCTGGCTGCAGCTAACGTGCTGATCGGCTTCTCCAGGTGCTGCACGCCTGTCACTGGGTTTTGGGACAGCAGAGATTTGTTCCAGCACTGTGCTGAGACTGTCAGAGGCATTACTCCCAGGAAAGCCCAGCTCCCACTCCTGGAGCAACCCTGCCCCATTTAAACCCTTTCTCCTGCAAACTGCAGCAGTTCCCACCCCAGCTGCCCTATGGGGAGGGGAGGAGGGTCGTGTTGGAAGGATGACCTCACACCTCCTCTCTCCACACAGCGGCAATGGCTATGCCCAAAACAACGAGCTGACTCAGAAGCCACCAGCTGTCAGGTACAGACCAGACCAGGAGAGCAGCACCGGCTCCGGTATGGCACCAAGGGGTTCTGGGGTGGGTGGGGGTGGAAGGAGCTGTGTGCTCTGTGCCAGGAGCATGTCCCCAGCACCCATCCCTGGGAGGTGATGGGCCAGCAAAGCCACTGGGCAAGACTGGGCAAGCCACCAAGAGCAGACTGTGGGTGTCCCATGTCCTGTGGCTTGCCACAGCCCTGCTGGCTCTAGAGGGAGCCTGGAGACCTCGTGTGAGGTCAGTGGCCAGGGACAGCTGTCCCACGGGATCCCTCAGCACAAGGCGAGACGCTGGCTGAGCGGTGCTGTTCTCTGGTTGCTCCCCCAGATGTGCGTGGGCTGTGGATTTACAGGCTGGACAGTCGCTCCCGGGTGAATTACAGGCTGCAGTGCCTGGCGTGGCTGGACACAGAGCCAGCACCGGCCACCTGGAACAGCCGGCTGCCAGCATGCCCCTGCTCCCGGCCCCAGGCAGAGCTGGATCCCCGCTACCGCTGGAGCAGAGGTGCCAAGGACAGCCCCCCAGGACCAGCTGCGGGGAGGGGGGATGGTCCCCCCCTGCTCTGGGGGCAGCTGTGATCCCCCCCACTATTCCAGGCCCAGCGGACACGTCTGTGAGGATGCTGCGCACTGCGTCCCCCAGCCCAGCTGGAGCTGGGGTACGATGTCTCTACCGAGGTGGGAGCTTGCTCGAAGGCTGGCAGGAGAGAACATGGAGCCTCCCCTTCCACACCGCCACTGGTAAGTGGGAACTGGCATTCCCTAGCCCTAAAATACCCCAAGCATCAAGCACAGGCAAGGCAAAGGCCCCAGCACACCCCATCACGTTCCTCCGCAGACAGGGAGCTGGAAGCATTCGACTGGTGCTGCCGGCGTGTGGGGAAACCCCTGTTCTGTGCCAGGTTTGCTGAGAAGAGACCAAGGGTTGGCTGTGAAGGATATGTGCCACCCACTCCTGGTGAGTCCCCAGGCTCTGCCCCTGCTGTGCCAGGGCCCTGAGCTGTGCACGGACCCAAGCATTAGCCACACTTTGCAATATGCCAGTGGGGACTGCTGAGCCACCACTGAGTAGCTCAGGGGCTGCTCTCCTCCCTGAAATGACACCAACATTTGCTCTTCTTCCTCTGCCCAAAACATCTCCATCTCCTTTGGACCCCAGCTGGTGCCTTTGGGGACCCTCACATCACCACCCTGGATGGACTCACCTACACCTTCAATGGGCTCGGGGACTTTGTCCTGCTGCTGGCCAGTGATGCCCAGACCAGCTTCGTTTTGCACGGGCGCACAGCACAGACTGGCATGGCCCAGGCCACCAACTTTGTGGCCTTCGCTGCCCAATACATCTCCACCACCACCACAACAGTGAGTAGGAGTGTCCTAGGTGTGACTCTGAGCCTTTAATGAGAGAGACTCTAGAAATCTGGAGTCACCTCTGCATCACCTACAAGTGGGTGGGACACAAGAGGCATCCCCTCTCCATTTCCTGCCACCTCCAGCCACTCCAATGAAGTACTGTTAATGGTGGGATGGACTAATATTCACCAGGCACAGGTCTAACACCTCCTGCAAATAGGCCAGCAAGGGCTGGAGGCTCTGCAGGAACATGGTCTGCTTCACTTTTTTCATTCCACATTCTTTGTCCTGACATTTTAGCACAAGCGACTGCTCTTCCTGACTTTGCAGAATTGCTCCCCACACCCATTTAGCTTCATTAAATAGAATGGCCTGGTGTCACCAGGAACAGGCATTGAATAGCATGAGGAGGAGGGTCAGAGCTGGGTTAGCTGAGCAGTGGTGGTGGCCTGGGCGTGCCCCTTACCAGTGGTGACAGGCAGCTGGCTGTCCTCTTCTGTGCAAACATCAGAGCTGCTGTATTGTGTGACCAACACCCCAGGGCTGAGCCTCTCTTCCTGGGCTGGAAGAGAACAGAGTTAATAATTGTTCCCAGCATGGAGGGACAGCAGGAAGGGACAAGCAGAGGGGCTGACTGGGACATCCACCATGATTTTCAGGTTGAGTGGACCTTGGGGAGCCAGGATGACATCCAAGTCCTCCTGAACAATGAAACCGTCCAGTTTTCCTATTCCGAAGGTGAGTAGGGTCTGCTGTTAAATGCTAAATGTATGTGGGGGGGACCAGAGATGTCCCCATCCCATGGGACCAGCCCTGCCCTGTGCGAGGGAAGCCATCCTGAGATCCATTAAATGTCTCTCTCCTGCACCTATCTCTGATTTGGGTGGGGTGGATGGGGAGCACTCCCATCCAGGGATCCATGGTTGTCATTTCAGATCCCAGCCTTGCATAGACTCTCCCTCTGTGCTCTCCTTCTCTTACAGACCTGGGTGATGAGGTCTACTACATCCCTGGTGTCCTGCTAGTCAATGCCTCCTCTGTCACGGCTGTCTTCAATGGGACCATCGCTGTCTCTGTCTCAGCCAGCTCTGGGATCCTCAGCGTGGTCTGCAGCCTGCCCGACTGGTACCGCAACAGCACCAGGGGCCTCCTGGGTGAGGGCTTCTGGCACTGCTGCAGAGCTGGGGTGCAAATTCTCTTCCCATTCTAAAGTAGACTGGAAAACTGGGGAATTGTGCTTGTGAGGGCAAGGACACCTGGGTTTAAACTAAACACTGGCTAGCACCAGAGAGGAGGTCAACCCTGGCATGAGGGATTCCAGCACTCTGGTGATGCTCCACCAGGTGTGTGGGACCATGACCCTGCAGATGACTTCCAGATGCCAAATGGTACCAGCATCCCTGTGAACAGCAGTGAAGAGGAGATCTACAGCTATGGGATGACCTGTAAGTCCAGGCTTAGGATCCCCCTTGATCCTCCTCCTTCCTGCACCTTCTGGCCATAGGTTGGCTTGAGATATTTAAATATTTGCGTGAGCAAAAGCAATGCCAAGGGAAGGTGTTTGGTGTCCTCACTGCTCTGTGAAAAGGAACCCTGAAATACAACAAACCTTAAAATGGTCTGTACCTATGGCATGCTCTCTTGCAGGGGCTGTTGGGGAGCACCACCTGTTCAGTCAGCCTCTGGACTCACCAGCACTGAACTTCACACCCTTCTTCTTGTCTCGGCTGCGGCAGGAGAATGAAAGCCAGTACCAGCTGGCAGCCTTGCAGTGTCACGGCAGCAAGGAGTGCATCTACGATTCACTGAGCACAGGGAACTTGGCCCTGGGCCTGGCCACCCAGAGCCTTGCAGCCGACTTCCAGCAGAGGAAGACAGCACTCAGTAAGTGGAGCACATTCTCACCTCTGAGAGGGCATGGCTTCAATGTAACTGGGCAGTGCCCTGCTCCTTTCCTGGGCTCTCTTGCTTCATATAAGACAGAAGTCACCAAGGTCTTGGATTTGCACTGCCCAGCTGGCTTATCTCCAGTCCTGGGAGATGCCAACAGCAGGACAGTTGCCATCAAGGCTTTGGAACTGCATTTCCCGGAACTGTGTGTTCATCTCCAAACCTGAGAGATGCCACCATGCTGTGCACCAGCATCTGCCTGGAGTCCCATCCTCACCAGGAGGGACTCTGAGCCAAGGGGTGACAAGGCCACATGCGTGTTGGGCTGCTTTTTCCTCAGATGCCTTCCCTCCCGTCATCACCGGTGATGCAACAATCACAGCCTTCAGGACAGAGAAGGTCAGAAGGCAGTACCATGCCTTGGGGGCGGGTGCACGCTTCATTCCCCATCTCTCACCAGAGCTCAACATATCGGGTAAGGGAAGGAGAGATGGAGCAGCTGGGATGGGAAAGAATGGGATGGAATGCCTCTGCCACCTCTAACTCCCACCTCTCGTCCTGGCAGAGAATGGCACCCTGATATGGAAGCCCCGTGAGATAGCCCCATTCACCATCAACCTGGAGGCTGTTGGGTCCAACAACATCTCTGCACTGCTCCAGCTCCGCTTCACCCTTTGCAGATGCAGCAGGAGCCAGGAGTGTGACTACGGCAACACTGTCATTCTCAGGGAGTCTTCCCTGCAGGTAGTGTACCAGAAAATTCCTCTGGTGACACACTGTGTGTCCCCATGCCAGCTGTGCTGGCTGTCTTCTCTGTCCACCCATCCTCCTCATGTTCCCTAAGCCAGTGTCACTATCCCCTTCCCAGCTGGCAGCCTGCAGATGTGAGAGCGGCTACTCAGGTCCCCTCTGCCAGGACCCTCCGGACCCCTGCTCCCAGGGATGCTTCCCTGGTGTGGGATGTGACCCTTTCCGTGGCTGTGGCCCCTGTCCAGCTGGCCTGACAGGGGATGGACAGCACTGCTCAGGTGCCAAGGGCTCACACCATGGCCACTGGGACCCCAGCCAAGGTGTTTGTCCCGGTGCCACGGTGCATTGCCTCGGCAGATATCGATGAGTGTGCGCAGGGGATGGAGTGCCTGGGGAACAGCACCTGCACCAACACTGTGGGCAGCTACGTCTGCTCCTGCCTGGCCAGTGAGCAGGGTGAGTATGGGGTCCCTGGCAGGCATAGTCCTCGTCCTCATCACCCCCAGGCTCTGTGGAAGAGAATTCCTGAGGGACCCGGGCTGGCTGGAGAGGAGGGGGAGCTGGCTGAGCTCTGTGCCCAAGCCCTTGCTGTCATTAGCAGAAGGGATCAGAATCCAGCCACCACTCGTGTTCCCAGGCTGTTGATCTCACTAATCCACTGGGAAGGGAAATTTTTCTCATGCAACTTTTCTCATCCCAGCAAAGTTCAAATGCACATGCGGAGGTTGGGGGCTAAATCAAGCCCTGTTTTCAGATTGCTTTGGTGGAGTAGAGCTGATGGCTTTTGCTCTTGTTCTAATTCTGGGATTTAAGAAGGGCAAATGGCTCCAGCTGGAAGGAGGGGGAGTGGGGCTTTTTCTTGAATTTACACTAAAACTCCTAACACATAAAAGAAAAACAAAACTGGGAAGAAAGGCCTTATGGAGCTGCTGAGGATGGCTCAGAGAGCTGGGACTCCGCTTTGCAGCCAGATTCATGCCTCTACCATGCTCTCCATCCCACAGGTGAGAAGCCAGGCTGTGGCTCAGCCTGTGGCTACCACTCCTGCCCTGAGGGCTACTGCAGTAATGGGGGACACTGCCACCTTCACCCCATCACCTGTGCCCCCACCTGCACCTGCCCCCCCGCTTTCACCGACCAGCACTGCCTGGTGGCAGGAGGGGACTTTCAGCCTCTGCCCAGCATGGGTGGGTACCTGGTGAAACCCAGCCCCACTCACCCTGGTCCTGGGTTGCCAGAGCCACCACTGTGGCTTTCCCTCATCAGGTCTCCCTCGGAGAAGCATCCAGATGAGGGTCAAGACACTGCAAAACACCACTGCTGAGGAAGTCAACAGCACTGTATGTCACTGGAGGGGCTGGGCTCAGAGCAGGGGACACACTGCCAGTACTGGGCAGCATGGCAGCTGGGGGTGCCCATGCCTCTGTATGCCCTCCCATGGGATCTTCTGGGGGTCCAGCAGATCCACAAGCCCAGAGGGAGGAAGCACCAATTGCATGATGATGTCTGCAGCCATGGCCCTGTGCCAAGTCCCCAGCAAATGAACCAAAGTGCAGAGCAACCCTTGGGGCTTGGCCACAATGCCTGCATCACTCCTCAACCTTTCCCCATGGAAATGGAATGCTGGCGTCATTCTGCCTTCCCCTTATGCCTTCCTGCTCCCCCTGCTGCAGGTCTCGGCCATCCTGGACTCCCTGGAGGTAAAGGCTTTCCAGAGCAACACCAACATCACCCAGATGTGAGTCAGATGGGCAGCAGCCCATGACCACTCTAAGGAACTGGTGGGCCAGAGAGTTTGATGCACAAAGGGCATTTTCCCCCAGCTCAGAGTCTGTTTTTCCAGCCCTGATGCTGGTAAACCCTTGGAGACAGAAGCCAGTTGACAACTTCCACTCCTGTCTCATCCCTTCTTACCATTGCCCAAATGAGAGCACTGAGGCACAGTGAGGCTCAGTCACCCTGAGAGGCAGCAGCAGCTCCTCCAGCAGCCCTCTCTTTTCCCTGCAGGACAGACAGCGATGGCTTCACCTTCGTGCTGGTGTCCGAGTTTGCCTATGACAGCCGCGGCACCGTCATCCGCTTCCTGAACGAGGAGCTGCCCGCAGCCATCACCGGCGCCTTCAACGCGCGGCAAGGGCGGCAGGCGCGCACAGGGCTCCTCTTCCAGCGCCTGCACCGGGACAACATCACTGACCTGGTGAAGCGTGAGTTGCTCCTGGCACTGAGCTGGCCAGTGTGGGAGGAGCACCTCCCTGTCCCCATTGTCCCCAAAACCCTGTGTGCCCCAGGGATCGGTTCACAGCCATGGGGGACGTGGGTGGGCAGCCTCCCAACCCCAGGCATAGATCCAGTCTGGGGAGGCTTGGGGAAGCATCAAGGGGTGCTGCTGCAAGGCCAGACCCATGTGCTTTCTCTCTCCAGTGACAGTGGATGAGCTGAGGGACTATTTCCCCTGCTCTCTGTATGGCTACAAAGGCTACCAGCTCCGCTACGTGGGGACCGTGGGCTTCATCTGCACCTCCCCTTGCAAGATGGGCTACTGCCAGCACGGTGGCCAGTGCCAGCACCTGCCCGAGGGGCCCACCTGCAGGTAGCAGCAGCCCCGGGATGGACAAGGCCACCCTGCAGAGCTGCTTCTCCCACGGCATCACAGCTCCTCCCTCCCCATCCACAGCTGCCTGCCCTTCTCCATCTACTCCCCGGCCGGTGTCCAGTGTGAGTGGCTGGCCATCAGCCTGGCTGCCTTCCTTGGCATCCTGCTGGGAGCCCTGGCTCTGCTCTGCCTGCTGTTTGCCATCGCCTGCCTGGCCCTGCACCTCTGCCGCCAGCGCCGCCGCCAGCACCAGGGGTGAGCCGTGGGCTGGACCTGGGCAGGTGCTGGGCATGTGGCAGGTTGGGTGTCAGACAGGAAAACTGATCCAAAATCCACATTTGAAAGATCCACCACTGGTAGAACTCATCTGGTTTGAGCAGGGGGACCCTGCCCTGGGAGAGGGGTTGGGTGACATTTTAATATCTTCCATCCCCTTTTCCAGATATCTGCTGCTCAGGGGTGCAATAGCATCAGTGGGTTGAATGTTAGCTTTCCTTTTTCTCCCATGTTAGAGAGTGTTTGCATTTCTTCCTCAAGCCACCCAATACTTGATTACAGATGGACTTTCTATTTAATTTTAATTTGCATACCACCCAGATAATTTCCACTGCAATTCACATGGGTCTGGAAAGAGCTGGCCTGGAGCAAGGAAAAGTGGTTTAAGAATTAGACCTTGCTCTTCTGCAGGGGGTTAACAGAAGAACAGCAAAGTGCAAGGCTGGGGTGGCAGAACCAGCATCTCCTTTCCCCCTTCCCTGCTCTTGGTCCTGTGGTGGACTCTCAGGGGATCTCCCAAGCCCCTGTCTCTGGCTGGAGCTGTGTCCTGCCCCTGCTCCCAGCTCCCTGCCAGCCCTGGAGCCAGGGGTCTCTGGGAAGTTCCTGTTTCATTTGCACTTGTGGCAAGGCAAGAAACTGTGTGTGCACAACTGGGGCTTTTCCTCCTCTTACAGCCCCATCTCACCCCTACACTCAGTCACTGCTCCCCTTTGCCATCTGACCCAGCATCAGGCAGGGGCTCTCCCAGCCTCTGCTGACATGTCCTCTCTATTCTGTTCCCCGCTCTCAGTGCCAAGGAGACCTTGTGGAGGACACGGCCCTTCTCCTGTGAGTACCTGCCTGTAAAACTCCCCCCACTAAAGCTCTACTTCACCCCAGTCCTCAACCTCTTCTCATCTTCCCTGCTCCAGCTTTAACGATGACAGGAGAGCAAGCAGAGCCCACCATCTCCCACTCTCTGGAAAGGCATTGGAAACTGCAGCTCCAGGCCATTGACCCCTCAGTCCAGGTCTGCCCTGGGGTACTGTTTCCATGGGGTGTTGGGGTGGGGAACTTTGGGCTGGGCTCTGAATCCTGTCCCTGTGCCTCAAAGGTGCTCAGGAGCTGTGCCTTTGGCCAGCACTGGGATCCACATCCCCGTTTGAGCTCGGCACAAAGCACAGAGCCAATGCCATGCTGACAGCATGGCCTGTTCCTCCTTTACAGATAAGAATCCAGAGGCCCCACGTTATGCCTCCAAGCCAGTCCCCCCAGCAGCCCTAACCTGCCACTGTTCCTTTCCTGGCACCTCCAGGCTCAGGAGGAGCCAGACACTGCTGCCTGCTCCGCCGCTCGCTCTCAAGCTCTCCAGCAGCAGCAACGCGTGGAAGGAGGGGACAGGCTGCTGCTTTTGGGTTCTGGGAGGATTCACTCTGGAGGAGGTGCTTTTTTGAATGTGTCTTTATGTTGGGTGGCCAAAGCAGGAGGATTTCACCTTCCCCTGAGGACCTGCAGAGACACCTGGGATCATCCTTGAATGTGTCTGCACTAGGGTATGTTCTGGTGCAACATAACCAGACCCTGCAGAGCCCCCGAGAGCAGGGTCAGCTGGGGCAATGCAGTGATTGTAATCCCTTAGGAACCAAATAGAATAAACCAAAAATGTTGGCTTGCTGTTAAATTGTCTGCACCTCAAGTGTCTCTGCGCCAGCCCTGCTTCACTGTCATTGAGCCCTCAAGTCCCTGCTTTCTGCTGGTCCCATCTACTGAGCCAAAGTGAAAATGGATGTAAATTTTCTAGTGCCTTCATCCACTCATTTTCCCTACACACCTGCAAGTCTCCTCACACTGCTTTCATGGACCCTGCTTACAGTGGCTCAGATCACACAGGTCAGGCTTTGGTCCCCATAAACATGCCACAACCCTTCAGCCCTGGTGATTGGGAGTTGCTGACCCAAGGAGGGTATATCAGACCCCATCAGACCCCCAACTCCCACCCCTTTCACTAAGCCCTGTCTTAGCTGTATCTCCAGCACTAAAGCTAAGAACAGAAATATCCTGTCATCCTGCTGCTCCAAGCCTGCCCTGTCAGAGCTTCCCACTCCAGTTTGGCAAAGGACATGGCTACTGCAGGATCAGTGATGCTCAAACTCTTTCAAGGTCTTATTGAACAAATGAGATTTGACAATGATTTAATTTTTTTAAGAAATGAAGATGCTCTTTTACACACAAAAAATTACTTTTCTTCCAACATTTCTGATCATGGGGTTGCATTTTGCCCTCACACACCCAGCAGACTTCTTCAAGATTCTGGCTTGATCTGGAGAATTGTCCCTTCTCCTGCATACAGGGCCCAGGGACCACTCAGGGATGGCTGTGATACACAAGTGGGGGACAAGACAGGACTGGCTCACAGGACAAGACTGGTGCACCCTGGTATTTAAGGGCTTGGCCACAGTCAACCCCTGTGTGGTGTTTAACCCTTTCCCTGGGTGCCAGGGGTCCAGCCTTACCCTGCAGCATGGGAGCACAGTGGGATGTAGGAAGAACAAGGGTGGTGTGTGCAGTGGGGGGTACCTGCCCACCTCCCCTCCAGTTCTGCCCCCCAGCTGCAGCTGGGAAAGGGCAACTAAAGCAACTGAATCCTTGGGAGAAGTCTGGGTTAGAAATGTGAGCTTGTGCCAGGGCAGGCAACTGCAGGCACTGGCCAAGTGAGCTGCCCTGCCTGGTGGGCAGGGGTGATGGGTTCTGTGGGGGAACACTGGGGAAGAGCAGATCAAAGCACTTGGAGGATCAGCCATGGCCCAGAATGTGCTGCGGGTGTGCAACCTCACAGTTACTTGTCCTCTCCATCTGCAAAGAAGAAATGAGATTTGCTCAGCCACCTTCTCCCTGTGGGGCAAGCTGGGAGCCCCAGGGTGTTTTCTTTCAGGGGCACAGGGACAGAGAGAAAGGAGACCCCACAATCCTGCTCACCTATCTGCTCATCTGAGTCATTCTCTGCCTCCTCCGAGGAATCTGTTGAGGGTTGCAAGAAAGCTCCATATCAGCTTACACCATAACCACATTTGCTGTGTCCTCCTGACCTCACAGCACCATTACCTCCAGACTAGGTGGTGGTTATGTGCTGAGGGAGATGCTCCCACAACCCTGCACAGCCCAGGGTATGGCACAACCTGCACATGGGCACCCCAAAACCCTTCCCCCATCTGCTCAGGGCTCTTGCTGCCTTAACCACAGGGAGGCTGGAACATTCTCACTCCCCTGCCAGCCCTGGGCACCAAGACAGCATCGTCCCAGTGCACATGAGCTGCAAACCCACCCGTGCTGGGTGACTGGTATCCATCACAGCCAATCTTCGGCCTCTTCTCACTGTAGCGGGCGCAGAGGTGGGCACTGCCCGCCCGATTACAGCACCAGTCGTACAGCTTCAGCTCCTGGTCTGGAGGCAAAAAGGAGAGTAAGGGGCTGAAGGGAAGAGGAGGGAGATGGACCAGTTCCAGGCGAGGCTTTCCTCAGCTTTTGGAAGCTCCACACTCCCTCCAAGGGAAACAGCATGTCAGGAAATAGATTGGCACAGAGATTAAAATTAACATTTACAAGCTACAACAATGCCAGCCTCAGCCAGGGGATGCCAAGGCCGGCTGTGCTTACCACGGTAGGGTGACGCCTGCCTGGAGGACCTCCAGTACCTCTCCTGCCGCCCCTCGATGAGCTGGTCCTGGCTGTCATACAGGCAGCGAACACCAGCACCGTGCTGGTTGGGGGAGGCTGAGTGCAGCATGGAGACACGGGCACCCCACCTGCCTGGAATGGGGCAACAGTGAGCCCCAGACAGCTCTGTCCAGCCAGCACACCTGCCTCGGGGCAAGGATCAGGCCAGAGCTGGCTCCTCATTATCCACCACTCCCACCACATCAGCCACGGTGCTATAGGGGTTTGGAGGAACTGATGGAGACCACCCAAATGGTCCCCCAGGGTGACACCCTGGCCCCCAGCATCCCCATGCAGGTCAGACCAACTCTGGCTGTCTAATAAGGCAAGAGGAAGTCAGCCCTCAAACCTCTCTTTTCCTGTCTCTGAAGGGTAGGCCAGTCCCCCTCGCCTTCTTAGGGTCACCTGCCCACCCTGTCAGCTGGGACCCCAGCCACCCTCGCAGGGCAGGTGGGGAAGGACAGCTTGGGGATGAGAAGGGTAAGGAAGCAGCATGTCCACTTGCCTCCACGGCTGCTCTTGAAGCGTGGGTCCTGCTGCCCTTGCTGCAGGGAGCAGGGGCAGGTGGGCAGGCCCTGGCTCCACGCCCTGGGTTCCTGCTGCTGCCCTGTCCATGCCAGGCACTTCAGCCGGTAGTTGTTGCCCACACGGCTCTCCAGCTTGTAGATCCACAGCCCACGGAGGTCTGAGCAGGGAGAGAAACCATGAGCTGTCACCTTTGGCTGAGGGGACCACAGGGGCTGTTTTGTCTCAAGGTGAGAGTCATATGGTGCTGATGCTGGAAGCTAAGCCCACATCAACCTCCAGCCATGGGACTCCATGTTCAACAGCTACTCAATAGAAGGGAAATGGGAAGAGCCTCTTGTCAAAGAAAAAAGCCTTGGGACAGAGCCATTGGCACAAAAAGTGACCATGGGATGTTTCAGCCTTAGGGCATAGCTGCTACCCAGGGGAAATATGCTTGAGGGGGAAAGTCTTCAGAACTCAGTGACAGCCTTGCCACAGTGGCAGGCTGGATTTCATTCCCTAGAAGAAACGAATCAATGAATCAAACTTCAATCCCCTCCTTCTGAACCCACCCCAGCTCTGTGGCATTACCTGTGTTGTAGCCCCTGAACTGGTCAGGGCGATATTTAGCAGCTGGAGGTCTCTTAGTCAGGTCATCATTGTAGTAAAAGCCATCCCCACTGAGTGAAGGAGAAAGAGGAAAAATCAAGGGTTGCTCTTCCTGGGTGGGATTATCCCAGCCCCAGCCCCAGCCCCAGCCTGCCCTTCAGCCATCCTGGTCCCATGCCAGTGGAATTTCAGCACCCACATGGCAGCTCTTGGGACAGGAGGGCAGAGGCATGATGTGCCCCAACCTGCTTCCTCCTCTCTATAGGGTACAGTATAGAGGTGTATTTCTTTCTGGGTGCTGCAAACACTCCTGCTGCCTCAGGTGCTGAGACCACCGACATCTGAAGACCCCCACAAGCAGCTTCCAAGGTTTCCAGCATTTTGCCGGGCGATTTGGAGCAGAAACGCACGAGTGGTCACGCACAGGCACACACACACACACGCCTGTGCCGGCCACGCTTCCCATCTGGGCCACCTTTTCCTTACCCAGCTGCAGCAGGCAGCTAATGAGAAAACCCTGGAGACAGCGTGTACAGGGCAAGACGTAATGTGAGGAGGCAGGAAACAACTGCTCCGGCCAAGCACGGAAATCCCTTCCCTCGGCTGGTGCAAAGTTCAGCAAACATCCCCTATTTCCCACTCCTTCCACCCAAACCAGGATGCTGGGGGCCCAGGACTCCAGAGGGATTTGTGGATCTTGCAACAAGCACAGCCCAGCAAGACAGCATGCTGCAGCATGATCCAGTCCCTAATGGGGCAAATTTGTTTGTGAGGCCCCTATATGCTAGGATATATGGGCATGCAGACCTGACCTGGGCTGTCCTCACTGTAGGGCACTCCCTGGGACATGGGGGATGGATGTGACCAGAGGGAGCTGTGGGTGGGATGCATCCCCATGCTCAGAGGAGGCAGGGATGGGGTGCTGAGCTGTTGTACCTGGTGTAGCCGATGAGCACGTCGGTGGAAGTGAGCCTGGTGTAATCCCACTGCATGCCTCCATCCTGGTACAGCATCAGGATGTAGGACCTGAAGCCATCAGTGGTCAGGACAGCCTGGTATGTGACTGTCTGTGGAGAAGCGTTACAGACAGGTAAGAAAGGGAGTGAAGATGTGGGGTTTAAAATTCAGGGTGTGGGGCAGTGCTTGCTGGGGAATGGCCAGACTGAGGTCTGGAGAGAAACAAGGCAAACACAGCCAGGCCTGGTTCACATTTCACATGGAAAATGTGATGGTTTTACTTTGAAACTGTTCCATGACAAGCTTCAAATTCACCAATTTTATGCCTTTGAAAAACAGAATTTCTGGTGTGTGATAAACCCCCATCACCTTAAAGAGAAAAGTTTTATGGAACAGAGGTAGTCCAACTAAAGGTATCCCTCAAAAAAACTGAAAACCATCAAAACATGGGCACAGCCCAGTCCTTTTTGGCAAAATGCTTCAAGACTGGCCTTTGTCACAAAACTTGTTCTTATTTTCAGGCACAGAGAAGGTCATTGCCTGCAGGTCTCGGGGTTCTTTGACAACTCAGCAGCACCTGTGTTCCATCAGTCCCTTACCTTGCGGGTGTCAGTCCATGCTGCGTAGACAGGTGCCTTCTCCCAGGTGATCTTCAGGGTCCAGGCTGCAGAGTAGGAGGACCTCATGTACCGCCGGACCTTCGCTTCCACGTCACGGACGAACGGCGGCTTGGCCGTGTTGAGGGTGGAGAACTCCTGTGGGGTGGGAACACACAGGCCTGTGTTAGCTCCCTGTGGGACAAAACAGGCCAAGACTGGGGTCATGCTCAGACCCCTGTAACCAAAGCGCTGGATGGGATTTGGATGGCTCAAGAGGTGACATAGAACCATCAGCCCTTAGATTTGGCTCAGGAAAGGGAAAAACCATTCAGGGGCTCCATCAATTACACATCTCAAGAGGCATCCACAGAATAGATGATAGGTTTATGATCAAAAGGTGTTTTGTGCTATCATGCTCCCAGGTGGCTTCACTCACCTGGTAAAAGGTGGTGCCGACACCTCTGGAGAAGTCAGCATTGTCCCAAAATACAGCGATCATGGGGACCTCTTCATGGCCATTGAAGCCACTGGGAGGAGGGTTGGGGTACGTGAAGACATTGTTGTCTGAGGCTGGGAAAATGATCTGTCCATTGTCTGTAAACTGAGCAGAGGGATCCCTCCATCAGGTGAGATCAGGACCAGCAGCACTCCCTGGCATGGGAGTGGCAGCCCTCCCATTTCCAAGTCCATTTTGAGCAGTGCCCAAGGAAAGCCACCACCTGACACTGCTGAAATGGCCACAAAGTCACCTCCTGCTGCAAATACATCACAGCAGCATCCCAATAGCTTTGGCCCCACAAGAGTCCCATCCCAGGCACCTGCTCCGTGATGTCTCTCCCAGGGTTTTGGATGGTGGCCACTTGCCCAACAAGCCAAACCCCAGTAGACTCACGTAAAGAGAGCTGCGCAGGGTTTTCCCAAATGGGAATCCAGTCTCAGGTTTGAAAAGTGGAGAATTAAAATCCACTCTCCTTTCCACGTACTCCTGATCATTTTCCCTTGCTCCATACCCATAGAGGGGCACAGCTGGAACTGGAAAACAAATAAACAAACAAACAATAAAAGCAAACCACATTTATAGTAAAGCCTTTGGTCTGTATCAAAAATTTTAAAGAGCTGAAATTATCTCGCTTCTACTGGGACAGAGCCTGGGCAGCAGAAGGATGGGGGGACACTACCTAAAGCCTCCAGGGACACTCTGCATGTCACCTTCCCTTGCAGGAGCTTGTTTCCCCCTCCTTTCACTGCCTTACATGAACACAGATGCCCTAAACCTGCTATGATGGCCTTTGTGGTCACTGTCCCCTGCTTCAACCAGTCCTGTTGGGACACTGTGCTGAATGACTGCCATTAGGAAGAACATTGTACAAGGACTGTAGCAGGGGACAGCACAATTAAACAACCACAGCTCTTTCTGGAGACTTTTACAGCCTACATTTTACACCCTATTTATGTCTGTTAAAAAAAAACAAAAAACAAGCATATTTGGAGGGGATGTGTTTTCCAGCTGATGGGACTCTATTGAAGGCAGGCTCAGCCTGCCAACTGTGCAAGCTCATGTGCAGGGGCTCCTCAGGCTGCATCTACCCCCAGGATCCTGACCTCAAATACATCCCTTGTTTTCTGGGCACTGAATGTCCCTGAGGATGGTCCATCAGGAAACTGGATGTGTTAGTCCCACCCAGGCTGCTCTGCGAGCATCACGTACCTGTGGGACTGGGCAGCAGGGTTGGGGCAGCTGTTGGCACTCCTGGTGGAGCTGGAACCACGGGGGACGATGCACGGGAGGTGACAGTGGCTGCTCCTGGCCTGGGAAGCACCTCCCTGCCCCTGGGCAGGAGGGCTGGTGGAGCTGGGCTGGCAGGGGCTGGGGACCTGCCCTGGGATCCCCCCTGGCCTGGGGAGGCTCCAGAAAGGCTTGGCCCAGAGGTGGCAGGGCCTCTGTTTGCCAGGCTGGTGGTCAGCTCCCTGCCCAGGAACGGCTGCAGGGCAGCGGGTGATGAGCCACCAGCAGGTCTTGGCCCCAGGGTTTTTGCTCCGGGACCGCCAGCAGTGAGCCCAGTGGGAGGAAGGCCAGGGAGCCCTGGGCTCCCTCCAGGTGGGGAGTGAGTCTCCATATGTGCCCCAGACCCAGTGGCACTGGGAAGTGGACGGATAACATCCCCTAGCCCTGTCATGGTTCCATGGAGCACAGCACTCCCTTCTCCAGGAACAGGGCTGTTGGCATCCCCAGAGGGGGCTCCAGGGCTTCCTGGCTGGCAGGGAGGCAGGAGCAAGGCAGGCCCCTCTGGCACAGCAGCCCCCAGCTCTCCCTTTCCCCCTGCAGAAGACCCCACTATCGACTCACGTGCTGAAAGCCCAGGGCTGGCAGCCACCCCCTCTGCAGAATTTCCTCTCTGTGGAGCAGAAGGCAGCACCGGGGCAGCATTGGGGGATATGGGAGCACGAGGGGACGCTTCTCCCAAAGGTGCCGGCATGCCTGAGGCCACCTCATCTTCAGGAGACCACAACTGAGCTCCAGCTTCTTCTGACAGCCCACCTGGTGAGCCTGGCAGCTGGGGGCTGCTCCCACTCTGGGTGCTTGGTGCAGAGTCAGGGTCCCCATTGGGTGCCAGCCCTGAGCTCAGCCCATGTCCAGGGAGAAGCAGAGAAGCAGCCACCGAGGTGGTCATGCCATTGGGAACACCGCTGTTGTCTGGAGCTGCTGGGACCAGGCTGGCACCAGGGGAAGGTCCCCCATTCACTGAGGCTCCTCCTGGCACCTCCACCACATTGACTTTGCTCAGTTTTCCATCAGAAAGTTCAGTATTGGCACCACTTTGAGTGCCAGGGGCAGACAGAGAGGCTTCTTGAGGGCCAGCAGTCTCCATGCCAGTGTTCAAGCCACCACCAGCTGCAGCAGCTCCAGGAAGGCTGGTTTCATCAGCAGCCTCACCTGCCCATCCAGGTAATGAAGACCCCTCTGTAGACAAGGAAGAAGATGCAGACTGCAACACACCTCCTGTTTCTCCACCAAGGGTTTCTGAACCAGCTGGTCCCATTCCAGTAGGAGCCTGGGACTGGCCCGTGGACCCTCCATCACCAGCCCTTTCACTTGCCCCTTCTCCTGCAGCTGGAAGGACCCCAGTGCCAGGACCCAGGGAGGGCTGAAGACCTTCAGCAGCACTCTCTGCTCCTTCAAGTGTAGCCAGGCTGGATGGATTTGAAATAGAGGAGGATGCAACATCACCACTGGGAGAGGCTGAACCAGATGAGGAACCTGCACCAGGCAGTTCACCCTGCTGAGGGCTGACAGCTGAAGAACTTGTCTCCATGTTGGGATTTTCACTCTCTGGGTTTCCTGCCTGATCCACATCCCCTGCACCCTCTGCCCCCTGCACCAGACCAAGCCCTGGGACAGTTTCACCATCTGGAGAGGCTGGGGACAGGCTGTCAGGGCCAGGGGCTGCAGATGACATGGGTCCTGCCTCATCACCCCTTGACACAGAAGGTGCCACCACATCACTGGGAGAGGCAATACCGGATGGGAAACCGGCACTGGGCAGTTGATCCATCCCAGCTGTTATTCCATTCCCTGCAGTGGAGCTCAGGGATGGCTCAGACTCAATCCCACTGCCTGCTCCTTCCACTGCTGGCTCTGCTATGCTGGCTCCTTGCTCTTCTGCTGCTGGCAGCCCCACATTTGTGCCAAGCTGGTCCCCAAGGCCAGGTGATGGGGGTCCTACCGGCCCATGGACTGCTGAGCTGGAGGTATCCCATGCTGAAGTCGAGTCGGTGTCTGGCCCTTCGGCTCCAGGGAGGCCGGATCCCACGGGAGCACCAGCTGCTGTTCCCCATGGCTGAGACCCACCAAAGGATGGAGACCCAGGTGCTCCCTGGGCAGCACTGAGGTCAGGGCTCACTGGTGTCTCTGCCTCAGACACTGGGCCAGCCACAGACCCCAGGGGTGGGAGAACAGCCCCAGGAGCACTGGCAGATTCACCGGGCAGGTCCCCTGTTCCTTCTGGCCCTGAGAGATCAGGCTTCATTCCAGCATTGCTGGGAGGTGAAGAGCCAGGCAAGGACCCTTGTCCCAGTGCTGGGGCTCCTCCTGTTCCATCTCCAAGTGCTGATGGGGGTGAAAGTTCAGCATGCACCATGTCCCCTGTTACTTCTGGTGACAGCTCTCCGATGTTAGTGAGATCCTGCTGAGGGCTGGCAGCTGAAGAACTTGTCTCCATGTTGGGATTTTCACTCTCTGGGTTTCCTGCCTGAGCTACATCCCCTGCACCCTCTGCCCCCTGCACCAGACCAAGCCCTGGGACAGTTTCACCATCTGCAGAGGCTGGGGACAGGCTGTCAGGGCCAGGGGCTGCAGATGACATGGGTCCTGCCTCATCACCCCTTGACACAGAAGGTGCCACCACATCACTGGGAGAGGCAATACCGGATGGGAAACCGGCACTGGGCAGTTGATCCATCCCAGCTGTTATTCCATTCCCTGCAGTGGAGCTCAGGGATGGCTCAGACTCAATCCCACTGCCTGCTCCTTCCACTGCTGGCTCTGCTATGCTGGCTCCTTGCTCTTCTGCTGCTGGCAGCCCCACACTTGTGCCAAGCTGGTCCCCAAGGCCAGGTGATGGGGGTCCTACCGGTCCATGGACTGCTGAGCTGGAGGTATCCCATGCTGAAGTCGAGTCGGTGTCTGGCCCTTCGGCTCCAGGGAGGCCGGATCCCACGGGAGCACCAGCTGCTGTTCCCCATGGCTGAGACCCACCAAAGGATGGAGACCCAGGTGCTCCCTGGGCAGCACTGAGGTCAGGGCTCACTGGTGTCTCTGCCTCAGACACTGGGCCAGCCACAGACCCCAGGGGTGGGAAAACAGCCCCAGGAGCACTGGCAGATTCACCGGGCAGGTCTCCTGTTCCTTCAACTCCTGAGAGATCAGGCTTCATTCCAGCGTTGCTGGGAGGTGCAGAGGCAGGTGAAGACCCTTGTCCCAGTGCTGGGGCTCCTCCTGTTCCATCTCCAAGTGCTGATGGGGGGGATAGTTCAGCATTTGCCAAGTCCTCTGTCCCTCCAGTCAGCAGCTCTCCATTATCAGCAGGAGATACTGAGGGCTGAAGGGCTGGAGCACTCATGTCACTCTGGATGTCTTCATAGGGACTGGTATCCCCTGGACCTCCTGCCTGTGCCGTGTCCCCTACCCCCTGAGCTCCCTGAACCTGGCTCCCAGCAGTGGGCCATGTCAGTCCATCAGGTACAAAAGGCTCTGGGCTGGGGGCATCTGAATCTGAGCTCAAGCCAGTGCCAAGTCCATTGGCCTCCTGGGGAGCTCCAGCCAGCATCCCAGCGGACTGTGACTCCCCGAGAGACGGAGACATGGCTGCTTCTGGGCCAGTAGCGAGGTCAGGACTTGCTGGTGTCTCTGCTGCACCATCAGCATCAGGCAGGGCTCTGGCTCCAGCCTCTGGGGCTGGGTAAGCAGCCCCAGGAGCACTGGGGGTGTCAGTGGAGGATGTCAGAGCATCAGGAAGCAGTGGTGGCTGTTCTCCAGTGTGGGTCTGCCATGGGGCAGGCTGGAGAGATGGACTGGCCAGATCCACAGCTCCCACGTCACCTGAGGGCACTGCAGTGGCTGAGACCGGGAGATTTGTGTCGCTCTCTGCATCAGTGGGAACCCCTGGGGCTGGCAGTGAGGTGGCAGTGTCTTCTGTTTCCTCAGGTGCCACTGGTGCCCTGCTGGCTGCAGGTGACAAGGCTGAACCAGAAGGCTCTGATGACACCCCAGGAACTCCCTGCCCATCCCCACCATTGGATGGTGTCAGTGAAATGTCTGGGCTCAGTGCCTGGCCAGGGAGGAGGGAGGACTTCTCAGGGTTTTCCACTGTTCCTGACATCGCTGGGCTCTCTGGAGGAACGTTGGATGGGCTGGCTGTGCTGAATTCACCATTTATTGCATCTCCTGCATCTCCAGATTCTGAAGCCAAAGGACTTTCCTCACCAGCTGGGGCCATTTCTCCTGCTGGCTCTGGGTTAATGCCATCAGCCCTGCCCACTGCTCCATCCTGCTGGGCTGGAAGCAGCTCCCTGGCATCAGGACTGGAGCCTGAGGAGTTGGCACTGGCTTCACCTTGAATAGCTTCAGGCAGGATTACTCCTTCCTCGACTGCTTCCTGGGCTGTGGTCAGCCCTTGGCTCAGCAGCACAGTGACACCAGCAGTTGGCTCTGGCACCCAGGTGACTGCCAGTGGAGAGGTGGTGGGGAGGGATGTAGTGCCAGTACTGAGGTCTGTGTCTCCTCCTCTGTTTGCAGGGATGTCCTTGACATCCTCAATGACAGGGGTGGTCCCCAGAGGGACATCAGGAGGGACATCTAGCTCATCATGCACTGCTTCTGGGGTGACAGCAGGGTGCTGTGTGGTGATGGCAGCAGCAGTTGTGGCCATATTGGGAGCAGAGGAATTTCCCTCAGTACTCTGAGTGGTGTTAGGAGCCTGGGTCCCATTCACCAAAGCTGGCACCGAGGAGCTGTGTTCGTTTGTCACCGTCACTGGATCCGTCTCAGTCCAGGGAGGGAAGGTCTCAGCATCAGCTGCTGTGGAGCTCATCTCTGTTGTGAGGGTAGTATGGGGCCACTTGTCCTCTGTTGTCATGGGGAAAGCTGTCCCCACAGTAAAGGACCCATCGGTAGTGACAGGGACAGCAGCAACAGCCCCGAGCCCTGCAGAGAAGCACAAAGTGGAGTGTTACGGTGGGAGCTGGAGCTGGCAGCCTGCCAGGCTCAGACATCTCTCTGTGAGAATCATAAAGCTCCCACCACTTCTTAAACCTCTTCTACCTCATCCCATAGCCTTACAAGGCCCTGATTTAAAAGCCAAGGAGTGCAGTGTGGGCTGCCTTGGGTAAAGCACTGCACAGCACCTCTTGCATCTTCAGCATCAGCAGCTGGCAGCTGAGACAGGACACAATTCACCACAGGTCAGGGAGAGGCACTGATGCAAGCATGGAGGCAAAAGCAGCTGCTGAAACCCAGTCCAGTCATGGGATGCCCGGCCACTGGGTAGAGCTGGAGCCCAAGTAAGTCTAGTTCATAGCCCTGGGGGTGTCTGTGCAGCTCTGCCACCTCAGGGCAACCCTCAGCCCTCTTTCCATCGCTGCAGGGACAGCTCTGAGCACAGTCACTTCTGCACAGCCTGGGGGCCTTCTGTGGTTTTTTCACCTTTCGGGTGTCTGAGGGACATTTAAATAACTTTACCCAAAGCCCACTGTCAGACAGAAAAGCCAAGGTTTAGGGAAGCTTTCCCTGACTGCAGATGGATTCTGATCTGCTGCACTTAAAGCAGGTTCAATAAAACTCTCCTGGGCTGGGCACCTGCCTGCTCCTGCCCCATCCCTCTTGCCTCCAGCTGACTGAAGGCACCAGGGGTTCCCTGCCCAGGGAATATTTGCAATCTCCCAGGACCAAGCCCTGCTTACAGTTCTCTCTTCCTGCTGCCAAAATCCTAACCCACATCATCCAGGAGCTCTCCTGAAAGGAGGAGACACCTGCCCACATCCCAGACGTGTCTCCCAGAACCCACTGGCACCCATGGGTGGCGTCTCACACGGTCTTATTTTTAGGACAGGGACGCAGGCTCTGGGGCGACCAGGCTGCCGCCGTTGGCTCCGTGAGGAGCCGGGTGGATCTGCTGACGCTTGGCTTTAGGGAGCTTCAATTAGGGGAGACGGAGGGCACCCCGATGGCAAGATCCAGCAGGGCTTTCCCGCAGCCTGACAGCCCCAGCCTGTTCCCAATCCTGGTGCTCCAGTTTGTCAGGTTCCCCCTGACAGGCAGCCAGATCTCCCTGCAGCAGAGGTGCCTCCAACCTCACCGCCAGCTCAGCTCGTTAGCTCCCAGATAGCTTGTGCAGGGTCATTAATGAATATCAGCTCCTGTGCCAGACCAGTCCTCGAGGGGTCCATCCTCTGCTAGACCCACATTCCCTTTCCTGGCAGGCTGCTTCAGTGTCATCTTCCCTGGCTGGAAAAGGCTCGTTGTACCAGCCTCCTCAGCCAAAGGAACACAGCAGCTTCTGTCCCCATCTCAGGGAAAACAAAGTACATCAGTCAAGTCACCCAGTTCAGTCTGGACCACTCACCCTAATTCTCACCCTGCAAACAGGGTAAATCCCTGTTTTATCTTAATTCTTCAGTGTGGAACAGGAAACACCATCTTCCCCACACCCCCATTCATGGGAAGTTTGTGTGAGAGGGGCCCCAGCAGTGAGCACCAGCATTTGTTCTTCCCTGGGATGTGGGAGGGGTGGGAGCATCCCTGGGTCCCGCTCTGCCAGCTGGCTTCCCTTGGCTCCTTTGCTGGAGGGGTACACAGCTGCCTGCAGGCTTCCGGGCCGGGCTCTCATCTCTCCCACGGCTCCACGCCTGCAGCCAGCCCCTTGGGGTGATGCCTGCCCTGTAAAATGCTTTTCCAGCTCTTTGGCTGCAATGACTTGAAAGGACTGGTCGAAAGAGGAGTTTCCAGTACAGCCAGGAGTGAAAGGCATCTCACAGTGTACCTGCTGCACCCTGACAAGGCTCGGGTAGTACATGGGCTAGCAGAAAAATATGGGACATACCGTGCAGAATCCATGTGCAGCATCCCAGGAAGGTGGAGAGCGTCCATCCCCTGGTCCCCATGCCTCAGGCCTCCACACAGGCAGAGCACTAGGAAGCTCAAAGGGAGGAGAGAGCAGCAAGGTGCAGCTCCCTCCGTCCCTCCCTGCCCGCCTCTCCTGCAGAGCTGGAGTCCCACAGGTGCTCCTGCTCCCTCCTATTTATAGGGATGGCAGAAGGAGGCAGGTTGTCTACGTCCTCTCCCGCCCCTGCTCCCTTCCCTCCAATGTCCCTGTCACCCTTCCCTTCCGGTGGAGCCCTCCCCTTCCCAAGGGCTGGATGCCCTGTTCAGGTGGGGCATGGGCTGGGGTGTGCCCAAAGCCCACCCTGCAGGGACCCACATCTCCCCAGGGAGCTGGGTGCAGGCTGGTGCAGCTCCCTGGGCTGCCAGGACCTGAAGGTGAAGCTGAGCTCAGAGCAGTGTGTGGCACTGCCAACAGTGGCATGGCAGTCACCCCACAGACCCCAGAGAACCTGCTCCACACGCAGGGTATGAGGGCACAGAGCAGTATGTGGTGGTGACAGGGCAATGCCAGCTGGTGTCAGCTGTGAGGACACAATGGACACTAAAATCACCAGCTGAGCCGTGTCTCAGCCCAGAGCAAGGCAGGACACAAGTCTCCACGTGGGTCCCTGGGAGCAGAGGCAGGTTATAAAGCAGGGAGAAGCATGGCTGGGGTCAGGCCCTGGGGTGTCAGTGGAGCTCCACAGTGCTCAGCTGCAACCAGAAGCACTGGGTTCAGAGCCCCAGCACACGCCAGTGGGCTTTGAAACCTGCACCTCAGCCTGGGCACAGCAGTGCTGGGGTGCTAGGAGGGGGTAAAGCAGGGAAGCTTCTCTGCAAGGCTGGACCAACATCTCCAGAGAATGGAGCAGGAGAAGGAACAGACCAAGATCCCCTTCCCTGCTGTGGAGATCCCCTGAGTCACTTCGCCCCTATGTCTCACCTCCCTCCTCCTGGAGCAGCTATTCCTGCATACCCCCCTGAGAACTGCTGCCAGCTCCCCTGTGAACAGCATTATGCAAACTCCCACCACTACACGGTTTTGTAGTCAATTAAACACTCCTTAACCAGAAATGCCCCCAGGCAACTCCTGCAAAGTGTTATGAGGGGTGTTAGGCAGTACACAGTGTCCTGCTGGAGTCAGGCACAGCACACCAAGTGACACCCCGACCCACCACCAGGCAGCATGGATGGGGAACTGCCCCGGGAGGCCAAGTCACGGCTGATCAAGCACCATCCTGTAACACCCACACATTACCCCTGGCAGTGGGAACAGGGCACAGACCATAAACCAGGGGCAGCACCACTCACCTGGAACTAAACACCTGCCCACCAAAAATGCCACTGTGGGTGCGAAGCTGTGGGGGGGACAGTGCACTGGGGGTCTTGCACTGCAGATCATGGGGTAACTGACCCATCAGTGACCACCTGAGCAGTGACCACACCAGGGCTGATGGAGCATTTGAGAGATGTAAACCTGCCGTGGGAGAGCAGTTCCTGCCTGTGCTGACGATGCTGTATCACTTTGGAAAGCAACCCCGACAGGGAATACATGCTGACGCTGAAGACTGTTGCTCCAGATGGTGTTTGAGGTGCAAAATGTGGTGGGAACCACAGGGATTGTTGCAAACATGTTGCTCAGCATAGAGGAAAACTATTCAGCTGAAGAAAGCCCCAGCCTGCCTGCAAGCTCCTGTCTGTGCTCTTCAGAGGCAAACACTGTCTGAGACCCTCGTGCCTGCAACTCCTGCCCATGCTGGCCCCCAGAAATGCTCATCTCCCAGCAGTCACGGGGCTGACAAACCCAACCTATCCCTCTGCTCAGGCGTTCGCACACCATCCCAAGAATGCCCAGAGCCACCAAGGGAAGCTTCATCTTGAGGACAGTACCCTGTTATCACTCTGGGAAGGGGCTTTTTATTGATCTTTTTGCTATGTCTGAAACCAAGGTCCTGGCAAAGTGCTGGTTCCTGTAAGAGTCATCAATCTGCTGTTACCAAAGCATCATGTGGGCACTGGAACCCTTCAGGAGCCTGTAGCCAGGGGGCAATTCCATTAATCCCAGCACCCAGGGGCTCTGCACCATCCAGCATGGCAGAGCATGGCCCAGCACAGTGTCTTATCAGCTTTCCTGGAATTAATGGGCTGGTTGTTCCAGTCCTGTGGAGAACACAGCATCTCCTACTGGCTCCCCTCCAGCCTCCTGGCAAGGGCATTTGGAGAGGGCTCAGGGGTGGCAATGGGGAAAACCAGGTTATCCATCAACCCCAAAGGTTCTGGATGACTTGGCATGCTGGGTGTGTTGCAACACCCTCCTGCCAAAGAGTGGGAGCTGGGCTATAGCCAGCAGCAGGGTGAAGGGAAGGGGGCACTGGAAGGCACACCTGAGTCATAAGGGACTTGAGACATGCCCCATGATGCTGCCAGGTCCTCCAAAGGTGACAGTCACGCTGGGCACAAGATTTGTTCCTTTGGACAATACTGAGAGATTGGAGTGTATCACAGCAGAGAGGCTGAGAACTCTTTTGTGGACTGGGAAAGCAGCAGGACTTGGATCCAGCCTCCCAAGCCCCTCTGGTCAGCAGTCTGTGGCAGGCAAGCAGCCACGGGGTGAAGGTGGCACCTCAAGGACAGCAGGCACAGAGAATACAGGCAGTGTCAGGGGCTTGTCAGAGCTCTGTGCCACCACTGCCTGGGCAGTGACACCACTCCCATGGGAGCCACATCCTCCCACTGTGTCCCTCTTGTCCCTCCCAGGCTGGTGGCAGAGGGGATGTCCTGGTTTAGGGTGTCCCCCTAGGACAGGGGACCAGGGCATCTCCTCCCCACACAGCCCCCCAACCACGATAAGGCTGGAAGGCAGCTGTGCCAGCAGAGAACAGTGAGTACCCTGGTCACCTTTTCATCCCAGCACTTCAGGACCTTTTCCTCCCTTTGTGACGCAGTTTGGCTCCATTACCCCAGCCCTGGCACTCAGCCATGTCCCGGGGTCTGAAGTTATGGATTCAACAGCCGGAGAAAACAGCCCAGTGGGACGCGACGTGGGAGGACTCTTGGCCCAGCTCCAAGGCGTAGGCAGACCACAAGGATTTCTTTCCCAGCACCCCACCAGACAGCCAGCACAGGGACCCCTTCCAACAGGCTTTGCCCTGCTCCCCGGCTCTTTGCCCAGCTGCTAAGGGAGCTCTCTCAGTCTCAATGGGTCCAACAAGCCCACAAAAGCCAGGCAGCATCCTCAAGAGCAAAGGGGCCACCCTGGAATGCAAGGGGAACCCCAAATGGGAGCATCCTGACAAGCTGCCCAGGCACAGCTTCCAGCCCAACCTCTCCCAGGCCCTGTGAACTGGCAGACAGCTGGGTGATCCCACAGTGTCTCTCCCCATCCTGTCCAGCTGCTGGCTTCTTCCCAGCCAGCTGACAATCCAGGCAGCCTGAGAGAAGTCCCCAGGTTAGGAATCCCACAGCCCCACACACCTCCTCCCAGCCCTCCCTGTGCCAGGGCAGTGAGGGCTGCCAGTGAGAAGCAGGGATCAGCCAAAAACAACCCCTGACACGCAACAAGGCTATTTTGCTAATTATTTCAGTTTTCAATCTCCAGGTGAGGTGGCTTGCTTAGGCTAATAATTGCTTCAGTTGGATTTTATCTGGCTAATTAATCAGTTAATAAATGATTTTGCTGCAGGGGGACAGATGTTGCAGCCTTCTCCTTAGTTGGGGACTGGAAAAAACAGGGAAGGAGCACTGCCCAAGGGATTTCCACAGCTCCACAGTGCACAGGGCAGCTGTGGGGTGCCATGGGGCAGAGAGCCCCAAAGCAGAGACCACCAGTCTGCCAGAGTGCTGAGCCATCAGCCAGAACTGAGCCCATCTAGCCATGCAAAGGTCTTGGGACTCAGTTTTCCTCACTGCTACTTCCAATACATGGCAAAGCTGAAAATTGGGAAAGGCAACTTGGAAAATAAAGAAGTCATTACTTCAAGACAGAAAAATATGGAATTTCTGTTTACTGCCCAGCATGGGTGTTCTCCTCTCTCAGCAGTATCACAGGTGAGCCTTGGGCACAGCAGTACTGGGGGTTTCAGGTCTCCTTCCTCTCATTCCTCTGTCCCCAGGGTGGCTTAGATGGCTGAGCCAGCTCACTCCCAGGTGTAAAAGCCCAGTCCCCTGGGGTTCCCTTCTCCCAGCCCCCCAGCAGACCTGGAGGGGGTCCCCACCACAGGAATCAGGTCTGAAGCAGGGTGGTGGGAGGGCTCAGGCTCTTCAGACAGGCTGTGGGACGGGGCAGGAGGGGCACTGGGGGTCCTCTCGGGGTACAGAGTGAAGAACAGGAGGCTCCAGGTCCAGGAGGAGCTGTATGGGATTCCCCAGGGGCCTGTACCACCATGGAGTGAGGGGCTGGGAGCAGGGGTCCCAGCAATCCAGGCAGGAGCAGGCCAGGCGAGGGGCAGTGGTCAAGTCCTCCTCTTCCCTCGCCACGCCAGTGCCAGGCCAGCACACGGGAATGCTGTCTGCAGGTCCTCACGGAGCTGGGGGGAAAGAACAGACATCAAACTGTGCCAGGGGGGTTTCCTAACCCCTGTCCCCACACAGAAAGGGCCTGATCCTGGACTATGGCAGACAAAGGAGGGTCTCCCCTTAATCTGAAAGGGCTCTGGATGACATTCAGTGCAAGATGCAGCCATTCCCCTCCCTGAGTGAACCACAGCTGGCAGATGCAGAGTGGGATCTCCTCCTGCACACCTCACCTTGGACAACACCAGCTCCTGCACCGTGGTGTTCCCCATGTCCAGAGGGGTGGTTAGCCGCAGAGACAGAAAGAGGTGAGATGCACCTAGGGATTGAAAATAGGACTCTGGTTATTTCCCTTGAGCCCTGAGCTGTGCCAGAGGACCTGGGGGTGTCTCCCCAGGGTTGCTGGCACAGACATGGAATGTCCTCCCAGGTTAATTGTGTCATGGACACACTACACTGTCAGAACAAGCCTCTCACTGTACAGCAAATCACCTGTACCCCAAAGCATCAGCACCTCCACACTGAGGGCACAGCAAGAGGAGTGGGGCTCCAGGACCCCCTGCACTGGCCCCAAGCAGTGATGCTGGGGTGGTGATGCCCATGGGCACTGCACTTACTGGTGTTGGACGAGCCAGAGGGGCAGACTGGTGGCAGCGTTGGCAGGTCTGTAGGTGTGCTGAGGGTAGGAGCCTCTGAGGTCTGGGCTGAGCTGGTGGCAGGGGAAGTGGGTTCAGTGCCTGGGCAAACCAATGTTAGGTTAGTGCTGTCTGCAGAGGTTCAGGATGCTCCTGCAGCTGGGGACAGGCCTAAGTGAAGCCACCTATGTGAAGCCACCCGAAGACCTGGGATTCCTATGGGGATTTGTCACCCTGACCATGTCCCTGCCTTCAGGTGCCCCCCAGCTGAACCCACCCATGGCTGCACTGGGGGGTCCCAGATACTGTCAGGGTACCTGGAGTCAACTCCACAGTTGAGGGGAAGATTTCAGGGGTGGTCCTGTCTGGGTAGCTTGAAGAGGGAGTGTTCATGGGGTCTGATGTGCTGATAACAGGGCTGGCTGTGGTATCTGCCAGGGTTGCCAAGGACTCGGCTGAATCTTCTGTAGTTGTGGTGGGAGAAGGCACAGTGGGAGGAGAGGTGTTGCCAGTCTCTGTGGATGTGCTGGACTCCTCTGAGGTGGAGGCTTCTGTTTCAGGGCTGGAGGAAAGGAGGGTGGCTGTGGTGGTGGAGTCAGTGGTAGGCAGCAGTGCTGAGCTCTCCATAGGTGTTGAGGAGGTAGGGAGAGCTGGGGACACAGTTGCTGTCACACCCATGGCAGTGGTCTCTGCAAAGAGTTGGGACAATGAGATGCACAAGGGGTGGTGGTGAAAGGCTGAATCTGTGGCTGTGCTGGGGATGGTACAGCATCACCACCACAGTGAGTTCCCAGGAACTCAGAGCTGCATCAGCCATGGAGCATTGGGAGTCGGAGTTTGCTGTCCTGCATGGATCAAACACCCAGATCTCTTCAATGGGTACAACCATTTACAGGCAGACCACGTAAATGCCCAGCCTGACAAAGCAGGAACAAGCCATGGCCATCGCTGGTTTCGGGGCAGAAACTCCTCTAGGCGCCAGTCCTGAGACCCATTCCACCATCTTCACCCATCCCTGGAGGAAGTCAGACAAACCCGTCTGACAGGAAGAGCCGAGCAGGAACTGGTGACCGTGAGACGGTCTGGAAATGCAGCAGCAGCAGTTTAAACAAACCCTCTGTGCTGCAGATAGTCAGGAACTGATAGCGGTGGGTGTAAATAATGGCAAAGGGGGAAGCAGCCCCACAAAGGAAAAAATCCCAGCTTGCAGCTCAGGATGAGCCGTTAGAGACGTGCTGTGACCCACAAAAGCTCTGGGAGGAGGGGGTGGGATGCAGGAGGGCTGACCTGTCTTCCACTAAGGGCTGTACTGGAGCAGTGTGCTGTCCCCAGAAAAGCCCAGGGATCAGTAATCCTCTCCAAAGGATAGGCAGGACAGCCTGGCTGCCTGGACCTTTGTCAAGGGGTGTCTGTGAGGTGGTGGCTTTGGGATAGCAGACTGGATTCCCCAGTGATCCCAGCACAAACCCAGTGAGTTTGAGGCTCTGCTCGCATGAGGACAGGAAACCAAACCACAAGCTGACATCTGCTTTCAGCCAACCCAGCCAGAAATTTCCAAAGCCCCTGGCAGCCATGCCCTCCCTGTACACAGCAGCTGGTTAAATAAAAATACAGAGAAAGGCAAAGGTCTGGCCCCAGCCCTTGCCAGATGAGTGTCTGCACAGAAGGGCCTCATCATCGCAAAAGGAGAAGCAGCAAGTCCACCTCTACTTCCCATTCAAGAAGCAGGAAACAGCCCCCACAGCATTCCACCAGTGCACCCCAGAGGTGCCACCCCTCCTCCCTGGGGAATGATGCTCCCCGCTCCCCCCCCACCCTGTGGAGAGCATCGCATCCCGCTCACCCTTACCCAGAGCCAGGTGCAGCACGGCGAGGCAGGTGAGGCTCAGCAGCAGCAGCAGCAGCAGCAGCAGGGGCCCGGGCAGGGACAGCCCCCCTCTCTGCCCAGCCATGTCCAGGTGAGCGGGAGCTGACAAACCCCCGCAGGCACCGCTCTGAGTGCTCCCCACAGCCCCAGCACTGGGGTTTCCACGTCTCCTTCACCCAGCAGAGGAGGAGCATCCAGGTGGGTCCTTTTACCCTCCTGGCAGTGAGGCAGTGGGTTCCACCTGACACGGACACTCCCAGGGACTGGTGCAATGCCCAGCAAACATCAACTGCACAGCTGGACCCAAAACAGCCACAAAAAGTGGGCAGGGCAGGCCACCGAGGCCACCACTACCACAGACCTGGTTCCCGTGGCTGTCTTCTGCCTGCTGTGGGGAGGGTGACAAGGGAAAAAAGCCCAGAGATGAGCCAGGCTGCCTGGAACCCCGCACTTCACCACAGGGGTGATGTTTGGTGATGGCTCCCAGCACCAACGCCCTCAGGAGACACCAGCCAGCTCTGTCTGAGAGCGAGGAACTGGCCCAGAGAACAGGCGGAGCTCAGGAAGGGCGTGCTCCAGGCTGAGGGTTTGTCCCCTGGGCTGTCTGTACAGGCATCACTTCCCCGTGTCACGGCTGAAGTGCACTGCTGACAGCTGGGGCTGCTTCCTTCTTCACAGGGTCAGGGACAAGAGCACTCGGAGGCGCCTGCAGGCCCTGGGCCAGGTGTTGGTGTTCCACAGGCAGGCAGGCATGCTGGAGGATTGTCAGGGCATAGGCACCCTGCTGCTGAACAGCTACATGGGGGCACTGCCAGGGCACAGGCACACAGAGGCCATCACCAGGGTACCGGCACTCTGATGAGGTGCTCTCACACCATAGGCATCGGGCCAGGGTGCAGGTACTCTGTGAGGATACAGCAGGTCTGCTGGGGTACAGTCACACTCCTTGGGGTGCAGGGTCCACAGATTGTCCAGAGGGTGTGTTCATACAGGCCCAGTGCCGAGGGCACAGCCACATGGCACTACTGTCACACCACAGCACAGGTCCCCAGCCTGGGACCCACCCACTGGCCTGCAGAGCCTGGAGACTGGGTGGCCCCTGGGGGAAGAAGCCAAGTGCCTGGCTGAGCAAGATGGGAGATCCCATGGGAATTTACCACCCTGAATCTGCCCTCCTGGTGCCCCATAGCTGCACTCACCTGCAGTGCCACTGCGGGTCTCTGGTTCTCTTGAGGTGGAGGTACCAGGGATGGTCCTAGGCATGATCCCAGCTGGCTGGCGGGGAACAGGGGTGTTCCCAGGGACCTCTGTGGTGGTAACAAGGAAGGCCATGGTGTCTGATGGGGTCATCAAGGGCCTATCTGAAGTGTCTGTCACTTCTGAGGTGGTGGAAAAAGAGACAGTGCTGGTCCCTGGGGATGTGCTGCCAAGCAGTGTGGTCATGGCTAGCCTTTGATGGGTGCTGGTGCTGGTGGAGGAGAGAAGAGAAGAGGTGGGGGGACGCAGCATGCTCATTTCAACTCCAAATGAGCTGACAGCCAGGGCTGTGCTGGTCCCCAAAGACATGAAAGTGGCAGTCTTGTCACAGTTGGGTGTCATGGCCACAGAGGCTGGAGTTGGTGTGCTGGTGGTGGTGACCCCCAGCCCTGCTGGAGTACTGCTGGTGGTGGTGGGTCCCAGCCCAGGTGACACAGGAGTGCTGCGAGCTGTGCTGCCCCTTGCCTGTGCTGTGGTGACGTTGGATGCTGCCGGGCTGCTCCGCTGAGCTGTAGAAGCACTGGATGTGAAGGCATCCATTGGCATCTCTGGGGCGGAGGTTGCAGGATGAGAGGAAGGGAAGGTGGCTGCAGTGCTTGAGCTGGTGTTGGGCAGCAGTGCCATGGTCTCTGTGGGTGTCAAGAAGGTTGGGAGAGTCAGGGATATAGGATTTGTCATACCTTTGACAGTGGTCCCTGTAAAGAGGTGGAAAACAGCACACAAGGGCTGGCAGTGGAAGGCTGGAACCACAGCTGTGCTATCGCCATGAACTGCCCAAGTCTTGCATCAGCCATGGATCATCAGGAGTGGGGATTCCCTGTCCTGTATGGATCAAGCACATGGATTCCCTGACTAGCAACATGGCAATCAGCCAGGCAGACCACATAAATGCCCAGCCTGACAAAGCAGGAACAAGCCATGGCCATCGCTGGTTTCGGGGCAGAAACTCCTCTAGGCGCCAGTCCTGAGACCCATTCCACCATCTTCACCCATCCCTGGAGGAAGTCAGACAAACCCGTCTGACAGGAAGAGCCGAGCAGGAACTGGTGACCGTGAGACGGTCTGGAAATGCAGCAGCAGCAGTTTAAACAAACCCTCTGTGCTGCAGATAGTCAGGAACTGATAGCGGTGGGTGTAAATAACGGCAAAGGGGGAATGCTTTGTGGAACTAGGCCCGCAAAGGAAAAAATCCCAGTTTGCAGCTCAGGGCAAGTCTATGAGAGACTTGTTGCAGCGCACAAAAGCTCTGGGGGGAGGGGGCTGAGGGGTGCAGCAGGAGCTCAAGGCTTTCAGGAGGTACAAACTGGGTTTATTCCCAGTGCTCCACTCAAGACTGCTCTTACCTCTTATCAAGTGCAAATGTTGAGATGGCATTTGAAGTTTTCCAGGCCTAGTCTATCCCAGTGAGGCTGCCATCTGAGCAGGGCCATTTGGTGCTACTGTGCAGGTTGCAGCAAAGGCAATGAGCCCAGCAAGGCCCAAGGCTCAGCAAGGGGGTCCAGCTGGGCCTAAGATCTTCCCTCCCCAGATGAAGACCCACATCAGAGGCAAAAGAAATAGAGCTTGCTGGTTGTGCTCTATAAAGCACTGCCCTGTTTGCTCACTAGGACAGGGCTGAGATGTTGGAGAGCAAACAGCACCCAAAGTGCCTCCCCTCTGTGGGTGAAGTCACCCCCGGGCCACCCACCAGCCTGGAGAACGATGCTCCTCACTCACCCCCCATCCCACGGATAACTCCACATACCGCTCAGCCCTTACCCAGTGGGAGATCCAGCACAGCAAGGCTCAGCAGCAGCAGCAGGGGCAGCCCTCCCGTGCCCCGAGTCATGTCCAAAGCCAGCACCCCAATGCCTTGAGTGGTGCGGGACCTGAGGACACAGGGCATGGGGAAGGTGCCAGCAGGGAACTACCGAGCGATGGCTGAAGGCAGTCGGAGCTGCTTCCTTGTTCCCGGGCGCAGGGAGGGGAGGCACCGGCGCGCACCGACACCCCTCCCGGGGCAGGTGCGGCGCCCCGGGGCCATCGCTGCAGCACCTGCGGCCGGGGGCGGTCCCGGCGGCGGAGCCCCGCCCCTCGGGCACGGCCACACCCATGGACACGCCCTTCGCACCCGCCCACGGCTTGTGTAACACTCGGGGCCGCGTGGCTGCCAGCTAGGGATCGGGATCGGGATCGGGATCGGGATCAGGATCAGGATCAGGATCAGTATCGGGATCGGGATCAGGATCAGGATCAGTATCGGGATCGGGATCAGGATCGGGATCCGGATCCGGATCCCAGGTATCGGGACCAGGAGCGGAGCGGATCGGGCCGGGGCCCGTAACACCGTTTATTCCCCGGTTCCCGAGGAGCAGGCTGGGCAGGGGAGCAGCATCCCCCGGGCTCCGGGGGCGGACCGCGGCCCGGGATTCGCGAGGAAGCTCGGGGGCTCAGTACGGCCCGTTTTCCTCTCGCAGCGGCCGCTCGCAGCCGCGCTGCTCCGGGCGGTGCTGAGGATGCGGCGGGGACACGGGAAGCGAAAGGCCGAGGTCACCGGGGCGCCGTGCGTGTCTCGGAGGAGGATGGAGGAAGAGGAGGCGATACAGGAGGCCCGTCGGAGGGCGGCCCCGTCCGTTCGAGAGTTCAAGTACAACAAAAAGCGGGTTCGTCTTGTCTCGCAGGGCTCGGACCTGAAGGATGATGCTCGGTGCATCCTTTACTGGATGTGCCGGGATCAGCGAGTGCAAGGTACCAGCTGGTGGAAGGGGCTCTCATGGGTGGTAAAAGCGCTGGTCCCCTCCTTCGGTAACTTTGCTGCTGGTCCCACTCTCTACAGGGAGGGGCTGGGGGGAAATCCCCTGTGAAACCCCATGCCCGTCCTGTCAGTGGAGCACCCTCCTGATGCTGCCCTGTGTACTTCCCTCCCAGATAACTGGGCTTTCCTCTACGCCCAGCGCCTGGCCCTCAAACAGGAGCTGCCTCTGCACGTCTGCTTCTGCTTGGTGCCCAAATTTCTGGAGGCCACCATCCGCCACTACAGGTTCATGCTGAGGGGCCTGCAGGAGGTAGCAGAGGTACAGCCAGGGGATGCCCATGCTAGGTGGGACGGGGCTCCTGGGGAAGGGGGGAGGCAGATCCCTCCCTTCAGCAGATGGTGGTTGGGTGGGGTTTGCAGAGCCATGAACTGTCCCACAGCCATTTCCCTGTCACTGCAGGAGTGTGCAGAACTGAACATCTCCTTCCACTTGCTGCTGGGCTATGCCAAGGATGTGTTGCCCACGTTTGTGGCAGAGCATGGCGTGGGTGGGCTGGTGACAGACTTCAGTCCCCTCCGCCTCCCCCGGCAGTGGGTAGAGGACGTCAGGGAACGGTTGCCAGAGGATGTGCCATTTGCACAGGTGGGTGCCAGCACTCTGGGAATGGAAAACTGACTGCTGAGATGTGGGACAAACTTGTCTCCTGTGTCTTGCGAACTGGAGTTGAGCAGAGAGCAGGTGTGTCATATTGTCAGGATTCTATGCTTCTCACACCCTTCTCCACGGCTTTGCTTCCCAGGTTGATGCCCACAACATCGTGCCCTGCTGGGTCGCCTCCCCCAAGCAGGAGTACAGTGCCAGGACCATCCGGGGCAAGATCCACGCTCAGCTCCCTGAGTTCCTCACCGAGTTTCCCCCTGTTGTTCGTCACCCACATCCACCCTCCTGCCCAGCAGAGGTACCAGCAGGAGACACTCCAAACCCATTCGCGGCCAGGTCTCAGAGAGTTTCAGAGGTCCTTTGTGATCCTGGGAGGGGTTGGCAAGGAATGAGGACAGTGACCTGCCTGAGGTCACACACAGATGGTGTGGAGATGAGGATGCCCTGGGAAAAGGGAGGTTCTCACCTTATTCTTTCAATTCCCACATCTCTGCTGTGCAGAGGCCTAGTTAAGAGGAGGAGGTGGCATGGACTGGGGACATAACACTCAAGGCTTGCCAAAAAGATTCTGCAGATGCACTCACCACTTGGTCGCCACCCAGCCCATTGCCTGGGAGGCCTGTTATTCCAGCTTGCAGGTGGACCACTCCGTGAAGGAGGTGGAGTGGGCAACCCCTGGCACAGCTGCAGGGATGGCTGTGCTGAAGTCCTTCATTGCAGAGCGGCTGAAATCCTTCAGCACCCACAGGAATGATCCCAACAAGGCGGCTCTCAGCAACCTGTCCCCGTGGCTTCACTTTGGTGAGTATCCCAGGCTTTCCACTCTGCAGCAGGACTGAGCATTGTGGCTTGGACCAGCATCCTGACTTGCTCCTTCCCCATGTCCTCAGGCCAGGTTTCCACCCAAAGAGCCATCCTGGAGGTGCAGAAGCACCGGCGCAATTACAAGGACTCAGTGGATGCCTTTGTGGAGGAGGCTGTGGTGCGGCGAGAGCTGGCTGAAAACTTCTGCTACTACAACGAGAACTACGACAGTGTGCAGGGTAACATCCTGGGTCACGTGGGCCATGCTGGGTACCCAACTGGTCACTGCAACTTGGCAATCCCAGTTCTGCTAGGAGAAGGGCTGTGGGGGCACTAATGTCCCACCATTTGGTCTCCTCTGGAGGTAGGACAGAAGCTGACGAGTGCCCTCAGTAGTGCCCTGTTCTTAGAACAGGTTGCTCAGTGCTGCTCCTCATCTCTTGCTCACAGGTGCCTATGACTGGGCACAAACCACCCTGAAGCTCCACGCCAAAGACAAGAGGCCTTATCTGTACAGTCTGCAGGAGCTGGAGCAGGGGACCACACATGACCCACTCTGGAACGCTGCCCAGGTACTGCCCTACATCTTCCCCACAAAATGCTGAGCTTTTTTCTGAGGTGCAGAGGTGATTTGCCATGGGCTGACCCTTATGGCTGTCTCTATCCCCACAGCTGCAAATGGTCCAGGAGGGCAAGATGCACGGCTTCCTGCGGATGTACTGGGCCAAGAAGATCCTGGAGTGGACACACTCCCCTGAGGAGGCCCTGCAGTTTGCCATCTACCTCAACGACCGCTACGAGCTGGACGGGAGGGACCCCAATGGATATGTAGGCAAGCTGCAGGATTGGGGCACGGGGTGGGAGGCCTTAGCTGTCATGGCCAAGGCTTCAGTGGGGGCTCTCTGCAGGCAACTCCAGCCCATTCTGCTTTGCACCCACATCCCACTTGCTCTCTGGGTGCCTCGAGCAAGGGGGAGAGCTGACACCTCTATCCCTGTGCCTGGCAGGCTGCCTGTGGTCCATCTGCGGCATTCACGACCAGGGCTGGGCGGAGCGGCCCATCTTTGGGAAGATTCGCTACATGAACTATGCCGGCTGCAAGCGCAAGTTTGATGTCGACCAGTTCGAGCGTCGCTATGCCCCCACACACTCCCAGTGACCCTCTGTGCTGGGGCAGATGTGCCTTTGCCAAATTGCCAGCTTGCAGGGAGTGCCCTGGGATGTTGAAGGGCTCCCGGTAGCAGCAGCACGCTGCAGGGTTTTGCAGGTCTTTGCCATCATCCGCTGCTTGAGCTGGGACAGCTGCTGGAGCCCTTCTGCTGCCACAGGTTTGCTGGCAGCTGGGAGAGCCCATCCTCGGCATGCCTGTGCCTGACAGACCTTTTTTACAACCACTGTCCTCAGGAGTAGCCCAGATCACTATTGCTGCTGGTAACCACAGCTGAGATTTGGACTGAGCGGGGTGTTTCTAGGGAAAAGCCCCCAGGAAGAGGTTCTTTGTGGAGACAGTGCTGTGCTGTCAGACACATCCTTCTACAGTTGTGTTAAAGTTTACAGTTTCTATCACCTGTGTTGATGGTGTTTATGGGGAGATGCACAACACTGCTGTGAAGGGAGAGCTGGGTGGCATGGAATGGGGACAGAGCAGCCAGGGCCAGGCCTCTGGGCACTTCTGCCAGCAGCAAAGGCAGGTTCTGGAAGGGGACAGGCATTAGAGAGCCCCTCACTCAGTAGCTTGTACCTCTGGCTCTGAGGCCAGGGGCCAATTGTCCCAGGCCACAGACCAGATGAATTAGTCAAGGGGTATCGACAATAACTCCCTCCCAGTGACCATCACCAGCTGCACAAGCTGTCCCTGCCCTTGCTCCTTGCCAGCAGCAGCACACCTGCCTGCCCCATCACCTCACAGTGCAATACATGGCATTACCCCACCTGAAACAATGTCACAACACAACCAGACTCCCTATTAACTGAGTTTATTTAAGGACGGCATTTTAATTACTGTGCAATTAGAATCCCATTGTGAGGACTCTAGTTGACAGCCAGAGCAGCCCCCAGCTCTCCCTCCCAAGGAGCTCCCTGTCTTGGCCAGTTCCAGTGTTAGGTGTGGCGGTCAGTGCTGGGCAGCAGTGTCAGTGCTGGGCACAATCTTGCCCTGGAGACCTGTGCCAGGTTTGTGAGTCCTACTGCTTCCACACACTGTCCATGGCAGGAGGGTGGAAACCATAACTAAGCCAGAATTCCTTCCCTCTTCTCAAAAAGTACTCAGTGCTTCTAGAAAGGGATCTGGGCAGCCTCTCAGCTGCTGTCCCCTGACATTAAAGTGCTTCAAACAAAATAGGGATGGAGGTGTGCTGCCAGTCAAATCCAGGGAAGGGGGCCCCAGGTCTGAGCAGCAGCAGGAGGGCTCGGCTTGGGGACAGGGAGGACCAAGGCAGACCAACATCTGGCAGCCCCAGGGCTGTCAGAGACAGAGTCAGAAGAGCAGCTGCTCTGCTGGGGAAAACAAGCAGAAGCAAGACAAAAGACAGCACAAACCCCAGGGGAGCAAGTGAAGTGAATCCTGCTTCCAGGACTTGGTCAGGATGCTGCAGGCAGGGCAGAAATGCTGTGCAGCAGCCTGGCCCCCAGCAGCAAGGCTTGCAGCCACCCTCCCTGACCCAGCCCTGCAGCCACCTCTCCTGGTCCCAGCCTCCTCCCTTCTTTCCAACCCTGCCAACCCCACAAGAAGAACCCATGAGGGGTTACATTCCAGCCTGGAATCAGGGCATGTGCTGAAAGAGTCCCTGCCCTTGAGGCCTCCTGCCAGTGCATTGCTCTCTGGTCCCTCAACACCCTCCTTGCACATACAGAGGCCATTCCATCCTTCCTAGCACCCCACATCCCACCTGTGCTGAGGTGGTGCTGGACATGCCATGGCCAAAGCATCCCCCCACGGTGCAGAGGCACCTCCTTAACTGGGCACAGAGCTCATCTTGTCCCACAGGGTCTGACCCTGACCCTGCAGAGCTGTCACTTGTGGCTCTGCATCAGTGAGGAACCAGTCCTTGGCAGCACCCCAGTGCCAAACCCCTCCCCTCCAGGTATCCCCATTGCAAGCAGGCTGTCTGACCATCCCACCACAACACAGCTGGGAAGCTTCAAGGCTTTGCCTGGCTCAGGGACCCTTCCTCCCCCAAGGCAAGCAGGAGATCCTGTTGGGAAAGGGGACCAGCTCCATCCAGGGGTGAGGAACCAGAAGCAGGACAGCCCTGGAGATTTTATACTGCTGAGTCCCAAGCAGATCACATGCCCGCTAAGAAGGCATTTTAAGCAGCACCTCCTTCCGGGGAACACACAGTTAAAAATACAAACAACCACATTAAAAAAATAAAACCAAGTCCAGCAGATTGAAAAAAACCAAAAAAACCCTAAAACAACAAACTGAGACAGAGGTTTGGGGATGCAGCTGGAGGGATGAGCCTTCACCTGCATCCTGACAGGTCTCAGGCAGAGGCAGCTCCACACAAGGCAGGTCCTGTTGCCACCAGAGTGAGGTCCCATGTCATCCTTAAAGGAGGACATATCTCCCTGGTAGGATAGATTGGCAGCATGAGAAGGAAGTAGGGTCAGAAGCCTCACATCCCATGGAGGCAGATTTCCATGGAGCCATGAGCATCTGCCTGCCAAAAGTCCATCAGCATGTCCACTTGTGCAGCTGCTCCAGGAGCAATGTCCCTCTGTAGCACAGGGAAATCTGGCATTTTCATCATTGCCACCTCCTCTGCTCTGATTCTGGAGTGAGAGTAACTGCTCTCCAGCAGTGTCCCACAGCACATTTGAGAAAGGGAGCTGTTATCTATACAACCAACCCCAAACCCCACCCTCCCTCCATGCACACAACCCCCAGCAGCAGAATGGAGGATCAGAGGACTGAGATCTGATTCTCTCCTCCAAGGAGCAGATGTGACCAGAGCGTGCTGACCCTTCAGGGGATCCTGCTCAGCTCAGAGCAGGGCACAGGGATGGACAGCACAACCCTGCCAGGTCCAGCAGGAACAACTGCTTGGGAAAGGTCCCTGTTCTGCCTGCAGTGAAGGCAGGAGCAGCTGCCTCCCCACAAGCAAAGGCATCAGGGAGTGGGAGTGGTACCTGGAGCAGATCCACATGGTGGAATATGCTCCTTTCCCAGCCCGGCACTACTGCATGAGGGAAAAAGAGATCCCTTCAAGACAGCCCTCCAGGCCTCCCAACAGTCCTCCTCATCCCCAATCTGCGTGGCTCAGTCTCTGGTGATGAGGGCCATGCACATAAATAAACTCATTATCTGCTCCTTGGCTGCACCATGTTCATGTGGCTGCCACTGCCTCCGGCTGCTCCAGCTCATCTTCGTAGTCCGAGATGTAGGACTCCAGGCTCGTCTTGGCCATCAGCTCTCTCCGGGCTTGAAGACGCTCGCACCGGGGACAGCGGGTGGATTTGAAGCAGGATTTGTGGTAGCAGGCTTTGCACTCTGTGAGGGAGAGCATGGCTGAGTGCTGGTACAGGCTGACAGACCGCCTGACACTCCACACCCCGGGTCCCTGCACCAGCACATGAAGCTTTGGAAGCACAGGACAGAGGATTTCTGCTCTGCACAAGATCCCTCCCCAAGCTTTCCTGATACTCAAAGGAAACAGTGACTGCCGTAAGTTTTCTCTGGCATTGCACCTGCCAAAGCAAGGCTTGCATGTTGTCAGGAGCCATTTTATGCCGGTTCAGAGGCTGGTCCCAAGCTCTACTCAGTCATTAATAGTGGGCATTATTGAGGATGTCTCCTGAAAGGGCCTAGGGATTTCTTAGCAGGCAGGAAGAGCGCAGAGATAAAGCCTTCAGGCTCTCTCTGCTCTGCAAGGTCAGCTCCAGCCATCCAAGCAGAGGCAGGGGAGCTGTGTTCAGGCTGCAGCCTGTCCTGTAACCACAGTAGGAGGGACAAGGCTCCCAGACACCCACTCACTGCAGTGACTGCCCACAGCTGCCAGGGCAGGCAGCACACTGTGTGGGCAGGAGGGGCCTACACGCTTTACTAGGCCAGCAAACACTATAACAATGATCATCTGCTGCTGTGCTAACATGTTGCAGACACAGGCCATGCACAGGGACACTCTGGTCTGGCTGGCTATGGCCCTGTACCTCTTGCTAACACAAATGCCACTCAAACTGTAAGCAGACCTTGGTGGCCCCAGAGTCTGCCCCTGTTTTTTCCCCAGTATCTCACCTTCACAGGTCTTGCACTTGTTGAGCTCAAAGGGGAAGATGATGTCATCCTCATTCTGGCAGAACTCACAGATGAAGCCTTTGGCTTGGCACAACTGGAAGGAGAAAAGATGAGAAAAAACCAGCTAAATGTTCACCTCCATGGCAAGTAGGACAGAAGGTAGAGTAGGGCAGGACAGCAGGCCACAGTGCCCTGCTCTAACCAGCCCTTCCCCAGCACGGAGCAGAGGAAGGCTGAATCAGCCTGTGTCAGGGCTGGGGGAGAGCTAAAATGGGGTAGCAAATATCCCATTTGTGCTGGGTAGGAGCTCTGTGAAGCAGGCAGAAACAGTTAGCATTGAATCAGTTAACTCGGTGGCTGCCCTGGCACACCAAAGCCTCCCCATCAGTTATCTTTGCGGCAAAGCCTGCTCCCAAGGGTCCAGAGCGATGCAGGAGGCAGGAGAGGAGACCTTACCATGCACTTGTCAATGTGCAGGCTGCCTGCCTTCAGGAGCTCCGTCAGGCGAGGCATCAGGTCCCCTTTTTTGATGGCACTGAAGTCACTCAGCGAGTAGAGGTGCAAATCCTCTGTCAAGTGGCCAGGCACTGTGTCAAAGGAGTCCAGGAGGCTGCAAGGACAGAGAAACCAGAGCTCAGAGCAAAGTGACTCCACCAGGATGCCCTGCTTCACTCCTTATGCTTTCTCTCCCTCCCATTCCAGCCCTCCTTCTCTCCAGAACTCAATGCAGAAGCTGCATGGATTCCCAGTGCAAATTGCCAGGGGACAGAACCAGGACAGCAAAACAGCCCAGAACTCACTCTTTAGCTAGCCGGCACGTCTTGAACATGTTCTTCATGTGGAAAAGCTGGATTCGCAGCAGCTGCAGAGGAAGAGGGGACAAAGAATCAATAAACAGAGCATGGTCCTCAGCCAACAGGTCTGCCCCCTTCCCTGTGCTGCTGAAATAACTGCTGCTCAGCTGCTGCTCTCCTGTTTCCAAAGTGTTTACATCACACGGGGCAAGGCAAGCACAGCCATCATCATGTGCTCCAGGAGATAAACTGAAGCCCAGCTGGATACCAGCCAAAAATTCCTTTTGACATTCCTGTGCCACTGAAGAAATCAGAAGAGGCGAATGGAAAGACACAGTGATGAGGTTTTAAGCTTCCAAAACTGAAATATCTTCTTCTCCCCAGCTTCCCTGAAATAGGGTTTACAGTTGGCAGCCATCCACCTTACCCAAACTCCACTCGGGAAGGCATGGAAAGGGTCTTACCCGCACTTGGTTGAGAGCTTTCACTTTCTGGTACAGGGCAGGATTGATAGCTTGCACGTTGAAGAGTGGGTCACTCCAGATCTTGCTCAGCAGGTCTTTGGAGAAGTTGCTCACATAGTACCTGCTGAAGTCCCACTTGCGCAGGATGCGGCTGGGGATGACGGTCTGGGCGTTCTCGTGGCAGCACTGGCAGAAATACTTGCCCAGGTATTCACAGTACCGCAGCCGCTTGATGTAATCTGGCCAAACCCAGGCAGACAGGCAGGGTCAGCCCAGGCACAGCCTCTGCTGCACTCCCAACACTGCTCAGCATTTCCAACAAGCAAGGAACTCTGCCTTGCTGGCATCTCTGCCAGCCCAGAGCACTCAACACTGGGGTCTGAAAGCACCCTCTGACCGCAAAAGCCTTTGGGACCAATAGTCCAGTCTCATGCAGCCACATCTACCTACATATTCAGGGAAGAGCTCTGCAGCTGCAGAACCTGCTGGGAGTTTGAGGACCCAACAGAAGACTTGGCCTTACAAGAGACAACATCTGAAATGCCCTCTAAAGGACAGGCTGGTGGCTCTTTGCCTCCACCAGCTCTGTGACCGCTTAGAAGAGGAGGCTCCTCTGTGGATAGTGCACACCAATGTGTGTGCACCACACAGTTGACAAAGGCAAGGCAGCACTGCTCCAGGGACCTTGTACTGAGCTCTAGCACCACCCACTCACTCAGCATCTTCCCACTTGTTTGTAGGTTCTTCCCAACCACACTCCAGCTACAGGTCAGGCTCCCAACACTCACCAGGATCAGTCCGGATGCCACAGCCTGCACACCGGTAATTCTGCTTGGCCACAGCCACCTTCCTCCTGCCCAGAGACAGAAGACAACATGCATGACCCAGCCCTGATAGCACCTGGCACCACCAGATGGGTACCAGCACAGGCCTGGGAGGTTTATGTGGACAACACATCCAAAGGAAAAAGCCCTGCAGTGTCCTGGGTCACACCAAAGGCACTAACCCCAGGCCCTGGCTCCATCTCACCACCTCACAGTGGTGACCACTGTGGATTTACCAGGCTCAGAGCAGGGAAACCCCAGCAACCAGAGGATAATCAACCTTGGTGTTGATGGAAAAGCGATGGAAAGGGCAGGTCCCCTGAGAGCCCCCAGCAACATGGGTCCTTACGCTAGGGCTGGGTGAACATTGAAGATGATCTGCGGTCGCGGCGGGGCCCACTCCAGGTTTCCGCGCACCCGAATCCTCAACTTGTAGATGTCGGCGTGCTCTCCATCGTCGGGAGAGATAGGCAGAGAGTCAGGGATGGGCAGGAGCTGGGAGAGGCAGGCAAGAGGGTCAGATCCCTATCTTGTACTGCAAAGGCAGTGCACCTCGCTGGACTGCCAGAAACCTGTAACTGGAGCCCTCTGGAAAAGTGCCAGGCACCAGTTGAACTGCGGGCTGAAGAAGGGCTGTCCCCAGGGATCCAGACACTGCTGTAGGAGGCTGCAGTGGCACAGCCCTGCTTGGCTGCATCCATCTCCAAAGCCCAGACAAACCCCCTCCTCAAGCTCCACACAGGGAGCACTGGGATAAACAAAGCCCCCCTCAGCAGTTCCCTGAAGCCAAGGGTTCAGGGAAGATCAAATGCAATCAGTGACAGGAACTCACAGCCTTACCTTCTGTGGGGCATCATGCTCAGGGACCAGCCACTCCAATTCAGAGGCAGCTGGGAGTTGCATGCCCTCAAACTGCTTCAGCAAGCCCATGGCCACCGCCTCTGCCGAGTTTGAATTGAGGAAGGAGTGGGATCTAGACAGCAAAGGAATGGTTAGTACTGGATCTCACAGCTGTGCTGTTCTTGCTGCCCCATGGTAGTCCCAGCTCAAGTCAAAGACCCTCCCTTCAACTCTGGTACCTTAATTCTGCACTGCCACACAGGCTTAAAATTAATATACATTACTGATTTCTGTCTTTGCAGCTGTCCCCAAGCAAAGCTGGCTAATGGCACCAGAACAACAGTTCAGAAGAGCAAGCAAAACTTAACCCACTTGGCAAAACCTGTGCCTGTTTGCAGGGGAAGCTGCAAAGTGACAGCCAGTGCCTGTATAAGTCAGAAACAACTGCCCTCCCAGTATGAACCCACCCAAGCAGCTGCCAACCATGGACACAGCTTTGTACTTCACCACATGAAGCAAAGGGGTCCCCAGGGAGGGAGGGGGGGACACGTATCTACTCCAGTGCAAGACAGAAGCTGATGCACATGAAAGAGCAGAGCTGGGTAGGAAGGAGAACATGGTACCAATATGTGTCGCCATGAGGTTCAAGACGTACATGGAGTCTGAGGAGAGAAAGGACTTCCTGCTGGAGTCTGGGTTCCTCTTGATGTCTGCATCTGAATCACAAACAGACAAGGTGGAACAGATGGGACAGGGCAGGGGGATACACTCATTTCAAACCAAAGCTTCAAGGTAAAACTCATCAAGCTGTTCAAAAGCAAGTGAACTACAGCATCAACTTCTACCAGTGGTACTGAGCAGCAAGGAGGGGTGTCAGTCTAATCAGTCAGCTGCCAGGATTACAAGGGAAAGGTATGGTGGGATGCTGTGGACAGCCAGTCTGAAGTTTGGGGGGAGTGGCTGCTGGTACAGGTCGCACACCAAGTCCTAGCAGTAACATGGCCTGAAATAGAACACACACAGAAGCCTGGAGAGTAGGGTTAGCAAGGAGGTTTAGTAGCTCTCTACACATAGTACAGATGCTGGAAGGGATTAGCAATGGGATGCAGAGCCCTTTTCTCTACTTGACTGTAACCTGTAAGATCAGACATTTGTCACACTGACAGCTTGTCAGAGACTGCACAGCCAGGGCTGGCAGCCTGTGCTCAGCACTGCCTAGACACATCAGCATCCCTGCAGAGAAAGGGCCAGCATCCATGACCTCTGCAGAGGTCACAGACTCATCTCCTGAGGAGGGAGGGGTTCAAGATAAGGCGCAGGACACTGCAGTCCTACTCCCTACACCCCTCCATCAGCTCCCCAAGAGCCCTGGGCTGCCCTGAAGCTCAGGTATCAGGCAGTGGTACCTGCACCACTCATCTTTCTTTCACTCCAGCAGGTTAAACCCTAACAGGGAATCTGTCTCAAGAGTACAAGACTCCTGTGTCAGGACACTTTCAGTTGTACAGCACAGACAGAAGCAGGCAGAAAACTGCTTCACGGCTGATAAGGCTCCCAGAAAAGGGAAGAAGGCATGCAAGGGGAAAGTACTACAGGTCAGGACAGAAGAGTGACCAAAGCCACAACCTTTATCCCAATAGGTCTGCTGTTTTGTACCTCTGGGGAGCTCTAGGAATGGTCTGCAGTGACCACACCTCCCACACACAAAAGCCTGTAGCTTCCCCTGCCCCAGTGCCTGGCATGGGGAGGCACAGCTCAGGGTTCCTGCTCCTGTACCCCAAGCAGGTTGACTAACACAAATCTGTAGAGAGCCCACACGATCCCAGCCAGGCACAAACTGTACACTGAGGCCAAAGGAATCACAGCCTGTGATGCAAGGGAATCACAGGCTGAGCAAAGAGTGTCCCCCTGCCCCAAGCTTTTCTACAGAGAGCCAGACTGCCCTAGCAACAAAGGGAGCAAGTCCTGCAAATTTACAGACTCACACTACTGGAATTCACCTTGGACACTCGACCTTCATTGTTTGACATCCATTGCTAAAACAGGCATAGGAAAGCATCCTAATGTTAAGGAATTCACATACCTATGTCATGCAAACTGAATTCCAGCTGCAGAAAACAAGAAATTCAGGCAAACAGCCTCATAACCTCCGTGGTGCACCAGCCAGACACAACTGCCATGCTCTGGTGCCTTCTGCTCTGCACAGGAAGGTCCCGCATGGTCCTAGACTATGATGAACACGAGCAGATGGGGCACACACAGCACAGAATGGGCCGGGTGCTATGGGGAGGCAGAGCCAGCACACTCAGGCAGTGACATGGTCTCAGGGGTGGCAGAGGAAGCCAGATCTGACCCTAGGATTTCAAGGGAGCTAGCACTGCAACCCTGACACTGCTTGCTTCCAAACATCAACTGCAAACACTCCCCAAATCCTCATTAGTTACCCAAAACATCTCTGCTGCCAATGCTATCAAGTGGGGTAGTCCCCAGGAAGTTTGAGAACAGCCCCCAAATCTAAGGACATCACCCCACACCCCACGTGGCAAGCTTCAGAAAGGATCACAGCCTGGTCTGTGAACACAACAGGGCTGACAGGAAAGATCTGAGCACCAACAAGCCCATCAGGAGCAACATGTTGGTTCTGAACACCTGACAGCAGAGATCAGCAGCAGCCCAGCAGGCTGTTCCCTTGCTAAAGCAAACAGGGAGCACATGAAGGTTATTTAAACACAGCCAGCAGACCAGAAGGATTACCTGGTACTACTGTAAACAATAAAACACTAAGCTGCATGTGATCCCAGTGATTAGGACCTCCAGCATGAACAAACTGCCTGTGCCCTGTCTGATCTCACTAATTCTCTCTCTAGAACTTCTTTCTAGAAGGGTTCCACTCCAAGTCAAGTCTGAGCAGAACAGGAAGTCTGTGGTTCAGATCAAAGCTATGGCATACCAGCTCTGCCAAATCAAGCAGGATAATGCTCTCCAAGGTACTTGGGATGGAGACCTGGTCCCACATCGAAGGACTCTGCTCTCATTCAGCCCAGGCTCAGCCTTCAACACCTACAGAGCTTCACTGTCCTGTGAAGTCCTACCCCAGGCAAGACAGGTCTTCACCACAGCAGGCACTTTTGATACATCCAAAATACTGCGTGGCAAAATGGGGATGGAGCCCACAGCAGAACTCCTCTGCATCCGCTCCACTCAATCCTGCCACATCATCCTGCCACAGCTCTCGTTGCTGACATCTGCATGATACTGGAACTAATTCCCAGTTCTGAAGCCAGGCAGATTTTGAAGAAGTGTGCCCGTGCACACACACACACACACACCTTGCACACACACGCGCGCGTGCCCAGGGAGCACTGCAGGGTACCTGAGAACAAGGAAGCCATTGACACTGAGAGGCCGTTCTTGGACATTTGAATCAGGTTAGATCCATCGTTACCATCTGTATGACATGGTGATGACAAAACAGTTGACTTCAGTGCTTCAGCCAGGCCGGAGAGAAAGGGCATAAAACAAGAGCAGCACTCACACGAGGAGAGCGCAGAACTGAATTCACACACTCCTCTGTGGGCTACAAAACTGAGCCCAAAACCTTTCATGGACTGAAAGGAGAAGTTGCTATCAACAGTCAGGAGACAAGCAGTTTAAAGCTCAAGACTGTACAACTCCATCTTCTTTTAAGTAAGAGAGATGGAGGTACTGCTGAGAAGTAAGTCATCTACTTCAGAGGATGAATGAGGCTCTGAAGAAAATGCATACCCAGGAACTTGCACTGGTCTCCTGTGGGTGACAAGCTCAGCCACCCAAGCTGCCAGGAGCAGACACCACAGGCATTGCAGGTCAGGATGTGACCAATACCCACCATTCAAGAGGTAAGTGGTCAGAGCTACAGCTCCTTCTGCCTGGGGAGAAGAGAGGATGGCAGCTCTCCCACCTCTCTAGCTGTGACAGTAGCTATGTGTACCAGGGAATGAAACAGAAACCACCTACCAGCCAGAGGCACAGAATGTGACAGGGTTACAGAAGATTTTGGAGGAAAGTCATGCTACCGCATGAGGGAAACTGATTGCTCTGCTTATACTCAGAATTCAGCCATTTGTTTGGGAAAAGCCATCTTGAAGGCCAGAGGGACAGGGTCCTCTTCAGTAGGACTGATCCCAACACAACCACACCAGGGAGTTGTTTCTATGTAAGAAGGCAACACAGCCATTCCCTCCTACCTCGGATCTCGTACTCTTCCACCTCCTCTGCAGAGCCAGAGTCAGAGAGCCGCATGGAGCCATGGGAGCTGAACTGGGACCCGCTGTCTGTTGCCACGAGACCTGGGAGAAAGGCATCACAGCCAGGTCATCAGTGGAAGTGCTCCAAAAAGCCACTGACAGCTATGGGAAATGGAGATAGATACGGGAGGGATGGAGCTCAAGGATGGAAAACACTGTGGGTTCAATATGAAATTACATTCCATAGCTCAGGGCCAGCAGTGTTATCAGTGGATGGTATCTGTCACATTATGGTCCTCAATAGCAGCAGTTTCACTAATCTTGGCACCACCTTGGCAGCAATTTAACTGTTTCCAAGGAACAGGCAGGAAGGCCAGCAGCTATAGGATAGGCAATGGACAGAAAACCCGCATCCCACTAGCTGATGAGCCCAGAACACATCACCCACTGTCTGAGCCCATCTCCTGGCAGGTAGGGAACAGGTGTCTGGTGCGGATCTGCTGGCGCCGAATGCGAATCTTTTGTTTAAGCTCCTGGATCTCCTTGTCACTGTCTTCTTCCTCCTCCTCCAGCTGCCGGCTCATCATGTTGCACTTCATCAGCTCAATGGCAGCGATCAGGGACTCTGAGATGCTGAAGTGGGCGTTCTCCTGCAAGAGCAAAAGCATTCAAGGCTCTGCGTGGACACACTAGCAAGACTTGGTAAAATTTTGTTCCCCACGTATCCCAGGAAAGAGCTTATTACTCATGGATGGTGGCAGAAAGATGTTAATCTCTGTCAAAATACAGCTCTTCTATAAGGACCCAGAAAACAAAGCCTTCTTGGGCATCAGAATACCCACGAAACACAAGAGTCATCCTACAAAGAGGATGTGCAACACATCCACTCTGGAGGGGCAGCACACAGCCCTAAGGGGCCCTAACATTGCAAAGCTGCTATGTATATGACAGATGGACAAATCCCAGCTACTATACACCACCGAGGAGCTCAGCCTTGGAGTTCTGTGCACAGCTCTACAACAGGCAACACACATATTATCGTCCCCACGACAGGAAGTATCCCTGAGCCTGCAGTAAGATAAATTCCCCAATGCACACAGGCTGCTGCTGCTTCCCTCACCTTCTCCAGGTCTGCACAGCTGCCAAAGTCCTGCTCAGAGAGATAGCTGATGAGGGACTGCCCTTCTGAAGGTCTCCTGAACATCCCTTCCCCCGAGCTCAGGTACTGTCCAGAGTCTAGAAAAGCAAGGGACACAGGTATGAGGGAAGGACCTGCTATCTCCATGCCACCAAGCCCTGCCAGCACCCCACAAGCAGGTGCCAGCACTCGAGGCCACTGCAGCCCAAGGAGGAACCTGAGCAGGACTGAGTGTCCCCACTGAGGCTGACTGTACTCACCATACTCCATGTAGAGGGAGCTGGGTGTACTCAGTTCACTGCTCTGTGTGGAAGCAGAGACCGGCCCACTCCCTCCACTTGGATCACCATGGGACTCTGGAAGGGAAGATGACACCAGGCACACCTAAGTACCTCAGAGGCACCCTGCCACTGCACAGGGTGAAATGAAAGGGGCTTGGCATCACACACGCAGGCACAAATGGATGAAATAAAGAGACATCTTCCTGCTCCATGCCACAGCTGAGGGCAAGCCCAGGAGGAGACAAAACTAGAAAGGCATTTCAGGCAAGAGAAGGGGAATGAAGGAGAGATCATGAGAGACATGGAACAATCACATCCTGAGCCTTCCTTAATTTACCCCAGAGCAGCACTGGGGGACACAACAGGCTCCAGCAAGTACCTCCTGCCAGCTCTTTCTTCCTGAGGGAGCATTCTGAGGGCAGTTATGCCCCAGAACAAAGAACAGGAGACGCAGGGAAACATGAGCAGTCAAAGGATCTGTGGGGATCTCTGCCCTGCAAAGCAGCCTGGACACCAGTGTAAGGAGACATCTGAAGGACATGTTCCTGCTCCACTGTAAGCCAGGACTCCCCACGCACAGCGCTCAAGGTGACCTACACGGGCTGTGGGCAGGGCTCTGCCCCATGCACACACTGTGGTGCAACTCCCTGCCAGACTGAGCCAGTGGAGACTGCCAGGAGCTGGCCTGACCAGAGACCAAGAACAGGTGGTGCTCTACAGAGAGCCATGGCCCCAGGGAGCACCTGGATGGAGTGGCTGGGTGACCAAGGACTGCTGAAGGAGACTGAAAACACCCTGCCTGGAGTGGGAGAAGCACACAGCTCTGGATACAGGGAGGTGCCAGCTGACAATCCTGTGCCTAATGGAAGGGCAAACCTGTCCTCTCAACTTCCTATTCATTTTTGCTCCCAGCTTTACCATAACTGATGTGGCTGGAGGCTCCTGAGCCCAATACCAGCCTCTCCCTGTCAGGGCCATGAAGCAGCAGCCACCAGGATGGAGCCTGGGATCAACCCACACCACAGGCTGGGAGACAAGAGGGTAGGATAGGAGACTCTCACAGCTACTCACTGCAGCCTGACAGGGTGTCCTGCAGCCACCTCAACACAGAAACCACCTCATGGGGTGGATGCCTGGGGATGCCACATACAGCAGAGCCTACTGCTGAAAGGTAAAGTGAGGCAGTGCTCAGCATCATCTGTTGGAGCAGGACACAAGGCTGGACACATCTCTCTGAACACTCAACACCCCCAGGGATGAGCCTTCCCAGATTCAGAACCCTCAGCACACAGATGTGAGCTCAACAAATGCAGTGCCACTGTTCAGTGGATGCAAAACAAAACAGCCTGGCTTTTTGAACTGCTGACTTTTTCTGCACATGGGGCAAAGGGATGGTAGCACCCCAGCAATTCTGCTTGGGGTAAAACCTGCCCTGAGCCCAAAAGAGCATCCAGGAGTCTCAGCTGTAGTTACACACACTGGAAATCAGTCAATATAAAACCTCCCTGTGCCACAGATCCATGAAATAAAAGGAAAAATTAGATGTTCAAGCCCATGCCTGGTTGGCTGCCAGCCCTTATTCTCTAGGTAAGAGAGGAAACCTCTCCTGGCTTCTGAGGCAGTGGATGGAGGGAAGGGCAGGGGATGCAGCTCAGAGACTTGGTGGCCAGCACTCTCTAATGCCATGCAGGGGAGCTGGACACACTTCTGGGTCTGGTCCACTGCTTCCACAAACCAAGCTGGAATCTTCGGTCAGGTCACATGCATAAACCAGACCACACTTCAAAGCATCAGCTGGGACACAACAAAGAAAGATTTTTTTGGTTTTCTAAATGAACACTAATGGATTGATGGCAATCCTGAACTTGATGCAATGATCACTAATGAAGGGCTGTTATACTGTCTCCCAAACCTGCCACTGGATCTTCTATTATAATGGTGATATCCCTGAGGCCTCCTGGGCAGACAGAGGAGGAGAAGGGCAGCATTAAGGGAGAGAAAACAGAGACATACTAGTTACTATTCAGCAAGGACCTCCACTTCTCCAATGAAGGCAGCATCAGGGCAAACTCCCACAACTGGTTGTCCCCTCACACCCCACTCTCCCCAGCCCCATGTATTCACTCACTCAAGATCACAGGAGAACCCAGCAGGTCACCAGTGGGATGACATCCTACCAGTTGGATGAGCCCAGGCCCCAGTCCCATCCCAGCCAAGCAAGGCCAGTGGAGAAGAACAGCTGATGCCACAGCATTGCTGCCATTTTCTAAGATTTTAGTAAAATCTGGCAATACCAGTAACAGTCCAGGCCAGGGCATTCCGGGAAATAAGATGTCATCCCATCATTCCAGTGTGGAGCTGAAAAGCTAAGGGAAAAGACCAACCACTTGCCCACTGTCCCTCTCTCCAACATGATCCATGCAATCAAGGGGGTGGCCAGCATCAGCTTTCTGTTACCAGAGACTCCCATGCCCAAAAGTCTTCCCAGAAAAGCTGTCCCATTACCGTGCAACTTCCCAGAAGTCACATTGGTGTCAGAGTGTGAGCGCACATGGCTCTTCTTGAGGATGCCCTGTGGAGCTGAAGACTGTCCCTCTGAGAAGCTGGACCGGCGCAACAGGCTCAGGCCCCTGCTGCCACCTCCACTTGCTCCCTGCTCCCCCAGGGATGATACTGAGTCCAGCTTCTGGGAGCTGCTGGAGGAGAAGAGTTTGGAGCTACTGCTCTTGGTGCTGCTGGTGCTGGTGCTGCTGCATGCCCGGCCCCGGCGTCCCGAGTTCCCAATGGCCAGGTACTCCGGCCCGTCATTAACATCACTCTGTGGATCATCCTGACTCCCTGTCCAAGTGTCCTCGCTCTGGCTGGTGGTGCTGGAGCTCATCTCGCTGGCTGGAAAGACGGAGTCTTTTGGTGAGGGGACGTGGAAGCGGGTGACAGAGCTGGGCTGCTCCAGAGGGGACCTGCCCTCACTGAAGGAGGAGGACCGGGTGGACGGGCAGCGCTCCTGGGGCTGGCTGGAGTTGGAGCTGCCACAGGAACTCACTGGTCTCCTGTCTGGACAGAGGCAGGAGCATGATTTCACACACTTTGGCACAAGGAGACAACGAGACATATCCTGTGGCAATAAGATTGTGGCTTCACACCAGCATGCTCACCCACCACAGGCAAATCCCTCCCTCCTCATGGGAAGTCTTCCATACCCATCCACACCAACAAATACATAGGCAGATAAAAAGGTAAAGGCTTTTCTGGTCTAAGCTCTCCAACCCACCCTTGATACCTGAGAGGCCAGAGGAGGCTGGATGCTGGAGGCTGGAGAAGGACCCAAAGCAGCGCTGCTGTGTGCAGGTGGCAGCAGGGACACTCGGGGATGCAGGGAGGGCAGTCAGGCTCTGACTCTTCGTCACTGGAGATGGATTGTCACTCTTCCTGGTAAGCTGAAGAGAGGTGACACCATCAATAAATCAGCATCTATGGGGCTACATGTCAAAAGAGCAGCAACAGAAAGGGATCAGCCTTCAAATGCCTTGCCACCAACCAGAAATGATGTGGCAGCCCTGGGAACACGAGGGTGGGGAGGGAAAAACACGGCAGCACAGAAGGGAAGCGGCTCTTTGTTCACAGCCCTGGGACAGATTCCCATTGGGAAATTACCAGGCTCTCAGTGAAATGATCCAGGCAGCCCAGCGCACCCGGCAGACGGCTCTTGTGTCCCTCACCACTGTGATCACACATCTCTCTTGTCCCAGCAGAAGCGTCTGACGCGCACAGGGACGGCAGTGACGTGCCGGCCAGCTGAAAGAACACAGCCCCCATTTAACGAAGCCTCACTGATTGCTCTCCTCTGGGGACTCTGTGCAAAGAAGGCAGCTGCTGTTTCCCTCCTCTGGAGAGGGGACAGCTGGCACAGGGCTGCACAGAGGGTCACTGGCATAATGAGCAGGAGTAGGCACCCAGGTGTCCTGAAGCACTGCCCATCCCCTCAAGAGGGTGACTGTCCCTCATGACCAGGCAGCTCTGTGTGCTGGCCTTGAAGCCTGGGACTGTTGGAGAGAGCTTTAAAGGTGTCTCTTACAAGAAATTGGTCCTCAGGTCCTCTACTCAAATCCATGGTGCAAGCATGAACCAAAGTGCCCCACTACAGGCTCCACACAGCCATCTCACCCACCCTGGTCGTGCTGGCAGGACAAAGACCAGTTCCCCATTCTCCTCCCCTCCTGGAGCAACTTTTGTTAGTTCCAAGTCCAGCCCCTTGTCCAAGGGCTCTGCATGCCCTGAATGTGACCTCGAGGGAGCAGCCACAACCAGCTGGCATCTGGGGAGAGCCAGATGTAAAATCTGGGACCTCAACTCACCATGGAAGTGTCGATCTGAGCCAGAAGCCTGGGGTTGTTCTGCTCAACAGCTTCCAGGCACTGCAGCATGGCCGTGACGTGGGCGTCACTGAGCAGGAAGGCAGTATCTGGGGAGAAAAAATGCTGCTCAAGGGAGTCCCTCTCACCCACACAGTTTGACAAACCGGTTGCTCACATGCAAACCAACATTTCTGCTGTCCTCCCTCACTCCCACACAGCTTTGAAATGCCACCAGCTAGGTATTTTCCTAGTAAGAAGGAAAAGGCCCATTGCTCTTTACCTGTGTAGAACTTCCTGATGTACTGCCGGTTCTCCAGGAGCGGCCTCAGCTGCGCTGACAGGCAGTGGCACTGCAGGCTGTGCTGCAGCCACAGCTGCGCAATGGCCTGGTCCCCTGGGCCCTCGGGGTCACGCTGGCCACTCTCCTGCAGGCTGATGAACTGGAAAGGGATGTCAGGCACAGGTTAAGGCAGGCAGAGGCAAGAAGGGGACCAGGGCTTGTTCCAACGCATGGCTTTGGTCCCCTTGATAACAGCAGCTTTCCCATGCCAGTTGCAGGAAAGAGGGCATGTCCCAGCAGCTCCCCAGCCACCAGGGAGGCAAAAGCACCAGGCAGGAACAATGCTTCAAAGGTCAGCCAGTGACCAAAGTCCTCTGAGAGCCACCAGCACAATTAACTTCTCTTGCACACTCTCTCCTCCATGACCTGGAGGGATCCCATGCTCCCAAATCCCATCTGACCCCGGTGGTGACAGTCATTTTCCTGCTGACACATTAACTGGGAAAGGCTATGGCAATGCTTGAGCTGCTGCAGCCTGCAGTAACTGGAGTTACACCCCTGATCCCACAGCAGCAGGCTGGACACAGGGACCACCAGTGGCCAGCCTTTTGTGCCAATCCACAGCAGGAACCATGGGTGTCAGCACAGGGCAGCCGAGGACCAGGAGCATCCCCATACGCCAGCAGCTGGCGTAAGGAATGGGAGAATAAATGCATGGTGAAGTCATAACGCAGAAAATGGGACAGCCCAGACCCTTAGAGATCTGCACAGACACATGAATTACCCCTGCACATACACAAGAACTGCTTGTGCCAGTTCCCTTGGTGATGCCTGCTGCACCCCGCCCTGCAGACCTGGAGACTGGCCTGGGAGAAATAAGCAGCCAATTGTCTCAGCCCAAGCCACACTGAGGTCCCAGGACACAGCTTGTACCCAAAAACACAGCTGTGTCAGCCTCCACAAGCCATGGAGCCACTTAAACCACAAGAGCCCAGGCACTGCTGTCCCATGGGCTCCAGCCCAGCTGCCCTCTGCCCTCCCACTGGGCATACAAGACCACCCCACCAGAACCCACCTTCTCCAAATGATGAGCAGAGCCTGGACTCAGCCAGCGAATGTCCTTCACAAAGTGCCAGTAATCCTTCTGTCTGCAGCACACCTGCCCAGGACAGGCATAGTCAGGTACCACCTCCCAAGTGCCAGTTAAATGAGCACATCCCCATTAGTCCCTTGCTGCCACAACAGACTGTTTGCCTCAGCTTTATTCAGACAATGAGGGATTTTCTTAGTTATTCTTCCCTTTAGAGAGGAACTGCAACAGAGTTTCTGTGTTCCTCTCTACCCTACTGGTTGTAAACACAGACCCAAAAAGTGTCTCTTCACCAAAAATCTGATTATTTTTACTTCCATCGCTATTTCCTCTTTCGCAAGTGACAGAGGAATGGCTTCTGTTTTGGTGGTTTATTTGGTTTGGCAGGGCATTTTGAAAGACTAGAAAACTAACATGATAATTTTAGTTTTCTAGACTGAACTCGGTTCTCTGGACAAACAAATAAAATTAATTCAAAAGTTTAAAAACCTCTAACCCTAGTTTTCTTAATGTGTACATATGGATTTTTTTACCTTTTTTCTTTTTAATTCCCAACTGTAGATGAAAAAGTTGCCAAGAAAATAAAGTAAATGGAAATGTTTTGCTGGAGCAACTATGAGCCAACTGCTGTTAGGAAGCTGTATTTTTATGGGCCTCCTTTTGCAACTCCTATAGCTTGATTGGTGTCACACATGCCTGATGAGAGATGTTTCTGAGTAGAAGAGCTGTCTTTGCCTATAGTAAAAGCACTGAGGAAGGTAACGCACCATCCTGCTTTACAGGTCTGGCATGAACTGCTACCAACAGACAGACAAGCATAAATCATTTTAACCTCACTCCAGAAGCCTGTGAATAACAGGTCTGTCAGAAGGGAGCACGGCACTCCTCATATGGAAAAGGTAACTCCTCTCTCTATTGATCTCCCAGAGAAGGTCCCTGGTCCATGCAGCTGGGGACTAACAGGGACAGAGCAGCACCTCAACTAATGCTGTCTGCAAACTTAATAAATCCAGGGAGCAAAGCTCCCTGCTTGGACAACCTGCCAGTCTGGTGCTTCCTGGAAGTTTATCAGCCTGGGTGCAGCACTGTATAGACGCAGTTTTCCTGATCTGGGACCCAGCTGGCCCATGCAAACTGCCTGGGGCTCCTCTGTGCTGTTCTCTTCTCTCTGGGTGGCAGAGCCACTGATGGGAAGCCTGTCCCCAGGCAAACCCTGCAGCCTTGCTTCATCTTTCCACTGTAAATTAATTGTGCTGGTAATTGCAAGCTGAAGGGGAGATCTTCAAGCCTCTGCACACAAGCAGGAAAGAGAAATTCCTCCAGGCAGCCATGGAAGGGGGGAAGGCTGGGTGAGCAACTGCAGGCACAACAAGAGCCTGGAAAGAGTGATCCCATTCACGCAGAGCATGGGTTTGGCTGCCAGCTCCTGTTACTAACACAGCTAACCAGAAACAGTAAAGATGCAAGGTTTCTCTTGCCAGGCCTCGCTGGGGACTTGTCCAAGTGCAGATGATACGGGGCTGACTCACTGCAAATGCAATTTAATCGCTTGGCTGCAGCAGAAAGAAAGGAGAGAGGGGCTGGCTTCAGCACAGGGGGCACAAGTACTTAGGAAAACCATATTGAAAGTAGATGAGATAGAACTCCAGGTCCCTCTGACAACCACAGCATTTACCAGGCAAGCTCAGTCCCTGCTTGGATCACTTCCCACCCTGTTAAAAGCACTGTGCCTACTCTGCTGTGAGCACCGAAGTGAGCTGCAGCAACCTGCTTGTGACAGGCACTGAGGCCATGACAGACAGACAGACAGTTGTGCTGGCAGGAGTCATACCTTGTCATGCATGAGCCCATGGTAGAGGATGCTGTGCATGTCTCTGCAGAGCCGTTCCAAGCCGCCATACTTGGACCAAACATTTGGGTTGCTTATAGACACCAAACCTTCCACTGTGGTCTTCAGGTTGCCAAGGAGCTTCCAGTGCTCCTTCCTGCAGAGGAACACAGCAACATATATCAGAGATACAGCAAGGTTTAAGTAACATCACAACAGGAACACGGTATTGTACTCTCTTGAAGGAAACTGTCCAGGCTGAAACCTTTGGTGGTCCAGGAGCTAGCAAAGGTGAGCTGAAGCACTTTGTGCATCCCTGTGGTCTCCCACACATGGTTTGTGGACAACAAGCCATATTGTAATGATTCTTCTGAGTGCTAGCCACCACTAGGAGACAGACAAACAGACTGATGGCTCCTGCAATGTACCACGTGCCCAATCTGGGCCAAAAAAGCTGGGGATTCACTTTCTAGCAGGCTCTTGCTTCACTGACATGTTCTGTCTAAGAGAGCAGCATCCCCTCAGGAGCACAGCAGCTGTATGGAAGGGTGTGAGGGCCACCACATCGAGCAGACCCTATGTTTACAGAGCAGCATTCCCTGAGCAGTGAACACCACCTCGAGAGCTCCAGCCCTGTCAGGATGCAGAGCTGCTCCTCTCCCAGGGAGGTGACACTTCATCTGCATCTCCAGCTGTATCACTCTCTGTAGCTGACCTGCTGTAGGCATAACTTGCAAAAACATTATCATCTTATGGATAGACATTAAAAAACTGCTGGCGAACTCTAGAGTGTGCACAACAGTTCATCAGTATCATCCCCCTTGGCTGCCCTGCATACAGCAAGAAATCACCATTATCTACCACAAAGCAGGAGCGATGGTGCAGAGAGGTAACATCATTTGACTATGCAAAAGCAGCTTTGGGGAAGGAAGCTTTGGATGACTGAGGTTCCCATGCAAGCTGCTTGACAATGCTGCCAGATGAACAGCAGCTGTCAAAAACAAATTCAAATAGGAGATACCCTCTCAGAAGAACAGGAATGTTGCAAGATACAGTTAGGAGTGTAAATAGGAAAAAAAAAAAAAAAAAAAAAAAGTCTCTGCAGAGTTCGTAACAAAAGCACTGTAACTGACACCTTAACATGAGAGTTCAGGTTTTTAACTGGCAAGAAACAAGATGGTGTTTCAGCAGTTAGTCACTCCCACAGCCAAAGCCAAACTGGATTTCCAAAGCACAAGGGGAAAAAGAAGGAAAAAAACTTAAAATAAATAACATTATTTAAAACTGCTCTCATTTTCATCCCTTGGGGATCAAAGTCGGGCTGCATATTTCTAGTAATTAAAACAAAGATTTTCTCACCAATATTCTCTTTTTGAGACTTGCTCACTACTGCCAAACTGATTAGTTGAACAAGCAGATCATTAATTATTGGCTCTACTTCAAGCTCCCCATTCACTTCACTTTCTCATGAGGGAAACATCACCACCTTCAATGCCCTCCTAAGCTTAAACCACACAGAAGCCAACCCATTCCACCAGCAAAGCCTGTCACCCTGACAGCACTAGAGCTCTAAACCAGACCTGCAGTGCATGTGGCACCATGTGTGCATTTATGCTGTACTTAGACTAATAGGCACAGGGCTTTATCTCAGAAGAGGCTGCAAAAAAATGCACAGATATGAATCAAAGGCAGCTTCCTGAAGGAGATACAGCTTGGGGAGACACAAAGAAATTATCCAGCTCTGCTGAATTTATGGGCTTTTCCCATCTCTGCCCTGAGTGGTGGAGATGTTCTTTGTCTGTGGATGCCCAGAGAGGAATCAGCAGTGCCTGGTCAAAGAGCACCTGCAGCACTGAGCTCAAAACATCAGCAGCTCCTCCCTAAGATACCTCTAACACTCAGAGTTTGGAAATGCAAGTGAAAGCTCAGCCACACCACTGATATTCCAAGTCAGTGAGTCAGGGGAACTCCCTCCCATGATATTTCATGCTATAAAAAGCAGGTGATGCACACAAGGATGTGAGGGTAGCACATGCAGAGATATGCCTTTCCAAATGAATGGTCTCATTAAAGAACTTGTGCATCTTAAGAGGCAGCAAACCAGGATCCATGGCTCTTTCCTAGCACGGAGAAACTAAGGGTAAGCAATCCTTGAACAAAGTAATCTCAAAATGTTAAAACATTGAACACAGAACCACATAGAAAATAAGCCACATAATTAAAGCACCTTTGCAGAGGTGACCTTGAACCCACCAAAAGTGAATTAAATCCTGGTAGGACGGTAAGTATCCTATGGGACTTGCTGGCCCAAAGCAGTTCACAAGTTGAACACGCAAGACCTAAGACCTTTGTGATACCCAAACCACAGCTGTTTCTGGCGCTTCTGCTGAAAAGCACACAGCAACACAAGGCTGAAGCAATGACAACCCATACAGTTGGCTGCAGATGCCAGGGAAATTGAGAGACCACAGCTAACCACATTCCAGCTTTGACTGGACTCTGGGGCAACCCTGAATTAGCTCCCACTGACAGAGCCTGGGTTTCAGCTGCCAGGAGGGACAGGGAAAGCCCAAATTCCCTTTTCTGCTGGTGTTCAGAGGATTACTAAGACCTGAATAAGGAGAACTTTCCTTTGCTAGTGCTATAGAAAGCCTGGCATGGGGTAAGGCCAATTCGTATTACATCATGAAAACACTCCAATTTACAATAAGAGCAAAGGGAGTAATACCCCCAGAACAAGAGCAGAGCTTCCCCTGCAAGAACCACACATGCTTCTGCTCCCCTGATCTAGCAGAGCTTGGTTCCCCCAGCCAGAAGGGCCAAGGGTATTTGTAGGAGCATGGAGCAGCAGTGAGATCTCAGCTGCATCCCTCTCCTCCCTTCAGGACAACCTCTGATCCAGCCTCCAATTTTAATCACCAGCTCCACAAACCTGGCACTGGGTCTCCTTTCTTTTCCACAACAAACTCCATCTTCAAGCACAGCAACATCAACCTGCCATCAGGAACTGTCCCAAACATAACTGAACCTTTTGCACTGGAGTGATAAAAGACAGAATCCAGCCTCGTAGCAAAAAATGGTTTAATGCTGACACTGCTGACAACAGGGGATGCTGCTTGCTCTTCTCAGCCCCTCCATGCCAGCAAGGGTAGGAACTTCTCTCAGTCCAAGTCAGCAAACGTGACTCACAGCAAAGGGAGGGAGCCATGCTGCTGACTTCTTCATTTAAAATAAAACCAAACCCTGATTACTTTCCGAAACAGAATCACACAGGTAGCCAGTATTCAAAAATTAAAAATAAAAATGAAGCTCATCTTTCTTGCAAGCATCATCTGCTCTGTATCTCCTGTGCTCTGCAGGAGGCACCAAGCAATGGCTGCTTGAATCCTGACCTCCACCTGGAAGACTCTCTTGATCCTTCTTAGCACACTAAAGAGGTTGGGCTAAGGATGCTGAGGTTATAGAGGGACTTCTGACAAATCTCCAAGGACACTCATTCCTGTGCTGGCTGTCAATTCCTCCTGCAGAAACCAAAGATGCCACGTAACCTGTCCTGCGCAGAGCCTGCTCCCGCCTCGTTGTCCCCAGATCTCCCAGACAACCAGCAGCCCCTTTTCTGGACTCCCCCGCCTGCTCCTCCTCCGGCAGGCTCAGCACTGCTGGGAAAAGGGATTAAAGAAAGCCAGGCTTCATGCAATTCATCTGCAGTCTCGGGGAGTGGCTGACGAGGCAGAGGAAGCCAGAAGAGCTCTGCCAGCCTAGCAGGGATGGGCAGGAATAGCTGAGTGGGCTGGCTGGAAAAAGGGCATGCAGGGTAACTTGCATCCATACTAAAAGCTGCTACTGATATAAAATGGAGGCACAACCAGAAAAGGTACCCCCAGCAAACAAAACCCAGAAGTGCTGCTTGCTGATGCATTTTTGCTCTGCACTGGCAAAGGATAAGGGAAGAAAATAGGGATTAAAGGTGTTTTTCAACCTTCCCATGGCAGATAGCTTTACCTGCTCATCTGGCTAAGTCTCTCACAAGCAGATGACCACAATCTGTGGACCCAGGGTACTGTCCATTGGACTTCAATCTGCACAGGACCTGCCTGTGCCAAGCACACAGGCAACCAGAGGCAGGGACAGGCAGAGCAGACCCCCACAGCAGCCCACGTCCCCGAGAGCAGCTGCTCACACCCCTCCACTGCTCACAGCACAGGTTCCCTTTAGGAACCCTCTCCTCTGTCTTGCTGGTTCCAGAGACAAAGGTGGCAGCTCTTTGCTAATCTGCCCAGCTGACCACTGGCCCATCTGCTCCCCCTAGGACTGCTGTGTTCTCTGCACCACCCCAAGAGCCCTGCTCTCTGCCCAGCAGGACAACACTAACCCTCTTGCCTCCAAGGACAACGTCCTTTCTGGACACTGGCATTACAACCTTGCCATTCAATACATTTCAGACCTGCTGCTAGGAGGAAAAAATCCAGCACAAGATCCTCATTTTCCTCTCCTGTGCTGGCAGGATGGACTTCAGCAAAATAACTTGCTTCTGCATTTTCTGTAATCCATGGGAAGATGGATTCAGTCATCTCTGTCTTGTCACTATCAGTAACTGCCACAATCCAGTGTGTAATGGCACCTCACTGGGAATAAAAATGCTGAGCGCCTCACACAAAGGACAAGTCAGCGTAAGGCCCATGCGGGATCCTTCCTGTGCCAGCCAGGAAAACAAGCAGGCTCCTGCATGAGCCAGCACAGGTGGAGGGTGATGCCCTCCACGTCCCTGGGGGAGTGCTGAGGGTGGCACCACCCCAGCCCTATTAGTCACACGAAGGCAGAGTCTGGCAGTGCACGACTTGTGCTTGCAAATGCAAGAAAACACACAAAGATGAGCCTGGAAAGACAAAGCAGTGAATGCAAGTCAATTCCTTTTACCTTTTGGAACCTGCTGTGCCTGAAGCATTAGTGAAAAGGGAGAACAGCTCGAACTGTGCAAATCAGAAGGCACCCCAAAGCTGTGCTATAGCTTTAAAAGCACCGGTAGCATTTTCCCAGCTGATATGGCAGGCAGGAATGGCTGAGCCCCTCAGATAAGGAATCCTTCTTTCCCGTATCAAGTTTCAGCTGCTCCTTCCTCCCCAGCCAACACTTCAATTTCCATCCAACATTCACCCTGCGCTTGTGAGTACCAGGGCAAAACCAATGCACATGTGAAAACATGAAGTAAACAGGCCTTGCCATCAAAACAGCTCTAGGGAACAGCCTCTGCTGCTCATAAATGCTAACAATGCTAAGAAAAGCCAGGCCTGAAGCACATACGAAGACCCTGCAGCCGAGGTCACCATGTTCACCACCAGCCATGCACAGGCACAGGGCCTCACCATCAGGAATAAAGAGATAAATAAGGATATTTCTGCTCAGCACCTAGAAGAGGGGATGCAGGTGCCTGCCAGGAAGGAGACAGGATCCCAGAGCTGCAGAGCACGGTTGGCAGCGTGGCGTTAGGGCGGGGTGGTTTCACCCTTAAGCTCAAGGCTTGTGAAGCAGAGGCCTGGCAGCTGCTGTGGGACACAGCACCAGCTACTGAGGGTACACATCCTTGGCCCTCACTGCCCCCTCAGTGACCAAGACTCCTTCCCAGGGCATGGAGTAGAGCGATTGCTGGCCTCGGGTGGTTGATGGCTCCAACAGCCCGACCCAATGAATGCTTCCTCCTACGAGGGACCGAGCCGGGGGCAGTGTCATACTCTGCAAGCGGTGATCCCACTGACGAGGGGTTTGTTCACTCCCTGCTCGCCCCAGGTAGCCCCACACCTGTGCCCCGGCTGTGCACACACTCCCACGCAGGACATGAGCTCTCCAGGAGCATCCGCTGCCCATCCCTACTGCTGCCCAGGCACCACGCGCCTGCTGGCACTGCTGCCACCCGCCTTCCTGCACGCACATCCCGCGCCGCGTCCCAGATACACACACACGCGCGGCCGTGCGCCACCCCACGCGGGCACACGCGGGCCCCTGCCGCTCCCGGGGACACACACGGGACCCTGCCGCTCCCGGGGACACACACACACACTGCCCCACCCCACCCCGGCGCTGCCGCTGCGCACCACACCCGCCCGGTGCCAGCCTCCATCGGGCGCCCCTGCGGGCCGTGCCCTGGGCACTCGCTCCGCCCCTCCCGCGCGTGTCCCGCCGCGCGCGGCCCCACCGGCTCTCCGCGTGCCCCGCGTGGGGCCCGATCTCCATCCCGGGCGCGCGCGGCCCCGCCGCCGTCACCGCGGCGCCGTCACTCGGGAGGGGCGAGCGCCCGCCCCGCCCCGCCGCACCCACGGACTACAGCTCCCGGCGTGCACCGCGCCTCGCCGGCGCACGCAGCGCCGCGGCGGACTACAGCTCCCGGCGTGCACCGCCGCCATGACGGGCAGTCCGCTGCAGCCTTCCCTGCCCCGGAGTTTTCGGGGTCCCCCCGGGTTGAAAGTGCTGGGAAAAAGCACAGGGATTGTTGAGATAATTGTCACTAAATCCCGCCTTGGATGAGGAAAATGCGATGGCAAGGGGGAAAAAGCAAACAAACAAGGTGTCCCTGGGTGACAGCTCATGCACTGATCACACCTGCAGAGACAGAAATGGAAAGAGGGTTCTGTTCTATCGCCCACTGCAAGAAGGATGTGAAAACTGCAACAGAATAAGAGGTGCCTTCTGCCGAAATGCAGTGAAATGAAACTTCAAGAAGGAAAAAGTGATGCTGCAGTCTTTCGACTGAGAATAGTCAAAGACAAATTATTATTGGAGATAAAACCTAGATACGTCTCAGTTGTCTGATGCCTCAGAAACCAAAGCCAGGCATTTGTACAATGGAAATTCCCTATAACTTACTTGAAATGGTAACGATATGCTGCATACATGAAAAAGCACCTCTTGACCTGACATCTTCTGTGTGGTTTATTTTACCAGTACAGTACTTCTGCAGCACGTGGGGGTACAAGGTTCTATACTGCTGTTCTTGGTAACAACAACGATAATGCATTTTTCAGAAGGTGTTTAATGAAGAGACCAGGACTCCTCACGCATCGTAATTGTATAAAGTGTGAAACAACAACTTGAATCCAGTCGTCAGGCAGAAATTCCCTTTCATGGAGCCTACTGCACTGATTGAAAACACTGCCTGTACATGGCATGTTAGGTCTCAGGCCATCAGACTGTGTTGACTCTCACAGTAAACACTGGAGGAACTCAAGTCATACAGACTATTGTGATTGTTAGATGGTAATGTCTGGTGAAATGAAGCATGCAGATAAAGCTAACAGATCTAATTTAGCTCCTCCATCAGGATTTACAAGATTCTCCTAGCTCCACAAGTTAGAAATAGCCTGCATATTGCTTAATGGTGACTTTAAATTTCTTCAGGAGAAAAATCTCCATTTCCTCTGCTTCATTATGTTGTTTTGTATACATTACTTAGAGTCATTGTTTACTTAACTCCTGTCAATGCCCATATCAATTTAGAGAGCATATAAAAAAATATAAATAAAAAGCTTGTGGTCACACACAGACATGAGCTTCTGGGTCTGCACTGAGGTTAAACTGGACATTAATCCTCCAGTGTAAAATTTAAGGAGTGCCAGTAGAGATCAACAATTGTAAAGGTATGTTATATATATATCTATAAATACAGGATCAAAGCATGTGTGATATTCCACAGCTCACAACATTGAGCTTGGACTAGACAGTCCCCCTCTGGCTTTAGATCTTTGAGTACACCTAGCATTTGATCCTTTGGGTGCTGTTTCTGCTTGGTAATTTTAACACTTCATCCTGGGAATTTCTGTGTGTTCAGCAGGTAAAATCTTCTCTGCAATTCCTCCACAATTCCTCTGCAATTCCTCCTACTGAAACAGCAGGGGTTACTTGGGCAGACAAGCCATGAGGTCTCATTTTTGTGAGGAGACAACTGGTGCTTAGGAAAGGTGTGGGAAAAGTCCAGGAAAGAACCAGCCCCAAAATTTACTACAGCCTGTGGGTGCTTTAGACATGCAGTGTTACACACTCAGCACAGCTGAGTCATACTGGACTTCATACAGTTAAAATATTGGTTCTTTATAGCTCTCAGTGCCACGTGGAAGCTTTGTCACTTGGCTGGATGCTGACACACTCCCAAGAGCCACACAGCAAAACAAGAGCTGATGTTTGCATGGTTGCCTTTGTGATCCCCAGGCATTTTGAACACAGAAAGAAAATGCTCTTCAGGATCACAACTTGTGCCTGGTTTTCTGTTGTGCTGAGCAGCAGACAGCTGGTATCCTGTTTGTATAATAAACACAACTCATGGATGTGGTAAAATCTGGATTTTGTCAGATTTCCACTTGTCACGAGGACAAGTAGCATCTGCCACCTTTGCAGTTTGTGTGTTTGTTTGGGGTAAACAGCATTTGTTTATTGGTGTGACACAGTCCCCAGATGGAGCTGGACCCTACAGCCTCATGGGAATTTGACTTAATACTTTTTTTAAAATACTTTTGGCACCTCTATTTTTAGTAGTTCTTGGTTATCTGGCAATAGCATATCTGCTTTAGAAACATAGTCTGATTATAAGAACCTCCTACTCGTCATCAATCACTTGTCATCCAATCTCACCTGGGGGAATATGTTATCAAAACTTTTTAAATCTGTGGCTCCAAAACTCCATGTCTGAACTTCTGCTGCCCATGGAGAACACAGAGAAGAAAAGAGGGTGGAACTGTCAGCCTCCAGCACTGTGGTCATGAGTTTCTCCTGCCTGAAGGGAAAATTTCTCACTAGCTGGAGGTGTCCTGTGACAGTAACTGAGCCATTCTCTTCTAGACAGTAGGAAGCAGCAAGAGGAACGTCCAGAAACACATTTTTTGCCCTATTTAAAAAGAGATGGATAAAGAGTGTAAATGTAGAGAGCAAGGCTTTGTCAATAGTCTGTAATACAGGACACAGCTGAGGACAGAAAGCCTCAACTCACTCCTCTTATTCTTGCCTTTCACAGTAACAGTGCTAGAAAGATCTCCCATTCTTAAGGCCTGCACAGTATTTCAGTACAGGTAGCTCCCAGCACAGCAGGACAGAGCTGTGACAGGGATTACACACACCAGAGCTCATTGTGTGTCAGGTACTCAGGATATTGTACTTGCCACAGAATGTTTATTTTAGCAAATATGCATATGGAATATGTGGGTAATTAAAGAAATGTGGGAGGTGTGTGCAAGGTCATGTACGGAAATAATTATCCCTACCCAAGGGCATTTGTAGTAGTCCCTGCAGTCTTGGTATGGAGCTCCCCCTCCGGAGGCAAGCAGGCAGACCCTAAAACAAGCTATCCTTTGGTCATGGTGAAGGAAGGCACCTTTCAGATGGCAGCCTCAGCACAGGTCCCAGAGAAAATTCAGGGAGATGTGGACAGTAATGCCAGGTGAACGTTGTGAGCAGGGGAAAAGGATGTGGGTTTTCCTTTCAGCATTTACTGCCTGGCTTCTGAAGGAAGCTGTGCTCTGTGATCACCTTGTCAGTCTGCTCCCTCCTTTTCTGTCTCTGGGACTCAGTGACCAATTTCAACCAACCACGAGCAAGATGTAGAGATTTCAGAGATAATTACTATCCTTTAACAGAGTATCAAATGAAGAAAGTGTTGCTGTGTAAAAATGCTCTATTACATGTAACTTGTTCAGCAGCAGCCAGCTGCCAACTAGTCACCTGTGTACTGCTGACCTACCAATACCCAGAGCTCCAAAGAATGCAAATATACAGGGAGGAGGGAAAGGCTTTGCTAGATTCCTTGTTTCAAAAAACAATTTCTCTTCTGAGTTTCTCAATCACATGAGTCTGTCCAAAAACTGGTGAAGATAACAACTCTGAAAAGAACCCAAGAGAACAACGTATCTATGGACACAGTGTTCTGGGTTTAAATAGTAATTTGAAGCTTTACATGGTATTTTGAAATAGGAACCTAGTTTGAACTCAGCTGTTTGACTTTTGAAAACATAATTCTGCTCAAAATTACCCTGCATTGGTTTTGCTGTTCACAGAACAGATTATTTCTCTCAATTGCATGGGGGTCATAGGCAAAGGCATCTCACAGGCAGCTTCTCAGCTGAACACCCTTCCTTATCCTGCAACACAGAATGGTTGGATTGGAGGGGACATTTAGAGATGATGTGCTCTGACCACCCTTCCATGAGCAGCGACATTTTCAACTAGATCAGGCTGCTCAGAGCCCCATCCAGCCTGACCTTGAATGTTTCCACGGATAAGGCATCCACCACCCCCCTGGATAATCTGTGCCAGTGTTCTACCACTCTCACTGTAAAAAAATTCTTCCTTATATCGACTTATATCCAGTCGAAATCGACCCTCTTTCAGTTTAAAGCATCGCCTCTGGTCCTGTTGCAACAAACCCTGCTGAAAAATCTGTCCCCATCTTTCCTAGAGGCCCCTTCAAGTACTGGAAGTCTGTAATGAGACCTCCCGGAGCCTTCTCTTCTCCAGGCTGAAAATCCCCAAATCCCTCAGCCGGTCTCCGTAGGAGAGGGGCTCCAGGCTTCCAGTCACCTCCGTGGCCCCTCTCAGCACCCATCAGGTCTGCAGCCAGCCCAGGATTCCGTGCCCTACAGCACAACTTCCCTGTCCCCAGCCCCCTGCACCCCGCACGCTGCCTGCAGCTCTGCTTCCCAGCGCCCCCCGCCATTCCCCGGGTCCTCTCTCCTCTCAAGGACACTGTCCCTGGACAAGCCGCTTCTGGAAGCGGCCGCCAGCACCCAGCGGGTCCCCGCCCCCCCGGCATCGCCCCCCGGCATCGCCCCCCGGCATCGCCCCCCGGCATCGCCCCCCGGCATCGCCCCCCGGCATCGCCCCCCGGCATCGCCCCCCGGCCGCTGTACCTGCTCCTCCCGGCCGCCAGGAGGCGCGGTGCCAGAGCGGGGCTGCGCCGCTCCTCGGCGCGGGCGTCTGTGCCCGGGGCTGGGCGGTGCTGCTGCGCATGCGCGGGCCCGGCTGGGGGCGGCCCGGTCTGAGGGAGGCGGCCATGAACGCGTTCGGGGCTGCGGCACAGCTCCCGGGCTCCTCGGCCGCGGCGGGGGCCCGGCACGGCGGCGGAGAGAGCCTGGAGAAGATCGACATGTCACTGGGTGAGGAGCGGGGCTGGGGCGGCCGCTGTGGGCGTCCGGGCGGGGGGCTCGGGCTGAACCAAGAGCCGGGGACGGGGAGGGGCGGAACGAACCAACGCTGCTGTGTCGGGCACCGGCGCGGGCGGAACCAACGAGGGCGGGGGGAGGAGGGGAAAGGACGGGACCCTCCCACAGCGAGAGCGCAGGAGGGGCGAGGGTGGCGCCGGGGGCTGGACCGGGAGTGTCACCGGGAACAGCGGGGATCCGGGGGTCGCGATCCTTGGCGGGGAAGAGCCAGGGCCTCTTTGTGTCGCTTGGTGGTCTTAGCAGGCCGCAAAACGGGACACTGCCTGCGTTTGGTCCAGTGAGGCCCTCAATACTCAGGCCTCAGGCTGTGTGGCCCTCGAGGAGCGTCCCAGGGCCTCACTTGGCGCTCATAACTACAGGGATGGGTGAGGTTTGGTGGTCTCAACTGGCCTGGCATTTTTATTCTTCTCAGGTTTGGAAGTCGGCAGTGGCAAGTCTCCTGTCTAACCTCTTTGCAGTATAAGACCAGTCACACCAAGCATGACGTTGCCTCTACCACGTAGTTTCCTGTGACAATCTACCCCGTTGTCCTCTGCCCTCCAGTTGCAGTGTGTGTGTGTGTTAGGAAGTTGCAGAGACTCATTACAAACCTGCAGAGCTGTGTCTCTCCAGCGGGTCTGGAAACTGATATCCACACTGTAGATACTTTCAGTGAGGTATCTCAGAAAATTCTGTTGTGATGCTGTGTACTGAGTCCCCTTAACAGTCAGGGACAATTTGGTGTGTTCATGGACTGCATCTTCCAGTTTACTTTTATTAGAAAAAAAATTTAATTGGTTTTGTACACTCCAAGAGTGCTCTGTGATACTACCAGAGCATGATAGATTTGTGTTATCAGGAGACTTTCCTCAAAAAGCAGAATCACAGTCTGAACTGAAATTATTAATGGTGGACTTGGCCTCTTTGTGGGCCACCGTAAAATAAGAGGATTTGTACAATTTTATACAGCGTGTCAATTTTTCTTTTTTCTTCTTGTAGATGATATAATCAAGCTGAACAAGAAAGAAGAGAGAAAGCAATATTCTCCTAAAGTAAAAAGAAGTGTTCAGCAGAATCGAGCTCAACAGTTCAGTTCACAAGGCTCCAAGTGGGGAATCCAACAGCAGAAAGGTGCGTGTGCCAAACATAACACGGAATCCACATTATCTATTTTGAGCTGAAAGGTATCATAATGAAATGTGTGGATTGACATCTCAGTTCACGTGTCTTTCAAACAGTGCCTTCTGATTATAATTCAGGAATATTTTTAATCTATTTATACTTGGTTTTGTTTCTGATTCAGTGTGAGAAAGTAATAGATGTATTTGGCCACCAGGGAGCTTAGATGTTTGAGGAACTGTCTTTGATTCAAGGAAGAATTGGTTTGCTTTCTGATTCTTCAAATTAATTTTAATTTTGGAAATTGTGATGATACCTTGCCTCTTCTCATAGATGGACAGAACAAGTGCTAATGCCAAAGCTTGTTCATTGGGAGATGTGGAGGCCCTGCCAGAGCTCAAAGCTCTGTGCGAAAGAAAAGCATATTCATATTTGTTGGGTAGAATTCTCTTTACAGGACTCCCCAAAGTATCTGTTACTGCAGACTGTGATCCTGGCTCAGGAATATTTAAATGGATAGTGCAGAGTGTCAGTTGGCTTTTCTTGGTAAGAGCTTGAGATGCAAAGGAAATACTGTGTCAGCCTTCTTAAGCCAGTGTTTTTGCAGTGGAATACAAAAAGGGGAAGCCAGTGTTTTAACAATCTAATACAAAAAGGGGAAAAGTCATATAGGCAGAGAGTGAGAAGAGGAAAAGTGTGCAATAACAGCTTGGCTGTAGGTTCCCCTGAGTAACTGAAGGGTTTTTTTGATAAACAGGAGATGTTTTAAAATGATGTTTTTAAAAAGCAAACAATTTCTTTGTAAAATTTCCAGATTCATGACATCTTGAAACATTGTGAATAGTTTCAACTACTCCCTCCTATATAGCTTGGCACATTTTCTCCCATTGAAAACAAATGTCTTACATTGTTTTTAAGCAGAAGGTGTCATTAAGCAGTTCTTGTGAGCATTCTAGTTATTACTAGCTTACCAGTAGATTTATTGTTATTCTGTTGAAGTTACTGAAGTTGTTCTGTTATTGAAGTTACTCTGATAAGGAGCAAATCCTCTGTGGACAACTGCAGAAATTACAAATGAGCAACAGTGTTCAGTTCCTTGTGGTTTTAGAAGTGGCTGCCAAACTTTCTGGAAAGAAGTGAGGAACTTGAGCTGAGATTCTGTTCAGCTTTTGGGGGTAAAAACAGAGAGATGAGCATTGTTCATTTAAGTAAAAGTTGTCCTTGGTGATGCACAGAATGCAACTGCACAAAGCCCTGTGCACCCTGAGCTAACTTGGAGGTTTTCATTTATTCAGTCAGACGTTGGTTTATAGAACTCATGAGGTCCCTTTCAGCCTAAGCAACCCTGTTTCTCAGCTTTTCTCTTGGAAAAGAAGAACATTTGCTAACACAAAATGTGTGTACACAGCAGTTCTCCATGGCAAATTGATCTGAACTGGGTTCTAAGCAGTGGCTTACCTCATGTAATGGCTCCTATCTCATGAGGAAGCACAGATTTATTATCAATGCTGTTAAGTCAGATATGTTAAAACTAAATGGGTCTCTTACTGGACAGCTGACTCCTCAGTCTTAAATTTGTTTGCAGTCTGAGGTTCTAGAGGGGAGGGTGCTTGGGGACAAAGTTGGAGCATGGTCTATATTCATAGCATGAAGCTAAATGACTCCAGACAGGGTTAATCAAACCCTGGTAACTGGAGATACTACAGACCTCAGACTTAGAAGCCTTTTATATTCAAAAGCTGCTTTCAGTCCTCAGTTTGGCTGCACTGCCATGCAGACTTCTAATTGAAAACACTTCAAATGTGATATAATTCATGTGCTGTTTGATGTGCTTTTGTGGGCCAATTGCTATGTTCTTTCCAGCTAAGTCATGTCTTGGGAACCACTGGTTTAAAAAAATAATCTTTGAAGTTTTAGGTTTTTTTCCTTTTAAATTAAACTGGTAATTTGAAGTTTGCTGAATGGGTAGGAAGCTAAGGGACTCTCTGGTTTGGCTTTATATTGTTCAGTACTTGATGAAGTTCTATTTCAGAGTATTTTAGTAGTTTTCTGTGCTGGAAGACTCCTAAGTTCTTCCTGCAGGCACGTCAAATAAGAAATTTTCAACAGAAATTAACGTAATTAATTAGAGTAAAAATGTGCTTTGTATGAGAAGCTGATTATTGTTGTGCTGGGGCTTGGGCCAGTTGCTAAAAACTGAGTGACCAAATTGTCTTCAAGTGTAGTGGTGACCTCTGCCCTAAAGCTTGAAGTGTGCAGCCAAATGACTTGTGTTGAGTTATAAGTTGTGCTAAGATGCAAGGCATCTTAAAGCATTAATCTTTTTCTTTCAGGAGGACTTGTTGAGCTTTCTGTGCTTGTTGCAGGTTATGGTAAGAATCGTTTGGGGCGCAGAAAGAAGATAGCAGGGAAGAAGCGTTCTTATGGAGTCAAAACTGGCCTGGCAGCCAAGAAAGCTGTGGGTTCACACAAAGGAATCAGTCCTCTGAACAGACAGCCACTGAGTGAGAAGGTAATTAATGCAACCCTGGTGATTCGTGTCAGAACAGGTTAAAAAAATGAAACATGAGTGCTTCAGAACAGGACTACCAAAATATAAAATGGAGACAAATGGTACAAGCTTTTCTCAAACTGGGAATGTGTTAGCTGAGTTCTTGTTTGTTTTGAGTGGGCTGGATAACAACTAGGTGTGAAAACAGTTTCTAACACTTAATTGGGTTGCAAGTCATGAGAGTTGAAGTACAGAAGTATATTCTGTGTGAACATATGTCTGAATTACTGTATTTTTACAAGGAAGATTGCTTTTCTTAGAGACTAACAATTCAGCAACCTGCAGGTGCTAAGCATGTGCTGTTAACAAAAATGAAAGTTTTTGCAGAATACTAGAACTCCATCAATAGGGTCCCTTGTCTGCACTGTTCCAGTGTATTGTTGCCTGCTTCATCTCATTCAGGATTGTAGAATGGGGATTGCCTTTGGATTTATGAAGAAGACTAATTTTAAGACATGGATTAAGACTAAGCATGGATTTTTGTCAGTTTAGGGAGATATGATAATGAAAAAAAATGACTGCTAAGGTCTGATGCTTTTTGTTTTCTCCTGAGGATGTGGAGAATATAGAATTCATGAAATGATAAGAAGGTATTTTCAAATTACACTAGATTGTGAAAAGTAGGCAAAACCACGTGTATTCTAATCACAGTCTGTAAATGGAAACTGAAAGGAACTGTTTGTGTACATGCAGTATACATAATGCTGTATATGTTTATTGTCTTTTAAGAATGCACAGCGGAATTACCAGGTCTTGAAAAGGAAAACAAACCTGCAGAGACAATCTGAAGTGCAGAGAAAACAAGCTCCTGCCCTCAGGAGGCCTCCCCTGCTAAATAGGAGGTAAAATACCAAGCCTGCTTTCTGAACACTACTTGGCAACTTTGCATAGTGAATCTTGTTTGACAGGACTGAGGCTAAGAGAAGACAGTAGGTACTGGCAGTAGCAATATGGTCAAGACTCCCTTGTGTGTGAAGTTCTACGAATCTGGAAGCCAAGAATGTGACAAACATGGTCTCGATACAAAGCCAGATGTTTGTTATGATGTAGAGCACTCAGAAGTACCTCTATTTGTAAGCACCTGGTATTCTGCCTTCAGTTAAATCACAGGCAGCCTTTATTTGAGCAGCCTGATCTTGTGGAAGGTGTCCCTGTCCATGACAGGAAGGTTGAATCTAGAGGATCTTTAACAGTCCTTCCAACCCAAACCATTCTGTGTTTTATGATTCTATATGGAAATGGCTGCTGTGGATTTTGATATCTCAGAAGTGTCAGCCATGGTTTAGTGAACTTTCTAAACACCTTTGTGGAAACTGGTGCCATCTGCAGCTTCAGGGAAGCCATTGCATGTTTTGTTTGTGCTGGAATTAACATGTTAAAAACTGCAACTGAAATGATCTCCATGATAAAGGGTTTCACTATTTGACTATATCGTAAAAACTGTAAACAAACTTCATTTGTACATAGCAATTTCAATTTTTATTTCATCTAATATTTATAAATAGAATATTCATAAATATTATATTTATAGTTATTCTAGATATTTATATAATATATAAATATAAATTTTTATTTATAAGAATAAATATTCATAACAATATTTAAAGTTCTGGAGGCTACTGAGCAAAGTGAAAAGCAGAACTAATTACCATATTGTCCTGTGATGTATGAACATTAGGCCTCTATGTACCAGCAGTGATTTCACCATTTATGAGTAATGTGTTTCATTCCTAGTGGATGATGAGCTTAACCCAACTGAAGCATTGAGCCTTGAAGAGTCAGTGCTACAGATTTCCTTATAGATGCTTTGGGCACTTTTTTGACTTCCATAGTAGTCTCTCTAAGGTGTTCCCTGTGGAGCCTTTTATAACTATATTTTTTAATAAATATTACAGGAATAACTTGCCATCCACTTTTGTCAGAATTGGAAACAAACTCAATCAGCAGAAAGATACCCGTCAAGCAACTTTCCTGTTTAGAAGGGGCCTGAAGGTAACACAAATTTTGAAAAGAACAAGGCAGTTGGGCCACAGGTTTTAAGCTAACCTGTAACACTGATAGTCATGAATTAACTTCAAATATCAGATCTGAGCAGAAACTTTAGGTGCACTGGGAAATAGCTACAGGTTCTTCTGGGGAAGTGCACTCATTCTCTTTAGTTACTGTAATCTATTGAGTCTTGCTTCACATTCCAGTTTAATTGAGCAATTCTGAGGGCATGGAACTTGTCAGTGTTTGAGGGTAATTGCAAGGTAATAATTTTTCATTTTAAAAGTTAATGTTAGCACTGTCCAGCTTTCAGAAGTTGCCTTCAGGTGAATAATAGAGCAGAAACACATTTTAGAATCTGATTATGGTTTGCTTTGCTTTGATTTTTTAGTTATTTTGGGGTTGTTTATTTCAGTTATTTTAGTTACTTAAGGATTTCTTAGTTACTTTTAGTAGGATGAAGAGCTTAGAGAGTGCACAGTGAATGAAGAGTGGTGGTTTTGGTTTTTATTTGTGCCCTCATTCTACATCTACCATAGCTGTGACTGTAAGTAGCTGTCCTTCCAGATGGATTGCAAAATTACAGACAGGATCAGAAGCTAGACAGACTTTACTTGCTTGTGTAGTAACATTTTGATGTATCTTAGGCTGACATAGTCCTCCAAAATGTTGCTATTGCTCTGTTGGCAGCTTCGTTTAAATAATTTTATGTTCTTAAAATAATTTCTTTGAAACGTCTTACGGAGGTAATAGGACTCTTATCTTTGAAATCTCTCTGAAAGTACAACCCTGTTTGTGCAGAGTGTACAGTTTTAAATTTCTGGTTTTGCACTTCCGCGTTTCCAGCTTCTGCAATAGGAATTGAAACACTATTCAAATCTGGTGTCTGTATTTATGTGTTTTCAGGTGCAGGCCCAAGTACAGTCAGCAGATGATCTTGATAATCAGACAGTAAAGAGAACTCGTCAGTAAGTATCTAATTTGGAAAATTTCAGTTTTGTAACACATAAGATTCTCATTTTAGCTCAGACTTCCTGGCTATGATAATAGAAGGGGGGTGGATTTTTTTCCCGCTCTAAGCGCATCAACTAGAGTGACAGTGATCCTCCCCCTATTCTCAGTTATTTCCTAAATTAACTTCTAATTTATCCAGGAGGAGTTGGTTTGCATAAGATATTGGTAGGAATGAGGGGGAAGGTGGTAAGAGGATCAGACTAATCTCTAGCCCTCATGCATACTGCATAGACTGGAAGAAAAAGTCAAATGACAGTGTTCTCCTGAGCTCTTGTTGTAATTTTCCTTTTATTTAATATGGATATAAGCTTGTGAAGCAGTTTAGAAATGAAAAAGGCAGAGCCAAATGAGGCCACTCGACTCTTCCCATATCATTCTCTGCCTGCTGGGCTCTTTGCAGGGTGTTTCTTGGGAACACAGCAGGCTGAGGAAAGCAGCAGGTGCCACAGAGTGCAGTCTGTCACCTCTTGAATTTGCTCTGTTGGCCATTTTGGCCCCACCTGTGGCAAGGAAACTGAATGTTTTAAAAAAGTGAACTCTTGGGTCAGTGCTGTAGTTCTGGTGCATTCCACAGCATGTGATTTAGTGCTCTCCTGAATAGGTGTGGGTAATGCAAAAGGTACAAGAATCAGTAGCCAAGTTTCTTGTAGCTGCATGTGGTCTTTTTACTGGCCAGAATTCTGAAACCTTTCACATTCTTTGCTGGCCAATATTTTGGACATACCTTTAAAGATACTGCGACTGAAATCGCTGCACAATTTTTGTAAGTGATTTTTGTGTTTTCAAACTAGATGGCGAACCTCTAGCACAAGTGGAGGGATCCTTACTGTGTCTATTGACAACCCAGGAGCAATCATAAGCCCAATGTGAGTTTTCAAATAAGTTCTGGAATGTTCTGAACATAAATGAAATTGCTGCTTTGAATCATTTAGTACATTCCTTGCAAGTCGTGTTTCAGGTGACCTCACAGTCACAGCTTCTTGTGAAAGCTGCTAAGTCTGGCCCCTTTCTGAGTATTTTTGAGCAGTGTTTGAATATCACAGCTGGATCTTACACATCACCTCCCAGTTAGGAGTTTGATGTGTATAGAGTGGAAGAGTGGTGGGCTGGTAGATTTTCACCTTGTCTGTCCCTTCCAAATCAGGCCATTTCACAGCTGTTTTCTGCCTCTGAGTGGAAGTGAATGAGCACCTACTTGATGAATGATGGTAGCAGTTCCTCACTGATTCATAAAAATACTGCTGGACTTGTGCTTAAAGAGAGTGTTGTGTTTGGGAAGTTGATGGTACTGTTGTTTAGAGGTGATATATTTTTTAAATGTCTTGAGTAGCATTTCCTTGGTAGCATTTTATCAATAAGGAATACTGTACCAATTTTTATTTTTTGTATTTATAGGATTAATTAACCACAAATTACACATTTGTCAGTAGAATTGCAGATAAAAAATAAGATGGTTTCCTGCCGGGATCTTCCTGTCTGATAACAATAACAAATAGTACCTTTTTTAGTTCAGCCTGACTTATCTTGTTGAATTTGTGCCCTCCAGCTCTTTAGCCAGCCTGATCAAATAGTTTGATGAAAAATTCATACTTCTGAGAGCCTTAAGTCTTGCATAAAACACATGTTCATCATGTCCTTTGTAACATTCTTCTTCTACAGTTCCCAGAAATTACGATTAACTCGTAGTCCTGTTCCACCGTTTCTGATGAAGAGGGACCAATCTGAAGAGAAGAAGATTCCAAAAGGGGTTCCATTGCAGTTTGATATAAATAGTGTTGGCAAACAGGTAAATGCAATTTTCCTCTCATAACTGTGGAAGTAGTTTCATGACCAGTAAAAGCCAGTGAGGCACTTTCCTCCTAGATTCACAAGTGACAGAAAGAGAGAACTAGTGACTACTTCTTGTTTCCACTTCCAGTCTTTCCGCTAACTCACTGTATAACTTCAAGCAAGTAGCTGAACTCACTGTTCCTGTTCTTCTAGTTCATGCCCTGCATGCCCACATGATTTAAATGGGATTTAAAATGTTGAATATTTCTAAAAGGCTTCTGGTGTTCCTGCTGTACTTGCATCGGCAACTGTGAATAATTCAGGGATGAGCTGCTTTCAGCTGTGTGACCTACTTGGAACCCTGTCAGCCAAATTTATAAGGCAACTTTAGCTCTCCATCTAGGAAAAAAAATAATAATGTGATCATGTAAAGGCTTGAAAGGTGGGCAATTTTTCACAAGTTTCATGAAGACAGGTGATTTGGTACAGAAATCCTAATGCTGTCATTGAAGGAATTCTTACAGGGTGACAGAGTTGGCTGCTGTTCTTGTAATCAGCTCCTTAGTGCCAGCTGTAGAAAACTGCATGGAAGTCAAGGCATTGATCTGTATTTGTTCCACCCAGGAATAAGAACTGCTTCAAAAATACTCTACTACTGTAGTGTAAAATTTATCAAACTTCTTGATTAGACTCCAGCCTGCTCCCTTAGTTGAGTAAACTGGAAAGCAGCCTGCATTAAAATGGTGAACATGTTGTATTTGTTAAAGTTGCATAGAATCTGTGTGGTGAAATGTGTACTGAAATTTCCATTTTTCTGTCTGTCCTCAGTTGAACTTAAAATATTTTGAGTAGGCTTTGAGTATTGACATTATGTACCTTGTGCTCTTAATGAATTCTGAAAATGCAAACTCTTGATGTGTCCAATCTGATTTTTAAATGGTGTGGGAAGTGACAAAAAATCCAAGTGAGGAAATTAAAGAGTCAAGTGATGATACAGACAGAAGGAAAGAGTATTCTGTCTCCATCACTTTGATTAAATTAACCCAACACCTTTAAAGTTTTGGTTAAATTACTTTATTTTTCAGACAGGGATGACATTGAATGAACGATTTGGGATCCTGAAGGAGCAGAGGACAGCACTGTCTCAGAACAAAGGAAGCCGTTTTGTAACAGTGGGCTAACCTGGCAGATGGACTTGGGCATTGAACCCACCTACCTAAAACCCTGAGATAAAAGTGGGCAGAAGAATACAGCATATGTCACAAGAATTCTCCAGACATCTTGTTAAGATGGTGGCAGAGCTATCTCTATTACTTTTACTTGGAATGGTAAAAGACTTGATACCCCGAGAGAGAAAAAGTGGAGTGAAACTGATCCAACATAGTGACACCATCACCTGGTTGGAAAAGATTCTGTAGCCCAGCTGAGTTCTTTGACCCCTCTGTTATGGTAAAGATTGTTTAAGTGTTTAATTACAAACCCCATTTTAGGGTTTTTTAGGGACTGCCTTTGAGCTCTCTTTCAGACTCCAGTTTAGCACAGAGCCTCAGTCCATGGATACTTTGGTAGCAATGTAGCGGTATTTTTCATGGGAGCATTGGTTCTGTACTTCTTTGTGCTTTTAAAGTTCCATATTTTTCCTTTCTTGAAAACTGTTTTGCATCCTCACATTCACAAATAAAGCTGTTAGCTGAGACCCAAAACTTGTAACTGGGATGGAGACTATTCTACTCTTATCCTTAAAAGTGGTCCAGATCATATACCATATTGGAGGAATACTGCAGAGGCAGTGTGAGAGTCCTCTATATTCCAAATAGCTCAACTGCATCATCCTTCTCTGTCTCCTTTCCTTCTTGAACTTTTAATTTTTTTTTCTTTTTGGAAGGTTTTTTACAAACTTAATGCAATAATTTCATGAATAATACAACAGGAAAAAATAATAGCAATTCACAAGGAAGTCATCAGTACGGTAGAGTTTCTTACCCTCCCAGATACAGGATTCTCATTCTGCATACTTTGCCCCAGAGGGTTTTCTCTAACTCTTAAAAGTAGCTGGAGGCAAGCAATCTCATGGCACTTGTTTGTTTGTACCAAAGAGAGGTAAGATGTGAAACTGATCCAAAGTGGTAAGACATCTAGAAATTGAAACTGAGGAATGTTGCTGGAGAAAAGCCCTCATTTTGCCAGCACATGTAAGGTGTTAGCAGGAACATGTAGCCACCTGCTTTAAGCATAGCTCTGTGCATCAGAATCTGCAGGACAGTAACAACTGGGGCATCCTCAATATATATTTATATAATCCCTAAAACTGAGGCACCTCTTCAGAATTGCTTTGAGACCAGGCACTGATGATCTTGACACTGCTCTTTGGTGAGGAGGGTTAGGTACAGTCAGGTAGAAGAGTGGCTGGCTTGCTGCATCCGGGAATGTTTATGGTGTTTGAAGCAGGTTTAACTCATTTTCACATTCTTGAAGAATTTACATTTGAATGGAGTTGAAGTTTTCTTGCATTTTTATCTCATATTCCAAGTTAACTTGCATATACTGGCAACTTCAACCTTGAAGAGCACTTGACAGCAGAAGGGCTTTTCATTTTTTTTGTATAGTTTTGAAGTCAAAATGCACTCTGATGCTAAATAGGACTTAAACCCATATTTTCAATGTTGAAAAATATACCTTAGCAGAAGTAAACTAAATGTAATGGTGTTAAGGTTTCTTTCTTAATGACTAGTAGGAATTATTTTTTTTAATGAATGTCCCACTGTTAAAATTTAAGTAGGTAAAGTGTAGTCAGTCATCCTGTTTCAGTGTATACATTTTCCATGTGCCAGGATGCAACAAAAAAATTCTTTTGCATCAGCCTAGATGCAAAACATTGATGCAGTGCATCAAAAATGCTAATTTGTATTTAATGAGAAGATGCTTTACACTGTACCTTTTGGTATTTTTTGGAGAAGTTACTACATTTGATCTATTCTGAAGCTGTTAATTTTTTTTTTAATAAAAAGTTACAGGTTTCATATTGTCTTGTTCCTGTTATAACCACCTGGGCAATATACTGGTTATGTGAATTTTCTGATAGCCTGCAAGGGGTTCTTACTGATCAAATTATTAGTAAATATTCTGAAAAACACAGCAGAAAACAACCTAACTTAAAAGGGGACTCAGACTCCTTGCTCAGCTTTATACACTGACAAGGGAGCACTTCTTGGAGTATTACTGTAGAGGCTCACTTGTATTTAAATGTGTCAGCTATTAATTAATATTTCAGTAGTACTGCCTAATTCAGTGGTTTGGTGTGGTGAGAGTACCAGATGTGTCAGCCTAAGCACCGATTGTTGCTGGGACATGTCTTGATGGCAAGAAATGCTGTCATCAACGCCTTGTGGGAGTGCTGTGCCAGCAGGAGGCACAAAGCAGTGGAAATGCTGCTGTTAATTGTCAGTGCAGGGCAAAATACTGCCTGTAAATATATTTGATAATGCGTTAAATATTGTTATTGTCTTGTTACTTGATTATTGCATTGCCTTTGTTCTTCATTATCAGCTCAGGTGTGTTGGCTGCAGCATCAGGTGGGTTCAGTGGAAGCAGCTGGGCAAGATGGCATTTATTAAGATGTCGCAAAGGGTGTGGCCTTTTAATGTCATCAATCCTTTAGTTAAAAAACGTGAAGCAGTTGTTACATTTCCTACGTAGCAGAGATCTGTGCGCTCTATCCTTGTTTTGCTGCTGGACCGGACCCGACACCCAGCAGCTGTGAGCGATGCTCACCCACAAACCAACCATGTGACATGGCACGTTGGCGGGAAAAGTATAATTTTTAGCAGTTTCAGCAGGTGCCCAGGTGTGTCCGGGGGCCCCTGGCACCCCGGCTGGCCCGAGGCGGGCGGCAGGACGCGGCCCGAGGCGAGGCCGGCTCCGCTGGGCTCGGGCGGACGCGCTGCCCGCGCGGTCCCGGGGCCGCCGGGCGGCGGCTGCGCATGCGCCCCTGCCGCGCGCTCTGGCATGCGCCGTCCGGCCGGGCTGTGGCGGGGAAATGGCGGCGCCGGAGGGCGGCTCTGCCGCGATGCCCGCGGCTTGTCCCGCTCCGCCCGGTCCCTCGGCTCCCGGCTCCTGGAGCCGCTCCTTGGACCGAGCTCTAGAAGAAGCGGCGGTCAGCGGGACCCTCAGTTTGAGCGGCAGGAAGCTCCGGGACTATCCGCGGGCCAGCGCCGCCAACCACGATCTGAGCGACACCACCCAGGCTGGTGAGGGACAGGGCGTGAGGGGGGCGAGGCAGCGGGGAAGGGGAGCAGGGGCTCTCCGAGAGTGTCTGGGGGTCCAGCTGGACTGGGCTACCACCCAGCCCCCCGCTCAGGACTGAGTCTGAGGTGACCGATTTGCTGTCTCTTCGTTAAATTGAAGCTGGTTTCGCCTCCTTCCTTCGCTCTCCGCCCTTCCTCTCCTCGGCTGAGGCAGGATGGAGGAGCTGTGGCAGGGTTCTTCCTCTGCCCGTCTGATGAGATCTCTCCCATTTCTAGTTTTGTTTTTTTTTCTTTATCTGCTGCAAAATGTTTCTCTTATGGGGAACTGTTTTAAAAAGCATTGTGAGGTTTTTCTCAGTATTGCTGCTTACTGCTGTGGTTTAAGGCAGTCTTGTTCTTGCTCTGATACATCTATACGTCAAGGTATATACGCATATATGTGCACCCTTACAATCTCTCATCTTGTCCTGCTGACACGGGAAACCAGCTTTCCAAGAAGGGCTGTCAGGTGTGTATGTGCCAAAGAAACTATTTATTGTAAGCTCTATAAGCTCTTATGCTTCTATTACTGTAATTTCAAACAGCCATAAGAAGGTATGAAAGATACTATGAATATCATCACAGCCCTTTAATTTTTTCTCCTGTATAACATGGTTTTAAGGATATTAAAGATAATTAATTACTTTACAAGGTATAGTAAGCAATAGGGCTTTTGTCCTCTCTGTTCATTAAAAGTATTCATACAAATAGACTAAAAAATATATACTTTGACTGTAAGTACTTTGATCAGAAGTGAAAACATATTTGTTTTTGCATATTACTGTACTAAATAGAGAGGTGAGACTTGGAAAATGAGAGTTTGTGCAGGATGTAGAAATCTTCTTAATACATGATATAGATCAGATTTAGTTTATTTTGATTGTGCGGTTGTATAAGTGAAGTCAAAGTAACTCTAAAAGGTGCCAGCATGTCATCTGTTTGTAGCTTTGAAATCTAGTCATTTAGACTTTTTAGTATTGAGTTGTAGCTTGAAAGCTTAGAAATAAGCTTCCATCATCACTTTTTTTTTTATGTTACCATGTTTGTTAGTAAGTGTGTTGGTTACAATGTTAGTTAAGTAATTCAAAATGGAACCTTCTTTGAAATTGTCTTGACTTCATATTCTGTCCTGTAGCATCCTACTTATGCAAAAATCTGTTACTAACAAAAGAAGCACTCATGGAAACTCAAGCAAACCTTGAGACAACAGTGGTTTACTTGTCTCAAACATATCTCTACATAGAAAACATTTCTTGTTGGGTTATAAATTTTTGGGGTGTTTTTTGTTTCGTTTGTGAACAACAAGTGCAGTTGCACAATGAATGTGGGGACTAATCTGTAAGCAAATGCAGCATACACATTTGTGAGGAGTTTGGGCTTTTTGTTTATAACACTATTCATTTACTGTACTCTTAAACAATTTGTGGGAATTCTTGTTCCCACCAAGGTTCCCATCTATTGTGATGAATATTTGCATTGTAGTTGTTCAAGAAGCATTAAATGCTAATAAGCAGCAGTGCATGGCATACACTTTTGTGCATTTATCATCACAATGAACCTTGGAAAAAAGCTAGAACTGTTCTTAAGTTGTAAAAAGCAAAGCTTATTGAGTGTGTGTGAGGACACACATTATGTTCAATTTCTCTGTTTTGAAGGCTGCTGTGAATAACTTCATTTTGTGCTTTTTTTTTTTTTTAGCATGGTCTGTTCTGTGGCATTTTTTGTTTTAAATAATGCTTGGCAGAGTTTTGTTCATGGGAGGCTTACAATTCTTTTGTATGGGACTGGCCACAAATAATATGATACAATGCATTTGTGTATTAGGTGTTATAAACACTTAAAGTAAACACTTTAAACAACAGCCCACACTGTAGACTCCCAAGAGCCTTCATTCATGCTGTGCCACAGACTCCAAGCACATGAGGTGCTGCGTGTCTGTGTTTCGTAAAAATGACTGGAATTGCTCCTAAATTACAGATTCAGTTACAAAACTGGCGATGAAACAACGATGTACTATCCTTCCTCCTTGTGTGCCTTAATAGACATCTCTCTAGTGTGAATCATATACTGATACCGCTCAATCCCATTCTTGTAGCAATAAAAGTAACTACACGTCAGTGTAACCACACTGATGCTTACGAGGTGGGAATGAATCACATCCCTCATTAATGTAACTATCCTTCTGGAAAACCAGGATTTCACACTGCCTGAAGCCCCAACAGAGCCACTGGCTTTGCCTGGAAGCTGCTCTCAATGCAGGTGAACCAGCAAAGTGGGTCAGTAGGAACAGGGTGTTAGAGATCAGATGTTTGATCAAGTTTAGTTGGGTGCTCTATGTGGATTTTGAGGTTGATGGTGGGTGATGTCAGCCATAAGGTGCATTTTCAGATGTTAAATCAATGGGAAGATCACGTTTCTTTGTACCTTGTATGGGTTCAGATTGTGGTGCTCAGGCCATAACAGCTCCTAGGTACCATTGTTAACCACTCACTAAACAGTCACCAGAGCAGCAAAACCAGGTCAGGTTTGCTGCACTTGATTTATGAACTCAATACAGTATTTCTTTTAGGTGGAAAAATTAAGTTCCTCATTAATAATTTTCTATAGTCCCTAAACTTTTCACTGGAAAGTAGATTCTCTAGTCATGTCAGAGCCTTGGCTGTTTCTGGGCACTATCTTCCAGATGATGAAAACCCACACATGACTTTTAAAACCTAGATCAATGCTCAAGGTTACTCTTGGAACGGACCATATAACTTCAACAGGTAGTAAAAGCAGTAGTGAGTTTCTAGTTGTTTTGTACTTTGACTCGAATTAAGATCACAGATAAAATCAAATTGAAGATGGAATGGTCTGTGCTGGAAAGCTTTGGCATGGTTTAGCAGGAAGGTAAGTCCCTACAGTGTGTGATGCTAATATTCCTTGTGGCAATAATTAATCTAATGTTCCTATATGTGGGGGATGTGCAAGAAATTCAGTAATAACTTAAGATACTGAAAGAGTATCTCATTACTTTATATTCCTCCCTTACAGCATAATTGAACTTTTAGGAAGTGACTCGGGTTTACAAAGCTCATTGATGATGAAGAATGAGCAAGCTCCTTCATTATCAAATGGAGGACATGCTTTCATACTTTTTCTTTCAATTTTCTTTCATGCTTTCATTTAACATTCATTATCTCTCCTCATTTTATCTAACTTATAACCCACTTGTTCATTCCACTCATGTTCTTGACCATGGGATAGGAAAAGGAAGGGCTATAAACCACCTGAGTGGAACATGAAAGGAAGCACAGTTGCATTTTGCCAGCATTAATGTAGGTTCTGATGTCATTATTTGACAGCTTTCCCCGTGGCCTAAAGCATACATTGAGCAGAAAAGTTATTTGTCAAACCATCCATGACAGCTGTAATTACTTAAACCACTCACTGTCTCCATTTTTAAAGGAGAAGATGGGAATATGTGGGTTTATGCAATAAAAGAAATGTCCGTTGTATGGAAATTGAGTAAGATAATTACATGCAGCTCACTATGTCTTGTTTCTGGAATATATTAGTAGTAAAAAAGAATAGAAGGACTCTGAACAGGAAGAATAAAATGGTCTGCTGTGCCTTTTCAATGGCTGTGCCAGTAAGGCATCTCTGTAGTTTTGTTTTTACTAGCTCTCCATAGAAATGGTAAAATCTGACCATAGTGTCAGTAAAATTTCTATATGCCAAGTGCTTGCATGCATCTAGAAGGACTGCAGTGAGTATGTGAGTATTCTGCAGTAAAGGGTCTCCCTCGTGTTTTTCATTCCTGCTAGAAGTTCAGTTGATACTGCCTAATGAAATGTGAAATGGCTTGAGAAGCACAGCATGGCTGAGATAGCAGTGGCCCTGTTACCCAAACATCTGTTCTTAAAGCCACAACAGCACAGTCAAAACCAGCCTAAAAGTGTTTTGTTTTTTTTAATCTCTTTGGGTTTACTGCATTTTCAATGTAAACTTATAGTGATCTTTAAGGTAACTTGGAAAGAATTGGTATTATTGTTTGTTCAAACCTCGGACTATTTGTCAGCAGAGTTTACAGTTTTGATACTTAGATTATCTAAAGTTTCAGTATTAAAACCCAAAACCTAATATGTCAGTAGGGTTGTTCAGAGTCTTATGATTGCATTTGTGTCCTTGTCTCTACCCTTACCAAAACCCAAAGAGAAATGCCCTGTCTATAGGTACTAGTAGCTGTAGGAGTGAGAAGGGGAGACGATCACAACCATTCTCCTGAGTTTGGACAGTAATCTAGCTTGTTCCATTCAGCTGCATTTTTTTGGTCTTAGCTCCTACTTCTGTCAGTCCTTGTTTAATTTGATTATTGCTCCCTTTTTCTTTGTTCTTGTTGTGTTTCTGTTTTTGGGAAGTCTTGATCTCGTGTGGTCTGTGTATAAATATTGGCAAATCTTGGTCTAATGGAATTGTCTGAGAGTGGTGCTTTGGTAAATAGATAAATTGAGGTCAGGTCAGTTCTCTGGCTTTTTTTTTTTTTTTACCCTGAAAGCATGAAGAGCAGTAGACTGTGGTAGTTTATGGTTCTTTTTTGTTGGATGTTTTGGGTTTGGATGGAGACCTGAGGACTGCAGTAATGCTCAACTGTTCTTGGCACACAGGAAGTCTTTTTGCCTAATGTTTTATGGCAACTGGAAAATGCAATCTGAGCCTGTAGTTTCTAATCCTTGTGGTCATAAAAGCAATACATTACATTCAGAATGCCTTTGTTTAGTGAGTTTATCTTTTAAAACAAACAATAAAGTCCCACCATCAAATTTTACTACCAGTGAGCTCTTGAAAGTAGTGTTCAGTGCTGTTGCATGTGTTTCTAGTTACTTCCCTAGTCTCCACTTCCTTGGCTCTATCATTATCAGATTTAATTTTTTTTAATACTGTCCTGTCTGTATATGCTCTTGTAGTTATATTTTTGGAGATAACTATAACTACATAAAAAATAAAGAGGGTTGGGATACATAGTTGAATATATTGAGCCCTGCAGTCATATGAAGGACAAATTAGATATTAAGGAAAAAAGGAAATGTCTGTGTTACTTTCATGGTGTTTCTGGCCCTGTTCTCCAATGGTTGTACCTGTGCTTGGAGGTAGAAAATTTATCCTGGTAAATACTCCTCGAAAACCATCATAAATACACAGCCTAATGTGATCCAAGTTCTATGCTGATGCCAAAAGGGGAAGTTCTGTCTTCATCTCCTGCTATGCAGTCAACACCACCAATCCTAGTGCCTTTCAGCAAGCTGTTTCATACTCATGTGGCTGAAAATCAGCCAGTAACTTGTATCAAATCTCTGGACAGCTCGCTAGGTTTTCAGGTGCACGTGAATGCCAGCAGATAGAAAGGATGGAAGCAGTGCATGGATAATGAGAATGAGAGGGTCTGTTTTGGCAGATGTGTAAGCTTAAAATGACTTGTGCCAATTGTGAAATCACACCTTAACTCTGTTTTGTAACCTTTTACCACTGACCTGTTGTAAATTTGGTAATCATTTTCTGTCAAACAGTGTGCTGGCCTTTGACTCAGTGAGCGTAAAAATTTTTTTATTCTACAGTATGGCTTGTAGAATTGAATTCCATTCAGTGAAACTTTACTGCTGATAGGTTTGGCTCTCGTGCATTCATTTGGCAAAATACATTATTTTATGTAAGTAGTTTTAGTAATTTGATGCAGTAGATGTAATTAGTTTTTTCAGTAGAAGAACCAGCAGTAAAGAATTAGTAACAGCAAACACTGCAAATTATGTAGCATGTGTTAAAAATAATGCTACTTAGTAGCTAACAAAAATGCTATAACTCAATTCAAGAGTTCTTCTCTCTCTGTAATAACTAATCAGGCTTGGATCTCATGGTTTCTGATGTTGGCCAAACAGCTTGAATGAATTGCAGTTGTGTATTCATCTGAAGCCATGGGCTGTGCAGGGTGTTTTCTTCATCTGCTGTGTCCCTCTCTCCAAAGTGGAGGGGTGGAAATCCATTCATATTAGAAATGTCTTGTGGTTAGTTTTATCAGCGCATCAGAGTTACAAGTATTGCCTTAATTCTCTGAACTTAAAGAAGATGCAAAGGGTACAACATTGTGATCTTTTCTTTATAGGACTGTTGTGCCAAAGTACTGCTGTATGTGTGCAGGAAGAGGGTTTAATGTTTCCGCTTGAAGTCCCCGAAACTGTCCCAATAGTCCTTGACTTCAGCCTCACTTACAGTTCTGCACTACAAACTGCTGCTTCCACTGACAGTCTGTGTGTCTTTCTGGAGCGAGGAATCTTTGTTCTCTTCTAGCTCATAATGTTAGTGATTTAAAAATTAAAGTATTTACACTCATAGCCTTCTCTCAATGAGCTTCAGGTGCTTCAGAATGAGAATGTGCCAAGACCCCCCAACTTTCTATACAGCCCAGGTGTTGGCTGCTGGAGCGTTTGGTTTGTAACCGTAATGTGCTCTGTGCAGAGGGCAGGAGGATTAGGGAGCATCTATTCAGTTCCACCCACCACTCTCACATTGTTCAGTGACCCATGTGAATTTTAGTCTCTTTATTCACCTTATTGTTGAAACTTAGCTTTGAATATAGAAACGTGTTATTGTTTCCTTGGGCTTTTGGATAGTGCTCCAGACTGTTGAAAAGTTTTCAAACACTATTTTTCATGTAATCTTTGTGTAGTGAAGCATGATAATGTACTGTAATGGTACAAAGTTTGAAAGCATCTGCTGATTTGGGGTATCAGAATTTAAAATACTTAGTGCCTGAACTTACAGGCATTATTTTTAAATGTAGCTTTTAATAACTGTTCAAAAATACTGGGTATCAAGCCCAACAACTAGAAAAAATGTGATTTATTACTATATTTTTGAAAGATTAGTTTTTTAGATTAGACTACTTAGTTTAATACAAGTAGTATTATGAAGGAAATAAATGGCACTGACAGTATGCAATCTATTTTTCTAAAACAGTGTTCACTACTTTCAGGTTAACCAACCCTTTTTTTTTGTGTAATTCCCTGGGTTTTTTTCGTAATGATTTTTCAACAACATTCTCTTTTATAAGACTTTGACTGTGATCAGTCCTGATTCTTACAGTAATTTCATCATGTCTGAAAAAGTCTGTTTGAACAGAAAACTTTTGAAGAAGAATGAAAAGTGGTGTGTGGTTTTTAATTTAAGCCATGTGAACCGTAGATATGCACAGGAAACAAGCAATTGAAGTGCTGTGGGCACCTCTGATGACAGACTTTATCGTCCTTGTGCTTGATTTAGCAGTGTTATGTAAGTTTTTAACTGAGTTTTCTCTTTACAAAATACCAGTGTGTTTTCTGGGTTGCTTTCCTGATGCTGAATTCTAAATTCAGGCTGAATTTTAGTCAGAGATGCAGTCTCAGTTTTCTAGAATGGTTAAATGGACTAAAGCTGTCATCTGTGTGACTCATCAGGACAGTTCAAACCTTTACTCTTCTCTTACGTGAGCCAGCAAGATAGCAGGAGGTTGTTCCCTGGAAACTGATTGTAGGGTGGGATGCTGTACTTCGAAGTTGTATAGATGTTTGAGGGCAGAGGTGATGGTTTGAGCAGATCTTAGGTTCTGTGTTTGGGTGTTCTGGAAGTGATTATGCTCTACCAGATGATTATGTTCTACACAGGTTCCTCCCTGTGTTTGTCACATGTCTTGTTTCCAGCAGTGTTTGTTATCTCAATTCTGTCTCTTATTGCCCACATTTTTTCATCATCTCCTTTATCCCAACTTCCATGTCTTAACACTTTCATCTTTTCCTGTTAACCTTGCCTGGTCTCAAATGCCTCTCTCATCACCAACTCCAGTCTTATCATCCAAGTTGTCAGCATGATAAAATGATGAACGAATACCTTTTAAAGCCAAAGAGAAAAATAATTTTGGGATGCTGATGAGACAAGTAATAATTTGAACGAGCTTAATTCATGATTACTATTAGTTATGGTCACATATATTACCCTTTAGTTCCGTCATAGACCAGGGCTTCTACTGGTCTTTGAGCCGGTGTCAGTCACACTGTTGTCAGGGACTGAGAGTCACTGAGCACAGTAACAGCAGGACAATTGGGAGCTTGTCATTACATTGGTCCCAAGCTTAGCTGTGGAATAAATGTTTTTGTAGAGGTCCACGACTGAATGTGGTTATGAGCCATAAAATATCTGCTATTTCCTTTCATTCTGCTGGCTTGCAAAGGACTGTGGAGATTTGTGCTTAGCAAGGTAAAAAAATTATCTTTGGAACCCATCTATGCTAAAACAGCAGGTCAGCCACTGGAGCTGTAAACTTACTGCAAATATTCAGATGTTAAATGTTTCATGGCTCTGTTCTGCTGGGTGCAAATTGTGTCACATCATTCAGGGATGGTTGTGTGTCAGAAGATAGTTATAATTACCATTATAAGTTAATATGGAAATCCCAGGAGCTTCCCTGTTGGTAACAGTCATCAAACCTTCATTGGTGACTAGCTCAGAACTAGTGTTAAGTTTTGAGCATGAAGGAAATCGTGCGCGCGCACACACATGCATTTCTAGTGCTTGTGATTTGGCTGTGAATTATGTAACTGAGTAATGCAGATGTGATACTTTAAACATCTGCCATCTCTGCTTTCACAAGTACAGTGAAATGAGAAATGCATCTGTTAGGTTCTTTTATCAACATTACTGCACTGCAGTTTCTGTTCACAGCCCCTGTATTGCCCTGTAGTGGTTAAGAAATAAGTCTTAAATTGGAAATTAAGTGGAAATTTGACTTGAAAAACATGATGTCAGCTTGAAACCAGACTGCTTAAGTAGCTTTCAACGTATAAATAAAAAGAGATACTATTCAGTTCATATTCCATTCACCTAAAACACATTTTTCCTCTTTGGATACATAAAACAAAAGGCAAAAATACAGATTTTCATCAACAATGCAGTTGTTGCCCCAGTGCTGCCAGATTTGCAGTATATAAATGTAAAAAAAAAAAAAAAAGTTTTAATAGTGATTGTTATTGTTTCTAATTAGATTTTCAGACAGAAATATGATTTTTTTAAAAAAAAACTAGCTTCGGCAGTATCCTTGCCATATGATACAGTTCTTTTCAATTCTTAACCATGCTAAAGTGTTATAAATAGAAATACAAGGGATTTTAGAAGCATACATTGCAAACTGTATGAGCAGAATCTGGGATAACTCAAATGAGGTGTTCTCTTTGTTTTGGGGAAGGGGTTTCCTCTTCTAATGAATGTCTACAGCACATGTCTTGGGGCTTTCTCAGTATTAGTGATATGTGTCTGGTACCTGACTATTGTTAGTGATAACAGAAGCAAACAAACAGGCCTGAGTAGAATCCTGAGATTTTCTGTTTTCCCATCTGTGAGCAGGCTGCCACTTCACCCTTGGGGGAAGCACTTTATTCTTCTGTTTTCCTCAGCTGGGAGTGTTTCAATCTGCTGAACACTGGTGTCTGGTTTTTAATCCTATTAGAAGAAAGTGTGTTCATGCTTATAGTATGTCTAGATTTGCCTGTTCTATTTCCATTCTGGTTTGGACCATAAAGAAATCCTCCTATAACAGCATTTCCTAGCTCTGTGTGTTGCTTTCTCTATTTTGTGTGGCATGTTCTGCTTCCTTCCTGTGTGGACCACAACACATCCCTATGTCAGAGGCATTTAGAGAAGACCTTGTTTGGTGTATTGTTTTACTTCTCAGACAAAAGCATATAATTTTAAAGCTGGAAAATGCAGTTTGTGCTCCATGAAGAGGAGGAAAAAAGAAATTATAAGCCATCCATCTAATGTGGGGGACTTTTTTAATCTCATTTCAAGTTTTATATCGGATATAAGTGAATTCATTGAAACAGGTTTTTCATATGCCTTGCTATTTTATTTCCATTTGAAGTTATGTGACTACATTACGTAATATCATAAAGTAGCACATTGTGCAGAAGAGTCATTCTGGGTGTAATGTTGGTCTTAATTTTTTCAGGTGATGTCAAACTCCAATGGCAAACTCCTTACCAAATTTTTTCTCAGTTTATAGCAACTTGTCTTATGATCTTGCCACTCTTGTTATCCTAGTCTGCATCAGTGAAATGGAGTACTATTTCTTTTTACTTTTCTTATTTCTTTACTCTATTCCTTGTCAGTTGTTTCTTCCTTGGCTGTAGGTGCTGTTTAAATAAAAAAATCTTGTTAAATACTATCATAAGAAATACACACTAAAATAGTTTTATTTTCAAATATAGTTTGTGGTGAGACTTTTCACAACTTTCTCATTCTTTCATTATAATGGCCAGGGAGTTTTATTTTACTTCTGTTAGAGGTAGAGATGCGTTTCTTCATCATATTGTGCTTACAGTAATGAACTCAATATTACTTTCAGTGCAAGAGAAATCCTCTGTACTGCCACTACTGTTAGTGCTTTATCACAATTTTTTTTTTATATAACTTCAAATATCCTGCTTGACTCACAATTTCCTACTCATTTCTTTTTTTCTTTTTCTTTTGCTGATCACTTCCATATTTATACTGAAGTTAGATGAATCTTTTAATACTGTGCCATTTTTATGATGTTCAAATATTGCATATCAGGGCCAATTATTTTCAATGTATAATCAGCCCTTCCAGTTTGCTGTGTGTGGTTCAATGGCTTATTTGCTATGCAGTGAATATCCAATCTGTGATTTCAAGACTCTGAAGTTTTCCAGTACCCTTGCTGCATCAAAGTCCTTTTCTTTTATCTCCTCACAGCTTATGCAGACATCAGGAAGTTGTTAAAGCTAAATTATTTCCAATAAATCTATTGACTAAAATTCAGGGAATGATTTTTGTACTGGGACTATTTTCTGTTGTTGTTGGATTTCTTTGGGATTTTTTTGCAGTCTCTGACTATTAATTTGCCTCCTTTTCACCAAAGTTGGAGGCTGTAGAGCCTCTTTCTACACAAGCCTGTTATCCTAATGAGCTTTTGGGAACGGTAAGTGGATTGAATAAATATCAAATGTATGTTTTAACAATACTCATAGTTTTTGATAGGAAAAAATAATAGATGGATCCAGAGGTTCATGCATGGACTTACAATCTGCCAATAGTTTTAGCTCCATTTTCAAAGCTTTCTTTATGTGTTTTTCTTTAAATTGATGTTTTTAAAAGTTGATTTTTTTTTTTAGTTGGGTAATTCCTTTTGTGCCTGAAGGAGCTTTATCTAAGGGGCTGGGGGGATGAGTTCATTTACTGCACACTTCCCCTCACTGTTAGCTTTGTGAAGCAGTCTTGGAAAATGAAACCCTGCTCTGCTGGAACTCAGTCAAGTATTTCAGGAGCAGCGGGCAGAAGGCAGTGTCGTGTTGCCGAGGAGCAGTGAATGCTCTCACACATCTCGAGTGTCGTGCCTGTGGCCCTGTGTTAGCAGGGGTGAGGCAGTTTCTCTGTAACTTGGAGATTTTTCCACTTGAAATTCTTACATGCTTTCAAATGAACACTTTTTAAATTACAGTTTTATATACATGTACAGCTAAAAATACCAGCAGTTGAAATAGTCATTATGAAATGGAATAATAGAGATCTCTGGAAGTGGAATTCTCATCGTTGTTGTGCTGCGTGGGCAGTAGCTGTGCAGCTTCTCTTCTGTGGTGCAGTGTTTGTCAAGAATTTTCCCAGTAGGGCAAAAAGCTTTCATTTTCATCTGTTTGCCCTGAGCTGGTATAGATAAAAGTTGTCACATGCAGAAAACTGTTTAACTGGAGGAGCTGGAGGGATAGAACCAACCAACCAAAAATTTTCAAAGTGACTACTGCAGTTTGAGATTAATTCTCATCACGGCTTAAGAGCAATGTTTGCTGTTAAACCTCAACTTAAGCATTTCCCTGAAGAGGAGTCAGTTTGGTTTGGATTTGAAAAAAAAATTTAAAAAATTATTGTGGTCAGATGAGTTTGGATTTTGTTTTATAAGATATGTTTGCTTCCAGCATTCATAATGTTAATTTTATTTTGTGGAAAGAAATGCATACAATTCACCTCAAATACTAATTGGAGAATGTAACAATCATTTTGATAGCCTTGCTATTAGTTTTTAGCAAGCTTAGCTTTTTTTTTTTTAAAAAAAAGTGGAGATCTATAAAATGGTGACCACCAGTCCTATAGGCCTTGATCCCCAGTAATGTCTGCATGGTGTATTTTTGACTGAAGGTGACTTTTATGGTTTCCAGATTCAAGATTTATTTCATATTTCAAACATATGTTTTGGCAATTGCTGCCATTTATCTCCTGGTTTGACTGTTCCCTCTGATATAGGATATTTTCCATGCATATCCTATACTGTTGTTTTATTTCTTGACACTAAAATGGCTTGTACTGCACAGATGACTTTGTAAGACTCCAGCTCTCTTTCTAGAATTCTGGCAATAATTGTCCTATTGAAATTGAAACACTGCTTGTGTAAAATGTAACAGGCTTTTTTTGTTAGGGATGATGTCAGCATGAGAGATGGCCTCAAGGAGCCATTAAAAGAACATAGGACTTTTGACTGTTGGACTTTATTGACTTTTCTCCTCAGTAAAATACAGTTCTGCAGAAGACGGATCAGTGTCTGCAGTGGTATGAGAGATATTTGGTGACTTTTTACTGTGCAGACTGATGAAGCTGTATCTGAGTGCTATAAATACAGAGTCACTCTATTAAGAGTGTCAGAGAAATGCAGTAATAACAGGCATAAAATTTTATAGAAATGCTTGCCTTTCTCTGAAAGTAATTGGTCTTTTTATGTGAAATTACTCACTTTGCTTTTTAGGACCTTTGAATTTTCAGTTCTGTTTTGTTTCTAACTCTTCCTTTAAGACATTTTGAAATGTATTCACAGCTAGCATTTTTTTCTTTATTGTCTGTCCATTTGTTGCAGACTTTATTCTATAATTCTATTTAAAATGTTGTGGGAAAAAAGGACTATAGTAATACATTTTGAACTAATTGGTGAAATATGTAGGGGGAATATGCAGAATTAACGTGACAATAAGTAAATAGCAGCTGTTATATTAGCTGAATTAGTTATTAATATTAGTTATAATATGTGAAAATGCTTGTAGATGGAGAATCTTATGTCCAGTATTAAGATGAATTGAATCTTTTAGTAAAATAAATAGATTAATGGTAGAAATAAGAAGTCTTTGTTAGTTGCATTTTGTGTTTCCAGCCCTCCTGACTGACACATTCCTTCTACTTTTATTCCATGCCATGTTGTCCTTCCCCAAGTTACAGTTTACTCACAGAGCCATTAGAATGGCTGAATATATGAGATATTTTACTGATTTACCGAGATGAAAGCCAGGGCAGAACATCCAGCAATGTGACAGTACCACACAAGCTAAGCTTCCTCACTCACAGTCTCTTCAGGTGTGACTCTGATAGCCATGAACAGATTACTGAGGGTCGTTTATCAATGTAGTCAATGTACCTGGGATACCTAAGCTGGGTGTGGAAGGACCACCGTGGACAGTGTAAATGTATTCAAAAGGCACTGCCTTGCAGGGCTTTTCTAGCCTGGCTCAGTCCTTCCTAGAGGCCCTTGACACTTTCTGTCAGCAGCATCTGCTGACACTCTCTGCATTAGATTTTGTATTAACCTGTGGTATTGCTTTGTCCTGGTTATCTGACCCTTCCTTCCCCTCCCTTTTATGAAAAACTGAATTTTGGCTATGGATTTTAAACTACAGACTGTGGTATCTAGCATAGTATCTGAAAGTCTTAGGATGGAATGGAGGAACTAATATTTATCATATTCTTGATTTCCTGCCTTTGTTTTGTGAGAAGCTGTATGTGCAGCATAGTTTCTTGGCAGGAGTCTTTTCTGTTTTTTCATATCTGCTTCTGTGCATTGCCTTTCATTCATACTGCATGCTCTATGTTTTCCATGTAAAATCAGAAAAGAGAGAAATGGGTTTGAGGAGATGATAGTGTGTGTGAAGACCTTGAAGCCCTCTGAGTGCTTACTGACCAGTCTCTGGACCATGAGAAAAATGTGCTACTTTTAACTTGCAGAAGTAAGGAAATGTAAAGTTGCCCCAGAGAGCACAGAGCCTTCTCTCCTCTTGCTGAGAGCAGCTGTCTCCGTGTTCACTGGCTCAGCCCTTGCTCTGGAGGTGGCAGCTTGCACTATATCTTGTACTAAAGTTTGTTTTTGAGTACAACTTATCATGATGTTTGGACAAGCATTAACAACATTAGCAAGCTTTTAATTAAAAACAAGACAAAAAATATGTATTGACTTGACTTTCAAATTCATCATTCCAACTCGAGCCTGCAAAAGAATGTCTTAAACCAAGCTTTTTCTCAGCCCTTTGCCACATTAGTTCCTGTTTCTGCATGACAGCTCAGCTCCCCCCTGCACTACAAACCAGATCAGTAAGAACAAGTTGCTGTAAGTTACAGACTGACGGCGAGGTTAGTTCTGCCCCTGTGGACACGACAAGTTACGCTCAAGTCTTGAGCCATCAGTTGTCTTGAAGTGTTCATGGAAAAGTGAAGAGGTGTCAAGGAATATGAGGAATTGTTTCCTGATTGGGAGAGGCCATATAAGGGGGAGATATGTTGATGTTTTTGGAGGAGTAAGTCCATATAGTGGTATTTATTCTCCGTGGTCCTGAGTGTGAGAACTGAGAAAAGCAGATGTTTTAGATAAAAATAGATGATGAAGAAATACAGAAGAGGTAAATTTTGTTTTTTGTATGCTGGGAAGCAAAGCAGCAAGTCTGAACCATGTAATGATTTTAAATGATTGTGTCGCAGTGAGACACAAAACAAGCTTAGTCTCCTTTGTTTTAGCCAAGATGGTTGCATAATGCTACAAGAAAATTGAATGCTTAAATAATGAAGACTTTGATCTAATTTAATTCAAAGTAATGTCTGCTTAGAAAATCCTGATGAAAGATTTTATTTCAAAAGTTGTTTTCTTACTTCTCCTTTTCTCAACTCTTTGTTAAGGCAAGGCTTCAACTTATTTGTCAAAGTGCTGATAACAGATAATTTAAGGAAATGGTGCTGCCAAAGGAAGCCACTGCCCTCGTATATACACTAGAGAGACAGTTCATGTAAGTCCTCCCCAAGTTAGCTTCAGGCAGAATTTGCAAGAGTAGATTAAACAACTTCAAAAATCATGTGAGCTAACTTGACGGTTTTTCTGCCTGATGTGAATTGGGAAATGCTCACACAAGCATTGCAGAATCAGTAGCTCACAGCAAAGGGCCACTAGGGAGGACCCAGGAGAAGAGATAATTTTAAACCAGTAAAGTCACATCCCAGAGGGTGGGGATCTCCACAGCTTTCAGATATCATTAAACTGTTCTCATTACACTGTATAAAAGGCCAGACATGAGGGTTTCATGTTATGATTTGACTTTTTTGTTGTTGTTTTAGTTTTAAATCAGCAAGGAGTCGTTTTGGGTCAAACCTAAACAGCTTCTTTTAAACCAGTTTTATCAATGAAGGGGTGTGTGCTGCCATACCAGCTTTGTAGGTGTAGTCCAAAGGCTGCTTTCCTTGGAGATAAGTACCGTGTCTGTGATTCTGCATAAAAAAAGCAGAGGGGCTTGCGCTGCAGCTGGACACTGAGGAACTGAGCTTCCCCAATTTAACCAGCTTTGGTGAGCTGGAGACTCCAGTTCATTTACTCAGTGGTAGATCTTTTGCAATGTTGCTTCTCCAGCTTTCCCTTAGTTTAGTTTGTTTGGCTTTAAGTTCTAGAGCTACTTGAAAGAGAGGCGTCATTTTGCTGTTGGTTGTGTGCCAAGTTTAGTGAGGAAAGGCAATGAAATTGCTAGAAGAGAGAAGATTGGGGGGGTTTTCTCTGGGAAGTTGGAAGCAGAGCACATGTAAAAACTTCTTTAACCACAAACCCCATGTGAAGGGGTTAGAATTAATTCCTGTTTTCAGACGTGGATAAACAGTTCCACTTTGCATCATCTCTGCTGTAGCAGTACATGAGTTGCAGTTTGTATTCAGTCTGTAATCTGTCCTGTTGTTTACTGGCCAGTCGCAAGGCCCAGCTGGCAGGTCACCTGACTACCTTCTGCCTCCCCTTTTAAAGCTACTGAAAATCTCGCCCTGCTCATCTTAAAAGTGGTTTCATCTCACTCTGTTTGCTTTGTTCCACTGTGTGCCATCCTTAAAACACCATGGTGTGTACTGAGGTATGTACCATAATGAGCAAAACTTGGGAATAAATCCCTGATCACAGTCCTGTATTTGCTACTCTGAAAAGACCTGTTAGAAGACAGTTAGACCTTATTAGAAGGGTTTGTGAGTTATGGAACAACAAAAAATAAAAGCAGTTTCATGGTTGTTACTAACCAGTTAGTCCAAATCCTAGCTAGTGCCACAGGTCCTGGTCTTACTGTTTGATACTCGTAAAGCCACATTCTTGTCCTCTCCATTGTGTTGATGTTAGAGATTACTCAACTGCAGCGGGAGCTGGATCATGCCTCAGAAGGGCTTTGGTTTTATTCAGGATTTGCTCTCAGTCATGAGACCCAGCTGGCAGTGTGGCTGCACAGTCGGGAGTGCTGGTGCAAGGGAGAGGAGGTAACACAGCCTGTGAGGAGTTGCTCCCTGGGTTCCAGTGGCTGACTTGAAGCCAGGGTCTGCATTGAATAATGAATAAGCAAAAGTTGACGTAGCAGTTTGATCCATTCAGGCTACAGATTTTTCTGCTCTAGAGCCTACTAGAGAAAAAGCAACTGGAGTTGGAATATGAAGAGTTTTCAGTTCTGTGCAGAGCCTGGAGCTTGTCATGCTTGCCTGCTCTCCAGTAACCACACAAGAACAACTATGTAATGGTGTTCTGTAGTTATCACTGTCTGTTTTTTGTTTTCAATAAACAAACATTCGTTGCAAAAGGAAAATGAAATAATTTTGCAGAGGAAGTGGCATTGTATTCCAGGTTGTTACTCTCGTTAGAATGTTTATCCTGTTCTTGCAGTATTCAGGTGGTTCTGCTCCAGCGAGACATCATACTTTCCTTGGAAATGTGCTTTCTTGTCAGTGGTCATACAGCAGCTTACATTAAGGGCAGGATTGTAAAATATGTGTGTGTATTTAGTCAGTGTTTTTTACAGTGACACCTGTGAGGTTTTCATTTATGTGTAAAAGAGAAAGCTAAACTACAGCAAATATGCATTAAAATCATGTGGAGAGAAAAAAGGGAGTTGGTGTTGGAGTGGGAGTGGTGTTTATAATCTTCTGTTTTCCTCTTTGATCCCAGGTCTGATTGAGTTTTCTTATTTAGTGTAATGAAAGTTCTTACAGATCTTTGTATATAGATTTTTCTAGTCTTAAGAGCAAATGGTGAATGTTGCAGAGACTAGGCCAGGTAAGAGAGTTGTACTTGTTTAATTTTTTTTTGGTTTTATGTGATGTGTTTTAACAGAAAAGGGTTGCCAAAATACCCTAGTGTAGTTCAAGTAACTTGGAAGCCAGATTCTACAAATTTCCCGTGTGTGACTGTTCTTAAGATGCTCCTGCGTTAGAAAATAAAAAAGCCAACCAGGTTTCATCTGGTAATCTAGGTGCTGAAGGAAAAGAAAAGGTAAAGGATTTGGCCGTAGTTCTCTCTTCATTAAAATTGCTTCAAGCAAGGGATTTGGGGGAGCTCTTCAGAGAAGTGAGGGTTTTTCTTGTTTTTTAGAAGCTTTGGCAAGAAGCTTTGTTATTTGTATTGAATGTTCCAAAATAAAAACGTAGCCAGAGGAAATAGCATCTGTGAAACCTTGGTTCACACATGTGAAAATTGGCAATGATTTGGCAGTGATTTGAAGCAGGTTTTATAAAGGACAGTTTAGCAACCTTTGTTAAAAGCTACAAACCTTGTCTTCAGCACTCAAGGCAGGAAATCCAGAGGGCCCATTTCAGTGTGATGTGTAATCTTCCATTCGTGTTGCATGTCATGCAGTGAATTCTCAGGTTGGTGGAGCAAGTTTTGGTGGTCACTCTGCGTTCCAGATGTAGCACCACCAAATGAACATTTGGAAGAAACCTTTGCCTTGTTTTCTGGAACTGCAGAAATCACAGCCTGGGCATAGTGCCAAAACCAGCAGGTTGGAGATTCTTGGTTACAAACTGTTAGTTCATGGAAATAGTTAAAGTGCAGTTTAATGCTGCTGGTGCTGCTGCTGAGTAGGAATGTGATCATGCATATCAAGCATGGATCTGCTGAAAGTTGAAATGTGATAAGTGTATCAAGGATGGATCACGTCTGAACCTAATCTTCCCTCGTGAAATGCTGGAAATTGAAACTGGAAATTCTGTATTTCATTACAGGGCTATAAAAATAATCATGGTGAAAAGAGTCTTCATTAAATCTGTTCTGTGGGTATTCTGCCTTGGGCAGTGCAGCTATGATTGGCAGTTTACCTGGGGAAAACACAGAAGGAACAAATGCGTTTTGGTACAGTAAATGCCACCTTAATAGTTTACACAAATGGTATCTTGATGCCTGGGAAAATAATTGGGAAAAGTTCAGGTTTGACAGGGCTGGCAGGTAGAAGGTGAGTCAGGGGATGACATTTTTGAGGTTTGTTTTAAATTGGGGTATGGCAGAAGTGGTAGTCCTGTATCACAGCAGGCAGGAAGAGGTAAAGTCATCCCTCCTGTGTCAGGAAATCCTACAGGTGTGAAATGAAGCTCAAAGGACGCCAGCATTTTCAGTATTTAAAAAGAAAAACATTCCCAGTAACTGAGTACAGGGACCAACAGCATCAGAAGTATATCACAGAGGTATTCTCTTACAATGATTTCTGGTTTCCTTGTGCAAGAAAAGTCACTACCATAACACCAGTAACTCATCTGTCTGGGGCTATTCTTTCATTATATTCGTTTTCTCTTAGCTTTATGGGACTGTTTCCTCAAAGTCAGCAGTATCATAAGGATTGTTGCTCTTAGGTTATCAAGTGTTTGAGAAGTGAAAAAAAGCAATTCATAAAACCAGGATAAATATGCATGCATTTATTTAGCTAATAGAATGAGTGACGGACTAAAGGTGGAGCTGAGGTTTGTATAATAATGTGCCTCAAATCCATTTGGAAATGTTGTTCTAATAGACTTGATTCTAAAAGTCAGAATTCAGCAATCAGATGGCATCAGGTTTCTCAAAAGATTATTTTAGTGACATAATCTGGGCCGAACCTAAGCAGTCACTTTCCAGGGAGCAGTAGCTGTAAATGAGCTGTTCTAGTGAGCTGCTTTCCATATCATTGAGACTACATCACCCAATTAATTCAAGGATATTCTTAGGTTCGATGGTGTTTTTGTTGTTATCAGTGTGAAACTGTGGAGTTGGATTCTGGTCTTTAAGTTGTCTATGTGGGGAAAGAATAAAAAAAAGGCTGTTTACGGATTTCCAGATTCTGGTATTTTTTCTTAAACAGCTGTACCTTCTCCTCCTAAAGCAGTTCATGCTGCCTTTTGCCTTCTGTCACTATACTGGCCGTCAGCCTCCTGGTCATTGATTGGCTTCTTTAATTATTCATAAAAAAATACATTTTCCTCTGACAGCTGCCAGCTCATATGTCTTAGATTTGTCTGTTATTAAAGGAAAACCATGAATGTGCTTTCAAGCTACAACATATCTCATAGTTTTTGGGAAAATAGAACATTTACTTAAAACAGAAATGAAGTCATTCTAGCTGAGGGCAGTCTATAGCCGTCAGTGTCACCATTGGGATTCAGATTAATTCACGGATACCAAGGTTGTTGCATCACTGCAGCAAGTTCATGGCTGACATCACACAGCTGCAAAGGGGTTGTTTTGGAGCCCTCTTACATCATGGGTGGGAGCCCACAGCTGACAGTGTCACAATCTCTCTGGCTACACCAGTGTTGCCAGCGGGTGTTGTGGTGGTTGCAGACATTTGGTTTGAAATAGACAGCCAAAATCTGGGTTTTGTTGGTTTAACATTTAAAAAATTAAAATTCAGTGTGTGTGGGGAACACATGCAGATCTCTGATGATAAAATGTAGATTTTTATCAACAAAATTTTGTATCAAAGCCCAGGTCTAGAGCTGTCTGCTTTTGTCGTAGTTAATGGGAATGAGAGCAGAAGCCCCTATTCCCATCACAACAGGATTAGTGGACTGATCCCATTAGCATCTCGTGGTGAATTGGAATTCACCACCACCCAGCTGGTGTGAGTGCCAGCAACACTGCGTACCCCATACCTTGCACACTGCATCTTCATGCATCCACTGATTATCCTCTGGAGACAAGATTTGTGTTACAGCTGAAGTTAAAAATGTGTGAACAGAGCCCTGCTAATGTTTTATGTTAGAGGAACATAATTCTTTGGACAGGAGGAGTTGGCATTTAATGCTAAATGATGGAATTTGAATCATAGTGTATCTCTAGTCACATTTAACACTGGATTTGCTGGCTTTCTCCACAGAATACCAATTAAGATGGAAAAGGTTAGTGATCTGACTCTATTCTGAAATTTCATTTTATATCTGTACTGTTGGCTTTTTTATCTTTCACAAAGAGCTTAGTTCCAAAGAATGCTTCCCCTTTGCCAAAATTCCACATGATCTTGCCTTCAAGGAAACACATCCATTTTTAGTAAACTAGGAGAGCCTTTTTTAAAAAAAAATATTTCAGATGACAGTGATTTTAACCATGAAAGGTGGACACAAAATGTAATCCTAGTTCAAATTATAACAGCTGTATTTCATTCATGATTATTGATAATTAAATTCAGTATTTGTGCTTTTAAGGGGGAAGTAGTAATTTGTTTTTTGCAGTTTAAGATATGAGAAGCAGCAAGGGTGTGCACCTACATGTTAAAAAAAAAATAACCTGCATCGCCTCAGTTACTTCTTGTTGAAAAATATGAAAATTTAAGTAATATCTCACTACAACATCTGTTATTTTCTCTGAGAAATAGAAATCTTCACAGAAATTTTAGTTTACTCAATAATTTGTACTGTAATACCTTTCTATTTTCTGGTTGTTGAAGTTCTTTCATGCACACATTAGCAGAAAAATGACCAAAACAAGTCTTAATTGAATAAGTCTTAATTAAATCAGGGTATTAATTAGTAGTTTAAATAAAATACCTTAGTTTTTTCCTTTACCTCACTTCCACTTTCTCTTTTGAAAAAACACCAGCTAGTGCTGTGCTGCTGGGCAGCAAATATGTGAATAACCACTCAGTGGAATGTTTTCCTTATCTTCTGATCTTGTTGTATCTGTGCCTCTCATTCAGGTGTTTTTGAGGAAGATGATGGGAGAGAGGATGGAATTGCTGAATTGTTTCATGCAGTGACTGCTGTATTCTGCCCTATTTCTAGTCACATTTAAGGTCTACTTTTCTGGCATGGGGAGGATTCTGGAGAAATTGAACAAAATTTTAAAATGTCACTGAATCTTAGGGATGCAGTGTTCTGGACTTCGGGAAATTTAAATACTTATTGAAGGTTTTGGAGGGGGGGGGGACAAGGCAGGGATTGCAAATAACGAAAAGCAGTTCTTCAATTTGCAGATTCTGAATTCACACTGTATTTTGTCATATGTTGCTTCTGTTTAATTCTCAACTCAATTCTCAACTCTTGTTTTTGCTTAGTTGTTCTTTTCCTAGTGCTTGCCTGTTTTTATGGTCCTGGCTGACCCTCCCTCTTGGGTCCCTGTTTGGGCACATGAAATCACAGATGCTGTGTATAAGACAGCATTCTCGTGGCCATCATGAGTAAAAATGCTTTAGATTTATTAACCAAACTTGTAAATGATTTAAGAGAATGATTTAAGAGATTATACTGACGCATCAAAATTCAGCTGATTTAATCTGTTTTCCATTGAATGTCTACTTTTAAAAAAGAATGCCAAGTTTTTAAAATCACTGTAGAGTGAGAGAAGTCTGGAAAAACCTATTCATTGGTGCTAACCAGCTTTGGTGTCTCTCTCTTCTATCACACTCTGAGCTCATTTGTTGCTTAAAAAAGTGTATTTTCATTTCTTCATACCTAGTGTTGTTTTAGCAGGGAGTTATTTCTGTAGCAGTACTAAATCATAGTTCAGAATATGTGAAGTTCTTGACTGATTCATGCCTTATGGTCAGCACAATGTGTAAAAAACAGATTTTGAATGTTCTTTGGTAAGGTAAAGTGAAACAAAAAGCAAATGAGAATTCTCATATTTGTGGTTAAACCCTTTCCAAAACAGAGTAGAAAGAAACTTTTTGTCACTTTTCTGCCAGAAAATAGGGCTCACTACTTGGGAAGCCCGTTTCTCTGGTAAAATGGGTGGAATTCAAACTGCCTTTGCCAGCACAGCTGTGTGAAGGAGGGATAAAGCTGTGAGCTGAGGAGTGCTTATATGTTGTGAGAGAAGTGGTGGAATTCAGAAATTTACACCTTAAACATAAACCAGTGTTGTAATAATTCTTTAAATAGGTGGTTAAACATCCAGTCAATGTGGGAAATAAGTATTTTTTTCTAAACTACTCTTGCTTGTTTCTTGTCTTCTCTAAAATAATTTGCATTCTTCTCTCTTTCTTGCACATACAATGGTATTGTGAAACCTCTTAGCAAGTTGTGTGGATGGCAGATAATTCCAATGTGGTTAGCTGCGCTTGGTAGCAATGTTTCAGGATGGCTTATGTTGGGACAGTATGATTGAAACCTCTCTTCTCCTGTTACATTTTACAACAATGTTGGCACACAGAGCTCCCAGTAGGCATGTCGCAATTTTGGACACCACGTTGTAGCACAGAGCTAAAACTCTGCTTTAAATCTGCTGCAGCTCCACAGCTTGGAGGGGAGGGCTGGAGTGGCTGTCGTTTTCACTAAATCGTTAATTAGAATTAAACTATGGGAGTAAAGCAATAGGGACCTTAGGACATGCTAGAGCACTCTGGGAGATAGCTAGTTCAGAATTAGTATTCACTGCTTAAATTCTTGGAAGAGTATGCTGTGTTCTGCAGGATATATGCAATTACTTTATTGACTCCTTTGTTACCTATAGATTCTTAAGCAGGTTCTGATCAGTCCAATTAATTTGCTGCTTCCACTTAAGCTGGAGTTCAGTGAGTACTTTAAAATGCCAAGAATATTCTCTGCCACCAAAAATAGGGAGTCTTCTGTCTGCACCAACATTTGTCCCTGGTTCTGGCATAGGGTTTGTGGGAGAGGTGATCAGAAAACCACTATGTTTCTGATCAGCCTCTCTCACACACTGGCAGTGCAAAGCACCCAGGACAAGCTGTAGAGGTAGGAAAATTCTGCTTTGGCAGTAGCAGGAAGCAAGATCCATCACAATGATCTTTCTTTGCACTGATGCATTTATCTGATGTTTTATCTGGATTAGCAAATGGTAATATCAGAATGTTTATAGAACCTGTCTTTAGCAATCTGTAAGTTCAGGTTTTTCTTCACTGTTGGAAGGGAAAAAAAGAGGAAAATGTTTTCTTTGTCACAAAAAGTAGAAAAGTAGGGCTAAGATATCAAACAGCTTTCTATCATAAAATAATAAAACTATTCTAGATATGCAATGCAAACTTATTCCTGACTTCTATCATTTTGTTGTTTTAACTCCCACTATTAGAGCCATCGGAAGTACTCATTTAAATTGTTGGTTTTTTCAAAATCAAGTTTAGACAAGTTGAAGCTGAGGTCATGTTTGAACCTGATACCAGCTGGAAAGAAGCACTTCGTGTTTGTGTATGGGGGGGTGTAATTTTTAGTTTATTTATTTTTTTAAAAATTTTGTTGGTGAACAGACAAGGGGTTTTGTTATGTTCCCCATGAGCTTTTTGTATTGGTGGATTAGAAGTTTCCATGACTTTCGTGCTTTCTTACCTGTGTGCATCCTGCTGAACTTTATATCCAGCATAGTCCCTGCTGTACTGAGCTTTTGTCATAGCTGGAGGTTGGGTAATGCTTCTATCAGAGCTCAGAGCTGGGAGTGTCAGGAAGTGGGGAATGTAGGTGTGTGTCTGTGGGAACTGCCCTTTGGCATTTATAAGCAGCAGCTTTCCTTGATCTTTAAGGAAAAAAGAACCCTTTGCAAGCATTATTTATCACAGTGCAGCTTGTGAAGGAGAGTAATGCTCATGGATATTTTGTGCCCATAGACTGGTAATTTGAACTGTCCAAGGAAAAATATTGATTCTTCAAGTATAAACGTTTGGTAGGTATTTTGGTTAAACTTCTTTAACCAAAACAACCTTGCCAAGCAAGGAACTTAGTCAAAGTTCTAAGGCAGCTTTACTGAATCTTTCTTTTTTTCCCTCCCTTCAGACTTGTCACGGAACAGACTGTCGGAGCTTCCAGCAGAAGCCTGTCACTTTGTCTCCCTTGAGACTCTTAATCTATACCAGAACTGCATTCGTTACATCCCAGAGGCTGTTTTGAACTTACAGTCTTTAACATTTCTAAATATCAGGTAAAAGTTGTCTTACAAATTTTGCTTTAGCATGTGTAGTCTAGGTTTATACATTTTGGTGCATCCATAAGTAATGCTAACTTGTTATGTTGTATATAATATGATTAAAGCAACCTGAACCAGTCTTACCCACTTAGGTGGATCAGGGAATATGAGGATTAAGCAGCAGCTTGTAGAAGAGGAGTATGAAGAAAAAAAGCTAATTCCAGCTTGAAGGAATAAATAAATTCTAGTAGTTTCCATGTGAAATATCGTGGTAGAGCTTATGCATAGTCTTTGCAAAGCAGTTCTCAGCAGCTGAATAAGGCTTATGCAATATCCCTTTACCTTCGCTGTACTGGTGGCTTTGGAAGAGCTTTCTCAAGCATTAAAACTTCTCGGCCAGCATTACAAGCAAATTGCTGCAACTTGGCCTTTTGATGAAATTCAAATGTGTACAGCATCTTCCATTTGTAGAGACTCTCTTAGTAGATGTGGAAAGTTTCTCTTCAGAAATTGGCAGAAATACTAATTAAAAACTCTCAGGCTATTTCTTTCTGCTGTTATAAGCACACTAAATTGACAAAAGTATATTTCTTTATTTTCTCTTCTATTGATGTGAAAATTGTACAAATAGGTTGTGAATCAGATATGGATTTTCTAGTGCTGTATCTCTAGTAGGTACAGTACCATTATTATCCTTAATCAGAAATACACTTTAAATGTTCAGTGTCTCATGACTTTCTCTGTGGCATTTCATGTGTGCTGACCTGTAGTGCTACCCATGAGGAAAGCTTTTACACTCGATCCAAACATACTCCTTTGTGACAGAGCATGGCCACTTATCAAAGGCACCTGAAAGGGCACAAAAACATAACATTCCTCCACACTGAGTTCAGAAGCCTCTGATCAGCCTTGATACTTGATATTCAGAGTTTGTTCACACGTGACTAGATAAAGCAAGTAATAAAGAACAGCCTCATAGAGCTACTTTTGTAATAATTGCATGAAAACTGATTTGATCATCTAAATAGTGTGCTTTTTGTATGTGTCTTTCATTGTATGAATATTTCTCACTAGACTTCTGATTATTTTGTTTTCTTTCTGTCCAAAAGTCGAAACCAGCTTTCAACATTGCCAGTACACCTCTGTAGTCTACCACTAAAAGTTTTGATAGCAAGTAATAATAAGTTGGTTTCAATACCTGAAGAAATTGGACAGCTCAGACAGCTGACAGAGCTTGTGAGTATACGCTTGATTTCCAACTATTATTATTCTGCTCTTGGCCTAAGGATGATCTGTTTCTGCCACAGTGTCTCTCTAACCGTATTTGGTATTGTATAAAGGTGTTAGAAAAGAGTTTCAAATACTCAGATTTTAAAAGACTTTTATGTGAGGGAAAGATGCACTGGAGAGCAAATGATCCGTGTCAATTTAAATGCCTTCTCTATTCTAGAAAGGAAGGCCTGGTGGAATTAGAGTTCTTGATATATTTGTTTCTGGCAGAAAGCTTTTATATAGCAATATTTGCTGTCTGAAATACTGTGGAGTAACTTGAAATAAATTTCTATAAATCTGAATGCTTAATCTTTTAAAGGTTTTATCTCCCCTTGTGTTTAAATGAGAACAATGCTTCATATCAGCAGTGAGATTGAATGAGTATATGGATCTGAGGTGTTAGAGAAGTAGCTGCCTTTTTCTTTCACTCCCTAAACAGAGCTGCATATTTTAATTAACAGGCACTCAGACAGTGGTAACTCATCCTTTGCTCTTCTTTGTAGGATGTGAGCTGTAATGAAATACAGACAATACCTCCACAGATTGGCAATTTGGAATCCTTGCGAGACCTAAATGTCAGAAGAAATAATTTGGTGCGTTTACCTGAAGGTGAGAAAACAGCTGTCAGTTACAACAGCAGAAACTTCAAACTTCTCTATTTTCATTCCCTTTTTTTCCTCTGAGAGCTGAAAGCAGCTAGTTGTTTTGTGAAACACATATTTTTATACTTTTGTTTTTTCTCACACTCTTTTAACCTTCTGAATTGTATCTTTGTTTTCTATCTCCAGAGCTTGCTGAGCTGCCTTTGATTCGATTAGATTTCTCCTGCAATAAAATAACAACAATCCCAGTTTGTTATAGGAACCTCAGACATCTTCAAACCATCATGTTAGAAAACAACCCTCTCCAGTCCCCCCCTGCACAGGTATACTGCAGCTACAAAATCAGAAAACTAGTTCAGCTAGCAAGGGCAGAACTAAGTCATAAATTGAAGGATTATATTATGTATTTGTTATTTAAAGCAAGAGAACTTTAAATAAATTCTGTTGTCTGTAAGTGTTAAATATGCAGGACACCTTGAAAAATCCCTTTACTGTATTCATAGTTTCTGGTATGGAGTATTAAAAAAATTCTGTTAATGTTGGCTTGAATAATTCTGCTTTCAGGATAAGAGAGAGGAAGCTCTGTTAGGCAAGACTTCATTTTCTGCCACTCAAATGTCAAAATTTTGACTGAGGCCTCAGTGGTGCAGGTTGCTGGTCCACTTTGCAGCAGAGTACTTAAATTGGCTTTTGAGCTAGAAACTGCTGTATTTTTAGTGACTGATTGATTTTCAATGTGGGTATATGAGCTTCTGAGTATTACAGGTTCTACTGTGAGCTGCTGCCTCAGAGTCAAGAGGGGCACTTGATGAAACTTGCCGTTTCAGTGGGGTTTTGCTTTCCTTGTGAAAGCAGAGACAGCTGTACTGCCTTCATTGACTATAAATTTGAGCTGGCTTTGGCAGTCTGCCACTGCCATTCAAATCTGGGTAAGGGTGGGATGCATCTGTTCTGATGCCAAGGGTATAAATTCTAGTACTTGTAAATGCTTGTGTCTTGTTTGCATGATGAAATTTCAGCATCCAGCTTACAGAGTAGCCTGCAGACCAGATGTACTTGGAAGACAGCTTCCATTTGTCTATTACAGGCATCCCATGATACTCCACTATAGCTGTTCCTCTAAAATGCAGTGAGCTTGGAATAAAAGATACATTGGTTGATGTAAATGTGCTCATTTATTATTATTCTCAATTGCATCTTGAATGTCTGTAGTGGACTTCGAAAATGCACTGTCAAATCATACTTATTTTATTTTTATTTTTTTTCAGATATGTATAAAAGGAAAAATTCATATATTTAAATACCTGAACATAGAAGCATGCAAGATAGCTCCAGACTTGCCTGATTATGATAGGAGACCCATGGGATTTGGATCATGGTAAGTTTTGCACAAGCCACATTCCCAGTTTTAATAGCATTCAGGAAAATTTTGTCAGTCCACCCTGAGTTTATTAAAAAAAGAGTCAAGGATTGTTCTTTGGCAAGTGCATTGAGGTGGCTTTGAAAATACCGTTTATGGTATTTCATGATGCATTATAGCATGGTACCAGTGTGTGAGAAGTGGTTCAGGAGATGACCTGGGCAGTGTGATGTGAAAGGCAGTGTCAGAGCTGATATGCAGTGAAAAGAGAGTAATAATAAACAACACGCGGGCATGCTCCCACGTTAACCTGTGTGTTTAGTTTACAGGATCTTAAAATTTTCCACAGACTTACTGAATCATATCCCAGCTGTGATTTTTAACCTTTTGTACAGAATTTTACAATGGCTGTGCTCAAACTGCAGGTGTAAATGCTGATCTTCACCCTGTTAGTAAACTGTTATTTTTGGCAAGCTTTCACTTGGCACTGCTGCTTGGCATTGTAACACAAATATTGGAACAGTCAGCCATATCAGCTACTCAATTAAGATGTCTAGCAAAAAGCAGGAGTCAAGATTTATTTCTGTTACATGGTACAGGAGTCAGTGAAGTATGAAACTGAATATATATAAAAATTACTTCAGTCATCTTGGAAGGTAGTAATAACGTGGAGGAGTAAGTTGCTGAACTGCTGCCTTAGCAGCAATAGAACACAAATCAGGGCGCTGCACAATAAATCATCATGAGTCAGATTTATGAAAGAAGAATTTGCATGAGGGACTGACAGAGTGATTCCTCATCAGCACTGAATGTCATAAATTACTGTTCTAGATGAGGTCAACATATGAGCATGTCAAGGGTTAATCGATTTCCAGTACAAGGTGGTGCAGATGGTTTCTGCATAATACTGAAGATAACTGTCCTTTTTCTGGAAGGAAAAGGCTCTAAATGAGAAAATGCCGTGATCTGTTTAGCTCTAACATAGTTTGTTAATTTTTAAGAGAAATTCAAAATCAAGCTGTATGCTTTTACTGATTGTTGTCTGTAGTTGTATATTGCTCTGGAAATTTTCATAAATTGCTTTCATGAAATGAGAAGAATTAATATATTTTAATCATAGCTTGGAATTTGAAGTGTAAAAACAAGGGCAGAAGGATGAAGGAACTAGTTGAGGATGCTTTGTTTAGAGTTTTTACCAGACTAAGCAGTATGAAATGAGCTTCAGCTGGCTTTTCTGTAGCTGTATTTCTGTACCCAAGAGGAGAAAAGAGTTAGTGATAGAATTATTTGTTGTTACTGTGCTGTTTAGGGTGTTTAGTGTTGCAGGTGATTCTTTCCATCTTCATGTACGTGTGAAAGAACTGTCTATAAAGCAGAGCATGTATTAGGAGAAAATTGTAGAATGACCCAGTGGAAGAGAGAATTCCCAGTTATTATATTTTTATGTAATTTGGGATGAAAGAAATAAAATCCTTCAGCTGTGATACTGTTAGTATTTCCAGGCAAGGCACAAGAACTTTGTGTTTGTAATCTTTAAAGGTGACCAATAGAACTAAGGTATCAGTCAGTCCACGTAGACTTTGTTGCTGGTTTATCTGATCAGCTTGGTGTAATGCAGGTTGAGAGTCTTAAGTGGTAGAGACTCTTGAAGTTTAAGGAAGTTTATGTCATGCTGTCAGTTCACTCTTGATCAAACATTTTTAATAGCAAGGCTATTGATACTTCTAATAAAACAAGATACTCTGAAATATGGCAGTAAGTGTGGGTTGGAGGTTCTAGCACAGCTAATTGACTGTTTTAGCCTTGTAAATTTATATCAAACTGTTTAACCAGAAACTGTATGTTTCAGTCCTTTTCTAAGCATAAGTTATGTGAAATTTATCTTGCTGCAAGTCTGTTCAGCTGCAACAAGCTGGTCTCATTTGCAACAGTGAAACTCAGAGCATCTCAGGTTGGTGCTGGAGAGGATGAGATTGAGAGGAGGCAGATCTATGGAAGCTGTGTAGCAGTTGTTGGCAGACTGGCATAGTCTGGAACTTGAAGCTTTAAAATACCAAGTACTCACAGGTGAACCATTGTAATGAATATTCTGGGACTTGGGCAACTGTTCTGGCTTACAGGAGGTAAAGATGTAGCTTTTAGTGTGACTTGGAAATGGCAGCAAGTACTGTCATTCATTGTTGGTTTTAGCAGGCATTTGGCTTCTCATCCTTTGATTTCATGCCTTACACAGCTTCCTATAAGCTGTAGCTGCCCCAGAATGCCATGATCTGTCCAAATTCCTAATGGTTGTTCCTTGTGGCTTGTTGGTTAGGGAGGAATAAAAACCTTAATCTCAGCTGATTTTAGGATGGCTGCTGTATGATTATAAATGTGTAAAGTGTGTAGCATTGGATAGGTGGGTTTAGTTGTGAGAGTCGGGAAGACAGAAAGCAGCTTTCTCAGTAAAAAGGAGAAGTCCTAGGCACATTGTTGACATATTTTTGAGCTTACAGCTAATTTTAGTGTTAAATGTAAAGCTTTTCAAATTCTCCAATTGAAAAGGGAGGCTAAAAGAAAATTTGTATCAAAATACTTCCTCATTTTTGAGCTCCTTAATTTGTAGTAATTATTCAATTTACAACAAGGTGCTCAGGAGATGCTGAAAATATTGATTAATTTAAAATGTAATTATACTGCAAATCAATATTTCTTTGACCCATGTTTTAAAAATATATCTAAGTTCTATGAACATTTAGTAAAATTATAGTTCTACTGTCAGTTACTCAAATCAGTAACTTTCTTTAACTACATTGGGTGACTTCATGGTCGTTCTTTTTTCTTCCCACCCAGAAGAAGGGAGGTTTATTATGCAGATGATCTTTCTGTTCAAATACAGGGCTGTAAAAGTGGAACTCCTCTGAGTTAATCAAAACTCCATGCAGATGCAAGAGCTTGTCTTTTAGTCTATGTCTGCATAGAAACAGATGCACAGCTTAATGTTTCTTATCTGTAGCCTCCATCCCTCCTGGTACTTCTTTGCTATTTCATGTCTACCTGAAAACTAAAATAGACTTGATAGTAGTCTGTCAGTTTTCTATGATGATGATAATAATAATAATAATAATAGTAATAATTTGAAAATAAGTGTTTCCTGAAAGTGGAATTTCAGAGAGAGCAGCAACTTGAGAGCAATGTCAGTGAGAAAATGACCTGCAATTTAGTTACGATGGGGTGAAGCAATTAGCTTTCTGAAATTCATTCTTCCTTGTGCATTATGTAGTAATTACTGCTGCAGTTCTCCCTGGGGCATCGAGTACCAGTAGGACAGTTCAGCCATTGTGAAATGCCATCTGCAGTGGATCAGACAAGTCCCATTGTCTCTTTTACTGTAGCTATCTGCAGCAGTTGCCAGAGTTGACATCTGTGATGGCTATACTGCTGAATTACATAGTTTCTAAGCCTAGAAATTTAAAGAACTGTATGGCTGTTTGGTTATATGTGTTGTAACACTGGGCTCATGTCTAATGCCTTTGTCTAGACATGTCATTGACAAAGCTCTCTAAATGAAAACTGTACTTCTACAGTTACTATATTATCTAAAATACTGTTCAGCTTACTGCAGTTTCTTGTGTAATTATGACACAGAAGACATTGATGTAATACATGCTGCATAGTTTTGAGTAGAAATGGTATATTCTTTATTTTTAATGTTTTTATATACATTTATGCTTATTTACGTAAAAGTTTGTTGACGGTGTTTTTCAACCGAAACATGTGAGTAGTAGAAAATGAAAGTTTGACTTGCTAAACAGAGAAACACGAGACCACTTTGCAGTTTGCTTTGTCATAATTTCTCTTAGGGAAATGTTTGAAGAGTGGATCTATCCTTTGAATCAGCTTAGCTGTGAAGGCCAGTGGCAGGTGACAGCTGACTGACAAGGCTGGTGAGCTGTCAGCATATGCCTCCTGCTCTGTTGGAGCCAATATTGTAGCAGTGTGAGGTTTTCAGACATGCTGAACACTGCAAGTGTGCTTGGTAGCTTATTCTGCTTTTGTTCTGTAGTAGCTGAGATTCTTTTGGTGGTGTTTCTATCACAGTAACTGAAACTGTGTGTTTGACAGCCACGAGGAACTCTATTCCAGTCGTCCATATGGTGCACTCGATTCTGGGTTCAATAGCGTGGACAGCGGAGACAAAAGGTGGTCAGGGAATGAAGTAAGTGTTGCAGCTTTATTTTTGTTGAGTGCAGTATTGTATAGAAAGAGAACTAAATGTATGCACCTGGAAGCACATTCCATAGGTAACATGCATGTGCTGGTGTGCAGGTTGCCTTGAGCCAGTATTACTTGTTTTATTGGAGAAAAAACAAGGTTAATTTTATATGGGACAGACCCCAAGTTGGAAGTATTAACAAAAATTTATAAAACAGAGAGATTATTTATAAAAATGAGAGATTAATTTACTGGAGCACAGAAAATGAGAAGAATAGGGTTCCTCATTTTAAAAACTTTGTAACAGTACCGTATTACAATGCTGAGTCAACAGTAATTATTCATGAAAAGTTGTTTCCATAAAATAAATCTGAACATGAAAATTCAGCTTTGGAAATCAGCTGGAAATTTTGTCTTCTTTGTGTAAAATGTTAAAATCTGTTTGCTATTTAGAAGCAGGAAAATAGGATCTTTTAGCAAAAAGATTGTCAATTATTATTGCCAGGAAGAAGTTCCCTTTTCCTCTTGGGGCAACTAGAAAATAGCCAAGACCTAAAGTATCACAGTGAGCTGTACTTCATACTTGCACTCTTAATTTGATTTTAGAGAAGGTGCTAGGATTTTCTGTCCTGGGACATTTTCAATCATGTGCAGTTACTGCATTCAAACTGTAGGTAGCTGGTTTCTAAACAAAGCTCAACTATGTGTTTTTTTTAAAAACAATACATTATACCTGTATTTTGCTTTCCATTAGTGTTTTGTGGTTGTAAAACAGGGCAATTGAAGTACAAATCAAGAAGTAATAGATTACAAAATTATGTTTCTGAAGAAAAATGTTTCCAGACTTCACTGTTTGTTTTCCAAAGCCAACAGATGAGTTCTCAGATCTCCCATTGCGTGTGGCAGAGATCACCAAAGAGCAGAGACTGAGGAGAGAAAGTCAGTACCAAGAAAACAGAGGGGGTGCAGTTGTAACTAATGGTGGAGGTAAGTAGTGACCTTTGGCTAACAGTATTTATTATCATCATTATAAAAGTTCCAGAATGTTTCCTATAGATACTAGCTTGTTTAAAGAGGAAAGAAGCCCAGAACGGCTAGGTGGAATTACACAAAAACAATATTGTGGAAACTGTAAAACTACTGTTGTTTTAAAGAGGTTAAAGGCAAAATCAAATAGCAGAATTGGTATTTTCTTGAAAACTTTGTCAGCTTTTGCCTGTACCCTATGTTAAAGTCTCCAACTGTGTCAAATGGTATTTTGGAATATTGAATTTCAGTGCATGGAGTTTTGCTGTTTGAGCTTCTGGGGAAAATTTACTGCTGTAGTAAATTGTCAGTGCTCTGTGCTGACTGCTGTCTGAACAGGATGAGCAGTTTTGTCAGGGAATTTTATATTTCTGACTAGTACAAGTGTCTCATTCCAGTCTGGGATTTTAATCCAAATTTATCATCCAGGAGGGCTGGTTTTTGTGAGTGGCAGTGCTTTGTTGAACTCTCTCAATTGGTGTCCTGCAGTCATACAGGATCACCTTCATAGTTGTTCAAGAGGTGATCGTGCTTTCCATGTTTCTTGATCTCCTCGGTCGTCCTTCCTTTTAACTTCCAGTAATCTGCTTCTACCAATGTGTCCTTTTGTTTATATACCTTAATTTTAAGTCTTTCAGGTTTGTTTTTTCACTTATTCCTTCATCTCCATTGTTTTGCACCACTTATTAGATGTCATCTGCATATACTTTGATTGATTCTTCTTTCTCAGCTGCTCCCTGTTTTTCATTTTCCCTGATGGCTACTATTTATTTTTTCTAAGTGTTGCTGTTCTCAGCTACATCTAATCTCCTGTGCCCAGCTCCCACTTTTTTCTTCTCTCTTCCCTCCTCCTCCCCATCTTTATCTTTTGCCATCTTCTTGGTCTTAGTCTTATGTGCCACAATTTTTTGTTTTCTCTGACACCTTCTAGAAATACCTGAAACTCTTTAGTTGTCTCACGCTCTTTCACAAATTAATGGGGAAAAAATTCAGTTCAAACAGTTAAATTCTGGCAGTTAAAGGAATTGAAGACTTGGTGTCATGGGGAGCTCTGGGCAGCCTTAATAACAGATAGTGCTGCCAGCTCTGCCTCCAAGACTGACTTTATTTTGTTCTTTGGGTTTTGGACACCAGGGATTTCAAAATGCCTAGCAGACTTTCAAGCTGGAGCATGATGTAGGTCTGTCTGAGAGGGGCACAAACCATAGCATGTGGCTATCAGAGATCCAGATGATTTGCAGTTTTGTGTTCCTAAGACAAATACTAATGTCTTTCACCTTTTTCTGTATTACTATTGTTATTATTATCATCATTTTTTAATAAGCAAGCCTGGAAAGAAGGAGAGTTTGGGTTTTTTTTAAGATTTGAAACTGAGATGGAGATTTAATGAAGCTACAGTGTACAGGAATGTAGTTTTGGATGGTTGTAGTAGCAGAGGGGGTGGCTTTGGCAGTAACAGTTGCTAGATTGTGTGGTGAGGCAAAGAGAAGTCTGTTTCAGACAAGCAGGAAAGGGGCGGGGGAGTGAAGAAGAATGTCTGGAAGAGTCTGGAGCAAGTTTGGGGAGAGTTTTAAGAATAAAAGAAAGCTCTAGTGCACTGAAAGGGAACTTACGCTTTCCCCTGCATCCCCAGTGCAGTATTTTTCACCAGAGGCATTTGCTCAATGTCATGACTCTCAGAATCCCTGGGCAGAATGTGGAAAAGCAGTGACAAGTGAAAAAATTGCCCTACATAATATCTCCCACACAAAGGAAAATCAATACCAGCCAAATCGTGCTGTTTCTTGCTCTCATTTCAGTGATTCCTAATTTATTTTTTCATTCTTCTTTTAAAATAAAATTGCAGGTGCCTTATATTGTTTTACAGGGATTTTGTTGTTTTCTGTGTTGTTCACAGTGTTGTTCATTATTTCCACATACACGTCTCATATTTATTGTATTTGCACTCAGATAACTTAGACATGCTGCTCTATTTTGTTGTAGTAGTAATATTAGTAGAAGGATCTATCTGTTCTGATTTTTCTGACAGAGACTCAAGAGAAATTATCCCAAACTGTACACAGGTCATTACACAGTCTTGATAAAAGCTGAAAGATTTTGATACATAGTTTTTGAAAAGGAAATCACAGTATTTTTTTCAGTCACTGCAAAAGTATCTGTAACCAGCAGTATAAAACTGCTTCCTTGTTGCTTTTTAAAAGGCATAAATTTCATCATTATTTCAAAATTTGTTTATCTAATGTTAGTGGGCCTGGCAAAATCCAAGAGCTTTCAGGCTGAGCTTTCCCAGATGGCAGAAAAAGCAGGGCCTTAGTTCCTGACCTTGCTGCATTGTTGGGTTTTTTCCTCTCTCGTGGCTTACCTAATTGTGTGTGTTTTCTGTGTATGTTTGTCAAGTGGAACATGATCTCGATCAGATCGACTACATTGACAGCTGTGCCACAGAGGAGGAGGAGGAAGAGGTGAGGCAGCCCAAGTGCCTGGAGTCAGACAGCCTCAGCTCCCAGTTCATGGCATACATAGACCAGCGGCGGATCTCCAATGAGGTGGTGCTTTTACTGCATTTCTTCACTTCACACACCCCAGCAAAGCCTTGTGAAAACTCTCTCCAGTTAAGTCATTTGGATGTTAAACTTCTGGAGAGAGTCCTCAGAAACTGAACCTACAGAAGCAGAGTTTTAGCAACATCATGTTTTCTTCTGTGTTCTGTCAGTCTTAATTAATACCTATGTACACAGTTACACAATTCAGTGGCTCACTGTACAGGCTACATGAATAACTTGTCTGAAAAAAATCTCTGTGGCTCCTCTGCTTAAACAGTAACTATGGTGCTGTGATTCAGATGTGTCCTTTAAAAGCTCCGCGTGTTTTGAAGCAGAAAGATATTTGCTATTTGAAGAAAGGCAAAAAAAAAAGAGGTGGATCTTTAGCTTTTATGTAGGAGCTTGGTCCCTATCTTGTCAGCTTCATAGTACTGTGTTTAAAATCAGTCACACAGATATGAGAGATGCATTCATTTTGCAAAGCTCACAAATTCAATATCAGATCACAGAAACTGAAGCACAGACACTAGAGCAAAACTCAGAAAATTCAGTTGTAGGCAATGCAACCTAAGGACTCCTTGCTGTAGGAAGGGAAAAGTCAGCTCACAACAGCTATTTCTTGGGGTCTGTCTAGTCTTAACAATTCAACTGCATTTAGCTGAATGAGTAGCTTCTCTAAAAAGTCCAAAATACTCTACTACTTAAGAAGGTTGACTGCAATATAGCAGCATGCATGCAGGCATGAGTGAAAATTAGCAGGTTGATCTTGACAAGTTTCTATTTTCTTGCATTAATGGGTGTAAGTGGAAGTTTTTGAATAACACCAAAGTCAAAATGTCTCTGATCCCAATAGGATAAATTATTTCATTGCTAAAATTAAACCTAAAGTCTTGTTATTAATCCCGTGTTTTGCTTTCTTAGGTCTTCTGGGACCTGTCTTTAGAATATCATAAAAGACCATCAGCTCCTTTGTTCTCTTTTTCTAAGAATCCAGTCTTCACTGCTGTACACTTGTAGAGTTAAACTCCAAAGAATGTATTTACATTTCAGTACAAACTTCATACCTACATGAACTTGTCTATATGATTCTTAATACTGGAGGTTTGAAACTCCTGAAGTTATCAGCAGGCATATTTAATCTTGAAACTATTATTGATTTAAATGTGATAAAAAAATAAGAGTGAGCTTGCTTGGTTGAAAATTTACATCCCTAACTTGTAGTTTGTGCTTCTCAGATGTTTTAAATACCAGTATTACAGATGTAGCTCTGCAAAGAGACTGTTTGGCATTAATGTACAGTCTTTTGTGGTTTTCTGCTTAGAGCTCACCGGTAAAACCTGTATCCGTCAGAGAATTTCAGAGAGCAGAGGATACAAGACGACATTTACATCAAAACAGGTAAGAATTACTGTATTAACAGTAATTGTATCCAGAATTTCATGATGAATGCAGAGCATATATTTACTGAACTGTGTTTATAAAGTAGCATTTTTCCTGTTGCTTCGTCAGGAGTGTGTATGGCACTTTTTTGATAAGTTACTGCTCCAAATTAGGAATTGGAATTCTAATAATGGCAGTGAGCAAAAGGCATAACAGTTCTATGCCACTGCTTGCCTTAAAATCAGTTGGTTAAAGAAATCTGCATAATTAAAGTACATATTTTAAACTGATTTAATATCTGCTTTTAGTGGTTTGATTAAATCTCATTTGTGCTTTAATTAAATAGTTGATATGCTGTATTACATCGAGAACAAAAGGGATAAAAGTACTTGCAGGAAGGATAGAGATACTATGGAATATCTGATCTGCCACAAGGACACATTCTTGGTTGACTCCTGCTGGTTTTTTGGTGTTGTCGAAGATTAATTTATTTTAAAAAGTAGTATCTTTCTGGCCATAATCATGAGCTTACATCAGCAGAAGGGATAGAATGGAAATCAATTCTGAAAATGCTTATTGCTTATTTTTATATTGCAATATTTTATATTAAGCAATTTTTATATTGCTTATTTTGATGAAGTATGCCCATGCTCTTTAATGATTATTTGGCTTATTGGAGAGAATGCTTATGTGTAAAATAAAGGTCAGAACTGGACAGAGTATCAATGAGGGGTGGTTAGGTTTCTGAAAAGAATTTTGGATGTCTAGTTAAAAGAAAAGTAAATAAGCAAATATAAGATAAATAGCAAATTCTTGCAAATGAAAATTGAGAGAACATTTATTATACTATTGAGGCATTTCAGTGTTCTGTGGAGTGAAAGTAAATTTGCAGGGACTCAACAGAAAACATGCCCAGTTGTACTTGGAATGTTTGGGGGGGAGGGCAGGGGAGTGGTGGAAAAGACAACTGGTAGTCCTACCTATTACTTATGCTGTCAGTAGAAACCAGTTTTTAATTGATTCTAAAATGGTACTGAGAGAAGAAATGAAACCAAGATTAGTGTGTAAATTTTCCCAGCATTTTGTCAACATTTTAATAGGCATTCTGAAATGTGGAGAAAATACGCAGATACAGTAGCTGTACTGATACAAGGGAGGGTCACTATTTCAGCATGTCAGCATTCCTTACTCTGTCCACAAGTCAGCTATAAAGTGATATAGCAATTCTGCCATGTTCTCCATCAAAAAAGTGAGTGCTCTTGGTTTGAAAGATTGATTTTTTGCTTGTTTGTTTACTTATTTTTTTATTTGAACATTTGTTCAAACGTCAACATGGAAATAATTAGACTTTACCAACACTGTTTTCCATGATAAATCTGAAGGAAATAGGAGAAGGCTGGTTAGCTGGGGAGAGCCGCTGTTTACACAGACAGATGTTAATGATACAGGAAGTTGTAGTTCAGTAAGGTATCCAGTGATTTCAAAATTTAACTTAAGGATAGCAGCAGATCTCCATGCAGAAGTAGTTAATCAGCGATCTGAATGATTTGTAGCTTACTGTGCTGCAGCAGAGTAAAATTTTTAAGGCACTAAAACCAGAACATGTTGTTATTGCCTTCAAAATTGTGTAAAAACAGACATATGATAATGAGTAATTTTTTGTATTTTAAACTTGTATTAGTCAAATATTTTATTTTGTGGCAACCACAAGCTGTCAAATGCTTCCACAGTCATTCTGTGCAAATGCCTTGGCAGGCAGCCTTTTTTTTTCTTTCTTTCTTTCTTTAGCATGCTGGAGCCATTAAAACTCTGAAAGTTGGATGTAACACAGACTTCATCTCTAGAGTACTTATATTAGTTGATTCAATTAAATAAATACAGTTTATGCCTCTGGACAGACTGTGGTGCATTCCTGATGCAACAAAGCTGTGTGTACTCTGCTCTGAAGACACTCCTTGGCACTGAGCTGAACCCAGTCCTGTCTGTTTAAAACAGCTCTAAGTAACGGGTTTGTCATGTGCTTCAGTGCTAATTTAAGTAACAGAGGAGACCTGTAACATATGGGTCTTCCACATCTCATCTCCATCAGGAAAAGGCCCTAAGTGTGCACACAGTCAGCTGGACTGACATTTTTTGGAAATGCATGGTTAAGTGTGTCTGTGTTCCATGGCTGCCCCAGGAGCAGAGGTTGCAGAGTTTAGCCTGTCAAGAGTAAGCTCCTTGATTTCCATCAACTTTGTTTCTAGACAGCAACGTGTCAGGCTACATGCTGTAGGCTGTGGACCTTGGGAATTGTTTCAGTGCTAACATCTGCCTTCCAGCAAAGAAATGATTGCAAAATTTCTCTCTCACTGTTGATACGATGGATAAGAGTCAGATGGGTTTTTGTTTACCTTGTGACTTTGAGGGCTTGTGTCCCTGGCAGTCACCTGATTGGTGAGGAGCAGGTTTGTGCTGAAAATACCAAAGGGTCCTGATGTTTAAAAATAATTCTGCTCTTTCCAGAGCAGAATAAGGCCTGCAATAATACAAATATTGTTTTAAAAGAGAGAATACATCTTTGTGTAACCATTAACCATTGTTAATTAAGCAAGTTATGTTTAGTTATGAACTGCAGTAGTTGTGATCTGACTTGGTATCACAATGTGATTTCTTTAGTCCAGATTTCACTTTTGTGATTATCTGAAGCTAATTGTTTGGGCATTTCTCTCACAAAAACAGTTGTAATCTATAATGGAATTAACCTGACAGTAGTCTATGTGCATCAGTGGCCAAATCCCCTTCCACCTGCTGTCTTACCTGCAGGGATACAGATGAATTACGAAGACCTGAAACTCTAAATTTGATGCAGGACAGAGAGCATCACCAAGTACTAAGGAATTATGTGGACAGGACAGAGAGGTAGGGAAAAAGAAAGAGAGTGTTTCTGCAGATTCATTATTTTATTTTCCCCTCCCTCAAATAACCATACTATCCTCTAAATGAGGATCATGTGAGAAACTCCTGGTTTGGTTATTCTTAGAGAATGGGTATGAAGTACTGAGTGTCTCAATGTAGTAGGCCAAATGTACAATCCCACTGGTACATCTTGTGCTGTAAAAAAATGTTATTGCAATTCAGGAGAAGAAATAGAAATTACTTCACAAAATCTGTCATTCATAGTGAGTTAAATCATCAGCACAGCTGTTAGTAGACAGTTACTCTTCTGATTTGATCAGATGCTTGTATGTCACTGACAATTCATTTTTGCAAAATTTTTATATTTAAGCTTAAAAGTCTACTTACTCTCTGTTTTTGCATTTGTCAGACCCCTGCCTGATTCACCTTATTTTCTCTCGCTATCAAGTCACCACACCCAGGTAACACATAGAATTCAAATAGTTTTGAATGAGTTTGTGACAAAACCAAACTGATGTTATCCATAAGACACGGGGTGTTTCTCCATAACCCATCTGCAGCTCTGACTTCACAGCCTGATGCCCTTTTTGATTGCAGGTGCCCAACACAGATTCTGAGCTGCACCGCCGGCACATCGAGCGCACCCGTCGGGAGGCCCAGCTGGCAGCCCTTCAGTACGAGGAGGAGAGGATGAGAACTAAGCAGATTCAGAGAGAAGCTGTCCTTGACTTTGTTAAGGTGCCTCCTTTTAGTATCTACTTCATACTTGATCTTTTCTAAATCCCTTAATTATAACTAATTGCCATGGTAATTACTGCTTGTATGTTATGCTCCTGGCACTTTATAAGGAATTTGGACAAATAGCATTTAAGTCCCTTAAGTGTTGATGCTGTAGCTTAACACAGGCAAAGCTAGAACTGGGGAATAAGATGGAAGATTTACCCAAAATGTGATTGTTGAAAAGAATTCTGATTTTTGCATATTTTACCTAATTTTCTCAATTTTCATTTGCATAGATGTGATGGGATTGGTTTAAGAAAGAAGAGGCCTTTATCCAAGCAGGCATAGAGGCAGTGTAATTTTGAAGACAGATTTGGCAGGGAGTAAATAATCATACACACAAAAATATAATGCTGCCTCATCTATTTTGCTATTTTGTGATAATAAAATAAGTTCTGTGAAGTGTGGGTGCAGACCTGTGGTACATCAGGCACTCACTCAGAGCACTCTATCTTCACTGTGCATTCAATATGAAGTCTTCTGCTTAACATGCCAGTTTATTTATATGATAGTTGATTTAAATTTGTTTTGCTGATTGCTGTTCAGGTCACTTACCTGAATCTCACCATCACAAATGTAAGAAATGTTATGGTTAATATTTATTTTGGGTTTAGGGTGGTCTGCAGAGAGGTAAAGGGTGGTTTATTGCATATATTTAGTGTATAAAGTTAGTTTAGAAAAAGGGTCTTAGGTGCCTGAAACTAGGCTTTTCATACCAATAACTTTACCAAGCCCCTGGCACTATTTTGTAGTAAATCTGCTTATTAAAGATTCAGCTCAGTCTTTTAGTTAAAAATTAAGCTTATAGGATGCATGTTGTTCACTGATGAGTCTCCTGGGGTTTTTGGTTTCAGTTTGATTTTTGGGTATTTTTCATGTTTCCTTTCTTATTCATGACCGCTTTATTCTCAACAGTTAAATTCCTCCCTTGGGTTGTATTTTGGGTTCATTATGCATCTTTCATATGCATAATTAGAAATTTTTGGTTGTTTGAATGTGGAATAAAGGCTGCTTTTTTACTGATATCAGGGAAGTTTCAGCTCAGTGAAATATGCAGTTTTCCCAATGCATGTTCTATTTAAAAATTAAGACTTCTGATTTAAAACACTTTCAAGTTATGCTGGTTTGTTCTGAGCTTTTGTTTCTTTATGAAATTATTTTAAATTTAATTTTTTCTTTTTCTGTGTAGCAAAAAGCCTCCTTAAGTCCTCAGAAACCAAGTCCAATGGATAGTGAGGTAAGAGTCCGATAAGAGCATTAGTAGGGATGTCAGCACTTATTCTTAGCTCTCCATCAGAGTTATTTTCCTCATTGTGGGGAAAACACCTCAAAACTGGGTTATAGCATAATTTTTTCACATATTATTAAGCCTTGGCTGGGTTTTTTTAATGGGGTCAGTCCACTTTTCTTCTGTTCATGTAGATTGCTTGTCCAAGTGTGTTGTTTTATTGTTTTTTGTACTTTTTCTATGTTCTCTGCAGAGAATACATTTAATGTTCCATTTTAACCTGCTCCTTGTGAGCAGTATAGTTTATATTCTAAGAGGAGTGTTCAGTCAAGTTACAGTGCTACAGTCATCCTTCACAGATCAGTTTTTCTCCTGTTTCCTGTTATTAGATCACCAGTTGTCCCAGAAATATTAAGCTTTAGAATTTTGAGGGTTGTCACAAAAAGGAATAAATAGTTTTTAAGTTGTTTTTTTCTACTATAGTTTTATAGTAATATAGTTTCCATAATGAAAACCAGGAATACAAATCATACAAAGCTCAGTCTTCTAGAATATACAGAGCTGAGCGAATGACATCTGTTCACTCTCTGCATCAGGTTTCTGCATAGTGACAGCTCTTCCACTGGTTGCCATCCCCACCTTCGTCCAGAGAAAGATAATTCACTTGGTAGTGTTAATCAGATCAAAACTTTCAATATAATAACAAATACGATAGTTCTTAAGCAGCATTTTCCAACTAACTCATGTTAAAAAATTACCAAAACATGGGGTAATTGAAATAGTTTTTGCTCCTCTTTCTTCTTAATGTTTTTCTGTTCTTAATTTATTCTTCTAAAAGGTTCTTTGTTCTACCAGAGTAAGCACTGTGAATGCATAGTGTTCTGTATTTGCTTGACACAAGACAGAAAGCAGAATAATTGATTCCTTAAGCAATAGAACTGCGCTGTAATTCCTGGGTCACGTGGCTGTGTATTCCTACAGAGTTACAGATACTTCATGGATTGTTTTAAAGAGCCTCACAGTGCTATAAGCAAGCAGTACATGTTCCAAAATGTCTGTCTGTTCGCATACCGTGTTTCTGACATTGTGTGTGTTTCTGACATTGCTCCATCTCTCCCACCTCCCAGTGTCCCTTTCCATCCAGAAGGTCTCAGCATACTGATGATAGTGCCTTGTTAGTGGTAAGATCCTGCACGTAATGGCCTTTTTCTGTAGCAGATTCTAGAGCATAGAAATGACAACATGTTATGATTGTCTCAGATTAGACCAACTGTTTTAGAGCTAATCTAAATAGCATAAAACATGACCATCTCCTTTGAAAAGTAGCTTAGCTGTGAACTATGGTGTTATGAATATGTCAACACTTTTGCTGTCAGACATTTGCTAATAATACTATGATGTTTTTCTACAATATAATTAAAGCTTATCTTTTGTTTAAGAGCAGAAGAAAGTTACTGATAGTAAGGAACAGTTTCTAAAATGAAAAATTCACCTCTAGTTGTTCTGGTTTGATTTCTTCTCCATTCAGCTTGCTTTTTGATGTGCTCTTCAGTGCCAAGTAAGCAATTTTAATGCTTTATAGAATACAGCCTTCTATTTTAACTTGTCTGTGTCCTGCACATGGGGGTTAGAAATACTTGGCACAAGAAAAAAGTGTTCTACTTGTGAATGCTACAAATCATGAAATACTTCTCATACAGTTTTATTGTTTATTAGTGCAAATGTCTTAAAATAATTTCTTTTGAACACTTACCAAAAATAAAAACATGTATGCACATAATTCATGTTTTATGCTATTTCTTCCTTTGTGGCATCTTAGCAATGTAGCATAACTAAAAATCTAATTAATGTCATAATCCATGTCTAGAAAATTAAGAATACACCTGATTTGCCTGCTGTTGCATGAGTGCATGCCTAGAATTTATTTTCTTGATTTATGTGCTTCCATTATCTGCCTAAATTTTCTTTAGGCAATGCTCTTGGTTAGAGTGTCTCTCTCCTCAATGCGTTGGTCAAGATGTTTACTGTGTCTTTATTCAGACTTTTTGGGTTTTCTGCTTTCATAAGACTAGCCCTTTGTGAGTGAGAAAGAAAGCTTAAAATGTTAGAGAGAAATTTAATAATCATGTTGCTGTTTAGAGAACTCCCTATCAACAAGCATATTAAAATGTGCTGTCATAGGTCATAAAAAGCAAGAGAACAGCAGTAGTTTGGGTTGAGATGATTTTCTGTTGTCAGTGAATTTGTCTTTGGAACATACTTTAAAGACACATGTAAGAACCCCATTTCTATTTGATTGAGTGAACACATGACTTTTGTTGCAAATTAAGATTCAGAATTTTCGGAAACTACCTTGAAACTGGCTTCCATTGCTGTTTGTTTCCTCTTTTGTCTTTAACCAAGTTACATTCTTTAACTTCACAAAAAGAGTGATCAGGCTGGCAGGGAAGGATTGAAAGCAATAATTTGTTTTCATTTTTCTTTTTATTCCTCACATTTTTCAGCAGCACTAAGTTATAATAGTATGTGAAATGCTGCGGTTTCTGATCTGCAGCTCTCTTCTATGGTGGAAATCCACACTGTGCCTAATGATCACATATGTCAGGGCAGCAGTTTCTGGCAATTACTGTAACTGGAACATCAGGCCCATACTAGCTCATGAATTTGTACCATCTTTTGTTTACACAAATGTATTTTATGTGATAAAAACTTGTTCACCTTCAAGGAAAGGGTCATCAGTTTGCTTTAAAAAAAAAAATAAGGGTTTACATTGCTTTTACTTTTTTATATTCTATTGCATTTCATTTAACATTTTCCATGTCCTTACAGGTTTGAAATTTAGCTAGGTCCAATTTCTGAGGACATAAGGAAAAGCTTTTAAAAGTGCTAAATCTAATATGTAGTTAGAAAGCAAGTGAGCTTTTATTTTACTACTTTGCTCTTCTGGCATTGTTACTGCTTTAACAAAAAATCAAAGTTGTGAATCTCATTTTTAGAATCTTTAGTTTTTCTTCTGGTCATCTTGTTGCTGTCTTTAATCGCTAATTAAAATTAAAATGTATTCATGTTGCACAGGTTACTCTGACCATTTCCTTCTGTTTATAAACAAAGTCAGGACAGTTGGTTTGAAGTCTCAGAATGATTGCCTATACTTTCTGTGAATGTTAATGGTTCAGTTTAGTTGTAGTTTCTCCTGCATACCTGTGATTTGGAGTCTGGCTGTTCATTGCACACTGTGGTAGATTTCTTTGGGTTGACCTGGGATAGATAACCAGACTAAGATTGTTGAAGAAACATAGTCACTGGCCTCTCTGAGAAAATAGGTTTTGTGTTAGTCAGAACCTCTTGCTGTTCTCACAAGGATAGTTCCATTCATTAGAGCAGAGATTACTTGTAGAGCTGGTATCAGGCTTTTTCACACTTGGCTGATGATTTCAGCCTTCATTGCTTCTAAATATCATTTTTTTCCAAATATCTTCTTGTTTTTCCTATACTGTCCCTTACAAGGTTAGTACTATTAAAGGGGTGGAAATACCCAAAACATCCTCTCTAACTGCTGCTGCATTTCTCTGTAGTGAAGCCCACAAGGTGCTTCAGAAGCATCAGACAGATGCTGTGACCTGTTGCTCTCACAACCTTTGTGTCACTGCTGCCTTGTGCTCCCTTCCTTGTGTTGTTTTCTTGTTGTGGTCTCAAATGTGGCCTGAGGATGTCATATTACTGTTAGCACATAGGATCTCTGAAACATTTTAAGTTAAGACTAAGTTTAAGTTAAGCACCAGAGTGTTACAAATAATAATGGTATGGGTAAAGTAAGCAGGACTTACGCAAACTTGTACCCTGGAATTTTCTCTCAGACCATTGGTATTCATTTGTGTATTCAAATGCTTAATAACCAAATTCCCTTATAATATCCTTATTTGGTCCATGCAGAGTTCTGGTTGGGCTCTCCTTTGGCACTGCCTGTATCTGTAGTTGTTTCTGGCACAGGGAAATTTTTGTGACTTCAGTGCTAGACCTAAAGAGTGCGTGCAGCATGTGTAGAGGGTGGTGTCAGTCTGAACTGCAGCATCCTGGCTCCTTCAGTGTTGTGGCTGGCCTTCCTCACAGTCGTTCTTTGCCTCACTTCTTCCTTTTTTCCCCTCTCTTTCTTTCCTTGCTGTCCCTGACAGAATGGCTTTGAGCCTCTCTTTGTGTTTGAGATTGACAATAACACCAATACCATTAAAAGGAGGCCAAGCGCTCGCAAACAGGTGAAGAGCATGTGATGTGTTGGTGTTGTGATTGCCCCTCCCTGTGCTGTGTTCCCTTCCCTCTGCTCACTGCTGGGTTTGTGCATAGGGACCACTTCTTGTTAGTCTGTGTCAAGCTTGCCCTGCTCTTTTCCTACAGGAATAAGCAGCTGTTACAGCCCACCTAGTTCTGGATTGTTTTAGTGTTCTCGTGTGCTAGCTAATGTGTTGTCTAAGTCAAGTGATATTTGAAACTCTTAAAAAATAAAAAAATCCCCACCATTTTGGCTCTGCCCTGCTCTGGAGAAAGAGGCAGTCTTGAGGATCAGCTGTAAGTCTGTACAGGTCCTAAAAACATTTGTGTTTAAGGCTTGCCACGAGTGTAAACTTTCCCTTCTAGTCATTCTGGCTGTGCTCTTCTGAAGTGGCAGAATAGTTGCAAATGTTTTAAAAACTAATTCCTACATGTCTTTCACTCCCTGTAGTGTTTCTAGGTGTCATTTGATGTTCTTTCCTGTGCTGAAATGTCACTTTGCTGTTTGAGTGCTGTTTCTGAAAGCATAGTGAACCATTCAGTCCTCAAATGTTAAAGTTTTGATGGTGCTATCAGCAGGACATAGGATTTGGCCTTCTAGATCCACCTGTCAGTGACAAATAGGGACAACTACAGCCCCTGTTCTATAAACAGGAAAAGTTGATTATTTGGCTGGTTTTGATATTGGTCATAATTGAAATGTGATTGCACTTTATTTGTGGCAATACTGTAAATCCTGACACTGACATCTTCCCCAAGAGTGAGATTCTACCCAGAGAATCTCATTTACTTTGTGTGTAATCACAAGGACCAGTTGTGTTTGTGGCAGATACAAAGTGGGTATTACTGAGCCTCTTGAATGTGGGTTTCTCTGATTTTTCAGACATGCATAGCATCCTCAAAACATTAAAAAAGAATTCATTTATTTATTTTTAATGGTGGCCTAGAATGAACTGTTGTAGGGTAAAATTCCTTTTTTTCTCATGGCATAGGTGTTACTAAAGAAGCTTTTGCCTCAGTTACTGTTCTTAATTCTGTTTTTAATGTCACTGTATTATATGTAAAAGAAGCACTGTACCTCCCAGAAAGTTCAGGGGGGTAGGAAGGCTTTAACTATAGTTCAGCAATTTATATGTGTTGCTTGTTGAGTGTTTCTGAGAAGTGATCGTGATCACCTCTTAATTTTTAGCTTTGCTGCATTCCACCTTTGTGTATGACCTGTCACCTACTCACTAATTCTGCTACTGCCTTCTGTTTCTTTCTGCATTCAGTCACTTTCAGGGTTGAACCAAGAAAGCTGTGCTACTACCCTGCCTAGTGCCTCTACCTTCAGTCCTGTCAAGGTATCTCTTGCTATTATCATTCACCACTAGAGCCAACAAAAAAATCTCGGATCCACTCATCGGTTTTAACAGGTGTTAGTCTGTCAGCATCTAATCAAAAGTTCAGGTAGGGTATGAACCTGATTCACCTGATTAAGCTGTAGTAGGTATTACCTCATCTTAGCTTTAGGCTGTGTCTATAGGAGGCCTGATCTATAAAACATGGTAACCAGTCTCTGCTCTAAGGGATTCTTGGTTGTCTTTGATGTTGCTTTTTCTGTACAAGATTATTTACTCTTGATCAAGTTGAGTTCATCGAAAGTACACTTGTATTATTTTCCTGTTTCTTTCTTTTCTGTGGAAATTGCTGTGCTGAATGCATTCCTCACAAGAAGTCATTAGTCTGTGTAAGCACTGTAATGAAGCCACAGTGTGTTTCACTGGGGACAGATGTTCAGTAAATAGCAGTTCTGCATTAGCAAAGGTGTCAGAGGAGTATCCTTGTCAGGGCTGCTGTATTGTCAATTCTGCATGTTGCTTAATACCTGTTTTTTGGTGTCCCCTTTCACTTCAGGTTAGAAGGAAGAGTTAAGAATGATCTGGCATTGCATAGTCAGTGTTGTTTCATCTATCTTTTTCCTAAGGAAAAAAGCAATTGTGTCATTTCTGTAAAAGAAAAATACTTTGTCTCTGCAGGGATAAGACTTGGGTCAGCATACAGTGTTTTTTCTTATTTCTCTGAAACACATTTAGATGGTTGGAGCTTTTCTTAAAACACAGCAAATTAAAATATAGTCTTTCTAGATTAGGACCATTCATACTCTTTTGCTTTTTTGTTCACAGAGTGATGACAGATCCACCATCTCCCCTGGCTCACCTACTGCTCAGACAGGTAACAGGGACAGGAAAAAAATTCTGAAAAATTAAGATCAAAATGCCTGCTTGCTTATTTGTCCTATGAAGAGAGGGGAGCATCTGTTCCTACATCTATGGCACTACTGTGTGCAAGAATTTACCCAGTTACTTGGGCCTCCTTAGAAAAAAACACAAGGGAAGAGACAACAGGGGTGAAGCATATCCTTAGGCAGAGCATAGGGTCTGGCTGGTTTAGGCCTTCATAGAGGCTTTGGCACATAGATGCATTCAGCAAGAGTCAGAACAGTTGTTGGAATTGGTATGTGGAATGTGCTTTGCATGCAAGTGTCCTTGAAAGTGCCTTTTCCTGCTCTGCTTTTATCATGCACGGCTGTAATTTGTTTTGTCATCATTGCATTAAAAGTTTTGGTTCTTTTTAATTACCACATTGCTGTACCCATTTCCTATTTAAACTCTAACCATTTCCTTCTTCCTCCTTCCTTTCCTGTGCCTTTCCACATTTGTTTAGTCCACCTTTCCCCTCCATATCCTGCCCATGCAGCCCCGCCTTCCTATAGAAACCCTTCCCAGCGACCTGAGAGTTTCCTTTTCCGAACAGCTGTCAGGGATGAAGCCAAGAAAGGTAGGTTATATAGCTCAGAAATCAGCTAGTTTTGCTACATTATAGTGACATCTGCATTACCTAGGGCTTGCAGTGTTTTGTTACTTCAGGTCTTTATCATCAAACTACTTTTTCCATTTGTAGATAGATGACATCATATATGTTGTGAACAAACAGAGTTTTATTTAGAGATGTCCAGTGTTCTTTTATCACATCTGTGGAAGTGTGAGAATTTGCTCATCCCAGTCTGCACTTAGACCTTTGCCACACTAGCCTTCAACAACTTGATAATTCTTGCATTGCCCAGTAGCCTGTAACAGCATTGGAATTTCTGGAGAAAGACAGAACCATTTCAACGCACTCCATGTGGCAAAACTTTGTTGTCATTTGTGCATGATTATTATCCAACAGAAAGATCAGAATCTAAACAGTGAATGAATTGTGTTGACATCTCATTTAGGTTGGTAGACCATTAGTTTGATTAATAATCAAAGGTAAGAAAAAGGAATGTAATGCCCCCATTCTGGAACTTTGTGTGCAGTAGCAAACAACACAGAGCCAAATTGTGCTTAGTGGTTTTCTTTCCTTCATGCTGCTGTTTTAGCCATTGCTTCATCCTCTACCCGTGCCTTGTCTCCTGCTAATGATTCTGCAGACCCTCGAGTGAGACAAAACTCCAAACAGCGGGAGGAAGAACTGGAGCTGATAGAGCAGCTACGCAAGGTAAGGGCTGCAGTAGCCAGAACGTGGATATAGGAGGAAATGCATTTTGTGACCCTGCTAAATCTGCTAAAAGTTGTCTTAGGGACCACTTTCACTGAACCAATATGGGGCACAACTGACCAAAATTAAACAGTGTGGTACAGTCTATGTACTTCTTTCAGATGGGTGCAGTGGTGTTCATTTGGTTGGTTGTGGTAGATAAAGTCAGCTTCAACTTCTGTATGAAAAACTATGTCAACTCCTGCTCATGAATGTCTGGTGAACTCTGCTTTTATGTGTGTTTCCTTTCTTCCTTATAAGCTTTCAGTAAGGATCTCCCTGGAAAGTTGCCTTTACTGTCCCCTTTTAATATCTTTTTTTAAATTCTTTTTTGCTATGAAGCTGACAGAAAAGCAGATGGAGTGCAGAGACTGCTGCCAGTCATGCTGCCATCATGGTTTCCTTGTGTGCTCTAGATCTGTCTGTTGATTCTTGCCTTATCCTGAGTTAAGTACAGAACATTTGAGCCACAAATGTTTCTAATATTTATGCTTTTTGTCTGCCCAGGGGCAAGACACTCCTGGTTTTTGTCCAGGTACAATGACAATAAACAGGAATATTGGAAATGCTACATGGCATTAAGGTACTGCTCTGCTTTGCCCCAAACTTGTTTCTGCAGAGCATGAAGGGATTTCTTGAGGTGCTGTAATTAATTGTTTGAATTTTCCAAGTAAAAAGAATATACTTGTTGAAACTAATCTTAAAAGCCATAAGCATCCAAGATAGAGAAAATTCCCTCTCTTTGGGAGGAAGTGTTGAAGTAAGGACAGTCTCCTTTCTCTGAAGGAGAAAGATTACTTGGTGATGTTTGCAAACCTCTCTTATGTTATCTTGAACTGTTTTCTATGTATTCTGTCTCTTGTTCTGCTCCCCAGCTAAGCTTTATTGTTTTTATAATACTTAAAAAATGAGATACAGTATTACAACTTGGTGACATTCACACAGCATTTCAAATTAGTTTGAAAGCTTGAATTGAATTTCTGTTCATTCTCTTTAAAAAATGCTAGCTAGCTTCTTTTTACAGGATTGCTTATACTAAATAGTTCAGTTTTTATTTAAAGGCAAAATTATTGTCTTGACTTTTGTTAATTGTATTATCCTCCAACCCACAAAGACAATTATTTTCACTTCTCTTGGCAGAACCATTCTCTGAGAATATGTAGGGTTAGGAATACTGTTCCTAGATCCTGATTTCCATTATTTTTGAATAATGGTTGTATTAGTACTGTGCTGTACAATGAAAACTGTTCTTTGTTGAACTCAATTGCTCCCAGACTGTGGCCAGCCTTGGGCCACAGTAATGCGCAGGGCTTTCCTCGGGCTTATTCAGAAAGCTGGTTGGAAATGCCATGAGGACAGACAGAGTTGTGATGCAGGAACTCTGCCCCATATGAGCTTGTGCGGAATGCCCCAGCTGGAAGAATGCAGCTCTCAGCTCCCCCATGTGTGTCCCTGTCGGTTTCCCACAGAACATTGAGTCGCGGTTGAAGGTGTCACTGCCCAGCGACCTCGGGGCGGCTCTCACCGACGGCGTCGTTCTGTGCCACCTGGCCAACCACGTGCGGCCCCGCTCTGTCCCCAGCATCCACGTGCCCTCACCTGCTGTTGTAAGTGTGTAACACTGACACTACTTTAGAGCTGTCCAAAGTGACATCCTACACAGTCCTGTAATCCAGGCAGACGCTAAACTCAGCATTCTCCTCAGTGAATGTACGTGACAAAAAATAACCATCTGTGCTGTTTAAAAAAGGTCTGCAGTGTCACTAAATGAAATTCTGTCTGGGTTTGTTTCATTTAAAGGAAGTTACTTCTAACAGCTTTTAAGCAAATGTTAACATTTTCATGTACTACCTAAGCATATTAACTTCAAAATTAGTGAAATACAAGACAGTTCACCGTGAAAACCGAAACAGGATATTTTAAAAGATGAAAATGTCTGAGAAGTTCAGGAAAACATAGCAGGGAATTACAAGTAGGATCCCACTACAAAAGACAGTGAAACCAGGCAGAGACCAAGTTGATTCCTGTGTCCACTTCATAGCACTACAAATTCCTCTGCTTAGGAATTTTAGCAGAACACACTCAAGACACTTGGAAAACAGCATCTCCTGAACAAAACAAATCTCATCATACCTTTGTGATAACAGGAGAAAAAGGTGGCTGTGTCAGGGGACTGTGGAGAGCATTGCAGTCTATTTTGTAGGGAAAGCACGGAGTTAGAGAACGGTCAAAATCTGTGAGATAACAGCAGATTATTTATCCAGTTTGTGTTTGTGGAAGTCAGAAAGTTCAATGAAAATGTTTCAGATCAGCTACTTGAAAGTAATATGGACAGGCAGATTGCTTGTTATGCACCTTTAAATTGTATGAATAAGGGGAAAAAAACAGATTGTTCCTTGGGGAAGAAGTTGAAACATGAACACGGTCTTCACTTAGTCTTCGTTTGAAGTGAGTCTTCATGTTGGTTGGAATCTGAAGTGGCACTTTCAGGGCTGAGAAGTGTGCCATTGTGGTTGTGTCCCTGGGACTTGATGTGACCAGGCAGATGGCCCCATTATTTTGAGAATGACTGAACTGGACACACCAACGTTTTAGGCAGACTGTGGGATCATTTCAAGCAAAGGCAGGGAGCCACTGCTCAGGAGACTTGTGTCAGTGAGATCTTTTCAATGGCCTGGTTTGATGTGCAGCTGAATGTTCTGTGTTAAATCACGGCTTTGTCATGTGAATCCCAAGGAAGAGGCAGCCTGGAGTCACATGGCTCCAGGAGCAGAAGAGGCCATCACATCCTGCCAATCCACATCCACACACACAGGCACAGTGTGATCTTTGTACTCCCTTGCACCTTTGGGAGAAAGAAGCCAGTGCTGGCCTTTAACCTGCTTCCTTGGTGGGGAAACACAGCACATGAAGGAGACAGAAGAAACCCCATCACTTACAGAAGTGTTGAACACCTGGAGACTGCTGCCTACTGCTCCAAAGCGTGTTCACAGGAGAAGGGAGTTAGTGTCTCTTGAACCAGAAAAGAATAAGCTTTGAGAGCAGGCAAGACAGAGCCTGTGCTGTGGTATGTCTGAAGAGCTGTGAAAGCTGCAGAAAAAAACCTTAGTAGAAAAAATGCCAATGATTGCAATTCAGACAGCTCTATTAAACACATCTACAAGAGGCTGACAAGCAGCAAGCTTCACTTTCAGTCTTCTGACACTATTTTTTGGTTTAATTTAGCCTTTATTTTTTTACCTTTTTTTTAATTGAGCTATGGTTTGATATTTATATAGTTTTGCATTATAGTAATCAAGAACACGCTCTAGAATGCTTCATGTCTCGAAATTGCTCTGAAATCACAGCATGGAAGCCATGGATGTGCATTTCATAAAAGACATTTTTTTAATGATTATACTATAGTCACTAGAAATGTTAGCCAGTTTTATATAACACTGTGTATATAAATATTGAACTTAGAACTGTCCTTTTTTTAAAATCATCCAGCATTCATAACTTAGCTTTTCATAAAACAGCTTTGAAAACTGGGATGGTTTTCTAAGAAAAGCAAACTTCAGCAGAGCCTGCTTTGAATTAGATGAGCTTATGTCAGCGCTGTTTCTGGCAAAGAGATTTATTAAGAGTTTTATTTAAATAAAAAAATCAAAACCTTTTAAAATGTTGCCAGTTAAGAACACTGTATGCCTTTGCTCCTTTGCAGCCTAAACTTACAATGGCAAAGTGCAGACGAAACGTGGAGAATTTCTTGGAAGCTTGCAGAAGGATTGGAGTGCCTCAGGTATGTATTTCTGCTGTCCTGATAAAATGTTTCAAATGCAGTTTTGCCTGGTGCTTCAGAAAATAAAACATTCTTTGGAATATTAGATTAAAACAAAATGATTAAAAGTTTAGAAGGTTCAGGTACAAGCTGTCCTGCAGTATAGATCGGACTTACCTTGCATGGTCTTCCAGAGCAAAGTGAAGCCAGATACAGTTTATCAGAGTATAGTTGATAGAATTTATATTTTAGTACAGATTCACTTAAATACTGTGCATCGAATTCATAATAGCTGATGGATTTCAAGTCTACCTTTAGAACTGGTAGTTACATCTTCTCAATATTAGGTATGTGAAAGCTTCAAAGTGGGATAAAATCTGGACGGTGGTTTGCATGTGGTTTTTTTTTATCCCAAAGCTTTTCATGTTCCTTCACAATAATTCTCTTACATGAATGTCTCTTCCATCTTACCAGCAAGTCACAGAATTATTTGCCTTTCTCTGATGGTAGCTGTCTTTGCATAGTTCCTACTTCTTTTGTTATGTACTGGTGGTAAAAAGTCTGTCTTCCTTGTCCCCTTTGGAAACTTGTAAGATCTAGGAGGTGGACACATATTAGAGTCCATCTTTATCCCGTTGGTCTAGTTATCCTGTTTTTATGCTGTCCTGTCCTTTGCACTTTGTCTTATTCAGCAGCTGTCTCAGTACAAGTAGTTTTAATATATTCGATTTTTCTTAATTTCCCTTCCAGTGCACTAATTGATTTGGGTTTTTACATTGCTGAGCATTGGTGTTTCTGTTGTAGGTGCTGGTTTTTTTGTATTCTGAAAGAGAGAAGTAGACCCTGTGACTCATTTCCCAGCTACATCTAAAGGCAGTTCTTAAGTCAGTCATGTAGAATTTTCTGGTGTTTTCAGATCACTTGCAGACATTTGAGCCACTAGGGTTTTAGGATAACTTACTTATTGAGCTGCCTGGCAATTTCACATGGCTCTGTGGTGAATCATGTTAGAAGGGGCTGGGGAGTTGTAAGTGATCATTAATGCTGGAAGATCCTGCACTGCTTTGGTCCTCTAAAAACATTTGGACTTTCAGTCCCAGCAGAACTGCACAATATAAATTAATTTGGGGCATTGTGCAATTCTATCCCAAGCTTCCCTATTTATAGCTCCCTCAAGTATGAAGATAAAATTTTTATGGGATTGCAGTACAAAGAAGATCACTGGAATGACCCACAATCAAAACCAAACACAAAGGCCAATCAAGAAAAAGTCCCCTGTAAACCCAGGCTGCTCAATCTGCTACCCCTACTGTGTAGGGCCCTACACAGTTTTCTCATATATCTTGTTTTAATGTGAAAGAGTTCAAGGAAGGTCTGTCTGGGAAAACTTAGGAAAATACCCTCCCTAAACTCCAAAGCTGCTCTCATATGTCTGCATTACATCTCTGTTGAGATGTGAACATAAGATACTTGCATGTAAGAGTGGCATGGCAGCCTAGTATGTTTTTCTTGAAAAATTGCCTGCAGGTTTTTCATTTAATTTCCATTGTAATTGCAAAAATAATAGGATTTCTGAAAGCAGAGATCCATGTAGGAATACTTGCCTTTTAAGGGGAAGGCTACTTTCAGAAAGGGCTAATTACAGGCACCACAACAGAGCATCAATTTGTGTAGGACTTTGGTGATTTTAAAGCACTTGGATCAAAGGAAACCCTGAACAGCTGAACAGCTTGATCCATGCATCTAGATTTCACTGATTAGCAGTTACCTGTGGGAAAGGGACACAAGAGACACACAATGGGAATAGTTACAGAACTCTTAAACTCTAATTAGTAATAGATATTTCTGCAGAATGCTGCATTCAAACATCAGTTACACATAAATAATCTCTTGTCCTGCTGTTTTCCTTAAGTTACATGTGGAGGCTGAACTTTGGTGAGTACTCAATGCCAGCAACATCTCAGATAGCTGTAACATCTTCACTTCTAGAGAAAAATGGGTTTCACTAAGGCTTGTATAAACCGCTGTTTTTAACGACAAGGAGTAGTTACATGTTGGAGCTGGAGAGGTGACAGGCACCTCACTGAACATTAAACACTGACACTGAGCTCTTTGCAATGAGAGTCTTGCAGATTTCTATGTGAAAATTAACCAGCTGTGATGTGCTTCTCAAATGTGTAGGTTGTATCTGAGATGTCTGATAACTGCTTCGTGGATGTTGCTATGGCTAACTGACTGACCTTTTTTTTCTGTCTGTTTTCCCTTCCTGCTCACACACTCTGGACAGGACAATCTTTGTTCCCCTTCTGACATTCTCCAGCTAAACCTCAGCGTTAAAAGAACAGTTGAGACTCTTCTTTCCCTGGGGACAGATTCAGAAGAATCCAGTCTCGTGTCTCTTTCCGTTCAGCTCTGGGGCTTTGTGGTGTTTTACTGTACTCTAATGCTAACGCTCTGTATGTTCTATCGCTGGGTCTTTTTTCTCTAGTGAAGGATAGTGGTGCTGCTTCCTCCCTTCGTCACTCCAGTGCTTGGGAACAGATTCTGGGCTTTGCCAAGACTGTGTGTATGAAGTGCTTTGTTTCCCACGGATGGGACAGAGGTGACAAGTACGATGTGGAAACATGTTGGTGCACCCACACCACCATCCGTGACCCAATTCCCATTTGTATTTGCTGTGTTACATTGAGCAGATGAAATGCTTTCCAAGGGAGGAGGTGCTGTCCCCGGGCTCAAGTGAGGGCTGAGGTCAGGACACGTGGTGCATGCTGTAGTCTGCTGACCAGTGGTGTAGTGAAAACTGCAGTGTCAATTTGTGCCTCTGTTCCCCCATCTGTATAATGGGAAATGCAACCACTTTGGTAAATTGCCTGAGGATTATCTGATGAAAAATGTTAACAATGTGAAGTATTTTTTTCAATGTCAGTGTTCTTGATGCAATCTCACAGTCTTAGGAGACATGGTCTGGTATTGTCCACAGAGCTTTCTAACTGGTTTGGTTTTTTATCCCCAGTCCTTTATCCTGCTTCTGAGCACATTTGATTTCTCAAATTTATAGACTCTGCTGTATTACTTTGAGTCAGGATTTTTTAGAACAACTGTCAATGAATCCTGAACTACTTGAACTTGATAGCAAAAAAAATTTCAGAGAAATGGAGCTCTTCAACAGCTTTAAGAGAAAAGTGTTCTGGAACAGAAAGAAAAATCTTTATGATCTTGTCAGGTGCTACAGAATGTCATAGCATTTTACTGTGATCTGGATACAAACGTGTTGAATTGTCACTTGATCTTGGGAACCCCAACCCAAGCTTGTTCCATGCTTAGTCTCTTCTTTCTCTTACCCTGTCATTTTCAGAAACACTTGTATCATGCAGTTGCACAAATAAAAGTCTTGGCTGCACAAGCACTCTTCACTGTTTTACAAAACTCAGGTAGTCTTCCATAAAGCTTCACAGCCTTTCCCTCCCCAGGGAAAGCATCCTGGTGCTTTAATGCTTTAATGTCTCAGGGACACCTCAGAACTTCAGGGCACTCCCCATGTGTGTAACAGACCATGTCTCCTCAGAGTGGAGATCCATTCAGGGAGCTCTGCTCAGAGATCAGTGACAGGTAAGTGTTCAGGAAATGGCTGTTCCAAATGTGTCTTCAATAAAATTCTGTTATATCTGCAAGTGCAGTAAATGGCTTGGAAGCCCAGTACAATTGATGCTGGCATTCCAGCCATATCATGGAACACCTCTGAAGCACAGTTTAAGGTACACAGGAGTTCAGTTGAAAATGGGGTCACTACCAGTAAAAATGTGTTATCTGTATGTGGGTCTCACAAGCTCTTGTACCATGAAGTGAGTATTTCTCAAAGGAGCAAGTAAGAGCTGCTGCCTTCTGTCCAAGTCACACAAAATGTTCTGTCCAAGCCAAACATCACTGAGTAAAGAAGGGACTTTTGACAGGGGGAGATTGTTTTATTTTTAAGTAAGCTATTTTTGTACTGTTTACTGGTATGAACTAAAATGAACTCGGTTCCTGTGTTTCTTAACTTCTAATGAACACTGTGATAAAAGCTGCAAGGGGTTTTACACTAACAGTGCCTTCCAGTTTTTAAATTTTGTTTGTCATTACTGTGTGTGGTATGGAGTCATTCCAAAGCTTTTCCCCCTTATCTGTTTGCATACATAAGAAAAAAGATAAGGCATATTTCCTCAAGTTTACAAGTATTTTCTCAAAAAGCACACTTTTTCAAAGTAATATACATTTGCTGGGAGAAAAATGTATTTTAGCCTGAGCATATGGCTTTCTATGAGAATTGCAGTAGGGGCTCGCTTGTTTTCTCTCTGCTCAGAGCTTTGCGGGGGAGGAGTGTTGGCTGCCACTGTTTGTGCTGAAGGATTTCTTTAACCTCAAAAATCAGTAAATACTCAAGTGATGAAATGCCAATTGATGTGAAAGTAACACATGAAAGATAGTCTCTGTAGCTCTTTAGGAAGGACACACTTGGGTTGTTTTCTGCAGATACAGAGAACTGTTGTAGAGTGAGGATGGCCAGGAGGTGCCAAGGACTTTTGTAGGATGAGGCTTTAACTACATCTTAGACTGAGAATAGCACAAGTATTAATAAACAGTTTGAAACCTCTTTTTGCATGTTGCGTATTACTGTTAATCCTCAGGATGATTTTGGGGGTCACCTGCTAGGCGCTTTGGGAAGGTGGGTGAGTGGTAGTGACTCATTCCCTGCTCCCCACCGGGGTTTCCTCATGGCTGTAGCTGAACAGGCTTGTCCCAGGAGGACTTTCTCCAAAAGGTGTGATTTAGGAAGGAAGCTGTGGTTCCTCTCCTGCTCTATGTTGTAGCACATTGATCGTATTGAAGCAAAGCTTCCCCCTCCTCAAGTTCATCTACTTTGGTTTCATAAACCACTGCCATCTCAGTGTGGGCAGAGATGGAGGACAATTTGCTATTCCTCTTTTATCCCACAGTCCTTTTTCAAATTCTTATTTGTAAAGTTTTCTATTAAAAGAACACAAGAGATTAGCCCAAGGCCACCTTTCTTGAGCAGTCAAGGTCATGGTTCCTTTGTCACAAGCAGAAGTCTCATGTCCTACCCCTGTATGTGTGTGCTGCCTGTCCATAACATTTCATATTTCAGTCACCTTTTGCTTAATTTTTTTTTTCTTTTCAGTTGAGTGGTTTTCATCCATTTTGTTTTTGTCTTTGTTTTGTTCCCCATTCAGGAGCAATTATGTTTGCCTCTGCATATTTTAGAAGAGAAGGGTTTGACACAGGTAGCTGTGACTGTCCAGGCGCTCCTGGAGCTGGCACCCCCAAAGCAGCAGCCACTTCACCACTTGTCTGCTGTGTAAAGACCTCCGGGACCTTTTGGGTTACCTTGGCTAAGCAGAAGGACCTGAAGACTTTACTGCCCATGCAGTGCATCCAAACACACAGAGCTCTGTTCTAAGGAAATGAGTTTCCATGATTCCTGACAGGAATGTTTTACTTCATTTCTCCATTTTTTTGGAGATCACAACAGTTTCCAGTAACATTTTTTTTATTACTAATATTTTTGCCCCTTATTTAAAAAAATGAGAGTTCATTGGGAGGAGGGCAGGGAATTCCAGTGGCTGGCTATTTGGAGCTAGCTGTGGAGACTGACCTTGCAGGATGAAGAAATGGGTTAGAGTTTGGAAAGCAACTCCTAGAGAAATTTGAAAAAAAAAAAAAAAAAAAAAAGTGTTGTGTAGTGGGCACACAGGGAATTAAATTTCTTTCCTTACCCACAGGGTGCAAAGAAATGGAATTTCTTTGCCTCCAAAGAGTGGGTATTTCTATTATTTTTTTTTAATTGCATCACACTATCTTAACCTGCAGTGTTTGATAACAGGGTTGAACCTCACACAACTGTCACTTGCTTTGACAGGTCCTCATTACTAAAAGTCAAAGGAAAAAAAACACTTTTTTTTTTCCCCCAATGGAAAAATTACTGCATGTTTTCTCTGCCAGAAACACCTTAGTAAAAGATACTAAGTCAGATCTGTTCAAATGGGCTTAGTCCCAACAGCATTCTTGCTGGGTTCACTTTCTCTTTGGGTTTTAACATGTCTTTATCTGAACACTTCTCCAACAGCAGTGGAGGGAGATTGCTCCTGTCCTCACATCCCCTTCTGGTGGTTTTGTGGGATCATCAGAATCCTACGCACTTCCCTGCAGTGGGAACAGTGCCAGGCTGCCCTGCTGGTCATTAGAAGCCCTTTGAGCTAACACATTTATGAGGGGCTGAAGCATCCCCTGCAGGCACAGAATGAATCATGTTAAGAGTTCGTTTCTCAAGTTGCCCAGGTGGGCTGGGTGTTGTCAGAGCAGCGTGTGCTAAGGCAGCTCTGAAGGGTTAGACTTTCAGTAAAGCCCTTTATTAGTTGGAGCTTATGTAGAGAGGTATGCTGTTTTTACAGAACTGCTATTGCTTCATTCCTCTTTCCTTAACATAAAAATGGAAATTCACTGTGCAGAAGTGGGAGGGGCATCTGACAAGTTTTGCACTTTCCTGGAAAGCTGATTTGCAAAATAAAGACAGGTCTGTATGCTTTGGTCCTAGTGACAAGGCCAAGTTCACTACCTAGATCAATTAACAATATTTTTTTTCCTCCCCCACAAAAAGGCCTCACAAAATCCAGCTTTCCACTCCTGCAGTTCCTTTGTCAGGTGTTGCCCAATTTAAAGCATCCCTGAACATTATGCTACTAATACATGATATATGAGGGTTCTGAAAACAACTCCAGGAATCAGCCATATTCTCTCTGGGATCTATTCGAAGCAGAATACAGCGAGAGGATTTTATGCAGATAAAGGAAGAAGAAATAGGAACAAATTAGCTAAGAGTCATTTTTGCAGAAGTAAAAACCTGCTGTGGGAGCTGACAAAGACTGGTCTTAGCTGCATTTTTCCCCTTTTGATTTTGTTTCCATTCTGTTTTGCTTCATGTATTTCTTTCAAGGGCCATTGTGGTGCTTGGTGAATCCCCTGTTCCTCATAATTATTCCAGTTGCTTCTTATTGGCATTGATTGGTCACATTCGAAGTGAAGAACACTTGAAAGGTGTTTAAGAGTGCCCAGCTGCAAAGAGAAACCTCCTCCTGCTGGGCAAATGCAGTGCCCTGAGCCCTGCAGGGAATGGAAGTGCCAGGAACTCACAGTACCCACAGGAAGAGCAGCTCCACATAGGCATTCTCACCCGTTTGAGTAGTTTCTGTGTTTCACTTAATGCCATTGGTGAGGAGTGTTGGTCATTCCCACAGGGTTACACAGAGGTGTCTGAAGTGTCTGCTGCAGTTTGCTGGGGGGAAGATGCTGCCACTTGCAGGCAACACCACAGACACAGACAGTGTTCCTGGTGTGTTTGTCTCTGCACGTAATTTGGAGAGAGGGAGGCATTGACTTCATCTTAGTTTCCAACATTAGGTCCCTGTTGTTACAGGGACAGTTGCATTTAGCAGCACACCCATCACAGGCTATTTAAATACCCCTGTTTGAAGAAAACCATTCCCTTCATGGAATTGCGAGGGTGTGGCAATTGTTCCAGCACTTAAGGAAAATGAAACTTAACAGTCAGTACTCAGGTTGGTGGAAATTTTGTCATTTGATTAACAGTAGTTTTTAATGGGGTAGGGGTTAGAGTGTGGCCTGAAAGAATGCCATTTCCTATTGCCATGTGTGGCTCACAGTGTGAGTGGCTTATGGCCACCTGTGGCTGGAGGCCAGGCAGGCAGAGAGCCCCTGGCACCAGGGTACTTTGTTGTGAGCAGCATTCACTCTGGCAGTTTCAGTGTAGGTAATTGTGTTCGTTTGACATTTGTAATCTTATGTTTTCAGGCTGGCAAGCACTAAATCTTGTCCAGATGCTTAAGACAAAAATCCAAACCTGAAGTTTCATCACACGGTTTATTTAATGTGTTACACCAAACCCACCTCATTTCTCTCTTGCAAAATAGGTTGGGATTTTTCAGTGTAGTTATGTGCAATTTTTGTTGTGTCCCATGAAAAAAGTATTTGAAAGAAAACATGTATAAAGTTCTGTTCTGTGTGTTAAAGCAAAGAAGAGATGGTCTTTCCTCTTCAGGGCATTTGTGTTGGAGGATGTGGGAGGGATCTACCTCAGCCCTTGTGCTGCTGGTGTTCCTACTCTGATTCCATGGTGTCACGCTCCATCCTCAAACCTGGTGAGCCCTGAGCAGTGTCTGAGGCTCTGCAAGGTCACACACTCCAGGTGGAGCGGCCCAGGCACTAGGGAGCCCCTAATGGCACTGGGGGGCCAGGGCAGAGCTGGGGGTCCCCCCTTTGAAGGAGAGGCCTTCTCCCCCATAAAGGCCCCTCCCCTGCTTCAAATCCACCAGGGACAACTCTACAGCACCGGAGCGCCTCTGCTGTTCTTGGTAGCAGCAGGATGGCAAATGGCATTCCTTCATGACTATAAATGGTTCTTGGAAAAACTGTTTTAGAAACAGAGGACTTGTAAGGTGAATTTGGACATCAAAAATTCTTTTGTATAGATATTGTGAAGTTCTACAAAGTGATCTAATTTTGTTATTTCTGAAAACAGTGTAAACGTGTAAGTAATAGAGTAAAGGATTTTAAAGCTTCATCCCATGCTGTATGTCTGTAAATACATTCCATAATTTCTGTTACATATAAATGTGTCTGAATATTGTATATTTTCAATTGCCTGTATTCTGCCAGTAGTGTGACCTAGCACATTGATAATATAAAAGGAAACCATGGGTATTTGAAATAAAGTTTTAAAACTTACATGAATTGCAGTATTTCTTCCTGCTGTTTTTCTGTTGCACCAACAAATGTCACATCCTCTGTGTCAGGTCCTACATCATCCCAGTTGGCATTTGATGGACCTACTTTGATTTTCTACTTTTCATAGTTAACTGGGACAGGAAAATCCCAGTATTTTTACACATATTTTGCAGCCACATCAGAAGCTGTTTCTTGTGGGTATTTTTAACTTTCACAGATGCCAGTTTTGTACAGAATCCTTTGCTTATCCCTCCACACAGCCCCTTGTTTTTTCCTTCTCTATATAAATTAAATACATTCTGGGTTGGGGTTTTCTGCTGCTGGTCCCATTGCTCCTTGTTCTTGCCCTTTCCTTTTGGTCTGTCTTTGGTTTGAAGTGCAAAACTCACCCTTGCTTCCTGACTGTGCTGCATATGAAAGTTTTATTCTTAGCCAGAATGTTTAGTCCTCTTTTCATCCCTCCTCATCACTAGTTTTAATTATTTTTTAAAATATAAAAATGCAAAGCCTAAAAATTGCCAGAGATAAACAAACCCACCCTGCTTTTGATACCCTTGTGATGCTCTTCCCCGCTCACCAGGCTGCTCCAGCATCCTTGTCTGACCTGGTTACTCTGTCCAGCTCCATTCCTGCCTCTCTCAAGACTGCCCAGCTCTCTTCAGGTATTTATTTCTCCCCTTCACTCTAAAGCATCCTCCTAACCAGCTTCCCAATCCCCAGCCTTTCTTCTGCATTTAATTCCCAAGAAAACCCTCTCCAAAGGGCATATGATTTCCCTGAAGAAAATCCCGTGGATGTACATTTTGATCCCACCTCTCCACAGCTGGAAAAATGCAGCATTACTGACTGTGGCACAGTTCCTCAGGCGCTGGGTTTGACTCTGTGCCAGGCTGTTTGCTTGGCAGCTGCACAGCCCAGACACGAACTCCACTGTGGTTTCTGTGGAGCGAGGGGAGGCTCACAGAGAGCAGCGTGCTGGGATGAGCTGGATGGGTGGCACTGTGGCCACAGCCCCCAACCCAGAGTGTGTGGCAGGTCACAGGTTACACAGCTGTGCCCCCATCACTACCCTGCAGTGGCCTCGTGGGAACATGAGGTTCAGCACCCCAGCTTCATGGGGAAAGTGTTCCACTGTTGCCTCGTTCTTTGCAGAGCTGCTTCATTCTCTGCTGAGAAGCAACTGCAGCCCAGTGTAAGATTTCAGTTGTTTGGTTGCATTAATAAAATGTGCCTGGAGTTTGACATAAACAGCAGAGATCTGCTGCCCTCCATCTCATCCTGCTTTCCTTAGATCAAAGCCTCTAGAGAGTTTTATGATCAACCTCATTCCTTCCACCCAAGCAGGTCACCTGTTAACACCCCCATCACATGCAGAAAACACAAGTCTCTGGTGAGTACTGAGTCAGCAGCACATGAAAAAGAAGAGTGAAAATTAGGAACTTAAGCCCCAGGTTTGCACTGAGGCACTTCTTGCAGTGGGGTGTAAGCACAGTCCTGATTCTGTTCCTACCAGCACTGAGATGGAGCAATCCCTGGTCTTAGCACTGCCTGAGAAGCCTTGGAAGCAAGGGAATTTGTTCAGTACCAGTGCTGGAATGGGAATTTGTTCAGGTTTCAAACAAGTGTCCATGCTTCAATGGGAACACTGGCACTTTTAATGCAGTTTGTCTGGAACATCTGAAACTTCAGCACTCCCCTGACAGCCAAGTCTGCCTGATAAGGCACCAGCACCTTCTGTTCAGAGTTCTGAGCCACAGGCTCTCTGCTCATTGTTTCAGCCATCTCATGTGAACTTCAGAGCTCTCGGCCCACTTAGGTTGGACACAAGGAGGTTTGGATGGGGCCAGCACGGGCTGATCACAGAGCAGAGCAGACTCTGTGGTTTGAGATCATCTCCCACGTGGGAGTCGGAAACCAGGCAGCTCAGCCACAGGGCTTTGTGCACAGACCTGCATGTGGACTGACAGTGGTGTGAGGAGCAGGGATTCCCTTTTGGTTGAAAAGCAGCTCTGCTCCCTGCCTTCAGCCCCATCCCGCTGTGCAGTGGTGCTGACCAGGGCGGTGGGGATGGCTGTGACAGACCAGCTCCTGTAGGTAGCATGGCTGGCTGCCTTTTCCCTTTGTTCCCTTGGTCAGAAGGTATGTGGAGCTGTTCTGTCTGTGCACTGACACTGTGCAGGACTGCGGAAATGGAAACCTGTGTGCTCTGACTGCACTTGTGTTTACACTGCAAACTGCTCGTGTTCTCCCCTGCTGACCTGATGCCAGCGCTGGAGGCATGGAGAGCACAGAGGGAGCCCAGCTGGGGGTGCCAGGGCCGGTGCTTTGGGGGCAGCAGAGGCGGTTCTGGGTGCAGAGCATCCCATGCTGGTGAGTTACTGGGCTGGTAACAGGATTACCTCCCACTGTCTTGGTTCCACAAAGCACTTCTCAGGGGATATAGTGTTTCTCACTGCTTTGATGCAAATCCCCTTTCTGCTGGGAAAAAGGCTGTACAAGGGCAGCTTTAAGATCTTAGTGCAGCTTCACCATAACTGTGTCTGCAGGAACTGTGTCCTCCAGAATTGCCCAAGCTCTGTTACATGGTTTGTTTTGTCCTGTCAGACGTACCACAGTGCCCTGCCCAGCAACAGTCCTGGAGCATATCTGTGGCCACTTTATTATTTCTTTTTTCTAGATTTTTCCTTGCCTGTTTGTTTCTCTGGTAACTGTCCCTTCAAATATTTCTCAAGCTCCTTGTAGCGGCCAAGGAATCTGCGGACCATTGTACCTTTCCACCACGCCTGCACCTGAAAGTGAGAGAGAGAGGCTTGAGGGGAAATCACTTGCTCTGGTACTTCATACAATTCAATCCCTGGAGAGTCTTTTCTGTACTCCCCAGCCACATAAGGGAACCCCCAGCCCATGCAGCAGCCTTTGGGCCTGTGCTGGTTGTGCCGAAGGCATCCACAGCTGGGCTGAGGGCACTTGTTGCTGGTGGCAAGGGACAAGCAGGGCCACTAGCCCATGACCCTCCCTGTATCACCTGTGCAGCGATACTTGCAGGAGACTGGCTGCTCCCCTTTCATTTACCATCTCAAAGCTGCAGCCAGCTGCCAGCTCTGAGTGTGCCCCAGCAAAGGAACAAGCTTTGTCCTTTGCTTGTGCCACCACACACCAGCCAGATTCCTTGGGCTGTTTTCTGCCTGTACAAAGCCTGTGGAACAGATTATTAGCTCCCAGCTGCTGCTGGAGCAGCACTGCCTCAGCTTTGCTCCCCTTTACCTTCACAGCACTCTTCAGCTCCAGGGCTTCCCGCTCTCTTTGTTTTCTCTTGTCCTCCTTTTCTGTCCGGTCAATGATGATGGTTGCCTGGAACATCAGGCACTGCAAGAAAGCACAGGGGTGGCAAAAGCCATGACAAAGATATTCCCTAAACTGCAAGGCCAGCCTTCAGGGCTCACTGTGTCCAGCCATTTGCCATGGCAGGACTCACCTGGACCCTGGTGTAAGGATTCTTTCCCTCTGCTGCCGACAGGTCTCATCCTTGCTAAACACTTCCCACAGCCCTGCCAGGACTGCTCAGGCCCGTGGGTTGTGGTGTCCCTCTACACCAGGGAGCTCCAGGGCAGCCCAGGGATAATGTGTGAGTGGAGGCTTTCCTCCCCCACCTCCATTATTTGGTCTTTCCTAAGTCCAGATGGCAAATGTTGCTCATTACCACCGTCAGTCCTCAGGCACTTGGAGCTGCTGCCAAAGTGAAACCTCTCACCATGGCCTGGGTGTAATTAACCCCTGATCCCTTGCTGTAAAAGGGCTGGCTGATGGCTTCCCAGGCAACAGCTGGTGGTGGGGAGGACACTTGGTCCCCCAGGCTAAGCAGCAGATGATGTACAAACACACTGGGGACACTGACATGACAGTGTAGAGTGAAAAATGAGCCCACAAGCAGGGAAACATCCAGCTCAGTCCCATCATCTCCAACCCACGGATGGTAAGGAATGTTTACAAGTAAATTCCTTCTGGTTTTAAAACACATTTTTCTAGATGCTTCTCTCTGTTCTGTGCTGCTGTTCTGCTGTGATCAGAGCCCAGCACTTAACCAAGAACCCAGTAGGGCAGGAATGGTTCTACCCAGATGATAACAGAGCTCTGTGCAGCTGGGAATGTGTGTCTGCAAGAAGGGATGAACTGCCTTTTCCAGTCTCAGCCTGTCTTACCCTGATCTTCCTAGAAGGAGCAGATTTGTTCAGACTCGGGCAGCAAAGTAAGGTGAGGCATACTGATGGGATGGGACAGTACCTCTGCCCCTCACAAAGGCTGTCAGTAGCTCTCTCATTACTTGCTGGTGTTCAAAAATTGGTAGAGGGGAAACATCATCATCCCTCCTTGATGTCACAGGTGGCAAATAGAAGATGATATCTCAGCCATTGTCTTCCCGAGACAAGTGCTATAATCACAGCCTCTGCCTCAAAATTACTGATTTTTTTTACGTGGTCCTGGTTCCTTATCCAAATGAGTGTAGGAAAAAGCCCAATGCAATTTTGCATGGCTGAATACTGCGATGCTGCTGATGTCTTACCTCCTTGGCAAATCTCTGCATCGTTTCCAAGTTCTCTGCCTTTAATGCCCTTAGATCATCCAGTTCTTCATCTTTTGCAGCAGTGTCTTTTTTATACTTCTCCATCCAGTATTCCAGTTTCTCTTTCACCTTCTGCATGGGGAGAGAGTGGTGCTCAGCATGGTGCAAAGAGTGCACAGAGGTTTGCTACTATTATATAGCCTGCTTTCATTATGGTGATGAGAGTCCTGTAAACTGTGCATGGTCAGTGTTTCCTTCTCATTTTGAAAGGATCAAACCCCTAAGACTACTCATAAATTATGGCAGGGCTAGTTCTGTGCAGTCAGTCCTGATGAAGCAAGTGACAGCCAGAAGCCATTCTTTGTGTGTATACAGAAGGAGGGGGCATTAAAAAGCACAGTTTGTCAGTGGGAGAGCTTTTATCCTCTGCCTGAATCCCTACCCACTTTCTGGATTAAGCTCAGCACACCAGGAATAAGTCCCAGGGGACAGCACTTCACGCTATTTCAGGTTGTGAACTTGGCTTTGTGTTCATGAATAGGGCAGGTGTTTCTGAAACAGTCACCCAGATGACATCCTCCTATTCACCAATAACTTTTCCATAGCAACCACTGCGATTGCTTCCATGGAAAAATAATCTGAGGAAAAGCATCAATCTCATTATGGCATCACAGCTGGACACAAAAGGGGGATGGAGGGCATGGTCATCCTCCTGTCTGGGGGCCCCTGCAAAGCCACCAGCTGCTGTCTGAGCACTGAGGGGCTGTGCTGGGCTGGCTGCTGGAGGCCAGCCAGGCTCAGTATGTACTTAGGCAGTCCCCTTGCTGGAAGCATTGATCAGACCAAAGCTCTGGGGTGCAGAGCACACTGTTTAGTTGCTCCCATGATACAGCACTGGTTTGCACTCAAATTACTACATTTTTAAAAAGCTATTATTTCCTATTAAATTCTATACTGGCAGTGGCATCAAGTACTCTGCAGTAGTCCAGGTTTTCTTCCCATCATACCATTTATGAGAGGCTTTGCAGTGTTATGCAGTGTAAAGTTATTCACTGTTAATGATAGGAATGCTCTGAACCTCTGAATCAACACCACAAGGGTAGTCATGCTGCTGAAAATGTGTACAGTAGTTGTGGGTTAGCAATGATCCAACCCCAGTTCTTCCTCAGATAAAGCTGATCATCCTTTTGGCCAACTGGACTGGCAGTTTGTGTCATTCCCTCCTCAGTGTCCCTCCCCTCTGCTCAGCCCTTGGGTCTCTGAAGCTGCTGCCCTTACTTTGAGCTCTTCACTGTGCTGCTGGGAGCCCCAGTAACTGCCAAGGAGGACCTAAATAAAGTCCAATTAGCCAAATGCAACTATCTGAGAGAGGAAAAATCCATACCACCTGAATAAACAATGTTATTAATTACATGAACCCTAATTTTAAGGAAATATATATATATGTAGCAACTCCCAAGCCTGGGAGAGCTGAGTTAATTAAGATTTGAGGACAAATAATCATTCATACTGCAGCAGTCATTAACCTGGTATATTGGATGGATTTGACTGGTTACCTTTAGGCACTAATCAATGATATGGTGTTTATAGGTTGCTGTTTTAAGCAATAGCTGACAATCACACATACCTCATACTGTTGTGTGAGGAAATTATCAGTCTCCATGTGGAGGTGAATCTCCTCATCAATTTTGCTCCTCAAATTCTGTGATCAGAGCAGACAGAACATGTGTGAGACAATGTTGGAGTGTATGTGTGTGCACACACTGCTGCTGAAAGCTGAGTAAAAATGCTGGAGTTCTGTGTAGTCCACAGACATTTTTTCCAGTGATAAAATCAGCTGAGGCAGTCCCTGCTCCTGGACTATCCATGAAAAAGAAACAGATCAGACCTTGATCAGTCAAAGAAAGATGCTTGCAAAACCAGAACAGTCTTCTAGTCCAGTTCACCTTAGAGCCACATAAGCAGCTCTATCTGTATAATCTGCTGGGAGCTCAGATTGCTAATACCTTTGTAACCACCCCTTTGGATATACTTCTGGGTCTGGTTTTCTGATCATGGCATTACTTTAAGCATTCCCTGTCTCCTAAAGCCATGCCATCCTTGTTGTTGCTGTTTGCAGCATCGTACAGACAAACAATAGAAGAAATAAAGGTTTCTAACCCAAATGAGTTTCCTGATCCAGTTCAAACAGCTGTGCTGGTGACTCTAATGCAGAACAGAGAGGGCATCCGAGGAGTGAGGGAGGGCTCTTCCCCTTCTAGATGGAGATGCCTTCCAGTATGGGCCACGGGGAAAGGCTTACCTGGATTTCCTTCTCCAGGGCATCCTCTGCACTGCTGCACTTTTTCTGGGTCAGTTGGATCTGGAGATCCATGTTTTTCTTCATGTAGTTACTCTCTGTGTTCAGTTTGGCTGTCGTCTCTTGAAGCTTATCCTTGAGGTGATCAATAACCTTATCTCGGTTCTAGTGGAGACAAAAGCAGCACAAAAGCAAGCCTGGAGACTGAGGTCAGCTCACCATTTCTTAATCTCTCCACTCCCTGATAAGGTCAGAAGAGACAAAGCTATAGGCTTCACTTTCCTTGAATGTTGCTCCATTTCAAGGAAGCATTTCAAAGGTTAGTTTGATCTGTAACCCATAGAGACAGCAATAAACCCATCAGCAAGGAGTGATTGCCTCTGGAGAGGGCAGAGTGAGGAACAGAGGGGGACAAGGCAGGCCTGCTCTCTGGTCAAGAAATTCATTCAGTCACACTTAGGATAAATATTAAAAAAGCCAAAGAATTTTAACCACTTACAGTTAGGTTTTACTTTTACTAACATCTTGCATTAAACTATCTCAGTGAGGGAGCATCTGTAAAGGAGGATAATGTATCAGCCCCACAAAAGCCAAAGTTTGTTATAATAAAGCATACTCTATTCCTTGGATTTATTGTTTTTCTAGTTATGCAGCAACTGTATAAACACAGCCTTAGGAACAGGTGCAAATCTAATCCTGACTTGCTGATATTTTCAAACAGTTCTTTCTTGAAATCTTACCAGGTAGATGGTGCTCACTTCATTATGAAAACATACACCCAGGGCAAGGAAGCAGTGTCAAGGAAAAGCTGGCTATGAGGTCCCAGCCTCTCCCCATGCCTTGCTTTGCAATGGAGCTGAGCTTTCCTGCGGCAGAAAACTGAGTTTTCTGTTCCCTAGAGTACTCCCATAGGCCAGAATCCTGAGTGGTTTGTCCGGCTTCTGGAGCATGCTCAGGAAGCAAAGTGCATTTGCTTGATTTGGGATTGCTGTTTTGTTTACTTATTTTTAATTAATTTATTTGAATAACAGATAAAGATGCATTACCCTGGGGTTGGAACTTGGGACAAATGCCTCTAAAATGAAGAGTTTTTTACCAAGTTAAAAGGTCATCAAAGCTTCCTGTGTAATTATGCAAGATCAATGTGAATGTACCCAACTGCTCCATTACAGCCTTTCTCTTTGCTTCCCTGACATGCTGTGGTGGGTTTGATATTCATCAGCCAAACCTCTGAAGATGAAATACCAAAGTGCTGGCATTTTTTGAAGCCTACATATCTTGTCTCTGAAGCACCTCACATTCCTTAGCTGTGTAAACATGGAAAAATGTCACAGGAGGAAGCCAGCTCAACAGTGCTGTGTTTGAAAGCCTTTGCAGCATGACTCATTTGGAAAAGGTCCTTATAAGAAGAGTTGGGAACAGTTAAAAGGAAAATCCTTCCTTCTGCACCCCTTGTCATACATAGGAAGAGTAAATTTATGAGGCTCAGGATAACTGGGGCCTTGGCTGATGCTGTTTTGTGGGTTCAAAGGTGTTCACATGTTTTTGAAGGTTTCAAAACCAGATACTATTTTTTTTATGGCCATATCATCATATGACTGCAGACAGCTACAGACATGAGCTGTTTGTGCCTTATTAGGGTTTCTGGTCACGGCCTTTATTTTCCCTGGCATGGAATTTTGGTGGCCATTGGGAGGAGCTGTGTTCCTGGTCAGTAGACAGGGGATGTGAGTATACCACTCTATTTTGAGATTGTCTTCCTGTGTCATAGTGTCACATAATCATGTCTAAATTGAAGAACCAGCAGAGAGACTGAGGAGATGCTAATTAAAACAAAGCAAACCCACAACTTTTTGTGGTGCTGTGGCTCAGGAAAGTCAAACACTGCTGATGTCAGTGTGTTACTGCTATCTGCTCAAGATCTGCAAACTGGCCAGAAAATAAAGGTTCAGTCTAGGTTACAAGGTACTCAGAGAGTTGGAGCAGAGCATGAACTTCTCACCAGGTTATTTTCTTTTCCATTTCACATTTTAGTAAAAAAAAAGTGCTTTTGATTTGAGTGCCCGAGGCCTCAGCTGGGATGGGGGCCCATCTGCTCTGTTTTCTCTGTTGAATGGCATGTATGTGGTTTGGATTTGGTCTGTGGTGTTGTAAAACATCCTGGTTAGAGGTGGGGAGTCTGGGGGCTTGGTTACACAATCCAAAGCAGACAGGAAGTGAAATACAAAACCCACTGCTGGTTTACAGCAGCCTCTGCCTGGCCAGGGAAAGCCAGCAGGACACAAGGGCAGCTCCTGCTGCAGGACCTGATGCTGCAGAGCTGGGGCACGTTTGGGATTTAGCTGAAGGTAGTAAATGCAGCAGTAAGTGCCCACAAGCTGTGGGTACCATCTGCAGAGTGTGCTGTTCCCTGAACTTAAGGGACAGTAACTGGGAAAATGAGTTGGTATTTATTTGTTCTGGTTTATCATAGCAAAGGTCCATGCCAGAACGTGGAATGCTTTCATAGCTGATGCAGTAAATCTCAGGGCTGCTTGTTTGGGATGACTTCAGCATCAAATCTGCCAAACCAAATCATCCCTCGTGTCCAAAACGATCAAAAAACTGGCAGAGACCAAGATCAAAACCCAGGAAATAGTTGTCAGGAGCCAGTCTGCTTCACAAGCAGGTAAACAAGCTGATTTTCTCTGATCTCTCAGCTTACAGACATCAGCTGAGGGGCCTGCCTGTTGTCACCTGGTACCACAGGATTCTTCCCTGCAGATGCTGTTTGGCTGCAAAAGCAGCTGCACTTAGCTGGAGACCTTATCCACACTCCTGTGTTTTCATTTACTTTGATTTATCTCTCTTGTAAGTGCCACCAAGATCTCCCAGCTCTTCCACAGCAATTAGTGTTTACAGTCATAAAATACAGCTGGTTACAAAAATAGCCCAGAGGAGTAAACAGTCTGAGGAATTCTCCAGCAGTCCCATGCTGCCCATTTGGCAGGGGAAGGAGTGCTGTGCTCTGTGCTGACAGAGGGCCCTGCTCTGCCTTGCTCCCACAGCGAGTGCTCAGAGCTCAAGGCTCTTCCTGGCAGCTGTGGCATCTCAGCTTGCAGGGCCTGGAGATGTGCTTGGATCCACACACCTGCTGCAGCCTGGGCTCGCTCCCCTGAAACCACAACAGGCAGCCCTGCAGGCATTTCAATAAGGCTTTGCCTGCACCACTGTCCCAGCTCCAGAACACCCTCAAGGAATGTCTGTGCCCAAGGGACAGCGGGGCTGGCTGTCACCTGGCATTGACAGAATGGCTCCTGCAGCCCTTGGCCAGCGCAGTGCTGATGCCAGCAGCTGCAGGAGAGCCCCAGGAGGGGCAGTTTGCTGGCAGAGGGGGCAGACCTGTTGACAACAGTGCTCCTGTGGAAAATCCTGCCCCTCTGGAGACAAGTTTGGATCTAGTGCACCAGCTCCAGGTCCTACAGTGCTCCTTGGGGCTCTGCCAGCAGTGAAGGACCATCACAAACCTTGTGCCTTCTACTGTAATCATCCTGTGCATATCTCCAGTAGAAACATGCACCAGTGGATGTGTATATGTGTTTAAAACATTCCACAGAACACTCCATTGATGCATTTGTCCTCCTGGGAGAGGAAAAGAGAAGAAACATGGTGGGTTTTAATCTTACTTCTAAAAGCATGACTGAGTGATGCACTGATACAGTGGATCTGGGTGTGTTATGACAACTGACAATTAAAGTTACAGACCTGTTTTCACTGGTACTGTGGTGCAATGGCTTGGATTTCTGTCTGCTAGCTGTAATATTACTGCTTATTATAAAATTACACCACTACCTGCACACATGTATGACATGAGTACACCACAAAACCTACAGGACATAAAAAGTCTTCAGATGAAGAGCAATGCATGAATGTTACATTTTACATTCCTAATTTTTTATGTTAAGCCATATAATCCTATATGATATTAATCCGCTTCAAAACCCACACAGACTGCTGTTACTTGTCCAGGAAACCAGAGAAAGTATTTCTATAGAAACTAGAAAATGAACACTGCAGCAGCAAACAGACCCCCTGCAGCCAAACCTGAGCTACCAGTGCTGCTCCTGCATAGAGAGGTAAGAACAAAACCAGATGCACCATTTCAGCTCCTTTAGAGACATCAGTGCTTTCCAAGAGAAAACAAAATAGAGGAACATTTAGCATTTGATTTGTGTTCCATTAGAAAGAAAAATGAGCTGAGCAGGCTAATACACTGTTAATTAGCATTTTATTAAGAGATAGAAAGGCTGAAAATACAAATTCACAGCAACATGAATGAGACAAAAGCCGTGTTTTTCTGGTTCTAGGATTAGATTTGCTCGCTTTTGTTTTCTCAGCCATGGAGGCTTTTGTCTACAGGTCTGTGCATTATTATTGTTGTTCAAAGTACTCCAAAGTCAGCGAAGCTGTATTTTTATTTTTAATTAGTTGGCAAGATGACAAATCATGCAAGTGTCTGTAAAACTGCCTATGGGAAAATCCCATACATAGCAAATAGAAATTATTCTCCCTTGGGAGACACAGTGAGACACCATTATTTTTGGCACAGGAGGAAAGCAGTACTTTAAAGTAGTCTTGTCTTTGATTTGTTATCAAAGCTGAAACTATAAGGAAGCTCAGAAAAGGACTTTTAAGCTTGAAATATTAAAAAAATCACAGATGACTGCAAATCCCACTTGATGAGGCCAAACCCAAAAACTGAATTAGCACTGAAAGGACAAAAAGAAGAGACCCCTCTCAGCATGGGAGATATTTTATGACACACTTTTATGACTGCAGGAGGTAGGAGAGGTGCAGGGCAGGACACAGAGAAGTGGCCTCCTGACTGTGGAGTGTCAGGACATTGCTGCTGGTAGAAGACAGGATGATTACAGCCCCTGGGAAGGAATTAAACCAGGACTGGGTCCATATATTATGTGTACAGACATGGTGAGGTTTGAAGAGCACTACACAGATGGAGAAGTACCTCATCATTCACCAGCCTGGGAGAGCAGGAACTTCCCAGGAGCCATCAGAGTCCGACTGAGAAGGGACAATATGAGAAGCAAATAGGTCCCTTGTGTTTTTACAACTGTCCTGTATTTACAATTAAACTTTCCACTGCACGTGCATCCAGGCTGCCAACACAAAACCTTTGTGTTCTACAAACCAAACTTCACCAGCATGTCTGGGGCTTAAAATTTCTCACAGCTATATCCTGATTTAATTACTGTCCACACTTTTGTCCAAAGACAAAACTCAGTGACACCAATTCTTTCCTCAGATGCCCTTGCTCTCCTTTTGCTCACTACTGAACCAAGTGTCAGATTCTTGTTCCTTCCCCCAGCCCCTGTACAGCTTTGCCCCAGCTTGCCTTCTGCTTGTTTGCTATCACACATCTCCTGCCTCAGCAGGGCCAGACTACATTTCCATGTTGAATGAGCATCAAGTCTGAGCTGTCTGGTGAGCATCAAAGTGACCAGTGATAAGCCATTCAATTGATCTGCACTTGTGTAGCAAGTCTGACATTTCCAGAATGCCCCATATTTACTCTGCATGCACACACCCTTTGCATGATGCAGACAGAAGGGCTGAAGCTTTTCAGAAAGATTAAGTTGACAGCATATGTGCAATAACATTGATCTGCCCTTGTGTAGGCATGTTTGGGATTTTCTGATGTCTGGAAGCCTAGAAAAAAATAGATTAATAGAATAACACTTTCCCCAGATGAAAAGGTAAGTAGAAAAACGGCCTGCCCCTATGATAGGCTTCTGTCCTTCTCGCTCCCTTTGGCACACTTCCTTCTGTGCCAAATGATCTGCCATGACTGAGTATGACAGAATCTTAGATACTGTTATCTGCAGATAACCTCTTTCTTACTGATTGCTGTATCTGTGCTTTGTCACTCCCAGCAGAGTTTTTTGGATATTCTAATTTGACCACAGTCTCTCATGATTATGAGCATTTTGAGCTCCCATTTGAAAACTATCAGACACTGCTCTTGAACTCATTAGTAGGCTTATTCCAAATACAAATCTTTATTGTAATTATTCTGCTTCTGTACTCCTAAGTGGTGGCTCATTGTGTATGACCATGGCCTCTATGAGTGCTAGTTCCTGGGCAGCAGAGGCCAACTTCCTAACAGGCTTCCCCCTGGCAAGATGCCCAGTGCTAAGTGCTCTCACCTGAAGGTCATTATCAGTTTGTTTCTTGACATCTTGCAGCTGTTTCTGGAGTGCCTTTATCTCCTTCTTTCCTTTTTCCTCCCTAAAGTGGGAAAATACAATTACTTGAATGTATCAAAAAAGACAAGAGCTGTTTACCTAGAAGGAGAACTTCCTGTCTCCTGATACAGTGTGGTAAGTTAAACAGAGTTCTCACCAAAACTATTGACTTGGTCAGTAAATCCTGAAAGAAGAGGTGCACAGACTGAGCAAGGCAGATGGGAACAAAAGGGAGAACAAGACAAAAAACCAGGGGATGCTCTTGTTGAAAGCCTGGAATGAATTTGAGGACGATGTGATTACTATAGCGGAGAGGGAAGATGCCTGTCATTGTAGTCACAGTTTCTAGACTTAGGCAAAAATGAATCTATGCAGAAGCAAGCCTGAGCAGCAGAGTGCCAAATTGTGTTATGTGTATGAGAATGTTGTTTCTTTCATATCAGACCTAAAATCTTCCAAAGAACACTGTCCCAGGTTCTGAGATCCATGAAGTGATCTGAGTGAAGACCAAAAGCTAGAGAAGCATTCATCTGTCTAAAACAAAACAGATGTAGTAAATATTCTAGGTATTATTATCTTACTTCATTCAGAGTGCTTCTCTAAGCTTTCATGCTTATGATTAGTTTTAAACCCAGTAAATACTACAGTTGGCCCCTGAAACTTTGTATCCTGTCCCAACCTTACAATCACACATGCATTTCATTTTCAGAGTCCTTATCTGGGTGAATGATGAACAAAAGCTTCTGATAAGGAGTCCCTGTCATCTCACTGCATATGTCTTTCAGAACAGTGTATTTACACAAGACCAGGGAAGTATTTATTATCTTGTAAGAAGATCAAGTTCATTCCATGAAAAGAATGTATAGTACAGCATGGCTAGATATGATTGACAGAAGGGGATAAAAAGGATGATGTCCTTTCTGATTATAGTTTGTCTGCTCTTTTCTACCTTTCAGTATTGGATAGTTACTCCACAGCCAATTGCTAATCTCATTCTTGCTTTCTGTCCTTTCCATTGATAAACAATAAATCCCTTGGTTTTAGGCAGTGGAAGAGTTTGGTTTCATGCTTGAAGTCACACATTCCACTGAAGCTGGGGATTTGCCCTGGAGGCAGATCCCTGAGCAGCCAGGGGCTGTTCCAGTAGGTTGGTCTCCTGACAAATCATGACTGAGAGTGGCTTTGCTGTGCACCCTCAATGATGGGCCCAAGCTGCTACACGGAGGTAAAGTGATCAAATATTTGTCTGATGACTGAGATTCTCTCTGACAGTCTTGGGACTGAACCAGAGCTTTGCATGCTAAAAAAACCACCAAACCTCTAGAGCTCAAAAGTTTGAGATAAAAATTCACCAGTTTGAGATGATAACAAATGTGTACCCTGAAAGATTTGGGACAGAAGAGAATCACAGTACAGTGGCTGGTGGATTAGCCTTAAATAAGACACCTCTGTCACCAGCTGTGCTAACTCCTCACTGCTGCTGGGAACAGGGAGCCTATTAGCATGTGGGTTAGAGCAGAATCTCCTGGGCATCAGACAACCTAAAGGCCATATGTTACTGGCCCTGTTTTGAACAGATTCTCTGCTGCTCTGGCTTTCACTGGGGACAGGAGTAAAAGATCAAGGAGCTCCTACATCACATTATGTTTTAATTGAAATGAGGCATTTGTACTCATTCAGCCACTGGTGTCCACCATGGTCAAAGCTCAGGCAATTCCTAGATCAGTATCAGACCCATCCACTGTTTCTTTCTGAAGTGGAAAAATTGCAGTTTGCAAAGCAAACAGAATAATTAAAGTTTAAAAAAGTATCCTTTCTATATTTTGGTTTTATTGGGTGTTATTTTCTTTTCAGCATGTACTGAGTGGGGATGGCTTGCAGCATTTAAACAGGGAAGAACTGAACACAACACTGACCTGATAAGGATGTCAAAAAACTTGTTCTTTTTTGCCTTCTCTCTCTCATTAGCATCTGTTAGGCTACTAAATGTTCCCAGTTCCTCCATCTTTTTAATAGTGAGTGTAATTACATTACTTGCATACTGCCTGCCAGGAAAAAAAAGGAACACAACAGTATTTTACAGATGCTGGTAGTACAGTGTCTGACAGTTTTATCCATTGCTGTTTACAGTAAAATGTAAGGAAATAAAAGATCCCTTTTCTGGTTTTATCAAAACCAGAAGTGATTCTCCCATGGTATCTGCTTATTGTATGTCTGGAGAACTCAATATTAGGAGTTGGTTGAAGTTTATAATTTAAAAATCTGTCCTGCATACTGCTTGGGAATTTGTGCAAAAAGGCACAAACATATCCGTGCTTGGATAATGTGTTGCCATTAAGAAAGCTGCTGGCCTGCAGTAGTGATGACAGGTGGACCTTAGAAAATGAGACCTGGTGATGCAACACATGGGCTTGTCCAGTTTATTGAATGTCATGATGCATGTGGCATTTACATTTTAGCTGCATTTCCCTCATTTGTGTTAGAATCTTCTTTAAACCCATTGTTGAAATTATATTAAATGACAGAAGCCAGGATGCAGAAAAATGCATACTGAGCATTCAGCTCTAGAATCTCTGTCAAACCAAAGGCTGCTGGTATTTCTGCAAATCAGGGCATTGGTTTAGGTGCAGGAATAAAATTTGTTTCAAAAAAGAAAGAAAATTTTTAGTCTTTATATAGATTACCTTTTCTATAATGGCTATAACTGCCACAGAAACTCTGTGTGCCCTGCAGAATGACTGAGTTCAAAAACAAAGTTCCAATCTCCCTTTGCATGTGGGATCTGCTAAAGGAACCTGACTCCAGGTCTCAGAACGTGAGCACTGATTAGTGCCTGGTATGATTTCTACCCAGGCAACCATTATCAATGGGGTAATGTTTTACAGCTCCATTCAAAATAAACTGCTGGTCATTAGGTAGCATCCAGAGACAAGCAAAGGCTGGAACAAAATTATCTATGGAAGATACCACTGCTGTCCTTAGAGGAACTCCTTCCAGACAGAGATTGATGTAGTCTGGAAGTGGGAGAGTAAGGAATTTGTATTTTTGCTTTCAAGAGGTAGACTGAGAACTTTACAGCTCTGAGCATCCCTCATGGGTGCTTTACTCACCTGTCAGCATAAACTTTTTTGAGCCTCTGTGCAGCCCGAGTGGTGCGTTTCTTGGGCCTTCTGGAAGAATGGCGAGTGCTTTTTTGATCTTCAGTTTCCTCCTGCTGCTGCTTGTGTTCGGTGTTTTCCAGGGTCGTGGAGGTAGCTGTTTCCCCACTCTCTTGCTTTGCTGACATAAATTCTGAGGGTTTATTATCCAGTTCCTTCTGGACCATTTCTTTCATTTCCTGGATGGGAATGAAAGGGTATAAGGGAAATAAGAGAATAAGGAAAGAGGGAAAAGGGAATAAGAGAGACCTGCTTGCATTGCACAGCAGAACTAAGCCCTCTGCAATTCCTCTCACATTATGTGAGAGGAAGGAAAATCAGTAATAAACTGGAATGAGGTTATATTGAGAGCAGCTGATAGTGCATGTTACATTCTGCAAAGAGTGGAAGATCAGAAACATTTATGTTGGTTAGTTTTGAGCACACAGTGTAGCTCATTCAAGCTTATGGGCTCAAAAGTCCTAAAGTGACAGGACTAGAAAAGGCCAAAAAAGGTGAATTCATCCACTCCAAGAGATGATGCTTCACACTGTTCTTAATCTGACATATTCTTAATGGCCTCCAGCAGTGGCAACTACACACCCTCCTGTCAGTGCCAGCACCTCACAACTTCCTTTACCATAAGAAAGTTTTTTTCTCCTCAACAGCATTTGAGTCCCTGGCTTGTTGTCCTGGTCTCTGTAGGCACAGAGAAGAAGTTGTTCCCTCCTTTTTTTGCAGCAGTTTTTACAAACTGGAAGACTGTTAGCCTGTTTCTCCTCCTTCTCTTAAATATTTCCCACTGCCTGTCACCACAACCTTTCCCTACAATATTGTACCAATTATTGGTACAACTAAAGCTGTGTGGAAATAAAGGTGATAGACTTTCTGTCTGCTATCTGCTTAGCAGGTTTTTTGAGAGAGTAATAGCAGAGGAAATATAACATGAATTCAAAGGAAAAATTCAAAATATTGGCAGCTCTCTCTTTCATAGAAAGGTATCTTGTGATTGAGTGCAATTTCATTAAAAAAAGAAAAGCCTCCAAAAATGCAAAAGCACACTATAAAATCAGCTAAGCTCTTGCTTCTAGGAAATTCTCTGCTTTATGTGTTATGGATAAAATGCAGGTGTATATACTGGAACATTAAAAGAGAACATTTTCTTGCCTGCCTACCAGCATTTCTGTGGCTGAACACTTTATAACAGCACTGCTGACTGCAGCTAACACAGCCTCTGCCAGCCCCATCCCTGTCTGCAGCTGCCTGCTCCTCACCCTGGCTGCTTGGGGAAGTGTACAGAGAACTCACTGTGATTAAACATTTTCCAGCTAAAAGGAAAAAAAAAAAAAAAAAAAAGTTATTTTTAGCAGCACCAGTTCTCAGTCCAGATTCTTCCACAACCACACACACATTTGTGCCAGCAGAGCAGAGAGGGCAGAGTTAAAACAAGTGGTCAGGGCAGCAGCTGTGGATGCCAGGAGTACTTCCAAAAAGTTACTTGTCAAGCAAAGCTCTGTCAGAGGTCTGATGTGCTGCTGCAGTCTGTGAGGACACTGCAAGGGACTGCCTCATGCTGAGTGTTTTGGACAACTCTGGACTGGGATAGATCAGCCTCTGGCAGTGCCTGACTCACCAGTGACTGGAGAAGGAGGCTAAGTGACTACGTGCTTAACTTTTGGGCCGTTAAATTTATGTTAAATGAATCACATGCAAAGCATACACAGACCAATGAAAATTGCATTGCTAATTAGCAAAAAAAAGGGCTTAAATAGCTACTAGGTGACAACTGTACTTCAGAAAGAACTAATTTTGGCAAACTTTTAATATCATGTAGATTTTATGAATGTTCTGATACATGTTTTTTAATGTCTGGGAAAGTTCAGCACAGGAAATAACTGGGTTGTCTGTGAACAGTAGGGACTTAAACACTAATAATCAACAAATAACTATGTAAAAGCAATAAGTTGGTAAACTGCATGTGTTACCATCTGTGTAGTCTCCTAAGTGCTTGTCTGTTGCCCAAAATTCAGCAAATAGAAAGGCTGCTTCCCTCTGGGGCATGCACTGCGTGAAGCAATGTGCAAGAGCATCCAATCTGGAAAATCAGTGAGGTGCTGGCCAACACTGTGATTAATCCTCTCAAAAATGTCATCAACTGAAATTTAGATGTCAGTCTTTGAAGATACCATTGATTTGTCTGCTTGATGGAACTCCAGGGTACTTTGCAAATACAGATCTTGTATAAATACAATGAAAACAGCCAAATGTAAACTGAGAAACAGGGAGGAGTAGCAAATTACAGAACACCGAAATTAGCAAGTAGCTTCCCTAAGCCATTTTCTTGTTTCTTGTTTCTAAAATGTTTCCTCCTCAATTTGTTTTGACATCTTTAAGAACACAGGGTTTATAACCTGTGAGAAAGTTGTGTTCTGTGAAGTGACTTAGTGAAAATGAGCATCTGTGATTGAAGAGAAAAGCGAAGCTGTTTTCTCTATAATTTATGTGTACCTTCAGGTTTATCAACCTGAGTCTGTGTGTCTGAAGAGGACAATTCCTGCTGTCCCAAGATATGCTCTTTCTCTGGTTTCCTGCTGGCACATGACAGGGAGAAGCATCCACTGGGAGCAATTGAGGCCGGCTCTCACAAGTCTTTCAGGGGAGCAGTGCCCTCTATGGCACAGTCTCAGCATCGTTCCTGCCCTGAAATTCACTGTAACCCCAGCTGCTGCGGCTTTGCCATGGGTTTTTTGAAAAGGTAATACGGAAAGGAAGCACGTAGAAAAACATTATTTAACTTCTGTCATTCTTAAGTGGTACATTAGACAGAGTGAACACCATTAGATGTCAAAACTCAGATCCCAGTTTTTATTTTCATCCTGGTCATGAACTTTTTTCTTGAGCTCATCTTAAAAAGGTTTCAAACCTGCTAAAACTGGAAAGAACCAGCTGTGTCACTTACAGACCACAGTACTTAGAGCCATTTACCCCTCAGGATGGTCCCATCCTGATTCCTATGTCTAGCAGCTACCAGAAATGTCACACCACCTTCCTTCACAGCAACAAACCCTTGCCTGAGCATTAGGAATTCCCTGTTCTCCATATCTCTGCCCAACCATCTTAGCTATGATGCATATTAGAAATCAACTACTAATTAATGATCACTGAGAAAGGGTGGTTACTAATATATTTTGAAGTGCATCTTTCTTAATATATTGTGGGAACAAAAGGAACTTTGGCATGGACTTAAAGAGGAATTGAATTACCCTGGTTTTGAGTACTTTGAAATACCTATACATTTCTACTTTTAAAATAGCTCTGTATCTACCAATGAACCTATACGTGTGTTGCTTCCTTCTCCCCAATTCTTTGCATGTTGTGTAACCACTGAGATTTTAAAATTATAATCTCAGAAACCTCATCTTGGATCAGAAAGGTCCTTTGCACAAATTCTTGACCAAGGCTTCTCAGTGATGCTGCAGTATAAATATTAAAATTAGGTCACTTTTATTGTGTTTCTTCACCCAAGAGTCATAGAATCACAGAAAATATATTTGAGTTATTTTTTTTTTAAAAATGCTGGTAAAAGATATAAGACAAAGAAAAAACAAAGATATGATATACATCTTTTTAAGCAGTGGCACATACATGGTTGATGTCTGTCTTGTCATCGTGTGGAACTGGCATGATATATCCAATAATTGCAAGTTGATCCACACAGTTCTCCAGCACAGCACTAAACATCAGAGCTTCCAGATGAGTGATTTTTTCCATTTGTTTAGTCTGTCTGTTCTTACTAGGAGGAACAAAGATAAAAGATACCAATCAAAAAAATGCTATGGTGTTAGTAATGTCAGTAACAGTAGTTTAAACTAAAGGTAGACCCAAAATAGCCTTATTTGCAGCCTTACATATACTTCCCTGGCTTTGTTTATAATTTTCCATACACTGTTTATAAGAGGAGCTGTGCTCCGCTAATGGCTGCATTCAGGGACAGTGGGAATGTTTAGCTTTCACAAAACAAAGAGGTCCTGGTCCCTCCTACAGCAGATCTGGGTAGACAGGCTGAGAAAGGAGTGGGTATGGAGGGCACAAACTGGGTGAGGTGCCTCCTAATTCAGTTCAGGGGGAGCAGCGGTTCATAGTGGACTTTGGGAAACAACAGAAGAAAGGTGCCTTTTTAAAAGGAAAAAAGAAATCCATGTCCTATAAAGTCTCAGATGGTGAACCTTCATGCTCTAATCATTCCTCCATATTACTGTGTAGCCTTCACACTTCTGTGATCCCAGTCCCCTCTCAGCAGGAACTGTTACCATCTTAAGATGCTGAAAGTTAAACAAGAACCAATACCTGGACTGAGTAAACAATCTTTAACTTTCTGTAGTATTTTATTTTAACTTGCACTTCTAACATGAAACTTCTCTGACATACACTTGAGCACCCCTTTGCCTTGCCTACAGATGGAATATTGTGAAAGCATATCTAAGGAAAAGTGAAAATTCACTATTAATCCAAAAATACCTAAGAAAATACCTGCACAACAGTGGAAGACTTCTCTGAGAATTTTAATGTTTTGATATGCCATTGGACAGTCCCTCCAAAACCTGTACATACAAATCAGGTATTTATTGTACAATACGTAGCAGAACTGCAGACTGAGGTTCTGAGTGTCATTGCAATGGAAGTATCAACAGCCACTAACAAAATTTTAATTTGGCTGCTCTACCTACAACTGGATTTGTGCCGTCTATAAAACCCTTGCATAAACATATGCTAAGCCTGCAAAATATTACAGCCCAACCTGTAAGCATGCCAAGGAAACACACCAGGCAGTCCCTGTTAGCATAAGACATGGCCATATTCTAGGGAAATTAAAGAGGTTTGGATGCAGCTGTGCTGAAGCTGTTATCACTTGTTCTCTTCCTTTTTTTTTGTTTCTATTGAAGAAAATATGTAATTTACAGTTGGACCATGAAGTTAATTTCCCTTGGCGGAAAATAAGAGCCACTTTTCAGAGCAGGTTTATTTGATGTCTGTTAGTACAGAATAGGTAAAACAAACAAAAGTAACAGATTTCACACATTTATTTCCTGATGTCCCTGTCTATTGCAGGAAGTTGTTTAATGCAACACGTGTTGGAATGTGTTGGAAGAGGGCACAGCTCTCCCTGGGGATAAGACTGGAAAGTGTGCACGGGGCAGCGACTGGAACTGCTCTCATTAAATCCATAGGAAGGGCAGATACCAGGGAAAGACAGAGGTATTTAAGTTAAAGGATAATACTGCTCTGGGTCAAAGGAGAGTAATCTCCCCTAAGCCAGGCAGTTATGATAAGGTTTCTAACTCCTGAATAGATGAAAATACAGAGCAGCCTTTTAGAGGCAGCAAATTTATTTCAAGAAGGTTGTTTAAATCATGGCAGGAAAAGATAGCAGCAAAGTAGTGATTCTGAACATTATTAATATGTTCACTATACTTGTATTTTTCGTACCCACTTAGCTCTAATTACTCTTAGCAGAGCTTTTGATGGTCACTTAGGATGAAGAAGGAACTGATTTCAACCTTTTGCTTCTGAGATTTTTTTTCCTCTCTTTTATCTTAATTATAAAAATATGTAACAACTTGAGAGGAATCTGATAATAGTGTTAACAAAAAAAAATGGCAAATGATCTGTATAATACACTAAACCCATCACATTTCTGTTTAACCTTGGAATCAATGATAGAAGTGGAGATGCAGTATTTTCACAACAAGAAAGGCAGTGTCTCCAGTCAACAGGCACTAATAAAATAGTCTTCGATGTTTTACTCATTTTTATCTTTTTCAGAAATCCATGATCCATATTTTGAGTCTAAACAACCTATGAATAATCTATTTATTTGGAGTCATAATGCTAAAAATATGGTGAAAAAAGATGTGTTGGGAGATAGCTGTGACAGATGATTACAGCAGCATTTTTGGAAGAAGAAATAACATGTGCAGCTCTCATAAGAAAAAGGGACTTATTTGGAAACAAAGGAGGATGCAACAGCTTTTCCTCTTTTCCATCAGCAGCTTCTGACCAGGAGAGAATTAACTCAGGATATTAATAAGTTTTAAGAAAGCTGGCAGCTGGAATATTTCTCTAAAGCCCCTTTGCTGCTTTTCTCCTCATGTGTATCTTCTCTTACATCCATATCCTTGCTCAGCAGGTCCATGTGCCAAGGCAGTAGAGTCTGTGCTTGTGTTAAGTTGGAAGGAAACCACTGCCTGGGGCATTTGCAAACACTACAGATAGGAGCTGCTTGCTCTGGATTTTAGCGTCAACACAGTACCCTCAGACCATCCACTGGCATTGCCCTGCATTGTTGTGTTTGCTGAACTCCCTCATTAAACTCTTAGTAACAATAATTTATTTTTTTTTAAATGGAGTATGTGAAAGATTCAGCTTTCCCCATGAGTTTTGGATGACATTCTTTCCCTGCTGATCTAAAGGGAAAGAAAAACATATCAAGTAATAATTTTTAAAACAACTGTATAAAAGGTCTGGCCTCCTGTTCCTTTGGGGATTGCAACTCCCTCTGCTGTGTGAGAGTTCTGGATGTACATTTCTCCCACCCTGCTGCCTGAGAAATGAACATGGATTCAAGAGCAGCATTTTGTTCAGCATTCCTTGTAGTCAAGCAAAGAGACTCCAGTGAATTCCAGTGAGAAAATGCATAGCTGAGAATGTTACATCTCCTTTCACTCAGTTTGGCAAATGATTGGCAAAGAGATTCTGAATATCCACAGGAGCAGCAACTGAGCCGGAAATCACAAGTAACTTGATTTTTACCAAATAAAGGTCTCTTGGAATGCAAAATAGGTGTGGCCTTACCTTCCACAGCTCTGCCTCCTGCTAGAAATATTAGGACAGCAAGATGCTCATTTTGAAAAATAAAAAGGGGAAGAGGAAGGGCAAGGAAAGGGGAGGAATGGAGAGAGGAAGGGGAAGAAAGGGATGGGAAGAGAAGGAAAAGGGAAGAGAAAAGGACCATCAAGGTACCTCAAGGTTTCCCTTCCCCTAAATCACTTCAAGTGCTCAGAAAACACACCTGAGTTTCTGGCAGTGTGAGGGAAGTGACAGAAATCGGGAGTGAATAACCCTGACGTGAGCACACGGGTTAAGTACATGCTTCCTAATCATATTTAGGAAAATAAAGGAATGTGAGACTTGATTACAGGGATTTCAGTGTCGAAATATTGTTTTTGCCTGCAAGGCCATATCGGGGGTAAAATAAATGTCGAGATGATTCACTGACTCAGGGTGAGAACAGAGGACGACGAGCAGGGCCCGGAGCCCACCCCGAACACCAGGGGCTGCTCTCTCCCTCTGCTCTGCCCCTCTTCGGGCTCCTCCGCTCGTTCCACTGCCGCGGCCCGTCTTCAGCCCTGCCTAGACCGGCCCAGCCTCCCCTCAACCTCTCACCGGGATCCGCCCTCATTTCCCCCGGTCCCTGCCCTCACCGGGATGCACCGTCCGTCTCCACGGCAACCACCACGCTCGGGGGCCTCGCGGGGCTGTCCGGCTGATGCCTGCTCAGTGGGGCCGGGGCTGAGGCCGCCCCTCCCGGGATCGCTCTTGCGGGGTTCGCCCCCGGGGAACGCGGGGACGAGACTCGGGACAGGCCGGGCGGCACGGGCCCGCTGGAGCACTTTCATCAAATCGGCGCTGCTCACTCAGGCAGTGCTCGGGCTGCCCGCTCGGGTCCTGGAGGCGCGTTTCCCGGCAGGCAGCGCGGCGCGGGTCTCTTTCGCCGCCATCTTGGGGCGCTGGGGGTGAGGCGGAGCAGGGCCCCGGGCCGGGAACGGGACTGGGGGATGCTGGCCCCGCTGTGGGGCCGCCGGCGGGCGCGGGGCTCCCGGGACGCGGCGGGTGGCGCGGTCCAGGGCGGGGACAAGGCGGGATGGCGCCGATGCGCGGCGGATGGTCCCAGTTGCGGGTTGGGGCCCTCGGCTGGAGCGGGGCTGAGGCGGCTGCGCTCCGGGGGGGCGTAGGGTCCCGAAGCTGTGGGTGGCTCCCGGGTAGACCCCGGGTGTTCGGGGTCCCGCTCTCCGGGCCGGGCGGAGATGCTGGCCCGAGGCTCATGGCTGTGTGTCGTTTGCAGGCCTGCCGGGACCGGGTCTGCGGGAGGACACCATGACCGGGAGGTGAGTGACTGCCCGAGTGTTGTACCCCTGTTGAAACATTCCTGAGAGTGTTTGTTGGAGCAGTAGGCAATGAGCGGTGTTCCTCTGCCCAGTGTCCTGCTGGGCACTGTTGAACGCCCACGGTTGGGCGTCCCTATTCTGAAATATCTTGAACTGGTTTTAGTTGCTGTTAGGATGTACCACGCTCTCCCTGGCATGTCAGTAAATACTAGTGTAAAACATATGGGTTTGTTAGGATAGTGTTTGTGACTCCCCAGTGTACAGTGGAGCTTTGACATACACTATTTCCTTGAGTAAAGGAAGCAAGGTGGTTTTCTCATGGGTAAATTTCCTGTTGTGCCACCGAATTTTCTTTAGCTTGTAAGGATTGAGTTTGAAAGTGGAGGGATTAAATCTGAATGCTCTGAAGTTATCTGGAGAAGCTGTGGTTGTCCCATCCCTGGAAGTGTACGAGGCCAGGCTGGATGGGACTCTGAGCAACCTGGTCTAGTGTGAGGTGTCCTTGCCCATGGCAGGGGAGTCAGGACTGCATGGTCTTTAATGTCCGTTCAACACAAACCATTTAATGGTTCTGTGAATCACAGCTTTATATCTTAGTATCTGTCTCTGGAGTTTGTCTTGTTACACGTGTGGCAGGTAGAACTGGATATCTCGTTTGATCCTGCTGTATCCCAGGGCAGGTGATGGATGCCCTTGGGCCAGACATGCTGTCTACTCAGTGTGTGGGACAAGTCTTAAAATAACTTTACGTGAGGAGTGCAGGCAGGACTTTGTCCTGAGGAATTGCTGGGGATTTTGTGTAATGTCTGTGTCCAGTGGATGTCAGGCTGTTGTTCTGGCTGGTAATTCCTCTGAGGATACAAATCAGGGGCAGTTCATCCCTTCTACAGCAGTTACTGCAACACAGGACATCTCCTTTGGTGTGTAGAAAAAAAACAATGTTTACTCACCAGTGTTAGTAGACATTTGGAAATATCTGCTAATGCTGAAGCATTTGAAACTTAATTTGAAGCCTGTGCTGTAATGCCAGCAGTTTATGATAAGTAAAATATGCAATGTTCTCATAAATACTTCATGTTCCACATACTTCGCTTTCCTCTGCTAATTTCTATTAGTGTGGAATTAGCTTCTGCTGAAACTGCCTGTGATTTGTTTTTACTTTTGTTACTTCGGAGTGAATTATAATTTGCAGATGTTTTCCATGTTTATAGGCTGTGGTGCAAGGCCATTTTTGCTGGCTACAAACGTGGCCTGCGAAACCAGCGGGAGCACACGGCCCTTCTGAAAATTGAAGGTGTTTATGCCCGTCAGGAGACAGACTTTTACCTGGGCAAGAGGTGTGCCTATGTGTACAAAGCTAAAAAGTAAGTGATGTTTTATTCTTGTGCTGAATTAGCTAGTTTCTGTATCAGCTTTTGCAAATGCTTAGGAGATAATGATATTATATGATATGTTAGTGAGCAAGTGGGATGAGAAAGAAGTTTTGCCTAAGATTGAAAAAAACTGAAGGCGGATTGATGGAGTAAATTGAGCTGGGTGAATTAGTGTCAAATATTATGAACCACTGAGTTACTTAAACAGTAAAGTGATTTTGTGAAGCCTGGATGAATTTTTATTCTTTTGTGTGCCCATGTCTGAGCACTTTCTGTCACTTCTGCTCTGCTGCCATTGGTAGACACCTTGGCAACAGCTTCCTATTACTTCCACTTCCTTTTTTCCCTTGAATGCTGTTGTTAGAGTTCAGAATTGCCTTGGATAAAATTGATCAGACTGATAACTTGACCGCCATCATTTCCAACATGGCACATGGCTCTTCATTTAACGCAATTTCTGCCATCTATCCCAAAGCCTATTCTTCTAAGGTGTTGGCAATTTCATATTGTTGGTTTTTCAGTTTAATTGTATTAGCAAAAGTGTTTTCTAAATTTTTGAGCTTTGTAAGCTGTTAATAGTTATCCGATGGAACTTCTGATAAATTGCATGCTGTAATTACCCCTTTGAAAGCTACAGTGAAAATCCCAGGCCTGTAAAATTTCACAAGTTAAATAAAAGTTGACATTGGTCTAGTTAAAGAAGGCTATGGAGCTAAATTATTGAGGTGCCTTAGCGAGACCACATTGTCACTGCTGGTGACAGCAGAGCTGTGACTGCCCTGCTCAGCTGTTCATTGCCTCCTTTTCCCCAGCAACACGGTAACCCCTGGAGGCAAACCCAACAGGACACGCGTGATCTGGGGGAAGGTGACCCGAGCCCATGGGAACAGTGGCATGGTTCGTGCCAAGTTCCGCTCCAACCTTCCTGCCAAGGCCATTGGACACAGAATCCGGGTGGTAAGTGGATGTGTTTTAACAACAAGACATTATTGACAATTTTTGAGGTACATTTTAATTCCACTTAGCATGAGGGAACATTTGAACTGGTTTTTTTTCTGTTGCTGTTGGGTGTTCAGCATGGCTCAGTGACTGTTCTTTTGGAGCCTAGAGGGGCTTTTTCCTGGCTTCCTATGTTGTGGGGATTTGTCTCATTTTCAGGGGTTTGTGTGCTTGTTCAGGTTGTCTGGAAAGGCTCTTCAAGTTCCAGGACTCAGCTCCTTTCTAAAGCTGCCTTGATTTCTTTTCCACCAATCTACTCTGTGTGTTTTTGCACCCTTCTGCTCCTCTACCTGTTTGATTTTTCTCTTACCTCCCAAATGTTTTAACTGAGGGCAGTGCTGCTCCTACAGTTGGCATTTTAGCCACAGTGCTTCACTGTGACTGTCCCTTTAGGTCTCTCACCCAGAGTTGTGATGTAATATTTTCTTAGTGATGCTGTCAAAAGTTGTTACAAGAGGGGTGCAGTCCTTCCTTTCCGTCTTTCTCCTGTGCCTTAAAAAAAAGCACAGTAGGAGCAGCACAGATAATTCCTGAAATCCAGAGCCATTGGAACTCTGGTTGGTGTTGAAGGGCTGGCTGCCACCAGAGTCAGTGCCACCAGCAAAGTGCTCCTGCAAGTCACTGAGCAGCTGTTGGGCTTTTCCATTCTCACACCTCTTCTGTATAAACTGGGGATTGCTTTCATAGCAGATGATGAGATTCATGGTCTAGATTGTAACTGCAAAACTCAGGTTGGAATACAAGATTTCTAATGTGATTGTGTCTGGTTTTGTGTTTTACAGATGCTGTATCCATCTAGGATCTAAATTTTTATTGAAAATAAAATGGAGAATCTGTTTAACTTTCGTATATTTGTGGTTTTATTGCCTCCACCAATTCTGAGAGACCTCTTTCTCAGTAGTGTATCAGTTGACAGCACAGAAACACTACATCCTGGCAGTTGAAAACCTCTCTCACATCTCACAATAGTAGTTCTGGTAGAATCCCAGATAATGAACCTGTGTGTACCTGGGCAGCATGTGTGCCAGTAGTGTCTGTTTGTGTAAATTCTTTAAACACATTTTCATTGCATGGCTCTGCAGTGTCCAAGTGTTAATGCTGTTTTGTCAGCCAGCCTAATCCAGCCTAATCATGTAGGGCAGTGAGCATCTTCACAGCACTTCCTTAGTTCTTTTAGGTTTGCTCAACAGTAAGGTGATGAAAAATGAGCTTACAGTCTTGAAGTGCAAGGCTCAGAGTTTCTTCTATCTGAAAATCACCCCAAAAAACTGGGTAGATTGAAGGGAGGTTTGAGGCAGGTACAGGTTGTCATGGTTGCTGCTGATGTCACAGTCCCAAAATGACCTGTGGATGCCCTGTGAGGGCAGTTCCACATACACCAAGTAGTTCCATCATTTTCAATGCATCCCTAGTAGGTCAGGCAGGTGAGTGTTGGGTCAACCAAACCTCGAGGGCATTTCAGTGCAGTGCCTCCTTCCCAGGGCATGAGAGCTTCCTTCTCCTTGCCTGGCCCTGCTGCCAGTGTGTGTCAGGGAGCCCTCTGAGCTGTTGGCTTTGCATGTCTCCTGCAGTGGGTTGGTATTTCACAGCTAATCCTCTTCTTTCTGAAAAATCCTTTCAGAAAGAGGTGTAGTTGTGTGTGCAGAATACATTGTTGGGTAAATCAAAACTTTACTTTTAATTGGAATTAAAAAACTTTACCCAGCTACTCAACTCTGGTATAGAAATTATTTTGCTGAGACCTAAGCCTGCTTCAACTGCTGTCCTTCACAGCAGGACAGCCTTTGCCATGGAAAACTGCATTTTTTTAATGTGTGGAGAGAAATTGCTGCTTATGGGATATTCGGCCAGGTCAGGTAGGGCTTTTAGTCTTCCACAACTACCATTAGGTTTGACACATTGGATTTAAGGACAGATGGGATTTCCAGCTTTAAGCATTATGGAGGAAGGAGGAAGAAATGTAGTGAGCAAAGTTGACTGTAACAACAGTTTTGTAAGCCTGTGGTCACTGTGATATAGTCAGTTGCTGATGAGAAGGTAGTAAGTCCTTTTGAGTTTGATAAAAGATGCCCAAAAATATGTAATTATCCCTTCTCCCCTGTCACCTCTTTATATTGTACCAAACTGCAAAGGTACAAAGCCTTTTTCCGGAAGGTCCAACCCCGAATAGCAAATGGCTGCAATTTGTGAATCTTTGTATCAAAACTCAGCTATTTTCACATTCTTTTGCTCCCACCCAACCCAGCCTTGGCTGCTCAGAGCCGGAGGTGTTGCCTGTGCTGTGCAATTAGTGCTTCCACTCCTTTCCTCAGCATCACAGTAAACTGACGTGTGAGAGGAAACCATGGCGTCAAAGGAGCCGGCCTCGTTCGTGGACAGAACCACCTGGGATTTCCTCAACCTGCTGGACATGCTGGGGAACCGGAATGGACGGGTGGGTGTGATGGAAGTGGACCATGCTGAGTCAAGAGCTCCCTCATTGCTGGTGGATTTTACCCAGGACCTGTGTGGCACAGTGGACATCAAGCACAAACCACAGCAGGCAGAGAATGAGGGAAAGGAAGAAGAGGACCTGGTTGCCCCACATCTGATTTTTATGCTATGGCAAGCCAGTGTGTTGAAAAGGCTCATGCAGTGGGATCACCTGGAGGAGGCTGTCCGGGATGTGAGGAACCTCCTCCCCTGCCTGCCGAATGTGTTGGTGCTTGTGATGATCCGTCCTGACTCCCAGGAGCAGCTGGACCAGGCAGCGAGAGCGCTGAGGAGAATGCAGTGTGTGCTGGATGGGGCCCTGCAACTGACTGTGGAGACTGCAATTTACAGCCCAGGCCAGCCTGGAGGTGTTCTGGAGGCAAAGAAAGCTGCCTGTAGGGCACTGAGAGAAGCCTTGAACTGCCATGAAGGTAACTGGTTAACACAGCTAAACACAGGGGTGAGGGACACAAAAACATGCTCAGGGCAGAGTCTGAGGAACAGTGTAGATGGAAGTGGTGTTTGTTGACTGGATTCAGATACAAGAGGGAAAACAAGCTGGACCTTGTAGGTAATATGAGGCAGAACTTAGAATGGGGGTTTACATGCTGGGATGGGGATGGACAATGTGTCCGAGCCAAGTGTGTTTCCTCCTCCAAGTCAGATGGTGTTGGCTCTTCCTTGCCTCAAAACATATATAGCAAGCGGAAATGTTGTTCATTTCCAAGAATGTAAAGAACTGTAAGAACTGCAGTTCTGACTCCCTGCTGGAGCTTTCTGTGCTGATAACTGCTCCACAGCTTCACTGACCCTGAGTTCTTCATTGGAGGGATGTGCCAACATTTTTGGGTGGCCACAGGCCTTAGCTTTGAAGGGATGGTGCCAGGTGTTTTTCTATCATTTGTGTTTCTTCCCCTAGAAGTCGACTCCCAGGAGCCATTTGTTATTTCACTCCCAGAGCTCAGATACTGCCGAGTTCTGCCTGAACGTAGGGAAGAGAAGGTATCAAAGACAGATGGAGAATGAATTCCCTTGGGCAGCAGAATCTGTCAGGTTGGTTTTAGCACTGTCCTACTGGATGTCCCTTTGCAGAACGCTTCCTTCCTGGTGACTTGCCTAGGCCTTCTGCATGGATGAGATTCAGTGCATGGCTGCTGCCAGAAGGGGACGCTGCATCCTCAGCATCACACTATCGTTGCCACAAAGCTCAGAGTTCTTTGCTGCATTGACTGAACAATCTGCCCTGGGAAACTTTTATCAAAAATCACTGAGTTTCTGCTTTGCATGAAATGCCTTGCTTGATTATCAAAATGTCCCTAAGATACCTGTCCCTAAGAAAACTGTCAGCAGAGATGGAAGCAGAGCAGGCCAGAAGCCTCTTGCTTTTTAACTGTCCCAGAACTGAAACAGTGAGAAAAACTCAAGACCAAGGCCTCAGACCACCTTTTCCCAGGAGAACCTGGATACAGGAGTCGTTGGTACATGGTTCTTAACAGGAACAAAGCTCCTGAAACTCCACAGGGTTCTTTGTAGCAGGGAGTTTACCTTACGTACAAATGGGTACACATCCAGCAGATTGAGTTTCTGGGATGGGTTATTTTGGATGGGAAGAACTGTGGGAGTAGTAGAATATTTTTAAGTCCAATTACCCACACAATAGCTGAACTCATTTCCCATCCTCTCTGGGCATGGAAAAGCACTGTAAGTAGCTGCACTTTTTTGCATTGGGAGTTTATAAGTATTTTTTCTTTGGTGTTTTTTGTAGATATTTTGTCATCCTAAGATCTTCATTATCATCAAAAGAAGGATTAAAAACCTGGTATTTATCTCATTTCTCTGTGTCTGTGTGTATCTATAAGTTTTAAAGCTTATATCTAAGACTACAAAACTTGCTGAAGCTGCAGGTTTGTGCAGTATGGTACAGAAGGGGTGGGATTTGAGGGCAGTACAGATCCTATAAACTAATGTTTGTCAGAGAAAGAATTCTCCAGATTATTTTTCAAATACAGATTCTTTCCAGATCTTTAAGGATGTGGCTTTAAAAAGCAAAACAACCTTGCTGTAAGTGTTGGGTTGTCCTGGTGCTTGGTAGACTTTTGGATGAGATGACCAATTGCTCTGTTGTGGAAGAGACTTTCCATGAGCATTTCCATGAGATGAATTCTGCGTTTTATTACTGAGGACACTGGTTTTGGGTTTTTGGTCAAGCTAATGAAGAAATGGTTACCTTGAGTCAAAACAAGACATGTACATGTACAGGCTGTTTGTGAGTGAAGAAAGTTTGGCTTTAAAAATTCAGGATGTCCTAAATATTAGGACATCCTTAAAGCAAGAAGCCACAATGAGGTCCTGTGTCTCTATTATTTCCTGTAGCATCTGAAACACACAGATAACCACCCAAATCCAGGGATAGTCCATGCAGCTTTCAAGTTTCCCCTCTGGCAGCCTGTTTGTACTGTGTCCAGGCACTTCTGTGCAGGGTGATGTGGGGCACTGTCAAGATGAAAGGAAGAAACTCTGAGATGTGGCTGAAACCCTGGCTAGAGCTTGGGAGCACAGGAATCCCCTGCAAGGGCAAGTGATATAGCCACAGGGATGTGTGGCTGGGACAACAAGGAATGTGGTCGGCCAGAGAGCTGAGGAAAAGAGGCAGAAGGCCATCCCTGGGTGCTCTCAAGCTGTACCCTTGCTGCATTCTCCACCTAATCCTGGGTGGATACAGAGAAGTCTTAGAGTGCCCTGTAGTGTACAGGCCTCTTTCAGGGCTGGCAAACCAGGCAGATCCACACTGACCTGCTCTTCTCATTCCAGCAACTCCAGGGAAGCTGTTGGATTTGCCCTTTGCCTTATAAAAGGGAGCAGTTCTGAGAACCTGGGAGCTTGGCCATGCCGAGAAGGGGCTTTGTGAGAAGCAAGTAGGAGAATGCACGAGGCAGGGTTAGGGAGGCAGGAGGGGCTGTGTCTGTGTGCAGTGGTCCCAACTATTGGCCCCTTGGTGATCTCTGAGGTGATTTTTAAGAGGTGCTGCAAAAGCTAAGTGCAGAAAAGCTGGACTGTTGGTGTTGAAGGCATGTGTGTACTGGGAAAGAATGGAGACTAGTGGCTGTAAACAGCTAATCTTGGGTCCTATTTTCAAACCAAAGGCGAGGATCCAGCCAAGGACAACCAGAAAAAAGGCCAGAAGAGGTAGCTTGGTCCTTGGGTTTGATTTCATACTCATTGCTACTTATTTAACATCTTCCAGTGGAGGATCCAAGAGTGGCATAGGCTGACAGGCTGCTCCATCTGTCTCTAAGAGGGCAGGGAAGGACATCCGTCCTATGTCCAGGACTGACCAACACTTCATGCTCTCTGCACATGGCCCTGTGCCAGGTTTCCTTCCTCCTCTCCAGCCATACTTTCCTATGCCCCTCTGCCATCCAGAATGGGATGGTGACTCAAGGAAGCATGAGGAAACTTAGGACAACTGCAGAGATGGGCAACTTTTAAAGAGAACAGAATTTTGGAGAAAAGAGACAAGAAAAAAGTTCGAGGTTCTCCAGGAACCCAGGCTGTGTCACCCCACCCAGCCATGGGGTGCCAGGGATTTCTCAACTTTATTTGTTTATGGTGTGTAACCTGCACTGAGTGGAGTCCAGAGGGCTGTGATGACTTGGACAGATCCAGGCCAGGGCTGAGCTGCTACAGGTTGCCTTGGTACCAAAACTGGGTCTGCCTCAGCTGGCCCTGGAGGTGGCTGGGTCTGGGGTGAGGGGACCTGGGTCAGAACAGTGTGACCATCCAGTTTGGATTTAGTAGTGACTGAACTCATCACAGAAAGGGTTCATGTCTGGTTTGATACAAAGTTCAAGTTCCAGTGGGTGAAAAGTGGGAAGGTGTTTGGGTTCAGAGGCCTGAAAGACTGAAGGGAAGCTGGGGGAGGTCAGTGGAGAAAATAGGAAGAGCCATGGAGGAGTGAACATGAGGCAGGCTAGAAGTGAATCAGTGGGACTGGGATACTGGGGGCAGGAGTGGGGTTTGCAGTATTTTCTTCTCTCACAATTGCCTCTTCTACTACTTCTTTGGGGGACCCAAGGAGGTGTCCATGGATGAAGAGCTCAGCGAGAGCTGGTGCCCTGCAGCAATGCCCTAGTAGCAACTGGTAGTGCTACACAAGTAAAGCACATGCTTTCCAGCATCTAGTAAGGATGTGTTTTTCAAAGTAATAATTGAAGCAAGTTTGGAGAACAGACCAGTGGAAGAGCAAATGTGCAAAGGTTTGCTGAGGCTTAGCTTGTCTGCAGCCAGTTCCAGCTCCAGCTCCTACCTGGCTCAGAGGCTTTTCTAAGTGTCCCCATGAGCACCAAAGCTACTGAAAGGAAGAATTTAAGAAGTTGGAATTGTGGAAGTAGGCACCACATTATTCAATACTTTAGCCAAGAAACTCAAATTAACAAATCTAAGCCACTACAGCTGGGCCATTGGACATTGGGTTCAGAAGATGCTCCTACAGATTCCTTCTTGCTCATTCAGTCTCTGCTCTTCTACCATCAAAACCAGCACAAGAATCCTTTTTTCCTGTCCTCTTTTTAATCTCTTCAGGAGAAAGGTTTATCTTGGTAAATTCAGGCTCTAATGCAGTGAACCTTTTTTTGTTGTTGTTGTTGTTTATGCTTCAAGGCACTACTAATACACATGCCAAATTTGTTTCTCTGAACAAAGCATCTTCACTTCTCTTTTGAAGTCAAAAATGAACAGATGTTTTGTCTGCTCTGGACAGCTATGGGCATATGTAAGGGATGTGATGACCCTCATTTAAGTCTGTCTATAGTGACTGTCAGACAGATGTTTGATGGAATGCCAAGTCTTCTAAATACATCTGTGTTTTTGCTCAGATTCCTGACAGGGCTCTGAAGACATTTTGTGGGGTACTACAAATACTGCTGAGCTCATGTCTGCCTCTCAACTCTTTGAGTTGTACCTCTTTAAATAACACAAAGGGAGTTGTGTGCATTAGATCTTACCCCTGTTAATGAGTAAAGAAATGTAAACAAGGTTGTTTGGGTATTGTGGGTGACATTCACCTTTCCAAACAGCCTCTGCTGGCAGTGTTACATTTGTACTCAAACTAAAGAATTGCAGTGGCCATGAAGAACAGCTCTATGTCGTCCCAAATATAAGTTTTTAGTGGCTGTGCTGGCAGTTTGAACATTGAGCCCACTGCAGAGAAGTAGCCAGTGGTGTACTTGAGTTAGGAAGATACCTTCTCTGCAAGAATTATCTTCATAAATCTGGGGAATTAGAAAGTCAAAGCTAGCTAGAAAGTCAGCTTCCCAATGCCTGAGGCATCTTGGCATCTCGAGACAAATCACTGGCACAGTGCTGCTCTAGAAGAGCTCTGTGAGAGCCATGCTATAATGGTCTGCACATCAGTCAGGCTTTAACCAGTACCACCATGCCACAGGCTGTGCTGGCAGCTCATGAGGAGTTTAAACACTCTATGGATCTTGTGGAAGTTTCCCAGAGAAATGAGGATTTCTGGGGACCTGTCCCCTCCTGCTGCTGACACAACTAATGATGCTGATTATACCCTGGGCTTTTGTCCATAGGACCATGAACAGGATTCTGAACAGATGAAAAAAAAAATCTTGTAAATACAAAATCTGGGCAACACTAAGGTCAGAGCTGGCTGCTGAATTGTCTGACTTTGTAGCCCTCCCATGTTGACAGCTACTCTCAGGGCTACCACACTAGCATGGGGCCATGGGAGTATTGGCTCTTGCAGACCCTAATCTTTGGAAGAGGAGCCTAGTCTTTCTGTTTTACCTTCCTCTTTTTGCCTTGTCCCGTTTGCTTATCAGCACTTCTCCATGACTAAATTACTTTTCCTAGGACCCATGGCAGAAAGTCTCTCTTGAAGCCCTCATCCACGATGCTAGCCCAAGGCAGTGATTGCTATGCCTGCTATACTGGGGGAAATATTTTCCTTGGATTAAAATTGGTGCCATACTGTGACTTTCCTGAGCTGCCACACGGCTGTTGTGCCTGGGGATCAGCCTGTGGCACATCCCTTCTGCTGTGGCTGGTGATCTGCTGGGCTCTGGGGACAGATGACCATGAGTATGGGCAGGCAGCCCGCATGACAGCTCAGCCACATTTGTGGCATGAGTGTACCCGAATACACGTTGGGAATTGCTGATCCAGGACAGGCATGTGGATTTTGGTTCTGCTTTCACTCCCAGTACACTCAGAGACTCCACCCATCCCACAAGAGATGGTTTGGCTCCAAAAATCCTCAGAGAGCAATTGGCCAAGGTGACTCTGGCCGTTTACACCTTTGAGCTGTTTATCCCTTCCCAGGCTCTTGCAATAAGACGTTACCGGTTTGGAGGAGCCTGTGATATGGCATAGGGGAAGTAACGCATGTCATGGATTGTAACTTCCCCATGCAAGTGTCAGGACTGGGCACAGTGGCTTTCATTCACTGTCGGCTGGTAGATATGTGCGTAACAAGTGTCAGCACTGAAGCCCTGACTAAAGCTCTGTACTTATCCCTGGAAACATTTGTGCTTTGATGTGATGTAGTGTTGTTGATGCTCATGGGCCTGTGACTGTGGACTGTGTTTTGCATGGACAGAGGGGAAGTCAAAGGGGACTGGCTTGAGAAGGGACTCAGAGATGCACCATGTGGTATGAGGGCTGCAGCTCAGCTGTGCGCTTCTGACCAGTGGGGTGGGTATGTCCTTTGAGGGTGGAATTGTTTCCCAAAGTGGAATTGTCTCCAGAGGTGGCTATAGCCTGGCCAGGCTGTGCAACAGCATACTGCACACGATGCCAGAGACCACTCTGTTGCTGCTCTGGAGTTTGAGATGCCACACCATAGGGGACACCTTGGGAATGGATGCATGATCAGCTGGTCCTTTATCATAACCTCGTGTGTGTCCCACTCTGCAGCCACTATAGCCTCTCCTCATCCCCCTCTCACCTTCTGAACCCTTCCACAGCGCAGTTTTTTGCCTGAATTTTATCAACTCCTCATTGGGAACAAGACTAGCGTGTGCGAGAGCTCTGAGTCTGATCGTGTGGCAGACTCTTTACTACCCTCTCTGTTGTGCCCACACGGCATCAGGCAGAGGCTGTTTACCGCGGGGTTGTGCGGGTCCCGGGACGGGGCTGGCAGCGGGGGGAGGGATCCTTGACACTCTCTCGCCCCGCTGCCCTAGGGTGTTGCTCTGCGTGGGGCCGGGGCTGGTTCCCCGGGCTGGTGCCGGGTGGCGGGGCGGGTGCGGACCAGTGGGCGGTGCGGAGCCGGAGAACATGCGGGTGCGGGCCGGACAGGGAGCACGGAGGGGGATGGCGGCGGCGGACGTACAGGAGCTGCGGGCGCTGGTGGAACGGGCGGGCGGCCGGCGAGCAGTACTGCTGGTGGCCGAGGTGGTGGAGGGGGCCCCGGCGGCGCCCGCGCTGGCCGCCTTCGCCCGCGACCTCCTGGGCGACGAGGCGCGGCACGCACCGTGCCCGGGGCCGGTGCCGGGGTGCCGGGCGCGGCGGGCCGCGGGCGGCGGGCGGCGGGCGCTGGCAGCGCGGCTGCTGCTGGTGCTGTGCGGCGGCGGGGCGGCGCGGGGCCGCGGGGCTCGTACCCGCCTGCGGGAGGTGGTGCGGGACGTGCGCGGCCGCCTGCCCGCGGGGCCGCCGCCCGCCGTCGTGGGCGTCCTGCTGCCCGGCGGGGACGGAGAGGACGCGGCGGTGCTGGACGCGGCGCTGCGGCGGCATTTCCCGGCGCCCGGTACGGTGCAGGCGGCCCGGTACAGCCCGGGCTGCCCCGGCGACTGCCGAGCCGCCGCCTGCCGCGCCCTGCGGGCCGCCCTGCAGCACCCCGCAGGTACCTGGGTCGGGGATCTCCTTCCTCCCTCCGTCCCCCGGAGCCCGGTTTTTAGTGGGATTTGCTCCATTTTCCTGTGGGATCTTCCCCTTCTTAGTGGAATCTACCCCATCCTCATGGCTTCTGTTCTCTCCTCATGGGATCTCCCCTGCAATTGGGTCAGGCTTTTCCCATTAGGATCTGACCATTCCTGATAGTATCTTCTCCCCACCCAATGGGATCTGGCTGTTCCCATGGGGATTGTACCACTCTGTACTGATGGGATCTTTACACATGCACAATCCCATCTGCATTTCCCCATTGAAATCTCTTTCATGCTGGTGGGATCAGAGCCTTTCCAGTAGGGTCTGCCTCTTTCTGGTGAGGTTCCCAGACCTGGCAGACAGGGCAGACCAACTTCCCAGCAGTTTGGGAAACACCAGAGTAGCTCATGGATACATGAGCTACAGGGATGTGGCAATACTGGTACTTGCCTTCAGCATCACAAGGTTGACAGAGTCTCCTGGGATCCCTGGGACATGAGGATGATTGTTCAGGTGCTTCTTTCTATCAGCTCAGCCCAGAATCCTGTATCTGAATGTTGAGGAGCTTTGAGGTGACTGGTCATGAGGGCACAGGGCTGTCTTCTGCCACCTCTCTATTACGGCACACACAGTCCTCTTTCCAGCTTCTCTACTTTCACATGCTTTTATCTTCCTCACATTGTTCCTGCTGCAAGAATTTCTGATGTGCTCCCAGACATCAGTGAATCCTCCAGTTCTGGTTGCAGCAGTCTGGTAGGACAGCAGCTGCAGAGGCAGAAAAGCATCCCTGCATACATTTTTCTGCCTTGGCACTTTGCTGGTGCTTGGCTCAGTCTATGTATTTTTGTGGCTGGCTGTGGAGAATGAGGAGCAGGAGGAGCTGGATTGGGTATTACAGCCTGATTGTGTGTGTAATGAGGACACTCATCACCTTCAGGATTCAACCTTAGGCAGGGACAACTTCTTTCTGTGCTTCTGTGAGCTTTGCCTTCCAAAATCTCCACCTGGACAGAGGGGATCCCAAGTGTAGCTGTGCCTCCAAAGAGTAGTTGAATGCTCCAGGCAGTGCACCCAGGCAGTGCACTGGAGTTTTTGTTGGCTGCCAGAAAGACACTGAGCCCTTTAGTGTTGCAATGGCTCGGTAAACTGAATGACGCTGAAGTGGTTTATCATTTGTTATCTGGTTAGGAGGTGAAAGGCTGGATGATATTTCAATGGGGGTGTTGAACTGCTGCTGCTGGAGACCACATAAAATATGCTGCTGTAGTATTTTACAGGCTGCTGTAATGTTTTACTAAAATGGCTTGAAAGTCTGTAGTAACTTAGTTGTCTTCTAGAATAATTACTATACATTGACCACACGCTCTCTGCAATTTGCCAGCAATTACAGCTGCAATTTTCAGTGTGCTGCTGTGCAGTCTCCATGGGAGGGAGGAATTACTTAATAAAGCAGGTGAACAGTAAACAGGTTGATGTGTGACAATGCAAAAGAAAAACTTCCTTCTGTGGAAATTCTCTAACTGTGTCAGTCCCCAGCCTCTCCACATGCGCCAGCTGAGCTCCTGCCAGGTTTCTTGCTCACTCTCGGCTGCCACATCTAGGTTGGTTTTGGCAGCAAGGTGGCAAAGTAGAAACTGACACCAGGGACAAATTTCCAGGGTAGCAGAGAGGTTTCAGCCAAAAATAAGAATTTCCAGGAGTTTCTCTGTACTTTCCAGTGGTGGGCTTTGTGGAGCCTGGTGTTGTTGCTAGGACCTGGTTTTGCTGCAAGGCTCATGGAGGGAGAGGTGACGAAGCAACAGGGCTGACCTGATACCAGTCTGAACTCATCTTCTCTGGTTTATACAGAAGACATAAAAAACAGGGAGAGGTGGAGGCTCCCATCCTTCTTGAAGTGCATTTCTTGGAACCAAAGGAGCTGGAGAAAAGATCATGAAGCAAAAGCTGAAAACAACATTCATGAAGGTATGCCCAGCTCTCTCCCTTGTACTCTGCTGTGATTGTCAGAAGTTCCTCATGATTCCCTGGTGGTTCTGGTGCCCAAACCCCTTGCTGGTAGCCTTTTCCAGATATTTCCAGCTCTGCAGTTGACCTTGCTTCCCTGGCTGTGGTTTAGCCCAAACCTGAAGACGACCACCATGTGTCTGCTTTGTTGCCATCTCCTTGTTTTCTGATCTTTTGCTTGTCTAAACAAAACCCGGCTGAATCTTGTGCCCAAATACAACCCTGGAAGCACTGCTGAACTCAGCTGCATTTTGTTTGAATAGACGTTCTGGAAGCAGAACTACTCTCTGTCTAAGCAATGAATTGGAAGCATCCTGATAATATGTGATGTTTTCTGCAAACGGGTGCAAGGAGTGTTCCCAAACCATTTGCTTTTGGGGGTGGCAGAGAGAAGGGAGAGGGCAGCCAGCTGTGGGCTCCCCGATTTAAAGGAAATTGTTCAGGTAACACATAGCATAGCATTCAGCCTTTGTGCATGGTTGGCACTTTGGCTTGCACTTCCCAGCAGTGATTTTCTTTTTGCAGGAGTGCCTCATGCAGGAGGCTACAAGGTGTAGGGATCCAGATTGTACTATGAAGCACAAAGAGGAGGGAAAGCTCCTTCACTGTAAAAATAGAATAGAATAGAATAGAATAGAATAGAATAGAATAGAATAGAATAGAATAGAATAGAATAGAATAGAATAGAATAGAATAGAATAGAATAGAATGTTGTATTTTCATTTGAAAGGAACCTACAATAATCATCTAGTCCAACTGCTTGAGCACTTCAGGGCTGAACAGATTTTAAAGGATATTATTAAGGACTGAAATGAATGCCCAATTTATGCAGCTATGAGACATATGAGATTGTGAGACCCACCCTCCATGGTCAGAAAACTGAAGTGCCTGATCTTGCTGTCAGCGCCAGGCAGGCGATACCCTCTGGCCATGCAACTTGTTTTGAGATTGCTGAGACTTCAGGAGGCCAGGACCTGGGCCCTGTGCTCCTTTGCTCTGTTTGCTGAAGCAATGTTGAGTTTGTAAAACAAAATGAAAATCAGTTTGGAAAAAAAATCAGCTGTGCTTAGGTTTTGAGTAGATATCAATTGATTCAGCCCATGCTTTCTTTTTATCTTAAGTTGCATTTTCCAGGAGGAGGGGTTTTCCATTCAGATCTGCCTCGACCTCTTTCTTTGCCCTGCAGGTGACCTGCAGGACCCTGAGGAAGAAGTGGCTCTGGCCAGCCTTTCCCCCAACGGAAACTGCGAAGAAACTGCTGGAGGCACAGGCACCTAGAGCTGCTGGGCATCCAACACAGTCCACATCCCAGATCTGCCCAGTGGATTTGATGCAGTGGGAGGAGGAGCTGGTGCAGGCCCTCTCCTTCAAGGACACACACCTCCAGGAAAAAGCTGCTTGGCTGAACTCATCAGGGTCTTTTGTAGCTGCCACCAGTCCCTGGGGTCTGTGCCAGAGAGCCATTCCCTGCTGTGCCCTGCTGCCCTGGGGCACCTGGAGCTGCTGCTGGACACTGGGCTTCAGAGAAGCCCTTCGGGGATGTACCCCACATCCTGGGCAAAATGACATTGGGACTTTGAGTGTGAAATGCAGACACCTGTTTGAAGAATGAGAAATGTTTTCTAATTCTGAACAAAGTTCCCTGCTGAGGTTGCTGGGGCTGGCCTCCCTGTCAGACCGATTCTGCTGCCTTGTTTTCCTGCTTTATTGGTGCTTGGAAGAGCCAATAAAACCCCTGCAAGAGACTGGTGCAAGTGGATGAACCGCCCAGGCTTTAAGAGGTGTAAGCAAGAATACATTTGACCAAAAGTATTGTTTTCCTTTGACTGAAGAATAAAAGTGACTTGAATTACTTTTTTTTTTTTTCCTTTTCTGTTTTTACTATCTGTGCACTTGGAGGTGTAAGCAGATAGTTTTACATGTTTAATTGATTGAATAATTTAAGGGCACTATTACATGCTTGCTGTATAAAGACATTTAATTTCCAAATTGGAATGTGCTTGTTTGCCATGCTGTTATCCTTAAAGTAGCATTATGCATAGCTTAACTCATATTTATCATGGCTTGAAAAAACTGGATATTGGGATGGAATGGAAGAGACCCCAGTGTCCGATACGCAGAAGATCAGCAGAACTGAGTGTAGCCCAGCTGGGGCAATGGAGAAGGCTGGAGATCTTCCCAGTTGTCCAAGAGTGGAGCAGCCCCTCTTGGCATTGTGGGTAGAGGTTTGACAAGTTTTCATTAATAACTTTCATTAATAACTTTCACTAACTCATACCATTATGCATCCTCAAGGAATTAAAGCACTTTACAGGGTATTTCTTCCTGTTCAGTAGCAACAAGGAGGAATCGATGCTGCCGAGGTCTGGGCACTTTGGTCTCTTGTTTGGTCTCATCGTTGCTCCTGAGCTGGACTTTCCCTGGTGCAAATCCACCAGCCTGGGTATCCCATCTGTCTTGCGCCGCAGAAGCGGCCGGCAAGAGGTGCTACACCCATGGGATAAAATCGCCGATCCTTGCACTGTCATGGGACACGCTGTGCCCCTAAAGATGCCCGGCCCACTGCGGGCGGCCTGTCCTGGCGGGGGGAGCAGCCGCTTCTCTGGGCACGGCAGAAACGCGGGCACCGGCGGGGTCACTCGTGGGGAACCGGCCCCGCGGTCCCACTTGCCCAGGCAGTGGTGCGGGCGGTTTGCCGGAGCGGGAGGCCGTGAGGAGCCCGTGAGGGATGTGCGGGTGCCCCGAGAGGCCCGCGGGGGTCCGTGAGGGGCCCCGGACGGGACGAGGCCCCCGGCCGTAGAGCTGCCCCGCTCCTGCCTGCCTGTTTCTCCGCCGTCCCGCGCAGGCGATCACACGGGCACCTTTCCGGAGCCGCCGGAAGAGGCCCTTGGCGCCACTTCCGGGCCGGGCAGCGGCGGCGGCGGCGGAACCGCGGTTGGGCCGGACCGGACCCGACCTGACCCTCCCGGACCCTTCGGACCTCCCCGACCTCCCCTCCGAGGGCAGCCGGGCGGCATCATGATCACCTCGGCCGGTGAGGCAGCGTTGCGGGGCGACGTTGCCCGCCGGGGTTTCGCTGAGTCAGGGCCGTGACTGAGCGCCGCCGCGGCTCCGCGGGGCCGCCCGTCACGGGGCTCCCCCGCCCCGGGCACCCTCGGACGGCAGAGAGAGGCCACCCCGGTGCCCGGCTCTTGAAGCCCGGTGCCGTGTCCGTCTCCTGCCGGTGTCCGACGAGGGCTCTGGTGGCTTTGAGGGTCCCGGGCGGGGGCACGGGGGTCCCGCGGTGGTAGCGAGAGGGTTCAGCTGCTACAAGTGAGCGGCGCATTTTCGGTGTAAAACCGGAGGGCACTCGGGAGGTGCAGCAGGGACTTGAGAGGTTAAAGAGGAAGGAGTTTGGAGTTCAGAAACGCAAATGCCTTGCAGTGGAAACGTCGGTCTTAGTGTGGGATAATGAAGCGTGTGAGGAGTTGGATGTTACGCGATGTTTGTGCATCTATTGGGAACCTGATGGTGTAAAAAAATATGGAAGGTACTATGAGTAATACTCAGACCAGAAATTAAAATGTGGCTGATTGTGGCTTGGCGAGAGAAGCACTGCAGTGAGTGGCAATGTCCAGGTAGCTTTCTCTTCCTGAACCCTTTGCTTTGTTTGAGTTTTTATCTTAATTGAGAAAATGTAGCAACTAATTTTAGAGGCATTTAAAAAATGCAAAAATGGTATGTGGGAGGAGGTATGTAGGTGATATGTAGGAGTGAGATTGCATTCTCCTGATAGATCAGGTAAATGCAGGAACTTCTTTAGAAAAAACAAACAAAAAAACTCAAAGTAAACGTTTGGTGCAGAGATAGAGGAAACAGCTGGAAAGAGCTGGAAGTGGGACAGCTGCTGAATATGCCTTCTTTGCCTAAGAACCACATTGGTGTTCCTTCAGTTCCTGCTATTGATGGATGTGTGTCTAAGCTGGTTTTAAAAACAATACCTTATAAAGGAGGTTCTGTAACTTCATTAGGCAAAGGAATAAATGTGTTCTTGTGAGCAAACTTTTAGGACCATCAAAGCTCATTCTTTGAGGCTTCACTAAAGTTTGGTGTTACTGTTCCTATTAACATCTGACACAAAGATCAGATTATTTCCTTCCTCGTGGCAGCTGCTCTGAACTCTGCACCCTTCCCAGGTGTCTGTAGACCAACCAGTTACAAGCCTCCAGTCACCCTTCAGGAGCTGACTACCAGAGCTCCCTGTTCTTACTGGCCAGCTCCAAACACCCTGGTTTGCTCATGACTCAAATGTGGTGCCCAGCACTGGGCTCTGGCCAGTAGGTGCCAAGGGAAGGGAAGGTGTCTCATGCATCTGCCAAGAACTGCTCTCCCTTATACTTCTGTGTCAGGTTCTCTGCCTCCCACTGCAGCCAAATAATATTGATCATATTTCATCTTAACCCTCTGTACTGTTCAGATTCTATATTTGTACATTTTGTTTTGGCCCTGCACATGCTCCTTTTAGATTTATGAAGATCTTTTGGAAGCCCAGTTCAGCCCTCCAAAGGCTTGCTGGCCTTTCCAGTTTCATGTGTTTTTTCGGATTTAAAGAAGTTGTCAAGCTGTACAACAGATTAAAAATGTAAAGCAGTGAATTGTGTGGGACTTTGATCAGATCATATTCCAAACCTTTCCGTTGCATCTTTGCAGTCTGCAGTGAAACCACCTATCCCTGGTCTTCAGATTAAGCTCCTGTGAACCTCTCGGTCATGTCAGTTAAACAGTATTTCTGTAACTGTACAAATGTTCTGGGACAGGATCAGCAGTCAGAAGCATAAAGCTGCGAGGTACATCTCCTCTTATCCATGAGGCCAGTTTCCTTGGCATGGAAAAATTCTTTATTTTCCCCTAGAAAGGATCATCTTTTATAAATAATGTACCTTTTCAGTTTTAAATTCTGAACTATTTTACATTATATTTAATACAAACTTGAATCTGAAATTTGAAGTTTTATACTGAAGGTTTAAAATCAGCATTCCAGAGACAGCCTTCTTTCCTGTTCTGTTGGTTTTGAACTAAATGAGAAGGTTATTTTTGATACAGAGAAACTGAAAGTAACTATGATTTTGTTTTGCAGCTGGAATTATCTCTCTTTTGGATGAAGAAGAGCCCCAGCTCAAGGTAAGCTTTAATATCTGAGAGCAAGTAACAGCAAATGCATTATGTGGAGAGCTTAAAATCAAAAAGGAACAGACCTCAGTAATTTATGGTTGAACAGAAACAAATGGGCACCAAATTGTATCTAGCCTGAAAGCTAAAATAAAAGGTTTAAATAAATATTATAAATTATTATAATTTATAATATTATATATTATACACATTATTTTATATATTTATTATATTATAGTAAAATATTGCAAATGTTGTTTTGAGCATGGATCAAACAGGAGTTTCAAATGCAAAAATCTCTGTTCATGAAAGCTCCCATCTCTCTAGTGTTAGTGGGGCTTTGTTACTTAAAATTGTTCCAGGGTCTGCATTTTGAATATGGAAAATTCAAAGCTGAAGAACAGCTCAGGTTTTTAGAATAATTTAATTAATAGTTTAAGGTTTTAGAATAATAGAACAAAATCACAGTTACAGTTTTCACTTGGAAAAAAAATCACAGTAATAGTATGAGAAGAAGAAAACAACAACAACAGAACTTTCCAGTGCACAGAGAGTATGAATCTGCAGAACACCCAACACTCAGAGTGGTAGTGTGTTGATGGAACATGCACTTTACAATATTTGCAATTTCTTAACTGTTTTTCTTGGATACAAACATAGGTAGTGATGGATCTGAATGATCCCTGATTTTGCTGCAAATGGATTTAAGTGGGCTGATTGTGGTTTGTTTATCATCTGAAGTACTGTGTCCATATAGATAAAAAGAGCTGGCTGCTGTAGGCCACAGCTTGATTCCATGTGCTACACCAAGGTAGTCACAATTTAACCTATCAGACATGTCAGCCAGTCTCTCATCAGAGGCAGGCCATGGAAATGAATGCTAGAATTGTCTTACCTGTGAAATGAACAACTCTTTATTTGCAAAAGACTTGCAAATATTAGTGAATGCTTGCAAGGATATTTTAAAATAGAATTTGCTGTTGAAATGGGTTAGTGTTTATGGTATTCATCCTAGAATGTACTTAATTTTTACTGGGGAAAGGTGGTAAATGCATTTTTAATATAATATAACTTTTTTTTTTTTTTTTTTTTTGGTAGGAGTTTGCTCTTCACAAGTTGAATGCTGTTGTCAATGACTTCTGGGCAGAAATCTCTGAGTCAGTGGACAAAATGTAAGAGAAGACACTTAATACTGCTTTAAAAGAACATGAGATATGAAGTGCATGTAGTTCTGATTTCTTGACAATGGCTAATATAGCATGTAGCTCCATATTTCCTAGAAAGCTTTAATGTGTGTGGAGGTGGGGTTGGAGCTGTGGTCCCAAAGATGCAAGTTCAGTGAAGCTTGTACTTGAGTCATATGGCCTTAAAGAGATGTGAGCACACAGAGCTGATGCTCTTCTCTCCCTCCTCTGCAGTGAAGTTCTCTATGAAGACGAAGGTTTTCGGAGCCGCCAGTTTGCTGCTCTGGTTGCTTCTAAAGTTTTTTACCACCTGGGAGCCTTTGAGGAATCCCTGAACTATGCCCTGGGAGCTGGTGACCTCTTCAATGTCAATGACAACTCGGAATATGTGGAGACCATCATTGGTAAAGAACTGTTACTGCAAAGGAAAAGCTCTTGTGTTGTCAAAGCTGTTGTAACTTCGAAAGTTTACATGGTTTAGTTTTTTTCTCTGTATTCTTCTTGCTGTCTTTGTGTTAATTTAAACCAATGCTGCAGCTAATTTTACCTAGTTTATTTGTATTTCCTTATATTTTGTGATTCTGTAATGAAACTGACTTTGGAGTTCTGGAGGTTTTTTCCTATTTTTAATCCTTATCGTACAGTGAATTCCTAATAAGAAAATTGCTTTGGTTGTTTATTGTCCTTTGCCTGATTTGTATGCTGATGTTATTATCAATTTCAGCATGACTTTGGAAATAATTGACTGGTAAGTGTAGCTGCACACCTAATTTAGAGGGACAGTTGTGTTTATCCACCCACAATAAGATGGCAAGTCAGCAGTTGACTGCAGGTATAATTTGAATGCCTTTTAAAAAATCTCATCTGCTGGAGTCACTTGTTTTGTACAGCATATGATGGAGTTGGGCTGGCTTTCAGTCTCCCCAGCTGGTGTTTGCAGTGGAGCTAGGAAGTCTCCTACTGCTGTTTTCTCATTTATTTAACATGATGCTTGAACAAAGATCGTATCCTTGATTTATTTTTAAAATACCTACCTGATTTCAGCACTAAAATCAGAGTTTATTAGGAGATAATAGTGTTTTCCACTATTATCTGTCTATGACTACACAAATGTGTAATTTCCCATACCATACTTGGTGGTAGAACATGTTCACACACATGCTGGTGTCTTCATATGTACAAAACTGCAAAAATCTGAGGACTTGACTTTTCCCCCATATTTGTTCATTATCTCTTCAGCAAAATGTATCGACCACTATACCAAGCAGTGTGTGGAGAATGCAGAGCTGCCAGAAGGGGAGAAGAAACCCGTGGATGAGAGGCTAGAAGGGATAGTGAATAAAATGTTCCAGCGGTGCTTGGATGACCACAAGTACAAGCAGGCCATTGGCATCGCTCTGGAGACACGCAGGCTGGACATCTTTGAGAAAACCATCCTTGAGTCGGTATGTGCAAGAGACAGGAGGTGCCTGTAGCTAGGCTTTTCCAGGTATGGATCCAGAAGTCAAGTGCAAGGTCCATGTTGCTGTGGAGCTTGCCTTGTTTTATATGAACAGAACGAAAGATAAAACTCAGGGGTGTTCAGTATGTTCATGAAAAGGAGAGCCACTCAGGACTATCAAGTATAGGAAGATCCCCCCTACCTTTAGGAAATCTTTGAGCTACAAGTTTATGGGAAAACATTTCCAGGAAGCTTGGCTATGTGCCCTCTTCTTAAGGTATTCCCTGTCAGCTACTGGCAGAGATACGATACTGGCATAATGTAAGAACAGCTCTTTTATTTAGTTGTGCCTTTCATCTGCTGTAATTCACTGTGGGAAGGGATCCTTAGCGTTGGGTGATTTATTAATGACAAGCAAAAGAAAAAGCTCCAGCAGGTGGGTGAGCTGCTCTAATTTTCAGTGACTGTGGCCTGCCCTGACTCCAAGGTGGTGCACTTTAGCTTTAAAATCTTTCACTGAGGGTTTAAGGTAAGTCGTGTTAGTGGCAGTAAGAAGCAGGCCTGTAGTCATTTGCAGCAGCTCAGCAGTTGTGTGCAATCTCGTTATGCTGCAGTATCACAAACATATGCCAGACACATAGCTTGAATTCTTAAAATTTTACTGCTTTTAGTTTACAGCTTTTACATACGTTTGGATGTCTCCCATTTCTGTGTATGAGTGATAATCATAAGGCATCCATCTTGCTTTTTTTTTTCCCTCTTTGTTGTCCTATGCATTTAATAACTTGCTAATTATAAATCCCTCATTCTGAATTACCTTTCTGAGGTATACTAACCACATCAGTTTCTCAGGCTTGATCTTTTCTTGGGGCATGGTTTGTTTTGCTGACATTTTATGTTAGTGCAGTGAGTTTCACTGCATTCAAAACTGATTGTTTGAACAAGAAGGGTGAAGGGTAGATAGGTATTGTACCTTTAAGTTAATATTTTGCATGCTTTAACTTCTGAAGTAAATACTGGTCCTGCATGATTTTGGTAGTGTTTTTTCTTTGAACTGCAATGCGCTTGTATATAAGCTTTTCTGAAAATAGGAAAGGAAGCTGTGAAGATTTATATGCATGTTTGGTCTACTTTTTAAAACAGAAAAAGAGAGGAAAATAAAGCTACCCTAAATCCTGTTTGTCAGTCTAAACCCACATTTGATATCGCTGAATTTTATTTCAGAATGATGTTCCTGGGATGTTGGCCTACAGCTTGAAGCTCTGTATGTCTTTGATGCAGAATAAACAGTTTCGTAATAAAGTCTTGAGAGTTCTAGTTAAAATCTATATGAATCTGGAGAAACCAGACTTCATCAATGTATGCCAGGTAAACTTTTCAAAGTCATGTTTGAAGATAATAAAAAGTTACTCTTCTTTAGGTATATTTGGCGTGACATCTACCTGTTCTCTGTCTTTTGTTCAGTTAAATGAAATATCTTTTCCTGGTTGCGTGCTTCCAACATATATCAGAGTGAGACCAACTTGAAAAAGAGATGTAAAGATTGCATATTTGGTCAATTTATAGAGAAAGAAATCCGTTCAAAGGCAGTTTGAGGACACAGACAACTCTGACAGAATATTTTAAGCCTATGTAGGGAGTATCAGATGGTAGGTTCACAGCTTGGAATTTTGTTTATTCCTCACAAGAACATTTCCAGTACTTTTATTTTTTGGTAAGCCATTGTCTGAAAGTGTTTAGAGAACCAGTTGTGAAGTTACTCAGATGTTCTCAGATCTTTGCCAGTCTTGGTATGTCACGTACATGTGACTCAGTGTTATGCCTGTTTCATTTCAGCTGAGACATCGCTACAGAATGACTGGTGCTTCTTCAATATGCTTTTGAAATTTCTGTGTCTAGTAGGACAAGTCTTGTTTTTCTATGAAAACTCTTCTGAGTTTTCTATTGTCTTCAATGAAAGAGAGGAAAGTTTTCTTTTTTTGAAGGGGGTGTTCTGTGGAAGCAGCAGATGAGGGCATTGGAGTGTGGCCTTTCTTATTCTGAAGTATCTAATGTCTTCTCCTTTTTTTTTTTCCCCCTGTTCTTCCCTTTCTCCTGCTCAGTGCCTGATATTCCTGGATGACCCACAGGCTGTGAGTGACATCTTGGAAAAATTGGTGAAGGATGATAACCTTCTCATGGCCTACCAAATTTGCTTTGACCTGTATGAAAGTGCGAGCCAGCAGTTCCTGTCTTCTGTCATCCAGAATCTCCGCACAGTTGGAACTCCCATTGCCTCTGTGCCTGGGTCCACCAACACCGGCACTGTCCCTGGATCAGAGAAAGACAGGTGGGGAGATGGACTTGAGAGGTGATGAGGTCTTTGGCTCCAGTCCTGCTCTAAGGGCACCTCATATTCCATGTATGGATGCTTTTTACAAGCTATGGAGTTACTCCCCTTTATTTAAGTAACAGTCAGGACATAATATTTACTCAAAACAAAATTGTGTATTCTACTGGTTTTTAAAGGGATTTTTCTTTGCAGTTGTGATAAGCACAGAGCAGTTATACCAGGGCTCAGCTAATGAACAGTAATTCATTAGTCCATGGCATGAGTTGCTCGGGAATGCTGATTCTATGTGGTCTTGACAGCAACTTGCAGAGCTAAAGAAGGGGGGAGTTCAGGGAAAAAGCTCTTCACAGCTATGTGCAAGTTTGGTTTCACATGACAGCTTGTGGGAAGAGTGAGCTCAGATGATACTATGGTGTCAACAGACCCTTTTGTACTTGCAGTTCAAAAGAGCTACTTCAAACCTACTTTGAGTTTTTAAAAACATATTCAGTGATCAGTATCACAGATTTTAACTGCAGGAAGCTGCTGCTAAGAAAAATCTAAGTTGGCATTAACCATTCCATCATCTTTATTTCTTCTTTTAATGACTTACAGGAGAATTGGCCAGTCTATGCTAAGGTTGCTGCCCGACTCAGGAGCAGCATGGAAGAAGTTTGTTCTCCATCTGCTCTGTAATCACCATAGAATGCTTACTGGTACTTTCACCAGAGCTCTCATGTCTGTGCACAACCCGCTCCCTGCACTCTTTTGATAGTGTGTAGTGGAGAATCCCACCTGGATTCAGTCTGGTTGAATATAAGGGTTTATCCAGCTGTGGAGCTGAGTATAAATACTTCTGAATCAGTAATAGAGGCATGGCAAGTATTTTCCTCGTTCTCTCTTCATTTCCAATGAAATAAAAGGAATCACAGAATAATTTTTGCCAGCCTGTAAAGCACTAGAACAAGGTGCTCACAGCAGCTTAATATGTTACATTTCCATGTCAACACTCTAGGATCCATGCTAGTACTGACAAGTGCAAGGCTTCTAGGGGAGGATATCATTATCCTTGGTGCCTTGTTTGTTGATCTTGTTTTCTCACCTGTGTCTGTTCATTCCCTACAAGCATCTTTATATTTGTTGTGTCTGTAGATGGAATAAGAGAGTAGAGTTTTCCAGGCCTTTGTCTTCAAGTTCCCTGAAAATTGAGTGGAGAGGGGGAGTTTTCTAGTCAGCAGTAAGATCCAGATAGTTAACCCTTGTTCTATCAAAGTCCTCTTTTCCAGTCATCATCTCCAAATCCCAGGCTACTCCTTCAGGACAATGTTCAGCCATAATTACAGTTCTTGACTTGTTGCAAGTGATGCATTTTTCATTTTAATTTTATTTCAGTGATGCTATGGAAGCAGAAGAGAAACCAGGAAGCACTTGTGCAGCAGGGAGGTCTGCAGAAATTGTGAGTGCTATTTCTGAAGCAGATGTTACTTAGTTTTTCTTACATGTTCTCTTCGGATGTCTAGGATTTCTAAATTGGTTTGGCTAATAAAGAGTGGAATTCCTTTTCTGTCTTGCTTGGAAACAAGGTGACAGATGATCTCTGTGAGCCAAATATCTGACTTAATGTCCAGCAGTTCAGATACTGAAAGCTGTGTGAGAGTGGGAAATGGTCAGAATTGAGTAGGAATTACTGAGTTCTGAAAAAGGAGGCAGAAGGATTTGGCTCATGTGTTTGCTTTTTGATATTGAAACAATTAACTCTTCCCAAAAGAAAGGGCCTGGAAGTTAACTGCTTCTGAGAACCTTAGGGAGTAAATTAGCTTGATGCATTTTTTTCTTCTCTTTCAAAAATCCAACTGTAGTTCAGGTTGGGTAGAACTGATGCTGTTCTGCAGGAATGGCAGGAGGGGATGCTGATGTAACATAGTTTATTTTCCATGAAGGCATAAAGTTACCTCGGGCCTACATGGTGCTGTGTTGCTGGGCCAGTTGGTTGGAATCTTTTTGTTTAGTTTATTTTCCCAAGCATTGAGAAAGTGAGTTCACTTCTAACATGCACATACAGTTGCATTTCAGCATGTAGAATAGTTAATGCAGTTTTGACACTTCCAATGCTGAAGACAAGAAGTGCTACCAGAGAGGAAGGTAAAACCCAAGACAAGTTATTTTTTGTTTTTCTTCTTTTTCCTCATGGTAAATGTTTCCACACAAAACTTGGAATCTTTGAAAGATCCTTTCTAAGATCACTTGAAATTAATTAAGAGAAACAGAAGTGTTTTCTTCAAATTGTATTTCACAAGGAAAACAAAAGGTGTTGAGTTTCTTGCCCCAGCAAAAAAAAACAAACCCTTGCCCCCAGTGCTTTTGTAGAGGAAAGGTGTCTTGAATCAGTTTCTGCTGCATTGGCTTTGCTAAGTGTTCCAAGTACACAAAAACAGTCTGTGTGGTCAGAAATGTTCTTTAGCTTAATCTTCCACAATTCAGAATGCTGACTACAAAGAAATAATTGAGGGAATTAGTTTAAGGACTGAACTACTCATGCTTGACTGATCTGTGACCAGCTAACAATGTCAGGACAAAGAGCTGCACGGTACTTTTTACCCTGCTCAGAAGAAACTTCAGTTTCTGCAGATCTATTTTCAACTGTTCCATCATGAGGAAGAAGGAGACTTTTCTCAAAGAGCTCTTGAAGATGAATGTATTAGTTTCCTATTTTACTAGCTGTTGTTCTACATAAAGCTTGTAGTTCACAAGAATGATGCTGCAGCTCAGCACAGGGTCATGCAAAGTATTGTAATTTTGTGGCCCTATCTATGAAAACTTCCATGGAAACGTGTGTTTCATTTATAAAAGTGTTTACCTCTGGCAGGGGACTTACTGTCTCTGAAAGGCCAAACACAGGTTGCAGAATGTCAGATGTCACCCATATGGTTTTGCTTTCAATGAAAGAATACATTTCTTTTTGAAGAATCTATTCTCCCATCTGCACTGCTGTGCACAAAAAATTTGATTTCTGGGAGGTTTGGCCTTGTGCACCAAGGACAGAAACAAAGTCTTTTTAGTCCTAAAATCTGAAAGGTTTTGGAATGTGGTGTTGGGACCATACCAGAGTGGCTTCTCATGAATTATATTTTAACAGAGTCAAGGTTGGGTTCTCACAGAATTTTGTTTTCCTTTTTGCTTGTATGTGAAGAACCCAGAGCCTAAGGACCAGATCTCAAAAATGATTAAAATTTTAAGTGGGGAAATGGCCATTGAGTTACATCTGCAGTTTTTAATACGAAACAACAATACAGACCTTATGATCCTCAAAAACACAAAGGTAAGAGACTTGGTTAAACACGGTTGTCTTGTCTTTGACCATGCTGCTATTCTACTATTGTTTTTAATGATAGGCTGATGTTAGCATGTTGATATTTTAATTAAGGTTTTTTTGGGGGGTTTTTTTGGGTGTGTTTGTTTTTCATCTGTTCAGTAAGATGGGGAAAATTTACCCTTCAGCTCCATGTCAGATCCATTGCAAATGCTGCTGGTTGGGAAGGGAGGAGTCAGCCAGGATTATAGATTACAGTATGTTGGTGTCTTGGTTGAGATGTTAGGTAAGCCCACACATTCAGCTTGGCAAGGGAGTCCTGGTATGTAGTAAAAGACCAATATTTCCATGTTGGAGACAAAACCAATCAGATACTGTAATGTAGACAGGGTTAGTGAATAGAGCAACTATTACTTTTTGGGGTTTTTTTGGAAGGTGTTACTCAAGGGTGGGAAAATGAAAGTTTACAGGTAAACTAGACTCTTAAATGCTTACTAGAAACTATAGAAGTTGATTATTTGTGAAATAAGATGCACATCATATTAAAAGTGGTAGGGGTTGCTTGTTAGTGGGTTCCTCTGTTTCAGATGACACTTCAAATGTATTGGAAAATCTTTTCCGTCTGCCGATGAAGTGTTCAGGAGTGATTCTGCAGTAGAGTTCTGGGAATGGTCTGGAAACGTCAGCAGCACTTGCTGCGCAGTGCTCAGTTCTGGGAAGTGGAGGGGTTGGTTCTCCAGTTAAGTGGCAATTGGAGCAATCACATCTCTGAAAGAAACTTACAGAAAGGATCATTTTGCATTGGAAAGATGGTTTGAGGATATGCTAGAGTGTATTAGCAATCTATTAGCTGATTACAAGGAAATTGCTGCTTAGATTGAGGATCATTACAGTCCATTTTTCTAGTGTACTGGCAAGCTTGTTAAACGACCTTGGGCAGATCTTTTGCTGAGTGATGCTGCTGATTGTTCTTGTTTTTTCAGGATGCAGTGAGGAATTCCGTGTGTCATACGGCAACTGTTATAGCAAACTCCTTTATGCATTGTGGGACAACCAGTGACCAGTTCCTTAGGTAAATCTATGGAAGGAAGTTCCAATGTCGTTTAGAGGTGTTTGAACAACATTGTTGCCCTCCTTAAATTGATACTTCCAGAGTGGTAACTGCAGAACTCCAATGGTGTTTCGAGAATTGTTTCCTTTTCTCTATCCTCACAAACTGGCTTTGTTTGACTGCTAACTACATGAGCAGCTTGTAGGGTGAAGATCTGGAATTTCTCTTCTCTTTGTTTACCAGTTCGAGAGTTTCTGAGATGATGTATCTTTTTACATCATAGAGACTGACAGTACTGAATGACTCTTGTAAGGGAAATGCTAGGGCAGACCTTATGAGGGACTTAAGGAAAACTGCAGAAACTCTGCTAAAGTTTCTCCCAGAGAATTGGTGGGCTGCATATTGAGCAGTTCTCAATCTTTCACTGAGATCACCCATGTCTAGAAGCTTGACTACAACCAGGCAAAAATCAGGACTGATGAAGGGGAGAGAAGTGGAAATGTGGTTAGCTACCTTCCCTTCTGGAGCTGCTTTTTAGTTTGAAAGCAGTCTTCAGTGCTCTTAAACCCTGCTTGCAGGATTAGGAAAAGGCTGTATGAAAAATTTGTATAACCTTTCTCTTTTCGTCTTCTAGAGACAATTTGGAGTGGCTGGCCAGGGCCACTAATTGGGCTAAGTTTACTGCTACTGCCAGCTTGGGTGTTATACACAAGGTAACATTGCATTAATTTCCCTCTGCTCAGTATAAATGCTTGACTTGTGGATACTGAAAATGTGGAAATGGAGATTCTGATTGGTGCCTGCCTTCCAGTGTACATGCCACAACTATAACATATTTTGTGTCTTTGCACTAAAAACCTATGTTTATATTATTTTGTCTGACAGCCAATATAATTTATGGTGTGTTTTTCTGAGAATCAAAAAGGTGCTAGGATAACATGACTAACATTACTCAAGGAGAGAGTATTTTTTCTAACTCTTCCTTTGTGAGTTGAACAGATTTCATAGTTTCTAGGTATTAAAATTGCAGGTGGTTCTTAAGTGATTTTGGGACATAACAAAGTTCTTTACTGTAGTAACTTTCAGTAAGTTTGAACGGTGATGTGTTTCACTGAAACATTGATTTTAGTGGAGAAAGTAATGGCTATAACACATGTCAAAATATTAATTTGTTGTTTTTTCACATTCTGCTTCCCACTGTCCTCCCTTCCTGCTGGACACTGGACATCCAGGGTCATGAGAAAGAAGCATTACAGCTAATGGCAACCTACCTGCCCAAGGACACCTCTCCAGGGTCAGCCTACCAGGAGGGAGGAGGCCTCTATGCCTTGGGTCTCATCCATGCCAACCATGGCGGGGACATCATTGACTACTTGCTGAACCAGTTGAAGAATGCCAGTAATGATGTGTGTACTGGGCTCAGCAGAGAGCATTTGTTTTGTTGGGAATATGCAGGAGGATGCTGGGTGGTTTAGTAGTCAGGGGTAGAGGTAATTAAGAGCAGGGTGGTAATTAGACCTCTGGGTCCTAAAGTTTGGTTAAAGGTTAACAACCTGTTGCTTAAGATTTAGGTAAGATTTTTTGGAAATTCTTACATACTTGACAGTGACTGTAGCTTCATCATATTTACTACTTGTTATATCTGCTTTGTTTTGCTAGTGGATCTGCAGCATTCAGGCACTGTTATTGTTTACGGCTCAGTTGTCAAGGAAATAAGCCACAAAATGTTTCTGCTGAGCTGACCGGTAGTTTGAATGCATCTTGCACAATAAGAATTTACTTCTGCACTTAGTGTTTGTAGACCTCTAAGAAAAATATCTTTTTAAGGTGGGAATAGATCATTGTACAGCATGTACAGTGTACATGTATATTGAACCAGCATGTTCCCTTTTCTCCTTGTGGAATCTGATTACTTTTTTAAAAAATTCCCATAAATAGGTCCCACTTGTCTTAACTGCAGATATATCCTTTATTAGAATAGAAGACTATTATAGACTGTTTTTATGTGAGTCCTGATTTACCTTTTTTTTTAAAAGTATTACTAGCCAGCAGTTTTTACACATGGCAAAGATTTATGGTTTTACATAAATCACTCAGTGGGGAAAAAGATCTTCAGGTTACTAGAAAGTGTTTTGTGCTATGTGTGAAGCTTCTGCTGCTCATTGTTTATGGACTTTTGAATTCTTTCTCTTCTACTTTCTGTCTCTCTTGTTGGACCTGCTGCCTGAGGCAGTGAAAGTGGTATTTCTAGAAGGTCAAGAGATCATTTTGGGTTGGTTTGGGGCTAAAAGGTTGCAGGTTTATATTGATGGAAAGATGTTGACTTCAGCTGAAGCCATACTGTTCCGTGTTTTATGACTGAACTTGCATATGCTTCTCTAGATTGTGCGACATGGTGGCAGCCTGGGCTTGGGGCTGGCTGCCATGGGGACAGCACGTCAAGATGTGTACGATCTGCTGAAAACAAATCTATACCAGGATGATGCAGTGACAGGTAAATGTTCTGCTTTCAAAGCAAATAACCATCTGAGGCCTTATCAGGGACCTGTTTTTTTTTGTTCTGTTTTTTTGCCAGGTTTTCTGTTAGCAGCAAAGATTGTTTCTAGCTGCATTTATTTATTGACCTTTTCCTGATCATTACGGTCCTTTAGTTATGTGTCAGTAATGTTCAGAGATCCTGTCATGACTGGCACTGTGGAAGATAAGACATGCTAGATCTTTAAACAGCCCCTTCTTTTGCTCTGTTCAATTCTTCGTCATATGCTTTTTCTTTAGTGTGGCTGATCTTTAGAGCCATGTGCTTTTTTGAGCTGAGAGACAGGCTTGGAGAACCTTGTGGGAGTTACAGCTACATTGGTGGGGCTCATAGGAAAGTGATCTCAGTAGGTCTTGGCCCAAGGAAGCAATAATTGAACTTGGTAGAGAAAAGTACTAAATTGTGGTTACAAACACATTTTGCCATGAATAATGAAGTTATTTGGCATGGTGATGTCCAGACGTGATCTATTGGCCTACATCTGGTGTCATTTTCTAGATACAGCATTTATTACTTTTGGGAACAGAGTTGACTTTTTTGTTTTTCTGTGCTTTTTAGGTGAGGCAGCTGGCCTGGCACTGGGGTTGGTTATGCTGGGATCTAAAAATGCCCAGGCTATTGAGGACATGGTTGGCTATGCACAGGAAACCCAGCATGAAAAGATCCTGCGAGGCCTCGCGGTTGGAATTGCTCTGGTCATGTATGGGAGGATGGAGGAGGCAGATGCTCTCATTGAGAGTCTCTGCAGAGATAAGGTAAATTGAGCTGTGCCTTAATCCCTGACTCTTGTGATACATGGCTGACCTTCCTGTCCGTTTGTGAAACTGTAGGTGGGTCATCTTAAGGCTCTGGTAGTGATCATGGCAGGTAGCAAGTAAAAAGCTTAATGATGCCTCTGCCTTATGCTCTTTGGCAACCTGCAGCACAGCAGGCTTTCTGTCCCCTTGAACTTGGTAATGACAGCCCTGCTTTGGTGATTGTCCTGTTACTTGTCCCAAACAAACAGTTAAACAACAAGGCTGACCTGTGACCTCTTTGAATATTCAAAACACAAGAGTGGAACAGATTTAAAGTTAGAATTACTGAGTCACCATTTAGATGGATGTGAAATATTGATGCTTTCTCTTCCAGGATCCAATTCTCCGTCGTTCTGGAATGTACACTGTGGCTATGGCATACTGTGGCTCAGGGAACAACAAGGCTATCAGGCGCCTACTGCATGTGGCTGTAAGTACTGTGGCCTTAGGAGCACATAGGAGGAAATTTGTGGTCAGGAAGCAAGCACATCACTTCGTCAGGCTTTGTGTCTGCAGTGTTAATATTCTGGTCCAAACCAGAGATTGTGAAAGGATGAAAACTTTACGTAGTATTATGAGTAGAACTAAGAGGGCCTTCTGACATTAGGGTAAGTAGACCTTCAGACTTTCAACCTCATATCACAGAGAAGGACCCTGTTAAAAATGACAGAATGAACCTAAACTACCCAGCTAACAGGTTTGCAGTAAGTAGTCTGTGTAATGATGGGATGGAGAAAAAATGAATTAAGCTGTAAAGGATGAGGTCTGTTTGTTCTTTGATCATCTTACAGTTGGTGTGCAAACGTGGGTGAGGCTGTTTGGGCTACGACTGAACATGATTTTAACGAACTTTCTCTGTAATCCTGTCTTCTTGATTAACTGACATTTGGCCTGAAATGTTGCAGAGTCCTCAAGTTTTTTAACTCTATTCTGAATGTCCTGTTTTTCCTTTTGTAGGTGAGTGATGTGAATGATGACGTGAGGCGGGCAGCTGTGGAGTCACTTGGTTTCATTCTGTTCAGGTAAAGTGTCTTCCTCTGTCACTCCTGCAGCATTCAATTTCATGTCTGTTACTTTTTCAGAAAAATGAGTATGCTACTGCTTTCACAAGGTGACTCGACTGCTAATTGACTTTGAATGTAATGGATTTTGAAAAGTTAAAAAACTAACAGGTTGGTTTAGAATTAGAAGCCTTCCTTCACATTCAACAGATGTTTAATGAGTCTTTCTGTAGGTTTCTGGACTTGTGGCTTAATTTTCTGGACAGAACTAGATGAAGTTGACGAACAGAATGAAAAATTAATGTTTGCAGGATTGAGAGTTAATTAAAAATTAAATATACTGTGCTTGTGCCAAGCCTCTTAAGGGCATTAGTACTCAGACAAATGTATCTGCCTAATAGCTATCTAAATTTTTTTACTTTGATTAAAAAGAAAAAGTGAAAGAGGACCTTGAAATAGAGTTTGCTTCTTAAGTATCCACTGAAAAACCATGAAAAGTTCCTGGGCTTACATTGTAACATGAGCCCATCACTAATCGTCACAATGTTTCTTTTGGCTGTCTAAAGTGAAACCTTTTGCTGAAATGGTATTTTGTAGTGCCCTACAGTTCCATGGCTAGGGGGTGGTTGGGAAATTAGAAGGCTCCCCAAGGACTACACCTGTGCTGTTAATACAATAATCTGAGTACTGAGCCAAACTGCAGCCTTTGGGTGTGGCTGAGAGGAGCTGGTGTATATTTGGGTCCATAATTGTAATTTAAAAATCGTTCTTCACATCTTCTTTTGGGTTGGTAGCTGTCCTTAAAAGTAGGATGAGAGGTTCTTAAAGATGGTGTTAAAACTTGGGTTACTGATATGAGCAGTCAGCTTTTCTCCACATGGAAGTGACTCTGTGCCGTTCTGATCTCTCTGAAGGATAATTGAATGTAGTTTGTGGAGAGGACAGATTCTCTCGGTGGGCAGCAGGTGTCTCTCAAGTGCTTCTGCTGTGTGACTTCCAAGCAACACAGCTTGTTCCTCGGCTTAGAGATCTCTGCCTCTCCTGAAGCCAAGGGGTCTGTTTAGTTGACTTCTGTATCTGTGTACAGAACAAAAATTCCATGCACGCCTTCCATAGTGTCAGGCATCTTTTTTCAAAACAGGTTGTGACAAAGCCCTTTTGAGCTCAGATTTCAGTGTCATTTTTTCCTTTCAACAAATGCAGAACACAATTGGAGATGGATAGCTCCTACCAAAATGAGAAACTTTCAAGGCTCTGAGCTAAACCATTTCCTATGTGCTGGCATCTTGCTGGAAGAACATAGTTCAGGGCCTGCTCTCTTCATATCCAGCAATGAGGAAATGAGTGACATCGTCTTTGATTCTTTCAACTGCTGTACAGTGGTTCAGATGTTATCCTGCCTCTTCCCTTCCCTTTCTGGAGACTTGCAGTCCAGAACATATTTGTGCAATAAGGAGGAGCATTTCCTTGTAAATTCCAGTGTCCACCTTATGTGGTAGTCAAGGACTAAAACGTTTTATCACTGGCTCCTGGAGGCAAAAGGCTTGTGATAGGCTGTGGTAGTTGCCAACACTTTTCATTTGATAACTAGTTGTGTGCTCTGGCCCAGCTCAACAATGCCAGTGTACAGAGACATAAAGACCAAGTGAGTTGTGAGTTTCTCAGATTTCATGGCTAAAATAACATTTCTTTCTTAGGACTGTTGTTTGTTGAAGTCTAACTGGATTTACTTTTAAAGGCCACTTTGTTCAGCATTGAATACTGACAAGAGTCAGTGATTTGTCAGCTGCTGGGTATACAGAGCTTTTGGATGAAGTGTTTTGTGATGGGAGGTGGGCAGGTCTGAGACACAGTGGGCTAAATTCCAGAAATTAATTAAGAGTTCTCATTTAATTCTTTGTATGTTGTTCCAAAAAGGGAACTGTGAAGTCAGGATTGAAATAAGAGAATGCATTTGTTTAGTGCAGTCTAGATTTTTCTTGCGGAATTCATAGCATTCATGTATGGTTGAGTATTGTGGAGGTGTGAGTTAGTCTGCTGGATTGTACACTTCAGCAGTGTCAGGTTAGTGCTTTTTCTGTTCCTGCTTATAGGAATAGTAAAATCCATATAAGGGTAGAGGTTACACAGTCAGAGGATGATAATTTCCTTAAAAGCATCATTGTTTGAACATGACAGAACTACAACCCACAAACTCGCTTTGTCATAAATATCCAGTTTGTTTTCTCCTGTTGTTAAAACTATCTGTGGATAAATGTTCTTCCTCTTGGATTTGAACTGAAAATGTCATAAACATCACAAAACTGCTAATTTTAGGTTAACACATCTGCATAGCAGAACATTCTGTAAGGCTTTGCTGTCCTTGTTTTCCTCTGTGAGTCTTCCTTGCTATCACATACATACAACCCTGCATACACTCACTGAAAAGCCCATCTTGACTTTTATTGTTGGTAATGGAAACAGCACAGTGTCAAAATAAAATGTGATAGAACATAATATAATAAAACATGACATTTAATTTTTAGAGCAACAAGGTTTTGTTTGAACTTGAAAATCACCTCTTTTATATTTTTTTAAAGCATGGTAATGATTTTATTTGTTTCATTGGACTTTTGAATTACTGAAAAAATCTACAAAAGAACGTATGTGGCTTTTTCATTATTCGGAATTCATGAATCAAGGTTTAGATAGAATATTCTAGTCTAGGTCTTAAGTTTTACTTAAGAATTACAAGATTAATTTTTCCTATGTGCTATGAAAGATAATAAATCACCCAGATACAATCCCTTGAGGGACTGGGGGAGCAGGGGCTAGTACTGCTGTAACAGTTTCATTCTGGGATGTTGGATGCATGATTCCCTGGCTGTGGGAATGTCTGCAGGCAAGTCACCCAAGTGAGCAGAGCAGTATCAATGACGCTGCTTGAGTGCAGAATATTCATATATTCCTATTCATATAGCACAAAACTTCCTTGTCCTGTTCTTGGGCTCCTCAAAGCTTTCCAGGGGACCCTGTTTGTAGAATTGAACCTTGACCAGCAGCATTGCTGATGTTAATTCTGTTTTTGCTGACTGTTTAGAAACAGTCCATAGGTCCAGACTGGAGGTCTCTTTGCCTAGTGCCATGCAAAAATTATGCACTAGTTATGTATTTTGCAGCAGATCATTTTCATGCTACTATATTAAATTATCAGAAAATGCTGTGGTGCAAGAGAATTGTTTCAAAACTGCCTCCTCTTTTTTTTCCTTTTCCCATCTAAGATACCAATCAAAATTATGTGGCACAAAAACCTGAGACTTTACATCTCCTCTCTTTTTAAAATTGTCACCTCTTGCAGGAGGCACTTCTAAGTAAAATGTTATTGTAAAGTGATACAGAGGCACTAATAAAGCTTGGGATGTCTGGAGCTTGCAGTGTGGATGCAGGGCTGAACAAGAAGCTGTATTGTGAAATAGGAGGAAGAGGGATGATGTATTGACTTGGCTACTGTAAGATGTCTGTTTTCCCAGTCCTGATCCTTTTGCCAGTGAGCACAGATAGCAAACTTACCTTATTGTTGATGTTTATATAATGGTGGTTCTTTCTGCTGAAGTGGTTTATGAAATATTTATGACTGTTGGAAAACAGCATTTAAAGTGTCTGTGATTTCTGGTCAGCTTTTTTTAAAGATTATTATGATGTGATGGAAAACATGATAAATTTAAGGTGTTTCGCTTTTTAAAAATGGAAAGACTTGTTTTTATCATAATTTTTACTGCTTTAGATCATGAATTGATCTTTGTTGGTATTGCAGAGTAGATGTGATTGGATTATGTAGTCAGTCTTATTTTTACATTGTTCGAGCAGTGCTGCAGAGTATCTAAACACTTTATACACAAAATGAGGAGGTAGATGTTTTATGGATAGAACAAATCTGACTGAGAGAAAGCTTCAGTGTAGGATGGAGCAGTGCTTGCAAGTATGAACTAAAAACGTTTAATGCTTTCATAGCAGCTGTTAAATCCAGGGGAATGAGAGTCATGGGGAAGTGGGACTTGAGTTGTAGGATGCTGCTTTTGTCTTCATGCAATACTGTTGGGAAAAGGCTGAGGGCAGGAGAGGGAACAATGCAGCTTCTAGAGAGTCCCAAAAGGAAGATGTAGTCTCAGCTGATAAGTGTAGGCTGTCCAAACATGAAGAACTCTGCATGGCTTCTGTTCAGTTTTTCATTTTAAGATGATGCAAGTGAAATAATAATGTTTCCTCCTTTTGTATTCTTTTTGTGTTTACATAGCCTTTGGTGTTTTAAGGCTATATATTTGTTGTAAGGCAAAATGATCAGATACTTGGATTTTATTCCAGGAAGACTTGGACAGTTTGTTTTCTTTATATCCTCCAACCTACTTTTATCTAGAAGGCAGATATCAGATGATCTGGGTGATTGAGTATGAGGCTGACAGTCACTCTAATGTGATCTGCACCAGTGACTTTTTGAACGTTTTAATTGTGAAGAGGAATTCCCGTATCTGCTTGTTAATTCTTGCATAGGAAAGATCAAAAGGGTTTTGTTTACAGTTCAACACATTTTGTTTTGTCATAATCAGTCTTCCTGGGAGAGGAGAATGAAGGTCCCTTTCAAAGAAATAGCATCAGAAATCTTACTGTAATCAGAAGGTGCATTAGACTTTCACTGAAGTTGTACAGGGTTTAATGAATTTGAAAATGAGTATTACCTGTATAGAAAATTTGTAATGAGGATCCTTTAGAGAGTAAAAAAGCTCTTAATTTTTAAGAACATGATGTTGTTTTTCAGAGGTTGGAAAGGACCTGAATATCTGTGTGGAAGGAATCATAGCTGTGGTGTGTGACAAATAAGGTAGACATGAATTATTAAAAATGGACACTTTTAGCAAGCCACCTTTTCTATTCTTGTACCTAGCTGCCCATTGTAAAATGAAAGGGCTTCCTCTCCTCTGCAGGGCAAAAGTCATCCTTTTCCACTGGAGAAAACATTGTTTCTCATGGGAATGGACACTGGTAGTAAACACCATGTTGTTATGCCAGGGCAAAATTATGGAAGTTGCTTCTCTCCTGACTATTGTTTTTGCCATGTTAATGGCTGCCTAGAGAGCCAAAGGGGAAGTGAAATAAAGGAGAGCTTCTGAGGAATTGTACATAGGCATCTTTATCAATATGAAGAAAAAAGTCTAATGCTTCGTAGTGATACTAAGTTAGTGCTTAGAACTGGCCAGAACTCTGGGGCTCCTGCCTCCAGCTTGCAAGGCAAAAAGCCAGAAGAGCTCGAGCAAATGTTCAGCCTCTTTGGGCTCCAATGTCCCAGGTTTTTCAGTGTGCCATTACCAGGTTTACTGTGCTTACATTGCTTTACTTTTTAAGTCTGATGTTACATACAGCAGCCTAGAAAAAGATTTAGGGGAGTTATATTTTTGTTTTCTTTTACCAGCTTGCAGTGATGTGGATGTTTCCACAGTATGAAAAACAATGTATGCAACACTTTCTGTGAAGCACTGTAAAAAAATCCTATGTGCCTCTTGTGTGCAGGTGATACAGCACCAGTTTGTAGCATCAGCCTCTCTTCTCGGTGCCTTCTGCTTAACACTTGATTTTAAATGTATTTGCATTTGAAAATTGACACTGGTATGGCCTAGTGTGATATAGTCAGGAAGAGTTTTATATTGTAGGATACAAAATAACTGAATAATAAATTTTTCTAGCTGCCTGTAAGTTTCCTGATAGCTAAAGGCCTGCTGCTTATAGATGGTTTAGGACTGGCTTCACAAAATGTATTTTACTTCACATCAGTATAGCTGGGATGAGCTGAATTTCTTGCTTCTCTGTTTCTCAGAGTAGATTAAAGATTGGGATTTTTTTGTTTGGTTTTTTATTCTGGTTTTGTCTGTTTCATGTGTGTTTTGTTGTTGTTTTATTTAGTTTTTTGTAAGGTAATCCCTTTATTTGCATTTCAAGACACTTATTCTATTAGGCTTCAAACTCCATTTTCCTCTCTGCAAGACTGCTGAGTCCTTATGTCCATGTCTGTGCCGTAATTTTTAATTAGATATAGGCAGACAGAATGTTGACTAAATATCTCCTAATGTATCTTAAATAATTAAACAACAAAACAGCTACCATACTTGTTCATTGTTCTTCTAAAATGCTCTTCCCGTAATGCTTGGATATGGAAGATCAGCTTTGGCTTTTATCTTGCTTTCCAGTAGCTTAAAAATAAATTAAATATGCTTTGTGATAATGAGAAAAGTTGAACTAGGTAACTCTAAATTATTACTTTATTTTATGGACTTTATTTTTTTTTATTTTATAGTCTCTATACAGTAATAACTCTTAAGTTATTATTGTATAGAGACTGTAGAGCTGGCCAGGTGGCTGATTCAATGTGGGTCAAATTTGGAAAGAGCTGGCAACATCTTGCTTCAGTGAAAGGAATTACTTTTTTTGTTTGTGTGTGTTAAGTGGGAAGTGCATGACCCCTTCCTTCTGTAAAAGTATCTTGTGTTCTACAGCCAAATGACTGCAAAGCTTTATCAGTTATTATTTATACTTCTGTCTTTATGAAAAAAACATGTAAAGTATTATAATGTTATGAAAATACTCTTACTTTGCAGACAGCATATAAAAATGTATTTTATAAATTTGTTTTACCTAAAGACAATACTCATGGATGTAGTCCTGAGCCTCCTGTTTGCTTGTTGATACAATCAGTGTTGTTCATAGTTACCATACAAAAAACTGGTGCTTTCTTACGGGAGCTTGCAGTGACTCTCTCATCATGTCTTATTAATGAGGGTGATGTCTTTGTTCAGATCTCTTCTTGTAGATACAGTTGCTAAAACAAGAGCTCCACTATCTATTATGTTTTATTTCATAGTTCTGCATCTTCATCTTTTTTCCTTGCTCTGTCCTGCTCTCCAAGTCTGTTACCTGAATTCTCAGCTTGTTTGCTTTGTAAGCGGAAAAGCTCCGAGCAATGTCTTCTTGCACTTAGCACGTTGGAAAGCGGAAGCATGGAATGTGCATGCTTTCTTGGCTGATGTGTTTCTGTCTATGGAGAAATTTTCTTTTCCCTGTAGAAAGACTGGATTTTTGATTAGTCACTAGTCCTTTAGACTGAGGTTTGTTGTTAATGACTGAACTCAGTAACTGGAACATACTGAGCTCCTGTTTACAGTTACTAAAATTGAGAAACCTGTATACTGGCTTGGGAAAATTCATCTCTGTTGGGTGAGACTTTTTCAAGGATTATCTGCTATTGGTAGAGGTCTAAGCACCGATTTCAAAGAGGCCTTGGAATCTTTCTTTGTGGAACATTTAGGGCAAATTACCCCTCGTGTAAGACAGATTGCAGACTTGACAGCTATACAAGAACAGGGTCAGACAGAAGAGAACTGAGTTACCTCTCAGTTTTTCTAGATGCTGTGAGCCAGCTGTGATGTTTCTGCTGAAAAGGGAAAATACAAGTTGTTGCTGAAAGTAGGTAATTGCTGCCTGCTATATGAATAATATTTTGTTTAATTAATATGGATTTATTTAAGTATCAAGAGAGTTTTCAAAGATGACTGCTTCTTGTTTTCTGACTGCTGGGCAATAACCCCTCAGGAATGGTGTTTGCCTTTTGGTGTTACTGCTCATGAAGGTTGGTTCCTGCATTGTGAATTATGCTTTTAAGATTTTTGCTGTGATCACTCTGTGTATGGGTGTCATTGTACCTTCACCTGGTTACAGCGCTCTGGGTTAAATAAAACACTGCTCTGTGATGTTTTCAGCGACGTACCTGGAAGTTTTAAGGGGTTTAGGGGTTTTTTATGTCTATTCCCTCCCTGTTTGAGCTTCAAAGTAATCTAGACCTTATTAAAAGTATTTGATTCTCAAATATTTTTAAGTGTAGGTGTCTTTTGCAGCTGTCATAGTACATCCATTATGGCTTTTAACTACAAAATCCTCTTAAATTTTGTTTGAGTGAAGAGGAGGGAGAACAGTTAGAATTTACTCTGATTTAAGTGGATAATGATTATCACTAAGAAGGGGAGGAAGGAGACAACTTACTGCAAGTACCACAGATGTATTTTTAATAAAAAAACTCTGGCAGTTGTTACAGTAAGCTCTGTTTTGAGCTTTCATATGTTTTAAATTAAATATATATAAATAAATATTGGACGGACATGTTATCTTTAGTACTTTCTGTTCTGCAGATGAAAAAATCCTAAGCCTTTTGCTGTACATAATTTTAGTGTAACCAAAGAATGCTGAAAACATTAAAAATGAAAACAAAGCCTGAGCTGAAAATTTTACTGTAAATGGAAACTATAAAAAAATGGTGAGCTGGCTGCTTGCTAAAAGAACTCCAGTACTTTGGGGAAATCAGATTTCCTTTCCCAAATGTCTGGAACTGTCAGAAGTTTCTGATTTCCCAAATAACAGACTCTGGTAGCATTTATGGATTGTGAGGACCAATTCTTTCTATTAATTTTGTGCTCATACTGAAGTCTTGAGCATGTTTGAGAGAGTGCAAATTGGGACCTGTAACTGGCCATTAGTCCAATTAATTTGAGCTCAGCTAAATGGTGAATATATGCAGGTATGGGCAGTACTGTTGTCTCTGCTGCCACTTAAATATTTGCTGTTATTTTCTTGTGAAGTAGCTGTGGTTTCTGTGCTTTCTGTGAACTACATTGGATGAGGGGAAGCTTTCACTGAAGTTTCCATGGTCATTAAAAAGGAAGCTTGTTTATATTATAGGGATGTTCCAGGATTGTGTATCCTGTTTTTCTTATGATCACTGATTGTGTATTGTGTCAATTTGATTAAGTAATCCATTTTCGTAGCATAAAAATAAAAAAGGGCAGTTTTCTGTGAATAATCTGGTAATACTGAGCTTATCCATATATGAATGTAATGGAGATGAAATTCAGGTGGGTGAAATGTTCTGTTTATCCCTACAGTAAAGGGATAATTTTCATACATGGAATTTTTAATCATGCCTTATGGAATAGGCTTGTACATTGGTCTCTGGAGCAAGTGATTCTGCTTGAGATTTAGCCACCCTCAGAGAACAAGGAAAGCTCCTGTGTGGATACTCAGTCTCAGCAGACGAATGTATCTGTAGGAGGGAAAGCAGTGAGCTTGTGTGCTGGTCTGTTTACAGAGATTTAAATTTAAATGTGAGCTTGTATCTCTCTTCTATTTCCATTGTAGAGCATCAACCTACAAAGTTTTGTCTTCTTGACAGAGCAAATGTTAGAGTAGTGTTTGTACAGAAACTCTTCTTATAAAGATGTGCTTTGAGGAGACTAAGGGTGATGAGAACTGAAGTCAGATATTTAAACTGATTTAGCTTTTATTTATTTCCCTCTTCCTTCTGCATGAGTCATTTGTCATGGAATGAAGTTGTGGTTGCCACCATGGGGTTGGGGTAAAAGTAGAGAAGACTTTGGAGGAGGGGAATTAATACAAATTTATAAGATTGCTTTCATAAATAACAGAAACCAACAGTATTTATACCCTCTTACAGTGCAGTTACCTAGAATAATACATACAGTAATACTGTATGGACATATGGACATGGCTGCCATTCCACTATACGTAGCTGACTTGTTCTTCTGTTTTATCAACCTCATTCTCGGTGAGCAGCAATGTATCCAGCAGAATGGCTGATGATGCTTGGATGGGTGAGCTCCTTAGCTTCATTGGACTCTGGTATATAATGGGGTTAATCCCATTTCTCATCCCATTCATGACAAAGAGCTTGGAATTTTCTGCTACAGAGCTTCTGAAAGAGATCCTGCTGGAGCGCTGCCCAAGGGCCTTGATAGCCTTTGTGGTCTGATAGTTGCAAGTAATGTACCTGCTGAAAGCCTCCCTAAATGTTTTGTTGAAGAGTGTATATACAAGAGGGTTCACTCCTGAGGATACATACCCTATCCAAACAAATATTTCCAAAAGCTTTTGAAAAACCTCCTTGTTGCAGGAGTTGCACAGAACTGAGCTGATGTTTGTTATAAAGAACGGGCACCACATCAGCAAGAAAAGAAAAAATACAATCCCCAGAACTTTTGATGCCCTTTGTTCATTGGTTATTGTTTGCATGGACTTCCTCCCAATTGTGGATGTCCTGCAGATAAGCATGTCACTGGACAAAGTCTGGTCCTTTCTGGAGCCATTTAGCATGGCCACCTTTTCTGGTGAGGAGGCAGGTGTTGTGTCACGCTGAAAGACTGTGGACACTGTTGACCAGGTGAAGCGCTGGGGCGGCTTGTTGATCAAATAGGCCTTTTTGCGCAGCACTTGGATTGTCAGGAAGTAAGTGACGATCATGATAGCGAGGGGAATGAAAAAGGAAGCCACTGATCCGTACAGAATGAAGTCATGAAAACGATCAGGCATCAGGGCACATGTGATGTTTGTAGAGTTACCATTTCCATCCTCAATGCCTCTGATAGGAACTGGAATTGCAATGCCTGTAGGAACAAAAACAAGTGCTTCAGCAAAGGGTAGTTGCTTGCAATCACTTCAGTAGGCCTGAAGCATTGGGGTTTCTAAAGAAAAGTAATTCCTGAGCTCTGGAGCAGGGACAGGGTGATGGACACAACGTGAAGTGCTGAGAGCATCGCGTGGGTAATTGGGTAATTGGGCAAACGGTACTTTGTAAGCCTTGGCAGGCTGAGTGTTAACAGGGTGCCCTTTCTAAGGGGAATGGGCCTAACTCATAGTGATTGAGGAAGCAGTATAAAGTTGCCAAGTTTACAAGTGTAAAACACATGAATCGCTTTGATTCTGGTTATTAGAATTGGTATGGCTTTCCTCCAGTGAAATATCTTTCCCTAATGCCATCTCCCCCCTTTTTTGTTTCTCTTCCCCAGGGTAACATTTACACTTCTTGAAGGGCAGTTTTGTAAATACATAAATCTTGTCTTTCCCTCTTCTGTTAACCACATGAAGTGACAGACAGCTGCTTTTTTTTCACCCTGCTTGACTCTTTCATATATACAAGTAGCTAAATAGTTGCCAGAATTATGCAGTGTGTGTTTGAGATGGATTTGTTGTTTAAAGTCTCCTGCATATTTAGGAGTGTTTAAATGAGGCTGGCTAGCTTTGTAATTCACCAGTCGTTTAAAAAAAATGTTAGCAGTCTTGTCTTTTAAATGAATTTTTTATAACCACTAAATTACAGTCAGCACTTCATTTGCCAGCAGTCTGACATTACAACAAAAACAAGAGGTTCCTTGCTGTCTGGTGAAGCTGATTTGTGCTGTTTTCTGATACCACTTAATGAGATATAGGGATTTACTGAATTCCTCTGCTACTCTGCTTACTGAAGTTGGTTGAAGGCAGCAAGAACAAAATGGGTTACCCTTCAGCAGCTTGATTCCTTTCTTAATTAGAAGCACACCTTCAGATACAACAAGCATTTAAAATGAAGATTGAACCAAATTAACCTTTGATTTGGAGAACCTGCTCAGCTGCAGAGTAGTTTTATGTTAGATAAAAAGAAATTGAAAAGTAAGTGCTGTTTAGTGGCAATAAATCATACATTAAAAGGTCAACTTGTGAGTGTCTTGTCATGCTAAGTTCCTTTTTAGAGGGGGGGTGGGATGGGGCAGGTTGGTGATAGAATAGATGTTTTCTCCTATCATCACAGCACTTCCAGAATTTTTTTCAACTCAGAAATTGGAGGCTTGCCTCAGCCAAGAAGGTAGATGTACCCATTCTCCTATGCATCACTGGCCTTAATAATGCAGAATAATTTTGTTTGATCTTGCACATAGGGCATACAGCACTAAAGCTGTCTGGAGTGTGTATTAAGTTACTTGAATTAAATGTTTTCACTTCCTTAGCTTATTTAACAGATTGATTTTTTTAAGCATTAAAGACAGATGATGTGCCACATGCACATCACAGAGACACTGATATCATAGAAGTTTGTATGTTGGTATAAACTTCATCATATAAATTGTTCTGGGGTTGTTGTTTTGATAGTTAGGGTTTTTTTTGTTAGACATTAGCCTTTCTATATGCTGTCAACCTGGATGTTAACAGCCACTCATTTATATCTTTGTTATAAATAATTAACCCTTTTGTACTTTCTTTGTGGCTCAGAATTTTACCAACATCTATTCAAGGCTTAAAATTGTCTTTGGGACAAAATATATCACTACAGGAACATGAAATCTTGCTTTCCCAGGAGACATTCTGTACATGCAGATATTGTCTTCTGATTTTTTAACTTTTAGCACCATGAAGAAGAGTGATGATTAATACTCTGACTCAGTGCTTGGCTGGTGAGCCTAATAAGGAGCAGTGGTTCAGGCAGATTTTTGTGATGTAGTTGTGCATGGCCTAAGAGGTGAACTTCAGCCAGCCTGAGTGTTATGGTCCTTCAATCAATAGTACTTGGCCAAATTTTCCATTTTCACAACATTTCACCTATTGTTTTGGACATGAAAAGCTTCTGTGTTCCTTTTCCAGTCTCCAGGTCTCACATACCTATTGAAATGAGCCAAACCACAATGATTTTGATGATTGTTGTAGCCCATGAATTGTATTGGCTGGCCTGGATTGGCTTTTTTATCGCAATGTAGCGGTCCAGGGAGATGGCACAGAGGTGCATGATGGAAGCTGTGGAAAAGAGGACATCAAGGAACAGCCAGACAGGACACCAGGCAGTTGGCAAAGGCCAGGTATTGTCTGAAAGAGAACAAAAAACTCATTAGAACCTAAGCTTTTTGAGAACTTTCAGCGTGTCATTTTCCTGTGGCATCGGCATCTTTGAAAAGTTCATAGTACTACAGGAACTGAGCTTCATCACTGCCTCGGATGGGTTCTGTCTTATATTTTAATTAGCTCCTGACTGCCATGGTTGCTGCCATCATATTCATCAGGCTATATTGTATATTATAAACCTTTCCCTGTCTTTTTGTCCTTTTGTAGCAAGGACTCTGGATTTAAAAGTTTATAAAAAATGGACCATGACAGTTTTGTTCTTGTGACCCTGCTGTTAAATCATTCTTTTCAACTGTTTCTGCTTCATAGTCCTGTGATTCAAGGTTACATAAAATGGAGGGGATAATGGATCATAACTGAAGTATTAGTTAGTCATTGTAGAATCACTATTGAATCTTAGGAGTGATATTGAAGAATCTTGTTCACACATATTTAAAATGAGTTTGCTCTGTCACTTGGCCAGATACACCACCATTGAGCACTAATGTGGCAGAGTAGGGCTGTTCTGTCTCAGTAATGATTTTATAAAAATTTAACATTTTTGTCCATGTCCTTTTTTTTTTTTTTTTTCTTGTTTCCTCAAGAGCCATGTCTGGCATCCTGTTTCTTAGCGTAGTTACCTGTCCTTAATATTAATCTTTATAGCAAACATAGGGTCTGTCAACTGTATTGTGTCCAAGATAAAGTTTTTATAGTGTTCAGATTTCCAAAAGGCTTGTATTTTTGAGACCTGTGTCTCCCCTATCAATGTCTGCATTACCAAAAGAAATTTGATGGAACTCTGATTATTATTTTTTTAACTGGTCTTATTTTCACTCAGAGGTAGCTTCTATTGCAATCTGGTGCAGGCAGTGTTCAGTTTGAGGTGCACTGCAGCGTTGTTTGTCTAAAAGGATGTTCTGTAGCCCCAGGGAAGAATGTGTAAATGAGGGAGATTCTTCTGTTTCTCGTGGTAGAAGTTGATCTACTAAATGTATTTTTCCTCCCTTATAAAATTCAGCTGTACTTAGTCAATAAGTACTTTAATAGTATTGCCAGGGAAATCAGTTCTTGTGGAATGATGATAAGGGGGGAAATATTGCATTTCTAACAAATCAGAGTGGTTTTCGTTTTCCTGGTCAGCATAAATAGACCTGCATGCTGAGAACACCAAGTGAGCTGGACTTTTGTAATGTGCAGTCTTATCTAAGTGGTAACATTGCAGTCATTTGAGATTAAAACATTTTTTCGGAATGTGACTGATAGATGGAAATGATAACGATGCTGCTTTGGCTTGAATTATAAACTCCAATGGATGGAAAATTTTATGAAGACAAACATAGCAAGTACTTGTCTGCACACTCACCTATGCTGGGAAACCTTCTGTGTTAAACAAAGAGAATGGATGGATGGAGCCCTGAACTGAACCTCAGCCACCCCCAAAGCAGAGGACTCCAGGTGAGGATGACGTAGGCAGTGAGGCAGATGGGAAAGAGGCAGTCTGCTTTCAACTTATTAACCAGAAAATTTTAGTATGTACCACAATAATTTCCTAAAATAGATTCTGTGGTTGAAATTATGCTTCAAAAAACTTGGTCTGTCAGGCAGGTATGAGGAAGTTGTAATTAGTAAATTATGAAACATTTACTCATCTCTAATTTTCATGCCTAGACTTTCAGCTGGCAGTAAGGTATGGTGCATTTCTGAAACAGATTTCCTTTAAAAAGAAGAAAGTATATTGTGGTTCATGTAACCAGCTGTAATTTAAAAAAAAAATACAGTTAAAAGAAGTAACTGATTTGATGGGCTTGAAATGGTTTTGCTCACTCCAGTAAACTGACAGCTTCTTTTGACTTTGTGTTGATTAGTTCAGATAAATCATGAACAATAGAAAGTGTGTTCTACAACTTGAAGGATGACAGATAACACAGCTGGATTTCCAGTCAGCAGCTAATACTTCTTTTGGATAGTACTCGCATGCCATTCCCTGCATTATAACTGCTTTGAGTTCTGGAGAATCCCAGTGTAAGAAGTCTTTTCCTTTTTTAGTTAATTTACTGTTTGCAGAAGAAAATACTTTGCAACAAAAGGCCCTTTTGCTTCTTTGAAATAAAGATACATTTAAAAAGTGATCTGATACAAAGCAATCTTGTACATTTTTGAGTTGTAAGAGTTTTTGTGAGTTGACAAGTGCAATTGAACAGAGAAAGCTTTCTATTTTCTTTATTTTTGTCTGGTTTTAAACTGGGTGCAGAAGGCAGTAGGTTGTCACATGCATGATTATAGCAATATGTCCTACTGTATTTGTGTGTAAGAGATGCTGGTTTTTGTCCAAACAAAATCAAACTAAACTTTAAGTGCAGTAACTGATAAGAACTGTAGATAATGGTTATTATTTAAATGAAACAAATATCATGAAACTGATGTTTTCAAGTCCAGAGGAGTCACACAGTTATCTAGGATTCATTCTGTGGTGTATTTTGCTCTAACTTCCTTTGATTTCTAGGTTACACCTGCACTAGAAGCTTTGTGCCCGTTGTTTGAGGCAATGCTCTGGGCTGAGTTCTTGTCCTTTTCTGGTGATGGTGGTGCTGTCTATCACTGTTGGCCTATTCTATTCATATAGGAGTAGGGAAATAATGGAATATTAATTTCCTTTCATGACTCAGAAAGTACCTCTGACCCTTGAATGTAATGGTGACCTTGCTTGGTTGTTGTCCTGCTTTGTAATTCAGAACATAAAATGAATATGTCCTTCCAGGCAGTGATACAAAGCCGTTAGCAGGTCATGCTTAGTTTGGACTGTTCTGATTCTCCTATTACAGATCTACATTGTGGAAGCAGACCAGAGCATTTACAAGGCAGAGATTCTCCACTTGCATTTTTGGGGGGAGTTAATAGAGATTGGATTTTTATTTAATTTTTTTTCTGAATGCCTTGGTAACAAAGATACCTGCCTGAAAATTTGTTTGGTTTCTCCAACTCTCAGGTGGTATAAGTTAAAAAGAAATTCCTTCTTCCTACCAATCTTGCCTCAGATCCTCCCAACACTACAGCAGTGCTGTTGTTGCAAATTTTGCTTATTTGGAGTCAAAATAAGACCAAATACATGCTTTAAGATTTGTCTTGCACCTTAAGAGAAGTAAAATGAGCTTTTACCGCAACTGTCTACCCTTGATTAATCTTTATTTAAGAAAAGCTTTATTTATAGGAAATACCTTGGAAATGTGTAATCCTTAAAACAAAGTACAGTATAGAAGAGCTGCTCTTGCTGAAAGCCAAAATGCTTTCTGAAAGCTTGAGAGAAAGCACTGCTTGTGTACATATGTAAGTATGATTGAGAGAAGTCTTTAAATAGACTTGGAAATCATTTGTTCTGCTGTAAGGGCTGCAGAAATGTGTTACATTGTGTTAAAGGGCTTTGTTGCTGTTATAATGATGCTTTTGCTGAGATGGAAATGGATATTTTCAGTCACAGTCCTGTAAGCGTAAGCTTCAATCTCCACACTGGTGCGTGTTTCTGTAGCTGTGGGGTGTTCACCCTCACGGCAGTACTTGGCTCCATGGGCTGCCAAGGCCTGGTGTCTCCAGGCTGTTCTCTAGGATTTTTTTCAATTTATTCAAAGTATTTTTTTCAATTAGACTTACTTTCTGATAAACCCTTGTTTTCTTACTTATCTTTAGATTTGAGATTTTGGAAAGTAGTCCCCAGTTAAAGTTTTCTCTGGCAGTTTGCACAAGCAAGAAGGGAAATATTTTTGTGGTTCATCATCAGTAATGGGGGAGGATTAGGACTGGTTACTCGTGATAAATTAGAATAATGATTTGCAACCTAGTATGATCAGCATATGTTTCTGATTTTAAGTGGACAACTATTGGGTAGAGAAAATGTTTTTTAAAAGATGGTACATCTGTTGTCTTCAAGTAGCCCATTGCCCACCAAGCTGTGGACATCAGACTTCTTCCTGCTACAGGCTTTGCAAATGGGAGGCTCTCTCAAGTTTGTTTACTAATTTCACTATTCAATGATTTTCAGTACTTCTTAGTTTTAGAAATTGGGGTAATTGTTTTGAAAGCTAGATTTCAGAGAATGCAGTTATCTTCTAGTGGGCCCTCCTTGTTTTTTTTAAGAAATGAGAAGAATTTAGCAAGCTATAAAAGCTATGAAATGTTTATGTATTCTGACACTCATACTCCTAAATTAAAATTGCTGTGTATGCTTGTCATACAAGTGTCAGAGTACATTTTTGTTGCTCTGCTGAGAAGAAATCATATGCTGCTCATGGCATTACACCTGCAAGTGAGTTTACAGATTCATTTATTTACTTATTTTTAAAAGGGGCAGCTCTTTATTAAAGGCACAGTCAATTTCTGAAGATTTTTTGGTAAATGTTCTGTCAGGGTGTGGAGCCAATGTCTGTAGCAGGTTTTGATTTTGAACACTCTGTGACACACTGTTTTGTACAGTCAGGATCTAAATGTGACTGCACTTTAGTTCACACCTTTTCCTTCAAACCTTCTCCACATAATTAGATATCAGTCCCAAATCGGAAGCATAATATTTGTACTCTGTATCTAGAAGCTGCACCCAGCTCTTTCATTATTATGGAAACATTCCTATTTGGAAGTGCCAGGAGGCTGGATTTAGTTTGCTGTCTGCCTGTCCATGACTATTCTTTGTTCAAGTAGTTATCTGGCTAATGTAGCTTCAAGATTTAGATTTGTTATGTATTTAGTGTCTGTTCTATCTTCATTCCAGTAACTCCTCGTGTTTTGCTCACGCTTTGAACTTCTATAAACACCTCAGCATCTTCTCCTAGTTGGTGAAGAGGCAAAGCAGTTTTTCTGGTTGGCTGCCAAAAAGAGACTTGTACGCAAGAAATTTCAGTTTTAACCACTGTTGTGTGGAAGGCGGGTTGTGGTCTTAATTAATTATAACTGATTTCACTACTTTCTGGTAAATTTCCTGCACTATGAAAGACGTTTTTGTTTGACTTTTGAATTAAGATTCCTTGCGTGCTTTAAACTGTTGTAACCAGGGTTTAGCAGTGGAGTAATTGAGAGATTAAGAAGCAATAGAGTCCTTACAAAGTTATAAAGGAAAGATTTGTTAGTCTAGCAGACTGGAAATAATAATAAAAAAAATCCAAAACAAGAAAATTCTACCACTACCAAAAACTTACTCCACAAAATTCAGAATCTACATTCCCTTTATATTGATTGCTAGTCAATACTAGTACTTTTTAAGGCTAGTAGCTTTATTGTTGTTAGTAATGAGAGCTTTGGCAGGCACTAAGCAATTACAGCATCCCTGTGTAAGTATGGAATTGTGTATCTGCTTCTTGCCTCCCACACACATGCACTTACATGATGTACCAATGTTTTCTATAAGTGACTGGTTTTTTTGAGTTAGAAGTCACTGTCTCAGTTATGTACATTCAGTTTTCTTTTTAGAAACTGTTGCTTGAAAAAAAATCCCTGGTCTATGATCTCAGTGCTGAATTCTGACCTCCCATTTGTACTTCTGTTCAGGGACAAGTCTGTAACACACAGAAATTCTCAAGGCATTTAATGAATAAACACATTTGTTAATAAAGTGATACCAATTTTCTGTAGCAAACAGAAGCTACTGATGGCCTTTCTGAAATAAAGTTTATTATTGTGTTTGTTTGTTGCTCAGACAACTCTTTGAGTCTAGCCTAGGAAAAATGAACTGCAGCTTTTCTTAGGACCGAGTGTACCTTAAAGGTAACTATATAAATCTTAATTGAAAAACTTGTCTTATTGATTTTTTTTTCATTTATGGTATGAAAATGTTTAAATAAACAATTTAAAATGTATTTTTAAAGAAAATTTAGCAGTAAAAAATAGAGACTTGCCCATGGAGTTGCTTCTAATTAGTTGTCAGAAGCAGTATCTGAAATAAAGCTGGGCGTGAGAGGCTGTGGAAAAATCATGCTTGTTCTGTAAGGACTAATGAGAAAGAAAATGTCACATCCAATGTTTGTTCATGTGAAAAATACCTATTTTATTTCATATGAAGCAGACTAAATGACAGATACCTATCTCAAACATGAGGTACATGGATTGAGGCTTCCTTGGCTTGACAGATAATTTGATTGTTATGTCTTATGAACCAGTGGTTTTCCCCAGGGCAGGAGAAAATCAATTTCTCTGAAACTGGTATTGGTAAAGTTTGTTGTCACTGATGGTGCCAGGGACCAACTCTGACTGACCATGTAAATACATATGACCGCTCATGGAGTCAATACTCAGGTAAAATCAACATTACTCATAGAAAGTTCAAAACCTGTTCAGTGTACTAAACAGATATCCAGCCTTGATTTCAAGTTTTTAAAGAGAATACTGCCTGCAATTAGTGTAATACAATACAACAAATACCAGCATTGTGATGATGTTGTTAAAAATTTTATTACACTGTACAAACTGTAATTCCCTGTGTGTCAGCAATATTTTTAAGTCTTGGATGATTTTCGAATGATTTGTTTCAAAGGAAAGAATATCTACATAGTTGTACTTCCCGTAAAGACATTAAGCTGTATTAAGGTAAGAGGGAGAGAAGATTTAGCAGCCCTCATCCAAATGATTTTTAAAACTGTAATGCTGGAAAGCAAACAACTTTTCTGTTTAAATTAGATCTCCCAAAATTGTACCCCATATGCAAACCTGCTGAAACAAACGTGCTGCACTTACCAAATAATACTATGAGAAGGGCAATTGGCATCACGAAAAGACCCACGAGTAAATCTGCCACCGCCAAGGACGTCAGAAAGTAGTTGGTAGCATATTGCAACTTCTTCTCCAGGGACACTGCCAGAATGACAAGTATGTTCCCCCCAATGGTGGGGATTATCACCAGGAGGATCAGCAGTGCTACCCAGTGCACTTTGTTCCCTTGTTCCTCACTTGTGTAGTCCTGCTTGAGTGCTCCTGTTACTGAGAGAGGCAACAAAGATCCATTGCCAGCTCCAGATCCGTTCCAGGACTGTAAAGGATGGGGCATTTTTGTGTGCAGTGGAATGTCTTCACGAGCTGTATTTTGCGCAGGAGTTGCATACGATGTAAGAGTTCTCTCTTCCTCTCTGGTCCAGGATGGTCTTGAAGAAAGGCCAGCATGGTCAGTATAGTGAACTGGTCATCTGCTATTTTGAGATACAAGAACCATGTCCGAGCTCATATCCAATTTTTTTAATTCTGTGCCTTGCTGGGCACAAAAGAGTTTTGAAAATGAAAGTCTTATCTTGTGCCCATCTCTGGTTGGTAGGGTTCAGGGGTCTGGTCTCCCCTTTATAGCGATGTTCAGATTTCAGAATATTATAAGGAAAAAATCAGTAGCTGTCAAAAATAAGCAGTGCATTAGCTTCCTTTTTTTTTTCTTTTCTCCAGCAGTAAAGAGTGATAGATGAATCTGAATGCGAAATGATTCTCTTTAGTGCAGTCTATGTAGATTTGCTCCTTCTGAGTACAAACTGATGCAGAGGCAGATGCTCGAGTTGTGTATGTGCAACTCCTCCTCTCCCGAGTGTCTAGTCTCCAGCAGTCTGTGCGTAGGCAGACAGCAGTTCCCATATTTCCCCTTATTAAGAATCCTATTTCTCCTCAGAGGGTAACCCCAAAAATATCTTCAGAAATTATGTATGAGGTTTCCGTTTTAATCTCAGCACTTCCTAATTTATCAGGTGAGGGTCAGGAAGCTACAGACAATAAAACACTGCTGACAGTCTCAAGGGGACCGTAAAGATTTATCGAACTGAGACATCTAAATTTACCCATTACTTTAAGGGGTGGGGGTGAATAAAATCCTTGTTTTTGTAATCTGAGGCTTTTATTAAGCTCAGCCCGTTCTGTCCGTCTGTCTTTCTCTCTCTGTCAACTCTGCTAAGGACTTGAGGCTGGCATTTCCCCCTTCAGGCAGAGACTCAAACAGCTGTCCCGACATTAAGCTGAAAAATGCTCAGTTACTGAGAAGATTTGATGTGTTACCGTTTTCAGGTGAAGAAAGCCTTACCTTTTTCTCTTTACATCCAGGAAGATCCTTTATAATTTTCTCTTTCGTCACACGGTGAAAGTTGAGGTTTTTCACTATCCGGAAAACATGTTCATTTGCTTTTGGCTTTTTATAATATTTCTGAAGCTTGTCTCTTTGTGTGTTTTTTTAGCACATTTCTTCTTTCACAAAGATTAAGAATTTCTGTTTTGGGAAAACTGTATTTCTTCTCATCCAGGTATTTTCTTCAACTCTGAAATGGAGGAGAAGAATAACTTTTACCACATGTGAAAAAGGATAGAAATAAGATTGTATTCTCTTTTGCTGTCCTTTAAGTTTCATTCCTTGTTGATTCTGCTTAGGTGATCAGCAGAGTCTGTGTGCAGTTCTCTCTTTGTTCATAAGCAAAGCTTGCAGTTTGCTGCTACCCTTGTTTGTTGATTGACTCCTTCCAGTGTATCCAGCTCCAGTGTTTGAAAAGCAGGGAAGTGGGTGGGTGGAGGTTTGACTGGAAATGAGACAGAGAGGGTTAATTGATTCACTGCTTCAGCACTATAATGTGTGCTCTCTGTAGCTGTATCAGGATGTGCAGGTTCTGGAAATGACCCTTCACACTACAACATTCTGTCTCTGTGCACCGTAGCGTGTCTGTCTGTCTGGCTGCTGCTTGCTCTCTGGGCTCTCCTGCTCACTTGCTTTCTGGACAGAAGCACAGTTAACCCTAAAATGTTCTGCAGCCCTGTAAACACTCCAGGTTTTTTCTTGCCTAACTTTATGGAAGTGTTGTGTAGCACACTTAAAACTAGTGTGTGCACTGTTACTTTAAAACTTTCCTTCTGCAGCTGCTTTTTATTATCCTGAATATTCTCTTTTGCTACCTTCCAGCTTTCAGTCTGATGTATGTATAGCCTCAGTGTCATCTTATAGTTCTGCATTAGAATGGAAATAGAGTTCACTTCCAAGGACATTAGCTGCAAAATTGTGTAATAAGTCCTTGAGTAAAGGCCAGAAGAGACCATGAGATCATGGTCTGACCCTCTGTATGACACCAACCGTTACATTCCATGAATTGCTAGTGCTTACCAGCCTTGAGCTGGAAATCAGGTCCTCAGTAACTGTGCATTAATTTATATTTCTCTTAAAAAGAAAAAAGAAATCTATCTCTAGAATGTAGGGCCAAAGAGAGAAGGCTGCTGTCAGAAATTAACAGAAATACTTAAAGTGTATTCAGATGATAGAATTTTCAGTAGTTTTCACTTGTTCCTTGTTTGTCCTGTTTAAAGGAAATTGTCAGTAAGATTCCATACTGTATTCATTTACAATTGAGTGTTGATTTATTTATTCATCAGAGAAGTACATATTTCAAAAATAAAGATTAATCCAGCTATGGTAATACTGTTTCCTTATCTGGCCACCTCCCTATTGTCACCACTGACAGTACTGAGAGAGCAGAGCACATGAAAACATATAAAGAATGGAAATTGAGACAGGACAATACCTTATTTGGCTAATGAGCATTTGGATTCAGTTTTTATTAAGCTCCACCATGTCTAATCAACTTCTGGTTTATATTTTATAAATCTTGAAAGATATCCTGCCATTAATCTAGCTGTACTTGAAGTTTTTATTGCAGATTGTTCTGATGAAAGCTAATGAATACATTTATATCTAATTGAAAAGGAAATTCTTTTTAAAATACAGATAAAACAAATTATCTTAGGAACTTGCAGAAGATGATTCAAGTTTAGTGGTATGGTGGCTTGCAAGCATTTTTGCCTCTTCGGTGCATTGTTTAATTTCAGAGAGATTAAAAACATACCTGCCCTTTGTGATGTTTTCTGAACTTCACCAGCTTTGAGAAACACATCCTCCTCTATATCTATTACAGACTTGCAGCAGGTTCTTCACTATATCTTCTGGCCAGGCTTTTTGTGCAGACCACTGTCCTGCCCCTATGTCCATCTCTTCTCCTGTGTTAATGATGGTAATCCTTAAGTCATGCTAGACCCCACTCCTGGTCCACTGTAAACAGAATATTTGGACCATATATAGATATTATTTTTATTTCCCATCCCTTGCTGTTACTTTTGTTTTCATATTGCCAGTGTTATTTTATAGAGCCGTGTCTCCATCAGATATGAGCTGTCTCTGGTGAGTGCTGTTCAGTCAGTACATATCCCCCAAGTTCACTAGCTGTGCTGTACATGAAATAGTTGCAGGAAATTCTTGGTTTGGGAATAGCTGGGATCATTTTTGTCCAGAGAGAGAGACGGGATGTTTAGTCTACACTGGATATATCAGTTTGTTGCATTTTTCTCTGCAGGTTATCTGTTTTCTATACATTTCTCTTTCTTTTGCACATCTCTTCCTACAGAGATGACCAAAAACTGTGCAGTTAATATTTGCATTTCTCCTTTGTTAACTCATTCATGGATGAAATGAAACTAAAACAACTTGTGGAAAGAGTTCTGTATAAAATGGTTAATTCATGGCCAATAGTTTTAAAAAGGTAAAAATATTTAGAGCCTTTTGAAATATGACTGGGGACACTTAATGAGGAATTTAAAGAAAGGATATTTGACATTGTTCTTCAATTCTCTGACATTTCATTTTTCAATGAGTTGTATAGTCCTTAAATATTTAGACTGAAAAAGAAGTGCATGTTAGTGATGCTTCAGATGTTTCCATTTTTAGTCTCAATCACAAGACCACTGTGATGGGGTTTTTTTCAGTATTCTGTATATTTACTTGGTGGTGCTACCATATGTTTATATATATATATATATATATATATATATATATATATATATATATTTGTGGGATTCCATGTTTAAAAATTGCTGAAATATGAAGAAAAGCAGCAGTAATGCATTAATCTAGAAGATGTGCAGCTTAGAGGATTAGCGATAAACTGCTCAAAGGATGTGCTTTTAACTGGTCTGTGATGTAAGACACTTGAAATGAAATGTGCTACAAGATTTGGTGATGTGAGTTTTTAGTTTGTCTTGTTGCATGCCTCATGGGGGAAGAAGATTACATTGGATTGTTAAGAGCCAATGTACTTAACTGTGATCCTCAATTTTCAGTAGCCCAAGAAGGCTCTTGCACGGAAAGCCTGCTGAGAACTAGGATATCTGCTGATGTTGCAACTGTAAAGACTTTCAGAGAAAAAACCAGTTTAGATCAACACCATGGATAGAAAGGGAATCTGACTGCCTTCTTTGTTCAGCTGACCTGGGCATTTGGGGTTTTTTTTCATATTAGTCAGTGTTAACAATAAGCATCCTGGTTTTCATTCTGTTAATTTTTGCACTGGAGGCTTAAGAAAAGGTTTTTTTTATCTTTCCTTGGAAGTAATGAAGAATACAAAATTATCTTTGGTTTCTCAGAAATTCTAGGCTACTTAGAAACTAAGTATGAGCTTTTTATGGAGACAGTATGAGAGCTGAGGCTAAGGCAGTTGGGCAGGAGTCAGGCAGCTCCTCTGTGTTTTCACTGGTTTTAGTTTCTGGGAAGATTGAAAATCCATAGTGTAGGGTGTTTGTTTCTTACAGAGGTTTCAAGAGGAATCAGTTGGTGAGTAAAACTAATAAAATGCAAGCTGTTATGTTTTGCTGAGAATCTCTATTGGTGCATCTTTATTTTTCTTTATGATTTTGTTTGACTTCTGAAACAAACCAAACTCGGTCTTAGAGGAAGTCCTTCATATGCAGCCCATTTATCACAACAGTAAAATTTACCCCGATGTAGGGTGGAAACAAAGCTGTAGCTGACTACTCTGTTGAAGTCCCATGGAAGAAACTTCCTGAGATTTTTGGCTCCTTAATTCATTTAGTTTCCTGGTAACTCAACAAAGTTGAAGCTAGTTATGATGTTGGACTTTTTTTTTGTGTACAGGTCTGGGTTCACTGACGTCTGTGGTTTCATGGCTTATGTAGGAGCAGCTGAGCAATTTTCAGATTAAAATGAAGGAAATAATTGGGCCATTTTTTTGTCCTCATTTTGCTGTTGTAGTAAAGTGTAATTGCAAAAGCAAACTGCTTGAGTAAAACCAGTGTTAGGAAAAAAGGAAGGAACCAGTGCATTAAAGATAATTTGGTTTTAAAAAAATAGATATTGCCTACCTTTCTAAGATGCACAGCCCAGTTTTGAGACATGCCTCTGGCTTTAATGTAGGAATTTTAAGATTAAATTACTGGACTGTGTTATGGGACTGTCATGCTAGAGGACTATGGTACATTGCTTCTGTCCTCAAAATATATTAAATCTACTCCAGGCTTAGAACTTCTACTGTGACTTTCAAGAGGGGAGGAAAATTTTGTGTCTGGAGATAAAATTTCTGCCCACTGAATCTCCAAATGTTATTCTGGTATTTCATGTGATGTTATTTTCTTTGTTTAACTTGCAGTAATGACAGATATCTGTATTAGGACTGAGTAGGAGTAGCAGGCTGCTGAGTGTGAGTTGTGACAAACCATTTCTCTTTTATAGTAGTGTTACTAAGATGTCTCACACTCTTCATTATTTCTCTTCATCTCCCACCAGAGGTTTCTACTCTGTAACCACATTGATTCAGCCATCAGCAGTCAGCAAAGTGGTGGTGGTCTCTAGCAGGGAGCCAGAAGGGTGGGCTTGGTTTGGGAACCTGTGTGGGGCTTGGTACCAGTGGAGCAGAAACTTCCTCCATCAGCAGGAGGACTGTCCCTCTGGATTGTGCTGAATGTCACGTCAGCAGCTGGAGGAGCTGTGCTCTCAGTGAAGGGCCAGGGGAAAGAGAACATGGTCATGTTTTAAACACGGTCCCCAGGTGGATTACCAGATGGAAGTAATGCCGTGGGAGCACAATTGCAGCCTGTGACTGCTTATGAGGGCTTTTCAACTTTTCTTTTGATCACTTGGCAGAATTATTTTGGGTTTTATAAATTTTATGGAGTGTGGCTTTGGGTTTATATGGGCTGACCTTTGGCAACAGTAGGTAGGACTCTGTAAAACATCTCAGCAATAAAGGACTAAGCAAATGTTACTGCTTAAGCATTGGTGCCAACAGTGCTCTTGTGCACTGAGGTCCTGTTCCTCTGATACACACTTTTGTAGGACTCTTTCTCACTTTCTGATCTGCCTTCTAGATCCCTGTTAAGCGAGAAGACATTTTTTGAAGATTAAGGTTTTGAGAAAACTGTGGAAAGTGGTGGGATATGCTAAGTTGCTGCAGCTCTCAAAGTGGATTTATGGAAGGCCTTCTGTCAAAATGTTTGACCATTTTGTGGATAGATTTGAGATAAAAGTATTTCAAATCATGGCTAAAAATAATTTAAATCTGGCCAAGAATTCAAAAATCAATTAGTGTACGTTAGCCCTGATTTTATAGTAAAAACTATGTTAGAACTTCTGAGCCTGCAGACACAAATATGTGTCCAGATTAATGATTCTATAAAATCCAGCTTTCTGGACAGGAATTTAATGATTAATGCTTCAGAGTGCATAACTACATCTTTGACATAACGTGTTTCTCTCTTCTTTGGCTCACAATCTGCCTGTTTAACATTATCTGAAGTAATGCAAACACAAAGGTGTTAAGGGTCTTTGTGCAAGAGCTGAAGTCTGTGCAGCTGAATGCTTGGCTTCATTTATTATAGGATTTGTGTCTCCTGGTCTCCACGTCAGCTCATTTTTAAAAGAACACTGTAAGCTGTTATTTGAGCAAGAGACTGACAGGTAGTGTTGAATGTCTTTTAGTTTGTCATCTTCACTCATAGGGCATGACTGAATTGTTCTGTTGCAGAGCTTTTCTCCCTTTCTTAACAGAAAAACCCTTTCTTCCTTTTCTCTCCTTTGTCATCATGGCTGAATCTTAGAGGCAGCAGTTTCCAGCAGCTTTGTGGTTCCTTCTCTCCTGTGAGTTTTTTTTGCTGCTGTTGAAGGTCAGGGGGTTGTAAGGTGATGTTGCTAGATGGAATTCTTTCCCCATGTGGATGCTTTGGGAAGACTCAGCTGGAAGTGGTGAATGGGGGGGAAGATGTGGTCACTTGCTGCCATTATTGCTGAGGAATTGAGTAGCCTCAGAAGCCTGGGTGCCTTTGGATCCCTTCAGCAGTTCTGGAGGAGGACTGGAGCCTGTGTGGTGGTGCTGCCTGTCTGTGATCAGCTGGAGTAGAAGAGAGGATTGTCAAGAGGAGTTCAGGACTAGTTGTCAGAGGAGACAGTGGGAAAGTGTTGAAACGGCAATAGCTAGAGCAGAAATTAATTGAATATGTGTGTCGAGTATAACTGAATTATGAGTGTGTCATTATATGAACATGTCTTCTGTCCCTCATCAAAATGAAAGAAGAGAATGAACTAGATTATTGCTTAAAGTCTTTTTCATTATTTTTTCTATGATTCAGGTATTCATTTAAATAAAACCCATGCCAGAGACTATTCTGTAGTGGTTTTTCTCTCAAGTTGTTGAGTGCTTTGACAGGCAGCGATTTTACATGATGTTATAATTCCTGTGTACAAACAGGTACTGCTGCCACCCCACAACCTCCATCTTTCAGTATAGCAAATGTAAGAAAGGAAGCTAAAACTAAGGTGCTCTTGGCTTCTTCCTACGCATGCTTTAGTCTGAAATCGGTTTATAGCAGAAGTAAATTGCAAGACTGATTATGGGATTGTGAATGTGACAAAATGCTAGTCTGGGCTGCAAGACACAGTGAGATGGCATAAAGAGCCAGATAATGTTCACTCTATAAACAGATATAATGAAATCACTTGCAATATATAGTTTTACATCTTTCTTCATGAGTGTGTACTTACCAGCTGCATTCCTGCATTGCTCTTGTGTTCATCGTGCCATGAGACTCTATATGCTGAAACGGGCAGTGTTTGGTATTATGGAGTGGTTTGTGTGGCATCAAAATTAAAGGAGGGATAAATATGACCATTAAGATGGGAAGAAAATCAATATATTAACGCCTGTGTGTCCTACTGAGCACTACTTCAGAAATACTCAATATTTACAAAGCTGTTTGCATTAGCAACATATGCTTCTGGCTGTGGGAAATTCAGTCTCTCATCTTCCAGCACTGGGCTGCAAATTTAGTTGCTGTAGTGACCAGTGGGACGCTGGTTCCCAGCTGGCAAGGCATAGAGCACATACACCCATTTCAGATCTCTTAAAAGGCAGCACCAGTCTCATCATGACATTGTAAGGAGGCAGCAGTAGACATTGCTCATAAACTGACTGGAAGTGCGTGTTGTATCCGCATTTCCTCCCGTGCTGTGATTTACAACAATCGGTGGGGGTGAGGAGGAGATGGCAGAAGCTGTGATTGCAAAAGTGAGTTTGGGACCCACCAACCTTGAAGGCTGATTGGGTACTGGAGGTGAGTTTTGTGTCTACTGATGGGAAATTTACTACTGTGTGTCTCATGGAGGGAAAACCTCTGCTAGTGGAAAGCCTGTCAAAAAGGCATAATTTCTGGAGATAAAGACCTCAGCCTTAATAGACATTCTGCTGGGTGATCTTTTAAATGCGGAAAATAAGCACTAAGGAAGATTTCAGTAGTGAGATCTGTGTGATAGAGAACTTTATTCATTTGTTTATTAATCTGTTCTCTTAACCCATTTATTCCTCCCCTCTGGTTAAGTTTTGAGAAATGAAAAAATACACAGTGTGGAAGAAAAATTTGAAATTTTCAGGTATGAACAGAGTGAAGTTACCATATTTTGAAGCACAGTACCATATTTTGAAGAACACTAATAATAAACAGTATATTTTTTTTTTACTTTCTCTAGGACTCCAGAGCAGTGTCCAAGTGTGGTTTCTTTGCTGTCAGAGAGCTACAATCCCCACGTGCGTTATGGGGCTGCTATGGCTTTGGGGATCTGCTGTGCAGGCACTGGAAACAAGGTGAGGGCCAGAATAAAGCATCTGTGGCCAAGACTGTTCCTGCTCCCTCCTGCCACAGATACATTTGTGTGTAAACATCACACATGCAGATGGATTTCTCACACATGTACACTACCAGTTAGCTGGAGTACAGCACTACTTTAAATTCTTTAACTTTTCTGGGCATAGAGTTTCTTTTCCTGCTTGTACAGAACAGATAAATTAAAATGTTTTTATACATTACTGCCACATTCTTGGAACTGGCAGAATTTTGTCTTCAAAACTTTCCTTAGAGTTTTCTTATTGTCAAGTTGCCACCAAGCTTTAAATGTATGTTCAGTACTCAAAAATCAATACTCCTTTGCCCTTGGAGTGACAGGAAAACAGCAGGTATTTTGCTTAACTTCTAGTTCTTTTAATCTTCCATGTGATACACGATTCATGGAAGATCCATATGGTAAAGCCAAGTGCAGTGAAATTTCATTACATTTATTGTAGTTTCAGGAGTGTAATTAACAACCAGTACATTTTATTTTCACTTTATAAGTATCAATGAAGGTTAATTCTCATGGATGGTAACAGACCTTTTATAGTAGGATTCCTGTTTCTGCTGTGGGAAGTGAGCACTCACTGGAACAAGCAGCAAGTAAATCTGCTTCTCCCACATGTGTATAATAATCTGTAGGGATACAGAGTTGCAGTTTCAGAACAGGTGCACAGACAAAGTAATATGTCATGCTTTTGAATCTTGGATAAATGTCTTGCTTATCTGTCTCATCTCTTCCTGTATTAAACACTTGGTCTGTGGCTCTTACGTGAGCGCTCCCGAGTGTCATTTGTGCTGCCAAAAGCACAGAATGCTGACGTGCACTGCCTGCCATCTTTAGTAGCTAAAGCATGCAGATTTGAAAGCAAATCTGAGAGAGTCCTATTTTTATCCAGGTCGCTTTCTTCTCAAGTGGAAGGTGGAATCAAGGAGCTAGTTATTTTTAACGTGCTGCATCTGACAAGTTAATTTAAGTGGAAAGGCTTTTAGTCGCAAGAATGAGTCTTGTTTTATTTCCAGATACATTGTGTGATGATCTAAACCATCTGATTACACAGAGACATGTCTTCCAGAGCTTCTATTAGTAGGTTTTGAGGGCCCAAACAGATTCAATTTTGGAGATCAAAAAGTTCAGTTTTTTGTCATAGTGGGTGTTTCATCCATGGTACTGGATGCTTGCCAAAGAGTGAATGAGTCACCTTCAGGTGAAGAAGCACAGCCTCCAACATAACTCAGATGGCAAAAGCAGTCTTAGTGAATGCATGGTGTTATTTTAGAAGTGGTTCTTTGAAATAATGTTCTGTATTAAAATGAACTTGTTTTAAAAGCCTCATCCTAATGGAAGTAACCACAAGAGGGGTCTGAACTGGGAGTCTCTTGCACTCTGCACTCAGCCGCATTTGCTCGTGTCCTCAGTTTAAATATGGACAGAAGGGCACTCTGAAGAAGAGATTACTTAAATTATGCTAAATACTACAGATTCTAACAATAAAGTATAAGGCAAAGAATTTGGAATCTAATGTGATGAACACATCTGTTGCTTATACCTGTTGTTTACCTGTTGCCCTTTTTCTGCAGGTAGATCTTGTTCCATCCATCCATCCATCCATCCATCCATCCATCCATCCATCCATCCATCCATCTCTTGTTTTTAGTGTTTATTTTCTTTTTCTTAACAATTTTTAGATTAAAATCTACAGAAATACAGATTTCTGCCTCATTTGCCAAGAACAGGAAAAACATTTTTTTAAAGTATATCTGATAGCCTCAATCTGACAACCTGCCATTGGAGAATTGAATCCTGGCATACTAAAAGTAGTAGTATTAACTCTATGACACTGTTTTTCTTCATTTCTTTTAGGAAGCAATCAATTTGCTTGAGCCAATGACAAATGATCCCGTGAACTATGTGCGCCAAGGAGCTCTCATTGCATCTGCCCTTATCATGATCCAGCAGACTGAGATTACCTGCCCAAAGGTAATGTGTCACACATACCAGCCTCTTAAGTGGGAAAATTGTCTTGAATGCCATATCTTTAGTGCTTGGCACTGCATTTTAGCATTGGCAAGAGACTGCACATGTCTTGTAAAGAGCCAGAGCTGAATGTGCAGGGGGAAGCTCCTGCTTGGATCAGAACATGTGCTCTGAGTGATGGGAACGTGGCTGATGGATGGCAGCATTCTAACCCTGGGCACTACAAGAATAAATGCTCTTCCTTAAGAGGTCTCTTGTAATGATAGGAAAGTGACTGTAAAAACACTGGTTTTGATGATAGTAAGCTTAGTTTTGGATGTGGTCACCATGCAGAGAGGTTCTGTTAGAGCAGTGTTTCCTTTGTAGTTAGTCTTATATTTTTCAGGTGAAACAACTTCAGAACTGTCAGAATTGGCTTAGTGAGTTTATAACAAATACTCCATATTTTAATGGAGTTTTCTGCTCATGTGGTGAAAAGGGTTGCATATGCTGTGTTTTGCTTTTAAAAGTAGGTTTCCTTTAAGTGTGTGACAGGTGATTATATGCAAACATTTGTACAGACTAAAAGCCCACATTAGGCGAAGCTCTGAGATTCCACATTTCACCTGCTTTGGTGAGTGCTGAGGCAGAGCAGTAGCTAGTACTTTGCTACTCATCTGCTGCATAATGGTTGCTTTTATTGATGTCATATTGATGTCAGAAACAGAACTGTGATAGACACTTTTTTACTGCATTTGGATGAGAAGAAGGAGAAAACTGTCCAGTGGAAAATTTTACTTGAGAAAGTCAGAGAAGGAATTCTACAAATGCAGGTGTTTAGGTATTTCTAAGTCATTTCTAAGGAACATGAAAATTAGCTGGCAGACAGTTCGTTCCTTCAAATTGTTTAAAAAGAAAGAAAAATGTTAGTTTTCACTGAGGAAAAAAAATCTGGGAATGTTGTTTATATTATCAGAATTGTAGTTCAAGTGAATAAACCAAGAATAGTAGTTCACTTGAATAAGCCAGTGAAGAACACTAGACTTCTGTTGGATCCCCTTGTCTTCCAAGATACAAAATTTCTGTAATGTGAAATTGAATTATCTCTCTGTAGAAAGACATTAATTGTTGTTTTTATTGTTTGTTCCTTTCTGTCAGGTGATTGGAATGCCAGGCCTCAATATAGGAGATCAGATTTAATCACTCTATGTTGCTCTAGTACTGGACAAATTATATAGCTCTCCTGTGCCTCAGTTTCCCACCAGAAAGAATTAAGAATACTTTTACATATGAAAGGACACTATGAGATTTGATTCATTTTTGTTTGCAAAGCACCCTAATCCTTTTGGGATGGGAATTACAGTTGGCTCTGAATCAGTCAGCCATCCTAAACCATGGATCACTTGCTGAGTCTGCCTGTTGGAGTTTTTGACTTTTTGAAATGACAGATGAAGGACTCTGTTTGTCCTAAAGAAAAATGTGGGTGGGAAAATATCTAGTAAAAATTCAGATTATTTGAGGTGTGTAATAAGGCACATCTGTTTTCCCAGTGAGGCCTGGAAACCTTGACTTCCAAGTCATATGTGATACTTCTGCTTGATAAAAGGGTGGTTAAAATAGTTGGCCAGCAAATACAGGATGAAATGTGTAGTTTGGGAATCAGTGGCTTGTCTAAAAATGGGACCAGAAACTGAAACAGCTTGATGCCAAATTGTTACTGGATATAGATACAGAATTAATTGTGTAGTCATAGAAGCACTATAGGTATTAAAAAACAAACAGAAACAAAATTCCAGATTAAAAAATAAGTAATACCTGAAATATTCTACCAATTCAGGAACTAAATACAATATACAAATTTTGCTTTTTATAAATACCCCAAAAGTTAGTTATAACCATTATTGTTTCTTGCTCAAAACTAAAAGACATATTTTAAGGGATATGCTTCCAATTAAGTTATTTATTATCCATGGGAAACTTTTTTTGGAGCTCTCTGCCAATCTGAAAAAAAATTACTTACCTCTGATGTGAAAGAGTGGAGGCCAGAAAAGGAGCCATTTTTGGATTGCCAGGACATATTTTGGTCTGATTAGATTCCTGAGTGACATGCTGGACACTGTGTGCCAAAGGGTTTGACTTGATGGATGTGGGTATTTGCCTTGCCAAATAAGCACCTAAGAAGAGGAGTGTGATGATTTTTGTATCCCATAAGCTGTACAGCCTTGATGGGGTTAGAGAGAAGCTCCATTTTATGTATCATCTTTTAACTGCTTCTAAATACTTGGTGATTCTTTGTATGTGAGAGATGGTGATTTTAATAAAGACTGTGTCATAGAGCCTGGCCAGCTTCCTGTCATTGCTGATCAGTTTTGTCTCTTCTGGGATTTTATATATTTTTTTAGTTAACTTATTATTAGTGAGCTTTGGGTTAGAAATACTTTCAGTTCTCTGCTGATCATTTGGGGTGAAGATGGTAGCAAACAATCTTCCTTAAATAGTTCAGGATTTTTTCGGGAATAAAATGCTGTCAGAGTTTTGGGAGCTGAGCATTACAATGCCAAAATGCCAGGAATAAACAGAGATTTAAAAATCAAAGTAATTTGGTTTTAAAAAAAAGCCATTTTTATTGTGAGAAAAGGGTAGATGTTGCCTTTGAATTAACTTCATTGTGATCTTCCCTTTGTGTTCATCCTCCTCTTTGTTGTGCTCAATCTTTGTCTAAATGAATAATTCAAAGAATTTAAATTTAAATAAAGAGTTTAAATAAAGGATTGTGAAATAAATAATTGTAATTACATGAACTCCTTGAACTTGGAAGTTGCTCTAAGGGCCAAAAAGGGATAGCAGGTGTTGAGTAAAGGTGGTTTGGTCTCTTTGAAGTTTGAAACAATTCCTCCATGTGCAGCCAACATAATTTTTTTCTGACCTCTGTTGATAGATTTAATAACTGTATTAGTGTCACATATAAAATATTAATAAGTTTATTTTATGAAATGGAATCCTAAATTACAGATGTGATGAAGTCATCATAACAGAAATCAATGGCAACTTTATTTTGTGTTTGTGACCTGCAGGGCAATTAAGTCAGCAATGTCAGTAGGGACAAACTACTTGTCAAACTACTTGAAAAAGTAAATTCAGTTCCTGGTTTTGTGTTAGGATAGTCATCTTGGCAAAATGAGAAAATAATAAACAAGGTGAAGCCTTTTCCTCCATCCTCCTTCCATCGTAACAGCCTTTATCTCCATCTTCCTTCAATCATATTGGCCTATTGTCTTTAAGAGGAGAAGAAACCAGGACCAGAATGCTTTGGGGATTTTTTCCCCCATTTAGATAAAATGCTATGTATTGCTAGGTGCATGAATGACTTTGCAATATTCTGGTAGCACCTTTACTTTATGAAAGCCCACTACTGTGAGATGCTTCTGCACACTCCTTCAACAGGGCAAGTGTGTGCAGAATAATTTCATCTTTTGAAGAAGATAGATACAAACGGTTTAAAACCTATTTTATTAATGCTCTTGTACTTAAGAGCTTGCATTTGCCAGAAGCATCATGCACATCACCTGCCATTATTTCCTGTAATTAACTGTCTATAAAATCTTGTTCTTGACAATCTCCTGGGCTTCATGTGCATGAATACTGACTGGTGGAGGAAGAAGTGGAGAATAGCCTAATAAATGACAGCCCTTTGTGGTAGGAAATGGTGCTGTATTGTTCTCATTTCTCAAGGTCTCTGTTGTTTCCTCTCTGTTTCCAGGGTTCTGTGTTTGGCTTCATTTGAACTCAGTGCTATGTCATTTTGGCCAGCACTAATTATCAGAATGGGGTGTGTGTTTTGTTAAAAAGATGAAATGAATCATTGTCTATAATTTAGTGTTCCTCCTGGAAGTTGCCCAAATAAATTTCTTGGTAGGATTTCCAAATGCTGTAGAATATTTAAAGTGCTTGAAGATTTCAAGGGAGGAACAAAGCTTGTGGGTTTCACAGCATATTATATAGACTTACACAGTAGTTTGGGTTGTGCTTGTTGCTTTGGTTTGAAGGAAAAATGATAGTAGATAAAAGGGCTTTACTAAACAAACTCTGTCAGGTTTTGCTTCAACAGTTAAGAAATAGCTGGCTGCTGACGTTTTGCTCCATTTTGTAGGAGGTGAGCGCCCCAGCACCCAAGAGATGGAGCATTGGCTCCATGTGAGGTTAATACCTTCCTGAACTGCTGCAGGCAGAGCTGCCAAAGCAGGCTTTCCCCTGCAGCAAGGAATGTTTTCAGCTGAAACCTGATCCAGTCAAAATTCCCAATTCTGTGAAGCGTTTGCTTTGTAGGAGCAGCCTGACAAGCATGTGGGCCTATTATGCATTTGAGTGTTGAGACTTTTGGTCTCAGTCCTTTGGTCTGGGTTTCCCTGGTCCCTAAGGATAGTCTCACCCTTTCATAGAACAATTCTGCTTCCATTGACTTTAAATTTGGGAAAAGGCACACTTAGTGTATTTTCCAGGTCAGCAGTGATCCATGGCTCATAATGCACAGATATGCAGAATTTATTTGAACACAGAATGCTCTTGAGATGAAATTACATATTTTATATAATAGATGGCATAAGGACTGTTTCTTACTGCAGCTGTTCAGTGCTTGTTCATTGAATGCCTGCTCTCAGTTGATCTTCTGTAACCTGTCCCTGTCTTCTGGAGAGATGGCAGTTGATCTGCTGAGGTTGAGCAGCCAGGTTTCTGTCCTTGGTCCCTTGCAGTTGTCAGTGTCTCAGACACTTCACTGCCCTGCACCAGGTGCCAAAGCTGGCAGGCTCCTGGTGGACTTGTTGCCTGAATGTTCTGTTCATGTATACTAACATTCATGGACTAATGTATACATGAGTAGGAGCTGAAGAAGGTGTATTAGGGACAGGGTGCTCACAGAAGCAATGCACCATGACCAGGGAGGTGGATAATTTCCCTTTCTAGCCCTGCCTCCCCTTCCCAAGTGAGGTGTTCCTGTCCTCTGTTCCAAGGGCTGCTCCATCAGATTTCAGGTGCCAGTGTGAACATCAGCAGTTCTGCTGAGTGTCTTCTCACTCCACTCAGGGTTTAGTTCTCTGAAGATTTGATTGGTGTAAATTCTGGATTACAGTCCACCAAATGAGCTTTATAACGTCTGCCTGTTTTCATAAATATTCCAAACCCAGAAGCTGAGCCCAGAGTCAAGGGAATGATGTGCTCTAAACAGAAGCACTGGAATTCTGCTGCTCAGCCAAAAAGACAAATAGTTTCACACATTGCTTCTGTTTCCCAGTGTGTCTGTCCCAAATAATACCTGAAGGCTTTGGTTCACCTGGTCTGCATGTGGCTGCCTTTGAGGCCCCATTCCAGGCTGCAAATGCAAGCTAAGGTGTTTTTCCAGTGTACAAAGAGGTCAGAGATAAGAAGCAAAGCATTCACATTGAACTTGTAAGCCTCAGAGTAAGCTTTTATAAATAAAAATCCTGAGAGCTTGAAAAAGCATAAATTGAGTGAAGCAAGAGCAAAGTTTGGTTTGTATATTCATAATAAACCCTGCATTGTGTGTGCAGTATCTCCATGCCACACGTCTGCCGCCCTGATTATGTTGCTTCTTTTTCTTAGTTTTAGTAATTGCGAAGTCATCTTCTTTGGGGGACTAATAAGTGAAAATATTTTAATGCAAAAACGAGTTGGTGCACACAAATTGTTGGACTTAGATGGAATAATGGAAATAGCTGCTGTTTTCCCTGGCAGTTCTAATAAATGCATCCTGCTCCACCAGAGAACTGTTGTTTCGTTCAGCTTTGCTTCTGTTTAAAAGTGCTTAGTTGTTCTGGTGCTTCATGGTAGTGAGACTGTCCATTGGTGTCAAACAGTCATTTTAATGCAGTCCTATTTAGCAGGACATGACTTGCTTGTATGAATGTTAATGTCTTCTGGTATCACAAAGTGGCTGAATCTGGTTAGATGCCATCAGAGCTGGATGAGTTGAAGTGACAAGTAGCATCAGGTTACTGGCTGAAAGAGTGAAGGCAGGAAATGGAGGAAATTTATTAAAGTGCAGTGTGAGTCACCTAAGAACACAGAATAGTTCTTGATCCAAACTCATCTATTGGTCTTTTATTCCAGTGACACTCTATACAGGGTATTTCTATAAGGTTTGCAAAATGTGGTTTGGAAATGCTCGTCCATCCTGAATATTATAAAATCAGTATATGGATATTGTCAAGTGGGGAAAATCTCTAATTAATTATTAATGGAGTGACTCGTAACACCAGTGACTAAAGCTGTTGAAAATGCAGACGACATTGTACAGTGCAGAAATTGAAGATGCTTCCATTAAAGATGGACTATTTGACTCATGCAGTCAGTTTTATAATCTCTCTCTCTTTTTTTTTCCCTTTTTATTATTTTTAACCAGGTCAGCCAGTTCCGGCAGCTCTATTCCAAAGTGATCAATGATAAGCATGATGATGTTATGGCAAAGTTTGGAGCAATCCTGGCACAAGGCATTTTGGATGCAGGTAATTCCCCATTTAAAGCTGCCAAAATTTCTTAAACTTGTTTGGTTGCAATCACTATAACAACAAATTTCATCTGGGAGATGAGGTGTTGGTTTTATGCCTGTCATGTCATAGTAGCAAGAAGTCTCAGTTTTCAAGGAATATTAGCTAATTAAAGAAATAAACCCTCTTCTGTAGTTTCAGCTTGTATCAACATGTTTATGTTAGGAGAGACTCAGCCCAGTCATTGAGGCAGAATTCATGTCCAGAAGTCTGGACAAATACAATATTTTTTCTCTGTTTTGTCACCCTGAATGTTGATTTATTATAGCATGATAGGTTGCATCTTTATTTTTCTACATCGTCACCTGCTTCAGAAATTTAGAAATCCTGTGGTATCCAGTCCTTTTATTTTTCTTTTTCTGGTAAAACTTGACATAACCAGATTTTAAAATCATATATAAGTTTATATATATGTCTTTAATAACAAGTTTTTGCTACTTTCATTATTATCAAAAGTGGTTGCACAAAGGAGGAAGCACAGTTAAGTACATCAGTGTGTTTTCAGAAGACACAGTTACTTTCACAGACTACTACTACCTTTTTCTAGCAAAGAAAACATCATTTCATGAGTGTTGATGACTCAACATTGAGTCAGGAATAGGATTCTCTAAAGCTATCAGCATTTCACAAGGGCTGAGTCGCAGGGCCTGTTAGGGAAGGTTTCTGTAAGCAAAGAGGACAGACAATGTTTTGAATTTTTCCTTCAGCTGAGGTAACACTCGTGCAGTGCTGTATTTGTCAGCGGCACCTCTTTTGCAAGTTTCCAAACACAATTTCTCCCATCTGATTTCTTGTACTGAGGCCTTCTCTTGCTATGCACCTCTTTATCCCCTGTAATAGGCAGAAGCAAACTGGGTTTTCCTGTACTCTTGAGAATAAGATTAGTCCTGATATGCAAAGGAACCCCAGAATTCATCTCTGTGCTGTGGCTCAGGCACAGCACCCTGCAGTATGGGTAGTGTCTGTATGAAATCTCTGCATCTGCAGGCTGTGTGGTGGGGAAGGAGAGCATGGTGCTGCTTGCACCTCTCTGCATGGGAGCAGGTTTCAAAAGCTTTCCTGGTGGCCATGTGCCTATCAGGCTGCTCTGTCACAGATGACCAGGCCTGCTCAGTGACAGGCACCACCTTCGTGCCTCCTGGGTGCTCTGGAGCTCAGAGCAATGTTCTTGGCATGAGACTCTTAGAATAATTTTGGTCATTCCCATACTCATACGCGATTGCTGGGAAGCCAGAGACTAGCTGGCTCTGGGATTTTTCTCTCAGCAGTACAGACCTGTTTTGAATTCTGACCCTTAAGATTAAATCACAAAAATACAACTAAAACCTTATTTGCTTCCTGTGTCACCCATGTATTGTATAATGATTTTGAATCCAGAAATCTCCTGTTTTAATAAACTTTATGGGAATTTGTGCCAACTTCTTTTTCTCTTGGTGAGAGACTCAGGGAAGGCTGTGAAATCTTTTTCTTAACCTATTGCCACTTTCATTAGAGCCTCCTAAAAGAATAAATTCTTTTTATCCTTCCTATACAACCGAAACTGCTTATCTGAAACAATGAGTTACAGAATTTAATTATCACTACCAGGAAAAAAGGATTCTCTGTGTTATCTGCCACAGCTGGGGCAATTGTATTTAGTTTTTTTTTTGTCTTTTCTGTGGGGCGAGGAGAAAATTCTCTTAAAAAATGTCAGGGTTTGATTAGAAGTGCAAGATTTCTGGTGTATGACTGGGAAATGATGCACTGGAGGTGGAATTTTTGTTCTGACAATGAACATTTAGGCTGGCAATTTAATGGAAGGAGTGAAGTACCTTGGAAGCACTCAAGTGGAAATGAAGAATTTGGTCATTGCCTAATTGATAAGCCCCAGCAGCAACATTTTTATTTTAAAATAAGAATAAAAGTAGACACTAAATTTAACTTAGTGTTTGGGGTTTTTCCCCAAACACCCCTTGCCCCAGTGGCAGTGTGAATTTTGGGAGATGGACCTTACAGTACTACCCAACGATCCCTGAAATTTTTTCTTCGGTATTTTTTAAATTTTTTTTCCAGGCATCATGTCACAGCTTTTATTTATCCAGCCAAAGATCTGGAATGTGTTCCCTTCCAGACAGTCAGGGCTGCTATTTAATAATGAAGATAAATCACAATTGTGTGCAGTATTATGTCTCCCCACCTTTCCTGCTCCCTGCAAAATCCTGGGAGTGAGAATGGACTGTTAGTGGGTATAAAACAGCAGGAAGAAGTAGCATGAGAGCATCTTTTGAGTATTAAATCTGCTGCTGATTCAGGAAATTCCAGATATTGGATAGTTACAGGTTTTATCTGAGTTATAGATTAAAATTCTGAAAATTAAAGTGCAAAAGTTTGATAAAGTCCAATTAAGCTGCTTATGCAACATTCACTGGACTGCTTGATTCATAATATCTGCTGTTATCCGGGGCCTGGTCCTTACATAGTGATACAGTAGAATAAAGTTCAAAGTGAAGATGGGTGGGAAGACCAGAAATTTGAGTGTGCAGCATTCAACATGTTTAAGGATAGCACATGACCTCACGCAGACCCTTCACAATCCTGTGGCAAATTCAGGTGAAAGGACAAGAGAGAGATCTATTGCTACCACAAAAGGAAGAGGAAGGAGATAGAATGTAGGCAGAGCATCCTACAGGAGGGCATCAAAATATGCCATCCTCCACTGCTGCTTCTGGGACTAATCCTGACAGATACCTAAGATGACAATACTGCATCAGTCAGGGCTTTCATTAGTTCTGGCAGCAAAAGAGAATTCTGTTTGTCTTTAAAACTCAGAGAGCTCCACTGCTGTCTGGCCCTGCTGAGGTTTGTGCGAGGCTGGGAAAAGCTCCTTCCGTTTGGAATTTTCAGCTATAAAGGGGCACTGCCTTTGCAAGGAGTATTTTAACACAGTTAACCTCCCTGCAGCAAGTCTTGTCAGTGGTAATGGACTTGCATGGTTCCCTCTTCAAATCAATGCACTGTGTTCATCAGTAGACAGATCAGATTAGCACTTTCTCACTCTGTCTGCAAGTCCAATCTTTCAATTTTGTTTCTAGCTGGATGTTTCTGCACTGCATCAACATAGGGAGTTGTTTGAGTCTCTGCTTTGCAAGTACAGATTTAAGACTTGGTTGTCTGGCAGAAATGTAATTTTGCTGCAAAGGCTGCAGGAGCTTGTCTCTGTGCAGCTTAGATTGATAACGTCTAGAAACAACTTCTGAGGTTGCTGCTGTTTACATTTTTTTTCCTACTGAGATGGTGTAAGATAAAAACCTAGGCATATTTCTTCTGAATAAGTGATAGTTCAGGGAGGCAGGCACAGAAAGAAAAGTTTCTGAATGCTCAGCTGTGTATGTACTGTGTTCCTCCTGGGCCTTGTCTTGGGGATCATTTATATGCCATGTTTTAAAACTCTTTATGGCAAAAGTTTGCCTTTCCCCCCCACCCTCTCACTGCCTGTAATTTTGTCTAACCTGTATCCTAGCAAAACGAGCATGGAAGAAGGGCTGTATTCCCTGATTGTGTTTGGGTACTACTGTAGAGCTGTGCTGTACATCTGTTTTACTGAGTAAGCTGAGCTCACAATAAAGGAAGGAGGCGTGTTCCAGAGGAGGAAACTGGCAGCACTGTGGCCTGGCTTGCCCTGTGCAGCCCTTTGACAGCAACTGTTTGACATTCATTGCTCAGGTGTCTTTGTGGAGTACCCAGGCATGAATAATTCACTGACTTTTATGATTCCTTTCAGGGGGCCATAACGTAACCATTTCACTGCAGTCGAGGACAGGACATACTCACATGCCTTCTGTGGTGGGGGTTTTGGTCTTCACCCAGTTTTGGTTCTGGTTCCCTCTGTCACACTTTTTGTCACTGGCGTTCACCCCAACCTGTGTCATTGGCCTTAACAAGGATCTTAAGGTATGTAACAAGAAGAAAGAAGAGACTGAAAAGTCGTTTGGAATATTCAAATGGTCTGCAAGGCATGTTCATGGATTTGTTGGTTTTCTTTTCATGTTTCCAACTTGTTTGTGCCAGAAAAGGTACTAACTGGAAGAAATATGAAAAACAGGCTTGAATAGCAGAGCTGGTGGTGGGAATGGGAACATGAAAAATGCAGAGAGCAGACACTGACCTCTTTACTTCAAAGTAGCTTAAAAAGAAGGGAAGTCTATTTAGAGTATTTGGGCAGAGGCTGCCCCATTATCACTCTTGAAGGTCAGGGTTATTATTTTTAAAAGTGTGTTGCCCCGCGGCCTCCCAGATAAATTATGTGATGTTCTCCACTAGGAAAGCTAGCAGTGGGAAAAGAGGATTTGTTTGGATTCCGTGGGGAGTAAACATTAAACTGAGCAACCATGGGTACTGCACTTTTCTTGTGCATCTGTCTTCCAGCTATCAGCTGTGGTACAGCCCCTGTAAGCTGTGTATCATGCTGGGTCTCCTGTGCTGAATAACTAAGCTAGGAAGTTCCACAAAAAAACTTCTGGATGTGGCAGCATGGGGGTGTTTAAGAATTTGGACTGGCTATCAGAAGATGCTTTCTACCCTTGCTTAAGTAGCCAAGAGTAAGAGAATGTGTGGCACTGGTAACTCACCCCCAAATGTATGGTCCTTTGGCAAGAAGGGGATGTCAGTGCTTGGTTTGCCCTTGCATGCATTGACAGAGCAGATCTTCACTTAGATCTTAAACCAATTTTGTGTTAATACACACAAACACAGCAACAACATCAAAACCACAAAAGCTTTGAAGCAATGAAAACAAAGTGTGGTGTGAATAGAATGGAGTGCATGGAGAGGACTAGAAGAGCTTGCCAGAGTCAAATTACAGAATAATTAAATAACATTGTTCTAGTTGAACCGCTGCCACTGATAACAGTTTCTCAGCTTCCGGAGAGGGAGAAGGGGAAGCTTGTATTCTTTAGAGGATCTGTGTTTGTCTCTGCTGGAAGGAAAATGAAGCTAAAGTAATTATTCTGCTGTGGATTTTTTCCCTGCTTTTCTAGTTTCTAACACTGTTTTAAACTCTTTGTCTTAGATGCCAAAAGTCCAGTACAAGTCCAACTGTAAGCCGTCCACATTTGCCTACCCTCCACCACTTGAGGTACCAAAGGAAAAGGAGAAAGAAAAGGTATTTGAGCTGGCTTTCTGTAAAAAGACTAACCCCTTCTCCCTCCTAGTATAAACATTTACTTTGGTGGTACTACTGAAGAGCAAAGGAAAAATTGGCAGGTGCTATAGTCTCTGAAAGAGAATTCTAGGTAAATTTTCCTGCTGTGCCTGGGACTGTTGCTGATCATGGCACGTAAGTGCTTTGCTACTGAATTGCTGAAACCTGCCTTGTCTGAAGTGGTCAAGCAGAAGTAATTTAGTTGAATAAAACATCTGCTTTCCATGCCCTTCTGACTTGTATGTGCAGCACTCAGCACAGCAGGGTCATTTTCTGTGACTTGAGCTCCAAAATGCTGTTTCAGTGCAACCGTTGAGAATATTAGGTAGGACACTTCTCAAATAGTCCATATGGAAGGAGCAGTGGGCCCATGTGCTAGAATAATAGCTCCATGGATTGCAAAACGGTAAGTGTGGCACTAAGAATATCTTGGTAATGAAAAGGAGAAGATGAGACCTGTGGGGTCACAAGTGGGACAATAGTGAAAGCAATTTGTCTCCTGGCACAGGATGGTAAAAGCTGTTGAGCCGAGCACAGCAGCGGTTAGAGCAGCCCTTAGGGAGAAATTCCAGCAGTGGAGACCTCAAGCACATCATGCTGATGAATGACATGGTGTGAAAACTGTAACACATTTTACCAGGATTGAATGCTAGACAGGACAGATTTCCAAGCCACCAAGGAATCCGGAAATTAACTCTGATGAAAGGCAGAGCTTACTGCTTATAGCTGTTTTCTTGCCTTTGAATAGGATGTGAATTGGACAAATCTCTCTTCAAATTTCCCTGGCCAAAAGTTAAAATGTGCAAAGAGCCCACATTTATTCTCACCAGCAATGGGACAAATGCTGTTGCTCCCTGACCCTCTCATAAAGTAGCTGCCATATGTTCTCAAAATACTCCAGCCGGGGGGGGCTGAAACTCAGTATACGGTGTTGGGTCACACTGAATGCCTCATCTGTTGCCATATCCAGGTTTCCACTGCTGTGCTGTCCATCACTGCAAAAGCCAAGAAGAAGGAAAAGGAAAAGGAGAAAGAGAAGAAGGAAGAGGAAAAGATGGAAGTGGTGGGTACACACATTGAAACTTAAATATCTTCTTCCTTCCAACTCTTATAAATGTGGAAGTTGTGTCATGAATGTTGGTACTCACTTCTGTCCTCTTGCCTTCTGTGTTATGAGCAAAGCACTGACACACATTGCTGCAGACACTGGTTAGCACCTTTACTCTTTGTGTGCACTGTTAAAAGCAAGAGGTGTTATTAATTGTGAATCTGTTATTTCTGAGAAATAAATCTTCCTCGGTGTTGTTAAGTAACTGACTTCCTTAAAGACAAAAGCTTGTTTTGACAAGTTTTGTTTCAACTGCATGAACCTTTTATTACCTGCTAGTTTTAGACCCAGAGGAATTTCATCTCTTATCATGTAATTTTCTTACTAATGCAGAAAAAGTCTTAGTAATTTCACATCCTTGGGTCCTCTGACCTTTTAAAAAGAAGTGTTATAGCTGTTGCTTGATCATATCTAATTTATCTTGAGAACACTGAAGAGTTTAAACTTTCTGGTTTTGCACATGTTTAACCTCCTATCCTGAAGCATTCACGTTTTTGGCAGCAGTCTCTTATGTGCTTTGCCCATCTATCAAAATGCCAAACATGTATCCACACCCAACTCAGAACCAGCTGAGATTTCAACACAGGTTCCCTATGCTGCTCAGTACTTGTGATTGCTTGGGTCCTCTGATGATTTCTTTCAGCTCATAGACCTGACACTGGAAGTTGTCATCCTCATCTGTGAATAATGTGTCATCCTGGAGCAAGCTGAGTAATGGAGAAATTAATTTTTGGTGATTGCTGCAATTTGAAAAACATATGGCAGCTAAAATTCTAGCAGTACTGACAAAAGGCCCCTTCTTTTGTGCCCTACTCATAAATGCAAATATTCCAAGAACAACTGTAAGCTGAAAGTGCAATATGGACACATAGAATTCTTTAGGTTTGAAAGACCTCTAAATCCAACTTAATCCCCAGCAATGCTAAGGTCACCACCAAACCATGTCCCCAAATGCCACATCCACACATCTTTTAAATACTACCAGAGATGGTGACTCCACGCCTCTGGGCAGCCTCTTCAAGTGCTTGACAATCTTTTTGAAGAAGAAATTTTTTCTAATATCCGACTTAAACTTCCCCTGGCACAACCTGAGGTCATTTCCTCTTGTCCTGTGTCTTGTTACCTGACAGAATGACGTCCAGTTATCTCCAGTTATCCTGACAGAATGACCTCCCCCTGTCAAGGAGTAGAGAGTGATACAGTCCCCATTGAGCCACCTTTTTTCTCCAGGCTGAGCCCCTTCAGCTGCTCCTCACAGGTCTCGTGCTCCAGCTCTGTTGCCCTTTTCTGGACACACTCCAGCATCTCAATGTCTGTCTTGTAGGGAGGGGCCCAAAACTGAACACAGGGTTCAAAGTGTGACCTCACCAGTCCCAAGTACAGGGGACAGTCACTGCCCTGGTCCTGCTGTCCACGCTACTGCTGACACAACCCACAATGACATTGACTTCTTTGGCCACCTGAGCACATGCTGCCTCATGTTCAGCCACTGTCAACCAGCAACCCCAGGTGCTTTCCCATTTGGCCTCTTTAACTTAAATTTTAGTCTAACAAACCCCACACATGTGGCATAAGATGAAAGATTGGCATGTAAAATAACCTTCCTAGACCTACATAGGTGTGGCCACGTTGTAGGCACTGAATGTCATGAAGCTGGCCCAGAAAATTAATCATCTCATGCATGCAAGGTATAATCTCAGGGTTTTGGGGTTTTTCTCCTTTGTCAAGTTTCCTTGTCACCAAACATTGCCTTTTCTTTGAATTATTCTTACAGTTCTATGTAGTAAGCAAAATGTGCTGAACAGATGCACATTTCTTCTAAAATTGGTACAACCTACATTTAAGTGCAGGTGTTGAGAGGAAGCAATATATTAGAAGGGGTTCACATGTTGGGTCCATGTGTGTGTACAGATTTTTGAAAAGTTTCCTTGGCTGAATTGAGCAGAAAAACAAAGATAGTAAACAGGGAACTTGCTGCCACCTGCTGTGTTTGAGTTGAGTGTTTTGCCATTGTCCTAATGCTTTTTAGGTATCATTGCTTTTCTGTTTTCCTCTTATGCCTGTTATGTGACTGTAATCCATAGCCTCCAAGGGATCTGCACAGCTATGAGCAGCTGCTGTGCCAAAGTTGTCTGCTGTTACATGTCATTGGTAAGGGAGGGATTCACTGTAATTCCCTAGTGAGTTGCTGAGGTCAAGTCATTTTGGATGAACTGCTGTCACTACCAGTAGTGTGAAATGTCCGTGGCAGCTTTATAGCTGCAAAAATACAAAGGCAGTTTTTGGCAATTTTCATATGCTCAGTAATGATATTAAAGAATTTTCAGTTATGACAAAAAGTAGTGAGTTTACAGAAAAGGTAGGAGAAAGGGAAAGAAGAGGTTAAACTGTTCCACTGCTACCTCTCTCTGAACTTGCTTTCATCTGCAGATGAGAGTGAGACATTGCCCTATTGAGAGCACTTAGATCCACGCTGGAATTTTCTGTACCATTTGATAGATAAATATTAGCATGTTCCTCAGCAAAAGAGGAACTTTGTAATTGATGCCTGACTGTATCTTACCCTGCTGAACTGTGAAAGGTTAGAGGTTACTGCTAAAATCAAGTTGATCTTCTCTTCTCCCTCCGTAGGATGAGAATGAAAAGAAGGATGAAAAAGAAAAGAAAAAAGAGCCTGAACCCAACTTCCAGCTTTTGGACAACCCAGCCAGAGTCATGCCTGCTCAGCTCAAAGTTCTCACTATGACAGAGAGCTGCCGGTACCAGCCTTTCAAACCAGTAAGTGTCACGTTCCCAGTCCATGTGCTTGGCAGCGCATTCCCAGTGCTGGGCTTGTGTGTAAAGCCCAAAAGTTCTGTGTGTACATGAGAACTCACCGCTGGTGCAGCACTGGAATGTGTTGCAAAGATTTGCAGCTTTGCAACAAAGCTGCAAAGCATTTTTTAATGTCCCTCTCTGCAAATGATCACATGCAGCTCTAGTTGGGGAAAAGAGCTGCTGCAAACCTTTCCACCATGTTAATGCTGCTATATTTTTCTTTCTTCTTGTACCTGTGGCAATTGTGCAGCATGAAAACCAATCAGACATACATTGTGTATTAATGACATTGCTGGGAACATAAAGACTGAGCCACGATCTTTAAAATAGGCTGAGAAGCTGTACTGGTTTGGTGTCAAAGCAGTGAAATACATTAGGACTTGTGCTGGAATTTTATTACCCTGCTGTAGGATTTATACCTAAATGGAGGGGTTTTTTCATTGAACATCTTTCCTATTGAGTTACATCTGGCTTCAGAAAATTTACTTCAGCTCCTGTAAAAACAGAGAAGAGAGAGCATGTAATTGTCAGATGGAGAATGAAGAAGGTCTTTTACCACTCAGCCCAAGGGGTAACTAACTCTTCTGTGAGATGTTCAGATATGCTGCAAATCTGATAAGCTGGCTCCTGAACTGTAAATCTCCTGAGCCAAAGTCTTCTGCCCTTTATTTTTCTTCAAAAAAATAACATGCTTGATTTAACCCAAATTCCAGGATTACGCATGGGAAAATGGTGTTCAGTAGTAGTAATACTTTTTCCTGGAAAATAGTAATGTTTTTAATAAATGGATTTCCTGGAATTCCATCAGCACATTGGAATTCTCTGTGCACTGTTCCCTTTTGAAACATCTCCTTTAGCAAAACAGTGGAAAGGTTTTTTAGTTTCTACCCTTTAAAACAAGGTGATCCAACTGCTGTTTGGATAGGGAAGATCTGATGTGCGTTCCAGTAAGTGTCCACTCACTGAAATGTGGACATGCACAGCTGTTTGCTTCAGTTTCAAAAGCAGCAGAGTGTTTGGTGAGGGAGTTCAGTTTCCTGCCTTAAAGCCCCATAAATAAGTTTTGAAGAGAACAGAACAGTGCATTTCTTGCTGGGATTAGGGTGTGTAACCAAGGAGCCTCTTGGAACGGAGCCGTTCTGGACCTTTGCTCTGCTTTGGGGAATGCCAGAGTAAAAGACCTCTTTGAGATGCTGTTTATAGCCTGAAATGCTGCTGTGGCCAAAGCCCTGATCCCAGCCAGGCGTGACACAGCACTGCCTCTTTGCGCCTTGTGTTTGCTCCCGGAGGTGCTTCAGCCTGCCAAGATGTTTCATTGTGATCTATGTAATTAATTCCCCTTTGTTTTTGTGAGGTTCTGCTAATAGGATTCCTCACTCTGTGGAAGGTGGTGATCAGATTAGTCTCTGTTTCTGAGAATCTCCTGGGAGGCAGCTACACAGAGAGGCTTCAGTAAGCATTGTAAACCTGAAAAGATGAGCCTTATTTATAAAGCAATTACAGTTCAATTAGTTTTCATGTGGAAAGCCCCAACTGGGAATGGGGTAAAGCTGTGAATCCAGATGTCACTTTCTATTGAACTGAGACCTAGATAAAATAAATACAAAAGTTGCCTGGACAGACTCTGCCTGTCCCATGCCCTTATCAGGCAGAAATCCAGGTGAGTGTCAGATGCTTTGCTCCCTGAAACTCATTCCTGCTGAGGAGTCTCATATTGCCTAGAATAGACTCTGGCCACAAACACTCCACCATGAGGCAGAGGCAAGCATCTCTAAATGCTCATGGCACTTGTCTTGCAGCTTTCCATCGGAGGCATCATCATCCTGAAGGACACCAGTGAGGATATGGAGGAGCTGGTTGAACCAGTGGCAGCTCATGGTCCGAAGATTGAGGAAGAGGAGCAAGAACCTGAACCACCAGAGCCCTTTGAGTACATTGATGATTAAGACCTGAGGTACAGTGTAGTGTGCAGTTTCCTTTTTTCATCCCAGTTAAGAAAAAGCCTCTTTGTACCAACTGAAGCAGTTACCAGCACCCAGCACTCTTGGTTTAGCTCTTTGACAGCTTCTGTGTCAGATTTTAAAAATGCTCTGTCCTAATTTTAAGACTTTGGCAGCTTAGAAGTCCACAAGTTCACTCTTTTGGGTCAGTCCTGACCCAGTTGTATGGAATCTGCTCTCTAATCTGGCAGGCCTAACTACTCTTGAGAAGAGCCTGGCTGGGCAGAGAGCAGTGTAGGGGTCACAGGGACTAGTCAGCTCCTGAAAGATGGTCCCAGAGGGGCAAGTAGTTTACATAACAAAGCTGTCATCTACTTGACCTCAGGGTGCCAGGATTTGTCAAAACAGAACTACTGTTCTGCTACCTGGAGTTGCCTTGTCTTCCCAGCAGTTCTTAGCAGAATTTAAAGACACTTCAGTCATGGGTTCTGTGATGGTTTCTGAGCCCAACAAAATTATAGCAGTAGATCTGTTTCAGGAAATAAACGGTGCAGTTGTCAGGTTTCTTTGTTAAAGTGCCTGAATGGATGTGCCAGTTTCTCACTGAAAGGCAGAAATCCAGTTGCTTTATTTCCAAATATGGGCTGGCATGTCTCAGGGCTCCCAGGAGCAGAGATTATGCATTTGAATTGGTGGATGGGCAGGAAAACAAACTCCTTGCTGAAAACTATAAATGTGTCAGTGACAGGCTCAGGTTAGTGTGGGGCCCACCACAAGAAGCCTTAGTTAAATTCTGGTTTCTCTCTCTCCCTCCTCCAGGGTCTTGTCATCTAAAGAAGACACTATGCTTGATATCAGAAAGACAGGCATGAAGACCTTCCTATTGAGATCTGCTGTTCAGTGCATGCAGCCCCAATCTGTGCTGAGCTAAAGCTGATAGTCCGTGTTTTATGGCTGAAGAACAGATATATGCTATTTAGTGTACTCTTTCACAAAACCTTGTTTTCAAATAAATATATTAAAAACTCTTGACAGAAAACTTGCTGCTTAAAACAAACAAACAAACAAAAAAGGAAGCCTAACAATTTTTGCTCTCCCCAGATGTTAAAAACTAGACTCAAGTTGTGCATCCTTGTCCAGCAGAGCTTGATTGACTGCTCCTCTGTACAATCATCGGGATCTGAGCAAGGTCACAACTGCAGCCTGGCCCACCCATAGCACTGATGCTACAGAGTGCAGGTGTCTGCTTGCCAGCAGCTGCACAGATGAGGTTTGCTTCCAGATTCCCTCTGTGAACTTCCCCCTTGCTTATCCTGGTATTCATGTGATGGTGTGGGGCTGACAGAAGGGCTCTGGGTGTTATAATGATGGGGAAATGGGAGCATCTGTCTCTTTTTTTCACAGAAACCCTTTTCGTGTGTGTGCTTTCACTGCTTTCACCAAATATGAGCAAAATAACTGATATGAACAGTTACACTGCAGGCCTACATGGAGTGGACCCAGACATGTAACTTGTCACACTGATGTGTATCATTAGCTAAGGGGAAATTTTAGTCAGGGATATGGAATGAGAAGCAGTCAGAAGGAAGGAACGGTGCTCCACCATTCACTCTCCAGCTGGCCCTTTACCTTTCAGGCTGTAACACTTCGAAGGGTGTCTCAGCAGCAAGCCAGAGACTGCAGCCCCAGTCTGCTGCCAGCAAATGCTGAGTGAAGCTCCATGTTTGAAACAGCACGTAAATGGAATGAGGTTTTTCTTGTATCTGTGTGAGGAGAGTATTTTATCCATGTGAACATACCACAGTCTGACGTGCATTGGTAATATTGGAAGACAAATCTTGCATTTAGTGCCTGGGAGCTTTTCTAGCAGATGGTTTATTTTGGTTAATGTTACTATAGCAATGGGATAGTCTGTCTTTGTTCTCTGCAAAGCCAAGGGATACTGAGCAGAAATGTGGGAATGAAAGCCAGTTTTGAGTCCTAGGCTTCAGGCAGAAGTCCCTCAAGTTGAAATGTCTCAGGTTGCTGGTTAGAGCTTGCAGTTCTCAGCATCATCCAGATCTGTTCTCCAATGGAGTGGAGCCAAGAATGAACCTGAAATGGTTCACAGTAACAGACAATGTTACTGTGAGAAAAGCTGGAAACAAAGAGGGAACCGCTGGTCCAATCCCATGGTCAAATACCTGATATTGTGATGCAAGAAACAGAAGGTGGACAAATGTACATTGGTGAGTCTTCTACTGCTGCAATTCCTTCCCTTTGAATGGATGCCTGTATCCCTTACTCCAGCATGTTCTGCCAATGCCAACCAATATGGTGTGTGGTGTTTTTCATGTAATTTGTTAGTAATGCCTTGTGTTGTAAAATACTGTGAAGAGGAAAAGACACTGGGAGGAGAAAACAACCTGCCAGAGGCCAGATATTGCTAGAGGATTTCTAAAGTGCAAGTAGAAATGCTGGGAACAGCTGGTTCAGAAGGCCCTGAAGTCCTGAATTGGTGCTTTGGCCAAGCTGTGAACACCCTCCTGCTTTTCATAGGACTTCTGGCTGCACTTTTCATTTTGCAACAGATTTTTCAGGGTAATCAAAATATACCTAATGCTTGCTGCAGGTCCTCAGTGTGGCTGTGTAAATCTATGTGCAGAGCAGCTCCCGCCCCCAAGCCATTTGGTACTGCCTGGGGCACCATGGAGGACTGCAGATTCTTGTGCTAAATGATTCTCTTGTGCCTGTAAGATCCCTACTGCCTCTGGCAGTGATGTTTCCCCAGAGCTCCCTTACCACAAGCAAATGTAAAAACCTCAGTCCCAAACTGAGGTGCTATTCTGAGCTGCTGTTCTGGGGCCATGAGGTAAGGCTACACACAGACAGATTTTTAGAGGAGATTTTGGTGACTGTGGAAGAAAAATGCCATGTGAGCCAGGCTGGGGATGCCTGGAGGGAACGGGGAATTGCCCTGTCCTCACTTTCCCATCTCTGCCACTCATGGTGTTTTTTCTCCAGTGTATAAATGCATGTGGGAAATGTGGCTTAGGATTGAGAACGCTCAGAGAAAAGCATCCACTGTTCAGGCTTTCTCCCCCAGCTGCTGTTTTTTCCTCCTTGGACAGGGAGATGCTGGTCTGTGTCTTATGAGGCACATGTGTAGCTCAGGCTGTTTTCTTACAGGACAGTACTCAAAAGACTCCAGACAGGACTAGAAAAAGGCTCCTACAGAGTGCTTTTCAGAGTTTATGTTACAAAGTATGTCCAGACTATAGAATGAACCCATACATGAAATTTTTCTTTTTTCCTAATCTCTACATAATTCTTCAGTTTACTAATCAGGCTGCTGAGGTTTGAGGTCATGTGGTGCTTGAGGTGTTGAGCTTTGCTCAATTTCTAGGGTGCTACTTGGGAAATTTGGAAATGGCCAACCTGTGAGTGTTGAAAACAATATAAAGAGGCTTATGCAGCCCTAAGAGGGTTCCAGTAAACCTCTAGGAGGAGTCTAGGAATGTTATGGAAATACAACAGGAAACCTCCAGAAAGACTAGAAAAACATCAAGGAAATGGCCAGAAAGGTGCTAGAAAACCTCTGAGAAGGCTCTGGAAACCTGTGGGATCCTGCTCCCATGCTAAAGGGTTTGACCAGTTTCTCTGGGGCAGATGAAGCCAATAACTGCTGGCTCAGTGCTTTAAATAATGTCATTAAGTTTCAGTGACTCATTAGCGCTGATTTCTGAGGAAGTGCTGCTCTCCTGGGCCTGTCTGGGGATGCTGCAGAGGGACCCACCCTGATTGTTTGTCAGGGGCTAATTGGACCTAAATTCTGACTTTGACAGAGGGAGAGGCTGGGGTGACAGGAAGTGCTTCTAGCCCTCCTGACTAACGGGTTTCATCTCAATTAACCCTTGTGTAAATTAAATCACTTCTAATGCTGTTCTGACAGATCCCATAGTCCCTCCAGGAGGCCCTGGACATTTCCTTAGCCTCCCATTTCCACTAGTTAACTCAGGTAAAAGTCCCCTGTTTGGCACCATGCTGGGGACTGATGTGGTGATGGAGATATTGGAGGTAAAGCTCCCAAGGCAAGAAGTCTTCAAGGAGGAAGCTGAGAGCCCTACAGCCCCCCAGCATTGCTATTCCTCCCCTGCAGGGATTTAGTGGCCTCATCCTCTCACCTCTCCCCATCACAGCAGTGTCAGCCTCCCTCTTTCCCCTTCCTTCCAGGGCCAGGCAAAGCTCTTCCTCCTTGCCTTTCAGTGTGGAGGGTGGGCACTGCTGCTAACAGTGATGATATTGGCCATTTATCTCCTGCATCCTGGCAGCTGAGGCACTCTCCACCCTCACCCTTGCAGGCCAGCCAGCCCCAGGCTCTTCTCTTGCTTGCTGCTCTTGGTGTTGGTGACAGGTTGGGTTTTCAGCCCACCTCTGGGGCCACCTTGAGCCTGCAGCAGTGACAGGATGAGTTGGTAATCACGGTCATTTCATGACTTTGCAAGGCTTGTATTGTTTGCTTGTAACCTCTGATGGGACCAATGGGCCGGAAGGCCTTCAACCAAGGGTGCTGATCTTTCCCCAGGGTTGTTTTATATGGAAACAAGGATCTTTGGTCCCCAAGTGAAAGTAACTTGGTCGGGCAGACCTGGTTCAATGTGTTCCTCCAGCACTTGTGGGATTAGCCTGGCCCATGCTCTGTGTCTCAGGAGGAGATGCTGCCCCAGCCTCTGGAGCTGGCTTGACTTGAAATCTCTGAAATCCTGTTCTGTGTAGGCAGATGTTCCAGCTGGCAGCAGCCCAGATCTGGAGTTTTGTTTTGAGCTCCATACTCCAGTTCCTGGCACTAACTGCACAGCTAAAGCTCTGGGTTTTGCTCAGAAGAAATACCTGTGCAGGTGCTCAGGTGAGCCATCAGTGTCTCTGCCACTGGGGAATCAGTGTTAGCCACACATGGCAGAGAGGAGACTCAAGACCATAGTCCCAGCCATGTCTGCCCTGTGCACTTGGTCTGATGGGCCCTGACAGGATTTGGTTAAACAATGTCTGGTTTTTAATTTGTGTTTGCAGAGCATGAGAAGAAAATGGGCACAGAAGGGTCTACACAGTAAGGGCCCAGGTGAAGCAGGTCCTGGGGAGCAGGGCAGGGTGCTTGGGGGGACACCTTGGGCTCATTGCCCACTGCCTTGGTGCAGGGTTGGCCAAGAAGGACAGTGGTTTGTTGACAATAGCATCCCTGGCCAAGAGTATAAATAGCTACTCTGGTGACCCAGGGAAGAATGGCTGCCCAGGCAAGGTTAATTGTCAGCAGAAATTATGGGGACATTGTTCCTCCCAAGATAACCCGCATGGGATGAAGCATGGAGCAAATTTTTCCCCTTCAGAGTGAAGGAAAAAGAGCCTGAAATATTGGTGCAGTGTCTTTGTTCTCAGTTTTAGGGTGGCTCTACCATTTCATTGTTTTTTTCCATTACATGTCAATGAGAACCAAGATTAATTAACTTTTTGTCTCCCCACCATGCCCTCCCAGAGGAGGAACTGAGATAGCTCCTGCAGGGCTGGTCAAATTCTCTGTTTACTTGAACCTCACATCAAAGTCTTTTTTATTTTTAGGTTAAGCATGAAATGGGGTTCAGGGGTGGACAAGTAGTAGCTGAAAATAATTTGCTGGAAACATCTGCATTGGACAGCAGAGTTCATGGGCTCCTTCAAGAGGCCTGGAGGTTTTGCAGTTTCTCCCTGAGTGGTGAGGCAGGTGGCCATTGGTCTGTGTTGGTGGCAGCATCGAAGTTGTGCTGATATGATGTGGGCAGTGAGGCTCACTGGGACTGTGGATGTTTCTGCTGCTGCTGAAGCTCTCTGTCCTGCTGTTTCTGTTCACCCAGTTCCCAGACTATTTTGTCCATATTTTTTTTTTTCTAATGGAGCATCTCTAGCTCTTCCTTTCCCCCAGGCCTTTGCTATTTTTGGCTGGAATGCCTTGCTGTTACTGCAAACCAGCTCTCTCACACATTGGTATTTGCCTTGGTTGGGAGCTTAATGACTGACCCCTGTGTGAGATGAGCACATGGCAGAAAGCCCAGCTGGGGCCCCTTACCAGCTGGAGGCACTGAGCTGATGTCCCAACAGAGGCACCCCCAGCCTCCCAAAAGCAGTCCATCTCCCCTGGATGTCTTTTCCTGTAGGGAATCTCTGAAGGGTGATGTCTGCTGGGAAGGTACCATCAGCTGTTTTGTTGGGATGAGGGAACAGAGAAAGTGCTGGAGGACTCCTTCCTTCCACACCAGGGTGGTGCCAGTAGCAAGAAGGTTTTGCAGAGGTGGGAGAAAGCCTCCTCCAGGGGCAGTTGAGACACTCAGGGGACTGACATGGTAGGGGAATAGCCTGAGCCGTGGATGCTCCTGTCTTCCTCTGTGAAGTCTGCTGGGAGAAGAAAGCTCTGGCTCCTTCAGCACTGGACTGCAGATGCCAGGGAGCCTCCTTCACTGTTTTGCAGTGGAGCTGAAAGGAGCTTTTTTGGGATCCACCAGCCAGTCACTCCTCCCTCTCTGCTCCATATTGAGCAGGCCAGGAGGTTTCTGGATCTTAAGGAGAGCTGAGTTCACCCTGCACCTCCTTCATGCATCTCAGGACACAAAATCAAAGTCTCTGTTGTGCCTCTCCTGGTAAGGACTAGGGCAGGAAATTACTGAAGAAGTGCGATATAAACAGCCTGACACAAGCTCACTGAATCCTCCTGGGGAGAGGCAGAGGAGAGCTGAAACCTGAGGCTCAGCAGCAGCCAAACAAGCCCCATCCAATGGAGACAAAGCAGCTTTATGGCAGTCTGATGCTGGGGAGAGCAGAGAGGTTGTGCTATTCCATTGCCTTGGTTTTCTGTGCAGACAGCCCTGGGGGAGCGTTGCTGTGTAATTCAGAGTGTGAGCAGCATCTCAGCTACCTCAGCACAGGACAGTGGTCCAAGCAAACCCCTCTGTCCCCCAGCCAGTCCCAGGAGGAGCTAGTCTGTGCTTCAACCCCAACCAACAACAACGTGTCAACTAAAATCTCAAATAACTTCCTATTTATTTATTGCCTCAAAGCTCCTTCAAAGTATTAATTGAAAATCCAAATAAAATTTTTTTTTGGCAATTAAGAGCCAAGGTACGACACAGAAAATAACAGGCTCTTTAAGCTTTGAAAAACGTTCCTGTCTTCCCTGCTTGCTTTTGTTTTCAATGCAACCACTTGGAAAGGCTATTGCAAGAAGAAATTTCCTGCAGAATCTTCCACTTGGGCACAGAGAACAGCCTTCTCTTTTCAAATCAAGCAACAGGTTATGATCCAATCTGGGATCTGCAGCTTGCAGAGCCAGTGGCCCAGCCCCAGGAATACTCAACCCTTGGAGAGATGGCAGTGACACCTGCCCCAAGGAAAATCCAAACTGGGGAGCTGAGATGATGCCCCGGGTGATGATGAATGTCCTTCTTTGGATACACAGGACAGTAGAGTCCTACTTTTCAGGTTTGAGGCACAAGCTTTGCATTTCCTGATCTTAGCCCAGGTGCTGGCCGGCAGTGGATGTTCCCTTCCATGGGCAGCACCTCTCCAAAAAAGTGTCCCTCCCCAAGAAGCCCAGGAGCATGACACAAGGCATAGCAGCCTTGCCTGCTCACCAGAGGAGAAATTCTGCAAGAATGTGAGGAGAAAACGAACAAAAAAATACAATCAAGCAAAGCCCAGATCCCACACACGCTTCCCACCATCCTGCTCAGGGCACGGTGTCAGTTCTGTCTGGATTCTCAGAGGAGAAAGCCAGCTGGAGGCACATCAGCCTGAAAAATTAGACTCTCTAAGTCCATTTCTTTGGCCAAGGGCAGTGCCTGATCATCACCAAAACAAAGCAGGTGAGAGGAAACACGGGAAAGTGCAGCTGCCTTTACAGAGAAGGGCAGCTGCAGCTGTTCTGCTTCAAAACCTTGGAGCCACTCTCTAAGGTGAGTCTTTCACTCCTTTAAAAAGTTAAAAGGACAGGTGACAAACTGGAGGAGGAGTTCACAGCCTCATGGAATCCTTTGGCTGGAGCAAGGATCCAGAAGGCTGCACTCACAGTGGAGGTGAGGGGGCTATGAATGGACAAGGGAGCCAGTCCTTTCTCCCTCAGGGATAAGCAAAGTGCCTGACGGGCTCAAGCAGGTAAAACCTCAACATTAATAGTTAAAGTTTGCTATTGTGGGATCCCTGAAAGCGTGTGGGGAACAGAAAGATGAAGCCTCTGGTGTAGAGATACTCCCTTTAAATACAGAGTATATCCACTGTTTATGTTGTTAGAAGTTTGAGGTGTATAATCACTATGCTTTTTTATATACATAGAAATTTGGTACTTAGTATAGAAATACCAAACCCAGAAATCTCAGTTGCCAGCTCACTCACCACCCTGACCACTTAACAGCACTCACAGCAACTCCAAAGCTAACTCAAATGCTAATTGTCACACACCCAGGGAGCAGTGAGAACACAAACTAACACTTAGAAATTTCCTGTTACTTCCTAGGAATTATCTGGTGCTATTTATAAAATATCCATGGGCCTTCTAGAAATTTCAGTGGGCTTTCTGTGGATTTTCAGTAGGCTTTTTAGGAACTCAGACTGGACTCTAGGAATTTTCCATCACTCTCTGAAAATTTCTTTGTGCTTTCCCAGTATATCCTTGTTCTTTCTAGGAATTACAGAGAGATTTGTAGGGTTTATAGGCTGAAATTCCAGGGTCCTTTCTGAACAGTTTGATGTGCTTCCCAGAAATTCCAGCTAAGGAATTCCACTTTAGAAGACTTTTAAAGGAACAAAGATGGTGCTGCGCTGTCTGGCTGTGGGAGATGCAGAAGAATGGCTCTTTTTGTCGGAAAACAGGACTGTAGGAAGCGGGGCCGAGGCCCTGGGCAGGAGCTAACTGATCATACAATGCTGTTTTACAGCGTGGAGCTAACATTTGCGGGAAACTTAATGATAATGGGAAGAACTTCATTAGCACTGTTAATTGAAAAAGGGACAAAAACTCGGTAAGGGACTTAGCCAATCATTCCCTTTGCTTTGGTGGGGCTTCCATCAGGTAAGGCTTTGTCGGACACGTGCGGCGCTGCCATGGCTCATCAGGCCGCGCCAAGGCCGGGGTTCCGCCTCCTCCGCCGTGCTCCGTCCCTGCCAAGCTCCGCCCTCCTCGCCCGACATCTCTTTCAAACGAAACTTCCAAGCGAGAAGGCTTTTCCCTGCCCAAGGCAGCGAGGGCACAAGAGCCCCCGTTGTGGCCGTTCGTCATTTAAAAACCCGAACCGACCCCAGACCCTCCCGGAGTCACCTCAGACCGCGGCACCCGGCGCTGCAGCTCTGCCCGCCGCCCGACAGGCGGCGCTGTCCGCCCGACTGCCGCGGGCACGCCCCCGCCACGTGACGCGCCGCTCCCGGGTGGCGATTGGCTGAGAGCGGTCACGTGCGCGGGGCGCGGCGCGCGGGAGGGGCCGCGGTTGCCGGGGTGACACCGGCGGCGGCTCAGGGGAGATCGGGACAGGTGGGAATGGGGACAATGGGAACAGGGGAGATTGGGGGACTGGGGACAATGGGACAGGTGGGAATGGGGGGAAGGAGGGACTGAGGGTAGCGATTTTGTAATGGTACCCCATTACACGGGGTAATGGGGGCAGGGGGAGTGGAGGAGAGGAGAGATTGGGATAGTGGAAACTGAGGGACAGGGGGGATTGGGGTGGGTGGGAATGTGGGAGAGGTGGAACTGCAGCAAGGAAGAATGTGGGGCAGGAGGGACTGAGACAGGGAGGATGTGAGGCAGTGGGATGTGGGACAGGTAGACGGAGGGTGTCTGTATGTATCTGTGTGTCTGTATGTATCTGTGTGTCCGTGTATCTCCTCATGCCCTCTGGAGATGCTGTGGCTGATGGGCTGTGCTGTGTGAGCCCTGTGCTGTGCACTAACACCCCCTTCTTTGCCATTTTCCAGCTTTATCAGCGATGAGAAGTAGCAGCAGCCCCTAGCAATGGGTGATGTTTTAGCGTATGAAGCTGAGTTACTTGGACTAGTGAAAGAGGTTGGTATTCTGTCTTTATTTCTTTCCTTTTTTTTTTCTTTTTGGTTGAAATGATTCTTGCATGGCAAGATATCTCAGTGTTTGCATTCAGAGCCAGGTATTGTAACTGAGGTCTAAATTCTGGAGTTATTTATCTGGCTAAGCGTTGCTAAACTCTGAAATCATGCTGACTCTTGTCATGCTCTGTCAGTTCAAAAGGCTCAATGTCCATTAAATGCCAGCAGTAAATTTTCTTTGGTTAAATGAAATTACTGGTTAAACCAAGAGGCATCATTGTTTCAGAGTGGGTGTATTCAGTTGTCTCTAGGATGCAGGAGGAAACTGAGAGACGGTATTTTCCTACCACGAGGTATCAGTTTTTGGTTTATCACTTTGCAGTCTTTGGCATTTATGGACCATCCTGCAGAGAAACTGGCATTTCATGGTTCATTTGTTGAAGCATTAATCACCTGAAAAAGAATTAATCATTTATTGATTATCTTACAAATTTTGTTCTTCTGTTTTTATCTTGTAGTATCTGGATTTTGCTGGATTTCAAGAAACGGTAAAAGAACTTAAAAAGGAATGTAAAATGAAAGGGAAGCCACTATCTAAACCAGCAGATGTTTCCTCAGAAGATTCATTGCATGTTCAGGTAATGCATCATTTACATTTATTTTGAGTAATACTGAAAACAGGGGCCACTAACCATCCTGTGAGTTACTACAACAGTGAGCTGTCTGAACAGATTCTTGATTATTTGAGGAAATCTCCCAGCAGTCTTCTTCCAGCACAGAAACCTTCAAGTTTAGGGTTGGGCATATATTTTTTTTCAGAACTACACTCATTTTGAACTCAGGGCACCAGTTTTGATTTACACTACTTCAAGTTTTTACTGATATGCTTGAAAATTTGGGCTTTGCTTCTTGTTTTGATGATTGATTCAGGCTCTTAAAGATACTAAAGATACATGATGAAAGAATATTTGTGGGGGTCATTGAATGGTGGGAGATTTTTGAGGAAGACTTTTAATTGGAAGTGTTCAGATGGCACTGGTATTCTTCATTCACTAACCTACTGCTGAGAAAATGTGGCTCTTTTGTGTTTGGATTTTCACTTGGTGCTTTTCTGTTTCACAGGAAGAGATGCTTTCAGCATTTGAGGATGGTGATCAGAAAGTTTTCTTCCAGCTCTGGGAGGAGCATATTTTGTCTTCAGTCCATGATAGTGATCCAGTTGCTCAGAACCTGGAGTTCTATCTCCACATCTACTTTGCCACCTTCCTCTTGAAACAAACAATGGGAAAGCCAGTAAGTTTAGTTCACAATTCAAACCTCAGATTGCTGTTGTCATTTTACTTCATTTATTTATCTTAAGTGTGGATGAGGATGGGATGTTTTCTACGAATCATTCCAAGAACATGTATCCAGTTTTGGCCACAGTTAGTTCAAACAGATCCTTTGTATTGTGGAGTACAGAGATGGAAGTTGGAGCTGTCCTTATCCCAAAGTTCCTGAAGTATTTCAACTCAGAAAATACCAAAATGGCAATACTTTCACACTTGTAATTGTAGATCATAGCAGATTCTTACAACACTTACTTTGCTCTGAGTTTGGACTGAAGCTGTGAGTTGAAATATCATAATTTCTGATGAAATGGGAAAGCTAGCTCAATATATAATCCCAAAATGTTATAAAATAAAATCTGTTACATGGGACTTTTATGATGAAGAGACAGTTAAGTCTCTTGGACTCAGCCAGATCAGCCAAGGCTTAATAGCTCCTGGCTTTCACCTGTCAGCTGCTCAGGAGTATTTGGATGCCTGCAGTCTGTTTTCCAGCCTCCAAGTAGCTTTTGTTCTGTTCTGTGTGCCAGCTCCACTTACCACTGCTCTGCAAGTGGATTTTTTTTTTCTGAACTTACCACTGAAATAAAACATGTCTAAAGTAGGGTCTCCTCTCTGACCCAAGTGTAGCAGTGGCATTTTTCTTTAAAAATCTAGCCTAAAGAGAGCAGAAATAATTTATATACAAAAAGCAATTGTCTGTCTCTTCTTTCTTTGGACCTGGATGACAGAAATAACAGCATTGGTTCACATTTTCCTTTATGACTGGTGAAAACTTACAATATGTTCTCTAGTTAAATAAATACTGGTTTTTAGATAACAAATATTCTGTAATTTCAAACTTGATAGTAATATGCTTGGGTCTCTTCTTTTATTTGCTAGCTTTACAGTGCATTCAGAATGATAGTTTTCTAAATTAAATCTGCTGCTGTATTTCCTAGGACAAATCTGAACTTGAGGAAAGGATTTCTTATTTTAAGGCATACCTGGAAACAAAAGGAGCTGCACTGAGCCAGACTGCAGAGTTTCTTCCCTTCTATGCTTTGCCTTTTGTTCCGAACCCCATGGTACATCCTTCATTTAAAGAACTTTTCCAGGTAAGTTATCTGTGTTGCAGAGATGATTTTATGATGACTTACACTGAGCACTCTCTGCACACCATAGGGTTGGATGTTTAGAAGATGACTTCCAGAGCAGTAGCTTGATGTTCCAAAGTATTGCTGGCAATACCTTTGGAGGAGGTACAGCCACCATTTCACCTGCTGGTGGCTTGCTCCTGAGTGCAAAACGGCACCTCAGCTTCTCTGTTGTGCTGGAAATATCTGGTTGCTTGGCTGCACTTGGACTGGATCAAGGAATTGATTTCTTGCCTGTGAATGTGTGTCTAAACATCTCCCAGGTACACATACCTACACAAATTTGTTTGTAATATTTTTTAGAGTTATTTGCTCTGAATGCTTCCCTGACCATGTGGACAGTTGTGCTGGCCTGGCTGAGCAGCTGTGGGCAGCCACTCTGGTGCACAGAGGTGTCTTCAGCCTGCATTGCTGCCAGACTGCTTTTGATGACAAATCAAAGCTTAAGTGATACTTCCCCTAGGGCTGACTTTGGATGTACAGCTGATGAGGAGCTCCAGTTTAACACCAAAAAAAGGCATATCCTGCCTTTTTCCTTCAGGACTGCTATAAATAATTACATAGACTGGTTGGCCTCAGAGATGGAATATGACTACTCTTTTTAAATTACACTTAGCAGCATTTCTTTTTAATGCCTTATCTAAGATGTGATCCTCAGGTTTATTCTGAGTAACCCAATGTCCAAGCTCTTAGTCCACACTCACTCATATTTTCTTGTGGGAATTGTTCAACTCATTCCATTTTAATGTTGAAACACAGATTGTTTTATGTTTGAGAAAGAGCAGCAGTGAGTCACTAGTTTACTAAGCAAAGTTCTTATGACATATATTTTTCTCAGGCTGATGCTTTATATAGCTGGAATTCCTGTCAGTTTGTGTAATACATCTTTAAGAATCGTATGCACTCCTCTCTGTAGGAGACAAGGTTTCTTTAGTAATATACAGCATGCTGTGGTACACCACTGTCTGGGTACTGAGCTGGTAAATGCAGCGAGTAAATTCTGTACACTCACCAGCTGGTGAAATAAGGGCTAATCTGAGCTGTGAGAACAACTTGTGACATACATGTATACAGCACTAAATTTAGGGAGCTACAGCTACTTGTTGGAAGACAGAGCTGGTTTTTTTGGGTTTTTTTCTTTTCTTTTTTTTTGTTTTTTTTGTTGGCTGACTTTTCCTCAAGCAGAAACCAGCTTCACTGAAGGCTTGAAATAGAAGACATGAGTATTTGGTGGATTCCTAGGTGTGACTTTCTTCTTTAACTGCTGTTTTCTTGTACATATGAGACACTACGTCAGGCAGAGGACACTATTTCAGTTAATGTTGTTGGTCTGTTCTGCTGTTCTGTTTTTCCTGCATGAGCTGTTTTTCTCCAAATCCTTATTTTAGAAAAATGTACCCACCAGTGTCATGTCATCAGGGTTGCTGAAGTTATTGACAAAAATTAAAATTCCCGGATCTTGTTAGGAGCAAAGGATGAAAACTGAGCAGTGCAAAATTATGAATTTTGTACTCTATTCAATACATGTGAAAATAATTTTTTATCTTTTTCTCAAGTTGCCTGTCTTTTAAGGTGCTTTTACATTCAGGGCAGTTGCTGCATGTGCGTACAAGGCACTGACACTGTGTGGTAGTTTTGTACTTTAAATAAAGCTACATTGTGTTTCTAGAAGTCTTGTTTAGTGATAATACTGAAGTCCCCTCTGACTTCTGTATGCTTTTATGGTGAGTGAGAAAACACTCACTTCAGTAACAGTGGAGGGAAAATCTTTTCAAGCCAATGCTGGCTGCCTTGTTTACTAGTGGGAAGTTGCTGTGATCCAAGCAGTACTTTCTGCAGAGTGTACATATTTGGTGAATAACTGTCATTATTTATTTTTCTTTTCAAGGATTCTTGGACATCGGATTTAAGGACAAGATTGGAAAAGTTCCTGTCTCTGACTCTTAAAGCCAGACAGACTCCTCGGCTTCTCACTATATTTGTATCCTTCTAAGAAAACACTTCACAGATAATTAGCAATACTGTAAAGAGGCAGTATAATTTATTGCAAGAGTGTGTTGCTAAGATTTATTGCAGAATTGCAGTAACCTTACAGCTCAGTGTTTTTATGATAGGAAACATTGCTAATATTCCACATTCAAAAATAAACTTTTGAAAAAGTCCTATAAATACCATTTACAGATCCATATGAACCTACATGTTTATCATGTGATCATTCTTTGTTTCCATGTATAAATGCAAGATACCCAAAGTCACCAACCTGACCTGACTTCTTTCTTAGCATTTCTAAAGCTATTAGTCTTTTAAATTAGCCATTTCAGGGACTAGGTGAAAGTTTTCCAGGGTTTTAGGGGTTCTAGAAATTATTTGGTCACTCATAGCTCAGCAAAAGGTCTCAAGTTCCTAGACAACATTTTGAGTTGTGCACTTACAAGTTGACATTTTTTATATATTTATTTTTATATATTTATTGTTGATTTATGTATTCTGTGGAGTATCAGGCACTGGCTGTTGGCTGGGACAGTAGAAATATATGGCTTGGTTGAGTTTCTCATTCTGAGTCTCTGGAGCAAACACTGAAAAGAGGGGCATTTTCCTGAACTGCTCTAACTCATGCAACAGAAGGAGAGTGGACAGTGCAACAAAGGTAAATACTGGGCTGTGGTAAGGACATTCTGTAAAATTGTCAGGGGCTGTGAAAGCAGTGGGAGGTTTACCTGCAGGACTAGGGAAACCAGTGATGCATGGCAGAAAGTCCTTGGAAATCCAGACACCAGCTTTGGTGATAGCTATTGATGGCTTTTCAAGCTCAGTGAGATTCAAGCAGTCAATAAGTATGGACTGGGAATGGGAAAGGGCCTAGTAGTGGGATTTGTATTAAGCATCTCTTTTGTCCTGAAACGTGGTAAAAACAAGTGGAGAACTCTATACAAAGAGCATACCAGCTCTCCTTTTCTAGTTCTGATGAAAGTAAGTTACCTCAGATTTCTTTGCCTTGCTTACAGGTTTATGACTCATTCAGTTGTTCTGATGACTGTCTGATGATCTTAGACAAAGTTGATTTTTGTTCCTATTTACTTGTTTTGTTTACATAGCCTCCTAAAATAGTGCATATTAGTATCTCCTGAATAAGAATGTGTTCATTTAAGTGTAACTGACTGATGTGTTAAATTTTGAGGTAAGATGCTTATACACACTTTAATGTGTATGTGTGACTTGGGGCCCTTTAGAAATAATAATTTCAGTACAGAATCCTGTTAGATGCTGATAAAACTTGAAATATGTGCCTTTTAAAAATCACTTCAATAAATAGAACTTAGGTTTCCAACTACCTTGCATTCATTTTTTCACTTGACTTTCTGCATACACTTTCTGGTTAGGGAACTGCATGAGACCAGTTGGATTCTTAAAATTACTTTTTCTCTTGAGTTATTTTAATCTGTAGGTTTACCCTGAGGATTTACTTTTTGTAGATTGAATTAAGCAGAAATTTAGGTTTTCTCCCAGTGGGAGTTCCAGGTATTTTCTTTGTTATTTTGTGCTTTATATTGTTGCATTAGGCTTTCACTGAATAATAGAAAGGTTTTTTTGATTTTTATTTTCCAGAAGTTACACTTTTTCCTTGTGGAGGACTTTCCTGAAGGCAATAATCCCATGCTCTTACTCAAAAAAAAAAAAACAATTATGCAATTGGACCTGACTTACTTGGGGCCTAATTTTTTCTAATTCGGGCAGGTCCTGTGCTTTGTACAGGGACTGTCATGGAACTCAATTCATTCAGGTCAGCTTTAATTTGCAGATCTGTTATGTGCCTTGGAGGTTGAGTCAGTTTGGATTTTTCATAAAGGTTACTTGAGGACTGTCTCATATGAAGGTTTTGGATGCAAGAGGTTATTTTTGTAGTATCCTGCTCACGTCACATGGGATCCACAGCGCTTACTCGCTGCTGGAGAATATTTACTTTATCAGTGACGGGGAAATGCAAAGTAAATTTATAGGCAACGCATGAATGAAGAGCAGTGTGGCAGAATCCTGAAAGCAGCCTTTTGTAAATAGTTGCCAGTCATCAGTGTGACATGCTGAAGTACTTCTGATTTGGGTGGGGTGGTGTAAATGCTTTTGCGGGTGTTCTGGAGTGTTCAGTGTGCTTACCTTGCCTGATTTACCTGCAACAGTGGCTTTTTACCCATTTGCTAAAAAAATTTCTGTATGACGTCCAAAGCTATTTGTGTGGCAGTTGTGCTTAACTTACAGTTTTCCTGTATGTTTTCAGTTTGGCTGGAAAAGCAAAGATTGCAGAATAGTTGGCATTGTGCACAGGGAGCTTCAGACCTTCTTTGTGTCCTCTCTGCTAACAGGAACTGAGGGAATGAAGTAATTGGCAGTGTGTTCAGCTGCTGTTCCCTTCACTGCCTCGTTACAAATCTGTGGATGAGTTCACAACCACTCTTCCACCGTTTTGGGGAGGGGGAGAGTGGAGGAAATGTGTCAGGCTCCTACACTATAGAAGGTGGAGTGTGACCTACCTGTCCGTGAAGATTTGCTAAAGTCTGAATGACTGTTTGTGTGGAAAAATGTCAGTTTAGAATACAGATAGTAATTTTTAAGCAAGAAGGAGACTCCTGCTTCTCCTAAGAGCAAGATCCAGTATCCAGTGTCAGCTCCTGAGACCTGCAGCTCCTCTGCTCAGTGCTCTGCTTCACTGTGTGCAGGAACTCAACTAGCTGGAGTCAGTGCTTCTGGACAAGTATGCAAAGTATGCTGAGATTAGAGAGAAATAGAGCAAGCACAAGTTCAGGAAGTGTGTTTCAGGTGTAGGTAAGTTGTAAAGGAAAACAACCATCTCTCAGAGAGAAAAGGTTATGGGCTTAAGTGCATATGTGTAACTCTTTGGCTGCTTGTAGGAACTGGAGTTAGAAAACTTGACAATTACACATATGAGAGAGCAGGCAAGAATTCTGGTAGAAACATGCAGTAGTTCAGATGATGCCTAGTGCCAGCATTTTCATTCGGCAGAGTCACAAGCTTTACTGTGTCTTGTATCCTCATACACCAGAAGATTATTCCTCTGTGCTGTGTTTTTCTCTCTTTTCATCCACATATGAAGTGTGTTTCTGGTAGGTGTTTTGTCCAGAGCTTTTTTTTCCTCCTTGATAAGCTTATCATGTATGCAAAGCATTTGTCAGTGCTGGGAGTTGTGTCTGGGGAAGAGAGAAGCCACAGTGTTACTCTGATTCCTGTAATGGTGCAGTTTCACCACTACTGCAAGGTGACATAAATGTCAGCTGAAATGCCTCAGAAAGGTACCATTTCCTTTTACCAGATCTGGACTGGGATGGTAATGATTTAACATTTTAAACAAAGAATTTAATGCTAATTTTTACCTGGGCTGGTAGCTCCCTGATTTGTCTAAATGAATGCTTTACAGGGATATGGCAGGAATGCAAGGAGGGAATGGAGCAGCACAGGACCAGCTCTTCCAACAGCTGTCTGAACTTGGAACAGCTGCTTGGCAGTGATGAGAGCTTCCTGTTCTTTTGGCAAGAGAAGCTGTCATGAAAGACTTTCCCCTTTTCAGTAAATTACTTATGTGTGAGAAGATAGTGATATAAAAATACAAGATATGCCAAGACTTTGTGATTCCTCTTGGACACCCTTTTCTCAGTTTATTATTGATAATCCCTAGATTTAACAACCAAGGAAAAATTGGACCCTTGTTTCTGAATTTTCAAGACTAGTGTTCATGAGCTGCACTGAATTTTGGTTATGTAGATTTTTCCTACTGACTGCAGTTGGAAGACTTTGGAAATTTTACCCACTGGGCTATGAAAAGTAAGTGAACTCTGAGAAGGTTTAGGCTTTCTGATTCGGTGTTTCCAACTTTCCTCTGAGGGAAAGTCATGCTCTAGGATACATCCATTGTAAATTTTTGAATTGAATGTGTAGTATCACAGTTAAATAAAATTATATTCCCATTTGGTTATCTAGGCAACAGAATAAAGTGCTGGAATAGCTAGTTTTTTACAGTGGCTGCTCTCAGAATCTTTATTAGTTTAGAAAAATGTTCTCATTTTGAAGCTGTATCATATTAAAGCTGTGGTGGCAGTTTAACAGTAATGGCAGTGAAATAAAAAATCAAATTTACATAAATAAATCAAGTTATCATAAATAATATATAAATAATAAGTAGAGGAGTAAAATTATCCTTGTAGGCAAATTCCTCACCTCAGAAATTGATGGTGTTTTTTCAGAATAGTAAAAATGCTTGTGGGTTCTTTTGTCCTTTTGTTTGAATAGGTGATGCTATTTCTTTTTTTTTTTTTTCTTCTCTTCACAGAAATGATGCAGCATCTTCATCAACAGTTAGTGAAGTGTGAGCACAGGTATATGACCAACCTGAAACAATTTTACGAATTGCAGATGAGCCACCATAATCTCCTTGGAGTCACTGCAGAGCTGGTGGATTCTTTGGAGGCCACAATCACTGGCAAGATGGTAAGAGATGACCCAGATGTGCACTTGCTTCCACACCCCCTAGAAAATGGAGACCAAAGGGTGAATTAAGCTTCATAGTTATGAGCATTTCTGTTAGAGTTGTGGCTCTTTATTAATGAACCAGCACTTTGGATGAGCAGTTCTCCCATTGCCCTGGTGAAGGAGGATAAAAGAAGGGCAAAAAATGAGTTTAATTGGGCTGGCTCAGAAACCTTGAAAAAATTATCACCATCTCACAAGACATCTCAGATCCCTTGATCTTGACATTAGTAGTGATTAGAGGGCATTTCAGTGATTACTGACTGCAGTCCATCAACAATTGTTGTGTATTTAAAACTTCAGTCAGGTGTGTTTTGAACGCCATGGTAGTGGTAACAATCTTATCCAAAATTTTGATGAGGAAAAGCTTTGCTCTCTGTTCTGCTAAACTGGATTTGTTAATTTGATAAAGGGAACTGGGAGATAGGAGTGAATTGAGTTATTCATCATATGAAATGGGCCACATGTATGTGACTGGAGAAGGTGCAACTTTATTAGGAGTATTTTTTATATGAAGTTGATTGTCTTTTTCACGTATTGTGCTGTGTCCTCTAGAAGCATAAATTCTGTGTAACCTGAAGGCTGTTCTTATGGCAGATGTTAGTGGCCTCTAGGTGCTTTTAAAGAAACTGAATTGTTAGCAGGGAGAATGACCTGGCATTTCCTGTGTTGCCTGCTGAAAAGTCAATATGTACCTTCCTCCTGTCATCATCATGAACACCTTATGGTTTATTACTCTGCATCTGGGATCACTGCTCGCTATTACTGTAGGGCAGAATTTGCGTGTAAGGGTGGATTATGCTTTACTTCACATTAGGGAAGGTACCTGCTCAACAATAAAATCAGTCATTCATTTCCTGCCTCCCATTTCACACCTCCGTGCTCTCCAGGCGATATCCAGTTACCCTCTGCGGTTGGGAACAGGACACTGCTTCTCCTCTGTTGTGGATATTGTTCAGGTTCCTTTGTGAGCCTTGTGCAGGGCACTCGTTTGATGCTTCCCGAGTGTGTCCAGCTGAGGGTGCTCTTCTGTTATGGAGCCTGGATTCTGTCATTCCTGAATCCAAAGTGGAGCTGGGTACTGAATAAAGTGATAATGAAGTTACAGCGTTCTGAATTTGAAGGGGTTCATTCTCCTGCTGAAGGTCTGGGAATATCAGAAGTGTCCCCAGTTGCATTTCTATAATCTCAGTCATCTCTCTTCTGGGGCAGGTACTAATTCTCCTGAAATTCAGCTGTTCTGTTGTGGTGTAGATTTCCCAAAACAGAAAAACTAAACCCACTGAGATGTTTTGCATTGAAAAACAAAGTGTTGTACTGCATAATTCATATTGATTCTCTCTGCTGTGCAAGACAGTTGTGTAAGTTCTGCTCCTTAGGTAAACAACATGTCAGCACTGTTTCAAGCTCAAAACTATTTAATTTTTAGATTTGATTTGATTTTTAACTTTTTGATTCACAAAAATCTGTATGTAAATAGGGGTGTGACAAAATCTGGTTTTCTTCTAGACTTTCAAAGTGTTTAACACTAGTTTTGTGAATAGTATAACAATTCTCAGATAAAGAGAATTTACAGTTTTTAAAATTTCTGAACAGAATGGTAGTTGCAGTATATACCTTATGCTTGTGTCAGTGAGCCTCAGATGTATGATTTCTTACTCTTTAACAAAACCAAACAAACAGCCTTTTAATATAGAAACACTTGTCTGGTAGAAAGTGTAAGTTTTATGTAATCCTGTTCTCACTTTGTTTCCTAATTTTTAGATTACACCAGAGTATCTTCAAGGTGTTTATGCTTGCTTATTTAGCAATCATTTGAGACAAGCTGTAGCACACAACATTGACTTCACAAGGCCTGGAACTGTAAGTAGTATAAATGTTTGGGATTTTTACAGCAACTGTCTTAAAAGCCAGTATTACTTAAGCTATGTATAGAACAATAAATGTTCTATAATGGGAAAGACAAAACATAATGTGCTGAAGCTTGTATAAGAATATGGCAATACATTGTTTTGTTGATCTGAGATGCTGGTCAATGATCTGGTTGTACAGTTATAGCTGTGTAAGTATGGTTAATTCTGTTATTGTGAGGACAGGAAGATTTGTATCTGTTAAAATGCTAACAAAATGCTTTAAAAAACCCCAAACCAAATCCTAAAACTGATTTTCTGAGTGTGGTTTGATGGCACATCTTAGCCAGTTTAGTTTAGCTAAAAAAGGGGAGTGGTGTTGCTGAGCTCTGGACTCATGCTCTCTGTTCTTTCTGTTGTCAGTGCTATAACTCTACAGAGAATTGACTTAGCCAGCTGAAGGAGAAGCATCACTCAGGATTATGAGATCAAATGTGGAAAAGAGGAGGAAGAGCCAGTTTTAGATGAGCAGTTAGCTGAAACTCCTAAGCTACCTTAGTGATTTATGTGATGGTCTTCTAACGCCCTATCTGAAAAACTTTGATCTTATTGACAAACAGCTCAGGATCCCTAGGGCTGGTTTCTGACAGCTTGACCATTCTCTGGTTTCTTTTCAGATGACTGCAGTACACCTTGCTCATTTATTTTCTGCTCAATCTCTTCTGCCTAAGTGGGGAGGGAGTTCTGGGGTTACTTTTCAGCAGCAAAGCCAGCTTAGGATAGTTTCTAGTGTCTATGAAATTTTTCCTGTGAGATTTTAAATGACCTAACAATTGTGTAAGAGCTGTTCAGTGGTACAACTTCTTTTAATATCTCATTTGTTCAAGTCTTTCAAATAAGCATTAATCATAAAACTACATCAAAACATTTTACTAAGAAAATACTGTGTACCACTGTTTGACAAAGACAAGCCAAAATCATGAACTGTGCTTATTGCTTTTGCCATGGCAGGCATTCATGTGTACTTAACTTAGTAGCAGGAGAACTTAGTAAAGTGTCAAAGGAAAAGCAGAAGAATAGAAAATTCCTCCTCCTTATTCTAGCCTAAGTTTTTAATAACAATTATGCTATGGGTACATTTTGTTCCTCTTGAAAAATTGCTACAGAAAGATAAGGAGATAATACACATGCTTCCTTTTCTGTGTGCTAGTGTTTTCAGAGATATATATGTTATTGCTCATTGCTCTTCAAGCTGTTTTAAATTCCCTCACTTTCCTGTTAATGGTCAGAACTCTTTTCTCTGACCTGCCATGAGTTTAGGAGGTTCACTCTTACACAGCCTGCAAAAGCTGCTGTTGCAGGGTTTCAGGAAGGAAGCAGGATCTGTTTGTCTGCTACCTCAATATTAGGTGCTGTCTGCTGCTCCCCTCTCCTCAGATTTACATCATATCCATTGCTTATGTCATCTCCCATCCCGTAATGTTCCTCCTCCCACCCTGTCTTTCTTCTAACCAGCAACTTGGAGATCTTTCCTCTTTTCTTGCCAGTGGCTTTTTGAGATAATTCTTTAGGTACCCCAGTAGTTTTCCGTATTTTTGCCATCTTATGTTGAGGTTGTGTGTTTCTCCTTCCCTGTACTGAGATCATACATTCTGTACAGCCGTGTGCCCTCTTCTTTCTGCTCCTGCTCTCTGCTTGCATCAAGACTTCTCTTTTTCTCCAGTGCTTTCAAGGTGCTCCATTTGCCCAGGGTTTTGCTCATTTTTTCTATTCTTCTTATCATATGTTGATCCTCCAGTCTCTTGAACCCTTATAAGAAAGGGGCAAAGGGAAGAGCGTTATCCTTATGGGAGGTTCTGATTTCTGCTTCCCTAAAAGTGTCTCTAAAAGCATTTCTGCTCCAAAAGTGCCATTGCCACTATACTTAGGGCACTGTGCCCACTTGGACACAGTCTCCAGCTATGCAGATAGGTTAGAGAAAGAGGATATGTCGGTGGTAGATTTTCTTTTTTCCTCCTGGAAATGAATTTTTGTCTCCCTTAATTAGGTTAACCTGAGTAAAGCTGTGTTCTCCTGGCACAGTTGTATCTATTTTTATACTAGGCTTTGCTAGCAGAACTATTTCTGTGTGAATTTGTGGCTCATTTATTCACACTGTTTGAGGTAGTTGCTGTGACAGCCAAGCTCTCTAGTGAAGGATCAGTCCAGTCATAGCCCTGAGACTGTTTAGATCAAGGCTTTCTAGACTGGTTTAGGTCATGCCTTGACTTTGAGGTTCTAGCAGTTACTGTGGTTGAACTCTCATGTTGTTTCTATAAGCAGATCCACACAGGCTCTCTGAGGCATTAGCCAAATTTTGGAGGGCTAACCACAGCCTTGCATATAGACATTAACTGCATCATAATCAGGTTTCCTTATCTTATCCTTTTGTCCCCTCTTGATTGATGATATTTTCTTGTTTAGATCCCATGTAAAGAGTTCTGGTTTTATACACGAATAGCAAACATGCAGGAACACAAATAAATGTTAGAAGAAAAAATAGGTATTGACTTATGAAAAAGAAAATCATACTCCTTTCTCATCCCAGAATATTTCTAACCATTATCTGGCTTTGTTGATGCACAAAACCAGATGAGATGAACTAAAATTCTGGTTTACTATTAGGCCACTCAGTCATGCCATTACTTTTTTTTCAAGGATTCAAGTAGTTCATTGTTATACACTCAGATGTTATTGTTCTACCCTTAAGTGGTTTCAGGTTTTTGCATACGTTTTGGAATAAAGCTGGAGGCACTGTGACCCAGACTAAGTAGTAGCACGAGTTCACAGCATCTGTGCTGGATTTGTGTTGGAAGGTTCCTTCACTTTTTGCCCATAACTACTTGAGGCACTAGAGTGTGGTCTTTCCAGCTACTCCATTTCACAAACTACCTTCTGCTGTAAGGGGCCACCAGATGCATAACTGCAGAGGGGCAGCTTCTTTGTTCATCCTTACTGTACCATCATCCTACCTCATTCTGTAGGCAGGATAAGTGAGAGGCTTAAAGAAACAGTCATTGTCTAAAGAGCTTTATCAGGCATTAAATATGGTGGTTTGTTGGTTGTTTTGGGGTTTTTTTTCCCCCCCACGTCACCTTGACTGTTCAGGATGATCTTGTCTCACTGATATCACCAATGTCAGGACAAGACCCTGAAATAAATTGGTTCTTCTGGATCAATATCTCTAAATAAATGAGCAGGAAAAGAAATCATTAGCAAGGAAATTACTTTTTTTGTTATACTGTCATGCAGCCTTAAATTTCCACCACTGATATTTAGGATATGAGTGGACATGCATTACATAGTTTGAGAAGAGGAAGTGCTTGAGTTCACAGCCAGTTGTACTGATGCAACTCGGGACAATCCAGGTTTTGGGTCAGGTTCTGAGAGCAGAAAATGCTAAAACTGCATCTTTCTCAGAGATCTGTATTTGAGCTTTAGAGTATATTTTGTTAAATCCCATACACTGGTAGTTTTTACTTACACTGGGAAGGAGAATTATATGAATATTGTAACCCAAAAGAACTATTGTCCAAGGAAATTAAGGAGTGTACCTTGGATTACATCCTTGGTAGCATTATTTGTATGCGAAGTTGATTTTGTTCCCAGTACATGGTGCTCAACTTTTAATGTTGGGGAAAGTTGTATTGTGTAGTAGAAAGCTGTGAGGTCTCAGGTTTTGAAATTATGATAAAGGCGACCTGTATCAGTTGTTAATATGCAAACATCAGCTTCCTGGCTTGCTCCCCACCACGGCTGAAGGCCTGTCTTTTAAAACTGGAAGAAATTTGTATCAGGAAAACAAATCCTACAGGCAAGTCTTATTGATCTGTCTTTAAGACCTGAGGCAATGACAGCCAAAAAAGTTTTCTGTTGTAACTGTACCCCAAAACTTACTTAACAAGGGCTTCTAGTGTCAGCTCTGTGTTCTCTGGTGAGCTGGGTTGGATCTCATTCTTTTGCAGAACAGCTCCATGTCTCTTGCCAGTTCTGTGACCTCCTGGGTTAGCTCGTGAGCCTGATCTACAGTCTATTAACAGGATGCATCTGCTGTGTGCAGTGGGAGAGAGGCCACAGTAGTGTGTTACAGTTGGGGGGCATTTCCAAGGCCTCTCTAAGCCCCTGTTTTACCATAAGGTTTTTCTCTTAGCTGCAGTTGAATGTTATCGCCACCTTCCATCATTTCATTTGACATGTGTGGTCCTGTATTGGGAGATAAGAAACCTAAGAGAATTGTCAGATCAGAAGGTGTGGATTCAAGAATAGAAGGCCAGAACAACAGGTTTGACAAGCTGAGAAAACATTTATTTGACGATTTAATCGATTCCTGACTTTCTAGTGTTCCTTTGGATAGAGAACTGATGTGAGTAATGGTAGAGTTTTAAGTATAGCAATCTATTACAGGACTATCACAGTCCCTTATATTTTTAACACTCCTAAAAAAAATCAAGTTTTACTTGATTTTTTTTTCACCGTTTTCCTTTTCTAGTCTTGATTTGTCTGGTGGATAAGAAGCAGGGGTTGTAGTTTTTGATGCCTGCAATTTTCTGTTCAATACACACCATGAAGCCAAGAGGATTCTGGCTTTTTGTCACAAACCCTGTACGTTCACACACCATCAAAAGTAGCACAAGCTCAAATCTGAAACCCACAAATAGGTTTTTTGATTGAAGTAAGGTGTGCACCTTCCTGGAATATTTTGGATTAGGGATAAGATAATAAGGTTCTCTAAATTTTGGATTAGAGACAAAACAGGAACTCCTTCAGATGTGCACTTTCTGTCAATAGTAGAGATGGGTGTTAACCACTGGAGAATCTTTCTGTGACCTGAGAGGTGTAAAGTTGTTTGCATGTATTGCACCTGTGTCGTGGAATAGAATAAATGCCCATTATGTATTTGCTGCTATTCAGTCTGATTATATTTACCTGTACCTGCAATTAGGTGAGTTAATGTCCCTTGCAAGTTTTGGGTCTCTTTTGACACCACTCTTGAAGCTGTGGAAAAGTAGTGGGGTGGTTTTTTTTAAGTTCTGTAGCTGGACAAAATTACCAGGTCCTCTGTAAAATAAACCATTCAGAGTGGATTCACAATGAATTATTATGCAGATGTTTGTTCTTTCATTTAAAAATAAAGTACACATTGCAGCAAACAGCATCTACCCTAAGTGAGCTTTTCTTCAGATGACATAATCAGTTTTCTATGTCCCTGTCTGTGGGACTATTTTTATATATTCCCATTTATGTATGGAAAAGAAGAAGCAAGACTACCTCTTCACGTAAGCATGAAGTTAAGGAGAAGTTAATTTCTTCCTTTTGGTACAGTATATGATGCCCTTTTGACAAGTTGCTGCACGGTTTTTTGTTTACATTAACTCTTTAAGGGTAAGGTGTTGCTTTCAGTAGGGATTTCCACAAACTTTTCCTGTCACTGTCCTCAAATCCTAGAATAGCCCATTTTGGAACGGACTTTGAAAGTAGTCTCCAACCTTTTGTGATTTCCTTTAATGTTAAACCTCTAATGTCATCTTTTGTCTTGATGCTTACATCCATTTTTATTGGCTCAGATCATGCATGTGTCAAAAAGTCTCTCATCATGATGCAGTTTATCTTCTGGTTTCTTTTGCTCACTTATTGGTCTCGATCAATATCATCCTTTGTCTTAAATTTAATTTTAAATTGTCTTTGCCAGGAACTGTCTGTTTGTGTATATAACACCATGAAAGTTAAAGTAATCATTCACATCAGGGAATTCTAAGTGTCATGAAAATGAAAAGAAGAATGACGGATTTTTTTAATTGATTAAAGAATAAAGATAACTTTATTTTCTGCTCACAGTGAAGAGTGGCAAGTTTCTTATGTCTTCTGTGTAAGGCTGTATGTGTCCTTTAAAGAGCAGCCTGCTAAATGGGGTGTTTATGTGCTTATTAATCTGTAAAAATATGTCCTCTAAAGTAAGTACTGGTAGGTTTGCACAAAAAGATTGGAAGCAGAATAATTAATGTTGGTCTTATTTCATTGTGTTGAACTGTGTACTTTTTTTTTTTAATTAAGGCTGTTCTTTTTAGATACAAAGCTGTTCTAGTATTTTAGTCCAATTAAGGAGAACATGGGATATTTTGTACTAAACTACTCAAACCATGAATTAGCACCATTCTTTATTTTAGTAACTACATCCTAGGTTTCACTCCAGAGACTTAGTTAGTTTATCCCTGGAACCTTTTGGGATGAAGAATTGATAACATTGCTCAAACACCTTAAATTGTCTCTTTCAGTCTTTGTTATGTGCTGGTCAGAAACTCCAATCAAAGCTTGTGTGGAGAATAGTGGCAGGTGCTTTCTCAGAAGCTAAGATCTTCTGATCCAGGCCACATTCAGGGCCTCTCTCTTAGCTGCTTCAGTGGAGTGAGCAGTACAGGTCATACATTCCTGTAAATTCATCAGTGCTTTGTGTAGCTGTTCTGACACTGACAGCGTGGAAAAATGTGCAAACTAGGTGTGTTTGCCAGATGTTGAGAGGAGAAATATATCCAGATATATCATAAGAGAGATGCAGCAATTTCAGTTCTGAGACATGCAAGTATGAGGATTGGGAGAACATGTTTATACTTTTCAAAGCTAATAGTTTGTTAATTTTTAGCTCATTTCTATTGGTTGTTTTTTAGAACTGTGCATTTCTCTGTGATTTATTTCTGTTAACTTATTTTTTTTAATCTTCTTTATTTTAATGTGTGTCTGTTTGCCTATAAAGGGATATTACTCTATGAGCCCTTGTGATGACGGATATGTAAGTGTCTATCTTTATTTCCTTTCACATTGCCTGCTCAGTCTGTCACAGTCTGTATTTCTCTATTTCACAACGTGCAGCAATTTTCCCTGCATTTTAGCTTGTCATGACATTAATTGTGTGGTTTATGAAGAGCCAGAAAATGTGCAGGGCTTGGAAATTCTGCATGGGGAATGGAATAGATGTTCTGGGTAACCTTATGGCTTCATTGTGCACATAACCCAGCATGTCAACATAAGAGCAGCTTTGTCCACAACTTTTACATGAAACACAGCTTATTATAGCATGCAGAAAGTAATTGTTTCTTCCATGGGATCATCTGTATGTAGTATACATTCTCTCTGAAGTGTGCCAAGACCAGCTGACCCCAAAACACCTTTGACAAAGCAAATAAATATTGCTCAAGGTAATTGAGCAAGTTGAGTTGTGATTTTCAGAGGAGTATTGTATTCTACATGTTTGTGTTTTTCATTCCTGAAGACAGACTTCCTTTTGGTAGTAAAGATTATGAAATTCTTTCACACAGTTAAAATGATCCTGTTTCACTGAAAACACAAAATTATATTCTCTGTACTGCCTGTGACTTCTGTACCCCAGATGGAAGTTTGTATTCTGGCAATACTACAAGTACACCATAAGTATCTAATTTTGCCCATAGTCAGTGCATTCTTTGTGAAGAAAGGAAATGAGTCTACTTCTAAGTAACTCAGTATGTAATCAATTCATAAAAGTGATTGACACCAGTTCTGAAAAATGACAGTCAATTTAAAATAATACATATTTATATTTTTATCACTTTGTTAAAGTAAAACAAAATTTTGCCTTTCAAGAAAAGCTGCCTAAATTTCAAACATATATATGACCTGACATTAAAGTAAACCCTTGTGAGCATTCAACTTTCCACTTAAAACAACATTTTATTTTGAGAAATAGTAATAGAAATACTGAATGCAATGGACTATTCCTTACATACTTATTTTTATCTTGATTTAGAGAAGACTACCCACATCAACCTATGGTGAAAGATCATCTGTATCAATCAACCTGTTCCCATTGGTGACATGAATGTTCATAATAGGCACTTTTTACTTGATGTTAAGCATTTTGTTCCTTCATGTCTCTGTTTTGACATTGAGAAAGGTTGATGACAGATGAGCAATTATGAATCAAATTATTTTTGGTAAAGAAAAGATTTTTCTTTACACAGATTAGTATAAAGCATTAGTTATATTTAACTTTATACAGTGTAGAATGTAATACCACATTTACTGCGCAGAGTTGTTTATAAAATTTTTGTAAAGCTGATTCTGATTCTGAGGTATTTCTTGACTACATGGGTAACTTTCAGTTCCCCTCACTGTTTATGTATATTATTTTATACTTCTTTCTGACATTCATGTTGTCATTACATTATCACACAGTATTACTGTGTGACTTTTTAGTATACACATCAGATGTCTTAGAGAACCTGTTTTATATGGCAAGTGGGAAGTTTTCATAACAGCATATCTCTAGTATAAGTAGGAAAAAAATAATTAAAAACATTTGTAGATCTTCTTATGAAATAATACTTTGCATAGCCCCAGTAGACCTGCCAGGTTACACAAGCTCAGGGTCTAATCCCTCACAGGCTGTGTGGAGCAGTCTTCTTGTTATTAGTTTGTAACAAATGAACTCAACATAGATTAGTGAGTTCTAATGATTCATAGAAATCTGCTCGAATTTTGGTTTTACTCTTCACGTATTCATCACATATCTTTGATTATTAATTCTGAATCTGCATTGAATTTTCACTGAATTCTTACAGCACGTTTTCAGAGTGGGAACTGAGGACAAAATCTGGCTTTCAGCTTTGCCTTCAGCATATTATGAATATATACATCAAACAGCAAAGGGGATATGGCTTGAATATAGGGCTGCAGTATTTGATAAAATCAGTTGTGGTTTTGGCTTGCACATGAAGTGCATCTGCTTTCTTTTATAAGTACTGATTTACTTTTTTCCCTTTGAACTTCTTAGTTTATTCCATGCTGTTCGTATTCATGCATGTCTTTGTTCAAAAATAAAGGGATGCCATCTGTGGCTAATGTGCATCGTGACAGAATTATTTGACTTAATGTGGCACCTGGTTTGGCTTTGGCAAGAACCAACACAAACATAAGTCATACACTATGATCCTACCAGAAAGAGCTATGCTTGGGCTGGTTTTCCCCTGTGTTTCTTTTTCTTTCCTTAAGACGCTGAGAGTCTGCATGTCTTTCAGTTATGACAAATGATCCTCTCTCAAGATAGGTTTTGCATGAAATGTATTTTTTTCAAGATGAAGTCTATGAGTGTTGGGACATAGGAATATGTTTGCCTGTCTTTCACTGGCAATCTAAGGTATACTGTTACTCAAAGGGTTAAAATTATGGCTAACTTGTTCCAGGAAAGACTGGGGGAAGGACTTGGGAGAAAATGCTGAGTAAGTCAATTTTGTAATCTAGAAAAAATGAGTAGAAGAAGAGCTACTGAATAATTTCTATTTATGGTGATTGTGCCATAAAGATTCACTTGTTTAATAGCAAAATAATCTTTTTATCTTATTTTTTTTATCTCTTACACTTTTCCATTCATTGGCAGATTTCAAAACCCAGCTTGTTCAAGAGATTGATGCCTGTATCTTCTTTTTAGATGAGAAAAATTGAGGCCCAGAGGCGTGTTTGGATTCTGTTTGCAGTTGGTGGCTGAATCAGAAGTAGAGGGGTATCTCCTGTGCCGGTGCCTTACTCAGCATGCCACAGATACAGATTAGCTTACTTATGACTAATTGGAATAATGCAGATGAAAGGAAGAAAGGAAACTTCTGCCTGTAACATAGTTGCATTTTTTCTGCCTATCAGTGGTGCTGACCGTAATCAGGATAGTGCAGTGCAGTGAAGAGAAACTAGGCCCTCAAAACTTTCTTCATTCCTGTTTAGCCTTGATCATTGAACCTAATGTAATATGAACTTTATCCTTACTGCTTTCCCAGAAACACCAAAAGCCTGAAAGAACTTCCTCCTGTGCAGGTTCTAGACTGATAAACTGAGTCTGAGCAGCAAAGTGACCAGAAGTCTTTCCAGCTCAGTGATTCTGCCCTCAGAGCCTCAGTGCAGGGCCTGCCTCACTCTCTGGTCCTTCCTTGTGGGAAGAGTACAGAAGGAAACCATACTAAATACCTTGCTGTGCTTCATCTGCTGGCTTAAAAAGTAATCTGGGAATTAATAGGACCTTGTCCTATTTGATCTGAATGTTTTTCCACTTGAACTTTCTGTAGTTTGAAATTTTATAAAAGCTTGCAAAGTCCTACACTACCAAAAAGTTTTATTTGTGTAGAAGGGTGATATGTCTATCTTAACCAGTTATCCTCTGGTTAGATTTTGGTTGGAGCACATGTTTTTCTTTCTAAAACAGCAAAGAGGTGCATAAAAAGACTTTGTTGAGAAGCAGAGACTCTTTATATACATCTATATAGCCCTAATGCCCTGCTCTGTTTCTTTTCACACTGCTATTCTCTATTTGACCTTCCATCTCCAAGGGCTCTGTAATTTTTTTTGCATTCAAGTGCTATAGTCACTTTGTTCCATTTCCTCTAACGGAGAAAGGAGAAAGGTGCTGACAGAGACAAGGAAAGTGATTTGTGATTTCATTACACATGCAGCTACAAGGTTTTATGTTTTTACTGGGAAAACAGTTTTGTTTGAACAAAATTAACTCTTTATACTTCTAAAAAATGCTAAGGAAAATGAACAAGGGCAAAACAGTCTAGGGGCAGATATCATGCTTAGAAAGACTTTTGTATTATATAAGATAAACTATGATGTGAGAACTGCTGGTCCAGACAGGTTACTTCTGAAGTGTATGAAATTTTAATTGTCTTTTGTGTACAAGTCATTCATTGACATAATATAAAATGCCTTCCAATGTGCATATAAGCTGATTTCACATCTAAGAGAACAGTTCCTTGTATTACAAGGATACCCATGAGGTTATGTTTTCAAGAATATGTCAGTTGGCGTAATTCAATATTCTCTGTGGTATTTTATGCTTTTTGTCTCCTAAATCCCACAGTTTTGAATCTGACAATAGACATTGATTATATAGTTCCTATTGAAAGAGGCTCAGTTAGGAGAGAAGACCAGTTTTACAGGCATAAGTGGTAATGAGAGATTTTTAGCAGAGAGATCAGCACAAAGAGATGACATTGAATATTCTGCAAATACAGCATGTAGTTGACATCAGAATGCATGACATGAAGCACTCTTATGCCAGAATTGCTGCATCTTTGCTTACCTACAATTAAGTCTAGTAAAAAATATTTACTGAGGCAGACAGCTTTCATGTGGAACTTTTATATGGTGTTGATGCTCTTTATTGCACAGTGGTGCCTGTACAGGTACTGTGTCACCCTGCATCAGAGAAGAAATATCCAAGATTTAATCATAAGATACTAAGCAGAACCACTAAGAAATGGCACGCTAGTTCATATTGGTTTTATCTATACCAAAATACATGAAACAAAGAATTACAATAAATTTATATACAGGAATGCAGGCTGGGTCTCCAATGAAATATTACTGCAATTTTAAACGTACGAAAATAGATGAAGTCAATGAATGTGCTTAGAAAGTTCTTCATCTTCCTCAGTGGGCTTCCGATAGTATTTTCTATTCATTTTTTATTATTATTTTTTTAAAATGCTTCAAGCATAGATAATTTGTGGAATATGTGGGTGAAGATAATATGGTCAGATCACAACAAATGAGATTTTTACCTGTGAAACACTTTAAGGGAAAAGAAAGATAAACGCTGAAGTGCTCTTTCTTTAACTGTTTCTGGTTTACAGCACAGGTTTTTATAGGAAAAGAACTGCAGAACCTCAGTGAAAGAATTCACTTTGGACCTCACTAGAAACATTATGTGAAATTTGGATTTATATGCTGTAATTTCCTTTTTTGTTTCTTTTTGTGATCCAGGCTTCCACATTGTTAAGAGCATCTTTAGCCTCCATGTAAGTATTTGTTGCTGAGCTTCATTTCTGTCTGTAGAGAAGAAGAGGGGTTTGTAAACTGAAGTACACTCCCAGTTGTCTGCAAATGGATCTCACTGCCCCTCTGTGCTTCCTCTGACTCAGTGGCCATTAATGCAAATATTGTGTGATCTGTGTTCTTCTGCTGAGCAGCTTCAGTAATGTTCGAACTTCAGCAGAATGTTGTTAATCCATTCCACACCTGTAAGGTTGTTGCTGTATTTTTAGTGTTTTCACATATTTCAGTCCTGTTGTTATAATTGGTTTGATTCTCACAAACCCAGAAAAAGGGGAAATTAGCAAAATGGATTTTTGGATGCCTTTAATTTTTTTGTGTCTGACTTAATAAATTTTAGCTTAAAATATTGAATAGAGATCATATATTCAAGGTGAAGTTTTATTAAATTTTTGAGACATTGTTTTTATCCTGTTGTTTACAAGATATTGGGGCAATTATACATAGAATATAAAATTGGTTTTGAAAAGTGGTAGGATGGGAAGATATTAAAATATTTTAGTGGATTATATTTAAATATTAGGATTAAAACATTGACTGTAAGCAGTTTTCTTAAGGGAAACTTATATTCCAGTGTTAAATTTCAAAACAGCAAGATAGTATTGATGCATAGAAAGTGGTCCTGTATTAAGTCTCATGTAAGCTGGAGCATACTCCAGCCTGTAGCAATCCATTCAGTCCACACCACCTTTGCCTTGGAGAAGACTTTTCTGTGTGCATGAGGGTTTGGAGGTGGAGGTGGAGCTGCAGCATTTTACTGCATCTGTTTCTAACTGTGTCAAGAGCCACGAGCTGTTGTCCTCATGCCCTTGTGGTCCAGTAGGGGAGGGGAAAAAAGGATATTACTGTACTGTTTTGTGCCAGTAAAAATCTCAGATCATCAACTGGCTGGTTGCCAGTTACTGTCTGCAAGTTATGGTGCTAAATGAGCTGCATGCATAATTAAGAAATAAACCCAAATTTAACAAGTCTGCTCTAACACTATAATTGTAATAAAAGTGTGAAAATGTGGAAGTTCTTTTCTTGAAGCAGACTTCCTGTTTTGGCTCTTCTCACCTCTGTAACATCAGCTGCACTGAACTAGGAGAGAGAATTTTGATGAATGTCTTTTCCATTTGCATTTAGGAAGGTACAGGATGTGCCATTGTTGCCCTCTTTGGATTATGAGAAGCTGAAGAAAGATCTGATTACAGGAAGTGATCGTCTCAAGGCCCTCTTGCTGCAGGCTCTGCGCTGGGTAAGGACAGGGCCTCTGGAAGCATCCAGAACTAAGATCCATTTTGCCAACAAGATGGTCATTCTGGTGATGAGTTCAGCATCACAGGCCACTTCCCTGTTGGTGAAGTTTGCAAAGGCTGTTGAGGTGATGAAGGTAGCCAAGACAGGAGGTGTCTATCTGTGATCTAGCAGTGTCCTTCTCATCTGAGGAGAGACTGATTCCTTACATGAGGAATTCACAGATTTCTGAGATACTCAGTGGAAATAATTTCTGATGTGCTTTAAAATAAATTGTTGTTTTAGGCAGTTCCTTTTTCTATATATTGTTTTGGTTTCTATTTATATAAATACTGCTGTAGCCAAGACATACCTGACTCTAATCACCAGTTTTCCTTTATAATCAAGGTACCTACCTTTCCATTGATTTGGGTCATGTAATGACATTTCAGAAAAATTACAGGTGGCCACAGGAAGTTGCATTTTCCTGCTGAAAAGGAAGCTGATGTGTTCCAAGTGAAAGTCATGAAAGATGATAATAGTGGAATTCTGATCAATGTCAGTTTTCACATAAAATACAATCTATTTGTTCTGACCAGAGGTACTTCTAGCCCAGTGCTCTGTATCAGATATTTAATTAGAGGGGCTTTTTTAACTTTATGGGAAGTAATTCCATATCCTTCCTGTATGGACAATGATGACAGCTCCCAAGTAACAGTTTTGTAATGGATCACAGACCTGAGGTGAGGTCAGTTCATTTCCTCTCTTTCCCTTAGGTCTCTGAGGTTGAATTGCTGCTCCCTGTGAAAGAGGTTTCTCAGCTACAGAGTATCAGCACCTTTAATATCTCCAGGGTCATCAATCCATAGTTTTGACTTTTTGTGGGTTTTTTTACTTGTTTATTTATCTTGTTATTTATTTTAGCGCTTGACAACATCATATCCTGGAGAACAGAGAGACACTATCATGCAAGCCTACATCAGTAATGACCTCCTAGATTGCCACAGCAACTGTCAGGTCAGTTGAAACTGAGAGTTGTCACTTGTCCAAGTTCTATGTGATACTGCTCATTTGTGTCTATGATTTGCAGATCATAAAATTCTATTGCTCTCTGGAAGAGGAGAAAAAAAAAAGGTAGTAGTGCCAAAATCAGGTGATACATTTAGCTTCTGTATCCTGGTCTTTAAATGTGATGGCAAAGCTTTGCATTGCAAGAGCTCTTAGCTTAGACACAGTTCTTGTAGACAAATGGAAGTTTATCAGCTCTCTGTGCTTCTCTGTGAGTTGAACCGAAGCCTGAGGCCCTTAGCCTGAGGCCCTTTAGGTCTTGCTTATCAGATCCTGTGTCTCTTTTTGAGTGATTGTGTATTGTTAAATAATAACACTCAATTCATTTCATTGATCTAAGATAAGAACTAAATTAGGATTTCATTCCCAGTGCTGCTATGGAATGTGTCACTGTGCACCTGTAACAGCTTGGTCAACCTGTTTCTGTGAATCTGAGGTGGATTGGAGCCATTCATTAGAAAGGGGAATTGCTGGTGTGTTGATTTTGAAAAGTTGTTTCAGTCACTGATAACCCAGTACTGTTGCTAAGGAAAGCAAAACTTTTTTCATAGGTTGTAGTGACTTGTGCATAATTGAGTTCCCCAGGGGTTCAAGGAACTGAGCCTACTTGGTTTATTGTGGCTTCATTGTCTTTGGAACAGTCAGTCACTTGTATCACTAGGAAATGTAAAGAATTATTAAATCCACCATCAGTTCTTAGTCCCTCTAAATTTCTGGAAGAGGGAAGTTATATGTAAAGCCTGAAATAATACAGATTAGAAATAATTGCAGTGTGGTGGTGTTGGTTACTGAGCTGCTTCCCATGCTCTTCATTGTCAAAGAAAAACATTCAGGTAATATTAACTGCACTTAAGTTCATCAGCAAAACTTAAGTTGCTTTTTTTGGTCACAGACTGAATATTAATTTTAGGTACCAGCTTTAACTGGACTGTGTTGGCTCATTATAACTTCCACTCTATACCTTACAGTTTAATGGTGTTTTAACAGACTCAGCTGAGAAGCTGTAATTTACCTATTTGTTCATTTTCCTTCTCTCCTTCACCCCCTTGCCAATAAAAAAATAAACTGTGCCTCATATTGACAACTCGATATGCATTCTAAGGATTGTTAGTTTTTTTATGTGTAAGTTTAGTGAAGCTTTTAAAACATTATAGAAGACTAACTTTTGTGTTTTCCTTCTTTGTGGTTTATTAACATTTGCTTTGTTTTTCAGAGAAGTGTCCTCCAATTATTATATTCTAAGAGTGAGGTAGTCAGACAGTATATGGCAAGGCTCATCAATGCTTTTGCTTCACTGACAGAAGGTAAAAGATTCACTGCAGAAAATAAGATAGCATTTTCATATAATGCTGTCTTATTGGTACTTTACAAGTGCATGTCAGTGCATGAGAAGATTTAGAGCCTTATTTTGCACCCTTTTTCTTGGGATTCACTATCTTTTGTTACATGCATTCAAAACATCTTTGCAGTATCTGGAAGGTTTTCATTTTGACACTGTGTATTCAGTATTTCTGGCTTGTTTTGGTGGTTTGTTATCCATGTGGGAGCTTACTCAGATGCTGTCTTTAATATAGTCTTCAGTCTCTCCACGAGGGTGAAAGAGAAAAATCCCCATTAATTAGGGGTCCTGTGGGCAGACCTACTATCAGGCTGTGCAATATTAACTACTGTGGCTCCTGCATTTTCCTTGTCCTCACCTGAATAAACCTTTGTGCATCACTGCTAGCAATCCAGATGCATATATATCCAGCTTTGTATCTCTGCCTGTCCCAAATAAGCTCTTGGTTTGTTGCTATTTTTGGAGCTAAGTATTGCTAAGCGCTGAAATCTCATTTTAAGTCAGTAGCAGGAGGGCACCTGACTTTCCCAAGCTCCTGGGACATTTCTGTTCTTTGCCTTGACTGTACAAAACTGATAGATCAAAAAGCATATACTCAGAGTGGATTCTCTGTGGTACTGATTTGGCAAGTGTGGACCTGTAACACCCCAGGTGTCTGGATTGAAAGCAACTGGTCTGCTACACAACTTTGTGCAGGTTTGTTTGGATCTTGGCACAAGATTGTGGTTTGTCAAGAGGAAGCTGAGGTCAATCCTGCTTACTTTTCCAAAGAGCAGGAGCTTGTCTGTCCTAGCTGCTATCTCAGCATCTGTTCTTTCATCGCCTTTTGCACCAGGTCGTGCCTACCTTTCTCAGAACCCAACATTGCTGCAAATGCTGGAGGACAGACTGAAAGCTGAAGACAAGGATTCCCTTACATGGGAGAATGTTCTGGGTGCTCTGCAGAAATTCAGCCTCAGGTGATGAAAGCACAGCGTGGGGTGGTGACAGCAGGAGAGGAAATGCAGGCTAGTTAGGCTCTGTTCAGGGAGGAAAGAAGAGCACTTGATTTTCCCGTAACAATCATCAGAACCCCTGATGGCTGATGAAAGCAATGTCACTTATTATGGAGAACTCAGTTTTGCTGACTGAATTAACCTGACTTCCTACCAGCTGTCAAGGCTCAAGTAAATGTACATCTCCTACCACAGCCTTGTGTGTTTTGTATGTGTTCCTTAACTGAAGAAAGTGAGAATCTTAATGTAGAATGCTCTGATGATCCTACATGGAAAAAAAAGAGTTGTGTTATACTCCAAAGCATAAGGTTTTCATTATCCTTTCTGCAAACATTTTTCAGGGATTTCATCTTTATCCTGTTGACCCTCTTTCCTGGAGCTGTCAATGCATGGGCTGTGTTTTTTCTTACTTTTGCGTTAGCAGTCTGACTCAAGTGCCCACCACAAAATAAATATGCAAAAGCAGTAAAGGGTATGCTCTATTTATCAAATAAATACAAGCTCAGGAACACTGTTTTCACAGCAGTTAGGAGGAATACTGAAAATGTGGATGTTTTTTATTTTCTAGAAAGTAACAATCTTATAGCAGGTTAATTCCAAATACTTGACATAAGGGAAACTTTTTTATTATGTGGTGAGATGTCCCTACTTTGCTTAGTCCATGCCATAGACCTGTTGCAACATCCAGCACTAAAAAACATATGAGCTTTCAGGACCAAAGCCAGGAAAGCACCTGTTTTGATCTTTGCAATTTAAATATAATGCCTCTTGGAAAAAATGTTATTAAAAATGCTGTTCTTTAGTAAGACTTATCTACCCGTACATATTTCATTTTTTTTTTGGTATTGTAAAGTGTAGAATTTCTATTGTAGGTCACAGTTGGCCACCTGGCACTTCATTCAGCATAGTCTTTGAAGGCAACTACAAATAGAGCTAAAGAACATGAGATTTAAGAATCTCTAGAGAAAAGTGTAAATAGATTAAAGCAAAAAAATCAAATTTGTCACATTGACAGTACAAAAGTGCTACAGTGCTATGGCTACCTGTGACAGAAGTAATTAATTTGTTTTATGGATCTGTTGTGTGTAGCTTTTTAAACCAATTTTAAAAAACAATTGAAAATGCCATTTTGGCTGGAGTAAGAAGCCCTAGAAAACAATGAAGAAATTTACCTCAGCAGTCCACAGGTTTAAAAATAACAAAATAAAATGAAAGACAAAATCCCCTGAATCTATCCAACAATGTTTTAGTCCTCTAACTGTATGGGAATCTGCATCTTCAATTTATTCAGGCTTTGTTAATTACTTAGTTTAGTGATTCTGCCAAAATGGGTAGTTTAGGGATTTATCTTTTTTTTTTTTTTACAGACTAATGTGCTTGTACTGGCTATAAATGTATATGAAAGCTGTTTATGTTGTGATCTGACATTTGTGATTTGTGATCTAATTTTGTTTTTTAATCCTAGGCGTACACTGCAGTCAGCAATGATCAAAGATGGGCTCATTTTCTGGCTGGTTGATGTTCTAATAGACCCAGATTGTCTGTCTGATTACAACCTGGAGTACTGTGCTGCCTTGCTCATGAATCTTTGTCTGCGGAGTGCAGGTGTCTTACATTTTGAATGACAACCTTATTCATATATAGGTGTATATATAGATAGGGAAGATTGTGAATCTCTTTTTCCTGTTTTATCAGGATTCTTTCAAGTGACTGCAATCAGCAGCAGGGACCACAACCAGAGATGTTTAGTGTTATAACCAATGCTTTTAAGCACATCTCTTTTCCCTAGGATTCCAATTGTGGGAGATTAGCTTCACTGAATTTTAAAGAATTAAGCAAATAAGCAATGGCACCCTATGAGATTTGATTCTTTTTCATATTAGTATGTGAAGGCTGCCGTTACTACATTCCAGGTCCACTTTTCAAAGGACACTTTGCAAACTTTATGTAAGAGGTTTCTTTGTAAACAGAAAGAACTGGGTTGAGGAGTAATGGTGAGGAGTTTAACCTTCACCTTGCCTTCCCTTCAACAGTGCAATAAGATCCTGTCTGTGCCCAAGAGACTTAAAAAGAGTTTAAATTAAATTTGCTTCTTTTTAAACTGAAAGTAAGGTAAGGGTGAAAAATTGTCTGCTTCTTGTAAGCAAAAAAATGCCTTTGTTAATTTTTTTAATCCCCTTTGTGTTGCATAAACAACACAAAAACTACAACTGCATAAATCCAGAGTAACTTCACTGATTTCAACTCAGTTATGCTGAGCTGCATTTGTCAGGGACAAGAAATAGTATTGCTCTGTGCAAACTATATTTAATACTGATTCTAAAAAGTAAGCAAGAAACCTGCTCTAATCTGTTCTATTTTTCAAGCATATTTATATGTTCTGTCTTTGCAGGGAAGAAAATATGTGCAAGTATCCCAAATCACATGCTCAGAGTTCTTTCAAGTCTTCTTGACCATGAGAATCCTAAGGTATTTGTACAGCAAACTTTGTGTTAATGAAAAGGTAGAAAGAAAAATTAAAGAAGGAAAAAATGTAAAAAATAAATTGGTTTTGTTTCCTTTATAAGTTGCATGAAGTTTGAAGTTGCATGAATTTTTCCTGAAATTCACAAATGCGTAGATTTTATTTTGTTGAGCAGTTTTTCTAAACAGAAGCATGTCTTGCTTTAACGCATGTTGGCAGCTAAGAATGAAAGATTTTGGATTCAGTTGCCATGCATTCCATCTGCTTGATTGCAGTTTCTGATGCTGCTTAAATGTCGTGCACCAAATCACCTCAAGCTTAACTTGTTCATGAGATTTACAATGTGTGGTGCACACCCATTGCACGAAACATGAGGTGCAGGGAGCACATTTTCTGTAATTTTAAGGAATGCTATAAGGAAATAGTAGACTTGTGACATTCAAGCCCTGATATCTTTTTATCTTCCCCTTTACTTGACCTGTCAACTGTTACTTTAACCTTTTGTGTTCCCTTTCTTTTCTATCTCAGGGCACACTTGCATCTTATCACCTCAGAGGAAAATGCTAAAAATTATTAGTTACTTCTACCTGATACTTGTTGGCACATCACTCTGATAACTGCTGCCTGATACATAAAGCATTGCTTCAGCTGTCCCTGCAGAGGGGCATTTCTTTAACCATGGAGTAAAATTTAAGGCAGAAAGAAATGCAGACAAATATTATACAAAGCTGAATTCGTGGAGGCAGAATTTTTACCAGGATATTCTAGAATAATTCCATTATGATTTTGCAAGGAGTTTGGAGACTTCTAATAAAAATGAAATATAAATTCTGGTGTCTTATTTTTATATGCAATGACTGTATCATAAAGGGGTTTTGTATATAATTTAAACTGAAAATAGAGAATACACTTCAACAAAGTGTTTTGTCCATGTGTTATGAATTTGTTAGAAGATGTAGATCAGTTCTTCACTGGCATTGTTTTGATTAATTTTGACATACCTTTATTGGATTCCTTCACTGCCCTTGTTTTGTGAATGATGAAAGTTTAAGACAATATAAAATAAAATACCAACCCCTAGACTGAAATGCTTAGAAAATGCTACCATGTTGTTGAAGTCTGTGCTTTAAAATTATTTTGAAGTTTCTCTCATAGGGTGCATTCTTACAATGTACTTTGCACTTACTTTGGCAGAAGTTTTACTGTCGAAGTCAAAACTAGAATACAGTGCTCTTGGGTGTGAGGAGAGATTCCTGAGAAGCTATGTAATCCTTGTGTAAATCCCAGTCCCTTACCTTCCCTGGCTTCCCCTGCTCCCAGGTCTGCTCATTGTTCACGGTTCCAAAGGTACAGGCAGAAGATGACTGAAAATCTCTGTGCTTCAAAAGTAACTGGCTATTGGAGAGGGTAATATAAGTGCTGGTAAAACTAGTTTGACAGATCTGGTGGCTTACACTAGCCATAATTCAGAGCTTTTGTGCTGGCAAGTATTTTGCCTCTCCTGAGAAGACAGTAAGAGGCAGCAGAGTGAGAGGATGTTTGAAGCTGCTTTGGCTTTATCATCCTGCCTAAGGCTACAATGCTTGAAGCCCATCTTGAGTTCATGTTGGCAGGGTCTTTTCCCTGTTCTTTGTCCTGTTTTTTCTACTGTTATTAGTGTTTGTCAGAAACTAACCTTCTTTTTCTGCTTTTCTCTCTTTCTTTTCCTTTTTTTTTTTTTCCTTATGTCTAGGTCAGTTTGCAAAAATACATTATAAGAAGCAGAGAGGCTGTTTGGGAAATTGGCATGCAGCACACTGATTTGGATCAATCGTATCACAGTATATTTTCATCCTAAAAGTTCTCTGCTTCCCATGTGGGAATTTTTACAAGTCCAGTCTAGCTTAAATTCGTTGAACTATAGTTATTCTGCACTTTCATTCTTGTATTTGTTGATAGTCAACTGAGATGAATGTAGGAGTTTTTCTTCATGGTATGATTATCTCTGCTTCTTAGGTCCAGTCATATGTGAATGGAGCACTGTACAGTATTCTGGCCATCCCTTCTGTCCGAGAAGAAGCCAAAGAAATGGTAAGAAGTGCTGCTTTGCATAGCATGATAATCAACACCTCTGCCAGAGATGGCCAGACAGGGACCTGCTGAGCAGGGTACAGCAGGGCTGTGAGGTGGGAGCCAGGGCATTTTCAGAAGGGACCCCACAAGAAGAGGCTCTTCCCCTTTGATCCTAAGGGAAATATGAATGTAGGTCTCAAACACTTGTGCCATATTTTCAGGTCTTTTTCCCAGGAGTGGAGTCCCAGTAGTGTGAAGCATTCTGTCTGAATTATAAATTAAAGGTGTTATTTTAGGACTGTGTGTCCTTCTAGCATTTTGTAGACTCCTTGTGGCCCAGGAGATGCTTTCATCTCACCTGCTGCTTCTTCCCCTTATGTAGCTCCATCTGCACCACTAGTAGCCACTAAAAAGGACTCTAAACTCTGGTATAGACATGGTTATTTGGGGAAGACAGAAGGAGGAAGGTTTCAGAACTAGGAACTGATTTCCTGTGAAAGTCTAATGGTAACAACTCTGTTTCTACTTCTGTGTTTGAGGAAGCTGCTCCTGGGATAGCAGCATATCTTTTTAAGATATATAAAAACTAACCCAGAGACTTAGGGAGACATATTTGTTGTCAGATACTCTGCCACACAGAGCACAGAGGATTGAAAGTGATCTTAAAAGCTTAAAGACACAACATCAAGGCTATAAGGAGCCATAAAGAGAGAGACCAGGTTTAAAGTCAAAGCTGGTTCTGCTTTTTGCTTTCCTTCTCTGAACCTTGCACTGTTGTCTCTGTGGATGCAAATTTTATCCTGTTTTGATGACTATTGTGTACTGAATTAAGAAGGCAAAAGCAACATATCATAAAAATTTGCTGTTCATCATGGATGTGTCTCTGTTTAATCCCTGAAGCAATCTAGACACTGTAATTCTTTTGTCTATGCAACACTTGGAACTGGACACTGTGGTTTGCTTCACACTGCCTCTGTTTTTCCTGACAAAAACAAAAAGAGATGTTTTAGCTAACAGATCTCTGTCACTGTAGTCACAGGAAATACTGATCTACCAATGTTTTCTGCTACATCCAGGGAATGGAAGAAATTCTGCGCTGCTTTATCAAGGAAAGAAATGAAGAGATGGTTCGACAGATTGAATTTGTAATCAAGCAACTCAATTCAGGTCAGAATGCATGCAGCTATCAGAGCTTTAAATCTTTCACAAAAGCCATAAAAAAGCTCATGTTTTTACTTGGCATTAGAAGCCTCAAAGAATAACAATAGTGTGATGGTCTGAAAGAGAGTGAATAGTGAATGTCAGAATTTGAAAGTCAGCTATTTTAAAAATTTCTTTATGTTGTAGTAATAAGGAATAAATAAAAGGCTGAATAAGACACAATTCCAAAGTTTTGGGACCGTAAATAAAATTACCTTGGCTGTTTTCTTTCATGTCAGTGGTCTGATGTTAATGAGACTGCTGCCAACTGCAAAAAATGCAATTACAAAAAATTTGTAAAACTGGATTTAGGGACTAGGTCTGTCTGTGGTCATCTCTTGCTCTATTGAGGTGTAGCTTTATGTGAAATGGCTTATCCTGAATAGAGAGCAGTCACCATCCTTTTGGGAGAGTATGTTGATGGGTCATAGGAATTGTAGATGCTTTTGATACAGACTGAGAAGGTGGAATATTCCATTTTCTGTTTCCTATGACTGGAAGGAAGACTGAAGAAGGAGAAAGCAAATAGTGAAAAGAAGATTAATTCTGGTTTCATCTCTCTGTTCAGTAAACACAGAACAAGTTGAACTGCTCTCTTTGGCTTATGGAAAGAAAACACACCCTGTCTTAGTTCTAGCTTTTAAAAGAACAAATGAAGTATTTAAACACTGTATTGCCACTCTATGATATTTATTCTTCAAGGTTATAGAACCATTCTTCTTCTACCTGAAAATGGCATTATTAAGAGCTTTTGTCTGAGTCATTGATGAGTACAAGTAGTGTTTTCAGATTTCCAGCATAAGCCTGGCTGCTTTTTTCCTGAGGAAATAATTTTGTTCAAATGTTAAAATAAGTATTCTGCATGAGTACCAATTTTTTCTGTACAAAAACAGTGTAATATTAAAGTATTTGTGGGGAGAAATAGTCTCATTAAAAAATCTTTGAAAAATAGACAAACTTGCAAGTGCACACACTTTCATTTCAAGTCTTGTCAGTAAATACAGTGAGACATCACCATGGATTTTGTGAGAAAGTAACTATTCCAGAGTTTCTATTTCTGTCATATTCTAAAATATCAATTGATTTCAGTGATTTCTGGAATGCTTATAGGATCAAATTAGTCCAATAGTTGTCCTGAAAAGGACATGTCTGTTTGTGAAGCAGGTTAAATCTTGGTCCTGTAAAAACGAGGTAATAGTGAGATTCTGTTGAGCTGTACATGTGCAATTTAACTCACACCCTCTTGTTTTGCTTCTTTCTAGAAGAGCCATTCAATGATAATATTGTTTCTGATGATGATGACGACAAAGAGGAATATGAGGAAGTAAGTAAAGGCTTTCTGACACATTTTAGAAAAATCCTTAACCTCCTAGGAAGAAAATATTTGTGTCAATAAACTGGACTTTGGTTTTCTGGTGTGTTTTGCTTTTGGTTTTTAAGTTTATTTAATTATTCTTGCAATAACAGGAAAATTGAATCTGTTTTCATTACCTTTTCTTCATTTTAAGTCCTACTCTTTTGTTTTGGCAACTCACCACCTCTGTGATAATTAAAGGGATTGTAGCTTGATATAAGTGAAGAGATGAGTTACTGTAGCAGTAGAAATCTTGCTTTCAAGCAGAGCTACTGGGTGAGGTTAAAAAGTATATTACCAGAATAGTTTATAAATAGATTGTCACTTTTTCTTAAAATAACATTATCTATTCAAGGTGTGATTTTATTTGCTGTTTAAAAACTTTGAAATATATTTAGTAAATTGCTGGGAGAAGAAAAGGAAACTGTTATTACAAATAAGGAGTAAGTCCCATGAGAAAATAAAATAAAACAAGCATGAGAAACTATATCATAGTAAATACAAGTTGATTAGCTTTGTATTTCCTTCTCTGCTAATAAATGCATTCTATACCAGTATTTCAACATCTTTTCAGAAGCTGTCTTCATAGAGCCCTGGGTGTAGACAACACAACTTACTGGATCACCTAAAGTAACAATTAAAGCAAGATGTAAATCATGTGAGGGAGATGTTGTACCCAGTCTTCAGTGGGGGTGTTGCCATTTCTGCATAAGTGCACAGTGGAGGCTTGAAAATACAGTGTCAGCAGTTACATGGGAGTTGTATCTTAAGGAAGTCTACCCCACTGCATTTTTTGATTTTATTGAGAAGCCTTGCTTGAGAAGTTTAAAAGAACAGCTATGGTAGATGTCCTGGAAACAGTATTTGTTCATACTTAGGTGTGTGTGTATGTGTGCACATACATTCATAGCATGTGTTTTACCCTGAAGAAGTCAGCGACATGGAGAGTGAGCAACCTGCAAAGTGTTCTTGTGTTAAAGTGTTACTGCAGAACAGACTCACTGAAAACCATGCTTTTAGACAAAATATAAGCTTTTTGTCCTGAACCATCAAAGAATAAGATAAAACTTAGACAGTTGTGTCCACATTCTAGTATCTCACTGCACATTAATGGGAATGACAGTGTCTGGGGAAAACTAAGTCTAAAATTTTTCCTAGTACTGCAGCATGACAGAATGTGTTTTCTAGTGCATGTTGACCTTCTTCTGTTCTGTTTTTATCTGAGAGCAGATAAAAATGCAGATATGCTGACTGTAACAGGTGTGGTGTGCTCTCAGCTGCTGTGGGGTCCAGCACCATGCAGGATCCAGCCTTAGCCTGGCAGTGTCCAGGGAAGCCTTGCACTGGTTGCATTATTTATCCATTATTTTGTGTTGTGAAACAATAGGTGGTGAATTAATAATCCCTTTGCCTAAAGTTAGAGCTATGTGGAAATTCTAAGTTTAGAGCTACAAAGGAGTGTTATTTTAACAATCAGCTCTCCTTTTTTATTCTAAGGGAACACAGTAAACTTTCTTTTTTCTTATAGGATTAGATTGTTGTAATTGTTTCACCTCCAGCAGTTCTGAAGTCAGTTTTTTATAGTCTTTCCACTCCTCCAACTGAAAATCAATGGTTGTACTGCAAGATGGGCTTCCCGGAGATTAGCCATTAAAACTTCCCTTTGCTTAAAATGCTGCTTAGCACCTTTTAACTGATGTTTCAAGGCTTTGAGTGTCTTGGGTGTATAGTGAGAATCCAAGGTGATAATACCTTTGCTTGAACTTCAGTGTACTTTTTAAAAGGATACTGTGTTTTGTTGTGAAAACACATAAATCAATGCCACACCTTTCAGGAAGGAGTTAATTGCATGTTAATGTTGAACACTTCCATCACTTTACCTGTTCCTGAGAATGAAAGGAAGTTGAATTCTCCTGTTCAGTCCTTCCTCCCAGATGAGTTGCTGCTGCTTACAATCCCAGCAAAGGCTCTAGCTCAAATCCTTTTGAAATGTATTTTTGCCACTGGACCATCACGTGATTAAAATGGACTTCTGGCATTTCTTATTATTTGACTCAAAAAATGACAGTAGGCTTTTGAAACAGACCAGTGTCCAATTCCAGTTTTTCATTAGCTTCGCCATTATCTTAAAAAGAAAAGCCAAGTTTGAAACTGTTTTTGGTGTAACATTAATTGCAACACATTCTGAATCCTTATTGCTGCTGGGAACTGTAATTCTGTTCTGCTACAAGCACGTCTGGCTTTATAGACCCTCAGTTTAGAAAATGTAGTTTACAAATATGGCAGTAATGCATAATGTTGTTACTTTGTTAAATAAACAAAGATTTGTTGGCTACACTACCTCAATGCTTGGAACTCTTTTTGTATTTTTGGAATTGCAGTGAATTACTGTTCTCAATGGTGTTCTGTGATAACATCTGATGTTGTGATCTGGCAACAGAAAGTTTTGGAAAATTTAAAAATTATTTTAATTTAATTAATTTTAAATGCTTTTACATAACTTTTAAACTACTACAGAATTGATGCATTTCAGGATATGCCCATATTTTGCCAATTTAGTGACATGCTTTCTGACTGCTTACTGATAATAGGATTTGTTGCTAAATACCTTTATTTATACCTTTGCAACTTAAGAAACAACAAAAAGACTCTCATGCAGCCTTAATTTGCAGTTTTTTCTCCAGCTTTAATTGTTTACAAGAGCATGCAAATGTTCCCAGTGCTGTTACTATTAGCTTTCATTTTTTGCTTTAATCTGTGTTTAATTTAGAGTTGATGAATTCTCTGCTGGCTTTGAGGAGATCTTGTGGTAATGACTACTTTCTCCTAAACACTGTGGCCAAGACACAGTTGAGCCTGTTAGAGGAGAATTCTGGGATTTCCAAGGGCATCATACTTTCATAAATTTAAGATTCTGTACTCTGTGTGCTGTTATTCAGAAATAAGTTGGCTTTTGTGTTTGTCTGGTAAGCTTTAAATTAACTAGTGTAGAGCTTAGGATACACTGGCTCCTAGAGTACATACCCAGCCTTGAGATGTCAGCCTTCTGGGGTGTGTTGACACCCACAGTCACAGTGTGTGTTTCCTGGTTCTCAATATTCTCTTGACTGGTCTGTTAAATACTAACTTAATTTATCTTTAATATTTGATCTTTGCGTTCACTTTTTATTTGACTTGGACCATCTTGAAAAGCTGCTTGTAAAAGTGAATATGTGATATTGTAGCTCTGATTCAAGAGTTTACTTACAGGCTGGAGCTGTGTGAGGTGACTGTACAGTGACGATTTATCAGACACCCTCTGATCTGCTGTCACTCAGCACCTGGCAATAAAATCAGAGAGCTGCCGTGTGAAAATACACTTCTAGCCGCAGAGTACATCAAAAGAAAGAGCTTAATCACGGGTCTTCAAGCCATTGCATTAACGGGCTTTGCTGCCAACATCTGCTGCAGCCTGTGAGCAGTGAGGAACAGGGCACCAATTGTGTTATTTCAGCAGTGGAGTGATGGCACATCGGGCAAAGTCCTTATTTTGTACAAGGAGGCAGAGGGGGGATGCTTTCAGGCTCGGTTACCTGGTAGGTTAAATAATGTCAGGGAGCAGGATTGGCAGCATTAAGAAACCATGTTAAAAAAAAAAATCCCCCCAGCTCTGTTTATAGAGCTTTGCAACTTTCTTCACCCCCCAACAGAATACAGTATATTGTGGATTTTGGAGTGTGTTTTCTTGAGGGGGTGAGGATGGGGGTTGTTTTCTGCTTGATACAGATGATTGTTGCCTAGTCTACAAGTGTTTACCCTTTTGCCATCATCTGGGTTTTTTCACACATACCCAGCTTTCCAGGTAATTAAGATTGTGACTGTTTCAAACTGAGTCTAAATCTCACTAAAGCAAAACTGCTTTTTATTTTCATTGTGTTCTGGAGTTCATCAGAGTCCAGTGGCTTTTTTTTTTTTTTTTTTTTTTAATGGCATTTATGCCAGGCTCTCTACATGACTATGCAATATAACTTTTTAGAATGATTCCTTTACTTCTTCTCATTTACTGTTTTTGACAGTCCTTTACATTTATTGTCACAAAAGGTTTCAAAAGCAAAGATTTTCTTCATCTGGGGTGGATCTGTCTTAGTATATCTTGTGCAGGATAGAAGAGAAATCTTTTTAGTAGTAAAACACAAGCAAAAATACTGTCTTATTCTTGTACTACTGGTTTTGGTTTGGTGGAGGAATCCCTCAAGCTTCAATATTTCCTGGCTTTTTTGATCTGTAGAAGCTGCAGAGCATCCATGAAAGATAACTCACCCATAGTTATTCTAGAAATAGGCAGAGGAAAGTGAATTCTCAGTAGTTTTTACTTGAAGTTGGTTACATTTGGGTTTGTGGAATAAAATCAACAGAAGACTGTTGCCGTGTTGTATATTTTTATCCTGAAATACTAATTCCAAGCTTTTTGTACCAGCTTCCTTGCACACCTGAGTTTCTTGCTGCCTTGCAGGAGGACAGTAACATCCTGGAGCCTGATCTGGACAAAGATGAAGTTTTGCTGCCTCAGCTGGGGGAGCTTGCAGGAGAGAAGCTGCTAACAACCGAGTACTTGGGAGTGAGTACTATTCCTTAGAATCTTGAAATAAATTAATTTCCTGGGTTGTGTTTTCCTACAGTAGTTTCACCACTTGCCTCAATTTGTCCTTGAAGAGGCAGGTGCTACCTGCGGAGCAGTCTGAATCTTTCACAGTCTGTGTGAGCTGATGCTCAGAAGCAGAAACAATGTGAGAAAGGAGCTACCCTTTCACAGGGGGTGGTCAGGCTGTGGCTTAATAATAAGCTACAGGCAGCCTTAGGGTTCTAGTGCTACACCAGTGACTCTGTAAGCACACAAAGCAAAGTGCTGAGCAGGTTAATACTGGAACATTCTGCTGGTCTGAAATTATTTTAGAAAAAAGAAAAGTTGAAAAGTCAACTGCTCCTGCAGGCGTTGTGCTGGATCAAGTATTGTCTGCTTTATTTCAAGCAGCAAAAAGCTATTAAGTTAAAAAAGCATAAAGTTTGTATGAATGCCATTTAGCGTGCTGTGACTAATTTGAGATATTCAGAGGGCTGGAGCACCTCTCCTGTGAAAACAAGCTTAGAGAGTGGCTTTTTTCAGCCTGGAGAAGAGAAGGCTCCAGGGATACCTTATTGTGGGCTTTCAGTCCTAAAAGGGCCTACAAGAAAGCTGGAGAGGAGCTTTTTCACAAGAACATGTAGTGATAGGACAAAGGGGAATGGCTTCAAACAAAGAGAATAGGTTAGATTAGATATAAGGAAAAAACTCTTCTCTGTGAGGGTGATGAGGCTCTGGCACAGGTTGCCCAGAGAAGCTGTGGCAGTCCCATCCCTGGAAGTGTTTGAGGCCAGGTTAGATGAGGCTTTGAGCAACCTGATGTAGTGAAAGGTGTCCCTACCCGTGGTGAAGGGGGTTGGAACTGGATAGTGTCTCAGCTTTGGAAGACAAGTGACTGCTAAGGGAGGGCAGGAGCCTCCCTTGGAATGAAAATATAGACCCCCCCTCCCTCTGAATTATTAAAATTCTGAAATCAAGGGGCTCTCAGGCAGAGATCTGGGGATAGTTCTTTACTAGTATGTATAAGGAGGCACACAAACAATAACTGCAGCATTAACGACAGAACAGAACCAGGGGCCCCGTGACAGCTTTCTTGGCTGAGATGGGAAGGGATGGAGGAGAGGCTTTGCTTCACAAACCCCTCGGGCAGGCAGTCCCGGTGCTCCTGCAGGGCTCTGAGGAACACCCAGCTGGAAAGGCAGGGATGAGCTGAGATCCTGGGCCGGTGGCTGAGGTGGATCAGCAGCTCCACAGCAGTGGCTGGCACTGCCACATGTCCTGGCAGGACAGGGGGTGCAGGGCCACCAACCAAGAGGGAAGAATGAGAAGAAGAAGCAGCAGCTCTGTCTGGGTGATGGTGAAATTCCCTTCCCTCTGCAGCAACAGCTCTCAGCAAAGTGTCCTCCTCCAAAGCTCAGGAAGCCCACCAAACTGTCCTTGCCCTCCCCTTTTCCTGCCCCCTTCCCCTCCTGGGCCCAGCCGAACTCTTTGTGTTTCTCAGGCACCCACCAAGTACCAGCAGTCAGGTTTCCCCACAACTAAGGGGTAAAAATTCCACAGGTGAGCCAGAACTAAAAGGACACCTAACCCCAACCATGGTCTTTATGAACCTTTCCAACTCAACCCATTCTATTATAAATATCTGCCTTCTGGATTCAAGAGTCCAGAATCCTGACAATGGAAAAGTGAGAGAAGATGTAGTGAAAGAGCCTTCAATGATTCCAGGCCATCTTACCCAGTGACACCAGAATGCAATTTAGTTTCTGCTACAATATTTCTGTACAATTTTCTCTATGGCTTCAATAACTGTTTTTCCACTGCCTTATTTTTTTTCTTCATTTCCTATGTATCAGATAATGACTCACACTCCAAAAACTAAGAAGAAGCAATTTCCTGGTGTCCATCAGAGTACAGGTGTGCCTCTCCAGAGACCTGTGACACCAGGTTATCACAGAGCTGCATGTCTAATGTAAGTCCAAGCAAATGAGACCAAGCTGGATTTTTTAAGCTTTTTTAAAAAGCATAACAACAACAAGGGAAAAAAAAAACATAACAATGCCTATCAACTAAACCTCCTCTATCTAAAAGTGCATTGCCATTGACATTCATTATGGATAATTTCAAAAAAAGGAGTGGAACATTGCAGGCAGGGAAAAGTCCATTGGCTGAGGTCACATTCTCAAAATAGTTGAATAAATATTTGCTGATCAAGTTGATTTAAATTTGCATTATATTATTATATTATATATGTTCTTGCATCTTCCTGTAATATATTCCATTGGAAAGTTACACTAAACATCTACAATGCCTGGGGTCTTCCACTTCACAAGCAACAAAGTATATTGGTCTGGGGAGGTTTGTTAGAGGACAGATGAAAAAGAAAATGGGTAAGACAAAAATCTTGTTATGTTTGGTTTCCCTGCTTTGAAGGAAATACTTTTTCATCAGAAGTGTGTATGACACTTTGCTCTTGATGTGACTAGAGTCAGAGTAGAAGGCTTATTGTAACTGGAATAAAGGAGTCTTACCATGTAGACATCCTTGAATATTCTTTGCCTTCTGTTAGAAGAAGTATTTCTTAATTTGAGCTGACATTTGTCCTGTTCACCATCCTGAGGAAGTAAAATACCAATGAGATTCCAAATTTAAACGATATTTTAACTTTCAGTTGCATAGTTTTGGATTTGATCAAGTCCAGGTGGCTATGATACAGGCATGTTTGTTTTGAGGATTTAATGTTTTCAATTCTGTGGATACTTAATCTGAGAGACTGCAAGACTAACAGAGTATGATAATAGTGCTTAAGACTCACAGGATTGGTATAGGTAAAAATGTTAAAATGAATGGCTAACTTGAAATGTAATGAAATTACAGGTGGTTCTTCCAACACATCAGTCCTGAAGATGGTCACATGTCATCCCTCTGCCACTCTTTGCTTTCCTGTTCATATTTTCTCTTTCTTAAAATACTTTCCCTCCTCATTTTAGTGTGGAAAATGGGTACAGAAATCAATGAGGACTGATTGGGCTGTAGTTGCACAGGTGTAGGTGACTGAGTGAAGTCTGTTGTTTTGGACAAGGAGTGGTCACAGATTTATCTTGCCTCCCACTGTCTCATGCTGGAATTAGCATGCCTACAAGCAGGTGACCGAGACCCCACCTGTGTCATCCAAATATACCTTTTTGGAAGGTGTACCATCCCTATTGGATTATATGTATTATGTTACCAGGGTCTTGGAGCAGACAAGTGTAGCATACCAGATCTGGTCATGAAGCATTTATTTCTTAAAAGAGCAGGATGAAGAAAACACACATTTCCAAAGCAGAAGAATTTTTGACTGTCCCACGGCAGAATTTGTCTTGCAGTCTTACTTTTTCTTCTGAGTACTGCCCTAAATAAAATGGCAATTGTTTGAACATGGCACCTACTTTGTCTAATAGCCTAATTAAAAATCCTAGCTGGATTAGGAGTTCTGACTTTGTGTCTTTTCTTACAATGGCCGACTTTTTGCAGCATCACAACATCCACAGTTTTTGCAAGACCTCTCCCCATATAAATTCAGTGTGCATGTGTGTCAGAAGAATGCAGCAATTAATTAATATATTAGCTCATATTAGTAAAATATTGATTCTCTAATAATTTTCATGCAGTCTGCCGAAAGAACTGCAGGCCTTAAAAATCTAGACTGGTTAATCTATGCCTAAAGATACATTGCTGCTTTACTGTGGGGTCAGTGTTAGAGTTCAAAGTCCCATTTCCCCTATGCCGTATTTTATCCTTGGTGGGCTTGGAGACCTGGACTCATTCTGTAGAATTGGCTGTTAGGGCAGTATTACAGTCCAGTTTTTAAGGTTATTAGAAATTCCTCTGCCCAAATTAAGGTGCCAAAGTCAATAGTGTGCATTTTATTTGATAATAAATATGAGACAGAGAGGGAGAAAAAGGAAGAGAAAGAAATAGAAAAGAGGTGGGGGTACAGAAAGAGAGTGACAAATTAAAGAAAGTATCACCACTCTGTGGATCCCAAGGATGTTCTGTTGATCCTCTCCAGCTCTGGTCTTCTTGGTGGTGAGGGCACCCCAGAAAGCACAGAATCCAATGGACTAATACATGCTCAGGCCAGGTGGGAATGCCCAGGTACCTCCCCCTGGGGGGTACAGTTTGACACAGTCTCTTGCAGCAGACTTTGGGTTTATTGCATCACTTTGCATCACGTGCAGTCCTGTGGTGCAAGGCCTTAGGAATGAGTCTGAGGAGTGCTTTGGGCATCTTTGATGGATTATGACATCCCCTCAGCTGCCTCCCACATCAGTGTCCTGTGGATGTGGCCTGTGAGGTTGGGTCAGTTTGTGTAAGGGAGGATGGGTGTTCAGTGCCCCTGACCAGAGGTTACAGCCAAAACTGCCTCCCCCTCCTCATTTTGGGGGGGGAGTCTATGTAAACCTGGCCTCTGTGGGCTATGGGCTCCCTCACCCCAAACCCAGCCAGGGAGGATTCTCTCTGCATTTGGCTTTCTTGTGCATGCATTCCTTTCTCTCAGCCTTGTTTGCTTCTCCCTAGACCTGTGATTGAACATAATGTCCCCTTTATCTTATCTAGGCATCCTAACTCACAGTTCAAAGTTCCAGCCAGGCATCTTCAAGGAGGGGTGGGCTTTTGTGGTTGTAGCTTCTTTATACAATTTTTGCTATAATGGGCAAAACTCCTTCCTAGCAATGTTTAAGGCATGAACCATTTCAGTCCCTGACAGACAACCTTACAGCCTATTTAGAAAGTATATTTTCAGGAATAAATCATCATTGTCACTGGAGTGTCTAAGCATTACATTCTTGCTTTACAAGTGGAGAGAAAAACCAAGCTTGTGGAAATGAAATTACTTTCCTCTGGGAAGTCAAAAAAATGGTGTCAAACCCGTGGGAGTGGCTTTTATTTCCCAGTGTGGTGTACTGCACTGCAATTTTTGCATCAGAAATAATCTCTGGAAGTGATTGCTGCCCCTCTTTAGCACCATCTACCCAGGCAGGGTGTTTGCTTAAGTGTCCCGGGATCCCGGAGTGACGCGAGTCTTGTGTTTTGGCACAACTTGAATCTTCTCAGTTGTGCAGCTTGTGCCTCTGCACGAGGGCTTCAGGTCACTGCTGGATACAAATTAAAAACACATTTCCATCATGCTGGTTCTGGTAGCTCTTGGTCTAAGAGAGGTGTTAGTTTAATGGTGTGAAGCAGCCTTTACAGATTGCCTCGCTATGCAATCACAGAGGAGAAATGTAAACAGCAGAAATCTAACACTGTGAAAATACATGAAAATTAATTTCCCTCCTGCTCTGCCTAAATGGTAGGAATAATACGAGTGTTTGGTGCTCCCATGTTCTAAGCAGGAAACAAGTAGTACCACCCTGAATGAGAAGTTTGTCCTTTGTACCTAACTAATTTGTGTGCAGGAAACTGCAGTGACTAGATGAAGACGTTCTCAAACTACATTTTGCAGCAGAAAAGGACAAACTTTGATGGCTTTTATGCTGTTCTAATTTTAGTACAAATTCATTTACAAGGAAAATACTCGCTTGGAAATTATTGCTGGAGGAAGACAATAAAAGCTTAGCTGCCTTAATTTGGAAGCAATATCTGAACTGGATGTATTTCATGCTTCAAATAATTTAAGTGGCTTTTATCATATGAAATCTCATGAAAAATGTTAGACACTTTTGCCTTGGATACAATCCAGGACAGTTCATCTGTATTATCTCAAATCTCGTATTCTTATTCAGCACAGTGGTTAAACTACATTAAAAATTTTTGTAAATGCTTCCATTCAAAATTGAAGTGAATGTAACTTGTTTGAAGTTCTCCATGTGAGACTCAATGTAATATATTCCATTTAAAAACATCATGAAAGGAAGCAGTTGATGAGATACTATAACGTATCTCTTTGAGTTGTTGGTTCATACCTCCAAAAGGAGGGGAGGGGTGAAGATCTTTAGTACTGAATAGAAGTATTCACACAGAAAATTAATGCAGAATAGCCACTGCACATGTAGCAGCCATTTCATGCTAATTTTTGTATGACTTCCCAGTGCAGACAAGGCTCTAGTTACTTCAGATGAATTGTCATGGGATCCCTGTATGGACAAGCTCTTGCTGTATGGAGCTGAGGGAGTCAGGAAATACTGGAACACTGCCTTTTTTTCTTTTTGACATTTTTCCCTCCTTCTTTACAGACTTGCTGATTGAGATCACTCAAGGGGGCCTGAACTACTTAATATTCTGCTAGCTATTTCCTTAGAAACTGATTTAGCTGTGAAATCATTAACTGCCTCCTTAGGCTCCATCCTTTTTACTAGAAATGTAGTTTAGTTACCATAACCTGATATTGGGCAGAGAAACTTTCCATGTCTGCCAACCTCTTTTCACATACTTTTCACACCCCTCTCACTTCTGCTGTGTTTTATTGTTTACTAGTAAGGAATTGTGTCCCTGCTCTGTCCTTCAGCTGCCTCAGTTTCCCATTGATTCGCTTTCACTTGTGAAATCAAGAGTTCTATTTGTTCTCTACTTGAAGTCTATGTTGCATATTGCTCTTTAAAGTGAAATCTTGGTAGTATTCAGAAGAAGAAATCTTAAGTCCTTGAAAAAGCCAAGTACTGAAGACCTCTCAGGCCCATTTCTACAGTCTTTTTCTTTAAGTGTCATGGTGGTATTTTGGGTCTTCAGACTGCAGGGAGTTATGGTTTCCTTTCCTTGGCTCTTTCATTGCAATAGGAGAAAATGTTATTTTCAAATACGTCTGCTGTCAGCTGGTTTGGGGGAGCTACAGTCAAGCAGTTAAATTACATCCTTAGTAATGGTTTGCAATAGGAAATATAATAAAATAATTTCAGTCTGTACTTTGTCATTACAGGCAATTAGAAGAAATTAGAATTTACCCATATTAAACTTTTTATACTGTAAGCATTCACCTTGCATTCTCCTTTCTCCTCCAGGCCAGAAAACAGTTCCTGTCACAATAGGCATGAGAAGCTGCAGTCTCCACCGAGTGGTCCTTCTTCCATTTGTGGTGGGAGCCAGTCCAGCATTTCTGACTTCTGCATTTCCCCCTCATGTAAGGATGGTCTGTAGATGCTGTTCTTAATTGCTGATGTCTTCCTTGACAGGGGCAGGTGTAGGGGGCCTGGACTGTGTGCTGTAGATTGGGGAATTTTTTAGTGTAGTGAGGAAATGGCCCTCTGTTTATAGAGCCTGGGTCAGTCTGCAGGACCTTGGGGCACATGGCAGATTCAGCTCAAGCTGAATGAATGGCCACAGAAGGTAACGTGTGGTCAGCAGACAGCAATGGTCTCACTTGCCTCGCTCCATCTTGCTTCCTGTGGGAGTGCCAAAGATCAAACCCAGAGCTTCCGATGTGTGAAGGGTACTCTGCAATGTCCCCTGCCCAGGGAAGGAGCTGCAGCCAGAGACAGTGCACTTCCCAACAGGCAAAGCCCCTTGCTTGATCAAATATACCCTTGTTTGGATCTAAATGAGTCACTGTCTGCTGGCACCTGCAGGCTCTCTTGGCTGTATCTCAGTGTCAGAGCTGAAGGCAGCTGCAGTTATCTGCTGAGATTTGCAACTGCATTTGGACCATCCAGGGCTGTGGAGGATGGGCAGCCCAGTGCTGTGTGGCTGCATTGTGGGTGATGCTGCTAAACATTCTGCCCTTGCAGCTTCAGCTGAAATGAGTGCAAACTCAGCTGGGCCTGAGAGCTCAGAAACGTGTCATGGGTTTTTAAAGGTTACAGCCTTCTGAAATACTCGATTACTGAACTTCTGATATCCACGAAATCATGGAACTTTGGATATGGGAGTTTCAACCTTCCTGCAAGGGTTCATTAACATTTCCAATTACAGATCTAAGGCAAAATGTTCAGCAGTCGTAGATAAAGGATCTTGCATCATATCCGGGACAGAATTATTAATAAGTTCAGGCAAAGTGTGCCTTTTCTTTTCTGGAAAATATGCTTTGAAGCAGTAAAGGAATAGCATACTTTTTATTTTCTCTTCTATTTTTTTTAAATTTCCTAAAGGAAATGAAAAGGATTCTGAGAAAAGTAACTGAGGTCTTGCAGACAGGAATTCACTTGCGTAATGCCTAGAGCTGATAAATGTAACATGCAGAAGGAGAGGAGGATAGGAGCAGGAGAAGCTCCTGGTCAGGATGGGCACTTGGGTTCTTGCTGTTGTGTAGCAATGAGAGCTGCTGTTCTTGGCCTCGCTGTGCACGGTAACACCTTGAGTACAGCTCAGAGGGTTTGGCTGGCAAGGGCAGCAACTCGCACCAGCAAAGGTTGTAAACCAAGCAAAAGCATACTGACTGGGCAGTTTTCCTGCAGAGGGAAAAAAAGAAGAGATTTTTACATATCTGTGCTTTGTAAAGGAAATTAAGCCATGTAGTTCTCAAAGGTATTCCTATTTGGTGTTTTAAAGTGTAACTGGATGCAGTTCCTAAGGTATTATGCAACCATCCAGAGCCCAAGTGAACCAGATTTTGATATCTTTCTAGTGAGATGCATGCACTTACCTCTGTCACTTTTGCTGTGCTGCTGATGCTGTCTTATAGTTTGTTTTGTAGACATTTGTGAAGAGGTTTAAACAGGCAGCCTGAGTCAGTCAGCAACGTAAATGTTAATTTTTGATGAATACTGATTTAAAGCCTTCATGCTGCAGATATTTCTGCCAGCTTACATGTTTCATTTTCAGAACTTTGCTTGTAGCCTTTGTTTAAAACAGTCTGTCATCTGCTTTCAGTCAAAATTATATGCAGGTGGCTACTAATAAGACCACTAGATTATATTCTTTTCCTGTAGAAAAATCTTTGAGGTCAGAATATACAACATATCACTAGTTTATATGCATTATACATGTAAAAAGAGAAATAATTTTTGTGTGTGACAGAGGAAATTCTTCCTATAATTAATCCAGGCTATAAAATAACATTGAGCTGCTTGAAAGATGGCCTAAGGTTTGTTTCAGGTTTTTGCAAGTTGCAGTGACAGATGTGTTTGTCTTTCATATCTTTTGGGATTTAGAAATGAGGTAGAAAAGAGAGCCTGCACTGCTGGACTCCCTGGTTGTTATGTCAGTGACAGGACTTTTATCCTGCAGGGTGATAATTGAGCTGGGTCTTTGAACATCTTCACTTTTCCAAAAGGCAGTGGAGATTGTAATATTTAAATAGGAAAGGCTTTAGTTTAAGACAATGGAAAATAAGGCCTTTCTCTTCTGTTGCCTTCTAAGACACAGCAGGGATCAGAAATTTGTAAAAATAATGGTACTGCCTCTAGAGGCTTTCATCATGCTCAGAAGGCCAGACATCTCTGCTGTGCAATAAATATGCTATTTATTGACTTTTGATCTCAGTTTAATGATCATACTGCAGTAGCAGGAACCTGCTGTTTCAGAATATTTATTTCCTAGCATCACATGAGTACTTTGGCACTCAGTTTCATGCAGCCTAGTTGTGAAATGAATAGTAAGAGACAAAGAGTGAAAAAAACCCAAAAGTAAAAGCTTCATATGAACAATTAACCTTGTCAAGGGGCTATCTCAAGGAGGCTAAGTTTAGCCTCAAGGAACCTTGATCCTCTTTTGTTCTCTAAAAAAGAGCATAGTTCTTAATGTCCTCCTGGAAATATTTAGTTGTTCTTGAATTGGTCTGGGTCCATCCTCTCCTCTTTTATCCTTTGGTTAAGAATCAATAATTCTTGCACTCTTTTAATTTTTTGTCTCCTGTGAGCAGAAAACTTGTGGACCAAAGATAAATCCTGGTCATCTTCCTACTCTTATTATGCTGAATGCCAGACAGAACATGGGCAGCAAAGTGCCTGTCTGAGAGTGACCTGATCTGCATTTTTATCAGCATGAGAGAGCAAACCAGGACAGCAGCCTGTCCTGAGCATGGCAGGAATGGAGCTAGGGATTTTCCCTAAAATTTCTTTGAACTTGAACATCTTGGTAGCCTTGTGATTCTAAGCAAACTGAGTGTTCTTTACTTCCCTATTAGTGTAAGGCAGAAATTGAGTCTGACAGAAGTGTAAAACATTTTTTGTCTTTAGTGGCCTTATTACTGTGGTGGATATGTACAGGCAACTGCAAGGGGTTGTGTTCCTGTGGCTTTAATGAGATATTGGACATGGCTGATGTTAACTGGGGGTCTACGTGCTCCTATCCCATTGCAAGTGCACACTGTAGCCAGTTTTATTTTCCAGCTGCAAAGGGCTTAAATTATTACACTTGCAGCTGTTTTGCTCAGGTGATGAGCCATAATACACTCTGCCACCCAACCTCGATAGTCTGCCAAAACCTCAAGGTTTCCTTCATACAGCAGGAACTGTGACTTGATTGTATTTCTAATAAAACTGTAATGAGACAACTCCTCACTGAACTTTTCTTTTTTAAACAGCAGTTGAAATGAAGTCATCTGAAGTATTTGCATCAGGCCATAGAATGGACCAACACATCCCAGCTGGTGATACCTTGTCTTCTCGATCTGCTGACTTCACTGAGGACAAAGTAAATGGTCAATCACATAGGTATGATCTAGCCAGGGGAAACTTAAAACTGTGAGAGGAGTCTGACAGGATTTACCAGCTAATTCCATGCTGCTGTAAAGACAATCTGTGAAGTCATTTGATGTATGATACAGTCTGGCCTGAGACAGCTGTGGTGGTGCTTGCCAAACAAAATACCCTTTGCTGGGCCAGAGGCAGCTGTTCAATTTCTAAGCATCTGGTTCAGAATGGGAGAAGTTTCAAGCAAGACATTATTAATGAACTTCACATGTATGCTCAACATGGCCTTCTGAAAAGAAAACTTCATGATTGCTTCCTTAGATGACTCAACACTTGCCTCTGAAAATCATTTATTAGTAAATAAATAGGTAGGACTGCAGGAACAGGACAGGAATGCAGAAGGAAGAAAAATAAAGCATTTAAGTGGATTAAGAGTTTTTAAACTAGCTGAGTTGCTAGCACTGCTGACCAGAGTCCCTCTTTATGCACTAGATGGGTATGGCAAAAGAGGCAAAGTTATGAGATCACAGAGCAATGGGTATCAACTCTTCCTCTAAATTATTCTTGTAAAATTAAAGGTTGTTCTCTCCATATCCTGCTTATCATGTTCACCCTGAGCCCTCTGTGAAGCCTTTGTCATGTGTACAACTATGAATTTATATCTTGGATGAGAACTAGGAATTAATTAGCAATTGGACCAAAGTTTTCAGGGCCTGCACGTGTCCTTCAGACATTAACAGCTTTTTCCTACAGCTAATTAGATTGGGCCAAGTTTAAAACAGTGTAGACAAATTTTAAAAGCAAATATGTTCCAGAACTAAAACACAGAATGGGTGGAGATGCATTAAAGGAAAGGTTTTACCAACTCTTTAAGTACTTGATTTTTCAGAAGTGCTTGGTTATTTGTGTCAATTACAGCTCTAGTACTTCTGAAAGATTCTGTGTCTACAACTTTGTTTCCTTCAGGCCTACAGATGCCAGTGTGTGATTTTGGGTTTTTTGTGGGGTTGGTGTGCCTTTGGTTTTGGGTTTTTTCCCAACCAAACAGTTCTGCTGTTTCCATGGTGATATCTGATAAATTATATGAATTATTACTGGTTTAATTTCTGTTGTCCATTATCACAGTAGCTAAGCACATAATAGAAATACAAATAGACAATAAAACATTATGGCAGATTTGTTTGCTTTGTGGTGGAGAGAGGGATATTATTTTTCAGCCTTGGCTTCCAGGAAGCAAATCAAATTGGCAGCATCCTGTCCCCCACCTTAGTGAGACGCTTTGCTTTTCTACACAACGTGTTATAGAAAAGGTGTGTTCCCAGACATTTTTAATATTTGTTCACAAATGTATGTCTAAATCTCAGGATGGATTTTATAGAAGTGAAGGCACAGGTGCAGTGTGCTGCAGAGGAAGATCATATCTTTTCACTGTGTGTTTCCTCAGCATGCATACAGTAATTTGGATTTCCAAATGCAGCCTCGAGTTACAGATAAAGGAATGCAGCCATTCATAGTCAAAGAGAGCACAGGGTTTTCTGTGTCAAGAGTCTTTTGTTAATATGTTGGTGTTGCAATAGCTAGACCTGCCTTTTCATTCTTTCACTTCTGGATGCAGGCTATAATTTGTTTGCAAAACAAACAGGACTAATAAATCTCTGCTTTGCTCATAGTTTTGTCCACTCTAAGAAATGTCTCCTTCCTGGAGGCAAATACCTTTTAGGCAGATACCAAGACCTTCCTAGAAGAGGTATGTATGAGAAGAGGAGGGCTGAGCTGGGTTGTAGAAGTAGTCACTTCTCTTTCCCCTCTTCCTTAGAAGTATAAATGGGGAACTTAACTGCACAGAGATGAGTGAAATGATGCAAAATCAATTGGAGAGGAGAATGAGACCTTAGTAGTGACTGTTCTGCTGCAGTTGTTTTATTTCCAGGGGACCAAATGACTGTTCCAGCTGATGCAGGTCAAACTAGCAGTTGGTCTTGCATTGATATTCCCTGTTGCATTTGATCATGTGAGAATATAGCTCTGTTGTGCTTTTTAGCCAATTAAGGATGAATTTGTAACAGACTTCAGTCTATAATTGTGGCTGACTGAAAAAGGGTTTTTTTTGTATTGTGACTTGGTCCAGTATCATCATGATAAAAAAGATCTTAAACTCTGCAGGACATTCTTATATCTCTATTAGCCTTGCTTTTCTGATAATCTGCTAAAAATGGCCAAAAGTCCCAGTGTATTCTTGGAGAAAATGGTTTAATTAATCTTTCTATGTTCAAGTCCTGTCTTATTTCCTGGTTGATTATTTGAATCCCAGTGTCAGTCTGTTGTGCACTTTATAAAAAAGTAGACAGATATTTCAGTTATAGACAATTATTTCAGTTTTTACAAGTAAACAGTTTTCTTTCTTAGTGCAAATGCAGGTTTTTGTGTGAGTTTGCTGTAGGTTTGGGTATTTTTATTTGGTAGGGTTTTTGTTTTCTTTTTTCTTTGAGCACACCTTTTCATCAGTGACTCCTTTACCAAATGCTGAAGAACGTTGCCCACAGTAGATTTTGCTTGTTCTTTCTTCAGCTGATCAGCTTTTAAAGAATAACAAAAAGGAGCTGTAGGTATTATCCTGAGGATTAGTTGTTTTCTGTTGATCTTAACCTGAAAAGATGAAGTGGTTCTGTGGTACTTGAACACATGGGGAACCAGATCTGCTCTGCATCCTCTGAGAAAAACAAGAGGGTTTTTACAACTTTACAGTTTTTGCTACCAGCCTATTTCATGTAATCCTTTCCTGAAGAGCTGGCACAGATGTGAACCGTTTTGTGTGAGAACTGTGTATCTCTTTCCTTGGTAAAGTGATGTGACTGTGGTTGCATTGCTTTGCTCTGTCACTAGTCTGGCTGCTGAGGTTAATGCCCTGAAACTGGAGATGGTTTAATGTCTATAAAAGCTCTTTTTTAGTGTATGGGAATGCAAATCCAGGGGTTTGTTATCTGTTGTTGAATAAGGAATTAAAAAACCCTCATTTGTGGCTCAAAAACTGCCTTGAGGCTGGTGAATCTTTCTTTTTAATTTACCTAAGAACATCATAGTAAACATAACATTACGAAGAGCACTAGTGAATTGAAAACCCAATTAATTTGAACTAACCCACTTTACCAAAGTGAGTTAAGTGACAAAAAAAGCAATAACAATGACACTGCTATATGGAGATAAAAATTCTTAAATATCTCTGTGGTCCATGCCTTGAGGTTTTATCCAGCCAGTCTTATTTTTTATATTTACTAGTCTTTTTCTGCTGCTATCTGCCACATGCTCCTTTGAAGCTCAGACAAGTGTTAACACTTGTAATACTCATAGGTGGAAGGCTGCAGAGATGGTTCTTAGCAGAGCAGTTAGCACTTCTCTGCTGTTAGCAGTTGGCACTTCTCTGCCCTTAATAGTTAACATATACCTATGTAAAATGCAGACAATAATGCTATTTAAAATACGAAAGGCCACTTGCTCAAATCTCCCTGGAAAGTAAAGCAGAGCTATGGAAGGGCTAATCAGCACTGACTCAGCAGCATTCCCAGGGGAGGAGGGAGATTAAGTATCTTGAAAATCCTCCTAATCACCCTTCTGATGGTCACAAAGGGTTCTTTTCATGGAGGTAATAACGGGGACTTTCTATTTTAATCGCCGATTTTTAGATGGCACCTATTTTTTTCGATGTCCTGCCTTTGGCTGTCTTATTTCCCGTTTTTAATATGATTAAGTTTTCATGTAGCTGTTACTTTACTTCTGCTTTTACTGTTTACCTTTTCTCTTTTAAGAGAAAATCGACTCACTAGTGTAAACACTAATTTAAATTCAGAATTATTTCAGAGACTTGCTAGTTCCTGGTAGCCTCCATTTTTGTAATTGGGGAAAAACTATATTTATGCTGGGGGCAAGAAAGGACACTGTATCCTCACACAGTAATTGACTAAATTTTAAAGAATGGTGTTTTTGCAGCACATGCAGACTGTGAAATAGCAGCACCTGGTTTACGTTCTCAGTGTGAATAAGGAACTCTATGTTTAGGGAATTTTTTTTATAGATACCATCACAGCTCTTTGCTCTTTTGACAAAGCCTTCAGGGAGTTCTACAAATATTATCTCAGACAGGAGCCAGGGAAGCTGCCTATGTCTGCCAAGATTGACCTATACCTGGAAGAAATTGTGGTGTCTGTGCCCTAAAAGGATGTGTTCCTGTGCTGTAGCAAATCTCTGTATTTTTTGCACCCCAGAATGAGTCACTGGATGTGATAAACAAAACAGAAAACAAACTAAAGATTGGTTCCTGGTTTGCAGGGAATTTAACTGAACCTCTTCACTCCTGTTGTGGGAAGAGTGGGGTTTGAGTAGGATGGACAGGTCAATAGGGCCAGGTTAGAGGCTGTGCAGTGAGCATATGCACAGTACCTGAGGTGCCATGTTCCTTTCCATTTGCAGTCTCCCTGAGGTCTGAGCACCTGCTGGGCTGTCACAGCACATACTGCAGGTTTCACTTGGTTGCAGACTTGCTATGCATACATATTTCTCCTTGCATTGCTAACCCTTTCCCTCTCCTCCTCCAGGGAGTTTGCTTTAGCCTTCACCAGCAAACCCAAGATCCCTCGCACTCCTGACGGGCAGAGCACCAGCCCTAGAAAGGGAAAGGTCCCAGCCATTGCCCCCCAGTTCTCCCAGTCTGGACCCCAACAAACAAGCCATCCAAGATCATCAGCATCATCCACAAGGAGTAGACAGAGTAAGTGGAAAATGTCATGGTTCTGTTTGTCATTCCTTGGGGTGGGAAAGGAGGGAGCATTGTAGAAACTCTTCAGGAATGAAGTCGTAGGCTACAAATGTGCCAGGAGTGTATGACATTGTACTTGTCATCTGCAGGATGTACAACCATGTAATTATATCCTGCTGAACACTGCTCCTATTTCCAGACTGTCATGTGAGCAGTTAAAAGACATGCTTTTTCCTGTCTTGGGTGGAGAAAAGTGGCCCAAATTCTTAGGAGTTTTTGGGGAAGCTTATTAGTCTCAGAATAGAACTTCTCTAGATGTCATCAGAGTTTTTCCTTTTCTTTAGACACTTGTTCATCCCACTGTGTAACTTGAAGTTGGATCCCTGGGTGTGTCTACAGTGCAGCTGAATGTAGAGCAGATGTCAGGCAGCTCAGGAGATGGCTCAGGGCAGCTTGGTAAGCAGAGAGCCAGGCACAGTGTGCTGCTTATGGCAGTCTCCTTTCTGCTGGAGACTGGTGCTCAAGAACCACGTGGCCATGCTGTGGCCTGCAAAAGTTTATAAAAAGTGCTTCATGTCAGGGGGGGGTTCAGAAGAGAGGGTGGCTTTGACTTGAGGATGGAGGAAAATGATGGACACTTGCTTTGAGCCAGGCAACGCAAGCTTAATACAAAGGAAAAACTGATCTTGGATGCTCCACATGTGGCATGTCAGCTGTGGAGTTTTTTGGGGTGGAGGGGAAAGAAAGGTGCATTCTTCAGTAATGAATTTTTCCCAGGCATGTGGATAGGAAAAGCTGGATTCAAAACAGCTCTGTGTCCATCATCAGTGAAAATGGCAGGAGCAGATGCATCATAACAAGTTTAATGATTATTTGATCACAGTGTAACATTAGCTCTATTCTTTAGCTGTAACCGTTACCTTGAAACATTTGACAAAAGCATAGTAAGTCAATACCTTCCCAAGAAACTCAAAATGTGTGTGTATCATTAGCTACTCATTACAGATAGGGAAAGTGAAATGAAAAGAATTTAAATAACCCAGTAAATCAGTAACAGAGCTGGAAAGAGCATTCTGAATTCTGTGTTGCTCATTCATTGTTCCACACAGTTGCATGTACAGAGAAGTGGTGTGATTTTGTCCAGGGAGTACAGGTGAGGCATTGGAAGGGAATGTTCTTGGTGGTGAAAGGAGGTTTTGACCTGGAGGCTTCTTGCTTCAACACTCCTGTGCTGAGGTAACACAGCTCTTTCAGCTTTACCTTTGCTGGATGTGGCCCGAGTTTTACCTCTGACATCAGTGCTCTCTTGTTTCCTGCCACAGCAGCACTGTTCTGCCCTGACTGGATGTGGTGTTAACACCCAAGAGTCTGCCCCTGGTTCCTGTTTCGGTTCATTTCCAAAAGCACTGGCCCATTGAAAAGAAGCCCTAGTGAAGAGAGGAAAAGCACAGAGTGTGTGTGTGTTTGTGTGTGTGTGTGCGTTTGTGTGTGTACACAAAAAAACTTCTGCATGTTCTAGTTTCTCCAGGGCAGCTTTACACTCCTGTGGAGAGCATCCTAGGAAAGATGTGCCATACCAGTGTTGCTTTCAAGAGGCTCTGGAGCAAGATCCTTTTCCAGTGGCACAGTGTTAAATGTATTTTATTTTTAAATTGCTTTAAAGTAGATCACTTGTGTTTCTCTGTGGATTGAGTATATGTGATCTGTCAAGTCCAGATACCTGAGCTCTTCTAAATTGTATTGTTTTATTTGTTTTACACTATACCTTTTCTCTTGGCTGGGAATGTATGCTGAATGTATAATAGACATCCCAACTTGCTGTGTGTCCATTTTAACTTTTCTTCCAATTTTTCACCTGAGATTCCAGGTTTTCATTTTCTATCTGTCCACATGTGCCACGAGAAAGTATCAGCAACTGAATGTTAAACTCTCCCTGCTAAAACTAGCAAACAAATTATTTTGCAAACAACTAATCTTCCACTCACTCTCTGTACATGTATCCAGCCTTGTCATCTGCTGTCACAGAGCATCTATTAGTTCTTGTCCATCCTGCAGGGGCTTTTACACAGGTGTTTATAGGTGGGAAGAGTTACATGAAGGTTGTAAGGACCAGGTTTTTAAAGGACTAAAAAGGGTTTTAAGCACCTACACTGGAACTTAGGGTTCTCAAAAGTAATTCTCAGCTGTTACTTAAAGATGCAAGGAAGGGGTCTGAAGCAGGTGAGCCCCTAATGTTTCCCTAGTAAAGCTCTGTCCTTACTGCTCCTTTAACTTTGTAGCTGACTCATCTGCAGGTCAAAAATGGTATCAGATGCACAGATAACAGCAATCAGTAGATTCCAGCAGTTGCTGCCTCCCATTTGCCTGCTGCATAGATATGTAGGGTTTTACATATCAAGAGACTCTGTTCCAGTTTTGGTATTTCTGGAGAAAGGCAAGTTTGTACAGCTGATGGACATGATGAGAAAAAGATGACTTTCTGATTTTACTTGATGCATTCTCTAATTTTAGAGGCACATTTTTAGCTTTATTTTAGTACTTATTGCAGGTGTATTTTCTGGAAACAAGTTGATTTGTGTAAACCTACCTGAACTAGCTGGACCACTCCTCTTGGAGCATGGAGTGTGTGGAATGCCTGAGGAATGCAGAGGAAGCCCAGGTACTTAGTGCAGCTCCAGGCCTGGGGCCAGATTCCTGCCCAACATGCAGCCCCTGCTGTTAGCTGAACTCTACAGCGAAAGCAAGCTCCTCCAAATAAAACCAGCCATGCTGGAATCAATCCTCTGTGATTTCCATTTCCAGGCTGGCACAGGGATGACACTGGCAGCATGGCTAGAAGACAGGGTTCCACGGGGAGCATAGGCACCTCCAGATTTAGACCTTTTCAACTGTATTCCATGTGGACATGGTTGTGTGGTTTAATCCACTCTGATCCTTATTCTCTGTCTGTTCCAGGCAACTCTGCATGGACGTGCTGAAGCTGTTTGCAGTGCACCAAGTTATGTCTAAAGCACATTGGAGCTAGGGCAGTACAAAAATCTCTACCAGAGGAATGGGGAATGATTTTTGTCCAGAGTGCAACTGGGCCCTGGTGATGCCCTTTCAGTTCTTTAAATATCCCCTGAAAAGGGGTTGCCAGAAATACATTCTGCAGTTTTAAATGGCAGCATCATGAGTTAAAGTGCCTTTCTGCATGTTTTTTGTGATGTTTGTGTCCCTGTACAAGTTGAACAAGTGTCACCCTCAGGCAGCTTCTGTCTTGTAATAAATCCTGCTTTCAGCTGACAGACTCTTTCTTTATGTTTTTCTGCAGGCAGCCAGTGCTACAGGAAGTGAGAACAGTTCCTTTCCTCGAGAATCACCTGTCACATTGTCGAAGGACAGAGCCAGCTTCCTGTAATGAGCTTTACTGGTGACCTACAGAGGAGAGTGAGGTTGTTGACACTGCAGGCCTTGCACAGGGATTCAGGATTATCTGATGGGATGTGTCTGTGGTCTCTAGAGCTGGCTAAGACAAGGGCCTTGTTATTAGAATTCGAGGTCTCAGCAGCAGCCCAGGACTGACATGGGAGATGGATATTTTCTGATAGTTTACTCTAAAGTGACATTGAGAAGAAACTCTTTGAGAATAAACTCCTTGCCTTCTGTGTCAGAGGAAATGGCCTTTGGAAACAGAATGTAGGCTCAGCCCAGGAGTCTTACCAAGCAACTGTATTCTTTATGTATTGCTTGCTGAAGCAGCCTGCCAATTGCTTTTTTGTAAAACTTTGCCTGTCTGGCCGGATTGGGAGGTATCTGTGTTCAAAGGATCTGCGTGAAGAGGGGCAGTGTCTGCCACACGTGCAGAGCCTTCCTGCCCAGAGCAGTCCTCTGTGGGGCAAGATCTGCATGGCCTCCAGACCCTGAAGAGGAAAATACCTATTTTATCAACTTCTGGTTGACCTGTAGTAGATGAAAAATGCTGTTACAGTGTCCAATGCAGCATCCATGCTCATCTCTGAGGTCTTTCTCAGCAGCAATTGCTCCTATTCCTTCTTTTTGCTTTTTTTTTTTCATAATTCTACTGTTTAACATTTGTGGAATGAAAAATCTATTTTTTTCCCCTGGAATGAAGAGCTTTGCTTCTTCATTCATAGAAGAAACCATGAGAATGTGAACAGATAGAAGCAACTTTCTCTTTACATGTAACTGCTCCATCTTCTGTAGTCTTTGTTACTTTTTTTATGTTCTTCACTTCAGAGCAATGACTGTGTATGTCTTTATGGAATTTGTGTTGGTCTTTGGTGCATACGAAGTGCTGGCTAGACAAGAGAGATCAGGAATCCTTCCACTAAATAAAAAAGCAGCATTTCATTCTGCCAGTGAATTACAAAGCTAGTGCTGTTTGTTATTCTTTCTCTCAATGGTAACAGTGACCAGGAAACACCAAAGTCTTCAATGGGGGTTGGCTTTTCAGCAACACACCCTCATGTGACAGCTGTTAGGACACTGTCATGGGGTAGCAGACACATAAATGCAGTTTACATTGGAACTTGGCTGCTGCTGAGGCAGTGATGTACAAAAAGCAGACAGTGTATTTGCCATAGTCAGAGTTCAGAAACAAATGTCCTAATGAGTACGAAAACGGAGAAGGTAGGGCTTTGGTTTTGGAGTTTCACCTTGAGAAGCAAACAATTGAAACACAACCTGAAAGGTGGAGCAGCTGCTATAGTGATACTGCCTTCCCCTAAAGTGTTGTAAAGCCATTTCCACAGAGCCAGAAGAAAGCTTTTTGCTTCTGACAAGGCGTTGAATTGGGCCTCTTGCTCTGTGGTGGCAACTGAAGAGCCAAGGTCACGGATGTCATTGCCTCAGAGCCACTGGGATCAGCGATGCTGTGTCAAATGTTGGCAGAAAGGGCTCTCACACACAAGTTCAGCAAACCCCTTTGGATGGACTTTAAATTGGAATGGAGGTGTTTTGTAGAAGACCTCCTGTAGCTTAAAATCCAGTCTATTCATGTGGAAGATAGAATTTACTACTCAGTAACACCAACCTAACACCTAACCTAACACTACCTAAGCAGGCAGAGTACTGGTGTTGCTTTAGCTCCCAAACTACACAGGACATGAAGTGATTGTAGCCACTTAATAGCCTCTGTCACACAGATCCCCACGCCAGACAAAGAAGTCACAGAAAATCTCTGGCTTGTGCTTAGATTCATCTGCCTCCTCTGAGAGCTGATAAACACAACTGATGGGAAAATATCCTCTGGTTCTCAAAAAGGCAGTAATGGAAAACAGCCATAAAAGTTCACCTCCTGCCCCAACAAGGTAGGCAGAATTTCCTCTGAAATTCTGGTTTTTTTCCAGCACATAACATCAACAGCCAAGTTAACACTGATGTGCTGAGCAGTTCATTTGCATACATGAATAACACAGAATGCTCCCGTAGCCGAGTTTTATTTATCTTACAGAGTGCTGAGTTTTGTGTTGGATCTATGCTATGTTCATGCTAGATCTGGTGCTGTAAGATGGGGAGCGCCTTTTGAAAAGTGTTGAGAGCGGACTAAATTTTTGGGGGGGGGGGGAATAACAACTCCAAAACCTCTCTGATTTTATTTATGAGCTGAGGTAAAAACTTCACCACCCATTGCCAGACACCCAAAGGTGGTTGGTAGTTGTGGCAACTGCTCCAGCAGATCAAGATTCATGAAAACCAAAATGCATCTTGCTGAGTTGGACTGAAAGGAACAAACAAAGGAAGTGTGTGTGTTTGTAATGTGCAAGCCTGCTGCAATGCAGAGCTCCACGTGCATGGTTTCCCATGTTCTCTTAGCTGTGTGAGTATGGAGTTCAAAATCCAAGACTATTTTTGTATTAATGCATGAGAATCTTAATTTTCCAAATACCTGGGAGAAACTGTGGATGTGCTTAGAATTAAGTTACCAGCTGAACAGTAATTTGAGAGGCTGAGGAAGTAATATGTCCTCCTTTCCTGTGTCTTATTCACAAATAAGCTGCTGTGATGGCAGTCAGAAGATCTGAAGCTAATGAAAAATGTCAGTTCTGCCTTTGTTCATAGGACTCCACTGTTTGGGGTGGAAAGGTCCCTGAATGGAGGTCAGTAGCACACACATAGCAAATTCAGCACCTCACTCTCAAAAGTTGTTGGGTGTCTTTTGTGTGAGCCACGAAGGGGCAGCTGCTAGATTCATCACCTTCCTGGGGAATCCATAACAGGAGCAGTGGAAATTGCTGCCCCAGTGGGAGGGGTGTGATTGCCCTTAGAGTGGCTGTAATTTCTTTCACAAAAAGCAAATAAAATTACTGCAAATGACACACGGATCTGCAAGGAAAGCTTTTCCGGGACCAAAGTCCTAAGTGCTGCTACCTTTTGGATGTAACTACTGTAGATTCAGTGTCATTTTATTTATGCAGAGTGTTATTTGATACTGTGTAAGTCTGTTGAAGTTTCCATAGAGGGCTCATTCTGTATGAGTGGCTAAAAATTATCTATCAGTGTCTAGATAAAAATGCTCCTAAAGGGTTTTTTTTCCCTTTTTTTCTTTTTGATATATTTGGTTTGGGAGTCATGCAATTTTTTTGGTGTGCATTTCTTTATATTTCACTGTGGTTTATTACTGACAAATTCTGTCCCTAACAGTTTTTATCTCCATCTAAGTGGAAAACACAGCTCCTTTCAGTTCAGCCTGGCCTGCCTCTGCAGAGGTAATGTTGTTTACTCAGAAGTGTTGCAAAGCAGGCATGAACCACTCATTGTTTGTGGTCTCTCATGAGGAGAGCCCAGGCATGTGGGATGCCACCAACGACACCAGGTTGGTGTCAGAAGTGTTATTTGTTGTACAATTTAAGTGTGTAAGGGAAGGCAACAAGGAAGTTATCTGGAGGGAAAATATTGTTGTGATGGGGAGGGCCAGTGGTTGCTTGGTTTGGCTTTGAGTTGTCCCTTTAAACAAAGTTTCATTAATCTTTATAAACCATGGTGGAGATGGCAGTGCAGAGATAAAGAGCTCTGTGTGGTGTTCATGCACGTCTTGGCGTAGTGGTGGCAGAAAAGCAAACACGCTGCCTTCCTTGCAGGTGTTTAATCATATCCAGACTTACTGTTTAGCTCGGGGCTTGAATTTAGCTTTGAGACAGAACTTCATGGCAGTTTGGACCATCCTTACACTTGCTTGCAGTCTGACTGAATATTGGAACAAGCACTTTCCAGGGAGAGGAAATGTGGGAGAGTTGGGGATGCTCCTTGCTTGGCTCTAAGGAAGGATTGTGTGAGCCCTGCCAGGCACCCCAGACACCTCCTGTGCTGTTGGGCCCCTGAGCTGGAGGAGGTGTGTGGGCATGGCAAGCAGAGAGGATCTATGTAATTACAGCCTTGCAAACCTCCACTGATCCTCTGGGAATCCAGTACCAAAATACCTCTGTGACTGAGCCATGTGGACTTCTCTGGGCTAGGCTGCACTTTCCCAACCTATTCATAGAAATTGTGAAAGGAGGGAGACTCTGGAGAGTTTTACTGACAGGTGAGAAATAGCAAGATGTTTCAAGACAAACAAAACAGACTGAGACCAGACTGTTCTGGCCAAGCTATGGCAGTCTGCTGCTAATGGACTTGAAAAAGAAACCAACTTCTGGGTGCAGAACATAGAACATTGTCCTACTGTGTTATCAGAGCAGTAATTCTGTAGCCTGACATCTTGTCAGGAGTTGGGATCTGATATTTCAAAGCAAGTTTCCTCCCAACTCCAGGCTGCTTTCTACCCTGCAGTAACATTGTATTCAGTTACAGCATCACGATCCAAATTTCCACTTTTTGAGGACCTGGTGCTCTCCAAACAGGCTCAGTGGCACACCCTAGGACATCTAATAACTTTCTGGAACATGTCCTCCTTTTAGTACAAGTTCTCTCAGCAGTTTTTGGCATATGGTCCAAGTTTCCAAGAAACTGGGGCAGTAATTGATGGCAGTGAAAGTGAGAATGCTTCACATAAGCAGTAAGAAACCAGGTGACAACTTTATTGTTTTGTTCTTCTTCAAATATGGGAAATGCTGTTCTGATATAATTTTAAGTCAACAGATTTGGGGAGTGATAGTTATTTTGTTCACTCTGCATGTGAGTGACCTAGCACTACATTTAATTTCAAAAATGGTTTTCAGAATGCCTTGCTGGCTTTCATCTTAAAAGACTTTTAAAGTGTTCATTCATTTTGTTTTTCTTTTAATAATGCTGAGAGCTAATTCTTCTGCATAAGCAAATAAACAGGACAAATAAAAAGTAACAGATACCTGAAACAATAAGGTTTATTCTGTAGGTGTTTAAGGTGTCTTTTATATTAGGCTTTAATTGACAGCTACAAATGCTGAGGTCATTTGAAAATGAGACCACCTGCAGAGGGGTTTTAGGAGCTCAGGGGCACCTCCCTCTACTGATCTCAAGGAAAAATTCTGGCCTTTGTAGATCCAGATTTAGTTCTCCTCTGAAGAGTGAAAAAGTCGAGCTGGAGTGAGGATGGGATGAAAGTGCTGGAAATAGCAGCCGTGTGCCAAGTGATACAGTTCCTCATTTGGGCTGCCGTGTGCCGGTCTGACTGTTCGAGCCCTTGCCTGGATCCGGCTGACTGTTGGCAGAGGTTGAATCCTTCCTGAGAACAAATCACTTTATTGTTCGTGTCTGCTCATGCACTGCCTTTTGGGAGCGTGGTTCATGTTGTTGCAAGAAGCAGAACCATTAGCACCAAATGAATTCTTTGTCAAGCAGCGCAGTCTCCCTGAAATTTTTACTCCTTCCTCCAGCAGTTTCCCCCCAGGGTCAAATTTGCAGTATTGTAAGGGACTGGCTCCTGTTAAGCAGATGACCTTTTTTTGTTAATTCTGCAGATCGTGGCCTACCATGATTTTCCATGAAACTGCCTCCTTTCTATTTCTTCCTCATCCAAGTGAGCAGCTGGGCAATGAAATGTGGCAGCTCTGGGACTTGAACAGATCTGTTTCAATTAAGCCCCTTCTACCCTCAAGGCCTGTGGAAACTGGGCTGTTTGAAACAGCCAAAATTTCCACCCTGACTGTACCAAAATCTGCATGCCAGGGAGCTCCTGGTCATGAGCCACCAGCTCAGGGGATGATCCCTGGCAAAGCACAGCAGCGCTTCTCAAGGGTGCCATCATTCCAAGCTACAGCACCCATCACTGTCCTGTTTCTGCCCAGATCCAGGGATTGGGTCTGTGCAGAGCAGCTGCATCAGTGTAACCACACTGCAGCCGGGGGCAGATCATGGATTGTGAGCCATCAAAACTGGTCCCATGACTCACAGTCAGCCTCAGTGCTTGTGTGACACAAGGCCCTGAGCAGCTTGGCTCACAATTAAGGCTTTTAGCCCATAACACAGTAGACAGTAGCAGCAAGAAGAAAATAAGAAATTGGCTTGCTTAGTGTCATCATCTTGCTCAAACACCGGATCTGGCCATTGCAGAGAGAAATAACTGACTTTTGATTTGTTTTCCACGTAGATGAAAAACTGTCTGCATGGCTCTTTCCTGGGCCATAGTTTAGAACCTTGGAATTCTGGGCAGGGGCAAGGAGAGAACATGGTAAGGCTGTTTCCTTTCTAACCCTGGTGATCCTCATGGCTCTGAGGTGGTGAGGATGCAGGTTTTCACAAAGCTCTGCTGAGCATTGAAGAAAGGTGGGTGTGAGCCACTGTGAACTTCCACAAATCTCAGACCTCACTGGGGCTCCTAAGGTTCTCTGAAACCATATTTACAGCAACTAAAGCAATGTCAGCAATTGTGTCACTGCCCAAGTCACCCAGAAATGGCAGCAGTAAGAACCAATTTCACCTCAAGGGATTTGGCTCCTGGGTCATGTCCATGAGCAGGGCAGAGACCAAAGCTTCTTAATCAAAACCAATCCAGGTGATTTGACACCTTTCTGGTGACAGTAACACACCTATATCTGTAAAGTCCAATCTGAAAAAGATATTTCCTTGCTCTACACCTCATTATTTTCATTATTTGTTTCTAGTGAGATGGAAATATCTTCTGTGTTTCAACCCACTCCAGCTTCCCCCAAGCAGCTCTGAGGAGGCAGCTAATTTTCTGCAAGTACTTGCTCCTTGCTGGCAGCAGGGGCTTGTTGAAACTTTTGCACAAAGCTGGTAAATTTTGTTCAGGTGCCTAAAATAAGTTTTAGAGGGAACCTCAGCACATGCATAAAATTCTGTCCCTTCATCCTGCAGCAGTGGCCTCTCTGAAGAGTGTCCTTGTAGTTTCCTGTCTCTGCTTCCTTCCCTTTCTCTAACTTTTTGTTTTGTTTGAAGTGGGGGGTTGCCTTATTTTTTCCTGCAATGAGAATTATTCCATGGTGCTGGATCACGTTAATGCATTACAGAGGCAAAGGAAGCTTTGAAAGATGCTTGTCCCAGGCTGGAATTCTGTGAAGACTGGCTGGATGTTTGGTGCTTGCTGGTTGCAGCACATTTCCTTTCACCTGTACCACAGCCTCTTCCTGCAAACAGACCTGATCCCCAAAAGATCCCAAATTAGAGTCTCTGGTATTACGCAGGAATTCCCTTCCTTTTGTGCTGGGGCTGATTAAAATCTCTCATTACCTTTACCTTCTAACGTCAGTACTTTATGCAAAGCCATTTCCTAGTAAGAAAAGTTCAGGGCAACTCAGCCCTGAAGTATTACCTGTCCAGAGGTGAAACCTCTGGTGTTCATCAGACCCCTCAAACCATTTCTGGGCAGTGTGATGACAGATGAGCTGGCATATTTTGCTTCTTTCTCCCCACATGGACAGTTGTCCTGGGCAGAGAAGTAAGCTCTCAAGCTGCCTTATCTTCTGCCATGCTGACTGGTCCTGCAGCTTGGCACAGGTACTGCTGTGACCCACGTGTTGCCTTGAATTAATTTTCTCTGGGCTATGAGTGTGGTTTGTACCGGGAATACCCTGTCCTTGCTTGGAAATCAGCTCCTGGGGAAATATGTCCTTGCTTAGCCATGTGGGAGATGATGGAGAGGGTGTTATCAGCACAACCTTTGGCGTGTGTGGGTGAGTTAACCCTGGGGAGCAGCTCAGCCCCACACAGCCCTCATCTGCTCCCCCCCAGAGCAATGGGGGAGAGAAGCAGAAGGGCAAAAGAGAAAACCTGTGGATCAAGATAAAGATAGTTCAGTAGATCCAGCAAAAGCTGTGTGCACCAGCAAGGCAAAATAAGGAATTTGTTACTGCACGGGCAGGCAGGTGTTCGGCCATTTCCAGGGAAGTCGGAACAGTTATTTCATCATGCATAACTCCAGTTTGGGAAGACAGATCTCCTAACTCCTTCTTTCCCCCAGTTTTTATTGCTGAGCACTTTGGCACACACTCTGGGATATGCCCTTGATCAGCTGGGATCAGCTGTCTGTGCTCTGTCCCCTCCCATTGTCTTGTGCACCCCCAGCCTGCTCGCTGGTGGGGCAGCGTGGGAAACAAGAGCTGGCCTTCGTGCTGTGTAAGCAACAGCTAAAACACCCCTGCCTTATCGGCACTGTTTGGTTCCAGACCCAAAACACAGCACCACAGCAGCTACTAGAGAGAAAACGAGCTCTGTCCTGGTCCCAGCCAGGGCAGGTGTGTCTTTTTGTTGTGCTTTGCATGGGATCGGCCACAGCATGCGAGGGGTGGAAGCACAGTTCAGTTCAGGAGAGGCAAAAGCTCCTCTGAGCCCAGCTGGGCACCAGAGGAACTGGTGGGTGGCAGCAGGGGCTGGTGTGGGGCTGGCACCCAGTTACTGGTTGCAGACCAGTTAGAGAGTGGAAGGTGGGGGTTTTCCTGGACACTTTTGGGGAGATCTGAGAGGATGTGGCATACAGCCCTGAAAGGTGAGAGGACTCTTGGTCATCTGCTCTGTTTCCAGGGAGTTGCTGACAGTGACTTAAAACCCTCAGCTGAACAGGATGGAAGAGATCAATACTGCACTGGGAGCTGGTGCTTGCTTTTCCCCACTTCAGGAAAGGTTCATGCTACTGCAGCAGCTCTTCCAAGTCAGGCTGTCACTGCCCGACTCTGCCAGAGCTGCTGCAGGCTCCTTTTCAGCCCTATGGATTAGGATATCAGTTTTTTAACCACAAAGAGTTTTTCTCCTGTGTCTCGTCATGAATTGATGCAATAGATCTGTAACTGCCTCAAGCAGCTGCTGCTGTGCCTGGTTTTCTGTGCAGGCTTGGGCTCTGAAACAAAAGGATGGGGAAAGAAAAGAAGCTAAAAACTCTGGTTTGCTAAAGTAGCACCAAATCAACAAGGAAGCTGCATTTCAGCCTGGATTATTATTTAGAGCCATTTGTAATCAGGATTCTCTTACAGCAGCTCAAGCCAGCAGTTTGGCCTGTGTTAGATGTGTATGTACCAATTAGTTTGTATTAGGCTTAACCATGGAGAAGTTCATACAATAGCCCTGATGCAGTAAAGGCTGAATCAATATGAAATAGAGGTTGTTCCTGTAAAGATTCAGGAATGGAAACTTTACCACCACCACCACACCTACTTTCAGAACTGACACATCACAAAGAAGTTGAGAAATACCTTTCTGGTAAGTGGTTGTCTCAAACGAAAAAAATTAATACTTTAAAGGTATCTCCTTGTTTTAACCCCTTCAAGTGAGAGAGAGCTTTGCACCTGCCTCAGGGGAGATGGGGAGATTGCAATAGAAAAGCAGGGGAGATACGGGGCTTCCCCTTGAGCCTTGCTGCAGTGTGAGCAGCAGGGCTGGGAGGCTGCTGGGGACCACCAGCCCAAAAAAGTAGAGACTGAGTTTTAGGAGGGGTCCTATTTTCATCCTTATTGTTTAATCCAGGGGTCCCATTGCATGTTGGTAGGGGTGATTGTTATGATCCCTTAGTGCTGTCTTGTGTGTTCTAACAGCAAAGTGAAAATATTTGGGCAGGGTGAGGGTGCAAGAACTGTTCTGTGCAAAGGGAGGATGCACCTGGGGAAACAGCAGCAGTGTTGTGCTTATGGGGACTGCTGGACTGTCTGGAGACTTTAAATGTCAACATGATCAGTACTAGCTTCTTCTTACTTTCTTTTCCAGGCACAGTTTGAAGCTAACATGCATGACCCTGAGGGTGAGAAATAGATGGTATTTGTTGGGACAACCACATCTCCCCCGCTGGTGTGGTTCAGAAGGGAAGCTCTTACATACTATTAACTTCACAGTGAAATTGAGATAGTTTTGATCCTACTTCTACATAGACTTAGCTCATGCTGTGCCCACATCAGCTGAGAGCTGTTACATGGGATCTGACTTTTCCTCCACATCCACTGAACCTTCAACCCACACCAAGGACTGAGGCTGTACACACCCAGCCCAGGTTTTCCTTTGCAGTGCCACCCCCAGTTAATGGGGTGCAAAGTGCCAGTGCTCCACATCTCTTCATGCACTGTTCCTTTTGCTCTAAACCCGAACTTCATTTTTTCCTGCTGCATTATTTTGCATAGGCAGCATCTGTCAGGTCTCTGTTGCATCACTGAGTTTGCTGGTATTGGGTTTTACTCAAACAATGTGTTCTGCCACAAAGGAGCAAGTTTGAGCAGGTTAGAGCTGTCCAGCCTGGCCGTGCAGGAACCAGTGACAAATAAAGCTCCATAAATACATTCTTCTGCCTCTCCCCTTCCTCCACACATATATCAATTGCTTTTTCAGATTATTGAGAAAAGAATCTCTGTGTTTTCTGGGTGTGAAATGTATTGGTTCTCCCTTTGCAAGCAATGAAGATAATGTTGTGGCAGAGCTGTGGCTTGGCCCAAGGCTCTGCCGCTGGATGGGTGATCCCAAGGCCAGCGGGAGCAATGGAAATATTTGCATCAGCCCTGTGAACAGATTGCTCTGCTGGGACCCACCTGGGATTTGGGGCCAGCCCAGAGAGCTGCCTGCAGGGGCAGGGCTCCCCTCCTTCCCTGCTGACCCCAGCACACAGTGACCTGCAGGGCTTGGGTGTGGGAAATGCTCTCTGGCCCTTCCTCCGCTTCAGCAGCACTAGGCCTGGGAAATGGGGTCCCTCTGGGCTCTAGGAATCTCAGGGCTCTTGTATGTATTTAAACCTCATCCATAAACTGTCCTCCTGTGGCTGCCACCACCCTTCTTCAACATTATAATATCTGGCACAGCTGCCATTACCCTGGAAGCTGGGTCTTGTCCCCCCCAACACACTCCTTGGGCTGTGCTAAGGGGTTCATAGGATCCATCCCCCTGCTCCCTAACAAAACCAGGCAATGTTGGAAGGATAACTGAGAGAGAAGGAGTGGAAAAGGTTTCTGCAGCCTGATGCAGCAGTACTTATTCTGTGATCCAAGCAGTTCGAGTCTGTGGGCTGTGCTCACCTTGCAATGTCTGGTGACAAGCCACAAGACACGTCCTTCCCCTGGGGCGGCTGGTGCTGGTGTCCACACACACATGGCTTCACCCCACAGCCAGGAGTGCAGTTTCCAGGTGACCTTTCCCAGGTTAAGCACAGCTTGCAAAACCTCATGCCTCTTTCCAGGCTTATAAAACTCCCTCATTTGTTGTGGTGGTTTCATTTGCAATAGGAGCTGAAGAGGGACTTCACTGCTACCGAAACCTGGCGAGTGCCCAGAGGGGAGGGTGGCTGTGATGCACATCTCAGCCCTTCAGCTACTGCATTCCTCCCACCAAAATCCTGACATTTCCCCTCTCTGGCCCTACTTGTGGAAGAAGACAAACAAACCCTCCAAGGAGAAATGCCTGGGCAAGAGCAGAGGTTTTTCAGGCAGTCAGTAGCAAATTCCTGGTGGAGATTCCCCTTGAGCCTGTTCAGCTGCCTCTTGCAGTGTAGCACAGTCAGGGTTGTAGGTTTTTCCCACTAACCCTATTCCCAAGCCCAGAGCTGAGCTTGGAGCAGGTCCCAATGCTCTACAGGTGTAAATCAGCACAGCTTCAGGTACATTGGTGACCCTGCCACACTCCCCACCTTGTGAGACCCCTTTTTCCCCTTTGTCCTGTCTGTGCTGAGAGCTGTGGTAATGGTGATCTCCCTGGACAGACAAAGGAATCTGTTTTGTGGGGTATTTTGGGCATTCTGGCAATCTGAACAGAAGACAGGTAAAAATCACAGCAAGAGGCAAGAAGGAAAGAGACAGAAGATATTCATGCAGTCTCATGCCTGGAGGTTGCCACTGGGCTCCTGCACATCCTTCCCGTGCCTCCCAGGGTCACAAGAGCTCACCTTGCTCTTTGTGTCTCCTGAGGCACGCACGCCTTGCTGGAGAGGTCGTGACAGCTGAAAAGCCCTGGAGTTAGGCTGTGGCAGGTTGGTAAGGCTTCTTTTGGGGTACACCTGAGACCACCCACCCCTAGAACTCCATGCATGGACTTTCCCAGGCACTTCACCCCTGGCCATTGGACACAAGACTCTGGGGAGGGCCAGCAAGTCCCCTCGCACAAGCAGGGCCCGGTGCAGTGCAGGGGCTGCTGCGGCACACTGCACAGCCCTGGCCCTCAGAAAGTGCAAGTGGCTTTTCCAGCAGCTCATCTGGTGGAGGATTTCGTAACGTTTTCAGGTGAGGGGGAGGTTTGGATGGTGGTGCTCACCCCCCTGCTAGTTTGGGAGCTGGGCAACAGCGAAGCCCCTTCTGTGGCCCCATCCCCGCACAGCAGACAGAGCCCCGCTGTTGGTCAGAGGAAGTTTGGTGAAGGCAGAAAGGAGGAAAAGATTCCTGACAGGTTTAATCTGTCCAAGCCAAGAACGGTCACATTAGAAGCTTGTAAACCCTTTTTTTTCTCAAATAGATCTATTTATTTTTTTAACTGCTGGCTGTTGCTCAAAGCGACCCGCTCTGCGTGTCCATCCCATTCGGTGGAGCTCCTGCCTGTGCCTCATCCTGGCCGCGGTGACTCCGGGAAGGTCTCTGGCTTCCCAGCCATGAAAGCCGCTCTCTCAGGGAGGGCGTGGATGTGTCCCCTTGGCCAGGAGCCTGTGCCGGCAGCGGGCGCTGGGGGGGCTCGGCTGGGAAGACTGGGACAGTGTTCGGGCCGAGGCTGCTGAAAGGGCCCAGTGTGTGCCGAGCCTGAGTCAGCCGGGCCGGAGGGCAGCTGGAGCCGCCGCAGGAGGGGCCGGCTTCCCAGGGAAAGGTGCCGAAATGGAGCTCATTAGCGTGGAGTGCAGGCAGAAAGGCCCGAGGAAGGAGGGAGGCTGGAAGGTGGCGTTTCCAGGGCTGGAGGGATTTGTGGGAGCCTTGCATCACACCTGGGTGTCTGTGTGGGGCCAGGGATGAGAACAGGAAGGGGGCAGAGGACGCTGGGTCTGTCTGCACCCATCACTGGACTTCCGTGTGACTTTGGGTGGCAAAGTCTAGGGAAGGACTGGGAAAGCCCAAGAAAGATCCTTGGTGTCCTTGAGAAAGGGAGCTGTCTTGTGCCACATTTTGGTGTCTCGAGCGCTGGCTTGCAAGGCTGGGGCTCATCCTGGCTGGTGTAAAACATCCCTGGAGGTGCCGGTTTTCTTTGGCTCAGTTTGGCTGTGCACTTCCTGCTCTGGCTGACACCCACCCAGGCTAGGCTGTGCCAGCACCTTACACATCCCCAGCATCAACTCCTGGTCCCCAGGGATGTCACCTGGCAGAGCCAGGAGGTGGCTTGTCACTTCCGGGAGCAGGGAACATTGCTCATAGCTGTCCCAAAGGGAGAGTGGCTTCCTGGTGGTCCCAGTTAGGACCTCTGTGCCTGGCTGCACTGTGAGACAAGAAGCAGGGAGGAATTTCTGGTTTAGATTGGATGCAAACATGTATGGGAAGGTTTGGTTTTATCTCAAAAGCAAACAGCTCTGCACATGGTGGTGCTACCACCCAAAGAGATCCCCCATGATGTGTCTGAGAATTAGGGACCTCCTACAGTCTTCCAAAGGCATCGTGTGCTCATGTAAGATGCCAGCAAGAGAAGACTAGAGGCCCCTTGGGGTTCAGCTTGCCCCTGTCCTGGAGCCCAGAGCTGCTGGGGAGAGCAGGATGGCAGGGGCAACTGGTGCAGAGTGTGCAAAAAGCGCTGCAGAGGTGGTTGATCAGGAGATGCACCCTAAAGGGATATGCTTTTTAATGGGGATTTAGCTGACTGGACTGTGAGGGAGTTGAACTTTGATGAAAAGTCAGACTAAGATATTTCCCTTTAGCACAAATAGCCACAGCCCAAAAGCAGAGGGTCTCACCAGTGAACAAATGGGAGCACAGCTGATGGCTCTGAGCAGCCTGGCCACATCCCTGTGCAGAAAACCACCCCAGAGGCTGGGAATAATCCTATCAACTTACTGGCTGACATTTCAGGGCTAGTTCACCCACCACACCTCTGGTTTGTTGATCTGTGCAGCCCCGTTGCTGAACTCTGCAGCCACATGCTCGGTGTTGGCACCACGAGCTGCTTGTGCCAGGGAGTGTCCCTGCCACCTCACCCCAAGAACTGATGGGCTTTCCACCCTGCTCCTTCCATGATGCCCAGTTCTCTGTCCTTCCCCACCTCTCTTTAGTGTTGGGTCACATCCTCAAAGTTTTGGCCCTGCAGGAATGACCTCTTAGGGTGGTGCATTTCTGTCCTGTTGTCACCAGTGACAGCAGGAGGATGAAGGGAAAGTAAACCGTGATGGGGAGCACAGTGTGATGATACAAATGGGCTGGAAGGACCCAGGAGAGCCATCAGTTTGTCCTCCACCCTGTGCAGGAGCTGTTTTCCTATGGTGAGGCAGGGATCAACCCAGCAGGGGTGTCTGGAGCCTCCCTCCACCAAGACACTGGAAATGCCAGAGCCACGTAAGAGCCGTCAGCCCAGCAGATGGCACGGGGCTGTGGCTGCGCCTGCTGTGAATCAGGGAAGGAGCTGGATCCATGCATTAACTCACTGGCCATCTCAGCCCACAGCATAGAATGACTTCACCGTCGGCTGAACATCCCACCATGGAAACCAAACCTCAGGAATGCGTCTGGGTGTGCTGACTCTCTTCTCTCCAGAGGTCTCTCTTATGTCTCAGCTACTCCCAGGCTAGCAAATTGCTGTTGTCACCTCTCCCACCAGCTCCATGAGCTGGGCTGGGGAGCAGTGCCCATGCAAGGGTCATGCCCTATGCCCAGCAGGTGCCTGCCCAGGGTGGCACTGCGGGTGCTGCCTCCCTTTGTGCACATCCAAAAGGAGGGAGCTTTGCCATGGCTTCAGTCCAGTAGTCCCAGCCAAAGAGGGGAAGTCTGCACTCCACATGCCGTCCTTCTCCCTCTCCCCATCTCTTGCTGGAGACAGATCTACCAGTGGCTGTAGCAGAGCCCCGGTTTTGGCGACGAGCAGCAGCAGAGTGATGATTAATGCTGAGCAGAGCCACAGAGCCAGGGATGTCTGAGTTGTCTCTGCCTCTCTCCTAAACCCATTTGGCCAAAAAAGGCTAATGTGAGCATTTCTGCATCTGCCAGCCTGGGAGGGGGCCCGGCCAGAGCTCGGGGTCTCAGCAGGCATGTATGGGGCTGTATGTTTTTCCACTTGGGCTGGAGAGGGGCCGTGGGCAGGCAGCCGCCCGGCTCAGGTGACTCCTGAGCCGCCCTTTCCATCTGACTCATGAGAGACGTCGCAAGTGCTCTCCTGCCCAATGGAAAATACGTCTCCTTGCAGCTCATGGCTTCTGGGCCCATGCCAGTCCCCCGGCAGCACAACTTCCCAGGGCTTTGCTGGCATCTGCAGCTCTTCCCAGGCTGGAGCTGGGAGAGCAGCTCCATGGGATGATGCCCAACCAGGGCTTTACCTTCAGGCTGTGCCCGTAGCCAGCGTGGCAGAACAGTCAGGGTGGCAAGGGCTGGGCAGGACAGGCCCATGGTTCCTGCAATGGGCAGGAGCATCTCTACAGGCACAGCTCCTGATATCACTGCTGGCATGACATTGCTTTTCCAACACTCCTGATTTCCTCTTTTCCACATCTTTGGAGGGTCCAGGATGGAAATGATCATCCTTCAGCACCAGGACAGGTCTTTTCCTTCCCAAAGCCAAGCACCCCCTCCTCTCTCTTCCTTCCTGGGTTTGGGCAGCATGCGAGCGTCTCCCATCTCAAACCCCACATTCACGTCCCCTAAGATTTCTCCATCTTGTGTGTCCTCATGGGCTTGTTTGTTTCAGTGCCTGAATGCCACCCTACCACAGGTTATCAGGAAAAACCCAGACCCTGGGGCTTTCTGCGCAAGGGAAGCTGAGGCACATTGGTCAGCATCTCTTGCTGAGGCACACTGGGCTGGAAGAGACAAGCCAGGGCCTGTGGCTCACTGTGCCCAACCTCAGGCTGTTTGCATCACGCCCCAGAGCCTGCCCCCTCCATGCCCACTGCCCAGGCTGCAGCACTGGGCTCCCCCTGTTCCTCTGGGAAGGGAAATGTTTTCCCTTTCCCCTCCCGTTCTGCTCGCCAGCAGCGAGTGAGTCTGGTTTCCCCTGCACACTGCCGCCAAGAGCCTCTGGAACCACTGGAAAATGCATAAAAGACCTGGGCAAGGCTGCGGTGAGGGTTACTCGCAGTCACAGCTGGATCCAGCTGCTGCTTTAAAGCAACAGCACAGCCACACAGGGCTCCCCAGGACACCCAGGTGTCCCAGGGGTTTAAATCCCATGGGAAGAGAAGGCAGCATCCTCACTGGGCAGCAGCCCTGAGGCTGGAGGGGGCCTTTTCACTGGGGAAAAAGAGGAAGGGGCAGCCCAAGGGTGGGCCTGTGCCTGGGGTTTGCTCACCCAGATTCACAGAGTGCTTCCCCCTGCCCTGCTCCTGTGGCTCCTGGCACAATTACCAGGAAAGCACTTCCCTGCCAGCCCCAGCTGCATCCCACAGCTGGGTCTGCAAAGGACAACAGCAGCTTGGGGACCCTGGAGCAACGGGGGCTGGCAAAGCAATTTACACTCCTCCCCTATTTTTGGAAGAAATAATGCAAATCCTGGAGTGTTTGATTCCAGGCAGGATAGAGGGTGTGGCTTTCAGCTGTGGCTCAAGGTGTTTCGGCAGCCCCCAGTGTTTCAGTGTGTGAGATGCAGAGGCCCATGGAGTGAGATGGAGCAACTGGCTGTGGGAAGGCAGGAAACTTATTACAGCATCCTGGGAGCCAGCATGGTCCCGCTCTGGCAGAGGCGCTGAGATGGAAACAGCCACGGGGCACTGGGGTTAATGAGTAAAATAACTCACCCCGCCCAGGTCTGCTTTATGGCCCTGTTAGCATGGGCAAGCAGAGGGAGCTTTCTGCGGGGGTGGATGTCTTTCCCGGTGTGCCACGTCAGACTGGTCAATTCATGACGTCTGCTCCACCTTCCAAGACGCAGCAATAAATCAGGTTAATAATTAATCCCAACTGCCTGGGGAACCTTCCCTGGGACTAAGGCAGATCTCCCAGCCAGAGTCACAGCTCCCAATGTCCCACGTGAGAGCTGCGGTGATGGGCGAGTCTCACAGGGTTGCTCTTTACCACAGCATCATGAAAGGTGCTTAAAAACAAACATGGAAGGAGAAAGGAACATTCCCTGTCCTATCACATCCAGGATGTTTGTTCCTGAGTGTATGCAAAGTGCACACACTTTTACACACACGGTTTGTGCAAAGTCTTGATGTGGTGGGAGTCTGGCTCAGCCAAACAAATGGCAGCCTTGACCTCTCTCCCTGCTCCAGGGTACACCACAGGTGAGTGGCTTAACAAAGGAAAACCTAAAAGTGTGACCCCTTTTGCAGCTGGTCTCAGGTCAAGCTGAGCCCTTGGTCCTGTTCCAGGCACTCAGAGGTCTGGGGAGGAGAGGGCTGGTTTGTGTGTCTCCGCAGGGCAACGGGACCTTGGCTTGTGTGGGAAACCCAGCCCAGGGACCACAGTGTTGGCACAAGTGGTCAGGAGGTGTGAGAGTTCCTGGAAGAAGAAGTGAGAGTTTTTTCTGTGTATGTATAATTTGCTGGAATGAAAATAAATCAGAAAACAACACTCACACACACCAAAAAAACAAAAACCATATCAAAGAAACCAGCGCAGCTTTCCCCAGTGAAACAAATTCCAAACCATCAGTGGGAAAACACTGGCTGGGTCAATCTGCCACTAGCCAGTCTTCTGGGATTACATAAACTTCATAAAAAAGCTCACTTCTTTCTTTGTACTATTTTTTTTAATGAAACTTTTTAGTTCAGGTCCACTTTGAAATTAAAAGAGGATTCTTGAAACAAAAAAAGCACTGTGGTTTGCTTTGAGAACATCTAAATGAGCCACTTGGGCATCACCCCAGTCCTTGTCCTTTCCTTAACCCAGACAATGTCCTGGAGCCCTGTTTGATGCCAGCTCCAAAGCCTTGTCCCCACAGGTTACTCCTCCCCATCTCCAGCAGTGCCATCAGTTGGGATAATGCTCGGGTAGGAGGTGGGTGTGTGGCACTGGGACTGGCTCTCTCCAGATGGGTCCCAGGAGCCATCAGATGTGGAGATGCTGCCAGCAGGAGCTGGTGTCACCCTGGCTGTCGCTCAGGTGTCACCCAGGAAGATCTGTGCATTGCCTTCCCTTCTACATCCCAGGCCAATGCAACAACAACAGGTCCCTTGCAGGTGCCTTGCCAGCTGTCCCAGGGCTGCAGTGGCCTGGCACACCTCAAATGTCACTGGTGTTCTGAAAGGCAGAGGAACTCAGCTATTCCATGCCCAAGCAGCACACAAGAGCACTTATCCAGAAATTCACACCTCTGCCCACAGTGCCAACAAGGCACCTGGTGCCTCCAAATTTCAGCGAATGGCTCAGACCTAGGAAATACAGGTGATGGGTGCTGCAGAGGAAGAGGGGCAGGGCTTCAGATTTGGCTGCTTTGCTGAAGGCAGGGCTGGGCAGGAATGGCAGGGATATACTGCTGGCTGAGTCTGCTGGAGTGAATAAAAATATTCAGGTTTCTCTTTTTCATGTTTCATTCTCAGCAGAGTGGTTGTGGCTGCTCATGTGAAACCTGTTCTTGCTGGGTGCTGGAAAGAGGCAAAGGGAATGTGTGTGGAGTAAGACTTTTTTAAAGAAATATGCTTTCAGTTACATTTTGTTCTTCCTGCTGCTTTTCTGCTTTCCCAGGGCAAATCTAAATAGCTGAAAACTTGGGTTTGTCCTAAACTTTTCTATGTAATGATGAAAAAAATCATAAACAATTCTGCTTCATTTTCAGGTGCATCCTTGAAACAGAAGCTGGTGGTGCCAGGGATGCCCAAGACTCTGTTTATTCCAGACATCAGAAGCCCCAGACCTGACAGGATCTGAGCATTTAAAGACTATCAGAGGTAAAGCTTTGTGCAGCCATCACACCAGGCCTGCAGTGCTCTCATGCAGTTGGATGTGCATCTTTTTCACACACAGGGGGAGGTAGGGGGTTATTTCAGCCAAAACCCTGCACAGCAGCATGGCATCACCTGGGAAGTTCTGTGCTTGCAGCCCTACAGCTTTCCTGCACGGAAGCAGCCATCAGAGAGGTGGAATGGGACAATGGGAGCACGGCTGGCACAGCTCCCTGCCCCAGACTGCCAGGAGCCCTCCTTACCCTGCAGCAGTGCCACTTCCACACCAGAGCAGCACAGCCCTCAGGCTGCAGCATCATCCCTGTGCCTGCTGGCTGGATGTGCTGATGCCGGGGCATCCACAAAGCCCACATCCACTGTCACACACCCACAGCTGCTGGGTGCCCTGGAATGGCAGCAGTCACCCTGGGGCTGTGGTTTGGGATTTACTGCTGCTCCCCACAAGCAGATACTGCCATCCCTGGCCCCATCATGGTCCCAGGACAAATTGCAAGGTTAAATGGTTGTTGCGCTCTCAGAGCTCTCCTGATCACATCCCTTTGTGCCTGTTTGTGCACAAAGTGGAGTGGAGGAAAAGCCCCTCTTTGCAGAGTGGGATGAATTCCCAGCCATGGGCTGGCATGCACCTACCATCCCTTGTGCTGTAGGGATGAAGTGGGTCCTTCTTACAGCCTGTTCTGGTCAAGCTGATGCTCATTGCGTCTCATGGCCATGATTTTCTTGGGACCATGAGTGCAGCAAATACAAACTTTCCTATAGGCACTGGGAACAGGTTAAAAAGGATTCAGGGAAGGTATGTATGGACTTTTGGTGGTGATAAGGACATGGGATGCTGTAGAGCTGGTGCAGCCTGTTTGGGCAATGTTTCCTGGGGAGCTTTCACAGCCCCCAGGACACAGAGCTGCAGAGCACCTGGGAAAGCGATAAGCTTAGATAAAGAGAAACAGATCTGGAGAATGCAATACAATCTTCCTCCCCAGACTGAGCTGGAGTTCTCTTGGTGGTCTTTGAGTAGCAGAGATGCATGGGTCCCTCTGCATGTCCAGTCTTGGAAAAAAGAGTCTTTCCCATGAGAACCTCAGTGTGCCCAATGGGTTGTGAGAGTTGTAGGAGGCGCTGACCCTCATCACCCATGAAAAATGCAGAGGAACTGTTCAGAAAGGGACTGTGATATCTCTGCTGGACAGGAAAGGAAATGCAAATTTCCTGCTGGCTTCATGATGGACATGAACAGCTGGTGGAATTGGGAGGATGACAAAAAAAGGGAGATATCAGAAATTACAGGAACTGATTTTTATGGCTGAAAAACACCTGCAACTGAAATGTTACATTTAAAAGGAAGGTCTTTAATCTGCTTCTTAATGGGCAATGGGATGTCCCATGCTGATACGGCTGTAGCAGGAATGCTGATAAAACTGCATCCTAACCAGGGCTGAAGGATCAGTTTGGAAGGACACCTCACCTGCCTGCTATGGTATTGGGAATTTGACACATGATGGGTCCCAGCATGCTGAGCAGGCACTTTCCTGCTGCAGCAACTCCCCATCAACTCCCTACACCCCCAGGTGAGCTGTGGGTCCCAGAAAATGTGTGAGTCCTGTACAGAGCGTGGATACCTGGTGAGACTGGAGTCCTGGGCAGAGTATTGGTCCTTGACAAGGTGTGGACCCTGAGTGAGATGTGGGTCATGGGGGAAGGGTAGGTCCCAGGAGAGGTGGGGATCCCTGGATGTGTATCAAAGACTCTGGGGCACAGCTAATTCACCCCAGAGAGGGCACAGTACACGAGAAGCCGGAGTAGGACGCCCCCGAATTGCCAGATGCTGGTGAGCGTGCCATCAACAGCGGGGAGAGTCCTCAGGGGGACGCGTGGGATGTCACCTTTAAACTCTGCCCTGGGAGCACCGGGGAGGTGTCTGTCTGTTGGGTGGGGCGGGGGGACGGGACAGAGGGCAGGGCAAGAGTTAACCTACCTGCTCTGCCATCTATCTCTAGGCTCCACCTCGGAGAGAGAGGGGAGGGAAAAGAGAAAAAGTAGGGAAAAAAAAAAAAGAAAAAAAGAAGAGGAGGAGGAGGAGGAAGAGCTCAGAGAGAAGCGCCCGGACCGCGGGCAGCACGGCCAGCAGCGGAGCGGCCGCCCCGTCCCACTCCCAGCATGTTCCAGTGGTGAGTGATCTCCGGGGAGCGCGGAGCCCAAGCCCCGCTCCCGCACCGAGTCCCGGTATCCCTGGCTCCGCCGTCCCGTGTCCTCCGCTCCCGGTGCCCGGCACCGCCGTCCCGACGCTGCGTCCTGCCCGGAGCCGGGGGACTGCGAGCTCCCCTCCACACCGGATCCCTCTTGAGATTCGCCTCGGAGGGGGCTGGCCGGGGAAGGGTAGCTCTGGTGGGGACGGTGGGCATATGGAAAGCGACTAAGGACGGAGTTCGTCATTTGTCCCCTGTCCGTCTGTCCCCATCCCGGGAGCGACCCTCCCGCCGCCGCGGCTCTGCGGGGCTCCCAGGCGGGGTCTCCCTGGGCAAGGGCGTCCGCTCCCGACACAATTTTTTTCTCCATGTCGGGACACCGGAGCTCCGGCCCGGCGGGAAGCAGGATGGGGGCAACGGGCAGGGGCGGCCGCTTGGTGCCCCCCAGTCCCGGGGGATGCCTTTCTCATCTTTTCCCTAAAAAGCGCTGGTTTGTGTGGTGGGGCCTGGGGCAACAGGACCTCCAGCCCTGCCCGGTGGGGTCCCTGTCCCACGGCAGCGGCAGCTTGGGGGCAGATGCCCCCGCCGGGGGCAACACCCGGGGTTTCGGCTCTTGCCTCTTCCCCAGAAGGCTGTTTTTACCGCCTTGTAATTCAACCAGATGGCTTTTCTGAGTAGGGGACGTGTCTCCGGGCACCTCCATGGCGACTTGCGGCCCCACTTGGTGTTTGCACCCCAGCTATTGCACAGACTGCCTTTGGGGACATTTGGGTGCTTTCTGCCCAGCATCTGCCCCTTTATAAGATCCCCTCTCCAAGTCCTTGGCACTGCCAGCAGACAGGACTCTGTACTGGCGGTGCCTCCAGCGACTGGGTCTAGTTGAGGGGCCAAAAAAAACCCCTATCACATAAATAGATAGCGCTAGCGGATCAAAGGGGTTTTCACGTGAATCCAAAGTGAATGGGATAGGGATAGAGAGCCCCTGTCTCCCATGGCCTCATCTGCCCTCGAGCATCAACACCTGAAAAGGATACAGCCCACCTCTAATTTAGAGTTTATGTTTAACTGCCTGGTGGGGAAGCCACCTCACAGTGAAGCTTTTGAAGTTTCCTTGGTGGATAAAAGGGAAGAGGAGGAGTATGTTAAGACCTTTCTAAAGCTCTCTTGGTGGCACCAACACCAGCAGGTGGGACAGACGGACCTGGCTGGCTCCGATGGGAGTCCACCCCCACCCCCGATGTCTGCCACCCTTGGACTTTGCTGTGCTGGGTGTCCCCAGCTCCTGGGGACACTATGGGGACTGGTTGGGGTCTGTGCCCCAAAGAAGGGTCCTGGGGCTTGGCAGGGTCACTTCTCTGCAATGGCAGTAAACCCAAAGCACCTCGCTTGCCGATCTCCAGAAAGCAGGAATTACTTTTTCACCCGTACCTAGAGTACTTCCCAGCTGAGGAGACCACAGAGCAGAAAGACTTGCAATCTGAAAAGATGCACAAACAATTGTCGCTCTTTTAACCCCCTAATCCTTGGTTTGATATGGGAATTGCCTGCAGTTGTGGCTCAGGGTCCTCCCAGTCTCCGTCACTTTCCTGGCAGTGCAGGGACAGGGTTTCTGCAGGGCAGAGGTGGCTGTAGAGCTCCTGGTTCCTGCTGGACCTGATGGCACCCCGTGGTTTGCAGTCAGATCAGTAGGAAAAATCCCAAATAGGTTCTTGTAGCAAAGCAGAAATTGCGCTGGTGAGAACTCGGAAACAGGGTCCACTGAAGGAAGAAGGAATAAGTTTCTGTGCTGTTGTGCAACACCTCACCTATAAACATACCCAGGCCACTCGACACTCTACTTCTTAATAAAAGCTGGAGTTGCCCCTTCAGCTCTGGGTTAGAATCTTCTGTTTGGACCCAAGGAGAGTAATGGGGGTCAGGGCACCCATGCAGCTGCTTTCTGTTAGGCAGAGTCTGCCAAGGCTGGGAGCGTCTGTGCCAGTTAGTGACGGCCCTACCTATGCAAATTTTTAAAACTTTTGCCAGTAATTCCCTGCCCTTTAGTTTCTGGGGAACTTTTGGCCATCATTCAGGCTGAGTATTTTATTGCTTGTTGTCCTTGGGTGGTGGGGAGTGTAAGAATATGATGGGATAGGACAGGATGGGATGGGATTGATACAAACGAAATTACTCAACAAGAGTGACAGGGGTTATTTCTACAGCAGTGCTGAGTGTGGATGAGAGGTTTTAAATATTGCTTGGCTGTGCTTGGGGTAAAGTTGTAAGAATAAGCTCAAAGCTGTGCAGGCAGGGCTGGAGAGGGTTAAGGGAATGGTGAGATCTAATCAGAACTGCTCCCTCATCAGTCTCAGATGAGTGGCCACATATAAAACCGGATGGGGAATATCTATCCATTTACCCGTAATTACTTATTTCCACGCTCGCTCCCACAGTCCACACTAGTGATCACAGTTTTCCCACAGCAGCGTCAGGCTCAAAAGTTCTTTGTGCTTCAGGGCAAAGCCAGAGACAGGAGCTCCTGAAAGCTCCTGATTCCCAGTCTGAGATTCCTGCATTCCTGCATTTCAGGGTGAGTGGAATCCCCGAACACAGTGTTGTCTCCTGCCCTGGGGAATATGGCAACCTATGGGGTGTCCCACCAAGCAGTTGTTTTGGGTCAGCCTGAGGCCCAGAAGTCCAGCAGCTTCACAGTGGTTCTGATCACAATCCAGCCCCCGGGTCTAGGAGAGTTTCATGGCTTTTGGTTTTTTTTTGTCTATCTGGAAAATACTTGGGTTAAATGTTTCAGGTTTCAGCCCCAAGCTCCTTCTCTGGACTGTCCTGAAGTTAAGATGCCATCTGCCTGCTAGATACGAGTCTGGATTTTTCTGGCTCTGATGGGAGCAGGTGGCTGAGGGCTGTCCCCAGTGCGGGGGACAGGTAGCCCACCTAGGCTGGGCTGTGCTCCTGACATAAAGAGGACAGGCAGAGGGGCATGCCAAGACAAGGGCCACATCTGTCTCTGTCAGCTCCATAACCCAGTGTCAGGAAAAAGGCATCCAGGGACTGCCAAGCACCTTTTGTCAGAGCAGATAGAGAAGCAGCTGCACTTGGGAAGCTGTTGGGAGCAGAGATGAGGAGCTCAGCTGCCATCCTCCCATGCCCAGTGCTCATCTGCACAGGGAGATGTCCCAAGGCAGATGGAAAACGCAGGACTGAGGCAGGAGGGAGTTGGTGCAGATGTGCAAACTGTGGAGGAAAGCCGAGCACTCTGGAGCTACATTATGCAGCTGGGCAGAGAGGGCAGTCCCCCTCCTCTGTGGCAGTGGGATAAAAAACCCACCTTTAGCTGTGTGGAAAAGCAGGCTGGGGAGGAATTGTGTGTCAGTGATCTCCAAGTGCAGCCCTCCTGCAGTCCCAAGGACCTCAGGAGGATCCCGCTCAAGCCCCCTATGAGCTCCACCTGGAGTTTGCCCCAAGCCAGCAGTTTCCCAGGGCTCTGGGTCTGGAGCAGAGGACAGCAGCAGGATGGCCCCAGGAAGAACTGGCTTTGATCTACTCATGCCCTGCAAATGGCTTTTTTTTTTTTTTTTTTTTTTTTGGTCCTGATGTGCCATTTTGAAATGAAACAGCAATGCTGGTTTCATATTGACTTTTGTGGTCTTCCCAGCTCTGGTTTCACAGTGCTGTGTAACCTGTGATGCCAGTCTAGGCCATGGACAGTATGTCTGTCTTGGAGCTGAGGCTTCTGTGGAAAATATAATTCCTTCCTGCTCTTGTCCTAAACTGAAAAACTCTTGGGACTTCCATCTGAAACAGCTGCCTTGCTAAAACTCTCACCCTGACTTCTCTCTCTCTCTCTCTCAGCCCATATTTATCCTTCCTGTGAACCCTTCCTGGATCTTAGCAGTGGGGTTACCAGATGCCACTGCAGCCACCCCCACATACCTTGTGCCTGTCCCTACAGTGAAGTGTGGCCCCAGGGCCACCCCACAGGCAGAATGCAGCTGGGAAGAGTGTGCATGGGGGTATCCCGCAGCTCTTCCCATGAGGTTTCTACTCCTCAAAAGGTGATGGAACATAGATTATGAGCATCCCATGACCTCTCCAGGAAGTGCTTTTGCAGACAAGTCTGTTGAAGCCTGTGGTTTCTTCTTCTTAACCCCTTGTCTCTTCCCTTTAGGAAGAAGACTATCTACAAAACAGTTTGTCTCTCCTTCTTGCTGATCATTACAGTGACGGTGCTGCAGCGTGGAATGGCCCCAAACCAGTTCATGCAGGGCCAGCAGCAGAGAGAACTGCCCCCTTCAGAGCCCTTGAAATCCCAGAAGAGAGACAACTCCTTCTCCATCAGCAGCACTTTCTGGAAGACCAAGAAGGAGAAAGCTCCTGTGAAGGAGGAGAGCGTGACAGCAAAGCAAACAAAATCCTGGGATGTCACCACTACCAACTGCTCAGCCAACCAGAACTTCAGCAAGGTGGATTGGTTCAAAGGGCTGGAGCCCAACTTCCAGCAGTTCCTGCTCTATCGGCACTGCCGCTACTTCCCCATGCTGATCAACCACCCAGAGAAGTGCAGCGGGGATGTCTACCTGCTCATCGTGGTCAAGTCCATCATCACGCAGCACGACCGCCGCGAGGCCATCCGGAGGACCTGGGGCCAGGAGAAGGAGGTGGAGGGCAAGAGGATCAGGACACTGTTCTTGCTGGGCACCGCCTCCAAGGAGGAGGAGAGAGCCAACCACCAGAAACTGCTAGATTATGAGAACCGCATCTATGGGGACATCTTGCAGTGGGATTTCCTGGACAGCTTCTTCAACCTCACCCTCAAAGAGGTCCATTTCCTCAAGTGGGTCGACATCTACTGTGACAACATCCACTTCATCTTCAAAGGCGACGACGATGTGTTTGTGAGTCCCAGCAATATCCTGGAGTTCTTGGAGGACAAGAAGGAGGGAAAGGACCTCTTTGTGGGGGATGTCCTCTACAAAGCCAGGCCGATCCGTAAGAAGGAGAACAAGTACTACATCCCCAGTGCCCTCTACAACAAAAACATCTACCCACCCTATGCAGGGGGTGGGGGCTTCATCATGGATGGAGCCCTGGCCAAGAGGCTGCATAAGGCCTCAGAGACACTGGAGTTGTACCCCATTGATGACGTCTTCTTAGGGATGTGCTTGGAGGTCCTTAAAGTGTCACCTGTTGGGCATGAGGGCTTCAAAACTTTTGGCATTGTGAAAAACAAGAACAGCAAGATGAACAAGGAGCCATGTTTTTACCGGAGTATGTTGGTGGTTCATAAACTGCTGCCTCCAGAGTTGCTCCAAATGTGGGACTTGGTCCACAGTAACTTGACATGCTCAAGAAAACTCAATGTTCTTTAGCTCAGTCTCTCTGGAGAGCTGGGACTGCAGGAGCTGGGACAACTGATCCCTGCTCTGGGGTGGGGTGAGCCTCTCCTGGTGGCACATGAATCCTTCAGGGGCACTGCCCTCCGGAGTTAGGAGGGCAGAGACACTGTGCTCACGGGCAGGGTTTGTGATAGTGTTTGTTCCTGTACTGTATTGTGGTTCACATATCTCCAGCTGGGTTGGGGGTTGCTGAAAAAGAGAAAAAACCCAACAAAAAATGACGAGTCTAGCACAAAATGGAGAGAGGGCTAAGAGGTTTGTGCTCTGCTTTAGGTACTTCCTCCACAGCAGCATGATGAGTGGAGGGGTGGAGGGAGGAAGGGAGGGATGTGGCACTGGCATTTTCTGGAGATGTCCAGGGTCTGGGTATCCAGGGGAGCTGGTCCAAGGGCGTTCGGCCAATTACAAGTGCATCAGCCCCTCCCAACTCAAAAATAATGGGATTTTATTTATTATCTCAAATTTCTTCTCCATGCAAGGTTTTAGTTACACTGATGTTGTGTGTGCATTGGGTTCATCCCCACCAAAGTCCTGTGTCCCCTTATGCAGCTGGGGAGAGGGGCTTTTCTCTGAGGCTGGCCCTCAACAGCCCTGAGTCCCCATTAGGTTTTCAGCCTGACACTTGGGGGACCAGGGTCCTTGTCCTTGTCAGAGGGTCCCAGGCAACAGTGGTTCCCAGCACCAGCCTGGGCTGTGCTTGGCTCCCCAGCCCCTCTGCAGCCTTACTGCATGTCCTCAGAGGAATGCACCCAGCTGAAATTCCTCAGGGATTTGTTCTTCCTGGCAGGAAAGAGACTAGGCCAGCTGCCCTTGCCTGTGGCCAAGGAAGTGGTGGAGAAAACTGGTGGTCCCCCTGCAGTGCCCCAGGGATTTGTAACTTCTGGGACCCTACTTCCCAGGTATCCCAGGGAGTGCTGTGGGGAGAGCCTCTCCATGCTGCACAGCTGCCCTCGTGGCTTTGCCTTGCAGGAGACAACAGCCACAAAGGCCCTGTGTGTGGCTGCTTGGGGTTCAGCCTGGGTTTGTCAGCAACTGTGATGCTCCATGGTAGGTTGGAGACATTGGCCCTGCTCTAGCATAAGAAGCAGGATCCAAGGGGACAAACTGAAAGAAAGCTGGTGTTTCACACATCTGCTCAGCTCAGGGTTGTTGCAGTGTTTATTCTAGAGGCTGAGATGCAGGAGCATAACAGGGAATGGTGTCACAAGACACCATTTATTTGGGCTGAAAGGGCCACAAGCTCTCGAGGGGAGCCCTGGGCTGGTTACTTTGGTGGAAACCACCCAACAGAGACATGTGGCCACACAAGGGCCACGGGTGCTCTCCAGCCACTGACTGCAGTCATGAGCAAAGCCACAGGAATGTGCAAAGCCACATGCTCACACACGTGATCCCAGGCACAGGCTCTGCACACACAGATGTCCCTGTGTGTACGGCTGGCATGCCCAAATGTCCCTGCAGGGGGTGAACACACACAGCCACAACCATGGCCCTGACCACGCACAGTGAAACACGGGCACAGATACCTTTACTCCCTCTCCCTGTCTGGTGCCAGACATTGAAAGGAAAAAATGTTTACTACCTCAAAGGTCCCCCTGTGCAGTGCCTTTTTTTTTTTTTTTTTTACTCCCTTTCTCTCTTTTTCTTAATGCATTTTGGAAATGGGCCTTTTTCATTTACTCCAAGTACATTCCCCAGGATAGAAAACAAACTAAAAAAGGGCATAAACCAGTCAAAAAGGGCACCCACATGCCAAGCCACACCACTCTCCAAATGGCCCTGCTCAGATGAGATGCAGATTTGAAGAGGAGGAAGAAAAGAGCCAGTGCTGCTCAGGGCTCGGCTGGTGGTGATACTGTGAAATTGGATGTACAATGCACCGGGTCCCTGGAGCAGCCGGGCAGAGTCCTGAGGGCATTTTTGGTACCCACTGGGCTTAGGCAGCACACAACTCTTTCCTTTTCCCCTCCCTTCCCCACTTCCAACAGGAGTGAGTTCAGAAACACTTCTGAAATTGATACCTCCATAATTTATGTCAGGTACAGTACTTTAGGCTGTACATTTATCCTGGATGCGGGGTAAGCTCTTGCTCTCTGTGGCAATGTGCACAGTGAGCCAGGGCTGTGTGCAGACATCTCTCAGTGTTGTTCTTCACCTGGTGGGACCTGTACAGAGAAACCTTGTAGAGTTTGGTGAATATTATAGTTTCTAAATAAAGGTTAAAAGAAGAAAAAAATCCTACAAGCCTTCATCTTGTGTCATTACTTGTGAGTTTCTGCTGGGAACAAAACCTGGCAATGTGCTACTAAATCCTTGGAATAGGCATTTGGGGACTGTAGCTGCCCTGTTCCAGTTTGGCACAGCTTCCTTCTGGAGCTTAGCATGGTAACAAGGCTGTTGGGTATTTTGTCTCTTTCGTGCACTCCTCCACCTTCATCTCAAACTAAACTTCTGATCCTCCTGGTGCCCTGCAGGGAGGAGCTTCTCATCTCAACCTCTGTGGCAAATCCACCTCAGCAGGATTATAAACTCGCTTGTTTTGTTGAGTACTCTCTCATTGTGCAGATGTGCACCTCCTGTCCCTGTTACCCTCCCCACAGGAGACCTTGCTCATTTCCACAGCCAAAGCACCATCATGGGGTAACACAACCCTTGGTCATGAGGTTTGAACCTGGCTGGGGTGAAGAAAAGCCAGATGAACCCATGGGTTTCACCTTGGCATTTAAGCATGGGCAGAGGGGAGGGCTCCATTTCCAGGGCTGGCACCCAGCTGGGTCACTCCCAGTGCCGGGGAAAAGAGACCAAAGAGCAAAGGGGACCAGGACATACTGTATTTGGCAAACTGGGCCATCTGTCACCAGGGCTGGCCTCTCCAGGGCACCAAAAATTTCATAAGCACGGACAAAATGCAGCTGCTGAGTGGATGCACTTACAGCTGTTCCTGCCCATTCCCTCTCCGGTGCCACATGCCACGGTGTGCCATGTGTCCGGGAGTGGCATTAGGCCCCGTGCGGGTGTGGCTGAGGCCGAGGGCCCCGGCAGCCCCTCACGAACAGCCCCGTCAGGCACGGCGGGAACGGCGCGCGGCCGCCTGCTGCCCCCTGGCGGCCGCCACCGCCCCTCCGACCATTTGCCGCCGGGCCGCGGCTCCAAAATGGCCGATGGTGAAGGGCCGGGGGCCATGACACAGGCACACAAACCCCACAGGCCTACAGCTGAAGCGACCCCAGACACGGTTTCGTTTTAGCCACAGAAAATGGCCTTCGGCAACGGACTAGATGTTGGGAAGCCAAGGAGAAGTGGGCACAGCAGCATGAGCAGCTGCAAAGGCTCAGCAGGGCAGGACCCAGCACTGGCAGAGTGGGCCCTGACCACAGCCACAGGTCACTGGCACGGGGCAAATGCCAAAGCAGCGGTGATGACACTGGGGGACCCTTGTGCCCAGGAAGGCTCAGCTACACAGCCCTGCTTTCTATGCCCATGGGTCTGGGAAAACCATGTACACCAAGAGCTGCCACTGCAGGGCAGCACCAGCGCCTGGCTAGAAAAACTGGCCACTGACCGCTGCTCCAGCCCTGGCCAGGACTGAGCCCCTTCAGCTCCAGGCTGGCGCCTGAGCCTGCAGGAGGAAGGGCAGCAGACCAGAGTTTGGTTACAAACAAGCAGCCATTTATCCCAAACTCCTGTTTATGTATTTGCTTCAAACTTTGGGGCAAGAGAGACAATTTGGAATGAAGCACAAGATTAAAGGCCTGTAGGAGAGAGCAACTGAACTGCAGGGCCTTAATACAAGATTTGATTTACTTTGTTTAAAAAGAAAGTAGAAAAGCAATTGGCTAGCAAGCACCATCACAGCATCTTCAGTTAAAAAAAAAAGTTAATAAAATATGGTTGTGGTTACAGAGCTTACCTTGGCCATCATATTCTTCCCTACTTTCTGCTAACACAGCACACAACATACACTGCTGGGAGCTGACACAGGCTAGAGCAAAGCAGGACAGAAGCTGCTGCTGTGACACCAATGACCTTAACACAAAAGAGGGAAGGCTACAGCCAGCCTGTTTCTCAGAGCCTGCCTTCATTTAGTGGCACAGAAGTAACACGAACCAGTTCAGGTCCTTTAATCTGTCCAAGACAGGGTGCTGAAGCACAAATGATAAAACATTCTGCATTTTTACAGCAAAAATGCTACAGAAGTTTATAGGAAAAAAAAAAATTTTACATGGGTAAAACATTATAAATTCAAGACAACTCACAGACAAGGGGTAAATTCCCACATCTATCACTCTTTGTTTTAAAAAGTTCATTTGAACAGGCAAGCAGTCAAAATGGCTTGCTCTCTCTTCCTTGAAATGAAAATTTATCTTCCAAGTGGCTCACAGTACTGCTTCGCTTCTTGGAATGTCCTCCGAAGGCTCCGCCAAGATCAAAGGAGAATAAAAACCCCCGGAGTCCTTTCAGATAGTCTTGGAGAGCAGGAGAAGGGAAAGGAAAGGGGAAGTTTATTCAAACTTGATCTTCTTCCCTTGTGGCTTGTGATCTCCACCTCCTCCTCTGCCTCCTCGGAAGCCACCTCCTCCTCTACCTAGAAAGAAAATTATAGAAAAAAAGAGTTACCACTATAGTATTTATTATATATATAGTATTATAAACATATATACACATTATATATACGCACACAAATATATTGTACTGCCCTTCCAAACCCATCCTGGCACAGAAAACAAATTCACATCCAATGCTCTGTGTTAGCCCCACTTCATTTCTGAGTACACCCTATCCAAACAGCAGCATTTGCTTCCTCTTACCTCCAAATCCACCTCTGCCACCACCTCTGCCACCAAATCCACCTCTTCCTCCTCGGCCACCTCCTCTGCCACCACCACGACCACCAAATCCACCGCCACGCTGAAAGTCACCCTTTGGCTTGGCAAAATCGAGGATCACTTTGTTTCCATCTATCTCTCCATCTTCCATGGCTTCTTTAGCTGCTTTGGCATCTTCTGCAGAGCTGAAGTCCACAAACCCAAACCTAGGAAACAGTTTACAAGAGTGACAATTGGTCACATTCCATGAGCTGCAGCACCACCTACAGGTTCCCGACAGAAACCCTTTCGAAATCAAATACCAGCACTTGTGCACCCCACAGGATGTGTCACTTGTAGGACAGCAGTGGCTAATCACAGTCGATGGAGCCCCACTGTGAGTTTGCCAGTACTGCACAGTTAATTTTCTTCTCGTGCGAATCCATCAGCTGCCACTGAGATTTGTTGGCAGGAAGGAGCTCATTGAGAAGAGGTGAGAAGTGATCATGTGCTGCCCTCCATCAGTGGACCCAAAGCTGAGTGTTCTCTATTCCCACACTACCTGCCAGTTTCATAGAACCACCCACATGAACAGGAAAAACACCCTGCATTGCAGAGATCAGCTAAAGTGAGGTGCTTTGTAGCACCTGAACATAGCCCAGGTGAGGTTTCACCCACCCTTTAGATGATCCAGTGTCTCTGTCTGTGACTATTCTCGCGCTTATTGAGCCTTCAAACGATTCTCTTAACGTCTCCTCTGTGGTGTCCTCAGAAAGGCCTCTGACAAACAGTGTTTTGCTTTGCTCTGTGGAAAAGGAACACATTCAGAAATCATTCAGCCTGAGCAAGGCAACCTTCAGCTTCAGAACATCAAATCCAGCTTGCTGGCCATTACTGGCTCCCAGAACAGCTCTCAGGGATAAAGGGGTTATTTCCAAGGAACAGCTCAAGCACCTCAAGTCCATGAAAACTTTTCAGGACTGCAGTTAGAACCTGACATCAAAGGATTTTCATCCTTTTCCATCCATTTCAGCCAACCTGATACTCCCAAATTAAGTTTGCCCCACTCCCTTTTTTAAAATAGATGCTTGCACCTTATCAACAGTGATAATAACTAACTGTACAGACACTGCTGGATCAGCACTTGACTATCTAGAGGAATTTGACAACAGTTTCATCAGCATTTCAGATAATCAGTCATCATATCCAGCACACTTGCTTACAATGTTTGGCATATTTGTTTTTTTTAAAAGCAGCCCCAGATTTGCTTGGATGGTGCCCTCCTGCCACAGCTGGAGATCAAACATGAAACACTTACGATTGAATCCTCCTCGTGCGTTTGTGTTCCCTTTCTGCCATGATGGTGAACTGAATTCCAGTCTGATTGTTCTGCCTTCGATCTCTGTGTTGTTATAGGAATTCAATGCCTCTCTGGCATCCTCAGCTGTAGCAAAATCTACAAATGCATACCTATGTGGAGAGGAAGATTCCAGTCAGCCTGGGAGCAACAAGGATATCTGGAGGCAAGTCATTTGCAGTGTCAGTCTAGGGGTCAAAAGAAAGGCACACCATACCCTTTAGGCCTGCCCTGGTTGTTCTGTGGCACCTTGACGGAAGAAGCTTTCTTAAACACTTCTTGGAGAGTCTCTTCTGTAGCAGCATATGAGAGGTTGTTGACAATTAGGGTCTTTGACTCTCCTGTGGGGAAAAGTCAGTGCTGTTAAGTGCAAGTTTGGAGAAGGAGAGCTCTTCTCTTCCTCTAGTTACCAGACTCTGCCAAGGAATAAGAACTTGTTCCCCTTTCATCACCTCAAGGTGAGGCACAAAGACAAATCCAACCCTGTTTTATTCACCGAGACCAGCTGCCCCCCATGAAACATGCAAGTTGCAAGTCTGACACATGCAGTAGAGATATAAAATACATAGGATGCAGAGTACAAGTCAGGCAAAAGGTCTGGTATCTTAATATTATTGCAGTATTTTAATTTGCCCTGCCCCCAAGGAACTTCTGAAACAAGTGAAAATTAATCCTGAATGTCATCTGAATGTATGTTATCAGTCTGGAAAGTACCTTTCTGATGTTCTTGCTGGCTTTTCTCGCCAGTGAAGTCAATGACCAAAGCACGACCCTCAATTTCTGTGCCCTTTTTCTCCTCCAGAGCTTTGTTTGCCTCAGCTTCTGTTTTAAATTCAACATAGGCCATCCTACAGCACAGAAAAAATGTAAGCAAACACCTCCTTCCAGGAATGACAAAGTTTGCGAATAAAGGGGGGAAAAAACATAAAAGAAAAATTCTAGAAGTAGGACAACTAATGCAGCAGGTTCCTTACGGCAGCCAAAGGACACATAAGCTTATCAGAATATGCCAAGAGCTAAAGGAACAGCAAACATACATAAGTCCTCTCAGCTACACACCCTTTGCTGCTGCTCCCGTCCTTGTTCATCACTATCCGGACTTCCAATGCATTTTCAAACACCTCCCTGATTTCATCCTCGGTTATGCGGTAGGGCAGGTTCTTCAAAAACAGTGTTCTGGCATCTCTCTCTGCAAAGACAGTTACTTCAGCTAAATATCCCTCCTCATGTAAACTGCTAGTTCAGTGAGAGTCAGCAAGCTGATCCAGCAGAAATTAACAGTAAGCATTCACAAATTACAGAAGCTGCAAAAGCAACTGTAACTAAAGTTAATGAAACTACTGTGCTTCTCTCTTAAGGGCATCAAGTTCAAAAAAGAGGTCCTAGAATTTCATATGAAATACTTTCTTCCTCAGCCCTCCCAGCATGCACTATTTCTTTGGATCACATTTGCAGATGTTCCAGTCTGAATTTGTCTATCTGTATGTAAGCATTTTAGAAACTCTTTACTGAGCTGTACCTTTCTTGTTTTCTTTCATAGTTTCCTTGCTCTTTGCTTTTTCCAGTTTGACTTCCAAACCCATTAACTTCTTTCCATTCATTTGGAGAGCTTTATCCAGATCCTCAGCAGAAGAGAAGTCCACATAGCCAAACCGCCTGAAAGAACAGCACCCTTGAGATCTCAGCTGATCCATCTATGGCAGCAGAGACCATAAACAGAAACCCAGCACCAGAGAGGTCCCCACTGGTCAAGTTCCATGTAAAGTTAAACCCTCATCACTACACCAAGCAACCACTCCAGCATCTTGAGAGGTACCGGCACCAGCACACTTGCACCTCTCAATAAATTAGTGCCGAATAAAATAAATAAGCAACAAAATTCTACTGATGAACTCACCTGGAAGCACCGATTCTGACATCTAAAACTTCAATATTCTTCTTCCCAAAGAATTCTCTGAGGCCAGTCTTCAGCTCATCAAACTCCTTGGTGCAGACCAAATTTGCAACAAATATCGAGAAAGTTGATGCCGGCTCTTTAAATGGAAAGATAATAAAGTGGTTTTTTTTTAAGGCAGCCTTTAAAATTGGGAGTCAGACTCCCAGCAAGCTTTAGCACATCAGTTTTTGCTCAAAAGTAACATCATACTTCAGTATTAAGTCCCTTATAATCATCATTTGTGCTGGGAAAGCCCACCCCTGACATCCTGGACCTTCACAGTAACATTCTTCATGCAACAGAGTCCAATCACAGTCCATCAAACAAGCATCATTTAATGATCCCACACCACTTACTGTCTGTTTTCTTTTTCTTGGCCTCTGGTGCACTTTTATTGGTCATTTCTTTCTTCCTCTTTCCAGGTGCTTCCTTGACAGGTTCTGTGACAGAAAACAAAACAACACTGAAAAATACAGAACTTTTCCTACACTGAATCAACACAGGAGCATTAATCTTTACACCAGTCATACACAAGACCTTTCCGTCACTCAGCAGCTGCTCCTCAGCACAAAAGACCACTATACCACAACATCTTTTCTCAGGCATCTTTCCTATTATCAAAGAATTATGGTCTCAAAAATATTTAAACTCACTTTCATCCTCACTTTCCTCTTCGGCATCTTCTTCATCCTCCTCATCTTCATCGTCATCCTCATCATCATCCTCCTCATCATCTTCCTCATCTTCAGATTCTGCTGCCTTGGCTTTCACTGGTGCAGCCTTGGCTGGAGTGGTTTTCTTCACTGGAACAGGAGCTGTGTCCATGGCTTCATCTTCAGACTCTGAAACAAGAGGAGCACAGTATTTAGACAGTTCGAAATTAAGTTCCTTTTGAAACTTAAGAAAACAAAATGCTGTTAAGCAAAATGTTTCTCACACCTCCTTAAGTTTGTATGATCTCATGAAAAAAAGTTTAATAAGCTTAATTTTTACAAAAGTTGTCTCTCTCCCTCGAGTTTTACTGCATTAAAAAAAAAAAGAAAGAAACCCAGTCCCGATTCACCAATGTAAGTTTTACTAACAATAGGGAAATTAACACCCCTTCAGCAACGTGGACAACAGCAACCAGCTACAACCAGCTGAGCACACACTGCATTACTCCCTTTATCCTTAGTTACTTCCCTTCCCCAGCTCCCTTTATAATAAACATCTTATATACCATCCTCCTCTTCATCATCCTCCTCATCATCCTCCTCCTCAGATTCCTGCTTTGCTGGCACAGCTGCAGGCTTTTTGGCTGGTACTGCTGCAGGCTTTTTGGCTGCAGGCTTCACTGGCATTGGTGGTTCCTCTTCTTCATCTGCACCAAGAGTACAACAAGCCTTTACTACTAAAGTTCAGTGCATGAGTGGGATAGGTGAAAAGTACTTAGAGCTTCCTAAAATGTCCAAAAGTTCAGAAAAGAGCAATCAAGAAACTAGGAGATGCTTTATAGGCTGTAAGGCAGCTGCAGCCCAAGCTTTCCTCTAAACTTCTTCCATTGCCCACCTCTCCTCCATAACCCCTCTTTAAAGAATGAAGCCACACCACCTCCCAAGTATTAAAATCATACAAATTTTTTGAATCCAAAGGTACTCATATTTAATGACTTGACTGAACGAGCTTTAGTCACAGCATATTTCAAAAGAAACTTACCAGAATCTTCATCCTCCTCCTCCTCCTCATCTTCGTCATCATCTTCATCGTCTTCCTCTTCACTCTCCTCCTTCTTGGCATTCTTTCCATTTTTTGCTCCTTTGGTTAGGACAGCAGCCTTTTTAGGAGTTGGAGCAACAGCCTTTTTGGTCTGTGGAGTAGCCACAACTTTCTTTGCAGGTGTAATTGCCTTTTTTGCAGGAGTAGCAACTTTTTTTGCAGGAGTTGCAGCCTTCTTGGCTGGAGTAACAGCAACTTTTTGTGGTTTCTTCTGGGGAATCACCTGAAAGACACATCAGTGTAAGAATCATGCTGGCCTGTTTAAGTTACTATTATTTCACTACCAGACAAGCATACAGTACCTGAAATCTGAAGCATATCCTTCTGACAGTTTAAGTTACCTCAAATGTCCACCCTGATTAATCAATAAAGCTCAAACCCAGCTTTTTAATTCTTTTAAGAGCCTACTTATGGAACATCAAAGCACCTCTAAATTCCCTGGTCCTGAACCAAGACCAGTGACATCTCATAGCATTCAGCATCTTGGAATATTTACACTTGCATATTATCTGCATGTGATAAATCTCATGTTGTTCATTACTAGGGTAATTAAGTACCCACTTGCTTATGAACTTTAGGACAGCTTTAAGACCCCAGCAGTACTTCCAAAAGCGTGGAATTACACACTTAGCAGTCGAGCTATTTCTCCTCACGCTGCTATGGTTTTATAAAATCCAGTTTACTCTTTAGCCACAGTTTAGTGAGGAATGCAGACTGTTTATTAATGGCCTGTTACAATGTAACCCACAACCATCCAAGACACTTCTGTAACACGTGCACCCTTTGACTCCATCTCTAGATCAATCACCTCTTCTCCGCTGCTTTCCTCTAGGTCAGAGGACTCCTCTTCCTCACTTTCCTCGAACTTTTTCGGGGGAGGAGCCATTTTTTTCTGTTTGATCTGATTCTTCGGGGCCTGAAAGAGAGCGCGAGCCACACGTTTACCTCCGTTGCTCACGCGGGTTGCCTGCGAGCGCTCGCTCCGGCGGGGAATTGTCCCCACCACGTGGCCGCCCTCCGGCCCCCGCGGTACTCAAGGGCCGCCCGGGGGCTGCGGGACCGCCCCCGCCGGTGTCCCGGGCCTTCCCGGGGGCGCGGGGGCCTTCCCGGGAGCGCCGCGCGCTCCCACGTGCTCGCTGTCCCCGCGCCCCACGTGGCCGCACTATGACGTAGCCCCGCCCCCCCTTCCCGCGCGCGCTCGCACGCGGGGGCCCCCCGCGCCCCTCACACACACGGACCCCGCACCCCTGCGCCCTCTCCGCTCCTGCACCGTGTCCCCACCCGCGGCCGCCACAAGGAGCAGAGCGGGACGGAGCTGGGCTTGAAATCGCTGCCTCCGGACACACGGCCCCTCCCCTCGCCGCCATCTTCACGACGAGGGAGAGCAGGCCTGGAACCACCGCGCGGCCCGAACGCACAGGGCCGAGAAGGCGGCCCGGCTCCCTCCCCGATATGCCGCCATCCGCACACGCCCGCCCCGTCATGGCGGCGGCCGCCCGCTACCCGCGTGGCGGCTGCGCTCTGGCGCCCTTACCTTGGTGATCTTCACCATGATGGCGGCTGTGAATGGCGGCGCAGGGGCGGCGGCCGGGCTGTGTCGGGACCGGGGCGGGCGCGTCCGGCGGGGCGGCGGCGCGGGGGGATCGGGCCGCGGGCGTGCGGCGGGAGCGGCGGGGACGCGCGGGTGGCCGGGCCGGGCACTGACACGAAAGAGCGAGCGCGCGCCCCTTCCGCCCCCTTTCCTAGCCCCGCGTCAGGCCCCGCCTCCACCGCCCCCGCCCCGGCCAATCGCCGGGCGCTCCGCTCCCCCCGGCCAATCGCAGCCCCCGCCCCTCGAGCCGCTGCGCCAATCGGCGGCGCTCTGCGATTGGCCAACCGGAGGGCGCGTTACTGCCCCGGGGCCGTGCGGCGGGGGGCGAGCGCGGGGGGACGCACGGCCCGCCCGGGAGGACCCGGCGTCAGCCAATGGGACGGAGGCAGCTCGGCGCCTGCGCGCTGATTGGGCGGCGGGGCCGGGCCAAGGGAGCGCACGTGGCGGGCGGCGGCCACGTGGTGGGGCCGGGCTGGGGTCCCGGGGGTCCCACGGGTACCGGGGGTCCGCAAGTCCCGGGGCCAGGAGAGACGCTGCGATTCCCCGCAATCTCGGTTGTCCCGCCCGGCCCTGCGGCAGTTCGGCGCCCGGAGTGGAACTCTGCCCGAGCACGCTTTTGCCTTCCGTTTTGGGACTGGGCTAGTCCCAGCGCTGTCTCTGGCACCCCTTCCGTCTCACCCCGCATCCCCTCCCGACCCTCCGGAGGCATTAAACACCCGTGGACAGCTTGAAGAAGCATCCGCAGGAGCCGGTCAGTGTGCCGCTGCTGAGGTTGCAGTTGGCACAGGAGCATTGTAGTTGTGTAGCACAAATTGCCACCCTCTGCTGCTTCAGGATGGGAGGAAAGGCCCAAGGTGGAAGAAAAAAGTAAGCCTGCGCTTGTCAGATGGATGCTTTCGAATTCAGTCACTGCAAGAAGACACCACCTTTCTCCCTGTGGAATTTTTCTCTGGTGGCTATAAAGTCAGGGTAGAAATTACCCCAGGGCAGAGTCAGCGCCCCTGTTTCACTTGGCGGCAGGGCTGAGTGCTGCCTTGCCCCTACCTGACACAGAGCAGCCTCCAGTGCTGGGGTTTCCCCACTGCCTTACATCCCCCACCACTTCAAACTCGGCATCCAGCCAGCTCCTGGGGGCTCCCGACTCAGGCATGGGTGACTCTAGCAATTTACCCTTCCAAGGCCTACTCGAGATAAGCATCTGACTTGGGGAACAGGCATCCTAATGAGCCCTAGAATAAAAATGCATTCTCAGTGAATGCCATCCTGCACGGCCTTGATGCCCTTGAGGGGACATCCCAGGATTGTTCAGTGCCACCTGAAGCAAGGGACACACTGTGAATGAGGCAATATACCTGGCTTGTAGGCTGTCCTAGTGCCTCTTTCTTCTCTGCTGGGTAAGGAGAGGCAGTTTTCAGGCAAGCTGAGCCATAGCTAAGGGCACCTGCTCACTGAGAGGTGACAGGATCAGTCAGCCTCTCCAGGAGTGGAGAGCCTGCCACCATCAGCCAGCATGGGGAGGGAAGGAGCTGGAACAGCTGGGGCTGCCCATGTCACATACATGCAGGTAGATGGGGATCCCACCTGGGAAAACCCCTTGTGTAGGGCAGCTGGACTCTGCCTGTGGAATAGCAGTGTCTGGCTCATGTCCCACTGTGTGCTGCAGGAGCTGACCCCAGTTGGGAACATTGCACTGGGGAAGCAGTGACACAGACCAAGTGTGGCCCAAGGGGATGCAGAATGATGGAATGGAAGACAGAGAGACCTGAAAGTGATTTTTAACTGTCTGAATCAAGAGCTGATTGCACTCTGCTCACCATGCATGTGGCACAACAAAATCCATGTGTGTACCATGATTGCCTGAACAGCTCTGCTGCCTGTGCTGGGGCTGGCCTTGGTTCATCTCTGTGCTGTGGGAGGCTGGTTTGCTATGAGAAAGGTACAACTGTTGCTTTAGCCAGGGGCAGTTTTGGCAGCTGGGACACTGCATGTGCCCAATAACATTGCCAGCAGTGGAATATGCAAAGGGCTGGGTTGGCAGCTGGCCAGCCTTGGTTCCAACCCTGGCAGGGGACTTCTCAGTATGGCCTGTGTTCCGTCTCTTTCCCCAGCAGTGTGTTGGAAGGCTGTCCTTGCCTGTGGCATCTCTGAGGCTGCAGCAGAACCCAGCATTTGGGGGAAGGATCACAGCACCCTGTGCAGAGGACAGAGAACCAGCACTGCCCATGGGGCTGTGTCAATTTGTGCTCCATGTCAATCTGTGCTCTGTATCAATCCATGCTCTGTATCAATCCATGCACTGTGTTATCCACACACCATTGAGCAGGTCTGGATATGGCCCAACTTTGGCAGCTGCTGTTAAGGCCAAAAAGGGTCCAGGATGCTGCAGGGAGAAAAGTAGCCAGGACACTGCAGATGCCAGTGTTTAGGCTGGGCTGTTCCCTGTATCCCATGTGTAGCCAGGATTTCCAGTCAGCCCTAGCAGTGAGCAGGAGGACAGACACTTGCCAGAGTGGAGCAAGGCCAGCCTTTTTCTGGGACACACCACATTGCAGGGCTGTCCCCAGTGGTACAGTACAGCCCAGCTCCTCTGCAGGCAGCTCCAGGAATTTCAAGGCCGAGGGAAGTCTCACAGAGAAGCATCAGTGAGAGGGGTAATTTGGCCAAAAGAGCAGGTTTAACAGCTCCATTTGTGCAGTAAATATATTTAAGTTCCTTTTATGGCTGTCTCTTGTTGTAGCATGTTTGTGGCTTGGGAGTGTTGATCTAATTCCACAGTTAAAGGGAATTTAGCTGGTTTAGTGGAGACCCCAGGAGGGATTTGCCATGGATTCTCAGCTTCTGGCATAGTAGATGCTCACCCCTGTGCCTTTCCCGAGCCTTGCAGCTCTGGGAACACCTCAGAACACCTTACCCTGCTGCTGCCCAGGACTGGGGTTGGAACTGGGCTGCGAGGCATACGCGGCTGGCCAAAAGCCAGGAAAATCGGGTACCCAGCTCGAGGGGGAACCCCGCAGGAATCACAGATGAAGTGAGTGAGTGTCCCCAAACGCCCTGTTCAGCCTGTGGCCGCGTGTTTCCACTAGATGGTGACAAAAGGCTGCCTGTCCCGAGCGGAGCCCGCGGGGACACGCGGCTCCCCCAGAGCCGGCGCAGCTGAGCGGACACCCCGCTCTGCCTCCCTCGCTCCCAGGGGATCCGCGACGCGTCTGACACTCGCCGGATAGCAGCAGCAGCCAAGTGCAGTCGGGAGTGGAAAAGTTATACCTGTGGCTGGTGCAGGCGTCTGTTGCCAAAAAAATTGTCGGGAATCTCCAGCAAACACCCAGTGGGTGCTCAGAGAATGGGAAAGTGAGCTAGAAAAGCAATCAAACATGTCCCTGAGCACCTGACATCACCTGATAGCAGTGGTGATAGTGGCCTGAGCAGTGGCCCAATGCATATGGCATGGCAAAGCTGACAGCAAAAAACCCAAAACAACAACAACAACAACAACAACAAAAAGCCCACTATAAAATCACATTTACCAATCCCAGGTCTGGATGCTGCTCCAAACCTCTTGAACAACCCTATGTTCGACTTTTGCCTCCTTGGTGCCCACCTGACCCCATCATGCTGCTCCTATACCAGCATGTACCACACAGCTGATGGATGGTGACCCAACAACACCAGGCACTCAGGCCTTGTCCTCTCTCTTCCCAACTGCACGGTTCCCCAGGCCCTGATTAATGCAGGACAGTAAATGAGATGGGACTGTGAAGCAGTCTAATTAAGTCTTTTCTTCATTATGTCCTTGTCTGTGCCAAGAGGAGAGTCCTCAAGGATGATGAGTATGAAGTGGGTGCAGGGCTTGCTGTGACAAATGACACTTAATTCAAGTAGCCACAGAAAAGTGCATGTCCTCTACCTTGGAATGGGCAGCTTGGGACACACTGGCCTGCAGGGATGAAAGTCAACAGTGCCTGGCAGAGTATGGGGTTTCTTCTCTGGAAAGCATCCTTTCCTGAGGTGGGATGCTGCAGGAATTGGCATGGGCCCCTGGAGCCAGGCATACCCATTGTCACTCTGGCAAATGCTGGATGATAACCCAGCACATCCTTGTGCCATTTCCTGGGGTTCATGGACAAAGAAACCTATGGGTGACTCTCAAAGAGAGTTTTGTACATGCAGATTTAGTCTCCACATGACCTCCAAGTATTCCTTTTAGTGATCATTTCTGGTACACTGCAGAGGAAAAGGGGCTTTCTATTTCCAGAAGGAGCCAGTTTTTCTAAGATGTCCCTTCTGGCAGGCCAGTTCCTCTCCCCATCACCTCCTTGTCTGGAGCTGGCAGCAGGATCTTGTGGTTTGCCTGTGAGCCCCCAGCAAGCCCACACAGCCACCCAGAGCTTCCCAGCCAGGTGGACTCCCCTCTGGATCTGCTCAGCAGGAGAAAAAGCGCAGCCCTAGAAAAAAGGATGTGTGAGAGAAAAGTGGGACTGGAAGAGGACTTGCAGTAGATGCGAGATAAAGAAGACAAAACAGGATTGGGAGACATGGAGCAATTTGGGTGGTGAGAGGAGACCTTGGGAGACCCCACTCTCTCCATTGGGGTAGAGAAACTCCAAGTGAAGAGTTCAGTGAGATAGGAATAGGCAGGCATTTTGAAGCATGCATGCAAATCCTTTATAACGCAGGGAGAGTCAATCTGGAGAGAAGCTACAGGTGATCCCAGTGCAGCAATGCCAGGCCAGCAGCCACAGCATGTCACAGTTCCATGCAACTGCATGTCTTCCTGCATTACCCTGCAGCATTTGGGAAGGCTTTCCAGGACCTTTGTGGAGACAGCCCAGAGGGGGAAGCTCCTCTTTGCACGGCATTTCTGTTCATCTCCCAGAGCTAGGGCAATAGGGAATAGGATCCAGACAAGCACTGGGTCTCCAGGGATGACTGTCAAGACATCCAAGTAAAACATCTGCACATCTGCCCCTTGGTACAGCCCCATGGAGAACTGACCTGGGGCTTTGTCTCAGTTTGTTCACATTTTACCTGCTGGAAGCTCCCTCTGCTCCCAGGCCTGTGTTGGGCTATTTCCATTTCATGGCAACTCCTGGGAGCAAGGCCAGCGGAAGGCAGACGCTCTGCCTGGAACAAACCCAAACCAGGGGATTTGTTTTTTTCTTCTTTTTTTCCTTCCCAAAAGAAAAAAATTGCATCTTTGTTGAGTCCAAACTGGAAAAGCAGGAGTCTCTCTCCACTCCCTGACAGGGTCACAGGTTTGATCCCCATATGAACCATTCACTTAAGAATTGAATTCAGTGATCATTGTGGGTCCTTTCCAACTCAGAAGATATCAAAGTGATATCAAAGTTTATTTTTGTGTTTGTATCTGAGTGAGGGAGTGAGCTCATCCCTGCTTGGGAGCCACATGCACCTATCACTCAACAAAGGCATGTGAGTGATGTCAAAGGCAGTGCATGGTGAACCTGGGGCTGTCTCATGTTCTTACCTCTAGAACCAGAACAGAGCCAAATAACATCAGGGAGAGCAGAGCCACACACATGTCCCCAGTATAACACGTCCCAGCCTCTGCCAGGGAGCATGAGCCAAAACTGCTGTAGGAAACAAGCATCAGTGCCAGTGGGAAGTGCTGGCTGGCTTCTTAAGCTCAGTGGGAAATGTTCTATCATTCCCCCAAAGACCTTCTGGCCTGTGTTTTCCCAGCTATAGTTGCCCACTGAGCCCCATCCATGCAGCTTGCAAAGCCCCTGTCCCAGCTTGCTGCTGTGAAGGAACAGCTACCCCAAGGGCTCTCATGGTTGCAGGATCCAGCCATGGGCTGAGCTTTTTGGAAAGGGTCACTTTGCATTTGACTGTTCCTGCAGAGCTGAAGCAACCTGGGCAGGTGTCAAGGTGTACAGACCACCTGTGAGCCTGGGAGAGGTCAGAGCTAGGGCATCAGAGACTGAGCCCATCCAGATTTCACCATCCATCTGGCCCCCTGCAGCAAGCTCCAGCAAAAGGAGGTTAAAAGTAAGAGCTGAATGTACTTTTCCAGCCCAGACCACTCTCAGACTGTGCCTCGTTCCAGCAGCATATTGGGCTGTTTCCCTTACCAGATCTCACCGCAGACATTCCCACTTGCAGGATGTGAGATGAAACCACTGCTTTGAAACTTCCTACGACCATAGTTAAAAATAAGACTCAGAGCAATAATTTCCCCACTGTTGGTGCCTCAGACCTGAAAAGCCTAGTCCTGAACGACCCAGTGGTGTCTCATTTAGCTGGGCAAGCTGTGATCATGATGTCTGTATCCTGGGAGGGAGGCAAGAACATGGTTTCTTGGGGAAAAGTCCTCTCCTTCCCATCCTGTACAAACCATCAGCTCATCTCTGTGTGTATGAAATGGCAGAGGAAGCTTAAAGCGGACTGAAAATTGCACTGAAAATTACACTGCATCTCTCCTGCCCAGTTTTAATTGTAGAGCAAAGAAAGAAGCCCATCGATTCATCCCACTGGGTAATTAAATGCTTAATGCTATTGACTATAAAGACATTATGGTTCAGCAGCCCAACACTAATGCATTAATAATCACTTACATCATGGCAAAGAAGGGGCACGAGCTGCTCCTGAGGAACACGGTAGTTACATGGGATGGGAGCACACAGTGAAAACCTCAGGGGCTGAATTAGTGCCTTGACAACCTGCAGGAGTGAGAGCTCATCCCAGAGAGCAGGGGAACACCACGGAAAGGCTACAAGGACCATGGAGGAGGGCACAGCCCCTACCCCAGGGATGCCCCCCTGGCCATGGCAGTGGGAGGGGAGTCTGGGCTCTGAGCATCAGTGCTGCCCCCAGCACAGCTCTAGGATGTTGTCAGCCACAGGATCAGGCAGATGAATCTGAGCAGTACAACCCTTTTATAACAAGCCATGGCAAAGGCAGGAGAAGGTCTGCCCACCTCCTGCCGGGCTCTACATTCCTGATAATTAGCCGTCTGCTTTAGCATATTTATTATGCACATGATGTGGAGTGCAGGGCAGAGCCTGCACATTGCCTGGGATTAAGCACATTAAAGTGAGCTGAGTGAGCTCTGCTCCAGGCTGGAGAGGCTGATTTGCTGGCCGGGAGAAGCAGAGTGAGCCCTCAGAGCGTGGTGTGCCGGTGGCTACTGCGCACTTCCCGAGGGGGGTCTCACCCAGTGAAGGATGGAGGCTGCACTGCCTCCCTCCTGCAGGGACCTCAGAGCCCAGCACATGGCAGGAATCCCATGTCCCATGGATGGGGAGATGCTTAAGGGCCATTTATAGAAGATGGAGGAAGGTAGGACCTGCAACATCACAGGGAGAGCAACCCTTTTCAAGACCATCCTCTGCTGAGTTCTTTTCCACCTCCCCAGGACTGAGGCATTGCCCCTTCAGCCATGGCACACGGAGTTACCCCACCTGCAGCCACTTCAGGGACAGAGCTGACATAGCTTAAAAAGCCACCAGAGGCAAAATTTCCACCTAAGCTTTCAAAACTACATCAACAACCCCTGCCCAAGGGTAAGGGGAGCCCACGCAGCCCTTCCTGACGACCAGCAAGAAAACCAAAAGCACTTGCAATTTTCTCTGAGCAAATCCAAGTAGAGATCATGCTGTCAAACCCTTATTTGATTTGTTTTTCTGGTGGCTCTGCACCGTTTGCCTTCATTACTTTCTCTGCCCTGTGCCATGGTCCAATAATGCAGCATCTGCCCAATAAAAGGTCCATGAATATAATTTACAAGTAGTTGGCACCTTATGCCTCATCTGGTAGGGCGGGCTCCCTGGGTACACTGCCGATTGGAAAATGTGTGGATTTTACAGTTATTCTCAGTGGGGTGAATAACCTCTGAGCACTGTTTGTAGCTTGATTTATCTTCGTGAGGTTGCAATTCTCCCAAACATTTGATTCATGGCTTGAAAATGAATCTCTTTAAGTATATTTCTTTACAGAGTCTTTAAAAAAAATAAGTCTGGAAAGAAAGAGAAGGGAATGTGCTTTCTTACAGCCCCAGGGACAAGGAAGAAGGTGCCTCTGGTGCTTTGGATATATGTGAAGGGAAACACTGAGCCAAGGGAGGAGCACTGGTGGTCTCAGTGTCCCACCTTCCCAGGTAAGGCAGCCCTGACTGGGTGAGCTGCTGCATTTCCCCTAGAAAAGCCTTTCTGAGACTGAGAATACACACCTATGTTGGTATGTATGTGTGTATAACAGCCTCAGTAAGGGTTTGGTGGGTCATTAGGAAAGAAACATTTCCTGAGGATGCTGTGAGAGTAAGGGAACACATTGCTGTGTCTCCATACTCCCTTGCTCTGAGGCTTTGGGATGTGCCCATGCACTGATGGGCAGAGGTTGGGGGCTGTGCTGTGGAGCAGTGCTTGCTCTGCACCCTTTTTCAGGAGCAGAATGAATCATCACCACTGTGAGTGCCAAACCCTGCACCCTGCGGACTGGAAACCTCAGTTTCCAGCCTAAACTTGCTGAAATTGGTGCAGGTGGCATCATCCTGTGCCTTTGGGCTGAGGAGCGCCCAAACCGGTCCTGCCGCCTTGCTGGGGCTCATCCTGCACCCTCACCCTGGCTCCAGGTATCACTCCAGGGAAACAGAGCTCCTCCACACAAAGTGATTCCTGCTGCAGGGTCAGCATCACCCAGACTTTGAAGGTGATAAAAGATCCCCAGTGGATGAGCCACAGCCTGGGAGGGAGCAAACCTGTTTGCAAAAGGAGATCTCACTGGGAGAAAAGTCCAGAAGAAAAAGGGGAAATTTAAGGGAAAGTCTAAACATTTCCAGCCACAATAGTTACAGATTTTAATGGGTTTTCTTTGGTCCCATCACACTGTGGAGACTGTGCAGAGAGGAGAAAGGCAGTCAGGCTGCCCTGGGCCATGCAGCAGTGCTCTTAAAACAGAGCTTGGTCTCACCAACCATCTCCTGCCAAAGCCTTGGCCAAAAAACAGGCTAGGACAATTGCAAAGGTGCTGCAGACTGGCTAAATGTGGGGGACCAAGAGTTGTTCCCTCTTCTAACACAGACAGGGAAGACAAGTACACCCCCAGGTCCCTGCCCTGACACCAACTTCGCTGGAAAACCAGCTGAGGGCAAACCTGTGTGAGTCTCAAAGAGCACTGAGCTGTACTTACACTGTCATGACTGCAGGATTAGAGCAGTGCTCCACAGTCTGAGCTTCACCCTCTTGCTATTGAAAGGGGCATTTAGCACAGGAATGACTGGAGGATGCAGAAATGCAGTAAGCAGGAATAGTCACACTTTGCTTACTCATATTGAACCATCTCTCTTTTGCCCAGTGCCTCAGACCAAAGGGGCACAAATCAGGACCTGTTTTTCTACCTCTGCTGCCCCTGGTCTCACCTGCAGAAAGGAGATTCTGTTTCTGCCACCACTGAGTCTGGCACAAAGGCAGGGAACAGGAGGGTTCAGAGGTACAGCAGCAACCTGGGAGCTCACAGCAAAATGCCTGGCTGTTTTCTGGAGAAAAAAATCTGACTTATCTCTTGTGGGATAAGTTCTGTGGGGCACAGAGCAGCCTCTTAAAGGAGGGAAATAAGAGCAGAAAGTCCTGAAGGTGCCAACAAGTGCCCTCTGGCCACACCACACTCATGAGTGTCCCAATTGCCAGAAGCAGTTACTGTGGGGTGACCTGTGAACTCACACCACTTGAGCACAGTGACCAAAATCATCACTGCAACAGAAAAGCTGAGTGTTGAGACATCTTGAATGGGCCTGAAGATCCCCAAACCTGTTTCTAGGAGGTTTGGAGAGGAAACCATGGACAATGTGGAGGGTGCCTCACTGCTGACCCCAGCCTCTCCCAACACATGCCTGCAGAATAAAATTGCACCAATGTCAGCCAAATGACCTGTTCAGCTCTGTAGCTTTTGGGCTGGGGAGATGCTAAACTTCTAGGGCAAGGAAGCAGGCCAAGAGCTGGGAGGAACAGCAAGACACAGAGAATTCCTCCCAACAACTGAGGAAACACTCACAGATACAGCCCATCAGACCAATCTCAGCTCCAAGGGTAGGTGTTTTCCTACTGCAACCACTGGCTTTTGGAATAGGGTTAAACTACTATATATCCCAGCTATGTCTGCACAGAGACAATCAGCACAGAGACAAAAAATTCTAGGAAGAATAACCTTTAAATGCTTCTACTGTCACAGCCACCCCACCCCACTGGGTGCAAATGGGTGCTTTTCAGTCCAATCATTACCACTTCCTTTCTTTCTTTCTTTCTTTCTTTCTTTCTTTCTTTCTTTCTTTCTTTCTTTCTTTCTTTCTTTCTTTCTTTCTTTCTTTCTTTCTTTCTTTCTTTCTTTCTTTCTTTCTTTCTTTCTTTCTTTCTTTCTTTCTTTCTTTCTTTCTTTCTTTCTTTCTTTCTTTCTTTCTTTGAGCTTTTTGCTGCTGTATATCTAATTCAACCATCCTTAACTGCATCAGTAGAAATGCATCTCCCCTCTTCCACGGGAAGGGCCTGAAGGAGTCCTCACCCAGCCATCATCTTGCAGATGATGCTTGAGCACAGCACTTGCTGCTGTGTTTCAGGTTCCTGCCAGATGGACTCACCGCCTGTCAGTCGGGATTGCCGCAGAAAAAGAGGAACGAAACCCAGCTCAAACCATTTGCTTTTCCATCTGTGCAAGGCGGTTGTTTAAATCAGCACCGGCAGAGAGGTTTGGAGTTGACGCCAGAATAAGTTTGGAGAAGTGAAGAGCTGTAGAGAGATCTGGATCTTCCTTTAGCCAGAGCAGAAATCACTGGAAAACACCAGAGGAGTGAAGAGCTCGCAAACCCCGATGCAAAAAGTCAGCTTGAGCCTGGCATTGCTGACAGGCTCCCAGGATGGCTTGGGGCTGTAGGTGAGGGAGAGAAGAGCAGAGCAGCAATATCCTCCCCATTCTTTATTAATACAGCAGTGAGGCTTGATGTCTCCTAAATTATAATGTCTTTCTTGTCATTAACTTGATTTCTTTCTGGTGACAGCAGCAGCAAATTGGTCCCAGCTGTTTTGAGCAAGGGATGAGAAATTAAAAGGAATTAAACAAGCCAAGTGCTGGAGGGGATGGTGTGAGGGGAGGGAGTGCTTTGGGCCAGAGATGGCCAAGGAGAGGGACGGGACGGGACGGGACGGGACGGGACGGGACGGGACGGGACGGGATGGGATGGGATGGGATGGGATGGGATGGGATGGGATGGGATGGGATGGGATGCAGTCATGGGGGTAGTGGGAAATGCCAGGAAGGGAGAAATGGGCTCAGGACTCATGCTTCTTCCTGCAAGCAGGACACTGAAAAGCAGGTGCCTGCCACAGTGAGGTATGTCTGGGGAGGGAACAGCCCTGTGTGTGCTGAGGCTGCTGCCATGCTGGAGGACAAATGGAAGCCCCTCAGGGGTTCCCCCTTCCGAGGAACATTCCCTGCTTGGGACTGAAGGAGAGCAGTGCTACTGAGCTTCTTTGCTAGCTGGTACAAGCAAGTGTCAGGCATCAAGGAGTTTTTATCAACTGTTCTGGAAGAGGCCAGGCTCAAGAACTGAGGAAAAACACATCTATGTCTATGTCTCCATTTTCTGCTGACTGTTGGCAGCTCTTGCCCCTGAGGCACTGCCTGCCCTGCCAGGGCATGGAGAGGGTCTTGGAGAACCTGTCCATCAGTCTCTGCTAAATACCTGCTGGGAACTCCCATCCTGGCAGCCCCAGGCTGATTCCTGTGTGAAATACACAGCTTTTGACCTGTCTTGTAGCCCCAGGGCCAGCTGGAACCATCCTGTGCCTGATGTGAGCTCGGGGGCTGGCAGGAGGGGATGTCTCATGCTCAGTTTCAGCATCATTAATGTGAGATGGTCATTAATGCGACACAGTCACTCCACCCGCCCAGGAAAGATAAGAAAGATGAGTTTGGCCTCAGAATCCTCTCAGACAGCTTTCTCCAATGTGCCACATTAAATAGTCCTGAACTGAGAAGACAAACTCGCCCTGGCTGCCATGATAAGCACAAAGAGTGATAAACCCACATAATTAAAGTCTGCCACTGCAATAACGTAGCAGCAGAGACAGCTGGAGTCTAGCCCTGAGCCTGGGTCCATACTTGGGCTTTACTTGTTTTCATTCAAACTTATTTTGGAGAGATTCAGCCCAAGCACTGCCGGGTGCCAGGAGGGAGGGGAAAATGCCATCTGGGCATGGTGGAGTGGAGGAGCCAGGGCTGTTGTTCCCTTCCTGGCTGTAACACAGAGAAATCTTTAGCAGAAGCAAGTACCCTCAAAACCATTTTGAAGAGGAGCTGACCTTATAGAAAAGTACATGGTTCATAAGGAGGCATTTCCCCTTGAGGTACTGCACCATTGTCCTTAGGACCATGGTCAAGGAGAGTAGGGACTGGTCAGGGATCAGTTTCACTGCTCCTAAATATATATAACACTAGAAAAAAGTTAGCTTTTTCCAATCTGGGCTCCCAGCCTTCCTCTTCATGCTGGACTTTGCTCCACCCCAATGAGACCTGGAGGGTTGGTGCCTCCTCATCCACCACATCTCACCCAGGGGAACAGGGGAGACCCTGGGACATGTGTGCTGGGGATCCTAAGCACAGCTTGTGGGGCTGTAGAAAAGCCCTTTGCAGACTGTCGTCCTCCAGGTCAGTCTCAGGGCTCTGAGCCCAAGCCCCCACATCCTGCCAGCAATTGCAGCCAGTTGTTAGCAGTCCCCACTTGCCTCAGAGCTCAATCATCCAGCCAACTTCAATCCATTTACTGCAGTGCTAATTATCTTTCCTCACTTTCATTTCTTAACCAAAGTGTCCCCATGAACAAAATTAAGCATCACACAGGCTTCTCTGACATAAATTCTGCTGTCTTTAGCAACCACACAGTTGCTACAGAAGGTGTGGGCTGACCAGTCTTCCTTTTCTAACCCATTGTTGTGGGTTTTTAACCCTGCCCCAGCTGATGCCTGAGAAGGTTCCCCGTGGCTTTAATGGGCTGTCCCTGCTAGGCTGTGGGGAAGGGCAGTGTGCATTGCACCTCTGGCCTTCCCCTCACCCTCACAGGACAGTGGATTTCAGACAGAACAACATGCAGTCCTTCACTAGAGATGCCCTTTGTCCCTCTAGCTCTAGTGTTTTCCCTCCCCGTGTGCTTAAGGTGGGGAGAGGCAGGGTACAAGGACCCCATCACTTCCCTGCACATGGCCTCATCCCTCCAGGGCTGTTGGGTTTGCTGTGACATAGAGGAGACTGTCCCTGGTGCAGGTGACAGTCACAGTGCACCACAGCTGACTCAGCCTGAGCATCCTCCATCCAGGCCCTTGGCTGGGCTGTGCTCCCCACGCTGCCTCTTCCCAGCCTCCCTGCACTGCATGGCTGCCTGATTGCTGTGAGAATCCTGGCTCTTGGGGAAGCCACTGAGGCAGGAAGATGGGCTGCCTCTGGTATGGGGCTAAAAACTGAGCCCAGAGGCATCCCTGAGGAGCAGAATCAAATTCTACATATATGCACTAGGGGCTGGGCTAGAAAACATTCAGAGGTCCTGTCCAACCTGAACTATTCCATGATTCTGTGATTTCTTGCTGTCTGCCTCCCTGACTATCTCGTGCTGCCCATCATCATCTGTAGGCACTATGTGTTGGCTTTTCACCACCACCACTAGCCTGGGGTAAGGGGAATAAATGAAAAATGATTTGAAAAGCAACCTAAGCTCAAACCCTGCACAGTTTTCTGACATCTACATTTTCCTGCTTTCCCCCTCCCCTAACAAAGGCTGGGATCTTGGTGGGAAAGGCTGCTGTGCTGCAGCCCAAACTTCCCCCTCACCCAGCCCTAGACAGGAACTGCTCACAAGGCTCACAAGGGCTTTGCCAAATTCACACTGTACGCCTTTTCCCCATCCCATGGCTGTGTGAAGGAAGGGAAAAACAACCCTTCCCTTGAAACCATCTTCTCTTGAAAAGGGGCGGCAAAAAAATCTGCTGGCACACTCTGGAGCCATTTATCATGGCTACAAATATACAAGGCAATTGCTGTAAAACTTGAGTTTGGCTCTCAAGGAAAAAAAACCCACCCCATGCTTGTTGCAAACAATCACAGCACAAAAAAAAAAGCCTTACAAGGCTGGGGCAGCCTCATAGATGGATTGCTTTTTAATCCCCAAAGCTATGGTGATAAATCTTTTCACTGGAAGCTCTGGAGATACTGTGTCACTTAGGGCATGCAGCAACTGGGGGGAAAAGAGTTCCAGGAGCTGAGCAGGCACAGGGGAGCAGGAAGGCTCTCCTGCAGCCAGGAGCAGGTGATTATGCAGGAGCTGGCAGCTGGACAGAAGCTGCTGTAAGTCTAGAGGACAGATGGACAAGTTTTGGAGAACAGCTCTTTGGAAACAAAGTGTTTGGAGAGGAGATGGTGGCATGGAGCCCAACCTGACCACGTGCTCCATATTGCAGGGACAGAGAGATGCTTCTCCCAGCTCCGAGGAAAGACACGGAGCAATAGCATCCACACATTCCCTGCATCTCCTGGTCCCTCAATTTACCTCTACTCTGACCCATCTGGGGTCTCTTGGGCTCTGAAATATTTATTTGACTCCTAGGCAGTGTTTTGGAGTGCTCCTTCTGCCCAACTATGCTGAATCACCGTTCAAGCCATTCCCCGGGCCACTTGCATGGGTGGGAGCAGTGGGAACAACTTGCCCGTCCTTGCCTTCTGCATTTCCCCCTCCCACAAGGGCCTTTGCTTCTATGCCACCTCCCTGGCAGGAACAATTCCTCTAATGTATACTGGGAGGGTGGCAGGGGCCAGGCTGATCCTGAGGGCTTAGGGCAGTGGGGATCATCATGTTCTTGGAGTAAACAGCTCTGTAAAATTCCCTTCCTGGGGGCTGCAATGAGCCTGAGGCAGGAAGAAGTCATCAACTACTGCCTTCCCAGTGGTGGAGATGTGTAAAATGCTCTTCATGAAACCATTCTCCCTGAGGAGATCGGTTCCTTTTTTATTAGGTTTCATGCAGATTTTACTATTAATTATAGGATTGAAAGACTTGCCCAGAAGCCTTTGATCCCAGCATCTCTCAGGAGCCCAGCTGGCATGTGGTACCCGGGAAGTCTCCACTTCTGTTCTGTTCCACAAGTTGGGGAAAGCTTGCCCATACATCTCCACCCAGGAGCTGCCACCAGCTGTGCTGCAACTACATCTCTGCCAAGCTTTTGGGATGCTTTCCAGGGTGATCCTGGCCCAGCTGTGCATGTGGAGTGGGTGGTGGGACAGCCCCAGCATCATCACCCAATATATCAGGGCTTGAGCTGCATATTCCCCTCGAGCATCTCAGAGAGGAGAATTTGGGATCATCAAGGAGGATGAGGAGTCCCAGGTCAGGAGATGTCTGGGCAGCTGGGAATGCAAGGCTGGATAAAGGCAAAGCCAGTGCCTCACCTTTCTGGCTGTTCTGGACTCCATCTCAGCCATGCTGCAACTGAGGATCCTGCAAAAAACCCCTGGGAACACACACTCTGAAACTGACCACGGTGCTTGAGCCGCAGCAGCCACAGCTGTATCCCTGCACAGCCTGGCTGTTCAGGAGCAGCTGGACAAGTTTGCCCGATGTGCAAGGGACCCCAAAGCTCCACATGGGCATCTGTCACTACATTATAAATACTATAAATACTATCGACTGCCTATTAAAAAGCCATTCCCTGGAGATTTGTGGCTGGGGAAGCAGCTGGGTGAAGTGAGATGGGGCAGTAATGGCCATCAAGGAGGCATCAGTCACATCCACCCACGCAGCAGCAACAAGGGGCCCCACATGGCTGCCAGGGTGCTGTCCCCTGCCAGGACCATCACCGACAGGAGAGAGAGAGAAGACAAAATAAACGGATCTCAGTGCCCTCAGCCACACTGACATCCTCCAGAGAGAGGCTGTAAGCAGTCGGCAGGACCCTGAAACACAAAGTTACTGCAGCCCAGTGCCCACCCTCACCCAGCAGGACCCCTCAAGGGCCAAGGAATGGCTTTGTCCCTGGCAGATCTGGCTGCGGGATGGGGAGCAGAGGAAGCCAGCTGCACTCCCTCTGAACTAAGGACTGGGTAGATGGGAACAGGAGGGAGTGTGCATGCCCCAAACCCTGCCTCTTCTTGGTCCCTGGCCTGGCTGTGGTCCCGTGGAATGTGCTTAGGAGGGGCTGGAAGCAGAGCAGCAGCTGCCACTGCTCTGCCTGGGGCTCTCTCATCCAGTATTTCTGCTCAAGCAAGCCCCAGGCTAGCCCACACTGACCAGAGGCACAGCCATGTGATGCTGAGCCAGGGGAGCCTCCAGAGCTGGCCGTGAGGGAGCTGGGTTGAGTAAGTAGTGCAAAACAAGAGCTCAAACTGCTTGGGCGGTCCCTCAGCTCCCATTTCAGATCCTCAGTATTTCATTCTGCCGGACCTGTACACAGGGAAGTCAGCAGCATTGATCTGAGACAGGAAATCGATGGGTCCTTCCAGCCTGGGAGAGCATGACCAGCCAGCCCACGCTCCCTGGCATTTTCGTGACATTTTCTAAGCCGTGTGTCTAGGGAAGGACTGATGGCCACGGCTCCAGAGGCAACTGTCCCTCTGCAAAGGCCCCAGCCCCAGAGAGACCAGGAAGGGTGCAGGCATCCCACTTGTGCCCTCCCTGCTGTGCCCTCAGTGTCCCTGGACCTGCACACCCACCTCAGCAGCAGAGCCCCCACGGAGATCTGGTGAAACACCCCTGGTGTCCATCAAGGACACGTGGCCCATCCATCACCCACCCAGGAGCGTGGCCTGCGTTCAGTCCCATGCTGGGAGCAGAGCTGGGGGACACAAGCAGGACACAAATCAGGCCGGTGGCTTTTTTTAATTCTCAATGAGGCTCAGCCCATGCAGGGCAGGGATGGAGGATGGCTCCCCACCTTCCCCACAAGTTCAGGTGACCACGGTGGGCAGAGGAAGAAGAGATAGGCACCCACCACATGATGGTCAGAGAGAGGAGAGAGGAGCATATTCATGTGACACAGACAGTCATGGAGCTCTGCTTTGGCATTACAAACAGCTTGGCAATCCCTTTGTCCCATATTTTCCTCCCATGGACTCCAGCTCTGGAGGGAGCAGCCATGCTCCTTCTCTTGCCCTCAGAGGGTTGGGAATGCAGGGCATGAGAAAGGTTGGGAGCAAGGAGCTGTACCAGCACCCTGCAGCCAGGCACCAGCTGCCACCACTGAAGAGACATGCCAGAAAATCAGGGTCACATTTATGCCAGACAGCCCTGAAGAGGTCTCAAGGGAGAAGGCACCCACAGACCATTTTTTCCCCATGGGATTTTTCCACAGTCCCACACAAACCTCTCGCACCCTCCTGGGTCTCAGCCCAGCTGCAAACACTTCTGGGAGCACCCATCCATTCCTGTGTCCCAAAGCAGCCCGGGATGCCTAAGCCCCCAGCTCCAGTACCTGTGGGTTCACCCCACTGGGCCAGGAGGGATGGAATATTTTTAGGGATTGCTGACATATCCCTGACATAGAAGTCAGCTGTCCCCACACCACAAGGGATGCCCTGGCCTTGGCCAGGCCTGGTGCTGCATCCAGGGCACAGCAAGGCCACTGCCACCCTGTCCCTGGAGCAGTGCTGCTGATACAACCAGCCTTTCCATCCCAGTGGGACAGCACAGAGAGGCTGGGATTCCTCCATCACTCCTGCCCTGCTCCCCACCACAGGATAAGTGCCACAGTCAGATGGATGCTGGTGGCGAGGAAAGCTGGTCCCAGAGTCCTTCCCTATCCTCTCTTCAGCAGAGGGATATTGTGTGGGTGGTGGCCTGGCCCCTCTCCATGTCCTCCAGCTCGAACTCCTCGGCATCAGAGAGGGGCAGCCCGCTGGTGCCGGGCACGGGCTCGCACTCGGTGCTGCGGGTGGTGGTGCGGGTGACGCTGGGCGAGTATTTCCGTGCCCACGGCGGGCGGTGGCCGGGGCGGCACATCACCTCCTTGAACATCTCCCGGAAGCGGGTGGACATCAGGTTGTAGAGGATGGGGTTGGCGGCCGAGCTCAGGTAGAAGAAGATGCCTGAGATGATGTGGACATACTGGAACATGTGGAGCATGTTGCTGGTCCAGGTGGAGACGAAACTCCAGACGAGGCGGTCAGTGTGGAAGGGAGCCCAGCAGATCCCAAACACCACCACCAGCACAACTGTGAGGAGACAAGGACCTGTTGTTACTGAGGGGACAGGGATTACCAACCCCACGGAGATCTCCAGTCCCTGGCCAAGCACTGCCCCATTTCATCTTTGGCCATAGCAAAGAAGCACGAGAGAGAGGAAAAAGGAGAGGGTAAAGGTCCCCTCAGTGCCTTCTGGGCTTGTCATGGCAGGGCTGGAGGTCTGGACAGGATCTCCTCCCTCCTCCATCTCCTGCTGGTGCTACTTCAGGCCCTTCTGTGCTGCACTTCACCACTCATTGGCAGGCAGCTGGCGCTGTCACAGCCATGCAGCACAGCTGGGGGACTCACTCCCCTATTGGCATCCAGCCTCCATAAACCTGCCACCATCACCAGCAAAGTCCAAGGAGCACAAGCTGTTTGAGACCTTTCCTTGTGCTCTGGTTTTGATCTTTTTTTGTTCTTGTTTTATAACCCAGCTCTGCTGATGGAAAGGGAAGGGTGTACATACCTGTACATTTATGTACAGGTAGTCCTGGGATCCTCTGCCATACCCATGCCACAATGCATCTCTGTGGCACGTGGGGACAGGTCCCCCTTTGTGCCCAGCCCAAGTGCCTTGGACAGCAGAGTTACCACTTGTCTGGGAGGTGGAGGGGAAGCAGCCCTCACCCTGCTGTTGGACGGGGCTGGGCAATCTGCCATCGCCGTGCCATCACGGGACTGGGAGCATGTGGAGGTCAGCGTGCCGGGGACAGGCAGCTACCCAAGGGCAGCCAGCTCCCAGTCCTGGGAAGGGGGCCAGAGGCTCTGGAACCATGCTGGGGAGGGGAGCAAGAGTGAAGAGGAGTGGGAAAGAGGGTGTTTCAATCCAGCCTTGGGTCATTGCCCCATTAGTCACAGAGACTGTGGGGCCGGGCAGAAGTGCTGCCCTCTGGGAAATCCCACCACTGCCACCAGCATTTGAGGTCTGGGTGGAGGGATGGGGAGTGGGTTCCCCCATCCCAAACCACCTCCTTTCTCTTTCTCACCCTGCACTTCCCTCAAGGAGGGGTGTATGGCTTGGAGGGAGCTGGCACAAGCAATCCTTACTGCTGGACTGGAATCAGCAGATCTACCTTTGCCCCAACACCCTGCAAGCCAGACCCACAGCCTTCCTCTGGCATGACCCAGCCTTGGTGCTCTGGACTGTCCGTGACTCAGTTTCCCCCAGCACCCTCCCAACACAGCCTTGGGAGGTACTCCCTGGCTCTGCCATCCCCAGCACCGACTCACACAGCATCTTTGTGACCTGCCTCCTCTTGACTTTCTTCTGCACCCGGGTGTTGTGGCAGCTGCGGCTGCTGCCAGTCTTGGCTCCCAAGGCTTCCAGCATCTTTTCTTTCTTGAGCTGCAGGCCAATAAGAAGGTAGAGGACACTGATGGTCCCCATGGGCAGGAAGAAGAAGACAATGGTGGTGACCTGGATGATGAGATTATAGGTCAAGCGTGGTTTCACCAGGGTGCAGATCTCTGAATCGGGCACCCGTCCCCGTCCCGGCACATAGAGAGGCTGCAGCCCGTGGAGGCTGGTATTGGGGATGGAGCAGACGACCGACAAGACCCAGATGGTGACAATGACCCTCTTGGCGTGGTTCCTGGTCACCACGTACTTGGCTTTGAGCGGGTGCACCACAGCGATGTAGCGCTCCACGCTCAGGGCTGTGACGTTGAGGATGGAGGCGAAGCAGACGGCCTCGAACAGCAGCGTCTTGAAATAGCAGCCGCTGGCCCCCAGCAGGAAGGGGTAGTTGCTCCACATGTCGTACAGCTCCAGTGGCATCCCCAGCAGCAGCACCAGCAGGTCGGACACGGCCAGGCTGAACAGGTAGTAGTTGGTGGGTGTTCTCATTAACCGGTGCCGGAGGATGACGATGCAGGTGAGTGTGTTGCCCACAGCCCCCACCAAGAAGATCAGCAGGTAAATGACACACACTGGGACAAAGAAGTTGGACCGTCGAGGTCCCAGGTACTTATCCCGCAGCTGCTCCTCTGTCAGGTTGGCATCCTTAGGGTCGAACAAGGTCTCTGGGTGAGTCCTGTTGCTGAGATCAGGGCTGATGGGCTCCACAGAGAAGTCTTGCTGGGGCAGGGGGAACTCGGAACTGGAGCAGTTGACATAGGGATTCATGACTGAGGAGAGATGGAGAGGTTTGCAGGATGCTTTCCCAACTTCTCTGCTCCCCCTGCTCCCACTCTCCCTCTCCCCGCTGGTGTCACGGTGCCCCTGATCACCAGGGCTCTGCACTCTTGCACCCATCCTGCCCAGACACAGCCTTTCCCTTGGGAAACCACACAAAACCTCCACCTAAACTCCCTCAGGTTTTCCAAGTGCTTTTTACCCCATTTCCCTTCTGCAAACAACCCTGGCAGCTCCCCAGTCCACCTTTGCCCCTTTGCCCCATCAGGGAATGTCAGCAGGGCTGTCCTCTTTTCCTGCTCTGTAAGCAGAGCAAGATACAGCCCCAAAAAGCCAGCTCCAAAAATCTCTCCTGGCCGCAGTTCTACCGGATATGTAGAACGGCTGGCAGGGCAACCAATAAAACAGCCAGAGGGAAAATTGATTTTCTAACATGATAAGGACTTACGGCTTGTTGGGAAACTCCAGATGAAGGCTGAGGTCCCACCACCCCTGCGCCGGACAGGGTCAGGGCTGGGGAGGGAGCGTGGGAGGGGATGGAGACTTCACTGCCTTAAGAGGCAGGCGAATGAAATCCTGCCGCTGCTTTCCCCTCGCAGCTCAGCTCGGAGAAGCCGCCTGCCCTTCTCCACCTTCTCCCGCTTGTCCGCTGTCAGCTGAGAGGCTGAGGGGCTGTGCCAGGGGCTTCTCTTCCCACCGCTGGCCAAACAAATCGCGGTGCCGAGACCCTGCCCCTGCCAGGGGCTGGCTCCTTATCTGCAAAGCAGCACCTCCAAAAAGCTGTCCTTCAGAGAGAGGAAATAACGTTAAGGTAATAAACTCCATTGACTCTGAGAGTCCCAGGGGAGGGCGGCACAGGCGTCTCCTGCCCCTCCGGCAGCCTTCGCAACGTCGGCATTTGTCATTTGCGTGGTGTCGGTGCTGAGTGAAGCATCCATCCCGGCACCGGCCGGCCCGGGAGCCTCTGCAGCACCCGCTTGTCCGGCCTCAGCTCGGGGAAACGCGCAGGGATCCAGCTGCTTCCTGAGGTCTCCCACTTCCAGATGTGTGACAATCGCCGGGCAGCCCGAATCACTGCCCCGGGATGCGGGTGGCTCCAGCCGGCTCCCTTCACACTTGGGTGCGAGGAACTTGCTGCGCTCGCAGCATCGCCCCGTGCTCGGCGTCCGGCTCGGCTCCCTCCCCGTGCCCGCTGTCTGTGTCTGTCTGTCTGTCTGTCCGCCCGTCCTCCGCTGACATCCCGTGCCAGGAACGCTCCTGCTTTGCCGCCGATCAGAGCCGCGCACACACAGAGCACTCACGGCTCCTGAGCCCCGCGGACGCGTGTCAAGGCTCCGTGTCCCCGCTGTGCCCGCGGCTCCTCTCTCCGCCCCGAGCCGGAGAATCCCACGGGCTCCTGCTCCCCCTGCGGCGGCCGAGGGCTGCGGGCTGGGGGCTGCGGGTCTGCATCCCGCCCCAGCCCCGCAGGTGCGGAGGAGGGGCCGGGGGATGCGGGGAGCGCATCGTTCCGCCGGTGCGACACCCGTGGGCATTGCCACCCCTCGGGACGGGGAGGCAGCCCTGGGCACAGGGACACGCGCCGGTCCCTTCATCCCCTCCGGGGGTGGCAGGGAGCAGGTGGACAGGTCCCACCCAGGGATGACACCTTGAAGGGCTCTGGCATCCCGGGACTTACCTCCTTCTGCTTGTCCCAGCACCATCCCACCCTGCACCGAGGCTGAGCTGAAAGAGCCCCAGCAGGGCTGAATTCAAACAGGCAGTACAGGGATCTTGGGGCAGAAACCTGGAGAGACCTGCCAGGAGAGACCTGCTGCCAGCCCCACGCCCCCACTCCCACGAGGGCTGAGCCCCAGCACAGCTCACTGCTCTGCCGAGCCTGGTGCTTGTGGCCAGGATGTGAGGAGCTACCTGGATCTGGTGGCCTCCAGCACCAGGACACATCCCCTGGGGTCCTGCATGGCCCAATCCTCCCCCTGATGCCAGAGCACGGAGCAGATGGAGCAGAACCACTTGCTTCTTGTTGATTTTGCTCAAAGAAATTCCAGAGCAGGCGAGGGATGACAGGACAAGACCAGCAAAGCCCTGGGCTGTCTTGGTAGCCCTGACCTGGCCCTACCGCTGCTCCCTGCAGCAAAAAGACATCAAGCAGGGGAGAGCTGGCAGAGCAAACATGCCAAGGGCAGGAAAGGTCTGTGGCTGCCCTGATCCTTGACTTTCCTCAGAAAACCATCTTTTCCCCAAGAGGAGAGGAACTGCTGAAGCCAAAGGCCTGGAGGGTAAAATGAGTGTAAACAAGACATTACTCAAGGGGAGAAATCAACAAACTGGAAACAGTGTCTGAAACTGGGAGGAAGAAGGAGAAGAGTTGCTGCCTGCTCCTTTGCAAGTGAGGAAATGAAACTTCATCCCCTCCGGGGATGGATACACAGTAAAACGGGGTTATGGCATAGTGCTGGTGACAGCTGGGACAGGACACAGGGACAGCAGCCGGATGATGCTGGCAAGGGCTCAGCAGGGCTGTTTTGGCAGATGCCAGGATGGGTGACAGCGCCAGGGAACTGGCACGTTGCAGGTCACACTCCCTGGGTGGCAGAGCTACAAACAGTAAGTGGTGAGGCAGGGATTTCTTTCTGTGCACAGGCTGTTTTCCCTGGGGAATGCCCGAGGCAGGGAACAGATCTCTGCCAGTGCAGAGGCACAAGGAGCCTCAGCAGGAACCCACTTTGGGATTGCAACATGGAAAGAAGCTTTCTGGGAAATCTCACTCCTTTCCATTCCTCATCTGTCTCCCTGTGTTTTCTGCCTGCCTGATGAGCACAGTCCCAGGTGCTCCCCGAGCTCTGTGCACTCTTACACAGCCATCTCCCCATCTTCCCTGCCCACAGACAATGCCTTCAACCATCTTGTTCCTCATCTCTGTCTGAGCTCTGCCCCAAGGCAGTCCTTGGGGAGCCCCCTGAGCTCTGCACCTCTGTCCTTGTCCCTGCAGGAACGCCCATGGCTCATGTGTCCTGCACTCTCAGGAGGATGAGGGGATGTCTGTGGGGACTGGGGTGTTTGGAGGCTGCTTGGATTGGAACCAAGCAGTGGAGATGTTGCTGAGCTCTTGACAAGCTTCAACATCTGTTTCCCTAAAGCCTCCTTTCCTTCCTGAGGACAACAGGCATGTAGGAAGGACGGTTTGCAAGGAGCAAAGACAAGACAAAGCTTGATTCACTCTGAAATGAAGCACGAGTCCCTCCATCCCCACCGAGCTGTCAGATCCAGAAGTCCAGATGGAAGCAGGCCTCTCTGCCCCATTTGTCACAGTTTTGCTGGGAGAGAGCCATGGGACATGGGATCCTTCTCCCTTTGCCTCCCCATTTCCCTCATCATTCACATCAGCCTGTTGGAGCATCCCACATAACTGGGGCCTCAATAGCTGCACCCACCCCACCCACTGTCATCTCTGGGAAGAAATGGTAGCTCTCAGGGACTGACTGAATATCACTTCTTTCTCTTTGATCTCTTTCTTCCTGTATCCTACCTCTAAGTCCTCACAAAATTAACACTCCTTTAAAATGATCCATTCTCTGTTTCAATTTTCTGATAAACAAAACTCCCCACACCAGTGGGTTACAGCTCAGCAAGGCCCAGCTCTGCAGCTGTGCCAGGAGAATTAAGAAGCCAAAAGAAAAAGCAAACCTCAGTTTCAAAGCTCGAAAGGCACAGCCCAAATAACCTCCTGCATCCACTTCTGGCTCCTTTCAAGAGGGCATCACACAGTAATTGCAGGGCAGCCCAGCACAGCCCTGTAGAGCTGTGTGTGCTCTATCCCTGTTTCTTCCTGCACTCTGCAGATTTAATTAACACCCTCTGGTTCTGAACATGAAAAGCCACCAAGCCACAGAGTGACACTGCATCCAAGAGGGAAACTGAGGCACAGACAGTCCCTTGTCCCCTCTGTGCTATCCTGCAGCAGGCAAAAGCCGCCGGGTTGTGTTCTGCTGCCACAGAAGGAAGGAGATGAGCAGCCCCTTCTCAGGGTATTGCTGCAGCACATTTTCCAGAGCAGGGATGGCCAGCAAAGACAGAACAGGGTCATGAAGAATGAACCCTCTCCCCTTGGAGAGTAAGCAAATCTTTTGGCAATGGGGATGTAAAAAGGGCTTCTCTCTCTGCTGGGAGCTGCCTACTCAAAGTTGCCCCTTTTTGGTCACCTGGAGATGGCCAGCCTAGAGGATGCATTTCAGAGAGCAGAAGGATGCTTTTTTTTAGACCTCAAGGCCAGGAAGGGCCACACAGACCCACAGGGCACCAAACAGGCCCAGATCTGGATAATTTTGCACAGACAGGTCACAGGGTGGCCTTTCCAAAGCAGCCCTGCTGTGCTTTACCCAGCAAAGCCCACCCACCCACCCTTGTCTGTGTGGGACACCCCCCTGTAATAATTTTTTAGCCATCACTCTCCTGTGCATTTCTACTCACTAACTCTCCAGAGGCTTTGTTCACTGTGTAACAGCTGTAGCCATTCCCAAAAATCTCACCTCAGCATTTTTGCCTTCTCCTCTCACACAGCCTAAGCAGGTGACATCTTAACCTCTCACAATAGTGGCAGTTGTTTCTAGATCTCCAAATCCCCTTTTCTGAGCTGGCCATAAACTGGTCAGCACCTTTTCCAGAGTGCAGGCATCTGGTAAAGGAGCAGCACGGAGCCTCTGCTCTCTTGGGACAGCTAGCCATGTTCCTATGGGATGCAGGGCTGGTGCCCTACTGGCAGCCTGGCATTTCTCCCTGCAGCTGCACCTAGAGCCCCACAGCTCATCTGAGGAATAGCTGGGGAGGGATGTTTCTCCTCTACCCCAAACGAGGCAGAAAGAAGGAAAAAAATAAAAATTTTAAAAAATTATAATTTCAATATTCACCGGGATAAAAGCAATCAGGTTTCTAAGGAACAGCAAAATTGGCCTCTGCTCCACAGCTTGTGTCCCCTGGGTCTGCTGAGCAGACAGGGAAGGCAGGCACTCTTTGAGCAGGTATTCAGAATCCATGGCAACCATAGTTTTACTAATCAGGGCCGGCACAGACTTGAAGTGCTTTTTCACCTGGCAGGAGCCCTGGGCTTTTGCCATTAGGCTGAGTTACCCGGGGGTGCTGCCTTGGCCATGCCCCCTGGGCAGTGATGGAATTGGATGAGGGCTGGCTGCAAGCCAAGGCATCCTGACAAGAATCTGCACAGTTCCAACTCTGTGCCCTCCATCCAACACGAGGCTGGGGACCATGTTTTTCTACTGAGGTCAGAATGAATAACCCAAGATCAAAAAAGGATAAGATTATTTCACCCCAAGCTGTGGATGTGTGTGTTGGCCAGAGCTTTGCTAATAGCGCATTGTTTTCCTGTCTCCACCTCTTTGGCTCCTGTTTGATGCTGCTCCATGGCACCATGCAGGGTCATCAGAGGTGGCAGAGCCAACACTGGGATTGCAACCACTAATGGAGATGGCATTTTGTACCTGGAGATGACAGATGGAGCTGCAAGAAGAAGGGGGTGTCTTGTGTGCCCCAATCCCACACTAAGGGCAGAGCTACCACCACATTTTCCTTAACCTGAAAAAGCCAGGCTTGGGGAGGATGAGAGGTGGCCCACAGCAGGTCCCAGGGCTACAGCAGAGTGCTCTGCCAGCCCCAGAAGCAGCAAGCAAGCTGTGATGGAAATCCCTCATCCTGGCTGAAATCTGCTCTATGACAAAGCTGTGGCACACTCGGTGGGCAGGAGGGACTCGAGCAGCCCTGCCTTTCCTCAGCAGCAGAGCCAAGCCAGGGGACACCTAAAAGGAGCATTTTGCCAGATGAAAACATCCTGGCCAACACATGCTGAGCTTGGGACCACTTCATCTACAGCAAGTCCATCTCCAAAATACATTTAAATGGAGCATGGGTCTAGGGCATTTTATCAGGCACCAAGAAGTCACTTCATGGCTTTATTTGTTACTTTCCAAGTCTCTTCCTTTATGAATTATCAAAAATATGTAGCTGCATGGCACAGCACAGGGATGGCCTCTCTCCCCTCCCCTTGGTTCAGAGCCACTTGGCACTTGCAGGTTGATTTATGGTGGTCCCCAGGCCTCCCAGGATTGATTGCCAGGGCTTGTTACATCTCCCACTGGGCCATGGTAGATATTAATTCCCTGCCTATGCACAGCTCTCAGCACCCAATTCATGTCTTTAAATGCGCCTGGGAAGAGGCTTTCAGCTGGAAGGAAAAACAGCTGCTCAAGCTCTGCAAAACCTCATTTGCAAAGAACACCGGGTGAGGAAATGACATCTCCGGGATGGGATCCCATTTGCCATGTAGTGACTCACTCTCCAAGTCAAGATCAAAACCTCCAGTCATAAAGAAACCCAAATCAGCTGCAGCAACATCCCAATGAAACACAAGCATGGCAGCAAATAGAGATGCAGGATAGAGAAGGAAACTCATCACAGGGCCTGCAGCACTTTCACATGAATTTATTTGCAAATAAGCATCTCCCAGGTCTGGCATGGGACAGGGCTGAGGGGCAGGACCATGGGGGTGGCAGGGATGAGGATGTGAGAGCCTTGTTCTTCGTGCTGACATTGCCAGATGCCAATTTAATCATCTCATTAATGACACCACAATTTTCCTTATTGCTTTGTTCTTTGCAGTGCAACAGCTGCCAGCTGGGGAGGGTGGGAGCATCTTACACAGGCTGCTGGCACTTTTGCTGTTGCACTGGAAGAAAAAAGGGCTGGGGTGCACTTTACCTGTGTGAGAATACCACACTCTGCTCCATGTCCTGTGACAGGATTTTACTCTGAGCCTCAATTCCCAGATATCAGAACTTCAGGGCTGTACTATTCCACTCTTGTTTTGCACGTGCAAAACACATGCAGACAGACGTTCATTTTTTTCCATCAGAAAGTTTATGCTGCATATAGGGAGAATTAAAGCTCAAAGAACATTATGAGCTCTCAGAGATAGTAATATGGAAACTTCAGCATAAATGAAAGTTTCCTGAGCCCCAGGAGGAAGAAAACATGCCACAAATGTGAATAAACAGCCTGAAATACTCTGCGCACTGAGAGAAGAAATCTGGCAAATTGGTGGCAAGGTTCATCTCCAAGCACAGGCAACAAATGGCACCTAAATTTGTGAGACAGCTGCCAGCAGTGCTGCTGTGCCAGAGAACAGGGCATGATCAGGCTCCAGTGGATCCAGCCCCTTCAGAAACTTGAAGTGTTTTGGTGCCAGCAAATTGGAGCTGGATATGAGGAGAACTCCACAGTGAGCTCCCAGCTCTTTGTGCAACCCACCTGAACATCCCTTTGGTTCAGGGAGAAGGGATCATCGCAGAGGCCAGGGAGACTGAAGCACCCAGGAGCATGATTTTTGCTCTGGGATGGGTCAGATATGTGACACCAGGATGAGCAAGAAGCAGAAATGTGATAAATTCTATGGCCTGAGCTTTCCAGAGGGCTCACCTGCACCTCTCGGGGTGGTCAGCATCGCCTCACTCCCTCCAGCAGTGAGCAGAGGTTACTCAGTGTGGCACAGGATGGGCTGAACAAGAAGCCACAGGGCCAAGTCACATCAGCCTAGTTGTGGTGTGACTTGCACAATGATGATGGAGTGAAGCAGGCATGGGGACACAGGCACTGAAAGGTTAAACAGACAGGTGCAGGGTGGCAGGTCCAGATGACACCCACCCCAGGGGACCACAGCAAGATTCCAGAGTCATCCTGCCCTTAATTGAGATCAGGGGATGGAAGACAATAAGGGATGACATTTTTCCCTAAGGGGAGAGACTCTCAGCCTGATTTTCACACTCTGAAGGAAACTGGAAGAAATAATTAAACATCCCACCTGCACCCACTAAGGATAATCCCAAACCCACATCTCACAAGCACAACAGGTCCAGCCAGTCCAGTTCCCCTCTCCAGCAGGATGGTGGTGAGTGGGTGAAAGCCATCAGGCTGGCACAGTCATTCCACAGGAAAACTCCCAGTGCTGTCCAGTACAACACGTTCTCAAGCCAGGGAACAGGCTCTGGTGTGGCAACACAGCTCTGCTGCCACCACCTTTCCAACCTGGAGACAGCAGCATCTCCCCTCTGCCACATTAGCTCTTCATCCAGGCTTCCCCCAGCTCTTTTGTAGTCCTGGCACCACTCACACTGGGCCAGGCTGGGCAGCACCAGGGAAGGGTGTGCTGGGTTAACCCCACCCTTGCCAGCCACCAAATGCAACCCTCAGGAGGGGGCTGGGGACAGCTCTGCGCCCACACGTTTCAACTGCTCTGTCCCACCCCATCTCACCAGTCCATTCTCCTATGCCTCAGGTTCCCATTGTGCTCCTGCCTGCCACAGCAGTTCTAAGGAAGTTCCTGCTTTCTCCTCTTCCCTCCTTGAGGTGTTTCCCAGGTGGACAGGCAACTTTCCCCATCTCAGCTGTCTCACCACAAGGCTTGGCACATGCACGCTCTGCTTCCAGCATCCCTGGGACTGCTGTCAAGAGTCTGGGGCACAAACTCAACCCATAGAAGTGTTTTCCTCCTGATAGCCATGTTGGGGTTTCCCATCCAGGCTTGACGGCCTCCCACAAACGTTGTGGCCTCTGGTTGCTTCTGTGCCCCAAAGTCCCCAAGAGCTGAACATTTTCAGCCACTCCACCAGGAAGTCCGGATTAAATGCCAGGTCTGGCTGGGATTTCCTCTCCTTGTCTGTGCCAGACTGCTCTGGCAGCAGTGCTGAGTAGCAGCCTGGCACTGTCTGCCTGGATTTGGCCCAGATCCCATTTATTCCATGATTTTCCCTGGCCCACAGCCTCTCTACTTCTTGTTGACACTGTGGCAGCCTCCTGTTTTCAGCCACAGCCTCTAATGTGCTCAAAATTTCCCTCATGCAGGGGAAGGGCTGGAGCCCCCAGACCTCCTGGCTGATGAAGAAAGCAGCAGTTTTCAATGGAAAGCAGGAACTGGAGAGGGCTTTGGTAGATTAGACACATGGTCAAAATGTGGAACCTAATTCACTCAGGACTTAAATCCCCTTCCACATGGCTGCCACTAATGATGGGCTTTAAATAAACGAGCAAATGCTGGGCAAATGGGAGGGATTTTCCTCTGACATCATGAAACATTGTCTGTGATATTTCTTCTCTGACTCTCCCTTTACCCATCTCCCATCCCCATCTGGCAGATTATTTCCATCCTGCTCCCTTTTCCCACCCACAGTGTGTCCGACAGTACCCAAACCTGTGGAACGACGAGGTGTGAATGGGAAATCTTCTGGTGCAGTGCCACGAGCCGACGTTCCAAAAGCACCACGAGCATCATTTCAAACCCTCCCTTTCTGGTGCTTTGCGTCTGCATTAATTTAGGATAACTACATTCACCATAAAGCGAGCAGAACAGAGATGCTTCACCGTGCCCTGAGTTTGGACATGATGTCGGGCGATGGTTTGAACTGGGGGAAATCCACTTGTCAGAGCGATGTTTCTGGGCTGCCCCGAGCTCTGGGACACTCTGTTTGCTGCCACAGCCGCTGTTTTCCCGTGTGTCCGGTCCCAAATTCCCCGCACGGGCGCTTGGGCTGGAGGAGAGCTCTGGCAGGGGGTGCAGCCCCCCGGGCCAGGGATGGCTCACGGAGGGACAGACAGGACAGGAGGTTTGGGGGGATCTGCAAACCGCACTGAGGGGTGACAGTCCCCGTTTGTGTCCCCGGGCTGTGGCGTGTCCGGGCGGCCGCGCCCACGATTCGCGTCCTTTGGGCTCCCTCTGGTGGGAACGCGTGGGCGCTCCGGCGTGTCCCGGGGCCACCGGGGCCACCGGGGCCACCGGGGCCACCGCGGGCATGGGGCTCCCGGGCAGGGCGGACACTCGCCCGCACCCCCCGTGCTGGGCTGGAGCGGTGGGGATCGCGCTGTGCCCGCTCCGTGCAGCCCCCGGGACCCCCAGGGCTGGGCGCGGTGATGGGGCACCCTGGGGATGCGCTGCCACGGTGACCCCCGGGGAGAACGGGGGCCTGGAGCACATCTGGGCTTGCCCATGGAAAGGTGTGCGGGATTTCCTGGAAAATAGGCAAGGAGGAATATTAAATGGGGGAGAAGGGATGTAAAATCTGGAGAGGAAGTTTGCATGTGGCAGAGAGCCTCTCTTGAAATTTGGGGTGCAGAGCAGATTCCCCCCAGTCCCATCATATGTCTGGCCGCTTGTGGTCATTTATTTTCCCCCTTTCCCTTGCCCAAGGGGCTTGGCGGATTCCTCCCCAGATCAGCAGGTACTTCACCTCTCCATGCAGTCACAATTTGGGGGTGGCCAGAGCAGGTGGGGTACAGCAATGGTGTTGATGGGCTGGGGAGGGAAGGCACAGCACTGACAGCTGAGGGGGAGATCCAGACAGTGGACAAGATTTTGAGAGACTTGGGATGGTGGGAATAGGACTGAAAAACCCTTTGGTGTTCAAACAGCCTGGAGGAGCAGTGCTGCCAAGCTTGGTCTCTCCACCAGGGAAAGAAAGGGACGAGGGGTTCATGCAAGTGTCGTGTGTCCACAAGATGGCACCAGACCTGGAGCAGTGTCCCCAACCATGGTGGCATGGCAGGACCTTGTCCCCGAGTCTTAGAGCCGCGTGATCCTGCATCTGGAAGCGATGGTGGCCTTTTTGGCTGTGCCCCGCTCGAGGGTAAGAGCTGTGCAGCAGCTCCCTGCCAGCAGCTCCTCTCAGCATCCCTCCAGCTTTGGATGTTCTTGGTTTTGCTCCAGGCGTAAAACAGGGGAGAGGTCTGAAACTTGATCCTTGTTTCTCTGCTTCATCCCCCAGTTTCATCTTCTGCCTCCTCTCTAAAAGCCTCACCTGGCTCAGGTGTGCACAGATCTGCCCTGCCTGGCAGGGAATCCCTCTGCCAGGAACAGAGCTTCCCACCTCTCCACCCTCCAGACAAACCACAGCCCCCTCCTCTGGGAAAGAGCGAGGCAGTGGGTGGAAGAGGTGGATGCAGGGGAGCTGAGGCTTGAGGGTCCTGTCTTGTCTCCAGCAGCTGACAGGGCACCTGGGGGCTGCACAGTGGGGACCAGGATTTCTTGCTTGGGGTCTGGCAGATGAGGGCTTTGACCACCCTGTCCTGTCCCATAATAGTCTGTGTGAGGAGCAGGAGCCAGGCTGGAGCCACCACAGAGGGCTTGGGAGCATAAGGATGGCGAGAATGGTGGCCCTGCAAATATCTGGGTTAAACCACAGGCTCTGTGACAGTCCCAGTAGGTCCTGCACAGGCTCAGTGCCAGCAGGACTGACCCCCAGACCTCTCAGTGGGCAGTCAGGCTCTCCTCAATCCCCAGTGCAGCCCTTTGCTCTGGTCTGGCTGCTGCAGGACAGGATTGCCTTGGTTATTTTACCTGATGACCTCTTCCCTAAGGAAATAGGATATCCTTCCTGCAGGCAGATTTCCCCCTCAGCCTCTCCCCATAAGGTATCAGAAGATCCTATTAGCAGAGGATAAGGTCACCAGAGGGAACTTTGAAGAGCCCAGAGTTGGCCCAGGGTCCTTCAGATGGAGCTCCCACTTTGCCCACATGCTGTGGGCTTTCCACTGCTCTGAGCTTCACCTGCTGCAAACTTTGCACAGGCTTGGTGCTGAGTTTTCCTCATGGTCTCTGCAGGGATCCAGGGGGTCTGACAGAGCAGCACACACGATGCTCCCCGTGCCATCGGCAGGACAGGAACATGTCCCAGATGGGGCTGTGAGTCCCTCCCCCAGCCACAGCTCCAGCCTGACCCCTCATCTCCACCACTTCAGCAGAAAGCCTTTGCCTGCTCTTTTCCCAGCTGCCCCTTTCCCTGGGGAGTCACCCGAGCTCCCCATCCCCATGTCCTCTGTCCCTCCGGAGTGCCGCAGCCCCCGGCCCCGGGAAGCTCAGCAGCTGTTGGAGGAGCAGTGAGCCAAGATCCCATCACAGCAAAGAGAGTCTCGGTGCAGCCTCCCACTCCTGTGTCTGCCCGCCTCCATCTGCCAGCTCTTGTCCTACATCTTGGCTGGCAGAGCCATGTGAGCACCGTCTGCCCCTTCCCATCCCTCTGCCCTCTCCAGCCTCCCGGCACAGGATGGACATTTGGCTCAAAGGTCTCCACAGAGCTTTGGAAATACCACAGGCTGAGGGCTCACTGGGGCAAGGGAAGGCACTGCAGGACATGTGCTTTGGCCGAACTCAGGGTTTCACCAAGAGATGCTGAGCTATTAACCTAAGTGAAACAGCTATTTCACTAAGGATCCTGACTAGGAAAGGGAAACCCCTTTCCTACTCAACATCCTTAGGAGGGCTCAGGCTGCATGTCCTGACTTTCCCCGTCTCCCTCTCTCCAACCAAGCTGGCTGCTGCCTGCCCGGTGTGGCTCTAAGCGGCTTTGGCTAAATCCCCATCCAGAGGAAGCTGCTGATTCCCATGGCTTCACGGCCAGCAGGATCACTGGAGTGAGCAGCAGCCTTGGGGGTGGAAGGGTGGAGGGATGGGGCAGGTCCCCAGCGAAAAGGGGCAGTGAGTGGGCATGCCCACAGGAGCACGAGCAAAGCCACCGGCTGTGATGGTGCCTGGCACGGTCGGGGTCCCAGAGCCAGTGGCAGGACAGGAGCAGGGATTTGTGTCCCAGAAGCAGCAGCTCCATCAGTTTCCATGGAGCAGATGTCAGGGTTTAGAAATAAATCGCCTCCAGCAGGAAGGCAAGCTGAGGAGATGTAAAACCCACGGTCTCTCAGTGCCGAGGGGACTGGGACCAGAGCAGAAAATGGGCTACAGCACCGGGACGTGGCCGAACGCCCCCATCGCCCTCATCCCCCCCGTGCCCACTCCCCACGGAGCCCAGCCCCACCGCTGCCTGTTTCCACAGAGAAACGCGTTTCCCGTGGAATGAGAGGACGTTCCCGACGCGGGCAGCTTTTCCGCCAGGATTTCTAAAAATAATAGCTCGGGACAAGCCAAAAAAAAAAAAAAAAAAAAGCTTTATTTTCCTTTTTTCACTGTTTTAATGCGAAGCTTTTGCTGTTCCCCTGGGAGGACACCACCCTCCCCGCCTTCGTGCCCGCCCCCCGCCCGGGGGTACGTGGGGGGAGCTCCGCGGCTCCGGCCCCGGGACCGCCCCCCGGCCCCGGGGGAGGCCCCGCATCCCCCCCGCATCCCCCCCGCATCCCCCCCGCATCCCCCCCGCCGCACCGGCCGTCACCATAGCGACAGTGACCTCACACGGGGATGGGCGAGCGGGCCGGTCGCGTAGCAACAGCCCCGGTGACATCAGAAGCCCGGTGCGGTTCCCACGGCAACCCGCGGGGCAGGGAGGGAGGCAGGGGCCGTTCGCGGGGGGACCCCGGGCCGGACGACCCGGGATAGCGAAGGGGTCCCCCCGGCCCACTGCCACCCGAGGTCCCCCGAACCCCGCGGGAAAAGGGTTAATAATGCTGAATAAATCAGAGTATTTTAGGGACGTCACCCCCGGTGCAGCCAACGGCGTGGGGGAGCAGAGCGGGAAACGAGCCCCGGACGGGGGTCTCGGGGGGCAAAAAGAGGTAACGTAGACCCCTCACCCTCGAAACTCTCAGCATCGCTCAGCAGCACCTCAACCCCGCCCGGGGGCAGCAGCCCCGCCCCGGTTCCCCCCACGCTGGGCAGGGGACGGAGCCGATGTACCGGGGGGGACACGGCAATAGCGGCTCTCGATGGAGAAACACGGAAAGGTTTAGGATGGGCACTCCTGGGGTGGAGCAGGTGAGTGCATGTCCTGGGCAAAGCACCTGGAGTGAGCTGCTTGCTGCCCCCAGGCAAACCCACGCGCACCCTTCATCCCTGGGAGCTGCATCCTTCCCTCCCTTACCGGGGGCACCTCTCACCTTGGCAAACACACTCCCAGGCCCTGCACACACTCTGCCCTGGCTCCCAGCCCTGCATGTCCCTCCAGCCTTCAGTGAGGTCAGGGAAAAGGACAGCATGTTGGACCCTCGATGAACCTCTCACCACGCTGGGCTAGCAGTGCCCGAGCTGGGATGGTAGAGTGACGCTCAGAGAGGCACCCGCTGTCACCAGGAGGCTTCTGCAGAAGTTAATCCCCAGCGTCACCGGTGTCCCCAGTGGCATTAGCCACTAGATTGCACTCTTGCTTTGTGCACGGGCGAGGGAGCTGGCAGGTACTTGGCAGCGGGATGCTGGAGGCAGCCTGTTCACCCAAGCGCTACCCACCACGCAAGACGCAATTCCAAACGGGACGCGCTGCAGCGGCTGGGAGAGAGCCAGCTCAGCTCCTCCGGCCCCGCCGGCAGCCAAAAATAACCACGGCAGGGTGACTTTCAGCGGGGAAATGATCTGCACGGCTCTACGGGCAGGGTGCTGCGTGCTGAAATGCTGCTGCCTCCAGGGTGGCGACTGCTCATCCCTTGGGATGAAAGTGGCAAGGATCAGGGGATGCTTTTTGTGGGAGAAGAGGACTGGATCCGTTTTGCAGCTTGTCTGGACACATTCCCTTCAGTGGGATAAACATCCCTTCCTGGGACAGCTGGCTCCACAGGAGAGCACCTACGTGCCAACCACTCACCATCCCTGGGAGAGGCTGCATTCATCCCCGTGACCCAGTGCATGCTGCAAATTCCCCTCATGCATTTATTTCCCTCTCGGTCACTGTGACTCACGCTCTCCATCTGCCTGTTTACAGGCTGTTTTCCCAAGGTCCCTGCGGAGGCAACGACTGGTTGGGAGGAACTGGGCTATTTGCCCAGATCCTTGAGGGAAAGCCCCCAGAAGTCTGGGAGCAGGAGGGACGGGGCAGGGGCTGGACGCCTGCACGCTGGGAAGGGACAGAGGCCACTGTGTATCCCACAGCCCGGCTACACCCACAGACTGGCTACACCCAGGAGCCCAGGGCAACGCCGGGTCTGGCACCAGCAGCCCTGCCTGGCATTGCCCTGGCAGCCGGGTGCCTGCAGGGCAGCGGTGGGTACCACCCACACGGCTCCAGCTCCAAAAGGTCAAGTGTCACCAGGCTGGAAATGGCGCCTACGCTGCCTCCCGTCATCTCCCATCAGTGTGGGGCTGGCATGCCAAACCCTCTTGGGACAGGGATGAAGGAGCTCTCCTCAGAGTCACAAAGGAACGGAGGCTGATGACAAGGGAAGGGCAGGAAGATGGAGGGAGCTCCCAAGGGCTGGCAGGTCACCCTTGAAATGCCTCCAAAGGAAGGTTCCCAGTGTGAGCATCCCCTCTGCGCATCCTGGCTCTGCTTCCCTGGGGATGCTGAGGCACAGGGGAAGGGGAGTGTGGAGGGGGGAGGCTGTGCTTTGTGGTTTCACGGTGCATCTGTGCCCTTTGAATCGCCATGAGAATGTGGAGGTGGTAAAATGTCACCAGCTGGGCCGCGGGGAAGGGGCCGGACAAAGGGCGGCCATTGTCTGGGGAGAGGCAGTGGGGGGCCGGCGGGGGAGCCCGCTGAGTGCCCCTCGCCCCCCAGCCCCCACTGCCCCACAGCTCAGGTGCCGATGAAAAGGCAGCTTTATCCCCCTGAGCCCTTCGTGGGAGGCGATGCAGATCCTCGGCATCCGGGGCCATGGTCCAAACGTGCCCCCTAGGGAAGCAGGGGGAGGTGGAGGGGAGCACGGTGTGCCCCAGCCTCCTGAACCTGCTCCAGGCTGCTCCCCTCCATCCAGCCTCCCATTCCCACTTCCTGGCAAGCCTGACCTGCGTGGGCAGACGGGAAGATCCCATTCAGGCTCGAGAAGCAGCCCGGCCCCCCCGCCCATCTTCTCCATTTCAGGGCCTTTTATGGCCATTGCCTCAGGCAGGGCGCTGGGTCCCTGCCAGGCAGGGGGAAGGGACACTGTGGAGTCACCTGGGGATGCCCTGAAGGCGGCTCACCCTCTGCAATCCCTCGCGCTGGGTCCTTCTGTAGAACAGCAGTGTTTGTGGGGGCACTGCCTCCTGTACACTTCCAAGTTTTACTTTGTGCCTGCTGCCGTGCAGTGAGACAGATGGATCGAGGGCTAGTCCCAAATACTTGGCAAGGGTGTTCCAAACTCCACAATGGAGGAATTGTGGTACAAAAAGCCCCTTTCCCTGTCATGGAACGGGACTGAACAGCCCAGTCAGGCTTTGGGGTGAGGTGTCAGAGAGCTGGTGGGCACGGGGTGGGTGGAGGAAGGTGAGTCCTCACTCCATCCCTGGGCTGTAGAGATCCCGTGCTCTAGCCCGGAGCCAGCTGCACAGAGGCAGAGGCAAAGCAGTTCCCCAGCCCCAGGATGAAAGTTGTTCCCGCAAACATCACCCGTCATTTCCTCCTCCATGGCGGGAGCTATGGAACAGGTTCTTCAGCAAGCCCCTGGCTCTGCGACAGGACAGGGAGAGGCCGGGAAAGGAGCCAGCCGAGACTTGGCACTGCCATCCAGAACCGCCCTGTGCGCCGTCGGGAAAGACGCACCCCAAACGCTGTCTGTGCCACTGGGAAGCCAAGCTGGATGGGTGCTGGAGGGTGCTGTGTGGGCCACTAAACTCAATCAAAACCCCCTGGGAGGCAGCTGATGGGGAAAACATGGATTTAGTGTGTTCACAGTGCTGGGACCCAAATCTAGCCAGCAGCTGAGCCAGGTGGCCAAGGCTACATCCTACTCTGCTGGCTCAGCAGTGAGACCCTCCCAGCTGTAAATGGGGTCCCAGCCAGGGTCCCCATCCCTGTTCCTGGGCCAGGGGCTGCTGGAAGTGGGGGGCAGATGTGCTGGCAGCTCTGCAGCACATGTATCCCAGTGTGAGCCCAAGTGTGGGAGTTTACGGGGCTTTGACGCAGGAGATGTGTGATGGGGGAATTGTTGCCAGGCTTGGGGAAGGATCCAATCGCACCAGGGTGCTCTCGGCAGATTAAGGATTGGAAAGCTCTGGTAATTACTTTGCAGTATAAAAATAGGTCTGGCTTTATCCCTCGCCCTTATCTCCCACTCCTGCCTCTCCCTGCCCCACTCCTTCCCCCCACCCAATGGCGAGCAGATGCCACACACCCAGTGAGCAGGGCAGGAGGGCACAACACAGCTGCTGGCCTGGTGCTGGCATATCTGGGTGGAGGGGGTAAAAAATATGGAGAGGGGGTCTGGAATGGGGTGGTGACACATCAATGACATCTGGCTGGCACGTGCAAACTGTGAGGATCAGGAGACTGGGAGAGGAGCCGGGGCACGCACAGAGGCGTCCCCACATACTGCGAGGCTTTGTGCCAGGGAAGCAAGAGCATGGAGACATGAGCAGAGCAGATGTCTGGTCAGGAGAGGACCACGTCTGTGGGACACAAAGAGGGAACATGGCTCCGGCACTGACTGTCACCACATGCTGGTGGCTCCAGCAGGACTCAAGAGAAGGCTGCTCCATGCAAAGGGTATTAAGCAGCATGGATTGACTCGGGCAGCAGTTCCCAGACCTCTCATTTCCCTTTTCTGGGAACATGTGGACATGCTGGAATCACAGGGACAAAGCATGTGGAAAACACTCCTAGATAGGCAGTCCCACCTGTCTTCTCACCTTCCCCGACAATAGCTCTGGCCAATCTGTGTCTCAGGGCAAAGTCAAAACACAAACTCTCCCTATTGTCCCCATCCTCGCACAGAGGTGTATTCCTTTGCCAGAGCCTGGCTGGCCCAAGCCAAAGCAAAACCTGCCCCATCACCCTCCCTGTGAGGTCTCTGCAGCACCCAGCATGCAGGCAGCACTGCAGGCAGCACTGCAGGCAGCACTGCAGGCAGCACTGCAGGCAGCACTGCAGGCAGCACTGCAGGCAGCACTGCAGGCAGCACTGCAGGCAACAGAGCACGCAGGAGCCTGTAGTCTGGCAGCGAGCCCCAGCATGTTCCATGCAGCCCATTCAGCCCTGCGGGCTCCCACCCAGCCCGGGGAAACAGCTCATCTGCATCCAGAGGCTTCTGGATGGGGGGCGGCGGCTGGCAGCCCCGTTCCAGGCCGTGCAGAGCTCGGGCCAGTGGAGCAGCGCTATAAATATCTCCCCTTGCGAGAGCCGCTCACGCAGCCGAGATCACGCAGGGGGAAGCGCTGCCCGCACACAGCAGCCCCGTCGCCCGGAGTCCCCCCGTGTCCTGGTTCATGGCCAGGGCACTGGGGTGCAGAGCCCAGAGGTGGCTGGCACAGCAGCGCTCGGATCATGTGGGCAAGCACAGGCGGCATTTCTGCCAGCTCCACGGATCCCCCATCTGTGCCCCAGGCACCCCCAACCCTCCTTTACAAGTACAACACCCCTAAGCCCACCCCGTACAGTGCCACAAATGCCCTGTGTGAGACCCCCACGGCCCCCTACACATTCACCCCTTCCTGCCGCACTCCGGCCACTCTGCACCCCTGGCCCACGGACAAATCCTGCAGCCCCCCTGCACCATTAAACCTGCGGTAGGATGGCTGCGGGGGCAAAAACCCCTCAGACGTGGGGATGGCTGCAATCCCTGTTCCCTGAAGAGCCCCAAGCCCGGGGAGAGAGGGGAACGCTGCCCTGGCACACCCAGCCCTCGCACCACGCACCGTCGCCCCCAGCCCGGTTTGCAGACGAACAACGCTCCCCTCCCGCCCGTGCTTTTCCATACACACCCTGCGTGCTCCTTTGTTCTGCGCAAATCCCGGATCCGGCCGGTTCTCGGCACGGGGGCTGTATATACCCCCTGCCCTCCCCGGATTCACCCTCCAGCGAATCCCCCCGGGCTGTCCCGCTGCCCTCGGGGGGGAGGGCGCGGGCGAGGGTCCCGGGACTCGGGGGGCTGAGCTCCGGCCCGGCCGCCCCCGCCCGCTTGCCTGGCTGCGGCCGCTGCCTCCTTTGCCTCTGCCCGGAGCCGGGACACCGGAGCCGCCGGGGTGCGCAGCCGCCACGGGGCAACGGAGCCTTCCAATGCTACCGGAGCCACCCGGGGCACCGGAGCCGCCCGCGGGTACGGGGGGTGCCGAGCTGCCCGGGTGCGGAGCCGCCCAAAGGTACCGGAGCCGCCGGGTACCGAGCACGGCGGTGCCCTGGCCGCCGGGACCGCTCTCGGTGCCGCCGCTCTCCTCCGCTCCTCCCCGCCCCGCTCCGTTGCCTCCCGCTCCCCCGGGCCGCCACCGCGGGGCCCGGCCGGGGGGGCTGCGTGCTCCCCGCCCCGCTGCCGGGGACTGGGGACCAGGACTGAGGCTGAGGAAGGACCCCGATTCTCCCCCGCCCTTCAATCCCCGCTGCAGTGGCGGATCTGGTCTCACACACCCCACTTCGCTGCAGGTCTCCCCCCCTCCCCGCCCCAAATATCTGCTCCTGCAAGGTCTGCCTGGCACCCACACCTCACCCCACAATAATGCCGTCTCCCACATTCCTGGTATCTGTTTCCTCTACCTCCGTGGAGAGTTCTGCTCTTTCCAGACCCCTTTCTTCCACCCACTCTTCAATCTCTCCTTCCAGGGGTGCTGCTGGTGGGGTGGCCCACAGCTCTCCCATTTCTGGGGTGTAGATGAACCCCCCTCCCGCCCCAGCCACAGATGCTCCAGCAGCAGCATTCAGTCCCACCACGGACACAGCCCTATCCATGTGTCTTCCCCCAGGGAAGTGGGGCTCCCTGCCTCTCACAGAGCAGGTCTCATCTCCCTTTCCCCTTGCCACAGGGACCATCTGTGCTGCGGGGAGAGGCTGCTCTGCTCAAGGATCAGCAGCTGGACCAAGCAAGACCCCAAGATGAGAGTGGGGCAGGATGTCAAGGGGGCATGGGGCAGAGGAGAGGGGTGCAGAGCCACTCCCCATGGAAACCAAAAGCGTCTCCCAGTGTGTGCTAAGGGACATGCTGGGGCATGAGGACAGGGAAGGCTCAGCAGGTATTTGAGCACAGGAAGACCAGTCCCTCCTGCTTGGCTTTGGTCCTGAGCTTCCCATACAGCAATGGAGGGACACAGCCAGCTGGCTGGGGAGGGATCCCAGCAGGGCCACAGCAGTCCCAGCTTGGGGCTGTGCTGAGAAATCCGAGCGCCACCAGACGGACTCTTTGCTTCCCTTGGCTGTGCCCCCCGCCCGGCAAAGCGCCCATGGGCAGCCACGGGCCACCCACGGATCCAACCTGTCTCTGGCCACCCACCTCCCGAGCCCAGTTCTGGGTCACTGCCACCACCCCGTCCCTGCCCCGAGCTGCTGCAGACGAGCTGATGCTGATCTGCTCTCTCCATGGTGGAGAATGACTTGCCGGAAGGAAGGAAAGCTGAGCTGCTCTGACAGGGGAAAGTTAAACACCCCTCACTCCCTGTTTTAGTGAGGAAATCTGCACAAATCCAGTGTTATCTTGGTGGCTTGGGGCTGGGGCAGTGCCCAGCTGCTGGCAGTGCCTGCACAGCCTGGCACAGCCCTCCCTGGCCACCCGGTCGCTGTGCTGAGACCGCGCCAACTCGCTTCACCCAGGGCCAGCAGTGACAGCTCCCTGCTGAGCATGGCTGGAGCGGGCAGCTTAGCAGCCCTGTTGGCTTTGCCTGCTGGAATGAGCCAAGGAGGAGGGCTGGTGCCCCAGCAGGGAGGAGGGGCTGTCACCAATCTCCCGGTGACACTTGGCCAACTCATTGCTTCCAGTCTCTGCTGTTCCCTTCCAGCTGCCTGGGCTGGACTGGAGCTGCCTGGATGGAGATGGCTGTCCTGCGAGCCATGTGTCCTCAGGCACTCATTAGGGGCAGGGCACACTGCGGATGTGAAGGGGACGAGCATGGCAGCTCAGGCCTCTTTGTGGGGTGGAAGAAGTTGGATGACAGCAGTGGGATGGGGGAGTGGCACCATAGCGCAATGGGCAGGAGGGAAACTGAGGCACAGTGGCTGCACCCGGGGCAGGTGGGAGGCCCTGTCCAACTCTTTGGAGAGCAATGCCCGGGTGGAGTGGGCACAGCACTTCCCGGGAGGGCGGCAGAGCTGGTGGTGACTGAGATAATGCTGAAAATACGCCAGTGGCTTTGTTGCTGTTGACAATGGCCTGCAGTATTTTTAGCTGTTGTGGCCTTAGCGACAGAACAGCTTCTCCGGTCCAGCTGCTGCCCCATCCCGCCCTCAGTGTCGCCGGGCCCCCACGGCCCCCCAGGGCTGCTTCCCGGTGCTGTGGAAACCGTAACGTTAGAAACTAAACACAAACACCTCACCCGCTGCCACCCCCGGCTGAGTCACGGCACTGCCTGCTCCCCTGCCTCCCCTTCCCTCCTGCGCACCCCCAGCCCCAAAAACAGTGCCCCCCAAGCCAGCCCCGCTCTCCCTTATGGGGTGTTGCCTCTCCCAGGGCAAAGCTTGCTGTTGGCTTCACTTCCTCCCATCTCAGGACTTCAAGAGATGGGGATTTATGGAGAAAACTCTGCAAGCTGGCATTGCTGTTCCCAGCCCCGTCACATTGGGACAGCCCCACTGCAGAGTCAGACCCTGAGTGGTGCCCAGCTTGCCAGCATGACCCCAGCCCTTATCCCCAGACCTCAGGGATAAAAAGACAGGAACAGGCAGAGACAGAGAGAGCTGCTTTGTACTGTGTCAAGGGCCAGGCTGGAGTGCTGTGCCTGGCCCCTTTGCCCCATTGAAGCAGAATGGGGTGTAGGAGCAGGAGGAGTTTCAGCTCACAGTGGTGGTAGGGTATGGGGGAAGGAGGCAGCTCTGCTTGACCCTCATGGGAGGTGTCAGCACCTGACTCCTGCCAGACTCAGCATATTGATGCTCTCATTTCACTTTGGGAGGGAACAAGAGATGAGTGGGACCCCATCCAACCCCCCAGGGGTGATGGGGTATCCCACTGTTGTGCTGTCCCAGCCCCCATGGGAATTTTGGGCTGCTTTTTGTGGAGCTGGCAGGCTGCTGTAGGGCACATGGGGCTGTAGCCCCATAACCAGGACTGTAACCCCATAGTCAAGGCCACACACACTGGCATGGCTGCCCTCCTTCCACGAGCCACATCTCAAGGCCCTCAGCATCCATGGGCGTTCAAGGGCTGGGAGAACAGCTGCACCACCTCTTCCCTAAAATAGGGCCGTGGCCAGCAAGGCGGCCGGGGTGGGCAGCCGCGGCTGTGACTATGTTAGGATGTTCTGGGGCCGAGGGCAGATCACATCGCAGGGACGAATTAATTAACACTCGGCAGTTTTGGATGATGTCCCAGGCTTTTTCTTCTATTTTCATTTTAGCGAACTCCCAAGTCTGCTTGGCGCCTGCCAGGTCCCGAGTCTGGTGGCTGGGGGGTGGGAGCACCCATGTAGCTGCCTAAGTATCTGCAGGGTGGCATCACGGGCACCGCACTGGCTCGATGCCTCCTTGTTGCCAAAATTTGGGTGCTCTCGCTCACCCCGGGGGCCACTGCAGACAAAAGCACTTTTCAGGGCCTGATGGAGCCCCTACTTTTCAGCTGTGGGTTTTCTTAGCTCCCCATCCTGCTTGCAAGAGGCTCTCACATGCGCCTTGTTCCTGGCTTGCAGCCATCAAGATTATCTGGGAAAGGGATTTTTAAATAAAAGTTGTAAACACCCTCAAATAGTACTTTTATTACCCCAAAATGGTGTGGGGATGAGGATCAGGGCTGTGAGGTACATGTGTGGGGGGCTGGCCCCAGGTGAAGGGGTCTGGGGGGTGTCAGTGTTTGTGTGTCCAGCTGTGTCTGAGTGTGAGCTGCTAGACAGTGTGGGGGTCTGGGGGCAGGTCAGGGCTGCACTGGGGCAGGGACATTGCTCGGGCTCAGTCCTCAGCCTCATTTCCCGCTGATGAAACCAACGCTTTTCCCCATCAGGCCTCTACCTCCCCAGTGAAAGACAGGGTGCGGCGGCTGAAAACACCCCCGTGCCTCCCGTGCAGGCGGCCAGGGAGAAGCCCCGCGCCAGCCAGCCTCACCTGGCCCCCCCAACACCTTTAAATTTAGCTCTTCCCTCTCCAGCTGTGCGAGCCAGGCTGGCGGCCAAAACCTCTGCAGTCGTACACACCCCTTGGAGAGCAGCCACCTGCCTTGGCGGGCTTCAGAGCCCCAGGAAGTGCCCTGTCCTCGCTCCCCGTGGTCTGTGATGTCTCACACCTGTGGCCACCTCAGCCTATGCCCTGGGCAAGTGGGAAGGGTTCACAGGCCCAATGTCCTCCCAAGGAACTTGGTGCAGGGCTGAAAATGACTCCCCAGGGTCAAGGAGGGAGATCCCTGTTAGAAATAAAAGCCATTCGAGTTCTGCTACCCCAAAGGAGCAGGGAATCCAGCAGGCATGCCCTGTGCTCACCTTCTCAGTGCTGCCTGCCCAGCTGAAACTCGGAGAGCGCAGCACCGCTCACCTGTGCGCACACATCACCTCCCTGTGTGTGCGTGCTCAGACACGGCACACGCCTGGCACAGGTGTCCCACCGAGCCTTTCGCTCACCCCGTGGCTGTGTGAGCACCCGTGGGCTCACCTGGGCACCCGTGGCTCACCTGGGCACCCGTGGGCTCACCTGGGCACCCGTGGCTCACCTGGGCACCCGTGGGCTCACCTGGGCACCCGTGGCTCACCTGTGGGTGCCTGCAGCCGTGCACAGGCGAGCACATGTGCGAACAGGGAGGTGTGTGTTAACACTTGGGTTATGCGAACGCGTGTGTGCTCTGAGCACGTGTGTGCACACACACACGCGGGTTCTGGGCAGTGGGGTGCACACGGGTGTGTGCTCTGAGCACGTGTGTGCACACACACACACACGCGGGTTCTGGGCGGTGGGGTGCACACAGGTGTGTGCTCTGAGCACGTGTGCACACACACACACACGCGGGTTCTGGGCAGTGGGGTGCACACAGGTGTGTGCTCTGAGCACGTGTGTGCACACACACACACACGCGGGTTCTGGGCAGTGGGGTGCACACAGGTGTGTGCTCTGAGCACGTGTGTGCACACACACACACACACGGGTTCTGGGCGGTGGGGTGCACACAGGTGTGTGCTCTGAGCACGTGTGCACACACACACACACGCGGGTTCTGGGCAGTGGGGTGCACACAGGTGTGTGCTCTGAGCACGTGTGTGCACACACACACACACGCGGGTTCTGGGCAGTGGGGTGCACACACGTGTGTGCTCTGAGCACGTGTGTGCACACACACACACACGCGGGTTCTGGGCAGTGGGGTGCACACACGTGTGTGCTCTGAGCACGTGTGTGCACACACACACACACGCGGGTTCTGGGCAGTGGGGTGCACACACGTGTGTGCTCTGAGCACGTGTGTGCACACACACACGCGGGTTCTGGGCAGTGGGGTGCACACACGTGTGTGCTCAGCGCATGGGGCCTCACTGGAAGCGCGTGTGGGTGGGCAGCACGCATGTGGGCTGGCGTGTGCTGTGCCCAGGCACCACCAGATGGTGCCCTGCCTCCGTGTCACCTTTTGGGGACACAAACCCGCTCCCTGCGCAGGGACATGGGGGGGTTCATGAGGGGACACGGCCCTCTGTGCCAGGCAGAGCCCCACACCATAGCCAGGGGAGAGTGACAGCCACGGTGACACCTGCCTGTGCCAATGCTTCCTTGGATAAGATCAAGCGGGTGGATCAACACCTTTGTGGCACCGGGGGAGGGGGATTTGCTGCGGGGGGTGGGCCAGTGGCAGGGAAGCAGGCACAGTTCGGGGAAGCTGCAGGGTTTGTGTATGATTTAGGTGGGTGGGCAGCTCCCCCTCCCCTATTATGTCCACAAGTTTTTGGGTGTCAGTGACCCACCCCAGCCTGCAGCGACCATAAACTTGCCCAGAATGTCAGATGCTCGACTCCCACCCTTAGGCGTGGGGTGGGGGCTGCAGCGTGTCCCCCTCCTCACTTCGTGACGCTGAACAAACTCACCGCACGCGGGCGCGGCAGAGATGAGAGGGAAGAATAAAGCGGGGGGGGACCCGCAATTTCTAGTCCATCTCTCTCCCAGGCCTGTGGGCTTCTGTCCCCACACCCCCTGCCCTCTGCCCCACGTGCATGGGTCACTCCCAGGCTCCCCACCAGTTCCCCGTGCCCCCGGAGCTGCCGTCGGGCCGGGCGGGAGGCTCGGGAGCCTCCCCGGCCCCGCAGCTCCCCCAAACCGGCTCTACCTGCCGAGGAGCCCAGACCGGCTGGGGAATCCCGGCGGGTCCCCTCCCACCGCTGCCTCTGCCCCATCCCCACAGGCCAAGGGAGCAGGCACAGCGGTGCCACGCGTGCTCCTGACACGCGGCTGGGGCCGGCTCCCGCTGCCCGGGCCGTACCAGCCGAGGGGTGCCTGTGTTCGGCCGTCTCACCCCTCACACAAAGAGCCCGGCACAAAACCGCCCTGTCCCCGCCCGCCTCAGCTCGCCTCTGCCCGGGACATCCCGGGACACGCACGGCCGGGAGTCCCGGTACCAGCGGCACCCTGAGACCGGCTGTGCCGTGAGCTGGGCTGGGCGGAACTGAGCCGGCCCGGCCCGGCGGCACCGAGCGAGCACCCCCGAATGGCCCACAACTGGGCCGGGCCCGCGGGCAATGGGATGGTGCGGGACACGGGGACGGCGTGGGACACGGGGACGGTGCAGGACACGGGGACGGTGCGGGACACGGGGATGGTGCGGGACACGGGGATGGTGCAGGACACTGGCACCCGCCGAGCGTGTGCGGGAGCGGGTCACACAGAGCTGAAAGGCCAGGGGCGGGCAGGAGGTCCCCGGCGAGGCCACTCCGCACCCCCCGCTGCCCTCCGTGTTTTCCCTGCAGCCTTTTGTGTGCGCGGCGCCGAGCGCGAGGAGGGCGCCCGGCCTTCCCCTTCCCCCTCCCCCTCCTCCTCCCCCGATCCCGCCCTCCCGGCCGCCATTTCGCAGCGCCGGCCTCACCCGCGCCCTCTCCACATCATGGAGGACCGGCGGAGGCAGGAACAAAGAGCCCCCGTCCGCCCCTGCCCCGCGGCCGGGCACGCGTGTTCCCCGGTCCCCCGCCCCACGGGCACTCCCCGCTATGGCCGGGCTGTGTCTGACGAGGTCATTTCAGACCTGTCCCGAATCCACGTGTGATGAGCTTGTGGCGGTCTCAGCCGGGGGCAGCAGCGCCTCCCGTGAGGGGCTCAGCCCGTGTGCAGTGGTCGCCAAGGCACCTGTGCAGGGCAGGCTCGGGAGGGGCTGTGTGTGCACCCGTGTGTGCGGCTGTGACCGTGTATGCGCGTCAGTGGGGCACTGTGTGACACGGACACGAGTGTGTGACACGCATTAGTGTGTGTGACATGCATTAGTGTGTGTGACACGCACTGCTGTGACACCCCGCACATGCCATGGGGCACATGGGAGAGCACACAGTGTTATAAGTATTTAACACACAGCACATACGATGGGCGTGTGGCTGTGTGATGACAGGACAGGCGGCGCAGGTGGCCGTGTGCTCGGGTGTGACAGTGCAGGTGTGTCTCTGCACACGTGGCACCCTGTGCTGGGCTGTCTGTGTGTGCCAGGCTGTGGGGGTGTGCCAGCCAGAGTGTGTGCAAGTGTGCACATCAGCACCAGGGGGTTTACATGGCAGCCTGTGTGTGGGTCAGAGGGTTGTGAGTGTGCGTTTGGGGGCACACACATCTGGCACACACATCTGGCACCCACGTTGTACATCCAGGCTGTGTCCCCCGTTTCTTCCCTCAGTGTGAGGGCACGGTGATGAGTTTGGGGGCAACCAGAGGGGACTGCAGTGCATGGCAATGGGCACAGCCCCAGCCCACAGGCAGGCTGGACCGGAGCCCCCGTGGGCACTAGCAGCAAGGTCCCCAGACAGAGTGGTTCTGCTCTTCTTCCTCTTACTCTTCCTCTCCCCAACAGTTCAGTCCCAGCTGTGTCCCAGTCACTAGTCACACAGAAACCAGTGTCAGGGCTGGGAGGAGAGCCTGGGGTCCCCGCTACCCTGTCCATTCCCATGGATATGACCCCATGTGCCCCAGGGAGGGGAAATGGAGGGAACGGTGGCACTGGAAGGCATGTGTGGCTGGGAATGCAGAAGGCAGCTGGGATGCTGCTCCCTGACCCTGCCCAGCCCTCCTTGCCATGGACCCCATGCAAGGGCCTCATCCTGTCCTCTGAAGCCCATGGCATTCCTAACTCCTTCCCTTGTATTCCACCTGCTTTTTATTCTGTCTCCCCTTTCAGGTTTATTTTGTCCTGTCAATGACAGCCCTGTCTCTTCCACCTCCCACTACGCACCAGTTGTTCCCAGCTCACCCTGGCTTTGGGCACCACTTATTCTTTAAGTTGGGTGCAACAAAAACATCTCCCATTGCATAGGGCTTGTATTGAAACACCTCCCTCCCCATATCATTCCAAGGAGAAACCAATCCAAGCAGCAGTGCAGGGCACAGCTCACCTGCAGACTGGCTGGGGAACCAGTACCTGGTGCCATCCTCATCCTCACAGCCCCTGATTTTGCATGCATGAGTCCCCAGCCCCTGTAGTGCCCCACTACTCTACCCCATGGTGCTTTTGCTGGGTGCCAGTCAGGGCTGTCGACCCACAAATCCACCTTCATCAGCTGAGGGTACAGAACACCAGGGCAGAGGGCACGGCGGGTGCACCGGTGCCACCCTGCCCTGCATGACAGTGAGCAGTACCCTGATCACGCTCCTGTCCCTCCCTGGCGCCTTCCAGCCACCAGCATCAAAGCCACTTTGTCGGCATTAAATATTCAGTTCCGTGTTCCATCCCCTCCCTGCGAAGGAGTTCAGCATCGCAATGAACCCGCTGGCCTGCCCATGCCCGGTGCCGCCGGGATGCGTCTGGGCGGATGCTGCGTGCCAGCCTCCTGCAGCAGCGCCTGGGAGCACAGCAGAGGAGAGACACATCCCCCCAGGTGGTGGCCCTGGGGACCTGGGTCACCTTTCCCCCTCACCAGCTGCTCTCCTATGCATCTGTCTGCTGCAATACAGGCTTCAGCTTTCCCTGCATCTCTGCCCCTGGTTTGGATCTGTCCAGGAGCAGCTCCCTCTTTGCTACCCTCATGCCTCTCCACCCCTCAAGTACCAGCCGGCCTGTTCACCCAGTGGCCTGTTGAGCACAGATTAACACCCATCAGGCCCCAAACAAGGTCACTTGAGGGCAGTGGGAGCTCCCTGCATGCTGCAGCAGGAGCAGGCTGGGTGGTGGGTGGCTGTCCCCATGTGGAAATCCCATGGGATGGCCAGCAGGCACAGGCAGCAGAGCTAATGGGGGTCTGCAAGGAGAGAAGTATGACTGGGGAGCAGGGGGCAACCCTGAGTGCTGGATGAGTGCTGGGGCTTGAGGGTCCTTCTGTGAAGCAGAGCAACAACAACCCTGACCCAGAGCCAAGGCTGGAGAAGAGAAACTGAGCAGGTGACAGAGATGTGTGGGCAGCCAGCTCTGGGAGTGCAAGCCAGCACCCCGGGCTCTGAGGGAGGGAAGATCACCAAAAGGTGCAATCCCAGTATCCACCAGGGCGACTGGAAGCCCAGGGCAACTGGGAGGCAGGACAGAGTGAGGGCAGTGGGAAGAAACAGCTGTCACAGTGCGGCTGTGTTCTGCTGCTTGGGTATCACAGGGCAGGACAACGGCAAGATGGATATTTTTCAGAGAGAAATAAACATTGTAGTTGGGGAAAGAGAAGTGAATTCTGGTTGAGGAGAGGCTGGAAAGTGCCACTCCACATCCCACCACCATAGCCGTCTACAGTCCCCTGGGAGTGGGACAGACAAGGGACTCGTTTTCTTTTCACCTTCAGGTCCATTTTCAAGCTTCGCTCTGTGTCCACCAAGACCAAGAATGTGCAGTGTGTGAGGTGGAGATGAGAGCTCGAATCCTGCTCAGGAGCACAAAGCACGCAGGGGACCAGGACACCAGGTCACAGGAATGTCCCCACGCTTACTGCAAGGCAGAAGTTCCCTGTCCGCAGCCGGGAGGGGGAATATCCAGAGCCGGGAAGATTCGGGCTGTCCCCCGAGGGCCGGGAGAAGCGGACGCGGGGCTGAAGGAGCCCAGTCGGGGCCTGGCGGCTCTCGGGAGCCCCGGGGTCAGAGGAGAGGCACCCCTGCCATTCCTGCAGCGTGCCATCACCGCTGGGCACCATGCTGCTGGAGGAATTGCCGCCGGGCTGGCTGCCAGCCCTTGCCCCCGGCACAGGAGATAACTCAGTCTGCCCCTCCTGCCTCCTCCCCGCGATGGGGGGCACCGCGCTCCCCTCTGCTCAGCACAGGGGACCCCCCCAGGGTGGGTGAGTGGGGAGGGAGGCGATGTGGGGCACTGGGGCAGCCTCCTGGCGCTCAAAGGCCGTTCATTGCATCCCCCTACCCTAATCTGAGGCATCTGCTTGGCAAAGCCCGAGGGCTTCCCGTTGCAAAGGCCACCGGAGCATTTTAATAGCGTGCTTTTGCCTGGCTTCCTTCCTGGGAATAAACCACGTCCTGGTGATGTGGAGCATAAAAAACGCAGCGTTAACGGCCAGCAGCCAAAGCTGGGAGCGGGCAGAGCTGCACCCACCCCCCGGCCCAGCTCAGCCTGTCCTGCTGGCCTTGGGGGGACACGACCTGCCAGAGCCCTGCCACGGGCCCGTCCCTGCTCCCCTTGCAAAACAGGATGCAATAAAACCCCATTTGGAGCCGGAGTGACAGCAGGGAAGGGCGGAGGGATGGCTGGCTCGTGCTGGGTGAGGGCAGCATGCCTGCACTGTGGAGCGGCACGTTTGGGGGCCGTCTCCCTGTGCCCGGCAGCCCTTGCTTGCCCAGGAGTGGATGCCACTGCTCCAGAGGAGTCTCATCCCAGGAAGATGAGCTTGACCCCCACTGAGTGCCTCTGTGCTCCCCTCAGAGCACTGCCTGCATCCTGGGGACAGAAAGGATGTCCCCAGAATGTCCCAAGGCGTGTCCAGAAGTCACACCTTCACCAAGCAGTGAAGGTGCTTTCAGTCCCCAGACTCACCACTGCCGTAGAGCCTGGGAGGGTTTTGTCCTTGGCCTGCTCAACCTGAAGCTCTTCCCAAAGCATATTTTAATAATTAAACTATATTTTAGATTGAACAAAGTGAAGGAATAGTGTCCTATGGGGCACTGTGAGTTACCCACTCGTTGTCCCCAGCTGTGGGTAGCTCCAGCAGTACAGGCTGGAGCCCTCATCACCCCAGGCACCCCGCTGCTGAGAGAGCATGGAAACAGTGATAACACCAAGGCCAGAGGGGAAGCTTCTGGAAAACTATGTCAGATAAGTCACCACAACCCCTGTGTTCTCAGCCTAAATACTGACGGGTGGATTCTGCAGGGAGTTTTGGGCAGTTGTGGCTTTTTTGGAGGGAAAAAGGAGTGGGGGAGTTGTGAGATGAGTACATTTGATGTCACCTTGTTGCCTCTGAGTTGGCAGAACTTGGCTGCTCTGGGGTGTGCGGAGTGCAGGCTGTGGCTCATAGAGGTTCAGGGTCCGCCCGTGGCATAGGCACAGCACTCAGATCCCCATGGCTGTGGAATGAGTCTGGAGCTCATCCCAGGTGGAGGAGCTGGCTGTCATGCCCTGGGTGCCCAGGGAGCTCCCACAGCAGCACAGCTCACGTCAAAGCACTTCCTGCAGGTGGGATGTGCTGGGTGCACCATGTGTGGCTTCTCCCCTGTCTAATAAGGGATTGAGCTGTGGAGCAGCTCTCCTCTGTGCTAAAGGAAGGGAAAGCCCCTCTCTCCCTCCCCCAGCTGCACACTTTTGCCAGCCCCGTTGACCTCAGCATGTTTGCAGGTTGCTGCCTCTCAGTCCACAGGGATGGAAATGTGGTCAAAGTTTATTAGAAGGACGCCAGCCACACACACACGTGTGTGTGTGTGTGTGTGTTTGTGTGTGTATATATAGGCAAAACGTGACAGTGTGACCTTTGTTTTCTTGGGAAGCTGAGCTGAAAGGCAAAGCCAGGAGGGGAGGAAGCAAACGGGCTTCCCCCCAGGAAGGGGGGAGGGCAGTAGGTGTATTTTCAGCTGTGTTCTGCCTCCCTGCAGCACGGGAAGGCAGATGGGGAGGAGGGCACAGGGACAAATGGCAGCAGCAGGAGCCAGGGCCCAGAGAGTGGCAGAGGGGATCAGCCTTTTCACCATACTGAAGGAGCAAAACCAGTAATCATGTCCCACTGGAGCAACGTTTTGCCAGTCTGTGTCACAGGCACCTGGCCTCTGTCATCCAGAGGTGCTTTCAGGATCATTACAGGGCATTTCTCCTGCAGAGAACAGCCTGGGGGCTGTGCACATCCCATCCTGCTGGGATTCCCATCATCCTGGCACAAGGGCATTCACCCCCTGGTGCTTCTCTTGTGCCAGAGGAAATCTGCCTGTCGGTGCACTTCCAGCAGGGACTGGAGCAGAGTGTGTGGTGATGGTGACCTTCAGCTGCTGTGACTAATTTTCTTCCCCATGCCAGGCTAGGCTCTGGCCAGGCTTGTCCCTTCCCACCATACCAGAGACTGCTTAGAAGACTGGCTCTGCTTCTCTGTGTTAGGCAGGTGACATCCCACTCACCTGTGGCTTGGTCTGCAAGAAGGAGGCATGCTGCTGAGCTGGCCACACTGCTGTGCTTGGTGGTGGCTGTCACTCAGAGCTGACACTCCCTGTGTCCCTCCTGGGGAGTGTGGAAGAGGCAGAAGCTTGGGTGTGCTTTGCCACGGGCACTGGCCTCTCCTGCTCTCACACACGTTCATCCTTTTGTATCTGACAGGAAGCTGCTGCCTCCAGCCCAACCACTGGCATGTGAAATCACAGGGTCCACAGCCCTTGATTCCCAGGGGACAGCCACTGCCTGTGCCCATTGCTTGGGTCACCAGGGTGCAAAGAGCAGGGCAGAGTGTGGCTGTCATGGTAGCTGGGGGATGTGTGGGGCTGTGGTGTTTCTCTGGCCTGGGCAGGCAAGGACACCATCCTCTGCTGCTGCTGAGGAGGCTGTGACAAAGGACAGTGTGCAAGAGGACTGTGGGGACAGAGCAGAGGGAACCAGCCCCTGCTCTCCTGGGGATGGCAGTGTCCCCAAACCCACTGCTAACCCCCAGTATCCCAGGCATGTGCCAAAAGGAAGATACCAGGATGACTTTCAGGACACCATACCAGGGCCACATCCTTAGCCACAGTGCCACTTTTCCAGGGCAAAGGGGAGTCCCCTCCATCCGGGCCCTGCAGCAGTCCCACTGTCCCTGGAGGCAGTTATGAAGCTATACATGGAAGGACCCTGGTAAGAGACTGAGCTTAGAACAGCCAGCATTGGTCCTTTCCCAAAACTGCACCTATCCTGTCCCACCACCAGTCCCCCCCAGTCACCACTGCACATTGCTCCCAGTCCCTTCCCAGAACAGCTCTAGGTCCTGGCTGTGCTGATAGAGGTTGCAGAACCAGTGTGGAGACCACGAAGCTGTGCCATTCCTGGGGGGCAAGCCTGAGAGTGGGGGAACACTCAGTGCCCAGCCCTGCCCAGATATGGGGACAAGGACCAGCCAGTGCCCAGGTGCCAGAGCAATGCCATGTTGGAAGGATCCTGGCCAAGGCTCTCATCAGGCACCACCACAGCATCTTGGAGCCAGGGAAGTCAGCCCTGGTAACTCAGAGGAGAGAGGAGAAATTCAGGTTCCTCTGCCTTCCAGCTGGTTTCCTGTCTCCTCTAAATTTGCATAACAGCCCCTCAGCTGTTCCTGGGGCCAGTGGGACCCCTGTAGCAGCCGGGCCCCCTGCAGCAGCCACAGGTTCCTGCGGTCAGCCCCAGCTCTCGCTCTTGCTCATGCAAACAACTGCACCAACGGCTCCCTCCCTGCACGTGGGGGCTGGCGAGCGTCCCCAGCCAGGGCTTGTCCCCATCCCGAGTGCTGCAGGGGACTGCAAGCCCAGCCTGAGTGCCTTGCGCTGCTTGGTCACGCTCCAGGCAGCAATCGGGGCTGTAGCATCCCTCTAGCAACAGGGGTGGGGAACAGTGGCTCCGTGGGTGGCTGTGACCGATGTCTTCTCCATCCTCTGCTCACACAAGGCTGGTGGCTTTGGCACAGAGGTGCCACCATGTCATCCAAGTTCACCAACAGTTCGCTGGGTGACTTCCCACAGGGCAAAGGTCAAGGCCCCTTGTGCTTCCCAGTCAAGCTTGATGCTTCCCCAGCGTTCCTGTGAACCCACCAAGAGCAAAGAGCAAGCCCAAGAGGGACAGCTAACCACCACATACCTGAACCCACTTCCCAGTGTCCCAGCTCCAGCCTGAGCCACCAGTGTATTCCCTCCCAGCCCGGCCCAGGGGCCAGGGAGTCAGGGACAAGGGTGGAAAATGACAGCCCAGATCCAGTGCCTGTGGTGGTGTTAGCCGGCTCCAGCCACCGCTGCTCACCCCAGGACAGAACCTTTCTGCTTCCAAGGACACGGCACAGCTTTGGGACTGCAGCAGAGCTTTGGCCAAAATGCAGAGCTGGGGACAGGGCAGGGCTGCAGTTGCTGCCTGGGGCCACTGCTTGTGGTGCTACCGCTCGGTGACACGGCAGCTGCAGAGACATCCCGGGCCAGTTTGGCATTCCCAAAGCTAGTAGCTGAACTGTGAGACTGTTTAGGGCCAAATTTCAAATGGTTTGGGAAAGGTGTGCCCATAGACACTGGGAAGAGTCTGCAGGTGCCCAGAGATCACCCAGTGCGGGGCAGCAGCAGCAGCAGCCCGCAGTGCTGATCCCACCCCATCGAGAGACCGTGCAATGACAGACTCCACGCTGTGCTCACCCACCCTCAGCAGCAGTGGCACTGAGCTGTCCCCAACCAGCCCAAACATATCTGCCAGTGGGGCAGCACCCCGGCTCCAGCAGCCGTGTCACCTCAGCCTGCTCCAGTGCCACCAGCACAGCACCCTCAGCCCCACTGTCCCAAAGCAGCGGGTGCGAGGGAGGGAAGAAGGAAGGCGGGTATAGAGGGGGGGAAAAAAGAGATAAGAAAAAAAAAAAGTAAATAAATAATAAAAACCGACCAGCCCAAACCCGGCAAAACGGCGAGTGGGGCAAGCTGGGCACGTTTATTGGGGTGCAGGACGGGAGGATTAAATACCTGCCGAGGGGGATGCTCGGGTTCCGGGGCTGCCGGTGCAGAGCGGTCCAGGGCTCCTCCCGGTGGCGGCGGCTGCCGGCGGCACGGCACATCCCGGCACGGCACGGCACATCCCGGCACATCCCGGCACGGCACGGCACATCCCGGCACGGCACGGCACATCCCGGCACGGCACGGCACGGCACATCCCGGCACGGCACGGCACATCCCGGCACGGCACGGCACATCCCGGCACGGCACATCCCGGCACGGCACATCCCGGCACGGCACGGCACATCCCGGCACGGCACATCCCGGCACGGCACATCCCGGCACGGCACATCCCGGCACGGCACATCCCGGCACGGCACGGCACGGCACGGCACGGCACGGCACGGCACGGCACGGCACGGCACATCCCGGCAGCTGCCGGTGCGAGGCTCCGGCGGCTCCGGCGCACAAAGGGCTCCGCTTTTAAAGCCGCTGCCGGAGCCCCCCAGCCCCGCAGGGCCCGGATTGGCGGGGCCGGCAGCTCCGCGGGGGGGGCCGCGCAGAGCGGGGAGCAGAATTAAACAAAAAAAGAAAAAAAAAAAAAAGCAAGAAAGAAAGAAAAAAAAAAAAAAAAAAAAGGAGAAAAAAAAAAAAAAAAGCTAACAACGGAGGGGAAAGTGCAGTCCAGCCGCAGACATCGGAAAGTACAGCCCCGGGGATGCCCCGGGCACGGCCCCGCCGGCTCCTCCCGCCTGCGGGGCTGCGGGCGCTCAGAGGGGTCCCGGGTGCTGCGCGGAGGTGGGAAAGGCTGGAAACCGCAAACCTCTTGAGGAAAAAACTTGCAAATACCGGGCCTGGCGAGACGGGGTAGGTGGGTGTTTCACTCGTGTTGTGGGCGACTCCCGGCTCCAACCCCTTGCCAGTGCCCGGCCCCTCTCCAGCCGCCTCGGCACCCCTCCGGTTCTGTCCCGTGGTTGTAGCTGGTTTGGGTTTGGTTGTTTTTTTCTGGGGGGAGGGTGTGTTGTCCGGAGAGCTGTGTTTTTCCAGCTCGTCGGCAGGGGGTATGCTTGTACCGAATAATCCAGCTCTTTTGTCCAGGATGCTGGCCCCCACCCCCTCCCCCATCCTCCCCCATTCCCACCCCATCCCATCCCCATCCCCATCCCCATCCCCATCCCCATCCCCATCCCCATCCCCATCCCATCCCCATCCCCATCCCCATCCCCATTCCCACCCCATCCCCATCCCCATCCCCATCCCCATCCCCATCCCCATCCCCATCCCCATCCCCATTCCCACCCCATCCCCATCCCCATCCCCATCCCCATCCCATCCCCATTCCATTCCCACCCCATCTCCATCCCCATCCCCATCCCACCCCCATCCCCATCCCCATCCCCATCCCCATCCCCATCCCCATCCCCATCCCCATCCCCATCCCCATCCCCATCCCATCCCCATTCCATTCCCACCCCATCTCCATCCCCATCCCCATCCCCATCCCCATCCCCATCCCATCCCCATCCCCATCCCACCCCCATCCCCATCCCCATCCCCATCCCATCCCCATCCCCATCCCACCCCCATCCCCATCCCCATCCCCGTCCTGCTCGGGGCTGCAGGCAGGCAGGGCCCCTGCGAGCTGCCAGAGCCCGAGGTCGGCAGAGAACCTGCCTTTGCTGACAGCAGCACTGGCACGGTGGAGGGAGCTGCTGTGGGGTGCACCCCGCGGGGTGATGGGTGAGAGAATAACTCTCTTCACCCTGTCCCACCCGTTGGAAGGTGTTTCCAGCCCCACCAAAGCTACTGTAAAGGGCACTGGCAGGAGGGGGATATTCTGGGACTCAGTGGCCCTGATGGAGCACATTTAGTGTGTAGGGTGGCAGGACAGCCCTGGTATGGCCAGGGATGCCACAGTAGTGTGTCACACCTTTTCAGTAGCTGCATGTTTGGCCCAGGGTTATCTTGCCTTCACAGGCTCTGGGCATGTGATTCACCCAGCTATAGGGAGAAAAACCCTTGCTAAATCCCACCCTGATGGGAAAAATTTCCAGCCTCATCATGTTTCAGCCTTGGCACTTTGTTGCCCCACTCTTGAATCCAAAGTGTTCCTGACCAGTTTTCTTTTAATAATTTCTGGGTTTTGCATGTGAAGCATCACCCCTCAGTTCTGGGTACACCTGTCAGGAGCAAAGCTACAGGGGTCAGGGGTAGGACAGCAAGCAGTGTCCATGCACAGCTGGGAATTGTGCAGGTGCAGGTACATGCAGGGCAGCTCCAAGGCCCTGCTCAGACAGCATGGATGCTCCAGGGATGGCTGTAGGAAGGGGAGGACTCAGTGGGGATGTGAGGGGTCCTGGCACAGACAGGAGGGTGAGTGCTTCTGGGAACACCCATCCCAATCCCCTCGTTTGCTGTGAATTTCTGCTTGCACTGGGCTTTATTCACAGGGTGGGGGGCAAATGCCTCATCAGGGCCCCCAGCCCATCCTCTTTGCTCCACTGCCAAGCTCCAGGCTCTGGGCAACAACGTGTCAGGACAGAGAGCCATGAGCAGTTCAGTAATGACCTCCCTTGTCGTTAATTGGGAAGCCAAATTAACTCGCTAACTCCACTCTCAATACCATGCTGTGTGGCTGCCGTCTCATGTGCTCAGGAAGAATTTCCCCTGGCAATGCCAACGGATATGGAGTTGGATGCTGTGGCCTCTTCCCCTCTCCTCACATCTTCTGTTGGAATTGTCTGGCTCTGCCTGGGCAGCTGGTATCCTCTGGTGGGGGGGAGTGGGAAACTGAGGTCTGAAGTCAGGCTATGTCAAGACTGCTTACCTACCAAAAAAAATTTCAAAGCCAGGATCCAGGAGGCCTCTTCACCGCTCTTGCTCTCCAACCCCTGCTCTGGTTTCCAAAGGGCTCATCTGTGCACTGTGAGAGACCCACACCAAGGGCAAGCTGGCTCCTGAGGCTGTTCATAGAGGGGCAGACCAGCTGTGGCAAGTCCATCTTGAAGATCAGTGGGTATATAGAAAAAAAATAAGGCTACATCATACACAGGCTTCATCCAAGCTTGGTTTCTTTGATTTTTCTTTTCTTTTCTTACGTGGAACCTGACCTGACTCTGGACTTCTGCTGTTCCTTTGCAAGTAGGTAAAACCATACAGGGATTGTGATCATGCTGTCTTTGGAATTAACCCCAGAGCAGAACAGTCTGGGTTAGCAGTGCTCGGGGCTCCTTGACAGACAGTGCTAATGATGACACAGCATTGTGCTCACAACTTGTGAAAACCCAGACTTTAGCGAGTTTGTCTTGTATTTAAACCCACACAGCTCTATCACAGTGCCCGTGTGTGGAACCAGACCTGCTCAGAAGTGCATCTGAGGACTCCTCGTGACTACACCGGTCTCCAGGCTGCCAGCATTGGCACAAGTGGGACAAGGCATGGTGGGTGTTTGAAAAACTGGGTGTTTGAAGGGTCCTGGGCTCTGCTTTGGTAGGGATGCAGGCAGGGAAGAAGGGCATGTTGCTTTGGGATGCCCTGTCCATCCCCAGGGCTCAACTTGCTGCTTAAACCTTCCCAAGGCTGTTGGAAGTCGCTGCTCAGCTCAGACCATGCACATTAGGTTCACCCTTAGCCATGCATGGCCCAAAATGGGCTGGATCCCGAAGGAGACATATGCCACCAAACTCAGCTGCCTTTTCTCTCTTGGAGATAAATCTTTCACTACAGCCCAGGCAACGGGGATAAAACAAACACAAATATTGAGCAGGGAAAGTTTGGCTGCTCAGACTTTTTGCCTAGAGCTGGCTGGAGCATCCTGGCAAAGCAAATGCTCCCGCTAGTGTTTGTTCCAGTTTTCCTGTGTAGCCCCCTGTTTTATTAAGCAGGGTCCTGGTGAGTTTCTTTCACCGCCCATTGGAGCAGCCCTGCGGGGCCAGGCTGGCTGCAGGAGGGAGATGTGGAGCCAGAAAGGCCTCACCCCACCCCAGCCCTTATTGCTTCTTTCAGCAAGAAGTGTAACAGCATCACGATCCTCGGTGACATCGGGGGACTATTTGTCATGGGGAGAAATGCACTGGCAGGCAGCAGGAGGAGAGCCAAAGGCTACAGCAAAGCATGAGGCAGGCATGGCTCCAGCATCCCAGCACCACGTGCTGCCGGTGCTCGGGATCCTGCCTTCACTGTCCTCCTGGGCTTGGGCATGTGTCAGACAAAGCTCTGCCTGCACACAGAGCCACACACGTGCCCTGCCTCCATCAGGACACCACGGGCGAATCCAGCAGTCTGGCTGCTTGTCCTCAGCTGAGAGCAGGAGCTAAACCCGAGCTGTTGGGCCATGGGAATGCAGTGATGCAGCAAGGAGCTGGGCTGGCATCATGTTTAGGACAGACTTCTCTAAAGTACCAGCTCAGCTCTTCCTCTGCCTGCAGTGATGTCTTCCCAGGGACCGCGGCTTCGCAGATGTTGTGCTGATGGAGTGGGGTTCCTCCCCTTCAATACTCTGCAGCCAGGTGCTTGTTCAGGGAGCCCTGGCTTGCAATAAATTTGAAGCAAGGATTCAAAGCTGAAATAGCTCTTCTGAAATCCTGCCTAAACTATGGCAGAAAGAGTCAGGTCTGCTCAGGGATTTTCAGTCAGACCCTGGACCAGCATCCAACTCCACCCACTGTTCTAAGGGATTACAAGGCTGAGGCAGCCAGGAAATCAGTTTCAAGATGGTCTTTCATGTCCCATGCACTCCTGGGACTGGGTTCAAGAAGCCATTACAAAAATTCAATAGAAAGGAGGTGGTTTGAAGTTTGGGGTGGGAGATAAGCAAGAGCTGGAGCCCAGAAGGGAGCCTGGCCACCAGCCCTGGTCCTGCTCATCCCTAGTGCAGCCCCTCTGGGATGAGCTCTCTTCTCTGCTCTAAATCTGACAGCTGTCTGGCAGATCACTTAGCAACAAGCATGTGTGAAAGTGTTTGTCACATCACAGGTGTGCATCCAGGTCTAGACACGAGGTCCAGTCACTGCTCCTGCTTGTTCCCTGGTATCACTCTCCTCCTGTTGTTTTTAAAGCAGTGTGGATGAGGACACTCACCAGCCTCTCCGTAATGTGCACACGTGTTCCTGTGCCTTCAGCAGCTTCTCCTGGGCTTTCCTCCTGCTCCACTTAATTAGGCACCGAGGGAGAGGGACAGTAACCAACAATTAGGTGAGCTGGAGAAGTGCCCTGGTTTTCTGGCCTTGCTGCTCTGAGCACCTTGGGAACTACTTTCCCATGAGACAGGAGAGAGGGAGGCAGCCAAAGCTCTCAGAAAGATGGAGCAAAGCAGCATCAGCTGCGAAGAGCAGGCAGCGGGTTAAATTGTGCAGGCATGACAAAATGAGGCAGGGGAGTCCCTGGGAAGGAGTGAGGCAATGGGTTTTGATCCTGGCTCTGAATCAGTGGGCTTATGGGATTGTCATTGGACATCTGGATGGAGGAATGTCCTCATGCAACATTTATTACACAGGAAGCACTCAGGAGTGACAGGTCAGTGTGGCTGCCCAAACTTGGCTCTATGGTCCCTTGTCACTGGCATGGTCAGCTTATGTGGTTGTGATGCCCTGAGAACTGGCTCTCACCCTTGGAGTTTGTGAGGTTTGTCTATTCATAATTGTTCTGTGATCACAGTGGCATCCCTGGGGAGGGATTACATCCTCTGCCGACTGTGTGCCTGGCCCAGTTGGAAACAGTTCCGAGCAGCCTCTGCCTCTCTTTCTGTTGCCAGTTCAAGGCCTTGGAGCTAATCTCCAGTGTCGCCAAGAGATCAAGTCTTGGCCCTGCTGGTAATGGTGTGATCCCAAAACATTTCAGGAACAGAGAACTTGAGATGCTGAGCCAAATGCTGAGCTCCTGGAGAAGACAAAAGGGGATGGGGGATCTGACTGTGCCCAGGTGAGTCTGTGATTCACTGAAGGCTGTGTGGGCGATAGACAGAGGTGACAGTGCCCCAGAGTGGTCTGGAAATACAATGGGAACCAGCTGAAGTGATGCTGTCTAAGGCTTGGGAGCATGCAGCTGCTCTCCTCACTGGCTGAGAGCTACCCGAGAAGTGCTGTGGGAGACCCACGAATGGGCTGCTGCAGGAAAGGAGGAGGATGCTTGGAGCCCTGGTACCTGCATCCCTCTGGAAGTCTAAGTGATCAGAGACTTTCTTGGTCCTGGTCTCCCTGAAAGGTTCAGTGTTGGCCTTGCCAAGGCCAGAGCTGTCTCTACATCTTGCCAAGAAATTCCTGCCAAGATGTTATTTGGCCAAAGTCCTGGAGGCAGGATAAATCAGTGTGGATTTGCAAACACCAGGCATGTGTGCTCAGACACACCCCACCAAGAGCATCCGTTCCTTATCTGCATCCACTTCTGCCAATCCCCCTTTGCTCAAGGTTGTCTCAGCCCTTACTCCTGCTCCTGGCTCGGCTCCCTTAGCTTCAGATTCCATTAGGCCTCAGCAGCATCCTCTCAGAGGGCTTTTGAGAAAGGTTGCGCCCCATTTCCACTCAACTGGGGAGCTCTGGCAAGTGACACAGCATTCAAGGAGTGCATGCAATGAAATTCACTCATTTGTCCCCATGGCAAATGGCCTGGCAGTGGCAAGAAACTGCTCTCCCATCCACAAATCACATGCAGCTCCTTATGGGCTGACTCACCTTCTCCTTATCCTGGTTGTGCATCCCTAGGTCCATATTCCCTCCACCTGAGGTCCCTGGATATGAGACTCCCATCCCTGCTGGTGTGGATAGGAGAGTTACTGATTGCTGCTGTTGAGCTCTGCCTCGCAGGGAAACCCCTGGTGGGGTGGAAGATCCTGTACCTGCCAAATTTTTCCCTGGAAATGCGATATGAAATGATCCAGTGAACTGGTCCCGTGCCTGGCTGTCACTGCTGGCACCTCTGACTGCACTCATCCGCTGGGCTGAGTCCCAACTGTCCATGCATGATGCCACCAGCAAATGAGTGACAAGGGGCACAGGTCCAGCCGTGCAGAACGAGAGAGGCGCTGGGGGAAGGCTGGAGGAGAGGAGTCTGTCCGGGTGAGACGCATCGATCGCCTGTTATCTGATACATTATTCATAACCAACCTGGGCTGCAGCTCAGGAGAAAGTGGTGAGCATGCACTTCTCCTTGGGAAATATGCCCGTGAGAGATGAAAAGCCCTGGGCTCCAGTTCATCAAACACCCTGCTAGGCAGTCACGACACACCAGCCTCCTTTAGGCTTTTTGTGCCCACATCCACCAGTGCTCCTGGCACCAAAGACAGGCCAGTGAGTCCCAGCACCCCCTGTCACATTGTACCAGGGAGTGTTTTTGTCCAGAACTGGTCTCTAAGGACAGAGTAGCTTTTCTGTGCAGGGACACCCCAGTCCTTGTCACAAACATATGTGACTCCACCTCGACCAGCAAGTGAAGGATGTTCTGCTTCCCAGCCTGGACATGAGCACAACACTCAGCAGCAAGGGGTGTGGGCCCCGTCATACTTCCCCAGGGTGACATAATGGTGACAGAGAGGAAGGCATGGGCACACAATGAGGACATGGCCTCACATTGGATGTCATTCAGTGTAGAAGTCCCAGCCTGGATGGTGCAGTCGCAGGGCTGGTCACATCTGGAAGACTTTGGAGAGGATACTAAGGAAGGGACCTTTCTCCCAAAATGTCCAAGCAACCAGTGCACCTGGAGAACGCATCCCTGGCCAGCTGGGGTTTCTGTGAGAACCAGATCTGTTCCAGTGGGGTTCAACATTCACATGGACTTCAGCCCAGCTGTCTGGGGGAGCCATGGTCAGGGCAGCAAGGCACCCGTGGGACTCTGCTCCCCAGCACTGCAGGAATCCCTTGGGAAGCATGGCAGTTGCGTGTTCCATGGGACAATCCATTCACTGTGGCACTTGGCACGATGCCACCACACTGTGGAGGGACTGTGGCTGGGAAGAGAGTTGGGGTGGGGTGTGTCAGGCTGGAAATGCTCTGGCATTTGGGCTAGGGAGGGGTTCTAATGGGGAAAAATGATGTTGTGAGGCATTAAGGACAGGCACACTCTACATTTTGAGAGGTGCCCTTAGAGATGCCTGGCTCTGGGTTTTACACACTTCTACCTACAACAGCAGGTCCATGAGGTGGGGAGGGGGGGCTCACACCCACCCTTCCAACCCCATGAGCCTTCTCTGTGATGCTGCTTCTCTTCTTGAACCCATTTCTTCCCCTTCCCTGCACTCAGGGATCTGCTGCCTTGTCTCTCCGGAGGCTGCAAATAAACCAGCTCTGCTTGGGACACTGGCTTTTTCCCTGGAAATATCAGCGCTGTAATTCCCAGCAGATCTGAGGTGGGTTCCATATGGCTGCGGGCTCCCCGCTGCCCGGCTCGCAGCCTGCCCAGCCCGGCTGCCTCGCCGCTTCTCCCTGGTGCAATATGGCACCTCAAAGCCCAGCGCCAGCACTCAGGGATTAGCTCGCTTTTTTCTCTTGTTGTTATTGCTTTATTAGCTAAACCTAACGAGGCAGCATTTGTACTGGCCCTTGAGGGCAGGTGGCCAGGATTTATGACTGCAGCGCTGCCAGGTGACCTGGAGTAGAAACGGGCATTCAGTGCCGGGGAAAAGAGACCAGCAAGCGCATCCCTGGGGATGCCGGGAGGACCGGGACAGCTGCGCTGCCCAGCCACCTTTACCGGTGCCGTGTTTGCAGCGAGGGAGAGCTCCCGCGGTCCGGGGGCATTCGCTGGCATCGCTCTCGGCGGAGCTGGCCAGGATGCTGTGCCATGCTGAGAGAGCACCCGCATTGCGAGAGTCACAGCTGGCACGGGCACGGCGCGGCTCTGAAGGGGCATTTCACTGCTCAGACGGCCGCTGCGCATGAAAAGGGCATTGTAGGGGAGCGTGTGTGGCTGGGGAGCAGCTGGCGTTGGCAAAGCATCGCCGCGTCTTAAAGGGACACAAAGACCACCGCCTCTTTCCCCAAAGGGCATTTTGGAGCTGGGGTGGGGGGTGGGGGAAAGGGCAGGAGATTGCTGCAGGGGGCTGTGGACATCACTTTGGGGCTGTGGGCACAAAGGGGACAGACACACAAGTCCTGGCTGTGATTTGGGGCAGATGGGTCCCTGTTCCAAGTGCCCAGCGTGTGGCATGAACAGGGGAGTTGCTGCCCTGTGCCGCTTCTCACCAGGTGCCATGGGGTGCTGCACCCCCGGAGTGGTGACCCCAGATCTGCCCAGATGGTGAGGACCCCTTCGCTCTCCTTCTTCTAAGCCAGTCACATGCAGCCCCTGGCCGTGGTCCCTTGCAGAATCAGGGCATCTCTCCCACAGCTGCCCCCATCGCCGTTGTGCCCACGCTGTGAGAACACCTCTCCCATGCCCTGCCCAGGGGTGCAGCGTTCCCCCGTACCTGTCTGCCTAGGCCTGGTTCACACCAAGGGATCACACAAGTTTCGTCCTGAAACTGGTTTTTGAACGGGCTCGGCTCACCCAGCGTGAAGAGCAGGACGGGCAACGCTTTATTTCAGGCGGCGGCATAAATCAGCCCATGGCTGGTGTCAGGCTCTGCCAGACGCTCCCCTGGGGAAGCAGAGGCAGCCGCAGGGGATGTTTCTTCAAGCCCAGGTTCGGAGCTTGGGGCCTGAGTACAAATCCACAGCCACGTTCAGGTTCAAAAAAGGGACCAGGGACACACAAGGGACATGCAGGACCCTCCGGCAGCAGAGGAGAGCAGCCAGCTGGATGCTGTGATGTTTCAGCTCGCCGCTGCCAGCTTTGCTGGAGCCAGTTTGCCAAAACAGGGTGCATAAAGCGGCTTGGGAATGCTTGGAAGGAGGCATGACTTCCTCTGAGAAAGGACCAGAAAGAGACAGGGACTGCAGGAGAGTCGGGAGGCAGCGGGGTGCAGGGGAAGGAGCCACAAAGACAAAAAGCACTTGGAAAAGTCCTCGGCAGCCAAGCCCACGAGCCCAGACACGCCGCAAAGCACCTCTCACTTGGGAGCCGCTGCTTGAAAAGAGCCTTTGAGGAAAAGCTGGGGAGCACAAACACGTTTCTCCTCCTTCCCCTGGAGGGAAAGCTCCCGCTCCACAGCAGCTGCTGCACCCTGCATGGGGGAGGACACGAGTTGGGGGGCTTGTCACAGCATCCTCGGTTGGGAATAGGGGGCTGGGGGTGAGCACGAGAAGTGGGATCCAGACTTTCCAAGTGGAGAGAAGGGAGAATTCTGCCTTGCTGCCTACCCTGCTGTCGCAACGGGGCTGCTGCGAGAGCCGGGCGAGAGGTTCGGGGGTGGCCGCGTCCCCCCCGCCCGCTCCGGGCAGTGCCGCTCTCTCGCGGCAGAGGGCGCCCCGCTCCACGCTTGCGAGTGGCGGCACGGGGCGGGGGGGACAGGGGACAGGGGACAGGGGACAGGGGACAGCGGGGCCGGTTCCCAGAGCCCAGAGCACCACTGCCTCCCGATACAGGAGCCCTGCCACTGCCCCGCAGAGGATGAAGTGGTGTGCATCCCTGCATCCCTGTTTCCCTGCATCCCCACTTCCCTGCATCCCTGCATCCCCACTTCCCTGCATCCTTGCATCCCTACTTCCCTGCATCCTTGCATCCCTGCTTCCCTGCGTCCTTGCCCCGTAAATGGTGAGGTGGCTGGCAGCTTGCATCCTTGCTTCCCTGCATTCCTGCTCCATGAAGGACAAAGTAGTTTGCAGCTTGCATCCCTGCCCTTGGCAGGTCCTCCTCCTGACACTCCAGCCTTCATATTTCCTAAGGATCCTCCAGAGCTGGATGAGGCTCAGAGTGGCACTTCAAGGATGTTCTGTGGAGGGAACAGCTGTGATGTCCACATGGATGAAGAGACACCAAGGGGAAGGGATAGAAGGTTAAACTACTATCCCAAGTGTCACGGAAAAGGTGAGGAGGGGTGACAGTTCCTGCTGCCTTCAACAGAAGAGCCATTGGGGCAGCAAATAAAGAATGAAGGTGGAGAAGGAAAATGAATGGTGTAGGTCACTCAAGGACTCCCTGCAGGACTCCCCACTGCAGGAAGAAAATTCCATGGAAGTCTGTTAGATACAAAAGCTCAGACATCCCTGTGATAACAGTGGTCAGAGATGAGAGAACCATGGTCTGTCCTGTGGTTCCCGCTCCTGCACTGGTCCCTGCACTTCTAAGAAACATCAGGCTGGCAACCATGGGGTTGTGGTGGAGACAGACCTCTGGGCTTTCCTGCTTCCCTTCTTGCTCATTCTGGAGCAAGAAAAATTGAAAGGTAATATGATTTTCTGTTTTGGTGTTTTTTGTTGTGTTGTTCTGTTTTGTTTTGTTTTTTGTTTTGGTTTGATTTTTGTTCCCAATAGAGAGCAGTTGCTCCTACCCAGGAATACCTGTCCCATCTGGCTTCCGAGTTGCTCATTTTCATTGCATGAGCAAAGGACCAAGAAATAGACCATAAAAATAACTGCCTACAGCTGAACCTCTCGGGGAAGCTGAGATACACAAAGGAGGTGGATTTAGGGGAAGCCTGTGACACAGGATCTAGGCTATAAACCACCTCCTTCTGCTGCAGGGACAGAGGCTGTGTTCATGCAGAGGAATGATCGGTGCTGTAAGTCAGATGCTCCCGCAATTGTGGAGTGTGTCAGCACTGGGAAATCCCCGAAGCTCATCGCCAGATTAAGAATTAGCTGCAGATTGTAGTGAGATGGATTGGCGTCATGGCATGGTACCCTCTGGCGGTCCCTCAGGGCTGCTCCTGGTGCCATCAGTCCCTGCTGCCTACGGGAAGGAAACACTGGGGAAGGAACCAAAACAAGCAGATGAGGAGCTGGCACTGTGCCCTCAGACACTGTCCTGATCCTGATGGCCTGAGCCCTGAGCTGATTACCAGCAGCTTGATCTCTCCTCTAATGCCACAGCCTGGTGCCTGTGCAGGGTCGCCCGGGGGGGAGCTGGTACACCTGGCTTCCAGCTTTTATGGATGCAGTTGTTTCCATCCTGTCTTTGCTGGCTCTGCATTGTTTCTCACCTGCCTCAGCAACGAAGTGCATAGGGCAGGGAGAGAAAGCTTCATGCTAAGCCACCCTCACCTGAGTGCCCAGGCAGCCTGGCAAGCCTTTGGCTAGCAGCCTGAAGGCCAGGAGTTACCAGGATTGCCCAGGAGTGAGAAAGGTCTCCTGGGGACAGTACTGGGGTGACAGAGGACACCATGGGAAAAGCCACTTTGCAGAAGGCAGCACTTGGGAGGACAAGGACTGGTGTCACAGTGGCACACTCAAATGCAGGCTGTGTGTCCCCCCAAACAAGAGCCGTCTCACCTCTATGATCCTCTTCATTCTCCTGTCCCCCTCCCAGGGCTGGGACACACAAAATATTTGTTGCATTTTTCCTTACACTACTGCTGGCAAAAAAATTTTTTGTACAGGAAACTTTGCAGAACACCTTGGGCACACACTGGAGGGGGTAGAGAGGGCTGTTAGACCCCAAAGCAGAAGGATCCCATAAAAGACAAGCAGATTGTCCCACATGTGGGCTCTGGAGCCCCAAACTGCCATCTCTGTTTGCAGAAGACAACCCTCAGCCCTGGGCTGCCAGCCTTTCCTGACAAGCCAAGGCACACCGAGCATAGCCAGGCTGGAATCTAAATCACAACAGCTTCCCAACTGCCTGCACACAAGGGAAGAGTGGAGGATGCTGCTTCACTCCTCTCTGTGCTTCCCTGGGCTCCCTGGGCTCCAGGAGATGCTCTGGGCTTTTCCTCTTCCAGCTGATTGCCTGCAGCTCCAGGTGAGAGCCCATCACCTCGGCCTCTTGGCTGCAGGGCTTTGAAGTTCCCACACACATCCTTTGCCAGCTGAGGGATTTCTTCTGGAAATGACACCTTTTTCTTGTCCCTTTTCTTTCCCCACAGTCCGGCCAGGTGGGTGTTAAACACCACACACCCTTCCTGCTCCCTTTGCCACAAGGTGCCCAGGGCATCTTGTCCAGCGCTGAGACACCCTCAGGACCTCATGGATTTGAGACCTTCTGGGCACTCAGACAAGTGGTGCCACAGGCAGAGAAGATTTTACTTCATAGAAGGAGAATTAAAGTCTGGGGCTGAGAGCTAAGAACTAAATGGAGATGCTTAAATATCCCAGGAGCTATAGGACATGCTGTGCTTTCTCCTGGAAGAAAGGATGTAGTTGTGAGGCCAGGTGGAATTTTGAAGTCATCTAGTAAGTCTTTATTGATGTTAGCACACAGCAGAATGGTGAACAACCTACTGGATTGTTCAGGGAAACTACACCAGGGTGAAGACCATCCCGAAGGTCTGGCACATCCACTAGTTAAAAAAACAAAGAATAAACGTTGCTGAAACTGTAGGTAATAATCTGACATGAAAGGAACCACACAGGACACAAAATTGCGTGATTTTGGACCTCGTTATGACAGATACAGATGAATTAATTGCTGGGCTGGAAGGCAGGGGTTGTCCTGATTGGTTGACCTGATTTTGCTTGTTCTGAAAAAAAAAAAAAAAAAAAAAAAAAAAAAAAAAAAAAAGCAGCAGCTGTTCTGGTTCATTTAAGTGTGGTGCTCCATAGGGTTAATTTTTCCAAAGGTGAAAGTAGAAGAGGAATTCAGATTGGGAAGAATGTTTTTTAAAAAATGTGAGAAAATATTGTGAGCTCTTCAGAAAGAGTTTTTCTCATAGGTGGCAGGTCCCAGTGCAAACAGAGAGGAAATGGGTTTGGCTGCTGATTCAGTGGCAAATTGGAAACCAAAGAGCTACAGATGACAACTGGAAGGGAAGGAGGGCTGACTAAAAGTCAGTCAATAAAATGGAAATTCAAGATATTAATTACAAATGCTAACAAACACAAGCAAAAAAGTCCATACTGGGCTGGGGTGAGGACAACAGAAGTGCAGATAGATGGAGAAGAAAATATGACAGCATTGATACAGTCTCCACCTAACATCATGGAGATGGTAAAACTGACAGTGATATATATAAAAGCTGATGTGCTCAGTAAGTTAAGGATATATTTGTATCAGATGAGGTATCATATAGACCACTGCAAACTTAGAGATACTCTAGAGCACATACAGGAGTAAACTCACAAGCCCAGAAGAGTTCTTGGAGAGCTGGAAGAGGTGTCCTGCCCTACTAATCCTTATTTGCAAGAAGATCAGAGAAATGCTAATGTTTTGCCAGAATTTCTAAAAAAGGCAAATGAGATCACTGGATAAATCAGACCTGTTAACCTGGCATCATGCAAAAGAGTGAAAGAGAATCTGAGCATTAGCCAACACAGAGCTAACAGAATATAAATAATGAATTGCCCAGTTTTTGTGGCAACGATGTTTGGGTTTGGTGTGCGAAGGTCAGTGCATGACCACAACATTGTTCTTGTGAACATTTTGACTGAGAACTCTGAGATACAATAGGATAAAGTATTTCCTACAGGAGTTAGCTACAGGTGAGCCTCAGGAATAGATGACCCCTGTTGATATGCAGGATTCTTCCCCATGGAAAGGTGGATGCTCCTGAATCCTTCTCAGGACTGATAACGCTGGCGCATGGCGGAAGGACGGCTAGTGAGATAAGGACATCACAGTCCTGCTCAGTGTTTTGTTATTTTGTTACTTTGGTGAACTCAACCCATTCAAACAAAACACCTTAGCAAGTCAAATGCAAGGAGGAAGGAGCAAACTGTGGACTTCAGTTTCCAAGTGGAAGGATGGAAATGGTCAGAGCAAACAACTCAACCGGAGCTCCTACTGTGATAATGAGAGTGCAAGGAGTAGCACAGGTTTTAGATGTTTGAATGGAGAGCAATGACATGGCTGATGCAAGTCCTGCCTGTGATTCTCAGTTCAGTTCAGTTCAGTTTTGTTTTGTTTTGTCTTGTCATGTTTTGTTTTTAATGGAGATGAAACATGGGAGAAGAGGCAGAAAAGAATCACTGCAAGGAAGCCCGAGCATGGGAGAGAACGAGAGCACACATGCCTAGTCTGGTTATCTAAATGAAACAGAGATTAAGTCTCTGAGTGCTTTCCTAAGGCCACAGGAAAGCTAATTTCAGTTGTTGTAGACTGCACCGAACGTTTACAGAGGAGAAACCAACAAGACAAACTCCTCAGCCTGCTGCCGACATGAGGGGTGCATTCTAACCAAGTTAAACCTCCAGCCTTTTCTCATCGTGTTCCCAGTCTCTCTGGCTTGGCAGAGGAAAGATCTACCACAGGTGTCGGAGACCTCACCCTGGGAAACAAAACCCTCAGACACGCCCTTTGATCCCCTACAGCAATCCAAACGTGCATATTCATCTCCACATACTCCAAGCAGGTATCCCACAGCACATACCTAGGATACCTAGCTCTGCTGGCTAGCTTCACACTCCTATCAGTTCCGCATTAGTCGAAGCATTAGGGCCACTTTGCGTATCCTTATCGGTGCTTGATCTCACAAGTCTCTTAAGGAAGGTGGTGTTCATACAGCCTGACTTTGTTAACATCTTATGAGAATAGGCAATGATAAAATATCCTTATTGCTCCTTCTACACCCATTTTAATCTAGCACCTTTACACATCGAGAGATTTATCATTTTATTGCTCCATTAACAAAATTGTCCACCATCGTCTTCATCTGAGGTCCTGTGACCCTTTTCTTTATGCTGACAAAACCCTTAACTAGGAGTTAAAGTTTTTTAAATTAAAACTCTCTCAGGAGCCTAATTACCTCGATTTCAATTCTAAATGCTTTCATATAGCCAACAAACCAAAGGCCAAATTCCAAAGCCAGGGTAAACCCACATGAGAAATGATCAGGCTTCCTCCACAAGAAGCATGATTAATCACCAGAACCAACCAGCTAATGAGGGACTCTAGGGGTTTATCTTCAGATCAAGACTTGGTTCCCTCCTGGAAGAGGTGTTTGCCTTGGCATCCACTGAAGCATTAAGTGGGCAAAATACAATGCCCTGCAGCGTAAAGGAAGCCACATAGGATGGGTGGCCATTTTTTCCTGGTCTGATCCTCCCAAAAGCACTGCACCTCCACCTGCTTCACCAAGACCTGGAGGTGATCAAATTGACTCCCTGATACCAAGGTTGGGGAGACAGCTCATCTGGCCTGCCCTCCTCTCTGCCTTCAAGGGATCCCTTAATACATAGTATGAAGCAGTGAAGGGCAGAGAGCCAAAGTGTGGCTAACCCCAGCCCAGAGTCACCAAAGGCCTGGGAGCCTGTCTGATACATAAATCTTTGACACGTGTGTCTTGGTTTGAAAAGACAGGAGTCTTCTAAGCAAGGCAGGAGCCTCCTTTGAAATGGAAAAATGTAAACAACTCCCCCAGCTCTGAATTATTATAATCTTGAAATCAAGGGGCTCTCAGGCAAAGATATGGGAATAGGAATAACAGCAGTAGTACAAAAAAGGTTATATTGAGGTATCTTATTAACTGGGAGGTACACAGGGAACCTCCTTTTCCTTGTTACTTGGTGGAACGTCACTAACCCAATGCAACAGGTAAGAGGTGGGAGGATGAACTGTGCACTGAAGGTGGTTCTCCCTCCTGCTTGAAGGTAGCAAGTATCCCAGTAATGGGTGGGTGTCTTAGGAATAGTAAAATCTCATCTTCTGTTGTCACCTTGATGCATAGCTCATAAAGGTTTGCTCCAGCTGGCAGACTTCATCTTGCCCTTCTGGATATGGCCACATCTCTGTGATCTCCTCCATTTCCCACTACCTTTTCTGGCTGCCCCAGCAGCACAACACCCTGGGTATGAGGACTTCTGCTCTGAGGAAACAGCAGAGAGCACACAGCTTTGCCATATTTGTCTCCAGTGACCCATGTCAAGTATGTCCTGTGTTTTCCATACAGCATCTCTGGGTTGGAGCCATGGGCTGATGAGGGTGAATGCTTTGCCCTCAAGGTTGTTCTGGAAAGGATCGTTGAATGTTTGAAATGGATACAAGCTCTTGACTTCCAACAGAATGGACTTTTGATATCTTTACAGAGGTGAGTTCAAGCTCTCCTTGTCTTTGGGTGCTCCACGGCATGAGGCTGTGGTAGAGCTTAAAAGCCAAAGTTAGGACCATTATTTGTTCCTTTGACTCAAAACATTTGAGGGCAACCATAATGCCTCTTCTGGGACCTCTTCAGGAGACAGTCCAAATGCTACAACCAACTTCTCCAAGAGGGACAGGCTGCTCCCAATCTCTCTGAAACCCTCTCTGTTTCTCTGGTCATTCATTTCCTGCTGTCATGTGTATAGAGCAAGGGGCACTGCTGGGAAACATGAGCAGATGTGGACTACCAAAACGTGACTCCACGGACCTGCCACTTGCGAGGAGCACGTGGGAATGAAACCAAAGCCATAGCACTTTGGGGAAGGTCTCCCACTTGGCTGGCAGACAGGGGAACCTGGATGGGAGCAGGAGTGTAAGGTGGGGGTGGGCAGAGCTGCAGAGCTGCCCCATGTGCTTGGAGCTGCAGCCCCACACGCTTAATGAGCACCAAATGTGCATTAAGTGAACAGAGGGAAAGCCTTTGTCAGGCAACAGCGGCAACTACCACAGCGGAAACAGTCAGAAAAGCCTTTCCCCTTAAAGTTTACTACTTTTACTACTAGCCTGGCCTGGTAGCCTTTATTGCTACCGGCAAAGCTGGGACTTTGCTCTCGAGCCAGCCAATGAGAAGCATCAGAAAAGCTGCATCCATGTATATAAGCCTGGTGCACTTTTGTGTGCATTCCTCGGTGTGTGGGTGCCCCTCTGTGTGCACATGCCAAGGGCTCTGTGCGTGGGTTTGGGTGGGGCAGGAGCTCACCTCGCCCTCCTGGCTGCTGCTGTGGGGAGCCAGGCTGGGGGCAGCCAGCGGCTCCAGGCACCCTCCCGCAGCTGGGAGGCTCGGGGGGGAAGTTCAGTAGTTCTGCAAACAGAGGCCTCTCTCAGAAATGCCGACAGCCACTTCAGGGGCAGGTTTGCAGAAGAGCTCAGTGCCCCTTTGCAGAGCTGGAAGGAAGCAATGGCTTCTGCAGGGAGCCTGTCACCTCGAGGCCTCCTCCAGCTCTTTGGAGGGTCTGCCCCCACTGTGCCACACACCTGCCTGTGAAACTCAGAAACACTGCAGGAGCTTTTTGGAGAGCCCTGGTAAACATGTGCACATGTATGTGGGTCCTGCAGGTGCAGAGTGGGACAGGGTTGGTGCTTGAGCTACCACTGGCCATACTCTTGGTTTCCTGTGAGCCTCAGCCAGGATCAGGGGCTTCCAACAACAGGAAGGTGTGAAAGGCACTGAGGCCATCTGGAGGGGATATGATCTTAGCTCATGCAGGTGGCAAAGCGCCCCCAGCTCCATAGGAGTTGCCAGGAGCTATGGAAGCCAGAGTATTGTGATTGTCCTCCTCCATATTCTGGCTACCAGACCCCTAGCAGCAGGGCAGGTGCCTGGTGACTCCTGGATGAAGGGTCACTCCTGCAGCTTGAGACCTCAGCTAAGCCATGCATCCTGTGCTTCTGGTGGGAGACCAAAGGCCTCGTGGTGGGAGCATCCTCTGCTCTGCACCATCCAATAGGCACTTCTGCATCACCTGACCCCTGTCCTTGGGGTGCTTCTCCCAGGACTGACATTGACCTGCTTGTGCCCATGGCAGGTGGAGACACTTGACCACATTTCATCTGCTCGTCCAGGATGGCAAGAGAAAACTGAATCCTGGCCTCCTCTGCTGCTCCTGGCCCTCCCATGGCCCGCAGTGTCTGGGAGCTGTGGCAGGCATGCCTGCCACACCATGCGGCGTTTCTGCAGGCGAGGAGGCCTTTGAGAGGCCAGGATAATGGCTAATAGTGCTGTTTTCCTCTGCTCTGCTTTCCTTCAAGTGAATTACCAGGGTCTTGCTGGGAATTATCCTGCCATTACCCAGCGCTCTGGGGAGCTGCCAGTGATTTACTTAACAGCAAACAACACAAAGAGCCGGACACGGCGGGAGCTACACAACCAAACAAGCTGGGGAACGTGCAAGTGGAAGAATAATGCTGTAACAGCAGCCAGGGTGCAGGGATCCGGCCAGGGCTGCCAGCCACAGATGGGCACAAGGATGTCCCCAGGATCTGCCCCCGAGTTTGCATGTGGACCTATTCCCAGCAAAGGTAGATTTGGTCCATGGACACATCAAAGGGTGGAGGCCCCATGGCTCTGTGCTCGACTGGCCAGGGGGTAGCCCAGGGCTGTGGCACAGAGGAAAATCCAGTTCTCCCTGCTCCTGGAGGGGTACTGGTCTCAGGGATGGTGGGAAGGCTGTGAGTGGGTTCTCAGCAGAGCCAGGACTGACCCTCTGCTCTACACCAGGACCCACCAGTGCCTGCATAAGGGGTGCAGCAGAGACAAAGAGTCCTGATCTCTCTCACTGCCTCTTTGCATCTTCCAGATTTTGTCCTTGTCACCCTTAATTATCCCATGGGTGAGCAGGGTCCTCAGACACCCATGGCCTGGCCCGCCCCAGCCACACTGCTGCCTGTGCCAGTCTCAGCTCCAGCAGATCACTACAGTTCCAGGCTGCTCCTGCCTCCCTCCAGGAACTGCCCTCTGCACACAAAAGGGTGCAGACCCCCCCACCCCCATGTGCCTCCCATATGTGTCCCCAGCATTTATGCTGCACCCTCCCCACAGGCTCTCCTGCGTGCCATGTGTCCCCTGTCCTCACACAGGCTGCCCCTGCACAGCCACCACGTGGCCCCCCAAGCCCCCCAAGCACCCACACAAGCCCCCTTGTCCTCCTGCCCCGTGCACAGCTCTGCACACACACACACACACACACACACACACACACACACTCTCCTCTTGACACTTCACAGGCGCCGGGTGAAGGAGGGGCTCCTCGAGTGCTAGAAAGTTGTTCCTACTCTGCGCTGGGAGAAACCACATTACTCACGAGTCCCTTTTTAGCGCGGCTATGTGTTTCCCCCTTCCATCTCCAGTCCATTAGCTACTATGGAAACAACATGTCATTGCCCGGAGGTGGAGTTCAGCCACAGCCAAAACAGCCGAGGATAAATTCCAGCACCCAAATTCACATCCTGGGGCAAAGCCTGTGCAGCTCAGCCAGGGAATGGGAGCAGAGTCCTGACTGTGCTAAAGGAACAGATCTCAGTCAGGGCATGCTTGCTGCAGGATGTGTGGGGTACAGAAATCACTGGTGAAGACCCCACTCCCCAGAGTGGACATGGCATCACTGGGGAAGGCCAGGATCATTTACACTTCCAGAGCCTGATCAAGGGCATGTGAGTGAAGATAAACAGCAGATCCACAGGGCCTTGGCTGCCTCATGTCTGCTGCATCCTGCAGCATCCACTGCCCAGCCTGTGACAGCTCTCAGCTGTGGATTTTGAGTGTCCAGCCTGAGTGCTTCATGCATCTCACCCAAGCCCCATTGTGGGGCAGAAGAAGCTAGAGTCCCCATTGCACTTGCCAGAGTGCTTGAGCTGAGCTGCTGCACGTGAGCAAAGGAGAGGGGAGCACTATGGGATGTCCTCCTCAAACTCTGTCCCCATACCCTGAGTCACCTGGATATAGGGAGGGACCATCAGTGTCCCAAATCCTGCTTGGCTCTGCATGGGGAGATACACACAAGGTGAGGCAGAAGCTATAGCGACCCAAGAGAGTCACAGTTTAATGGTGGCTGTGCCTTATCATATCCCCTCAGGACCCTGGGGAGGAGGAGGGTGGGCAGGGATGGTGGCATGTCCTGGCTGGAGGCTTTCATAGCAAGGGTGAGTCCTGGCTCCAGTCTTCCCTGGCAGATGGGAAATACTGGAGATAGGAAGAAAAGCCCTTAGAAGGAAGAACTTTCCTCAGTGGCAGCCAGCAGTCCATGACGGAGCTGTGACATCCAACACCAGTGCTGCCCAGTTGTCTGCTGCTGTCTGTGGGCACCCTCCCAGCCTGGACTGCCCAGGAGCTGTCATGTCCCACGCTGGTGGCTTTGCTGCCCTGCAGTGCCAGTGCCTGGGGACAGCAGTGTCACATAGGATAGGCAGTAACTACCCCAGCACTTCCAACAACTCACCCAGAGACACGCACCAGAACCAGCTCTGGCCTAGCTTGGACACTCCCTCCCTTCCCCAGCTTCTTCAGGAGATAGAGCAGGAAAACCTGTTAGTCCCCAGGGCAGCCTTGGAGTGATCCACTGGCTTTCGAGTTGGAGAAGTGACCTGTGTAAGTGCCTGCCTGGATCAGGGCCAGTGAGAACAAACTCTGGCCATGAGGCTCCATCAGAGGAGGGAGGGAGAGACCAGAGGCAAGCAGAGATGCCTTTCCAAAGCAGGCAGAGGAATTGCCTGTTAGCAAGGCTTCTCTGCAAAGAGATGAGCACCATCTCTGAAAAACAACAGAACAAACATTGTGAGGAAGAAAAAAATAATGCTGGTTTCTGGAGCAGGGATTTTCAACCTGTTCTGCTTTGCTGATCTCCAAAAATGTGCCACTAGAGATGCAAGTTCCTTTGTAGCAAACCCACAACACCCAGCAAGATGCTTCCTGGTCACTCTTCCTTAAAAGCAGCCACGGAGCCATGGGGATCCCCCAGCCACGAAAGCTGCAGCTCCTGAGAGCACTGGAAACACAAACCAGGCATGTTTAGCCTCATGGGAGCCCCATGAAATGGATTGCAGCCCCAAAATCCCAGGGCACAGTTGCAAGAGCAATGCTTGTCCCACACTCACTAAGGAAGGAGCAGAAGGGCACCCAGTGAAGCTCAGAAAAGCTGAGGTGCAGCTCTGGGGAGCGCTGGGGACATTGCAGTTTCAAAGCCATGCTTCAGACATGGTGCTTGGTGTGGATTCTCTGGTGACTAAAAGTGCATCTGCAGAGGCAGGTCTCTTGGGGTGGGTGCTAGTGAGTGTCCCCCATCTGCTGAGCCTTGTTTCCAGGACATTGCAAGATCCAGAATCTCCCCCTCACATCACCACCAAATTTGTTTAAAATTGGTCCCATGGGTTTGCAACAATTAGAAAGGAATGAACAGCAAAAATGGGAGAAAGGCTCCTTTTCTTTGGAAACCAGTATGGACAGTAGGTAAAATAAATGGGGAAGGTGTAAAGGAAAGAAGTAGGAAATGAGTGATCCTGATAAAATATCTGTTTTCTCCAAAATCCTGTCTATCACAGGTGTCTCTACTGAAGTTCTACTGGGATTCCTGAGCATCCTTAACAAGTGGGGGGCAGTCCTCAGATACAGATTGGTTGCAATGTCCCCAGTCCTTGTCCAGAATCTCAGAAATGCCGTCCAAGAAAATCTCTTGGCAGGGATCTTCCCTGTGTTTCCGTCCTGGAGCAAGGAATGTGAACACAGAGCCCATAAGCTCTGCAGCTGAGCTGAGTGACACTGTGACCCCACAGGGGTGGCATTTCCCCCACATCCCTTTTGCTTTTAGCCACTGAAGTAAGGAGCATCTTTATACCAGATCTTCTAGACCAGATAAGCTCCCCTAGAGCCTGCACAGCCATGAGACAAGTTGGCCAAATAAACTGGTTGAAAATTGAAAAAAAAAAAAAAAAAGAAAAAAGGCAGAGTCTGTTCCCTAATTCCCTTTCGATGCACAAGCAGTGAGGGAGGCCGCACATGGGCAGAGCTGGACGGCTCCTTTGGCAGCAGCACAGATTTCGATCGGCTTGAAGCAATCATGAAAATGCAGCCTGAACTTCCAATGACTCACCCAGAGAAGGGAAACTTCCTGGCTTGTGTGTTTGAGCATTTCTGGAAAAACTGCTATATTTGGCATGGAAAATAGGAAGGATTCCTCCAGTTGCTTGAAACGGGAGCAGCAGAAATGAGTCAATGGGCAGTTGAAGAACGTTGAACAAGGACACTCTCTAAATTTTTCATTGTGATTCTCCACATTGTGTATTTTCCCCACAACAGGCTCAACAGTGACAGCCCAGGATGGCCCAGGCTCCACCAGGAAGATCTTCAATTTATTGCTCCGACAGCCACCACAGCACTGAACATTGGCTGTTTATTATTGACTATGGACATTACAGGCTGCTCCCCATCTGTTTACCAACAAATACTGCTCCTAAAGGTATGGCATTGTGCTTATCACTACACATTGACCCAGCGTGAAAAATCTGCCAATTTATATTTTCATGACATCAGTAGCTAGAAATGCAGTTCTTGCCAGCTTCAAACACTCTCAAATGTTTCATCTAGTATGCTGGGGGAAAAAAATGAAGGAACTGCTCTTCTGCAAATTACTGTAGTTGGTGGAGGGGGGAGCTATTTTGAGGATTTCAAATGCATTCTTCTTTCCCTTTTTTTTTCAATAGTTGTCCAAATGGTTATTCAAACAGCTTGTTCATTAAAATCCTGAGTTGGTAAATGAAAATTGTCATTTTCAGATCATATTGTTATTACCTAAAGGAAAAAAAAAGATATGAATAAATTACAAGGAAAAAAAAATCAACTTTTCATGAAAAATCTGCTAAGAAGAGAGAGAGGGCAGCAAACATTTTCCATTGGGTGCAATGCCAACCAGCTCCTGGTTAGTGTATATTAAATTAAATATTCAATTTGGTCATGCACTGCTTTTATTGGTGGATTAAATATCGACAAATACTTTTAATGCAGAGAGATGCTTCATGCCGCAGCCTGGCAAAGCCCATCACAGGTCTTGATCAGTGCTTCGGGTGGGAAAACCTGTTTCTCTTGCCACCACAACCCTGCAAGGCTGATGTGTGGGATCCATGGCCATTGCATGGGGAGTCCTTTCACCTTGTGACCCGCTGATGTCCATCGAGGCTGGGTCAGCAGGGGGTGACCAGCACCTCTGACATGATGCTGAAGGTAGGAAGCCGGAGAGGAACTGTTAGGTAGTGACCCTTTCCCAGTCACTGACGCTTTGGAACTGAGGGACCTTCAGAACAGAGAGTGACACCACTGGATTTAACTTCTTCCAATTTCTCTGCTGAATTTATCCAGTTACTTTTTGCCTGTAAATTTTTAAGGCATTTTCCATGCTCCCACAGCAAGGAGGCCACAGCTCAGCGGTGGCAGGAGAGCTCTCCCTTTAACTGGAGCTTGCTGCTTTCTGGTGGCCCCACATTCTTGTACAGGGAAGAGCCAAGCACCCACCTGATTTGGCAGACTTCTTTCCTCTTCTCTGCTCAGCCCCAATCTTTCCAAAGGTGCTGTTCAGTGGGAACCACCCCAAGCAGGAGGGTTTCAGCCTGGAAGCAGCAGCCTCCTTCCCCTGGCTCCTCCCTGCAGGGCTGGAAGGTGGCCAGTCCCTCCAGAGCTCCAGCAGCACAGGAGGCAAGCTGGGAGATGAGCGGAGGAGCACTCCAACCCCCAGAACCCCACATCTCCAGCCCACCAGAAGCCCCAGGCAGGAATGAGATATGTTGGCATCGTATCAGAGAGAAGGGTCTTGTCTGGGGCTCTGCTTTGCCTCTCACATGCTGCCCCTGGAGATTCAGTATCTGCTTGAGACTTCTGGTCCATCAATTATTTAATTCCCTCCAGCCATGTGGTCTCCAGCCCCGAGTGCTCATCTCCTCTGAGTGCACAGGCCTGCCTGTAGGGGGAGAGGGGGTGGGCAGGGGGATGCAGAGCTGGGGCTGGGCAGAGGATTCCCACCAAGAAGCGAAGCAGAGGCACAGGGGACCGATCCTACCAGCCAAAGTCTTGAGGTGTGAACTTGGGCTGGCACCTTCTTTCCCAGCCACACATTGGTTAGAGGGATGGGTTCTTCTTCCAATCTCTGGGGATAACCCTGAGGAAATCACCTCCCTGCTCCATGCCTCACTTTCCCCACCTATAAAATGGGGCCAAGGATTTCACAAGTGGTGTGAGCTCCAGCGGCATCCCAAACGTGCATGCGAGACAGTGTTTTGCAATAAGCAAGAGTGTGACTCTCACCCCTGCTCACAGGGACTACACCACCGTGGATGTGCCTTTAGTGGATTATGTAAGGCTGGTGGTCCCCATTTGCTACTGCTGCCTGTGCTGTCTCGAGCTAAAGCAGCACGGCATGGCGCAGCACGGCACGGCACAGCACGGCACGGCAGGCGCTCCTGGGTAGGCAGGACAAGCCACAACATGAGGCCAGGCAGGCGGCTGGAGCCGGGTAGGTGTGTCCCTGTTACCCAATAAATAACTCAAGCCCTAAAGCAGCCCATTGTAATTACAGGGGCCCCGCGCAGATTGAAAACGAAAAAGAAGGAGGGGAAGAAAGGAAATCAAGGTTCAGTTCTTCCCCAGGAGGTAGCGCTCCATAGGGAAAGCAATAGAGGGGAGCGGTGATTTATATCTCTCCAGAGGAATTCTCCTTTGCAGGGCCGCCCAAGGCGCCGCCAGGTTCAGCTGAGTTTCTCATCTGAATATGCATGAGCCAGTAATTAATTCTCTCTGATACTGATCCAGATTTGGGATTGGTTTTGCGAGTGTGTGCGTGCGCGTTTTGTGTCCATCTTCTCCCAGGTGTGCCAACGCACCAAGGAGGGATGAGACGAAGGAGTGGTGGCTCTCCACAGTTGTCCTCACAGGATGATAGCCAGTGACAGTTCAGGGCCAGCTTGGGGCAGACAGGTGGCCCTGGTTGGGTGGGGACTCCTGTGGGGTGGCACTGAGTGGTGTCCTGCTGGGGACAGCATGAGGAAGGAGGCCAGAGAGTAGGGCACAATCAGGGTCATGTGCTTGTGGCTGGCTACACCATGGGGAAATCCCTGCCCAAACACACATCTAGCCTTGGGCACGTGCAGGAGGCGTCTTCCCTCCTCCAGGAGGAAAGATACCGTGTTTGCAAAGTGCTGAGAAGAGGGAGGGAGGGAAGAGGATCTGGACTCACCTCCTCCCTCCCACCTTCCTCTCTTCTTTTAAATCTCTTCCATGCATCATTTGAGCAGTGGGACAGGATCCCTGAGGAGTGAAACCCTGTCTCTGGCCAAAGGCCCAGGCCTGGGGCGGGATGTGGGTGTGTAAGCACCATGCCATGGGCCCTTGCTCTGGGTCTGATCCACAGCTTGTAGTCACAACCAGCCTTCAAACTGGAGGAAAACCAGAAAACACTGATGAGAGAGAAACAACTGTTTTCCAGCTTCACAGAGCCCACACCCTAGAACACAGATGTCTTCCCCTGGCCACAGGAGCATGTTGCCCCATTGGCCTCCTCACCCTTCCCTTGAAAGGCAATAATCAGCTTTCCTTTAAACCTTGCCATGGGGTTCTGGCCATCCCTTAGGGATGAGTTGAGATTGTTCCAACACACAGGCAAGGAAGGACAGGGATGTGCATACTGGCACCTGGGTCATGGCATCAGCAGTGCTGGCCCTTGGCAGCCAGGAGAATATGCTGGATCCACTCTGGATGTTGTGGGCTCCCTGGAACAGCCAGCATCCCAAACTGGAGGCTTCCCTGGTCCCTCTATCATGTCCCCTCTCTGCCTGCCAGGAGCAGGATTAGCAGCAGTGCTGGGTTATATTGCTCCCCTCTACCTGGCCCTGGCTCCTGACAGCACCCACGTGTGGCAGAAAAGGGGCTGCCTTGGCACCACATCTCAGCCAGATAGGGCAGTGGCTTCCCAGAGCCACAAAGAAGCCAGTGAGCATCAAGGGACTATGGTGCCATTGCCTGCTGGGGTCAGAGGATCTGAAGAGGTCACATGCCCTTTCCCACACCCTCCAGTCACAGGGGATAACTCCTCCACAATATTGTCTTCACTCTGTGGCTCTATACAGAGGCCCAAGAACTGTGCCATGTCCTGCCTACCACATCCAGGTCCATTCAGTGGAGCACAGAGACAGACTCCCTACACCCATCTGAGGGATCCCTGCTATGTCTACAGGCTGTGAAGCAGCGGGCTGGGCACGGCTGGTGAGTCAGAGCCCTGTGTTGTAACGTGGGGGGCAGAGCGCGTGTCGGAGCAGGGATGGCCGTGAGCTGCAGTATGGGGCCCGCCTGGGCCTTTTGCAATCCTCTGGGGAAAGGCGAAGTCAGTGTCTCCATCCCTTAATTAAAGTGTGCCACAGGGCCCCGCTCCTGCCTGTTTACGTGGTTCGTGGGGATGGACAGAGGAGCAGCAGCCTGGGACATGGGGAGGAGGGCAGCCTCATCAACCCTTCCCTGGGCTGGGTCAGCCAGTGCTCTTGAACGCAGCCTCTGCCTCCTGTAGCCAGGTCTCAGCCTTCGTCCCAGGGTCTCTCAAAGACACTTTTTGGACCCATTAGCCAATTCCAGTTCTCTACATACCTCCCCTCAGTCCTATGAGCCCACATCAAGTTCCTTCCCACCTCCCCATCGCCCCCCCCCTAGCCCCCCAGCACTGCTCCTCCAGAGAAAACCTCCACCAAGCCCTGGTCCCCGTGTGCAACCCTTGCCCATCGAGGAACAGAAGGTGACACAGCCAGGATGTCATCTCGGCCGGCTTCACGTCCCGCATCACCAGCCTGACCTAGAAACACTACCACGTCTCGTGCGCCGGAGCCCGGGGATGCTGCAGGCTCATCCCTCTGTTTTTTCCAAAGCAGCTGAGTGACAGTCGCCCCTCCCTTGCCTCTCCGAAGAGCGTAATGAGAATTTCCTCCGAGGAGCAGCTTGCCGCGATGAAATAATCGCCCGAGCAGCATGATCTTCGCCGGGGATTAGAGAGACTGCTACTTGCTGAGCTAGGGAAACGGCCGGTGAGGAAGGAAAAGTCCTACCTCCTCCTCCTCCGGCAGCTCGGCTCCTTTGCCAAAGCAATCGCCTGCCGCAGACGGAGCGAGGTCCCAGGCAGAGAGCTCAGCCCTGGAAACTTCTGTCCCCGATGCTCGAGCACTTTGCAAAGTCCCCTTCCACCCTCCTCCTTCTCTCTCTGCTCCCTGAAGAGCCGCTCCCCAGCCCGGCAGTCGGGGGAGGGGTGGAGAAGAGGTAAAGAAGCAGCTGCCTTTTACAGGCAACAGTTTCTGTTGTTGTTTCTTTTTGGACTGCTGAGGCATAAAGCGGCGAGCTGAGCTTGCTTCTCCCTGCCTTAGGCGCACAGGCAGTCGCCAGCCGGTTATCCCGCTGCACGGAGGGACGGCAGCAAGCGCTATACATGGATTTCCGACGCGGAGTGGTTTAAGGCAGTTTTGCTTCCACTGCAGGCTTGGTTGTTTTTTTTAATCTCCAACCCTCCCACCACCCCCCCCCCCCGCCCCCTGTCCTCTGTGAGATCCTGGTGTGACCATCCCTTGAGGATTCCTAGATTCCGAATTTTCTTCCTGAAATATCCCACATCTCATTTTCTTTTTTTAACTCTTCATAAAACGTGGGAACCCCAAGCCCAAAGGAACATCCCTAGTTTGAGCAGAAGGCACTCATGAAAGACAAGTTACAGCAGAAGTGATTTTTTGAGGGGGGCTGGGCTTGGGTGGTTTTTTTTTCTTTCCTCTTTCGGACACATTTCGAGACTCGCCAGCTCCCGCCTGGGCTGTGGCAGAGGGCGCTCCTGCCTCCAGCACTGCGAGCAACCTGCCCCAATCGCACTGAGTGCTGTCTCCGGGAATAGCAGCTGCCCTTGTCTCGAACACTCCAAGCGAGAGGCGTAGCCAGCAGCGACCAGAAATCCCGGTTTCCACAGCCCTCTCTTTTGCCTGAGCGCATGGAGAAACTCTCGACCTGCTCCCGCCCAGTCCTGCCACCAGGTCAGAGCGGGACATCCGACGTGAGAAATCCATCATCCCCTAAAGGTCCCAACGCGAGAAATCCATCGTCCCCTAAAGGTCCCAACTCGAGGAATCCATCGTCCCAAAAGGTCCCTCCCGACAAAACGCCAGCAGCGCCCGACCGTCGTGAGCGGGGCACTGCTGTGTCGACAGCGCCTGTGATGCAAAGCGAGAGTTGCTCGTGGGGTCACAGCCGCCAGGGCCGGGAGACGGCCAGGGCAGGGAGTGGCTGGCCCTGGCACGAGGTCAGTCCAAGGGTCAGCGGCTGCCGTGAGGTCTCGGCCGCCCCGGTGCTTCCCGCTCCCGCGGATCAGCCCTGGAGCCCTGAGCCCCGTCCCCACGCCGCCATCTCAGTGCTGCTCCCACGAGGGGCAGAACACCGAGGCTGAGGAGAAAAGCGCTGCATGGTGCGCTCGGGCACAGACCAGCGTGTTTGCTGTGCTATTGCGCTGAGTGGGAGGGACATTTTGTCCTGGAAACGGGGCCCTGTCTCTGTGTCCAGCCGCTGGGCGCGTGTGGGGATGGGGCAAAGGGACGGCGGCGCCATGACGCCTCGTGCCGCGACGCCCGGTGCCAGGCGGTGTGGGGGCTACCATGGCTTCTCTCCTGAAGCCGTAGAGGGAACAACCCCGCGTCAGCGCGGCTCCTAGTAGCCGGGATCAGCGCCCCCCGCCCGCGGCAGCCCCCCCATCCCGGCCCCCGGCCGACCGGCCCCAACTCCGCTCCACAGCTCCGCCCCGAGCCGACTCCGGGTTTTCAAAACCACTTCGCCATAGATAGACAGCCGGTTCAGCCAAGAAAAAGCCGCAAAGCGTCAGCACAGTGTTCGCCTGGCGCTGCCGACCAATCCACATTGCTCGATCTCTATATCCCGCCCTCCGAGGACAAGTTCTGCCTCGGTCCGCCGGCCATGTTGAGTGTGGCAGCCGCTCTGCTCCGTTTGGAGGGGCGTTTTTCCCACCCCTTCACCTTTTGCTTTGCGCTTTCCGCGGCGGGGGCTGTACACCCACGGTGCTGTCTCACCACCGGGGCCGTTGTGAGCGGCGGAGCGGCTCCCAGGGGATGGTAACACCGTGTGGTTGCCCCACGAAGGGCTCTCGGCGCCATCTTGAGTGTGGCAGAGTCCCCTCACTCGCTGCGTCGGTGCCCCGTTACCCCGCGGTGTGAGGGGGACAGATGTGGCCCCGGTGCCCGTGGGCGCAGTGCGAGGGGTACGGCCGTATATAACGGAAAGCTGCGGAATGGGGAGCATAGAGAAGCTCCTGGTGCGCCTCAAGCCTTTAACTCGCACAAGGCTGGGGAGGGGGGGAAGTAGAAGCAGCTTGATTACGGGTTTTTTTACTGTAAAATAAGCAAACGGGTGGGAATCCCGCATTTCTGCGCGGCAGGCTGGGCGGGCCGCCCCTCCCCACTTCCCCCAGGGGCGGCCGCGGTTGTTGTGGCCAAAGTTTCCGCGGGGCGCCGAAAGCAGAGTGAACGAGGGGGGCAAGCGGGGTACCGCAGGAACGGGGCTGCCCCAGGACCACCGGCAGCCCCATGGTAGCGGGATGGGGGAGGGCAGCGCCGGTTCTCCCGCATTACTGTTATTATTCTTATTTTTAACTCTTATTATTTCCCCTCCGCCCCTCCGCAGGCGCGGCGGGAGCTTCCCCCCCTCACTCCCGCCCGCCGCCTCACACGGCGGGAGAGGCGTGGCGGAGGCGGCGGGGGCGGAGGTAGCTCGGGAGGCGTGGCTCTACTTCCCTCTGCGCCCGCCACGCTGAGACCGAACCCAACTCATTACCGCAGTGGCGGCGCTCGCCGGCTCCTTTAAGCGGCCGTGCCCCATTGTTTGCGCCGCGGCCAATGGGCGCCCGGCGGCCGCGGCGCGCGCGGCCAATGGGGCGCGGCGCGGGGCAGCGCGCGCGCCGCCCCCCGGCTCTATAAGAGGGCCGGCGGCGCCGCGTGAGTTCCCACTGGCTCGCGCAAAGCCATCTTGGCATTGTTCTGCCCGCCCGCCCGCGCCGCCGCAGCCCCGCGCGACACAGCCCCGCACGCCCCCGCCATGTCCGACGCGGCCGTGGACACCAGCGCTGAGATCTCCGCCAAGGTTAGCGACCCGACGCCTCGTTCCCTGCTCCACAGCTTTTTTCTCCCCTGTTTTAATTTTTTTTTTTTTTCTGAGTGATTTCTGGCTTTTTTTCCCCTTTTATGATTTTTTTTTTTTTATCGAATTTTTTTTTTTTTCCCCCCCTGCCCGTCCCGCCCCCTCATTTCTCCCCCTTCCCCCTCCGTCCTTCTCGTTGAAGTTGGCGGGGCGGCGCGGCGCGGAGCCGGCGCCGCCGCGCTCACTGTGCGGGGCTGCCAGCGCCGTTCCTTTGTCTACAGTGTGCGGGAAACGTGCTCGCCTCCTTTGCCGGTGCTGTCGAGCCCCGCCGCTCCGTGTCCCGCTCCCTCCCGTCTTTCATGGGGATAGCGGCTGACCGTCCCGCTGCGGAGGGGCTTGGGGAGCCGGGGGGGTACACGCCGGCAGTGCCTCGGCACCCGGCAGCGCTCGCTCATTCAATCCGCGGTGCGGGAGCTTGACAGCCCCGTCAAACTTGTGTCCCGCTCGGCCCCGTCCCTGCGGGGGGGGTGTGGGGGGAAGCGCTCCGGAACACGCACCGGAGGGCTGGGGGGGGGCAGTGTCTGTTGTGGAGTTGCTGCCGAAAAGCGGGGTGGGCGGGTGATTGCTATTTCGGAGTTGCACCCGGTTGATGCGGGAGGGGCGTCTGCTGTGTCGGTGTTACCCCTCAAGTGTGGGGGGGGCAGTTGTTTTTTCGGCGTTGCCCTCCGGAAGGAATGGGGGGGGGGGGGGGGCATTTGCGCTTTAGGTGCTGCCCCGAATTGGGGGTTTCTATATCTGAGTTGCCCTCGGAGGTGAGGGGGAGTGGGGGGTGCTCCGGAGCTGTCCTGGGGGGGGCTTTTGTTATTTTTTAAGTTGCCCCGATGGGAGTACCCCTACAGTGGGAGATACCCCGGTGCGCTGGGGCGGCGAGGCTGAGGGCGCAGGCTCTGGCCCGAGCTCCTCGCAGTGGGATAACTTTGCGAGTCGCTGCTGGAGGTGATGGGAAGCCTTTGGGGAGCGCCGGTACCAGCCGGGAGAGGCTCTCCCGGGAGTCCCCGCTGCGGCTCCCGGCGCACGCCTTTGTCTGCGCTCCGCGGCGGAGCGTCCCCCGGGGGGACTGCGCTCCCCGGGCGGCCACGGTGCGCCCCGTTGAGCCCGGGGCCACGGCCGGAAAAGTTGCGAGGGGACCCGACCTGGGCTAGTGCGTGGGAAGGCAGCGGAGGACGCGCCCGGCGGCCTCCTCACCCTGCGCCCCGGCCGGCCTCGGGTCGCGCCGCTCCCGGGGGAAGCGCGGCTGGAGGGGGAAAAAAAAAATATCCGACGGGGAGGAGGGCTTATAAAAAACAACCAACAAAACGCCGTTTCTGGCAGATTTCGATTTCACTTCTGTTTCCCGCTCCCGCAGCCTTTCCCCCATCCCGCTTGCCCTGCCTCCGTTCCGGGGCCGCGGCTTGGTTCCCGCCGCCTCCGGCTCTCCCGCTGCCGGGAAGCGGCGAGGCGGGTCGATCCCCATCCTTCCCCGGGGAAACGGGGCCAAGTTTGCCGTTAACCTTCCCCTGCCCTTTACCGCGTGCGGGAAGTGGCCTCGTCTCTGGGCTCACCCTCCTGGGAGCGATCAAGGGTCCGCGCTGCAGGGCGGGCGGAGGCGCGGACGGCGGCAAGGTGACCCCCCCCACAGCCCTGAGAAGCGCGGAGGCACCGGGGCCGTTCGCCCTCGTCCCGCCTCGCCGTCCTGAACGCTCCCGGGAGGCGGGGATAGGGGGGGAAGGGGCTCCCGCCCCGCCCGGGCGCCGCCCCCGGCCGGTACCGCGGGGCGCCCACCACGTGCGGGCCTGGGAGCCGGAGTCCGCCGCGCCGCCCCCGCCGGGACTACAGCTCCCGGCAGCCCGCGGGGCGCCGCGTTGGCTGCCAGCCAATCAGCGGGACGCGGGTAGTGGCGCGCGGTTTGAATGGCGGCTGCGCGCGTGGCGGCGCGGGTGAGCCCCCTGCCGGCGGGAGGCGCGGGCTGCGGCGGCGCCACTGCCGTCCCCGGCTCCTGATATTCCCCTGCTTCCCACCGGGATCCTGCCGAGAGCAGGGCCGGGGAGAAGGTAGAGCTTTCTGGGCCGGTGGTATGTGACTCTACGCCGCTGCTATTCATTCCATAGCCAAACAGACCTGACACACCTATAATTAGAGGCCATGTCCCAGCCTTGGCGTCTGAGCAGCCCTGCTGCTGCACCGGCCTTTAGTCTGGATGTTCCCTTGTACATCTGTTTGTGTTGGAGTGGGAAAGGAAAAGGGAGAATCTGTGATGCTCTCTGCAATCCTGTTGCTACCACAAACTTCATGACCTGGCATTGTGATAGTGGTTAAACTGAGAGCATTTTTAGTGATGCAGAAAAGGTCAGGGCTGGAGATCTGTCCAGATAAAGTGCCCAAGAGTGAGTTGTTCCTTCACTTGGAGAATTGCTTGCAGTTTGTGAACAACTTGTTTTAAAAAGAACTGTTGGGCGCTGATATGGAAATTCTGACTGCTTGACTTGTTCTGTGTTTAACTTGGGAACTGCTTTGTTGCCCTCGTGCCCATGTGCCTGGTGTGATGCAGCAGCTGTAGCCGAGTGATGCACGAGAGGCCAAATGGTTGTGGAACATGGTAGTGGAAGCCACTGACATGTAGAACTGTGGTGGAGCTGGGCAGTGTACAGGAAGTGGCCTGGGATTTGTGTGTGAGCAGTGAAAGGAGGCAGGAGCTTGTGTTTTACTCTGGACTCCTGGGTTTGCTTAGGTGAGGTTTGGTCAACAGGTGTTGTCCCCTCAAAGCTTTCTTCCAGAGAGTCTTTCCTCAATGCACTGGCACCCTGCTGGGCGCCTCGGGAGGAAACAGCATCTGTCTATTTGAGTAACCTGGTGGTCTAACATGCCTGTGCTTCCTCCCCTGAGCAGTTTGCAGGGGAGAAGCCCTCTCTGAAGGGGGCAGTGATCACACTAGCAGGGTCAGGGCTGTGCTTTTCCCTGCTGTGTTCCCATGAGGCAGTGGCTCCCGGGAGTGCAAGTGCCTGCTGTCCGTAGGTGGCACGGCAGCTGCAAAGGGCCGGCAGGAGGGGGAGAAGCCACCGCAGTGGAGCAGGAGCTTCCAGCAACTTTTAAACACCTCATGGTTGCTGCTGAAGGAGGCTGTGGCTGTGCTGCTGGCCCTGGGGAAGGGCCTCCCTGCTTTCCTTGGCTGGGGTAGCGCTCACTATGCTGAAGGATCTCGCTCCAGCTGATGGAGGAACAGAAGGGGAGGAGGATGCAAGCAGAGATGCCAGTGTTAAATCCAAGTGTTCTTAATGCAGGAACATAAAGTTGGATCCTTTCAGCCTGTTTGCTGAGCGACTTGGCATGACATTTTGACAGTGATCAATAGCAAAAACACACAAGCTCCCGCTCTGCTCGCGATGGAGGCTTGAACCAAACTAGCCAGGCACAGCTCTTGGAGCAGTGTAAAAATAGACTTCTTCCCCCACCCCATCCTGTTACACTTTAAGCTGTGAGCTGGATGCTGGAGCCTCCTCTTTGCTGCTGCGAGAAAGACCAGGCGTGTAACATTTGCCGTATGATTTTCCCCAGGCAAGGCAGAGACCACAGCCTCTGCTAATGAGTCCCTGGGATTTGTTCCTGCTGTGAAGGTACTGAGCTGCCGTGGATGCCCGCAGCCCCAGGGCGGTGGAGCCCGTCCTTTGGACGGGGCTGCCGGCTCTCCATGGCATTGCAGGAGCTTGCGTGGACTGTGCTAAGATGGGCAATCAGCCAGCTCTGCTGCTGTTGAGCATATATGCAGGCGGCCAGCTCTGTCTGTTTGGGAGCTCAGAGGTGAAACAGAGCAGTCTCTTTTTTAGATGGCTGCTCTGGCAAGGCTGGCTTGGATTGAGATTCGCCCCCATGTTTTCCCGTTCCCAAGGAGGAGCCAGAACGTGGCGAACAAATCTGTGTGAAGAGAAACCAGCTCCTGCTCTCGCTCTCAGACTGTTTTTCACACCTGATCTGCAGCTTCTCTGACCCAGACACCTGGAATCGGGGTGACTTCTCTGCTTTTCTGCTCCTTCCAGGATCTAAAAGAGAAGAAGGAAGTTGTTGAAGAAACAGAAAATGGCAGAGATGCACCAGCCAACGGCAACGCTGTGAGTATTGCTGCAATCTGCTGAGAGAGGCAGAGTCTGTACACCAATACCTTTTTGTTTTCCTCTCTTCTTGCTTTTCCTGCAAGTTTGTTCCTAGCACTGTTTAGAGGGGCCGCCTGCAAATGGCAGCCCTGAGCCCTGCAGAGCCCTCCAGCCTTGGTGTTTCACGATACGCAGACACTCCCAGCTTGTGGGCTGTTCAAGTTGTGCAGAAGAGAAAGGCTGGGCTTGGATTCCCTCCCTGACAGCCGTGTGAGGCTGTCCAGTACCACCTCTTCCCTAGGCAGGGATAAAGAGGAAAAAAAAATTAAAAATCCACTAGGATGTACAACGTTACAACCAGTTGAGCTGGGAAATACATCATGTACAAGTAAAGTGGTTGGTTTCCTCTTTTAACATGCTGGGGGAAAATCACTGTGCCACATTTCGATGTGTCATGAGAGCCATTGCAAGCTTTGTCTCAAAGCTGCAGCCCCAAGTTACTGTGGGCTTGATCCTTTGTGCCTGGGTTGTGTGGAGGCAGGCAGGAAGCGGGATATGCACCCAGGGCTTCGGTGGGCTGGTGCTTTGCTTTCAACAGGAAAGGTGGGAATGTGCACTTGTGCTGAATGTCTCTTCCACCTTCTCCCTTCCCAGTGCATTTTTTTAAGTGATGTTTTGTCTTGCCAAGGAGAACGAGGAAAATGGAGAGCAGGAGGCTGACAACGAAGTAGACGAAGAGGAAGAGGAAGGTGGTGAAGAAGAGGATGAGGAGGAAGAGGGTGATGGTAACTTTGTTTGTTCCCCCCCATCCCCCAGTGGTGTCCTGTTCTGGACAGCAGGCTCCCGGGAAGCAGAGGCGAGCAGAGAGAGCAGCATCTCCCCCTCGTGGCTGCGGGCAGAGAGCTCCCACCAGACAGGCTTGCTCCTTCCTTGCTTGCCCGAGCCACCGCTGCTGGGAGTGAAGTCAGCCTTGAATCCCTTCCAGCAGGTTGAGGGCAGATTCCTTCCTCCCTCCCTCCCTCCCTCTGACCAGACAGCACCGTACCGCGGCGCTGAATAAGCGCATTAGCCCTTCCGTGCGAGTAGTAAAATCTGCCCTTGACTCCTGTGAGCACAGCCACTGCTGCAGACACCAGCACTGGCCAGTGGGACAGGGACAGCCCTGGGTGGCCATGCCTTGGCCCAGGCACAGAGGGCATGTCACCATCCTTGTTCATAGAGCAGCGTGCTGAGAGGCTCACGCAGCCCTCTTTCCCAGGCTGGATGTTGTGTGGAGACAACCAGAGGAACCTGCGGCTGTTACCTGCTCCTCCAGCTGGAGTAGATGGGCTTGCTTTGAGCCTTCTATGGCTGCAGTGTCCCTGCCCTCTGCTGCTTCCTGACCTGACCCAGCCTGGAAGTGGGTTTTGGCAGCAGTGACTTGCCAAATCACTTCTCACTCTCCCTGCTATTATTTTTTTCCCAAGAACTGCTTGGATGAATAACATTGTTTATTTTTATCCTTGTTAAGGCAGGGAGAAAACCTTTCTTGTTATGCTGAGATGAACTTGGGGCCTCTGATTATCTCTTACTAGGTTAATCCCCTGTGAATTTTTGGTTTACGTGCTGACCTACTAACCTGATGGCTAGTTTTGGGAGATGGGGACAGGGCTGAAAATTTAATGACCATTAAACCCGTGCATATTCAGAGAGTGTGAGCTGGGAAAGCCACCTCCTTTGGGGTAGCACTCTCAGCAGCCTGCTGTGCCCTTCAGTAGGAATTAGTTTACTAGGAAAAGCTGGGAATTGTGACCCTCTTTAACTTGTGGTTTTAACCCCTGGGGGCAGGTGCAGCACTGCTATGTGCTCTCCTGAGCCCGTTTACCCCCAGCCCTACTTTAGGCTGGATGAGATGGGGAATACTTGGCTCTCCCTGCTCCTCTTGGGCAGGAGCAGGGAGGATGCGTGTGCTGCAGGCGCATATGTGGGGTGGAAGTGTTGCTTGGATACTGCTGTGACAAACCCGGGGAGCTTTGGTCCCGCAGTGCCAGCCCTGCTCTTCCCAGCTCACCGAGCACAGGCATGATTTGGCACGCGGTGCCTGGAGACGCCGATGCCTTGCAGGGATCCAGCATGGGCTCTGACCGCTGGCACGGGCTCTGTCCGTGCCTGCTGCCCTCGGGCGATCCCTGCCTGAGAGCTGCACCTGAGCACTGCAGGAGAGAGATTTAAAGGCAGCAAGTCCAGCTTGCATCAGCTTTTTTAGCCAAGACTTGCAGCCAAACTCCCGGGGTTTGACAGCAGAGGAGAGCTTGAGGGTATATTCTCCTCTTGCATCTCTCCATCCCATCTCATTATTTGCTTTGCTTAAAGCAGCTCAAAGAACTAAAAATGCTCCCAATCAGCTTGGTGCTGTCACCTGACCTGCCGGCCAGCCCCAGTGCATGTGATGGCTGCCGGGGTGTTGATCCATCGCTGGGAGCTAATCTTGGCCCTTCCCGCCGATGGGCCACACTGCAGCTGGGCACACGTCGGGAGGGGCGGGGGGAGGATGGGCTGACCTTAATCCCCCCGGCTGTCCATACGTGTGGCTCGTGGCGGTGGTTTAAAGCCAGCTTACTGGCCTTAACTCTCTAAGTTTTAGTAGGGTCTCCTGTTACACAAGAGACTTGTCTGGATAGCTGAGAAGCTGTTCTGCCTCTGGGCTTGCCCCTGAGTCTCCAAAACTGGCCGAAGGTGATTGACTCAGTCGTTCTGATCCACTGGCCTATTTGAGCTCAAAGTGGGTCAAAGCCCAGAGCTCACTGCTCATCCTCCTGGCTGGCTGTAAGATAAGTTGGAAGCATTTGTTTGCTGTTCTGATAATTAGAAAGTGTTCTGACTCAGAACTAATGCGTTCTGGCTCTCTTAACTCATTAAAGATGGACTAATAGCTGCAAAGGGAAGCAGAAGTAATCTGGAGTGGTTAGGCAGAGCAGCCACTAGAAAGAGTTTTTTCCTCTCTCTTTTTCTCCCCCCCCCCATTTTTGCCATGATTTCGGCACTTGTGGCAGGTGGGGGTTTTGCCATCCCACTGTCTGTGTTACAAATGCAGTGTGAACCAGACTTGAGGCTGCCAATCCTTATTTTCCCATTGGTGGGTCAGGTCAGTTGGATGCCCAGAAAGCCACCATGTCCTCTGTCACCTGTTGTCCTGAAGAGGCTGTGTGCTACCTGGGGAGATGGGGACATGGCATTGCAGCATGGGGATGAGACAGTATTAAACCCACAGGGGGAGGTGTGGGGTACTGGAACTCTCCCAGAGGGTCTCACATTTCCTCCCTTTGTACTCCAGGTGAGGAAGAGGACGGTGATGACGACGACGAAGCTGAGGGAGCCACAGGCAAACGGGCAGCTGAGGATGATGAGGTAGGAAGAGTAGGCACCCCCTCAGAGCCACACATGCTCCCAGAAGGCTTGGGGGGAGAGGGAGGGTGTCAGTGGGGCCACAGGGGCTGGGCTGGTCTTAGCCCTGGGCCTGGGATGCTCTGCCTGTGTGCTCCCCATGTCTCTCCAGGGACACAGCCCAGTTCTGTTTATATGCTGGCCTGGTTAGCGGGGGGTGTCTGCTCCCGCCCAGTGGAGCTCTGGCCCTGGGCTGGGGAGCCCTGAAATGCTCAGGGCAGGGCCTGGGTGAGGGCACTCAGGGGGCTCCCTGAGAAGAGAGGATTTTGCCTGAGGGGAGAGAAACATCTGGCCTTGACCCTGAGGTGGGAGAGGGACCCGAAAACTCCCCTGCCTCACTCCCTGCCCTGGGGTGGCTCTTGCCTGCCCCCAGCAGGCCCCAGTCCCCATCTCCTCTCCTGACAGCTTTGCTTTCCCCCCAGGATGATGACGTCGATCCCAAGAAGCAGAAAACTGATGAAGATGACTAGGCAGCAAATTATTATTATTTTTTTTTTTTAAATAAGGAGGAAAACAAACCAACAAAAAAGGCCAGCGCATCCTCTTCACCCTTGGGTCCCCCCTTGGGACTCCCGTTGCAGCCCCCTTTCCCACACACACCCCCTTCCTCCCCCCTCCGCCGTGGTCATCCTCACCAAGTAGAGTGAACCCCGTCCCCGCCCCCCGGCGCGGCGCTGCCACTCAACGAACATGGAAATGATTCGCCCGTTAGCGGGGAGAGAAAAACCCCCCCTTCCCCCACAAATCCCCTCCTCCCCCCCCAGCACCAAAACTTCAAGGCCCTGCTTTCTTTCTTAAAAGTACTTTAAAGGAGAATTTGTTTGTATTTTTTATTTACATTTTATATTTTTGTACATATTGTTAGGAGGTCCGCCATTTTTAAGTGATCTCGGATTGACCAAAAGGGGGGCTTTGAAGTGTATATCTCTCTTGTTACCTATCTCTGACTTTACTTGTGGTGTGACCAGGCCCAAACCATTATCTCAAAAGAGAATAAAACAAAACCTTGTAAAAAAAAAATTAAAAAAAGACAAAAATGCAAAAAAAAAAAAATTACAATCTTATTCTGAGCATTCCAGTAACTTTTTTTGTGTATGTACTTTAGCTGTACCATAGATTGTGGTTTGTATGAGGTGGCAAGGCCAAAGATAAAAAGGTTTTCTTTTTTTTTTTCTGTCTATGAAGTTGCTGTTTATTTTTATTTTTTTTCTTTTTTTTTTGGCCTGTTTGATGTATGTGTGAAACAATGTTGTCCAACAATAAACCGGAATTTTATTTTGCTGAGTTGTCCTAACAAGGCTGCCTCCCAACTGCTGCTTTTTGTTTTAGTTTTCATTTGTTTAAGTTTTTTATTTCTTTCTTCCCTTCTTTATCTCCTTTCTTTCTTTGCTTTGGACTTGGGCTGGGAAGAGAGGCAGGGGTGCAGGGTGTTGATGGGGAGGGTTGGGAGGCTGTGCTGTCCCCCTGCTGCTGTGGAGGTAGGGGAGTTAGTGTCTTTCCATGGCTGTGTGCCTGTGGAGAGCTGCACCGGCACCCCCAGCATGGCCTCTGCATGATCCTGCATGCTCTGGCTGCCCTTGGCAAGAGGTAGGGATGGGTCAGGCTGGGAAACATGGACAAGGGAGTGTAGGGGACCTGGGTATGTTTGCTCAGCAATTCTGTCTCTGCAGCCAGATTCAGTGGCGAGTGTTTGGCTTGTGTAGTGGGGATGATAAATCCATCCCCAAAACCCTTCCTTGCAGTATCTGCTGAAGGTGCTTGACCCCTGGTTGTGGGGTGGGGAGGCCTCAGACTGTGTAAATGCATTCCTACCCTTAGGGCTTGTTTGAGCATTGATGGCGGTGGGGCAGGAGTCAGTGGCAGCAGGGATTGGATTCAGCCAGAACTGGGCCTGGCGAGATGCTCCAGCCTGCACTGGTCACCCAGCAATTTCTGGGGTGCCAAGTTCAAGGTTCGGTGGTGGGACCCCAGGGAGACAGGCTCAGGTTTGTGCACTCTAACAAACCAGAAAGGCCATAACTTAGCCTAAGCCTTTGCTGCTTTGCTTCTAACCTTCCTCCAACTCATTTTTCCTCCTTCCTCCAGGAGCCTTGGAGCTTGGAAAAGCTCAGCCTGCTCTGCCAGGTGTGTGGAGTTCGTTTGCAAGAGCCTGCTTTGTATCTGTGCTCCCAAACCCTCACCCGGCTCCAGGGAGTCCCCTTTCCTACTGATGCAGGCTGTGCCAAAGCCTCACCAGATGGTCTCATTTCCTCCTCTCACGCTGCAATCCCAACAGTCGGTGTTCAGATGCTGGGAGATGATTCCTATTTTACTTTTTTTTTTTTAAAAAAAAGGAACCAATGTGCATTTAATGCACTGGCTGTGAGGGTCACAGCCCTTCCTGATCCCCAGGAGCAGCCAGGTCACTTAATCTGTACTTACACCTTAATTATCCAGTGAATTGTGGTGCTGGCTGATAGTTCATGAGATTTACTGCCTCAATGCACAGGCCCCATCCAGCCCTGCCTGGATGAGGGGAGCTTGTGGCAGACAGGGCTGGAGGCAGCACTAGGTTTGGTTATCCAGTCCTCCCATGGGCTGTGACAAACTGTGCTGCTGAGTGTCACCGTGCTGCTGCGTGGGGCTTTGTCACGCAGTGCTGGGAGTCAGCGTCCTCATATCCTCACCATGGCTGCCCCATGCGTGGCTGCTGCATGGTGATGGGATGGGATCTGATGGGATGGGTGCCAATGGTGCAAGACTCAAGCTGGTACTTGTAGATTTGCAAGGCAAATTATTCAAATAAGCTTCTGCAGCTACATAGATGAGATCTGTCTCCAGGTGTCCCTGAAGTGTGGGGACCCTGCATGCACAAAACTGGTGTGATGGCCCAGGGAGCAGAGATTCTGGGGGAGCAGTGGCCTTCCTGTCCCAGTTGCAGAGAAGGAGTTGTCTTCCCTGAAGCCCCCAAAAAACCTGGTGGTCTCAGGTCATGGGGTCCATTTTGGTGTGGGGTACTGGAGGTTGCTCCCAGCCTCCCAGGTGGGCATACTAATGATGGGTGGGGCATGGAGCAGCCAGGGGTGTGTGGGCTGGGTCAGAGGGCCCCCAGCCCTACAGCTCGGTCTACACACAGCTGCTGTGAGCCCCTGCAGCCACTGGTAATGGAGAAGGCAAACCCCACTTCACCCCCGCATGCCCTGGTGTTTCTGCACCCCATCTCTACCCTCTCGTGGCTCAGTCCCAGGGGCTCTGGCTGCCCCTGCCACCCCATGACACTGGCGGTGCTCTGGTGTCGACAGGACTGGGGCTGAGGCACAGCTCAGTGCATGGATCTTCGCAGGCATCTCAGCCCCAGCCAATCCCAACATGGTGGCTCAGCCAACCAGCCAATCCTGTGCTGCCACCTGGCCCTTCCTGCCTCATGCTGCCTCCACCAATCACAACCAAGCAACACTCTGGCCTGACCAATCATCTGCTGCCACCTGTGCTTCCCCCACAGCCAACCACGTGCTGCCATTAATCTCTGCTGCTGCCTCACCCCTTGCAGCAGCAGCCCACCAATCACAGCATGAGGGAGACTGTGTTGAGCCAATCAGGAGCTGCTGCCTGCTATCTGTCCCAGCCAATCAGGGGCAGCCACACCCTGCCAGGAGCTATAAAGGCCCTTCAGCTTTTGGGCTGTCCCAGCAGTTGGGGTCATCCCAGGAAGAAGGAGTTGTGCTCCTTTGGAAGCTGGTTCCTTGGGAAAAGGCTCCCACCTGCAGGGTCTCAGAGGGATGTAGGTAGAGTGTGGTGGATCTTTGATGCCCAATGCCACAGGGGCCAAGTGAATCCAAAATGCTAGAGGGACTGCTCACCTGGCTAACATCCTGGGACAGGCACCAAGAGCAGCAGGTCCCCCCCAGCAGGAGAAGGCTTGCAGGAATCGTGCCAACTGAAGGTGCCTGCAAAAGTCTTGGAGATGGTCTCCCTGAGGAGTCAGCTTTGTGCCAGGGGCTGCCCACTGGGACCCGGAGAGTCCCACCTACCTCAGACATTCAGGAGATGATCCCAGCCCTGCCTGGAGGCCATGGCTGGGCTCTGTGAGGGTTGATGCTACAGGACAGAAGCTGAAGAGCATGCAGCCATCGTGTGTCACGGGGTGGTGCTGGGGCCTCACCCAGAGGTGGGTCACAGGTCACACGTTCAGCTGTGACCTGCAGAGCGGAACTGCCAGTGCTGCCCCTCTCCTGCAGACACCACATGTTGTGAGGAATCCTGCTTGAGCTGCTGATCACGCTGGTCCTGGAGACTGGAGGCAAGTGGATGAAGCTGTTCTGAGATGTGCTGGCTGCCTGCTGACCTCTGAAGATGGGCGAGGTAGCTCCCACAGGAGCTATTGGGAGAGCTGTAGGAGGGAGCATCAGGAGAGCCTCGTATGTGCCAGAAGGGACTCAGGCTGTGCCAATGTGCTCCAGTGGCCACTTAAACCAAGGGCAGCCCTTCCCAAGGATTCAGCTGTGTCTAGATCTCAGCTGAAGCCACCTTTGTGCAGCTCAACAACCAGGTGGAGTGAGAGCAGCTCCCACATAGTTGGCCTGATGCACATCACTTCATCGGAGCTGTCCTGCTGGAGGTCACAGATGGAAGAACCAGTGGGGCTGAGTCCATGCCCTGTGGACAGCTGGACTGAGCCTGGGCCAGCACAGCTGCCTCCAGTCCTGACCTGCCTGTAGTGGGTTAGTTGTCCTGCACCAGCTGTAGCTTTTGGTTAGCCTCATCCAAAACTTCCTGTTGCATCTTGACAACCTTCATAAAATTTGGAGAACCTTGGGGGCTCAGTGGAGAACCTGCCTGTGGGGAATGTAGGGCTTGGACTGCAAGCAAGACATAGGCTGGGGTTGGTTACCGGTGCAGTTTGTGTTTGAGCAAATAATTGGCATCAGCTTAAGAGACGGATGAGTGAAACTGCCTTCCAGGCGTGATTCCTCAAGCTCACAAACACAGAAGCAATTTTGTGTAGTTGCTGTTGAAAATAGACACAAAGAGCTACTCCTGTGCTGAAGCAACTGGCACCTGGCTCAGGATGTGAGGTGTCCCATTGGAATAGATCCCTCAGGAGTGGGCTGTGGAAGCCAGGGTCTTGGCCAGTCATGGCTGAACCCAACAAGTATGTGCATCCTAAATAGCTCAGGGATGTTTGTGCACTTGCCTCAAGAGCTGCCTAGCATGGGCAGGAAAGACCATCCCAGGCTGAAGAGCAGATATGGGAAATTTCATTTCTGTCTTGTCCCTGGCTGCTGTGTCCCCACAGCCTGTCCCCCTCAGTGAGCTGGGGCAGCTCTGCCCCTGGGCCCTTACTTGGCAGTTGGAGGGACCTGGCCTTCCCCAGCCCAGTGGAGGTCCTTGAGCTCTGAAACCCAGCTGGATGTTTACCCCCTCTGCCAGGTTTTCATGGGGCCACCATCTCAATCCTTTCCCCCTCTGGTGATGGGAGCCTTGGAGAGGGAGCAGAGCTGGGGTGCCTAAAGCTCCTCCTGTGCAGACCCTGTCTCCATCCTTGTGCCCATGGCTGCTCCATCCTGTCTGGATGAGCTGATCCTCTCCAAAGGGCAGGAGAAGAGAAGGAAGGGCTAAGAGAGACCTTGCAAACCCTGCTGAGGGCTGTGGCTCCTGTTCCTGGCTGACTGGGGAGCCCCAGAGGGAGGGGTGGTGGGCAAAGCAGGGGTTGGTGGGCTAAGAGGCCACTCCACAGTGATTTGCTATGGGTGGGCCAGGAAGAGACCTGGGAATAAACATCCAGTGCTGTCCTTCAGAGCAGATGTGGACCTGGAGATAATCCTGCATTTTTTTTTTTTGTAAGAAAGCAAAGTGCAAGGGGAGCACCTGGGGGTTGAGAAAGCACAACCTGATTTGCCCTTGGGGAACCCACAGGGATGGGATCTTTACATGTGTCCTTTCCTACCCAGAAGGAGGCCTGAAGGTGAGGGGCTGTGCCTGGGTGTTGGGTGGGGATGTGGGTCCTCCAGCTCACTTGGCCCTGGGCTCTGTGGGCATCTCCCTGGGTTCCTCTCCTTTGCTGCTGGCAGAGCAGGCTCCTGGCCCTGTCCCCTCAGGGAGCTGGGAAGCATCACCCCTCTGTCAGGGCTCAGGGCAGGAGGTGTGAGGGGGGCTGCAGCTTGTGCTCAAAGCTGAACCCCAAGTGCTCAGTGGACATGTGACCCACAGGCCACGTTGAGGAGGACAATGACCTGCAGGAAGTACAAGGACTTGCTCCCTGTCCAGCAGCAGGGCACTGCCAGACCCTGGATCCACAGGCAGAGAAGGGATGTGGCTCTAAATGTCCTGTCTGGAGCAGCAGGGAGTGTGGTCCTGCAGGGGCTGGAAAGCCTGCACTGGGTGTCTCTGCCACCAAGTGAGGCCCCGAGGGTACACAAGGGCTCAGAGCTGTGGGGTGCAGCCCCTGCAGGGATGGTGCAGTGCAGGGTGCTGAGCCAATTTTAGTTAAACCAAACAGCAACAATTGCAGTGGCAGGCTGGTTTCCCATCTTAGGGCTAATCCCTCTTATCCCTACTCCCAGGGTGAGGATGTGTTGTTCCATGGGGGCATCCCCAGCCTAAATTCCACCCCTGGGATGGACTGTGGAACAAGTCTGCAGCTCTGCAGCAGTGTCTGGGGAAGTGAGCAGCAGGCAGGAGCAGGACTGTGGGACTCTGCTGTGGGAAGGGATGAGCATGGGACACCTGTCCCCAAGCAGGGACTAGAGCTGGTGCTCCCTGCACTCTGTGCAGCTCCGTGGGATGGCCATGGGCACCCCTCAGAGCTGACAGGTCCCCAGCAAAGGCTGGGGGGATTGTGTTTGGCCGTGGGGAGCCCCAGCGGCCCGCTTGCTGCAGCCTTGGGTTCCATCCCCAGCTTGGCAGGAACATGGTCGAAAGAGGGATAAAGGCAGGCGTGAGGCACAGAGGTGTCGGTGCCTGTAGAGATGCCAGGACATCTCATCCCAGCTCCGGGCTGGCACAAGGAACAGCATGCAGAGGTAGGGCCGCATCTCTCCTGGGGCACAGCTGGTGGCACGTCCCATCCCAGCTGACCCTTCCAGCCTGCCTGCTGGCCCTCGGTGGCTCTCCCAGGGCCCCGGCCGAGGCGGTGAGCACAAGCAGCGTCCTCCCCGGCCGGCCAGCAGTGCTGTGCAGCCCAGGCAGCAGCGCAGTCTTGCAGCACCATCTAGTGCTGCGGGATGGGGAAGCCCCGCGCTCCCCCCGACAGCCACGGCAGCGCCGTGGGGACAGGACAGGCCCGGCTGTCCCGCGTCCTGGGTCGTGCTGCCAAGGCCAACCTGCCAGGAAAGCCAGCCAGGCTGGTGGTGATGGGGATGAACAGGCGGCACAGCGTGGCTGCTGGCCCGGGGCAGCCGGAACTACCTCCCCCGTGCTCCTGCTCTGTGCCAGGGAATTTCCTGCAAGGATTCCGGGAAACATCAAGGGGTGCAGACGTTCCCAGTTCCTGAGCCAAATGTATCTGGCCTCAGCTGCCGGTTTTGCCACCTCCTCCCATGGAAACTGGGCCTCTGCCCTCTCCTTGGAACACTTGCTTCTCTATCAGCCAGGTGGCTCCAGCTCTGTCAGTCCCTCACCCTCGGGGTCTTCACATCAGTCCTGTGGTTTCCTCCTGCATCCCCAGCAGTTTCTTGAGGCCCACCTTCCATATCTGGTGAGAGTGTGATCCCTTCCCACAATTTGTCACTGTTCCCCTTTTGCACATCCAAGGCAATGTCAAACCCTTCCAGCCTGGCTTTGGGGACACCAGGACCCCAGCACCATTACACTGTCCTCTCATCCCCTTGCTCTGTGTCCCCTGCTTGTCTCAGTTTGTCACAATTCTGGGTGTCTTCCACTCTCTGCACCCTGCCTGGCACTGAGGTGCTGGGGGACCAGGCAGGATTCTGGTGTAGGAGGGGTGGTGCGGGAAGGACTTTGGCACAGAGCTGGATGGCATAAGAATGGAATGCTCTTCCCAAGGGGCCGTGGTGATGCTGGCCCCTCTCTTGGAATAGTGTTGTGGCTGTGGATGTCAGACCTGCACTAGTGTGAGGCAGCTGCTGAGCCCCAACAAGGATTGCACCCAGGTCCTGTAGCATTGAGGGGCACTGGACACCTTGAACTGAAAAAAGGGTGCTTTGAATCCTGTATTTGCTCCAGCTGCCCTCCTTCTGTCCTTGGGGAGAGATGGAACTCTGCCCAAGTCACCTGGCAGTGAAATCCCTGTGTCCAAGTGGTTGAGTGCCTTTCTGGGGCTCTGCCTGCTCTGATTTGGCACCCAGGAGTGGGATCTGTGCCTTACAAAAAGGAGCAGAGGGACTCAAACCTTCCTAGGCCTTCTGCCTCCTCCCAGTGCTGCTGAACTGGATGGCACTGGAGGAGGTGGGACGAGACGTTGCTGACCTGAAGGCTGCCCATTGCCACCACTCTCTGCCCGCTGTCACCACGCCCTGCTCGTGCCGCTGGCACCTGCGGGAAGGTAAGAGTAGCAAAGCACACACCGAACATAATGTGGCCCCGGGCTGTTTGTGCGCCTTTTGTTCGGCAGCAACTTTCATTAATCAGCTCATTAACCACATTAGGATAGCTCTGCCGCCCCGCCTGAGCCTTACGGGGCGGGGCAGATTTGGGGCACGCTCCAGCGGGAGCCCCGGTGGCTCTGCCGGGCGGGAGGGGTGGCTGAAGCTCCCCAAGAGCCGGGGTGGGTGACAGCCTGGAGGGGTGTGAGAACCTGCTGCTTGCCATGGACAGCAGGAGCCGGCCCTGCTCCCCTCACCCTCATGGCAGCACACAGTCTCACATACCCAGTGCAGGGTCCTGCTCCAGCCTGCCCTGCAGCTCATCGCGGGCTGGTTCCATTGCCATAAACCGTGCTTCAGGAAGCCTTTTGGTGTAAAGGACCCCAAAACTGTGCAGAGAGCTCCCCGGAAGCCAAAAGGGTGTTGTGCATCACCGTCCTCCCTCGTTTCTGTGTGACAGCCCAGCTTACAGTGCTCCCAGGCCAAGACATAGCTGGAGGGTAGTGAGGATGGAGCTTCACCCCAAATCTCTTGTGTGCCAGCCCAAGATGTGCACAGCTCTCTTCATTTCCTGATGTGCCTCTGTGGCCCCTGACTGCATGCCAGGCTCTGCTCTCACTGCCAGGTTTCCAAAGCTGCCAGGGTGGCTCACAGTCCTCCCGAGGTGGGGGACGAGTCCCCTGTGGCGACTTTCCAACTGGCAGGGAGCAGCTTCCCGAGCACATTCCTTGCCACGAGGCTCTCTCAGAAACAAATTTCCCGTGTGTGACGGTGGCCGGGAGGCACCAGTGCTTGCCATGGGAGCTATTGAGGCCTGAACAGTCCGGCTGCAAGCAATGGGCTGGGAAGGTCGCGGCTGCTGGCTGGGATTTGCCCACAGCACCTGACAAGTTCCTCTTCCCAGCCCTGCTTGGTCAGCGCGGTGCTGAAGGCTCCTGCAGGTGCCTGGAGGCAGCAGCTCCAGGTGAGCCAGGGGTTTTGTGAGTGGCTGTGCTTTGGGCAAGGTCCTACATAGTAAGAGGCTCCTCAGGGGCCTAGCCAGGTCCTACCCTTGCCAGAGTTGCCTCTCTTCCACCACAGAGCTTTTCCCTCATGCAGAGCCCTGCATGTGGACCTGGCTGGGGGCAGCTTTGTGGCCCAGAGATCCCTGCCAAACCTGTGAACTTTCAGGTGAGAGCTTATTTGGTAAATCAGAGGAGGAATCACTGTGTTGGTCCTTGCACTCACTTCTTACCCAAAAACTTTGCACAGAGAGTGGTATGAGGCTGCCCTCATGTTGCATCCAGAACCACCACAGGGACATGGATGGTTGGTGGCACATGCACCCCTGACCTCCTGCTCCCCTCTCTCTCTTTCCAGACCCACTTTTCCCTTCACTGGCATCTTTGCTGTCCCGTGCAAGGGAACCAAGATCTGACTGTGTCATGCTTGGGCCCTGGGCATGGGACATGCCCGTATCTCCTGCCCCTTCTCCCAGGGCTCCCAAATCCCATTAGCCCCACATGGAAGGGAACCCATAGTTGCCTGGGCCAAGAACGGGCTCCTGCTCTAAGCACCCCAGGGCCCTTTGCCTAGGTTTTGGGAGGTGGCTGCTCAGTCCCCAGTGTCACCCCTGCCCTACCCTCCCGCAGCCCCGCCGTTTGCTCCTCCGCTTCCTCAGGGGAGCTGATGCGGGCGCTGGGTGGGTTCTGGGAGAAGCTGTCAGGACCAGGAGCGGCTCCCGCCTATTTCCCGCGGAGCCACTGGAGGGCGACAGTGACCCATCGTAGCGGGGCCCGCCAGCTCCGACTGGGCGGACTGGGCCAACTGGGCCAGCCCGGGCAGGGCGGGCGCGGAAGGAAGGGATTCCGGAGACCCCCTCGGGCCGCCTCAGGCCCCGCGTCCCTCCGGGGCCCTCTCCCAGGGCTGCTCACCCGGCGGAGCCTCAGCCACGGGTGTCGGTGGCCACTTGAAGCCCCGCGGAGCCTCCAGCGTGAGCGGCCCCGCAGGGAGCGTGTCCCGCAGGCGCCGGGTGTGGGAATTCACAGCTTGTCTCACAGAATGATGTGGGTTGGAAAGGACTTTTAAAGGTCACCTAGTCCAACCCCACTCCTGCCTTGAGCAGGGACATCTCCAGCCAGGTCAGGTGCTGACCCACTGATCTGACCCGATCTGGGCAACCTGTTCCAGTGTTTCACCACCCTCAAAAAATTCCTTTTTATATCTAATATTACTCTCCTTGAGTTTAAAGCCTTCACCCCTTGTCCTATAGCTAGGGGCCCTACTAAAAAGTCTGTCCTCATCTCTTGTAGGCCCCTTCAAGTACTGGAACTCTGTAAAAAGGTCTCTCTGGAGCTTTCTCCAGGCTGAACCACCATGGCCGTCTCAGCCTGTCTCCACTGGCTAGCCCACCCTTCCCTCTGGTCATTCTTGCGGCTTTCTCTGCACCTCCTCCATCGGATCCATGTCTTTCCTGTACTGACACCCCAGCGCTGGATGCAGCAATCTAGGTGGGCTCTCACGAGGTAGAAGAGGAGAATCATCTCCCTTGATCTGCTTGTGCTGCTTTGGATGCAGCCCAGGATACGACTGGCTGCTAGAAGAAAAGGCACCAGGGTAGACTCAGACCCACTGGGAGCCATCTGTCCCTCTGCTCTGGGTCAGTCCTTGATTGTAGCTGAGCTTGGCAGTGGTGGTGCCTGCTCCCTGTCTCTGCTGGACACCTCCTGTGTGGGTCTAATGGAGCATCTGCCCTACAACACGAAGTTAGCTGCACTCAACACCTTCAGTCTTTTTTATTCTTCCACTTTGGATACCTTTGTATCTCCTCTTGGACAGAAGTCCCACCCTCACTGGCTGTTGTTCCTGCTGGGTGCAGTTTTGGCTGATGTCTGTTTTAAGGCTGGCCTAGGATGGGTCACTGCTGACAAGACTCTGCCCTGTGGGTGCTCCAGGCTGGGATCCATCAGTGAGGGCTGGTGAGAAAGTTGCTGCCATGGCTGATGGGGGTTAATGGTCTAACTTCAAACCCCCTAAACAATATTTACTCTGTATCCCTCCCACATACACCCAGTGGCTGAATCCAGGATGTGAAATGATGCTTTTCATTTCCCTGTGGCTCTGAGGACCTCACCCCCAGCAAGAGGACAGGCTCACCAAGGCATCCAATGATTACACAGCTGCTTGTGATGTTCAGAAGCAGAAGCTGGAGATGCCCCTTCCCACAATGTCCATGTGCTGGAGCTGATTACAAACGGCAGGGAAAAGTTGCAGCAGGGCTGGAGAAATCTGTCACAGAAGAAGTGCTGCTGTGTGTCGTTGAAGCCTCCACACATGGGGAGTGTTGGTGTCAGCAACTGCAGCCCCAGCAGAGCTCCAGGGAGCCCAGCCCAGCACAGGAGTGATGCTGGTGGGCTCAGGGGAACATGGGTTTTCCAGAGGGGCTTGAGTGTCCCCAGGCCCTTGGAAAAGCAGAACAATGTGCAATGCTGCTCGAGAAACCAATGGGACAATTGGCCCCAAGGGACTGACAGACAGAGGAGAGGCCAAGGAGAAGCCAGGACACCTTTTTGATGTAGACAGTTGGAGAAAGAGAAGTTTAACAGAGATGGGGGCTGTGGAAGGGGCAGGACAGTGTCTGCTGTTGGCTTGAGTGATGGGAGTTTGTGCCTGCTGAGGTCCATTTTTGTAACAGAAAGGAAAACACACAAAACTAACATTTCTTCCCTTCTTTGGACGGTAGGAATGTTTTAATTGAGAAATTTGTTTTAATTACATTAGGTGGTATCACAGTCTATTTTACAAGTTTGGGGTAAGAGGATGTGTGGACCAGTTACACAGAAATCCAGCAAAAGGATAAAAATCTACAACATGAGAAAAATGAAAAGGTTAACTTAACCCCAAAAGAAAAGCATTGAGAGTTTGGTGTGTGTGTAAATGGGAGATTATACCAGGGTCCAGAGAAGTAGAAAGGATGAGATTAACATAAATTTACAGTATTGGTTCTGCATGACCATCGTTTGCCTGTGTTCAGAGACAGCCTCTCTTCCTGAGGGCATCACTGAGCAGATGGCCCCATCTCTGAGGATTTGGTCTGGTCTTGTCAGAGGAGAAAGCAAAATAACTGATGGGCAAAGGTCACAACCCACGCTGAGCTGGTCCCCAGGGTCACTGCCTACAGGAGTGTCTTCCACTGGATAGTCGGGGGGTTCTGCACCAAGAACTGTATGGAGGAAAACTAAAACAGCTCCAAAAAGCCCCATCTCAAACGTAGAAAAGTCTCACTCTGGAAGTGCTTACGAGAAGATCGTCATCATAGAATTTGGTTTCTATAATAACATTACCACTGCAGGAGGAAAGGAGGAGAAAGAAGAGGCATTAGAAGGATGCATGGACAGTGATTGCTCCTCTCCATGCTCTCACACAAGCCTGGGCTCACACTCTGACCACCCCACAAGAAGATCTCTTTGGTTTGGGGCTGCACACAGTGAGCACTGTCCTGGTCAGGGTCAGTCAGGACTGAAGGATCTCCCAAACACATTCCTATGTAGAATGTTCCCCCCATCACTCCCCTGTCTGAGCACAGTACTGCTCAGGCTGCAGAGTGCTCAGAAAGCAAACTCCTGCTCACTTTTATTGCTAAAAATAAGCTAGCAGTCCCAGCACCTTCAGGCCCCTGTCTCCTGCAGGAATTGTGAAAACCAATGGGAATTCTTTTTTTATTCTCCTTCTCTGTCCTCTAGTGCTGAGCAAGCTACATCCACCAACTTAACACGTCATTTCCCTCAAGAAGTGCTTAAATTTAAAGACACAAGCATATTTTATACAAACTGCAATGGAAATGTGGATTGAAGTGTAACAGAAGCTCTGGGGATTTAACTTGCTGACTTTTGAGATTTTAGTACATAAGAACTCTGGGATCATTACAACACCTGGACACCTGTGCAGTGTGATCTGACCATGTCTAAACAACCTGGCTCTTGAAAACCAAAGCAGCAGATCTACTTCCACTGTGGCTCTTGGTGTCTGTAACGCTGGACCTGCTGAGAGTGCAAAGTTTTGTTGTGGTGTAGACAATGCTTAAACTTAAATGTCAGGGGATGTTCTCAATCTGATACTCAGTCATCTTGGGAACTCTTCATGCAGAGTGTCTTGGTTAGCACCAAGTACCACATCTCCATTCTCTCCAAGTTCAGAAACACAAACATGAGGTCTTTGGGAATATCAGAAAACGAGGGGCTCTCCAAATCTTGGCAGCTGTAAAATGATGACTTCTTTGGCCCACAAATTTCCCTTTGGATTTCTTTGGGCTGGGGGCTTCTACTGAAAAGCCTCAAGAATGACTTTAGGATACCTCTATGAATAGGAGAGAGATCTGGGCTCCCCACTACAAGTGAACATCAGAGAACAAACAGAACATTGGAAAATCCTCAAGGTCATTTGAAAACTAGCTTCTCTTTACTCCCAGTCCTGAAAACATCTTGAGTTCCTGAGATGATCAAAACCAACTTGTCAGATGTCTTTGTTTCTTTACTCTGGTTCCCAAATCTGGCTCCTCCTGTACTGACTGATAGTGCCCAGCTCTGAGAGCCGAGGGTGTGTTCAGCACCTCCGAGCTTCCGAGCAGGCTGTGCCAGGAGCACTATTGGAACACTGGTGCTCTCCTCCAAGCCTGCTCTCTCTTTGAAACGTGCTGTGAATGGGAATCAGTGATGGTAACTTCCATCCTGGTGCCTTCTCTCTGCGACTGGCTTTGCTCCAGACAGGGAATGAGAGGGAAAATGCTGGAGAGGGAGGTCTTCCAGCGGACACAGTGACCTTGCGATGAGACTGGCTGCTCCCCGTCTGCCTCTTGTTGGCAGCAGGGTTCCCAAACCCTTCTGTTTCTGGCAGTGCACTCCTTGTGTGGTTGCCAGCACCCATCCAGCACTGCAGGGATGGTTACCCTTCCCAAGAGCCTCCATCCAGGAGCCTTTTCCATCATCCCCCCAAAGCTGGAGCCTGACTGCCCACACTGTGCAATGCCCAGCACATGTTACTGTGACACATCTGAGGCATCACTGCCCTGCTCAGAAGCCCATGTGCACACAGGAGCAGACTTTGTGAGGAGGGTGTGTGAATCTTCCTGCAGGTGACTGTAAAGTAACTGATTACTACCTGTTAAGGGTATTTTAGCCCCAGAAACAACTCCAAGCATAATGTATATAAATATATATATATGTATACATACTAAATGTGTATAAGCCAATGTTTAAGACACAAAGCTCAGCAAAATGTTACAGTCATGAAATAAACACTAGAGCAATTACCATAGGTGATATATTGCTTGAACTAAACTACCCTGGACAAGAATGAGTGATCAATAGCTGATTTTAAAATGGCCCAAAAATCTGCTGCGTTTTTTTCCCCTAGATGTAATGGCTATTAAGTTGTAAAACATTTTAAAATCCTTTCACGATTCACCTTCCAAAAAAAATTAAGCAACTTTATTAAAGAATCAGTTTCACTTTCTCCAAACCTTTATTGCTATATTAATGCAAATTGGACCTATGGGAAGGAAGGTAATGAGGTTGGCTTAACCCCTTTTATCTCTCAACAACTAACAGCAGTGAGGTGACTTGGAGTTGGTAGCAGTTTCCTCTCCTCCTTCCCACCGTTGCCCCCAAGGAAATGCCACACACTGCTTTTGCTTTGCCTGCTCTCAGATTCTGCAAGCCCAAGGCACTCACGTTAAAACGTTAGCTGGCATCATCTGTGATTCAGGTGCTGCCTCTATCAAGGACTGCCAAGTGTTTGTGGAGTTAGGAATCACAAAACCAAATTCAAAGAACCATTCTGCAAAGTAAAAAAAAAAGAAAAAAAAAAAAGAAAAAAAAAGATCCAGAGGCAGTTGAAAGAAGAGAATTCACATATGGTCCTTTTACTTTTCACCTGACAGGCTGGGAAACTCTCTAAACTGTCCTGCTGGGCTGCCAACATTTTACATTTACATTACTTTGTACAGCTTAAACTGCACTGAACCCTGCACTCCTCTTAGAGCAGATACTCACTTTCTAAAATAGCTGATGGTACTGATAAGGTCACACCACTTCCTTGGCATTTGGTGAAAATTTCAACACACCTAATTGGGAACAGGGAAACCACATTCCTCCTCTTGCAGACATCCCTGGGATCCAGTTGAGGTTAAGTGTGCAACTGGTTGACCAAAAGACTCAGAGCTCAATGTGTTATCTGCCCCTCCTCCAGCCCAGATTAAGAGCAGCACTGCAGTGAGGAGGGTCAGATGTTCAGTTGTGGTGTCACTGGAACTGTTGTAACCCAGGTAAACCAGAGGCTCCAGCCTGGTACTCTGAGGAAAACCCAGGAATTCCAGTAATAGCTGACTCTGAAATAACCTGTTTCCTTGCCTCAGGCAGCCTGTGGTGGATTTATGCCCTCAGGCATGATTACCCAGCTTTTTTTCTTACATAACAAAGTGTTAATACACTTATGAAATGCTATCCTTAATACTGTGGCCCATTAGTCCTGACAAGATGAGTGCTTCAGTGCTACTCTGAAAAATTAAAATCACCACATTCAACCCATTTTAGTCACTCTAATCCCTGCCCTGCTGGGGGTCAGTCCCTGTGCTGCAGCACACTGAGCACATCCATACCTTCTAGACACTGCCCTTTGAAATAAACTTTCTGTTCCAGACGGAATTTTTCCATTTGTTCTGCTGAGGAAAAGTTTAACTCCCGAGATACTGCCTTGCATTTCAGGATTTTTTTAGGAACTCGAGCTGTGAAATAGATAAAGAAGCATTACTTGGACAGAATAAAATCCAGCTTCTGCAGGTACTATTATTCTATACTTGGAAATAATGATTAGGACTAACACAAGATCATAGCAACAGGAAAAATGCAAACACAAAGGACTTAGTTTTCACATTTGTTTCTACATTTGCAAGAGTGAAATTCAAGATGCAAATACCTTAAGTAACTTGCCCACAGCCAAGAATGAAGCTTATGACAGAATCAGAGATACAACACTGCTCTCTCAGAATCAGACTCCTGGTTCTTCGTTGCTTGTTACTAAACCTCATAATTTTTCCAGTTGAAATATAAGATGCAACTTAAATTTTTACTTTAAGAATTGTGCTGAAGATCACCGGCAGCCAAAGGGCTGCTTATCACACAAAGCCCTTCTCACTTTTCCCTCCCTTTCAGACTGTGCATCCTCAACAAACCACAAACGTGTGTTTCTCAGCCCAGCAGCACTTTCTCAGCCATCTCAGAGCTCTGGGAAGTGTCCTGGAGAAGTAAATGCCTGTTCCCTTAACACTGAGACCTACCCAGGCTATAAAGCCACAACCACACTGGAAGGTTTAAGAGAGCAGTTTGACAATACAGGTTTCTGAGCTCTTGCAATGGATAAGACACGAACAGCAAGTGGCAAACTGTACCTGGTAGATATTTCACAAGATGATTTCTTTTTAGAGGTGGAGGAGTAAGAGAAGGGACAGTTTGAGAGCACTGATTAAGAGTTTTAATCAGGAGAATATGAGAGGGGAGTCAAACCAGTAAAAATCTTCCAAGTCCACCAAACTTCAGTGGTGTGATTGTGCATAATCCTTCCTGCATGTTCTAATAAGCATTATTAGAATGTTTCATGTGAATTTTTTAGAAATAAAGAGGGGAGGGAAGACAGCTGGCATGTGCTTTATGAGCCAAACTGTTCCAAAATGGAAAGCATATCAAAACATCCATGAGCAGGGAGCAGGCTGGTGTTTAATAACAGGAAGATTCTCCCAAACCCCAGGCAAATCTATCTCATGTAGAACAGCTTAATGGAGTAGGACCTTGATATGACACCAAACTCAAGAGCTGGAGGCTTAGGGAATGTAAGCCAGCATCCTACCCCAAGGAGAAGTACACGGCCCACAGTTTGGTTAAAAAAAAAAAAATATTAAAAAGAAAATAAGAAGTGTAAGGCAGAAGTTTGAAATGTAAAAGATCAGTAATTACTTTTATGAGATTTTCTGCACCATGAAAATTTGCAGGGCACCATCCTTTACTGCACTCACCGGTACAGACTACACCATTGTGGATAAACATCCCTTTGCAGTTAAGTGTAAAATGACTCGTTAAAACTATTCTGAAGTTTAGTAATTTCATTTCTTTCATCCCCAAGAGAGAGTCCTGAGAATGTTTGCTTTAACATTATAAAGCCACCGAATAAATAATACTTTTAATAAAAGTAGGATTGTGTTGTCTTTAAACATCTAAGACATTTTAATTTACATTTATACCACCAGGCAAAAATTTTAATTTAAATTAATTATTTTAAGCTCATTTTACTTTTATTTCTCTTTTTTTTTAAAAAAAAGAAGGAAGTTTGATTCTCATCAGTTAAATCCATTTTAAAACATGCTGGGATGCAGATAAGCACAGACTTAATCCTAAATTTACTAGTGCTTTTTGTTAACTTGAGGATGTACTATACCTGCACATTTATTTAAGCACTTACATGGTTAACATACATTTAGTCAGATGCTTAATGATGATTAGATTTGAAAGTGTTGAATGACACATTTCTTATTTACTCACACGTAATTGTGGGTCCAACCGTTTAGTTAGAAACTGAAATTCAATTAAAATATCCATGTAATTATGTTTTCATTTAAACAAAGGTACCTTAAATATTTGGGACATTCAAGAAAGCAAGTTATCCTAGCCAAACTGATTTTACATTTTAAACTACACCTTTTCTTAGATAATGAAAGGACTATTAGTATGTCATGAATGAAAGCTGGCTGTGAGGATTCTGTAACAGCTACACCTCAGCAGCTTACTCCAAGATTTGCTTGTATATTGGAAGAAACCAAACTTTACAGATTTGCATCTTCTAAATTGCCTCCCAGTTTTGAATGCCCTGTCACTGAATAGAGCTGACTGGATTAGCTCCTGCTGCCAAAAGCTGGTTTAGATGATTAATTCCAGTTTCAGGTGCTCAGGCTGTGATTTTTACTACTTAAGGCAGTTTAATGTTAAGATTTGGCAGCAATCCTATACCACAATAATATTGTTTTTATTTCATCTAAGTGGTAATAGTAAATTAAAGTAGTAATATAGTATCATGATTTGAAACTTAAAACTTCATTTTATAAAGAAACTTGTACTTTAAATCAAATAGAAGTCATATTTAAAAAGCAAATGGAAGTCCTGTTTAAAGAAAATGTATTATATTCACTCTGCTATATATTTGATTCTTCATTTGCTATGTCTAGACTGTGATTTGCCCTGAATGGCCACAGAACATACAGACACAAGTACTATATAATGACTTTAAGACACATATGGTTTTAATTTTAGAACAATTATTCTGTTTGCCCTCACTGCTTCTGCTGCAGGACTGTATCAGAATCACATTTTCCCACACCTTTTAATTCATCATCAGATTACCCTGCTTTGTTGGATGTCTCCCCCGCTTCTCAGCCTATTTACTGAGCACAACCTATCCACCACAGATTTCCTTTCTAGCTAAGACATACAAGAACTGCTTTTTTTGTCTCTTCTCCCAAGGAAAACCATCCTCCCATCTGTATTTCTTTTTTCAGTGGCTTCTCCTAATAGCTCTCCTCTGCATCTGCCACAGTTTGCAGTCATCCATCTTTTAGATGGATGAGTGAACTGTGCACCAGATAAAGTCTTAACTATTTCTTGTACGACGGGCATTAGTCTCAGGCCAGAGTATGTTTTAATTGAATCCCCAATTTCCTGTTTTATTTGCAACAAAAATCTGAGGCACAGTGAGGTGATATAATTTGCCCAAGTGACAAAGGTGACATCTGTCCTTCAAAGCAGGGATATCTTTGCAACTCAGGTGACCCAGACATGCAGCACCACCCAGCCCCAAATGCACAATGAAGTCACACCGTACCTTCATGCTCCACTCCAGGTACAGACAGATCTTCTGTTCCTTGCCAGAGGATTTTCCCTGTTTCTGCATCCCGAAGGTTCATCCAATTTCTGATTGGGAGGCAAATAAGGAAAACAACCTATCTATATCCCTAAATGCCATGTGTAGAATAGTTTGCTGAGCTCTGAAATAGGCTACTCCAGCTGAGTTTCAGTCATGGTTTCTGGTTCTCAGGAGGCCAAGGAAAAGAGATGCTTTTTCTCTGAGAATAGATGAATAAACCAACCCCTGACCAGAATGAATGCAACAAGAGTTGTACAGCCACAGATTTTGTTTTCACTTTAGACTGATGCTTGTTAACCTCATTTATCATTTTCCATTGCTTCTAAAGGATGAAGGCATTATCACTGTGCGGCAGAGAAGCAAAAACATTGCTAGCAACAACAGGTAATTCTACACAATTGCTGTTCTCCAGCATTTGAAAAACACTTGGAAAAAAGCTCATTTTCTTAAACAAAATATTAATATCAAGGGTTGTTCTATTGCTGTTGACCTCACAACTGCCACTCATGGGAATTCTTCAGCTGCTGAGTGCTAAGCCAAGAGAGATCTTCTCTTCTCACTCTCAGCAAGTGAGGCCAGCTTCCAAAACGCCCCGATCAGTGAATTAGTCAATAAATCTACAGGAAAGTAGGAAATATTCGTATTTCCAAAGGGACAGTTAATAATGATCTTACCTTTGAAAAATCTCTCTCATGGGGTAACTCAGACACTGACACTCAAAACAAGGAGCCTGCACACCTGCATGATGCCATCCTGAACAGGGACACAGCCATCCATAAGCCTCGGGCCCTCCTCCTCTGCAGCTCCTCAGGGTGGCTCTGAAGATTCTCCAGTGTCAGTGCCAGAGACTGAACAGAGCAGGATCTGTGGGATGAGCCCACACAAACCAGAGCCTTTCCAGGAGCTCTCTTTGGCTGCTCTGTGGCAGCACACCCTTTGTACTCAGTTACTGCCTACAACAACTGCTCAAGGACCTGGCTGGGGAGGTGGAGAGACAGAAGAAGGACAATATGGACCTTGACATGGGTATAAATAGGAGCTGTTGGAGATTTGCATATTGAACTCATCCTCTAACACACACAGTTTCCAGGCAGACTCACACAAACTCATCACACTGATCACATTTTTCCAAGGCTCCCGGGAAGAAACAGATGCTTTAGCAAATTTTGCATAACAGGCGAACATTTGTTTTAAAATTATGTGTATGGAGGAGGGGAAGGGAAAATGGCTGCTTCAGCAGAGATGTGAGGAGTCTTTCCCCTGCTGAAGGCTGGTCAGACTTTCCATGCCCTACTGAAAAGACAAAGGGAATCTGTGCACAGGGTCTGTTCACACAAAACTTAGCAACAACTTGGAGCATTGGAACAGGGAACATAGGGCAGCCTGCTTATGTCCTTCTAGGATGTTCCAAACACCTTTTATCTACCAGTTGTTCTGGGATTAAGGCAAAAGAGAAAGGGGCAGAACCTCCTCTGAGGTCCCTGTTTGGCACCTCCATATCCTAGCAGGAACCTGCAGAGTGGAGCTCTCTCTCTAGTCAGCAACCCAAGGGAGACAGGGGCTGGCAGAGAAATCAGAGAGAGAAAATGAACAGCAGAATGGCAAGAAGAACCTGCAGCAGGGCTGGGCATTTCATGTGGTGCTGGCTGAAAGACTCCAAGTCCTTAGCCAACACAACCTGCAGGACAGAACTGCCCCAAATGTAATTTAAAATGCCAAAAAAATCCGTCATTCTTCCATACATCTTCCCAACACAAGCATTCAAATTAGCCAGGGTGAAGTTATTTGCATAGAAAGCAGTGTGCCATCTATCAAAAGCCATGTATGAGGGGAAAATAACAAATGAGACAATCTGAGCATCTCACTGACAAACTCATTTATCTTCCCGACATCGTGCCATGCAAACACTCTTAACTATTAGCTGAACAGTAATTTAGTAAATTGGTTACTTCATTATCAAAAACTGGTACTACCTTTAAAAAATGGTCCTCTCAGAGTAAATATGGTCCTCTCAGAGCACAAATAAATACTTGTCACAAGTATTTATTTGCTGTTTGTTCACTATCAATATCAGTCAGTTATGAGCTCCCAGGTTTGGCCACAGGCTGTGTAGTGCCAAACTGAGCACTAGCCAAGTTCCTCTGAACTGGAAATGAAACACTGACTAGGACAGCAAACCCAGCACTGCCAAGGAACTGATCCAGCCTCTCAACAGCTATATCAGTACTCTAACTAATGGACCATTCCTTTTCCTTGCCATGACTTGCCTTGCCTTCCCATTCCTCTTCCCTTGACAATATTTGGAGCACTCTAAAATCACATTTCACCATTTTCAAAAGTATTATATTAGAAGTGCCCTTCAGTGAGAAGTAGCCTGACAGCATTATTATTATCCTTACTTGAAATACACAGTTATAGTGTTAGTGACCTATTATTTCTGGTGAGGGAAAACACTACTGTGCACTACTGACCTCTGTAACTTCTTCCTATAAGGATTTCTCTCTCATTCAGTCCAAGAAAGATGATACAAGTTACATTGCTGTGCTGAACAATTTTAACATTTAAAATGCATGTTAACATTGGGGGTGTTGGACATCTATGAAGTGCTATCTGGCTTTATTTTGTTTATTGATGTTGCACTGTAAAAGTAAATTTATCCAGGACAGCCTGCCCCATATTTTGTATTATGACTGTCAAATTCAAGATGAAGAATAAATAAAAAGCTCAAGGCTCTACTCCTGCTGGTTAGACCATGCTTCATGCATGCAGGAATGCATGCCACAGTTCCTAGAAAATATCTTGTATTTAAACAATCTGAACATCGTTATCCTCGTGTAAATTCCTTATCAAATAAATAAAGGTTTAATGTCAGTGTAGTCAAAAGCTTTCTGACCTTGACACACCCATGTGCTGGTTGAGGGCACGCTTTTCCAACTTCTGCAAACGAAGAAACAAAATCAACCTGCTAATCAGAGTGTATACAAAGAGTAAAAATATGTGGACCCAGACATATTTGAAGGAATCAGAATACACTAGCCAGTTCACAAGTTTTTTCCCAGTAACTAAACATTATTAAAAGGGAGTAACAAACCATCAACTCTTAAAAGCACAGACACACACAATCTCTTTCTATTGAAAAAAAACACATCATGTACAAGAGAGAAATTAGTTTTAAAAAATAAATGTTTAAAAAGAAACAGGCATCTGAAAAAAGTTTTTGTCTAAACTGAGATAATGTATAAAAATTTAATGGAATTTAAAAAAAAAGGAGACAAACCCCATCACAAATGATTTCTTGACACAGGAATACCTGACAAAGCAGCAGCTGTACTGCTTACCTAGTTAGCAGCTTATCAACACTATTCCTGTCATCTTGGATAGGACAGCTGGTAATAGGACATACCCCAGAGTGAAGAAAATGGAGATCTTGAACCAAACCCACACACACTATTATCTTCTAATGTGTTTAATTGGTTTAAGATTCTTCCACCCCAGCATGAGAGATATTGTTACTAAAAATAAAGAGTGCTCCACCTCCTGAGCAGCAGTGCAGACCTGCAGGCAGTATGACGAGGGCATTTTAAGCATTATTGAAAAGGAGAAAGTAAATTAATATTGGTCTCATACAATTACTCTTTTTGAAGAGGTTCATGTCAAACCATTTGACAGGGGTAGCTAAGAGCAAGTAGGAAGCCAGGCAGTTCCAGCTTTGTGAAGTTTGTATATGTGGCAGGGGGAGGGGAAGGAAGAACGGTGCTGTATTCCTAATTCAATTTCTCACTCTTACACCACTAAATTTTCATTCATTTGTATTTTGGGGTCTCGGGGTTTTTTTTTGGAAACGATGTCTGATTTAAGACTCAATAGATCAAACACTCTTCAATCCTGAAGGCAAGAAAGGATTAGGTAGAACAGCAGAAGGAAGGGTGTACTGTTGATCTATTTATATTCCACCACCTATTGGGTCAGCAAAGTCTTACATAAAAGCTTTGTAGTAGCTGGAACTTGACTTGCTTTATATACATGACATGAATTAGCTGCCTCAAAGACCTACTTTGCTTAGCCTGATGAAGAGAAATGACTTGTGCATTTCTAAATCCAAATTTTGCTTTCTTGAATACCTCTGATGTCAGAAGTTCTTTCTTTTTTGTATCTGTCATCTCTATGATTTGTTGAAACAAATCAGAATGTACAACCTTATCTTTCAAGGTATTAGCATTGCAGAAGATTGCCCTGTATTACCACACTTGTAATTAAAAGTAGCCTTGAGGAAGAGAATGAGTACAAACAAAATTTACCATTAAGGTAATATGGAGTTAAAAGAAGTTCTGTCTCAATCTCCCTATTATTTGTATGTTGTAATGTTTAGCACCTCTTGAATATCTCAAAGGCTGTGGCAAACAGTAGGTATCATTTCTTTTGTTAAAATGATCCATTTTTCATTTTATTCCTTGCCATCTATGTCTACACCATTCTAAAACCTCAGGAACTGCTGTACTCCTACATTTCATAATAAAAATAAGGCTAATGTTCATAACCACTCCTAGAAGGAAGGTCTTTCATCATCCCTGCCAGCTTTTTTTTTTCCACATGAAATGCAACATTAAGAACAGTTCACTACCTGCCAGGTGCAAACAGCATCTCAACAAATACATGTTAATGAGACCTGTCCTCTGGGAGAAGGTGGAGCTGAAAGCCCTGAACAATTCAGACAACAATCTCTGTTGTAGACCAAAAATGCTTCTGATCAGGACTCACCAACCTTCACTCCTGATTTTACATGGTCTGTTGTGAAAAGCAGACACAACCATAAGCATGGCATAAGCAGGCATGTTACCTTACAGGGACGTAAAGCTCAAACTTTAGGGATTATATTTATATCAGACATATTTTCCCAGAAGAATATTTGCATCTCAGTTGTTTTAATCCAGTCTGAGGAATAAGGACCAATATAAATTATGTAAAGTAACTACCAAATTACAGGACTACAAAATAGACCACCTAAATGGCCTTACGCTTCTCCTCCACTCATGCCATTCATCCTGTAATCTTTGCCATCTCTGCTCTCACTTTTTATCACAATTCCCAAATCCATCTTCCACAGAACTCCTAATTGTGTGCTTAAATTTAAGCATATGCACAGATGTTCTGCTGATTCAGGTCCTTGAATTCACTCTGTTCACACTCAAGAGAAATGCTGCTGTCTGCTGTTTAATAAACCACAAGTGCACATGCTGGCAGTGTTCCTCCTAGCCTAAGGATGAAATCCAGTGCAAAATCCTATCTATTGAATGAGCATCCACCCATTCTGTGACCAGGAATACCAACACATAAAAACTGGAAGCTATTCCTCAAACATTATTAGAGCCTTGGGGTAGAGTACTGTCAACTTCTGCTTTCAGAAAGCAGCACACTTTGTTGAGTTCCTGATTAGACAGAAAACATGCTGTGACAGCTCTTACAGGGACAGAACTTTTTTTAAAAACCCATCTATTATAAACCAACTTTCCTGGAGTGATGCACAAGATATGGGTTACTGTGCTCCCAAATGATGGGAGGTGCTGGGGACTGGAAAGGTGCTTTATTATATCCTCAAATGGAAGGAAGCCAATTATCCCTTCAAAGCACTCTTGGCACTCCTTCACTTGCTGTAAAAGAGCCTGCTTTTAAAGTCTCCTGTACAGAACAAATTGCTGCGCAACAGAAGCCAGGGAGATCCACAGATTAATGTGAACCACATGACAAAATGCAGCAAAAATCCTCAACAACCAACAAAGTAATTTCACAGCAAATTATGTAATCAGAGGGACATATTTAACAGCTACAGCATCACAGCAAAAAGATCAACACAATATAATATACCTGTATACTTTGTACTTCCCTTTATAGTTTCTGCATTACATCTTTGTGTGTGCCTGCACAGATCTGGTATCACCACGACAAATATCCATCAGACAGTTCTGGATTAAGCTGCTCTTGGCCCATGCTCTTGGAAAGACAGTTACACAAGTTACTGCACACCATGCCAACCTTACCTTGGCTGTAACAGATTATGCTAAAAGGGCAGAAGTTAATATTGCTCCCTTCTATTGTGTTAAGTAGACAGAGCTCTGACCATTCCCACTGGGCAGTAGGGTGGTCCTGGACTGAAGCTCCAGTACTCCCTGCAATGTGTCACATTCTCTCTGCATTTTGGATGACCATTCTGAGGCTGAGCTGTGCTCACACCAAGTATTTCCTGCTTGAACCTCTGAATGCATTTCAACTTAGCAGGACTCATGTTGAGGCACACTGCAAAAGTCTGCAACAAAAATGCTGCCTAGGTCCATTTGCAGCAGATGAAGAGACTGCCCTGTTACCCAGGCACACCAGCAAAGCCTACAAGACAAGGCTCCGGGGACTTCTCCGGGAACTAAGTTCAACCCAAGGAGACTACACCACTTCTAATCTCAAACCAAACCCCATACCCTAAGATTTGAGATCCCTGACAAAAAACTTTAAAGTGAAACCCAAAATGTACTTGTGGTACAATGAATACAACGTTATTCAAAGTGGGAATAAGCTCCAAATCAAATCTACACACACATCACTGGCTCAGGGGGCAGATTCCCCTGTCAGAGGGAGCAAGCTGCCTTTTGTGTAGACCTGTTTGCTACTATTAAAAATGTGCTTTGTTTCCTCTAGAGACAGATGTTAAAATGGTTCCTAGAACCAGACAACAGTGCCAAAACAAAAGCAAGCTGAAGCAATGTAGTGGTTTTCTGCTGTTTTCTGCTGCCTGTGTTTTTTAGGCTTTTCTTTGGCTTGTCTCAATAGCCTTGACAGAGTTCCTTTATACCAACGCCTCAGCAGGAAAAACAACATGTGATCACATCTGGAGATTGCTTTACAATCTAGGTAGCAAAACAATCAATAACTTGGAAAACCTGCAGGACCAGGAATTGCACAAAGAAAATTATTTGCTTTTCCAGTGCAGTAACACCCCACTCCTCCCATCTTCCCTGCATTTTAAATGCATCTCAAAAACTAGCATGTTAGAAAAGCCTAAGCTTGTGCTAAGAACCCTTTGAATATTAACATAATTAATGTCATCAGTAATACTGAGTTTGTAGAAACAGCAGGTGAATCAATGGGAATGATGTATTCATCTGAGAAAAGAATGTGACCTTTAAAATCCATAAGGCTTTATCAGAACATAATTTTACAGTGGGTTGCTTAGCTCAGAACAAAACTGAATGTAACTACGGAGAAAGCAAACAGAGACACTGTGTATACAGGAGAAACTAAAAATACAATTGAAACACTGGAACTTAGAGAAGATGCCTGGCCTATATCAAAATATGAGACAGGTTGCAGGACAGTTCAAGGAGCCACATCCAGCATGCTTAAAATTAAGTTAAAGAATTTAAGTCCCAAAACAATTGGAATCAGTTTGTCCACTTTTTAATTTCAGCACATCAAATAATTTTCCTCTCTGCAAGTGAACACTGAATCAGCAATTGAAATAACTTTATTTTGTCTTAACTACTTCAAAACAATAATTTCTTCACAGCTGAACTATTATGGTAACATTTCAAGGTTCTCAGCAATAAGTGAACTAAAGGGAGTTTCATGGAAGCAATTTATCAAGGGGTTCTGGTGTATAACTTCATTTTCATAGATAAGGTTGCAACTAGAAGCCCTCACAGGAATTTATCTCCCTGTAAATTGTTATGGACTATTGTTCTTTACAGAGCTGATGTCACGACAGTCATGCAATAAAATCAGCTTTAAACGAATGAGGCAATTTAAACCTCAATATGACTCTTCATTTTATACAATTATTCAACTGTTCTAAAATATGCATTATACTGGCTTGCTTATAAAAGAAAGCTTGGATTGATTTAATGTCATTTTTGCAGCACCGGAGGATTGGATTATTTTATGTCTAAAAGGATCTTCACACTTCTCCATGAAAGGACACAGACCTGAGCAGAGGAACAATGACTTCTTTGACCAAATTTTTAAAAGGGATAAACATGGCTGCTTAGCTGGCATTTTCATACAGTTTCACACTGTAGCCTTGCGTGAAAAGTGGAGAAAAAGCAAACCTAAAAGGTTCTAAAGAGGCAGTTTTATCAGCACTGCTTGTGGTCAGTCAATGCCTTTGTTCCTTGAAGGCCTCTGCAATAATTTCTCTATTGAGCAAAGTGATGTTTATTGAGAACGGCAAAGCTGAGCATCAGCAGGTCCCCCTGCTGTTCCGTTTATCCATCCAGCTCCAAGCAATATCTCGGGCTGAAAGTGTCCCCCTGGTACAATAAACAACTGACAGCACAGAAAGCCTCCATGACTTCCAATTGCCTGTGCTTATGTAGTGACTATGTGCTTTTCTTCCCCATTAGTGTTTCATTTCTTTTTTCTCTCCTTCATTTCACACCTCTTCGTACAGAGCTCTCTCGCACACCAGCCTACTGAGCTCTGAAGACTACTTCAGTCTCATGTATTTTAAAAGAATGTGTAATTTACTGGAGGCATTAATATATCATGTACTTCTAAGAACAGATATGCAGATTGGAAATTAGTGACAGATTTGGCTTTGGTGTGGACTGTGCTAGCCGTTTGCACAGCTTCACATTGTCGTTGTCATCTAGCAAGAGCCACCCCAGACAAGAGGCAAACCTCATCAAATAACTGGAGAGACAGAATGCCCCCCTGAACAGGCCACACCGTACAGCTCAGTGATCAGTAAATTAAACCATACCTAGTACTACACTGTGCTACAAAAACTTCAACTCATGCTCTCAAAGTAGCTTTTTAATAACTGCCTGCTGTAGAGACTGGGAAATAAGCATGAAGACTAGCCCACAGCCACACAATGAATCAGTAAGAGAAGAGGAAAGACATCTCAGGGGGTGTTAGGCTTTGTGACTTGTGTTTCAATAGAAAATACTGCTTCTCTCTTTAGGCAGCCAGGAACTGTGCTCCCTGGCTGATGGAAACTCTTATTGTAACTTGGAGTGATTGCAGGAGCACAGATTGCTGCAATCATGCTGTGGGGTGGGTGCCAGTCGTTTCCTTCACTCTGTTTCTCCTGCTTTTGTTGGTTTCTCAGTCACCCTATCTCCAATGCAGAATGGTTCTGAGTCACTGTCAAGCATTACTAATGGAAGTGGGGAGCAGGAAGAAAATAAAGAGGACTGTGCAAAATTAGAAGGACTTTTTAGTGTCTAAAATGCCATATTAAAGCAGGACAGCAAAATGGCTCTATTGCCTCTGACAATAGAAACAAAAGTGTTCTAAACTAGAAAAATGTGTAAGCCTCTGAAACTTATCAGTAATATTTTTGTTCTTTAAAACAACTTTAAAAATCACCAGAAGTACAAAATAGGAAAGCCATGCGGGTAAATATAGCATTTGTTCCTGCTTTAATTCATATTAATTCAACTAGAGTTCCTGTAAAAATGGTCTTTTTTCTCTTCTAAGTCTGAACACTCAAGTATATTTTGAGCTCAAAGTGCTTCAGTGAATTCAGTGTACAGGTCACACTCAACATCACAGGTTGTTTTTTGCTGATTTAAAGCAAGTAGCCACCTAAGCTAAAACATCTCCATACTCTAAAAACTAGTGATGGCCCTGATACAAAGTTTCTATCATGCTTTAATAGACGAGGTTTCCTTCCACAGTTCATTAGGTGTAAAAAAAAAAAGCCCAGTGAAAGAGTGGAAACACAGCACTTTTCCATGTATTCAAACTGTCCTCAAAACTGCCAGCTCCAGGAACTGCAGCAATAATTTTGCAAAAGGCAGCCAGCAGTAAATCTGAAAGGACAAAGTCTTGGGACAAATGCTATGGCTGTTCACTGCTGGCAGGGACAGGCAGACTCCATTTTGTACAGAGACCATCAATTTTGCACAGAATGACATTCAGAGAGGACTAAGAGTCTAAAGGACCCTTAGAGATGAACCAATATAAACACATTTTGCTTAAGTAAGTCCAAACAGCCTTGTACCACCTTCACTCCATCATCAGCCTCAAGTCAGACTCCTTGAACACAGGATGACAGTGGTCAAGTAATTAAATTTTAGAGAAATTTCTAATTCTTGAAATCTGTTTGGTTAAAATACTAAAAATAAACTCTGTGCTAGGCAGAGTTGTGCCTTCAGAACAAATTCCACCCGACCAGCTCTATAAGGATCCCCAAATGGCCCTGTGACACTGAGATACTTCCTTGCACTGCACTGTAAGGGAACTATACTTTGAGATTAGATGTTTCCATATCCACTAAAGCTTCCCAGAGTTGGATTGCAAGCAGTCACTGTCGGGAAGTGTCCACTCCGTTGCAACCTGCCTTGTTTCCTTTTTTCATCACATTCTTTCAGAATCTATTGGGATCAGAGGAGGACAAAGACTAAGCACAGTGCTGGAATTAAAAAAAAAAAAAAAACAACTTCTGGAAAAAAGCAGTAAGTTCCAGCAATGAGCTTTTCCTAACTTCACTTTGCTTGAAAAACTTTCCAGTAGTTCCAGCCTCACCAGATCCTGCTGAGTATGGGCAAAGACTCATTTTTTACTCATTCTTGTGGAACGCACAATTCTTTGTATGCAATTTACTATCACAAACAATTAAACATTTTAGTGAGCCATCTTTCAAATCTTAGCTATCTACCTGTCACTGAACTCCTAAATGCTGGGCTCCATTCTTCATTTCACAAAAGGCCATGAAAAAACATGTATTTGTTTTTTTGGATCTCCTCCATTTATGAAGGGTGTCTGAACATCTGACAGCCCTACTGTTCCACACAGGCCAGTTCCAAGGAGAAGCAGCAGACCTGTCTCACAGACACATGCTGTGACTGTACCCCTGGCACTTGGAGACACAGAATCAGCCTGGACAGATCTGGCAGCCCTGGCCCAGAATAACTCTGGTGCACAGGTCAGGAATACAGGCTAATGATAATGGGATGGGGCTGCAAACGTTCAATGCAGATACAGCAGAACTTTAAGTGCTCAAGCTCCATACTGAACCTCACCAGCAAAATTTTGAACCTCTTTGCCCTCTGGGAGCCATTGCCCTTGTTTGCTTTCTCCACCAGAGTAACATGTTAAAAATATTGGCTACTGAGATACACAATGAGGTAAAACAACATTTCAGAACCTGATGCACACATACTTAGCAGAGCCTCAAATGAGCTGGTTAGATACTCTGCAAAATGGGAACTTATGGGGAAGGCATTTTAGTTCAACCAAGATGAGCTGCTTGGCTTTCTAGCACTTGTTCTATTTATTCCTCTACTCCAATCTTCTCAGTGTGACGTCTTTAATGAGGAGATCACAACATCCCCTGTACTGGCCAGGGAGATTAAGCAACACACAGACACACACAACTAGAAAGCAAGAGTCTTTGAGATTTAACTCAAAATCTATGCTGGTTTGCCATAAAGATTTGACATTTAAATGACTGAATAATGTTAATCTTCCACTAATATTAGACTGCTCTTATGAGGTATTAGAGGATAAACTCAAGCCATTTTCTTTAGAAAATGTATTTCCCTATCACTATATAAAAGATGTCTGCTGATTTTCCTCTGGGAATCTTCTGTTCCTGGGAGATACAAATTTAATGTTGGACTTGCTCATGCCTACGTGGCACTAGACCACAAAACAGGGAACAAGGAGTTTGTTTTTCATTTTCATAAAGGTCAATAAATACACTATTCACTACTAAAATATCAGCTAATATACAATCAGAGCAAAGTCCATCTATTTTTGAAATTACCAGTGTCAGATTCTGTAGTATTTCTTTACAAGGTTCATTGGAATAACAAGGATCCCAAATATACAACAGAGGTAATTAACCTCTAATTTCTATGAGCACATTCATAAAAGACTGCTTTAGGGTGAGAAGCAGGAAGAGAAGAAAGAAGATCATAGTTGAAACAAAAAGAGAAAATTTTTCTTTTGTCAGTAGTCTGGCAATACTACAAAGCAAGTACAGACCACAGCAATATTTTTATTTTTTTTAATACAAAAACTAACCAATAATCTTAGCTAGAAGTGCATAGCTGAATGCTCAGATTTGTGGCATTTCAGTAAGTGTGCTTTAATTGCTTATTTTCTATCTCTTTCCATTGTAAGACAAACAAAGATGCCATTGAGGATGCATCTCCCCTGATAAAGCAATCAGAACATGAGCCTGCAATTACAGTAATACTTTGCATAAAGGCTTCCCCTATTAATCCAAAAGAGCTTTATTTCAAAACCCACTATTTTACCAGGCTGCCATTCTCAATAGTGCAAAAATTCTTCTGGATTCTTTGTGCCTGAATTCCAAGCAACTCAAATGGGCTTCTTCTCTGTAGAGAGTATTTATTTGTTCCATTTCCAAGGATAAAAAGGCATGGAACAGTGGCACCACTGCATGTCCAGCAGTTCAACAACATCAGGTTCTTCCCACTGTTCCTTGGACTGCTGCCAATGTCAGAGATGGCATCACGTCATTCACACACACAGGATGTGTGTATTAGCCAAACACCTATGTTTGTAAACCTCCTATTAATCATCCCTGCACTGCCATATATTAACATTAAGTAGGTGATTAGTGTCTTAGCTGCCAACAGCCCTGCTAGCTTGGTTACCTCTCAGGTGGATACTGTTTACTCAAGAATTTTATTGTAATTTCTGTTGGCAAAAAATATTCTACAAAGAACAAATGTATATTCCATCTTTTAATGGAATTCTTTTTCTCAGTCTTCATGAAACAAAACCCAAATCAACAATCCCCCAAATTTAGCGTATAAAACATGACAATTCACAGATAGAGATGATAGACAATTCACTGTCAGAACACCAAATTTAGCAACCAGGAAGAACTGTGATTTTTAAAAATCTTCTTCAGCAAAGACTGGCCAGGGCAGAATCAAGCATTACAGGTTTTGTACATTTAAAATACTTCTTACTTCTGCATACCTGCTTAAAGACTGGAAGAGGCTACAAGCACATTGCACTATTACTGGGGAGAGATCCTGTTCTGAGCTGCCCTTTAAACACCCCTCCATGCACAGGAGGGCAGATCCTTAACTCTGGATATACAAGCAACTGCAGCTACCACAGAAGTCTTCAAGAGACATCATTTTAAGGGATTCAAATGATACTTCATTGTTCTCCAACAATCTTATGTAAGTAGTGAATGTTTGGTACATGAAAGGAGGCATCTTTCGTATCAAGAGCTGTTCATCGATGTCTTTTACATGAAGGACAGAAAGTTGTCCCTACAGAGAAAGTTCTACCCTGGACTTTTTGCATTTCTGATATGAAGTTGCTTTTGTTTGGTTTCTTGCTCTTCCAGGGAATCAGGAAAAAACAGAAATAAAACTGCATTCTAGAGAACACTTTAACTTGTGCTGCTGAGAACAGAAACTAGGCCAGGGGAGATTTCAGTGTTGCTATCAAGTGGGGCTTCCACCTATACAGAACAAAGCAAAAAAATCACTATTGAAAAAGTCTTTGTAAAAACATTCAGGGAAAATCTGTAGCTCAGTCTTCAGACAGACATGTCTCAACTTCAGAGAGGTCAGTAAAAGAGGAAAAATTCATTTGCACAAAGGACTTCAGGGACTCAGGGATTTTTTTTTAGGCATAGAAACTTCAGGCTGTGTGCTACCACTCCAAATCCTCCCCATCAGATCAATAAAGCCTGCAGTCATTACATCTGATAGCTCCTGCCTTCCAGGAAATGAGTTTATGAGTTTTATTCTAATTGTTAAAAGGCAGGTGTTCACACCACCAAAATCAACTGCAAAGGGAGCACTGAAGAGATTCTTGTTGGCAGTCTCAAGAGGAAGTAGGAATAAAAGGTCAAGCACTGGATTTCTCTTGCATTCACACACTGATTCTGTCTGAATTCCCCTTACTGAACACCTTTTCAACACAATGTTAATTTTTAAACAGTACCTTTCTCTGGCAACTGAATTAACTGGGAATTTGTCACTACACTCGAGTCAATCCAGATTAATGCACAAAGTGAATTTAGAGTTGAGCTAACTATCCCTTATTTAACCTTTGCCTGAATATTTTTATTCTCCAAGAATCCAATTCCAAAGCTTTGAAGTGACTTGGAACCAGACACATTCACCCAGGGATAAAGGTATGCACAGTGGGGAAATCAAGCAGAAATGGTTAAACTGGGGTAAATTTTAAGCATATGAACAATGTGGTTTTACCTAGACTAGAGCTTTTTCTAGTCTACATAGAAAAAGCATAGACACCTCTTCTTTGACACTGGGAAGAAGAGTACAGACTGGGCTTTATCCAGTGCAGTACATTTACACTGTGGAGCTACATCCCTTCAAGAACTCCTGGCACCAACAAATTCCATATTGCCCAAGCCATTTGGCATAAAGATGGTGTGTATTCCCTCAAGGTGAGATTACAGCTCTGTGTGCTATTCAGAAAAATAGGCCAGACAATTGAACTTCTTTTTCCAGGTGGGCTCATTTGCCCTTTCTCACAAGTAATGCTGGAAAAAGACAAAAATGAATGATATCCCAAAAAGATCTTTACACAGCTTTTAAAGCAAATGCCAGTTGCAACCTTCAGGGGACACGTGCTACTGCTGCAGTATATCTGGTAGTTAGTCTTTAAGGGTTTATGTTTATGACAAGAGTGAAAACTAACTACTGCAGCAGAAGTAATATTGGCTGAACACAGATCTGCTGTTTTGTTCAGTCTCCCAGCTGTGCCCAGTGGATCTGTGCTGGCAGGAATGTGATGCTGGAATTGGTAGAGCAGAAGTCACTCAGTTCTCCTAAAGGTGATTTATGCTTTTCTGAGGTTGCTCTGCAACCTTTAACTGCCCCACAATATTTCATACAGACCACATCCCTCACTGTTTCAATCCAGAGATGTTGTGTAACCAGGAATGCACCTAGAGATCACCACAAGTTCTCTGGGAAAACAACACAGTATCCTTGAAATTAATTACGGAATGGCAAGGGGATTTAATCTTATTGAGATTTCATATAAAACAGCATTTAGCCCTGGCACTCACAATCTACACCTAATAAACAAAATAAAAATTCAAATCAGCCAGAGAAACAGCTACAACAAGCACTTTCATAAACTCCACAATGACAAATGCCAGTCTCCTATTTGCTGACACAGCACAGCAGAGGAACAAGCCACACTTTTCCTGGCATTAGCTTAAATGGTTCCTTGGATATACACTCCCTGTGGATAGTGTTGGCCTGAATGTCACTGGAGCTACAAATACTTCATTTTTGCTTGGTTTTTTTTTTTTAACTTGGACTATGTCTGCATGAGAAGTGGGCATCCTTGCAAACTGTACATCCCCCACAGCCAGAAGAGTTGACTAAACAAGAGCATCCTCACTGCCAGTTACCCTGTTTTTCCAGGCAGAAAATTATTACGAACACCCTCAATGCCAAGCTGAGGGAGTCAGTAGGGATGTGAATACTTAGATGGATGTCAGTGGCCCTCTAGACTCAGAGGACAAGACCAAAGTGAGAATCAGATACAGTTATTTAATGGATAAGAGAAAGAAAAGTCATGGATCTGAGACACTAAAGTGGTTTTATCTCTGGAGTACTATGCAGGCAGGAACACATGCTGCCATACAGCATCAAACAATTTTTGGTTTTCCACTTAAAACTGACAGGACTACGATTATTCAAGGAAAACAAGTTCATTATCTTGTCTCTTCCAAGGAAGGGAGGAAAACTCAGAGCATGAAGACCAAGTGGAGAATGAAAGCAAAATGAAAATACAGTCAGGAGGGAATGATTGACAGTTGCAGGAGAAAACTAATCTTGTAAATGGACCAGAGGCTGCTGAAAGCGGATGCAGAGAGGAGGAATAAAGGGGGATTTATGCAGATTGAAGCAGAACTCTCAAAAACCAAGGACTCGATATCAGAAATACTATTCTTTTTTTGGAATCTCCAGAATATGAGAAGTGCTTCAAATGGCAGAGTGGACTAGTGATTTGACAATTTAACCATCCCAACATTTTACACAGTGTTCAACAGTACAGCAGTCTGAAACGAGAGACAGACTTTGGAAAAGCACTACAGCAAAACACAAGAAGTACAAGGAAACAATTCAGTTCCAAACCAGCTGAGAGGAGGTAAAATACCTCCTCACCAAAATGATTTTGTTCTGAATGCTGTACTATGATCAACCTCTACAGCTCCAGTAACATGACCTACACGGATGTGAACCTCCGAGCGTGTCACTAGGATCACCATGATCTGGAAGATGGAGGATCTGTGCCCAAACCAGGATCTCTCTGCTTTAGCATGCAGTGGAATTCAGAAAAAAACCACATTATGGTGGGGACAGAGTAACGAAACCTCCACTGAAATGACAAAAAAAGCAATGACCTCTATTACTCTACTCTGCTTCCAAGCACCTCTTACAGCTTTCACTATTAATAAAATCTACAGTTATGTTTATAATAAGGTGTAAATTTTATTACTTTAATGTGCTTGTAGCTGTATGTTAAATTTTCAGAATATATCAAATCAGATTTTTGCAATTTCAATAAAAAACTATTAATATATATTTTTAGCTCAAGCAGTGGAATATCTTATTTCTGCTGTGAAGAAAGACAGAATGTATAACTACAATTAGCTGTAATTCAAAAGTTGATTCCTTGAATATAGGTATTAACAACATGAAAATAAAATTTACTCCCTGGAAAGCTAGACTTACAGAGGATACAAATATGTTTATAAAATATGATTTTGGTGTTTTAAAGTGCGGACTTCATAAGCATTCATGTTAAGGTGAATGCTAATGTGAAGTTAGACACAAAAAGCTGAAAAACTGCCATTAGCTGCACCCTTTACAGGTGTGCCTACATTAAAATATAGTCCTTTTTTATTTGAATTTGCACCTTTCCAAACAGTCTACTGCTTCATTCCCTGCACCTGCTATTTCAGAACTGGCAACATTAGGAATGAGGTATACAATATTACTAAGAGGAAAACAAGGTACTGCTTTATCAGGGAAAACAGATGCAAGAAACCATCATGAACTGTGAAATATTTTCAGCTGGCCACTGGTAGGGCTGTAGTTATATGAGAACCTTAAAGAGGGCAGTATGGCTGGGGATCAGCAGTAGAGGTTTGTGCTAATTAATTAATTAGTAGAGTAGTTAATACTGCCCCTCTAATTAGTGTAGGGAGGGAGAAGGTGGTCATGGAGGGATTGCCAGTGGTGAGAGGAAAGGAACTTATTCTAGTGATGAAGTGGAAGATATGTGGAAAACCAGGGAGCCAGTGTTTCTTAATTCTTATGAAACTAATCCTTAAGGTCAGTATGGTAGTAGTATAATGCAGTTCCCTTAGAAGGAATTAGAGGGGGAAGCACATAAAAGAATCCTTTTCTGGAGCTGTTTAAATACTGTGTTTTTATGGCAACAATACAATTGTAACGATGTCTTGTAGATTAATGAGGGTTCCATAAATGAATGGCCCAAACTGGATTGAGAAATTTACTGGCTTCTCTGTCTCTTTCTGGAAAGAGTATTTAAAAACAACATGCATTTGCTCTCAAAGGCTGCATGGGGTTTTCAGCCAATGATTTCCTCTGTCTGGTTCATTGAGAGCTGCAGAGAATAGAGCCTCTAATAGCACTTGCTGCATGGTTCCAGACCCTGTTTGTGACTTTGTCTGGTGACCAGGCAGTAAGTTGTTACACAGCACAATAATGCTGAAGATTTCTTGCAGAGGTCAAGGGCAAAGAGAAAATTACTACCTTACTGAGGTCATCTCAAATGCATTTCTCTTAAAAGAAATTATGTGACCACAGACTTACCAATTTGAAGCTAAAATGCACAACTAATAATGGTAAGCTAGGTTTTAAGAATTGGTGTTGGATAACTAAACATGGTATGTGAGAAGCCTTGTCAGGTAAGGTGGTGCTGAGTGTTGGAAAACACATCAAGAGGCTGCATTGAGCTCAACTGATCTGAGGCTGTGGGCATAACATCCAACAGCAGCAGTGGCTGGAGAGGACTCTGCTTACAGCCCTCCCTAGCTGCTTCTTACTTTCTCCCTCAAATTGAATAGCTGAGCTGTTGGTAAAACTGTCAACCAGCACAGGTCCTGCTCCTTAGCCTGTTGCTGAAGTTACTTAAGCCAGCATGCAGGAGGCTGCAGGGCTCATCTGAGCAGATTGACTACTGACTCTGAAAAAGAGGCAACAAGGAGGTGGGGATGGTAACCCATGCTCTGTACAGCTGCTGTGACAGAAGCATGGAGCAGAAAGAATGCAGATATTTTTGGATGTCCTCTTTGCTCAGAAGCAGGATGCCACTTCCTGGACTGAGCTGTTTTTAAACTTTATTTTAAGTCTACTAAGATTCAAGCAAAATAACAAACAGAAGAACTTTTTACCTCTTTACTTCAGCTTCTGAGAAAGGAAGTAACTTTACTAAGAAATGGTGAAATCTTAAGCTGGACTGTAACAACAGGCCAGTATTCTAATACACTAACTCAAAAGAGTTAAGATGGAAGTGAAATGTTTAAAGTACCTTTAGAAGATCCACCTGTGTTAAAGGCTGGTACATATTTCTTGGTGTCCAGTTTCCAGATGGGTTGGTCTATTTCACCACATGGCAGTATATCAATGGGGACAGTGATCACTCCTCTACCTTCTCTCTCTGCAAACTCTTCCTTCAAGAGCAATTGAGGGTGTTGCAGAACTCTCGTAAGGAGAGTTGGCAACAGTTCATGCCAGCACTTGAATCAAAACTAGGTCCCCCTTAGCGAGGGTTTCTGTAAGAATTTTCCCATACACAAAATTTTTATTTAAAGCCATGCAAATAGACAGCTTTTTTACTGCCTCCTAAAATACAATTTCCTTTGACCTTTCAAACCAAGCTGACTTGACATTAATTCTCTGCTTCCTTAGCAGGCTGTCCCTGATCAGAAGTTTCTGACACTTAAAACATAAGATGAACTCTTGATTCCAAGCATGTCTAGCCTTCCTTCTCAAAAAACTTAAATTATGTCATGTGAAGAGGAGGAAAGTGGCATGCAGGCAGTCTGCCTTCATTGGTGAGTAAAGTATATGATCTTCTTCCCTGCTTTCTTGACAAATATGAAAAGATGTATATAATTAGCTATCCCAAGGACTAAATAAGCTTCTGACTTGCTACAGAGTAGATGAAGGTTATGTACAGTGTAGCATACAGAGCAACTCATATAAATAGTCCTCTGCAGAATTACAAAGTATAATGCCCTGCACTCTCAATCTCTAATAGAAGACTATTGCTCCTAGTTAGTTACAATCCTTTCAATACAAGATAAATTTAATAACACTATTCTTTTGTGCACTGCTATCCCAAAATACTGACTGAAAAAAAAAAAATCATTCTTCTTCTTTCTCCTTTTACCTAAGCCTGCCATTCTTCCAGAAGAATGCTGCATGAAATTCTAGTCATGTACATAATCAACTCAAAGGCTCACTCATGACTGAACTAATCTGATACTGTTTCCTTTAAGTCTCTTCTATACATAACATTTCTGTCACAGTGAGAATTCTGTTCAGGAGAAATATGACAATGGAATCTCAAATTCATAATCACAACTGAAAATCCTGGCTGTCAAGAATTTAGCAATGTGCAGTTGAGATCTGGTTCCTAAGAGAACCTTGGCTGCTGTCAGGTGTCTTCCAGACAGAGCCTCCCAATAGTCCTTACTGTGTCTGCTTGGGCATGAGGCCAAATGGCTTTGGAAACCTCACAGTAGTGCCCAACGAGTGTATGGGGATCAAACTACTCACCTGCTCAAACTACTTGGGGAGTGATGCTACACAGATGACAAACCTGCTTCTCTGCGTGCTCCTGGCGTAATCTCAGGACAAAAAGGCAGCATTTGAGAAAAGCTTTTAATATTCTGTGCTCGCTACTGCAGTTTATTGCACATCTAGAATAAACATATGATGTGTTCCTTAAGATGTGAGAACAACAGGTGTGCAAAAATCACCTTTCATTTGCTTAAATAACTAAATTTAATAAACTCTGTGGTACTAACATGCAGGGAAAAAAAGGACAAAATGTTGCCATGTGGCCCTTAATAGAGCATGATGTTTTCTGCTTGTTCTCTGTACCTGGGAATGTAGCGTATCTCCTACTTCTATACAAACACTGATCACTAGATGTAAGCAAAGCACTGGTTTATCTTTAATGGAGACTCTGAGCTCAAGTTGCCTTAATTTCCCTACTGAGAGAAACAGAAGAGGCTTATTTTACACAAATGTAAGATATACGGTAGCCTGCTATTTTATAAATTTTGAGTAAAACTTTGACTCAACATTCTTTCTGAGATCAGCCTAAATTCAGAGATAAACATGTAAGACCAAGTCAAATCAGCTTCCACACTAAGGCTGCTTTAGCTAACAGAAAACTTTTTTTGCCAGAGACACAAGAGCCACATCAGATACCTATATTAAAAAACCCTCCTCTGAACAGTATCTGCTGGTTTTTGAATACCTCTTCTCTTCTCTATATCCGTGTAAGCTTGGCTTTTATCCTATATGTTGGCTGTGAAGATGCAGGGGGTGGGAGGGGGAAGAAGCTCTACCAGTTCTCACTTGATGGATTAAATTACTATCTTCTGCTCTGTGGAAATTCAAATACTGTAACAACAGCTGAAGCATAAGGCACCAATGACTTCCAAGGATGCAAAGAGTAATTGATATCTTAATATGATACAAAGGAAACTAGGGGATATAATTTTACTAATGACAACTGCATTATTTTAAGTATTTTATTAGGTTGGCACTAAACAAGAATTAAAAATACTGAAACCATAATTCCAGCAAAATGCTGGATAGGTAGGCTTTGGAGAGATCAAAGGATAAATCATAGATATAAATTTGTAACTACAAAGTACTAAAGCAATATTGTAGATGAAAAAGAAAAACCTGAACTCCAATGTCAACTTCCACTCTTAAGCTGATGTCAGATGTATTCTCTGTGGCACCTGGCAACTCATTTGTATCCTGTGATGCCCCTTCCATTGTCCTGGGCATAAACCCCCACTTCCAACACTACACAGGGATTGCATTAAATCTGACAAGTAGACAACTGACTGTAGCTCAGATATCAAGTTAATGCAAATCTCAGGCTAACCATAGTTAAATATTTACACTTTTTTCAATGAAAGTTAACATGAGGAGGACATGAAGTTTTGGTGTTCACTCGGGAACCAGACAGGTAAAATCAAACCTGGTAAAACTGCTCTTGCTTTATTTGCAGGTGTGCCTTATAACTCAGTCATAAGAAATATGATGAGTGTGTTTAGCATGCCAGAACTAGAGATCATTGCACAGTGCAGAACTTCTGTCAATGCTGGAAATAATTCTGATATGGAAGGTACAGGTACCATGACATTCAACTACCAACTACAACCTGCGTAAAGCTTCTGTGTGAAACTCTGTTCTCTGAAACAAAGGTCTCTCAATGCTGCCGGGGTGGGAACTTGTTCCAGTCAGACTAACTGGGGATGTGGACAACTCTTGCTTGTAAAGTATTTTAAGTTTTGTAAAAGGTAAGAGGGTTAAAAAAAACCAGAAACCTGGATGAGGCAGAACAAACTCATGTTTTCTAGGGTGTTTTGAAATTGCATTAGAGCAAGCTATGTGCAAGTTCTGTTTTGGGTCTCTACAGAGTATATGTCTCAGCTTCTGGGAAGTCCTGTTCCTTGTTTTGGCTGGCCAGTGCCTCCTTTTAATCCATGAATTTGATGGTTCATCTTTCTATTCCATTGCAAGAAGTCTAACAGAGTGAGATCTGAGGAAGTGCACAGAGGAAACCTCAAAACAAAGGGGAATCTTTAAGCCAATTAAAGCTGCTACCCTGTTAGTTTTGTAAACACTGCAGCAGGTAAGCATTGCTAATTAATAGGCTGCCAAACACCTACCAGCCTAGCAATGAAATTGGAAACTTATTTCAGTGTTGCTTACAAGATTTCTCAACTTTGGAATGCTGCATCAAACTAGTTCAAAACTTCAGTGACTATTCTAGGAATTGATGGACAAGACTGTAATTGACTTCAGTTCCTGTGAGTACAGCAGACCAGGCTGAAGTTGGATGTGGAAGTTTCCCTGTCTGCGGAGTAGTATAAAGTTCATAGATACTCCTAGTGATTCTGGTATAACTACATTTTCACTACAGCTATACCCATCTTTCAAAGAGGATAATGCTCTGCTAGAAAGACTTCCTAGGAAGAAAAACAATGGTGAGAATAAAGCTGGAAAAAGCTCTGGGAGCTAGGAAGATGCTGCACAGGGAGCTTTGAGTACTGTAGAAAAGCAGGTCAGTCTTTCACATGAGAAGTTTTGCCAGCAAGTGTTGGAGTGCTTGAGCTACAGATGTTTGTTTACACTGACCACAAACACAAGTTTCATAACTCTAGTTGTTTTGGAGTTAATAGTGCCAGTTAATATTGTCTCTTCCTGCTTATGTTCACTCTATTACCTTGTTTTAGGAGACTTCTGAAAAATAGGCTACTGCACAGCCTTAAAATTAAGTTCATGGAAAACTGATGTTCATGTCCTAAACTGATACACAGCTACAGGACAAATAATACTACAGAGATTTTGATAAGACTTCTCTGTACAGAAGCAAATAAATAGGTGATATCTTGTTTGACTTGTAATATTTAAAATAGAAAGCAAATGCCCTTACTCCTGCGTTGAGAGGCAAGACATGGCACTTTAACCATCCTAGGAGAATCAACCAGTTCACTTGGGTTTTCCTCCTTGCTGTTCTGACTGAAACCTCACAAAAAGAACTGATTAAAGAAGTTGGACTGTGGCCTCTCAAGAGTTGGATGTGAATTTGCTGTTGCAAACTATGACTGGATATTTCTAATCTACAGCACAGATGCTTTCCAAATGCTGGCAAACCAAACTCAACAGGGTAACTATCTACAGGGTCCTTTTTCTAGTGTGTTTTGAAAAAACAATTCTCTGCTAGTTGATCTCAGAACAAAGGTAAAGAGGCAACCCACAAATTGTTAAGCAAGTTGTTGTGGGGGGAGCCATCAAAATAAAACAACCCTGAACTTTGACTGCTGGGGAAGTACATCACTGGTGTTACTTTCTTTTCATAAAATATACTAAATACATACATTTAATAGTACAGATTAGAGACAAAATGACAGAACAAGACTTGAAGAATGTGTTGAAAGGGTGAGAGTCAAGTAAAATGCCCTTCTGTAGCTTGAGAGAGTAACTGTCCCGTCTTCCAGAGGAAAAAAACACAAAGGCATAATCTAATTTCATGCATTTGAGACCACAGGACCAGATGTGCATAAATACTTGCAGAGACAAGACTTGGCTAATACTTCACACAAATGAATCTTCAGTTACCAACTGATGCTGCTTACAGCCAAACAAGTGAGTTTTCATAGCACTAAACTACCTGTAGATATGTTGGGTGTAACAACTGCTGCTCAGGCAAGTGCCCTCAAAACAGTTTGTTGATAAACACACACACAAGCTCTGTTAGCAAATATTGTCCCTCAACAAGTGACAAGCTCTAAGTGTTTGTTGTCTGCTTTCAAAATTTGTCTGCACCATATTTACTGAACTGTTGTGTTCAATTTTAACTGCTGCCATAAAAAATCTTAGGAGAAGTGTAATAAAGTATAATATTCTTGTTTTCCTGCAAGCATCAAATATATTGCCCTTGGTTTTAATATTTTTAAAATAGCAAAATCCATGAGAAGAGGGAATAAATGTTCCTGGCTTGAATTTTGGGACATTAGTCACAGCATGTTTCTGCACTAGTGTCATAGAGGAAGGAAAACCTATCTTTGCATTGAAATTAGAGGGTGGATTTAGGCTATAATTTAATTTCCACATGCCCAAATCATCCAGCATGCCTCAATGAGTAGAAAAGCTTGTAATTAACCCCTTCTCAGGAACCACAAGTAAACAGGATTGTTTGAGGAAACTGATTTCTCAATGTGAACTGGACTTCCAGCTAGAGTGTCTGCTGTCATGTTAAAATTAGGGATTATTTTGGAAGCCTCCTTCCTTCCTGATGCTTCTGGCCCTAGCAACTGTTCTTGCTTCCCAAGAATCCCTTGCACACAGCCCCTGGGTACAATGCCATGCTCCTCTCTTGCGTTAAAAGCAAGTTCAGTTCAAGTGCCAAGGTTGCAGGATCTGCTTAAGTTGGTGGAGTTGAACTCCCTCCCTTGTGGGAGCAGAGGAGAAAGTTTCCAGGTACTTAAAAGTATGAACTGAACAGTTTTTCAGAACACATTTCTCTCTTTCTTTCTATTAATTGAGTACATGCAGCAATAGGGTGTGTGGAAGATAAAGCATCTCTGAACTGCAATTGTCTCTGGAGCAGATACCTGCCCTTGGACAAGGGATAGGAAGTTTGAGCTGATGTCTCCCTTGCAGGGAGCGTGGTTACAGCTGGGCATGAGCAGTTTCCTGTGGGGATGGTGTGGTGTCTCAAGGCTTCCTCACAAATGAGGAATGTCTGCTCAGCCTCTCTTCTGGTTTACCAAAGGCAACATAGACGTTTTTCAACTATTTCAACTTGCTAAAAGTTTCAGTTATGAAATGCTTCTCCAGACTTTCCTGTTTGTCAGACTTTGTACTAGACGGCCCCTATGGCAACTATCAATGTACTCTAACACGTTTTTTGGAGAAGTGCAGCCCAGATTTTGGCTTAAACTGTCCTGTCAGAAGTAATTTTATTTTTTTTTTTACAAGGACAAACAAAGGAAGACTAGACTTTAGACACTTCAACACAAACTGCTGAGTGCTTCTAATAAAGCTTCTTGTCCATGCTCTGGCTGCTTGAGATCACAGTTTGTTGTCTGACATCCTTCCTCTCAAAGAGCAAAAAACATTTGCTCTTTAAGATAGCAAACAACAAAAAGCATTTCATTGAAAGTTGGACAAAGGCCTTTAGGTAAATTCTGCTATCCAATAAAGACTATGTACAAACACATGCAAAAAGCACTCAAAAGTTTGCTCCCTAGGCTTAACTTTCAAGGCACTTCTCACTTCTACCAACAGCTTAGTCTGGTCTTGTCAGAAGCTTATTCTTTTTCTAATTGCCAGCACAAAATGTTTTTAATTTATGTTTTGACAGCTAAAATACTACATCTTCATAAATACAAAGAAATGTCAATAGCATCAGCACAGAAGCGAAGAAACCAGATGCAGTAGTAACAGCTGGGGGAGACTGCAATGATTCTATAAAAAGTTAAGAGAAGCATCTGCTTATAGTTTGATAAAAGCTATCTGTCTAAATCCAACCTAGAAAATCAGATCCTGCTACAGCTGGCATAGAGATTATGAACATCTCACAGAACAAAAAATCCCCACCACCCTGTTTAGAAATAATTGGTTTTGATCAAGATATTTCCTTCACTTCTGTCCTTTTTATTGTAAAAAAATAAATGTAAACCAACTCACAACAATATTCTGATGTCTAAAGGTCAAGATAGCAAGCTTGCATCTGCCTTCTAAGCTTAGAGGAATTTACTTCATTAAAATATACCATATGTAAAATAAAGCTACTCTGTTTCTCACACTATTAGTTTGAACATGGGCCTTTTGGTTGAGCCTTTCTCTACTTTGCTGAAATCCTGATTTGGAAGGTGAACAAAGGCTCTCGCCTCTCTTCTGAGCTCAGATCTATCTCATTTCATCAGCTTTAAATACACATCCAGGTACCACAGGCATAAAATCAGAATGCTTTTTGAAAGCCACAACATTTAAAGTTTTTAAACGAGCTGCACAGAAAGGCATTTACACGCAGAATACGTCAACAATAAAAGACACTGCACGACCAACACATGTGCCGGTACCTCACGGTATGACAAGAAACAAGGTGTTTAGTTGCTCCTGGACCTGACGACCAGGCATTTCCTTCCCAAGAAGAGGTGCTTAAGCGCAGGCCGGAGGGAAAGGGATCAGGTCCTCCTGGCGCAGAGCTATTTCACCTGCCCTCTGTAAGCTGTCCTCGCTGCGGGTGGGGGGCTCCTGCTGCCCGGGGCCGCCCCCGGCCCAGCCTCTCTCAGCGCCGGGCAGGGGCCAGAGGGGCGGTGGCCGCCGCCACCCTGCCAGGGACTTTGGCCGCGGAGACCCCGCCATCCACGGCACCCCGCTAAGCAGGGACGGGACCCCGGTCCCGGCGTCACGGGGCCTCCTTCCCCGTCCCCCCGCCCCAGCCGGCTCCGGGCCGGTCCCAGCCCTGAGAGACCCTCCCGCCACCGCCGGAGTGCGGTGCCATTGAGAACCGCGTTGCCATAGCAACCCCCCTCCCGCCCCAGGGGCCTCGCCACAGCGGGGCGGCGATCCCTGCGCCCCCCGCGCCGCCTCACGGCCCCCGCACGGAGGATACAGCTTGAAGCCGCGGAGGATCTCCTTGGCCCGCTCGTCCGTGGCCGACATGGTCCTGCCGCGCCGCGGGCGGGCGGACGGGGCTGGGCCGGGCCTGGCGGGAGCGCGGCGGTGACAGCGGAGCCTCAGGACCCCCCGCCCCTCCCTCCCGCGCACCCGCCACTGCCCGGCGCAACCAACCCCAGCGGCCGCCCGGCGCCATACTGACCAATCAGCTACTGCTGTCTCCTCCTCGCCCCACCTTTTGGCTTAGGAATGACAGCACTACTGACCAATCAGACAGCGCTCTCCTCATTCAAGGGTGGGTGCGCAGCGGTCGCCGAGACTTTTCCGTTGGGCCTGACGTGGCTGCGATGGAGGCGCCGCAGGATGACCGGGCAGAGGGAGCGGGCGGTTCCCGGGCCCGGGAGGCCTCAGCAGGGAGCACTTCAGGGGACGAGAAGCCGCCCCGGGCCCGGTCAGCGCCCGCCGGGCGGCGGCCGAACGGCCCCGAGCCGCTGGAGCTCGGCAGGCGCTTCCCCCCAGGCAGTGGGTGTCCCAGGGTTTCGTCTTTGGGGCTGCGCGGCGGAGTTCCAGCCTTGGACCAGGGTGGTGCTGGGGACCTGGGTGCTCAGACCTAGAGCGGCTTCTGCTGGAGACCTGCAAAACCCACCCGGACGAGTTGTGTGTCGTCTGCTCCAGATGACACTGTGTTGGTAGGGGGTTGGACTGCATGATCGCCGGAGGTCCCTCCCAAACCTAACAGTTCTGTGATTCTGCGTGTACCGAGGCCGGAGCCAACAGGACCAGCATTGTGGAGAAGGTTTAAAATAAATAGCGTGCTACCCCCTGGAACAAAGGCAGCCTTCTTTGTGCTGCAGAAACTTGAATCACAGAGCAGTTTGAGTTGAAAGGGACTTAAAGACCATCCAGACTGGCCGTGAACACATCAGGGATAGAGCATCCACAGCTTTGTTCGGCAATCTATGTCAGTGCCTCAGCACCCTCACAGTGAATAATTTCATCCTTATACCTAATCTAAATCTGCCTTCTGTCATTTTGAAGCCACTCCCCTCCTTCTATCACTAGAGCTCTATCTCCTTGTAAAAAGTTTCTCCACAGCTTTCTTGTAGGATGCCTTCAGGTACAGAAAGGCCTGAATAAGGTCACCTTGGAACCTTCTCTTCTTCAGGCTGAACAATGCAAATTCTTTCAGCCTTTCCTCATAGGAGAGGTGTACTACCCTCTAATCATCTTCATGGCCTTTATGTTTGCGTAGCAGAGTTGATTGTGGCGGGGAAGACTCGCAGGTTTGTTGGCATGTCCCGGGAGCCAGGCTGCTCTTTAACATTAACCTCTGTTAACGATCTGAATGCTACTGATAAAAGCATTAAGTCATGGTAAAAATAAAGCCAGCAGTTCTCAAAAGAGGACCAGTGAACAGTCAGGGTGCCATCAGTACACTCACTCATGGCTCTACTTGCTTCCAAATCGGCCACTGTACAAAAGTGGAGAATGTGAGCATTAATAAAGGCTGCATTTAATGCATAAGGACAAGGCCACTGCCAGTATCACCAATAAGAGATCTTAATAATAAAAATAGGCAGCATTTATTTCCCTGATGTATGTGATCCATGCTCAATTTCCCACCATCAGCTTAAGTGTATGAAGGGGTCATTTTGAGTCTGGGCAGAGTGCCACAGTCAGCTGTGCAAATACTTATTTGTGTTTTATTAAGAGTCCATCCTGGATTTTAGCTGTGCTGTGGAATTGCATGCTGTCTAAGGAGGAGGGACTAAAGATCACCAAGGAGAAAAGACTTATGAGGAGAAAAGGCAAGCAAGACAAAAGTGCACAAAAGAAAAAGGCAGAAACAAATGGTTGTATATAGGGATGAGCCTGCCAGGTGGAAGTAGGACATACTGGTTTACAGAAGTCACGAGGAACTCTATTCTGTCTCTGTTCAGGCTCCTCAGAGATGAAGGAGCCAGAGACCAAATGGATCTCATGGAAAGGAACTCTTGCAGCTTTGAAGCGCTTCTCTACCACAGGGGTAGGGATGTTTGTGGAGTTTTGAGTTGGAGCCTTTGCATTCTGAGACCAAGTCTCAGAATTCCCAAATTTGCCTTACTGTGCAGGGAGGCACAGGCCTCTGATTCATGAACTTTTCAAAATCACAGAAGAGCTCATAGCTGAGGTGTGAAGCTCGTGTGGCCCGTGCAGGGCCAAGCAGCAGAACATGTGACAGCACAATTCACAGTGACAAAACCCCTGGGATCTCTCAAAGTCCTTGGGCTGCATTAACACAAACAGCACTCTTGAGACATCATCTTAAAAATCTGCTTGCAAGGAAGTTGCTGCAAATGCCTCTATCTCTTGGTGCCACTCGGAACTGAAAACTTTTCCTTCATGTCTCTGGCACTTGCTTCTGAGATACCATTGCAGGTGAGATGGTGCCTCTAGCCTGCTTTCTGCTTCTCCAGCAGCTGTTCTCTCAAGGTGCAGGTAAAGGAGCTGGTGTTTCTGCAGAGCAGCATAACTGAGAGATAGTTTAGTAAACTAGGGCTTCATCCCACCCCACATTTGATGGAAGAGGTTGTACAACTTCACATATACAACCACCCAGACATCACTCCTTGCCTGGCTGAGATGAGAGTCCAGCAAGCAGCTTAGTCCCTGGGTCCTGGGAAATACAGAGTTTGGAAACTTTTCAGTAGGGCCTGGGAGCTCCCCTCCACCGAGCTCCGGAGGTGTGTGCTGGCAGCTGCAGTGAATAAGGATAAAGGGTCGTGGAAACACACATAGGTGAGTAATGAAAGATAAGAAACAAAAGTATTTTCAATGTTGGCCCTCTCCTTGGTGAGGTCAGGTGTCCTCAAAGTCTGGGGGTCCAGGACCCCACTGCTTGGGGACATTACTGTGGCAGTGCAGGGAAATAAGGGGACATAAGGCGAATTATGTGCTGCCTAAAAGGGACCTGGATTGCAGAATCACAAGGGGAAGAGGTGGGGTAAGTCAAGAGATAATGCCAACATTAAAAGATAAAATGGATTAACATCTCCTGGCACACAGAGAGCTGCGTGGGTGGAGCAAGAGGTTGAAATAGCTGTTTAAAGGCAATGAGACAGCTGGACAGCCACATATTTTTCCTCTAAAAAAAAAAAAATCCATCCCAAAAGCTGAGCTTAGCTGACGCTGTCCTCCAATGTCCAGGTCAGCCAGCCAGGCTGGCTGTCAACAGTTGGGAGGTATCAGGACAGGGACTCCTGGCTGACTTACATGGGGATAACAGATGATTTTTAACCACAGGTTCTAGCAAAAGATTGCAAAACCAATCCATGGAAAATAGCTTGAAATCATATATTTCCATCTCTATTTCAGCCTGGAATTCAAGGTTTAGCAAGTGTTGGGAAAAAGGAGGCCACACACTGCTTGTCCAAGGCAGCTGTTCCAGCAACATGTCTGCAGGATGACAGGAACCGTGGGGAAGGGCCTGGTTAGGATGTGATTAAAGAGGTAATTCTCCCTCCCTGTGCAAATGAGAGCTAAGTGTGGCTTAAGTAAATTACTGACTGGCTTGTTATAGCCCTGGCTGAGTTCCCTTGTTGCGCAGAGCCTGGCTTTTTACATCCAATTTGCTTTGAAGCCCAAAGTGTCACAACAGCATTCCAACACCTGCAGCTCTGCACTTGTCTGGCACCCCTTCTCAGATGGATGATGGGACCCTAGGGACCTGCTGTAGATGGCTCTGAGACTCAGGCTAAGCCCCATCAGTTTCCCTAATAGTTTCTGATGTTCATTCCTTGAAAGCTCCCCTCTCCTGACCATGCTGGTCCATGATTTGATCTTCAGGGACTTTGCTGACTGAAAGTCAGAAGCACTTTGCTCTCAGCTGAAGGATTTTTAACAGAGGAACATTTTATTCACAACATGGCACGGATGAGCCTACAAACCTTGGGGAAGTTAACAACCCCAAATTCCCTCTTGTTTCCACCCTTGTTCTAGTACCCCTTCAAATGTCTTTTGACTCCTGACCTATGCCCTGGGACCCTCCCAGTCACCTCCCTGCTCCCCCATGTCACAGCCAGAGCTCTGCCCTTTGGTTCATTGTTAGTATGAACCATTTCTCTATGGAGTTTAAAATCAGTTCTACCTTCACTCCATCTCTTGGTATTTCCCAGGAGGATTGGCCTGAGAGGCTCAGCTGGTAGAATCATATATATTATTCTGAAGGGAAGGGACTCACAAGGATCATCGAGCCTAACTCCTGTCCGTGCCAGGACAGCCCCAAGAATCCCACCATGTGCCTGAGAGTATTGTCCAAATACTTCTTGAGCTCTGCCAGGTTTGGGGTCCCCTCCCCGAGATCATTTCCCTGGGGAGTCTGTTCCAGTGCCTCGTGCAACCATTCAATCTAATAATGGCCCCACTTCTAATAACGAAGTGGCCTTACAACAGCAGCCCTTTGCACGGGTTACTTTGGGGTGCAAAGTTCTGTGATGCTGCCACAGGACCTCGTATCTCCAAAAAGAGAGGCAGGAATTTTATTTGCTTATACTGAAACAGCTGCTCGGGACCCAGCGGAGCAGCTGATGCAGCACAAGCAAGTGAGATTTGCTCCATGGGCTGCTGCACCATGGCTCTGTAGGTGTCAGCACGCCCAGCCCACCGTTCCCATCCCGGTATCCCAGGGATGCCGGCTCCTGCTTCCCGGTCCTTGCGGCCGCCCGGGACCGGGCGGAACGTTCGGCGGGGCCCGCGCGTTCCGGGGGGGAAGGAGCCGCGTGCGGACACCGGCGCCGCCATCATGGCGGCCTGAGGCGCGGCGGGTTCGGCGCCGGGAGCGGCGGGACGGGAGGCCAGGAGCAGAGAGGTAATGCCGGGGCTGGGAGAAGCCTCCCAGGAACAGGGGCAGCGACGAGGGACCCCCAGTAAATTACCCCGTGCAGCAGGGCTCGGTGGAGCCCGAGGGCTCTGCCAGGGGTCTGGGGGGAACGGAGGGCCGGGAAACCCTCGCCTTGCTGCTGCAGGGTCTGCGGGCCGCTTCCCGCCCTAAAACTCCCTGAGCTACCTTAGAAAGGCCTGACCGCGAGAGAAGCCCGGCTTGTCCCCCTACTTGGGTTGTTGTAGCCTTTGGACAAGCTACGTTGGAGTGTCTGCTGTATTTCAGTCACTTCTCACCGGGGTAAGTCGGTTGTGGAAGCAGCGAGGTATTCCCGGTGATATGGGTGTGCACACGGATTGCAATAGCAATTGTCCGAGCGTTTACTTGGAAAGGGCAGACAGCTGGCATCCCTTTCCCACCAGGGCATGGATACAGCCAGCCAGTCTTTTGTAATCTCATACACCCGCGTGTGGTTTGATTACCTGTGAGGGAGGACAATAGAACTGTGAAATCTGAATCTCATTCCCAGCACAGTCAATCCGTATTCTCTCCTGAGGAAATTGTCCTCTCTGTGAGCAGAGTGAGCTACACTGATGTGTTAGGCAGCTACACTTAATGTTCTGTATTGCAGGGATTTCTCAGTCAGAACTGAGGTGCTGTTCAGCCAAGGCCGCATGTGTGCCTCTGCTGGAAGGAACCCCAAAGAGACTTCAAGGGCTGAGATATCCGGACTAGAGCTTCTTTTAATGCCTTTATTATAAGGATCAGCTTGCATGGGGGCCCGAGGGGTCACTCACACCACCACTGCTCCCAGTTTCCACACAAAGGAGGAGGAGATTGGTTTTGGCACACGACAGAGTTAGCAGAGTAAGAGAGTCAATCCTCACAAAAGTCTGCAGGAATGCTCATTTTTTTGGCCTTGTAGTCTATAGTGTCATCCTAGTCGAGTTCCCTCTAGGTTATGTCAGCTCCTGGAGGAAAGGCAGAGGACTCCTCTGGGTCTTCCTCCTTCGGTGGTGCTGTTTTTATTTCTTCCTTTTAGTGTGGCTCATTGTCTCTGGTTTTTTATCAGTCTGTATGCATCCCATGAGTCTCTGGTTTCTCTCGTTTACATAAAAGTCCTTATGTCATCCTCCTCCTCAGGGTCCAGCTGAACAAGGTACAGCAACTTGGGGCGGGGGTACAATGTTGCCATGTGGGAGTCTAGGAGCAGTGGGGGCAGGGCCTGGCTGAACAAGGAACGAGAAACACAGGGTACAGCAACTTGGGACAGGGGTACAAGGTAAGGGGTTTACAAACAGTAACTGTAACATGGCTAACAATCTTCTAATTACTCTTAACATTGACTAATACAGGAAGCTGTCTGTGATGCCTTCACAAGCCTTAATTTGGTTAGGCCCCGTGAAACAGTGAAGCCCCTGTGGGTGGATGTGGGCCCAGCCCATGTGGGTCACACAGAACCAGACAGATTCTCTGGTGTTTGGTTTTCATCAAGGTTATACCCTCTGCTTGATAATTATCCCATACAAGCGTAATACAAAACCTCCCTTATCTGCTAAGTTCTTTGTTTGGTTTCTGAATAACGTGCTTTGGAAGTTTTGTCTTAGTTGTTTGTAAACAAACAGCTCATTTTGTAGAACTTGTTAATAAACAGTGGTTTACATTTCAAAAGCACATGTTGGTGCTGGGAGACAGCATGCACACTAGAAATGTCAGGCAGCAGACAAAGACAAAGACCTCTCTTTACAGGAACTTAAATAGAGTCTTTGTAGAAAGGGTATTTTTTATCACTTAAGCTTTCCAGTTAACCCAAAGCACTTGAACTGTACAGTGCAGACTGGGGAGCTGCTTACAGGCCGCAGTTCTTTTTGCCTTTTGGGCTCAGAAAGCAAGGGGAGTTATAGATACACACTGTATCAATAGCCAGAGTCAAAGGAAAAGGTGGGATGTGTGGGCATAGAGTGCACATCAGTCCTTCATAGGGAATTATGTTAGATGCAAACACAGTTTGGAGCTGAGTAATGAGGAAGGAGGAAGTCAGTCAAGTGTATCAAAAAGCATCTTTACAGTTGGCATAATTTGGCAGCATCACACTGGAAGGAAAACTCTGAAAACAGCATGAAATCTAAACTCCTGTCCAATAAGAGGGGATCTGCAAGAGCAGATCCTTTTAGGGAACTGATCAGACAGAAATTTTGCTTAGAAATTGTGGGAGTCATTCTTGCTCCCCAGCTAAATCGGCAGTTGAACCTGTTGGGTTTCTGGCCTGGCCCCTGAATGCTGAAGAAAAGCCTGGCTGTGTTGACACTGAAATGTTGCTATGCTGAGCACCTTCTGGTCCCCTGCCAGGCAGAACTCGGCAGAGGAGAGAGGATGTGTTAATATTATGTTCTTTTACTGACAGATTGAAAACCTAGAATGGCAGGAGAACAGAAGCCGTCCTGCAATCTTCTAGAGCAGTTCATTTTACTAGCCAAAGGAACAAGTGGCTCAGCTCTGACTGCTCTTATAAATCAAGTGCTGGAAGCTCCTGGGGTTTATGTCTTCGGAGAGCTGTTGGAGTTAACAAATGTGAAAGAGGTAAGAGTTGAGTTTTTATTCTAATGCCCCTTCTGCACTAGCAATATAAGGGATCCCCAGAAGTTTCCACAGGCAGCCTGTGGGTGAAATTCTGTGCCAGGAAGGCCTGGTGCAACTTACCTGGGTTGTGAGATGTTTTTGAATAAGAGATTGACTTTGCTTTTGCCTGTATATGCTAGGTGTTAAAGAGTACCTATATAAAGCTTTGCTACCTTAAGGCAATTGCTAACACAAAAAACCTAGCAGAAGCCTGGCAGCAGCACAGTAGCAGTTTTAAGAAGGCACTTTGCCAGCCAACAAGAAAAAAATCCCTTTCTACTTCTTTACTGTCCTGGAACGCAGAACTTCAGTGCTCTCCAAAAGTCTTTGTGAACAGATGTCTAGTGTATCAGGCCTGGGTGGTAACCAAATCCAAACCATTTCAAACCAAGGTGGAAAGCAAGTTCCAGATCTTTTGCTGAGAATGCTTTGCCAGCCCCTGCCTCTACTACAATGCAGGAATCTAAGTTGGGTATCTGCAGCTGGAGTAATACAATGTACAGCAAGTTTGGCTTTCCAAATATGCTCTTAAATATGCATAAAAGCACCTCAATGGTTATTTAGCATCAAGTCACAAGTACTGTTTTTTGCCTGGATTTGTGTGCAGCTAATGGTGTTAAAACACAATCAATAACAATCAGTGCTTGGTGCTGCTGTTATTCCAGTGAAGTGTTTGCAGGCAAGCAAAGAGCTGTTACCTTCAAATGCACTCCAGTTAGTGTCCCAGCTTGCTTTGCTTTGAAGCTGTGTTGGCTCTGCAGGTAAGCTATCCTAGCTTTCACAGGATCCTTACCAGCCATCACCATTGCCTGCTTATCATCTGATGAGAAGAGCTGGCCCTGTAGGTTTGCTTTTTTCTTTTATCTCAAGATGTCACACAAAGCAGTTGACAGTCCAAACTGAAATTAAGATCCAGTGCATAGAAATGGCTAGATCATCTTGACTGTAAAACTGCTGAAATTTCCTGCTCCTAAGGCCTTAGAAAGGGTCCAGCTTGGGATATAATTGCTTTTCTGGGTGCTGCTTGTCCTGTGCAGATGTAAACCATTCTCTGAAGAAGGTGCCTATCAGGGTTGTGTTGCCCATGTTCTGTGACATTTCTTTTCTCCCCATCCAGCTTGCTGAGGGGTCTAATGCTGCTTATTTCCAGCTGCTGAACCTGTTTGCATATGGAACGTACCGGGACTATGTAGGTAAGAGACTGCTGCCTGTTTGCAGATGTGGGGCTGGGATGACCTTTAGGATTGTCAGAGGCAATTCTTTGCTTTCTTAGATGCCTGGTGTAGTGTGGCTGGGTGAGAGCATCCAGGAACAGAACTTGCTTAGCAGAATTGTCCATAAGGAGGTCTGAGTCATGTGTGCTTTTTACTTGCTAAAAATGAAAGGAACGGTTAGAGACTATGGTGTGCTACTGGTTTGGATGGGACTGCAGCTCTGGGTTGAATTGGTCTGCAGCAGAATTCATTGATGTTCACAGGCCACTTACCTATGTAGAGGGAAATTTCAGATATGTCTGTGGAAATTTAGATGACACCAGTTATGGAAACTGCAGAAAACTTAGACAAAATTATTCTGCATTATTTATAAAAACCTATATGGTTTGTGAGATAACCTTTTATTCCCTGACGGCATTGCTGAAACAAAATGAATAATTTCTTAGCTAGAATACAAGTCAAAATAATTACTTTTATACAGCTTTGGAAAGACTGTGTGTGAATCATCTTTGTATCTGTTGAAATGTCCTTTTATCTCTGGTGCTTATGCTTCCATTGTGCTACAATTTAATGCTTCATTTGTGGGTAGCAGCCTCATCTAGACGATTATAGAGTGTGACAAATAATTCTGTCATAGTGCTGGTTCTCAGGGTGGTGGATGAGCTATCTAGTTCCTGTAAGGAGCAGTGGCATCTATAAGTGCAAGGACTGGAAATTCTAGTGTCTGTGGAGCAACATGAGCCTCGTGAATTCTGTGACTGATTAGAGGATGTGTTTGCTGTCCATGGCTCTTGTGTCACAGCATGTAACAATACAGTTCATTCTTCCCTTTCTAGTGAAGAAAGGGGCAAAACCAGTCAAAATGTAGAGCATTGGATGAGATGGGATGGATGGAAGAATTTGAGTGGCTATGAAACACTAATTTCCATTAAAGTAGATATTTTAAAGAGATTTTTAGCTTTGGAGAGCTGCCAGTTTCCTTTCTCTTTTTAAATATTCATGAAGCACATGGATATAATACAATGACAGTGTGGCCATCTAGATTAATAATTTCTCCTCTCTTCCTCAGCCTGGTACTTTACACTTTAAATTTTGCAGCTCTTCAGAGAAATAAAACCAGCTGTATTTGCAACCAGATCAGTGAAAGGGGAAGACTTTTTTCTGTCAGCTTGTTAATGAAATAAAAACTACTTGGTAGAAGCAAAGCCATTGACCAGCTGTTTCACCAGGGCACCAGTTGTGAATTACCTTCTAATTTCTGAACCAGAATTACTAAAGAAGCAGAGAAGAATGGAATTGCCGAGTTGTTCTTAACTTTCCCCCTTCTCTCCTTGGGTGTGCCAGTTTGTCAGCAGCAGCAGAAGTGCACTCTGTTCACCAGCTAGCACCCACATTAGCTGGAGGTGTTCAGTCTTTCAGGGTGTAGCGTAGCATAATTAGCTTGGAGTTCTGCAGGCTGGATTATGTAATTTTCAAAGTAAAGTCCTGAATCCTGTCTTTTTGACATTAACAGCAAACAAAGATAACCTGCCTGAATTAACAGTGACTCAGAAAAACAAGCTGAAACACTTGACGATCGTAAGCCTGGCTTCCCGAATGAAGGTAAAGTGCGTGGGGTGTGACAGCTGTTGTCTCTTGGTTTTGTTTCAGAAAACGGCATCCATTCCAGAGCAATGCAGTTGTGTCAGACTGCATGAGTACTCACAAAAGAAATCCCGTACTGGCAAAGTACCTGTAGGGTACAGTGTTCTCTCCTGGTGCATTTGGGATATTAATTTAGTGGGCTTTGGTGGGTGAAGTGTGGGGGTGCCTGAACTGATGTGCAGATTGGTCAGGAAGGTCTGGGAAACTGTATGGCTTTTTCACTGCTGGAGATGAAGAATCATTCTTAAAAACACTGACTTTTTGTTCTACAGAAAATGAAGCAACACTCTTGATTTCTTCTACAATGCCATTTACCTTTTTTCTTCTAGAATGTGCTATACCAAAGCTTCAGGAATTGCCAAAGTTGTAATTACCAAAGCATTTGTTCTGCCATGATCAGTCACTGCTGCACCTGCAGATCAAAGTGTAGGATACAATAAACATTTGAGTCTCGACCTTCTGAGACTTAGCCATTCATTTTGGCTCCAGGACTGTTAACTTACTCTTGGTCTTGCTATTTTTAGTGCATTCCCTATTCTGTGTTGCTGAAGGACCTGGATATGAGGAATCTGAGGGAGCTGGAAGATCTCATTATTGAAGCGGTTTACACAGACATTATCCAAGGGAAGCTGGATCAACGAAACCAGGTGTTAGAAGTGGATTTTTGTATCGGCAGAGACATTCAGAGGAAGGACATCAGTAACATTGTCAAAACACTCCAGGAATGGTGAGGCAATCTCTCTGCCCTCCTTGTTCCTTGTACATAGCTTGTCCTGTTTTTCCCCCCAGAATTTCAAGTGCTGGCTCAATTTCACCATGTTCCATTAATCAGGAGTCTTATACTATAAGTAGGCACTTGGAGGAGGAGTCTGTTGGGCAAGTTTTCCAAGATCCCATCTGGGATTCAATTTGTATTGTGTATCAAGCCAAACTACCACACTGTGAGCTTCTGCTCTCACTGTAGCTTTTACAGTGGTAGAACCACAGTGAGAAGTTGAGGACTTTGCAGAAAGGGGTGCCAAACTGAACTCATGGTTCTGTGGGGGGAGTTGTTGCCCTTCGTGCTGCAACCCTTGATAATGAAGAGAGAGCTTTTACTTTTCAGTGCTCTTGTGGTTGGACACTTAACAGGCAGGAGGATTATCTCAATATTACTTTTCTTCTTTAATTTTAAATTTTACATTTGAATACTATGTTGCATCCTGTTTAAGCTGTCATTCTGACTGAGAAGGAAGATGAAAGTGCATTGAACCTGCACTTACTCTTTGATGGTAAGAGTAACACAGACTCCCTAGAGAATGCTGAGAAATGCATCAAGTACACAGCAAAGCTTTTTCTTGCCAGCCTTTTGCAACTCTAAGCAGGAAGTATAAATTTAAAAATCTCTTAAACTTTTAGATGAGTGTGATTTTTCAGACTGCCTGATTGAGCTGCTCCAGAGAGAACTTGTAAACACTGTTTGACATCGTTTGTATCTTGCAGGTGTGATGGCTGTGAAGCAGTTCTTTTAGGAATTGAGCAGCAAGTACTTAGAGCCAACCAGTACAAAGAGAACCACCACCGAACTCAGCAGCAGGTAGAGATGGAGGTGGGTACAGAGTCATCTCAGGCCTTTGTGCTGTTGGATAAATGTTTGTTTGCTGAAGGAAATAATCTGGTAATGCCTGGTTGATGGTCACAGCTCTCAGAAGGTGGCTAGCAATCATGCAAATCAGGTGTGGGGTAGAAAGAAAACACATCTGCTTGTGAGTGCTAGTAAGACCACAAATATCAAACATCCAGGAGAATTGAACTTTCCTTGATAATTTTTCATAAATTTAGGCTAGGAGACTGCACTAATTCTGGTTTCCTGTATTGATTCATTAGGAAAACGGCTTTTACCACAGATCTTCATTGCAACTCTGTTCCCTTCGTACAAGGCAGGCAGGAAGTCAAAATCACTTTTTGTTAAACCTGGAAATGTAGTTAAAAATTTCTGGAGTCTCAATTGTTTTTGCAAAAAGTGCCCGCGGCAGCTCCCCCGAGCCCTGGCGCGCTCCCGCCGTTAGGTGGCAGCACGAGCCCGCGCTCCAGCCCGGCCCTGCGCCCGAACCTCGGCTCCGGCCGCTGGGAAGGTGGGGATGGGCCTCCCGAGACGCTGCGTCAAGGGTTATCATCCCTGCAGGTTTATGTTGCGTCTGCTTGGTGGCTTGATCGGCATCCACAGCATATTTGTTTTGCCAGATGCTTTTGGCTTGCAGTGGTACACCTTACTCCCAAATCTTGGGGCTTTTTGAAGGTTTGCTCACAGTTTCTGTGGTAAACGCTACAGAGTTCCAGGGGATAGAGGATGATGCTTAGTGCTGTATCTCTCCTTTTCAGCCAGAGTAGCAGAAACATTACTGCTGCTTCTCACAAAACCAGTTTCTGTTCCTGCTTTTTAGCAAATACCTGTGTCTCAGGCAGTCAGCTAGGCCAAATGGCATTTTCTCTTTTTGAGTTGTGTCCTGAGAATAAATTTTTCTTTCACTGTCTCCTTTCCCCTTCATGCTTTGGGGCAACAGAATGATAGGATGGCTCCCTTCTGCACCAAGGCAGTAGTAGGTCTCTCCAGCCAGCCAGATGGGTGGTACAATATTGTACCATTGTCTCTTGGGAAAAAAAGTAATCCCTAATTATTCCAGACTGGAAATACTATCAGCTCTATCTGTAAATGAGGATGAAACATTACCTTTATTAAACTCCAGTGCAGAGTGTGTTACTGCTGGGAGAGTCTCTTTTATAATCTGCACTCTTATACTCCAGGGGTTTTTCAATATGTTTATGAACAGAGTGTCTGTGATGAGGGGAGGAAGAAGCAGGTGCTGATTCACTGTCTCTTCTTGGCCAGGTCACAAACATAAAGAAAACATTAAAAGCTACAGCCTCGTCGTCGGCACAGGAGATGGAACAGCAGCTGGTAGAGCGAGAGTGCCCTCCACACACAGAACAAAGGCAGCCCACAAAGAAGATGTCCAAAGTCAAAGGGCTGGTCTCCAGCCGTCACTAGAACGTACCATCTAAATGTCAGCTGGTTAGGAGTGACAACAGGAGGAGCAAAACGGGCCTGTGTCTCCTTTTTCAGTGGGTTCTGGGCCAGTCCCTTCCCGGCTGGCAAGTAAAAGCCCTGTTTGAACAGCTCCCAATTAGCAGCACCTGGCTAAGTTACACTGTGCAGCTCCTATGAGTTTTCAGGGTGTCCCTGTTCTAGTCCTGTCAAGAGGGACTTTTAAAGAAAGGGACTAACCAAAAGGGGCATGAAAAAACCAAAATATCTGTTGACTGTTTTGCTCCCTCCCAGCTAGTTCATTGCTGCTTAACCTTGAGGAAGCTGCTGTACTAAATCAGATCATGGGAGAACTTCTATAGCAAGCATCTGAATCCCAGGGTTGAAGTGTGGCTACCAAAGCCAGGCTGGGAGCGAGGAAGCCATCAACACAGATCTTTTCATTCCCAAAGGGAGCGCAGGAAGGTTTTCTAGGTCAGGAACTGCTTTACATGGAAGTCTTCAGCCTTTCCGCTACCCCTGTCTATTTTAAACTGGGGTGAAATTCACACTACCTCTCTCTGTGAAGATGAGTTCCAGTGCTGGGCTGTTTACTTAACTGTCTGTTTACTGCCCTTACTAAGCCCTTTAATCTCTCACAGATTTAAAGCACTGTTCTGCATCTCTGAGGCATCAGTACAATATGGAGGAAGAAGGCTGCTCTTCCACACAGACCTCACAGGTGGTTAGGGGCATGCTAGAAACTGTTCCTCCCGAATGTGATGTGACCTCCCAGAGCTGCTTGTGAGTTGTTTCCCCCATTGATACCTTTAAAGGGTAATGCATTCACTCTTCCTTGGATGCTGGCGACAGTGGGGAGAGGAGCCTGTTTGGCATCGAGGCAGGCTGGTGGCCCAGGACCCACTGGCAGGGGTCGCAGCAGCATCCCCTTGCTGAAGCAATGGACTTGACTAGTCTTTCTGAATTTTGAACACTTTCAGGTTGTATTTTCCTCCTTTTTTTTTTTTTTTTCTTTTGTACATTGTTGTGATTCTAAAGCATTTCAGCCTTTGTTTCATGGGTTATTTTTTTTTATTTGTTACAAACTTACTTCAGGTGATTTGCACCTAGTTTGGCAGGGTGTGGGGTTTTTTTTAAGGGGGAAGCATTGGAACAGCAATTCATAAAAAAAGCACATTTTAGAAAAAAAATTAAAAATGCTGATTTAATCTCAGAGTCTGGAGTCTTGACTTCGAGGCTGTTTTAGGCTTGTTGTCCAATGGCACTTGTTCACTTGCGCATTTATTTGATTCTTGGTGTAAGCTGACTGAAGATCTGACTGATCTTTCTGATGCATCTGGGAGACAAGGAAGCCTCTTCATGTTTTGTCAGTAGTTCATCTTTGTCCAGATTTGTGCAGAAAGATCCGTGGCAAAGCTGGTAGCTGAGCCCCGTATCGTGAGCCTAAACAGCTTTGATGCCTGGTTGTAGAAAGTCTGTAGTTGTGCTCCTAGGCCAGTCAGCTCCTTCCTTTGCATCTAGCAGAGTGCTGCTTTGTACTTTGGCCCCTGAATTTCACTTCTCTAAAGAGAAGCTCTTTCCCTGAGCAGGCAGGGGAGCTCTTTAGGCAGAGGACTGTGACAGTGCTCCAGTCCTGCAGCCAGCTGTCACCTGCATTTGCTTGTGCAATGCACGTGCCTTCCTCTTACTGCTACCAGGACTCTTTGCCATCTGCATGTTTGCAGTCCTCAGTCACAGGACTTGCTCACTTGTGAAAGTAAATCCCTCTCCTTTTCTTCTCCTGCAGTGCAGGCACACCAGCCTTTAATCTGGAGAGGAAGATCTAAATACCCTCCCTCCAGCTTCCTGTGGGTCAAGTCCCAGAAATTTCTGATTGTGGTCAGGCTTCTGATTCTTTACCAGCTCTCTCTCCACCTTGAAATGCAACAAGGATGTTAAGTGGATAAGCTCAGAGCATGAAGCCTTCACCACTAACTCAAGGGAACTGTTTCCCAAGCAGTGGCAGTATTAGCTCCTGTTTCAGCTTCTCCCAGTGTTCAGCTGACAGCTTCTCAGGAAAGTGCTGGTGGACCTTGTGTCCCCAAGTCTGTGTGATGGACTGGATCTGTTTCTGGCTTGCTGTGTGGACAGCTGTAATGTGCTGGTCATCCAGTTCCTCACTGGATTTGACTAGTGAGGAGAGGCTCTATGGTCCTCTTTACATTTTTAATATCAGTCCTGCAAAGTAGCAGGAGGAATACAAATGCTTTTGGGAATCATTTTAGCTCCTCATCAAGCCACAGTGTGGGGAAATAGATACTTGGCACCCTTGATGTTTATTCCCTGCCAGTTACAGGAGTCACATTAGTTTGCTGAAGCTTCTTTAGTGGTTGGAAGTTTTTGAGTTCTTACGTTTTTGCTGTTCTCAAAGCCTGGCTGGGGGTGAGGATCTTATTTACACTTTGGTTCACATTGCCTTTGATCAGCAAAGCAGCAAGGGAGGAAATAGCACTTTGAATAAAGAGCTGTCCTATGTCTGATGGTGACAGAGGGCAGAGAAGGGACTGGAGTATTGGAGGGGATGAAGCTGTTTGGCTGTTTGGCTTTCCTGGTGTGCCAGCAAAGGGCTTGGTGCTGCAAAAGGTGGGGGATGTCTGCAATGAGCCCAGGCTGAGATGAGTCATTAACAAATGACATGCACAGAGTACCTGGGGGAGGCAAACAACTCTGCAGCAGCTGGTTAATGAATCTGGCTTGAAGGAAAGAGTTAGAAGCTATTCCAGGAATGAAGCAGAAGGCAGGTTTGTTAACAGGCAAGGATGCAGGAGGTGCTGTGCTGTTTCAGAACAACAGATAAAGACTGTGTTGATGCCCTCTGACTACAGGAAGGGCAGCAACTCAGAGGAGTGTTGTGTGGGCTGAATTGTGGGCAGTTTCAAGTGAGAAGTGCCCAGGGAGCTATGGGGTTGAGAGGGAAGTGGAAGCAGAGGCAGATTTGATGCAAACTTCCATGAATTGCCTGTGCCTGCTGGAGGCACAGCTTGTCTGAGCACTGCTGGATGCTGCTCCCTGGTGCAGGGCGAGCATCCTGCCCTGCTTTGGTTTATGGCAGCGATGGGATGCTCCAGCTGCAGCTCGCTCCAAGATTGCAGCAGGACAGACTTTGAGCTATTGAACTTGTTTGCCTTTTCCACCCAGAGGGAGAGAAAGTGGATTGAAACTGCCTTCCTTCTGCTCTTCAGGGCTTTATTGTCTAGCTTTGTGTTCTGCAGCTCCACTTGTACTAGTGCTTGTTTAATATGGAATTGGGCACTGAGCTGGAAAATGGAAGAGAGGATCTCAGCTGATTGCAGTGCTGGTAGGCTGCCCTAGCCCTAAAGCTCTGCTTCATGCTAACAAATGTCCCTGGCATTCCTGCCGAGACTCAGTTGATACCAGCTAACATCAGGCAATTCTGGAACATGATAAAGCAGTGCTGATGTCAGTTTTTAACAGAAAAAAAAAAAAAGTTTCAGATTGAAATCTCTTACTTCCCTTCTCACCTTCTTAGCTAAGTTGAATGCTAATTTACTCTTGTGTTGAGAAACAGAAGGAAAAATCAGTGATGCTGACAGACCCTTCTGTCTTCAGATTTGAGACCTGTCCTGCAATTGGTCTTGTGCAGACATAGGAAATCCTATGGATGCTTGTGGAGCCACTCTCAGGCTTGCAGGTCTCTCTCTGTGGATTGTGTACAGGAGTAGGACCTGCATAGCTGCTCTCCATAGTGAACCTGGGGAAAGTGAAGTTTTTGTTCTTTACAGAAGACAGTGGTAGAAAGAAATGGCCATTTTCCCACCAGCCCCAAAAAGTGAATTTTGCTGAACATCTTTCAGTTCCTGAAAGAATGTAAAAGGATGCAGACCCTAGAGGGTGTTTCTGGTTTTAGTGTTCTTATCCTATGAGGGCAAAATGTGTTGGGTCAGCATGTGCGAAGCAGACTTGTACTTACTCCTTGCAGGGAATACAGAAGAAACAGTGCCATTATCTTTGATAGCTGTATTAGAACATAAATCACATAGGTAAATCAGACTTTTCCTAAACTTTCACTTCTGCATAGATTTATACGAGTTCAGCTAAGGTAGGAACCACACAAAGCCCACCCCTGCACAGTAAAACAGTCCAAACTTGTGCATTTGTAGGGTTGTTGGTGCTGGGAATTGTTTTTTGTCTGAACCTGCTGCAAACTGCAGTGCAGAAAATCAACCTTGCTCTTTATTATTCTAAATAATGGGGAAATTGAGAAATCTAAGAGCCTGCCCCACAAATACAACACATTGAGATAGCCCCATCTCAGGCACCTGGTCACAAAGTTTCCTGTTGTTTTTTTTCCACCCCACTAAGTCCTCTGTAAGACCTGACCTAATGCAAGGGAACCAAAACCTGAGTCTTCAGGGCATATTTTTGTGTAATCTGAGAGAGTAACCCAGGGTCATCAAGAAAGGTAAATGAAAGTTTAGAGAGATCTCAGTTCCTACTTGTAACTTCAACCTTGTATTCTTAATATGGAATTTTAGCCTGACAGTCTGATTGAATTTCTCGGCAGAGTTTTTAGGAATATGTCACTGTTTCACTCTGCTCCATGGCGAAGGTCTGTGTCTCAGGGACTGTTGACATTTTGCTGATAGTTCCTCAAGTTTGGCCCTCCCACAGAGCTCTCAGAGGTAAGTGATTGTACTCTGTAAAGAGAGTGTGTGTTTACCCCCTAGCCTGGCCTGCCCCTGCCTCTCGCCATCCCCATGGTGCTACTCCCCTCTCCGATTGCTCAGCCAGGCAAAGGAATGGGCAGAGCAGCACTTTGCTCCCTGGCTATGAATCCACAGGCATGGATGCTTCTTTGTGCAGTGTGTACATCTCATGTCATGCCCCACTGCAAATTGCCTGAGTGTGGTAGCTGTGACCACAGTTCTTTCTTGTTGATGAGAAAAGATGTCCCTGCTCTAGTGAACATGCATACATCCATACTGGAAATTCCAGGCAGTAATGGGATGCCATAAGGTCATTTAACAGTCCTGAAATACATATTTCCCCACAGAGCACAAAAGAATTTGTGCCAGTAGTCTTTGCTTGCTGTAATTCTAGTAGAAGATGGGACACACTTGCACATCTCCAGATCTCCAAAGAGCCTTTGGAAGAAACCTGTATCATTAGGGTGTTTTTTGAAATGCCCTAATCACACATGATACCTGTGTTTCTAGAAGAGCTGATTGTGGTGGGTAAGCAAAGCCTGGCTCCATCAAGGACAAGCCTCTTTGTGAGTATTTGGAGCTTGTCTGACCATAGGCTGTATTTTCATGGACATGAAGTTTGGAAGTAGTGCTCTCTCACCTTCGAGACTCTTCCCAGAGATGCTGTTTATCTCACCAGCCCTCACGTTTCACTCACTGTCTCATGATTAGCACAGTCCTAAGGCTGCTCTGTGCTGATGCAGTAAGTAACATCTTGGTGTTTCATTGTCACCTTCGCAGCTGTTAGAGGGCACCAGTTCCTTCAGGATCACCTGCCAGCTGTGATGCTGTACCTTTTACATCACGACTCTGAGATGACACCTCTCCTTGCTGGCAGACGAGCCAGGTGGGTAGGCATTGCTCCTCAGAGCTCTTCTGCATCTCAGGAGGCGCAGGCTGTAGCCTGGTGTAGCGTGAAGGAAGTCAAGGACAAGGACGGTGTTGTAAATAAGGGGCAGAGCACAGAGCCAGCTCTGCTGCAGCTGCGGAGGGCAACCTTGGGCAGATCAGTTCCTCTGCAGTTGCATTTCCCAGGACAGCCTCACTCCTGCCTGCTGACTATGACAAGGTTTTGGTCTCCTGGTTGGGCAGAGGTTGATTGCTGATGGAGTTGAAGAGGATGAGCGTGTGCAATAGGGGGGAAATCTTACACCTTTTAAGCTTTTCCAGAAATCATCTTCCTTTTAAGTAGCATACCCTTCTTTTCCCCTGATGCAGATAAGGTGGTCCATTGTGAGACTATCAGCCTGGAGTATTATGGGTAATATACCAGGTTAATTATGGAGGGGGCAGGAAACATAGCCTGTGCAGTTTTCAACAATATCAAAGGGATGCTACCTAATGATTTTCCTATTAGCTCTTTTCCCATCCTGCCAGAGTTGCTGCAGAAGTGTCATTTACAAAGGCAGCTTGCAACTCATTACCCTGGATTTTCACTGTAGTTCTGCTCCAGAGAGCGTGGGCTTTTGCTGCATGCCCCAACCTAATGAATTGCCTGATTTGGTTAGTGCTGCCATCCCTTCTGACAAGGTTAGTTGCTGACTGACAGGAAGGGGCCTGAATTCAATTCCCTTCTTGTTTTTAACTCACGCTTGTGTCAGGTGCAGGCTCCCTCTGGAAGTTGCCCTGTGATCCCTTCTCTTTGTTTTTCTGCGTTCTGAGAGAAGCAGCCCAAGCTTGGAGAAGTCCTGGAGCAAGTGGCAGGGGCGTGTGTGTTGCTGCCCCTGGCAGTCCCTGCTCCATGCCTCAAGTCCTTTTCCAGATGGAAAATTCCTTTGCTCTCTTGCTCTGGGACTCTGGGCTTCTCTTTTTCTTCATAGCTTTGGGATTTGCTGTCACCTGAGCTGGGCTTTGTAACCCTTCAGCAATAAGTACCTGGAAAAAGGTGCATGAATGGTACCAGGGAAAAACATGCAATATGGGCTGGGGGAACAGAACTGGTTTCCCACACATGAGAAAGCAACAGTGTCCCCACTGTGAGTGCTCCAAGGTTTGCTCCAGCCTGTTTGGGCTTTGCCAGGTACTCGTACTACAGCACTGGAGGAAGCTCTTTGTCCTTTTTCACTAGAGAGCTGTGTGCTTTTTCAGGCTGGGAGCCTATGGCTCAATTCCTGCTAGGAATTGCTCCTGGAGAGGAGAAATCACGGCTGTTCCTACGTCATGTCACAAGTGTTCCCATTTGGAAGCTGAAATGGCTACTGCTCATTCAGCTAGTGGTGAACAGAAAATATGTAGGTCCCTTGAGTGCTAATTTGACCTGAGTACGGACAGGTAACTCTGGGACTCCTGCTTCCCTCACTTCCAGGTGTGTGAACACATCTCTGCTAAAGGCCATTGTCTGAGACTGTGGTTGGGATATCATGTACCACCTCCTGAGGCTGCACTTCTCATCCAGAACAACTGTTGTTTACTTAGGCTGTCTGGGCTGGGATGTTTTCCAGCGCTGGCCATGGATCCCTTCATGGGATGTTGTGAGGATCTGACCTAGCTGGCCCACAGGGGAGGCAGTGATGAGAGATGAATTTGTTTTTGCTGCACAAGATACTTCCTTGCCTCTTAATTAGATTCCTGTGGCCCCTCTTTCTTGCTGCCCTTGTTCTCTACTGAGCCCCTGTCAGGGAGACCCAGCTGTGGTCATTTCAGGTGAGTGCTGTGTTCTAATGAGCCACTTCTGATTCCCATTCTTGCTTGTCCAGTGAAGCAGGAAAATGCACATCAGGGCTCTGAGAACCGACCTCTGCTACCAGGGCCACTCTCTGCCTGTCAGACCACTGATCTGGCTGTGCCATGGAGGTGCTGAGGTTGAGTGAATCTGAGCTTTCCCAAGTGTTCTTTCACCCCTAGTGCTGCCTTCCCTCTTGCACATCAGCTCCACCATGCATGGGCATGTCGTGCTGGTGTGAATCCATATCCTGAGGGACAGGGTGGCTTATCCCTGGTCAGACCAGAAGCAGCAAAGCTAGGAACCAAGCTGTTATCCTCTCCCTCTGTACCAGGAGCTCTAGCTCTGATTGCACTTGTCTGCCAAAGCTAATGGCTTTTTGCCATACAGCTTTGCCCTTTCCTTGGACTTGCTCTTTCCCAGGAAGCCCAGTGGATAGAAGGGACCCATGCTATGGGCTGTGCTTTTTCTCTTGGACAATGCTGCTGTGGAGAAACAGAAATCCAGACTGTACATGACCCCAGGCTGTGTTCTTCTATCTCCCAACCTTATCTCAGGTTCTGCCTCAGGTGGTCAAATTGTGTGGATTGAATTCTTGAGACTGAGTCACTGCCACTGTGTTGAGGTCAACCCCTCTGTCACCAGGCAGGTGCTTTTATTTCAGCTCTGGCTTGCAGCAAAAAGCCAAAACTGGAAGGGGAATTGTCCCCACCTTGGTCCCAGCCTGTCACTCTGTGATGGTCACTACTCTGGCTTCAAGCTCAAGGACCAGGACCCTGAATGGGATCTGCAGCACTGCCTTCTTACTCCTCTGTTCAGACCTGGCTATGCAAAGCCTGCACAGTAAGCGATTCCTTATTGTCCTTTAGGTTTCCTGGGTGGACAGTCCCGTCTAATGGGCATCTCTTTAGGAGCTCCTGATATAGCCCCTTCTTTCTTATAAAGATGTGTGGAGCTGGAAGGGCAACCTTCACAGGTGTACTTGCCTTACAGAGCCCTGACAGTAAGTTGTCATTCCCTATGAGAGCTGCCACATGCCCATCCTGCATCCCTCCCTGCCAGGGTCTTGATTTTGTTCTCCATAGGCAACATCTAATGTGGTCCATCAGCTGCTGCTCCCCATCCAGCTGGACCCTGTGAGCGCTGCGAGTGGATCCCTGTCTCTGATGGAGGCTGTGCTCATGCAAGGTCAGAAACGTGCCCTACTGATGATTGAGCTGTTGGGTTTCTGGATGAATCCTCTTGTTCTGTGCACCCAGGGTTCTGTCAGAGCTGGGGTGAGTCTGGCTGGAGGTTTCTATGGTTTCCTGGTGGTTGCTAAGGAAAAGGATCGCTTTGCCTCTGGGTCTTGGTGACTTTCTTTTTGCCCTGTCCTAGGCACCGGAGCCCAGCGGAACATAATGCTCGTTGTTTCCCAGCCCACTACAATGGCCAGGGCATAATTTGTGACTCCTGTCACGGCTGGGCTGGGCGCCTGCCACTCTCTTTTTTTTCTAAGGCCTCTTTGAAGAATGAGACCAAAGAGCCTTCAAGCAGGAGTTTGCATGTTTACTGCACTCCCCGCCCCCTCGCTTGCTGTTTCCTTTAGAGCTCCGAGTCATTTTAACAATTTATTTCATGCACTTTACATAGCAAGAAGCTGTAGCAACAGCTGTGTCCATGAATCCTTACAAGGCAGCTCTCAGTATATTTTGGTCTGTCTACATATTGTCCCTGGCTCAGTTAAATAAATCTCTGCTGGAGGAAGGGACTTTACAGCTTAGTGGCAAAGGGTTGGTGAATGGGAATATCAACAAGACACTTAGTGGGCCTCTGGATCCTGGAATAGCAGTGCCTCCAGCACAAAGCTCTGCTCCCACCAGCGCAGCCGGGGGCCAGATCCAGCGTGAGCTTTTTGTTGCTGTCAGCAGGGACGGCGTCTCCATCCGGCACCAGCGATAGAGCTGTAGTTACGGGCTGAAGCTTGGACTGGAAGCTGTTAAAGCATGTGTAGGACAGATGCTGCCCTTGTCACACTGCTGTCGATCCAGGGCTCGGCTGTTAACAATGGTGGGCTCATTTCCACGGGTGCCATTTGGGATCTGGGCATGGATGTGCTGCCTGAGGCCATGGATGTGCTGCCTGAGGCCGTGTGCTCTTGCAAGGAGCTCAGCTGGAGTCTGCAGAGTCTTGCAGCGCCAGGCAGGATTCAGTCCATCAAAGCATCACAGGATTGGGCACAAGTTTACTTTTGCATATGGGATCAAAGCTTAAAATATCAGCTGGCCTTTCTCTCACTTCTGACTTTTCTGAAAACATCTGAACAATTTCTTCTTTAGGTCTGTTAAAATCAATCAATCCGACATTTAAATTGTATGTGAATTTGATAAATAAAAACAGGTTACAAAATGCCACACGGAATGATTTTTTTTTTTTAAAGTTTTTCAACTACTTAGGACAAAAAATGTTACAATGCTTGACTTTTCATTTAGTTACATAAATAATTTTTTTATAAATATCTCTTTATAAACAATATATAAATAGCTTTACAACATAAATACATTTATGCATGACATGAATTTACAAACAGCAACGTTATACAGCTGGATTCATCAGTCTCTTGGAAAAGCACTGTCCCTTGTCTCGGTGAGTGTTTGTATATATAATATATATAAGATAGAGAGCACTTGTTAAAAAAATAACAAAACCAAAACAGTTGGTGCCATGACTCCTCGTACCAAAAAAGAAAAACACAGCCACATCTTTCGCCGTTCCAAGGGGGTCTCTGCTTCTCTAGGTGTTGCCTGGGGGATGGCCGTGCCTGGCCGTGTGTTGTAGGAAAAAGTGGACTACAGATTCAAAGCCCTGCGAGAAACAAGAGCAAAGTGCCCATTAGTACTTGCCATGCAGCACCCCTTACCCATCCCCAGCCAGAACCCCTCCTGAAGTAACCATGGCCTGAGGCTGGGGGCTGCTGGACTCAGCAGAAGCCATTCCTGAGCTTCTTGGTTGTGCTAAAGCAAGGAGGGAAGTGCACCCTTTGCTTTCTGGCTGGTGTTCAGAGGAGAGGCTGAGGGAAGCTTCTGCTCCTCCTGCCCTTGTATCTATTGGAGTTCTTTTTCTTGTTCTGATGGGTTTAGTGAGAGAGGATGGGTGACCTGCCTACATGGGGTATGTTGTTCCTCTTGGAGCCCTGAGCTGGCAATACTTGGTAATACTGAGGAGTATCTAAATGTGGGAGGAGAGAAACAGCACCCATCCCTCCAGGACAGGCCATAGACCAGCACTGGCATCCTGTAGGCATCTTTGGGCTGTGCTATTCCCATCTCTCTGCAGAGCAGCAGGATGCTAGATCCAGTCTCCTCTGTGCCCAGTTAGGTCACTGCAGGGCCGGGCATGTCCCTGTGAATGGAGCAGTGCTGTGCCATGGGAAGAAGTGGCCTGGGCTGCAATGGTGAGTTCTTCCTGAAGTGTGAGTTCATCTGTGTGTGTCCTGCTGGCAGGGCCAGGCCAGAACGGTGCCTCACTGTCCCCAGCACCTGCAGGGAGACCTGGCAGGGGAGGCACTGCCATGTTTTTCCCAAACTATCACTTTGGTGAAGTGACACTCCTTCGCCCATTGGTTGCTACCCAGTGGCTGTGAAGCACCGTGGAAAGAACTCCCAGTTTCCCATAACTTGCTTGGATACGAGGCTGCAGTTAGGAAAGTGCTACTCATGGCTGTCACCACACCTAGAAGACACCTGGGAAACTTGTGTATTATTTTTCCTTAAACTGAAAGCACTGGAGCATGTGAGACAGAAGCCTTGCTAACTCTCCAACTGCAGGCACACAGGGGGTACCCTGCCCTCCTAACACCTATCCATAGGTCACCTAAGTGTGTCAAGCACAGGGAGCAACTAGGAACAAGTGGCTGCATCAGAGCTCCTCCTGCCTCCTCCCCAGGGCTTACGGGTCTACTACAAATTAGGGAGAATCCAGTTTAAGCTGCTGCGGGAGCAGTTGGGTTTTCTTGACCCTTCTTTGGGCCAACTTTGGGGTCCTCCTCTTTGCCCGCCAGCAAAGCCGGAGGTTGCGAGGCTCAGCGGGATGAACACCTGCAGTCCCGTCCGCTGGCATCTCGCGTTCGCAAGGCGGTGCATCTTCCGCATCCCCCGCGGTACCGGAGCGCAGCCCCCCGGCCCCATCCCGGCCGCGCACTCACCGCCAGGGGTCCCTCAGCATCCGAGGCCGCTCATGGCGCCGATGCGATCCAGCTTGAGCCCGAAGCAGCCCTTGCCCAGGCCCTTCTTGTGGAGGCCCTTGTGGCGGCGGCCCGGCGGGTCCTGCAGCAGCCGCGCCCAGCCCGCCCGCGGCCGCGCCTCGGTCCGCGCCTCCCGCGCCTCCCGCGGGCCCGAGCCGCCGCCGCCGCCGCTGCTCCGCTCCTTCTCCCGCTCCTTCTCCCGCTCCTTCTCTCGCTCCGCCGCCTCGGGCGGACCCGCTGCCGCCGCCGCTGCCGACCCGCGGGAGGCCTGTGGGGAGGAGAGGGTCAGAGCGCCGCCGTCCCCAGCGATCCCCATCAGTGTTGGGGACCCCCGTAAGGGGCGCGCAGAGGGGTCGGTGTGTCCCCTCTGCGATGCAAACTCGCGATTGGGTCTGTGCCCGGCAGTGCAGTCCATCACCCTGCGGCTGTGCCCAGGGCATCTTCTCCCCTCCCTAAATCTGTGCTCCCTTCTCTGGGGTAAGAGCATCCCCCTGACCCACACCATAGCAGTGTCTTCCTGCCCCGGTCACTGCAAATCCACACCGACCCTCCAAAGGGCTGGTGGTGCTGCATCCCTCAGCTGTGCTGCGGTCACCATCCTGTCGTCCCATCCCGTCCCGTCCTCCCCTGACCCATAATCTGAAGGGACCTGAAAGCTGGCAGGTCCTTTCCTTTCAGACCATTTCGGTTACTGGATCCTTCACCAGTTTACAGACCTCTTCAGATTATGGGGAGGGGTCCTGCCCTACAGCTCCCCCTGCACCCTGCCTTGCAGAGTGTCCCCAGCAGTGGTGGAGAGATCAGGGCTCCTCCTCCCTGCTGCTCTCTCCCCTAGTTAATGCTCTCTGTGTCCTCCCAATCCTCCAATTCTGACCCACAATTAGAGGGACACACCTCCTTCCTTACTGTCCCCCCATCTCTCAGGCCTTCCACCTCTCTCCCTGCTCAGAGCTGCTGCCCACCAAGCCCTGGAATGTTAATCCTCATTCATTTTCCCAACTTCCCCCTGTATCAACACTTTTTCTTCAGCCCCCACCCCAGTGCCTTACAGGGACACCACCACTCTTATCCCACTGCTGTCCTGGGGCACTCCTCAGACCGTGTCCCCATCTCTCAGCCCAGATCTTGGGGCAGTGCCACCCAGTGTCGGTGGCCTCGGGCACACCCCTCCTCAGCATCTCGTAACAACCAACACTCTCATTTGGGGCTCCCGTTCCCCATGGGACACGCGGGGAAGGGGCACACACCTCTGTGCCCCTGCCCGGCCTGCGTGGCCGGGGCTGCCCGGCGGGCTCTGGTCTCGCCCCCTGTCCCACCGTGCACCTGCTGCTGCCCCGCTCCGGCTCTGCTCCCCCGTGCCCGGCACAGAAGGGTCCCCAGGGTGACTCCGGGGAGCAGACTGCCGCCCTCCCCTGCCCCGATCCCGCAGGCTACGGGGCACACCGCGTCCCTCTCCAGCCTTTGGGTCGGGGCTCATGTCCCCACACGTTCGGGACAGCCTGGAGAAGCAGGGAGCCCCTCTTGCAGTCAAACAGCCCGTGCGGAGAGAAGAACCCCTCTTTACACTGAATCTGGCACCCCACAGTCACCCCACGTCTCCCCCTGTGCCGCTAGGACTGAGCGGGACCGGGAGAGGAGGAAGAGCCGGAGAAAGCTCCAGCCGTACCTTCTGTGGGAGCTGAGACGCCGGCTTCGCCTCCAGCCTGACGGAGAGCAGCGCGAGTAAAAGTCCACCAGCCAGCAAGGGTGAGATCTGCATCCTGCGGGGCCGAGCGGGAGGGGGGCCGGGGGGCAGCGGGGAGCCGAGGGCAGCCCCGGGGAGAGGACGGGACCGACGGAAGTCAAAGTTCAGAGCGGAGCGCCGCGGTCCCTCCTGCCGCCTGCGAAGTGCCGAGCTAGTGAACTTGGGCTGCTTTCTGCTTCATTCATTTTATAACCCAACCTGCTCGGTGATGTCATCTAAATACCCAGGTCCAACCCGGTCTGCACTCCACAATAGCAGGAATTTAAAGGGGGGGTAGGGTGGGGGGTGGTATCCCCTCTCTCCTGGCGGTAACAAATGACACAAGACAACCAGCTCCGGGAGCCGGAGACCCGAAAGGGAAAGCGGGGGGCATTTGGCTTGATGCCCCCGCCCTCCCCAAAACGCCCCCGGACCCCCCTGCAAGCTGTCTGTCCTCCCCTTGCCTGCTGCCCCACGGCCCCTCCGCTCCCCGCACTGCCCTGCTGACCTCCTGCGGAAGAACTCGGGCCAGGCGGGGGGGGGTGGTCCCGGTGCGGGATTCATCCCAAAAGACAAGAATGAGCGCAGAAAACACCTTTTTCTTTTCTTTTCTTTTCTTTTTTTTTTTTTTTCTTTCTTTCTTTTTTTTTTTTTCTTTTTTTTCTCTTTTTTCCCCCACATCCAGGATTAAATCAGAAACTGCCTCCCAGGTCCATGCTTGGCAGGAGCAGGGCCACTGCCCTCTGTGACAGGGACACTGGGGACACAAAGGGATGAAGGGGGCAGCGGTGTGTCTTGAGGGCACCTAAGTGGGTCTCTTGCCTTGGGGGGCTGCAAGGACAGCAGCCTGTCTCTGCTTTTGTGAGGATCTGGATGGTGCTCCTGGCCCTAGAGATGGGGCTTTTCAAGCACCCTGGGGATGTCCCCTGCAAGGCACAGTCAGTGTCACAGGGTCCCTTTTGGGGACAGGACCTCACTGCTGCAGGGCTGGCCTCCCTCTGACCTGCTCCTGGAGCTAGAGGGTACGCGAGAAAGATATGATCCTGGTATTAACTCCAGTGGATCACAGGGCCGCTGAGGAGGCCCCTTGCTCTCAGCCTTGCCCTTCCCTTGCTGGCAGGGCAGGATTTGTGCCTCTGCTGCTCCTGGCAGTTCTAGAGCTCTGCTGGCTTTTTGCTGATGGATTTCCTGAGCACCATCCCTGGCCTGCTGTCTGGGGGGGAATTCTCTTATTGGCATGAGGCCAAAGGAAAGACACCCCTTTCTTTGCAGAAGTATCCAGGGCTGGACTGCATTAAAATATATTTGCCCCCTACATCCCTTCCCTGAGATCAGGGAAACATTCTCTGCTCTTCCCCCTGTCCCTGGGGTATTTTCCAGTCTGGTCCTTTCCTCCTGCTCTGTATCCTGGTCTTTCTGGGCTCTGCTGCTCCACAAATCTCTGGGGAGCTTCCCCTGCTGGGGGACCATGGCTCTTTGGGGGTCCATAATATCCCTGCTCAGGAGCAGGGAGATGTTTCCTCCTCCACAGCCCAGGCTACTGGGCACAGGACACTTCAAACGAGATTGGCTTTTCAGCTCATGTGAACAGGAGCTGGAAGGAGAAGGTCTCGGTGTTTTTTCCATTGTGCCTGCCAGGTGGAGACAACTTGGACTTTTTTGAGTGTGAAGCTGTGCTTGGGCATTTCTCTGCGTGCAGGCAGAGCAAAGTGATGGAGCTGGGATTACAGCTGACCCCGGGTGCCAGAGAGCTGTGGGTGCAGGCAAGGAGCAGAGAGAGGCCCCTTCTCTCAGGGTTCAGTCCTTGTCCCACACGAAGTGTAGCGGGAATGTGACAGCCAGCCTCTCCAGGGTGCAAGGACTGGGGGGCTTTGCACCACTACCCCCATCAGCAAGGCTTCTGCAGCTGAGCCCTGGGTCTCAACATCCATGAGATGTGGAGATGTTGGGGTGCCCGAGGCCACCAGCAGCTCAGCAACCCCCACAGAATCCTGCCATCACCATCCTGGTTGTGCTGGCTCCTGCCCTGATGCTGTGAGCAGCCTGCCCTGTGGCTTCTCACGGTGGACCCAGGATGGGGAAGGAGACAAGGCAGATGGCTGTGGAGAAACGTCACAGTGTGGGCAGGAAGGGCTGCCTGACTTGCCACCAGCCCCCCTTGCACACTGCAGGTCATGGGGCCGGTACTGGAGCTGCTCCAGCAGCCCCTGGCCCCTGAGGATTAGAGCATCACCACAAATGCCACAAGGTGGTCAGGCCTCAGCCAGTGCCTGCCCGCAGGAGGCTCGTCCCTGCCCTCAGCTCTCACTAGTGTGGTTTTCATTAGTGTGTTTTCTTTGTCACACTGTGCAGAGCCTCGGGTTTGAGGGCGGGAGAGGGGGGGCTGTGCTTTATAAATCCAATTAGCCTTGTTATTCAAATTACTCTGCCGAAGTCAGAGCCGGGCGCACACAAAGCCTTAACTCAAACCAGATCAGATCCGTTGGGGTGGCAAAAGCTCAAAGTGGGGAGCAGAGGTGTGCAGGAAGGGGTTAAGAGTGTGAAACCCTTTTGGCTGGTGGGGTGGGGGCCTGAAAGCTTTTAACCCTTAATGGGATGGGCCTTCATTAGTGCACAGCCCTGTGGAATGACCACCCAGGATGAGAACTGACAGACTCAGGGCATGTGTGGAGAATGAGAAGTGAAAAAGAGATAGGGCTGGGCTCACAGGGGTCTTTCCCAGGCACTGGAGAGCAAAGAGGATCCTGCACAGCTGCACAAGGAGGAATGGAGACCTTTGGGGTGGGCTGGAGGGGGTGACAGTCCTCCCCATTTCACCCAGGGGCCCAAAGAGAGCCAGGAGGAGAGAAGGGGCACCAGGGCTGGCCTGTCCCTGAGAAATACCAGCGTTGAACCCAGATTATGGGGAATGGGCTGCTGTGGGGATAAAAATGGGGAGATGCTGCTGGATCTTGGTGAAGTGGGGTGAGCCCCACCCCACTGAGGGAGTGGGGAAGGGAGCAGGGACTGTATTGTGTGTGTGAGAGGGCACACATATCCCCTGTCTGAGGATGGAGAGGGATTCATCAAAGTATGACCAGTGCCAGCATGATTTGGAGAGTGGGAGGAGATTGGTCATGGGGATATGTGTGACAGTAACATGGAGTGTTCTGGCCACATCACAAGGAAGGGGTGAGAAATGTCTGTGGGTGAGGCTGCATTCTGCTGGGCAGCAGTGGGGCCCTGGCTCTCCTGGCTGAAATTAGGAGCTAGGTTCCAGGCACCTTCTGGAGGATGATGTCAAGAAAGTTTATAGGATAGAAATGTGGACTCAAGTCTGAAGTAAGCTGCTACTGTAGCAGTGAACAGACAGTGATCCATCTCCATTTTCTTCAACTCACTTATCCTTAGGAAGCACATTTCTTATTGATTTGGGAAATCACTGGCCAGATTTATGTCTCTTCTGCTGCCTTGGGCCAGGAGAGCATTTCCTGACCAAGAGATGGATAACCTTAGGATGAGGATTTTCAGCTGATTTGATTTGCCAATCCCTTTGCAAAAAAGAGACATCAGAAGGCTGAGTGCATGTGATGGTGATGCCAGAGTGGCTGAAGTTTTCCCATAACCAGCAGCCAACTGAAGGAGTTGTTGGTTAAGGACTATCCCAGGTGGTGGGATGGAGGAGGTACAAAGGTGGAGGTACAAAGATGGAGCAGCCATTAGGATAAAGGAGCTACTTGCCCTCCAGCAGAGTCACCAACTAGCAGTCCCCAGGAATATAATGTGTGCTGTGTTCACCAAGAGAATGTCAGCAAGGGTTTGATGTGCTGCAACACGAGATTTTTACAGTTGATTTTCTTTTTTTTACAGGTTTTAAAGTACCTCTCTAGGAGTCTGATGATAATCAGCTCAGTGAGAAGCAGTTTGAAAAGAGATTTCAATTTTGATTATTGGGTTGGATGAGCAGCCTCTGGTGCAGGCAGAGGACTATCTGGTACCCCCTCTGTGGTGATGTGCCTCCTGAGGATGCTTTAAAGGAACTTTTTCTGGGGAATAACTGTAGCCCCTGAGTCAGGAGCACTGTCCAGCAGCTCAAACCTGGCCACTACTAGCCCCCAGCCCCAGCAGCCACCAGGTTGGTATGGGGATGGGGTGGGTCTACACAGTGGGTGTGATGCTCCTGGGGTGCTGTGTGAAACACTGATGGAGATTCTGGCCTGTTTGAACATTCCTGGTGTTTGTTTTGGCTGCTGCTGCTGAATGAGGCATTACAGGAAACACTACGTGATTTTGCACTTTCCCCTGTTTCCTTTGGGTCTGGAAGAGGGCTCTGCCTGAGGATACAGGCATGGCCAATATCCCCCCTTCCCAAACTGGGATGGTGATGGGGAGACACCCCACAGAGCTGCCCTGATGGGTCTGTCAATAACGGAGTTGCATGTGCTGCAAGGGTTAGAGACCAAGAGGGCTTCTCTGACCCCTCCCAAAACCTCCCAGGCTGGCAAAGCTGAGGAGAAGAGGACAAGCCCTGGGCAGAGACTCATAGGTCTTTGCCAGTGAAGTGCTGATATTCTGACAGGCACATTGTATTTTTCCCCCAGGGCTTTGCCTTTTGGGATTTGCCGCTTCTCCTGGACTTCCTAGGATTCTACAGTTTCCTCCTGATATTCTGGGTGTTTTTCCCAGGGCTATAATGGAATATCTGTGCTCCGGAGCTGGGATGCCTCACTGCTCTGGTGGGGGCAGGAACACAGTGTCTCAGGGTTTTGTTGAATGTCAATAAAATTAAGCAATTCTAACGCACGGGTGACTCCACACCATGAGCCTCCCTCTGCATCAGTCCTCAGAGGATATGAATTGTACTGCCTCCAGCTCCTGGCAGCCTCAGCTCTGCAGCTGATGTAGGGGCAGGTTGCTGGGATTTTCCAAACTAAATGCCACAGTCGTCTGTGTCTTCCTTTTTTCAGATGCCTTCCCCCCAGAAATGGGGGTCTAGCAGTGTTTTATCCACAGCTTCAGGGTTCCAGCACCATCCCAGGCTTGTTGGTTTTGGCACTGAGTTTCCCTTTGAGACTAGGAACTGCCCAAAGGGCAAAAAGGCCCAAAAAGGCAGAAAGGCCACAGAATGGGTTATTGATATCACATTTGTGCCTGCAGGGAGCCATGTTGTGTGCAGATCCTGAGAAAGAATCCCACAGGCCTGTGGGGATGGACCCCCAGGCTGTATCCAGGGAATCTCCATCGCAGTGGTGCAGACAGATGCCACCACTGCCTCAGGGGGATGGATATCTGAGCCCTCCTGCGCTATGTGCACACCCAGGCCTGGCGACAGGTCCTCACTGGCCCCACGGCTGTGGCGGCAGCACGTCCTGGCTTGGCAGGAGCCTCTTCCACCTGGTTTGGCTGTGCAAACCCCCGTCATCCTCAAAAAAGCCATCAGCAGCAGCTCCCTTGCAGTCCCCCTGCCAGACACAAACACCCTCCAGCTCCTCTGAACTGGCTTCCTGGGAACCCACTCCAGGTGATGGGAAGTCCCTTTTGGTATTGGTTCTTCAGGGCAAGACTTTTGGGCTTCCTGAGTGTCTCCCTGGAGCCCCTGGCTGTGGGAAACCCCTGGGGAGTGTTGGGATGCAGAGAGCCAAACCTGTGCTGGTCTTGACGGTGCTGGTGGTCAAGCCTTTGACTTCCTAAAAGGAAGTAATCCCACTGTGATTCCACTGAAGTAGTTTGGGCTTTTTGCCTCTTTTTTTCCCTTTTTGGGAGGGAGTTTGTACAGGTGCCAGTTGAGGAGCATTGAATGACCCTGGCTGCAGCAAGGGGGCTGGCACTGGAAGAGGAAGATTTCAGCACCACAAATGGTGGGGCAGCCTTGTGTTGATAAGGGTCTGGCTGGGTTTTGGCCATGCCTGGGAACAGCTGAGGTGGCTGCTCATGTGGCCGGGGAGCGCTGCTGGCTGCAGGGGGTCACGGTGGCCCCGCTGCCACCCCACGGCAGCCGCTGTGGACGTGCAGGGCTCCACAGCCCTAACCTTTAGCAACCAGACAGAATAACAATGCCGGCCTGCTGGGGCATAATGGCCGGTGTTTGCTTGAGATACAAAGGCACCGAGCTTTCACATGAGGTAATACTGATAAGTTACGCTCTCATTCAGTGCCCCGCCAGCCAGACGCAGCGGGGCCAGCAGCAGCCCCCGCCTGCCTTCACTGAGCTGCTGGGATGTGCCCACCGACCCTTCGGCCCCTGGTCCCACTGGAGCACTGCCCCCATCTCCCCTCAGTGTGCTGTCCCCACTCATCACCCGTCTCCAAAGTGGTCCCCATGGGGGCTGTTTCAGTCTCATCCTGGTATGTGGAGTGGGAGATGCAAGGCGGAGATGAGGGCTTGTGAGGTGAGTCCCCACCACGCTGCATAGCTGTGTGGTTCCTTAGTTCCTGCCTTCCTGGAAAGTATCTTTTCCACCTCCCTGGGAGCATTAGAAGGGAACACACTGCACATCCCTTGCCCCATGTGCCCTGACCCCCTCTGTCCCCCGGCCCTGCTGCCCACAATCTCAGTAAGTGCAGGGCAGCTCCATTCCCAAGTTTCCTGATGTGACCTGTGGAACTTTGGTGTCATCCATAGCCAGTTTGAGCTCCTTTGAGAGGCTCAGTCGTGCCACTGGAAGGCCTTCCACACTGAAAACTGAGGGATATGTTATAAAAGAGATTTGACCATTATGACAGGCAGAACTACTGAGGAAGAGACTTAAAGGTATCCAAAAGACAAATCCAGGTGGCCTCAATTACATCAGTTGCAAGACACTAACCCTGCTCCTACCCTGGCTTCTCACCTCCTTCCTCCGCTGCCTCCTTCACCTGCTTCTTGTCTGCCTGTCCCTCTTTGCTGGGGTCTAGTTCTTTCTTCCTTGACTGGACAAACAAAGCCAAGCCAGACCTTGTCAGCTGCCTGGGGTGAGTTGCAGATGTTCCTCTAGGCAATGAAGGTGATGGGAACCCATCAGTCCTGATCTTGGGTGGCATGTTTCCCAACCAGAGGTATGGAGGGCTCAGGAGAAGACTGGAGAAGCTGAAGGACGGATGGGGCAAGACCACATGTGTTGTGACACAGCAGATGATATCTAGTGGGGAGAGAGATGGTTTTTAGCTTATTTATGGTAATAAATCTGTCGCACTCCCCTTTATCCTCCCTGAGCGTGGCTTATGCCCTCCGGCCAAGTGCCCAGATGACTCCCAGTGCCTGAGAGATGTCAAAAGGAGACATACTCAGGCTTAACGCTGGGTGCTGCTGCTGCAATCAAGACATTTCTAAGGGTGCTCAGAGGCTCCAGAGCAAACTCGCAGCTCCACTTTGCCTTTGAGCACATCCTTGTGCCCTCTGGGTCTTTCCTGCAGACAACAGCAGGGAGGCAGAGGCAGAGCACCTTGCTGCTTTCTGCTATGGCCTGCAATCTGAAATACTGGGAGAGGTGACACTTGGGTTTGCAGGGGTGGCATTTCCATGTGCAGCCTCAGTTCACGCTGGGTGGGCTGCAGGAAGCGGATGGAAGTGTCAGAGGAACCGTTCTGCTCCCATCCAGGGTCCCCCCTGCTGAGTCATCTCGGGGTGGCTCCAGCCCCTTGGCCAGTCACTCCTGATTAACACTGATGCAAACGAGTGCCGGGCGGGCCCTCACTGCTCACTGAAACCACAGGCAGAGGAGCCAAAGCCTTCGTAAGTGAGGAGCTCCCAGCCAAGGAGCCATGTGGTGCTCTCACCTTGGCTGAGGTGCTGCAACACGTTCCAGCCTCCAAGTCGGGAAGCAGCTACCAGTTACTGCCCGGGGGAAGATGGTGAGATAATCCTGTGCTGTGGGAAAGCAAGCCAGGGCACTGGGCTGGGCTTGCTGCTACAGGACCCCAGGAAGTGAGACTGCAGGGGAAAAATCTGCTCAGGGACCTTTTCCTTTTAGAAAGCCCATAAGATGCCATGGAGAGTCATGGAAGCAGCAGTGAGGCAATGGCTCCCTTCTGTTCAGCAGCCACAAGGATGGTGTGAATGGAAGATGAAGCCAAAGGTGAGACTGAAGCAGTCTAGCCCTTACCTGGGAGGGATTGTGTTTGAGATTCTGCTAGAGGCACCAGCTTGCTGTAATGTCTGCACGTGACCTCTTCCAAAGGGTGTGAAGAATGGGGATGCTGCTGGTCCCAGCCACTCAGAATCTTCTGTCTGCCCATGGGATACTGGGAAGGAGACACAGATTTGCTGTAACTCTCATTTATTTGGGCCAGTGATGAGGTAGAGCGAAAGAGAGCACAAACACAGGCCCTGTCCCATGGAGCAGACCAGATTTCCAAATCCCTGTCTGCTACCAGGAGAACAGGGCTGAGAAATGCTCTGCTGACCTGCTGGAGATCATGGCCCCTTGTGCAGCAGGGCCCCAATGGAGGCAGGAGGTGAGGGTGACAGAGGCATCCAGCCGTGGGACCATATCCTTCTCCTCACCACACCTGATATCACTGCAAGCCATGGCCCCACTGCCAGCAGCGGCACCACCAAACACCGAATCCTCCCCCTTCCTCTCCCATCTGTGGAAGGACCAGGGCATGCTGAAGCCACTGCTGTTGGTGGCACCACCTGGTGCAGGGGGCAGCCTGGCCAAGCTCCTGGCTCAGCTTCATCCCCACTGGAGTGAAGAACAGAGACACAGCATGACTCAGCAACATGGAGAGGAGCTGCTGCTCCCACCTGGCTGGTACATGCAGGGGGACAGTGGGGCTGGAGGCCCTGGGTCTCCCCACCCCATCCCTGCTCTCCCCCATGCAGCAAAGGAGCCTGAATGGATGGTGTGGGTCAGCCCTGAACAGCTGGGGATGTGCCACCACCCTGCCTTCACAGAGCAGGTGCCAAACAACTTGCTTTATTAGGAGCCAGGAGAGCAGGAAGAAGCAGGGGAGCACACATCCTCCCTCTGACCCATGTGGCCTGACGTGATCCCATGTGGCCATGCTACCCATGGGGCCAGCTCCAGCAGAAATGGTCTCCCCCTCTCTCTTTGGGTCCCGTGGGAGTAGCTGCTGTGTGACTGCTGGCTCTGCTCAGAGGATGGCTGGTCTCTTGCTCTTGGCCAGCATGGGGCAACTCACTGCCTCCCAGCCATGCCAGGACAGAGCTGAGTCCTCACTCTCCTCCTTGAGGTGGCCGGAGCTGCCAGGGTGGGGCTGCTGATGAGCTGGCATCAGTGCCAGCAGATCGTGGGCAGAGGCTGCTGGCTCCGCATGGTTTGTGCAAATGAGACGCTGCCTTTGCTGGTGGCATGCTGGCGCTGGGGCGGATGTGACTGTCCTTGTGCAGGCAGGTCTGTGCTTGCTGCCCTCGGTCCACAGCAAAAGCCCGGTACTTTCTCAGGGCAGCTCCCTCGACCCACCCGAGGGCTGGAGCTGGAATGGTCTGGGCTTGCCACAGCTTCGTGGAAGCTCAGCAGTGCTGGCTGTGGGAATGGCTGAGGGGCCAGGTTGTGTTTGGCAGCCACAGGTGATGCTGCACCCTGAGCAGATGTGGCCTCATGGCCTCTAGAGGTGACTGCTACCAAGCAATGTGCACACTGATCTGCAGGATGTAGGATGAAGAATAAGGACCATGGGGCTGGCATCTTCCCCATCCTAAGTGAAGGGGCAGCACGGATGCCTGCTCAGATGTTCCTGCCAAAATGAAGACTAAACAGAGCCTTTCCCCTGCTTGGTGACACCAGTTCAGGTCCCTTTGGATCCTTCCTCCATCTACTGAGGGGATTCTCCAGGCAGAAAACTCAACTGGGATTGACTGGGGGTGCCATGAGGACAGTTTATTGCTCTCCAGATTTTCTTCTTGTTGAAATTCTTTGGCAAACACAACCTGAGTTTGCAGGTAACAGCAGGGTGGCCAAACCACATACTCCCAGTCAGCCAGAGCCTGGGTCTGACTCTCCTATAAAGCCTTGTGAGAGGTCTGTGGTCACAGAAAGAGGAGGTAATAAAAGTGCCAGCTCTTGACTCTGGTCTCATGCTTTAATAGTCATCCATAGGCTCTGACTTATCCTGGAGGAGGTCAGGCCACTGCTGCTCAGCACCAAGGGCTGGTCCCTCCCTGGTGTGCTGTTGCGTGGGTGAACAGGGGATCAGTATTTTGCCTGCTGCCCAACTTCCAGTGCCAGGGGAGCAGGAAGAGCTCAGGGAACGGGATCCCAAAGAGTTCAGAGAACAGGATCCCAAAGAGTTCAGAGAACAGGATCCTGGAGATCTCTTCTCTGAGGTGCAGTTGAAGCCACGTAGGTGCTGAAGGACGTTTCCCCATGGGGCTTTTGGAGGTACAGGTACTTGCAAAGCTGTGAGTTTCCTCAGGGACAACACCAGACTCAGATCCTGACAATATTAGATCAGCTAACCTGTGCTTTTTTCACTGAGCTGGCTACAAATTTGGCTGATGCTGGAGCGCTGGCCTTATGCTGGGGCAGTCCATCCCAGGAGGTTCCGGCTGGAAGCAGGTGGCTGCCAAAACCCCTCAGGGATCCCGGTGGCTGCAAACCTGGCAGGCTGGGGTCAGTCCGGGTTGGGTGGCAGCACCTCCTGCCTCCCATGTCCCCGCGATGGCCCAGCTCAGCCCGCGGTGGGCTCCCACCCTCACACGCTGTGCCTGGCCGAGAGGAGCCCAAGGCTGCCCCGTCCCCCCGGAGACCGGGGGGACCTGCGTCTAGCGCAGGGAGCGGGGCTAGGACACCCAAGCCCCCGCCTGGGACACTCGAGCCCCCGCCTGGGACACCCGAGCCCCCGCCTCGGATCCCTCTGCCCGCCCTATCGCGGAGGACGCGGAGCGAGCGCTTCGCGCTGAGTCCTTCTGGGCCCCGCCGCGGCCCGTAGGCGCCGCTGCCCCGGAAGCGGACGGGGCGCTGGGACATTCAAACGGAGCGGAGCGGCCGCGGCGCCGGTGAGCGGGGCGGGGGGAGGGAGCGGGGCAGGGACAGGGACCAGGACCGGGCAGGGGAGGTGGGACAGCGGAGCCCGGCCCGGCGGCGCTCAGCCCGGGCCAGCCCGGTGGCAGGGCCGCCGCAGCCGGGCCCCGCAGTTCTCTGTCCCGTCCGGCCGCGCCGGGCCCGGCAGGAGCGCGCTGGCGGCCCGGGCCGCGCTCCCGAGGGGTCGGGGGCGCCTGGCAGGAGAGGCAGCGGGCAAGGGACTGCTCCTGGTGCCGAGGGTGCGGGGATTCTGTGCTGCTGGAGCTGGAGCGTTGGCTAGGGAGTTGGATACCCCGGGGGGCGTGTGATGGAGGCCAGTGGTGATCCTCAGAACCAGCCGGGTGACAATAACAGGGGGGATTTCATCCTGGGCCCATCTCAGCGAGTGTCCTCCCTCTGCGAGTCCATCCTGGCATTTCACTCGTCCTCATCACCGTCGCCAGGCAGAGAGGATATACCTGTACCTCTGCCTTCCCTCGGCTCCCTTGGGAATATTTCAACTCCTGCTTGCTCGCAGAAGACTAGTAATGAAACTCTAATGCATAGGGGCTTGTGTCTTTTTCAGTGCTGCATTTGCTGACTGCTAACGTGGTTAAAGTTGTAGAAATTATAGTGAAGGCAAGCTGTGAATGTTTGTTCTTTACTGGTAAATAAAGATGACAAATTCCTGTCTCCTGGAACCAAATTATTGTTTGGAGAGTAGTCTTGCTAGCTTTTATAAATGTTATCTGCTCCTGTTGCTTTGGCAACAGGAGAAGGTGATGTTAGAAGAAAGCTCGTGTAGACCTACCCGTGTGTGTTTTGTAATAGCTCGGTAGCAGGTCTGTCTATTAGAAGAGGTTAGCTATTGGCCAGCACCAATGGAAAATCTTAGGAACAAAAATCACAAACCACATAAAGAATTTTTCCTATTTGTTCAGGGATTTTTAATTTTTGCTTTGCATTGTGAAGCCTGCTCACATCCGTGCTCAATTACTTAAGTAAATCCCGGTGCAATGTGCGTTGTTTCTCCGAAAGGGCCGGAGCAGGCACGCTGAGGAGGAGCTGGCTCTGCAGCCTGTGGTCCCTGCTGGATCATGCCCCCTTCCCAGGCAGGGTGTGCACGGAGGAGGGAGACTGCCTGGGTGCTTATCCTCTGTGCAATGACAGCGAAAAGGAGAAGAGAGCTGAGTAAGGGCAAAGGAAAATTCCAAGCATGGTGGGAGTAGGGAAACAAATATAAATTTCACTTTTGCTGATCTCTATATTCTGACCTGCTAACATCCCTGTGCTAAGAGAAGGGAAGTAACAGGCAGTGTCCTTTATTTAAACTTAAAGTCCAGTGCCCCATGGTTCTGGGGTAGCAGAGATGACAGAGATCCCTGTCAGCTGGGGTAAAATTCATCTGTTCAGCTTCAAACTTGTCCTGAAGTGAAAAAGAGGCATTTTTGTGAAAACATGCAGAAGCCAGCAGTTGCACTGGGCTCCATTATCAAGAAATTCTTAAATTCTTCTTTGATTTTACATACAGCAAAAATCATTGCTATGTCCTGTCTATACCTATAATTTACTTCAAAGTAGCTGAGCATAATTTAGTAGATTGTTTTGCTTCAAAAGCTTAAAAGCTAAAGCACCTGAAAAAGGATTGAAAGATATTTGATCTGCTTAAGTTTCATACCTGTGCAGCAAAGGTGGAGATGTGATACCATTTACAGAAACTGGTGCTGGATGGAGCTGTAGGCAGTGTGTCTCAGTAAGAATTAGGAACTCTTGCAAGATAATTATTTTTTTACTTCTGTTGCACTGGGAGGGAGTTCATGGCTAAAAAGACAAGCTGAAATGGGTAGTCTTGGTGGTTTGAAAAAACTGTCCTGTACAGTGGAGAAGTACTGTAGAGGGGAGGGAGGTGACAGGCAGTGTTTGCTTTTGACAGCAACAATGAAGCACTTCAGTAAGGATGCAGTTATTTTTGAGGATTCCAGGCTGGACATGACAAAATTTTGCTTCTGATAACCATGAAACTGATGCTTCTGTTAGTCTGTCAGTTGCTGCTTTAATTTTCCTTTAGTTTAATTTTTTGAGGGCAAGGAAGAGCAGATTAAAGGAATCCTGTGTATTCGGGGTGAGACAAAATCCTTGGTTTATGTGGTGTGTGGCCAGGTACAGCTTATGGGCTGTGGTCAGTCCTAGGTTATGGACAGGGATTTGGTGCAGGGCAGATGTTGGGTACATTGTGACACCCGTTCCCCACACTGGAGTGATTTACAAACCCAGAATTCCTTTTCTGCAAAAATTGTATGCTTTTATATCTTTTGGTGTAATCAATTGTTTGACACTTTGTTTCAGGAAAATAAACCCTTTTTCCTCTGTGTCTGTTTATAACTCTCTGAAGTTTGGGCCCTTTACTGCACTATGGACCAGCTGGGGCATGTGAGAAGTCCAGCTTCTGCCCAAGGTGCCAAGGAGGGACTGAGCAAGGCGGCTGCCCCCCAGAAGAACGCGTACACCAGGCTCGTGCAAAAGCACCACAGCGGCCGCTTCCAGTCCTACCTGAACCACATTGCACAGAAGATGCAGCTGGAAGAAGGCTTCTCCAATGACCCCAGCTTGGATCTGGACCTGCCTTTGAGGAGAGGCCTGGTGAAGGATAATCCAGCCAGGAATGGGATAAACATGCACAGCTATTCACCAGTCAGAACATCTCACCTGGAACAGCCCCTGCCTGGGTTTGAGAATGATAAACCCCAAAGTGCTCTGAACAGGTGTCCTCTTAAAAAAAATGCCATTGTTAGTCCAGAGGGAGACTTGGAGGTGGAGGAAGACTACTATGTGTATCAGCGGGGAGCTGGATCTGGCTTGTTAAATGTGAGTGACAGCCTTGGTGGGAGAGCATCAAACAGCCTGAGACACCGGGGGGCTCTGCAGAAATCTTCTGGTTCTGATGAGAGGGAGGAAGAGGACATGTGGAGGAAGAAACATAAGAAACGAGGCAGATGTCCTGCCAACACTGATACAGCAGCTCCACACTTGTTGACTGAACAGTTTGGTGAGGATGCGCTGGCAATGAATGCCAGAAAAAACAGTCACTTGTCTCCAGGGCGAGTCCAAGGTGAGTTCACTGTAATGAATTGTTTGGTCCATTTGCTACAATTACTGTGGAATTGAAAGCAGTATGTTAGTCATGAATGAGTTAAGAGGAGCCAGTTCTGCTCTGTCCAAGTTAGTCAGCCCTTGGTTACCTGTGGGTGGCTTTGTCCTGGTTTACAAGTAAGCCATGTGGTGCGTGCAAATGCCTTCATGTGGAGCCAGCTCAGTGCTGGCAGGACCTAATTCCCTGGCCTAAACCCTGTGACTGTGGCTGTGCTGCTTCCAGGATCAGCTCAGGTCTAGAAGAGCCCAATTTCTGTGGTGTAGAGTCCAACTTAATAAGACCACTGGATCTGAGCTGACTCAGGGCACAGTCATGCTTTTCTTTGCATTGCTTCTTTGAATCTGGAGTGCTGGTTTGCTTTTGGTCCAGGTAAATCCAATACTCAGGGGCTAAGATGTCTGTATACTAGCCAATTCCTGATAGAGAGTGTTGACTCCAGGAAATGTTGCTGTTAGTAACAGAGACCACATTTTGCAGTACCAAAGTGAATGTGCCTCTTAAATGTGATGTTCAAGGCAAAAAGCCTACTTAGGGACTCTCCCAAATTTGCCCTAAACCAGGACAGGGTCGTAAGTGAAATTTTTATTAAAAGAACCCCAGAGCACAGCATGAATAAGGAACCAAAACCAGACAGTTTAAATTTCATTTCTCAGTGTAATGGGTTAAAACATTCTCTGAATGTTATTTATGCTGAAATACTTTGATAGCCTGATCTTATGAACTACTACTGAAGGAACTCATAAATGTCACCATGTTAAATTCTCTGTAACAAGTAGAAAAGAGATAGATTTCTTATCTGGGTAAGATCAGCCTGAGGCCTATCACAACTTTTGAATTGAAAATCAAATAACTGTTTAGCTAAATCAGTCTTAAAAACTAAATCCTAAGACTCAAGATGGACAAGTAATATGCTTTTCTCTGGGTTACTTTTGAGACTGTGGCAACACATAATGTGCTAAAGTTGGTAAACTTCCATGAGTTCTTGAAAAACTGATCATAGATAGAGATTTAATGCAGATTACGGTAAAATTGGTTGATGAGCTTGATTTTTGGGAGGGTTTTTTTACATGGTTCATTGTAACACTATTTGTTGTGCTAGCCTGTCATAATAGGCTTTGCTTCCTTCAGCTTTAGAAGCATAGGAAGAGCAGATGACAGATGAAGAGTCTCAAAGGCATACAGTTTATATCCAGGAAAATTACAGGTGCCTTCATGGATAAAATAAAAATAGCCTGGCTTTCAAAAGCAAACATCCCCAGTGGCCTCTTGCTTTGGTTGGAAGTGGGATTGCACAAACCCTTTAAAAACTGGTTGTTTATTTAGTGTAAACACTTAAAGCAGAACGTGTTGACCCTTGTGTTTGACTTCCCAGGTGGAAAACTCACACTGTGGGAAAGATTATTGGAAAGTTATTTGCTCAGCAGTGACACCTTTCCTCTTCTTCCCCCTGCATTCCTCCCTAGCCACCCTCCTGTGTAGCTGCAACTGGTTACCCTCCAGAATGCTTGCAGGGATGTGAAAACAGTTTCTTGGGGCAGAAAGAAATAGGAAAAAATAAATATGTCACTTGTTTCAGAGAAATGCCTTTTCTGCTGTTCAGGCTGAGTATATTTTAGAACTCTTGTTTAAGTGAAATAAAGATTTTGCAGTAGGCAAGTACTTAGGTATAAGAACTCACACATCACAGTATCAGATTAATATTTTCTCACTTCAAAGCTTTTTCTCTCTAGATGCTGATACAAGTCATATTATTTTGCATAGGCAGGTGTCTGGTTTGATCAGTTTAAATCAAGGTTTGTGAAGCTGTGATGGCAAGAAGTGCTTCTGCCATAGCAGCCAGGCTATCATCTTTTCAGGAGTGACATTTCTTCACAAATTAGCTCTTTAGACTGTTGTAGGCTTTCCAAAAGGCTCTTTGAGCTAATCTCAAAAGCAAGCATCTCTCTTTTTACCATTTCATTTCATTGTCCTCTTCTTAACAGCTTTTTACCTCAAGCTTAGCCATGGCTGGGTTTGCAATGGCCCTAAAACTGACAGAACTAATAGTGAAGGCAGATACAGTGATCTCTGAAAACCCTTTGAGTTCCCTGGGGCAGGCTGTAGGCAGCAAGGGACAGGTCCCTGTTAATGGTCCTTTCAGTGCTCTGGCCTTAGAGGAAAGCAGAGTAGTTTATGGAGCCCCAAGCAGGTATCTCTGAGCCCTGGAGCTTGGTTCTGCTGGTGTGTTCCTGTCTGGAGTTCCATACAGAAGCTGCCTTTCCTAACTACTGGAGGCTTTGCAGCTGGGAGAGACGAGTGTGAACAGAACTTCATTGTCCCTGGTGTGAAACATGACATAGTCATGAAACTGCAGGTTGGATTCCCTCTGGCATCAGCATCTTGGATTTGGGCAAGTGAAGCTGCAGACAGAGGAATTGACAGTTGCTCCCTTCTGTGCAGTTTAAGCCTCTGTGAGGAGAATCACTGAAAAACCTCCTGCTCTGAAGTTTCTTCCCAAACAAAACCCAATAAACCAGAAAATAATCCTAAATTGTGATGCTTAGAGTTTTTAATACAGTTTTCCTCCTGGTATTTTCCCTTAAATCTCCAATGCTCTAGATTCTTTGGGTGTTAAAATTTGGTTAAACTTCCTTAACAGAAAATTATCAAGTCCCTTGGGTTGTTTTTTGGTTTTGATCAAAGGCTCTTAGGGTTTTTCTATTTCAGTCCATAGTTAGTAATCAAAATCTTTATTCAGACTGAAGTTGCTTTTGTAAAAGGGCTTAAAACCTCCTTTTTCTTGAGGACAGAAGTGATGACTCTTTCTGCAGCATCTGTCGTGTGCCAGGAGTTGAGATTTGCATGGCTGCTATTTGGAACTTCAATATTTGTGATGCTTTGCTTTGTCAATAAGTAGTTTAGAACAAATGCTGTGTTTTATTTGGAACAGCAAGATTTCAGTTGCATTTTGAGGATGTACACCGAGGGAGAATTGCTGTTTCATAGCACATTCCCAGGTCTGCTGGAAAGCCTAGAAATCAGACATATTCAGAAAAGGACTGTCCTCCAAACCTGGAATACCGTCTCCCAGCCACACTTGATTTCAGAGGATCTTGGGAGCTAGAGTACCTGGGAGTCAGGTGGCTTGGTTGATGTTGAAATTTGGGTGGGGCAGGATGCTGGTCAAGGCAGACTGCTCTGAAATAGGTTCAGATTTTGCAGGGCTGGATATACTGTCTCAGTCTGTATCTGCAGACGGCTTCCTTGGGAAGAACAGTCAGCTTATCTAGGTATCCTTTTGAGGCTTCTCTCACTAAAAACTTCACGGGTTTATGATGTGATGGAGGTATCTTGCCTGTTAGGGTCAGCATGCCCCCTGAGTAGAAGCAGACAACTCCTGGGTAACAACATGCCTCATCTGAAACAGTGGAAGATTTCCACAGCCCTTGCTGATTTATCAGCTGTCTGACATTTGGCATTTATTTCCCCATCCTGTGGTACTTAACCAACTTGGGTAGCTTCCACGGAGGAGTGGTGCTGGCATGCAGGCTGGTGTTTAGCATCAGAGCTTTAAAAACAATTGTTGCTGTTGGATGGTGGTGGTGTGCTTGTGGCTGCAAACCTGACATTTAAAAGGTTCAGGACAGGTAAAGGAAATATCCTGGATTGGCTTTCCGGTGTGCTTGATGGGCACAGCCGCTCAAGAAATATCAGCCTTAATAAGATGGCAAAATCTCAGGTATTTTGTCTTCCCATGGTACACTGCAATATAATTGTGTGTTTGCCTTTGTTTCTCTGGGGGAACTTTGGAGAAAGAACCACAGCTTCCGCTTTTCCTTTCTTGTAATGCTAAATTGGGATAATGATACTTTTTAGTGGTGAGTGTTCCAATTCTTCTGTGGTGGAATTCAGTTCGGAAGAATGCTGTTATCTCCCTATCTGGCACCAGTAAACATGAGCCAGCAATCTACTAAAGGCCACAGAATCAGCTCAATAAATGGAGAACGTTGGTTGCTGTGGAAATCTTTAAAATGTAGCTAATCTTGCCAGGTTCAATGTAACGTTCCTTAGATGACGTTAATCATAGTAATAAGATATGGGAGAGAAGGGAAAACTGGATTTACTGTATGGCCCCATCTGAGAAACATATGAAAAATAGAATGCTCCTTTCTCTAATGGTTTAGCAACGTCATCACAAACATAAATTTCTCTTGCTTTTGATAGAAAAAAATGTTGCATTCCTGAATCTTGTGCAACTAATGTTTTTGGCAAACATCAGCTATAGTATGTGAGTTAATATCTGATGTATCCTCCTTTGGGGAGATGAGATCTTGCCCTTGCGGGGACTGTTTTTTTATATGTGATCTAATAACTGTCTTCTGTGTCCTTTAGCAGAGCCCTGAGCACACCGTGCTGCAGCAGGAGCCCTTGCATTTGACAGCAAAGCTGTCACCTCTGTGAATGAAGGAGCTTCCTTCACCTACTGGTGCTCAAGTGAAAATGTTCCTCAGTGGAAACACTTGTTGCTGTTTAACTGCTACTTTTTTAAACTTTTTTTTCCTACTCAGCCTCCCATTATGTAGTGTAGGTAGCTATGCCTGCCAGTGTGGTGTTAGTCCTTGGAAAATAATAGGCTCTTAGAAGAGTTGATTTTTAATTCATTTAAATATTTTCTTCCATGTGACATGTCATCAATTTATTTAACAAAGTTCCTCTTGAGCTCTTCAGTGTCAGTTTCTTATGAGACTGGGGTTTTGCTGCCAAAGGTGTGAGTATGGATGTTAGTGTGTGAACTTAATTAAATCACAGTACATGTGCAATGTTTTTAACCTGTTTAGTCAAACTAATTAAATGCAGCAATAAATTTAGAATTGTTACCAACAGATGTGTCTGGTTCTTGCAGTGTCATGTCCTGACCCTGTGCTGTTTAATACATCTGTCAGTCACCAGGAAGAAAATATATGAGTAGGATTGAAAAGGGTTTTTTGATGACTTGCAGAGTATTGAAAAATGGGGGTAGTTAGTGGCAGCCATCTGGATCACTTGGTGGACTGGGAGCAGGCAAAACAAAATCCATTTATCGGATTGCCAGCGCAGAGCCGTGATAGCAGTGCAAGGAACCTGGTGAGGGAAGCAACAGCTTGGAAAAAAGTTTTGAGGTCTTGATGGATTAATCAGCTGAATGTTCTCCTCCTGTGAAATGCGGCCAAAAGGGTAATGTATGAGCATGGGAATTGGAAGATGGAGTATGGACTCTGTGCCTTTGGCAGGGCAGCAGCAGCTTCTGAGGTGTTAGTGTATCCTGTAGTGATGCGCTCGGTTTGAGGCGGATGGTGATGAACTGATGAATGCTCAGAGGACAGCCATAGGGAAGATTAAAACGCTGGGAATTGTGAGTGATTTGAGGAACCCTGCTTCAGTTATCACAGAGATGCTTGGGGGAGGGGAATTTTCAGTAAATTGCCTACATGGGGAACAGATGTTCAGTAATAGGCTACTCAGTTGAGCAGATTATGATATAACGCATTTGAGGCTAAACAAATCCAGGCTTGAAACACAGCACAATTTAGCAGTGAGGGTGAATGACCATTGGAACAGTTTTAGCAAGGCTTGTGGTATGTGGGCTGTCACCAGCATGTTTAGAAGCCCTGATAACAATTTCCACCCCTGAAAAACACTGTCATTCAAACAGGAATTAATTTGTAAAAGCCCTCTGTCCTCTGCTGTCCATTAGATCAGTCAGCCCACACACCCTGGTCAGGTCTGGCCTGTTACTCAGGTAATGTCCCAGTGTCTCCTTCACCATGGATATCCAAGTAGGACAGGTTCTTTGCAGCTGAATTCAGTGGCTCTTGTGGTTCCTCTCTCACCTGTGGCTGCTGTGGACTTCCTCTACAACTCTGGTCCTACCTCTCCTGTCCCAAATGCTGTTGCCCATCTTTTGCCCTCCCAGCCCAATCCTCGGCTAACCAGCACCACAAAATGCTGTGGGCTGCATGTCCCGAACTCCCTCTTGTGGGGAAAGCCAGGCTATGGAGAATTGAGACTAGGCTGGGGCAGGGTGGAAAACAAAATGTTGTGATCTATTGCATAAAATAATGTCTTCTGTGACAAAACCAAAAATTTCCAGGGTGCTGAAGGAAAATGTCAACACTAGCAGCTGCAGCCTACAGATGTATGGGGCATGTCCTGCCTTGGAGAATATTCCAGGCTCTCTGCAAATAAAAGCCAGAGGCCAAAATGTGGTTTTGTTCAGTTTGTATGTTTTTAGGCATTTCCCCCCACACTACTAGGGATTGTGATTTATGTGCCTACTGCACTGAGTTGATAGTATGGGGAATGGTTCATCAGCAGAATAACACATTCAGCAGCACCTTGGGTTACCTCAGGATATGCAGGAATCTGAAGGCAGTTCTTTTGATTTCTTCAGTTGTTAATATCTTCTAGTATGTTAGCACCTCCTGTCAGGTATTTTGCTTTTCAAAGCCTCTTAGTTTCTTCTGTTCTTTAAGCAACTTGCTTCTCTCAAACTACTGAAGCCCAGAAAAATCAAAGACAGAACTTCCACAGTATTGCGTTTTTAAAGTGTTTTTCTTGAAGTCTTGAAGAAGCCTTTTCACGTAATTGCTGGATAAAATAAAGAGCAAAAGGTATTGTGGAAGATGTTTAGGGAAGATGGAAGGATGAGGGGGAGTGGAAGCAGCCCTGACCCACATCCTGAGGCAGGAGTGGAAGCTTGGAGGAGTGCAGTCATCAGGCGGAGTAGGTAGCGAGGAGGTCACGAGCAGGGTGGAGCAGGTTCACAGAGAGTCCTGAAAACCAAAAGAGATGTACCCCCTCCCTGACAACACCACTGCGCTGCTGCACGCAGCTGGAGCACAGTAACTATTTTGATAAACTTTTAGTCTATTGCTACTAAATGAATTTCGTCACCAGCCCTTCGTTCAGAGCCTGGAATGGTATCTTTGGCTCTTACACTTCTGTAGTATTCCTACAACACAAACCCTGCTGAGCAATTGAATAAAACTGCAATTACTGTCTGAGTTACTGAAGTCAAAAGCCTGTAAGCATGAGGATGCTTGGAAGTGTTTTGGAAGTGGAAGCATGGTGTCGTGAGCACATGATCTTGGCTGTCAGGAGCAGTTTCCACGGCATTGTTTTCAGCAGCAGAAAGAATCCATTGTGCATTTTTCTTCATTTCAGTTTTTCAAAGCCTAGGCCCTTTCTGAAAGCCAAAGTCAGCAAGAACATTTTCCCTAGTTCCATACTGAAATCTGGGGACGTGCAGCACAAGAGTTTTTAATAAGTATGTGCAGCTTAAAGCAAAAGAGCAGTGGCAACATGTGCCTTCCACCGTATGTGTGCTTCCCACCTCATTTTCATGAGTCTGGAAATGAGCATCTGTCTCTATTCCCCACTTTGCTTAATATCCATGGACATACCACTTTTTTGCTATCTTCATTCTTAAGTAGGCATGTTTCTTCCTCAGTGTTTCATTCTAAGAGTGCTGGATATCTGCATCCTTTATGATCAGCTGCAGTGGCACAGTCACTTCCAAAGGCAGCTCGTGGCCCTAAGAACTCCCTCACAAACCATGAGAACCTGTATTTCCCCACCTGGAGTCACTGGCTGGGGGATAGGCTGCCTGTCTGCAGCCAACTTGTTCCCCACGTGGTAAAGATTCCCTTTGTTCTTTTTTTGTTGGACTCTTCTGTGCAGATCTTGGCAGACTTTCTGCCAAATCTGTTTGGAGAATCACCTTCTCCAAAGAGGCAGGGTGACAGAGCTCTCTGGGTTTGTTCCTGGATGGCTGCACCGATGACTCTCAGTGTGCTGGTGCACAAACACAGCCATGCCCGTAGACAACCTGCTGGCTGGCACAGGCAGAGCTGTGTTATGTTGTAGAGAGTTGCTGGTAGCCAGTTGGGCTTTTCCAGTCCTTTGAATTGCTGCTGAACTCACATTTTAGAGCTGTGTGGAGAGGCCTTTGCTTAACACGATGTCTTCTCATTTTATTTTGATTTGTCTTGACGGTGGAAAGTTACATTTAGATTTATACTGTGGCTGGACCCTGGTGGCCCATGATAATGGGTCAATTAGTGAGGCCGGGGGCTTGGGAGCTGCTTTTGACAGCTGGATTTCAAGACAGCATCCACTCAGTTCAGGACATTTGCATAGAATTTGCATTTTGGCTGAGCCTGTGCATGTAAATGTAGGTTTGCATTGTTTCTCTTCCTTGAATGACTGTTTAATTAACTTTAAACTTAATTATGCAATCTGCCATCTGCCTAAATCCCTACACTGCTGTTATATCACCATTCTTTTCCAGTTCTACCAAGATATTCCCTTTCCTGGAAGTTTTCCCTACTTTTCAATGATTAAGATAATTTCAAATTGTTCACTTCCTTGGCTACTTTTGAGGAGGACTCATAGGAACATTGTAGGAACTCTCTTAGCTTCATGGTCTGGCTTGGACCAAGCAGAGGAATGTGCTGCAGAACCTCCAGTTTAAGATTCTTTGAATTTACATTTAATGAGAGAAGAAGGATCTTTTATTTGCTTGTGATAAGGAGAATGCACTCTCAGATTTTCTCTTGGGCTCCAGACTGAGCATCTGAAATATTGCCTACCATGTTTATCTCCTGCAGGTCTCTGTTGCAATGAAACATCACTGTACTGATAACATATCTCCAAGTCTTGCCTTTCCACTCCTACATCCCTAATGAATTCTTTCCCATGACATCCTCATTCATCTCTATTGCTTTGTCTTTAATCTTGAGCCATCTACTTTATTTAACCTCTTGGCTTCAAGATATTGTAAAATGTGTGGTGGTTCTGTTCCAAGGCTGTCCAAGAACTCTTTTACTTCATGTTTAGAGAGGTGTGGAAGCATGGCTGTTCCTAACAGGTTGGAGCAGAGCTGTGCTCTGAGCTCTGAGCATGGTGGATGAGGTTTGGTCCTGCATGTATCTTACTGGAGCTCTAGCACAGAGATAGCTGCAAGGAATGTCTTTAATTCTGGATATAGAACTCCTTCCCTGAGCAACTATACCAACAGCTGTCTGTGTTTTTCCTTTTAAAACTAATTAGAACAAAAAAGGATTTGGCTGTTACCATTAGTGGGGCATTTAACCTCCTAAATCCACAAAATATTTTGCAAAACATAAATTGCTTATTACTTCTGGCCTGCCTGTGACCAGTGCTTTTGTTGACATAACTCACATTTGAGATCACTTTAGTGGTGTTTGTTGGTTTTGCCTATTGTTTTTGCCTGTGTGTGGTAATTTGATCCCGGATATTGTAGTAGTCATTTAAGTGCTTAGAGATTTTTGACTTAGTCACTTCTATAATATGGCATCTACTGGATGTCACTGGTGCCATTAGAAATTCAAAACAATCTAACAAATGTAATTCTGCTTTTAAAATTTGAGAGGGAATTATTCTAAAGGCTTCTTTGAGCTGCAGAAAATACCAAATAGCTTTGAAATTCCCTGTTTAAGTATATGAAAGGGGCAGGCACAGGGATTCTAGCAAAACCACCCTGATGTTAATGCAGTTTGTACTGGCAAAGCGTCTTCTGCTGGGAGAGTTTATTTGACTTTGGAAAACGAAAGGGGCAGTTGTCTGCTACAGCAGTGCCAGCAGTGGGTCTGTGCATGTCCAGAGCTCCCAGCCAGGAGCTGCATCCCCCCAGCTCATTAAAGCTCTGCAGAGACAGATTCACAAAAGTACCTGAGATGTGTTGTTCAGGGGCTGTGTAGGATTGTGGATTTTTTATGTCCCAGATGTCTTTCCAAAACAAGGCAGAGTTTGTGTTGGCTGAACTTTAGTATTGAGACTATTAATATACCCTGTTACACATCAGCATCCATAGTGCCTCATAAAGTCACAGATAGAACTTCCTGGCAGCTCTTGCAGAGTATTCATTTGCTAAAAGACCAAATTTGATGGTTTCTAAAATTTGCTTTGTCAACTCTGCCAGGAGTCAAGGGCCAACTTGAATTTACAGATCTGTGAGGTGATGCCTTGGGCTGCCTCATTGTTGGGCACTAATTCATTAAATCTCTAGTAATGATGAGCAGTAACTTGCTTTATTTAACTTTCTGTGTTTAACCTAGTCTGACTTAAATGGGAGTGTGGGACTAAGCACAGGCTGGTATCAGGATAATTCTTGGCTGGTCAATTTCTGCTTTTGGGGCTAGGGCAGTGTTGGGTGATCCTTCTTTTGGTAGCTGCCATGTCTTCAAGATCATGGGTGTGTCCTTATCATGTCTTACTAAGTGCACAGCTGGGTTGTCTTGAAGAATTATTTGGAAGTTTTGAAGGAAATTGGTTTAAGTCATTGAAATGAGTCAGAAATGAAATGGAACATTGTAGAAATATGGACAAATATTTAGGAACTATGTGTTAAGACTGTCTCATTAACTGATAACAAATGTCTCTATTGCATCTTATCAGTTCTGGGAATATGCTTCTGTTTTTTCTCATGCTTATACTAACTGGAAAACAGGGTTTTCCAAAGATTCCTTGCCATATCTAGACCATGATCTTATGCTGGGAAACAATGGAAAATCCTCTTAGCAATAGCAGAGTTAGTGGAGCTGTTGGTGTCCAATCATGGACTAATAAGTAAATAATAGATGAAAGTATCTTGTATTGGAAAAGTTTGTAACAATATTGTTCTGTCCAATGCTTTCAACATAAATTTCTATTTTTAAATGTGAAAGGAACCATTACATGCTGAGATAGTGTCTGGGGTGGTCAGACACTGCAGAGGTGTTACCAGCATCACTGTGATGCTTTCACAGTCCTACTCACCCCAGGGAGCTGCCTAACTGTTATAAGGTATCTACACAAATAACATAGATGGTAAGAAAGCTGGAAGTTTGGAGGTAGAACTATCTGGTGAAAATGTAGATGCCCTTTGGTAGGAAAGTGAGAAACTATTCCAAGATCTCCTTATCTTGAACTTCTCTTGGATCTCTCAAGTAAAACTGGTTCTTGTTGGATACTGGATTGGAGTTGTCATGGATGTGCCAATGAAGATTCAGTGATACTTTCCTTCTCTGCTGGTAGTAATCAAAGAGATTGTCAGGTGAGAGAGGGCAGTTAGAATGTTTTATTTTTGGTAAATAAAATTGAGGGTCTTGATTCTTTCTTATGTAAATCAATATGCAAATTTTAATATAAAATTAAAGACTTTCTGGCCGTGCTAACTTCATGTTTAGTTGAGCATTTTAGTTGATTTAGTTGACCATTTAGTTGATCAACTGACTAATAGATGTAAATTTAATTAAATGCAGTACTTTTGAAAAGCTAAACCCTAGAGTGATTTTGTATAAATTATGTCAAAATAAGCTGATTTAAAACATCTAGCCTCCTCTCTTACTGTAAGACAGATCAATTATTCTGGGAAGCTGCCTGCATGCTTTTTTTTTTTCCCCCCAAATAAGAAAAGATTAATAGGTACTTAGGTTTAAAGACCAAAATGTGCCATTGTGTGATGTCATTGTTCTGATGGAGATGAATTGAGGTGATTTGGATTTCAGATGGAGCTCTAGGGCTGTTTTTCCAGCAGAGGTCAACCAGCCCCTGCATCCTTTCCATTCCATTTCTTCGTGTCCATGGTGAGAATAAAAGTGAGTGACTGATTGTGAACTGTTCTGAAAGCCCACTAACGCACCCACTTTTCTTTCATGCCTCTCTTGCTGTGGAAGTGAGGGTTGTGTGTTTCTGCTTCCCACAGGTGCTTCCCTTTGGCTGGTTGGAAGGCTTTCCCTGCTCTGTGAGTGGAATTGCTGGTCCTGTTTAGGTGTTCCTCTTGTAGGGAGCCTCCATGCCTGGTGCAGGTGTTGGGATTTTTTCAACCCAAATCTCCCTCCAGAGGACTTCAAGTGTGGAACAGTTAACCACCTTTCCTCAAATTATTAGTCCTTTGTCATATCCCATTGAAAACAGCAGAATATCTAGAAATCCCAGGCAAGTGTTGGCTGCATCCACAGGGAGCAGCTCTGCATCATCTGTGCAGCCAGAAAAACACCCAAACATGTTGCATTTGCTGCTTATTGTGTCGTGCACTAGAATTGCTCTGTGTTCAGGCCTGAGTGGTTCTGCACAGCAGATGTGTTTGGTGCTCTGTGGTTGATTCAAGTCTGTTAGGATGGATCAGCCAATCTCAGCTCTGCACTTTAGTCTTCCTTACACTGAAGTGATTTTAATTTTTTTCCTTGTATTAATTTACTTATTTGTTTATTTAATATTTGGTTATTTTAATGCCTAGAATACAGTACTACTTTACGTGACATCCTGCCATGAGAGATTTTGTTCTCTCTTATGTATCAGTCAACTGTAACACCAAGGAAAAAGTAAGACTGACACACGTGGTGCTGGAATAGAGTTTAACCATGTTTGTGATAGATTTTTCAGAAAGAATAGTCTCAGTATATCCTGTGCTATAGAGTAGTCAAGTTACAGTTTGCTTTGTGGAATTTTATCTGTTTATGCATCAGGATATTAAGGCTGGGCAGTGGGGACAGCAGGAAAGCCCATCTTGAGAGGTATTTCTAACTTCCAGTTTCAGGGGACAGGTGCATTGTAGAAACAAATAGTGACTCTAGTTGAAACAGATGGTGACCTGTAGTTAGGTCTTTTTCTTTTAAAAGAAGAAATACAAGAAATTACAGTCATGCAGAATTTGATGTGTTCCAGTTGAATGCTAATTGTGACAGTTGCCTGTGGCTTTGTAACAGGGGTGGCTTTGTTTAGCCATAAATGTCATGGCCAAGGGGATCAAATACTGTCCAAAGTGGCTGTGTATAAACTGCTGTGCAGGCCAGCTATGTTGAAGCAGAGTTTGTTTTTTTGAGTGAATTTTATCTTTGAGTTTTGTTTTTGAGTTTCAGCAAAGAGAAATCCCACTAAAGAGCAAGCCTAGGGCTTAAGTACTGAAAATGTGCAGATGCCTCTCTGCATGTCTACCTTTTATCACACAAAGATGCTTCTCCACCCTTTGCTCTTGGTGTACATTATTTTTGGCTGTAGGGGCCCCAAATTTTTTGAACCATTGGACAAGCCAAGTACTGGGACAACTCTTCTCTGCAGTGCCTAATTCTGGCTCTTAGCTTGCTGCCCAATTCATGAGACATTTTTTTTGCTTTTCCCCTCTGCATTTTAGTTTTCTGCTCTCTTATATTTTTTTCTCAGCCCCTTCTTAATTATATGTTAAGATTTAGCCTCATTTTTATCCTGGGTTCTTTAATTCATAGTAGTATTTTCTGTGACTTGCTGTCATAGAAACGGGGGCTTTAGAGGACCTTCCGAGCTCATGTAATCCATTTCACTACCTCAAGGAAAAAACTACTCTTCTTAGACCAACTCTGGCAGATGTCTGTCTCACCTATTTTTAAGAACCTCCAACAAAGCAGATTGCATGACCTCTCTGGGTGAGCAGCCTAAAATCCCGCCTGTTGCAGTTCAAGTCAGATTCCTACACCAAAATGTCTCTGAAAACATACCCAGGAGCAAATTGTCTTGCCAATTCTCTAGTCTGTACTTTTACTTTTGGTGTCTGTTTTTAAATATAACTTGACCTTTAGGACTTTTGTAAATCAAATTCATTAGGCAGCTGCAAGTCGGTTAATTTAGTTCCATCTCATTATGTGGGCCATACAGGTTGGGTTGCCTCAGTCGTCTCAGCTGAAACCTAAATTTGCTACTTTGCTCTCGCCATGTTACAGCTGCGACCTCCTCAGACAGTCCTCACCTTGGAAGCACCCTCAGAGTGTGAAAAGCTTGATTGTGTAGAAAAAGGCCCAGCTATGTTGTGTTATTGTGACTGAGAACAGAAGCCTCCTCTTTGTTTCAGCTTCCCATTTAGAGACATTGCTGTGGTGTGTAATCTCTTCCTGGACTGATCTGAGCTGGCACCTTCAGTTGTCCCTCTGCCTGTCTTGGTGTCTTCCCTCCTGAATTAGGGGATCTCTCCCTCCTGCTGATTTGCCTGTTGTTATATATATGAACATTGCTTTTTCTCTGTGATTTGGTAAACTAGCAGTTTTCTCTTGTTACAACATATTTTTTTAAGATCTCTGCTTAAGAATAGTTTTTAAAACATTTTTGTCTCGCTGCTGTGACACAATCTGCTATTTCGTTTGAGAAGGATACCATAGGTAAAAAATTTGCCTTGTAACTTGGATAGCACCGTAGCAAATAAGTTGGCGTTGCACGTTTTCTGACTTGCAGGTACAAGCTTGGACCCAGGGAGCGTAGCCAGGAGGGGCTGGAAGGCAAAGCTGTGATGACATGTTCAGTATCCAGGTGGAGGGCCAAGAGGGCAGCTGCGCGGCGCTGGGTTGCATTCCAATGTGCTGATCCGTGGAACAGCGTTGGCATACGCTTTGGAAGCTGCTGCTTGCTCTCCTGGCTGTAGGGAAGGGGCTGAGGTGATGGCAGGGAAGTAAGGGGTGAGTCTCTGCAGAATATTTTCATATGATTGTGGCCTATTCTGAGCAGGCTGGACATTTGGAGCTTTGGCACTTCTTCCTGGTGTCCTTGGGTACTGTGCTGCCTCTGGTAGCTCCAAAGTTAATAACTCCAGTGTGGGTTGTTAAGAATTTCTTTTTGCCTCCTTGATTCCTGAACTGGTTAATTAAGTTGTAGGGAGGTTATATTTTCTCACTACTTGGGGGCTTAATGGGGTGGAGACTTTGGAAACAGTTTAACAATTTCACATTTTATATGCTCTAATGAATTTCCCAGGATTTTGGAAGGGTTGTATTGAACTTCAGCATCGTAATTTCCAGCGTTTTATTTATGCTAAAATAAGTTAGTGGTGTATTATGAGGCCCAAAGAGCCAACAGATTACAAGCGAACTAATGAAGACATTGTTTCTCTTGGATAAAGGCTACGACTCATGGTTGTAACTTGTACTGAAGAACTAGAGACCATGAGCTTCACCAGGACCACAAGCTGGCACTGGGGTTCCTCTTCCCTTCCTTGTTATTTTAAACCTGTATTTGATTTCAGGTGCAGAAAAAAGAGGGTTTGCAAGGACCAGAAACAACTCTGAATCTGCAAGAACTCCCCAGAACTTCGATAGGAAGAGGCAACTCTCTGAATCACAGACAGAAACAATGAACAATTCAGACAGCAGAATAAATCCCAGACAACTGGGAACTCCCAGAGGTATTAAAGCAGTGTGTGTACACGCTTCAGGAATAAGCTGCCTTGAATCCTGTGCTTTAAAAGATGGGCTGGGATGAATGCTATTGGCTTTAAAATGAGCTCTAAAATACTGTTGATTATTTGTAAAATATGATTATTCCAGGCTTTTCAGTGTTCTGAAGTCGGGTGCCAGTGTTTCTAGGCAAACTGTTCTCAAAAGTTCAAGTTTGCATATAAAGTCTCTGTACAGATTCTGTTAAGATACACAGACATGTTTGGTGGGCAAGGTAACACTTACGAATTTTTGTTTGCAGGAGGACCCTATGCTGCTGTCCCAACATCAGGTGACAGAAAGAATCTAAATAAACCCACTCGAGGGAGGAGGAAGAGTATCTTTGAAGCCTACATGTCAAAGGAAAATGTTTCAGCAGGACTGAAGAGGGGAGAGCTAATTCAGGTGCCTGAAATGTACAGTGTCCATGCTCTTGTGATAAGTCTGTGGAAATCACAGACAGTTTTTGGAAATGAGCAGTAGTTGATGACAGGGAATTGATGTAGCACTTGTAGATGCCAGAGGAAGATATTTTCTCTTTTTCAGGACATTCTACAAGTGGGATGGAATCTTCTACATTCCTCTGAAGTAGTTCTTTGTTTCATTTCATGTTCTGTGAAATTCCTGATCCGGTGATAAATTGCAGATTTCTGGTTCATGATGGTCATTACTGGGGAGACACTTTTACAGATGATGCTAAAAACAACAGCAGTTGCTGGAAACCTCTGTCAGTGTAAGCAAAAACAAATGCCCTTAGCAAGATACCTCTTGCTGAAATTTCTCACAAAAATATTTGTGCTTCATATTGGAGGAGCAAAACTGTAGCCATCATTAGGCAGCAATTCTTTTCTAAAGAATGTGGGGGTGGACCTGCTGTCCTGTCTGCTGGATAGAGGAGATTTACATGAAGGCTGGCAGGGCTCAGATGGAGAAGAAGAGAGCATCCTTCCACCACATTCACAGTAGTCCTCAACATGGTGTAATGCTCTTCAGGACACACCTGGCATCCCAGTGAGATCAGACTGGCTGGAGAAAAAGGGCCAGTGGAAGTCAATGAGGGCATGACATCCATGCTGAGGCACTGTTTACCCAAACACACACAGGTCCATTGCCATTTAATGAGTTGTTGTAGTGCTGGTGAGGTTGTGATACTTACTTTCATTGATACACTGGAGTCTCAAATGACATCACATCAATTTTTGTCTGATTTTTTTTTGTTATAATTGCATAATAATTCTTGTGTATCATTATAATGGCATAATCTCTGAAGGTGTGATGAGGATTTTACATAAAAGACTCCCTGATTCCATCCTGAAGACCAGTCTCATGCATTCGTAGCTTTGAGAGAAATCATCTCCCTGTTGATGATCAGCATGGTCCACTGGGCTACTCGGACCTTAGGCCAACACATTTTTAAAGATCATCACAGACATCTGCAGTGGGAAGCAAATGGTGAGGGAGGAAATAGGAGCCTTAAGCTGTGACTTCCCTCATGATTGCACTGGCATATGGAATCAGCTAAAGCTTCAGGAGTGTTTTTGGCACCATTTTTGGTAACACAGCCTGATAGTGTTAAGTGCAGTGTGTGCAGACTGCCTATGAGGTCAATTGCAGCTGCACTTGATGAGGCACATCAGGCTATGACTACTACCTGAGAATCCCATTGAAATGCCTAGTCCCTATGGACCTGTGATTGCATGATCCCTGGCAAAAGAATCCTTAATTCTTGTAAATGTGTAGTGTCTCCTCCAGGTCATGTGCTGCGTAACTGGAAGAGTCATGTGTGCTTTCTTAGGCTCTGTCTGTTTCCCTTTCATCCAGTTCCACATCTCAGGGAAACAATTGAGATTGTAGAAGCTGGATTTAGTCATTCAGAACTGAGTGTTAGATCATGGGCATCCCAGCTCAGTATTTCTCATCTTCAGTTCATTCATCCTTACGATTTCATCAAGACCATTCATCACTGCAGCTTCAACCAGGGTAGGTGAGATCCTGAGAGCAACTTTAGTGAATGGACGAATATTCAGTGGTTTTCTCTACAGTGGCAAGAGACAGAATGAACAAATTCCTGTTGTGTTAATCCCAAAAGCAGGGAATTGGTCTGGCATGGTAACCTGCAAAAAGGCTCCACAAGAGCCTATGGAAGGAGAGGACAAACCTATTGGTCTGAATCTGATGGTCCTGAGGAAACTGGAGTGCTCCCAGGCAGCAGCATGACTCTCTGAACAGGGCTGTCTCCTGGAGCATCCTGGAAACACTGGATCTGCTTATATTTGGATGGGAATTTGAGAGCTCTGTTAGGGAGAAAAGAGCCTACCATAACACTGAGATTCTTGCTGGACCTTGGCAATGCAGCTGTGCAACAAAGTGTTCCTGCAAGCCCAACCCACAGAAACTACTGGCAGACCTGGAGATTGCTCAGATGACACACGAGTGCTGTGAAGATTAGGCAGCCCTAGATCAGGAAAAGTGAAAGGTTATCTTTATGGGTGCTGACGTCTGTCAGTAATATTGATCTTAATGGCTTCTGGTGCTGTATCTGACATAAGTCATGTTTTGATAAGTAGCACGAGAAGTGTGCCCTGTACATTCCTGGATTCATTTAGTCATGCGATGTGTCCGGAAGTGCCCTTCCACAGGAAAAGGGATCTGAGCTCAGGCGCTTACGAGTGCACAGAATTCCCACTTCCCTGCCCTTAAAACTGCAGGGAGCAAACGGCAGGCGTGTCGGGTTGGTTGGAATCACAGCGGATGGCCTGAAGGCAAACAAGACTGAATAACTCCTGCTTCGTTCCCAATGACGGTTATACACAGCAGATGAAATCGGGCTGTGTATTAAAGAGCATTGACCCAAAGGACTCTAATCATCCTCTGAAGCCTCATCCAGAAACTCATGTCTGCTCCACGCCTCCAGCGTCTCCCAGACCCTCCCTGCAGGGCTGCTGGGGTCAGGCGGAGCCAACAGAGATGCAGAGCCTGCTTTACTGTTGAAAGGATGTTTTTCCTTGGAAAGCTGTTCTTTTGTGGATGTGAAAGCTGGGGTTTCCCTGATTTTCATGGATTGTTTTTTCAAAGGAAGCCTTGGTAGCAATGAGATACTTGTGAACCCTGATATTTTTTTGGTGTTCTGTGCATGCAAATGAATCTAGACTTATTGTGTTACAATAGTTGTTATAAACTGCTTGGTTCGGGATGCTTGAAGTTTAGTCTGAGTACTGCCTGTCTGGGTTTAGCAGAGCAGCTTGAGAAATTGTGACCCTTTTGTGTCTCACTGGGAAAGTTCAATAAGGTTAGAAACTTGGTTGGCAAGAGCCTGTGAAACTGCCTTGAATCATCAGAAAATGTTTTAGAAACCTTCCTGCAGACCTTGTTCTTCCCTTTCATAACAAAAGCCCTAATGACAGAAAAACACAGATAAATATAGCAGCTATTATTTGCAAGCTATTGTAAAATAATACAACATTAGTGTGACATCATGAGACTCTGCAGCCAGATCCTCACCCCCCAATACACATATGAGAACAGTTGTTCATTGCAGATGGGGAGAGTGACTGGTTCCAGATATGATATCACAGCGTGAAATGTACAACATTGTAAATAGGATTTTCATGGGCACAGATAATAGGGCCCATCTGCTTTCTAAGATAAATTTTGTGAGTTTCTTGCTTAAAGGAAAGAGCTGAAGTTTTTTAATGTTACTTTACGTAAGAATTCTAATGCTGATCATAATTAGGTAGTGAATATAAAATGCAGATAAACAGGCTGCACAATAAACGTGGTAAAACCGTGCTCTGTGCTTTTGCTGATGCTGGGCATCCATGGGCATGTTGCTGCTCTGGTGCCTACTGGGCCATGTACACAAACCCTGATTTTTCATGTGCATGATTGGCATTTACACCTGACTGATTGACAGCAGTCCCAAACTATTCAAGGGGATTGTGTGGAGGAAAACAGGATATCCCTTCATCTGCTTAGTGCTGGTGGGTAGATCCACATATGGGAATTGACTCATTGTCAAACAGAGCAACAATCCCTTTCCTTTTTTTCCTTTCTCTCTGTAGCATCTTCTGGTGACTGATTCTGGGAATTAAGTGGAAGATGACCATTGAGAGTTTTCCATCAGTGGGTACCAGCACTAATAGAAACTGATGACAGCAATTCAGCTCTCACTTTGCTTAAGCATAAAATACCCCAGGGTTTCTCTCAGTGGGTCATCTTTGTTTCCATGCTGTTGTCCTGGGTTGTGCCTGCCATGGGGGCGAGTGTCCTTGTTAGTACAAGTTATGTGAGACATAAAATCAGATAGTGCAGCAAAGTACTCAAAAAGTATCTAAAGAGTATGAAACACATGCTGCTGGTAATCTGGTATTCTGTGTTTGCTGGTAAACTTTAGCAAATAAGTGCAATGGAAAATCTTTGTAAATCTGTGAATTCTTCAAGGCAGCAAAACATTCACATGTAATCAGCTCTATTTTCCTATTGTTTGAGTGTTTTCCAGAATACATAAAAAATTATTTGCTGCAGTAAAGTTTTAAAGAAGTAATTCCTGTGAGATGCTCCTTTGATTGTTTAACACAGCAGTGCAAGCAGATGGAATATGTTCATATAATAAATTGGCTAACATTACTTCAAATACATAAGTGGAGAAATTTCTGAAGTTTCTTCCCAGAGCAGAAGCCTGTTGAAAGGCAGATACCTAAGTTGTATTCCCATAAGATTCAAATGCTATCAGTTTGAACTGCAGTCACCTGAATCCAAATTTCCAGGATCCTTTTGGGATGCAAATGTGTAGCCTATAAGGCTTTGGTTGGCTCTGCCTTTTTCTTGGATGGACCTGAGTGCAAGCAGCAAAACTGGTTGGTTTACTTTGGAGGGTTGATATGAATTTGTTGCAGGTGACTTGGCCTTTAAGTTGGCAGATAACAAAGCAGAAATAGATAGACCATGGAATTCTCAAATGTATTTAAGATAGTTAGCCTTTAAGTATGTTTAAACAGAATTTAATCCTGTAGACTTTAAATGTTTATTTTTGGAAAATCCTTTTAATTCTTCTTTGGAAATGTACTTTATTATCACAGAGTTACTGCTGCTGTCTGTTTGCAGGAACAACCTAAGCAGCCAGAGCCCCATAAGAATGATACCTGCTGCCATGCAAGCTCAGCTTTTCTTTTCCTCTTTCCTTGCACCCTCCAAAATAAGCAAACCCAACATTCTCCTTTTCCAAGACAGAGCAAGCCGAATTGTTTCTATTATCCAATTGTTAACAAAGTTGGTGGATGCTCAGCAGAAAATGTGTGAAAGGAACAGGAAAACTTGGATCCTCAGTTCACCCAGTAGCAGCAACAACTAATGATTCAACATCTCTTTGATGACAGACTGCAGTAGATCAGCTTAAGCCTATCATGAAACTGCCTTTTGGCTTGAAATTGCTTGGATGCTAAGTTGTCAAGACTTGAAATGTATAATGGAAATTTAGATGTATCTCTCATGTTTCACTGTAGATATATTACCCACAGCTCTCTAATTTAACTGGTGTTAAATAAAATTAATAAGATTCAGGCATAATCTTTCTCCTTTCTTTCTTTTTTTTCAAGGGACCCTTGAGAATAAATCCTAAGAAGTACCATGAAGCCTTCATTCCATCTCCAGTAAGTGTAATTTTATAATGCTTTAAAGTTCATAAGTAAAGGTGCATTAAGATAGGAGTTATGCTGTGCACAGAAGGTTGCTCAGAGGTGAATGAGTTGGAATAAATTAACACAATCTGGATTTTTTTTTTTTATATCAAATATTCCCAAACAAATCCTGCTTTCTCATACCTCAAAGAAACACTTTGCTTGTGCTGTGCCTGGGGACACTGCAGGGTCCCACAGAGGCCAGCTGAAGTCAGGTTTGAGGACCACCAGACAGTGTAATCAGAAACCCTTGGTTTATGGCTGCAGAGGTTTTATAGATTTTCCACTGATTTAAGTTAATCTTCCCTAAACAAATATGCTCTCCATTTTCGATCTGCTGCATGAGCTAATTTGAAAAGTCATTCCAGAAATAATATGCGTGATTCCTTTTCATGTGCCCGCTTTGGCACGGGCTGTATCTTGGGTGGGACTGGCTTGCACCTCTTCTCTCCTTATTTTGACAGAAAAGAAGGACTCTTGCAATTTCAGGGTCTTTCATTTGGGAAGGTGACCTCACAGCTGGCACACCCAAAGCTTTTTATCCAGAACTGACTTGGTCAAAGTGTTGCTGTTAATGAGAGAGTTTTATATTGAAATGTTTTGCTGGTGTAGGGATGAGAAGTCAGAGCCTGCCCTGAGACAATGAAGCACTGATTATGTTGTTGTCCCAACTACTGACAGCACTATTGTTTTGGGGCTTGGACTGAAAGCCTTGAAATTCATGGTGTTTATCAGTTCATGTTGCTGATTTGGGGAAATGTTTTGGAGCTTTGTTAGAGAAGGTTGGCAGTACAGGGGTGGGAAAAGGTTGGGGCTGCACAGAATGCACTAACATTAACTAGAGGAAGAACTACAGAGCAGCTCTCTGGTACATCAGGAGGGAAGTGTATAAGTGAAAGGAACTTTGATCCTTCCTTTTTCCAGGTGTCCTTGTAGGTGTGGGAAGTGTAAGCTGTTAAATATATTCTCTGAATTTACAAAATGCAAGGTTAGATGGGAAGTTCAGCTACTCTCATGAATTAGTTGGATGTGAGGCTTTACCCCTAATCGCCCCTCTGGTGTCCAGCTGTTGCCTTGTGCCTGTTCTGTGTGCAGGAATGAATACATTAAGGAGGGCTAGCAGAGGTGGTTATCTCAGCTTTCTACTTTTCTGCCCTTTCTGGAAATAAATATGAGAACCAGCAGAATCAACACGTGGATGAAGATGACTCTGGCTTGTGTAGGCACAGTCCTTTGAGACAGATGCTTTGGGAAACATATCCTTTGTACAACATTATTTTCCATAACGGAGGGGTTGTAGCTTTGGTGTTCTGCAGCACTTCCCATCATTGCCAGATGCTGCAAGAGCTGCAGCTGTGAAAAATCACCCTTTCTTTCCTGCTGTTGACGAGGGCACTGTACCCCTTTCACTTCAGCTATGACTTGGCCATGACTTCATGGAGTTCAATGCAACAGCTGTTCACCTTCTGACACCAGAAGTCCTTGCGTGTTTCTTGCTGCACATGTGCTCCGTCTGCTCGTCTCTTTGTTGCATGAAGAGTTGAGGGGAAGGCCCAGGGCTTTCTTCTTGAAGCTACCCAGAGAACAGACCCCAAGAATTTAAATCTCTGCCTCACGTCTTGTGTGTTCCCTATGCAGAGTGGTGTGGTTTGGAGCATCAGTGTGAAGGGATAGTGCTGCTGAGCATGAGTGGCAGTGACTGGAGCTGTGCTGTGCTTGTGAGAGGCACTTCCAGAGCAGGTGGAAGTACTGCAGATCCCTTGTCAGAGGGGGACAGGGAGCACTGCTGGAGATATTTGCAGAGAAAGCCCCAGGTTCCCTGGGGATGGCTGTGGAAGTCTTGAGGCCATTGTGGCCAATAGAGTAGGTGCACCCCAGGGTCAGCTGAGACTTTGCAGGTGATTGTGTTCTGTTGTCATTCAATGCCATTTTAATTGTATTCATAAGCTGAAATGTCAGCTGTGCAGAGCAAAAGTGGGATGCACAAATTTTCTTGGAAGTGTGTGGGCTCACCCAACAATTGTAAGCCTGAAGTTCAAGATACAGAGATGTTTCTTTTTGGAGAGAAAACCAAAACTGATGGCAATTTTCTGATTACAGCTTTGTTGCAGATGTTGAAATTAACTGCTGTAAAATAGGTGTGCATATACATATGTAAATTTGTGTAAATATATATATGTAATTTGGAAAAAGAGTGTGTGGATGCAATTAAAGACAAGACTCTTGCAGAGTGTGAAGATGCAGCTTTAACCAGATGGTATGTCTTATATCAGGCACCTTTACAGGGAGTGGAAGAAAATGTCTTGTATTTTCATGAACACAGGAGAAAAGGGAAAAAATTATAGAGCAAATTATTGTGAATGCCAGCCTGTGTCCTGCAGCACAGAGCAGCTACAGGTACAGACAAAAAAAACCCCTCTAACAAAAACCAGAAATTTGCCTTAGAAAATGACTTTGAACATTTCATTTTTATGTATATGACAGATTTAGGTAAAGAGTTGGAGCTGAAGGGAAAGGGTGGGGAGAAATAAGGAATAAGACCATGTGTAAAAAATCTGGCTTTTTGAAAAGAACGGTTTCCAATTTGAATTATGTTGGTCCAGAAGGCTTTGCAATTTTTCTGCATCTTGTCATGGGAGGCAGCTTTCACACAGCTGTTGAGCTGCTGCTGCTGCTTTTCTTTCTAAGAGTAATTTGGTCTCTTGGAGGACAGCCTTAGTTTCACATCATGGCAGGGTTCTTCCTTTTATTGTTTTGGTATCTAAGCAGAGTAAGATACTTATGTGATATTTGGGCTTCATGTTTTCAGGTTATAAAAGTTTTTCTTGGACACTGAGCATTCTGGTAGTTCTGATTGGATTTATTCATGCATATGAGACTCAGGAGTGTCTGAGAAACAGCTGAAGTTGTGATTAAGACTTTAAGTCTTATGAGGCTGTTTTTTCTTTGAAAGACAATGAAGTACTAATCTGAAGAAACTCAACCTCCTTTTTTGTACCTCCAAACTGTGCAAAGATAACTCTCTAAAAACTATTTAAACTGGTCATATTGATACTAAATGCTCACATTGTTTGACATGTTCATTGCACTGTAAACAGGCACATGGAATTTTTTGTATACTGAATTATGAGAAAGGAATGAAAGCAGCAAGAGCACAGTCAGTAATTATCAAAAGAAAAGAAAAAAGGACAAAGCTGGAAATCCTTTAAAAACTAAAATCTTTGTGTTGGCATCTTCAGGAAACTTTGTTTGCCCTATGAAGAAAATCTCCCAAACTAAATCTAGAGTAACCAAATGCCAGACATGTCTGGGGTGGATAATCATAGTGTGTGCAATTAGTAGAGGCTCTTGTGCAAGGATGCTAACCCAGAATATTTAGAGAAGGTGTCTTGACTTGTCTGTTACAGTAAAAGATCTCCTGGCTTGCAGTTGGCATCTGTGGTTGTCATTATCTGGGATACCTTCTAACATTAGTTGTGCCAAATGCAGAATATATGGTGTTAACTCAATTGAAAAACAAGAGACTGCATCCCTCACCACAATCCAGACCACCTTCATGGAGTGCCCTGCTGATCTGGGAGCTGCATGTCCCTGCTTTCCCAGCTCACTGGGAGAGCAGTAGGAGCTCTGCATGGAGCAGTTTGCAGAGACTGTCTTGTAAACCATTCTGAACATTTGTCTTTTCTGAACACTGGCTTTGAATGCTTGAGGTGGCAGATTAATGTGTCAAGAGCTGTGACAGCAGAAAACTCTCTACCTGTTCCCAAGAGTAACTGCAGACAAACTGAGACAACACATCTTGAGGGCTTGGCTCTGTCTTGTGTAAATAGTGTGGAACTACTGTACTGGCACATCCATAGAAGAGTGCTCATTTGCTGAAAGATCCTGTATGTTAAAGGGCATATGGTGAATCTGTTTTGTTCCTGTGTACAACTGCAGGGTATTTGCCTCACCAGGGTGTGTGTGTCTTTCTTGATGGCGATGTTTTAAGCTTCATTACAACCATGATTTAATATGTTTTGGTCTGGCACTTACTTTTCTTCCTCTTTGGCTAGGATGGGAGTCGTGATATCTTTATTGATGGAGTGGTTGCTCGCAACCGAGCCCTGAACGGTGACATCGTGGTGGTGAAACTGCTTCCCAGGGATCAATGGAAGGTCAGTTCAGTATATTTTTGTTGTGATTTGAGAGGAAAAGCTTATTACAATTTTCATCACTAAACTTTTAGGGCCTGAGACAGAGAACAGAGAATTTCATACAAATCAGATTAGCTAAATTGAATTCACGCTGCTGTTGATTAAAAGACTTTATCCATTACAATGTTTGAAAGAAGTGATACCTGAGGCGTTGAAACCTCATTCTTTGCATGGAATGGCCTTCATTATCACTGTATGGGAAAGTCTGATGATGAGACTGGTTCCAAGCACAATTGTCAGAGGTGACTTTTGGTATCTGCTATTTGGCTGTCTTCATGCAGTGGTGTTTTGGATAGTGCTGTGTAGGTGTTTGCAATTGCTCATGTATTTGACAAGTGGTGTTCACAAAGCTTTAGTTATGATTAACTCTAATTTTTGGGTCTTCAGTCCATGAAAAGCTTACCTTGTAACAGCTCCAGATTTTGTGGTAATACCCTTCTTTACATGAATGAAGCGTGTGTGAAATGACTGGAGCAATACAAATGTGGGATGATTGCTTTTTCATTTTCATGTCTGAGATTTCACTAAGCTCACTGTCTGGGTTGTTTGGGGTTTTTTTTTTTTTTCCACTGATGAAACTTCTTTTCCTAATCAAACTTTGTCCTTTCAAATAGCTGGATAATTTTATCTTGTTTGCAGATTTATCTTTTAACACTTCTATGCTAGGGCAGTTTTTGCTGGGTAATGGAAGCTACAGGTAGCAATTTTAACATAGGTTTTCATATTTAAGCATGACAGAACCACCACAAGTTGTTTTCCAAAAATGGTCTTTGAACTCTTCTTGGCAGTTTAAAGACTTTTTTTAGATCTTTTGGACAAAAGTAACAGTAAGGATGTTTCCAGCAGAGTGGGGACTGGTCTGAACTACTTTGGCCTGGTGCTTTTTACTCAGTCTAGCTACCTTCTCTACCTTTCTTTGTTTGAAGCTATGTGATTTTAGACTTGCAAATGCAAGTTTAGTCTGGTCATTTGCTGAACCTTCTACCTATTCTGTTAAATCTAATACTAATTGAAATGATGGTTTGAGACATATTAGAACTTGTCTCTTCCTTTTAAGTATGCATAAAATGAGTGAATGACATGAGTATTTTTTGACATACATAAGTACAAAACTAAATTAATACAAAAGGCAATCACAAGTGGGATCTAAGGTATTACAGGTATATCCATATACAAATAAAAGAAAGGTCTGTAGCTATCTTGGTGACCTCTGAGAACCAGTTTTGAGGTCAAAGCAGGATTTCTTCAATAGCTAATCAAGACTTCAAGTCAGAGTTCACCAAAACTATGTTGATATCTATGTGTTTTGATCACCAAATCCATATATGCAAGTTATCTTTCATATTAAAACATTTCATATAGATGGAAAAATTGAATAGTTTGGATGCTCAAATCCTTTGCCAGGGCCTGCCAGCACAAGGGCATCTTTGTAGGCTTGATAGAGGTTGCCTGAGCTGGAAGCTTTGTCTGCAGTTTTCCATTTATATCTGTCTCTAAACAAAGATAATGCCTCTCCATCTCTCTTCTACTCTCATACCTTTGTATGTCCAACAGTAATGATCCTTTATGAATACAAGAGGAAGGATTCAGAATGTTATCCCTGTCCTGGGAAAATGCATAAATAAATAGAACTGTTTAGAGAAGTGGTATCTGACTGCAAGGAAACCATTCAAAAGACTTGAGTGTTTTGTAATATGATTATGATTCTTCTGTGGTGAATTTAACCTTGCCAAATGAAGTAGCTGGAACATGCCAGTCATGTTTTTCAGCCACACAGGTGCTGCCCTGTGTAGTCTCATTTTTTGTTTCTTGCCATCAGCAACTCAATCAGCGATGACATCCCTTTTCCCCTGCTCCCCAAATCTCTTGCTACGTGCTCATGTTTGTATTAGTTCTTTGGGAAAGGTGCCACTAAGTTGCACTGAAAGATACTGCCTTCTGCCAAGTAATTTATACTGATTAATGATAAACTGTCGCAACCTATTTTAGGTTTTTCCATTTGTTTAGTCTCATGCTGCTGCAAAGCTGCCACTTAGGTGTATTGAGAGTTTTCTCCTTGCCACTGGGCCTTTGGAACAAGCTGAAGAGCTTCATTTATTTCTCTAAAAATGTAAATCAGATATATGGTATAACTGATGCTCTCAGAGGAGGCTTTACTGGCTCTGTACATATTGGTTTGTTAGGATTGAGATGTGTGTGCTGATTATTTTTATGGTTCTCTATTCCCAACACATTACCCTGTGCTCCACTGAGAGCTGAGCTGGTTTTTTTTGCTGTTGTACCAGTTTCTTGAACAAGATAAGGCTGTTTCAGCAGTGTGTTGAGTCTGTGCCTTCTGGGTTTCCAGCACCCTGGATGGTCTCTGGATGCTCTGGAGGAAGATCTTCATGTTGCTAGTGCAAGTGGTTCCATGGACCTTCTCCTGCAGTCACGGTGTATTGCTGTGTTCCAGTAAAGGCAGGACTTAGAGGCACCTCCGTTCAATTTATATGTGTAAATGGGAGGAAATGTGGAGTCACAGGAGAACCTGTGACTGGTAACAAACTTCGGATTTTGAATAGAGAAACCTGTGTGTTTGCATGAATTGCTGAGAGAATTAGGAGCTGCCCTGTCCCTGGTGAGTTGGTCATTGCAGGTGAAGTGCCTGTGAGGGAAAAGCCATCAGCTGGAGAGCAGTTTCTTCAGGGATATACTGTGTCCCACTGAGCTGTAATGGTGCTACCTTACACACAGGTAAAAATGCCACCGTGAAATGTAAGGGGATGGTGAAATACTCTGGATGTGTGGTTATACTTTATGTAATACCTTCTTGAGAGAGACAGCAGTATTTTCAGCCTTCTACTTCTTGGCTCAGTGGTGGGAAATTTATCAGGCTTGAATTTCTCAACATTGTGTCCTTCCCAGCATGTGCATCAATTGCTTGGATGAGCTACCATGGTCCTGCCTGTGCTTATTCTGTCTGGTCTTAAAGCTCTGTTTGTTCACGCATCCGCTGGGAGAGCTGCGGCTGTTCAGCGATGATCAGTTTGTCAGTTCATAATTCTCTGCTTACTATTAGTTCTGATCAAGAGCCAACAATTTCAGTGTGGCACCACAGACTTGAAGGAGAGACTTTTTGTCCCCAGAATTTGTTATCTTGCTGTCCTGAAGGAGGTGGCCATCAGCTTCCTGCCAGGCTTGAGCGGTGTGCGTTGCAGCGACCGCATTTAGAGGCTCCGTTTCAGAAGTTCCTCTCCTGTCCTCTTGTGTTACATCTTGGGAATATTGAGGTGCTATGGTAACTTTCAAATATTTAGCTTTTGCAAAGTAAGGTATTTGACTTAGGCTGTTTTTCCAGGTACTTAACCTACTCTTAGCAAATGAAGTCAGAGTGTCATTGCAGTCTGCAAGACTGTCTCCTGACTTCAAGTTGTAGGGCTTCCCTGCGCCTGTGCCTTTATCTTCTGGAAGAACATCTCAATAAAAGATAGCCAGTGACAGGATTTATCCCAGTGCTTGTTGATTATTCTGATAAAGAAGAAAAATGGTGCTTTATTTCTTGACTGATTTTCACTGCTTTAACTTCCACTCTTGAGTTCTTGTTATATATTACGGAGTTGTGCTCACGTCAATTTCAGAAGCTTCAGTTATACAGTGGTGTAATTACTGGAAGTCAAAGAAAATGTTGGTATTATTTTGTATGCTCATCAAGGAGGCAGGCAGTGTGTCAGTATAGAGGATAAACCTAACCTGTTTTCCCTCACAGCCTCTTTTTGCTCTTTTGCCGCCTGCTTAATTGCCAGATAGAATTTATTTAATTTCAGGTATCTGTTTTGGTTTTTCTTGCAAGATGTAATTTCTTTGGTGGAAGGAAATAGCATAATAAGTCATTTGATATCACTTGGGGCTTGGATTCCTGGCCCAATCCCTGGTGCTTTTAGAGTAGTAGTTTATAACGTGGAATGTTTTTCATGACAACCGTCTCATGTATTGCACGCTACAGCTGAAATTTTAGTCTTAGTCTGAAAATAGTACCCAGACAAGGACTTGGTGCTGCCCAAAACTTAAAAGAAAGAGTTTTGGGGTCTAACTCCCTATTGCTTGCTACAATATGCCAGCAAGGTCTCCAGTTATGCATAAATATACTGTATATGTAGATAAAATAATTCCTGATTAACCTGCTAGTTTCACAGAAATTAGTGCATATCAGTGCCTCTGTTGTTGTTGTTGGTTTATGAATAATTTCCTCATTAGCTTACAGTACTTCTTGCCACAATTTCCAGTTCTTTTGGTCTTGACAGAAGGCCTCTAAGGCCAAGGATAGGGAGCTGTTCATTATGTACAGTGTGTGTTGCCGGATAAAAGGATAATGGGTCCAACATTTTGGTCACAAAGTGTCCAACAGTGATAGAAATAGTAATGCTTCATAGCTCATGAAAGCACATGTTCTGTTCAACACTGAGCTGTCAGAGGCAATACAGTGCAGCAGGAGATCTTCAAGCTGCCTTTTCTCAGCCATACATCACAGATAAATATTTAAACACTTTCTGTACAGAAGACATAAAGTACAATTCACTTTTCCCAGCTGTGACTGTTGTTGGCATAATTACAAACAAATGTGAAGAAGGAACAATTTGATTTAAGCAGTCATCACAAATATCACCACATATAATTTGAACAGAGCTACGTATCCTGGCAAGTCACTGCCTCCCACTGTTGGTGAAAACCTATGAAACATTAGTTATCCAGAGGGGATGCTAGCTTTGGATTTGTCCTGCTGAATAATAATTCATTTCAACCAAATTCTTCTGAGAGTCAGTTTCTTCTCAAAATCTTGCAGCTAATGTAAGGATAACAGTAACTCAGGAGGAGATGAGGTTCTTAGAGGGTTATCACAGCAACACTGTTTGAGTCTAACAATCAAGAATGTTGTTTGGAAACATTACATTGATAATAATAAAAAAAAAAGTTCTGGAGAAGTCATTATTGAAATAGTAAGTGTTCTGGCACACTAAAAACATTCAAGTGTAATTCATGATATTCAGGAGTAAAGTGGGAAGCCAACTAGGAAGATGTCCAGAAAAGCAGAGCTCTAGCAAATCTGAAAGGTTGATGGATGCTGTAAGGGAGGGAGGGCAGTTGTTTTGTTTTTTTAATTTGCTTTGCTGTGGGCTTTACAGTGAGGGCTGTAAGTTGATGGTCACACACAAGTGCGTGCATATCCCTCCCCAGCTTGGCAAATTCCCAAGCCACAAATTGGTGGAATCTGGAAAAGCTTCATTACATGCTAACTTTCTAATTGTGACATTCTTTGGATGGCCACATGTTGTTCCACACTGCTGGGCCTTCGCTGTGAGCTGGCATGGCTCTTCCCAGGCTTTGCTTAGCTGTAAACTGACTGGGTTTGGAATAGCAGTACAGTAGATTGATAGCAGAAAAGCTGAGAGAATAGGAAGTGCTGCTCACTGAGACATATGTGGCATTGCATTTGCCTTCTCACAGATGTTATTATCACATTTTGTTAATCAAATACCACTTGAAGTGAATCAACCAGCATCTTAACACAGTCAGTTTTAATAGCAAGCACTGGCATGCATTTTTATGGTGTATAATGATATAATTACTATAATGATCTGGATTCTGTGAGATTGCCATGACCCAGTGCTGCATTCAGCCCTTGCCCCCCCTGCATGTGGAAAACAAGGAGGCAGAAACACCAACCTTTTGGATGTTGCAAGCAGCCTTGCCTTCCTGAGAAGGGCCTTTCCTGCCTCTGTCTCTCTGATGGTAAAGCCAAAACCAGGATCCTGAATAATAAAATCACAAGAAAGGTATGGAGTTTTTGAACAGTCTGATATTCTTTTTATTCTTCCTCCTTCTCTTCTGAATTAAAGTGATATTAAAAGGCAAATTGTTTGGTTAGGTAGGAAGACAAACTTCTTTTTATTGACTGTCTGCATCCTGTCCTAGCAGCACAGACAGAGTCACATTGCAGCTGTGGTTTGGCTGCACAGGCACAGAATAAGATAAAAACGTTACTCTTAGGTGAACAATTAAACATTAAATAATCATTCATGACATGTGGTCAGTTGTTACATCCCCAGTGTAATAATAGCAGATGGGGGTGAGTTCAGGCTGTGTGAGATACTGCTAAATTTCAGTGTGTGTTGCTCAAAGAGCTTCATGTTGCATTGAGGGAAGTGCTCTTGGGGCATCTAATTTTACTTTAGAAGAGGAGGCAAGCCAGCATTTAATACCTGATGTCTGCTCCTGCTCACTACTTTTTTCTTGGTCACATAATAATCTAGTACAGCAAATTGTTTCCTTTAACAACTAACTTTTCTTCAAGTGATTGTTTTAAACTCTGTTCTTCCAAGTCTTCTGTAAATATGCACACATCACAGTAGATTATTCTTAATCCAATCTCTTATATAACCACCATAATTTTGGACTTTTCTTAGTTCTTGGTTCCTGTGGAATTAGTATTTCTTAGAACTGTTTGTTTTTTGCCAGTTTGGAGACTTATTTGGTGATATCACATGAGTATTTGGAGCCTGCACCTTATAAGAGTCAGGATACCTGTTGTTGTGATGGGATTGGTTTTTAGAAGGTCATGCACATTAAACTCACTTAACTTTTTATAAATGCTTTCTTGAGAGACTGTTCAGATTTTCTGTAGTCCAGGTTTCTTTCTGATCTGCATAATTAGGAATAAGTTTAAATCAACTGCACTGATGCTAAAAGTCTCATCTGGCCTAAACTTGCTACAGTGATTGTCATACTCTGTTTTTTTTTTCAGGGAGACTATATTCCTAATTTAGCTTGATAGCTGGTGAAATGAAGAGCTACTATGACACTAAAAACCTGATGATCTTTAAGTCCTGAGGTGATGTGGTTTTGGATTGTATCCCTAAGTTCTGAAGAATAGGAAAAGTGCTACATATCTATTTGCATGTTTGTTCTTGTTATTGGCTGTCAGAGAAACAGCATTTGGCTGCAGTATTTACATGTGGTCAAAGCTACTGAGGTTGGCTCATTTACTCTTTTCCCTTGTTTCCTTAACTCATGTTTATTTTTCTGAAGGCCATAAATCAGAGGGACAAGGAATCTAAAACAGAGGCAATTTATGTAAATGAAGAATTGCAGCAGCTGGAGGAGTGACAGGGATTTTTCTGCAACAGGTTCTTTGAGGTAGGATGTGGGACCTCATTTATAACCACGTGATTCTTGAAGATAAGAAGGATATTTGTCATTTGTTCTTGAAGATAAGAAGGGATGAGATGCATGAAATTTGTTGTTGGTAATTTGTAACCATCTAAGATAAAGGTGTCTGCAGGCTGATAGTAGGTAGGTTTTGAGTCAGCGTGCTGCTGCTTCAGGGAGCTGGAATGGTTGTGCCTTCTCCCAGACACTGTTCTGTGTCTTCCTCCAGATGAGGCAAAGTGCAGCCAGGTTGAGATCGCCTGGCCTCTCACTCTCTCCTGGCCTGGCTTTGTGATGTTACTTGCTAGCAGGGGGATGCCTTCTCCTCAGATTTCTGAAGCTTATGTCCTAACTGCTGTGCACATCACAAAAACTGGGAATGAGTCTGGTCTTGGTGCACTGTCATGCAGTGCAAGGTGGTCAGTGACTCATGTGCATCAATAGCAGTGTTCTTAACGCTGCTACCCCAGGAAGTCTTGCTTTCTTGCTTTGGTATTATCCTTCAATATACAGATGTATGTCCTGGAACCTGTAGCTGTGACAGTCTGTTTCTGCAGCATCTGGAAGAATTGCAACTGATACTTTGAATCAAGTTTCTTATTTACAAAGTGCCACTGAAAACACTGAAAGAGAAATTAAAAGTCCTCCTGATTATCTTTTCCCACAAATTCCTTACAGCTTCAGTAGCTGTGGACATGACATCATTCCTCAGCATGTGCTCGCTGGTAAGACATATGGTGTGGGTTTTTGAAGGTCCCAGATTCTACCTGCACTCTCCAGATTTTATCCCAGTTGTAACTACCTGGAGGCTCTTTAAAAAGTTGGTAACAATCTAAGAAAATACTCCAAGGTAGAGCTGATCTACTAACTCTGCTGAAAAAGGCTGAGTTTCCTTATTTTCTCACTCTTTATTTCTTTCTCATTGTTGGTTTATTTTTGTTTTCTGTGTTCTGTCATATCAGGCAGTATCTGCTTCATGAAAGTAAGTCTGTCTGTATTGCTTATGAGTTTTTTAGGTTTCCAGTATGCTATTGATTCATCCATCTTCAGCTGTGTCACCTCCTGGGGTTGAAGCATTTCTTTGTTTTCAGCTTTGTCTAAATTGTTTTGAAACAGAGAGCAGTGCCAAAACGCATACTTTTAATTGAGCAGCTTTGGAAGTGTGAAAATGAAGACTTGGCATGATCTAATTAGTGCTTGTGTATTTTGGTCTCAAGAAGTGACTGGTGAAGAATTCCCCAGACACATTCTCTGTTCTGTCTGAAAAAAATCCTGCATTAAGTTGTATGTCCTGCTTAGTTCTTGTTGGTGCTTGGAGGTACTGACTGTAATGCTTTCACTAATTAGCTGCCAGGATGTCCTTTTCTTCTCAGTCTCCTTGCTTTTGGCTTGTTTGTTGGAATGAGCATTGGCTACTTTTGCTGGCAAGCTCTCTAGAAACTGGCATCTCTCTTCTTGTGATCTCTGAATCTCATGGTGTAATGTTTGCCAGGTTGGTGCTGTCTGGGGAAAGTCCAAAGGACTTGTGTGAAGTGGAAGGAATATTTCAGCAGCTTCTCTTTCTTCCTGACCTAATGACTGTTCAGGGTGTGGGGAGTTCTGGTAAAAGTTTCAAGGACAGTAGCTAGGTAACTCACCTCTGTGCCCTCCTGGAATTTTTTTGCAGTAAAGTAAATTTCCTCCAGGTTTTATCACCCCTATTGATGTCAGATTGCCGAGGAGTTTTTTCCTTCTGTGAAGATCAGATTTGTAGCTGTAGCCTCTTTCAGCAACTACAACTGCTGTGATGGTCTGGTTTAGGTTTGGACTTGAAGCTCTTCTCCCTTTAGTCCGAGTCTGGGAGCTTATCCCTTGACAAGCATCCTCTCTAAAAGGCCTGTGAACATCAGAGCTGGGCATAGCCCAACTGTGTCTGACAAACCTGTGGGACCAATGTCCTGCACAGCCTGACTTCCTTGGGAACAGCTCACTGCCCATTTGAAGTCTGTTTCTTGCCCTGACCTTTAGGCTCATGCTCTAGGCAGAGCAGTCTGGCAATTGTGAAGCTTTGCAATGCCTTTCCCTTCAGCCTTTTTCTAGCAGCTGTCCTTTAAATGTACAGCTGGCTTGCTGGTGTTTGAAAGGCAGCTTCCTTGCATTATCTCCATATTAGAACAGCATCCAGAGGGAATGTCCCAGTACTCCTTTCTGGTGACTGTGCCCAGCTGTGTCACCTGGCTGGGAGCAGAGTTGCTGCCTGTCGGACTGGAGAGCTGTGCAGCATCACTGCTGGAGGAGAATAAATGGTTCCTCTGGCTCTAGTTTATTTATTCAGCTGAGCAGGGAGCTGGTGCTGGGAGAGAGTGCTGTGTTGGCAAGACGTCTGGTGCCTGAGCTCCTCTTCAGGTCTGTGTTTTACCATATAGACATACCCAAGGTTAATGAATGGCCATTAGTTTAATCTGGTTTAATTTCATAGCTGTGCTTCATGCATAGTCTGAGCAGTATTTTGACAGGATGGCATTACTTTATCTACTCTTCCTGGTTCCTCCCGCCCCAGTACTCCTGAGCCTTTCTTTAAAATGCTTTATTTCTTTTCTTCTTTGCACAGTTGTTGAGCTGTGGATGTAATATGTTTATCAGCTGAGATTTGTGTCTTGGAAACTTAATTTGCCTTTTAATCTAATGCTTTATCACTAATGCATGATAACATTTCCTGGCAGGATATGCATTGTTAAAATTCGTTTGTAGGAACTCAAAAAAAAGCATAGACATGGATGGCTCCCCTTCTGTAAGGTTCAAAAGTTTTGAAGCAGAAAAGGAAAATGCTCTTCATGGTACCTGACATCATTCCCACTATCCAACTTTCCCATGGGGTGGCTCCTATCAGTGCTGATATAACGGAGCCCAAAGACTAGGTGTGGTAGCAGCCGTGGCTGTGAAGTAGAGGAAAAGCTGGGAGGGGAAGGCTGGCCTTGTCAGGGCAGTGTCTCCAGCTACACAGGAATTTCCTATGAGCTGACTGAGACCTTGGGCAGACTTTTTGTTAACAAAACCACTAACACTCGTCAGAATTAATTTTTTATTTTTCCCACCATTGTCTTTTTGCCATTGAAGGAGTCAGCATTATCCAGTGGTCAGTTATCCAGCTGTCTGCCCTCTGTACCACAAAGCCACTCAAGCAAGTTAACACTTTTTTTTGGGGGGGGATGAGTGGCACATCATTGCAGCAACCAGCTTCAGTGACATGGGAATGGTCCTGGGGCCTCAGGCTTGTCTTTGAGCAATTAGTTGCTATGATCACAAATAAATGGATAGACTGTGCTTCAGAGCTCCAGTTCCCAAGCACTGATTCCTGTTAAGTGCTTTGTGAAAGAAAGGAAAAAATAATCAAAAAATAATCTGCAGTTAAATTAATCTCCTCTAACAATGTCTAATGCGTCCTGAGGACCGGTGCTTGAGGGAAGGGCGTTGTATGAAATGACAGACAGCAAAATATATATAACTCTTTGTGCAGGGTTTTGAGGTATTAGGAAATAGAGCTCCCAACACTGGCACATCACCCTCTGATTAAACACTGTGGTTTCACCAGCTCAGGGTTGATTACTTTAGAAAGCATTAAGTATTTGTCAAATACTTTTCCTTAGGATACTTGACATCCGGATCCTTTGTCTTCATCGACTTGCCTCAACACCTCTGCTTCTCAGCAGGCTGGGTGTGCTCTCTCCTACCCTTCATCTGGCCCCAGTGCCATGCCCTGCACTGTGCCCCAGTCTTAAATTCTTGTATGAAAGCAGCTGGTTGCACAGGTTGAGCTGTGTCGCTTGGGTGAGGTGAGGGACTAGGATGAGGGAAAATACTTGCCTCTAATGAGCAGCTCTGTGCCCTTGAGTCTGTTAGAAAAAAAACCTCTTCCCCTTTGCAGATGTAAGGAGGGTGTAGCATGGTTCCTATGTCCTGGCTAGCAGGATGCCTCAGGAAATGCTCCTTATTTAAATTGTTGACCATTTCTACTGTAAAATGTTTTTCCAGCTGAATCCATAGCTGGATGTACTCTATATTATGTTACTAAAAAACAAATTATGTAAAACATCAACATTATATTTAAAATTTGCCACAGATGTTTCTTTATTAGTTGCTGCCCCCTCTGAATTTTTTTCAGGTCTGTTTTTTAGGGTTAGTCAGAACTGCATTGGAATAAATATCTTCCTGCCTGTGTTGCGTCCCCTCAGCTCTCAAATGAAAAGTAATGTGGCAAAATTGCTGTTCTTCCTCAGGATATGCCAGGGGAAGTTATTTTATTTCTTTACCAGGAATACATAATGTTTTCTTCATGGTAAAAATGTGCCCTCCCAAGCATTAATTGTTTTTGATCCATGGTTGTGAAAAAAGTTCTACCCCAAAATTGTCAGATTTTTTTAGCACGTTTGCTCCGATATTCTCACTGTGCAGAAATAAATACAAAATAAATGAATGAGCTGTTCATGTATCATTGATAATTGAAAACAATATAGACAGAGATGATATTTTAAAATTTTTGCTGAAGAATGTTTAAATCATGCCTTAATGCATTATACATTACAGGATATTTATGCTGGTGTTAACACTATAGTTAAAGCTGAGGTTTGTCAATCTCTCTGTGTTACAAGATTAGAGAAGTAAGTGCTGGTCTACACTGAAGCTTGTTTGGGGCAGAAAACTGAGCTAGGAGGTTTGTTTTGAAGTCAGTGTTGTATGGATAAAGTTTGTTAAGTCTACTCTGTGATTTTTCTCAATTTAAGTAAAATGCTGTGTATTGAAATGGTTTAATTTCATCATGTTGTACCTGTGGAAGGACTTACCTCAAGAATTTTCTTTTACTGTGAGATTGCAGCTGGTGACTGCAGGGTGGAATCTTGACATTTGTACTTGGCTATGAGGTGAGGAAAAGAAAAGGAAATACTCGTAGCCTTTAGGATGTGTTTAAACTTTTGGGGGTTGCTTTGGAAAAGTTAATGTTCATTAGAGTTGGATACCTCTAAGATCTAGTAAGTCATACAAATGCACATGAGAGTGTTGATATGATAGATGAGTGTGTTAGGCCAGTGATGGGGAAACTTCATGCTGAGCAGTTTGTTGGCATGTTGGATGGGAATGAGCCACTCCCTGTGGAGGTCAAGAGTACACTGGTATTTGTGTGGCAATTTTTGACTGTTCCAAGAAAACAATAGTGGTTTAAATTCCTAAACAATGCATAATTACATGGACTGAAGCTTACAAGGTTTTGAGCTCATATGCCGTACTAACTAACACTGCTGAAAATTCAGTGTTTTATCATTAAACAGAGTACTTTTTGTTTTGGGAGGACTGTAGCATGCTTGTTTCACAGTACCTCAGTTGCAATATCCATATGTTTTATATGACTTTTTGCAAATATAATGGTGAGAAAGTTTCTACAGTGAGACTGTTTTATGTATTAATTTACCTTAGCTCTTAAATTCAAAATACCATAGCAGCTTTAATTTTAGGTCAGGTCTCAGTGCTTCTAGGGCTCATGGATCCTGGCTCATTGTTGAATACTCTTGGTGGTATTGAAGCTGTTAAATGTCTGAGTTGCATCTTTCAGTTACAAATTCATAGTTTTCTTCAGTGTCATTTGCAGTGTAATTTGGTGGGAGCAGCTCGTAAAGTCATGATGAGAGAATAAAATAAGAGGCAGACAGCTGAATGGTGTGAGAAGTGCAACTGGTTTTCATCTAGTTTTTAAAGTATTGGGTTCATTTTTAACAAGCCTAGACTAAAGGTTTGATGAATTGGGGGTGTATGGATTGTGTTAGGCAAATAAAGTAATATTCTGTTAAGAAATTACGAAAACTATTCAAACGCAGAGGCTGGGTAAAAGATTTTAATTCTACTCCAAGGACTCTGCAAGGTGCAGTGAAATAACTTGTGGGAGGTTTTAAGGCAACTTTACAGTGTGGTCAAATTAGAAGGAAAATTATTAGTTAAGAACTGAGAACGTGCTTAGTTTTATTTTGGTGGAGCACTGTTAATATTTTACAAGGAAGCAGGTTTGATCATGCACTTGGTGTGAAGTCTGTGTTGCCAATAGCCTTTGTTCTGCAGAAACCTATCTGGGAGGGTTTGAATGTTTGAATCCTTAGGGGAAGGATGTCTTTGGTGGAGGTGCCTGGCCGTGTCTGCTCATGGCTGGCAGCACAGGTGATTGTTGTGGGGTGGCATCCGGTCCCTCCCTGGAGCTGGAAGACCTGATGTGAACTGGTGGGTTATCGATAACCTTTTGTGTGTTTAACAAGACAAATCCTTCCGTTCGATTGTTTCGCTGTGAACAAACGCTTATCACCGGATGATTTTGTGTACCTTGTGTCCCTTTTAATTTGTTTTGGATCAGGGACTGTAAAAGCTGGTGTCTGAAAGGGGGTGTTGCAGGGATGGAGTAAGTATTCCCCAGCTTGTAAGAGTTACTTAAGCACAAGAAATGTAGTTGCTCCCAATGCCTTATGTGCAGCTTCCTTGTGTCATTTGACTTCACCCAGTGCTGTGTAATCACAGTAGGGGTTATAAAGTACTTTCTTCCACAGTCTGTGGGCGAGGATGGGTAGACTGAGGTGGGAGTGTGTGTCTCAACCTTCCCATTGCTGATCTCCACCTCTCTGTGACTTCCTTCACTTACTTTGTCTCTGCACATCCTCCATTCCTCAGTGCTAGGGCCCAGTGTGGCCAAACTGTGGAGGTGGATGTGGTACCTTGGGTCCCAAATGGAGCAGCGGGATTTCAATTTGGATCCTCAGCAGTCTGAGGACAAACTGCTGCGTGAAGTGTTTTCTTTTCCTGATAATGGTATTATGGCACAGTTGTAGCATGGTGCAGGTAAACCAGCAAATTAGCTTCAAGGGTCAACAGGTATTTCAAAACAAGGCAGGGATTTCAAGGAGGTTTTAAGCAACAAGGAAGTGGCAGACTTAATGCTTTACTTGAGAGGACGTTAACTTGCTTTTCAGGTGTCCTTAGCTCTTAAGACAGTGTAGGTGCTTTGGGTACCAATAGTTTTAGACATGGTACCTGTCATCAATGGGTAGAATGGAAGCAGGCAAGTGTGAAGTTTGCCATGTTAAAGCCAACAAATAAACTGCTTTTGCTGGCAATAAAGCAAATGAAAGGGGTTTCCTAAAGCTGTGTACTGCCTGGGTAGGCTCTGAGATTTTTCCCATCTTCCTTTTCTGTTTTATCAGCTAAGATGAATGGTGAGTCAGTGTATGGTGTGTTTCATTATTGGAGACCTGTCAGAAGAGTTGGTTAATAATCCAGAGCATTTGGATTCAATGTGATAAACTAATCATAACAAAGTACTTTAATGCCTAACTTGAAGCTGTGAAGGAAATCTTGTTATCTTAATAGTATGTGTATATGAAAGGGCTAATTTTTTCTTTCTTAACAAGATAAACACATTGGTGAGTTGCTGAGCAGCAGTACTGTATCCAGAGGTTGCTTTCCAAACTTCCCTGAGATGAAATGAAACTGAAATTTAGTGCTGTCACTTGTGGAGTTTCAAGAATATACTTCTGAAGACCTTGTAAGTTACATGGGAGAAGTTGTTGCAGAATCAGCTTATTTAATTTATATCTAAATAGTTATAATGAACATAAATTTACTTTCTTCATTTTTTGGAACAGCCTGCCTTTTTTGCTGGGTGTTTTTTTTTTTCTTCAAGTTGCTTAAATGATTTTTCATTAACACCTTTACTATATTACAGTTTAACTTGGTAAATATTATTCAAATAACTTCTTCTAGGTAAGGAAAATTACTAAATGTCATCCCATACTTGCTTTTACCCAGAGGGAAAGTGAAGATTGCTTTGAGCTCATTTGATCTGTATGAAGCAGCTTTGAATTTCCTGGGCTTGGTTAATGAACATACTGAAAGCCCAGTGTAGCTGCCTGTCTCAGATCTAATAATTGTACACAATGCACTGCAGGGGAGAGATAGTCTTTGCCTTTCTGGTTAAAGGACTAGCAATCTGTCATGGTTGTTAATGAATGTTTGCAGGTAGCACAGTCCAGATTTAGCATTTGAGCTGGCTTCCTTGTAAGGATTTGGTTTGATTTCCTTGTTCTGTAATTTCTCGTGCTCAAGTGGGAGTTCTTCGTGAATGACTAACACATCTAGGCGCAGGTTACGACACTTTCGAAAATCCAGTGTTTTTCATATATTAAGTATTTTATTAATGGCATAAGCAGGTGTCAAAGCTAGTTCACAGTCACATGTTTTTGAGTTGTGCTTTTGAATTTTGTGATTCTCAGATTTATTTCGTAAGAGTGTTGAATGGGCTTAACACTTGATTCTATTCTTCCCCACGTGGCCCATTAGCACCTTGGATTTTTACCTTTTTAATGTAACCTAGCACATAATTTTTCTTGTATTTCTGCATTTTGTGTTTCAGTCTTTGCTGCATGTTTAAGAGAATGGGATGTGTGTTCAGGATATTGGGAGGAATGTATTGCTAAGGGTGAATCCTGATGCTTTCTGTTTGAGGTACAACTACCTCTTCTGGGCAGTGATGAGGGAAGCTCATCACTGCTTTTACATTGCCTGTGAGATGCAGTTTGCTCCAGTGTGCAGCCATCCATTTCCTACTGGCACACAGAAGGTGTCCTGAAAGCTGTAGGGTAGATGTTCCCCCTGTCAGTGGGAATATCTGGCTGTTGTGTGACTGATCTGCACATGTGTAGTGGTGGGCTTCATCAGGCTAAACTGAGAGACATAATTGACAAAACTGAATATAAATCCTGTATTACTAATATCTGAGAATGGCCAAGCTGTTAGGACTTGGAAGCATGATTCAAAGGTTTGCCAAGTTAGCCTGTGATGATCACTAGGAAAAGAGTTTGCCCAGGAGAAGTGAGTTATAAAGTAATTCAAGACCTTCTAAAAAAAAACTCAAACTCTTGCGCAATCAGAATTTAATGACCAAGGTGATGGCTTTATGCTGCCATCATCAGTGTTTAAACCCCTGGTATTTTTTATTTGCACCTGCTTTTACTGATCTCATAATTGGCCATTGTTACAGAATGCATGTGGAATTTGGTTGAGGGACCAACTTTTCTTTTCTTTTTGGATGGAATGCAAACTACCTATTGCAATAAAATTTCTGTACTTGTGATTATGGGCACTGTCAGTGTTTCCATTATAAATGTCTGGATTTTTTTTATTTTTTTTTTTTCTTCTAAAGGAGCTTAAAACTAAGTTGTAAAAATTCATTCTTGGCAGAGAACTTGTGTACAACATCTCAGCTCAAGTAAGACTTTTTAATGAATTTTGAGAGACGGAAGGAAACCTGAACTGCTTTGTAAGTTGAGGTTACACAGGTGAATTATACACTGAAATATCTTGTTAACAAAACTCAGGAAGTAGCACAACAGAAACCCCCAGTGTTAGTCCCATGTCCTGCATTATATTTTAAATTGAATTATAGCAACTGAGTGTAACTTTTGAGTAATTTTGTGGAAAAGCTTTTGACAGAACAGCATTCATTGCCGGGCAGGAAAAACAGACCAGAAGGTACCTGGCATCAAGAAGCAGGGAACTCTGTAGGGGCCAGCCCTTCCCACCACTGGGAAAGGCTTTTTTTATGGTGATGGTAAATCTGTTTCTGAAGGCAAGCAGTAAAAATATGCCATTCCTATTTACTCCATTTCTCAGTGCTGCAGGAGATGCTCTGAGACCATGTTCAATCGATGCATATTTTCACTGGATTAAATAAACCTTGAATATTGACGTCATGAAAATAAGCTGAGAACCCTGGTGGTGGATGCTGATGTGTTTTACTCTTCTAATAAACACTGCTTCAAAATTTAATGAAGCATGCCATGTTGCTAAAGGTAAATGCAAACAAACTGAGCTATAGACTCTTTGCTTGAGGTGCTGCTGTTTAATGAGATTCGTCACTGAGTAATATGAGCAGATCCTGGTGACGCAAATGCCAGCAGTCATTCCCTGCCCCATTTCAGGAGGAAACCTGGTGATACTGATTGTTTTCACTGGAAGAAGAAAAAACACTGCAGCAATATAAGTCCTCAGCAAAATGTTAAGCATCACTCATCTTTACTATGCCTTAAGATCCTAGCTCGCTTTAACTTCCATTAAGATGGGCTCCTTTCAAATGCAATCTTTTTGTCACCTTGTGCTCTGCTATTTCCCTCTGTTAATGTGCTTTGTCTTTAACAGAAGTTCTGTTGAGCATCCACAATGTTATGGATGGTTTGGTGCAGAACTCAGAGTGGTGTGTACCTGGTTCTGACTGGGGCAGCTGGGCACAGCAGAAAAACAAATAACCCTGGGAAGGTGCATTTTATCAGAGACAGGGGTGTGTGGAACCTGTGCCTTCAGTGGGTGTTTCTGTGCCTTCCAGCAGAAATAGACAAACATACCAATTCCCTGGAGACAGCCAATGCTGATGCTCTTGTGCCTTTCCTTTTATAATGTCTTCTGTTTTGGCAGGTTTTGGGCTCACTTCTTAAAAGTTTTTTGGTACCATTGCTATTGTGTGTTTATTGATGAAGCTGCATAATAAGAAAAAAAAAATCTCACAGAAAGGTTCTGGAAACCTTTCACCTTGGTGAACTAGTTTTGCTGCTGGAGGCAAATTCAGTGAATAAATTTTTATGAAGACTTCAAGGGTTTTTGTTATTATAATAGACAATTACCTAAACATTTTGGAATCAGATATTTTGGTTCTAAACTAGTTAAAATTTTGTTTTTAAATGTTTTGTCTGAGGTATGAACTAATTTTGGAAAGGCATGGATAAACAAATTGTCAAAAATTCTTATTAGTATGTGCCTAAAAATTATGAAGAAATAGCTATGCTATGGTTATAGCTGTGGAGTCATTCATGATTTGCTTCTGTTCTGCTGTTCTAATGATATTTCCAGGTGTGATACAACTGAATGATATCTCAGGTCATCTTTAAATAGGAATTCAGTAATTGCTCTGTTTAGTGATGAGCCTGTTAGCAGTGTGTGTGGAAATAAAAATAATTTTTTTATCCGAACAACATAAAAAATAATGGGTGTTTTGTTTTTAGAGCTGTGTGACATTTGTTTCTATTCTTTTATTTCTTTTGTTTCAAGCAGCAGCTGTAAATAAACTAATGCTGGTCTTTAATTATGTGAGTTTCTGCTGTGAAATCTGTGGTTCTGAAGCCCTGAACATGGTCTGTGCTTAAGCCTTGGTCCCTAGGTGGGAAGAAGAGAGAAAGCCTCCCTCTGTTCATATAAACCAACTGATGTGTTATTGCCTCTGATAAGACCTCGAGAGTGAAATAATGCTTTGAAGTATTTGAAAACATTAATCCTCACATGTGCATGTAAACCAGATATCATCCCCATTTTCTGAGTGGGGAAATATGCCCTCACTTTTTCCTGGGACACCTGCCTCTTCCAACTACCTGAAGAGGGGGTTTCTGCCATGCTCTTCTTTAATACCTGTGGAGCAGAATGACCTTAAATACTTAATATATGAAAATTGTTCAGATATTTGTGGTTTTTGCCTTACCATATGTGCATGCTTTGCTGTTTACAGTCTTCTTTTCACATTTGGACTTTGCCTTGCCAGCTGTGTGAAATTCAGGTGTAACATCTTCAGGACAGAGTGTGCAGGTCTGCCTAGCACAGTGTCAAGTGCTGCAAACTGGGCAACTTGGCTTGAGTGAGTTTTCAAGTCATGGACAACTGAGAGCAGGATTATTTTCCTTGAGCAGGATTACTTTCCTTATGTACTTTGTAAGGAGCTTGTTGAAAGTTTAAGATAGATATGGAAGCCTGGGATTTCCTGCCAGTAATTGTGATTTAATATGAAATCAATCCCACCTGCACTTTCTACCTAGGCATTCAAGGACCCCTTGTCCAAATAAATGGACTTCCAGCAGTTTTAGCTCACAGGTGAGCCTTCCCAGTTTGATAACCCAGTCTGTGTATTTGCAGAAGGAATCTTTGAGCAAAATTGTGCTGCTGTCATCTCCCTCTTGTCTTTCACAGTCCCTTGGTGATTTATGTTGCAGTGAGATTCTGTCTGGGGTCAGAATTTGCTGATACCAAGTCAAGTGAAGGAGTACATTTGCCTCACAGCTTGTCTTCTCTTCAGAAACAACTTTAAAGGGACACAGGAAGGTTTCAGCAGTTGAGGAAGCTGTTCTTTTTTAATCCCCAGTGAATCATCTGTTTTTCTTTTCCTCCACTTACTGTGCTTGCAGGGATTATCTTCTCCAGTTCCTTTCATCTGCGGGTGGTCCTCTTCAGCCTGGCTGCCCCTGTTCTGCCACAGCTTCCCCTGAGCACAAATATTTTCCAGCCCATCCTGGGGTGATGGGGAAGGTACTGGATTCATAGTGGTCTTGGCATGCATGACTGGAAGTGGCAGCAGTACAACATGGCAAAACATAGGTGTAGTTATGGCTCAGTCCATTTCCTCGAGGATGGAGCTCATAGTTGGAACCACTCTGTCAGATGGTACCTGTTGGCTCCTGCATGAAAAATATAGTGTTAAAGTGGATTTCCAGTCTTCCCTTGCTAAAAGTTTCCTGGAAAGTGTCTCCATCACCTGTTACCAGATCTCCCTACCTTCACACCAAACCATGAGTATTTGCAAAGGAAGCACTGGGTGGTTTTGTGCGGGTGACTTTAGCAGTATCATGCTGGCTTTGGAGGAGGCTGTTGTTCTTGGATGCAGCCATCTTTTAATGCAATTGAAATCTGATTTAGGAATTAATGTAGATGCCAGTTTCCCTGGTGTGGCAAGGTAGAGATCATAGGAGTGGGAAGTAATTTTGACAAGCTCTTTTTATGGGGTTGAGATGGGCATAGTGGGATGCACTCAGCCCAGAGCAGCTGTGTTTTGCCTTCTATATCCTCAAAGGAACAGTGAAACACAAAACAAGTGCAAGAATGTTCCTGTAGAAGATGAAAAGAAATAAAGACAGGACAGTTCAGCATTTGACTGAATGCAGCCATGAAGATGGATGGCTGGGAAGGCTAAGAAATGAAGAACTATTTGAAGCACTTCTAGAGTGGGAGTCTCCGTGATGCTTCAGTGATGACTTGTTTAGGTTCCTGATGCTTTTATCCCATTGTGTGAATAAATAAGCAGACCTGGGCTGATGGAACACACCAGTCAAAGGAAGTTCCCACTGGGGCATACATAGTCCGAAAACTTCCATAAATTGTTCTGTAATATGACAGTTTCCAATTATGGGTTTTCATAATAAGAGGCTTACTGGCAACCAGTAATGCAAGTTAACTGTGGAAATTTCTATTGCTTTTCTTGGCCCCTGTGGACTTCCTGAACAGTATGTGTTTTGTCCCAGGTGTCTCATTCTGGGCTTTGAAAGTGTGTCACAACATGTGTGAGGCTGAGACCCCTGGGAGCTGGCACTTAGAGCCTGACCAAAAGGAACAAAACCTGCAAGTGAGGGGCTTAAGGTATCAGACCCAATATGTGGATGCTTGGTTGATTTGTTTCCTACCTTGATGAGTTAAAGTGTTAATCAGTAAGAGATTTTCTTAGACATGTGGGAAATAATTTTTATACAGTTCTGAAGAAAACTTCAAACCCTTGGGAAGTATAGCTATGCAAATATCTTGGATAGCCCTTCCAGTACTTTCTGATTAGTTTGCATTGTCAGCCCACTTTCTTCTTACGGGCACGTGCGGGTACAGGCTTGTTTGGTTTGTGAAATGTTGAATAAATCTTCAAAGAGTATAATTGTTTCCAGGAAATATGTTTTTCATACATGCTTGTATTGTTTTAAAAAAAGGCAGTAATGGATAATACTTTGGTTTGTGCAAGCCAACGGTGTGGATTGGCTTGGCATTGCAGCTTTCAAATGATACACACTCAGCACAAGTAGATTCTTTTCTGATTACATTCAAGCTCTGTGTAATTATTGCATCTTTTAAAATATGTATTGATTCATGGTATTGTCTTGAAGTTGCAAATAATCCAAAAGCTTGTCTGCTTCTTTACATCAGATGCAAACTGGGTATCTTTTTGCAGTAATTTGCCTAAAATGCAGGGATTTCAGAGAATCATACCTTTGAAGATGTAACCTTATGTTGCTCTCTTCTTCTAATCCACCCCTCTTGAGTGATTTATTCTAGGGACTGTGCATCATAGGTTTTGGCCTGGCACCCATTCTTGTAGTGTTGCAGTGTCTGTGCAGAAAAAAGATGGCTGGGAGACAGTTTTTCAAAAAAAGAAAAGTTAAACTAAAAAGAAAAGAACACACACACAAGAAAAGAAAACCAGTTCCAGTTAGTAGAGAGGGTTTTGCTGCCGGTGTGGATGGGGCATAATTTGATTTAAATGACTTTTGAAAAACAGTTCTCAAAACTGTTCCATGCATTTTCTTCCTGGCTACTGTTGAAAATATGGAGCTGAATATTTTCTGTGATGTTTCAAACCAATATGTGCTGGCAACCTCAGAGCTGGGCCCTGTGCATTGCACTCCTGTTTCCAGTTCGCTGTGGCCTGGAGTGCAACACACAGCTCATGAGATGCACCAAAGTGGGAGGTCTTGCGAGGAGCAGGCAGTGCAGAGACCCAAGGTACAAGGAACATTTCGCTGGGGTCCAGCAGGGAGGCTGCCAGTTTTAAGGGCCTCTTTTATGAAATGAATTTGCTGGTAGGAGATGAAGAAGCTGTTTGTGCTTCTTTGAATTTTGTGAGTGTGCAGGGGGAGGTTGATTCCTGTGTGTTGTTAAAGGCTGGGTGCTGAAGTGAATCTTTTGTGCTTCTCTGGGGTCAAACTTTTCTCACTTAAGAGGTGGGCTATGGCTAAGGATTCATCAGTGCTTTAAGTGTGACAACATCTTGCTGTATAGAATAGCATGTGGGCTGGGAAGCTGGGAGATGAGGTGTTTGCTGCATCACTTCTGCTCCAGGGACCTCTGTGCCTTGGGAAATGTGTGTGGGAAGGTCAGTGCAATATAAGGAGGTATTCTGAAAATAGAGGCTGTTTTTTTAGCACCCAGTGAAATCCTGGGGGTGGCAGCAGGAGTGGAAAGTGTGGAACAAGTTTGTTGATCTGACTATGGCAATACACAGCTCTTTGGTAGTGACTCCCAGCAGCATTGGCTTGCCTGCAAAGGAGGTGGTAGAGTGTTCCCTGCAAGAGAATCGAGGGCATTGTCCTTCCCCATACCTCTGACACTGTTACCCTCAGCAGTGGTTTATCCATGATGTGTGGGGTACCAGTGCTGAGCAGGGACAGCTATTTCTGACAACTTTTCCCTGCTTCTCAGCAGTTGTTAGAGAGTACAAATGGCAAGAGTGTACAGATGGAGCTGTTTATCCTGTTAGGAGAACCAGATGAAATGAACCTGAGGAAACATGGTCCACATCCCAGTAGTGTGTATCCTACAGGCAGAGGTGCAAGAGCCAGACTCTGGAGAAATAGGTCCAGGGTCACCACAGAGAAGTGGCAGGAAGGGGCTGAAGGTAGGAGTAGACTTGAGAAGAGACAGGGGCAGAGGCAGCTGTCTCCTGGTCAGTGATAATGAGGTGTAGATAAACACCTTAGGAAGCAGACAGTAGGTGTGGGATGAGGGCCAGGGAATGGGAATGGGGAGCTTTCAGAGGCAAATGACAGGTCAGAGACCAGATAGGGAGTGGAAATACATGGTGAGGAGACAGTTCTTGTTTTGGCTTTAGGATTCAGAAAGGTCAGTCTTTAGAATTTTCCTTGTTGATGCTTTTCCACTTGTTTTTCTAGTTATTTGTGCAAGATGGTAGGAGAAGGACTTCAGATGGACTTGGAGGGAATACGCTGTAACCTGGATTGCTTTGGTACAGCCTGAAGCACAGAGAGATGAGTGACCAGCTCAGGAATGAGGTTTATTGGTAGAAGCAGAAAGAAGTCGTGAGTTGAGGTGGCTGTTTTGAGATATGGGGTTTTTTTCTACAGTTCATTCTGTTTCTTGTGCAGTGCCTGACAAACCTGGTTGTAGGCTGTCTGCTCAGGTTGGACTAAACATGGATATTCAGTCTGATTATTTGAGTTAACTCTGCAGTAAAAACTGACTTTGCAGGTTAGCCTGAGCAGAGGAGTCAAGGTGGCTTTGAGGTCTCAACAGGTTTGATGGCCATACTGAAGATCTGGCTTGATATTTTGTTTTCAAAACACAAACCTTACATTTCATTTGTTTCTTTCCCACTTCTCACCTGCTGCAGTGGGTGCAAGTCAGAGCAGATTCTGAAAAGTCACTGTTTCCAAGAAGCCTTTGTGTACTCAGGTCATTTACCCTTTGAATCCACAAGCAGGATGGTATTGTAGTGACTGCTGTGACAAAACTGTGTGTGACATCTGGGAACAACAGAATCCCTTGGGGAGGAACAAGTAGTCTTTTCCTAATCAAGAGGGAGAGATTTTAATACGGATGTTTGTATGATTATTGCATCCAATGTGATGTCTGAAATATAAACTATAATGTGCTGTTAATACAAAATAGTTATCCTGGGAGCTGTTAGCAAGTATTTCCAGTGATTTAGAATTAAAAGACTGTAATGAAAAAAAATCCAATCCCAAACCATAACAAACCTCCTCAGTATAACATTATTGTTATTTTAAAAGTAATGCCATAACTTCTCCTACTGAGGCTAGTCACTTTTACTGAGTTGTTGTTTTCCCAGTACTGTTTGATGTATGTGGGATTATGAGAAGGAAGGGTGCTTGGGACAGGTGTTTCTTTTCTTGTAAGTGCCATCCTTTCTTTATCCAAGAAGGAGCTAGAATGAGCCAGCCTTTGTTTGGTTACTCTTTTCAGAAAAGCAAAGCTCTTCCTTACAATATTTATGGTAGCTTGGCTCTAGTGTGTGTGTATGAGCTCTGACAGCATCCTCGTGTTAGCCAGGCTCTATTCCTGCTCCCCTGTGAGAGAACATTAGGGAACCAGCTTTTAAGTGAAGCCTGTTAAATATGGCAAAAGCTGGGAGACGAATAGATGCAGGTGTTCACAGCAGTGGTGTGAAACGTGGTGTTTGTATTAGTGTTGTGGTAGCAACGGTTCTTTTAACGAGGGGATGGTAATTTGGTCCAAAGCCCCTGTTTTCAGCTGTCCTTCTTTTGAAATATCTGCTTTTAACTTGTTTCTGAGACTTGTTGCTTAACCAAGGCTCAGAGAGGACCAGCAGCTCTGACCTAAACTTTGTCTCCCTACCCAGTATTGAGCATAATGACGTTGGCTAAAGCAGAACTTGTGTTTGATCGAAGTATTTGTGCTCAAACAAAGAAAGGCATCTTACCTTGGTGTGCAGGCCTCAGAAGGTAGGCTTGGGCTAACACCTATTACCCTGTTTAGCCCTCCCTGTTCAATGTGAGTTCTTTGCGCTATGAACCTTCTTCAGCTCCCACTTGCTGGTGAATTGACTGCACCTTTCTGTACAAGCATGAGGAACCTCTGTGCATCATCTGTCTGCCCCAGTGAAAAGAGTTACCACTAATGGCTTGTCACTTCTAAAATCTTTTGGGCAAGTTACATATTCTGGGTTTGAGTACTCATTAGAAGACACTTTACAGGCTTTTATGTAGAAATATAATCTCCATTTTGCCTCAGTGTTCTTCTGGAAATACACTTTTTCCAGCTTTTTGAGTGAGATGAAGAATTTAATTTTTATTGACTCTATCTCCAAACTGGCTGTAGTGAAGATAATTCTTCCTTACCTGCCATATGTTTTCAGTAAAGGAGGTCTTTTTGCACAAGGTTCCATTGAAAGCAGTGACCCTACATGGAAAGTTTTTAGCCATGCAAGGTGCATTCATCCAGCACTGTCTAGTCCAGCAGTCATGTCACTCCTTCAGATCTATGTGGATTCATGGATTGCTTGTAAGGATCAGAGATGAATAAGAAGGAAAAGCAAACCTATTAGTGTCAGGCTTAAACACTTCAGGGGCTTGGTACATTTATTGGAAAGAGCCTGGGGTTAATAGCACAGAGATTATTGAAAATCACTGGTCATGTTTCAGTTTACAGGACTGAGGAAGCAGCAGCAAAAACTCTACCTCATCTGAGGGTAACCAGGCCTGAGCTTGTCTTTGTGTGGAGGTTTAGATGGAAAGTCTGTGAAAAGCTGGGATCTAACAGGACAGATATGAGATTGGTTCTGTCAGAGGAGGCCATTTCTTCTGTAGCACAGGAGGTAACCCTTATGCTTTCAGAAGCACAGATTCCCAGTTCAGTTTTCTGTTGGAACAAATTCCTCCTGAGTCAGGACAATTGGTCATTTAATTACTATTTCAAGACTGGGCTGGGTGCTCTGCTGTCCAGATTGTACAGGTCCATGCCAGGATGGTTTTGCCCACTAGCTGGTTTTTATTATACTTATGGTTGAAATGGGATTTTCATTCAAATATCTTGTGTTCTGTCAGCTATGACTTTACAAACTAAACCAGTCACCAATGGGGCAGAAACTTAATGCTTGTTCAGTGACAGATGTCTCTTTTAAGCTGGAAGAAAACTTGGACACTATCTTCAGGACATTCAAACAATTGACTTCCATCAAAATGTTTATTAAAACTTGTTTTAAATTACTATTAAAGAGCATGTAAAAATAACCACCATAAGGTTGACATTTTGTGTCCTAGATCAGGAAGTTAAGGTCCTTTAAGGGCCTTTAATGATGTTTGTGTATCAATGGGGTCATACATTTCATGCGTATGTAACAAGAGGGAATCTTATTTTTCTAGGTCCATGCAGGGCCAGCTGCATTGCCAGAAAATGGGACTCTGTACTGCACACATGACTACATAATAGACTGAGCCAATTGTGTATTCACTTTACTCTGTGTCTGTGATCAGAGCTGACCCGTTCTAGCTGTGTACATTATGCCATGGATATGCTGCAATAATGTTAGAATAGAAGAGTGCAATATCATCAGATTCTTCAGTCTGACATGCCACTTGTAAGAAATACTTAATATGTCATGGCTGGATTTTCTGCTGCTCATAGACAGAAGGATCCTGCTCTTTGGAATCTATGTGATGAGCTCATGTTGGCCAGCACCTCTGATCATCTTAAAATGGAGTAATTGTATCCATTGAGCTCCTGATTTTGTAAAGTCTTATGTGACTTTCCAGTCTTGTGATGTACAGCTTCTCTAAATTTTGGTGTGATATGAGAAATTTTGGGTGAAATTCCCTGCTCTGTTATGTATGAGCTCAGCCTAAATAATCTATCTTGGCCATAAAAAGAAAACAAATCCTATTGCCCAGGCTTGCCAGCATCTGGACATTTTGCTGATCTACTCTGTGTGGAGGTTGTGATTTTGTGGACTCTGGAAAACTTTACTGAAAAATCCTTTTGCAAATCCATAAGGAAATTTGTGACTGGGGATTTAGGTAGTCACAGCTGGAATATTGTGCTGCTGGTGGCAGCAGTGTACGTCCTCTAGCTTGGGGGAAGCATGGCAATTTTAGCATAGAGCATTTAAAATAAAATCTATATCTGCTGCCTTCTTTAATATCCACGTAAACTCTTCAAGCATAACCCTCCCAGTGCCACATCTTTAGATAAGTGTTTCCTGTCATAAGATATATTTGATGTTGTCTGCTTTACATATAGAAAACATACTAATTTAGGACCCAAACCACATCTCACACTCTCCAAAGAAAGACTGGGAGAGAAAGAAATGCAGGCAAAACTTGAAGGAGTTGAAGGAAATGAACTCCTGCTACAGTTGCACACTTGCACACATCTGGTGCAGTTGAAATTTAAGAGCTGAATACATCCACATCTGACCATGATAGGGTCCAAACATTACTGTTGATGCTGGTTTTCTTTTTGGACACTGGCAGAGTCACTAGCGTGTGGAGCCTTGTCAGCTTTCTAATCTAATAGACTGTTCTTGCCCAGACCATTGTGTGTCAGTATTTTATGTACCAAATGTAGCCAGGTTTAATAATCAGCCATTTTCCCACCTTCTGCCAAACTTTTTCCCTTTTTTGTCACAATTTAATGTTTGAATCAAAATCTGCTATGGTAACAAATTATATACATGTTAAAAAATGAAAACAAAGATGGAGAGTCACAAAAGGTAACAAGAGTTCAAATCAATGTCATTTGAGTTTTTATTTTTAAAGACTTAAATTCAGCCCCATTTTAAAATTGATTTTATTTCTGTTATGTATTGTGAAAAGCTTACAAAGAAATGGATACTGCTTGATGAAAGCATGACTGTAGCTCTTTGTATGTAAAGCTGTGAAAGTATACCCTGTACAGGTCTGATTTTGATTTACTTGCTTTTTAGTTATTAAAGAATAATTTGTGGAGCTTTTTTGACTTTTATTTTCTTACTTGGAACAGTTGTCTTGGGGTAGCACCTGTTGAGGTTATTTATGTTTATTTCTAGCAACTATGTAGATCATAAAAGGTATGTTACCAAAACGTTGTTTCTCTTGTTTTATTGCATTTTTTAAAGGGCCCTTCACTTCCCTTGCTGGTGGCATGAGTTGCTGCTGTCATGTACTGGGTTATGATGCTGAGGACTGGGGACCTTGGAGGAGCATCTCTGGGGAATTACCTTCCTGGCAAACACCAGCACCATCTGGAGGGGAGCTCAGCCATTGGGAGGGCATTGGAATGGGTCACCCAGTATCTTTGGGATTTTAATGTTTTGTAGGTTATTTCTTATTCTGAACTGGTTTTCATCGCACTCTGAAGTACCATAGCTGGAGTGAAACGTAAACGTTTTGGAAACTGATACCTGGATCGAGGTTCTCCAGCTGTGTAGGTGTTTCCAGTTCACTGTTGGTTGCATGAAGAATGCTGGTAAAGGCTTGTGTGTCCAAGGTATCAACCACTTTGGTTATTATATCCTGAGCTGGAGCAGTTTCTGTCCCTGTCACATGCAATGATGGATGCCATCCAGGCCTGGCATCTACTTCACTGGGAATTGGGCTCTTCCTCAGTAATTTGATTTGGAGATTTGTATAAGTAATGGCAATAACTGAGTGCCCTTAACAATAAAAACACAGCCTAAAATAAATGTAAAGCTTGGTGCCTTACCAAGCTGCCACAGTCCAGTTCTTCTACAGGTCACAGGACACAGTGTTCTCTAATCTCTGCTTTTTCAGTCTGTTCCTAATTCTGTGGAGGAGCTTTGACATGATCCCAGCATTCACTGGAACTGCTTAAGTTTTGGGATGTCCCAGGATGATTAGTGTATCTTGGTGAACAATGGTCTAAGCAATCTATTAAATTGTAGTGTATCCTCCTCCCCGCCTGTGTTTACTCCTAACTTCTGCATTGCTGATTAGAGGCTTGGCAGGAACTGTATGGTTATGCTCTAGATACACTTTGGATACATTATTGTCACAGTCGAGGTATTGCAAAAGCTCTGCCGTTCCAGTCTTTATGCTACTGAGGAGCCTCTTTTGATTGTGCAATATCTGTGGCTAATTACATGGCAATTGCAGTGTGCCACCAGCCACCCACAATTCATTGTCAGCTCCTTGGGGATGCAAATGAAAAAGGAAAGATAATGTTTTCTTTCTTCAGTCCAGTGATTTAGCTTGCCTCTGTTTTTTTAATCCCCTGCTCCTTCAGGTAATAAAGCCAGATGGTAGTGACAAAGAAACAGAAGTCACACATGAATCAGACCTCCCTGAGGATATGTTGGGGACTTGCATTCCACAAGAGACAGCGAAAGGCGATGCTCAGAGTCCGGATGTCATTATAGAAGCTCAATTTGATGATAATGATGCGGAGCATGGACAAGACCACTTGCAGGATACATTGACTGATGACATTAAGAAATTTTCCCTGGATACCAGTGAAAAGGGTGAGTAGATCAGATTGCTGATTTTAGGCCTTTATTTGAGCAAACCATTGAAATGTTACTTGGTTGCCTCGCTTTGCTGCGAGATATAAAATACAGGCATAAAAGCTTAATGCCTTATCACTTCTATCCCTTTCTGCTGAACTGTCTTCATGGTTTTGAATGTATATTAATGGCTGGGGTTTATGTAGTTTTTATTGGTGCAAAGTAAATCTGCGAAACAGAAGTCACACCTTTAGATTTGCAATTCTTGGGGCTGTCTGGGGACTGCTGGTTGCTGTTTAATTCAAGATGCCGCTGTAGCGGTTTTCTTCCTTGCAGCTTGGCCAGCCAATCTGTGTGTCTCAGTTTGGGGATAAGAATATATTTCCTTGGGGGCAGTTAAGTTTGTTGCTGTTTTCAAGCAGTTGAGTTATAAGCAACTTAAAGATTTGGTCTGTTTAAAAAGAAAATTGCACTAAAACCTAAAGCCAATTATGCGATCTGTTTTGAAGGCAAACCTGTTTTATTCTGAATCTGAATTCCTTTCAAGCCATCAAGCGTTGCTTAGGGCAAAATAAAATAGGCTCCCCTGTCCCAAAACTAACGCTTATGCAGCTCTTTGCATGTCCTTTCTAGTATTAAATCCCTTCCTGAAGAGCTCTGTGTAGAAAGGATTTTGACAATTGGCACATTTAACATGGTCCTTCAGCTGCTCATGAAAAGTTTGCTGGGACAGACATTCTGGTGTGTTCCAGGTGCTTGCCCCAGTTGTCCAGAAAGGGCAGCAGTAACTCAGGACCTAAGCAGTTGTTGGACTCTGACAAATCTTGGTAATGGTTATAAAGCTGTGCTATTTAATACCTCGTGTTTTCCTGAGATATTTGAAGATGCACAGACCCCCGTTGGTAGACTTCCTCTTTTCACACCCACCTATTAATAAACCAGGAAATAATATTTGAATGGAAGTGTTGTAGTTTTTATGATAAAGCATTGGTTTCACCTCTTGAATAGAGCTGCCACTTTACCAGTTTGTGATGCTATTTCCTTCTGGGTATCTGAGTTCCTGCCAAGGCATGTGAACCAACTAATTTCTTGTTCCACTCCTTTCCAGGCTATAGCTTGATTTGGGAGTTACTCATCTTGTCTGTGGATACTATACACAGGTGGTTTTTGAGCCCAGCTGTTTTGCAGTCTATTGCAGCTGCACACCACTAGGTCACTTGGACTCAACAATTCTCCTGAGTCACATGTTGTGTCTGCTGCATCTTTGTTGCTTCAGATATCAATGCCAAGTTAAACATTGTAGAAGTACATTCTAGTTTGATACCAGCATCTAAAATAAATACAGGCTTGAGCCAGTATTTTACTTTAGTTGTGTAGCTGTGCTTTAGTTTAAAGAGTTGATGAGAGTTACTTTTTTTTGGTGCATCATAATTCCTCGAGATGCTCTGGAGTGACCTGTGTTGGAAGTTGTCAAAGTCGTCTTTCAAAATCTGTGCCATCTGAATGGGTTTTGCCATTTGGTTCTGTCTTTGAAGAATATTTGTAGGACAAATATGAGATCAGTTTATTGTCTGCACAGTTGAAATTGAGCTTTTCCACTGCAGTTCCTTAAGCCAGCTGTTTTCTTTGTTTTCAAGGCCTTTCCATGTTCATCCTTAACAAGCCTTGTGGCTGGTGTGGATGTGCCAGCTAGATTTCTGCTGAGTTTGTGTTTTTTTATCACCTCTTTTAATATTTGCTTCAGCTTCTTTGGCCATATAACCCATATGGAGTTTTCCCTACTTTCTACTTTCTCTGCTTTTTAATACCTCCTTTTTTTATACATATAAAGTTTACGATGCTGATTTTTCTGAAGGTGTTTTTGAGTAGTTGATGATTGCTTTGGCTTGTTTCCTGTCTGTCATACAATTTCTCATATCATCACTTATCCAGATTTTCAGTCTTGCCTGGAAAACTGCTATAGTTATTCTAGCATCACTGATAACTGTTGTGAAAAAAAGAGAAAATCCTGCCAAATTCAGCCTTCACAGGTGTGGCTCAAAATGCTTTTTTAAAAGCACCAAACATACACTTTTTCAAGGCAGAACTGAACCTCAGAGAGTAAAACTAGTTGGACTTTCTAAGGCCGTCCTCTGGAACATGGTGCTGGCATTGGAGGGTTGGGCTGTGGTGAGTGGAGGTGCCCTTCCCTGGGTAACGTGGGTCTCTCCTGGGAGAGCTGCTTGGCTGCTGCTGCCAGCTGAACTTCCTGCATATGAGCCTTTTCTTCTTTCATGTTACATCCCTTCTGCTGGAAACAGCTACTGCAGTAAAACAGAGATGAGTGGAAGTTTGGATTCACAGGGGGATTTCTTCCTGACCCACCAAACCCAGTGCTGTACTTGCTTTCCCTGTGAGCATTGCTTTGCAGGGTTTATCACACGGCCCCATTGCATGGCCTTATGCACAGGAGGGAGCAGGAGGAATTTTCTGTGGTCAGCACAAGTCTTAAATGAACACTTGTGATGGGCTTTCTTCCTTTTTTGGAAGGGGTTTTTGAAGGATTCAAACTGGCCAAAGATTCTATCAAAGATAATACATTAATGAAACAAAATCAAGAAATAGTCTATCATGTTCTCATATGCACTTAATGTATCTATTTGCATACATATATGTGTGTTTATGTGTATATTTATGAAAAGATCCATATATATAAAAAGACCTACCCAAAATTCAAATTGAACAAAAAAATCCACGAGATTTCTGGAGGTGAAAAATATCCATAACTACTGTAATGGAATCAAAAGTATGTTTTACTTAGTTTGGGCAAAAAACCCAGAGCCAGGTTGAGACTGTGCTCAAATCTTTGTTCATGAACACAAGCCCTGCAGTTTTCTGCTCTCAATTGCAAGATGCCTTTTGTCCTTTCTGATGTAGGAGTAGGATTGCACAATATCTCTGCTGGCTCATTTGTTCTGATGCTGATGGTCAGAATGAACCATGAAGAATAAAAGTAGACGTGTCATTAGAATAAGAGCACTCTGGGAGTGCAGACTGTTTTGATGTCTTTTCTACCTTGGCCTGTGTCCCATCCCTTCTCATGGCTCTGTTCCTCTTCAGAGCACAGTCACCCTCTCCATCTCTAGTTACACGCTGGGGCAAAGAATTTTGGGGTTGGCCCTTGCTGTCAGGAGCTCATGAAAGCATGAAAGCACGAAACATTGTGTACACTGATTATGGCCTAGATTTGAGGGACTGAATTTCCCTGAAGTCATTGTACCTTGGATTTCCTGTGCCTCTGTGGGTCTTAGGGCAAACTGGTAGAAATTTTTATTATGCACAAGTCTGCAGCCTTAGACTCAGATGTTAGATCTGTCTTCTCTAAGTGCTGCTGTTACGAGAGCTGTGCTTCCTGCCTTTCTATTCCTGAGTGGCCAGAAAGGATGGGATAAGCAAGAGGGAGAAATCCATGGAAGTGAAGAGACCATTGCATTCAGCCTAATTCTCAGCCCATGTACTTTCTTGTGCTCATGACAGTGGATCAGTCTTGCTTTGCTCAAGGGTATTTAAATAGAAATTCATAATTGGTGTCACTCTGCCAGATATCCTGGTCAAACGAGTTTGCTCTGCTTTTCTGGACTTTTCTTGCAAAGAAATGGGGTTAAAGATCCTCTTTGGAAAGTCTTTAGTTGAGGAAGTGACAGCCATTCTCCTCTCCAGCACCTGGTTCTACACAAAACCATATAACAGGATCAAATATTGTCCTGTTCCACAGTTAAATTGTCTGAATGTTATGCTTTGGCATTTGGCCTTGCAAAGTTGAAAATAACATTTTCTCTTGGATTTTTCAGCTGTATTTTCAAAGTGTAAATATCTTAATGCTGAACAAACTTTGTTTGTTTTTTTTCCTTAAAAAGACAAGAATGAGCACCCTGAATAAAATTTCTCAGCTTCCTTAGCAGTGTCCTTCAAACCCTCTCTGGGATTTCTGTGTCCTACTGAAATGCAGGCAGAGGACAAGGCAATGGCATCCTGGCAATAGTCTGAGCCCCCAGTGTGTACACAGAAAATATTAAATCCCTGTAGTATTTGGTACTGACATGCAAGTCCTCTGTGTTGTACCCTGAGACTTCAGCTTACTCTGTGTCACTACTGTCCACACAACTCATTCACCAGTCAACATTACCTTTGCTAGGTCTGTAGTTCTTTTTCTTAATCCTCATTCACATTGTCTACTGCAACAGAAGTCATGTAACTTTTATCTTATCACTTACAACTGACCTAGAATACATTACTTCTGTGTCTTTTCACTGCAGTAGGAGGATTTCCTTTATAGACCATTTCAATATGTAATGAAAAGTTGAAACCCTCTGTATCTTTCAGCCTGGGAAAAGTGCAAAATGTTCTGTACAGAATGGTTTATGATGCTGTATCCCTACACAGACTGTGTGTCACATGAGTTTTCTATAGATGTAAGCTGTCTCTTGTTAAATATTGGAATCAGATTTCTCTGATAAAGAAATATCAGCAATTGAACAGTAGCAGCTACTTGCACTCATGAGAATGGCAGCTGTTCTCATAAAACTGCCTCAGCCCTTCTTTAGCAAAATGATATTCAAATAAAAGTTTGTAAAACAGTGTCACTATGCCAGAAGCTATCCTTGTCAAACTTGTTTGCTCGGCTTTTTTCAACTCTTCTCATGGGAGATCTTACTACACCAGATACACAAAATATCCTGCTTCCCACGGGGGTGGAAGTCATCAAGCTGGTGGACTGGCTGCCCTGGCAGCAATCAGAGAGTTGTGTTTGTTCAGGATTTCCACTTACACCTACACTACTATAAATCAGAGTTTGGATATGCGAATGTCTGAAGCTTGCTCACTGCCTTGATGTAATAAAGTTTGAACAGAAATAGCTCATTTACAGGCAAGAGTAGACTCACATGAACCAACTGCTGGATAAAGGGTAGGGTCAACAGAATTTGGAAGCTTCTGTAGAATTTGCTGGTGTCTCCCTGTCAGTTCAGCATTCACCATGTGGACAGTGGTCGATGTCTGTCAAGTCAAATGTGACTGTCAGTCCCTAGTAGTCCTGATAAGGTCAGAAATGATAACCTAAAATTACTGGGTGTCCACACTGCTGCTGACTGGAGGCTGTTATTTTGAGTATTTCAGGATTGCTTGGCTTACCTGAAGTGGTGGTGTTTGGTAAGTTCACTGTATGGTTGTGTAACAATGGCATCAAGCCTTTCTTTCCTCTAGATGATGTTGCAGAGTCAGTGCTTAGAAGGGCTTTTGGATCTTTCTAGCAAAACAGAAAAATGTATTTATAATGCAGAGTTTAGTCTCTGTTTTGTACTTCTGCACTTCCATGCATTTCCATGTCCCCTCTAGTGCTTTTGTGTCCTCTCTCTTCATTTAAGCTTGACAAGGTGCTTACTTGCCTTTTGTGCCTTCCTCTGGCACCTGGGGTCCTGCAGTTACCAGTGTCTCCTATTGAATCAGGCAGAGTTCAGAGAGTTACTGCTATTCCTCTCCTTGGCCAGGTCTGGTAGGGAAGTGATGGTGACAAAAATCTGGATTACATGCTGAACTTCTCTGCTCAGGCTTGCCCTTCTTTCTGTTTAGCAGCCATGAAGTCTGGTGTATTTAGAGTCCACCAACATCACTTGCCACTGGAAGGAACAAGTGTTCTTCTCCCTGCTCTCCAGGGGCTCTCATTCACTCTGAGTGCTTTTAAGGAGCTTCACTGTTCTTTCCTAGCCTGCAGCTTTCTGGAGATGGATCACCGCCACTGCATAGCTCTCAAAATTTCTAGGCCACAGCAGAGCGAAAGCTCACCAGGAAATCTTCTCAGTTACATGGCTTTTAATAGAAGTCCTTGAGGTGGAACTGTCAAAAATCGGATCAGTTTCACTCTGCTGAAGCCTGGAAAGCCGGCAGAGAAGCTGGAGCAGTTTCAGCTGCCCAAGACAGCTCTGTATTAGTTTATCCTAGTTCATGTTTGTGGGTCTCTGGATCTAGCTTTTCTGGTTGTTGCTATAACTTTTCTTAAACAGCATCCATTTTTATCAGAATAAACAGTATAGCAACTGAAGAAAAGTGTTCTACTGGTATTGAACAAATTGGGCTTTATGGTTGCATTGATTAAATGCTACAGGCTGAAAAAGCTCCAGTTATTCTTTTGTTGTAAAGCTGAAGCCTGCAATGGAAGTTAATGTTGGGAAAGTTCCTTACACTGTTCTTCCCTAGTAAGTTTTCTTGACCCCCAAGTGACTTCTTAAGTACTGGAAAAAATAAATTACTTAGGCAATTAGGTAACAGGAATTAGATTAAGTTCAGCATATTACCATATGTTCCTGAGTTCACCTATGTTTCTCCTTTGAGTTACAAGTTTAGGTCAAGTAAATGAGAGGGCATGAGACTGAGAGTGAATTGTGGGTGTGGAGATAAACAGAGTATGGTCATTGTTACCAGCAAGATTTCCAGGATGAAGCAGATTAGGATTCATTCAGCTAGCATATTTTCCATGGAATAGTAATACTGGACACACAGACTTTAGGAACAAATGCACATGCAGGAAGGAAGAACATTAAGTAAACAGGCAAAATACTCAATGGAATTATTTTTGTAACATTTTAATTTTACTCGTCATTAATGCAATACAACTGTATTTCTGTAGACTGCAGCAGCACCTGATTTTTTTGTAGGTTTAATTCTGTTGCAATAAGGCTTCCAACCCCTGTGCTGTCTGACTGCTTCTCAAGGACATGAGAGGGCCAGGAGGTCTGCTAGCCATGCTATGGTTGTAGTAATGCTGTGTGGCTACTGAGACAGCTACGATCTGATCTGCTGGGCTAGATGGCAACTAACCAAAATTATGTTGATCTTTGCTGTGGATAAGACTTGGAGGATTCTAAGGAAAAGTGACACTCTTGTTTCATCATTCTGTTGTATCCTCCATCCCTCCTTGTGGAGGTGGCTAAATATAAGTAAATAATTACATGCTTGGCTGCCTTGTGTGTCTGAGGGAGCCAGCTGTACTCACCTCTTCACATTGCCTTGCTCTGCTACTGCAGATGCTTGTCTGTGCTCTACACATCTGTTATTATGCCTTTCCTCTCCCTCTCTGAGGGTCTCCTCCTGCCTGTGCATCTTCAAAACTCTTGATGCTAATCATCTGAGTCCCCCAGTCCTCTCTTCAGTGTGCCTTTGGGTAGGCAGGTGTGTGTGCTCAGGTGTTAAGACATGAACAGCTGTGGCAGGGTGAGTTTGCTTAAATGGGTATTCAAAAATAAACATCTCTGAGGAGGTTAGTCCTGTTCATTAGACACACAGCTCTGTGATGAGACAGCTCAGGAGTGCTGCATGGTTTGGAGCTGCTTTGCTTCTTACTGCAGAGCCATCTCCACTGCACATGGGAGCTGTTAGGCTGATTTTGGACAGGCTGCACGTGTTAAATTCCAAGGCTGTTGGCTTAACAGTCTTGTTGCAGTGAAATACTTGTCTTTTTTCCATCACAGGTGGAAAGCTCTGTGTGAGGAGGTATCAATACAAAGTACTGCTTTTTCCATGATACTTTCCTAGGTGAGCCTACTTACAGGGTGTTTAAAATAGATTCCAGTTTTCTATAGTACCTGGTACCAAGTGAAACAGCACTTTCCTTCTTCCCTACCTTATGGTAGGTTTGTGTTCTGAAGAAAAAAGCTGCTCTGTGCCAAGAAACCATCAGCTGCAGAATATGAAGAGTCCTTGTATTCCTTCTAAACAGCAACATTTCCTTTTTGTTATCCCTAAAAATTAAGATTGTAGCAGAATAGTGTAGCCCAGAGCAAGTCTCTGGGTATACATGTATCACTTCTGGGTTGAAGGGAGTTTCATTTCCTAAAGTCTGTTGTGTGCTGATACAGGCAAAATTGCAAAAACACATCCTTTGTGCATGTGACACACAGTCCAGGAGATATTTATAATAAATTGGTCTGTTTTACACCACTTAGGTATTTGGTACTAAAACATAATATACTGAAAACTGCTTCTTGAAGCAGACGTCAGAGAACCTAAGTGTTGTTGCTTCATTAGTAAGTGGTTGGCTTTGCCACTGAAAGGTTTATAGCTGTGCTGGTATCTGAGCACTGAGCTGAAGAACAGTATTTTCTGATGGGATTCTTAAATACTCCCATGTAGAGTAACTCAGCTTCCCAAGTACATTTTTTTCCTAGCTGAAGTAGCAAACATTGAACTATTTTCTTAAAAAACTTGGCTTTTTCCATTTAGGGAGGGAGATTTTTTTTTTTCAGCAAGCTGTGTTTGAGATCTGAAACGATGATATATTTTCATTTGCAAGTGGATATTGCATCTTTAATTGTATTCTTTTTGGATAGAATTGCAAATTTCCACAGTGACCATTGCAAACCTAGTGAAAATAATTTTGGATCTGTCATAAGTAATCAGAATTCTAGTCTGATGATTTTTGGTCCATTTTGGCCACCTTTTAATGTGATGATAATTGAATTGTAGAAGGAAATTTGGGGGACTTTAAAAAAAGCAATGTTTGACCTAGGAATGCCTATCAGGCAAATCTAAGTGTGTACTGAAGCTGCCTAAACTGATCTCTTACAGAGGGAGGCAAATTCCAAGTGTCCTGGATCTATTCATTGGTAATAACATAACTAATTTGAGTTTCTTTTTGTGTCTAGTGCCTAATTTTTTTTTAAGTAAGACTATTACAGTTTTGGTTTGTCAGATAATCGCTGAAAGGAAAACACTGAGATTATAATGCAGTTTCACTGGATCCTGGTTGCTGCAGTGTGTTTTCACTGTAAGATAAGCTTATGAAGTACTGCCCAAGCTAACATAGTAAATCTTTCTCAGAAAACATGTCTTTGCCTAGGGTGGAAATATTGAATGGTCATTGAATAACCACTGCAGTAAAGGGGTCAGAATAATTCATTTTTAGTTTGGCATAATGCAAGGAGTTTCTTCCCACCTTCCCTGCACAAAATCCTGCTCTAACAATTTAACTCTCTTTGAGGATTGCCTCCATGCCTCTGCCCTGTTATGGGAGGTGTTTGTATCTCCCAGCTGAGATCTTCTTGACCACCAGTCTCTAGTGGGGCTGTGTTACTGCCCCTCTCTGCTCAGCTCCACTGGAGGGGAGGAGGATGTGTAATGAAGGAGAGGGACTGTCAGAGATATATTCAGGGAACTCGGGTACCAAACTCTTGTGGTAGATTATTGCTGCCATGACTGAAGTTCCTGTGCAACAATTTGACAATTGAGCCAGGTGGACATTGGATCTGGGTAGTTGTCCCTTCTGAGCTGGAGGTTTTGTCACAGGGATTCCTCATGGCTGGTGCTTTGCTGCTGTAGACCCCTGAGCATTAGATGCAGCTCTGGTACCAACAGAATTTTGACTTCAAAAGGAGCAGCTACAAGTTATAGGGAAGTCTACATCTCTTAGCTCCAGGAGTACAGACTTCCTCATGTCTCTTCTGTCCTGTCCTTTGTTTCAGGAGCATTCACCCTTAGTAAATATGTGTGATAGCATTTAAGATACTGAATTTGGTTAAAAAAGTTAGGTATGAAGAAGTAGATGGCTGGGATTAGCTCCCTTTTTTCTTTCTCTTGATGGAGTAGTTGTAGATCCCAGACTCTGCCTGCTGGAGTCTCTCACAATACCAGGATTTTTTGAGATGGAAGCTGAAATGGGAGAGACTACTGAAGAAGACACTCTCCAGTCAGCCAAAGGCCCCTGGTTGATGCTGGCTGTGAAGGAAAAGGCAAGTTCTCTCATCTGCCATGGTGTGAATTTGGGTGCTTTCTGATATCTGTACTGGGTTCATATGGGGCTCATCTTCAGCAGGAAGAGGGGCAGTGGCCCAGCCCTGAGTGTTCTTCATCCCAGGCCAGGGAAGGCCTGGCCACCCATTTGCTGTTCTCCCTGTGACAACTGCATCCTGGTGCTCCTGTGCTTTTGCATGTGTGTATGTGTTACTTCTCCAGGACATCCCTGCTGGCTTCTTTCTGACTGAGAAAACTGCTTCAGTGAAAATTTCCAAGTGATTTTTCGAGCGATGGGCTTTGGAAGGAGAAGTGGAAAAAAGTCGGTGCTAACAAGGACGTGTTCCTCACGTGACTGTGGGTGCTTTTTTCATTCTTGCCTGCTGAACCTTGAGTCACTGCTGCTGTTCTGCTGCACTGGGAGAGCAGTGAATGCAGCTCTTGCTTTTTTCCTAAGCATGTTCAGTTCTGGTTTCTCTTCCCACCAGTATGTGCTATTCCTTGGGGAGAGATCACTCCAGTAAAGCCCTGGGCTTGTGGCAGGTGTGTCTGGGGGCATGGCCTTTGGAAGGCTCCCAACTTCCCCTTGTCCTGTGCCTCGTCCAGCTTTCCTTTGTTCCAGATCATCTTGTTCTTTGCCCAGGCTCTCTTTATGATTGACACACCTGTTAACTGATCACTTGAAAATTTATAAGGAAACAAAATGGCTCCTGGCTTTAATTCTTTGCTAAATGATTGCCTGGTATGACCTTTAACTGGCAGAAACCTTAGAGGAGATAAGCAAATGAGGCAACCTTGGTATCCCCCACTTTTTAACTGCTTACAGTTATACAAACAATTTTTTTCCCTACCTTGTTTGTCACCATGAAACTTTAGGAGGTTTTATCCTGTAGTAAACTGGTTTTGGCAAGTCTGAATTCATTTCAGTTGAAGTAAATCAGAAATGGGTTTACTGCTTCTATTATTCAGGCTTTATAAAGCAAAATAGAATTTTATTTAAACTCCTGAATACCTGTTAATTTTCCTCTCAGCATTGCTAGCAAAGATCTCTGGGGAGAGGAAGAGCATATCAGAAGACAAAGCTGAGGATAATTAGCGACATATGAGAACCAGAGTTTGTCATTAGAGCAAAGCTGTCATTGTCAAGTGACTGCTGGGGTAACATTGCCTGGAGGCAGTGCAGACCCTCCGTGGGGACACAGCCATCTGTGAGCATGCCCTGGTGATGGTGGGGCACAGCCAAACCCCTGGGGAAGCTGCTGTGCCTCTGTCCCCCTTCCCAAGCGTGAGGCCCAACACCCGGCACTGCTCCGCTGCAGCCGCCCCTCCGTCCGTCATGTCAGCAGCAGCCTCGTCCTGGGGCTCTGTGGGACAGACTGGCCTCATCTGGGGGCCAGGGTCTGCATGTTACCACAGTGCTTCTGGGGGCTTTCTCACATGGGTAAGTGCTGTTAGCCTCCTGGAGCACAGACCTCAGCAAAATGTTGTTTTATCTCGTGTCTTCTAAGGAAAACGGTGACAGCTACGTCCCTTGAAACTTGCAGTTGGTGCCACGGACTCTCCTTAGGAAAGCAAGATTTCTTTTGAACACTCTAGGCCTGATTTTAGCACATGTGCTCAAGATGGATGTGATTGCCATACAAATGAAAAAGTCAGACATCTCCTGTGAGCCCTCCAGACAAGTGCTCATGGATGCTTCCATCCCAAAAATTCTGGCAGAGCAGTAACCACAGGCTCTCATCAGGGATGCAGCTCAAGAGCAGCCTGGTATCAGCCTTCTTCATGGCAAAGATCACTTTGGACTTCAGTGTTTATAAACATTAAATGCCAGCCATCTGTAGCAGATGCTCCCAAGCTCACATACTTCAAAATTTCAAACTAGAAATTAGTTGACACTCGATTTTAATATTATGAGTATCTGGTCCATAGATCTCAGGGGAAGGAAGCTCTTGGTCATATACAGTGATTACTTCTATAAGACTCTTCATAAGCCTGGTCCACAGCTGAAGAGGGTCAGCTTAGTAGATGTGATTTCAGTTTCTAAGATAAACACACATTTTATAACCCTGCATAATGTTTTTATAGGAGATTAAATATTAAATGGATGTATGTAGGAAAGGACTGCTTATGTAATGTTAATGACTTTAACTAAGAAATGCCACAAAATTCTTAGCCCTTATTATTTCATAAGCAGAACTTGTTTTCTACCTCTGTCTATTATGACTGATATAGTCCTACTTACAAAGTAGGGACTTACTTTGATTTTTGTTGTTTTTCAGCACATCTGCATGGTAAGTGAACATGTATCTGCTGTCTGTTGTAGTTCAGATAAGTAATAATTACTTCATGCTTGGCAATTGTAACACCTGAGAGATCTTTTTCCTTTCAAATAAGTCTACTACATGCATACTGTATTGTGCTGTGCTTTAGAGCAAAGGACCAAGACAAATTTGTCATGGAAATGTCCTACAGTAACTGCCCTGTGTGTTTGATGCAGGGAAGGCTGCGGGGGTCACTGGTGTGCACAGAACAAAGCAAGATGATGGACCCAAGGTCAATGATCCGAGGCTCCTCCCAGATGAGTTTCTTCAAAGGACAGCCAAGGTAAATCCATGGAAAGTGACAAGTAAGCATGTGTGTGCTCCCAAAGGCTTAAGGAGACCAGCCCTGGCCTCCCTGTAGCCTCTATCTGTTGATCTTTGAGTCTCATTCTCCATTTCAGAGAGAGTAATTGTCCAATCTGATAAAAATCAAGTGACTTGTTATTTTTACCAATTATCCTAGGTTAAATTCCATTTGTTTGTCATGCAAAATTACTTAGCAAGATTCAGGAAAAAGATTGGATACTAATATGAATGTCAGAATATCCAGAGTTGTCAGAATTAATTCTTACAGACTTTGGAAAGGCTGCTAGTACTGTTGATTCAAGATTTGAGTCAATCTCTGAATGTTAAGAGACCAGAAAAGGGCTGCTGGGTCAGACTGGGTCAGGTCTCTTCCACGTCTTGTGCTTTCCCTTGCAGCCTCTGATTCTGGTCCTGTTGTTGGCTGGGCTGCTCTAGTCTCATCCAGTGTGGCAATTCTAGCACTCAGAATTGTGCAGAGGTGCAACTCCTGAAACCTTCTGGAAGAACTCTTCTGTATAAGCGTAGGAAATCAGCTATAATGTTTCTGTTATCCAGTGATTTATTATGGTCTACAAAAATATAGCCTGGATGAACACCTCTCTGGAACAATTATTTAGTGATATTGTAATTTATTATTCTTTTCAAAGCCATCTTGTATAAAGGTAAAATAACCCCTAACTTCAGAAAGCACAAAGAGAAGGAGAGAACTGCCAAATTCCCAACAGCACATCCTTTCCTGTGGTTAGCATTGGATCTGCCAGCAGCACCGTTTTTGGACTGGCCTATTCTGTGCTGACTGTTGAAATCACAGGCCGAGAATACAAATGAAAGATTTTACAGGAGTTGCTTGTATTTTGTGGCTAATTCCCTGCATTTGGAAGCATCTGCTTCTTGTCTGGTTTTGTTCTGTAATCAAGAAAATTGCTGTAGAGAGCTAGCACTTGGAAAGCACTTAGCTCTTCTATAGCCATGAGCAAGATGGCAAGGAAAATACATTGTAAATAGGTACTAAGTTAAAAAATGCACACACATATATACACACACAGGGAAAACAAGATACAGACCTTGTGACTTTTCCAGATACTCTGCTGAGCATTTGTGTATCCTTATTCTGCTAAATAAAGTAAGTTTCTCTGAAGGTATTAATTATAGGAACTGTTGCCTCTCCCAGGTGGTCTATATTTTGGAAAAGAAGCATTCTCGTGCAGCTACAGGTTTCATCAAACTTCTGGCTGACAGGAACAGTGAACTCTTCAAGAGGTGTGCCATGTTCTCACCTGTGGACCACAGAGTACCCAGGGTCTATGTGCCGTTGGCTGATTGCCCTCCAGACTTTGTGGCCAAGCCCGAGGCCTATTCACAGATGCTCTTCATCTGTCGCATTGTGGACTGGAAAGAAGACAGCAACTTTGCATCAGGGTATGTGGCTGCCATCAGAAGTAGAGATGACTGAAATTTCTAGTTGGAATTCTTGTTTTCACTTAATTTGTTACAAACAGTAGAGACAGAGATCTGTTGACAAGATGCTTGTCTTGTGTCCAGATTTATGGTCGGATGGAGGACAGCTCATTGCTAGTTAATCTCATAAATGTTAATTTCTTTGAGTGCTTGTTTCAGTGCTGGTCCATCACAGCATGGATGAGTGCAGGGTCTAGGGGGAACACACGTGCTCAGCCTGACCAGCACAAGCACCATGGGGTTCTGGCAGCCTTCCTGTCTTTCCTCCCTGTGTGGAAGAGTAGTACACAGTGTACAGACATTTCCCTTCTGCCAGGGGAAGATCAGTGGCTGTGAGGCTCATCTTTAGTTTTTACGCCTTTGTTGGTAAGAATTAGAAAGAAGTCACAGACTTTTGTGGTTTTAAATTTGCATTGGTTCAAGGAGGAATAGTAGAAATCAAGAGAAGCATGTGAGAAGGGTGTTGCACTCCGTGTGTTTCATCAGGCACTGTAAAGTCATCACTGTCCAGAGTTCAAATTGCTGGCAGTGCTGTGAAGAAGGAAATTTTAAGCCAGCACTACACAAGTGGACTATGCTGGGCTGGGTCCAGATTGCAAATTCATTTTGCTTATCCATAAAGAAGACAGTGGTTTTCAGCATTTTCACTTTTTTTGTTGGGTCCCCACTGTAGGGTGCCAGACTCCCACCTGGAGTGGCCATGCTGTTTCTATTGAATGGTCTCAGTAAGAAACGGTGATTTCAATTTCCTTGGGAATACTTACATGTCCTGGTTTAGTTGGGAATCCAGAGTAGGTAACTCTGTGACCATACTGTGGTCAGATTTTACAGGTGCATCTGGATGTAATCTGGAGCATGTGCAGTAGTGGGAGTTGTTCATAAAGTCCAGCTTTTCTCTTGCCCTTGAAAAGCAATTCTGATGGGGTAGCACAGCCGATGCACAGTGTGAGCACTGCAGGTTTGGGAGTCCTCAGCTCAAACTGCTGGTAAAGCTTAAAACTTAAACATTTTTAAGAGTGTGTCGGCACAGAGCTATCAACCCTAGAGCTAAAAGTAAACTAAGCTTAAGTCCACATTTCACAGAGTTTATCTGTGTTGTAGCTGTTTTGTGTGCCCAGTATTACAAGTTTCATGTGTGTTCCTTGAGAGCCACGTGAGCCATGAAGTCACTCAGTGTTTCCTAGATAAACTGCAGTGCATGAACTGCAGTGGCCTCCCTTTGAGCCCCACTTAACTAGGGTCTGGCTGTGCTGTGAACTTCACTGAGAATAAGTTTCTTACTGGCAGAGATTTGCTTTGTCTTCTTTGACTCCAACTGAGAAAAGACTGGAGGGTGATTGTAGTGCTTGGCTTCTGATCGTGAACAACCCCCCATTTCAGCAGAAACGGGAAATTAGGAGGATGGGCTAATATCTTTTTTATTGGCTAATGTGTGTGTCTTTAGTCTGTACTTCTGACAATAGTGGATATTCTCATCTGTCTGATTTGATCATTTCCAAGATGTAAAGGGTGTTGTCAGGAAAGAAAATGTCCATGATTGTGTTCATACATAGTCGTTTCCTCTGGGAGTTGGTTGCACTTCACTAAGTGCCTTGTGGAGATGGGAGCATAAAACCTTGGTGACCCCTTTTGTTTTTAGCCATAAATAATGCTTGTTTATACACTAAAAGACAAGGAAACCTCTTGAAGGTTCCAAAAGATTCTGTTTGCTTTTGAGCTCATTTATGAGCCATGTTGCCTTATTTATAATGACTTGTGTTGCTGGTCATGGCCCCTCTGAAGGAGAGAAGAGCAGGTGATCTGCAGCTCTTTACATGCTTTGTTTAGTGAACTTTTTTGTGCACCCTTTAGTTCTGCCCACAAAGTTCCTGATATGCCTTTGGCACCACCACCGTGGTTTTAAAGGTGTCTGGACAAGGAACGTGTTGGTCATCGCCCTGCACTGTCTGTTGGAAGTGTGACAAGGGAAACTCCCTCCAGGGTTGGCAGTCCAGTCCCCTGGATGCCTTGGGTGTTTCTAGGTACTCCATCCTGCAGCTGAACTCTCCCAGACTGGTCGTGCACCTTCCTCAGCTTTCCTTTTCCCTTGGGAAGCTCAGTGCCAGTTTCCAAGCACAGTTAATGATACAGATTGGTCTTTACAGTGACCATGTGTGGGTGGACAAATGAGACTCTCCTGCCAAGAGTTTGGTAGTGGCATTGGCCACCCAGAGTGCTCACCTGCACAGGGGCAACCTGAGAGTCCCTGGAGGTCCCCTTGGGGAGGGGGGTGCGTTTCTGTGTCATGATTGCCACCTGGTGGTCACCAGCGTGACACTGTCCCCTCCAGAGGCCACCCTGTCACCCCGACTATGCTGAGAGTGGTGAGGAACTCATGGCCCCAGCTCTTGCTGGCCATGCTGAGTTGAGCTGCTGTTGCTCCCTCCTACATGTGAAGTGACTTTACCTTGGCAGTGAAATGCCGTATGACTGTACCTGCTTCAGGTAACAGGTAAAGCAAATTAGCTCCAAACATTCTCCTTTTTCAGGTAAATATTGCACGTGCTGCCATGTACCATTATTTTCTGGGGACCTTTCTCAGTCTTGGAGTCCACGGTTGTTTGGAGTATTAGTCCAGACGTCTCTGCACTTTTGCAGATGGTTAAGGTGGAATTTTTTTGTCCCAACATGTGATGATGGATGGGATTATTTTAAAAAAACACCTAATAGAAAAGCATGGAATCACTGACTCCCTCTGTGTCACACTGGGCTTGTGGCCATTCTAGCTCAGGGTCTTAGATATTGGTCTGTCAAGGTGACATGATTTGTTCCAGCTTTTGCAATAAAATGAAATGTTGCAGGGTGTTATTTCACTTGCTGCTGTTTCCAAAGCTATTTGAGTGGCTTGAGTTCTTTTCATTTCTGGCATTTTATTCTGGGTTGTTTTTTTTTTTTTAAATTCAAAAGTGTATTTTGTTTGAGGGGAGATACCTTGGGTAGTTCTCTGTAAGGCTCAAGGGAAGGTCCAATTCTCTCAACACAGCAGTGTAGCTCTGTTGAAAAAACACCTTATTGCAGATGGGTGTGTCCCTCAATAAAGCTTTGTTCCCTTGGCACAACTAATCACTGTGTAGGGCTGCCCCATCCGTGTTTGGAGCACCATGCTGCTCCTGTGCTCTGATGGGATGTGACCTGGCAGCTGAAGGAAGGTGTCTTCATGATGTGGAGCAGGGCTGGACTGTGCTCCCAAGCACTGGGGTTCCATGGCACAGCTCTCTGCCCCTCTGATGCACAGCCCTGCAGCCTCTCACCATCCCCACTGGCATCTGTGGCTTTCCTCAAGCCTGTGCAGCTCTGTCTGTGAGTTCTGGGCCCTGGGCAGTGAGAGCACCCAGGTAGGTCTTCTTTGCTCTCATCTCTTCTCTGCAAACCTTAAGGACTGGTGGCTTGTGTGGGATGTTCTCCTGCTGCTGAAGGAAACCCTCCATGTAGTATGACTGTGGACAAATCTGCTCCAGGACAAACTGAGCGAGGGTGTTAAGGTCCCAGTGGAAGTTACTCACTCCAATTTGGGAGCCTGCCTGGCTTCTCAAAGGAAACAAGCCTTATGTAATCCTGCCTTGTCTTTTTGGAGAGTTCTTACCATGTAAACTTTGAACACACTGGCCTTTTTCAGCTCAGGGGAGTTGAAGTGGAATGGAGAGAGCTCAAATATTCTAGCTAGAGATGGGTGGCTGAATAGATGTGGTGTCACCATGAGAGGGAAGAGGCATCTTGAGGGTGTCTCTGCCCCCAGGCACATCCATGGCAGGTTAGACTCTGGTGAGCAGACACCTTGGAGCAATTCAGGGATCTTGCAGCTATGGCTGATTTGGAGAAATACCCTGTTTTGCCCCAACCATGGCATGTTCCAGTCAGTGCAAGCTGCCACCATGTCTGACATCAATCCAAGGGTATTCAAGGAATTCAAGGTAATGCTCCTTCATCAGCGTCACAGAAAAGAAATATTTACGTCTGTAGCCATTGTAACTTTTTTTTACCTTTTGACATTTAAAAAAAAAAGAGATGCACGCAAGCCCAGGGTGTCACAGACGCCGTGACTCCCTGGGAGTGAACGTCTGAGTACTGCTGGGCCCGGTGCCCCTGGTTGTTTATAAGCCTCTTGAACTATTCTTGCTACCCTTGGTGGCCGTGGAGCCCCAGGAATGATTTTGCAGCCTGGCTGTTACTCCGGGGCCATCGGTGATCCTATATGCATTACCTTTGATCACATGCTGTCCTGTCAGATTTTGCTCTGATGCAAGTCATCATGCCTGTGTGACTGTAACATGGCCCCAATTAAAGTCAGTTATACACTTTTTATTTCAAGGTACTTGGGAAATGTTCCCTGGAACACCGTAAATCAAATGTTAATTACTATTAAAAAAATATTAGTCCTATATCAAACCTCTGGGTAAACCCCTTGTGGTTCGTAATCTAATTTCAGTAAACGGATCAAGAGGAACATGGGTTTCAAGACAGAGCTGGAAAGCACTCTGGCATTCAGAGGTGCTTTCCATGGCGTGTCCTGCAGATGTCCAGCCGCCCTCCCAGTGCATTTCCCAGATCTGCCCTGCCAAGAGAAGGGGCACCTGAGACTCAAGTTCTTGACATTTCTCCTGGGTAGGGCAATGTGCCCTCTCATTTCCTGTTGTGTTTTTTCCATCCTTGGCGGTGCTGGTGGGCCTGCAGACCAAGAGGCTCATCCCTGCTCAGTCCCAGCTCCTCACCAGATGCTGGAAATGAAATGGTGATTTCTCTGTTTTATTATTACTGCTGAGAGAGAGGGAGATAAAACTGATGCCTCATTTATTTACATTAAAATAAGGATTAGCCTGGGACCCAGCTGCAGGAACAGAGAACTCAGCCACGATGCCAAATGTGCACGTATTTCTGCCATACAGTTTGTACATAAAATCGAAACAATAAAGGGAAATATCTTTTATCCTTGTTTTCATTTTTATTTTAAGGCTAGATGATGTGAACTCTACAATTTACCATACCATGAAGCGAGCAATCCTTTCCAGCATATTACACAATGTGACAGGTTTATTACACAGCCCTTCCCGTTGTGAAGAAAGAGCTTTGCTCCCATAAAGAAGATGGGCTCGCTTGTGCTGAGAGTTTGGGGTTTGTTCTGTGGGTTTATGGCACGTTTGAAGCCCTGAGACTGTCTTGCTTGTCCAAATAACAAGTGCACTGTTTTGGCCCCAATTTAGGAAAGTAATTAGTGTCTGTTCTCACTCATTGGAATGAAAGCAGAAGGATCAATATAATGATTGTGTATTTTATGCAGTGGAAAAACACTTATTAGAGTGGCTGGTTTTGTGCTGTATTATTACTCCTCTCTTTTGTGTCATATTTTGATGGATTCGCCTTAATTTCAGTTGTAATCTTGGGTCAGGAACATTATCTCTATTGACTGTAATGTGCATTGGCCTAATGGCAGTATATTAAAAAATGAAAAGTAATTTAACTCTGTGTACTGTAGTGCAATCTAAAGGTGAGAAAGGGGACAGGGGGAGCCACCATGTCACATGGGTTCTCACAGGATATCTGTAATCAGCTGGAGGGGGAACAAATGCCTCACTCCTTTGGAGTCCTGGTTTGCACAGAGTCCAGAGCTGAGCCTTGATTGACACCAGAGCTGTTGGAGAGATCCATGCTGGGGTTTGCACTGGAGCAGATGGAAACTTTCTCCAAGCGTAATAGAGCAGCAATCTCATCCACACGTGTACAGAGTACTTCATCAAGCACTGTTAGCGTGGGGGGGACAGTTTCTCCTGTCTGTGACTTGTTTCTAAATCACTGGCCCCTCTCCAGTTAGCTCTGGGTTCAGAGGCCTCTGCTTAGTCAGGAGAGGAGGAACAAATGACTGGGAATGCTGAGGTCCTGGAAGGAGCCTGGAAAATGATTGGAAAGATCTGTGGGTGTGTCTGTGTAAGACTCCTGTAAGGGAGGCAGTGGGGGTTCTTCACACCTGTGTTCACAGGGCATGGGTTTGCCCAGGCAGAGATGTGTATCCTTTGGGATGGAGGGCAGTGTACTGAGCTCTCTGTGGAGCTGTCTGGTATTTGGTGTGACTCTATTCTTCATTTTTGGTAGTAGATGTGTGTCACCTTTGTCAGTGATGAGGAGAGGAGGGTGTGGTCTCAAGGCAGCCATGTGTAATGCTAGTGCTGCCTGTGTGGACAGCTGTGCTTTTCTTATCCCTGTGGGATGCATTTTTCTCTAAAATTGGAAACTTTCTTACCTTTGTAAAAACCTAATAATTTAAAACATCTACTTCAAATTAGATACACAAAAACACTGGAGGGTAGTGGCTGGTGAGTGTTTTGCATCTCCAGCAGACACAAGTCATGGTATGGTCTGAATTCCTGCTAAGTCCTCTGCCAAAACTCAGGGAGAAATGAATAGGTGAAAGAGTGCATTTGAGGGCTCAGCAGCCTCTCTGCAGGGACAATAACAACATGACAGTAGTAATTGTATACTTTAAAAAAGCATCCCTTTCTTTCTGCAGGCAGTTGTGCAAAAGTCTTGGGCAGGCCGGAGAGATTGAGCCGGAATCAGAAGGGATCCTGACAGAGTATGGTGTGGATTTCTCTGACTTTTCCCCTGAAGTCCTGGAATGTCTCCCCCAGAACCTACCCTGGGTTATCTCACCTGGAGAGCTGGCCAAAAGAAGAGATTTAAGGTAACAACAAAAAGCATGGTCTTGATACTCCTTGGGTTGGTGCAGGGTTGTGCTGTTTTGTTTTGCTTTCATCACATTTTGTAAAGACACTGACTTTAATGTGTGTACCATATTATACCTTACCTGTGCTAGAAAGCATAGAAAGAAACTTATTTTCAAAGTACTGCAAACCCAGTTATTTACTTGGAGAAGTATTTTGTGAGGCAGAGAGGCTTTTTCCTAAAAGAACTATTGAAAATTGAAAATTTGGTGTTCGGCACCTAATCTGAAAACTTTCTGTTTTTGTCTGGAATGTATTATGCATTTTAGTGATAGATTTATAGCAGAGATTTTTGGAATGTCTGGCAGATCAATGATCTGGGACGTTGTTACTCTTGAGACTTAAGACAAATAAAGACTGTCCACCTACCTCACATTAGCCATCCCTGCAATGTAGTGATGCTCCCAACCAACTTTCAGGAACTCCTCACCCTGTTGAGAGGCAGACATTGACATTACTGGACCACCCAAAACTACTAGTGGATTTGCTATACTTCTAAGTGTCAGATTTTAGAGACATCCTTACTAGAAAAGATTTAAAGACCAAAGAAAAATTATTTATTTAGAACCTCACTTTGCAATAAAGGATGATGCAGGCAAACAGTAAATACATTATTAAGAAGACTACAGTATGTTCCACTTCCAGCCTTGCTTATGCTGGAGCATCCTTACTCAGTTGGCAGATTCATTGCTGTCTTGTGTAATGCTGAGGTGAAGCAGCCCTAGGAGGCTGATTCCTCTGGACACTGCACTGATACAAGCACCTGTATGTATGCAGCAAGCTCCTCTTCCTCTTCATTTATCTGTGTTACTGGCATGGACATTAGCAATTTGAGCAGATAAGCTGATAAACTGCAGCCATTTTTATTTCAAGGCTGAATATCTATTTGTATCTGTACCTGTACTCCAGGTGTTATTTTGGACCTAATTTTGCTCTGCAGCTTCCTTCCTGTTTCAGCTTCCTGGATTTCCACTGCCATACAGTGGAATAATTCAGCAGAGAATCACACTCCTGATTGACTAATGCTAGCACTCAGATACCAGATCCGGACTGCAGGGTTCAGGTAGCATAAAAAAAAATTAGATACTGAATGCTGATGTTCAGATGTCACTTGAAAGTGTTTATTTTTATATTCTTGACTGTGGTTCAGTAGCCTTCTCTGTTTCTTCTGACCGAGTTCTTTTAAGCAAATAAAGAGCTTGACTTGTCTCCAGTCAGTCAGTTTTGGAAATAAATTCCAAGTGCATTTCTTGCTTTTATTCTGAGTTATTACACTGGGACTTATCAAGGTGATAACAGTTTTGCGGTTAAGCTATTTAAATCCCTCTCTGCCCCTTCCTGACCACAGTGCACACTACAAAGTAGATTTCCTTTTGATCCTCTCAAATATAAACATTTAACAGTCAAAATTTTTAAGACAATTATTTGAGCTTAATTTGCTAATCCTTTTAATGTCAACTGCCACACTGCTGACTAACCAGTCTGTGGTCTAAACACATATGGAGGTAACATGAGACTTCTAGTTATGGAAAACAAAATACAGGTGAGTCTTCCTTGTTTCCTCACAGAAAGGGGTTTGTCTACCTAGAAAAAAATATGAGTTTTATTAGTAAATGCAGTATGAATTGTAGGGAGGTGGTGTCAGGCAGTTGGAGACCTGGCTGGCATCTCTGATGGATGAGACCAGAAGACCTTGAGACTGTTTTTGGCAAGTTCCAAGGTATCTTGGCCTCAGCTTGTTATTAAATATCAGCTTTCATATTGTCAGCAACAAGTGTGCTGTGACCTGTACTGTCCGACAAAGGGCCAGTACACACGGCCCAGGATTGCATCCATAGGAACACACCTGGACCTGGGTGTCTGTTCTGGGTGCACATCTGAGTTATGCCTTGTTCTGCAGGGCATCTCACACACCTGCCTCTGTGCGTGCCCATCTTTGCTCTACTTTGTGCATGGTGGTTTGTCAGGCTTCCCAGATTACTGTACAGTAGTCCAAGAGTATGATATAAATTAATTACAGTGAAATAAAACCTCATCTTTTCCCCTAAAACAGCCATGTTAACACTTGTAAATAGCTCATCCTAAATTAGCTTACACATTGCTTGCTCGACTAGAGTAAAAACATGTTAGAGTTTAGCTTAAAGTACTTTCACCTCTAGAAAATCCTCTGTAGTTCTGTAACATGGGGCTGTAAATTTTCTAGCATCATGTATAAAAGTTGTGAGATTTGGAACTGAGACCCAAAAAATGTCTTGTATTTTTGTGTGTTTCCTCTTCCTGAGATAACTTTTCCTTGTTTCCTTTTGTCTTGGGAAATGACCCTTTCCTCCTTAAGAGGTGATTTATGTGCTCTGCTGACCAGTGTCTGAGGTGTGGTCTGGGAGTCAGAGTATGGAGCATGGAGAGAGGGGCTCTGCACCAGAGGTGTTTGTGAGTGTGGTTATAGATGAAAGTGAGACAATGTGTTTCACCAAGCTGCTAAGGCTGGGCAAGAGGGAAAGACATTTTATCCATGCCATCTTGTAAATGTGTTCTTGATCTTCCTGCCAGTCTTTCAGTTTTACAGGAAGCCTATTCTTGCCATGCATATTCTATTTGGATAGCAACTGTGATCTCACCTACACAGCCTGTGTAGAATTGCTTCCAAGAGATTTTTTTCCCCTCATTTCTCCAGTAATAGCTGACAAACAAAGGTTTACATAATATTTCAATATTACTTAAGGCAGAAAAGTTCCAAACCTTGTGGATGGCTTTGAAATGATTTAGCTGGCTTAACACTCTGCTCTGCCACTTTTGCATGGTTTTATCATGGACATCTGTTTCTCACCTGCATGGGTTTATTTATAAAATTAGACAAGTATTTCACAGGCATTCCCAGCTTACTTGTTTCTAAAGAGCACCCAAAACTTCTATCGAAAATCACTAGGCAAGTATTAGGTGTTGGCATTGCATCCTGCAGCTGCATTTTAAAGAGAGCATGAAGGTCCATGAAGTATCAGAATGTGTGGTTGAGGAAACTTCTCTTCCAGAAACTTTAAATATTATAATACAGATAGGAATGGAGTGCTCATTTTATTATTCAGGTTGACTGGAATTTGTATTTGTTTCATTAGAAGTTTGAGAAGTTTGGTTTCTGCTTTTAGGGAAACATTGGAGGATTAATGTCATAGAGACAAATGTTGATGGGTGCAAAGTTTCAACCACTTTCCTGTGTTTTCCAGTGTTACAACATGTAATTTTCATTTCCGTGTTTGCTTTGGGACAAAATGTGGCCCCTGAAGAAAAGAGGGGTGAGGGCAAAGAAGGAAATTTCTGAGGTGGGTTCAGGAGCTGGGGGCAGAGGGAGGAGGAGGCCATTTGAAGAGTTCTAGCCAGGAATCTAAGAAACCCAAAAGCTATTTTGAAGACTCATTCCAAATGTTTCTAATTTCATTCATATCTTTTTGTTTCCTTTACTGCTTAACTGGGACAAGAAAGTAAAGCCAGGAAAGTCCAATCATAGTGGGAAACAAGAACCTAAATATTGGAGAGAGAAAAAAGGCAGTTCTTTGCAAAGCAATTCTGCCTTTTGCTTGTCTCCCATTGTTGGTGTTACTGTGGAAAATGTATAACATCACTTTTTTGGAAAACGTTAGAACTTGTTCAAGTAGAGATGGTTTATATAGTCTAACATGGAAGAACTAGAGGATATCTATTTCTTTACCATTTGCCTAATAATAAGTGAGCCTGTTGACCTCCGCTGGACTATTACAAATGTGAAACTTGGCACTCAAAATTGCTTGCTCTAAATTTTCCAGTTGCTTTCTCTTTTTCCATTTGATGTCATCCTGCCAACTAGTGATTTTATTATTATAAACAGGACATTGTATTCACTTTTAAGAAGAAATATGAAGCTGAAGGTAAAATTACAAACTGCAGTTTCTCAGCTGGCAAAATACAAAACAATGAGCTAAAAATACTGAGCAGAGAAAGGGTGTTGTGGCAGGGAACTCTGAAATATCTACAAGATGGATGTGTTCTGAAGAGCAGAAACTGACTGACTTCAGCTGAGCAGGGCTAAACTCTGAAGAATCATCAGATTGTTCAGCTTGGAAGGCATCTCTAGAGATCATCTACTCCAACCCCATTGTTCAAAGCAGGGTTATCTGGAGCAGGCTGCTCAGGGCTGTGCCCATTTGGGGTTTGGCTAGCTCTAAAGATGAAGATTCCATAACCCTCTGAGGAACATGTTCTGGGGCTCAGAAGAACGTGTCTTTTTTCCTTCAAATAGATTCTCCTGTGTTTTGTGCCCACTATCCCTTGTCCTGTTGGACACTGGAAACTGCCTTGCTATCTTCTTTACTCCCTGTATCAGGTGTATTTTCACATTGAAAAGATCTCCCTGCCTGAGCCTTCTCAAAGCTGAGCAGTCCCAGCTCTCTCAGCCTCTCCTTGTAGGTTGGATGCTCCAATTCCGTAATCGCCATCAAGGTGCTTCAGCAAGCTTGCAGCGCTATGCTGATATCTCCCTGGCACTGGGGAGCCCAGAACTGGACACAGCACTCCAGTTGTGGTCTCACCAGTGCCAAGCAGAGGGGAAGGATTGAAGGAATGCATCCTTTGGCTTTCTGGCAACACTCCTCCTAGTGCAGCCCAGGAGGCTCTTGGCCGCCTTTGTTACAGTGACATATTGTTGGTTCATGTTTAACTTGTCCATCAGGACATCCTTTTCTGCCAAGCTGCTTTCCAGCTGGTTCTCCCCCAGTCTGTACTGGTGCACGGGGTTGTTCCTCCCTGTATGCAGGACTCTGTTTTTCCCTTTGAGCTTCATGAGATTCCCATCAGACAGTTTCTCTGCCAAGGTCCCTCTGAGTGGCGGTGTGGCCGGCTGTTCCTCCCACAAGGCTAAAAGGGCAGCAGACAGGGGGGCCAGCCAGGATCCACTGCATTGGCAGGAGGCAGTCAGTGCTCACTTGCTCCCCTCGCAGGGCAGAGTTACTGAACTTTGCTCTTGCAGGCAAATGAATGCAATGAAGCTTTCAGTTAAAGTTTACATCTTGGTATTTCAGCACAGGACCCCACATGCAACTGATCCAAGTTGTTGAAGGCCAAATTTGTGTTTTTGGCTGCCCCTTCAGAAATGTGGCATCCTTCCTTTGGCTGATGAGGGAAGAAGAGCAGAGGTGCTCTGCTGTGTCCCTCTGCCCACTGGAGAGGGAAGCTCTGTAGCACTGCTGGTACTGCACTGCAGCTCTGCTTTCCATTTGTTTCTTTCTCAAGGAGTGTTACAGCTGGTAACAGGGATTAGCACTGTGTATAGTAAGGGTTTGACAGTGTGGTCATTGCTGCAGATGCCCAGGGGAATAATTGGCTGATAAAATTAGAAGTGATGGTAAAAATGGCAGCCTTGAGCTGTGCAAGGGGTGTTGGAGGAAAGCAGTCAGTCTCTGAAACAGATGTCTTTCCAAGGCAGGTGGACAACTTTAGTTAGGAATGAGTGCAGGGCAGATAAAACATCGTTAAACAGCTTGTTTCCTGGAGATTTTCCACTACAAAAAGCTAGTGTTAAGTAGAGCAAGTCTTACTCAGCTATAATAGGATATGTAAAAATGCTCTGGTTTCTGATGGAAACTGAAAAATTACTTGTTTAGCAAATGTATAAGCAGCATTGCTGCAGAACTGACTGTTATCTTGGAGTGGAGTGGAGCCACAAAAAGGGCCAGATTGTGATCTCTGCTCTCTCACTGAGCTGTTCTGTGACTGATTAAATGTTCTCCATAGAGAGATACATCGGATTAGATGCATAGGTGACATACAAAGGATTACTCAGTGGTGTCTGAGCATATCAGATCTAGTTCCTCTATAGTAGGATTGATTCCAGAACCTGTGATGGTGACTGTACCTGCTCTGGGTACTTCTGCTCTCCAGGCAGTATGGGTGACTGTGCCATTCTTGGACTGATGAGGAGACCTCATGTTAGCTCCTTTCTCTGCCATTAGCTGAGTAAGTAAAACTCTTGAGTAAATATACTCAAGGTGCTGTTGCCACTGATGTGATTCAGCTCCTTACTTCTGGTTGGCTTCTTTTGTTCCTCCTCTCTGTTTTTATAACATTTTGTACCACAGTATCGCTACAGCAATTATGGTGACCCTGTTTTGAACAGAATGATGCATGGTCTGTGCTCTCAGATGCTGTTACCAGTGCCTGGTGTACATAGACACAGGGCACCTTCACCTTTTTCCTTACCAGGAGGTGCATGTGATCATCAGAAGTGCAGCTTCAAGCAGAATTTGTGGTGTGTGCTTGAATAGGATTTTTGCTTTCTGGTCTTGTAAACCATCATACCTAACTTTGCTTTGTTAGAAATCTGTTTAGTTGGGGAAAGCAGTAATAACTTTTGCACCTAGATTGTTATACATACAGCCTTGTTCTTGTCAGGATACTCATTTTATGGAGAGAAGTGGAAGGAAAGAAGATGAGGATAAAATCTTAAATAAGTCTGACAGTGTCTCTGCTTCTTACAGGATTCCAATGGATCACAAGGTGGGGTTTTGATGAGCAGAGAAAAGTGTCATATCCCCTCATGTGTTATGTGGTCAGTTCAGGTGTGCCAAATACTGCCTCTTGATATCACAGTGCTTTGCTGGTGCCCTGCTCTCACTACAGGTCAGATAGCACAGGGTGGAGAAGAGATGAAGTGCCCAAGTCCTGGTGTCAAGACAGGTATCTGTCTCTGGTGCTGTAGCTGAAGAAACCAAGAACTACTCCAGCTGGTGAGGTGGTGTATCTCTGCTATGATATTTCAGAGCTGATCACTAGGACAAGCTGGCCATTACCAGGAACAATATTTTCCTTGTGCTTCACTCTGATGGAGTGACCTGGAGCATGCTTTAACCTGTCCATCTGTCTCATTTTTTGGGTGATTGGAAATTTGTTACTAGGTTATTCTCAGACCACTCCATAAAAAAACCAAACAACCCATAAATCATAATATAGATGGCCCAAATGCAAATGTATGAGACATAGATGTCCTGGAGATATCACAGCATGGATTAGAAGTGGGACAGTCTGGAAAAGACTAGCAAAAATATTCTGGGAGATAAGGGATTGATTTACAAGGAAGGATTAACTGTTCAATGTGTATCTGCCAACACTGAAACTAGAAGTTTGTGAAAGATATAGTAGTTGATAGTTAAAAATACGTGGATCAGAATGAAAAAATGAGAATCATTTACGATGGCGGGAGGATAAAAAGGGGTGTTATAAGGACAAGTAAGGTAAAACAAAGAGGAAGCTTTTCCTGTCCAACCCAAAATAGACTGTAGTGTAGACTGCTAAAGAAAGGACTGATAATTCCATCACTAAAGATGCTTGATACCATACAGGAGAAAGTCCTTGCAAATGTACTGTCATGAACAGCCTGGGTCTGACCTATGGGGGCTGGATGACCTAATGTCTCTTCAATTTCTAGCCCCGTGCATCTATGATTAAAGTAGTTTATATAGTGCAAGTGCATTTTCAATTATACTTTGCTTTCTTGCGTGGGATAGTGGTGGTGCAGAGAACTCATTATATTTGTGGCACAATTACAGCATGACTTGTAGGAAATACTGCTGGTACTTGGCCTCCCAGAGACTCTCGTTTATGAATATATGTTGGCTTTTCAAGCCATATAGGTATAAGACTGCAGTGCTCTTTTTTTCTGTCTTCCCCCTTACTTGGAGGCCATAAATATGGAGGAAATAATAGAAGAATAAATAGAGGGAATAATTGATTCTGGTTTGGCATTCCAGTGAGCAGTCTCTGGTGAAAATGTAAAAGTTTATTGTTGTAGATGTGTAAAACACCAGGAGTCATTGTCAGCTGCTCTCTTGGACTGAGGCCTGTTTTCTGAACCAGGACAGGACATTACCTGAAACATAAACACTGAGAAATTAAAAAGAGTAGTGCTGGTTTGAAGTTGGGCTTTCAATGCATTTTGTGCTCTGCTGGATTTTTTTGGGGTTTATAATGATCAGCGTTTGAAGGGATTAGTTTTTGCTTCCAATTATTGTATATTTTTAGTTCATTTTGAAATTTATGCACCATTCCAAAAGAGTTTTGTGATGTGTCAAGTATCTTTGTCAGTCTGTTACAGGGCATTCAGAGTACCATCAGAGATTTGTCAGGGTACTTCTCTTGCAGGCATGTTTTTAAAATATATTCCTTTTAAGAGGCTGTCTTGGAAGCAGTCACTCTTGGGTTTTAACTAAAATCTGCCAGCATCAAGTGTGACAAATGTGGTAGACACTACAAGTAATAAATGTCTTTCGGAGTGAGTTGTTGAAGTCTCAAATGCTCAGGCACTGATTGGTCTCTGAAATTTCTCTTTAAGAAAGGGTACTTCATCCTGATTTGAGTGATGAATATTGGCAGAATTGGTCCTGTGCTTATTGGCACTTGGTAGCAAACCTGCGCTGACACTGCGGTCGAGCTGGGTTTACTTGTGATTGAAGAACGAGATTGATTTTTGTGGTTGCCATAACAATTGGATTGTTGTGTGAAAAAATGTTAGTGGCATTCACTGGAGTGAGTTGACAGCTCTATGATGCCTGTTCCCAAATTAAAACAACCGTTTCCAGCTCTGAGAAATGGTGTATGCTTAGCTTTTGCGAGATGGTGCTCAGCAGGGTCTTAGAAATGACCTGAAGAACTTAAAGATTCTAAAAGTGCCTCTGCTATGCTTAATTTTAAAATGCCAGCTTTGAACTGGAGTTAATAAGGGTAAACCAGGAGGCTGAGCTTTCACTCCCACCAGGCTATTGTATGTATTCACAAAGTGGAGAGAACAGCACAATCTAAGGAGTCCCTAGAAGAATGTAAATGCACTGCAAGTGTCTAGACATGCAGTCACTCGTACTGTAAATGTCTTAGCACTGACATATTCAAGTTTAAAGAAGGCTTGTGCTGCCGAAACTTTAATAAACAATGGTCATTCTTGTCTCACCTCCAGCTGAAGCAGTCTGGACTTTGGAAATGGGCTGATGCTTCTGTAAAAGATTGGGCTTGGTGCTTTAGGAGTCTTTGGATGACTGGAGGGACTGTGGGCCATGACAACTGCTCCTGGGGCAGGGAAGGGTGTCAATGTGTAGCCTGGGCTGATTGAGTCTTAAATGCTGGAATTCACAGATAGCAGGTTTCAGCCACCTTCAAGCTTCTGGTGTGTTCTTTGTTCTCTTTTTGTAGTTGTTTTGGATGTGTTGGTCTTTGTAAATGTCTAGAAAACATCACAGGAGAATGCTTTGGTCTGAAAGTTGCCTGTGGGAGGGGAGTCAGAATGGGGAGATAAAAAAGCTAATTAAGTCCAGGTGCCTTAATTCCATCAGCTTCCTGAGACGAGGAAGTGGAGAGGAAGGTGCTGATCTCTTCCCCCTGGTGACTGGACATGTGGGAATGATTTAAAGCTGTGCCAGGGGAAGTTTAGACTGGATATTAGGAAGCATTTCTCTACTGAGAAGGTGGTCAAACACTGTAAGAGGTCTCCTAGAGAAGTGGGCAATGCCCCAACCCTGTCAGTGTTTAACAGGCATTTGGACAAAGCCCTTAACTACAACATGCTTTAATTTGGACAGGCTGGATCAGATGATTGTTGTTGGTCCCTTCCAACTGAAATAGTTCTATTCTATTCCTCTTCATTCACTTCCCTTCCATTTCCTTCTATTCCCGCCTGTGTGTCTGGGTTTCCTGTTGGAAGACTTCCAGTGATTCCCTGCTCAGCACCTTCCTTAGGTGTTTTGATTTTCTTGCAAAGAATCTCTCTCTTTTTCTCTTGTGAGACTTGACAATCTAAACTCTGTCCACAGCCTCATTCCTGAGCAGTCCAAGTTTAGACAAGTGCCAAAGCTGGGGCTTCAGCCTGAGTGACTTGAGATGTGGAGGTTGCTGCCAGGACCAGGAGAAGTGGTGATCATTTATAGGAGCATGGACATGGTTTGGCTGCCAGCTGACTTGTGCTTGTGCTGCCTGGGGTGAAATTCCTCCATCCTCTGCTTTGCCTGGTTCCTGAATAGCTGGGTCATACTTCACTTCTTTAGGCCTCGCCTGCCACGAAAGGCTGGTAAGGACAGCATCTTGCTTCATGAAGGGTTTCCTGATGCTCTAGTGGGTACATGCAGTTCTCTAGACTGATATTTCATGTTGTTAGCATTTATTAGTGGTGAGAATCTGGGCTCCATGTCTCCTCTGGTGAGTTGACTCATCTATGTGCTGCTGCTTGGGAAGATCCTTGAGTTATACAGGAGGATCTGTAGGGTGCTGCTTTGTCTGCTGTGTACAAAACTGGCACTGCTCTCCAAGCAGCAAGAAAATTGCAGTGTAGCACCCAAACTTTGCCCAGCTGGGTGGTCTTGCCAGAAACCTTGCCTCTAATACAGCCTGAGCCCATGGCTTACCATTGCAATGCTTCATCCTGATGCAGGTAGCCTCTCTCTTGAGCAAAGAGTGAGCCCTGACCACTGGAATTTGTAATCGCCTGATGACGTAGGTGTTCATATTTTTTGGTTAAACTAAGTGATATGTTTAATTCTGAACAGTTTTACTGGCAAAAATAAATATATTGTACCAATCTTTGAGGCACCAACTGTGCAGTGTTTTCTCTGCTGATTCTTGTGAATATCTTAGCCTAGATGTATACATAGATGTATGTATTTGCACAAAGGAAAACAAACTGCTGTTGCAGTCCTGTGATCTGTGAACATTTTAATTACCATGATGGTAATTCCAGCTCACCAATAAAATACTTATCTTACCTCTACTGCTGCACTAGCCATTTATTTTAGGTCCTGTTAAAGGTAAAAAGACTAACTGCTCTGCAAGACATGCTTGTCTGCTTTAATTAGTCTTCCTGAAGCTGTGCAAACAGCACCACACTTAATTAGCTTTCCTTAAATTAGGATTGATATACCAGCCTGTATAGGTTGACACTGTCGTTACTGTCTAATAAACTAAGTGCTCTATTCTGTAATTTTTTTCCCTCAGGTGGTTGATTTGCAAGATGCCAGACAGAGCCAGCTTTAGCAGGGCCCTTGTCACTACCTTGGGGCTAGAGGTGTCTTGGCCAGTGCTGCTGGGGGCTGGCAGGGTCTGGGCAGTCTGGGTGGCTCCTGCTTTCCTGACTCTCGCTTGCAGGTCCCTCATGGTCAGTTGTGAGTAGTTCTCCTGATCCTCCCACGTCTTGCAGGCATTGCCTTGCTCTGGTGCTCAAAACCTCTGAAACAAGGAGAAGGGAGGAAAGATTTTGTTCTTCCATTGGCAGAAATTCCATGCCAAAGCAAGTTCACCTCTGCAAACCTGTGTTAGGCATCTGTTTTACATGAAGATGGTCCTGTAAAAAGTGGAAGCTGCCACACTGAAATGTTTTGGATTTCTTTTTGACCAGTGCTGGTCAAAAACAGATCAAAGATGTAGTTGAAAGATTTTATATCTTTCAGTGTCACAGTCTCTTAATTTGTTTAGATGCATGCAAAGGATCAGAAACTAATGTGCATCTGGGGATTAAGGCAGCTTTGCTATCCAATCTGAAAGCCAGCATATTCCAAAAGATTTTCAAAGTCTCTGAAGGCAGTGAAGTGCTTTTCTGATTTTTATGTGTTTGAAAATGTCCATTTAGTGTGCCTGGTGAAATTACATAGATGTTTCCAGCTGTCTGACACCAGCTGATACACCCAGAGCATTTCAGTATGGAAGTGGTAGGTCTGCAAAGTTGGGGACACTGCTCTCACTGAAATAGCACCCATACAAAAAGACTAAGACTTTCTAATTCCATGTTCACTTGCTCCTTTAAGAATTTGCTGTAATTTTCTCCTCCCACCTCTCCTACCCCAGGAGTAATACCAGTGGTTATCCTGTAAGAAAAATAGCGTGTGTTTGCATTATTCATCTCTAGAAGGGAGTTGCCATCATGATATGAGTCTTTCTGTGACAAGGAGAAAAGAAGAAAAGCAGTGGTCTGATCTCTTCCATGGCAGCCTCAGCCTATACCATTGTGCTTGGGGATCTTTTAACTAGGGAGGGGCTGAACTTACTCTAAAAGTTAAGATAAAAACAAAATAAACCAGCAAACTCATTACTGACCTCATTGCTCTTCAGCTCTGGTCCCACATTCCTCACAGTGCTTGGGAGAACTCTGCCGTAGTCCAGAAGTCTGGGAAAGAAACTGCTGTAGGACAGCCTGGGATGAGGAAAGGCCCAGAAGCAGGAGTTTAGGAAGTTTTATTTGTTGAATGCTTCAGGTTTTGTGTCTCACTGGTGCCAGACTCTGTCCTATTAAACGTGATGGCTCCTGAGTCAGATGCTTTGTTTGTCTCATCTGTGTGGCCCTAGACTGAATCTGTGGTCCAGCTTGGTGTGTTCCCAGTATTCTGCCACCCACTACTACAGGACAAATATATGTGAGCCTTCCAGGGCAGGGCTGTGAATTCCAGGTGCCACCTGGGACAGCACATGCAAAAGTGCTTTTCCTGGGCACCAAGTTGATTTGTAAGATCTAATGAGCTGATTTGGAACTTGCCCTTTCTATAATTTTCACATTTTTTCCTACTGAACCTGCTTTTTCCTTTGGTCCGTAATTGGCAGTGTAGGTAAAACAAAGGAGTCCTGCATCTCCTGGGTGTCTTTACTGGGACCAAAACTCTCACTCAGTTTTGTCACATTCAGCTTGGTTTGTGTCTCCGTGCCTCTGCTCTGTGCTAGCTGTGCACAAGGAGTGTCAGATGGTGTGACATCTACTCTTTGGCATGGGCATGAGGGTTATTTGTGTTCCATTTAGCTTTGCAATTAGGAACAATCTATTTTTACTCTGGCTGCAAGGCATCTAGACTTTTTCCTGCTTGTTTCTTTGGAGTGAACTTGATGGGCTAAATTGTTTAGTTTTAGTGAAGGGAATATCTGTAATGAAATGAAAGCTGCTAAGACCAAGCAGTTAAACCAAAAAGAAAAATGAAAAAATACCCAAGGAGATTCATTTGTCTAAACAGTTTTTTTTAAAAATAGATTAGATTTAGAATTCAGATTAGATTGCAAGATGTTTCAGCAGAGTCTTCTGAAAACATGGTTGTTGTTGTTGTTGTCTGGATGTCTCTGATGGGCTCTCTGTTTTGATACCTTCTTCATGACTGGGAGATAAATTTTCCTTTTCTTTTTTTCTTTGGATAGGAAAGAATGCATTTTCACCATCGACCCATCAACTGCCAGAGATCTTGATGATGCTTTGTCCTGTAAACAACTCCCTGACGGTATGAGATATATTTTACAAAATACTCCTAGTGTTTGTATTCAGCTGTTGACACACTTGTATCTATAATTTGTCCTGAAGTATTCTTTGCCAAATATAAGTTGAGTAATAAACTAGTCCTTCTGTAGTTTTAATTGCTTGTTTTTAGAAATCTTCGAGCAGACATCTTCAAGCTGCACTCAGTCTTAGTGTTAGAAAATGCAGAGCCACAGTGTTTTGCATAATCAGAGCTGTAATTTGATTTGAGCAGATCTCAGCTGTCTCCTGTCATTATGGGAGTTAAAGCTGAATAGCTAATACACCACTCCTGCAGGCTAAAGTCAAGTGGAACTTTGACCTTGTGTTTGCAGTCCATGGGTAAAGGAATCCAGTTTTTTGAAGGTCACTGGCTAAACTGTTTTTTGGTGTTTATGGGATGCTGGGAATTGTCAGATGAGCACAGTGTGCCTTATAAGTTGTGTTTTTCTTCTCATTGCCTTTTGAGCTTTCTCTTCTGCCTTATTTGTACTTTCACTATGCTGTAAGCCAACAGAACAGAAAGTAAAGCTCCAGAAGCCAAATCTTGATGATTATGACCAAAGGAACTTCTCTCTTGTAAGCTTACTTTGCCATCCAAGCTGGGCTCATTTAGTTTGATAAGATCCAGTAACAGGCTTGGTTAGAAATAGTGCATGATTAGATTAGCCTATCTACCCCTAATAATGAAGATAAAGGGGGTTTTTTTTCAGTGTGTGTCTAGTTTTTCTTACTCTTGCTTGTCATCACAATATGGTGACATCCAAGACATAATTTCCATTTTTTAAAGTTGATTTCATACTGTGCAATGTAGCCAATGAATTGTAATGCCATTTAGACCCAAGTACAGAGTACTATAACAGTGCTATAAAATGGATGAAAAAAGCAGAGGTGAAAGACAATTTGAGGCAAATAAAATTAATTGTACTGTACAATAGCAGTTTTGTGGCTGGTGAAAGCAGGGGTAATAGGTCCATCAGCATATGTAAAATTTTCTAAGGTATCTGTACTTTGACTTCATTTTTTTTCAGGAATGTGCAGATTTAGACAGGTCCAAAACCAGTACTGGGAGTCCTTTGGGGTCACTTCTTTGTGCTCACTTGCTTGCAAAGCTGTGGCTGTTCCCAGCTCTTCGGTGTTTAGGAGAGCCCCTATGGGAACCTCAATCTTATGCTTAGTAGAACCTTTTGACATGTTTTAGAGGTACCCTGTGAACTTTTGGCTCTAAATGTTGCTATGATAGCTGCAATTATGACAAAGAGTTGTTTTAGAACTTAAGAGCGTGTCCAGGTCTGGCAAGGCTGAATCTCTCATGAGGGCAAAGTTGTGTTAAGAGTTAACACAGCTTTTATTCCAAATGTAAACGTGGTTACAAGAAATTATTATTTTTTCCATCTCTTTTGCCCATATGTAAAACACTTTAAAAAACCTTACCAAAAATCCCAACATGAACAAACCACATATCTTGGCATCCTCATGATGTCAGGAGATCTCCAAAAATCAACAGAGAATGCAGATCCCAATTCAGAATTCTCTGTTGGTGTATAGCACACTGAATTTCTACAAAAAAACACACTCATTGCCTACACTTCTTCTACAAGACAGCTAAATCAGGGCATTTCAGAAGATTTTGGAGAATTAAATTGTCTTCAAGCATTCATTGTTAATTTATTCAAGACTGTGACAGTTTCTTTGCCTTGAAGAATCTTGGGCAACAAGCAGAGAGATAAGTGATTGTCTTTGCACCTTTGTGGAGTTTCAAGCCTTTTCAGTGAGACCCTTATTAGATCTGGTCAATGGGTGGAGGTGCTACAGCCTCAGGAAAAGATGGAAAGGAGTTTTTTTGCTAAAGTAGTTCACAAATCTATCATTAAGAACTACCCAGTAGCAGAGTGCCACTAGCAAAGAAAGCTTGGGATAGCTGTGGGAAGAGCTGTATTTTTAATGGAGCTTGCAGTAGGATATTGCAGCAGTTGGAAACTTTTCCAGGGATATATGTTTTAAGTGGGCCAGTCTGGTTTTGAGAGGATTTTATATTGGAGTCTGTTTCTGATTAACGGCCGTGCTCCTCGTTATTGTTTAATGATAGCAGTAGGGAGGTGAGCTTGCTGTTCACATTTGTGAGTGTATATTTTAAAAGAGATCAGCTCCAATAAAGAAGGAAAATAGGGTTATTTATGTAACAGCTGCAGAAATATGAACAAACTGTACTCCATTTAGATGATTCAGCATAAGCTTGGAGTAAAAGATGGCTCTGGCCTGCACCTAGTTTCTACAGCCTTTGTAGAGCTTTCAGGGTAGCTTGAGGTTTTAAACAAGTTCATTTCAGTCAATGCTCTTTTGTGATCCTTTCTGCACGTCTTCTAGCAAATTGCTGAGGCCAGGAAGGCACAGCAAAATCATTCTCAGGTTGTATGGATGTCCAAGAAAACAGCTGTACTGTTTTCAAGCCTGAATGTTTTCACCCAGGGTGCAGAGGTTTACAGATTCATTCTGATCTCAGCATGGCAGGTGACCTGTGTGTCCCAGTGATCCCAGGCATGTTTCTCACACTTTCCAAATGTCTTCTGGGAAATATCTGCCAGTGGTGCTTGTATTTCTGGTAATGTACACTATTGATGCAGTCCTGTTTGAAGGCTGCTTACTGGTACGAGTGTAAATGGAATTTGGCACATTTCAAGACAGGCACTTCCTTCTATTGAAAGGTCAGGCCATGATGGGAAAAGATGAAGCAAAAATTATGTGGAAGTATTTCTGAGGGGTTGTTTTTTGATGCTGATCTCAAAGTAATGCTTTGGGCTGTACTGACAGAGCTTTTGTAAATCTTTTATTTGTATATAAATAACTAATATGGTTCTCACTTGTGTTTTTCTTTCATTCCTGTAGTCTTACAGTCTTTAACAAAGTAATTTAAGTTCAAGTAATTTACATCTTTTTTAGGAGGAATTGTTGTACTGCAGAATAGAAATATATTCTACAGACTGTTTGCCCTGGTTTCCATGTCCATAGTGACGCTGGTTGTCTGCATTTTGGAGTGAGGCCATAAATAGATACAATCATTTACTCTTCCCAATGTTTGCATGATGACTTAAACAAATGAGGCTTCTACAGTGTGCAGCCCCCTGGTTTTTTCTGTTTCTCTTAAATCCATTCAATCTGTTGGTGAATTTTAATCAAATATACCTAAGAGAAATGGGATTAAAAAAAATCCAACACATTGTGTTTCTATATGTGTCATAAAAATGGGGTATAAGCAAAGAAGAGAGCTTTTCTTTGTGACCCAAATCTTGGAAGAATGCAGCATGACCTTTCTGCTTAGCACAAAGCACCTTGTGAGCTGGAGTTTTTGGGAACAGATCTGCAGAAACTGAGACTTAGTTCTCTGTTCAAGGAGCCTATTTCACTCATTTTGGTAAAGCAAACAAATATTTTACCAAATATTGATAAAATTCTCCCTTCTTCGCTGCAGACCTCCAGGTTCTGGGGCTGTTTTTCTCAGACCTGGAGAGCTTAGTAGACATTCCCTGGTGTGTGAACTCCAGAATCTTGTGCTTCAAAAACACCTGTAGAGCCCCGGTAGCCCCAAGATATTCTCTACCATCTCAGGTGACCACCTGGTCTTTCTCTCCTTTGATCCACATTCTTTCCTGGTGTAGTTTGCAAACACTTAGGATGTTTTAATTTCCAAAGTTCTGTACACTTATATTTTGCTTTTTAAGATGTAAATATTACCTCTTCTATTCAGCTTTGTCTCCCTGGCCACTTAAGGACTGTAGGGTGAAATTTGCTTTAGCAAAATGTGGTGCAGAACCCTTTAGCAAATTCCTTTGGTCCCTGCAGGACAGAGTATCAGGAGAGTTTGTAACTGGAGTCTTGCTGTGCAGACTTGCTTAAGATAAACACTGAAGAACAAATTAGTGTTGGATCAGAAGTTACTTTTGAAATAATTATGGACTAATTTATCAAAAATAATTTATGAAATTACTATGCTTCCTTCTTTGTAAGCTGTTTAAAATGAACAGACACCAGACCTGCAGAGAAAATGACAGAAACAGATTGACATATGAGTCAAATGTCAAATGATCATAAACTTCAATTTGCTTAGATTTACTGCAGGAGTCAAATATGGGAAAAATTAGATCTACAAGGAGCAGGACTGTGTGCAACATTTGGTAAAATTTTACTTTAGCATCAGATATAATTAGCTTGTCTCTCCTGTTACCTGCTGGTTAATCTGGGGATGTTTTGTTGTGTCACTAGGAGAGTGAAAAAGACATATTGCAGTGATTAGAAAGAAGTACATATTCTTCCTATTGAAGGCTTGTGGTTGCAGATTCACTGAAATATGCAAAATGCTCTCAGATCTCTGCCAAATCCAGATCCCTGCTGTGCCCCACAGTGCGCTCCTGTGTAATGCTGGGAACTGCAGCATGTACACTGTATTTTGTCTCTTCTTTGGAGGTAACATGGGGTTGTGTGCGGAAACACACGTCACTTCCAATTTCCAAGTGCAGGGTTGAATGGAATCAGAGGGCTGAATTGAGTCTGCTTTTCTCCACCAAACATCTCTCTTGAAATTGGTGGGACAGCTTGATGGAGTGGGGCTCCCCTCAGTTCCACTGGGAATAGGGCAAGTTGCTCCAAATTGCTGTTGTCCAAAAGGGGAATAGAATGAGCCAAATCCCCAGACAAGTGCATTAAACTGGGTGTTAAGGTACTGGGGTGATTAAGAAAGGTTGGATTTAGATAGAGCATTTATTGCTAGAACATAATTTGTTAAAATGGTTTCTTGCATATGTTTGAAAGCTGCTTGTGAGAAGGTTGATTAAAAGCTTGGTTAAGCAAAATTGGGCAGGGTTTGTGATTGATAATCAATATTTATTGTGCTGGATTTTTATATCAGGTATAAATATTTTATAAATACTTCATCCTTATCCCAAATGTTGTTTGGTTTTTTGGGTTTGTTTTTTTTTTTTACTGTACGCAAAGAAAGCCGTGTGGCAAAGAGACATGGGATTAGAACAAAATAAAAGGTATATTGTGTGAGAAGGACTAAGGTAACAAAGACTGTGTCTGCAGAACATGCAAACAGATGTGCAAATACCAGTGGAATTACTCATAGAAGTGAGCTTACTTTTCTGCAGGGAGGAGAGATGCTTTGGGCAAAGTCGCCTTTTGGATCATTTCAGTTCATGAATTCAGGACCTGGGACAATTCCCCAAAGATTTAGAGGCGTGGGATTTTATGTCCTGGTGGATCTCACTGACATTTTTGGATACAAAGTTTTAAAAAAATGAGTGTTTGATTGTGTATTGAAGGAACAAAAAAATAAAGAAAATGCCTTTAAGTAGCTGGATAATGGAAAGAAGGAAAGAAGATCCAGAAATTCATGTGTAAACAGATCTAAAAGCACTTTGCCTAGAATTTCCATTCATGAAAAAGGACCAGGAGAGTCCTTGGAGAAGAACCACAAATGATAGGGGATGACCATTCAGTCCTAGAGAGAACAGGACTTTTCAGTGAATGTAGCAAATAAAAGTCAGAAGATATTCAAGGAAGATAAATTTTAAAAGGATACAAGTAATTGGCAGTGCGTTCCCACATGGTTATCTTCAGTCACATGTTCTGTTACATGTAGGCAGCAAAGGAGTTACTGCTGTATATTGTCTTTATTATCAACTTTATGAAATGGTAGGATCCCTCAGAATCACTGAGTTGTTGTTTTAACTTGTTATATACTGTAATGTAGGGTTTCGGAACCCAGTTGAACAGGAAAAACATCTTACACTGTAGTTCACTACAGTATTTATTGATAGTTTACTATTTTGCTAGATACACAGAAAAAGTAAAACCAGGTGCAGATGGAAATGTTTTGAAAATCTTTCCAAAAATAAACAAAACCAGTTGGATGGCTAAAAGTGAAATCTCAGCAACTTCGTTCTATTTCCAAAGTTGAAGAAATGTCAAGGCTGTTCTGTGGAAGTACATTGTATGTGTTTGGCCTAGCACTACATCTCAAGGTCTCTTTGAATGCCTGGGAATGCTCACTCAGCCTTGGATTACTGCATACAGTAGAGATATCACAAAAGGAACTGACCAAGCAATAGAGAGAGGCTAGTCCCTCCCCACTCTAAACCTTCATTTCAGGAACAGGATGACATCCTACACCCAGAAATACTGTAATTCATCTCAAAAGCTGCTGGGTGTCACTTCCCATCGCTTTAAATCCAAAGACTGCTGATTTCCTGATAGAGCCTCTTGAATCAGTCTTGGAATACAAACAATTGATGACGTGAATACCAGAAATTGTCCTTTTACCTTCATCATGTTGGCTGCAAACCTCACTGCTAAGAGGCTGCCAAGAGAGCTCAGGGCAGTCTGCCTTGGTATCAGCAGAGATTGCTTTCTGAGCCAGGAATCCAAGCCATTGCCTCTGTGTTCTCCTGCTTGACATCTTGTCAGGATCAAGGATGGAAGATCCATCCACCAAGTGTTGAATTTGAGTCTGCATGACAAAGATTCATGCTGGGTTTAAGCTGTAAGTAGTCATCTAAAGGTTCTCCCAGAGGTGACCATATAATAAGTAATGACATTCAGTGGAAAAATCTGATGTGTTTGGGGTTTGTAGCTCCTCTTAAGTCGCTCATTACTTGAGTCTTGCAAAGAAATCCGTACAGTTTACAATACCTCTGAGTGGAACTTTCTGTTTTGGCACATCACAAGGTCTGCTAAGCACTCATGCAGGCACAGGGGAAACCAGCTCTGCTGTGAACCTCTACAGTGTAAGCAGTACCAGCACAGGAATGGGGACAAAACCTGCATGGGCAGGACGTGGGATACAGGCTTTGCTGCATAAGGAACCACTGTCTCTGCTCTGTCTTCCAATGGACACATTTGATATATCAAAGAAATGTCACATTCCCTTTGTTTTCCATCATTATACTGTGTGTCCCCAATTGTTCTGCGTTCTTTCCTGATTTTTTTGTTGCTGCAATACTTCTTCCCTGCTTGTATCTGTATTTTTCTGCTTGTATCTTGCTCAGCAGTGTGAAAAAATCCTTATTCAGTGTGCTTATTCTGTTGGCTATCATTGCCTGTGTCCTTCAGTCTGCAATTAAATGTTTTATCTTGTACATGCTGCGTGAATTCTGTCCTGAGTATTTAGTGTTTTTCCCTCAGGAGAATTCCTTCCTTGTGCAAGTATCCAGCTTAATGGTGCAGTAGTAGCACTTGCATAGAAGAGCTCTTTGATTCTTCTCCAGAGTTATTGTGTCAGGTTTTAAGGTAGTTTTCAAGACAGGTGTGGGTAGTAGGTGCCTTCTGGGTGGCAGCATCTTTTGTCATAAGGTGATGAAGAGCTGATGCAGGTTTGCTCAGGAGAGGAAGCTTGTTAAGTTGCTCTGTCTTGGTGATATCATCTGTGGGGTCTGGAGACCTGACTGATGCCAGCATAGTTGTCTCCAGCTCATGGGAGTTTGGAAATTGGGAGAACACCACCAGCACAAAGATTTACCCTGTGTTCCCATGGGAGGATTTGCCTTCCTGAGAGCCTGAGACAGCCTCATGTTGACTAAGAGCCATCTCTGAGCCTCCCCTTCAGATTTGGGGGGTGTCTCTTTCCTGCAGGGGCTTGTGCTGGTTTGTGTGTAAAACTCAGGGCTCTGTAATGCACAGTGCATGAAGTGCCACCTTATGAAGGTGTCCTGGCTTTGTTTTGAGGTATAAAAGGTGGCTTTTAAATTATATCAAGTGGTTTTAGGACGTTGCTGAATTTATTAGCTGCTGCAGACAAAAATTTTATGCAATTCACATGAAAGACCTGCTTCCAGAATTTAATTTAGTAATAGATATAGTCTCCTCATAATTCTGAAAGTATTTGAAGGATTGCTGATGGCTCATGGAAAACTCTAGAAAAGATTTCTGCTTTTCATCCTCACTTGTCCTTTGCTGCACTTAATGAACAGATGAGTTTTGTTTTGGACCTCACCTAGAGCTAGTCACAAATTGGTTTGTAAAATTGTAGTTGTCTCTGTAATGTTCAGTTTTGATGTAAGGGAGAAAATGGCCAAAGGTCAGGGTAGCTGACCAGAGTAAAACAGTACTTTAGGAATCATGTTATTCTGGATTTTAGACTCATTGATGTCCAACATTGACCTTTTAAATTAAAGAAGTAAAGAAGAAATTAACAAAAACCTTGTTATGGTTTATTTTTGTGAAAAACGGAGTATTTTTTTATTCTCTTAGAACTGCTAAAAGCATCACTGCAATGTCACCTTTCCTGACAGCAGTTTCTCAGATGCTTGTAGAAGTTGAGGAAGTGCCTAGACTTGCAGTATGGGGAGAGTTAATATTGAGAGAGGTTTTTGGTTTTTTTTCCTCCCTTCTCTTGTGATCTCATGCTGTTTCTCAGTTTGGAGTAACTGGAGCCAATCTCAGTTCTGTTCATATTGGGGATTTTTGAAATATGGAAGTTCTTATGAAGCATTTACAGGCTGAAGATGCCTTTTCCTTCTCTTCCAGCTCTTTCTTACTAATCCCTTTTTGTTTATATTTTTTTTCAATAAAGAAGAAGTTCCTTGAACTGTTTTGTCATAGAGAATGAGATCATCAGCAAAAAAAAAAAAAGGAACAGCCTGTTCCTTGTTCTTCTGCAAGATGCCACTGCTCTCCTTTGATTTTAGCATCATATTGATGCACAGGAGATTTTGGGGTGGGTTCAAACAAGCCAGATCCTTTGCTTGAGGAGCTGAACCTTCTCCAAAACAACTGTGTGCCCACTGTGCTGGGGGAGATCTGCCTTTCATGGCTCTGTCACTTGGCAAGCTCCAGGAGGGGACGCAAGCTTTCAGAAAGTTGGCGAGACACAAGTCCATTGTGCTCTGCCATTCTCGCAGCCACACGATGGTAAATAAAAGGGAAATTGTCCTCTCTGTTTGTGGCATCACAACTGTGTTGTTTACAGTAAGATGACAACAAATCCTGTCCCACTGGCAGAGCATTGGCCCAAGGGGAGTTTGGGTGGCTGAATGCCCAGCCCTTTCCCTTTCTTCTTGCAGACCTCAGGAGAGCTCCTCCTTGCAAAGGGCCTCTTTACTAGGTTTTGCAATGCTGTGGTGTAATTTCAGACAATGCTCTTGTCTCCCATCCATCCCTGTCACTGCATCTCTGTAGTTGCAGAGAGGAGCTAATAGGGTTCAGCTGGTTAATAAAACACGCCTTGCTTGATTCTAAACTGCATTCCCTGTTGCTAAACATCTCCCAAGAGCAGCTTGGCAGTGGTAGAGTTTGAATGGCACAACAGTTTTGCATCCACTTTCAGATGAAATTATTTTAAATGAAAGAGTCCCAGAGACCCTGAGTGAAAGAAGCCATCCAAGTGACTTCAGCATTTTTCATTGCAATAGATGCTCCCTGCAGCTCTTGCTTTAATAGCAGCATATGAAGTGTCTGGCTTAATCTCCTGTACATTTTTATGTAAATTCCTTATAAAAAGCCCTAACCCTAAACTCGTAGTGTATACCTAGCTTAAGGGATTGTTGTGCAGCTTTAAGTTCCCTGTTAGAGAATTTGGGATGAAATAAATCTGTAGTTTGTAAAAGTACTTGTTTCTCTAAGAAATTTAGGTTATAAAAAGTTTGTGATGGAGAGCTACATGGCAAGGCTTGCAGCCTCTCTTTGCTCGAAAAGTAGATTTTTTTTTTTTCAACAAAATGGAGGTCAAGTAGACCATGTGTTGTAGCCTATGGCTGTGTTGTCCATGTGGTGTTCACCCTCTACCCCTTTTCTCTGATCTCTTTGACAACACTTTTTTACTCCTTGACTGCTGGTTAAATTCTCTTTCCCTTTCAGGACACTTTTTCTTTTTTCTTGTTACCTTTTTTTCCTCCCCCTGCCTTGGGAAATAACGTTTTCGCATTTTCGCAATGTGAAATGTTCCTTTTGTGACTTTGTCATGATTAGAAAAACTGTTTGTGGACCTAGAACAGAATTCTAGTGAACAGTATTTCTTTATCCACAATGCTCTTTCAAATTAATTAGCAAATAAACCAGGAGAGAGCAGCAGGCAGGTATTTCTTTGGCTGGTATTTTGTCTAGCACATTTAAAAGCAATAATTTGAAAGAAATCAGATTGGTTGATCACTGTGCTGTATCTTCAAATTCTCTTGGTCTGAATATTTTGGGGGTGAGGGAGATAGGGTGATTCATACATGAGCAAGACAAACCCAAGAGCTGCCAGTTTGCATTATGTCAATGTATGTAAGAAAATATTTAGATAGAATTTCCATTAAAAGTTCAAAAGCAAGGGTCTCATGCTCACCCCGGCTTTTAGAAGCTCTGGTGGGAAACCTGAACGAAATTTAACTCTGCTTAGTGTGTTTTCGTTGGCTGACTCCATGTTTTATTATCTCATGCAATGAGATCTTTCTTGGTTTGTCGATTTTCTATCGAGGACAAAAAGTTCATGTATGTAACAGTGCACATATTGAATTAAAGTGCGATTGAAGGCATGATGTAATGACCCCCTCTCCTTTTCCTTTAGTCAATATTTGCCTGCAGGGTCAATACATTACGATATTGACTTCAAAGTTTTCAATATTTTTTTACCTTCTGAGTGTGTTGGCTTTGAGTGTGTGTAATATTAAACCTGTTGGTTGAACTGTTGGTCTAAGACTTACTGTCTAAGTAGTTTCAGGCTTGGATGCCTAATCCATGTAGAGCAGCTTTCAAGGCATGTGATAATATCACAACACAGCTGTAGGCAGCTTTCTGAGGTGAACCATTTAATCTGCAGTCTTTGCTCCCAGCTTCCTGACAAGTGGTGGAATTTGTTCCTTGGTGTGCAATGGGATTATTGCCCCCTCTCCCTGCTGCCGTCATGTTTAGTCTCTGCAGGCCCTTCCAGTGACTGGAGGTTGTGTGTGCACATCTAAACCCCATCCCTCCTGCCCTCCGTGTGTGTTTCTGTACTCTGGACATCTGTGCTCTGTTCAGTGCACAAAAGCTGCTCAAAAAGCATGATCACACTTTACGCGCTCGCAGCGCTGTGCAAACATAGCTTAATAAAGTTAAATCGTTATGAAGTCAGGCAGCTCTGCAGGGTGGGCTCATTTCCCTGAGTTCCCAGCTGGGGCACAGTGGGCTGGGTGTCTCCCACTAATAAGAGGCTGAACCTTCTCATGCTTCCTCTTCATCTGTTTCTACTCCTACTCTGCTGAAATCCTGTGCTGGTATCCATCAGAAGGGCACTCAAGGCACATGTACTGCTTAATGACAACAGCTACAAACCATTTATCCTTCAAAAACGTGACACTCCAGAGAAGGGCTTTGATAATGTTCTTTGCGAGGTATATAAATAAACAGGATTGTCACCAGCGTGGGATCTTATTACTTTGTCTCTTTAGAAAAATTAAGGAAAGAAAAAATATTTATAGATACCAAGGGGTTAGTGAATTCCTCTAAAGAACCAAGTGTTATAATTAGGAACCCGCTGCACTTAGAACTATTCTACAAATAAGCACCTCAAATTCAGCCTAGTCCTTCCAGAGAAAACAAAGGTCAATAGGCTGCTTTGAGGATTAGCAAACCAGAATTTCTTGGACCCAGGTACTAATTACTTCCAAAGCTGAGGATGATCACTACTTCCAAATCCGAATTACTGCCATAACTTCACGATAAACCTCAGTAGTACTCCTCTCTAGCCTAACTTTTGACTTAAGATGCTTTTAAACTGGACTCAAATTAAAGGATAAAAAGCCGAATCTGAAGGAAGGGCAGGGTACCAGTGAAAACATTCTTCTAGTGGAAAACTGCATTTCTGCATAGCCTGGTCCAAAGTAATTGAAGACTCCTCATGTCCCCAGCAGCAAATTGGGCTCAACCAGGTTGGTGCAGTTCTGAAAACCCAAAAGCATGTGTGACTGCACACCAGGGAAATTGGGTCCTGCATAGCCTGCGTGTTTTCGAGGTGGGGTTCCATCTTTCTTTCATGCTGCTGTCTGGCAGCAAAGGGATGAGGCCTGAGCTCACTATTACAAGCTCCTAATTGGAAAGATTTATCCACATGATTTTAAGGGTTTTCACATTTCCACCTCTGTACTTGAGGGTTCATTTCTATGTATATTCTCTCTCATGTTGTTGCCACGTGGTGGTGAATTTGAGAGTGTCCCTAGAGACCATGGTTTTCATCCCAGGTGGGAGAAGTGGAAACAAGTATTGGTTTTGTGAGATTTTGGCATAAAGCAAAAAGGTTGCAGTAGCACTGGGGGAGAGGAATTAGTTCAGTATGTCAGCAGTTCATTTCTGCTCACAGCTTACTGACTTCCTTGTGCAATTCCAGGGAACTTGGAAGTGGGAGTGCACATTGCGGATGTGAGCTACTTCGTACTGGAAGAAACGGCACTGGATAAAGTAGCAAGCCAAAGGGCCACCAGTGTCTATCTGGTGCAGAAGGTAAGGACAGCTTTTCCTTTGTCTGTCTTTGACTGTGCCTTCCATTTACCATAAATTCATTTTCAAGGTTTGTTTTCAGAAGCTCACAATCAAAATCTGGTTGTAATTGCAGGACACCTACAAAAATGAGTAAGTTGGTGGAAATACAGAAGGTGACATAGCTGCTGACTGCCTTGGAACTTACAGAGAGAGGTGGAGCAGGAGCCTGTGACCCTCTGTCTGTGGTCAGGGAGTGCCCCACATGTGCCAGGGTTCACCAGCTCAGTGCTGACTTGAGCCAAGCCCTCCACACCCAAGCTTGCTCCTCCACTTTGATCTTGGAGGCTTCAAATTTGCAGATGTGGAAGATTTTGTCTTGCTTTTGGTACAAGAGTCCAACTAATCCCTCCCAGAAATGGATTTGTGTCAGAATAAGGTGTAAAACACCCAAACAAACAAACAAACAAACAAACATCTTGAGGTAAAACAAAAGGTTCACACTCTTACTTTATCTGGATATCCCTAATAATGGAGGAATAGTGTTCCTTCATCATGCAATGAAAAGATGCTTGAAATTATACAGATTTTAGCTTAACAGAATCAAATGTTAAGCTCAAGTTTTAAGTTGATTGCTAAGCTTTACAAATGAACAGGTTCAGGTTTAACGTTGTTGGAAAGGAAATGTGTAGGGTTTGTTTGTAGCTGTCTTATTTTCAGTTGAATGTGCAGAAACACTTTGTAGCTCATCAGATACCACTGGCACTGTGCATGTAGGGAAGCTGGAAAACTTGGCTGTCAGTGTTGTGCAGGCTTGAGGCATCAGCTGCATGAAGAGGAGTGTTGAAACAGTCTCATGGAGCAGATTAATCTGCCTCTCCTCACACTCCCATTCAGTCAGGCTGAAGTCACTGTCTCCACAGCCCCTTCTGGAATGACAGGACATCTTTTATATAATAAATAAATGTATCCTGTGTTCTATTTAAGATTAGGATTCTCCCCATGCCTTCCCTTCCTGGATGCTTTCAGGGTTGTTATCCAGGGAGGTTTTTGTAATGAGGCTTGTTCCAGCAGCTTCCTCTGTCCTCTCTACACTTTCTGGATGATAAAATGATTCATGTTACACTACTGGCATCAAATTAATGGTTTCATATCAAGCTGTTTACCTTTAGCAGCTGTTCTGTAGCTTTCTTTGAGTGGAAGCAGCAAGGCACAGCTTTGGGGGTCTCAGGGAGTCTGGTGGGTTTCAGCTCCCTGTGGAACCACTGTGACAGCAATGCCAGGGTGTCCCCACGGGGTCAGTGGTAGTGACACCAACAGGACACAGCTGCTCTGTGCTGGGAGACCCCAGTTCCCTGTGCTTGCTGTTCTGCACGAGTGGGAAGCGATGTGTATCTCATGGAAACAGCTGTTCTGGCACCAGTCTTCCCAACCCTACAGTCTCTCCAGTGATAAGTCCTTGGCTTCTGCAGTGCTCTGCTTCCCCCTCTGTGAGGGATGTGAGGTGTGGGCTGGCCTAGGGGGGATATCACTGGGGGCAGCAAAGCTGTACTCCAGGAGGATGTTGTGGCAGTATTTCCAAGTAAAAATACTGTGTTTTGAGGCCATGTAATTATTTTAGTCAAGAGAGAAGGAAGATTTTATAAAGAAAGGAGACATTTTTCATGAAAATCTAGTTGGATGCAGAAGCTAACTGAATTTTCTTTCAAAGTGCCTTTTCCCCCCAGCACTGCCAATCCTGTGCAATGCCAGAATAAGTTACCTGCTGCCCCAATATTCAATTCATCTTCAACTACCATGGCCCAGCAGTCAGGATTAGTGTTTTACCCACACTTCTGCCCTGCCGAAAACACATTTTAAAACAACTAACTAGGTTAGATGATGAAATTTTCAATATTTTAATTGCAAGAGATGAAAAGGAGCATGGGGATGGGCAAAGGAACGCAGCCAGGTTGTCTGAAACAAGATGGTAGCATGACTCTTGTAGAAAATATGCTTTCCTTTGATGAAACTGTTTCCTAAGAACAGCTGTGATTCTGCGAGAGGTTAGCACCATGCTAATCCTCCTAAAGAAGTTAAATAAAGCCACATATTTAATTTTCCTGAACCAGAAGGGGAGTTATTGTGTAATTGCTAGTGGTCTGTTTAATACAAGTCAAAAGTTTTTGAAATAAGAATGTATCAGGTTTTAAGAAGCAAGAAAACCTAAGCAGTTTCCTCTTTTTTGGCACATCTCACAGTGTTATTTTAGGTGTGAAGCAGCTCGAGTGAGAGTTCAGCCATAAATCCCTGTAATATTTTACTGGTCCTTTTTTACACTGGAGATCAAAGATCAGAGCTGTAAGCCTGTCTTCATTTTGAGTCCAAGGACTTCAAGACATTCACTGTTGACACCAGCAGGTTGTCAGGGTGTTGATATTTTGATAATTTCAGGCTGAGTAACAAAGAGTTGATCGAAATCTGAATTCGTGGAAGTGGTAGTATCAACTACTCCTGAGGAGAAATCTTGGCTCATAAACAAATTGCCTATTTCCTTTGAGTGTTTTTTAGTGTACAAGCAAGAGATTTGCTGAACCCACTCCATTGCTGGACTTCAGCATCCTCCTACCAGCTCTAGTGGAAATTCTTGCTTAATGCAATCCCTCCTCATTAGATTGGTTGTGGGAGAAGGATCACCTTGTGAGTCAGTGGTGGCCATAACCAACCTGAACCAAGAACTAGGGGGCAGCCAAAGCAGGATGAATTTGTTTGAAGGAGCAAAACTACTCATGTGACTTTGTGAAGATAAGGGATTGTGCTTGACCAGTGTTTGTTCCTTTTTCCCTTTGGTTGGCTGACCAGTTTTCCTCTTCTGTTCCTTGAAAAGCTGCTACAAGTCAATTTATCACAGTTGCTCTGGCTAACCTGCTCTGAACCTGGCCAGTGAGTTAGTCCTGGCTGCAGCAGGTGTTTCTGATTTTATAGGGAACAAGAAGTTTTATCATCCCAGCATTCATGTGCTCCCTTCCACTGCCCAGCTCCTCAGGAATGAGTCTGAGACTGGAAACTGATGTTTGGTTTCTGGAAGCATTTTATTAGCTGAAGAGGGAAAACAAAACAAACCCCAGAGCTTTCAAAAGCAGAGATTTAGATCTTCCCATGCAGAGGAGCCAGCTGCTAAGTGGTGTGACCAGCTGTGGTCACAGGTCCGTCTGTTTTATGATGCCAGCATGGTGGTGTGTAGCACCCCCCAGCCCTCTCTCACTTTGGGTTTCCAGTGGTGCCATTGCTTTGGCTTTCTGGGATGGGTGGCTGCCTGCAGGGAGAACCAGCAGCATGGAGCAGGCTGTCAGGCAGTGCTGGACAACTGAGTCTTGAGGGTAGTGCTGAAGATTTTGCATTTAGGACTTGGAAATAGGGGGAGAGAAATCCTCTGTCTGTGGTTTGATTTGAAGTGCAGACCTGCAGCTGTCAGCATTGTGGGGATCAGCCTTTCACTCAAAGAAGTGCCCTTTCCAGCATCTCTTGGGCACTGCTAGGCTTGTGGGGAGAGATGATGTCTTTTATTAACCTGACTGGAAGAGGGGGTTTAAAACCAGACAAGCTCTCACCACCCAAGCCCTGGTTTCTAAGACACATTCATTAGAAAGGATTTCCTGGGGGGCGTAGCTCCTTTTTCACATTGTAAATTATTTTTTTGCCTAGCCCTGCTAGGCCTCTCCAACTGCATTTCTAGATTCAGCTACATTTGCAAACCCCTTATTCCAGGTTTATGACCCTTGTATAAGCCCAGGTGACTTTATTTCCATCTACAATAAAATCAAGCTGAATGATGTGATCCCCAACATAGACACATCCGTAGCAATTTGCCAAGGAAACCACTTCCCACTGGAGGTGCAATCCCTCGGCAGCGTTTCAGCTCGCTGGATTCCTGCGTGCCCTGGCACTCCACAGGACAGCTGGCAGACACTGCTGCCTCTTGGCAGACAGTCACAGCAAGGGCAAAGCATTTAGAAGGTGCCGGGCAACCTCTGGATTATTCAAGGCAATTCTACACAACTCTTGATATTTTGCAAATCTGGACATTAAAGATGTGCTTAGGGAAATCTCCTCTCATCCCGTGTCTCTGTCAGAAAGAGATGGAGATAATCCTGTTGCCATAGTTCCTCTGGGCTGCCCCTGGGATCACTGCTGGAACATCTCGCTCTCTGAGTGTGACACAATTGTGACATCTTTGTATGTTAAATGCTGGGCTTGCAATTACTAGGAATCCTTTCAGGCTGTGACCGTTATCATGTTAAGGAAGAAGGAAATATGTATTTATAATTTAAACTCCTGTACCTTGTGACAGTTGGTTTATTCTCCATGTAGAGGGTGAAGAGGAATTGTGAAGTTAAAGCAGGAAGCAGTCAGCCAAGGCTGTTGTGGTGTTGGAAACAGGCTTCTTTTAATTCATTAAGGTAGAATAAATTGAAATACCTTCAGTGCAAGGTCACATTATGTTATGTATGTGTTTGCTGAGCCCAGGAAAAGGTTGATTGTATTCTTATTCTCCCCTGAGACTTCCTCCCATGGCTTAGGTTAGGTTACTTTGCTTAAAGTTTCTTTCCTATAAAACAAAGTAACACAGGTTGATGCATCCCTAACAGTAGATTGGTTACAGCTAATTGGTTGGTGGGTGTTTAGTGCTGTAATTATGATCTGAGTTAAAGCTTTGCTTGTGTTTCACATCATTGAAAGCCCTTCCATTGAATTACAGCCTCTTGAATTGGATATTAATCCTGCTCAAGTACACTTAAAGCGAGCATGGGCTTTTGTGTTCCATGTAGGCATTTTTCTAGCAAACCTGTATTGCTTCAGGAGATGTGAAAGGAAAGAGGGTGTGCAAAGGCACACAAATATTCAGTAAGCACGGACCATTATCAGATGATCAATCAGAGTTGGGGGAGAGAGAGAGAGAAGCAGCTTTAAATTCGGGTGGGAAAGGGCATGGGAGGTTTTATTAAATTACTAGCGTTTTGTTCTCTGTGGTCTGAACTTTGGGGTATTAAGATGGTCATGGGTGATCTTAGGCAGACAGGGATTTCCAAGAGTCTATAAAGCTATTTTCTCTCTTTTATGATATGAGTTGGCATCACACTAAATTTACACCCTTGGGGTGCGGGTCCTTCCAGGCAGCATGGCCAAGCTCACGTACTGGGTCAGTGAGTTATGAATGTAGCAGTATTGTTAACATTCTGTTTGCAACTGGAATAACAGAGTTGGCACCCTTTGTGTTGTAGGAAACAGCTTATCATAAGCTGTGCCCTTGTGACCTTCCAGGCAAACCAGGGCTGCTGATTCACCGTGTGACTCCCTGACAGCCCCAGACCATACAGTTAGCCTTTTGGCACTAGTGTGCACTGCAGTTATAAGAGATTTATAGCCATTTTCTGGTGCCAAACCACAAACTTGATTAAATTTTTTAAGTCTTTCCTTCAAAGCAAAAGGTAAGTGTAAAGTGTGTGCATTGAAGAAAAAATGAGCATCTGAGACTCTTTTTTTGTACTGTTTTGAAGAGCGGTGGTTCTTCTGCCTCCAGGTAGAAAAAGTTATCTCTGAAATCACTAAATAGGAGTCAGAGTTTGGAAGAGCTGGGATTTGTATGCCAGTCAGCTTCCTGCTGGTCCTCTGTTTACAGGCTGGCACACAGAGCAGTCAAAACGGAAACTAAATTAAGTAGCTAAATTACTTTAAAGTAGAGCATTTCTCTCTGTTTTTCTGAAAAGCACCATTCCTTGTTGCCACTCAAAATAAACTAGAGGAATAATGTAGTAGTTCTTTGAGGGCAGTTATTGCTTCTTCACAAATGTAAACAATGAGAAGGGAAGTCAGAAGTGAAATTCAAATAATGAGTTTTGCTTCATTAAGCAGCTGCTAAAGATTATCTTTAATACAGACTTCACTTAGGAAATAACTCAGGGATGGTGGAAGCACTTGGAGCTACTCGGGTTTGCTCTAGCATGTATACACTCAAAAGCTTTAGCTTTGTTGGTGTAGTCAGGTGAGTAATTTGTGATTTCGTAATACAATGTTCAGCAGCAGAAATATTGATTAGTTGTAAGGAATTAGGACATGGGTTAAAAAAACTTGCCAGAAATTTATGTTGGCTGACATTTTGTTGAAATGTTGAGTATAATAAAGTAATTGTTCTCCATTTGTAAACAGCATGGTCAATAGTCCTAAAACAGGTGCTTTTGTTTATCTCACCTGCATCTGCAAGTTCCTGTCTGTGCTGTCAAGCGTGGTTCAGTCTTTATTGAAGCCAAGAGTGGCTCCTGTGTTGCATGGGAGTAGTTTCATTTATGCTTTGTAAAGAGCCAGCTTGCATTTACTTCTTGGTTACATGGTATTCAGTGGGAAAGCAAAAAGCACAGTTCCCAAATCTGACCTCTTCAGCTCCTGACTGCCAGGACCATGTTTCTTCAACATTAAATTTCCTGATGTGCCCAGCCTTCCTCATTCTTCCCAGTGCCAAAGTAGTAGTGGGAAAGAAGTGGAAAACAGAGCAAACTTTGTGACCTTAAAAGTTGCAGTGTGTTTGCATAACTAAAGATGCAGATTACTCCAGGATGCTTACTCCATTCTTTGGAGGGAAGGACTGTTAATGATTCCCAGGTTGGAGACTTGTAGCTGCCTCTGGTCTCATTGAGGGATGGGGCTGATGTAGGTGCTGGTGGCCTTAGCCATGTCTGAAATCCTCTCATTTCAGAGGATTTGGTTTACTTCTTCATTCCGTGCCAGCACACTGTTTGCTATGTGATACAGCTCTGGCAGGGGTGATGCATCCCAGAGCTGTGACATAGCCACTCCTGCCACAGAGAACATGATGCTGACAGCTTAACACATTTTCTCTTTACCAACTGGTCAGGGTAGCTTGTCCACACTAAAAGCTTGTCTCACCAAGGCTCTCTTCTCTTCCAGGTGATCCCAATGCTTCCCAGGCTGCTCTGTGAGGAGCTCTGCAGTCTCAATCCCATGCGAGACAGACTGACGTTCTCTGTGATTTGGAAGTTGACTCCAGAAGGCAAGGTACCTCAGACAGCAGGCAGTCTTCCTGCTAATTGGTCCTCCCTCTGTGGCCAGCCCCTGCTCTTGTAGTGGTAAAAATGTCGTCCCTTAACACTTAGGTGGATAGCAAAGGTGAACAATACTGGAAGATGGACTGTCCCAGTGTCTTGTCTTGCTGATGACATACTGTGGAATTTCTAACTGGAATAATCTCTTAACATGGTTGGGAAAGGATGAATATTTGTATGAATCTCAGGAATGGAGAATGGCCTGCTCTTTGCCAGGTCACCCAACCATTTAATGTCTTACCTCCAGCAGCAATTCAGAGCTAATGCTTTGGGTGGGACGAGATGTGCCCGCGGCTCCAGCCGTGCCTCGTGCGCGCAGGCAGTTGTGCAATGCGGCAGATGCAGCAGTTTGCCTCTGTGGCCTCTCTGGTAAACTGACTGTTTAATTCCTCTTCAGAGCTGCAAATTACATCAATCCAAATACAGCATGATAGCCCTTCAGCAAAGGCATGGCTCCATCATCTCCATGTGTTATTTCCTGGGAGCACTTGTGGAGGCTGGCTGTTGGTGCACTGAGCTGCCTTCAGCTGCCTGCCACAATTCCCCAGGTCTTCATTTCTCTCCCTTCCCCACACGCTTTCTTACCCTAAAACCTCCTCTTTGTTGATCACAGGAATCCCTTACTAATCAAGGAGGGCTAAAAACTGGCAGTACCAGAGCACTCTTTAGTCTATGCACATTCTGTACTCAGATTTATTTTTTAACCATTGTTGTGCTCATATACAACTCTTTCTCTAGACAGTATTTCTTGGGCCAATTTGGTAATTTTTCACAAAGATTCACCTCCTTATTATTGTCCCAGCTGCTTTAATGGGTGCTGAATCAACCTTTGTGCTTTAACAAAATACAGTTGCAGTCCTGATTATGTATTTCTGCAGTGAGTCCCTGCTCTGGCACTGAGGTGGATTGTTTTTGTCCACAGTGAAGTGTTCCCCCTCCTTTAGCAACAACATAATTGCCCATGAGGCCTTCTAAGAGTAGCTACTAGGTAGATCCTTCATTGACTGTGGGTCATCTTTGAACAGCTAAAAGTCAAGTCTTAATTAAAATAAGCTTTTAATTACATCTTGTCTCTTTTCCCATTCAATATATCCGTTGTGCTTCAAGCAGTGCTCAGTATGACCCTGTCTGACCAGTGAGAAAACAGAGGAGCTGTAGCATTCAGCTCAGGGAGCAGACCTCTGGAGTGGTCTGGGCCAGGGCCATGCAATCCCTGGGAGAACAGACTGCCTGTGGCCATCTCAGCAAACTGGTTTCTCCTACAAGGCCTGTCAGGGTTACTCAAGGTCACTTGATGTGGATGACAGGTGAAGGCTGGAGTAGAATTTATTCTTTCCAAGAGGAAAAGTGGTTGTAGGGCTTTTGCCCAGGAGGGCATTCTTCTAAAAGCTGGTATTTCTAGGTGTTACTATACCTGTATCTCAGTGCATACAGGATCACATGCTCTCTCACATTCTGCTGGGTGAAAGGGAGGTGAGTAAAAGGCCCCAACACAGCCCTCGAAGTTTAGCTGTTGGTAGAGAGCTGTGGGAGCACTGACAGTGAGGACAGGACGTTCCTCAGGACTATGGATTTTTTTCAAAAGCAGGCAGAACTGGGAAAGCCTTAGAACTTTAGAAATCCTTTAGATGCTGGTGCTCTGTGAGGACTCTGGGTGCACCAGGTTTGCTGTGATGGGGGAGACCTTGCAGACTGGTCCTGTGGGCTACTCATTGTAATCTCCAAGTCCCAGCTCACAACCCCCAAATGCTGCTCCTGCACTGTACCTTGCCCATCCCTCAGCCATGGCACATGGGCCATCCTGTGGGAGCTTGCCCATTCCTCTGGTAGTGTTTCCAAAGCTGGGGCTTCTGACCTACTGGACATGCATCCCCCATCACCACAAGAAGTTGAACTGCATTGAACTGATGTAGCAGAACACAGAGCAGGCACTGCCAGCACTGTCACAGCATCTCTGTCCAGCTTTGTGGCTTTCTCTCCCTTTCTTCACAGCACAGAGGAAGAGACACACAGAGAATAACCATGAGCTGATGGTCAGTGCACTTTGCACTGCAAGATGCTACTTGCTGCATCTCTGCTATTAAAATTGGAGTTTTATTTGAATTAGAAATAAGCTTAAAAGCCCTGTGACTTTCAGAGCTCTGAGTTGCTGAGTTATACAGCACATATGTTCTGTGATGCATTAGAGAGGTAGGCAGCAAAGGTATTTTGGGAATCAGTCCCTTCCTATTAAGAAGGTTTGTCTCTGAAGCAGTATCCTTGATGAGGCTGTCATAGAGAGCTCACTCTTCTCCCTGGACACTGTCACTTGCAGAATTTACCTTGTTGGGCTGATGAAGGGGTTAGGTGGCACTGGCAGCTAAGGCAGAATTACAATTCTCCAATCAGTCTCTCAGCACTTGTGCTTTGAATGATTTATCACAAACTGCATCTGTCTCCAGAGCCTCATGCCAGTGCTCTTGACTTTTGTGAAGAGCCTTCTGCCCATGTCCCTCTGTGCTTTGTCACTGCCTTGAGGAACTGTTGGATTCTCTTGCTGAAAATAAGTTTTCCTGTCTGCTTTAGGAAATAATTCCAAATTCCTACTTCTACACCGGTATTCTTTTAGGGAGTTTAAAATGGGAGTGGCTTCTGGTTTAAAATAAAATAATTTTATAAGCAATTTATTGAATAATTTCCTCTCAATTCCAAGGTAGTTTGGAAGCCCAGAAAGGTTCCTGGCTTGAGTTTGAACCTAGAACCATGGACGTGGCCAGAGAAGCAAGGGGTCAGTGACTGTCCATCTCTCCTCCAGATCCACCAAAGTCCTACTCAGGCACTTTCACAAGTGCTAGTCATATGTTGGGGTTCCTTCAGTACTCCTGAAAACAGTATTTTAAGGCCAGTCCCTTGTGCCCTGGTGGCCACACTTGAAGTCATTCTGCTGTGTTTTAGGAAGGAGAACCTCTCTGGCATGTGTGTATCTGCCTGTTGTCACTCCTGCACCTGGTAACCTGTAAGTCAACAGGCTGGTTTCAACTCCCAGATGGTCTGTAGTTCTTTGAGCTTTGTGAAGGAGGGAACTCAGGTAGAGGAGGGGGATCCAAGGAGTCTCCTATGTACATGCACAGTATATTGTTATCTATTACGTGCATATACACATTACTAGATGCTAGAGAATCTGTATGGGCAGAGGGCCAAGAGATCTCAGTAGGACAAGATCTTCACTCAAACATCACAGGTAGTGGGGAAGTCTTTTGTAATTCCTCCCAGTGTTTGTACAACTCCCCAAGCTTTTGTGCACCAGAAGAATGAGTCCTGAGATCAATTTACACTTTGCAATTTTGCAGATCCTTGATGAGTGGTTTGGGCGGACGGTCATTTGCTCCTGCGTCAAGCTCAGCTATGACCATGCCCAGAGCATGATTGACAGCCCTGGGAAGGTGTTGTCACCTGAAGAGCTCCCCCCTGTCTCACCTCAGCACTCAATAGCCGAGATCCAGGAGGCTGTGCTGAACCTGCATCGAGTCGCGCAGCACCTGCGCAAGCAGCGCTTCACCGAGGGTGCCCTGCACTTAGACCAGGTGAGTCCAGCCCCTTCAGGCTTCACCAAAGCAATTTCACCTTGTACTCTCTAAGAATTTCCTGGCCAATCTGAAAACTCCAAGGGTAAAATCAAGGCTGGAATAGAAAGGCAGGTTTGAGTGCCAGTGTATTCTTAAGAGCGGCATCAAATTATGTACCATAAGCACTAAGCAGGAGGAAAAGAAAAAAAATCCCTGTTTTTAAAGGAGTGATCCATTTTCCAACATTTTTCAAAATCCTAAAACCTTGTTGGACTGGGTAAGTAATTCATACAGTGAAACAAATCATGACATTGTCATTCATTATCATGCAGTGCAGATATAAGTATACATTTCACTGGGAAAGGCTCATCCTCCACATTTCTTTCTGTGCTTGCAATATTCTTGTTTTCCACAGCTTTCATAGCAGTTCTCTGTTCTGGGAAAATGGCTAAATGTTATCTAAGCTAATACTTGTAAGTGTTGGGTGTGTTTCAGAGGAAAAAATGCTAGTGAGGAGGTTTTCTGTCTGGGGTGATTTAAATAATCTTGTATCAGGAGTGGTATGTGTCATTTCTATTTTACAAGGAGATCCAGATATTTTAGGCTATCACAGGAAAAAATACTTTTGCATGATGTTTAGCTGCTCTGAGGTGGCTTCTGATATTTTTTGTGAATAGGAGGTTCCAGTAATTTGTAGAATCCAGTGGTCTTCCTGAGCAGGAGACACTATTGTTTCATTTTGGAAAATGATTGCTGACCAACATAAGTTTATTGCTGAGAAAGAAGCTAGGAGTGGTGGGAACAGGGCTATTGTATGTGAGACATATGTCGTGACCCTCCCATTTTCCTCAGAATTATAGTGTTGTCTCCAGTTCCAGGAAGGTCTAATTTTAGAGAAATCATTGCAGAGCAAGAGGAGCAAGTGTCTATAACCTGTTACCTTCCCCAGCAGAGTACACAGCTTACTCTGGTGAAGCTGCTGTGAAGAGGAGACAATGTGCTTTCCCCCATGTCTAAGATGAACAGAATGACAAATTTGTATCTTGGGTTTCAGCAGAGGAGTTTTTATTTTAGGATAAACCTTCTGCAGTAGGCAGTGTGGTGTCTGAGGCTATCATGCCTACATCTTTTGTAGAAGGTCCCAGAGGACTGGTTCAACACACATAAGTGAGCCTGGAGCAAGGACATTTGCTTAAGACCCCCCTAAATTAATTTTAAAATTATATTTAAATAATTTTTGGAAATCAAACTTCCACTTTGAAGTTTTCTTAAACCTCTTCTGGAACAGAGACTTCCTTCTTTGAGGTTTAGCATACAATAGCTAATAAACTGGGCCTTTGTTCCCATGCACATCCTGAATGCTGGAGAAACATGAAAAACACAGCTTTTGCCTGAGATCAGCTTGCTGGGAAGCCTTGGAGGTATCTGGCTTGGAAAAAGACTTCATGGTGACTGGGAGCTGTGGCCCAGAAAGGTCACCGGCTGTCTTCCACAAGTCACTGTTAGAGTGTAGTTCTGAGTGCTCACTGTGTGCCCCTGAGTTGAGTTACCTGTTATCAAGCTAACCTCAGGGGAAATATGCTTTAAACCATCTGTGACATTTTCAATGGGAGGATTTGGCCAGGGAAGCATCCTGTTCCAGTGATAGCCCATAAAAGATTAGCTGTGTTTTGTTTCGCTCTGTGCTCCTACAGAGGAGCCATTAAAGAGAACATATTGGAGCATCATTTGTGAGATTGGGATTAAAAGCCACAGTGAAGGGCACCAGAGACAGTTGATTCCTGCTCAGCCTAGTTCCCAACCATCATGATAAACTGAGTTATAGCTCACAAGTGGCACTTTACACTGTGCAGAATCTCTCTCCCCTGGCAAGAATGTCAAAGTAATGGTCTCTGAGAAGGAGGCATATTTTAGATCAAGGGACACTTTCACCACACTTAGTCAAGTCAAGCACTGCCCTGATAGGTTTATTTTGATAAACTACACCCTCCCCAGCCCATGGAGGAAGTGGTTGCTCCAAGGCCTGAGTATGAACCATGTGTGAGGGACATGTTTGTGGGCATGGCCAGTGGCGTATGGCAGGACAAAGCAATTTCTGTCTTTTAACAGAAGGGGACAAATACCTCTACTTTTGCTTCCCCAGTTCTCTGAGTTCCCATGGGCCCAGCTGTGTGCTATGTCCCACTTCCAGTCCCAACTGAGCAAGCAAGGGTGGGTCCAAATGGAAAACACACCTTTCTAATCACTGGACCTCTCACTGATTTCCTGTTGAGTAATGTAAATCCTGAACAATGGAAGACAAACTCCAGCAGGAAGCTTGGGGCAATGAATTATCGAATTCCAAATAAATATGTGAGTGAAGGAAATGATCATCCCACAGTCTTAAGGGAGGGGGTAGCTGAGCATGGATGACTCCTATGCTTTTTTTCCAAGGGATGTGAGCCCTCTTCCTATACATTGTGTTATGTTTGAGAGTTCTACCACGGGGTAACTCCTGATTGAACAATGACGACTTTTTTTACTTACTTTCATCCTGCCATTTTTCAGTGTGAAGTGTTCTTGTGCTTCCTGTTGGTATTAAGAATATCCTGGGGGAAAGAATCTCCCATCCTCCTTTGCCACTGGCTGTGGTGGCCTTGGGCCAGTGCTCTCTCTGTCTGCCTCAGTTTTCTCTTTGGAATGATGCTGATCTGTCCCATGGTATCCATGTAGTTTAGGATTTATTCCCCAAAATGAAGAACATTTCTCAGATGAAGCCATTCATGGGCATATCTTAACAGCAGAAGTACTGGCTGGCCAGGGAGCTCCTTGGACCTGACACAGGATGGCTCCAGTAGGATGCAGCAGTGTCAGGCTGGTCCTGATGGAGACAGAGGAATGCTTCCTCTTTGAATGCCACTGCTGAATTGTTACGACCTAATGTGAGAGCAGCATCTGCTTGCGCAAAGTTTTATCTTTTAGCAGCAATTTTAGAAGCAGGAATCTCCATAGCTCAACAGATTAAGAATATAGATATAAATATATATTTTAATAACTTAGGAATTACGTATCTAGGTCACACAGAAGACCATGAGACATTACAGAGATAGTACACAGTCTGGAAAGCTTAGGATTTGTGGGTTCGGTGTCAGTATATGTGTGTCTCTTGGGGCTGTGTAATTTTGAATTCCTGCTTTAGTTTAATCCTGGCCATGACTTTAACCTACATACCTGTGACCCTCTCTTTCCCCCCACTCCCCAGTTCCTTTCATGCCTCTGCAGAAGTCTGGGAATCCTGCCAGGATTGCAGGGAATCCTGCTGCATTGGACCTTGGGTCTGAGGACCGTGTTTGCAACCAGAGCCACACATCCGTCATTCCGTGGGGATCCAGCTGTCCCTATAGGCCCCTTCTGGGGCTTTTTCCCTAGGAGATGGTTTCCTGTGCTGCCTGCCAGCTTCCTAGCTCCAAAAAGCAGCTGAGCTGAGTTTTAAAGATTTAAAGACTTTGCACCTTCAACAGCTAAGAAGCTTATGAAACTTTGTCCACACAGACAGAGATTAATGTATTTCTTTTCCTTCTCATTCAGAGCTACAGCTTTTAGGTGCAAAGGCAAGAAGTCTTGTATGTGACTAAGAAAAAATGTTAATGTATTTACAATATTGTCTTCACCCCCAACATCTCCTTCCTGCGCAGGACCAAGAAATGCCACCCCTGTGCTGTAATCTCACAGCTCCTGGTGTACCAATCTATAAATTGTAGCAGATATCTGACCTGGTTTAAAAAGCAAAGTGAGCACAACCCGCAGCTTTCGTTTTTTTTTCCTGGCCAGGTTACTTTGAAGCTGGATCACTTCCCCAGCCCACAGCTTTTAGAAACACTAGCCAGAGAATCAGATAGAAACTTGCTTTCAACAAAAACCATCAAGCTTGCAGAAAAGCTCCTTAGCCTGCCTAGAGGAGACGTGCTGATAAATGGTTCTCTTTTGGCCTCAGCAGTTTAGAAATGAATCACGAGGACAGATGCCTACGGGAAGACAGGTTAAAAAGGATTTCTGTGCCTTTTTAAAATGAGAATACCCCAGGATGCTGATCTGTCTCTATGACAACTGTCTGTGAGCTGAGTGTTTCCTCTTGTTGTGCCACTGATTCTACCTTTACCAGCACACTTACACCTGGGTGCTCAAAACATCAGCGTTGGCCAAAGTTCCTTGCGAGATCAACCCAAAGTGCATTTACATTGTACCACTTAGTGGCACTGAATTCTTTGCTAGAACAGCTTCTCTTCTTGTTTTCTGCAAAACAGACATTCAGCTTTGCAGGTGTGTGGGAGAAGGGAAGGGAAAAAAAGGACAAAAATGACAAAGATGAGAGTATGTTAAAAATGCAAATTTAAGTGTTGAATTCGTAGTGAAATGGTCTCACTTCTTCTTGCTCCCAGCTTGTGTATGATGCCATTGTCTTGTCTTGTGAGCAAGGGTTGCTGTTCCCTGTGGGTCTGTATTGTTCTGAGTAACTTAGAGGTAGCAAAAATTGTATTGTTGTAGCTCTGTAGCACACTGGAGACCTATGGTCTTGTCCCATGGTTGCTGGGGATAAGGAAATTGGTGCTCTTTGAGAATATCTTTGTTTATTTAAGACTGGTGGTACTGCTAAAGTAAGACAGCATTTAATAGAGCTTCAGAAAACATAGGGAAACAAAGATCCCACGCACCATGATGTGTGCAGAATACCAGCTCCAAACCACCCAGGTACATGACACATGTGATTTAGTAGCCAGCTCTGTGTAGTTTTTGAAGCTCTCAGAACCTAGTCTGCCTACTTGATGCAAATGGCTTTGAGAAGGTGACTCAAGCCATTCACATGGAAAGCAAGGAGGAGGAAGGACAATGCATGTGCAGGATGTGACACTGTATGTTGGGAAATTTCCATTTTGGTTATAGCTAATGGGATAGGACAGATGTATTTTTAGACAGTTGTCCTTGCTGATGCTGTTTAATTGTAAATCTCAAGAACCACAAATTAATTACTCTCATTATTAAAATTTTCCAATATGCAACTGCTGGAAATAATTATGGGAAATTGTTTTGTCATATTTCCTGCCTCATATCTGTATAGTAAGCATTCAGATCTTTTATTCTTGCTTTGTGAAAATAATAAATATTTCTACCCTGGTTAAACAGTCATTGTGTGCAAAATACAGTTAATTAGTATATGAATAGAAGACTTAGCATTGGAAGAAGTGTTTAGATGGGACAGAAAAGGGCTATAATGTTGCACAGACTTCAGTCTGAGGTGTTTCCTTTAATAGCATGCTCTGAATTTATGTCTTAAAATGCTGCTGGGGCAGAAAGGTTCATCCTGGCTTGACTATTCCCTGGAGTGATCCTTGGGTTTTTTGTCCAAGGCTGCTGTATGTGCTACCCCTGCACACTGAGTGTGTGGACTATTCAAGGGAGGAGTAAAAGGCTTTGCTCCAGCCCCTGACTGGAGCAGGGGTTGCCTCTCTTGGTCATTCTCAGAGAGAAAGCTGTGGTGCTCATTGCATGGCATGTGACATTGGTACCAAATTCATCTCAGATTTGCAGAGTACGTACCTGGCTGGGCACTTGGCTTTGGTGCAAGAGAAAATCCAAAAGGCCCATCTATAAAAGCCTGAAAACTGCTATGATACATCCCTAAAGAGGCTGTTACAACAACAGTGCATGAACATGACAGCAGAGGCAGGGTGGGCAGTATGTACGGGGCTGTGAGATAAATGGAAACTCAGACTGACAGGGAGCTTTCATTATTCACTTCCTATCACAATTCCACCATTGTCTGCTCCTTCTCTTTGATGTCTGGTAAAGAGACATCACTGAAACCCAGATTGGGGACAGCAGGTGCTATAGGATCATTATGGACAGTTGCTTATACTGTGTGATACATAAGGCAGCTGGGGGAATGTTGGATGTACTTGGAGATTAATTTCTTTTGGGGATTTTGTGTCTTTTGCATAGCCCCAGTTAATGCACCAGAACGAGCACCTGAGGCTGCAGCTTCCTCCTGGGGAATGCTGCTCTTCCCTGCAGGAGTACCTAAAATGCATGAGAAAAGGTATGTCAGAAAAGTAGGGAGGATTTTCAGCATGTCTTCCCTGCAATACTACAGAAGAACATGGTGCTTGAAAGGAAAATAGGAGATGTCACCACTGTGGTCAGGAGCAGCTATGGCTTAGGTTGGGAAATGTGCGCACACACCGAGGACCCACATGTGATGGAGGTGTTATGGGATCATATTATGGAGGGGGATGTGTGTTGGCTGAGCATCACTCCACTTGCATGGAGATGTTTGCATTGCCAGGAGGTTTTAAAATAATTTGACTATATTAGGATTTTGAGTGGAAAGCTCTCTGTATCTAGTCTTTTGGCCTGGGATTTTAATGAAGTCTTCCCAGGGGTGTGAGTAGGATTGATGTCCTTGCACATGTCCTGCCGTTCCCCAATCGTTCTTTTAGAGCTGAGCAGCTGTGTCCCAGCAGGAGCAGGTGGTGAAGTGGTAGAGCTGGCTTTGGCAGGAGGGGAGAGTCGGACACTGGAGCACAGGGCTCGGCTGTGGAGTGTTGTACTGGGAGCCACTGCAGCCAGATGTCTGGGCAAACACAGGCAGGAAGGAGCTCCCCACACAGTGGTGCTCTGGCATTAATTTACCATCAGTAATGCAAGAGTGGATTACTACTTTATTCTTCCCAGAGAAAGTATTCCAGCCACTAGCTCAGATGCTTAAGACCTCTGGTGATGTACAAGTGGTTTGCTTCTAAACAAACACAGCATAACCCTTGAGTTTTATTAAATCTATCGGACATGCAAGCTGAGAAACTTCTCTGTAAAAAACAGGTCTGTTGCTTTAATTTTGAGATGCTGTGTAACACAGCAGAAGTGTTGTTCTTTCACCTGCTAGCCTCAGAGGAGAGTATCAGAGGAGAGGCTGGCTCCATCCTTCCAGACAATGGGAATGGTATGAAGAGGTGAAGCAGTTGCCTGAGCTCACATGGTGTGTTGGTGGCAGAGCTGACAGGACTTTATCCGATTCCCCTGCCAAATCCAGTGCCTTGGGCCCTTTTCTTCATCTCATGTTTATTACAGCTGTTGAATAAGAACTGGTGCTTCTTTGTTTCTACTGTGTATTGCTGGCCCAGTTAAGGACAGGGTTTTTTTTTCCTGGTTCCCTAGCAAATATGTCTCACAATTCAGAGCAGAGAAACAAGGAGGGCTGAACTGTGGCCAGCCAGTGCAAGAGCAATTGGTGTGTTTCACAAGTAACCTCTCTCCCCATTCTTTTATGTTCTTGGGTTTTGCCTGTGTGTGCCAGGACCGAGCCAGTGGGCTGCTATCCCATGGAAGTCCCTCCTGCTTGCCTGGGACAGAGTTGCAGTGGGCATCATTAGACCTTCCAAATTGCTCAACTTTTTCTGTTGATTGAATTCAGTTGGTGATCAGCCATTGTAGAAGGGGGGGTGAGCTGGCAGTCATCACCTGCTGACCTGCAAGCAAGGGTGAAGGTGTTTGCAAGCACTCCAAATTCACACATGAAGTACACATCTCTTGGTTCTGTGGATTAGCTCTTGCAGATGGGTCTTGCCCTTGCCTTGTGATAGACAACCTGGTGTCATCTGCTCTTAGGGACCTCAGACAGTGCCAAATATCATGTCTAGGGGAAATAGAGGGCATCTGTGTTGGCTTAGTGTGATGGAATGTGTCCCAAAGGTGATGCTGATAGCTCAGGTGAACAGATGATTCAGTGCTTGATCCAGCCGAGCAAGCTGCTCACTGGTATTTTTGAGGTTGACAGGGAGAGTAGTGGCTTCTGCTGGCTATATTGAAAAAGGCTCAGGATGGAAAAACTGGTTCTTAATGAAGCAGAAACAAACTGGTTCTTCAGTGTCTCTGATAGCAAGACAAATAAAACCTAGGAAAACACATGTTTGTGTAGAGGTATATATGGGGTGAATGCTGGGAGGAAATTCTTATTTTACATATTCTGCTGAGGAAACAATCCTTGCTCTCAGAGCCTTGCCCTCCACTTGATGGTGTTTTTCTTCCCTGGTGATGAACAGACGTCATCAGAAAGTCTCTTGTTGTTCCAGATTCTGTTTATCACGTATTTGAACAAAGACTTGACAAGGGCTTTTTTTTTTTTCAGGTATTAATTATAGTTGACTGCATGGCTAATCCATCATCCTCTTTAGATGGAGTCACTGGGTGTTGACTGATATAACTGCAAGTGTATCAGTCTGCCATGGGTGAAGATGTAGCAGCTCTTTGTCAGAGCCATTTCAGTTTCACCCAACAGTATATAGAAGAAAAGATAATTGTATAATGACAAAAGACGATGTTTGGAAGGAGATGAAAGATTCTGACATTACAGTTCTGTGATTTCTTATTACAGTTCCAAAGTGAGAAGGGAAAAATTCATGGCCACAACTCATTTTATCAGGTGTTTCTGGGTATGATCACTCCTGAGTCCTGGGATATTTTATCTTTTGTCATTCATAGCATACAGATGCTGAAGTACAAAGAAGCTCAGAAAGCACCTGTGGTTTTCATAGCCCACTGAAATGAGACTACAGAAGCCTAGCCAAGATCCTCAAGCTGAGCTGAGGACAGAGCTGATCATGCCCCATCTGGGGAAAGCAGTGCCTGCTGAAGTCTACTTTTGGGTTTATCTTTAAGTGTTCTAAGTCCAAGCTCACATCTTCTGAAATGATATGTCCTGTTAAAGTTTGCAGTGATTCATTTGGATTACATTTTGTTGAGTAACCTCTTGGGTTTGTTTTGAAAGCACGTGGCTTTGAATCTGTCTTGAGTAGTCTGGATCATTTATCTTGCCCTTTTCTGCATCTTCATGTGGTAACAGGGAAGTTGTTTAAGCACACAAACATAATTCAGATTATGGATTTCCCCTGAATATGGAATTGCGTAAAATGGGAGCATGAAGCATCTCAGATAAGGTTGCTGGTCCACGTTGCACTTGTTTCCTTAGTTGGGATTTGAGGAAGACCTCCTCCCTGAGTGTGCTCCTTTGGGCAGCTCTGCATTCACCTGTGGGAGACACATTCCCTGTCATTTCCTGCTTCCATCTTGAGGCACAAACACCCATCTCTCCCCAGAGATGTGTATTCACAAGTTATTTCATTGTCAACACCTTAAACCTGCCAGCACTACTAAACTTTGCCCTCTGAAGGAAGCATATTTCTATTTTGGATTTCATCTGATAGCTAATGTCTTGCATTTGTGCTGATTACCAGCTAAGTCCATTGCCCATCTGGGATGGGATGCCAAATAAATTGGTGGTCACTTGAAAACTAAACAAGAGACAGCGAGAAATTAGTCTCAAGAGTTTGCTGGCCTTGAGTGGCATGAGGGACTTGAGACATCTGGGAGAAACCAGCCATGCAGAATCACTGTGGAGAGGTTTTTGCAGGTAATTCCTTTAACTGGGCTTGAAAATTTTGCTTCTGCCACAGAAATACAAACTAACCAAGCAGTCACTCTTGCTTGGTTTTCGTTTGGTTTTTTTTTTGTAAAAAAACAGCCTAGCCTGAATACAACAAAATTTAATTTGTGCCATCCTTGACAGCTGAAGTAAACCTGCCCTTTGATGGGTTTGATCTGTCTGATCCTGCAGAACTGGGGGGCTACAGAGCTGTCACTTATTGGGTGTCTCATGACCATGCTGAAAAATTCAGTCCCCTGAGTCAGCAGGAGGTTTTGCATTAACTTTAGGATTGTGGTTTCACCTCAATTTCAAGGTCTCTGTTTTAATCTCAAGACTATACTTGCTTTTCTGAGTAACAAACCCCTTGATCCAGCTTGCACTTTATTTCTAATTAGCATGTTAGAGTAGAACCTGACCCACAGTACTGGGAAATAAAACGCTTAAATAGCTAAAATGGGATTTGAAAAAATGCAATTTATTAAATGATTTCTCGGTCATTGATGTGTTTAGCAGGTATAGAAGACAAAATGAACTAAAACAGGCCTTGGCATTTCAGAAAGTGAGTCATTTTTTCTGTTGCATCATGTATAAACTTTTCCCTACTCGTGTATGTATGCTTGAAATTACTTTGAGGTTTTGAATTCTCACTTCAGCTCTCTGGTTTTTATTATTTTCAAACATTACTGAAAGTGAATTCCTTTTACATTTGCTTGTGACACATTTCCTTGCTGTTTAGTTGTTGTTTTGTTTTGTTTTTAATAAGACAATGGGCAACATATAGGTGGTTAAATGATCTGGGGAGTTACTGGTTTCTCGTGTTCAGATAAGAGTAAAAGTTAGGTATATTGATGGATCCATAACATTATTCCAGGGGGAGCTGCTGATAAATACCTTTACCCGGGGGGGCTAACCTTGAAATCCTTTGGCAGTGTGGTCATCTCTTTTCAGAATCTCAAGCATTTATAGAGGTTTCTTGAAATCAGTTTAAAGACCATGAACATGGTGCTGTTGCAGCCAGCTGATATAGTAAACAGGTGTGTCTTTCCTTAAAAATGTGCAAGAGAGTACTCTGAGGTTCTCCACGTTGGAAGAATGCTATTGCTCAGAGTCCCAGGAGTTCTGAGATAAAGGATAGAGTAAGATGAGGACCAGGAGATGCCAGGGTGAAATATGGTATCTGAACAGAGTTTCCACAGGCCAGGCCCAGCATAGAAGCCAGTTTGTCTCCACAAGCCAGGACTAGAAAAATGTTGTACATTCTTCTTGGGATGAGGAAATCCAGCAGACAGAGGTGTGTCAAACCTGTCCTTGTGTGCCCGCTTCGTAGGGAGAAGTGGATACACCACAGGAGTGAACTGGACGACCTTTCTTCAGAGTTCACAGCTGCCACCTGCAGCTGAACTCTGCAGAGGACAGAGGATTTGCCCCAGCCCCAAGCAGTTGGACAAAGTAACATCACGTGGGCATCATCCCTTCAGGAAATTGTCTGTAACTTACTTTACACCCAGCACTGAGCATCAGTGGTTTTGCCACAAGTAGCCTTTGTCATACCCTTTGTTGGGTGCAAAACACAGTTCAGAGGAGGAAGATTTACTGAAAAGAGCTTGAATTAATTTTCATTTTGAAAGAGGGAGGGATTTGGAGAAGGGTTTTTTGTTTGTTTGAAATAAAAAACCCCCAAACCATTCATGTACCTGTTGCCCCAAATGTTTTTAGAACTAGCGTGCAGCTGCACCGTCTGCCTTGTCTCATTAGAAACTTGCTTGATCTTCAATCTTGGCAGATTCCATGTGAGTCTATGAGATCTTTTAGAAGGATCAAAAGTGACTCTATGGTATGAGAGGGTAGGAATCTCCCAACTTATTGAATGTCAGCTGTGACAGTGCAGTTCCTGGCGTGTGTTGTGTCAAGGCTCTGCAATTATGGCATGCTGGAAATGTAGAACTGGAAAGGGCTTTAGGAGATGATCCTTTCCTTTTCCTGGCAGCAGCAGGAGCTCAGCTGGTAGCAGTTCTGAGCCGTGTTTGTTGCTGCTCTGTCACTGAGCCTTTGTAGCTGCTGGGACCTGTGTAGCCAGAGCAAGTTGCTCCTGGGGTTGTCTCCATGACTTTCACCCTCCAGCCATACAGATACAAAGTGGGTGAAAGAAGTTGCCGTTGGACCTGTCCCTCACGTGTCCCCAGTTAGTCACTGTCTGGAATCTGAAATGCTAAGAGCCTGCAGAAACCTTGCAGGGAAGTCAGCTGAGTGTGCCAAGGTCCTCTGGGGTAGAGTTCAGCAGTCTGAAGGGCTCACCTGATTACAGCAAGGTTGTCATGCAGAGTGACTCACATGAGATTATCTTTGATGTCACTGAGTGTTTCTTCCCATTACAGTTGACAGAACAGTTGATCAGAGCATGGTAATAATGTGGGTTCAATCCCCCTCTGGGCCATCCATTTAAGAGTTGGACTTGGTGGTCCTTGTGGGTCCTTTCCCACTCGGAATATTCTGTGATCCTGTGACAACCTGCTGGCTGCAGTTGTGGTAGGGTTTTACTTGCTGGGGCTGCAGGGCAGTGCCAGGCTGTGAGATGCCCTCATGTGCAGTCTGGGCAGCACAGCTGGATACTCCTGTGGCTTGTGGCATCCCCATGGGTGAGAGGCATGGCTGAGGCCACCAGTGTGGGTAAAACCTAGCAGGGACCGTTGCTCTTCAGTTTTAAGTGAGGATTTCAGCTTTAGGTTGGGTTTATGGAAAGCAGCGTGAGGTTTGGTTTACAGAAGGAAAAAAAAAAAAAGTCTTTTAAAAAAGCAATTTGTTCCTGCTTTCTGTGAGCAAGGTTTCCAAACGGACTCGGTCAGTTCTGCAGTATGATCAACACGACTGGAAAAAAACACCAAGTGAAGTAACACAGTGGCTGTGGTAAACATGAACTGGGGCCTTGGAAGTAGCTAATGGCATACCACAAAAGAGTCTCCTTTCACCCACCACGGACGGTGCCAGCAGCAAGCACTGCCAGCGCTGGCGTCTAGCAGAAGAAAGCATCATTTGGCTCCCTTTTGGATTTCATTACTCTTCCTGCACTCCCTCCTGCTCACAGCAAAAGCCTTTCCAGTTGTAAAGAAGTGAATTAACTGCCTTCGTGTCAGTGATGGATGAGGCGCTTTCTCCCCCTTCAAAGAGAGGAGCCGTGCCGGTGAATGCGGGACGGCGGAGTTGAAAAGTCCAAGCGGAACAGGAGAGCCCGTGTGGTGACCCAGCTGTCAGGCAGGACACCCTGGGGACAGCTCCCACCGCTGCCCTGTGAGTGGGGAACAAAAACCACTCTCAGCACGCTCGCCTGGCCTCAAGGCTCCTTTTTTTTGTCTGTGTCCTGCTTTCAGTGGACTCGGGCACATCCCTGAGCACACAGCAGCCGTTTGTGCGGGTTCAGGGAGCCTCAAAGGCTTTCACAGGGAGCTCCTCCAGGCTGCACAAAGCGGGGTTACCATGCTGGTACTTGGGAGATCTCCTTTCAGGCCTCCATGGCTAATCATATTAAAGGTGACCTCGTGGGCAGCGCTCTCCATTGTTGCCATATGTTTTGTCCAGTGCTTGAGTGATGTTGTGCATTGGAATGTATTCATGCGTCTCCTAATTTAATCACCAGGCTTAATCCCCTCTCCTGTTCTACACCCTTAAAATTTACTGGCTCCTTTCTAGCCTCCCATGCATTGTCTGGGTCTCCTTCACAGGCTAATACCGATGCCTGGAGATATTTTTATTTATTTATTTACTTTCAGAAAGTATTTAAAAATATAATCTCAAACATAAGCCTCTCCGAAGGGAGAGCAGGCACAGTGGATGCTCTAGCAGGCTGATCCTTCTTCCCTGTGATCTTTTCCTTCCAGCTTTTCCATAGAGAAATTAGGGATTAGGCTCATGGGTTTAAAAAAAATAAAAGTACTACGAATGGAAAAAGGACTGAGAAAGCGGTGTGTTTCCTTTTAATATTGTTGGAATAAATAACTAATTTTAAGAACTTGACTGTCTCTGTAAAATATGGTGTTGGTTTCTGCCTTTAAAACTTACTGCTTTGGTATGGACAGCTCCTGTTCCAGGGCTGACTGGACAAAATTAACCCAGCAAAGACCCAAGTCCATCAAGCTGGGAAAATGCAAAGCCTGATTTATGCAAGACTACTGCAAAAACTCAGAGAGCTCTGCAAGAGCTGCTGTGCTCCACAGAAGACAGGCATTTCTAGGGAGCAGGCCTTTGCAGAATGTCTTATAAAGATAATTTCTAAAAATTTTGGTAAGATTTGCCTGCTCCAGCTGATGCTGCCTTTTGGAGGGGTATATTAAAAATGGGAATTTGAGATTCAGTTGTGTTGTGACTTGATTCGGGTGTGGATGGGAGCAGTCCTGGCAAGAGCAGGCTGTGATGAGATTTTAGGGGGATACACAATCAGTTTGCTTGTATGCTGAACTCCCAGGGGCAGGAAATCTTACACTTGCTGAGGCAGATTGTTAAATAAACAACCTCATGCTGTGGTTCAGCTCTTAGATTGTCCTGCTCTGCTGCAGCATGCTGGTACCCACACTTCTAAACAGTGGAATACATTCTGGGTGTCTTCGAAACCTTAAACATAGATTGTATTTGAATTACAGCTTTGAGTTTCCCTCTGTGTGTGGGTGTACACAAGCACACATGAGATCCCTGCAGCCAAGTTCTCACACATGAGCTTGCTGACCTTCTCTGACTGTGTGCTATGTTTTAGGTCTGATGGAAGGAAGGAGGGATGACGTAAAAGGTTGCAGATTTGTGGCTGGTTTTAAAAATAGTTTTAAAATATTATGTATCTTCATTTTAAAGAAATGCAATACTGCTTGGAAACCACAGCTACTGAACATAAACCATGTTGAGCCCCTTACATATGTTTAGTCACAGCGTGGAACAGAGGGTTGTAACATCCTGCTGTGCATTAACACTGGAAGAAGATTCCCCCACGCGCCAACAGGGATCCACAGCAGCATCATGGGCTCTGACATCAATTTGGCCCTACAAAATGCTATAGAATTTACACCTTCTCAGTGTGAACCTTACCAGAGCCCTTTCTGAAGTGCCTACATACAGAAATTGCTTCTCCGCTGAAGCACAGCTGTGTTGGAGCCAGAGGACAGCTGGCCATGGTTTAGCTGGAGGGCAGGGTGCCTGTCCTGCTGCCAGAGGTTCTGGGCTTGCTGGGACAAGTCTCCTGGCCACTGTCCATTCCTGCTTCCTTCTTTTCCTGTGACAGAGGAGCCTGGAGCCTCTAGGAAAATGTGGGCGGGAGTAGGTTTCTGCCAGAAGAATTCAGCCGCACCACAACCAGACTCTTCCCAGGGGAGGCCGGCAGTTGTGCTAACAGCAGCAGCTCTTGCTGTCCATGGGAATGGAAAGAGATGTCTTTGGAAAGCTTTGGATCTCCTACTCATGCACTGAGCAACTGTGCTTAGACATGCCAAGGGATTTTAATGAAGTCGGGGAAAGGAAGTCATGGCACACAGCCGACCTGTGCCCAGGGAGGAGGGTGCCAGCACTGCCATGGTGGGACGTGGAGCGGTGTTCTGTGGCATGCAGCCTCAGGAGAAGATGCTCTGCAGCTGAGTGCTCTGAGTGTGTATGGCAGATGTCCTCCCATCCCCATGTTGTAACAGTGTCAGCTGGAAAAGGTTTGACCAAGGACACGTCACAGCTGCCTGCAGCCCTGGCAGGTTGTAACATACTGCAGGAAAGTCCAGGTTGTCCCCAGAGACTGAGCAAAGCTTGAGTCAGCAGCACTAGATCTGGACTTCAGGACTGGCAGGTATTTTACAGCAGCACCCCAAGGGATGGGAGAGAACAGTGTGTCTGACAAACTGAGATCAGCGTGGTGTAATCAGGGTATTCTGCTCTTCACAGTCCCAGTTTAATGGGTTTCAGATATAACTAAACTTAGAAATATTGTTGTGATTGCTCTTGTTACCTGGTAGAGCTCTTACTGTGTCAGCACAGGGGCTGTTCATGTTTTAATGGGTTTATCTCTTGTATGGAGGGTATTACAAGCTTTCATCTGTCTTCCAGTGAGACTCTATGGAAATCCCTCCAGGCATGAGGCAGTACCTGGGCACTGAATTAATCTGTGCTCCTGGATTCTCACAGCTCCATTAGTAGCTTAGCAGGGGAAGCAGTTTGCATTAACAAACTTAAGAAAATAGGATTTGCTGTGTTTGATCTGCCCTCCTTGCATCCTCCCAATAGCAATGACGAAGACTGGGCACATTATGGGAAGGCACAAAATATCATAGGAAGGACACAAAATAGACTGATTTGTAAAACATGTAGCAGCATCCTCCAGGGCTATTGGGTTGGGGGAAAGCTGTGTTGTAGTCAGGTTCAGTAAAAGACACCAAACCTTTCTTCCTCCTGCCACATACCCAGACACATCTGCACCCACAGCTCTTACCTTGCCTTTCCTTGTGACTTGAGCCATTTGAAGACAGCACAGTGTCACATCCTCCTCCAGGTAACCACTGCCATCTGCTCTCTTGCTGGTGTGAGGCTGGGGCAGCTCTCAGAGACCATACAGTGCTTTGGGAAGAGCTGTTTTTCCCCTCACTTTTCATCCATTGTTGCTGGTGTTCTTGATCTGTTTTCCATTAAAGACACTGCCTGTGGGGCACCACTGTGTTTCCCTTGTGGTGCTGTGTGCCTTAGCAGAGCTGTGCATCCATCAGGGGCTGGATCTGACCTCTCTTTGGGAGCTGCTGACTTCTGCAACGGGGTTCTCTACTGGCCATGGGCTCTTGCAAATCAGCAGGGCCAAGCATGAAGTTAAACTTCAGGCTGCTTAAACCTGGGGTCAGTAAGTTAAGACCTGTTTTCAGGTACAGCTGTCAAGAGTCTGAAATAATAGCAGGTTATTACTTGGTTATTATTTGGGATAATAACCTGTTATCTAATAACAGCATACCAAGCAGTGAGTTTAGAGAGGGTTTCTACTTGGTTGTGTTACTTTTCATCTAAAGCAAATGTGGAACACATCTCCTGCTTTTCTTTCAAGCTCTCACATACCATTTTGGGCCAGAAAATGCCTTAGAGATCTCTTTCTGATCAGGCTTTGTTTTTCTCTGTCAGATCACGATGGCATACACATGGACTTCCACACCACCCAACCTATGACAAAGCTGGTGTTGGTCCCACAGACCCCTCAGGTCCTGGCTGTGACTGACCAATGAGCCACAGGTGCCATGGCTGCACAGAAATGCTCTTTCTTTGGCTGCTGGCACTGGTCAGCTTAGGGGAAATTTTATGTCAGCTGAACCCCCAAAGTTCCTCTCCTTGTTAATGGTGAGGAATATTTCCTTTTTTTTTCATGTGGTTGCTTTAACTCATTTGGTTGGTCTGTTTGCTCCAGGATTTTCAGAGCAGTGGACTTATTTGCTGCTCTGCCAGCCCCTGGTGGATGAACCAGAGATTCTGAGGCCCAGGATCTGGGTCATTCCTGGGTATCAGTGGGTGCTGCTGGTGTCATTCTCTCCTTCTCTAGGCTTTGCACCAACTGCAGGTGCCTGTGGGCTTTGGAACTGTAGTGTCAGCAGCTCCATTTCCCACCTCTCTTCTCATGCAGCAGATCCAGGCATTGCCTCTTCATGTTCACGCCAGCTACAGCGCCCTGTGCTGTTTCCTGGCCTCTGGCTGTTGGGCTCTGATCTCTCCTAGGCAATTTTAACCCTCTGGTAAGTACATAAGATCTGAGTGCTGCCCTCCAGCCATCAACTTCTTCATGGACAGAAAAATTTCACTTGCCATCAACTCTTAATTGTTTGAGAAGGGGCAGTCTTACCTCCCCAGGAGTCTCTGGGGTTGTTTAAAATTCTTGATTGCAATCTACCTTCTTACTAGGGTCTTGATCCTCTCTCAAACTCCTGCTTTCCCAAGTGAATTTCCATATCTCTCAAGTAAAGAAGAGACCATTGGGGCTGGGCAGGATGAAATTGCTCCCATTAACTGTTTCCTGCTAAGCCTGTAGACATCATCAGCTTTCAGAATGCAAGAATTTTCTGCAGCCCAAAATCTCTTGTCTCAATGGAGGCTGGCAAAGCCCAGCTTGTGAGTTTTGAGCTTTGCACAAAGTGAAATCAGTGAAACTGTATTTTAAAATGTGGATGGGACTGGGAGACACAACAGAGCTGGAAATGCTTTAAGGAGAGGCTGGGAGACAAGCTCTGAGTAACAGAAAATGAAACAGCCAAGCAGTGAAACTTGGCATGTGTCTTGTTAATGTCACATTTTTTTTAATATGGCATTTCCTAGGGATGTTTTGCTTCTATTTCCAAGTTGGTGTATGTGTAGAAAATACTTTTAACTTCATTGACAGTTCCCTAGTGGTCTAGGGCATGCAGTGCAGTGTCACAATTTGTTAGCTTCTGAAGAAGATATTGTTAATCCACAAATTTAAACTCTTCACAATTGTATAATCTGTATTTTAGTTTTGTGGTTTCCTAATCCTGCATGTAGAGAATGAGCTCATCCAGTTTATAAAATGAACGGAAGAATTCAGCTCTTCTTTCTAAATAAATCTGGATCCATTTCTTTGTGGATTGCGTCTGAAACCTCTGATGCAAGCGTGAATGATTAAAAATAAACTCATTTGCAGTTTATATTTTTGCCAAGTGGTGAAAGTTGTCTTGTGCCCTATCTTTCTAGAGAGACTCTTCAACTTTGACTTGCAGCTGTCACATAAAAGCCAAGGGTGTGATTCCAGCTTGTCATTTTGGTGACAGCATCTGCCTGTCTGTGCAAAGGTTCCAGCCACAGTTCTTCCTGGCTTTGTTCTGCTGGCTGAATACCCACAGCAGAGGTTTTGGGGCCACTAGCCATCAATAGGACAGCCCTCTTATGTTCCAGGGAATATGTGCTGGTGACTACACTTCTGTAACAGGGAGACCCCCTCACTGCATCCCAGGGCTGATGTTTGGAGAGCAGGAGCTGTTGCAGCCTGTGGGCTAATTCAGTAATAGCTTATTGTGGCTTTCCCAGGCTGGGAACCTTTGGGTTTCCAGATTAATTTAAGAGGGAAGAGCTATCTTTTCTCTTCCATCTGCCATGTCAGGAATTCACTGGCTTTTCCCACGTTTTATGCAGCTGTATAATGCAGGCAGCAGTTAAGTAAATGATGAGATTTTATAATTAAAGTAAGCAGAGGGATTCAGACCAGAGTAATACCCCAAATGTGTTTCAGCTCCTAGTCCTAGGCTGGATTGGGGTTTGATTTGACATTGTCCTTAGCCACATGCATGGATCTTGTAGCCTGTTACAGGAGGCAGTTTGCTGGCTAATGTACTGAGGGCATGGGGCAGCAGGGACAGATCCAGGAACCTCCTAGAGAATTTAAACCTTCCCCTGGTAATTGTGCTCTTAGGGATGGGGAGAAGGAGCCTCACAGAGGAGGCAGTAGGTGTGATGTACCACTTTCAGACCAATTCATGACTTCCAACCAGTAGCAACAGCAGTCCCATAATCAGGTGCTGTGATTGGCCAAACATTTGCTGTCTACAAAGCCAAAACCCAGTGTGAGAGGTAACTTGTTGAGCTGGTAGCAAGTTTCCTTGTCTTTCCTCTTTTTTCCACTGTAGGACTTTTGGTTTGTCCTTTATTACCCCCATCCTGTCCTTACCACATGTTCTTCATCCACTACTCAGGGTCTTTCTCCAGCAATTTTGAGCTGCAGCACAAATAGAAAAGCTCATGGAAGAAGTGCTTTGGTCTCCAGAGCAGCTCCTTTAAGTGAAAACGCAGCTGTGAGGTTTGCAGCCTGTGCTGCTGTAAGGGCTCATCCAGCCGGCACAGCCAGCACCGCTGCAGAGCTTCCAGCACGCAGGAATTGGGAAATCCATTGTGAACAAGATTGAGTTTGATGGCCTGCGTGGAAGCAGATGGATGTATTTTTAAGGGATGAGGTGCCAGAAAACTCTGTGATTACGTTACTGGAGCATGGCTCGTTTTTTGTGGTTTTAAAAGTGAGTGTCAGGACTTCAGGACTATTTCTTTTTCGGGTCAAAACCGAAGTTTGGGCGGGGCATAAAAACCTGCTTGATGACTAAGTTTATTCTTAAAAAGCTTTCTAGAGCTTGCTGGAGAGGGGAGCCTTTATTCCATTTTGTCCACTGGAGCAGATACCAGTCTTTTTGGACTTCCACGCAAATGGGGTTAAAACTGATTAAGTGCCCAGAGTAAAAAGAAGCCCTGCCTTTCAGGAGACTGTTTTCAGTGTGATCTTTAGATCCAGTTCCCTGGTTTTTGTCTCAGAAGCTCGCATTCTGCCTTGCCTCCTTGCCCTGGGTGAACTCTTTCTGCTTGAATACCCCCCACATCAGTGGAATTACCTTGACCAGCTCCAACCGAGGCTGCCCTTACATCGCCCTACAACTGGGACAGCTCAAATCTGTGACCTGGTTCCTCGGCTGAACCGATAATACCTCTCTGACACAGTGCATGTGTAAAGAAAACTTTTCATCTCATGTCAAAGGTTTGATGCTCAGAGCCAAGGCTGGGAACAGAGGATCCAAGCCAAGCTATTTACTTAAGGGACATGCAGAATTTGCCCAGTCAGGTCAATATAGGGACTGGCAGCGTTTCAGCAGCCAGAAGAGTGCCACTCATGCTCTTTCTATGTTGGAGCTACCAGGCTTTATCACATGACCGAGCCCTTAACTGCTGTAGGTCTAAAACATTCTTTAAAATGAGGATGGCTACTGGCTGTACTGAAACCCAGGCAAGTCTGGAGATCCATAACAATGTGAATTACTGTTCACTCTTTCTGAAAACCTCTTTTTAGCCCTGGTGGAAGAAGCCTCAAGATGTAGGGAGCTTCCCCGGCACACCCACCAAGGCCTGTCTGCCTGAGCAGGGCATGGGGCACAGAGCTGCCAGTGCACTGAGGGGCAGCTGCTGCTTCTGCTTCACTGGTGTCTCATATCTGTGCACTGGTTTAGTGTCTGCTCACCTCTGCTGAGGGTGGGGTGGGAGCTTTGGGTGCAGATGAAGCATGTCAGTGTCTGGCAGATGGGGGAATAAGGAGCATCCTGCTGTCAGCCAGCTGCATCCTCTGCTGGATTTAAGGATGTAGGAATAGAGAGTGGGAGTATGCTACTAATCCAAATAGTGGAGTAATTGTACAAACAAGTGTTATGTTCACACAGCCCTCAGTACTGTGGGCCCAGGAGATGACTTTCCTTGAGGTGGCTTTCCTCAAGGAGGTGGCATTATCTTCACCTTGAGCTTGCAGTACATGCCACCAAACCTCACCAAGGATCTGTGAAGGCTTCTGTGTGCTGTGAGTACATTCTCTTGCTCCATTTACCAGTCACAGGATAGTGTGCTCACACCTGCTTGGTGCCTTAAATGAGATACTCCCATCCGTGGAGTCAACAGCATCCTGCCCATCAAACAACCTGCCCCAACCCCTTGGAATTTCAGTGCTCTGCTCCTCTTCTCTTTCAGTGTATTGCAGTTGTGTCTGGTGATGAGTGAGCCTATCCATCACCGTATCCAAAGAGATCCAGATTACTCCTTTTGACAGCTCTTATTCACACTCTTCCCTGTGTCTCTGATGTTTCAATTATTGATGGGGCTCTCCTGGTAGGCAGCACTCTGTTCTCAGCATGGCTGCGTTCCAGCTCCCGTTCCCATTGACTTCATGCACACACCATGCCGGACGCTTCTTTATGTGCAGAGCCACTGAAGTGGAAAGGGATCTTTATTACCATGTCAGCTCCAGGGCTACACAACCGATGGGGGCAGTGCAAGCCAAATCACACCGCAGTTCAGCACTGGGAAATTTCCTCTCCCCCTCCTCTCCCAGGGAAGCCCAGCAGAGTCTTGTAAGATTAAATGACTTCATATATTTAATGGTGAAGATCCCTTGGTGAACCTCATTTGTGATGGAGGTCACCCTGCACTTGCATTTCTCTAAGAAACTTCAGTCCCCCATTGCCCCTGCAAGTATAAAGTGGAGCATTTTTGGGAGCAATGCCTTTCCCTGTGCTGTGGTATTAGCTAGTTCACTGGCTTTACAGCGAGCTCCTTCTGACAAGGAACACTGACACACACAGAAAGGAGCTTCAAAGCAGCAGTGTGGTGTTTTAGCAATATTGCCAAATTGGTTAAGAGTTAAAGCTGTGCCAGAGGGGTGATTGCAAAAGGCTGCTAGTTTTGTAGGGCTTTGTGTATGCAGGAGGTTCTGGATGTCTCGTGACATTGCTGCAGCAGAAGTCAGATAGAAGAATGATGAAGTGGTTGATCAGCTCCTGACATCTGTCCCAGCCTTGCCCTGCAGTCTTCTGCGGTTCCGAAGTAGCCAGAGGTTTTGTGTGTAGTGAATGAATGCAGAAGGAAAGGGCATCTGCTGGAGAAGATAGGACCAGAGAGAAACAGTGCTGTAGGGCTGCAGAGAGCTGGGAAAGGACACTTGGATTCTGTTTTTGGAAGTCTGTGACAGCAGGCACTTCATAGATTAGCTTTAGCATGAGAGAAAAAATCTGTACTGACCGACGTTCCAAAGCACTGAGGTGCTGGGAAGCATGAGTGCCTTTGCAGTGAGCAGGGCAGTGCAGAAGTGAGAGGCTGGTCAGTGGAGCCCTCCTGAGGCTTCAGTGCCAGAGAGGACCCAACTGGAAGGTGTTGAGTGGGTGTGGACAACCTTGATAAGCTTAGTAGGAAGCTTACAGTCTGCATTCCCAGTGTTCTCCTTCACAGCTAGTCCTTCCCTAGCTGCCTTACCTGCTCTCTTTCCACCTGAGATGAGTTTTGTCTGAGAGCTTTGTGCTACAGAGGCCAGATGCTACCAAAGGAGCAAAGGCAGCTGGACAGTTGCTGGTGGCTGCACAGTCAGAGCTTGACTGTTCGTTTGGGGTCTGTAAGGACTCCTGGTGACAAGCACAGGTCCCCTCTTCGCCCTCCTGGCTGACCATGCAGTCCATCAGCAGGGCAGATCGACAGAAGAGCATGGGTTGTGAATCAGTGACAGCACAGCTGCTTTGAGCTTTGGTTGCTGGGACAGACTTTAGTTACACATCTCTCTGTGTGACAGCCTGACCCTGACCTTTCTCTTAGCATGGTCCTCTGTCACAGTGGGTGATGGCAACATCCTCTTGCCTGACAGTGTTGACTCAGATGGTCAAGCCATGTATAGTCTCCATCATCTAGGCCTTGCTAGCACTGGTAGGTGATGCAGAGATGGCTGAGCCTGCCAAGCAGGGTGTGTTTTATTTGTCTGGAATACCATGAGCAGACAAAGAAGGATTAAAATAACAGAAAGATGAAAACCTGTTCTCTTTGGGAACTGTAATCATTCCTTTTGGGGATAGGCAGGTTCCATGGGACCTCATTGCCCCAGATAGTGGAAAGGACACCTTCCCATACCTGATTGCCCCAAGGCTTTCACTGGCATCCTGTCAAAACAAGGCTATTTTCCTTTCTACTCTTGAGCTGTGCTGGGCACCCAGAGCCCAGGTGAGCTATAACCAGAGATGCTCAGTTACTACAGCCCTAAAGCCCACTTAGCTGAGAGCTGCAAACAAGAGGTTCAGGCATTCCTGAGTTTGTTCTGATCAAAATTATTGTTGAAAGTTGCCAAAGCCACAGTTTTGCCAAATTTTGCACTTTCTTTTGTGCTTTACCTCCACTGATTCTGTGGTACAGTGCCTTTTCCACAAAGAAAAGGATCTGATGGATCTGTGTCTGCGATAGTTTCTGTCCCTTTGGCCTCAGAGGTGCTTCCTGATATTCTAGCAGGAAAGCTTTGGAAAACCTGGCCCAGAAAAAGATGTTTTTAAGCAGTTCCTCCTTCAGTTCCCCAGACCAGGGCAGCTCATGTGGAAGGACTCTGCTTACAGAGCACATATGGCTGGCAGGGTGATTGCTTGGCTCCCTTGGGGAGGTTCCTTTGTTTCTTGCTGACCTCCTGCTCCCATGTGGTGGCTGCCATGTGCCATCATAGCACCTGGAGAGGCTGGATCCAGGCTTCATGGATCTTGGCCAGAAGAAGCATCCCCAGCCAGCCCTGTAGTCCTGCCATGGACACTGCTCTCCAAAGTGGATCTGAGTGATCTGCTAAGCTGGTGCAAGGTCAGGGCTTGCAAGAAGGGGAGCTGTGGAGAGTGTTAAGAGGTCACTGTCTTGACAGTGGTATGAAGTGTGATATGTGTAACATGGACACTCCTGTTCTGTGGTGTTGCAGGAGCTTGTGTTTCAGAATGGTTTACACTGGTAGGGTCATAGAAGTCAAGGGAGCTCAGCTGAATTCGGCCTCAGCCTGGTACCTGGTTCTTAACTCTGTATTCAAGGTGGTGAATTTTTCAGTGATTTCATGGCATGCAGTTTTATTTGGTCAGTAAGTGCACAGCGTATGACTTTGCTCCTCTTTAGGGAAGGGAGAATCAGTGCATCATCTAGTGATTCAGCAGACAAGGTTTCTTTACAGCCTGCAGGAGAAAGATGTTTTAATTCTGCATTCATTCCTGAGTAAGCCATTAATTTGAGTTAGCATTGGAGCCCAGAGGAGAGGAGTCTGTGATCAAATGCAGTGGCTCAACACTGCTCTCTCCTCCTCTCCTTGCTTGAAAAGGTCGGGCTCATCATAACAAACCTCCTTTGACTTTTAGCCCTTGTCATGATCTTCCCAGACCATTTCAAGAGTACTGCACAATCCAGCAGAGCCCTGCTGATAGTAATCTCTGTGACCCTGAAAATATGCATGAAAACTGACAGCTACCTCCTCTAAAGGATGCTGCCCCTTATACCCTCCCTGCTGGCTCCTGGTCAGGGTCTGCAGTTCTTTAGCTGAGCCCAGGGGCTGTACCTCATGGCTGTGAGAGCTGGTAGGACACTGACCTGGGGGCCAGCAGCCTTCCCCAGGGTAATGAGGAGCTGCTTGGATGTGCAGGGCTGTTGCAGAATTCAGGTCTGTGCTGTTTTCTAGGCAGTTCAGTGTATAAAATCACTGAAGACATTTTCAGCAAAAAAGTCTCCCCACAGAACCATTCTGTTGCTTGTTGAAAGAGGATTAATTTTTCCCCCTTAATAAAACAAGCCATATTTGAAATCCAAAAACCTTTGCTGAATGCCTTCTTGGAGCTGCAACGAAAGCAGCTTCCAGGTCCCATCGTAGCCTGCTGCCGGAGGCGGATCCAAACTGCAAACCCTTCTAACAGCTCTTTAATAACTCTGCACAGAAGGAAAAATCTGTCACCTTTCCCTCTGTGGTTTCTCCTCTGTTCTAATGCACTGGAGGAACGAGATGGAGCCGGGAAAGTTTTCAGAGAAAGACTCGTGGGAACTCCAGCTGCCGATGGAGAAACTCATTTCTTTAGTGTCTGAGGGGAACCGCAATCGCTTTGGTGAAGGGTGGTGTGTGTGGGTGGGTTTGGAGGGGTGAGCTGTTACGACCCGTGCATTTCAGAGGAACCACGAACACTTTATAGTAACAAAGGGTGGAAAAAGCAAGAGGTTTCTGCAATGCATGTGACTTTTCCCTGAGGTTTGGAACCCCACAGTATGTTCCAGGCCATGGTGTTTGCGTGTCAGCCTTGGTGAGTTAAGCTCTCTCCCACAAGCCTTGCTTGAAGTTGCTGTAATGACTGAGACCCTAAAATGTTGCTTTTTTTTTTTTCTCTCTCTCTCTCTCTCTCTCTCTCTTTTCATTGTCCCACACCCCTTCTCCTCTGTGCAGATGAAGCTCTCGTTTACCTTGGACCAGGAGAGTGGGATGCCTCAGGGCTGTTATATCTATCAGTACCGGGACAGCAACAAGTAAGTCCTGTGGAAGATTACACACAGCAAACAAGGGAAGGTGCAGTGAAAGGAGACTGCCCTGCCTTCTGAGAAAAGGATCACAACTGCTTGTACAACTTAAAAGTAGATTAAAGAAGGCTTCAGGCTTGACCTGAAACTGGGAACTGCTTATGTAAAGGCCAGATTATTTAAAATGCACAAGGCCCTGCAGCCCCCTTTTTTTTTTTCCCCTCTAGCTTTTAAAAGCTGCTTTTATTTGTGTAAAAGGCCTGCTCTAGGACAGGCTATGCCCAGGGGTGTTTGCAACTCACACTCTGCACTGTTGGTGCTTAAGTGACTCTGGGAGCATGGCCTGGGGAAAAGCAGCCAAAGGCTGCAGAGTACCTGAAAGCAGAGCCCTCACCTGTGCTTAGCTAGACCCACACAGCAGCCCATTCACTCTGCTAAAGCTCATACACGGGTTCACTGAGTGGCCTTTGTGGTACCCTAGCCCCAGTGAAGCCACGTGCTCTGTTTTTGTAAGATACTATATGATATTCAAGCTTTGGATGTGTTTGGAGCACAGAGTCCTCTTTTTCTAGGTATTCTGCCTATTTTTACTAGCTGCTGTAGTGAATTGGCACCCAAAATGTTTTTATTTCAAATCACATTCTCATTATCAAATTGACAGCAGCAGCAGAGTTCAGGATATTTCTGTGTTTGCCCTGAATACCAGCATGTCATAAATCCATGGCCTGTTACTCCACCCATGTAGTTCTGCCTCTTGCCAGTTATTCAAGTTAACCTAAAAAATGAGAGTATATGAAATTGTCAATGAACAGAACAGTCTGTAATTAGATCTGCTCAGAAATGCCAGCAAGAGCAGTCCCAGCAAGGAAGAGGGACATCTGCAAATGCACAGAGCAGTGTCTTAGCTGTGAAATCTTAATATTTAAACAAGAAGAGAGATCATTTGTGGCAGACCCCTTCCTGCCTGAGGGTGGGTGATTAGCACATGATACATGGTCCCATCCCAAGTATTCCAGCCCCAGAGCCTTGTATGAGCAGAGTTGGTACCTCCAGCACCACCAAGCTCACAGGGCAACGTGCAGCTCAGTGCCAAAGCATAAAATCAACAAGGGAAGAGCATTTGTTTTTGAGAGTTTTAAAGGCAGTGGCACACAATGGACAGCGAGGAAAAGAAACCCCCCAGACCCGCTGGGCTTTGTTAAGGATGTTTATAGACCAGTGTTTCTAATTGTGTGGTGTATATCTCAAAAATCAGCAGCTGTGGTTTTTCTGCCACAGACCCTCCTCTCCTCGGGCTCCAGTGGGTGTTTTCTGCCATTGTTTGAGGAAACTCCAGGGACATGAGTAGAGCTATTTTGTTTAAGTGCTAAGGCCAGTAGCAATTCCTCTTGGAAACTTTGCTGTTAGCTGTGAGAGGCCCAGTGTGTGACAAAGTAGCTGTGTTATGTTAACAGCTGTTGATTGAGAAGATGTATGTCTGTGTCTTGCATTTCTGGCAAGCATGGGAGCTGAGCCACCCTGGCCCATGCCAGCCAGGATCATGGCTTGAAAAAATCCTTTGTGGGCAGGATGAGTGGAATTGCAAGTAAATCCAGACTTCGTGTGTGTCTGACAGATCCAAACTGCAATTACACCTCCATTCAGGCTCCTGTACATTGTATTTCATAGCTTGCTTGACCAACCTGGGGAGACTAGGATCCCATTTCCCAGGGAGAGCCTTGTTAGGTTTGCACACATGCTTATCCCCCTGAACCCCGTGTGTGTAGCCCAGCACTTCCAGTGCTTGGCTGGTGAACTGAAGCGTGAAGGTCTGTGCTAGGGCTGACGCATTCTTGCAGGTAAAATGCCCTTGAGCTAAACATGTGCCTGGTTCTGGTTGTACCCTGGATGATTTTGGAGGAGCTCATGTGTGCTGCAGCTTTGTTAGCAACAAGAAATTTAAATTCTGGTGTTGGGGAGCACCAGACGTGGCTCCTGCTCAGCCAAGCAGACACTGTTCTTCTCAAGCACTGTGCCTGTCACAGGGTTAACCTGATGTCCGTGCAGTAACATGGCATTTGTCACCATAGTTTTTCCTTATAGTCATTTTCCAGGAGTTGCAGGGCTTGTGTTCTCCCAAGTGTAGTCAGGCTTTGACAGTACCCATAAGGACTCAGGGGGTAAGAATTCTTCTACCTCCTAAAGATGTAGCCAGAATCTAAAGCAACATAACCTTGGTGTCTACATTGTATTTTGAAACCATTTATAGCCCAGAGAAGAAATACTGGTGAAACACTGCAAGTTTATGCGTGGGAAGGACTGGAAATGTGCACCCCAGAGCCCAGTGTCCTCAGCAAAGCATCAGACCTGGGACCTGCTCCAGGGAAAGACTTACAGCAGGCATGCAGGTGTGTGAAGCTCTTGAGCAGCACCATTAACAGGAGGAAACTAAGGTGATTCTGGTTGGCAGAAACCCGTCTGACCTGGGGAGTGCACTCAATGCCCCAGAGATCTGCACATGCCAGGCTGTGCATGCCAAGGCTTGGTGTCACCCTGGTGACTAAAGGAATGTCCCTTCCCCTGCAAGTGGCAAATGCTGTTCCAAGCTGCAGCCAGACGGGGCCACCGGAGAACAGCGGATATTGGTCTCTCACGTGGAGAACAAAGGACTGCAGCATTGCTGAAACTGTAATTACCGGAGCAATTAATATTTCTATTGCTTAGGCTGGAAGTGCAAGTACTATGCAGGCTCGTACAAGGGCAATCAATTGGAATTTGTTCCCTTTAAGATGATAAAAACCTTCCAAGGAAACGTTGCTGGTCCTGTCAGCTTTCAGTTGCCTGCCTGTCTGCAGGAGCATTCACTGGCACAGCACTCGCCTGCTCCACCCTTGCACCCTGTGTGCCAAACACTTCAGGTGGACTGGGCTTAACAGAACCTTGGAAATCTTGGAAGTTTTGGATGGGGAGCAGAAGATGGCTGAGCAGCCAGCTGCTTGCCCTGCTCTTCCAACCCTTGCTCTAATAGATAGGTATCCAGTGCACTTGATAGTCCCAGTGGCATCCTGGAGCTGTATGGAGGAAGGGGGCTGTCACTGTCCCTGCAGTCACAGGGGTGAGACCACAGGGGACATCACTTCTCCTCTTCCTCCTGCTCAGACCTAGGCATTTTCATCCCCTGGGCTGCCTTCCCAGCCTGCCAGCCCTTCCTGGCCCCAGAGGAAGTGGCTTGACCTGAGAGAAATAAGCAGTGTGCTTTCTCATTTTTAAGCCATGTTGTTTAAATTCTCCCTAATGGACATCAGTCAGTGTAATGGACAGAGCCCCAGGCCGGTGCTCTGGGCTCTGTGGGACGCTGTCCTGTGAGGGGAGCACTGTGCTGTGACACAGACTGTGACAGGTGCTGGGTGACACTTGGAACAGGAGCATACTGTCAACCTTCAGATGGTCCTAGAGCAGTGACATCAAGGAGGGGACAGATGTCCTGTCAGGTGTTGACACAGCACATGTCAGGTGTTGACAGTGGGACTGGCTTTCTTTCACTGCTGCTTGACACAGGCTGGGTTTCTCTGATCTTGCACAGAATCCGGTTACAAAACCTAGCCTGGCAGTAAAAGACCATCAAGTTCATTCACATCCACCATGGCTCATGAATCCTGTCTTAAAACACGCACTCACCAAGTCCCTGCTCCAGGAATGTGATATGGGCTGTGCGGAGGAAGCACCAGCTGCCCACTCTGAAGCCAGCCTGCCTGACATGACTGGTCCTGCCCCTGTGGGCAGCAAGAAGGATGAGATCCATAAAGGATCATCATGAAAGACTTCTTCCAGCTTGTGTGCAGGAAGAACCAAAGCCAATTCAAGATCCCCCAGAAGAAATTAATTGCAAGAAGTCCAGTGTCTTTTGGCTGTATCCAAGAAACAGAAAATGTAGTCTGTTCTCTGCACTCACCATCACTATCCAGATGCTTCTCTGGAGACCTCCTAGGCTCTGCCCACCTATCCATAGGAAGCCTGACTCTTCATATGCCTTTGTCTTCCCTCCCAAGTCTCTCTCTAATTACTGCCACCTTTCGCAGATGGTGCTCAGGGTCTCTTCCATCCCAGACCCACCAGGGTAGGATTAATCCCTGTCAAGCATGACACTTTCTTGTCCCCAGTTAGTACTTCTCCCTCAGTGTCCAGCTCCCTGGTTTTCCTGCTCCCTCAGTGTCCAGCTTTTGGTCTGTTTTTGTCTTCCCACATCCCAGATTCCACCTTTGCTGATAGACCAGCTTGCAGCTCACCAATGAATTTAATTTTAATTCTGTGCTGCAGCTGCAGTTTGTGTCAGGATTGTGAATTTGCAATGGGGGCTTTCATGTTCTCTTCAGAGTAATTTTGAAACCCAGAGGAGCAGCATCTTGCATGGAAGCACTTAGAGACCTCTTACAAAAGCAGCGTTGGAGTATTGATCACTTTCTCTCTGGGGACCCAGAGTGCTGCAGATCGAGCTGCTGTGCAGTGTAGCCACTTGCGGGCAGCACCACACAACTCTTCAGAATGAGAAGTGAAAAACAGCTCCAGTTGAAAGGAAAAGTGGTGCCCCCTTTTATATAGAGATCAATGATGTCTGGTACATTGGATTATCACTTAAAACACCAGGACTTCAAATGCCAGGGTGCATGCACTCCTGATGCTGACAGGCTCATGATACATAATGCTGTTTGGGTTACCAAGTGAGCTTCTCTGTGCAATCTTTTCATAAGGTGAATGTAATATCTGTGGTGATGTACCCAATGTTACATCAAGAGAGCCAACCTATAATTATGCTGGAATTGTTTGAACTGGTTATTTGTCACTAACACATTAGCTCACTCCATTTATTGCTCCCATTCAGGACTGCAGCAGTTTTGGTGTAAACAGAGTTTGGGTGGAGTTTTGGGAGGGTTTGTTTTTCTGAAAAAGAGCAAAGCAGAATTGTTTGGAGTTTATTCTTTTTTGCTAGAAGAGCTGTTAACTGGTAGTGTTAGGAAGAAAATATTTTAAGCAGCTGACACAGCTGTTGATTTGTTTTCAGAGATACTTACCAGGTGTACAGCTCATGTGTTGGACTTTAGCATGGACGTGGTTGTTCTGCAATGAGCTGGCGGGTTTACCTAGGTGATTTGTAAGGTGTTTTGTTCCTTTTGAGAAACTGAGGCTTGCAGAGTGGGCTGTTTGCACAAGGAGCTGCTGCACAGCTCACACAGTCCCTGGGTGCCTGACTTGTCTTATTACATGGTTGTTTCATGGTACACATCCCAGCGAAGCAGCACTGCTTCTGTTGGTATAAAGGAACTCCCCTGATGGCATCTGATTTCCCAGTTAGTGATCATGCTCTGCCCCACTCCAACCTACAAGGCCAGGGAAAATCTCTGAAAGTGGCATGATCTTCTCCTGTTTATCTTGTCTGGTAGACTGGAATTTCATGGGGGAGATCCATGTACATGTCCCTTGACATCACAGGCTTGGACAGATGCTTTCTTGCAGCAGTTATTCACCTGAAACTTGTGAAATGCTTTCTTTAGATTTCAGAACAAAATAAAATTAATGCAATTACCAGGAAAAAAAGAAAGAGACGATAGCACATTGGGATTTTTCTTTTGATGCCATGTGTTGTTTTTTGTTTCACTGTTGACACTAAACTTTACACAAGTGCACCCTTCACCTGGCAAAGGGTAAGCGTTGGAGGTGGCCAACAAGGCTGGTGAATTATTCTGTCACTGTACATGTAGATAAACCAGTCCTCCTGGTTTTGGCATTGGTTCAGTGAAGGGTAAATTGTCCAGGAGAATAAGTCTGGAGGTTGACCTTTAAAACTTCGAAAGATATGTAATCCTTCCTGCCTGAGCTTGGTTTTCTGTCTCGCACCTCCAAAGGCTGTCGGGACATAAGCTGCAAAACAGCCTTTGTCACTTGAGACTTCGAGGAGCAGAGAGTTGTTCTTTCTTTCCAGAGGGGCCCCTAGCTCGGGTAGAAGGACTATTGCAAAAGGCTTTGCCCAGGTACTACATACCTGCTTTTCTTGACACAGATCTGTCTCCTCCTGCCACACTGCTGCTTAATAAGAAGTTTCCAGTCCATCAGAGCTGGAGAGATAGTAACTGCCAGATCCTTGGGGTGTCAGTGCAATGAGGGGGATGCAAATAGAAAAGATGATCAAGGAAACCCAGCTTCTCCTTGAGCAGGCAGATGGGATTTGGACATAACCTCATCCCTTCCTAACAAATGTTTGAAGCTTTCTTTAGTGACTTACACAGTATCCCACAGTGACCAGCAGCTCTCTTTAAATCCTCAACAGAGCAGTTAGTGTGTGCTCCCACCCACAGGAGGCAGGACTGGGCTCTTAAGTCTCAATGAGTGTGGGACCTCTCTTCACTCCCTAGACTGAATCAAAGGAGTTTGTCATCTTACTTGTTTCCGGGTTTGCTTGGGAAGGAGCTGTAAAACCTCCTTGTGTCACTGTGCGGTGTCTGGGTATTTGGTGGCAGTCAGGTAGGTGAGAAAACCAGCTGCAGTTGTAATTAAGTCAGAGATGCCGTCTCCATGTGTCATCCTGGAGATCTGTTTACATATCCATTTGTTTAACAATATGTTTGGAAGCCCTCAGAAGCATTTCGGCACCATTTCCCTGGCCCATATGTGTCTGACTAATGCTCAAGGCAGTGAGCTATATCTGGACTAGAATTGCTAACCTGTGGATATGGGTTTCTTAGCAGCCCTGAATTAGATGAGTCTGTGATTAGCCCTTACGAACATGGGAGAGGACAGATCTGACGTGAGAAAGAATGAATAATCGTCCCTCCACAAGAAGCACCTCACAGTTTCATCCTGAACCCAAGTGGCTGAATTGATTTTGTGTCAAGGAAGGCCCTCTCCTGAGCTGGGATCTGGCTAGAAAAATCACCAGACCCCCTAGCTATGCCTCTCCCAGCAACATTTCTAGGCATATCTTTATCTTAACAATTAGGGAAAAGGACTCCTTGTTTTGGCCTAGTCTCTGTGTCATTGAATGTGTAGGCATAGTGCAGAGTGACTACTCTGCCAGGAGCAGATTTTGCTGGCCACCCTGGGGTGTCACAAGCAGGAAATTATGGGACAGTGGGTGAGAGGATGTGCCTCCTTCTTTTGCTTTGTCAGGAGATGCTTGGGGTACAAACTAAGGATGGGGAGTTGCTTGCAGGGACTGATTATAGGGTAAGACCAAAGGTGATGAAGGGAATCCTGAGTACTTGGAGCTGGCCATGATGAGGGATGCTCTGCTGGGGGATAAACCTGCCATTCCTGCTCGACATCCTGCTGTTGGACCTGTGCTGTCTGCCTGGAGGGAGCGAGGGTTTCGGTCTGCCACAGGCAGGACCTCTGTGGTCTGTGCAGCACTAAGTACCCCGGTTCCCCAGGGCATCGGCAGTGTGAGCTGGAGTAACTGGCAGCCACCTGGGATTGCTCTCTCATAAAGAGCTACTGGCTGAAAGCTGAAGCGTTCAGATTAGAAATAAAGCACACATTTGAAAGGCAAAAGAGATTAACTGGGAAACTGGGCTGAGGGAAGAACAGGGAGTTCTCTTTCAAGGACAAATGCACTTCTGGAATGTGTTTTAGACCCTGCAAGTCTTTTTTACCGGAGTAGTAGCTACCTGAAGGCCTCCAGGCACAGGGCATCAGCTGGTGAAATAATCTTCCTAGTCTTAAATCCCTGACACATTGCTCTGTGTTAATGTAAAAGACGAGTTTTGCACTGACACCACTCCTCTCTCCATATACTCTGCTGATTTGGGCATTCCATGGACCTTATTGAAATTATGTCCTCACAAATTAGAGGGTAAGAGTGGAACTATCTCTTCTTACCCTCTCCTGAGCAACTAAGGTCCCAGTTCTATTTTTCCAGCTACTGCTGTGCGTTTTTCTTGGTCCTGCTGATTTTTCAATGCTTTTGTCCCCCATTTCAGAGCAGCTACATCAGTCTGGCAGTGGATTCCACACTCTCTCCACACCTCCCTACTTCTTCTCCATTGAAAAAAGGAACTCCAAGTCACATGCATGTTTTGTGTGCTCAGCTCCTCACTCAAGGTCACCCTGACTGGGGTTCCTCTTAAAGCTTAGCACTTTCACCTCTTTCAATTGGCCGTGCATTACTCAGTCTGGAGCCTAATGGATTTGCAACCTGACTTTGCCTGTCTCAAACGTTCCCAGTGATGTAGGAGGATTTGGGCACAACTTCCTTTCAAGTTAATGGAAGGATCTTGCTTGGAAAGAACCTGTTTGAGGATCTGAGTGTACTTTGCATTAATGTTTCCATTAATTTTAATGGAAGCTGGTTTGAAATTTCTCAGATTAGCTTTGAACATCTTAAATTTTGTGTCCTTCACCTGTCTCATCTGAAATGCAGCACTCTTAAATGAGCAGCCTCATTACTGGCCAAGATGTTCTGCAAGCTTTTCCTGCCTCTGGGAATGTCCTGTTCTCTGTTGATCCCCCTGGACCCCTCACCAGCTCACCACACGTGGAGTAGGAGCTCTATGGTCAGCTCCCAACTCAGAGGCTGCTCCTTGCATGGTCTCTGGCAAGTCACGACATCTGTTTCTGCTCCACCACCATCCATTGAGCAAAAAAAAAGCAAGAATCCTCAGACACTTTTTTTATTAGCATTTATAAAGCACTTTGCCATCATCAAACAGAAGGGAATAGAGAAAACTGAACTTTTATCATTGCCACTCAACTCTCAGTTTCTGCAAAGCTCTGCTGCTTTGGGCACAATTACCTGCACATGTTGTTTGGCTGGCACAGGCAGGTGCAGAGCCCAGCCTGGGTTTTAGCCTGGCTCATGTCTTGTCTGGCTTTCCTGCTTCTGCAGGGCCATACTGCTCTGGGCATTGGCCTGGTGAGCTGAACAACTCAGGATTCCCCCTTCCCCTCCCTTTCCTTGCTCTCTGCCCTTCAGCTCCTCCAGTAGCTTTGACACTTGAACACAGCAGTGATTGACTGTTCCTGTACATCTCTGGCTGATCACATCACTGCTCACTCCTGCCTTGTACAGCAGAGTTCTTGCCTCCCTCTGGGCTGCTTGTAGATATTTCCTTCCACCTCCACTGAGCTGAGCAGAGACCGACATCTCGACTGCTCATCACACCATCCCTGTGGTGAAAACCAGCCCTGGCAGAGCTCTTGTATATGTTGCATCTCTGTTATAATCTCATTTTGCTGAGACAGTCCAGGTTAAACAGTCTAATGCAGTAAAAGAGTTGATGCAAATGCTGCTCATCTCAACATAATCAATTTAGTGATCACCTACATGTGCAGTTGTCCTGACTTTCAAGAAAGACCACACTGGCTTAGCCCCTCTGGAAGTACTCCTGGGAAGGAATTTGTGGTAAAATAGGACCTAAAGTGAGGTGAGAAGTCAATGCTAATGAGTTTTTCATGCGTTACTGAAGCTCAGTGCTCATTTGCGTTCTTGCTGACAGACAGGAACCACCAGGTTACATGTGGCTGGCCACAAGTGTCCAGGTAACTTGAGACAGGGTCCACCATGCATGAAGAAGTCTGGTGTGATTTGTTTGCAGCATAAAGCAGGAGAAACTGGGAGCAGGCTGCCTGTGCTCACATGCACACCCCCAGCTGGGCCATCCCCAGGTCAGTTCCAGCCTCCAATAATTAGTGAGATGGATTGAATCTAGATTGATCTGTCTACTTTCACAGAGTGAGCCAGTTCCAGCAAGAAATTCTCCTTTCCCTGTGTTTCCATGTTCAAAGGAAGGAGACCTTGTCAGATTTCTGGATAAATGGGAAGAACAGGGCAGGGTAGAAAAAAATGTGCTAATGTGTAGGAAGAATCACTGGTTCAGAAAGACGTCATCAATATGGCCAGGCTGGGGCTGATTCACGTTGCTGTGTTGAAACTCTGCCTCTGGTCAGGCTACTGCAAAGGCAGGATTCAAAAAGACTGCTATGTATTGCAAATCTGCAGCATTTTGCAGAGAGTCAGAATCTGGTTCAGAGCAGGAGGTTTTGGCACCAGTAACACCCTGGACCAGAGCAGTGATGTTTGCTGCAGGGAATTCAGAGGAATTGTCTCTTGTGCTATTCTTTGACAGATGCACTCAGATCAGTCAGATATTTACAGTCATTGAGAGAAAACTGAGGTTGTGGGAAAGCAAGGCAGAAGGGACACTTTTCTTCAGTGAATGTACAGGAGCAGGAATATGGTGCTGAGCTAATCTGCAGTTTATGTGGGGTCTCTTTGGGGATGAGGTTTTGGGAGGGCAAATGTGAAGTGCAGAGCAGGGGATCACTCCCTGGTTGAAGCCAGTGGAGGAAGATCAAACATCTCTTTAATGCTGTGTGTCACACCAGCTATTCAGGGCTCCACAGCCAAACTGTGATGACACTAACAGGGACACTTAACTGAGCTGGTTCTGGTCTGCCCTCTGTCTCAGCCACATCTTCTTGCTGCACTGTGATCAACAAGGACAGCAAAGAAACTGGAAAATTGGGCAGGGCATTTTCAAGGAGCATGGCGAACCCTGAGGGGTGCAGCGCTCTGATCACAGCATGGTTATACAAACTGTTCTGCCCACGCAGCCAAGGCAGGACCTTTGCCACAAAGGGATTTCTCTGTTGTACCCAGTATGCTCAATTTATAAGGACACCATAAAAAGCAGTCAGAGAAGTATGACAGAGCACACCACAGCCAAACCAGTTTGGCATTGTATCACTGCAGAGAGCAGCAGGCAGGCCTGGAGAAAACAGCTTGCAAGCTGACTGACCAGAGAGTTGAGTGAGACAAAGGATGCATGTCCTGAGATCTGTCATGGGTGTAGCCATTTCTGAGTTCCCAAAAGTGCAAAGGGATGCTCTCCTAGCTGGCAGAGCAGTGAGGCTTTGTGCATGTTTATCCAGGGCTTTTGCCTGCATGGTGCCAGTGCGAGAGCCGAGAGCCACTGCTTGTCGTTGACAGCTCAGTTATTGTTGCAAAGTATGATTTAATAGCAAGACTTGATTACAACATGCAAATGTAGCTGCTGGGGGACTATCTCAGAGGTTTGTGGAGATTAGCTGTTAAATTGGCCAGTGCAGAAACATTATTAAGCAGAGAACATAATTACTCATCTTGTGCTTCTGTAGTGTATAGAAGAGACAGATTTGTTTAAAAGCCAGCAAGTCCTATATGGAGACAAGGCTTGTGTAAATGCCACGTCATGTACTGCTGTATGTTGCAGCATATTTTATTAGAGAAGCAACACTTAATAACAACATTTTGGAACTTGTGGAAGAAATCCATTATATTATTCTGCATCATAAAAGCAAACCTAATGCCTAGTGCGTGAAGGCTGTGCAGATATTGAAACATCTCCTTTTGGTGGTGGTTGATTGCTTTCTATGGAGATTGCATCATATGGATATAAACAAATCTAGCACTTGATATGAAATCTGGGAGCCAGGTTTTAAACTCATGCATCTGTCTTCTATCTGTGCACGTTCCCTCTGAAATACATCAAGGTTCCCATTAACACCTTAAACATAGAAAGTAGAGTCAAAATTAGACTGTCAGCACATACAAAATGAGCAACTGGGCGTGTGCTTGCTGTAATGTAATTCCCTTTCAGACCTAGAGTAGTCTGTGAGGTTTCATGAATAAAAAGCTCATTTACGTGTGAGGATGCAGGGAGGAGGACTGAAGTGTGGTTGGTGCTGCAGACCCGATTTGGGAGCAGGCTGTGGTTCAGGGATTTCCTCTTGCCTTGTGGCTCTCAGTAGCCCAGGCTGAGCTTGCAGGGGGTGATGCGCTGGCAGCTGGAGGGCTGAAGTCAGATGTCAAAATGCATTTGGCTAGTCAAAGCACTACACAGTTTGAGGAAAATCTTTTAACAGAGGAGTCAGGAGGACTGAATTAGGGGAACAGCTTGTTTCTAATGGAGTGTAGTTCCTGCAGTCCCGAGTGTTGGCATGGGAATGGGGTGATGTCAGGGCTGTCATTGCTGCTGTGCTGCAGTGGCTGCTGCTCACCCCTGATTCACGTCACAGAACATTTCCTCTCTAGCATCCCAAATGCTCTGCTGAGTCTTCACTTGTCTTAGCAGGAGGAAGTATCCTCCCAAACCTAAGTGGGCAAGATAAAGATTTCAAGGGGTTTTGATGAGAAACTCCTTGCCATTCTTTTGTTGCAGCTCAAGAGCTTTTGTGCACCAGTAATTGCTCCCCAGGCTGGTTCCTGTGTGACTCAGAGCTAAATGTGGAGCTGCTGTGAACCTCAGCATCCTGGCACAGTATGTCCCAGTCATTCTAAATTTGATTTCATAGTCAGTCCTCCTTCCTCCTTTTGGATGTGTCCATGCAAACAGAGGCTTGCTCCTCACCTTCTCCAGACTGGTAAATTTGCCACAGCTGAAGGCATCAGCTGTTCCAGGTGGTGCAGGCAAGGAAACAATGCTTGTGGCTGAGCTTGCTTTCCACTCAGAGCCATGAAGCACCTGAATCCCAACACAGCTTACCAGCATCTGCTGGGGTGACTGTGGGGTCCCTGGGAAGCAGGTCTGGCTGCATCCAGCAGCAGCATCTCCCTGCTTTCATTACTCAGTGCTGAAAACACCTGTGGATGCTTTGCAAGCCATAAGTGTCTGGAAAGGTGTGGTGTCAACTGGGGATACTGCACATCTTATCATCAGTGGGCATGAAGAGGTGGTACCTGCAGCTAGGTGCTGGGAGTGGGTGGAAGCAGGGGCTAGGTCTGGGTCTCAGCAGGAGAGACCAGCTGAGGGTGCATCATCAAACCTGTAGGCAGAGGAGCAGGAAGGGACATGGGGCAGCATGGGCTGAGCTAGGGCATCTTAGTCCCTTCACAGGCACATCTCAGTTATAGCTATTTTTAAGTAATGTTCATTGATAGTTTGTAATGAAGCCAAAAAGTGGGAGAAGCCAATAGCAATATTTCATAATAGTTTTGCCCCAGTTGTGTGAGGGCTATGTTTTTGAGCTGTCTGCGTCTCCCTAAACAACATGTGCACACTTTGAAGCTGCATGTCCAATGATCAGTGCTGATAAATGCCATAAGCTTCATGTGGTGGTAGTGCTACAACAGGAATCTCTGGTAGCCAGGGAGGAGACAGAAGTAATGTACTCCTCTGTTAACCTCCTTTTTTTCTGTGTGTACAGCTTGGGTGTGCAAGAGATCCGTCTGTTAAATGGCTGTTAACCTGTTCTCAGAGTCTGGAGTGCAAGAAGTTGTTTGTGTGATCCTCTTCTCTGACAGAACTGGTGCTGCCTACAGGAGATGCCCTTAGCTGCAAACTGAGGTACTCTAGGAAGAGTTGCAGTAGTCTTGGTTCCATGAATTATAGTTTTACTGCACTGAGCAGTGTAGCGCAATTTGAGGCAGGACCTGCTCCTAACAGGTCCTATGAGTTTGCCACTGCTGCTCTGAAACCCTGGGCTGGAATAAGGCTGTGATAATTAATGGAAGTTAAAGTGCTCCTTCTGCCTGTGAGCTGGTTGGAAATGGAAAAGAAGAACCTGTCACAATTGTGACTGGCTCTAAACTACTGTCAGGCTTTCCTCCTTCCCTTCCTCTGCCCCAAGTGGAAAATTGTATTGGAAAGCAGCACTTAGAGCACTTAAATCTTTCCACAGTTCATTTCAAGCTCCCTTTCTTCTTCCCAGCCATACCCAGGCCAGTTTGGGGCGCGGATGGGAGTCTGGCTGAAACCTGCAGGATGTTAAATAACAATGGAAGAGTGAGTTTCAAAGGGGGTATAATGTGCCTGGATTGCACGTACCCTAAGCTGCATTTCCCATGCTTTGTCATTCAGCCCATCCATGCTTCGCTCCCAGTCTGTTTGCTTTCCATATGGGATCTGTCTGGGTGTGATATGGAGCAAGCCCAGGCTGAAATGGGGTTGGTGCCTCTCTTGCTGTGGAGGGATATGTTCCCACAAACATCCACAGAAGCTGCTGGTGTCCATCATGTCCAGACAGCAGTAAGTGAGCACATGAAGCGTGGGCAGTAACAGAAGCTGTTGTATCCCCTTTGGTGGATTTCCAGATTTTTGTAATCCCTGCCCTTTGCCAGGTACTTGGATTGTCTGTTTAAACTATTATGTGTCCCCTTTCTCTTAACACCTCTTGGCACAGTCACGTTGCTGCTGCAGGCAGTGGTTCTGAGTGGCTTTGTCCCCTGCTGAAACTGGTCAGTGAAGATCTGATGGAGCTTCATTGTCGTTCTCAGCCGTTCAGATTCAACAAGTTGATCAATTGGAGGAAGCTCCCAAAGCTTTTCCTTGGATGTTACAGAGTAACCCTTGGTAGAGAGCTGAAGGCCCAATACATAGGCTGGACCCACTCCTGCTGCCTCCTTGGGGCCAAGTTATAAAAGTGAAAACTTCCCACCCTGGTATGGCCCTCAGATATTATCCATTATTGATTTTTCAGGTAAGCAGCAATGATACTGCAACAAGAAGTCCAAGAACATTCAAGAGACACTTGAATGCTTTGTGATGATTAAGGGAGCAGGAGAGCAGGCAATGTCCTCCCTATTCTTCCAGTTACAGGAAATTATAAGGGAAGAAACAGTAAGAACCAGCAGGTCAATGCCTGGCTCCAGGCCTGGGGTCACTGAAGAATTTGGGGGTTTTTTGCTCATAGGTTGCTTTACACAGCACCAGGCCTGCTGGTGACACAGGGCACATGTGTTTCAAAGTGGTTAAAAGGATTTTTGCCCAAGAGTTAGTAGGGCTCATTGGAAGAGCTTTAAACTAGATTTGAAGGGGGAGAAGGATAAAACCAGGCTTCTTCTAAATGTACATTTCCCCTGTTTAATCAAGAGTTAAGCAGTCTGAGAGACGCAGCACTCATAGCCAGGTATCTGTCAGGCTTGGATTGGAGGCTCACCAAAGCATGAGGATATATGGTTTTATTTCTGTTTTGTCATTTGGAGATTGCTACTCAATGTCTGTAGGACAAGAAAGCTCCGGGGCATCTTAGGATATGCCATGTGCTCCAAGAGATGTTGTTTTGGCTTTGCAACATTCAAATGCAAAGTCAAGAATTTATGCCTGAAGTGCTCCTTTTCCAAGGATTAAAAGGCACTGCCAAGGCTTTGCAAGATGACAGTGTTGCAAATCTTACCATGATCCAGTGCTGAGATCCGTCTGTTTCATCAGCACAAATGGGCTGACAGATCTGTGTCTCTACTTTCTGGCAATTTTTTCAGAACATTGATCTGTGCTGCTGCTGAACTCTGGAAGAGTTGGCAGGTAACATTGCAAGAGTTCTTCATCACACCTGGGTCTTAATTTTAACCAAGCTTCACTTCATTTAGTAAAATCCTGGCCCAAAGGAGAAGTTTCAGGATATCATCACAGATCTAGCTTTGGTTTCTCTGTTCGTAGATGGAACTGAGGGATCCATAAAAGTCAGTGGAGGAACTAGCTGGAGTAACCAGGTTATGACTTCGACAATCAGGGATGGAGGTATTTGCTAAATTCACCCAGCAGCATGTGAGGTTTTGCAGACCCTGGCATCAAAGAGAGCTTGTTCTCACTTCTGTTTAATCTCAGTAGAGGAACTGGGACATGAAAAAAAGTCCTTTCTTACCATGCAGCTCTGGAGAGTCATATTCATCTCTGGACTTGAAGGATACAGTTCTCCCTTGCTTACAGTGATGGGTCCCATGCTGCTCATCCTCCCCTGTTATGGTCTCACTGAAACTGCCTCATCTGTCCTCATCTGCCATCTGGCTGGCAGGAGCTCCATATGGAGACAAACAGCTCTCTGTCACCCACAGCCACACACCCTCCAAGCTGTTGTTCAGGACCCTTTCCCATGCCACTCTCCATGGGGATCCAACTCCAGTGGGATGTTTATCCATTTTTCCTCAATCCCGCTGTGTAAATGAGGCTAATTTCAGCCTGCCATCATGTGTGGGCTCACCAGAACATCACTGTAAATCCAGATCTGAATATTTTCTTGTAATGGACAGGGTGGTGAAATTGCATTGCTGCCTTTAACCTCAGGCTGTCCTTAGACCAAACCAGACTCTTGACATCCCCTGAATCAGTAAATCAAACAGCTTTTGAATCGATGCACATAAAAGTCAAGGGAGAGAAGTTACAGAGGGAAAAGACCCATTGTACCTTGAGCCTGTCCTGCTGCAGAGGGGGTAAGGCTCTCTTAGGAATTCAAGGCAAAGCTCCAAGCCTGCTGGCTGAGGCCAGGCAGGGTGAGAGTCCTGCCTGGGGAAATATGTGGGGTGGGGAAAGACTGCCTAAATTTCCTGCAGCTTTTCCATTTTGCTCATCTCTGCATTTTATTCCCTTGGCTTTATTTTTTGGGCAAGAAAACTGATGTTGGTTGTATATTCAACAAACCCAATATGTTCATTCTCCTGATCATTGTTTTTCACTCAGGGCTATGTTTGACTTTTCCTTAGAAGCATGTTTTTCTCACCTAATATTTAGTTTAAGATCGTAGGAGTTGGATATAAAACCTTCTGGGACGTTTTAATCTGCCAAGAGGCTGCTTGAAAGTAGAAGTTATCCAGAGTATTTCAGTAGCATATTTAGAAAACATCACCCCCAAATTCTGTGTTGCCTGTTTCCCTGACAACTTTTATTGGTTGTTTTAACCCCGATCTGCTGTCAGTGTCCCCTGTACCTTGCTTCCCTCCCCTTTGGGTTTCCATGTCTTTGAAAGTCCTGGTAACCAGAAGGTTCACAATTGCTTTGCAGTCATTTCAGACCAAGAATAATACAGCCAGAGCCAGCTGGATCCCTCACTCTGTATTGATACAACTGTTCCCCTTAACCTGCCCACACTCAGTGCTACAACTGCAAATCCGAGGTTGAACCAGAGCAGTGCTGGGTAGCGCTGTGAGCCCTGATCCATGGTCTGCCTGGAAAGCAGCACCCCTAGCAGAGCATCCCATGGCCAGGGAGCAGCTGCCTTTGGGTGTTGTCTGCTGGGGACCTTGGGAACTTGCTAAGGTACATGTGTTTTTCTGACACAAATGTTCTCAGAACCAGTGGTCCCAGTGGTCATTCTGATTCCCTTGATCTGCAGTTTCTCCTGAGCAGTCCTCCTCTGGAAAGGCCCTTGCTGAAGAAGGCTGGCTAGTCTGGGTGATTGCTTCTCATGGAGGTCTCTTCCCATGAGCCCAAACAGTTCTTGTGAGCATGGTTAAGAACTTGCACAGGCACCCAGAGAGGCTGTGAGAAAGCTGGAGATTTCAACTGGGAAAGGCCAGCCTAATCCAACTTTGAAGTTACTCTGCATTGCTTGGACCAGAGACTTGCAGCAGAAGAGGACATTACTTAGCAAGTCACTGCCTGACTTCTACTTCGTGAACATCAGGAATGTATGTTGAGTCATCATGCCACCGCTGCCTTTGGCTGCCAGATTATGTAGATTACTTTCCATTGTTTTGGTATTTTAATTTTATTTTTGTTGTTGTTGTTATCTTTTGTTGTTCATCTCTTCATGAGTTTCTGCAGACTCCTTGTTTGTGCCTGGGTCACATCCTCCTTGGTAGACTATGGGCTCCCAGTCATTGACCATCTCAGAGTATGCTTCTAGTCTGGAATGTTCATCCAGTGTTTTTATTTCCCCCTTGTCCATCCAATTGTCTCCTGCTTTGGAAGTTATAAACTCTTTAATGCCAGGTCAATTGGGAAAATGCAAATCCAAAGGCTGAAGGGTGTAACACACATAAGGTGTGAATGTCTCCTCAGCAGGAATGTCGGGGAGAACATCAGCTGGTGGGGAATGTGAAACAGGAAGGCTGGTTCTAGCAGTCTGTGACTCCCTGTGGCACTATCAGTTCTCTGGGTGATTAACTGTTTGCTTCTCCCTTAATGAAAACTTGTCTCAGATGAAACCACCATAATAGAAAGCTGATGTTCTGGAGCATTCCCAAGTTTAGGTTAATATTTACAAGCTATCAGGTTCAGGTTTTATCTCCATCCCTTGCTGGCACAGAGATAAAATCCTTTTAAAAATCCCTTTTGATCTTTCTGGTTCATGACATGGCTTTAGTAAGATACTTTCCATATGGAACGGGTAAATGTCTTAATGGAAATGTAAGTTTTTCTCATCAATTCAGGGACTAGTAATAGATGAAGAGCCCCCCATGTACCAGGGGCCATGGCTTACAATGGAGCATAAGTGATGGACAGTATGTCTGCACGATACTTGTGCTAGGAAATGTCAGAATATTATTTCTGCCTCAATGGCTTAAGATCATGTTTACCTAATGGACTAACACTTGCATTTTGCAGGTGTTGTGTTAATATTAATGTGTTGTCTGAATTGTTAATATTTCTTTACTTCAATATTACATTAATGAGGGCTGCAGGGGATGGAGAAAAGACCTGGCTAATTAACTAAATCGGCAAAAAGCATCTTTAACTTTCCATCATGCTGCCCTTTGCAATGGGCCTTGGCATTTCTGGTCAGCAGCCACATAACACACACTGCTGTATGGAGCACTCAGCAACGCACTTGCTAATTTTTCTGACCCATAAATCACTTGCATAAACTTTTAATGGTGAGGGAAAGTGCCTTTCATTCCTGCTTCCTCCTTCCAGTGGGAAAGGCAGTCTGATAACAGGCGGTACTGGCCTGATGTGTGGGGCTGGAGACTTTCCTGTCAGCAGAGGGGCTGTCTGCATTCATTCAGGAATTCTTTCCATTCTCCTCTTAGCCAGACTCTGGATGACATTAATATTAAGTGTCTTGTCATGTCATAAGCTGTGCTTTCAGAGCCAGTGGCATACCAGACTGCACGTCTCAGGAATGTGGACTGCCAGTCCAGCTTGGACTCTGGCTGTGAGGTATCTCCCCTCTTCTCTGCCCCAGCCTGGGTCAGAGCTCATTCACCCACCAAGAATTACCATGACCTGGAGAAAACTCAGGTCTCAGGTCCCTGCTCTGGCCCCAGGTGGCTGAGCAGCACCATTGCTTGGGAGCATCCTAATGCATTCCAAGAGGTAAGGCTTGCCAGCCCAGCAGGTCATCACTCTGTTAGTTGAGCACAGCATTGTGCATTAGTGATCCATCCTTATCCCTTCCCTGTGGCTCTGAGGAGTGGGAGCAGGGCCCTTGCCATCATAGCTGTCTCTGAGAGCTGAGATCTTGGTGAGCTAGTGGCTCCTTGGAAAGGCAAACTGGGTCTGACACAGATCTGTGGAAAGCAGGACTGGGATTCCCAACTGCACAGCTTCTGGAGATGCAAGGATTGCAAACTCTTTCCCATTGTGTTCCACACAAAGGTGAAGGGGTTGTGTGTTCAGGGAGGGTTTTTAACATTGCTGGCACTTTGATGCTGACACCCAACACAAGTGGGAGGTCGGTGTGGCAGTGCCAGGCAGCCCTGGGGACTGGAGACATTCCTAGAAGGGGATCTAAATGTGGCTGTGTGCCCACTCTGAGTGAGCAGCACTCCATGGGCTTCTTTGGGGCCCATGAAAAAAGGGATTTCTGGATCTAGGACGGCCATTCCTGGATGGAGATCTTCCTCTCTGTGTGATGCTGAGAGTTAAGTCCTCTGCCCTGGGCTCAAATATGTGACAGTCCTGAGAAAATTGTGGAGAAAGTGGAGCTGAGGCTGAGAGAGCCTGTTGAAGTTGTACCTCCACATCCTGTGTGGCCCAGCACATGTGTGCAGGTCTAAGCTTTCATTCCTGGCCCAAGGCAGCTGAAGACTCTGTTTTGGCACACAGGGGCACAGGGGCACCATGCCAGGAATCTGAAGGTTGTCACCAATTTGCATGAAAAGGAGCAGACTGCAGTCATATTAACCTTTAATGAAGATGTACAGCCCACAGTGACTGCATCCTCTGCAACACCAACACTTCAGTCCAGTGATGCCTCCTTTGCCATTTGAATCAAGACAGGAGGGAGGATGGTAGGACAGACAGGTGTTGACTTTATCCCTTCCATATGGACCACAGATGTGGGTGCAGAGCTCCAGGCTGGACAGGGTGCATTTTGCACCCACACAGCTGAGAGCCAAGAGATCCCAAAGGCTCTGTGGCCACTTGTGCTACCCAGTGCTGCAACGTCTGGCCTGACATTGTGCTGCCAGATGTAGTCAGCAATTTCATTTAACAGGGCTGCAAAGTGGTGTTGATAATTTCAAAGGAACTCAAGCAAATGGCTGAGGTTTTTCTAGCGGTGTAAATCCCTGTGTGCAAACCAGTACATCAGGCTTTAAGCAATTAATTCCTAATCATGCCAAATGCCTTCAGGAGCCCAGCATCAGTACTGAGAACTTAAAACGGTTTTCCACTGTACCACAGATAATTTGGATAAAGCAAAGAGAGTGGTCTTGTGGCATTTCAAGCCCCAAGGTGTGAGAGTGGTCTGTAAGTGACATTTGTATTCAGAGAACCCTCCCATGCATTTGTGTTGTAGGCATCTATTACTGGGAAGGCAGCATAGCTAATATAAAGGGCATTCTTTATGCTCCAGAAAGGGAGTTCATTATAGGGAAAAGCCATTCTAGCTTAGTAAGAAATGAATCTAAAACTGCCTCAGAGCTGCTATTCTCATCAAGTTTCAATGTTAGCAGTTTTAACCAAGAGCTAATTGAGCAATCTCAGAAAGTGGAGTAATTCCATTATTCAGCTATGCTTTGTACAAGGCTACTGCTAGCTGTGAGAGAAGCACAAATGACTTTCATCAAGCCAGGAACCACCAGCATTCTTGCCTTTTACTACTTTTTCTTTCAAAAAAAAAAGTAGGTCTTTTGGTCTTTTGGCAACTGTCATTGGCAGCAGGAGCTCCACACCAACATTGCAAGGCTCATATGTAACACTGCAATCCAATTTTTTTGGATAATAGGGGATTTGATTTTCATGGCTCTTCAGGCAGCAGTGCTGTTCCTGAAGAGTGGATGACTGAAGATGCTCCTGTTAGTTGGATAGGCAGAGTGTCACCAAGAAAACAGCACACTGTTCTTGCATAATTTTGCATGGAAAAGAGCCATTGCAAGTGCCGGCTCAGCCACTCATCAAAGAGCATGATTCTGTCATTGGCTGCACTCTCAGGAGATGTGGGATTAGCTAATGTTGGTTTTAGGAGAGCTTTTATAGAAACCTCTCAAGTTCCTCTGCTTCATGGAAGAGCTGTAATCAAAAATAAACTAACACGATTTAAAGAAGAAAAAGTCATACCACATCCAGCATCTTTGGACTTAACGCCTTGGAGAGGGTTTGTTGGTTGAGCCGTGCTCCTGTTTCTTTACTGTTTTCCTTCAGCTGATGCTGCTCCTGTTGGATGAGAACAGGACTATTTGCAGCTTTTTGTGGAAGGTGACTTTGTGGGTGAATGCAGCAGGATTTAGAGTCCCATTCACAGGAGGTGGCTGTAGATCTCCTGTTTGGTATGAGATCATGCTGTAACAATAACACCCTCCAAGCCAGCAGAGAGTGGGGGATCTCAGCAGTATACTGCCCTTAGCAAGGGGACATAAATCCATCAGCATCTTTAGAGCTCCCTCAGACACACACAGACACATCAGGGCTGCCTTTCTCAGCACCAGCCTTTTGTGACACTGTTTGGTTCAAGTTTGACGCTGTCAAAGCTGTACTGTCCTAACCCTGCTTGGACCCAGCATGGAGCTGGACACACCTGAGACAGGCACATAGGTATGGGCTGAGAAACCAGAGGATTTTGACTGCAGGTTGAAGCACTAACCCTTGCTGATCTGGGATGGTAAATCTATCCATAAATAGGAAGAAATTTGAACAGCAGAAATCTTGTTCCTTTTGTAGGAAGGGAGTAAGTGCTACAAGGGAGAGACAAGATGGAGAGGGGCAGATGAGATATTTTAATGGGTTAGGAGAAGGAAGTTTGATAACCCTTGTAGAAGAGATTGGTCATATTTGGCTCTAGTCTGAACTGCTGAAAAAATGCTGGGGATTTACTTGGTGGCAGCTCACCCAGCCAGAGGGACCACTGTTGGAAGAGGGGCTCAGACTCCAGCTCAGAACAGTTTAGCTCCATCCTTTTGGGAGCAGGTTTCCACAATGAGCTACATGTGAAGAAAAGACCAACTTCTCCAGCCCATCAAAAGCCAAGAACCCTGCTATGGAAGAGCTGTGTGGTATTTCAGGTTTATCTCTCACACCTCAGCTGTGGTAACTCTTCCAACACCTGGATGCACCCATCAGCTACATCTTGTAGGAGGGGATGGAGGTGCAGGTTTTATGGGGGAGCAGCTGTGCTCATCTGTTCAGCCCCACCTCACTGCCATTGCTCTGAAGCCCCTGGGTCTGTTACTCTGCTGGAACAGCAGGATTTTTTTTGTGTCCTTTTGCTTTAAGGAAGCTGCCTGCCTCCTTCCTGCACTTACTGGATTGCACACAAAGTATTCCTTGTCTCTCCCTTTCAGCAAAACCTTCTTAGCTAATGTCATTTGTCAAGTTAATCAAGGAGAGTGGGCACTTCGATGGCTGCTGTGCAGCCTAGCTGCATTGCCATGGAGACAAGCAGCCAAACAGGCATTTTACTTGCCCTGCCTCTCTTTGCAGATTTGCCATGAGAAGTCATTATTTTATTTGCCACCAACCAACTTGCTGAGGGTGTCAGTAGTTTTCCAAGGTTGCTGTCCAGAGATTGGGAAGGGCCTACCTAACATTTAATGGAGCAAATAGTAATGCTGGTAACTAAAGCAGGTCAAGGGTCTGAATGTGTAGCTCCTCTTCCCGCATCTTGTAGGTGTTTGGCACTGGCAGGAGCTGTCTGAGAGGAATTACAGCCCACTAGCTTGAGTTTTGGGCTGTAATCAAGATGTCATCAGTCCTATTCAGCTGGATGGTTTCATAGGTGACTGTTTCCCTACAGAACCTGTGACTATCAAAGATACTTTGAAAAGCACCAAGACTTGTGTTTAAAAGCATCTCGGGAGCTTGAAATCTCCCCAGAAGTTGGTGAGATTTAGGCACTGGTATTCCTTGGTCACATTTGAAACTCAGAGGTGAGTGTAAGCCATACACTCCAGCTGACCTCTTGCATCAGGAAGGCTGAGGATGAGTTTCATCCACATAACTCATGAGCAAAATCTGGGTATTGAAAAAGCTGACAGGAGATGTACATGTTACAGAGCTCAAAAGCCATCCCATCACTCCTTCCCCTTCCCCTCAGATGGGCACATGTTAAGTGATGCATGGAACAGGTTTGGAAATGCTCCCTCCTGCAGCAGTTAGCAGATGGCTGGGATCTGCAGGCACCTATGGGAGGGACAGCCACCTGTTGACCCCTAGCCCTCTCTGTGGGACAGCAAAGGAAACCTCACATCAGCACAGAAAGGGCAAAAGTTCAGATCAGATTGTTTATGGGATTTTATGGAGCCAGGAGCCAAGGATAGCTCAGCTAATCCAGGGGAAACTGTAGTGATGGCGTTAGAATGCATTTCACATGGGATTCATTCAGTACGCGTTCAGATGGACCAGTCTTTCTGTCTCCGTTTTTTAGCCATGAAATATTTTTCTTTGTACTCCTGTCTGCCAGCTGCACTGAGCCAGACTCCAGGCTAGGCTGTTTTAAGAAAAAAAACCCACAGAAACCCCAAAACCTCTTGTCGTTTGACCTGCCGACAAGTTAGCAGGGCTTCAGCACAGCTCCCAGCAACATCAGCACCAGCCACTGGGCTGGGTCCATGCTCTGCCAGCCAACCTCTGCTTCCATCAGCTTCAGCATCCATTGCTTTTCTCCAAGCCACAGTGTGGTGCTTGCTTAGTTGAAGCCCTGGTTCAAGTTATTATCTCATGAGAACATGAGCTGAAAGTGCAACTGGAAGTCCACATGGGGAGGGCAGGAAGGCAGCAGCTTTGCTGTGCCCTCCGGCTCCTCAGCACGTGAAGCCTTGCTGGCCTGCTGGGCAGTCCTAGCCCTGGCTCATCCACCTGAGTCACCAACATCCCATGCAGTCTGTGTGAGCTCCTATTGGGAATAAGATTTTCCTTTCAGGTACAGTGAGGTCACCACATTAAGCTATTTCATGCAGATCTTTTCTCCCTCCTTGTGTCCTGAGCCCCAGACCCATTGCCCTGCTGGAAGAGGTAGCGTGGCTTAACTCCTGGTGCCAGCTCCTTCACTGTCCCCAGCCTGTTCCCTCTGACCCTGGCAAGCTCTTACATGCTCTGGATTACCCCAGCTGTGACTTGTGCCTTCTGGAACCTGCTTTTCTCTCCCTGGACTCCTGATGTTTAGAACAAATCTGACTAGGACTTATAGAGCAGCCCCACACTCTTCTTCCCTTTCAAGCTTGCAGGACTACTGGAGCAGAGTGCATTTGGGGAGCAGCTCTGTGACCCCCCAGTGATCCAGAGCTGGGAAGGACCCTCTGTCCCTGTAAGGGGTTTTGACATCATCCCACAGGGCATTGCAGCCTTCCCAGGGCACTCTGTTTTGTTACCCTGAGCTGACACAAACCAACCCCTCAGATCCTGGGGCTTCTTTTTCCCCCAGATACAGGACAGTGTCCAACCTTATCTGTGTTACCTGATCCTTGAAAGCCTGAACTGCAGATGTATCTCCCAGAGCCTGCCTCTGCCTTTGGATGAGAGAGCAGGAGTAGCTTTTCAATTCTGAATATCCATGGTCACATCCTGCACACCCTGTCATGGGTGCAAAGCTCCTGGGTGCTTCCCAGGATGGGATTTTGCAGAGCAAAGTGGGTAGTATGTGCTGTAAGTTTTACTTCAAGAATAAAAGCATCCCTGGCAGGAGGATGCTCAGGTATGAGCTTCCATTCAGTACCTACAACATCAGAATGAGGATATCTCCAGGAAACTGTAAAACCTCAAGCCACAGAATGGTAAAACAAAATGCAGAACTTAATAATCAGGTGGAAATTGCATCCAGCCAAAAGTGTCACTGTAGATGAGAGATGAGGGGTTTACACTCCAGTGCTCAACAGGAACAGGAATGTCAGTGTGCTGAAGCATTTGCTTATAGTGTTCATCTCTGGGACGTGCAATGAGCACGTGTTGCCTGTGACAAGGAGGGGATTTTGTTCACAGGTGTTTATTGCTTTGTCCTTAAAAATGGGCTTGCTCCTTCCATAGAGGCCACAGTTCAAGGGAGATGCAGGGGGAACTCCATGGCCAACCTTTGCCCAAGCATGCATCTGTTTATCTGAGGCTAATGCTGGAAATGCCTCCCTCTTTCCTTGCACCAAAGCCCATGGGAAGGAGAGGTGCTGCCTTTTGCAGTCTGCCCTGTTCTCTGTGCCTCGCTGTGACCTGGCTTGGGCAGAAAGGGCTTCCCAGGTGTGAGCATGGGCTGGCACAGCCTCTCACTGTCCTCAGGCCACTGTTCCCCATGTGCCTCTCGGTAAGAATGGCATGTCACCCACTCTCAGGAGATGGGGATGGCCATGCCATAAACTGCTGCCTGCCACTGGCTGTCCCACAGCCGGGGTGCCCAGTGCCCCCGGCCATGCTGTCCCACACCCCGGACACAGTGTCCTGCACCCCCTGGAGCCGGTGGCCATAGAGGGACCGAGGTTGCCATCTGCCGGTTCTGCTGCACAGGAGCAGCAAGAGCCTGGCTCAGCCCTCTTGGAAGTGGCCCCTCAGGAGCGTGTCCTGATCCTGTTCGGGTCACAGGGCAGTGCCCACCCACGACCCAGCCCTTGGCCTTTAGCATGTCCCCAGGGGCGGGTGTTCCAGGGACAGGGCAGGCAGCCCATTCCCATTTAGACCGTGCTGCTCCTGCCCTGCCCCACCCACAGTGCCCCTGGGCCAGGATGTCCCTCCTGCCCTCCCTGTGGGGCCTGAAGTGTTGGCCTCTGACACAAAACCCTCTGTGAGAATCCACAGGGCTTTTAATAAGGGAGCTCCTTCCCATGCTGATGATCACTGTCAGGTGCTTATTCCTCCTCCAGGCATGTCTTTATTTCTGTTCTGTTTTGAGTTCTTGGCAAGTACTCCCAGGCTGGGAATGTATTGCTGCAGTCAGAGTACCCCAGGAGTGCAGTGCCCTGCACATCTCACCTGGCCAGTGTCCCCAGCAGTGGCCAGGGTTGGGAGCTGCAGGAACACTGGCTGCAGCCCTGCTCCCCCAGCCAGCCCTGTAAAATCCCTGCTTTGCCTGCAGGAGCAACAAGGCTGAGCTGACATAATCAGCAATAGCTCACTCAGGCATTGCTGGGAGGATGAGGTTACTTCTGTAAATCTATTATCTTTTTTGGCAATTAGCACCAGTTGGGAGCCCTGGGAATACATGCAGGCAATAGCAGGAAGCCCAGTTAAGCACATCTCTTGCTTATCAGGCCCAGTTAAACAAGTCCCCTGTGGCACAGCCCTGCCATTGGTAGCACAACCCGTACACACACCAAAGATTATCTCTTAGTGCTGGGATTGCTTTCCTGAGCAGTGTGTAACCCCAGAGGTTTCCATTCAATGAATGTACATTCAGAGATGGAAACTGAGGGGCTCACCCCAGCCTGGGAAACCCCAGCACTCTGCTGGTTGTACGGAGGAGCCTGTGGAGTCCCTGCATGTCCTGGATGCCAAAGGCAGCCCTGCTGGAGCAGCACTGGTGGCTTGTCCTGCCCAGGGACAGTGCTGTGTTGTGCTGTGGCTGGGAGCTGGCGTGGGGCAGGGCTCGGTGCTGGGGCCTGACCACACATGTCGAGCTCAGGATGGGGGAGCGAGCGAGACGCTGTTTGCTCTGGCCCAGGAAGACAGAGATGTGTGTTTGTTTTCCGTGCTATCTTTTGCATGGCGTTTGTTTTGCTTGTCAAGCGTTTCAGGAGATAAAATGACCTAGAGGGAGATTATTTTATCCTCATTTAAGCTGTCAGTTTATCATTGACTTCTGCTTGTCTGCACCAGCAGGACAGCTTACTCTGAGTCCCTGGGGAAACCTCTGCTAGAAAGTGAGAATTTGGGGGGATTTGCTGCAGTCTTACATCTAATCTGTGCTTATGACAGCAACTACAAGCTGCTCCCCTGTCCCCCTGTGTCGTATTAGTTCCCGTCACTGTGGACTGGCTTGGCTTCCCAGGGGCCTCCCCTGTCTAACTGGGGCCTGGGGTTGTTTTTCTCGTGCCGCAGGCTGGTTGAAGAGTTCATGCTGCTGGCGAACATGGCCGTGGCCCATCAGATCTACCGCTCCTTCCCCGAGCAGGCCTTCCTCCGCCGCCACCCCCAGCCCCAAACCAAGCTGCTGAAAGACCTCATGGACTTCTGCAACCAAGTTGGCCTTGACATCGACTTCAGCAGCGCGGGGAGCCTGCATGTGAGTGCGCTGGCCTGGCAGGGCCATGGGAGCCGAGGGTGGGCAGCTACGTGATGGCATGTTTGTGGCACCGTGTGTTTTATCCCCTGTCCCTCTCTGCCCAAGCAGAGCTGACAACTATGCCATGCCAAAACAAACACCTCCCTCCCTCCCTCACTATTGATCCCATCAGTGCTGGGCAGGGGTGGCCCAGCCTGTCCTGGTCAGCCATGTTGTGCACAGAGGTTAGAGCAGGGTGGGAAGGACCTTGCAAGTGACCCCTGCACCACCCTCCCTGCAATGGGAAGGATGTTTCAGTGCAGGAGCACTCACTGAGACACCCAGATTTCCTTCACTGAGCAGATCCTGGGCAGGATTTGGGTTGCTCCACACCACAAAGAAAGCAGCTGTGCAAGGGGCTGTTTCTGTCTGGGCTGCTGCTGGTCACAGGGAGGGCGAGGTGGGGAGTGGGGTGACTGGGAAGGACTGGAGAGCAGTGCTGGGAAAGGTCAGATGCAGCAGTGCAAGAAGTATCCAAGCACTCCTCTGCTGAGCATGTCCTGAGGCTGAACTCCAGCTGAACAGCACAGCGTAGGTTCCAGGATTTTCTTTACTCACCGCAACTGGACTGTGGATAATCCTCTGTTAATCCCATCCCTGCTGGCCTCCTGCATGCCCCTCCATCAGCTGGGACTGCTTTTCCCACTTGCTGGCTGTGCCCAGCCTATGTCAGCAGATGCAGGGCTGCTCACTCAGCTCCTCTCCTGCACTTTGAACTCTCCAGCCCTTCCTCACTGCTACCCCCAGGCAGTGACTTCCCATATCCATGTCTCCCCAGAGTCCCATTAGTCCATGTGCTGAAGCTCTCAGGAGCTGGATGGGAGCCAGACACAGTTACAGAGAGGGTTTACAGGCTCTCTCTCACACTGTACAACTGAGGACAGAGTCAGCAGTCCCCTGCCCTAGGTGCTCTCTGCCACTGACCCCAGGAGGAGAGACAGCGCTCAGGACCGTGTATGCAGTCCTACAGGGGCTGCTGGGACCACAGCAAAGCCCAGTTTAACATGCACCTTTTGGCTTACAAGGGGATTTTAGGGAAAAGGGGAAATTTGGCTTTGACAAGCTACTGTTAGCACCACTAAGGTCTGCCTGGGTCCCTTTACCACCATAACATGCCAACACTGAATGCTTTCTCTTTTCTCCTCCAGAAAAGCTTAAATGAAACATTTGGTGCTGACAAATATTCCAGAGCAAGGAAAGAAGTGCTGACCTACATGTTCTCCAGGCCCATGCAGGTGAGAACAGCACTGTGCTGTCGGGCATGTCTGCTTGTAGCTTTCTGCTGTGGCTCCATCTTCAGTCCTCTCCCCTTCTGCATTATCAAGCTGGTTGTTGCACACAGAGGGAGTGAATGAATACTGAACGTGGTGTTCCAGGGCTGCTAGCAGCTTCCTCCAGTGCCTCCAGCCCTGTGCAGCTGGCAGTGGGAGTATCCCTTGAGTAACAAAGCTTCACTGGATGGCAAGGTCAGGCTGAGCCTCTCCTCACTGTCCTCAGTGTCCCTGTTATTATTGGTTGGGATATTGCACCCTTGAAGTTGCATGAGGGCTGTTAGCAGACTCACAAGCACCCAGCCCTGTCAACAGCTGGTGGTGGGCTCCATGGTTCATTTTGCACCATTTCTTCACATTGTGGTATCTCAAATGGTCCAAAGAATGAATTAAGAGTAGGGGTGTAAAACTGACCATAAATACAGTCTGGTACCTGCTCTTGGAAGAGGGAAAATTCTGGAAACCCTTCAGTCTTCCTCCAGCCCAGGTGTCTTTCTTTGACAGTCACTGCAATGGAGGCTTGTACTGCTCACACCAGTTGTCATGTTTGGTGCATCTGTAGCTCAGGACACTTTATTTGGGTGTTTATCACCATCATAAAATGTTTTTGTGAGGCATCAGCTGCATTTGCAGCTGGGCATGGCACAACCTCTTCTGAGGAAAGTCCTACTCCATGGGGAGAAGGGGCACGCTCCTGAAATGATCGCTCTGCTGTGGCCTGCTTATCACTGCAGGAATGAATCATCTTCCCAACATCACTCATTTGACTGTCACTCTTCTAATTAGCTTATTTGCTTCATTTACTCATTAGCAGTTGCCTGAAGTCCTGCTGTCTTTCTGGGACTTAATGCTTGTTTGTGACTGGAACTGGGGTATGAGGCCATTTAGTAAATCAGCCTATCATGTGTGTCCTGCTCAGGAGGCTGCTTTGTAAAGAGCAGGGAGTGTCCTCTGGAGCTGGAAGTGTTATCCCAGATCCCACATCTTGCTTTGGGTTACCCCGGTCCCTTCTGTCACATCCTTCTTGTCTGGTGTAAGGTGCACTGGTGACGTGACTTCCTTTGAGTCCCTTTCTGTTTCTGCTGCCTGTGGCACAAGCCTGGGCTGTCAGTAGCAGCACATGGAGCAAGCCTGGCTGCTGGCCAGGATGGATGAGCAAGAAGAAAGTTCTGCAGTGGCACCAAGGAGGAGATGAGCTTTTGGGGTCCCACTGACTTGCTGAGATCTTGTTGTGGTGTCCTGAGACTGTGGTTGGAGAAGTGGTGGGAGTGCTTTCAGATTCCACACAGTGGCTCTCATTAAGATTTAGCCTTGTGATTACATTAGTTCATTACATGAAAGAGCCATCAAAGTTTTGAGGATGAAGTCTTCTGCAGAGTAGATATCAGAGAGAGAAAAAAGAACTTTTAAAGGAGGTAATTCCATGAGACATGATTTTGGCAGGAGCTAGTCTCATTTCATTGTCAGAAGACAAAGGTGCCTGTGTGTTCAGGTGTGCTTCACAGTCCACTCATACGTGGCAAACCTGCTGCCTGGCACACTCCCATTATAGACAAAACACCTTGGAAAGGGGCAAACATCTTCCAGGAGGAAGGAGCTTTCCCTGCAAGGAGTATTTTTTTGCTGTCTGCCTCCAGCATGAGAGCAGATGGAAGAATCAGCCCCATCCTGCTGGATGTCGTGGTCCCTCACGGGGGAGAGGACACATTGGAGTGTTGGCAGCTGCAGAGCACAGCCACTGAGGGGCCCAGGCCGGTGGCCAGGGCTGAGCCATTGCTCTGACAGATGGTGCTGCGAGAACGTCTGCTCGGGGCACTGAGTCACCTGTATCCCAGTGCACGTCGCAGCTCCCAGTGATAAAGCTGATGTTTCAGGGACAAGGCTGCAGCTAAATCAGCCTAAACAACCTGTCCATGGGTTTAACCCCTGGTCGTGCCAAGCCTGTGTCTTCCTTCTTCACTGTGTGCTGGTAGTCAAGACATCAGCCTCTTGGAGGAGGAGGGAGGTGGGAAACAACTGGTAATGCGTGTGCCTGAGGGAATGCCTGGCTTGGCATGCCAGGAGCCTTGTAACAGATGAAGGAGCAGCGACACACCATTTTTCAGGGGCTCAGTCACTCAGGGATTCAATCTGTCCATGAAGGAAAAGCTGCCCCTGGTTGGCTGGGGCTGATTTATTTCCAGGCTCCTTGCAGTTCTCCAGGGATTGCAACAAACTCTGGGGATTTGAGACCTCTTGTGAGTCAAATCTGTTAACGAGAAAACATCTGCTTCATGCCAGGCTGATGTCACTGTGTTGTGTTGTCAGGGTGGTGAGGATGGGTGTCAGATACATATCAGACTGGGCTCCTTGCAGGATGTAACCCTGCCATGGCCTAGGGGAGTATTTTTGCAGTGATACTCAAGCTGCTGCAAATGTCAGTGAGGGTCATGGACTGCCAAAAGGGTGTCCAAAATGATGCTGGATCTCACAGTGGTCAGCATATCAATCAAGGCAAAGTGTCCCAGACAACAGCAAGCAGCACAGGACTTTCAGCATCTTTTCTAACTTTCAGCAATGTGGGGTATAACTTGAAACACTGCTGGGCATAGGTCAGGGATGGGCCCTTCCCAATGCCTTTCTCAGAAGAGGGATTTTGAGTGGTGCTCAGCCTTCTTCCTGCCTGGCATTGCAGGGACCTTCCTGCCTTCTGCCCAGAAGCCTGGCACAAGTGCCTGGAAGCTCCCTGTGATTCCATGCTGTCTGTCAGCACAAGGGCACTCATCCACTCCCACAGCAGCCTCTGGAGCTCGGTGTGTCTCCCTGCTCAGCCTCATTCGGTGGGAGCCGAGCTAATTGAGTGGAGACTGTACTTTTTGGAGTCCATCAGAAACAATTTAATTCTAGGTTGTGGAAATTGGCAGCCACCACAGCTCCTATCCCAGCTCTTGGGTCTCATAATAAGGCTGGGATTGATGCTGCTTTTTTTAACCTGCTCTATTTACTTGCCCGGATCAGTGCGTTGCTGCTCAGCAGGAGCTGGCTGCGCCACTGGCCTGGAGAGCAGAGGATACAGCTGCCCAAACCAAGGATCCCAGGACGGCTCTGTAATCAGAGCTGGCTACTCCTGTTTTTTTTAAATCACTTGCTCTTATTTTTAAATGGGTTCATTCAATCGCCACTGTGCCGTGACCCCGCCGCCACCCCCCTGACCTGCACAGCCTCCCCTCCCTGCCTGGGCCCAGCCCCCAGTGTTTTCCCAGCCCCAAGAGCTGGTGTTTCACAGATGTAAAAATAAAAGCTGTAACCTGTGGGATAACAGGGGTGACACAGGAGAGGTTCCTGTTGAAGAGGCTGCTGAGCAGTGGTGCCGCTGTTGCCCTGGTGTTGGTTTAGATGGGCAGTTCAGCCACTCAGCTCCCCAGCTGTCATGATGGGATGGAGCAGCAGGGATCTCAGCAGGGCTGTCTCTCCTCCTTGGATGCCACTCATACCTGCCCTCAGTGCTCTCCAAGCAGGCACAATGGATGTTTAAAGCCTGCAGCCAGACCCAGAAGACCCCAAAGAGCCAGCATGGGAGCAGCTCTGCGAGGCCCCTTGGTGAGAAAGCATCTGAGGTGGGCACAGAACAAGTTGGGCTCTCCCCTGGAAGATGGGAGAATGGCAAATGAGCCCCAGGGCCTTAGCAGAAGCAGGAAGCTTCTTTACACCCGTGGATGATGTGAAAGTTGATGCTGTCCTTGGGGCCAGGCAGGGACAGCTGGCAGCCAGCAGCTCCCTAGAGTGGCTTTGCCCCTTTTATTCTGTGCTTGGTTTCTGCAGTGCCTGTGCAGCCCAAACTGAGCAGCAGGTGAAGGACCACCAGCAGACGGGATGTCCAGAAAAGCCATTGTCTGCTAGCACTGTGTGTCACAGAGCCAGACCCCTCCGGCCTCATGGCAGCAGCCTTGCTCACACCCTTCCCTCGTTTCTCCCCCCTTTCAGATGGCTCTCTACTTCTGCACCGGCATCCTGGATGATGAGACCCTCTTTCACCACTATGCCCTGAACGTGCCGTTCTACACTCACTTCACCTCTCCCATCCGCCGCTACGCCGACATCATCGTGCACCGCCTGCTCTCCGCCTCGCTCGGTGGGTGCTGCTCACCTGCATGGGCTGGCCACTGGGGGACAGGGGCCATGGCATGGCTCTGTAGCAGGAGGGAGCACGGGCATGTTATTGTCACTTGTCCCCTTTGCAGGTGCCAGATCCCCCATCAAGATGGAGAAAGAGGCCATCCAGAAACAGGCAGATCACTGCAATGACCGGAAGATGGCTTCCAAGAGGGTGCAGGAGCTCAGTGCTGACCTCTTCTTCTCCATCTTTGTCAGGGTAAGACCCAAGGCTGTCTTCTCCCAAAGCATCTCTGATTTCCCTGTGGAGGCCCAGCCTGGATGCTGCTGAGCAGGGGGCTGTGTCTGCCCGCTTGGCTTTAGGAAAGGCAATCAGTGAGAGGACACACTCAGCAACCACCACTGCTGGATTCCAGGACCTGGAGACACTGTTTCCCCTTGGAGATTGCTGAATGAGATCTGCTGTGTAGTGACAGCCCTGTCTCTTGTCAGGAATGTGGTCCTCTGGAGTCAGAAGCCATGGTGATGGGTGTCCTGAGCAAGGCCTTTGATGTCCTGGTGCTGAAGTTTGGAGTCCAGAAGCGCATTTACTGCAATGTAAGTACCTCACCGGTGTGAGACAGTGCCAACACTGCCTCACCAGAGCAGCCTGGCATCACTGCAGGCAGTGGCTGTCCTGGTGCCCTTTGGTGCCAGCTCTGCAACAGGCAGAGCTGTGCCCCAGCTGGGCCAGCCAGCGGGGAGGGAAGCTTCCTGCAGTTTGCCTTCCATCTCTCAGCCCAGGCAGGCACACAGGACTGGGGGGTCTGGATCAGCCCAGTCTCTAAGGACCAGCTTCTGCCTGTGACGTGCTGGGGATGATCTAGCCTAGGTAAAAGGGAATAAATCCAGACTCAGGGGAACAGAGATAAGCATGGATCTGAAGCGAGGACAGGGAGCGAGGCTGGTTTTCATTTCATTTAATCAGACGGTTTATCTGGGGCTGTGACAGCAGCGCTGTGGGCCAGCACCTGCAGCTGGTGACAGCATCCTCTCTTAATAACCTGGTTATATGGCTGGCAATGACATCTCTAAACAGGACATAGAGCATGATATATGGGATGGTGGTGTATCACAGCAGCCCCTGATTTACACGCTAGGCTCAGGCACACGGGCTGCTGCATCCCAGTTGTTAAAGAGCTGCAGAGGCAGCGTGCTGGGCAAAAGCAGCCTCAGCCCCACCCACAGGCAAGGTGGAGGAGAGCTGTGGGGGCATGTTCCAAACACTCTCCCTGCCTCCAGGCGCTGCCCTTGGTGGACTTCCACTTCCAGAAGGCAGGAAAGAAGCCGGAGCTGACACTCCTGTGGGAGCCAGAGGAGCTGGAGGAGGAATCTGTGCCCCAGGTAAGACCCCCACCACATGGGACAGGCTCACAACACCATGGGGCTGGCATGGAGACTCTGGGCAACATATGGATCCTGTGATGTCTGCAGGGATAGGTCTGGGAGGCAGGACTTGCCTTGCAGGTTGTCAGGTCCTGCTGTCCCTCTGTGTCCCTTTCCCAGTGAGCCCATTCAGCCTCAGCCTCCTCTGCCATGCAGCCCAGTCCCATCACTGCCCTCACAATCTGACCCCTCCACAGCCTTCGGTCTCTGCCCTGCCTGCTGTGTGCCCTCCCAATTCAGTTTCCTCCAGGAATTGAATTAACATGCTGTTTACTTCCTCCTTCCAGATCATCAATTAAGATGTTAAGTAAGATCAGGCCTAAGGCAGCTCCTGTCTAGACCCTTCCCCCCATCCTGACATTCTTTGCCCCTGACATGGCTTTTTCTTGGGCTTTTCATCCCTGTGACAGGGCTGAGCCTCAATTAGGAGAAATTTTTAAAATCAGACTTCCTGAGATGCAGTGTCAAATGGTTTAACAGCATCTAGAAATCTCTCTCTTGTGTCCCTGTCATCTATTAACTTGGTAACTCAATCAAAGGGAGCAATCGCATTTGTCTGGCTTGATTAAGTGGTGCTTCTTTGCCAGCTTTTGTCTGGCATGGCTATAAAACCCCAGCTGTGTTGACTGCTGTGATCCCTGCCTGAAGGGCTGAATCCCAGCCTCTCCCTGCACCACTTCAGGAGCTCTGCACTTGAGCCCCAGTTCCATCCAAGCCCAGCACATCCCATCCTTGCCCACTGAGGGATCCTGACACAGAGTGGGCTGACCCTCCCAGCTGGGGTGATGCATGTGCTGGAGAGTCCTTCCCTTCCCAGGGTGGATGTTGTGATCTGAGTTGGCTCTGGCCCTGCAAATATTTCTGCAGACCTCCCTCCCTTTGAAGCTGAGCTTTCCTCTCTCAGCTTGGCTCAGAGAAGCCCAGTGGATGCAGCATGGAGTGGCCTCAGTTCCCCCTTTCCTATAGGAGCAGGGATCACTTACACTCTAGCAGGGAGCTGATGAAAAATGATGCCACAGCATGAGCAGGGCCCATTTTGGTTAAGCAAACAGTTGGTAGAGGAAACTCCTCCACAAACCTTCCACACCTCCTAAGAAAACACTGGAGGTCTCCCATGGGATCAGGCTCTGAGCTATCCTCCGAGCCAGTAGATCCCTGAGTTTATAAATCTCCAGCCTTGGGATGAGCCAGATTCCTGTGAGCCATGCTGAACTCTAGTAGATGTCACCTGGACACCTCACAGCACCCAGCACCCCAGCTCCCTACCTGGCCCCAGCACTTGGCCTCTGCTTCCTGGTGTAGCTGAGCCTGGCCAGGCAGTGGGAGCATGAGGGAAGGCTGTCAGAGAGGAGCTGTGCCAGGCCCTGCCACAGAGGAGAGATGTTGCCCTCATTTCTTGCTGATCTTCAGGATGACCAAGGCCTCAGTGGACATTACTCAGAGGTGGAGTAAGAAGTGGATCTAAGACTCAGGGTATTTGATGTGAAATTGTGCTGTTTCATGGCAGTTCAGCAAAGGGATAAGGCAGGATTGCAAGGGAGTATCTTGATACTCCCCCTTTGACTCCTCTGTGTGTGTGGGGCTTCTCCATGAGCACCACCCCCTGCACTGCAGCCAGCTGGCAGGCAGGGGCTAGTGCTCAGTAGCCCACAGCTCTCTGGCAGCCAGCTGTGATAGGATTTTCCTGCAGGTTGCTCCTTTCTGGCCACTTTGGTACATTTAAGTCTCAATGAGATTTTGCCGTTCTGAATGATTAATCTGGAGCAGCCGGTGCTGGATGAGCTGGGAAGGGTTGGACAAGGTTATGCTGATAGCTCTGTGCCTGCTTCTCTTGGGGCCAGCCCTGAGCAGATGGCCCCAGCGAGCCCTGCTACAGCATAGGGCTTGGGGACAGGCTCCAGCAATGTCCCCAAATGCCTGTGCATGACCCCAGGACAGCCCTTCCCAATGTCCCAGCCAGCCCCTTAACTGTGCCTCAAGGACAAACCAAATCAATACTTTACACTTCTAATCCATACAATCACAGGAAGAGCTGGGGTCAGAGGAACAGGGAGGTGGCAGCAGCAGTGCAGTTCCTGAAGAGGAGGGATTGATTTTCTGAGGTCTTTGTTCCCTTGCATCTCTCTTATCTGCTGTGCTCCTTTCCTGGGTGTCCTCTCACTGTGGCAGCACAGGCAGATTGTTCCCTCCTTGTGGGATGCTGATTAAATGCTCAACGTCATGTGGAAAACCCTTCTCGCTGCAGCTCAACGTTGGCTCTTGGCCAAGCTCCACTGAGGGATGACGTGGTTCTGCGGCTGGAGAGGGAAGGCACGGGTGGCCTTGAGGGGAGGTTGGGACCCAAAGCCAAGGGCACAAATGCCCACAGTTCTTCCCAGACTGTGTGGAGAGCAAGAGTGGGGCGTGATCAGGCTGGGATAAGTGAGGATGTTTTGGGAGGCTCATTCAGGTTGGTTTGAGTGCCCTGGCTGATGTCAGAACCCATGTTTTGCCCTTGAGGATGCTACCTCTGGCCCCAGGAGCACCCTGGACCCCAGCAGAGCTATCTGAATCCATCCTGCACCATTCCTTGGTTCCTCACAGGTACACTGATGGAGACAGCAAAAGCCAGCACAGCTCTAAGCAAATCTTGGTGTGATTCCAAACTGCCTGAAAACCCTCTTTTCTCTCTTCCTCTCCCTTGATGAAGGTGATCACCATTTTCACGCTGGTGGAGGTGGTGCTGACGGCGGATGGTGGCCCCCTCAAGTACAGTGCCCTGCTCAAGAGGCCAAGCTTGGACAAGTGAGCGCCCTGGCTCTGTGGGCTCCCTGCTGCTGCTCCCTCACCTCCCAGGCCCAGCTCCGGCACCTGCTGGAGACAGAAGGGACCCACAAGGACTTTGGGGTTTTGAGTTTTAAAACCATTGTGGTTTTATTTCTGGTTTGGATTTTAACTCCACCTGGGAGCAGGGCTCAGGGCTTGAGCCTGCCTCAGGCAGAACATATCTACTCTTGGGTATTTTTAGCATGATGCTTTCTTAATGTTTGTTTATAAGGCAGTGGTGTCCATTTCCAGCTTCAGTGCCCGTGGTGAGGGCTGAGAGGGGATATGTGTTCCCCAGGAGCAGAGAGGGGCTGGCTCCAGCATCCCAGGTGGGATGTGGATGCAGTGGGATGCAGGGGGCCATGCAGGAGGGTTTCTTGCAGGGTTGTGTCATGTAATAAAAGCCGGGTCAGCAGCTGTGTGTGGAGCTTGTGCAGGTTTTATTTTGTGCCCTCCGTGTTCCCCCAGCTGGGGGATCCCAGCAGTAACTCCTCTCTGGGGAGCCCCCTGCCTTACCCTGCCTGTTCCAGCCTCAGATATGCTTGGCCAGAAGATGTGAGATCAGGGCAGCTCCTGATCCAGCAGGTACTCCCTCAGTCCCTCTGACTCCACCAGGAGTCCCTGTGTGTCTGATCCAGTCCCTCACACCTTGGCCTTCTTCCTAACTCTGCTGAGGGACCCTATGGCACCATGTCCTTGGATCCAGCACCTCACTGACCAACTGACCTCTGCCATCTCCAGCCACCTCTGCCTGCTCTCTGTCCCCATGTCCCCCGCCCACACTGTGAGGATGTGTTGGTGCAGTGGGCTGCTCTGTCAGCCTCCATGGCATCACAAGCAGTGGCTGGTGCAGGGATTGATGTCTGGCAAGAAGGAATGAGTCCATTGTGCCAGGCAGGGAGGGAGCCCTGCATCACTCTGCCCATCAGTGGTGACAGCCATGGCCCTGGCACCAGCACATCAGCCCTCTGCAGGAGCCAGGAACTGGCCAAACCCCGACTGCCTGGATCAGGATGGGGGATCGGGGCTGGGTACAGCACACTTCCTAGGAGCTGGTGAAGCCATCAAGGACACCTGTAGTCCCCAGGACTTGTGCTCCTGCACTTCCAGATGGCCTGGTACTATCACGGACAGATGTCACCTGGTGCTGGTGACATGGGGCCGTTCCCTGCGCACAGCAGGTACCCGCTGTGCAGGTGTGCTGGCATGGGCTGCCCCAGGGCAGTATGTCAGGTACCAGGTGTCCCAGGAGCTGATGGGCAGTGTGTGACTGCTGGGAGAGGGGACCAGAGGACACTGACACCAAAGCCAAGATGTCCATACCCTACCCCTCAGCCTGGTGTCCCCCTCCTCAGGTTTGTCTCAGGGGAAGCCAGGCAAATCCAGCCTGGCCCAGCTCAGCCTGTCCGCAAAAACAGCCCTTTGCCCTGCACTCTCCCTCCTGCTCCCCGGGGACCCGCAGGCATCCACCCCCATGGGAGCTGGGGCCCAGAGGTGCCCTGGTCCTCAGGGACAGGCTGGAGGTCCTGCCTTGCTGCTGGGGGGCAGGGATGGCCTCAGGGAGGGGCGAGGGCATTGGGAGGGCCCTGAGGGTTGGGAGATAGTCCGTGAATGTTATCAGCCCATCGTCTCACGAGACAGGGAAGAGCCATAAAGGGCGGTGCCCTCGCCCTGGACCAAGGCAGCATTCCAGGAGGGAGCCGGGGTGGGCAGCATGGGACGGCCGCTTTCCCCTGGAACCTGCCTTCTCCTCTGCTTCCTCGCCCAGCTCGCCGCTGCAGCCTCTGGTGACAGGGGACGTGCGGGACAGTGGGGTAAGAGCCTCTGGTGGGGGATGCTGGGGCTGGTGTCACTTCCTTGGGGATCTCCAGGGACCATGTCACCTCCCCGTGGGATACCAGCAAACGGGAACCCTCGCAGCCACCTCAGGGTGCTCTGAGACCACAACCTTTGAATGGGTTGGTCTCAGCCCCCTGCCCCCAAAGCAGGCCCTGCTTCCCCCCCCCCCCCATCCCTGCTGCTCCCAGCCCCCATCCCTGACTTTGGATAAAGTGGCCCAATAGCCACAGCCAGCTGTGGTTACCCAGCTGTGGGATTGCTGTGGCTGATCCTCAGGCTCCTCATCCACTCTGCCAAGAGGCACAAGGGACTTCCCTGACAAACTGTGCCTCAGTTTCCCTTTTGCAGGTGGTTTCTGAGCAGTGCTGATCTCCAGGCGTTTCCTGGACCTCCAGTGGGGGGGGCTTATAGCAGCTAAATTCACATCATTCGGGTGCAGATGGCCATGCTGGACCCCTTGGGGTGCACCTGGAGGCTCCCAGCTCTGCTCTCACCTCCAGATGCTGAGAAGACCCCGGGCTACTGGAATAGAGGTGCCAGGAGAAGGCTGGAATTGGCCCTGGCCTTGCACTCAGCAGCACAGCGGGCCAAAAACATCATCCTCTTCATGGGTGATGGTGAGTGCCCCGGGCCACTGCCAGGCCCTGCAGCTCCCCAGCAGCCAGGGGACAGGGCTGATGAGGAGTTGGGGCTGGGACAAGCCCTCGGGCAGTGCCTGGGGAGGGCAGGGCTGTCTCTAGTCCCGGCCCCCTGCCACCCGGTGACTCACACATGCCCACAGGCATGGGGGTGTCCACCGTGTCAGCAGCTCGGATCTACAAGGGGCAGCTGGCCGGTGGCTCAGGCGAGGAGAGCGTCTTGGCCATGGAGACCTTTCCCCATGTGGCCCTGGCCAAGGTGAGTGGGGCAGTGCTGGGGGGGCACTCCTGCTGCCCCTACTTGGAGCCCCACTGCACCCATCTTGCTTCCAGACCTACACCATCGACCGCCAGGTGCCCGACAGCGCTGGCACGGGCACCGCCTACCTCTGTGGGGTGAAGGCCAACGCCAAGACTCTGGGACTGAGCGGGGCAGCCGTCTATGGAAAATGCCACACCACCTTTGGCAATGAGGTGGACTCTGTCCTGCACCGGGCCAGGCTGGCGGGTACGGGGCAGCAGGAAAGCCTGCCGGAAAGCCGGGCATGGCTATCCAGTGCCATGCAGGGCTGGATGGACTCCCTGTAAACCCTTGCCCACGCTGCAGGCAAGTCTGTGGGCATCGTGACGACCACGCGGGTGCAGCACGCGTCCCCCGGGGCAGCCTACGCGCACTCGGCCAGCCGGAGCTGGTACGCTGACGCCAACATGCCCAAGGAGGCCCTGCGGGACGGCTGCAAGGACATCGCCGACCAGCTGATACACAACACTGACATCAACGTGAGCTGGGGAGCGGGAGCGGGAGGGAGGGGGCACCAGGAACGCTGGCAGGGGCTGCTGAGCTCCCATGGCAGGTGATCCTGGGCGGCGGGAGGATGTACATGACCCCCAAGCGGACTCCGGACCCCGAGTACCCAGAGGATCCGGATCAAAATGGCACCAGGAAGGACGGCCGGGACTTGATTGCAGAGTGGCTGAGTGCCAAGAAGGTAGCGTGCTGGGGAAGAGGAAACGTGACTCCTGGCACAGGTTATGTGCCATTGGCACTGGCTCTGCTCTCGCTGGCAGGGTGCCCGCTACGTCTGGGACAAGAAGGGCCTGGATGCGGTCAAAGATGACTCTGTGAGCCACCTTATGGGTAGGAGCATTACTGCCTGCCCCAATGGCAATACTTCCTCCTCCTTCCCTCTCTGGAGGGGTCAGCAGGGGCACAAACCAGCCCCAGCATGGACCCCCTCACCCTCCTCCCCCAGGCCTCTTTGAGCCCAAGGACATGAAGTATGAGCTGAACCGCAACACATCCACAGACCCCTCCATCGTGGAGATGACGGAAAAGGCCATCCGCATCCTGCGCAGGAACCCCAATGGCTTCTTCCTCTTTGTGGAAGATGAGTAGCCCCAGGCGGGCAGTGTGGCTGGGGCTGAGGTGGGATGTAGGTCCTGGGAGCAGGTGGCCATCCAAGGGGACCAAGGAGAGGGTGACAGCCACATTCCCCTTGCAGGTGGCAGAATCGATCATGGCCACCACAGTGGCCGGGCCAAGCAGGCACTGATGGAGGCCGTGATGCTGGACCGGGCGGTGGCACGGGCCGGCGAGCTCACCTCCCCCGCTGACACCCTGACCGTGGTGACAGCTGATCACTCCCATGTCTTCACTTTTGGGGGCAGCACACCACGTGGCAACTCCATCTTTGGTGGGTCCTGGAGAGGGGCAGTGAGCATCCCTCTTTTCCACCTCACCCTGCTGCTCCCACGGGAGGCTGAGCCTGCCCAGGCAGGGAGCTAGGGAGAGGTACCCAGCTGGGATAGGGGGTGACAATGTCTTTCCCCGTGCCAGGGCTGGCCCCCAAGAAAGCCAAGGACAAGCGAGACTACACCAGCATCCTCTATGGCAATGGTCCTGGCTACAGCATCCGTGATGGGGCCCGTCCAGCTGCCAGCCTCCCTGCCGCAGGTCTGCTGGGGATGTGGCAGAGCCACGGGGTGGCTGGGGACAGATTCCCAGTGAGTCTGCTGGGGACAGCATCCCACTGGCATGACCACAGGAGCCACACAAGGTCCTGGTGCCACTGTGAGGCTCAGGAGTCACTTGGGCAGAAATCTCACTGATGCAGGAGTGAAGGGAGTGGTCCCCCCATCCCTGTGACATGTCAAGGAGCCAGACTCCCAGCCTCATTTCTCCTCTTCCTCCTGCAGAGGACAAGGATTACAGACAGCAGGCAGCTGTGCCCCTGGAGACAGAGACTCACAGTGGGGAAGACGTGGTGGTGATGGCCCAGGGCCCCATGGCCCACCTCTTCCACGGGGTGCAGGAGCAGCACTACATCGCCCATGCCATGGCCTACGCTGCCTGCCTCGAGCCCTATGCCACAGAGCCTGGATGCAGGGCAGCCCGCAGAGCCTCCCATGGCACACAGTGCTCCCCACAGCCCCTGCTCGCCCTCCTGGCCCTCTGCATGGCTGCCCTTATAGTGAGGGGCTAAGAGGCTCTGGCTGAGTCTCACTGTGGACAAGACCAAGCAATGCAATAAAGCACAGGTTGTTTGTCTCCATCCGCCGTGCAAAGGTTCACAGTGGTGGTCCCCTCCTGAGTTGCTGCTCCGTGCCTGCCTCCCCAGTCAGCTGTGGCTCCTGGTTCTCCCCTGGGACCAGCACTGGAGGCACTGGGGTGAAGGAGATGTTGAAATGTGAGTGAGGGGAGGCAGTGTCCTCCCCAGCTTTGCCTGGTTGGGGAACAGTACACAAAGGTTGGTACTTCCATGTCAAGGCCTGAGCAAGGAGCAGAGTTTTAGTCTGCATCCTTGGATTTATTCCTCAAGAAAGCCTGGGCAGAGAGCAGTGTGCTCAGTGCAGGAGTGACCCCAGGTGCTCCCCATACCCGCTGTTATCCCAGGTCCAATGCTCAGAGCTGCCCGTGGCACCCTGGGACAGGCACCATGCGCACCATGACACCATGGCCAGGGCAAGATCTCCTGCCAGCAGTGCACATCCTCTTTTCCCTGCATCTGACTGTTTCCCAAGCACATCTGTGCCCATCAGCCACAGGAGGTTGTGCCAAGGAGGTGCCATCAGCCCGGCCTTTGTCCGAGTTGCTCGGCAGAGACGCGCTGGAACACACACCCTGCTAGGGCTGATCCCTGTCCAAAGTCCCTCCCCAGATCTGCTGTATTTACAGACACTGCCAGCAGCGTTGGCCTGTCAGATCTCAACATGCGGCTCCTGGCATCTCTCGTCCTCTGCCTCTGCGCAGGGTTCAGCACTGCTATCATCCCAGGTGGGGACAAGCATGGGGATGGGTGGCCGGCTGGCTGTGGTGGGTGTCCAGGGAAGCAGGGTGTCAGCCTGGCTGGCCACAAGGAGGGCTTGGGGAGGGAAGCTGAGGCTGCCCAGCCAAACAAGGATTAATGGGGGTTAGTTACCCCTGCTCTTCTGGGGTTTTTGAACCAATTTTCCCCCAGGTTTTCGCTTGCTTTTGTGCCGGGGGCTGGTCTGGGGGAAGTGCCTATATCCTCTATCACCACTCCCTACCATGGATTTTCCCCATCCCACTTGCCAGATAACCGTCCCATCATATCTGGTTTTGCTGTCCCCCTTGTTCCCTGCCCCAGGACCCTGGGGCCCAGCAGTCGGTGCAAGCCTGCATGGTCTTGCCCCATCCCAAATAGCTCCCCGAACCACTTGGTCCATGTGAAAGGAAGCCCCAGCATGGGAGTGCCCAGGGAACAAGTATCCCTGGGGTGTGGGTACCCTGCAGGGGTTCCCTGGGGGTGCAGACTCTGGTGAGCTGGGACTGATGGATGTTTGCACTGTCCCAGCGGAGGAGGAGAAACCATCCTTCTGGAACAAGAAGGCAGCTGCAGCCATTGAAGCCTCCCTGAAAATCCAGCCCAGGATAAGCCAAGCTAAAAACCTCCTCCTTTTTCTTGGGGATGGTGAGTCCCACTGGCACCCCTGGCAGGCAGGCTGACATGGCCAGTACTCTGCTGAGTGGGATGTGTGGAGGGCACCTGGTCCAGAGGGTGACCAGGACCCTCTCTCTGCCCAGGATTTGGGATCCCCAGCATCACAGCCACCCGCATCCTAAAGGCGCAGCTGCAGGGGAAGCTGGGCCCTGAGACCCCTCTTGCCCTGGATGCTTTCCCCTACGTGGCTCTCTCTAAGGTAAATTCCAGCATGTTGGAAAGGGGCCATAGTGATCCCAGGCATGGGGCTGCCGGCACCCCAGGGCTGCACATATGTTGTGCATGGGGTCCCTCCCCATCCCACACGTGTCCATGGGTGGGTGAATGAGCGTGGCAGGGGGTGCTCGGGGGACACCCCACTGGGGACCCCTGCCCTGAGCCCCTCTATCCTCGGCAGACCTACAGTGTGGACAGGCACGTCCCCGACAGCGCGTCAACAGCCACAGCCTATCTCTGCGGGGTGAAGGGCAACTACAAGACCATAGGGTTGAGCGCGGCCGCCCGATACTTGCAGTGCAACACCACGGCCGGCAACGAGGTGATCTCAGTGCTGCAGCGAGCCCGCAAAGCTGGTAATGAGGGATGCAGGGCTGGGGGGACCCTGTGCGGACAAGGGCTGCCACACTGGGGGCTTTCCCCCCATGTGAATCCCATAGCTTGGTGGTGGGGATCCTGTGTTGCCCACGGTGGGGCTTGATGAGCGGGGTTTGGCAGGGAAGTCAGTGGGCATCGTGACCACGTCGCGGGTGCAGCACGCGTCACCCTCGGGGACCTATGCGCACGTGGTGGACCGGAACTGGTACGCGGACTCCAGCATGCCCCAGGAGGCGCGGCAGCAGGGCTGCAAGGACATCGCCCAGCAGCTGGTCCACAACGTCGATATCAATGTGAGAGCACGGGAGGAGGAGGGCAGGGACAGAGCCCTCTCAGGGCACCTCACTAATGCTTCATCCACCTCATCCCCTCCAGGTGATCATGGGTGGTGGTCGGAAATACATGAGCCCCGTGGGAACGCCGGACCCTGAGTACCCCACTGACAGCGCGCAGAACGGGATACGCGAGGATGGGAAAAACCTCATCAACACGTGGCTGGAGGCACGGCCGGTGAGTGACGCCTCAGGGACGGTCCTCTGCCCACTGCCCCGGCACAGGGCCAGGCACCCACTAACCCCCTGAGGGATTTGCCCACAGGGTGCCCGCTATGTCTGGAACAGGACAGAGATGCTGGCTGCTGCGGCCAACCCCAGCGTGAATTATTTGATGGGTAACAAATGACCCCAGTCCCAGGACCCAGCAGGCTCTGGGACACTCAGGTGCTGATGCTGTCCCCAACTCATCCCCTTACAGGTCTGTTTGAACCTGGGGACATGAAGTATGAACTGGTGCATAACGCCACCCTGGACCCGTCACTCAGTGAGATGACAGAGGCAGCCATCACCATCCTGAGCAGGAACCCCAAAGGGTTCTACCTCTTTGTGGAAGATAAGTTGGAGCTCGTGCTCCTGGGGCCAGTGAGAGGGGGGTGTAGGGTGGGGGTAGGAGTTGGGCGTGCTGCTGTCGGTCCCCAGCCCACCGTGGGTGCCCATCTGCAGGTGGCAGAATCGACCATGGCCACCATGAAGGCGCAGCCCAAAAGGCACTGACAGAGGCGGTGGAGTTTGACCGGGCCATCGAGCGGGCAGGCACCCTGACAGACGAGGCTGAGACCCTCACTGTTGTCACTGCTGACCACTCACACGTGTTCTCCTTTGGTGGCTACACCCTGCGTGGCTCCTCCATCTTCGGTGGGGCTCTGCCCTGTTCTGGGTTCTGCCAGCCCTGTGACACCCTGACTGTGGCCAGAGGGGTGATAGGAGTGTTCCTTGTCTGACCCTCCACTGCCCCTTCCCCAGCTCTGGCACCCAAGACAGCCATTGACGAGAAGAACTACACATCCATCCTCTACGGGAATGGGCCGGGATACCCAGGCGCTGAGCGACCCAACGTGGACCCGGACACAGCCAGTAAGGCCACAGAGACCATGGCTGGGTGATGGGGTGGGGCTGGGGGCCGTCGCTGCCCCTCTCACCCCCTTCTCTCTGCTCCCCAGTGCAGTTCGATTACCTGCAGCAGGCGGCCGTGCCCCTCAAGTCGGAGAGCCATGGTGGTGAGGATGTGGCTATCCTGGCCAAGGGTCCTATGGCCCACCTCTTCCACGGGGTGCAGGAGCAGACCTGTGTAGCCCATATCATGGCCTACGCCGCCTGCATCGAGCCCTACACTGACTGCCGCCAAGGGAACTCTGCCCCTGGCATCCGCGCCACGCCCCTGGCCCTGCTCCTCCCTCCCCTCCTTCTGCCCCTCTTACACTGATCCCATGTCCCTAGGGGCCCCCATGGGACAGATTCATGTTCCCCTCCCTTCCCCACAGTGTGGCACCTGTGGGCAGATGACAGCTTTCTGAAGCATCCCTGGCCTGGATGCAGCAGCCATGGGGACAGCAAATCCAGGCAGTGTGGTGTTCAATAAACACGGGGTGTGACACTGGTGGGATGGTGTGTTCATGGAGTGGGGGTGCCTGTGCCATGTGGGCAGGGCTGGGGGTGCTGCCCACTGCTCCCATCCCCTGGCCACGGCCCCTGGCAACCATCCAGTATATCCAGTGCTTTATTGACCAGAAACAGCAGCGAAAAGTACAGCAATGTCCGTGTGCCCACGCTCCCAGGCAGGCTGGCATTGCCCAGCCCTGGCTCTGCGGCTGTGCCCCACCCTGGCAGGGCTGGTGCATGGACAGGAAGGGGCTGGCATGGGGAATGCCAGGGAGGGCACTGTGCAGGGGAGGCTTTTGCCATGGGGCACCCCCATGGAAACTGGAGTCCTGTCCCTGGTTTGACTGACACTGGGATGGATGTGGTAGGGCTGGGTGAATGGTTTGGGCTGGATGGACAGAAAAGGGGGTACAGATGTGCCTGGGCATGCCCTTGTTCCTCCATGGGGAATGAGGACCCCTCAGTGTGCAGGGCAGTGGGTAGGAGGGGGAAGGGCAGGAGGCAATTGCCCAACCCAAGTGTCTATGGCAGGTTCCTGCTTTTGGGGTGACCCCCTGTGACACCCGAGGGCACCCCCTTTACCTGGAGAATAGGAAGGGGAGATGGGAAGTTGGGGAGTGGGCACAGGGGTGGGGATGGAGCGTCCCAGCCTGCTGGAGGGTCATTGGCCTCACCACACCGAGCACTTGTGCACCGGGTTCATGGGCGAGTTCTTGGGGCAGTGGAAGACACGTCCAAACTCTTCAAACTGTGAGACACTGCCCAGGACCCTGCCAGGAGAGGGGAGGACCTGAGAGCTGGGCACCCCCTGCCCCCACACTGCTGCCTTGCATCCCACTCACTCAGGTCACATGCTCACCCCAGCAGCCCTGCCCCAGGGATATCACCCAAAATCTGCACCAGCACTCCAAAGGGTGCTCCTCCCACTTTGTACAGCACTGACATCTCTGGGGAAGGCTGGCAGCCACCATGCCCCCATCCCACCCTATTTTGGGAGTACCCAGTACCTGTAGTGCTCCGGGGCATGCTTGTCTGTCAGCACCTGCAGGTAGATGGACTGGGATCGCCGCTTGATGCACCAGTTCTGCAGGGGAGAAAGGTTCCATGGACAAGCCACATGGGGCATTCTGGGTCCTGGCAACCACCAGGACACAATGGCCCTTCTGGCTGCTAGGGATTGAGGGCAGTGATGCCCTGGTTGAATTTGTTATTGTAGGGTCTCCCAGGAGCCTGTGTTCATGGTGTAATTGGGTTGGGAGAATGTGGAGTCGTGCTTGTTTTTGTAGGGTCTACGGGGTTGTAAGCTGCCTGGCTGCAGGCTTTCCTAGAATTTAGGGATCATATATATTTGTTACTGTGGAGCCTCTGGAAGTCATGGAGGACACACTAATTTATTATTGTAGGGTCCACAGCAGCAACAGGACAGTGTGGGGTGCTCGTTCAGGCCTGAGCTCTGTACCCTGAGCCCAGGACCTGCTGATGCAGCCGAGTCCAGCTCCTGGCCATGGCACCATCCCTTTGGGCTGCTGGCCCCATACAATGTGACTCTCCAGCCCCAATACCTGTTAGATGTGAGGAGGACAGGGGCTCACCTGGGCAAAGGCGATGAAGAAGAGCTGGTCGTGTGTGTATTTCATGTGGTGCAGGGGGTGCTCGGGGCCGTGCTCCCGCACCCACTTCTGGTAGGCCTGGAGAACAAGGGGTGCCTTCAGCATGGCCTGGGCACTCCCCCAAATCCACCCTGAACCCACCCCAAGCCCCCAGCAATGAGGATCATGGCTGGCCCTTGCTGCAGGGAGGAAGGAGGGGCTGGGGAGATCTCCTGCCCACTCAAGAGGGATGGCACAAGCAGCTGCCCCATGGCTGTGACACCCAGGGCGGGGGACACTTACGTAGTAGGCGAGTTTGAGCCCCCCCATGTCAGCGATGTTCTCCCCCAGTGTGTGTTTGCCATTCACCTGCCAAGAGAGGATAAATTACAGCATGAACAGAGGTGTTCCCATCCCCACCCCAGCACCGAGGCTGTGCCCAGTGCCCTGAGGAATTTCCAAGCTAAGGTGTGATGAATTGTTGGGTCTCAGGGCTGGGCAGGGCAGAGTCAGCTCTCCTGCAGGCACCCAGCCCTGAGCAATGGAGCAGCAGGGACCCCACCGTGGGACAGTTGTGTCCTGCTGGGCACTGCCCGGCAGCAGAGGGGGCTCTCACCCTCTGGTTGTAGACAGTGAAGTTGTCGTAGAGGTTGACAATGCACTGCGCCTTCTTCAGGAACTTGCTGTACGACCGCTCCGTCCACCAGTGCACCAGGTTCCCGTGCCGGTCGTACTGTCCCCCTGCCAAGGCAAGCGCCACCTCCAATAGTCCCAAGGGACCCAGGTGTCCTGCCTGGCTGCCTCACCCCATCCTCACATCCCGGCCGGATATAGGAGGGACACTCACCCCAGTCATCGTAGCCATGGGTCAGCTCGTGCCCAATGATGGTGCCAATCCCACCATAGTTCAGCGACCTGTTGGGTGGGGAACAGGGGTCAGAGGGTGGAGAGCACTGTGCTGGCAGGGATGGGGTGACCCCGTGACACGGCAACCCACCGGCCATCCCCAGCCCCACACTCACTGCGGGAACTCGGGGTCGTAGAGGGTGGGCTGCAGGATGCCAGCAGGGAACACTGGGGATATAGAAAAACATTGCAGCTGGGTGTCACCCTGCCCTGTACAGTGTCCCCCAGCACCAGGGGACCCTGGGCCTTGTCCCCATCCCAGATCCTCCCTGCTCCTGCCCCGGGGGAGGATCGGGGACGGGCAGTGCTTACCCATCTGGTTCTTGTTGGGCAGGTAGTAGGCGTTCAGTGCCTGGGGAGGCAGCAGCCACCTGCAAGGAGAGACAGCAGTGCTGGGCTGCAGAGCACCGAGGGACATGGAAGTGCCACCCCTTTGAAGAGCTGGGCAACAGGGGGGTACTCCTGGCATCCCTGTGCCCCTCTGCCCTGTGGGGTGCATCCGGGCATGGGGACGGGGGACACTGGTGGCACCATGCTGGGCCCCTTGGTGTCCCCCCAGGGCAAGGGGATACCCACACAGACTTGTCCACCTCCTGCCGGATCTTCTTCACCGAGAGCCTGATGCTGAAGGCGATGCTGTTGAGGATGTTCTTGAAGTAGGTCTTCTCATCCACCTCAAACTGGTGGGGCACAGCCACATCAGGGGAGATGCCAGCCCCAAGAGTGTGGAGGGCAGGCCTGTGGTGTCCTCCCACCTCTGTGAGCCTTGGTGACTGTGTGGATGTGTGGCAAGTGTGTTCTCATGTCCCGTGCTGTGTGCCCACAGGGACAGCTGCTTCTCTGTCAGCTCCATGAGGTCCCTGGGCCATGCTGGCACCCCCAGCCCCTGCTGAGGATGGGGCTGAGCTCTGGGAGCTGCAGTGTGGGGAAGGAGACACCATCCCAGGCCCCAGGCACTGTATGGCAATGCTGGTGTGGGGCACCCTGCCGGCAGTGAGCCCAGTGAGCACCAGGAGGGGGCTCATTTTGGGGTGGCATCTTTACCAACCCTGATGCAGATGTGGGTACTATCTTCCCCCACTGTGTGCCCATGCCCTCACATGCTCCTGGGCTATCCCTTGCCTCATATTCCTTGTCGATGGCCTCTGGCTTCAGGAGGAAATCGGGGTACCCAATCATCACCATCATATACCGGAGCTGTGGGCAAAATGAGTGGTGGCTTCAGGCCCCTATCCCATGTGCTCTCATGCTGGTGATGGGGCCAAAGTCAGGAGTGCATGCTGGGGGCCACTACCTTGGCCCTGGCTGCTCTCCGTGTCTCCTCATCCATCCAGTCCAGCTCATCCAGGCGCTGGTCAAGGATGTATTTGATGTCCTCCACCAGCTGCTGCACCTGTGGTGGGTCACCATGTTGCTGGCATGGCATCCCCACCATCCATCACTGGCCCAACAGCCCTTGGTGGGGGCAGTAGGCACTTTGGCAAGGTGATGGGAGATCGTGGTGGCTTCATGCCCATAGGCAGCATCACCTACCTTGGCTTTGCTGGCAGAGGAGAAGTGCTCCTCAACAAAGAGGGCTCCCAGGGCCATGCCGAAGTGCTTGTTGGCCTGGCTCAGGCAGATCTTACCCGGCTCGAGCTGCTTCTCATTGCCCTCCATCTCCTTGGAGAGCTCGTGGATGGCATCGCGGAACGGGGTGGAGAGGTGCTCGCTCAGCACCACCACGATGCGCCACAGCATGTAGTTGTGAAGGATCCTGTGACAGGGACAGGGTCAGTCCCCAGCATGTCCCCAGGCACAGGGGAAGGTGGGAGCATGTGCCAGGATGGGGACACCCCTGCCGGGGACACCTCTGCTCAGGAACACAGGGGGGCTGTGGCTGGTGGGGGCACCGGGACAGGCACCATGTCCCCCCCGATGTGTGATGAGTCTGGTGACCAGACATGACCAGACATGAGGCGTGAGTGCCTCACCAGGTGTCCAGCCATGACCAGGATGCTGTGGGGCTCACAACAGTGCCTTTTCCCACAAGATTTCCCAGTTTTTCTGTGCTCAGCCCAGCTTTCCCAGGAGGAGGGTGATGGTGGGAGGTTCCAGCCACGGCTGTCCTGTGCCCCCTGCCAGGCTGGGAAAGGGGCACAGGGGGTGCCAGCCCCCCTCACCTGCTGGGTGTCACACGGATGAGGTCGGACACCCTGTGCATGTAGTCGGTGGCCAGCAGCACCACCTCCTCCTGCTCCGAGAAGTTGTCGTGGAAGATGCGGTCCAGCAAGCGCTTCCACTTGAGCTGCCAGGGCAGGCACTGTCAGGGGGGCATGGGGACCCCCGCTCCATGCCACCCTGGAGGGAACCCCCTCCAGGCTTTCCAGCCTCCCACCAGAGGAGTGCATTATCCTCAAGTGGATTTAACTGGGAAGGGTGGTGGGCATTGAGGGCATGGAGCAGGGGGACAGGGACAAGTGTGGGGCACAGGAAGAGGGGGGACAGGGTGACAGGCTGGCCCCAGGGGTACCCACCGTGGGGGTGATGCGCTGCAGCTCGGCCAGGGTCACTTTGTGGTACATGCTGCCGACGTCCCTCCGCACGTCATCATACTCGGACACTGTAATCTGCACACGGTGGGCATGGCTGTCACCATCCCACTGCCACCTTGAGGGTGACACTGGGATAGTACACTGGGATGGGGCACAGCTCTGGGGCAACAGGACATCTCTTGATGTGGGTACTGACCCACATCCTTCCCACTCCCTGCCCCAGGAACCCTCTGCTGGCAGGGGGACCCTGAGGGCTGGTCAAAAGGTTGCCAAGGAACTGGGTTATCTGAGGAATGGGCACACATGTCCCCCAGTGGTGCAGACTGAGGTCCCCAAGACCTGGATATGGAGTCTACAAGGGCCTGGAGTGGCCTCACAAGGAGTAGATGCGGGGCTGAAGGGATTTTTCCCAAGTGTTGGGACTGGGGGTTCTTGGGATGTGGGACTGGGTCCCTGAAACTCTGCCATGAGGTCCTCAAGAGGTTGAGATCCCCAAGTTACAGGTATGAAGGTCCCCAAGGGCTGGGAGTCGAAGTCCCCATGAAGGGATTGGAATGGAATTGCTCAGAAGCAAATACAGACATCCCCAAAAATCTGTGACTGGGATATCCAAGGGCTGGATAAGGGCATCCCAAAACATGGCACGCATCCCCCTTACATTGGCGAGGTGCTGCTCCAGCTGCAGGATCTCCTGGGCTTTCTGCTCCACGTGCTCGGCCCCCAGGAGGGTGAGCAGTCGCTCCATGAACACTCGGTATGCAGCCAGGATCTACTCAGAGGGAAGGATGCTCAGTGCCACCCCCCACTGTCCTGTGGCACCCCCAGTCCCCGGCACGGTGCCCTTTGTCTGCCAACCATGCTGGGTGCTGGTCCCTCTCCTGGTGTCCCCAAGGCATGGTTGTGCCCCCCTCACCTTCTCGCTCTCCTCATCCTGCCCAAGGTAGAGGGTCCGTTCAGGCAGGGTCAGCCCGTCCTGGTCAATCTGGGGGCAAGAGACAGTGGCAGTGGGTGAGCAGAGGGAGAGGGGCTGTGCTGAGCCAGGCACCCCTCACATTCCCAGTGTCACAGAGTGCCTCTGGTGTCCCTGGAGCCAGAGGATGGCAGTGTGCTGGAACAGCCCCAGGAATGGGCACATCGGTGCCTCAGTTTCCCTCCTGCTAGAGACTCCTGGAGCTGCAAAAGGCACAGTGCACCAGGCTGGGAGTGTGGGCAGAGAGCAGGTCCCTGCTCCATGGCCTGACTGGCACAAAGGCTGCCTCATAGCCTGTCCTATGCTGCCACTGCTCTCTGCCCCACTCTGCCCCTGCTCCCTGGTGTCCCCACACCTGCCCCATGGCCAGCCCCACTCCTATGCTGCAGCCTGCATGGTGAGCTGCATGGACACCCCTGCTCTTCACACACACCCCTGCTGTGCTGTAACCATATGCACCCTCTCCTTCTCTCTGTCTCCGCTCCCCACAACTCACTTCACCAGTCCCCCTCCACTCACACAGCCGAAGCGTTTCCCGCACACCCACGGGCACCCCCAGCCGTCCTTCCCCATCTCCCTCATCACTCCTGCCCCCTTGGCTTTCCCAGACGGGTGCTGAACCTGCAGCCCTCACACACACCCCAGTCCCCTTCATACACCTTGTCCACTCACACCCATCGCACGCCCACGCCCAATCAACCCCTCCCCGACACCCCCAGCGCTGCCCCCCAGCCCTGGCTGTCACACCCATCTCCCCCCCACGCCCACCGTGTCCCACCCCGCGCACTCCCGGTCCCGGCTCAGCCGCCCACCCTTTCCCTGTGACAGACGCTCCCTCTAGTGTCACACACGGCAGCCCCGCACACCCGCTCACACTCATCTCTCACAGCCCCACCATCTCACAGGGAACGGAGCGGCTCCTCCCCACCACTGTGTGCCCCCAATGCCCTCCCCATCATCACCACCTCGTCCCCACCACGCCATTACCATGAGCACCACGTCCACCTTGTCCCTGCTATGCCCTCCTCCGTGCCCACACCGAGCCCACCACGGCATCCCCGCTGTGCCATTGCTGTGCTCCCACCATGCCCACCACTGCACCCCCACACCCACCAAGAGACTTGGCCAGCCAGATAATGCCCACCTGTACTCTGGTGGCAGCACAGGGTGAGGGATATGGTCTGGCAGGGGTGGGAAAGACTGAGAACACCATAGGAAAATGCCCTGGCACAGTGCTGAGGGATTGGTGGGCATCTCCCTGCCTCTGCCTGGGCCTTGCCCCCTGTGTACAGATGGCAGCCGCAATGCCAAGGTGAGGGGCTTGACTGCCAGAACTCTGGAGACCCTGGTGGCCTGCTGGGCTGTCCTCAGCACCCAGGCATGAGGCACTGCCTCACTCTGTACATCCCCCTGACCATGTCACCAGCCTGGTCCTGGAGGTGCCACCCTCACCCCAGAGCAGCCTGACACAGGAGGTCCCATGCTAGGAAGACAGGAGGGTCCCCAGGGACAGGAGGGGTCCCCACCCCTGCCGTCTGCTATAGCCAAGCCCACCCAGTGCGCAGGCACCCAGTGCCGCTGCAACGAGGGCAGCGACATCGGGGAGGTGGCAGCGGCACTGGTGGGTGGCCGGGGCAGGGGGCAGCCGCAGTGGCACGGTGCCCTCACCCGGATGACGTAGCGGGAGGTGTTCCTCTCGTCCAGGCTGACGGTGAGGGAGAAGAGCACGGCAGCACTGTAGACCCCCTGAGTCTTGTAGAGCAGCTCGTTGATGTCCCTGCGGTCCGGAGGGGCATCCCAGCCACCGCACTCCCCAATGACCTCCAGCATGGGCCGGGGGCCGAGCCGATCGATCTCAGCCCGGTCCAGGCACGAGCGGAAGAACTCCTTGACCTTCCTCTCTGCCGAGGCGCGGGCTCGGCGCCGCACGGGGCGGCTCAGCAGCGCCCGCAGCTTGGCCTCATTCTGCTCGGCGATGGCCCCGATGGTGCCGTACACCAGCTTGTCCTCGGGGATGCCGTGTCGCCGGAGCCAGCCGCCACAGGCGAAGGAGTAGAAGTCCTGGCAAGGGTCGATGGTAGCGTCCATGTTGGCGCTCAGGAAGCGGGATGCCCTCAGGAAGGCCTTCTTCTCCTGGCACCCCTCCATGCAGTAGCTGTCCCCTTCGGCCGCCAGGTACTTGAGGACCAACATGCACGTCAAGATGACGCAGAGCCCCGCAGCAAAGACCAGCCCTGAGAGCAGACAGACCTCCCGGCGGCTCCAGCGTGGCAGCCCCCCACGGCGCTTCTTGGCCCCTGCGCCCAGCTGGAGGGCGAAGCCATTGGGCAGGGTCCCACTCTGGTACTTGCTCACGTACTTCACCTCCTGAAACTCATCGTAGTGTGCTGTCAAGGAGTAGGTCTTCTCCATGGCCAGGGATGGGACTCCCTGCCAGCAGCACTGGTGCAGGGGGCTCAGGGCAGATGGAGGGCAGGCTCAGGCAGCCCACAGTTCATGCTGGAGCCGTGGCTGCCATGGGGAAGTGGTGATGTCCAGCTGCGTCAGGAAGCTCCTGGAAAAGGCAGAGGAGATGGATGAGGGGGGGTTTGGGAGGAGCAAGGGCTGGGGGGGGGTTGCTTCTTGTCGTCATTGCTGCCTGTATATCCATCCCCATGTATGCCCCACCGCCGGCACTGGGACTATCCATAGTGCCAGGGGCTCAGTGGCACCTCTACCCCATGGCTGTCCCCTCTGCCAGTTCCTTTGGTGACAGGGCAGGGTCCTGCCTGCATGATGGCAGGTTTCAGTCCCTGGCACAGCTATCTCACACCCCCACACACCCCGACAGCTCTCCAGCCAGAGCACCCACGCTGGGTGGAGGTTCAGGGTGTTCCAGTGAACCCAAACTCAGCACCATGAGAACCCTTCCCAAGCAGGGGGAGCACAGGGCTGCCAGCCCCTCTGGGTGGGGTATGGATGGGGTGAGAAGCTTGGGGAAGAGGGGCTTTGGGGAGATTTGTGAGGGGAGGCATTGGATTGGGGTGCTGTGGGCTGGCTCAGGTTGTGTGGCCCCACGCTGGGTTGCATGGATGGTGCTGTGCCGTGGAAGGTGGTGTTGCATCGTGCCGTGTGGGGTGGTGTGGTGAGCCGTGTTGCATTGCGTTGTGTCAAATTGTGGCGCGGTGCGTGATGTGTGAACAAAGTTAATTCCAGTCTGGGGGCAGCCCTGGACCCCATGGACACCTCACAGCATTCCCCCACGACTACCACCACCATCTACCCAACCCCTCTCCTCTGGCTGGTGTCCGACAGGCAGGGGTGTCTGTCAGGGGTGACATGCTGGGGAGGAAGGGGTCTGCCCATAGGGAAAGGAGGGTGGGGACGTAAATGGGTTGGGGGAGGAGGGTTTCAAAAGGAGACCCCGCTTCTTGCTTGGTGCAGAATGGTATCCGGATTTGCAGGTGAGGGAGGATGGTTTGGGGACAAAGAGCTGCTGGGAGGTGGTCATATCCCCACAGCCGGGCTCCCCCGTGCCCCCGTTCCTTCCGCAACTTGGGCAAAGTTGTGCCCCGGCGCAGCAGCCCGGCTGTGCCCGTGCCAGGGAGCTGCTGCCGTCGGAAAGTTAGCGGGGATGGCAGCCGGCACGGCAAGGCGTGGGGGGGCCAGGGAGCTATCCAGGAAGCTCGAAGGAAGCTGCTCAGTAGCTGCCCGAGATGCTCAGGGGATGCTCGGGGGTTCCCGGGGAATGCTGCCCGCGATGCTCGGAGGACATGCTCGGATGCTGCCTGCCCAGGAAGGCGCTTGCCGGAATGGTAGGGAAATGCTCGGGAGGTGCTAGGGAGATGCCGGCCGGGATGATGCCTTTGGTGCTCGGGGACATGCTCGAGGGTTGTTCGAGGGATGCTCGGGAAGTGCTCCCCGGGATGATGCCCTGGATATTCGGGGGATGCTCACGGAGTACTCGCCGGCAGGCGCGGGGACTCGCGGGCTGCTCACCGAGGTACTCGAGGGATGCCGGGGGGATGATCTTCGTTCTGCTGCCCGGGAAGTACGCGGGTGCTCGGGGGTCGCTCGTCGTTTGCTCACCGAGATACTTGGAGGATGCTCCCGGGATGCTGGAGCGACGCTGCCGGGATGCTCGGGGACGCTGTCCGGGCTGCTCGGGGGGCCCCGGGGGGTGCTCACCGGCTCTCTCGGAGGGTGTCAGGAGGCTGCCGGGGGCTGGCCGGCCCCGCGCCGCCCGTCCGGCTGCGCGCTCCGCTCCGCGCCCCGCGCCACGGCTGGCGGAGCGGCGGGGCCGGAGGGAGGCGGCGGGGCGGGGAGGGGGTGGTGTCTCCAGCCCGGCTCTCCCGCAGGCCAGGCTCCATTAACGAGATTATTATGCAAATGAAGCAGCCCTGTGCCACTCGCCAGCCTTACCTCATCCCCGCCGGCGGGGAGGTAGGGCAGGGGGGTCCCCGGGACCCTTTATCCCGGGGGGGGGGGGGGGCTAGCACAGGGCTGGCAGTGCCAGTCTGCTTGGCATTTCCCGTCCGGGGACCCTGCCGCCCATTCCCCAGCAGGCGGACACCCAGGAGGGGCACCGGTGGGCACGGCCGACGACCTGTGCCAGGAGCATCCCGGCGGCGCGGCACACCCCTCCCTGCCAGGGCACCTGGGGGGCCCGTCCTGTCCCGGTCCCTTCTGCCAGGGTGGGTGCAAGGGGACGGGACTGTGGGTGGGCAGGAGACGGAGCCTGGAAGGCTCCGGCTGAGAGGGTGGGCACGGGGGTGGCACGGGGTGGCACGAGGAGGCAGCCGTGATTTCAAACACACACGGGAAGGTCCGGGAATATTAAACTGCATTGCAGATAAATCCCCAACATAAATATCGTGAGCTGCTCTGCCACGGGGGGGCCCAGCAAGGAGATTTATAGCCCAGCAATTCCCACGGTGCCCCCTTGCAGTGCCTGGGTACTCTGGTACCCCGCGGCCGTCCTGCCTGTCCTGCTCAGGGGTGCCCTGCTACCCTCACCCTCCCTTGCTGGCACATCCCTGGGTGCTCAGAGGGGGCTCTGGATCTCCTGGGTGCTGAGGAGGGACAGCACATACTGGGTGCTGCGTGGTGGCGTGGGGCCCTGCTTGTCATGGCACAGGTGGCTCCGTGATGTGGGACTTACTGTCTTGTCCTGTGGGCACTGTGGGCTGGCCCCAGGCATGGCTCTGGATGCCTGGGACTGCTGAGGCTGTGCTTTCCTGCGCTGGGGTGCTGGGCACGGCCCAGGCACGGTGCCTTCTGCAGCAGTGAGACACAGCATCACCTGCACAGGCAGTGGCACACACATGTACATCACATGTACGCCCACACACACAGACATGCACCAGCACAGACACACGCTCTGTGCCTCCACGCACATTCTCACACTCAAGCGTTCACTGCCATCCTCATGTACCCTGGCACACTAAACATGAGCTCAGGTGTTGCAGCTTTCATGGGGCAGATGAAATGAGAGAATCATGAGAGAATCATGAATCTCACGAGACAGACACCCAGGCTTGGGCATCCCAACCAGACAGGTATCACCAACCCCAGGGAGATGCAAGGGCACCCAGTCAGGCTGCTTCATGGGTGGGCACAGGGAATCCAAGCCTGCTGCTCATGAGGGTGCTGTCTGGAAGACAGGGGTATGGGACTGGGTGCCGCACACCGGCCTCCCTAAGCCTGCACTTACCCAGCCCCGAGACACGCTTGGTACCTTGGTTGGAGCATGATGGATGCACATGGGGGGTGGGGGAGGGCCTGGTGTTATTAACAGCCCTGGGTATTGCTCCAACAGGGCTGTAAAAATTAAAGGCGTGTGGATATAAAATAATGGATAAATCTGAGCTGGCCGCAGAGTGCTGCGGCGTCCCGCAGGTGTTGGCATCTCAAAAAGCCAGGGTGTGGGATGAGCACCTGTGTGTCAATATGGGGCATCAGGCAGTGTCTGCACCCGCTTCCAAGTGCTGACTTTCCCCAAAGAAGTCCACTGAGTGCCCTGAGAGGATGTGCAAGCAGTGCCAACCTGTGGAACTGGTACTGTGAGGCAAGCAGATGCTGCTTCAGCTGGGATGGAAGAAAAGAGTTTACCCCTTTGTAGACTGGGCTGGGTGACAGGGCACCTGCTTCTGGATGCCCAAGCGCTGCCCAGCCCACACACACAAAACAGCAGGATCCGTGCCATGGGGCCAACACACCCAGAGATCACCACGTGGGTGCGACCATCCCGTGGCCCAGAGCTCTGATCGCAAACAGGCCCTGGGCAGCACCCAGCTCACCAGCCCCACTCCGCCCTGCCCATCCCGCGGGCTACCCCGCCGGCATCCTCATTTTCCCCAAGATTAGCCGCGGCGCGGGAGCCTCCGCGCATCGCCAGCAGGTGACAAATAAGATTTTTCCACTCTCCCGAGCACCCGGCATGGGTCTGTCATTGAAAATGCAAAGCAGCGCAGTGCCAACCTCCGCCACCCGCCCTCACCTCTGTCAGCCCCTCAGTGCAGCCAGACGAATCCCCATCACCGCTGGACCCCTGCTCCACCCGCTGTGCTCCCTCGGCAGTGCTGGGGTGCAGGGCATGGTGCCTTCACCCCCAGTAAAACAGGGCAGCTTCTCGGGGGGTTTCTTAGAGGGGTGCTAGTTTGGGAGTGTCAGCCTGGGTGGGCAACACTGCCTCATGGTGTACTTTGGGTGCACCCACATACCTGGTGGAGGCTGGCACCAGTGAGGGGCTGTCTCTTACAGGAAACATCTGGCTCAAGACCTGCCTGTTTAGGGTGGGCAACACCCCACAAGTCCCACCCCAAGAAGCCCCATTCCCAGCACTCAAGGCAGGAGTACGAGAGTGCTCCACCCCACAGCTGGGTACATGCACCCATTACCCACAACCCTCACCCATGGACTCACCTTTCCCGAGCAACTCAGTCCCTCCGCACCCTCCCCCCCGCCCCAAAACCCCTCAGTTTCCCCCAGCTCCAAACCTGGCATCCCATTACTGCCGTGCCCCCAGCCCAGAGCAAGGCACTCCCCCAGCCCCACTCCCCCCCGCCGCCGCCGCGTCTCCCCTCCGCTATTGTCAGAGGGTTGCCTCTGCCTCTGTCTGCGAAATTAATTCGGAGGTGGAGAGGGAGAATTATGTAAAGTGTGGTTATTCTGGAGCGGCGGGGGAAGTGCGGCTGATGGCAAAGTGCCTTTTTGTGTGTTTAATATGCATTTTTTTCCAGCGGTGCATTTTCAGGCGGGTAATTTGCTGTCTTTTCAGACCCCGATCAGTATCATTTCTCCAGCAATGACAGCTTTTATTTGCACTGAAATGAATGCTGCAAAATTTCCAAGAAATAGCCGAGGCCCTGTTGGCTGCCCACCCCTGCAGGGCCGGGGCATGGGCACCCACCCCCGCAGCCCCCTGCCCACGGCCCCACTTGGCAGTGGAGTCCTGGGGTTCTGGGCAGATGCGTGTGCCAGTTTGCACACCCCGATTTATAAGGGTGTGTGCTCTCCTGGCTCCCCCTTCGTGTCACACCTAGGGGTGGGTATATACACCCACACCAGTATGTGTGCACATACAGACACCCCTCGTGCTCATGCACAGCCCTCAGCACAGCACCCCCTCCCATGTGCACATGCACACACACTCCTAGTTTACGCATATCCCTGCCTGAACACGTACACACACCCCTCCTTGTGTGCTGGTGGGCCTCCTCCCCACTTTGTATCCCCCCACACCTTGGCATAGCAGCCCTGATCCAGAGCACTCAGCTGGCAGGAGGTTTTGGGGGTCCCTCATTCACCCTGCTGTACCCCAGCACAGCCCAGCACTCGGGAAAATCAAGGCACAGAGAGGGCAGGCACAGATGGGTGCTCTCACAGCCCATTCCCTCTGGGCACAGACACCAACGGGTGGGAGTCTGGAGGAGATGCAGGCTGTGAGTGTGGCTGTTTGTCTGCACCTCTGGCTGTTGAGAATGAGGAAGAATGCTGTTTGTGTAGGTGTGTGCCGCGTGGGCGTTGCGTGCCAGAGCTGGTTTGCCGGAGCCGCGGGTGCTGGCATGCGGTGCTGCCTTTGCAGTGCCCACGATGCTGCATGTGCACACCTGGCTGTGTGTGCCCATGTCAGCCCCCTGCCCATGCCACGGTGTGTGTGACAGTGTGTCTGCAGCAGTGCCATGGACACACATGCCCATGCATGGGCATCTCTGACTGGGACGGCAGCCCTGGGTGTGCCCAGGTATGTGCCCCAGGAGTGACACAACTGGTGTTGCAGGGTGCCCATGCACGTGCAATGCTGCACCCCCCTACAATGCTGGGGGGGGCTGCACGGTCCAGAGCCTGTGCTCCCATACACTCCCAGCCCCGGGTCCCAGCTGCAGAGGTGTTGGTGCCCGGCGTGGCCAAGGTTAACTCTGCTGGAGCCCATGGGCACAGTGAGGGGAAGCTTTAATTTAATGAAGTGTGAGGCTTTTTATGGGCTTTTAATTACGTGGTGATAATTAACATTATAGGCCTCCGGGTCCCGCTGGTGCCAGGCTGCCCTGTGCCAGCTTCCGACTGTTTGTAAATAAATCCTGTGGGATGTGTGGTGCCTACCCCAGGGCAACCCAGGTCCTGCAGCAGGGAGCAAAGCCAGCCCCAGCCCTCCTCCCCAGCCAGGACACAATCCACTGCAAAATGTGGGTCTCCACCATTTTTTGCCCCCAGCTGCACCCAACCATCTGGATTTTTCCAGCCCTCTGCCTGACCAGAGCTGCCAGCCAGCAGTGCCAAGTTTGGTGAGAGCAGGCACAGGCAGCAGTGCCACACTTGTCACCCCTGCTGGAGCCTAGCCTGGCTGGGAGCAGCCCCCCGTGCTGGGGCTAATAGGAAGCAATCCATCAGGCAGCACTGGGCACACTGCCCACCCGCCAGGCACCCGATGGATTTATTGTCCAACACCCAGGCAATTTCCTGCCCTCCTCTAATCAATAAAGGAAGGCAGGGGGCAAGGCCAGCTTCCCCCTGCAGGTCATGATGCATGTAGAGAAATAACAATGCCCCAAGAAACAGGTCAGGAGACCCAAGTGTGTGGGTAAGGACCCCACCACAAATTATTTTCCCATTTCCTGCCAGAACCAGATGATCAGCACCCATAGGGGTGGGGGGGATTACAGATTAGAGCATCTGGATGCTCCCCATGCAGCAGCACTGGGGGTACTAAGTGAGATCTAGGGTGCCATACACTGCAGCCATTAGGGCCAGCACCCGGCTGCTTCCCCCACCCACCCAGCCTCACACAGGGAGCCCAGGCCTCCAGGCTCCCCTCCCCCACCCTTTCCCATTTAATTTTTCCTAATGAAAGGCAGGAGGATGGCGGGGAGCTGGGGCACCAAGGTCGAGGCTGCCTTTAATCAATCCCCGCTGCTGGCTGGGTGCCCGGAGGAGCTGGCGGAGGAGAGGATGGGGGCTGCGGCAGGGGAGGAAGTACAGAGGGGGTACTAAGGGGCTGCCAGCAGACAACTGGGACACCCAGTGCTTGGCTCCCCCAGGACCCTGCTATGCCCTACCCCAAGAAAAGGCACCGTGAATGCACTGTGCTGCCCATCCAGCCCCAGAGCTGTGCTGGGATCCTGCCAGGGCAGCTTTAATCCTCTACAGGAGAGATCCCCGAAAATCAAACCCCCTCCCTGCACCCACCTCTCACTGCAGGGTACCTTCTTTGCCCACCAGGATGGAGACACTGGGACCATCCCCAGGCTCAGGCTGCTGAAGGCACTGGGCAAAGGAGTGTGCAGGGAGTTGGGGGGAACCTGGGGGTCACCTAGAGCTGGGTGCTGGTGACAGCACTCACCCCGTGCACCAGCACGGTGGGGCCCAGCCCACGGGTGAGCAGCTCCAGCTGGTGCAGGTAGAGAGGGTAAAGGCTGGTGTCGGCCGGCGGCCGCGGCAAGTACAGGAAGCGCACGGCTGGCGCGGGGCTCTGCTCCAGGACCAGTTTGTTGGCGGCACACACATACTCGTCCGACACTTGGGTGGTGTTGGTTGGGAAGTTCACAACCCCTTCCTCCTCTTCCTCCTCCTCCGCTGGCCCTCCTGGGGGTCCCTGGCAGGTTTGCCAGTGCAGGCGGGTGATGGCATCCCAGGGCACCAGCTGGATCTGGGCCTGGATGCGCAGGTCCTTGAGGAGCTGGCGCAGCTTCTCCTCCTGGGCATGGGGCATGGTGCCTGCCTCCACGCAGAGGAAGAGGCGCAGGCGGGCCCGGCGCCAGGCCCGCGCCATGTTGAGGACACAGGCCATTTGCAGCAGGAACAGGCTGCAGGTGTCAGCGTAGCGGGCGCTGTCGGGCCGCAGCAGGTTGACAGGCCAGACATGGATGGTGGGCGGGGGGCTGGCGGCCCGCCGCAGCTCCCAGGCCTTGTCCAGGCTCTCCAGCTGCCGGGCCAGCAGGACATTGCGAAGCATCTTCAGGGCGTCAGCCACAATGCCCACATACTCCCGGGCTGACAGCAGTTTGGGAGAGGTGGGTGCCCGCAGTGGGGGGAAGCCCAGGGGAACCTCCTCACGAGCGCTGGTGAAGGCAGGGTGCCGGGCTAGACCATCCTGTGGTGCCTCGTCGTCGTAGAAACCCAGCACCAGGGTGTTGGGGCGCATCCCGCCTGCCAGAGAGACAGCACCAGCCCAGCTGAGCAGAGGCAGAGGGCTCCACTAGCCCTCCTGGCACTGCACATGTCAACAAGCCACGGCTTGACTTTGGCATTGCTCACCCTGCCGATCCCTCAGGATCACACCCAGATATCTCCAAGGCTTGACTCGATTTTCACACTGCCCACCCAATACCTCTCTCAGCTTCAAGACTGCCCCCACTGGGTGCTTCCAAACCCCTTGGCATATCTCATCCAGGTGTCTTCAAGTCCCTCAACACTGCCAACGGTGATACTTCCAAACCCCAACCTGCCTGCAGCACCACTCACTCCAGATGCCTCCAAGAGCAAAATTGGCTCTGGCATTGACCATCCAGGTGCCTCCAAACCCCTTGGCACTTCTCAGCCCACAGGCACAGCAAGATGGGCACTCAGCCATATCCAGACCAGGGACCACTTACCAAGGCCAGAGGTGAAGAGGAGCTGCCGGACACCGTGTCGCACTGAGGGTGCAAGGGTGAGGCTGACAAAGGCCTTGACATTCAGTTTGTCCACCAAGCTCAGCCACGAGTCCTGCTGGGGCTGTAGCGGGTCTGAGGGCAGCATGTCTGGGTAGGGGGCAAAACCAGCATCAGTGGGACAGATATCCCATACTGGGGCTAACCCTGGTGTTCACCCCTGCTGCAAAACTCTATGCCCACCCCAGCACCCATGAAATGGAGAAGGGGATGAAGGTGCTTACAGAGAGAAATATAAAATTATACATAAATGTATAAAAAAAAACCCAGGCAGCCCCATCCCCACTCCCCAATTTCAGGCCATTAGTCACCACAGCAACAGCAGGGAAGGGGGAACAGAGCCTGTGCATCAGCCATGACGCGTGCCAAGGAGAGCACACATGTGCAAACCAACACACACAAGGGTGCAAACACCCCCAAGGTACCTGGACACACAGCAGCAGGCATGAGGTGAGGTCAGACACAAGCACACACGTGTGCAAGGCTGTGCCAAGTGTGTGCCCATGTGTGTGCTGGGTGTGTGCAGGCGCTAACCTGGCTGGCACATGCCTGATGTACCAGCACCGACACATGCAGGAGCCCCATGGGCACGTGTAGGGATGGACACTTGTGCACATGTGTGTGTAAGTGTATGTGCACAGGAGGCACAGGACAGACACAATTCCACTAAGCCAAATGTGCCACACATGTGCCCGAAATGCTGACAATTCCCCAGCCATCAACTGGGCATCAGCGTCAGCCCAAGAAGCCTGGGCAGTCCCCTGGCACCACAGCAAAGTGCAGAAGCCATGAGCACAGGAGACAGTGCAGATCCTCACCCAGGTCCTGCAGCTCCACATGGCCCAGGACATAGAGGCCGCTCTTCTTGAGGTCGTTGACAAAGTCGATGAGGCGGGCGCTGCCTCGCGGGTTCTGCACCATCAGCAGCATCTGCGGGCGCCAGAACTTGACATGGTCCTTCCGGACATCCAGCATCAGCAAGTACTTCCGCACCTGGAGGGCAGGGGGAGGGAAACAGGTGAGGAAACCCTTTTTGTTTCACCAACCCACCCCCTGGGGATGCCAGTCCTGAGGACATCTGCCCAGGACACAGATGAGCTGCCACAGGGACACCAGCTTTCCAGTGTAAGGGGACAACAGGAGGACAGGGGCTTACCTGATGAAAGATGAGGGCCTGGCTGATGTAGCCCCAGGTGCTGCTGGGTGAGAGGTAGTGAAGGGCAAGGAGGAGGAGGAGGAGGAAGCCAAGGCTCGCTGAGGCTGACACGGGGCTGATGAGGAACATCATGACGCAGCAGCCTGCGATGCCCAGCAGGCACGTGTGCCAGGTGAAGTACCGGAAAGTGGGCCTGCAGCAGGGAGGAGGAGACACCTGCTATCATGTGGTGCCCATGCTACCTGTAGGGAGGGCACAGCAAAGGGAGCTGTGCCAAAGGGTCACACCACCCACCCCAATGTTCCACTGTTCCAGCCCAGGGCATGTCGGGCACCCCATGTGCCTGAAGGAGAGGTTATGGAGGGGAGATGGTATCTCCCAGGGCACCGGGCAGCCTGTTGCTGCCAGCCCTGGGCAATGAGAGCAATGATGGCCATGGGGCTGGCTCTGTCCTGGCACACCCCAGTAGTATTGGGCAGTGCATGGCAGCACCAGCAGCCATGCTGCCTGCTCATTCTGGTGCAGGGAGGCAGAGGCAGGGAGGCGAGAAGCTGTTATTTTCTCTAATTGCTGTTTTTCCTGAAAGGTAATTAAAATCCTTTTCCGCTGTGCTTGATAGAGACCTCAGTGAGGGGAGGGGGGAGGCACCAGATGTAGGGTGGGAGAGGGGCCTGTTGCTACCTACCCCAGCAGGCTCACCTCAGGCACTGATCCTGCCCCGCTCCGTGCCAAGTCAAGGAAGCAGCTGGGCTTGTGGGGCGGGTGGGGGCCAAGCCACAGCCTGGCACAGGCATCAGTTCTCCCTTGGGAATGGGGCCTCTGGGGGACTCCCAGGCAGTACCACCCAGCCCTACTTGTGGAACACCTCTGCCCACCTGGGGGACTCTCCCTGCTGTGGAGTCAGCATCCTGCACTGAGGGCAGTAGGCATCGCCCAGGAGGGAGATCAGACTCCCCCCAGCCATTCCCTGCACCCCAGATTTGGGCAGCCGTACCAGCCCAGCCTTACACCAGAATACCCCACACCCTGCACCCCAGGCTGGGGCTGCCTGCCACACATACTCCTTCTTCCTGGAAAATCTTTCCTCCTCCTCCCACCCAGAATCCCCCTTCTTCCCTCCCCCTTCTCTGTTAGTTTAATTAGCGCTAATGGAAAGTGGGTTCCATCACTGCTTGGCAAACTGCCCGGGGGATGCCGGCCGGGCACAGGCTATAAATTACCTCTGGAAAGCCTAAGGGGAGGGGGTGGGTGGTCCCCAGTGGTGCTGGATTTATCTGTACCCACTCAGCAAAGCAGTGCCAGTGCACGAGAACCAAACCAATGCCATTCCAGGACATGTCCCCTTCTCCCTCCCCAGGGATAGGGGTGTTTCTGTCCCTCTAATGCCCAGGAGAAGGGTGTTCAGCATCTCTGCCTACCCCCTCATAATAAATCTCAGGCCCAGGGATGGCAGGGGAATCACAGATAGAGGAAATGGAGGGATGGGTGCCTGCCAAGTATCTCAGCACAGCCCCTCTCCCCTGTGCCAGTGGGTACCTGAAGTTGGGGGCCGAGGCCCATTCTAGTGCCAGACAGGCCAGGTTGACAGTGGCATAAACCAGGAGGAAGAAGGTTGTCACGACACTTGCGATGGTGTTGAGCTTCCCAGAAAAGAGCACAATCTGCAGAGAGCACAGAGTGAATGCATACCCTGGGACAGCACATGAGGCCTGTGCCCAAGCCATCCCTGTCCACTTGGGGTGTATCCCAGGGATACACCCTGGGTAAGGTAAGGATGGGTAAGGGTACAAACAGGAATCCCTTTCCCTTTTTGTGATTTATCCTTGATTTATGGGATACCTCCCACCCCAGGGAGGAAAGGGCACTACTGCAGCAGGACACCCAGGGCAGAGGGGCTGTGGGAGGAATTGCAAGGGGCAGGGGGATGTGCCAGGCTCCACAACATCCAGCCCAGGTGACAACCAATCTTCACCCAGCGAGGCCAGGAAGGAAGCATCGTTGACAAACTCACCTGCACCACCAACCAGGAGAGGATCACTGCCATCACTGGGTTCCCACTGGCAGATGTCTTCTTGGCCAGCGCCAGTGCCCGGCCTGCAAGGCAGAGCAGAGAGGCTGGGCTGGGACACCCCAGCAGGCAGCCACAGCTTCAACCACCAGCCAGGAGTTCCATCCCCAGCCTGAGTGCTGGGGCGGCGGCAAATTCCAGGGCATGCAGGTGACCCAAATGGCCCACACCAAACCACAAACCATCACCTCCACACCAAGAAGGGAGTTCCCTGGTGTCAGCACTGGTCCCCAGCAGGAACAACCTTCTGAGTGGGCTCAAATGAGTGCCAGTGCAGTGTGGGCACTCACCAAAGAGATCATCCCTGGCCAGAGCGTACAGGATGCGGGATGCCCCAATGAGGTTGCTCATGGCTGCAGAGAGAGTGGCAGCATAGATGCCCACAGTGACCAGCGGTGGGAAGATACTGATGTCACGTAAGAAGCCATAGTCTTTCTGCAGGAGGATCCTGGAGAGGGACACAGACACACACCGGGATCCGTCTCAGCCCAGGCCAGCATGCCTTGGCAGCAGACACACCCTGGCATGCAGACAGGTGGCTGTACCTGTTGCAGGTGGCACACATGAGGAAAGCCAGCAGGTTGTAAACGAGGTAGGTGAAGAGCACAGCAGAGATGGTGCCCCGCGGGATGGAGTAGCTCGGGCGCTTCAGGTCCCCTGTGGGCAGGAGCAGGCAGCATTAATGCCCACAGGCACAGCACACCCCTGATCTCTCCCAGCCTCAGCTCCTGTTCCCAGTGCCACCCTGCCAGGCACCTCTTCTGTCCGTACCTGACATGTTGGAGCCTGCCATGATGCCAGTGCAGCCGTTGAACATCACTGCAAACACGGAGCTGAAGCTCATCATCTGCCCGGTGGTGTAATCCACCCTATACTCACCTACAGGACACACAGGCAGGGGCTGTGACAGGCTGTCCAAGGTGGCACAGCCCCACCACAGGCCCTCTCCTCGATTCTCCACACAAAAACTACAGGAGAAACCACCCCACAGCACCTGCTTTGTGCCCACAAGCTGCCCCCACCCTCCAGCAAGCCCCATGGGATGGGGCAGTGCCAGTGGGCATGGCAGGCAGGGTGAGGGAAGCCCCTCCTCACCATGCAGGTTGTCTCGCAATGTGTTGAGGGAGAAGCCGGTGAAGAAGCCATTATCGGTCTCAGTGCTATTGCCGTTGGGCAGGCGGATGGGCACCTTCAGGGGCCGTGTGGCGAAGAAGCTGACAAGGATGGTGCCCAGGACAACTGCGACGATGAGGAAGATGAGGAAAGTGGCCTTGGCATAGATAGAGGCACCCACGAGGCACACAAGGAGGCAGAGCGCCAGCAGCACAGTGCCGTAGAGCAGCTCATACCAGTAGCTCTGGGGCAGGACATGGACGCCTGTGCCCGCTTCTTGCCCTGGGCAGACAAGTCAGGATCAGCAAGGCTCGGAGGCATCACTGGGAGCTGAGAGCTACCACCATTGTGTCAGGCATGACGGGCACCAATTCACTGGCCAGAGGCCTGGGTGAGCGAGCCATGGCTGGCTATGCTGGGCATGGTGCTTGGCATGCCTGGCACATCACCAGGGCTGCTCAGGTAAGGGACATCTGCTGTACCCACACAGGTACTCACCAGGCGGGATCCCAAAGCTGTCCACCACTGCCTCCACCAGCCCCAGCACATAGAGGGCACTGCCACACACATTGGCCAGAAAAAACATGATCCCGATGCTGCCCCCAAACTCTGGGCCCAAGGCACGGCTGATCATATCTTGCTCGAGTCAAGGAAAGATGTCAACAGCACAAACCACCATCAGATGCTCTCACCCCTCTCTCCCAGGCCAACAGAGTCCCAGCCCCAGCACGGCATCCCAAGGCCACTGGGAAGTCACTCAGCTTTGTCCCACATGTCCTATCCCAGCAGCACCACAGCAAAGGATACAGTAGGCTCCTCCAGCATCCAGTGCCCCGTTGGTAGCAATGGCACATACAGAGAGCACCGTCATACCAATGATGAAATATGCCACTGCGAACATGGCCAGGGCCTGGTACAACCCAGCATGACCCACCACAAACCCTGCCAAGGATGGGAGAGGAGGCCAGTATGCCCATTAGCTGAGCATGGACAGCTCAACCTGCAGGACAGAGCCCCTGGGCACTGCCACCACACAGACGTGCCACCACACAGACATCACCCCACTGAGGCATGCAGCCACCCCCATCCTTGTGCCCACAGCTTCCCCCAGGATCTGCCAGCCCCCTCTGTTCCAGGATGAGGATGCTCCCACCTCCCACCTACAGCAGCACCTGCCAGTGTCCCCCTCCCTCAGGGTCTCTCCATCTTCCACCCGTGTGTGGCCCAGGTGTGCCCCAAACCCAAACAAAAAGGAAAGGGCTCTGCTGCTGGGACCTCTGTGCCCTGCTGCCACCCTTGTTCCCCAGAGTGGAGAGTCAGTGTTGTTTCCCCACTTGCCTACAAAACAACAGGAAGCAGAAGCAGTCCGGGAGTCCCTGCCAGCCACGGCACTGCTCCCGGGGGTTGGGTGGGTGTTCCCTTAGAGAGGGGGCCCAGAGACCCTCGGCGCTGCCTGGGGTGACGGCAGCGATCCCGGCTGGTGACACTGCGGGCAGGAAGGGGATGCCCGCGGCTGTGGGCGATGCCCTATCTCAGCCACAAGCCAAGCCGCGGATGTGCCCGCGGGAAAGGCAAGGCCGGGTGACCGGGGCACGGGCATCGCAAGCAACCCTTGAGGCGACAGGCTGGCTTTGGGGTCACCTGCTGTGGTCCCTAGAGAGCCGGAGGGCATCCGAGTGCCAAATGTAAGGGTGGGTGGGGGTGTTGGTGGAAATAAAGGGATGCCCCAATAGCACTATGGGCATAAATAGAAGGGGCTGCTAAGCCAGGAGATCTGGGGAGCATGTGAGGTGTGGGGGAAGCGGGGAGCTGACAGGGAGAGCCTTGGCCCCACAGAGTGGTAAAGTTCCTCTTCCTGGCAGCTTTCCTTCCCCTCCACCCGACACCTTCCCGACAGTCCCGTGGTCCCCCGGGTAACACAGCCCCGGGCGGGCAGGGAGACGCCGGTTCTCGCTGCGGGCTTGGGGCCTCTATGAAGACCCCGAGCAGGGGAGTGGGGAAGTGGTGAATAATGCCAGTAGAGCGCCGTGCCCCCAGCCTGGGGGGGTCTCCAGACAGGGAAATGGTCTCAAAGCCCACCCCCTGCCATGGCCCAGCGAGGCCACCCGGGCACGCAGCCAACTCCCGCCCTGGGCTTTTCGTGGGCGGAAAGCAAAAGAGGAAAAGCTTTTCCCGTTCCCGGACCACGGCAAACATTGCCCGCCCCCGCCTGCCCCGGGCCATGCTGGGCACCTACCCCCTTCAGGGCTCCCCAGAAGGCTGCCAGCTGCCCCAGTCCATGTCCATCCTGCTCCCTACATCTCCCAGGGGTCTCAGTAACAGACTCATAACCCAAACTGGGGGCAGACTGGAAAACAATGTGTGCCCTTTGCACACAGAGGGGCAGCTGAGTATCTGCTGGGGGATACCACGGTTCTGCCCCTTGGGACGCTGGGTGGGATGCGGGAGACAACTGGGGTGCTGGAGCCTGGCACTGGAGGATGCCTGGGAAGCAGCGGGGTCCCAGCATTAGGGGACAGGTGGACATGAGGGCACTGGAATGTCGTTTAGGGAAGACACTGGGAAGACACGGGAGTCCTGCTCCAGGAACACCAGGGTTTGAATTTGTGTCCCTTACAGAGGTCCCTACGGTCCTAACTGGGTTCCTGTCCTGCAGGTTCCTGTCCCTGGGTCCTGAGACCCAAGTCCCCAAGCCTAGCGGGGTCAGGTGGGGACACACAGCACTGGGACCCCAGGTCGGGGCGGAACTGAGCGGGCAGGGGAAGGGCACGAGGGCCCCAGACTGTGGGGACTGGGGTACGAACTGGAGGGGAGCACTGGGACTGCAGCAGAGATGGAGGCTCAGGAGAGGGCACTGGGAGGGTACTGGCGACCCAGACTGGGTGGCTCGGGGCTCCAGACGCGGGGACTCCGGGATTAGACGGAGGCCGGGCTGGGGGTACCAGGCAGAGCTGGTGACTCTCGGGGGGCCTCGGGCCGCGGCCGGGAGCGGGGGTCGCCCGGGGGCGGCGGCACTCACCGAGGCGCAGGAAGAGGACGACGCTGAACATGGAGAGCAGCGTGGGCACCACAACGCCCAGGAATGTGGGCAGCTTGCGGGGGGCGGCGGCGGCCCGGCCGCGCTCCCGGCCCCGCTCCTCCTCGGCAGAGCCGCCGCACAGGCGGTACGTTAGCAGCGCGCTCCGCTCCGAGCTCGCCATGGCCCGGCCCGCCTCGGTCCCCGCCGACCCCGAAAAGAGCCCGGTCCCGGTCCCGGCCCCGGCGGCCCCGCCCGCCGACCCGGTCCCGACCCGCCGGGCCCCTCCCCACACATGGCCCCGCCCCACACGGTCTCGCCCACACGTAGCCCCGCCCAGACTTGACCCCGCCCACTGCCCCTCCGCTCAGGCCACGCCCCCGAGTGGGCCCCTCCGCCAAGCTCCATCCCATTGATAGGCCCCGCCCCATGCGCACTCTGGCCCCGCCCCTTGCTGGCCCCGCCCACAGCCCCCCGCCCTTGTCACGGCCCCTGTCCCAAAACGCTGTCCCGTAGTGATCCCCTCCACCGCCCCCCCAGGCCCCACCTCAACACCCCCACAGTGACTTCCCCCAACCGAGTCACTCCAAACCCCCAACCCTCGGCCCTTCCGGGGTCTCCCCACTCTGGTACCTGGCACTATCCTCCCACTAGCGTCCTCCGAATTCGCCCCACTCCTCCCTGCACCCCAAAACCCGCCCCTACATCGCCAGGCGCCCCCTGTCCCCGACCTCCCAGTAGCCAACACCGTGATACCGACCGGGGCTCCCTCGGGAACTCCGGTGCAGCCCCCGCCGGTGCCCGCTCCCCCGCCCCGCGGCGCTGCCGGCCGGGCTCGGCTGCCCGCGCCAATTACCGGACAATCGGGGCCCCGGGGGCACCGTCCCCCCCTGCCCGCCGCCAGGGCTGGGATCTGCCCGGGCCCCGGGGTCCCACTGCCGCCGCCGCCCGGGGCGGCCGAGTGCCTCGCCAATTAGGTTAATGGGGTTGGCACCGGCACCGGGAGCGGGGGGCACGGTACGGCCGGGGGCGAACACCACTCCGGCCTCAAGTACCCGCGTGGGCGCCGGCTGCGGTCAGCAGACCGATTGGACCCCCACGTGTCACTGGTGGGGGGATCCGTGCGGGGACACCGGGACGGGGCGGGAGCCCGGTCCCCTGTGTGCACTGGTGTGTCCCCCGGCCCGGCCCCGCCGTCTCCCGTGGGGCAGAGGCGCAGCGTGCCCCCGCGGCCGAGGTGGGAGCCCGCGGGGCCGGGGCTTTCATCTGCGGCGGGCCTGTCGCCGTGCCAGCCGCGGGCAGCCCGCGCCTTTGATGTGCCACTGAAGCAGCATTGTCCGCGCCCCGCTGGCACCATCGCGGCCGGGAAGACCGGGGGGAGCGCGGGCACGGAGCCGCTCATGCCCCTAATGGGGACGAGCACCCCTCGGACTCGAAACGGGGATGGGGACACGGGCACCTGCTGCACTTAATGGGGACGGAGAGCGGGGCGTGGGTACCCCCTACGGAGTACAGAGATTGGAGCACGGGGCACCCCAGTGAATATGAGAACACGGACACCTACCCTTAGCAAGGACAGAGGTCTGGACACGGGCATCCATCTCTTCCCCCTAGCAAAGATGGGCGCCCCACAAATGGACATGGGACTCAGAAACCTCAGTCCCTTTTACAGGGACAGAGGTGGGGGCACGGGCATCTGCTGCGCCCCGAAGAGGTGATGGAGATGCAGCTGCACTCTTTCACTAGAGGAGCTGAGGTTGAGCTATTGGGCACAGGAGGGTGGCAACGGGGGCAGGACGGTGGCATGCCAAAATATGGTGCCAATGACCAGCTGAGCAGCAGGCACGGAGTAGACTGTCCTGCCGGGCTGGTGAGTGTAGCCCCCCCGTCCCTAGGGCCAAAGCTGCCCCCAGCCGGGGCCCGCTGCTGAGGAGAACAAGCAAGAAGGACAACCGGTGACACTGTCCCACCTGCCCCTCGCCCCTCGCCGGGGCACATCCTCCTTCCCGCACCCCAGGCAGGACAGGGGGTACTGCGGCGGGGGGCATCGGAGGGGTATCCCCGAGGGCAGCCGCTGCTCAGCACGGGTTTGTGCTGTGCACTTGCCAGGGGGGCGACCCGTTCAGCCAGGGTTAGGCTGGCACACAGAGCGGGGACCCCCCGCCCGGACCCCCCGCCCGGACACCCCCGCCTTCCCTTCCCCCGCCTTGTCCGCTCGGCCGCTCCCGGCCCGCTGCCCGCCTTTGAAAGCGCCGGCCGGGCTCCCACGCCCAGCCCGGGCCCCCCGCGCCCGCAGCCGCCGGTGCGTTCCCACCCGCCCGGGGCCCGCAGGAGGGAGGGTGGCGCGGCCGGGGCTTGGCGTGAAAATGATCAAGGGCCGCGGGCAGCGCCGGAGCGCAGCGCCCGTCTGATGCTGCCCGCCCGGAGGCCTCGTCGAACAAAGGCGGCATTGAGGCCCCGGCTGCGCCCCCCCCCACCCCCCCCGCGCCCCCCGCCCCGAGCTGGCATCTTGGCGCGACATTAATGAACTCGCCTGTTTGTGTTCCCCCGGCCCCTCTCTCCTCCCACCGCCCGGGGGGCACCGTATATATCCATCCCTCCTTGCCTGCCTCGGGCATTTCGGGGGTTCCCCCCGCCTGCCCCCCTTGCCCGCCCGGGGATGGAGCAAAGAGGGAAGAGGACACGGGACGCTCTTCTCGGGGCCCGGCTGGTCCCCCCCGTGCTTTTGCTGCCGCTGCTGCAGCTGGTGGGGGGGGCTCCCCTGGGCCAGAGGCTGTACCCCATGCCGGCCAGCATCCTGCAAGGTCAGTGGGGCACAGGAACGGGGTGTCTTTGCGGAAGAGTTTGGCTGGAGATGGGGTGGCTGTAGGAGACGGGACCCTTGGGTTCACCCTAGCGTGCCTGTGCTGCCTGGACTGGGTGTCAAGTGCCGCCAGTGGCACTAGGGGACACAGGGGATGCAGGGCGTGCTGTGGTTTATGCTCTGCGGCACCAACACTCCCCCTGGTCCTAGTAACTGTGCCAGTCCCAGGGGACCCTCTGCCACAGCATGGCCAGCAGGAAGGTGGCTCTGCGTGGGTACAGCTGGTCACAGGTAGGGGCACAGGGGGGGATGCACACATAGGGCAGTCACAGGGACACATGGGCTCGTGCAGGGACAGAAAGACAGGGGCACCGGTACACACAAGTGTGCACTCAAAAGTGTGCACAGAGGCACACCCGCCTGGGCTCACACCCTGTAACTGTGTACAACAGGCACACAGAACCCCGGGCAAACACCCAGGTGTGCATGTGCCAGTCCCAGCAGGGAAGTGACACCGGTGGCTGTCACTCTAGGTAATGTCAAGGGGTGACAGGCCATGCCCAGCCTGACACTCACCATGGCAATACCAGAGCACAGGCACCAGGCAGGCTGGGGGCATCCCATGGCTGTGGTGGGGGGCAGCGGGGGGGCTCTGGGGGTCTGAGCACCCTGTGTGTACCCATCAGCACTGTCAAGCCGGGGGACACTGGTGCTGGAGGCGGCACTGAGGAGCGCATTGCTGGCACTGGAGCGGGCACTGTCTGAGCAGCAGCGGCAGTGGGGTGCCTGCGGGCTCTGTGCCCCCTGCCTCTTCCCACCTTGCGCCAACACCACCGGCCACTGCCCACGTGAGTCATGACGCCACTGCCCTGCCCCCAGGACATCCTACCCAAATAGAAACCAGGATCCCCAGCTAAACACAGCCCAGGGGTCCTATCCAAAAACCATCCCATGCCCAGAAGATCTTACCAAAACCTGCATCCATGCCTGGAGGCTCTACCCAAATATTTATTTGGATGCCTAGATCATCCCCTAAAAATCCTATTAAAATGATACCCCAAGATCTTATCCAAACCGTACTCATCTCCTACAGGCTTAACCTACAGGCTTTTACCAAAACAGTGCCCAGACTCCTGAAACATATCCCTAACTGCTAATGACCCTTCCCAAACAGTTCCCATCATATCCAGATCTTACCAACCACCTGGAGCCCTATCCAAATCATTGCCTGATCCCTTGTGAACTTTTCTGATATTCACCCCAAAAGCATACCCCTGTACCCAGAAGACCTTAACAAACATGTTGACTCCACAGCCTATTATGCTCCCTTCCCACGCATCCCAAAGCAGAGACTGGGGTGGCCTGGGCAGAGGAGCACAGGGAGGACACAGTGATGCCCACAGCCCTGCTGTCCTTGCAGCTCCAGCTGTGCCTCCTGCCATGCCCCCCAGCTGCCAGGCCCTGCTGGCTGCCCAGGCGCTGCCCGAGCTGTCCCAGCGCAATCAGGCACTGAGCCAAGCCTGTGCCCCCTACCAGCGCCTGTGCCCGCCTGAGGGGGCCCTGCACACCTGCGCCCCACTCAGCACCCAGCTCTGCCGCCACCGCCTCCAGGAGTGCCGTGAGTGGGCACCTGCACCCCCCCAGCTCCTCCCAGAGATGGGAGAGCCTACAATAACAAATGGGGTATCCCCAGGGGAAGGGATACGGGGTATTGGGGTGACAGAGGGTGTTGGGATGGAGTGGGGAGATGGGGGTGGGAGTATGATGGGGGATCTCTGGTGGGATGGAAGGCTAGGAGATGGATCTGGGAAGGAAATTGGAGATTTGGGGGACAGAGGTATTTGGAGGGATGAGCAAATTGGGCTGGGACATTGAGGGGCAACGAAAAATCTGGTGGGAGAAGTGAGCAAGGGGAAACTGGGGAGACTGAGTCACTGGGGGTGATGAGCACTCCCTGGGGTGGTACAGGGGTGTTTGTTGGGGCCGATGGGGGTCTGGGGGCACTGAAAGGAACTAGGGCGATTTGAGGACAGCGGGGCTGTGGTGGTGCCATCGGGGGAGATTGCCCCCACATGCCATGACAGCCTATCCCTGCAGAGACGGTGGCCGCAGCCCCGAGTCCTGACGCGGCAGCGGAGGCGGCAATGCCAGGTGAGCCGGAGCGGCCCCGCCGTGCCCACGCCACCCCCTCCCCACCACGCCGGCGGGCGCCCCCGGCCCCCGGCTGCCCGCTGGGCCGGGGGGCAGAGGTTAGCGTCGGCAGCTGCCGGGCTGCGGGGTGCCCCCGGCCCTCCGCCCGCTCGCCTCCGTGAGCACGATGAGGCTTGACAGCGCGCCCGACGCGCCTCATCTCCCGCCACCCCCTCCACCTGCCACGGCCATCCCCGGCCACCCGCGCCCACCTGGGAGACGGCGTGTCCAGCAGCCCGCCTGCAGGACATCTGACATCAAAGTCATCCCGACTTTGTCCCCCAGGGAGCTGTGGGCGCCGCGGGATCACACAAGCCAACGCCACAGCCCCCCGAGGACGGATCATGGGCGGCAGCGTGGCCCCGCGGGGCGCCTGGCCCTGGCTGGTGTCGGTGCGGCTGCACGGGGAGCTGATGTGCGGAGGGGTGCTGGTGGGGCTCTCCTGGGTCCTCACGGCGGCACACTGCTTCGGCGGGTACGGTGGGAGCAGTGTGGCGATGATGTCCCTGCAGAGGCGGGCACGGGGAAGCACCATCACCCCTGTAACTGGCTGCCCCCCACCCCGCCAGGAACCGGAACGAGCTGGCCTGGACAGTGGTGGTGGGCGACTACGAGCTGGGCAAGCCGGGAGCGGGCAAGCGGGCAGTGCCCGTCCGGCGCATCCTGCCTCACCCTAAGGTCGGTGGAGGTGGGCAGCACCCACACCTCCTTGTGCACGCCCAGGGGCCCCCACTGACATCCCCGCGTCTCCTTCCAGTTTAATCCAAAGACGTTTCACGGGGACTTGGCGCTGCTGGAGCTGGCAGTGCCGCTGGCCCCATCATCCACGGTCAGCCCCGTGTGCCTTCCCAGCGGCCCCGCGGAGCCCAGCCCCGGCACCCCCTGCTACATCGCGGGCTGGGGTTCCCTCTACGAAGGTAAGGGACACCGTGGGGTGTGCCCCTCTGTGCCCTCTGGGGTGTCCAGCCCCAGCGCACCGAGGCAGAGCAAGGGGTGTGAAACAGAGGGAGATGGCCGGGCACAGGAGACCCTGTGACAGGTGCCTTGCCTGGCAGAGGGACCAGCAGCCGACGTGGTGATGGAGGCGCAGGTGCCCCTGCTCAGCCAGGAGACGTGCCGGGGTGCCCTGGGCAAGGACCTTCTCACCAGTGCCATGTTCTGTGCCGGGTATTTGTCTGGAGGCATCGACTCCTGCCAGGTACCACCGTGCCTGAGGGACTGTCAGCACCCCACTTCAAAAATCCCTCGCACAGTGCCGGGCTCGTACCGCAGGCCGTGAGTACGGCTGGAGTCCCAGCCCAGCCCAATGCACAGGCTTTTCCCCTGCAGGGCGACTCAGGGGGCCCGCTGGCGTGCGAGGACCCCACTTCGCACCACTTTGTCCTCTACGGTATCACCTCGTGGGGTGATGGCTGCGGTGAGCAGGGCAAACCAGGAGTCTACACCCGTGTCACTGCCTTCACGGACTGGCTGAGTCTCCAGATGGACTGTGAGTGCTGCTGGCTGCACCGCGGGGTCATGGAGATGCCCAGGGGGTTTTCAGCACTCATGGCAGCGCCGATTCTCTCACAGCTGCCCCTGGCAGCCGAGAACCGAGCTGCTTCGACCTGCTAGCCTTGGCACAGCTGCCCCCCGAGCAGCAGTCCCCAGAGCGCGCCCGTCTCTGCGCCTTCTACGCCGGGTCCTGTCGGGCGCCTCAGGGCCGGGCCACCTGTGCCCGCCTGGCCGAGGAGACCTGCCGTGCCAGAACGAGACGATGCGGTGAGCTGGGGGTCATGCCAGGGCTAGGGTGCAGGGAGGGACCCCATTTCTGACATGGGACCGGGGCCACATCTCTACCTCTGCACCCACAGAGCTGCACTCCTATGCCCAGACCTTGGTGGATCTCCTGCGCCGGGCTGGGGACTTCATCCGAAACCAGTTTGATTTCTCCTTTCTCACCCGCACTCTGCCTCAGCTCCTGGGCAAGATCTACGGGCACTTCTTCCCTCCCCGTGTCCGTAGGGATGCCCCAGGTACTCTCCCAGGCTGGACCAGCCCATGTCCATTTGGGGTCCCCTCAGTCTCCCCTATGCTGGTGGATGGAGCACCAGCCCCTTGCCATGGCTTCCCAAATAGGGCTCCTCTATCTCTTGTCCTGTCCTTTTCTTGTCCCTGCAGGCTTGGCTGTGGCACGGGGCCAATCCAGCCCCACAGCAATGGGACCCCAGAGACCCCCCAGCAGGTGAGGTGTGGTGGGCCACAGGGTGAAGGGCTAAAGAGGCTGGGGAGGTGGTTGAGATACTGGTGGGAACTGACTTGCCATTTTGGGGACAGCCTGAAGCATTTGGATCCTGTTCCTGCTGCAACCAGAGCATCCCCCCAGGGTGCCCAGGTGGGGTGAAGAAGGTGGGCACTGCCCACCCAGTCTGAGCTCACCCCATTGTGCTTCCAGGTGGGGGGACAGGCGGATGCCTCCCTTTGCAGAGCTTTTTGGGGTAGTGGGACCCCAGTTGCAGGACTGGGTGGAGGCTCTGAGGACCATGGCAGGGGGCAGCCATCTGGTGACAACACAGGACAGGGAGCAGCTCCCAGGGGAGATGCAGCTCTTCCTGCAGGTATGTGGGGAGGGACAGGCTGGGGGACCCCTGTCCTCCCGTGACTGGGCCACAAGGGACCAAACACCTTCAGTCCCCATGTCCCCTCCTGATATCCCTTGGTCCATTATCTTCTGTGCAGCCACAGAAGTGGCATCTCTCACTTTGCCACCACAGAAGGGGCATCTCACCATCCCCAGCTGAAACCAGTGCTCCCAAATCCAGCCAGTGCGGAGCCAGCCATGGGTCTGACCCTGCAGCTCAGGATCTGACCCGACACAGCCACAAAGCAGTTGCATGTCACCAATGCCCTGTGTGACACCAGCACACCCATGCTCTGCACTCTGCCACCATGCACGTGGCTGTGCCCATGGGTGCCTTGTGGGTGCCCCATCACCCATCCTGTCCCTCTCTTCCCTTTGTCAGAGTGAGGATGTGGTGGAGGAGATGGTGGCACAGGGACGAGCCTTCCTCACCCAGCTGCGGGCAGAGTTGGACCTTGGCACCACCCCGAAAGCCATGGAGCCACAACGGGCATCTGGAGAGCTGGCAGGGACCCCCGTGCCAAGCCATGAACCCCGTGAGCCTGGAGGGACTGGGGGAAATGGGGCAGCAGGGTGTCCATCCACAGGCCAGCTCTGTGTCTGGGCAGTGCCCACTGGGGTTTTACACCTCTCTCGGTGGCAGGGTCTGCACTGAGGGAGAAACGTGAACTGGTGCCCATGGAGCTGCCCAGGGTGGAGGAGGAAGAGGAGGAGGAGGCAGGTGTGGGCAGAGGTAAGCTCCCACAGACCCTATGGGGTGCTAGGTATCCCCATGGGGACAGTGACAAGCCCAGCCTTACACCCCTGTCTCAGGGCTGTCCTGTTTCAGTGGGACAGTCTTTTGCTGTATTCCCTGCCCTCTGCCCATGCCCCTCTGGCGTCCCCAGAGCAAGGGTGCTCCTCCCTGTGTGGGGAGCAGCACGGTGCCCCCACGATTGATCCCTGATGTCCCCTCCATGTCTCTCCTGCCCGTCCCAGGGGCTGCAGCCTGTCCTGGCCTCAACGAGTCGGCAGTGCGGGTGGGCGCTGTGCGGGACCTGTATGCCTGGGTGCTGCGGGTGCCCGAGGCAGACCTGGCCATGACCTTCCAAGAGGTGAGTGCCCCATCCAGCCACTCTGAGCCATGCATCCTGGCAGCCAGGCAATGCCATCCCCCAGCCTGACACTGTCCTGCTCTACCCTTGGCTCCCCTGGGACTCACGGTACTGTTGTCTCCCCACAGATCCTGGTGGACTTGGGCTCCAAAAACACCCAGGGACTGTACCGGGCACAGGTTCGGGCCACTGTAGGGGGGCGCCCCACAGCCTTCACTGGTCTCGTGGGGCTGGAGAATGATTCACTGGCCCGTAGCATGCCTGGCCTTGTTGCTCTGGCACTAGAAGTGCTGAAAACCTAATGGTGCCCCTGGAGCAGTGTGCCAGCATGGGGAGAGGACACCAGGGCAGGTGTCTCTTTTGTCCTTCAAACACACTCCACTCCCCGTCTCAGGCTCTTCCACCCTTTTATCTCCAATTGTACCTCAGTCTCTCTTCCCACCAGCACTTCCTTCCCCAGGGCGATACGGCCCTGGTGAGTACCTGAAGTACCTCAGCCAGGAATCACAGTCCTCCTCTCCCCTGGGACCCCCACCTTGGCAAGACCACTCCCACCCCATCTTCCCCAGAGGCACCTGAGCTGTTATTTATTTGTACAGAGAAGGTTTATTTTTCAATAAAGAAGGGTTCTATTTTCCAGTAGCTGGTGAATGTGAAGTGAGTGCTATGTCACCCAGTGCTGCTGAAGTGGGTGACAATGGAGGCACTTTTCAGGGGAGCTATGACATCCCATTGCATACCCCTTCCCATCCCCCTGTACTCTGAAGTGATGCCTCCAGCCTTGGTTCCTGCTGTGTCCACCTTGGCACAGACTCCCCAGCCCCCTCCCTAGGGGTCAGACACCCCTCCTGCCCATGCAGCACCCACAGCACAGCACTGGTGCTCACCCCAGTGACACCCTCAGCACCCCACATGAGACCTCCCGATGCAGGGGCTGTGTGTGCACAGGGTCTATGATCAGTGGTGGGTGCCAGCCCTGTGCTTGGGCATCAGTGGGGACCCTGCTGTGGGGACCCTGCTGTGGGGACCCTGCCTCTCTGAGCAGCATCCCAGGACTGCTGAGCAGCAGGAAAGGGACTGCTGCTCCCTGTGCCCAGCAGTGCCTGTGCTGGGGTGCCTAGATTCAGGGTGATGGGCTGACACCTGTGGGGCTGGCAAGACCAGCTGTGCCTGCCCATCTTGCCTTTCCTGCACGTGGCGGTGCCGGAAGAGAGGGGTTGGAGCGGCTCTCTGGTGCCGGTACCCTTCCCCCTCAGCACCTGGCACCATCCATCTCCCACTCCCTCCGGCAGCCGGACATCCGCTCAGCCAGGCCAGGCAGGGAAGCAGCCAGGGCCTGGCACGGCGTGAGGGCACCGTGGGCACCACATGGGGAATCTGCTGCTGGCCCTGCTCGGGGCACTGATGCTTTCGGGTGAGCAGGGTCTGGGTCATGGGGTGCCCTGTTGCTCTGCTGCATGGGGTGCCAATGGGTTATGGGTCCCCTCGGTGGGGCTGGTGGGGGATGATGGTGGGAGGGTCCAAACTGGGCACTAGGGTCCCCAGGGCTGCATTTTGGGTTTTACCTGGCAGAGTCTGCTCACTGCGTGTCCTTTGTGCTTCTTTCGTGGCTGTGCCACCCAGAGCCATGTCCCTACCCAGGCTATGTGCTGCCAGTGCACAGTGTCATTGTATCCATGTGTCCCTGTAAGTGCCTGTCTGTCCCCATTCTATGACCATGTGTCCCTGCACACACTGGTCCATGTGTGTTCTGTATGTAAAGCCACCTGTGTGCACAGCTCCACCATGTCTGTATCCAGATGTCTCGTGTCTGTGTCCCTCTCTGTGCTGGGTTTCTATCTGTGTGTTGCTCTGTGTCTGTGCCCACGTCCTTGTCCCGTGACCATGTGTGACCATGTGCTCCCACACGTCTGTCATTCCTGCATGTCCATGTCTGGTCCCCTGTGCAGCACAGACATGCAGTGTCCTGGCCTGTTCCTCTCCCCTCTATTCTTATACCACCCTGCCCTTGCCAAGCATCCTTAGGGGGGTGGCACTGGGCCCAGTAACCTCTGAGCCCCCTGGTTTGCCTGACCCCAAACCCCCAGGTGGACTCTGTGTGAACCACGAGGAGAGGCTCATCCACCACCTGTTCGAAGAGAAGGGCTATGACAAAGAGTTGCGCCCTGTGGTCTCCACTGACGAGGTTGTAGATGTCTACCTGGCCCTCACCCTCTCCAACCTAATCTCACTGGTGAGCCCCAGTGGGGAGGGTCCACTGTGGGGTGCCCCCCAGCCATGCCTCCCCCCCATGTGAGGGAGGGTGCATGGGAGCGAACCCTGAGGCTGCTCTCCCAACCCTGGATGCTGAGGGTTTGGGGTCCTGGGCTGGGGGGACACCCTGGCATCTCACTGCCCCGTGTTTCTGTTTGCAGAAAGAGGTGGACGAGACACTCACCACCAACGTATGGCTCGAGCACGTGAGTAGGGACAGGTGTCACAGCATCAGTTGTGCCACGATAGGGTGGCCCAGCATGGTGAGGGGGTGAGCTGTGGATTCTCCCCTCCAGGGCTGGACTGATTACCGCCTGCAGTGGAACAAATCTGAGTTTGGGGGCGTTGAGGTGCTCCGCCTGCCACCAGACATGCTGTGGCTGCCAGAGATAGTCCTGGAGAACAAGTGAGCTGTGCCCTAATTTCCCCTCCCAATCCTTCTGCACTGTTCCCAGTGCATGTCCAGGACTCTCCTGGGCCCTTCCCAACAGTGCCATAACCTTGTCTCCCTCTTGGCACAGCAATGATGGGCTCTTCGAGGTTGCCTACTACTGCAACGTCCTCATCTACGACACGGGCTATGTCTACTGGCTGCCACCTGCCATCTTCCGCAGCACCTGCCTCATCAACGTTGATTTCTTCCCCTTCGACTGGCAGAACTGCTCCCTCAGATTCAGGTGCTGGCTGGCTGGGTCAGGGTGGCCATGTCATGCCTGGGTGCCTGCTGCTGCCAGCACCTCCCCTTGCTGTTGAGGTGCAGCGAGGTGGGGGTCTGTAGATGACTTGGTGGCCTAAGTCCATCATGCTGGAGGTCAGGGGGGGTTGGGTGGGGGGTATCCAGCAGCCCCTCACTGTCTGTCCCCCCGGCTGTGGTCCAGGTCGCTGGCATACAGTGCCCTGGAGATCAACATGCACTTGAAGACAGACAGTGACCCAGACACAGGGAAGTCTTACCCAGTGGAGTGGATCATCATTGACCCTGAAGGCTTCACAGGTAATGCTGGTGCTCTCTGCCATGTCCTGTGGCAATGGGACACCCTGTAAAGAGGGGGACAGTGGTGAGGGGACGCTTTGGAGCTGGGGTGCACTGCCATAGAGAAAGTTCACTACTGGGGGCTTTGGCATCCTGGCACTCACTCCACCTTGGAATGCTATCCACACCCTGGTGGGGGAGGCTGGTGCTAGTGAACCTGGTGAGGATGGTCATGGCAGGTGTCCCCCATGCTGTATGCTGTCCCCTGTGCCCTGGCAGAGAATGGGGAATGGGAAATCATCCACCGCCCAGCCCGTAAAAACATCTACCCTGACATTCCCCTGGACACCAGTGAGCACCAGGACATCACCTTCTACCTCATCATCAAGCGCAAACCGCTCTTCTATGTCATCAACATCGTCATACCCTGCATCCTCATCGCCTTCATGGTCATCCTTGTCTTCTACCTGCCTGCTGACAGTGAGTGAGCCCTGTGGCATGTGTGCTAGTAATGGGAGTCACATCCATGGGGCACCTCCGTGTCCCACAGCTGCACCAGGTCCTGGGGCACAGCAACACCCTAATGCCCAGCATGAGGACATCCTGGAACTGGAATATCCCCATGCAGAACACCATCACCCAGGCCAGGTACCCTGGCAGAGGTGCACTTGGGCATAGGATATCCCACATGGGACCCCAGGGTATTCCCACAACAGAAAACCCCTATATGGGGCACTGTATCATGGGACACTGGAAGAGCAAACCCTGTACTGGGGGTTCTGCTAGAGGTACGTGGGGCAATTTTTTCCCTGAGCTCACCTGTTCTTCAGGTGGTGAGAAGATGACCCTGGTAATCTCAGTGCTCCTGGCCCAGTCTGTCTTCCTCCTGCTGATCTCCCAGCGCCTGCCTGCCACTTCCCATGCCATCCCCCTCATCGGAAAGTGAGTTCTGGGCACCATTGAGTGCAGCGGGGACATTGTGGAGTCCCTTGGTGCCAGAGGGCAGCTCTGCCTGTGCCCAGACCCTGTGGCAATGCTGGCTCCAAGACCATGCTCCCTACCAGGTATCTGCTTTTTATCATGCTTCTGGTGACAGCCGTGGTGATCATCTCCGTCGTGGTGCTCAACTTCCACTTCCGCACCCCCAGCACCCACATCATGTCTGACTGGGTCAGAGAGGTGAGCGGGGTGTGGGCTGGGGTGGGTGCACTGGTGGGTACAAGGGTCACGCTGTACCCCACAGAGGACATGGGGCAGCACAGCCCTGGCACTGCATCTGTGCCGGATGGATTCTGTGGGCAGAAAGTGGGGACAAGGTGGCAACACACTGGGGAGGTGGCCAAGGGACACGACACTCCCTATTGTGTCCCAGGTCTTCCTGGAGAGCCTGCCCCGGCTGCTGGGCATGACACAGCCATCCGAGAGCCCGGCAGGTGCCCCGTGCATCCGGCGCTGCAGCTCGGCCGGCTACATCGCCAAGGCGGAGGAATACTTCAGCGTCAAGTCCCGCAGCGAGCTCATGTTCGAGAAGCAGTCAGAGCGGCACGGGCTGACCAGCCGCATCACCCCTGCCCGTGAGCCACAGCCCCTGCGCAGGGACAGACGGAAGGGTGCAGGGATGGGGTCTGCAGGGCTGGCAGCTCTTCGAAGCCCATCTCACCACCCCCTCTCATCCCCAGGTTTGGTGCCGCTGGGCATGGACTCAGGCGAGGAGAAGCCCTATGAGCACATAAAACCTGTCATTGACAATGCAAACTACATCGTCAAGCACATGAGGGAAGAAAACAGCTACAATGAGGTGGGACCATGGGCACTGGGGGGGCAGGGGGGCTCCCTGTGCCCACTGTGCCCCCACACTGCCTGGCTCCTGGCTCTCTCCACAGGAGGTCGACAACTGGAACCGCGTGGCCCGGACCCTGGACCGCCTGTGCTTCTTCATCATCACCCCCACACTGGTGGTGGGCACCCTCTGGATCTTCCTCATGGGCATCTACAACCACCCACCACCACTGCCCTTTTCTGGAGACCCCTACGACTACCGGGAGGAGAACAAACGCTTCATCTAGAGGGGTGTGGGGATCCCATGGGCCAGCCTCTCCCCACCTGTCTTGGTTTGGGAAAATAAAGCTGAGTACTTCTTGCCATGGGACACTGAACTGGTGGCTGCCCTCAGTGGGCCCCACTGGGCACAATGCCCACCCTGAACACTGTGTGTGTCCTGGGGAGAGTGATGCCCACCCAGGGAACGGGTGTTGTTGGATGGACCTCAGCTGTGGCTGGAAGGGGTGATTGTCAGAGGGGATGTGGTGGTACTGGACCTGCTAGCCCTGTGGGCTGGACACTTGGGGCAGCATGGGCTGGGGAAAGAGTTGCCCCCCCCAGCATGGCACCATCCCCTGAAGACCCACTGCAGTTGGCAGAGATGCCATCAGTTCCCACATTTTCCCCTTGCCCCCATGATCCCCCAGCTAGACTCACAGTGTCCCCCCAGCACACCCCATCCCACAATGCAAGGCTGGGGGCCCAGAGAGGTGTCTCCTTCCCCAGGTCAGCAGTGGGATGCCAGGGCTCTGGTTTCAGGGGACGCAGCTGACGTCCCCCCACCGGCAGTGGCCCATCCTCTGACAGCTGTCACATCCTCTCCACTGAGCCAGGAATCTCACCATACCCACATCCCCTCCTCCCCATGACCCTCCTACACAGAGGCTGGAAGGATTTGAACCCGCGGGGGGTGCATCACTCCCCAGGCTGATGGGATGGGACTTGCCTGCCCCTTCCCCACCCTATAGTCTGGGGGCAGCCACTGCCATGGCAGGGACAGGATGTGCTGGCAGGGGCCACCCCTTTGCCATAACCTGCAAGGAGATGCATCCCTTTGGGGGAGACACGGGGAACCCAAGGCACAGAGCTCATTTTGCCCCTTGCCCCAGTTCCAGCCTCTCCGGCACAAAACGCCAGAGGAGCTCCCCGGCAAAGCGGCATCGCCCCACCAGCGGGGGAAGTGGGTGGTCCCTCCCGGGCCCCCGTGGCTGTTGGCAACAGCTGACGGTGGCAGGGGACAGCTGTCCTGTCCCGGCGGGCGCCCGGCCCAGAACACATCGGCGCAGGGGGCCGAGCGGAGCCCCAGCCCTTGCGGCACCGCCATGCGTGGCCACGGCCTCCTCCTCGTCCTCTGCACCCTGGCAGGTAAGATCTGCCCGTCCACTCAGGCCTGGCTGACTGCCCCCCCCTTGGCACCAAGCTTTGTCACCCCTGGGAGCACAGCGCCAGGCACCGCCCCACCGGGCTGTCCCTGTGCTGGCAGCCCCCTGCCTCCGTGTCCTGCCCAGGAGAGGTCCCCGGGGGAGCTGGGTGAGGGCGGGGTGGGCACACAGCCCTGTCTGCCCGCGGGGCACGGACCGGACTGTCGGGGTCATGGGGCGCAGCGCACACACCCGCAGAACACACGCCTGGGCATCCCTTTCCCGCACACACACCCCTGTGCCTCCCCACTCAACATATCAGGTCTGGGGGCATCAGTGACCCCGCTGTCTTCCCCCGGGGTGTCCCCACGGCGTGTGCCCTCCCAGGTGTGGCCTGCAGGAACCAGGAGGAGAAGCTGCTCCAGGACCTCATGTCCAACTACAATCGACAACTGCGCCCGGCCCGAGGGGATGAGATCATCGATGTCTCCCTCAAGCTCACCCTCACCAACCTCATCTCCCTGGTGAGAGATGCCCCCATGTACCACCAGTGGGACAGAATTTGCCCTCACATGTGGGGCAGAAGGCAGGGCACTAAAGCCATCTCTCTCCTTCCTTCCCTGCCAGAATGAAAGGGAGGAGACCCTCACCACCAATGTCTGGATCGAGATGGTGAGACCCCTCCCCTCTAGGCAGGATCAAGACCACCTGTTTGCATATCAGGGTGGCACCACATGAGGGGCTGGCACTGCAACGTGCACCTTCCTTTGTGGGCACCCCCAAATGAGCCCATTTTGCGAACAGCATAGCACAGGCAGCTCACAATCTCCTTCATCTTGGGGGGGCTCCATGACCCCTCCTCTTCATCTCTCCTTCTCCCAGCAATGGTCTGATTATCGCCTGAGCTGGGACCCTGAGAAATATGACAACATCCAGCTGCTGCGGGTGCCCTCCACCATGGTCTGGCTGCCAGACATTGTCCTGGAGAACAAGTAGGTGACAGGGCAATGGGGACATGTTCCCACACAGGGCTGGCAGCTGCCCCCTGGGCATCGTTTGGGACTGAGCCCATCCATCTTCCCCCAGCATCGACGGGACATTCGAAATCACCCTCTACACCAACGTGCTGGTGTCCCCTGATGGCAGCATCTACTGGCTGCCCCCTGCCATCTACCGCAGTGTCTGTGTCATCCACGTCACCTACTTCCCCTTTGACTGGCAGAACTGCACCATGGTCTTCCAGTGAGCATGGGCACCACAGCAGCTCCTCCTGGGACACAGGGATTAGCGTGGAATGCCCACCTTTGCCCCTGGGCAGATAAGTGCCACCTGCCTGTCCCCTGCCACTTGGCAGGAGGCACCATGGACAAGCCAAGCACCCTAATGAAGAGCTGGATGTGGCCAGCATGACCTAGTGCCACACTGGCATTTTTTGCCCATCCAGCTTGCTGCATGCCAGCCTGTGCCAGCACCTCATCTCTCCCCAGGTCCCAGACGTACAGTGCCAATGAAATCAACCTTCTGCTGACAGTGGAGGATGGCCAGACCATAGAGTGGATCTTCATTGACCCTGAGGCTTTCACAGGTAACACTGCAGCTACAGCCATGGCACAGGAGTGTCCCACCAGAGGGGACATCCAACAGGTCTGCTGCTGCATTGGTGGCTGCCCAAAGCAGGGCTGCAGGGACTATTAGCAGCTCCCACCATTACATGGGCACTTAAGCTATTAGTGGAAGTGGGAGTGTGGGAGAGATTTGTTTTTCTAACCCCCCCCGACTCGGGGCTCTTGCAGCCTGGCAGCTGCTGCCGGAGAGCACCGCTCCTGCAAGCTTGATTGATGCTGGGAACGTAGCTGTCATGGCCAAACAATGACGTTTTCCATCACATTTTAATTGCATATTGAAGGAACAAAATGCTTTTCGGGCAGCGAGATTTATTTTTTCATTACCGGCCTGAGTTGCGATCTTGACTGGGAAAAAATCTATCGCTCCCACGGAGAGCAGGGGAGAGCAGAGCGCTGTCACCCAGTGTCACGCTTGGCTTCTCTCTGTGACCCTACAGAAATGGGGAGATGGGGGGACCCCAGCCCCACAGCTCCCCACCCAGGGAGCCCCCAAGGGGTTAAAGGTGACCCGTATGTGCCCAGATGCCCCATCCAACTGCTTTTTGGGGTATATTGGGTTCCACAGTGCTCATCTCCCTCATGAGTGGTTCTAGCACTGTGGGCAGCCTGGGTGCCTTGTGGAGCCCATGCCAATCACCAATCCTCCCCTTCCTCCCTGGACTGGGGGACTGGAGGCCCAGTGCCCCCATGGGGACAGTGGGACTCACCTGGCACCATCACGATGCAGAGAATGGAGAATGGGCCATCAAGCACCGCCCCGCTCGGAAGATCATCAACGCAGACCATTTCACCCCAGATGACATCCAGTACCAGCAGATCATCTTCTACCTCATCATCCAGCGCAAGCCACTCTTCTACATCATCAACATCATCGTGCCCTGTGTCCTCATCTCTGCCATGGCTGTGCTTGTCTACTTCCTCCCTGCCAAAGGTACACTGGGACCGTGCCCACTGCAGGCATGGGGATGTGCAAAGGGACAGCAACACTCCAGGAAGGGCTCCTCGTCCCCTCTGTGCTTGGGGACCATCACTTCTCACCCAGTCTTGTAGTATTTGGATTGAGGGTAGTGTGTAAATTTCTAAGTATCCCATAGTTAATGCCTCAAGGCAGGACTTGTCTAATTCAGCTTTTGGGTGGGGGTCTTTTGCCTTAGGAGGGCAATGCCCACAGCACTGCTCTATGCCCAACTCTGCCTTTGCCTTTCCTTGGCAGCGGGTGGGCAGAAATGCACGGTCTCCATCAATGTTCTCCTGGCCCAGACTGTCTTCCTCTTCCTCATTGCCCAGAAGGTTCCTGAGACCTCCCAGGCTGTGCCTCTCATTGGGAAGTAAGTGACACATTGGGATAGGGGTGCCAGCAGGGTCTCGGGTGCTGTGGAGCAGCTAGTGGCCAGGGTCAGGACCGTGGTACAGAAAAAACCCTCAGCCCAGATGGGGCTGACAGAGGGCTACCACTTGCCCACGTTTCACTGCCAGTCACCAGCTTCCAGCCCAGGAAGGCACAGAGAAGGACCTTGCATGACCACAGCTTGTGACCCAGCAGCCCTACTGAGGTTCTGTTCCCCCTCCCCAGATACCTGACCTTCCTCATGGTGGTGACAGTGGTGATTGTGGTGAATGCTGTCATTGTCCTCAACGTCTCCCTGAGAACACCCAACACTCACTCCATGTCCCAGAGAGTGCGCCAGGTAGCTGCCATCATCCTCCTACCCTTTATATAGGGGGAGTGGGATGGGTATTTGGGGATCAAGGCCATGTCCCTGGCAGAGTAAGGTGGCAGGCATGCCTTCATCTGAGTGCAAGTCCTGGCACAAAGAGAAGGCCCCAGATGTCCCCAGTGGACCACACTGTGCCACCAAGCCACTCCCAACACTGGGGAGCAGCAGGTGCCAACATCCCAATAGTACCACGCTCCAAGCATTGCCAGGGAAACCAGTCACACCCATTGGGTGCTCTGGGAGGTGTGAGGGGGACAGATCCCCACAAGTGACACTGTGCCCAGGTGTTCCTGCACCTTCTGCCTCACTACCTGGGCATGGCCATGCCAGAGGAGACCTCAGGGCCTCAGCAAGCCACCCGCAGACGCAGCTCCCTGGGGCTTATGGTGAAAGCTGATGAGTACATGCTCTGGAAAGCCAGGACCGAGCTGCTCTTTGAGAAGCAGAAGGAGAGAGATGGGCTGATGAAAACTGTGCTGGAGAAGATTGGTGAGTGACCCCGGGGGGTTGGCACCTCCCTGTGAAGTTGGGCTTTGTGCCAGGTGGCTGAGCACTTGCTGGTGCCCGCTGTGCTGGCTCTGCTGCTCGTAGGACGTGGTCTGGAGAGTGGCAGTACCCAGGATTTCTGCCAGAGCCTGGAGGAGGCAGGTCCTGAGATCCGTGCCTGCGTGGATGCCTGCAACTACATCGCCAATGCCACGCGGGAGCAGAACGACTTCAGCAGCGTGAGTCAGGGCTGGGGGGAGAGGGATCTGTACAGGGGGCAGCAGGTGCAGCCCTCACCCTTCTTGTGCCACTGGCAGGAGAGCGAAGAGTGGATGATGGTGGGACAGGTGATCGACCGTGTCTGCTTCTTCATTATGGCCTCTCTCTTTGTGTGTGGCACTGTTGGAATCTTTCTTGTGGCTCATTTCAATCAGGCACCCCCCTTGCCCTTCCCTGGGGACCCCAAGCAGTACCTGCCACAGTGATGCTCACAGGTGCCCACCAGCCAAGTGGTGGAGATGGGGGAAGGAGGAACGTGGGGTGCTCATGCTGTGCTGAATGTGGAAATAAAGTCCCCAAGTCTTGCAAGGCTCCATGGCATCTCTGCTCCATGCCCACCCACCTCAGAGGCTGGTTGTACACCCTGTGCAGGCTGGCCACACACCTCTTAGCTGCACAGTCCTGTGAGATGAGACACGGGGAAACTGGACCAGAGTCAGACATCTAATGGGCCATGCAGCAGTGCTGTCAGCAAGAACCACATCACCCCACTGCAAATTTACAAATTCAAACCCAGGACAAATGGGAATACTGTCATCCCTGTCATGGCAGTGGGGCAGGAGTCACAGCTATAGCCACCCATTCTGGGGCAACAGCAGAGCCATGGATGGGATTGGTGGCAGCTAATTCTTCCCTCCATTTATACCCTGACTATGCATCTTGGGGACAGCTAAAGTGCTGTCCTTGATCCCTAGCAAGCAGCTTGAAGTGGAAACACTGGGCCACCAGGCACCCAAACACCTTCAGGGATATGTGCCCTGTGGCATCCATCCTGCTGGGAGCATCAGCACTACTCCCTCCCCCACCAGCCTTCCTTGCCCTATGGGATCATCTCTGTCAAGCGCAGCCCCTTCCCCCATCCCAGCAATGCTGCATCCCCCTGTGCCCTTCAGTGACCTCTGGGGCCCCCTGGCTTTGTCCGTGCTGGCAGGGGAGATGGGAGAGGTCAGCCTGGGAATGGTGGCAAGCAGCATCTGCTCTTCTGTGATCCAGCTCATGCCACCTGTGCCTGGCTCCAAGATCACAGGATCACAGGATTGTGCAGCAGCCTCACAGTCCCAGCACCTGCTGCCTCTGCTGCTGCTGGGAGAAAACCAGTTGATAACTGCCCACAACTGCCCCTGGCACTGCCTGACAGGGGTCTGGGCACTGTGGGCACAGATGGAGGAGGGAGGAACACACAGCAGCTGAGACATCACTTTTTGGACATCTGCATCCTGGTCATGGCCCAGAACCACTCGGGGCTGTGCCAGCCTACCCCTGTTTTCTGCAAGGTGCCCACAGCACCAGTGCCAGGTGAATATGGAGCTCGCAGCTGGCACCTTGAAGGAGGTGGGGATGGTGCTCACTGGTGCAGGCAGGGGTGCTCACAGGTCCTGCCCCCTGCCTGGGTCAGACCCTCCTGGCCCAGTGTCTCCAGCCCTGTGAGAGCCAGGAGCTGCCATAAGGTGCCCAAACCAGAGCACACGGCATGGCCAAAGCCCCCAGGCTCTCCGTCCCCAAGAAGATGCATAATTGATGAGCTCTGGTCTGTCTTTTCCTGGCTATTTCCCATTGATTACTGGGTGCCTATTGCCCTGCTGCCAGTCTCCAGGGTCAGGTACTATCACCTACTTCGTACCACTCCAGGGATGCTGCTTCTGCCAGTGACCTCAGGCTCCAGCATGTCCATACAGCACAAGTGGAAATGAGTGAGCTCCTCCAGCCTGCCAGGAGCTCGTGACAGAGATCCCACTCTCCACTATCACCAAGCAGTAGTTTTATGAGCCCTTAGGAGATCTCTGTGGTTTCTCATTCCAGAGACAAGAACAAAAACAAGAGCTGTACATCACAGATCGTGGGCAGCAGGTATGCCTTGCAGGATCTGGCAGGGGAATGCCTTACAGGTCACCCTCTGAGGTTATGGGGGGAGTGCAGTGAGAGGAAAATCCTCCTCAGCCCAGTATCAACCTCATGTGCCCACACTCCATCAAAAAGCACCAAGACAAGGCAACATCATCCTCCAACTGCTTCCCTCCACAGAGAACTCCTCTCTCTGTGGGCTGGGAAGAGCCATCAACCCCCATCAGACCAGCTGTAGCCAGAGACACCCAGGGCCCATGAGCCCACCACGACTCAGCATTCCCCTGGGAAAGAAGAACTTAAGGGAATGCTCTTCTTTGGGATCCAGGGCTCAAAGCTCTTCCAGTTCTCCCAAATGCCACTTTGCAGGGATTTAAAGTTCAAGGGTGTTCAAAGCCTTTGGGGTACGGAAAGGAGAAAAGGTCCTGAATCACTACAGATTTCGGGCTCCCGTGGCTGAAGGCTTCCTTCCTGAATGAAGAGGATCTGAAACTTCTTTCTAGAGCATGACAGAAGCTCCTTCCCTTCCCAAACAACCTCAAGCCTGTTTTTACCATTCTCATTAGCAGGACACAGTGGACCACAAAGCAAAAGTCCAGCTGAAAAACCAGTTTGGCTCCATCCCTCTTCAGGCTATAGAAGGCACCTAGTGCTTGGCACTGCTCAACCACTGCTTTTCTCCTGACCTCAGGAAAAGTAGCCTTAAAGAGGAAAACCTCCACACCCAGCCAGCTCACTCTCTTCAAGGCTGAGTAAGAGGAACCTCTGCTGAGTTCCTCTAAATCTCAACCATGGGGGCAGTGGGAGGAGAAGAACAGCTTCCCTGGGAAGGGCTCTTCCACAGCTCACTCACAAAGCGTATTTGAGGGCAAGCACAGCAGGACCGCAGCATTTTCAGATTTAATAGCAAGCCTGCACTCATCAGCACCAGCTTAGACAAGGGCCATCAGAGGCAAGAAGTGGGCGAGTACACAAAATAACAGAGGTGGACATGACGCACAGCTGGGCACAACAACAGGACTAAAGCCCTAAGTGATGTCATCTGCAAAAAGCTAAATGTGTTGTGAATAAAAGAAACCTGCAGCTAGTATTTCAGCCCTGCCTTGTAAGGCTATTTTTGCTTAGATTGCCAAAATGTAATTGCAACTAAATCCCCCCTAACAAACACTGGAGAGCAGCAGGGGAGAGTTGTATTTAAAAGGAATCTTAAGTAGCAGCTGTAGTAGTACCTGCCCACAGCAGGGAAAAAAAACTGTGTCTGGAAAAGCATTTGGTTGAGAGTTGGTGACAAACAAGTGCCAAAAGCAGGAACAGGACCATGGGTCTCAAGAAACACAGAGAGGGATGCCACTACAGCTTCAGGAACAGCCCTGCTCCCTGCCCAGCCAGGTGCTGACTGCCTGAGCACAGGGAGCACTTAGTCATGGCTTTGAGTGCAAGGAATGTTTCTAGAGACAGCCTAAAACTGTCACCCTCAACAAAGAAAACAAACTCTTCAGGAGATGGAGTATTTTAAACTGCTTTCTCTGCTGCTTTCAATCTAGACTTCCATAGTAAAACAAGGAATTTGCAATTGGAGTCATGAGGCTGAAGGTCTCCCAGGCCCCAAGGCTGGTAATTGTCCCAGACACGGGCTGCTGGTTCTGCAGTCACGAGCAGATTGGCCCAAGCAGCCTCTTCTCCTGGGGGACTGCACAAAGCACATGGGGCAGATGTGCCCCATCACTGGCCACAGCCTCCCCTCCTGGGCCCAAAGGCAAAGGCTCCATTAAAAATGAAAGGCAATTGTTCGATTCCCCAAGGAAAAGGAGAAAAGGCTGGAGCTGTTAATGAGTACAATTAGTGTTGTAGTCAAGCAGAATCAGAGGAAATAATTAGCTCCTATTGTTTCCCTGGCATCCAAATTGCAGCCGTGCTGGCTTTCCAGGCAACAACCCATCATTTGAGGCTCACCCCGAAGGACAGGGGGTCACTCCCAGCCCCTCTTCTGGTCACAGCTGTCACACAGCTATGAACAGCAGGCTGGGCCATTGCCCTCTTCTGCTACACCCACTGGGGGCCCACTTTCCCAGGTGGCCAGACTTGCAAACCCCAGTGCACACCAGAAGAAGGCTTGGTCCTGAATTAAGCCAGTGCTGCTGGCTGTCCATCTAGACAGAGTGAAGACAACTGACACCAAACATCTCTTTATCCTGGTTTAAGGGAAGCTCATGTCCCTCTCCGTAACAAACAGGGATGGGTACAAGGCACTACTAACCTGGGAGTATAAAGGAGAGGCAAAGATAAAGCAAGAAGCCTAGAGAAATACCACTCCACTGAATTTCAGACAGAGCCAAAAAATGAGAGACTGAGAGAAACAAAGAGACCCAATAATTTATTGGCAGAACTGAAAAGGGGCATTTGAAAACCACAGGGCTGACTCTCAACTGGGATGCTTCTCCCAGCTGCAGAGAGATTTATAATACTGGTATCCCTCAGCAAAAGGCTCTGATGTTGAGGCAGAATCCCAGAGATCCTGCGTGCCATGTAGAGAAAGAGAGGAAAGTGCTGCAAGATGCGGCCCCAAGGGCCCACCACTAATTGAAAGGCTGCCTCCCGCCCCACTGCTAAAAAAAAGTTTGTGTAAGACAAAATCGGCCTCTATTGTCACCGCTGCTGGAGGGCTTCAGATGATCCTTCCCCCAGGGAGGAGTGCGAGAGTGGCCCATGAGTCCCTTCAGAGGTCGGAGGGCACTCTCAGTGCTTTCAACACGGAGAGAGGAGCTTAGTGCCAACTCTTGTTCTCACAATGTGATTTTTGTGTTTCGAAAGCTTGAATTATCCCTGGAAAACAGAGGGAAGAAAAATCGTGGTTAAAGATGTGAATTCCTTTGTATCACAGCACCTCCCCATCCTCCCCACCACAGCTACCAGTGTTGCCATCCCAGTACATCACTCAAAATCAATGCTTGTTAAACCTCCCATGCAGATCTTCCTAACTACAGACTTCTCACACAAGTCAGCTGTCACTCCAGAACACTTGGAACAGAGGGAGATCCTGGTTCATCCCCACTCAATGAGAAGAAAAAATTGTCATCTCCTGTGAGTAAAGCACATGATAGAATGTGGAAACCTCCCTGATGGATTCTGGTGTTTAAACAACTTGCAAGGTCTCTTCCTTACCAAACATTTATCTTGGGGATTCTGCTTGGAGCACAAATACACTATCAGACCAACCTCCCACTGTCTCTGTCCCTTGTATTTAGTCATACTGTCAACAAGTTTAGCTCTCTGATCTCTCCTACCTTAAAAGAGTATCTAATCTGAAAAGGGTGTTTCCACCAAGTTTAAATAGAAGAGTTTCTTCAGCAGCTTCTACTCACTCATGAGTACAGCTGCAAGCCTCAGGGGCAATTGACCAAGGAAGGAGTGCTGGTCTACAACCTCCCTCAGTACAAGTCTGATGGCACTGCAGCAATTGAAGATGGGGCAGGTTACAGAAGTCTGTTACTGCTTACTGCCAGCCTGTGAGCAACAACAACAGGCAAAGCGTCTTTCCACATTAATAGGTGGTGTGTTGGAAACAAAGGAGATTACAATTACTTTGATAGGATAGGTTTGGCAGCTCTTCCCATAAACAGGGACAGGGCTGTAAGCTGCCCAAGCCAAAACATTTAGGGATGCCCCAGGACATACCACACCAAATCGCTGAAGAGCAAAGGCAGCAACTTCAGCAGCAAGGTGCTGTGCAGGACTGTGAAATTCCATTTAAAACCTTGAGCTATCTGTGTGTGCTGCTAGGAGCTGCATGGCAGCTGTACCAGCACAGGCTGGAACACCTCCATGAGGTGGGCTGGAGAACTGGAAGAACAGAAGGAAGTAAAAACCACTTTTTAGAGTTGAAAAAGTTACTCTGCTATGACATGACAGCAAAATCCATGCTGGAGGCCATCTGCAGATGACTGGGGTTCACCTTTGCACTTGCCAGAAGAGCAGGCTGGGCTGCCATTTGGAAATGTGATTCAGGATTCATTAACTGGACTCTGGTTAATTTGCAACAATGGTTTGGCTTTCTATCCCACAGTGGACTTTCACCTGTGCCATCTACCTCAGGAGGACAGCTCTCTTTAGGCAGCTCTTTAGTGGACAGACTTTCCCTACATTTTCCCTCCTTTTGCCTTTATTGGAGTGCCCCAGGCCCTTTGCTTATCCCTGCTCAGCACAGGCTACTCAGTACAGCTGGGACTCAAACTCTGCCACTGTTTTCCTGTACTCTTGGCACATTTGCTGCCTTCAGAGCCTGGTATGTCATGAAGTGAGCTTGTTTCCTCTTCCAGAAGGACATGTGAATGTCATCTAACAATAACAACACTATCAAGTGCCTGTGTAGTATTTTGTAAACACTGATCCTCACAAAAAGCCAAACCTGTGAGGAGAGAGAGGTATTATTTTAACCCATGACTTCAGAGCAAGGTATGAGAACATTGCTTGCCCAATGCTGTTAAGGGAGGTTTTGGGATCCCTGGCAGCTCCTCAGAGCTCAGCTGTGTTGGAGCAGCTGCATTCCACTGCCCAGTTATGGGAACTGGACACTGTAAATGCTTCCTTCCAGTAGATTCCTCTCCTCTGGCACTCAGCAATCCAGTGATCCCACTTGGCTACAATCAACCCAACTCTCATGGCCAGGCCTCTTGCTGGCCCTTCTTAAGGACCTGCTATTAGGGAAGTGGGCACTGCAGGGAAAAACAGTCTGAGCTGTGAGGCTCCCAGCAGCCCTAGGCTCACCTTGGCTATCTTCTCTGCACATCTTGGCTGACACTGCCACAGTAGAGGGTGGCTGTCTCATTATCCACAACATTATTATTTCTATCTACAGTAGCTACTGGGTGTCCTTCCCAAACAAGCTTTTACTGACCAATTAATTTATTATTCTGTTTCGGCCCACTGTTAAAGAGCTGTGTGTCAGCATCCATCACCTGGATGTGCTTAGGATTCATTTACCACTCCATACCTGCTTACAGTCAACCCTAGGCAACACACCCAAGCTGAAGACATACCTCTCAGCCTCCTGGGACCAGGTCTGCGATATAAGTGCCTCATACAGAGGAAGGACTCGTTAGCAAAATGGCACACAGCACCTCAACAGAAAATGCTGGTGTAAAAAAAAAAATTAAAAAATCATTTTGACCTTTGGAAAAGAACAAATAGTAGAATGCCCACCATCAGGCCCATAATGCCAGCCCATGGGAAGAAAGTTGGAAGCTGAGAGGTATGCCATGAAGTCACAGAGGAAAAAAAGATGAGGCCCTACCCTGGGTGTGACAGAGGGAGGGGGAGCGTTCGATCAGCGGCCACTGCTGTTCACCAGGCCATGAAACTCCTCCCAGGCCCTGGCAAGCCAGAGGAAAAAAAAATGAAATAAAAACCAAAAAATAGCACTTCAGATCAAAGGCTTCTTAACTTTTAACGAGAGCAGAAACATTCAATGACGTTTAAAAGGCACTTGTCTTCAGAGAGCAAGGCAATATTCTCTGATAGCTCTAGTGGATAGAAGCATCCTTAAAATCCAGCCAAACATCTGACAGCACAAGGCAGCTTTAGCGTTCTGCACAGACATGAAGCGCTCCCACTGGCTGCTGGTGATAAAGCCACATTAATACCCAGAGACAGGTATGACCTTCCTAGTCACAAATGGAATATCCATTTCCTATTGCTCATAAAATAGCCCATGTTACATCTTTCTGGAGGATTATCACATTCCTTGGCTGGTTAAACTCAGCCAGTTACTGGCCTCATGCTTTCCCACATACTGTATACGCAGGTAATCCCCCCAAAAGGGGCTTTTTTTAATGCCACACAGCTTAGTTCTTACGAAATTCATTGATCAGGCAGCAGAATCCAATTGTTATTAGGAAGTCTCATTTCCTATTGTAAACCTGTGTTGTTAATAATGACCCAGTAAAAACATCACAACTATTTGAAATGAAAATGGTTTTAGATAAGTTTGAGGGACAGGCCCAACACTGCATTCCCTGGTGGAGAACATTACCAATGGATGAAGGGAGAAGACTGAAAAATTGCTGTTGATTTTATAAAGGCAGTATACTGAAAACCCTCTCAGGAAAACATGCTGAGGTTAATGTGAGCATGACTATTATCTTCTGGGATCAGAGACATCAAAGAACCTCATAGTTCTCCATGCCCAGCAAAATAGCCTACAGCACATGCCAAGCCATTTTCTGAAGCCACAGAGTCCCATGGAGCTGGAGGGACCTTAAAGAGAACCCAGGTCAATCAAATTCAGACCACCCTCTAGATTTTTTTGCTGGTACTTCTCAGCCACTCCACATTTTGTTCTGTGCACTGCCTCATCAGGCCACTGCAACACAACAGGAGAGTCCAGAAATGGAAACCCTGTATTAATCAGCACCTGTGCCAAAACCAGACCACCAACCTGGCTCTTATCTGAGCCTCAGTCAAGCTCCCAAACAGCATCTGCAAAAGCAGCCCAGGTGTCACATGCTCTTTCCCATCAACTCATAGCCCAAATAAACATAAAGACATCAGGGTTCAACAGCCTTTCTCCAGAATAAAGTTAGGGAGAAGAGAAACTCTGAATCCTTCTTAGTTGTTGGTAATCTTTGCAAATTTCCAGACTTGTCAAAAAGTCTCCACCTTCATGTCTACCCTCCAACCTCCCTTGCATCTCTACCACATTCCCATCACCCACAACAATCACAAATCTCTTTCCTCTCCCATAGCTCTCCCAAACTTCTGACTTCTCAGCAGAAGGAACACAAGGGCAGATTACTTGTCAACGTAATAGATAATTTATTACCCCTTTCACACTAAGGAGTTCCTTGTTCCAACATCCCAATAACATCATGCACAGTCCTTCATCTCTGTCCTCACAGACAGAGAGAAAAAGCTCTTCCAGCCAAGAATTTTTAATTCAAGACCTTGATACATATTATAGTACTAATGACTCCAACTATCTGCTGACTTGACTGAAAAAATCCACATCCACATTAGGATGTGTCTGCCCTAATGTACCTAAACTATGCTAGGAGAGCAAACTGCTCTCATTCCATACTGAACAAGGCTGCCAGTTAATTTCATCTGGCAGAATCTTTATGACCTGTGACATGCCAAAGGCACAATGCCAGAGAGTCTAAGAGGTTATTTTTATGTATAGACATTTTTAGTACCTTACTGCCATACTGTCTGCACAGCGATCAGATACTCAGTGAATTGATCCCAAACACTTAGATTATTCCCACTGAACAGATGGGAAATGGAAACGTTAGCAGGCCAAAGTCAGCCAGAGCTGTTCTTCCACACTCATTCCTGACCCACAACTGTTGAAACTTCCCACCTTCTTCCCCACTGCCCAAAGTAAGGACCCAGACAGGGCTTCCTTTAGCCCCAGAATGTAAACTGGAGGAAAAAAAGTGAGAAAAGAAGCCACTATCTCCCCAAAAAGAAAGAAGAAAAAACAACAAAAGAAGCAAGAGAAAAACAATGAAGACTCCAGCAAAAAGAGGAAGGGCAGTCTTAGTTGCTTCAAGGGGCTTTCCACATCATCATTGTGCAAGCATCACTCACTGTTTTCTGCAAACATCCTCAATTAAGTTCTAGCAGTTTGCCTCCAGTATTTCTCTGTGCAACCCTGCTCCTTACCTTCTCCTTCCCCAGCTAAGAAAGGATTCAGAGAGCTCAGAGTGCACTTATGGTACCTTTCAAAAGGGCACCAAGGTCTGTCTCTTTTGCCAGCCCACATGGAACCTCCGAGCACACTGATCACTCATTACACTCTGCAGGTGTTCAGAGCAGCACAGCCTCTTTCTGGGCACTTCCCCTGGGATTTGTTCACAGCCAGACAAGAACTTTGTGACTAACAGCTTGAAAAAAAAAATAAAATCTAGGATAGTGTTCTATCCTGAAATAATTCTTTCACCTCTCTGACAGTACCTGTAGCAAAGGCAATATAACACAACTAAATAAACACAAATAAACTGACCTCCTTGGAAAAAAAACCAACAAACAAACCATGAAATAAATAGGTTATAGGTACTCTTTTAGTATGAGACTGGCCACCAAGATAAGGAAGCCTTTCACAAAGTCTTGGACACTTCTGAAAAAAGTATATTATGTTGATGGAGAATGAATCAATGAATTCTTCAGTTCAAAGATGAGGTCTATGCAAGTGGTCTTAGACTTGCAGCACCTGGAAACATTACTGGAACTGGAGAATGGACTTGATAAATGAATGAAGCCAGTATTGCAGAGACTCAGGAGAAGAGGACAGATATCAGATCTGGAACCTCACTGCTCTCCTCTAGATTTTATTCCTGCTCTCAGACTTGAATGGATGAGGGTGAAACAATGCAGCTCTAGAGTTCGCAAGACCCAAGGCAACCTGCCTTCCCCTGTCAGGCATTAGGCAATGTGTGAGGATCCCATTTGCAAACCATTTCTCTTTAGATAAGGTTAACCCTGCCCACTCCTTTTAAGACACAGTCAAAGGTACAGGTGACACAAGTAGAACAGCAGCACTGAGGAATTCTCCTAAGGTTTTGGAAATCAGCAAGCAAATGGAAACCAGTGCTATAAAACCACAATAGTTACAGGATTAGCTGAACTCTGCTAGTGACAAGGGAAATCTCACAAGCACCCTACCACCAGCTGTCTTATAAACACTGACCTTCTTGCCCAACACCTGCCACTTCCAGAATGATTTCTCTTCCTAATTCCTCACATTTTTTTGCCATTCCTCTCTTTTTGTCCCAAGAACCTCACCCCTGCAGTCTTCTTACAATGCATTATTCCCTCCATAGGATATCCTCTTGTTTCCTACCTAGAATATAGTCTGAGGCCATTTCCTCCAACTGCCTGCAGTGAAATGAACCCAGTACCAGCTCTATTAAGATCAACTATTCTTCTCATTTACTCAAGCCATCCCATTAGTTATCACTGGTGACTTTGAAAGGAAAGGATAGTTTTATACCCTGCTCAGCTCTCACTGCAGCAGGCACTCACGAATAAGCAAAGCTTTGTTTTCAGAAAAAGCAGCCTTGCTTTAGAGCTGACAGGACAATCCATAACGTCACACAGCAACCAAAACATTTCCACACCAGCCTGCTCAGTGGCAACCTGCTGATGGCCTCTGCTCTGCTCTGTCCTGGCACTGGAAGCGGTGTTGCTGAATTTCCCTGGGATTCCTGGGCAGTATTGTGCGAGAGAGCTCTCAACAAAGGAGATGGTCACTGACCACACAGTTATCAGGGCAGAAAAGAAAGGCTGATAAGCCCAGGCAGGGCAAAAGTGTATGCAAGGCAGCCAGGAACTTCATGCTGCAATGCTCAAGTCAAATGTGAAAGTGATCACTTCCCCTCCACCCCCCTCCCAACTGCAGATACCTGAATATTTTCAGTGGCTTCACTGAGACATGGCCAGGCTGTGGTTGACAACATTCTGCTTTCAAAAAGGTGCACCTGCTACAGCAGCAAAAGAGACTGTTTTTTTCCTTTAATTCCAAGCCACAGGAAGTACCACTGTCCACAAGCGACTGTCACTACTGGACCTTGTCATCTCCAAGGTTAACAACACTGATGAACTGAACCTATTAAGTGGTTCACTGCATCTGAGTGCCCCTCTCTCAATGCACCTCAAAGGGAACAAAAGAAGCAATTTCTCTCCAGCTACAGAAACAAGGCAGCCCACAAAATGTCACATATGTTCTCTTCAGGTGCTCAGTACTGTAACGTCTAAGGTACTGTAAATCTTCCAGAATTAAGCAAAGTCCAAGAGATTGTTCTAGCTCTCCTAGCAAGATTTGAAATTCATACAGACTAGGCTGACCCTTCTACTCGATGGGATTTAGGCAGCTTGTCAATATCACAAGCAAGAGAAAAGACAAACACAGGAAAATTGCAATGAAAGATCTGCTTATCTAGCTAAATGCACAAGCCCCACCACTGAGAGCAGGAAGGACAGAATGCAGAACAGCTCCTTGGAATAGCTGTGACGCAACAGGTACTTTTCAGATGCAGCTTGGCAGCACCACCACTTTCTGAAACAAAGGAGACTGCAGCCTCACTGACAACTCATGAAAAATGGTGTCTAGAAATGATTTAATATGAAATGCATCATCACAAAAGGAATATACAAAACCTGAAACACAGGGCTCAGGTTCCACAGTGAGAGGAATGCTAGCAATTTCTACAGAAGCATTCATTTACAGTGTGTCAAAAGCTAATCCAGGTCAATTCACTACCTAAAAGTCAAGGTTTTGAGAAATGCCTGTTCTTTTCTTGCTAAGCATGCTCCCTTCCCTGAAGCACAATCAATGCCAATCAAACCCCGCACATGAGCAGAGCTCTAGTGGAGAGATGCAGCCCATACAAATGAAAAATGCCACAAGCCCCCCTCAAAAGGCAGCCCTGACAAAGCCTAGAGCACAGCTCTTCCATTAGAGCTTTTCATGAAACACAGCCAGAGTGTGAATATAGAGTGCTGGCTAGGAAGCCCTCCCAAGTCATAAATCACATGGTACATGTGCAGCATAAGTGGAGTTTATTCATGACGGACAGTATTTCAACAGGACTTGATAGATGGGCAAGGAAAAGGAGCCAGACTTCATGGAGGATAGAACTAGTTACACAAGAGATTCTTTATTAGTGAGAGAACCTTAATGATATGAAACCAAGTCAGACTGAAAGCTGGGGCTGTCCTGCTCTTCTCTGTCACAAAGCAGTCACCGTCATCTCTCTGCAGCTGCTGCCCCTTGCTGCCTACTGGTACCAGGCAAGAGAGGCACAAGAAGTGGTCTGTGCACCACTACACAGAAACTCCACTGACAGCAGTTCTGCTCTGAATTTACACCAGTGCCATTGGAAGGAGATGCTGGAGAGCACTGCAATCAGATTGCTGCAGCTCAAGTGCGGCAATGGGAAAAAAGGGGCTTTCATGATGCCCTACAAGGCAGAAGGTTAATTGCTTAGACCTACCTGAAAGGGACATCATCAAAGCAATTCTTGACTAACCCTCCTACCCACAGAAGAATGAGTGGAAGACAAGCCAGTTGGCCTCTATTTAAGAATTGCTCCCAGCTGTAATCTGAGCTACTAAACTTGATACCTCCAACACCTGTTATTCTCAGACAAGCTCATTTTGCACCACACGTCAGCAGCATAAAATGAAACTTGGATGCTATGCAGGAAGAGAGAGCAGCAAGCACAGCATGTTACACTGGTGTAGAGAATTGAGGCCACACTACTGGATGCACCATCACTCATGGCCTTACACCTGCCAGAGCAAAAACAAACATTGCTATAGCGGCATTTTCTGTGCTAGGAAATGCTGGTGGTGATAGCTCACAAGGGAAAGGCCACATCATTTTCATTCTACACTTGCTACATGAACCATCACCACATCTTAGGACAGCAGGCTCCATACACAGCTTTTACTACAGAGACTGAGAGAAGTCAAACACCTCCCTGCTCTCTCACCACAAAGCCACATCACCACAGTCCGCAGTCTGCTGCTGCTGAACAGGAGTAAAATACTCTGTTGTGTGTCCACATGAGCACGTTGCTATTTCCCTACATGGACAGAGAGTCCATAGTGCCCTCTCCTGGCAAAAAGTGCAGGAGAAATGTTAGTGGCAAAATCACTGAAAAAATCATCACTTTCCCTTCTCTTTTCCATTCACACAGAAGGGAGAACCTCATGGAACTCTAGATGCCTGCAGGCAGTATCAGTGAGATTTCTGTATAATTACTAGTGACCCCATACTCAAAACTGGAAGCTAGCCGTCTGCTAGAACCAGGATTGATCCCATCAAACTGTCTGACAGCAGACTGATGACAGGGTGATTACGTGGAAAGACCAAGCCAACGTGATGAAAGAAAATCATGAAAGATACTTGCACCTTCATTACAGGCAAGATTAGAAAGCTCTCTGCCCCATCAGTGTCTTATTCATTTGTTTCACTTCTTTTTCTCTGTGCACCTTTTCAAGTATTAATTTAACCAATATGACCTAATCAGTGTATTGGTTTATAATACACCTAAGAAAAAAAAGAAAAACAACATATTATTCACCTCTAAGTTTCATATTTTTCACCTATATATGCAATTTTTTGTCACTTTGTGGGAAATAAAAGTCACCCTGAATGGCCTAATATGGAAAGCTATAATACACTTATTTAAAAATACAGCTGTACTCTCTGTGTACCATGATCTTCTAGTCTTGTTAAAGAGCCTCTGTCACCAGGGCCTGGAAGACTTAATATACGACGTTTATTATGATTAGAAATCATTTGTACAGCACTGTAAATTCACACAGCACTTTCCTCAGACCATTTATAAGTCTAATGGCATCATAAATCCCTGTTAGCTTCTGCACTTTATTCCCCAGAATCTCTATTTATTCAAATGATTCGACACCCCCCCCCACACACAATCTTTCTTGTCTTTGAATACATCAAGCCACAGTCCCACCCTGGACTGCCCAAGTGACAGGCTGGGTGAACTGTTAAAATAACCCTGGATCACACATTTAAAAAGAAAAAGGTTTTGCTCATAGAACCAAACACTCCCAACAACAGTATGACAACAACACAGGAATCTGGCTTTCAAAGCGCGCTGGCAACAACTGCTGCTGTTTGCACGTCAGTTTGCAGGAACAGCCCTAACGCACATGAGCACTTCTGCCAAGGCCTGTGCCATGCACTGAGCTGCTCGAGCACACATGCAACCTGCAGCACCCCCCTGGCCAGCACACGTACTTGATGCTATCGGTGTGGGTTTTATATTCCATGATGGTGTTGGGAGGTAGGTTGAGCACTCTTCGTAACGTGTCGCGTATCCGGGCTGTCGTGGCCTGGTCGCTGGCTGTCTTGTTCCATATGGAGATGATGTCCTCCTGCAGAACGGCACAGGAGGGAGGGGTAAGCACAGGGCATTGCTGCAGCCCTGCCACATGGAAGCACGTGCCAGTCCTCAGAAGCACTCACCTGGAATCGGACAGAGACGACGGCCCCACAGATTTCTTCCCCCACCATGAACTGCTCTCCCAGCATGGCCAGAATAAGATTCTCCCAGCACCGTGACGCTAAGCCCTTCCGCAGACGGATAATCCATTTACCACCATTTTTGTTGGCATCATCCTAGGAAGAGGGGAAATAAATTGATTTGTTTTCTCCTAGCTGTTTTTCTGCTACCCACAAGACAGCAGAGCCACACACAGGAGCAGATATTGATTAGGTGGGGCAAGGAAAGTATTTTCAAGTGAAAGCATTTTATTTCACTTCTCCTGCATATAAACAGAGACAGAGGAAAACCACTTACTTTGAATACAAAGTATTTGAAACAATGGCCCTCAGCCTTCCAGACAAAGTTCTGTGCCCTGACTTGAGTTCCAGTATTTTGATCCCACTAGCAAAGACTAATGCCAGCCTACCAATCTGCACAAACAGAGCCAGAGGCAAGGACTTTAAAACTACTCCTAAACCTGAGACTGATTCACCATTTGTCTTATCCCCTGTATATGTAGCTCTGCTTGTACAACAAGATCCTGTAAAACAGGAGAACCCCCTCATTACAGAGCATGGAAGGTCAGGAAAGTGTTTGCAAAACAGTATTTTAAAAGCAAGCCAAATTTTACAAACATTTTCCTTCCACATTTTTAGGAATGTGCTCACAAGTTGCATTAACAGAAAGGACCACCCTGTTCTCTGAGAACTACTGACATTAAAACACATCATACAGCTGAACGTTTGCTCCAGACTGTGGTGACCCAGGGAAATAACCAAAATGAGGGAAGAAGGTAAACAAAAAATTTTATGCTAAGCACCCAGTCTGTCACCTGAATATTGTGCTTCTGTAAAGGTGACAAAGAGCTGGAAACTGCTACAGCCTCCCCTGCTCCCCAGGATGACAGCTATGTCAAAGAGCAGCTCCTCCTCTGTGCAGAACACTGGCATTCTCTGGTACAACACTGTAGCTGGGAAATCTTACAAGGTGAGAGGGGAACAAATTCCATCCAAAGCTGAAGACAGAGGTAGGAACAAGTCAAAGAGGTTAGGAAGGGTGAGGGAAAACAGGTCTAGGACAGAAAGGGAGAACAAAGGATGACTCAGAGGGGACTGCATGAAACAGGACATCCTTCTCCAAATCCCCAGCAATCCCCTCTGCCAAGCTGGGACACACCTTGAAGATGCCAGGCGAGGCAGCCCAACCCCTCTTAATGAAATAAAGTTAGTTTTATTTTAGCCTTAAAGCTTCCCTAGGGCTGAGATAAAACTAAACATTTATCTGTTCTCTCAGACAAAGCAAGTGCTAACGAAGCAATCCTGAGAAAACATGGAAGTGTCAGCATAACAGCAGCATTCATCTGACTCCTACTTTTCAGGTATGTGCTGGACTGAAAGGAGAAGGCGTCAGCTCCAGACAAACCTCAAAGCATAACAGGAGCCATCCAAATCAACACAAGTTCTAGGAATGTGGCAGAATCCTGTGAGAAGCAAACTGGTTTCTGTTAAGTACCCTTGTTTTCCAAGTTGTGACCATCACAGCCTTTAGACTGGGACTTGGGTTTAACTCTTCAAAGTTTCCACAATGACTAATGGGCAGCCAAAGAGAGTGATACTGCTAAAAATATCTCAAAGGTGGCTTAAGCAGGTTCAAGGCTACAGAGAGAGCAGTGATTGGGAGTCAGATGCTGTATCATGTGCTTTATGGTTGTTGTTAGTTTTCTTTCAGGTTAAACAAGCTTCAGTTCAGTCAAGCATTTGATTTTCCTTCACCAGAATAATAATGATCTACAGCCCAGTAAATCACCAGGGAATATTATGCTTAGTGCTTCTGACTTCACTAGAAAAGGCACAGATGGATGCAGAAAAGGATCAGAGCTACACACAGGCACATATGTACCTACAAGAATGACAGTAACTAAGGATTGGTTTGGAAGAGAAAGAAGCATTAACAAAGCCCTACAAAGCATGCAGCCATGGAAGGCCAGAAGTGAGATCTCAGGTCCTCTTCTAGAAATACAATAAGGAAGTAGGGCCAGAAGTAAAAATACCAAAGAATCTCTCCATCTTAAAATGTCTACCAGGAAATGCTTTATAGAAATTCTGGCATCATTAACCTGGGGACTCTCTGGTCGACACATTGTCTGAGGAACTTGCTCACCAGGAGCCCAAAGAGGGTTAAACATTTTATATAAATAGTATGTGCAGTAACTGGCTATAAAACACCTTGCTTAAAATAATTGCTAACAAGGGTCACATATAAATTTCTCAGGACGAAGCAGTATAATTAGGTACTTCAGAGAAACACATAAAATCCTCATATTGTGAATGCTATTGGTCATTGATGGAAGCAGGGCAGGAACTGGAAGAATGATTTGCTGGGGAAAGATGTTTTTTAAATTTTCCTTTAACAGATTTGGATAGAAATAGAAGCAAACTAAAGCCCTGGAACAAAAAAAGAAAAAGAAAAAACAAACAAACAAAAAACCCAAAAACAAAACAAAAACCACAAAAACAAAAAACCAAAACCAACAACAACAAAGCAATTAAAAGGCAAAGTTGTTTTTTCATTTCCAGCTGTGGGTGCAGGCTTTTAACCATATGCACCTCCTTGACTGAAAAAGGAGGGTGGGTTTTTATAAGCTTTGTTGAATTCCACTTGGAGAGGTCCAGTCCTTCCAGAGGAAAGCCTGCACTGCTGTCACTGGAGGCAGCTATAAGGGGCAAGTGCCTATACTGGGAGGCACAGAGCTTAGATGAGGTGCAGCCAGCAACTTCCCCACCTTCCCTCTCTGGCAGCAGGACTGTTAAAATACTGTGGGAAAATATCAAGGCAGAAATGAGAGCTCCAACTCACCTCCCACATGGGTTTGATGCCCTCTTTGAAAAGATGGAAGTCACTGTGGCCTGTCAGGTCCCCAGGACGTACCATGTGACTGTAAAACCGCCAGAACTGTTCCACCTGCAACAACACCAACCACACAATGAGGCTGCTCAAACTGATGACAGTCAAGATTTCTACAGAAACAGGCTACCATTTTTACACCAGCTCTCCAGAGCAGCCTGCCCCTCTTCTGTTTTACTCTCGTCACCAGAGTGTTGATTAGGCAACACAAAAGGCAACAGTAGTGTCAGAGTTCGGGCGCCTGTTTCTGACTACAGGTGACCACCACTTGAAATATTTAAGAGACGCCTCTAAAGTCACTCAGTGTATGTCTGAAGAAATCTGTGCTAAGATAACAGCTGCTCTGGAGAACAGTTCCAAACATATCTTTTAACTCCTGCCCAAACTTTCAATCACTGGATATTTGTCAAATGCATCAGCTACAGCCAAGCCTCTTTACCCTGCATAACCACTGCTCTCCGTGACCATGGAAACTGCAAAAGCCTTCAAATAAGTTATTTTTTTGTATTTAATTTTACTGTATGCAGGTTTTTTATACATTCTGGTGCTAGTTTAAGATCGGGAGGCACTACTCAGATTTTTTATTTCAATACCTCTTACTTCCTTTTACAATCTACCATGGTACACACTAGTACCACTTCACTTTGACCACTTCCCTGTGTCTGCTTGAGACAATCTGACTGTAAGGCAAGGGACTTATTTTTTATAGTTCATAAATATGCTAAAAGGCATATTTATCTTTTGAGAATCGCTGGGTAAGAAAGGATTTGAGAGAGGATGGATCTTTAAACCTAAACAAGGCAGTGGAAGAGATTATACTAATTTCCACATTTTAAGAAGACTCTATTCAGTAAGACAATGGCTATTAGGCAGACCAGCAGTGCAGCTGGAGGGGTCAGACATCACCCCAAACACTATATCACTTAATGACTTGGTCAGCACTTGGAATTCCACTCCAATTTGTGACCTCTGCCACCTAAGCTGGAATTTACTTTTACAGCCAATAAAATTATGAACCAAGACTGAGGAGGGGTCAGAAGCAATCTGTTTTTGTCAGACATCTGTGGGGAAATCACACTCCCACAGTGAGGGAACATGCCCTCTAGTGGTTCACATTTCACACCTTTTAGAGCTTTCCACTGAAAGAATAAATCTGAACCCAGACTTAGCTAGACAATTTTCTCTGAAGTTTGCTCTTCCATCCCCTTAAACAGAATTTAGACCCAAACATATCAGATATGCTGTTCAGTCTCTCTCCATCCTAAGAGAACTGCAGCATTTCCAGCCAACACTGGCCCCAGCAAATTCTCTGCAGCAAAGAGCAGGCAACAGAATATTCAACACAATGTTTTTCCTCTAAGGAGATAAAAAATCAATGCTAAGTCTACACTGATTTATCAGACTGAAAAGTTATTGCCAGATCACCAAGCAGCAGCCACATTTTTCATCCCCTGGACTGAAAATACTTGCTCACACAGGGTAATAGGAGCAGTAACTACCCACAACAACAGGCTCTTCTTCCCACCCTTATCCTGTGTCGATACAGTGACACAACCCAGCTGCTCAGGCATATTTTTAGGCAGCCTCCAGAAGGAATAAAGGGCTGTTTTTATAAATTCTCATATTGCAGAGGATATGTACTGGTAGGAAAAATCAACATTTATAAGAGAACCTGAAAAAACTGGGCAAACACCAGATTGAAAAGAAAAAGGAAGAAAACAGTCAATAGACTTCCTGGGCTCTAGAATACCAATAGGGACTCATTTTGCTTATGTATCTTGGGCTCTTGAGGGAGGGTTTACTCTGTCAACACCATGCAAAAACCCAACACCGCTTTTCCAGGACATGCTCAAGTTTATTCCAGGAACAAGCAACCACAGAGTAGACTAGGAAAGGAAGAGCAATTTGCCTTTTAATTAATTTGACTGCAACATCAAACTGCACCTTGTCCATCACTTCCAGACAGACAACAGGCCACCAGCTGTTGGCAAATACAGTACACCAGATGCTTATTCCAAACACAGTCTTTGTGGTGAGAATGTGGGTGGAGGGAAGTGTGTGAGGGACGGTACAGAAATGGAACAGAAAAGCTGTTCCTTTCTTCTCTTGCTCTAGCCATAGATGGAAGATGCCTGCTCTTATTGTTTTTTTTTCTATTATTATACCAGCTACCACCATGCACAAAGATCTAGCACAGGGCAGAGGAAAAGTGCTAAAGACACATCTCCTGCTGTAATTCAAGAGCTCATTTGCTTTGGCAAATCACTCTCTGGCACCATGAGCACAGACTGAGTGTGCACAGAGCCAGCACACAGGGACTGAGCCAGGAGGACCAGCTGTGCCCCAGTGGCACAGGGACAGCAGGGGGGTACTCACAGAGGCAAAGGTGCCAATCTGTTTGATGTTCTGTTCATAACTCTGGGAGCTGGTGGGCCGCCCGGGGGTCCGTCGGGAGTACCAGAAGGTGTAGTTATACTGCAAGGGGTGCTCAGCTGGCCCCGGAACCACAGCCTGCAGAACAGAAAAGCTTGTTTACCCCTTGTATGCTCCTCTAAAAAGGGGAACGGAAAAATTACATTTACAGCATATAAAAGCAACTCTTCAAGCCATCAGAGGCATCATTACTGATTTTTTTTGTCCTGTGCCTGTCTCAAAGGAAAAGAAAAAAAAAAAGAACTAAAAAGGGAAATGTGAGAGTTTTAACTTTTTCAAACTAAGAAAAAAAAAAAAGACACTCTCCTCCTCTGGGAAGGGTAAATCCCACTTATAATGAATCATGATTCAAATGCAATTAAAACTGGTGACACCAATTGCCTTAAGCAACCAACACCCCAGTGCTCTGGGAAGATTAATCTAAGAACTTGTTATGTCAGCTTTGGCAGAACCCATCACCAGCAGTGGGCAGCCATCACTTCTCAATTTCCAAAACACTGATTTCTGATCAAAAATACTTCTAATGAGCAAAAAAGAGGCTAATGAGAGCTCACTAGCAAGGAGTCAAAACTTACAGAGAAAACTCCAATCAAAGCCCTTATCTTATACTACTTGATATTGTAACCGGAGTTACCACGGCTTAAATCTCTCCTTGACTATGGCAAGTTTACAAGGGTTGCATTACTTCAGACAGAGCAGTTTTCCTAAGCACAAGATGAAAAAAAAAAAAAAAACAAATCAGGAGATATATACATTATGCCTTCTTGACAAGACTACATTACACACAGGGACACATCTTAAAAGTTATCTCAACAGCGTCACAAACACTGCCTGCTAAACCACCTTCAAGCCACTACTGCTCTGTCAGACAGGAGTCCTTTCCCCATGTCCTCTTCCAAATTTATTTCTTGATGAAAATAAAGCTTTACTTCTCATTTCCATTCAAAAATCAGGCAGGGTACCAACTATGTTAGTGAAGGGAGCATTCACCCCTCAGATGAGAGACCTCTGAAAGTGGCATCAAATTAATGAAATCAAACACAGTCCCTCTGTCTTCACTGCAGCAGTAACAATGCACTGACACCACAGCCCTCCAAGACATATTTTCATTATTCTTGAACTGAGGATTGACTCCCTAGCACTGCCACACCATGCCCTGGCAGTGAGTGCAGATGCCAGCACCATACCTTCCTCTTGGTAGTACTCTGTGGTTTCTCACGATCATTCTTTTCCTTCTCACTGTCTTTCTGTGTGTTATTTTCCTCATTCTGGTCATGGTCTCCACTATCATCATCTTTCAATCTGGCAAAGAAAAATAACAGAGAGCCATCACACAGCGGAGAAGGTTCACACCAAGCCCAGGCAGTTCTCTGCTCCAAAGCTCCTCCATGGTACAAGGGCCACCAGAGTTTGAAAATCTACACTTAACAACACACACAGTAAAAACTACTTTTGCTTTCATCCCCATCACAGGCATCTTGGGCATGCACTTTTAAGCCCCAGTGAACCACGAAGCAGCTTTTTGGAACCAGCTCAAGTAGCTTGTGCTAGATACTGATCTGCCACAGGAAACCCCAGTTACTTGCTAGGCTTCCCTGCTGTTCAGGGGGCCCACATGAGGACCTGACATTGTACCTCTGCTGACTCTTGCCCACCCCGCTCCCCGCGCCCCCCAGCATAGCAGAGGCAGCGCCTCGGGCGAGCAGACACCGCGCCAGCACCCAGCACACCACAGGTCCCTCCAGCACCCCACAGGTCTCTCCAGCACCCCACAGGTCCCTCCAGCACCCCACAGGTCTCTCCGCCCGCCCCATTCCCTGCGAAGGGCCGAAAAAGGCGAGAGACAAGCGGGGCCACGGGGCGGCCCGTGACTCCGCGGTGCGGGACTGCTGCCGGCCCACCGCCCACACTTCTCGGTCCCGCGTCCCCTCGGGGCCAGGCCGGGCCCCGGCTACAGGGACAGGGCTGTGCGCAGCCCCGTGACTCATCGTGTCTCGCCCGGCCGGCGCCGGGGCAGCGGCGGGAGGCGCCGACGGGGCTCGGAGCCGTGCAGGCCCCGCACCGGGGCTCGGTCGGGAGGGGACTCGGGGGTGACACTCACGCGTCGAATTTGTTGTTCATCGTCGCTCGCTGCCGCCGCCACCCCCGTTCGCCTCAGCGACTTCCGCCCTGCTGGGTCCGCCCGCGAAACCTTTCCGCCTCTTCCGGCGGCCCCGCCATCAGCTCCGCGTTTCCCCCCGGAGCCGCGACACTGTGCACGGCGGGCGGGAAAGGGAACGAGCTGTCGGAAGCGTCCCTCAGGGCAGGGCCGCCATCTTGGGTGTGGCATCTCTGGCGCTGTGGACCGAGTCAGAGCGTTATGAATTATTCATGCAATAAACTTTGCACCGGTAGGTACAGTTTGAGGACTCAGACAGTCACTCTTCAAAGGGTTTTCCCACCTTGCCTCCTGTGGCGACTGCTCGACGACCTCCCCATCGTTTTTCCTTCATGTACAGTGAGGAATGGCACAGAAAATGGGAAATGATGTCTCAGTAAAGAGCCTGCACACTCCTGAAGTGACAGTGAACGAGGGTAAGGGCCATAGTCCCTCCCTCAGCATCTCCTTGCACTTCATGAATCTGTTCCCATGTTACTCCATGAGCACATTACTCACTTCATGTTTTAGGTGGAATTCAAATAAAGAAATAGCTTAACAGTCTCTCCGGAAAAAAAGGAGGAGAGGTAGGAGGAGTGCTGCTGGAAATACTTTAACTAGAAGCATTTGAAATATGTAGCAGCTGCCTAAGATACAATTACTAGTTACCTTTAACATCTCACTCAGGCATGCAGCAATGAAGTCCTGCGGCTGTGCAGGCACCCAGCTCTTCTGGTGGTGCCTGATCTCAGCCTTAGTAAGAGTTCACAGATCCTGCAGGGGTGTCACTGCCAGCAGCCTTCTGATCAACAAAGTGCCTGAGGGCCTCAGTAATGATGGGAAAGTGTTCTGGAGCTGCACCTGGAAATACAAGCAGGGGAATGCCATGAACATCTTGGCTTCACAGAGCACTTACAGGCTGAATGTTCACAGCTGAACTGTGCCTAACCATTGACCATGCAATGATCTAAATTCATTACTTGTCTGACTATAGGAAATGTATGACCTCTTAATTATTAAAATAATTATCTTGTAGGGAAATGTGTTAAGGATGACCATTACCATACACTTCTGCATTGCCTGCTTTCCATCGGTAGCTTTCAGATCTGGCAGATTCAAATGCCCTTAAATACAATTTTTCTTAAGTTTTCTAAGTGAAGTCTTTCCCAAATGACCTTTTCCTTCCTAAATTTTAAGTCAACACCTGTCTGCAGTTCTCAAAGCCACATTCATGTTAGTTTGTCCTGTTTATTCTGGAGGGTTCTTGCAGCCCAGTCTAACACAGGATATCAGGGTTATTATAAAACTCTCCAAGACACAAGCTAAGAGTCTTTGGCTCCATGACAAATTTGATGCTGCATATTATATATGTAAAGTCAAGCCAGTCTCTCTGAAGAGAGCTGTTACAGGAGATTCAAAGCTCTGTAGGCATAGCAAGCCATGAACAGTTGCAGAGAGATCATTATTGAGAAAGAAGGGCACAGCAGTGCTGGCTACAGCCGAGTTCAGTGTTTATTTGAGAGCTCTCCTTCCTCTCTGTGCCTTGGCAAAGAACAACCATTCCATGCCACAGCTCACTGAGGAATGCTGCCAGATGTTGATACAATCACAGGGAAGCCCTTGCTTACCTGAGGCCAGGAGGTGCCATGGAATTCTGCCATGGCCTGGGATCCTCTGAGCAGCCTCTGGCACATGACAGCCTCTGTAGTGAAGCAATGTCCAAAAAGCCATCCGTTTGATGGCAGAAGGGAGTGGAACAGAGAGATCCATGCCTACAAACAAAGCAAGCTGCATAATTAACTTCTTTTATAGGCTCTGACCCATTGTTACACTGAGCATTTGATTTGCATGGGATTACACAAATAGCTGAGACTGCAGGAATCAAGAAACAAACCAGGGGATTGTTCTTCCAGCACCTTTATAATAAGTGGGGCCAAGACTTCACCCTACAGGAAAGTGCATAATCAGCACTATTTGGGAACCTCTCATCTGTCTCTCCCATAAAGGGTTAGCAGGAGAGCAGTGAGTCAGGCATGATGCTCTAGACTCCAGTGTGAAAGCATCAGCTGTGTGAACCTCTCATTGAACCTACTGTGGAAATTGCAGCTTGCTGCAGAAATAGCAGGGCTGGAAATAAGGAGAATGAGCACATACAGAGCTATATTTCCCCCCTTCCTCTGACAGTGAAGCAGCAAGCTTCACCCTGGACCCAGACTTCCGGGATTTTCTTCCCTAGTCCAAGCTTTCTCAGTCATCAGCCTGAATCACCTCTGCTGCTTCTAGATGGGCCCACTGGCATAAATGACACCGGCAACAAAATGGAGAAGGAGTGGGGAGAAGCTTGGCACTGGTGCAACCTTTGGCATTGGCTGGGGAAGGGATGGGAGAAATTTCATTTTGCTCTCAAGGAAGAAAAGAGGCCATAATCATGTTTCACTATTAGAATCTTAAAAGGCTTTCACAGTTACTAATGCATTGGATTATTATTTATGGTGATCATTATTCATGTGTTCGCAGCATGTATAGCCATCAGTGCAGCAACTGTGACATGATACCCAGAAATATTTTAGGATTCCTCTATTCACATTGCCCACCAGAGGGGATTGATCGATACTGCAAAATCATAAATTCTGCTTTTATTATCTTTCCATGTTTATTTGTTTTCCAATCCTACAGCCTTTTCAGTACTAACAACAAGGACCAGCCTCCACCATTAAAGTAGGAATTATAGCTGTAATTAGCAGGTGCAGCCATTAGATGGTAATGTTCACTCACTGCTGTGCTGGAGGATCTGGTGAGGCCAGTGGGGCAAACTTTTCAATCAGTCATTGATCTGGAGTTTCTCTTTGGAGATGTGTTGCATACCCTGAACAGTCTGGGAAGTATTTAACTCTTACAGATCCTTCTGATTGCCAGTGGAGTTTGGGTTTTCGGTAATTGTGCAAATCAAATCTCTGGCAACTATAAATTAGAGGCCAATTTTAAACTCTTTAACCTGGGTAGTTGAGAAAGACTTAATTGCACAGAGGGAGGGAAGACAAGATAGCGTTACCTTGCACAAAGATTTGTGATTTCAGATACGAAAAACATCAGCTAGCCTGTGACTGTATGGGATAGGACATAAGGATTTCTGAACATATGTTATAGGAATTTTAAAGTATAAAACAGGAATGAATAAAGATGGTCCCTGCATCATATGCAACTATATACATATATATGTAACTTTATATATAAAATGTGATCCTTTTCTGAGCAGTTGCAGCACTTTGATAATATATGCTGGACACTTCAAAGATGAAAAGGCACCTCTTTGCTCTAGGGATATTCAGGGAACTGGTGAAAACATGGCATTTGTTAAGCTCTTAAGAGTTTGAGCACAGTTTCAACATGTGTTGAGTTCTCCAGCTTGCTCTTAGGAATCCACTGGTAATGTGTTGCTGAACTCAGAACATCTATAAACAGGATCTGTATCTCTCTAGATGATGCAGACCCTCTCCTTTGAAATTTTTGGAAACAAAGATGTAACCAGGGATTCTGGAATATGCTGACCATACTGAAAATGCATGCAAATATAAATGGGAACCTGGATGATGTCAACTTGCTAGGAGCAATGTCTGTTTTCCATAAGCGACAGTAATTTGAAGGATGGTTTCCTCAGCAGTTGAGTCCAATCTTTTACCTTAATAGCCCAAGCAAGGTGGAAAGGGAAGAAGAAACAAGTGCCTGAATCCCAGAACTGGATTCCAGTTGGTACCCAAAGAAACATCAGAGCTGGTTCTTCCTTTTGTATGCACAGGAAACCAGGAAGCCTTAATAATGCAGTTTGTCTCATATATGTCCTAGGCTTAGGGACTCAACTCTTTATCAATATAGGTATATATTGAGAGGTACATATAGAGATGGGGGCACATCCTGAATCCTGAGCAGGAATCCCTCCTAACTCATCATGGCAGATGCACCATGCATCTTAATATGGTGTACACCATATTAAGGATAATCAGTAATATTACTAATATGCCTCTACACTGTCAAACAACAACAACAACAAGAAGCCAGAAAAGCAGTGTTTTGATACCCTACCAAAGAGTACAGACAATGTCACCTGGCTGCAGGTCTGTGCAGCTGCTCACTTATGCAGTTAAATGATTAAGACTTTAATCCATCCACTTGGTTGTTTTGAAGTGCACGGTGGCTCTGGTAATTACTGTCACTTGCAACACATTCCCAAAACCTGCAGAACTCTGGGGAAGAAGAAATTATGTCTCAACACAACCTTCAATATTTGAACACCACAGGTAATACCACTTTTCTTCATCCTTTTCCCTTCATTCCTCTTCTGAACAGCAGGGACTGGCTTGGAGCAGTAACACCTCTAGTGAGCTGCAGTCTCACCTGCTTTTCTGGTTCTGCACTGGCCAGGTCTGGCCAAGGAGCATTCCATGGCCTTGTTGTGCCAAGACACAACCAGCAGTATTGCCAAAATAAAGTCAACAGAATTAACTCCTTAAGCAAACAAACTTTGCTTTCTGCTCCTCATTGAGGACTTTTGCTGATTCTTCCTGTTTCCTTCCTCTTTGTAACTTCTGCCATGATAACAGGATTCCTCAGACATTATTTTTGGCCAGGTGACTGTTCAGTGCCTTACACCATCTCCAACTGTTACTACAGGCCTGTTTCATTCAATACTAGTCCTTTCTAAAGTCCATCAAGTATACACAAGGCTTGAGTTCTGCCTGGAAAGTTCATAGCTCAGACTGAAGCCAGGAAGGAGCAAAAAGCTGCTTTTATATTCTAGCCAAGGATACATTAGGAGTCTACAGATTAAATATTCATGAAACTATAAAAAGCACAAATACCTTCAACAGTGTTTCATGGTGAGCTGGAACATCAGTGTCCACAGCTGGTTAAGGAGAGAGGTGTCAATCTTGGAGGCAGTTTCCTTTAGGCCCTCTGGATGTTCAGGAATATCAGAGAAATCCAGATACACAGAAAAACAAAAACACACACAAAAAAATGGACTTTTTGAAAACATTGCTGTTCTCATGTCCCTCCTCACTCAGTTGTGACCTGCTAGCCCCAGAGCCTGCAGCCCCTAGATCCACACTCCCACAGGCATTAGCCATGTTGGAGCACTTGGAAGCCCAGGAAATGAACCCCATCTAGTCCCAGGCAGAGGCATGTGGGCAGCGATGGAGTGTGTCCCTTCCACTGTGCACAGAGTGAGCAGGAGAATGGATCAAGTCAACTGAGGTGGGTCCCTTTTCAGCTCTCACAGTGAGAATAAGGCTGGTTCCCTGCTCTGGACATTGGCTTGGACTTTAAAGACCTGATTCAGTTCCCTGCTGTGCTGCAAGTCCCATCCCCTCATTTTCCCTTTCACCAGGGTTGGATCCAGCAACACAAAGCTGAAAAAGGGCCTGGATTGATTTGGCTGATCTGGTGGAAAGCCCTTCAGCTTTAGCTACAGTGTTAGTTTTATTCTGGCTCAGCAGTCTGAACACACTCACCTGCTGGCTGCTGCCTCACTGAGCAGAGTGAGAACATGGCCAAGGACAAAAGTGGGCAGGACCACCCCTTTTGGCAGACTCACTGATCATTTTAGCTGCAGCACAGAGCCCTCGGCTGCTGCTGTCACAAATACATTCCCAGTTAACCACTCCAGTGACAGTAAACAGAGAACTACCCTGTACAGAAATTATGTTTCACTCTCTGGTGATTGTTTCCTTCTAATGCACTAAAACATCCGCAGCTAATGCCCTAATAAGATTTTGCAGGTATAAAGTGTATGGATGGCTCAGGAATGGAGAGACATTATAATGGAAGAACTTTATGGAAGACAGAAAACAAATCTAATGAATTTGTTATTCCTCAGAAACATTGTGAAAGACAATGATGCATCGCAAAGTACTTCTCAAGAGCTCAGGAGTTGCCAATACCGTTTTCTCCCCCAGATAAAAAGTTTCTTTTACTCAGTTTCTGAGAGAGAAACTTCAGCATCAGGAATCTGAAGGACATTCAGGGGGTCTGCCACTGCTTGGAACAGGCTGTACTGGTGAAGGACAGTGGCGGCCTGTAAGGAAGGTGTTCCTTTGATCCCATGTTGAAGCTATATGTTAAGGATGGGAGTTTCCCCTCAGTGAATGTACAATTTGTCAATGCTGTTGTCTCATCAAGACCACCCTGGGAGAGGCCTGGGGAACTGGCTGTGCTCACAGCACAGCTGCAGAGACATTGTACTCTCCAGTTATCTTACACAGGCTTGTTGTGTGCCCAGCTCCCTCTGCTTTCATCCTGACCGTCATGGAAGGGAATAAAGAGTGGGTACTTCTTGCCAAGGTGAAAGCCAGAAAGATGAAGCTAAGGGGCTCTGAATAAATCAGATGTGTTTGTCAGCTCACAGAGAGAATGAATTTCCAACTGGATGCAGTTTTACAAGTGTTTACCTTTGTGCTGCCCTTGGTGTGTTCTCTGAGAAAGCACAATCCAAGCAGTTTTGCATGTGACCTCATTAGTCTCCCATCTTTTCTGGGATAAGTCAAAATATGGAGCAGTGCCCAGTGCAAAGTGGTTGCTGTGGTTGCTGTGGTTTCTGTTCCTGCCAAAAAGAGGACGTGGAGGCTCCAGACCAGGTTGTCTTCGTCACACTGCAGAGATGGCATTGCTTTTAATCTTCAGACAAGAGAGGGGTGAGTTTAGAGTACAGCCAACATTGCAACATATACAGTCATCAACTCCAGATGACTTCAGCAAACAACAGTTTTCAGAATCTCTGATTTTCCAAACCGGGTGAATGTGAAGAGCAGTAGAAAGTAGTAGTGTCTTACAAGTTTCTGTCTCTTCATGTCTGAGAAAGCACCATATTTCATGTCTGAAAAAGCAAATAGGCAGTATTAAAAAGATTTGAATGATAGCAAAAGATCAAGCTGGAAGTTTTTCAATGGCAGATGTTTCTTTCAGAGATCTGCCAGTCTGCTGAATTCAGAACACTTCATGGGATTTTCTTATATCTGTGAAAGCTTTAGGACAAGTTCATAGGCTCCTATTCCCCCACCACTGTCCTCCCACGCCGACCTGCAGGACAGAGCCCTTGGTGATGCTAGAAAATGCAGCAGTTGTGTGTTCCTTTTTTACCAAAGAATGGGCAAAACATACAAGTTCCTGACAACTGAAAACGTTTCTGTGAATATCTCAACATACTGAAGTATCTAAGGTATATTTTGGCTTTAAGATCTACTACTTAACTTTTCCAAGAGATATGTTTTGACACAATGATGATGGTTCCATTTCAGGACGCTGATTAGCAGCATTTAGAAATACATGGCTAAAGCACCATTCCCTATGAGACTTAGAAGTGTCCCCTAAATCCACACTTCTTTTTCATGGGCTCTGGAAGTGACATTTGTTTTCACAAGAGTAAGCTGCAGATACAGCATTACTCCACATATAACACCCCTTATTTATATTACATCTTTAGATTATTTAATAATTTATCTGTTAGCTACTTTAAATACCCAAGCTGTGTAACTTCTGGGAGATGTTGTGTTGGCTGCGGTGCTATCTGAAGTCAGCACAGCCTCTTTTCAGTGGGGGGGAGAAGAGCCGGCTTGTGCGGGGGGCGGGGCGGGTCTGGTCTTCTTTTCTCAGCACAGATGTGACACTTTTGCTGAGAAAATTAAAGTGGGAGCTGCTGAATGCTCCCTTGACTCCTCGCTGCTCCCTATCTGTCCTCTGTGCTTATCAGGACAAAAGCTGAACTCCTTTTTCTCCACCAGTAGGAAAGAGGTTTTTCTCCTTCCCACCATTTTACTTCATTCCTTGCAATTTTTCTTTTCTGGAATCTTCAGCAGGGCAGGGGCTGCTGAGATGAAATTTGTTTAATATATGACACTTTCCCACCAGCTATTTCTCACCTAGCGCACTGTAGTCTCTCAGCTCCTACTGAGACTTCCCTCCTTCCCCCAGGGGGAAATTATAAAAGCTATTTTGAATGGAAATTTAATCTGAATTATTCCCCAGAGTACATGGAGGAAGGAGAAGAAATTTTAAAACCTTTTGGTTCAATCTAAAAGATAGGGTTCAGAGCTGCTGTGTTTTTAAAATCTGATTGCTTTATTTCCTGTGGATGTCTCTGAAACAAGGGGAAATCTATAGTGAAACCCATCATTTTTTATTCATTTCTGTATGTTCCCACGTGCATATAAAGCCATTGATTTGCTCCAGCTAATATGAGCTCTGTGAAATCACCTTAACAGATCATTCATACAGATTTATAGAGGTTCTTCAGAGCATAGTGGAAAATGACCCAGATAATTTAGGACTATTTTGTCTGAGTTTTATTGTACCTACATTTGTCTATGCTTTATTCTATGAATTATTTTCTACATTGTGTCTTCGTTTTTATGTTCAGTCAGACCTATAAACCCCCTATTTTCATCTAAGAGTTCTGCAAGGAGTTTAGAATAATTTTAAAATGTCACATTTCTACTCTTCTACTCTTCTTAATCACCAGTGAGGATGGTAAATCAAGTCAAGCCTAATGCTAGATCTCTTTGTACCATCCCTGCAAATATGTCTTACCTCGTTCAGCGAGTTTCCAGCCAAAGCTGTGAGTTTTACTGAGTTTAATTGAAATTAATTTTCCACACATGTACAGAATGTTACAAAATAGCCAACACAAAGCTGGCCATAGCACTGAACACAGTAAAGGAGGATCTAGATGCCAGGAGGTGCCCTGAAAACTCTCCAGAGGGAGCACCTCCCACGTACTGCTGCCATTCCCAGGACATCACAAGGGACACGTGAGAGCCAGGGGAAAACCTGAAACACCTACCTCCCTCCACCTTCTCTCTCTTCCCAGGTCCGACCAGTCCTGGCTGTTTTTTGCCACTGCTGCGGGGGTTATTGATACACTAAGCTTGACTCCCAGCCTGTGCCTGCAGCCCTGCTGCTCCTGCCACCGCCCCAGGGCTTTTGGCTACACTTTGCCACCCCATGTCTGCTCATCTCTGCTGCTAGAGCCTATTTCCCCATCCGGGGTGGCCCAGAGGCCGGCGTCTCGCTGTGAGGTTTGCAAGGGCAGCCCTCTCCTCTCTCCTGCCACCATCACCACTTGCAGAGGAGGCCGCGCTCACGCCACAGCCACAACCCTGTGGGCGCGGGGGAATCTTCCCTGCCTGGCCAGGAGCCAGCAGCGCCCCTGCCGGCGGGGAGCGGAGCTGCACCGAGGGGAGGGCACCTGCTGCCATGAGAGGCTGGGACTGGGCTTGTGGTCCTATTCGGTGTTGCTGCTATTGTTGTTGTTTGTTTGTCTTGGTATATAGACATTCTAGTCAAGAACTGTTATTCCTTTCCACATATCTTTGCCTGAAAGCCTCATAATTTCAAAGTTATAATAATGTAGAGAGGAGTCATTTTTTCCATTCTAGGAAGGTTCCTGCCTTTCTTGGTAGACACCTGTCTTTTAAATCAAGACACAGGTTTATTGGATAGGAGCAGATGTGTGCTGATAGGGTGGAGGAGAAGCACAGATAAACCTGGAAAGGAGGCTGAGCAGGAGTGTGTAGGCCCTGGAACATTCTTTGGTCTGTTGCATGGAGCAACAGGCTGGATTATTTATAACAGCTGTTGCTTTGTGAAAGTTCTCACTGCCCTCATTTCCCTTCTAGCCCTGCAAGCCTGCCAGTGCTGGGTTGTGCTGGCACAGACCACTGCCAGAGCTGCAAGGCATGCCAGGATCTGGTCAGTTCCTCCTTCTCTGTAGTAACATTCTCCTCCATTTTAAATTCAGAAAGTTCAGATGTACCACAGTGATTTAATTATAAATACTTCATCTTACAACATAAAAGCACTTTTGGTCCTCAATACAAACTAAGTAATAACTCAATAACTAAGTAATAACTCAATACTAACTGATGCTAAGTTTACAGTAGTGTTTACAGGCAGCTCTACTCAACTCCAACATTTGAATCCTTTCCAAAAGCGATTCGCATACAAGAACTCTCCAGCACTTCACTTTAACAAAGTTACAGATGAACTTGGCTGTCACCTCCAGCTGTGTGCTCAAACCTTCTATTCTTGAGTTGAATCAGTGCCAAGGAGCAGCTACCTTAAATAACAGATATTTTGGAATTCCTGCATCACATCATCATTTATTTCTTACACTAAATCACCTCTAGTGTCCCCTCCACAGTTTACTGTGCACTTCTTTCCATAATCTGGACCCTTAAAGAACAAATAAATGAGATTTTCCAAGTTCCCTTCTGAAAACACACTGGTGTTTCAGCTCAGCATGGATTCCTCTACTAATACTTGTGCAGAAAAAAAGCAGAGAGAAGCTCACATCAAGGTGAATCCTGAAATAGAGTTTATATGGATAAAAGGTAGGGGTGGGAGCAGGAACTGAAAGAGGGCAAGAGAAAGTCGAATGGAGACCAGGAAGTGTGGTGTGGGTTGTAATGAAAAAAGTAAAGGACACAGAGGAAATGGAGACTATCTGAAGTGTTCAGGTAGCCCCTAGAGGCTGCCTTCCAAAGCCTCTACATTCCTCTATCATGGAGTTAGCAGTGAAATTCACAGGCAAAGTGACTCTCTCATCTCACATTCAATGCCTTATCCAAGAAGGATTGATAATGGGTGGGAATCCACATAATTAAAAATAAAATAAACAATAAAAAACTAACTAACAATTTGACAATATAATAGAACTATAATCAGCCTGCAAAGTCACACTTTCACATTGATTGTAAATACTAAATTTAAGTTTCTTTCTTCAACTTCAGAATAACTTTTTACCTAGTATATGGGAGACAACGTCAAATTCAGATATGAAGGCACCTGCATTCTAATGTATTTCCTGGAATTTAGATGACAGTTTTATTTTTGTTTGGGTTTTTTTTGTAACCTGTTGACAAAATAAGTGGCTAAGTTCAGGAAAATAAAACCAAAACAAAGCTTTAATAGTGTGCTTTCCGCAGTCAAATCACTTGAGGTCATCAGGCCACTCACAGAAATAACACCTTCTCAGCTCTTGCTGAGATAGTCTGTTGAATTTTCCTGAGGTTTGCTCAGGTCTGAGAATGAGGATGATTTTGCTTGACCAGGACAAGGAGACACAGCATGGCTTCGGCTGGGAGCCACAGCATCTGGCTTCAAGTGTTCTCAGAGAAGTGAATACGGCCAAGATCCCTGTGAGAATATCTGTGACTTTTGCAAAGACCAGACCAAAAAATACTGTTAGTCTGGATCTTGGCTTGAATCCGCTTTCTGAATAATGCTGGGATAGACTAGTATCAGTAGCCAGGAGGTTTATACACTTGAGAGGAAATTCATGGAGGTAAAGGTGGCTGTCTCATGCTGGCCTGTGGCTGCTGCAGCCTAGCGTGGAATGGCACAAACCCTGTAGGGGTGAGGCTGCAGAGTGCCCCCAAAAATGGGCTCAGTGTTGATCTCTGTCACTCCCTCAGGGAGCCGGAAGGTGAACGCCCGCAGCAGGCTGGCAAAGAAAATGAAGAGCTCGGTCCTTGCTAAGTGCTCCCCCAAACACACCCGGTGCCCTGCAGAGCAGAGAGGAAAGGATAGTGAATTATCTAGGAATTTTTCAGTTTCATAATCACCTCGTTCATTCCTGTTGAAAGCAGACATGGGTTTTGTTTTGTTTAAGGAGAGCACCATGAAAGCCACAGAACTGAAACTGTGAATTCCCTCTCAAAAAGATTCCATCGAATGTCTTAGGTTAGGAGACTCAAAACATCAATGAGAATCCATGAGGTGCCAACATAATTTCTTTCTTGACCTGACAGAAAAAAACTGTTTTGCTTTTACAGAAGATTTTGAACTTCAGGACCACACGCAAAAAAATCTGCCAGCTGTTTGCAAATGCTTTAGTGAGTTAACATCAACAGAGCAAAATTACTTAGTAGTGGCATTTGCAGTTGAACAGAAGTTTGGTCACTTTATTAGCAAAGCATGATGCCTACTATTCATTTCCCAGGATTCCAATTCCTTGGCAATAGTGTGAGCAGAAGGTGAATATTACGTTTAATTTTCCAGAAAGCAGACAAATACAAGGAAAGAACAAGCCATTTGAACTAAGGAACGACTTCTGTATGGTCATTTGAGTGACTATCAACAAACTAAAACAAAACCACTAGCAGATACTTTACTGCTAGGTATGATTACTAACTGTGCATTGTTACCTTGTTTCCTTCTTTTGCAACTGGATTTTCAGTACTGTAAGCAAGACTGTAAACCTGTATTTATCAAGATGTCTTCTGCTTTTCTTTCAGCTTGTTTCTTTAAAAGGGATTGCAGTTAAGTCCAGTACACATCAGACAAATTACTTCTCAGAAAAACAGCTATGTGTAAAAAATACTACAGACAAAACCTGTGTATGACTGCAGCATGCAGCCAGCCCAAGAAGTTTGGGAGTTTGAGGATTCCCACCACAGTGTCCTATGAACAGTTTGGGGTCTGACAGGACAGAAGCCTCTCCTTTGGTAGAAACAAGCCAGGAATGTTCTTTAAAAGCAGCAAACTGCAGATATAGAAGATGTTATCTGAAGAAATACCATAATCTCATGCTTCTGTATTCATCATCTCATCTGTCGGGTCAGTTCAGACTGTCAGTGCATTTACCTGCTGAGAATGGTAAGAAAGCTTCTCGAGGTATAAAGTTTCCTTCTTTATCCAGAAAATGGCCAGGGTTGAACTGTCGAGGTGTCTCCCACTGCTCAGGGTCGTACAGAACAGATGCTATATTTGGTATAACAATGGTGCCCTGCAAAGAAGAAACTGTTGTTTCAGTTCCAAATACAAGTGCCTGTCGCCCATCAATTCATGCCTGATGGATAAAACTGTTGCTTGTTGGCATTTGAGTGAGTGCCAAGCTGGGCAGGGATGTCTTAACCAGTGCTTTGGCAAACAGGTTTCTCCTCTCAGTCCATCCCTTGCCATGCAGAGCTGGTCTCTGCAGTTGTGACGATGGGCAGGCACTTGAGGCTTCCCTGGCATAAGTCTTATCAGCTATAGGAGCACCTACATGCTAGGCAAAAGACTTCTTTCATTCCTGGAGCCACAAATAGTAACTCTTCCTCAGGCACCACATTCCTGAGTTTAACAGAAAGTAGTTTATTGAGGGAAAATTGGTTACAAAACTGGAATGACTCTCTGCCAAAGAAAGAAGATGAAAATGTGCCTGTACCTTTTTGACAGGGAATCCCAGTAGTGTTGTGTTCCTCACACACAATCTGGGGACGCCAACAAAGACAATGTTGCTGTAGCGCTGAATCTCGTGAACCACAGCATTTGTGTAGGGCAGTTTTCTCCGATCCTCGTAACAAATTAACTGGGAAGGATCCAGAACAGCATCCAGCTCCTTCTGCACTTTTGCTGTGGAGAAATATTCACCACTTCAGAGGAGAAAAATGCATAAAATACTTTAGCTGGTCACTTTTCTTGGAGCAATAGAAAAATTTATTATTTCAACATAGTACATTAGGTTTGTATCTTGTGATTTAATATTATTTAGTGCCTGAGTTTAGTACAGGATAGTAAAAATAAACAGGAAAATCCCACCATTCTCACCTTGGATGCCTGGATTCACCACCATATAGAGCAGTCCCCAGTATAATGTAGTGCTTGAGGTCTCTGATCCACCAAGGAAAAGATCATTTATGACATATACCAAATTCTCTTCATCATACTTGGGCTTGGCCCCCTCTTTAGACTGTAGATGGTGATAAAAAGTTGAAGTTAAAGCATAAAAATTTGGTTATCCTGTATGCCCTCTGTGTGAGAGCTGTGGGACTTCCACAGCTGGCATGTGCACAAAGAATAGTCAAAATTACAGTTTTTGATGCATACTAAGAGTTTAGTAGTTTCCCAAATAGGCACAGTAAGTCTGCATTGCTGTCTTTCATGAGGTGGATTATTCTTTCATCAGAAAAAGGCAATACTATGCTTGATAACTTGATCACAAAAGATGATGTATCAGCTCCTTTCTGAGCCCATGAGCCAACACAGTGAGGACACAGCAGCCTGACTAGCTGAAAGCTTATGGCCAGAGGTAGAAACTATATAAACTTCATCTACCCTAGGAAAGAGATGCTTCCTTTACCTCCTGAAATTTGAAGCAGAAGCCATAGTGCACTTGGCAGAGCCTCTCTATCTCAGACTCGCATCTTACTATGGAAAATACTAGCCTGGGCAATGAAGAATATTAATGCTGATTATGGCATTGTTTGTGGAATTGTTTTCTATGCTGTCCAATTTGAATATAGGGGCCAAGCCAGCCATGCCCCAAACAGTGGGGAAATTAGAGGTAACATAGGGATAATGGTTGCCTGCCAAGGGAGAAACCAGACAGTTATGTGGCACAAGGACAGCCGGTGCTGGAGTACACATGCTGGATCCCAAAGAAGCATGCTTGCTATTTCAGGGCAGTGATTTGTGCATGTGTGTTTAATCCCACTGTAAACACGAGCTTCACAGTAGGAGATGAGGTGGTCTACCAAAGTTATGTAGCCCACAGGAATAAACAGTCTCATATTTATTACAGGATTGAGACATACTAATGGATATTTATGGAAAGCAGTGAGAGCTCGTGGGTTCACCCCTTATCATACTTGATGGTAATTCACTCATGCAACCAAAATACAAAACTGGATGCCTTTCTGAGACATGTAAGTCCCAAGATACTGTATTCATGTTAAGAAGCTTATGAAATGTAAGAAACTATGGTGGAAGGGTCACACTGAGTGATTTAATGGTCTGTTTGACCATTAAAACCATCACCATCTGGGTGATGATGCTGTTACTGCTTCGTAACAGCATCATCACCCAGAATGAACACTTACTTTCTCAATCTCAGCCAGGTAAAAGTCAATGAAATCCTGTGGTTCAGCTGGTATCCCTCTCTCTACATGTCTTCTGATCTCCGTCCTTGCAAAAGAACTCAGGACATCATAGCAAGCCAACACCTTCTTATGAGGCCCAGGGAGGCGACACAGCAGCCAGGGCAGGATTTCATACATCTGTGGGAGTGACACACAAGAGGTACCATGAATTCTCTGTCACTGACAAAGCTGCTTTTAGATACACCAAAAGGATGAAATGTCCTGCCCAGAAATGTTGATAGTGGAATAAACCAATCAGCATTGCTTTGAGCAGATTTTTGCCATCATGTGGGAGAGCTTTAATAGTAATTTGACACAATTCCAGGGGTCAAGGAAATTCTGACAATACTCTGCTCACACCTCTAAGTTTATTTGGCTAATGAAGATCATTATATGACCTCATTCCTGCACAGTTGGAGACCCCAGCTCCCACACACTCAAAATGTAAGGACATCCTTTCTGGATACAATGGGGCTACTAAGATTAACAGGTCTGCAGCCTCAAGTAATGGCAGGAATTTCTGGAGCTCACAAAAGGAATTAAGGACTGGGTATCAGTCTGAGATAAGGGCTAATTTAGTTTTCCCAGTCAGAGTCCTCGTGACTGCTAAGGAGTAATAATTGGTGTTATTTATGGTAAACAATATTACATCCTCAGCCTGCTGAGTGTATTTACACACACATTTTTCAGCTCTAAGTACTGTTCTCTGTCTTAGATAGCTCTGTCTGTGCAGCATCTGCCATTCCACCCTGCCCAGCAAAGAGCAGTTCTATCCCCTCGTTCTTTAAGAGCTAACAAGCAGAGTCTCTCTAAGTGACAATTTTGTAGGTTACTTAATTACCAATTCTCCACCTTTGTTTCCCTTCAGAATCACAGCAAAAGTTGTCCAAGACCCTAGAATATGTCTCACAGATTATTACACTTCAGAACCTACTATAACACTTCACTGGATCTAAAAGGAAAATAGTGCTAGAAATACCCTAAGATCCTGTTTACCTTTTTCATTCTGTTATCTGTTAGTTCACCAATCCCTTTCCTCTTAACCTTTGCATGTTGTAAACTCATAGTAAGTGAGCTTAGAATAATTAATCTTATTGATTATTATCTTATTAATTCCTAGAATGCTTTGTAATTTCATTTTGTACCAATACAATTTTTTCCATTCTCATAACTCCAATCCACAGTGCTTACTAACCCTTGCAGCAAGATACTCTGAACTTCCTCTGTATCTTAAAGTCTCCTGGTTTTGATCATCCACAAATTTAATCTACTTTTGTATTTTCAACTGCGGAAAAGTTGTATAGTGCTAGTTTCACATGACAGATTTGTTGAATGGTTTACTGCCATATCAGCATTTTAGTTTGCCTTTTCCTGTAAAACTCAAATGCCAGTTAAATCTGCTATGCCATCCACATTCCTCATTACACACAACTTGTCCCTCTTTAAGGGTCTAAACCACAAAGTCTAATTCATGAGGAAAGTCTCAAGTGCAAAGTTGGTCTTTGTGGTATTTTGTGGGAAGGAGCTACAATAAAATCTCTGACAGAACTTGAATTGTGAGACTGTCAGAGAATGTATGTATTTGCAATGTGTGAATGGTGAGCTATAACACAGTAAGGAAAAGATTAATAATTAATATTTTATTATTTGTGAGGTAGGGGAAAAATAAAATTTTCAGCATATGATTTTCAGAGTGATAAAAAGCAGAAGAGTTCAATGATACCCATTACTGGAGAAGTAAATAGAAGTGGGAGGAGCAACACTGCAGAATTCAAATATATTACCAACTCCAGTCTCAAATTAAATTTAAAGGTCTCTGTTAATAGTTTTAGAAATACCAAAAGACTTAAAGCCCCTAAGCCTGCAAAAAAACCAAGAGAGTTCTTAAAAATGGCCTTAAAACCAAGGATGCAGTCATAAGGTCCCTCCCCAAGGACACTTCTTAGCTCCCAGCCTATATTTGCCTGTTGCTCTGTATTTAGTGAAGATACATTTTTGTATCTGCTCTTTCACTTTCTACCTATTTCAGAAAAAAAACCAGCATATGATTTACTCACCTGATGAACAAAGCTGCCTGCAAACCTGAATATTTTCTCTGTAGCACAGATCAGCTCATGGAAGGTTTTGTCCTCATCAGAGAAGTGATATCCAAAAACCACAGCACAAATTACATTTGAAATAGAATGGAAAAGAGGGAAAGAAGGATCCACAGGTCTTCCTGCAAACACAGTAATTGGAATTCACTCTCAGTGGTTTTTTTTTCAGGTGTTCCTTATATAGATAGGACTAGATGTTATTAAAGATTTAATAAAATATTCTATTTGTCCAGCTGGGATGTGAATGAGTACAGAGATGTGGCACTAATATAAATTAATAAAAATCAAACATAGTCTTAGAACAAAGGACACTGTTAAACTGTTTTCTCATAGCTCTAAAACAATTTCACAGCCCTTCCTGTGAAATAGTGTTGTACAGCTAAGATCTGTTCTAGGCTATCACATCAAATCTGCTCTCCTCAGCTGTGAGGAGGCAGAAAAGAGACTGTGAGGAGGTAGTGCCACAGGAGATGAACTAAGGAGAGTCAGTGACAGACATGTTAAAAAATGTAAAAAACTAATTACAAGGAAAACCTGGAAGAATGTGGGAAGGTCTAAGAAAAAGAATGGACAGACAAGGACTGCAAAGTAAATATAATGGAATTTTTACAGTCTCAGCTGTGAGCAGTAGATCATATCTCTACCTGATGATTTTTTTCTGATGTTATGAAACAGATATTCATAAAAAATGATGTGGATAGAAATCATCCTGTCATGGACTCTAGGATTAACCTGATAATCCACTGAAGTTCCCTCCCACCTCCTACTTTCTTTGTTTCTCTTGCCAATAGTTACTTTGCCAGATATATATTAAAATATGCAGGGCACCCAATGTCATTGAAATTTAAGGAAATTAGTAAGCTCTGCAATAGTCTTCAGTTACCCGTGGCAGGCAGCCTGAGAATGGGTTGCCTGTGCAGTTCAGCAGCACCATGTCATTGTACAAAATATCACAGACAAATTATCAGCCCATGGAGGTGGAATTTCAGAGGTTTCCAGCTTCACTAGATGTATGAAGAGTTATATAAGAAAGAAATAATTGTGATTCTAGGCTCTATCTGCTCTTGTGCATTGGTAAGTTTGCATACTGAAGATATGGATCCATATCCAGACTGAAAGGTGCCTGATTTCTTAGCAGGTAAGATACCTTTTAGGTTCACAAAAAACTCCACCAGGTGAGAGGCCTCCTCTTGCACTCGATGCTCCAGGCCTTTTTTCCCCATTCCCAAATTGCGCAGAGTCATTATTCCAAAACGTCTCTGCTGCTTCCAGGAGCGACCACTTGCAAGTATAATACCTGAGGGTGTTTCCTGGCATGTTAATATTTTCCATAGATATGAGCAATTCATTTAAATATATATTATAAAATACATGGAGTAAATCAGGGGATATACTGTGATACAAGTATCTCGAGGTGAAGTTACTGATAACCAAAAATCATAGCCTAACATACCCAAACTATAACTAGACCACTGTTCTAAATATTGAATGTAGTTAATTGAAGAGAGCAATCTAAGGATTTTCTGACTGCTCCATTTCTTGATGTCTTAAAAACCCTGAAACACCTTAAGATGGCTTTTTAGGAGATCTGCTTTAGCCATACTCAAGTAATCACACTCAAGACATGAATAACTGGATGAATTTCCACAGAGTAGAGTTCAGAACAAGGTATGTATGTGGAGATATAGATCAATTAATGTGATGTTTGTAGGCTGAGGTGATGAAGGTGAAAGATAAGGGACATTTGGGCTGTGTTTCTATCCTGGAAGAGACAACACTCCATTAATTGCTAGATTGCACTCCTGATCATCTGAAGAGCCCTGAACTGCTGCTGTGAAGGTGAGGCTTCACCCAACTCTAAACAATCTGTTGGCTTTAGTCAAGCAAATGCAGGGGCAGGAAAAAAAGAGTGCAAACTGCTGGAAAACTCTTAAGAATAAGTGGGTTTTCCTGTGTTGGAGGTACTCTCACAATCAAAGTGTATTCACAAAATGTTTGGGAGTGTCCGCAAGTACAGAAATGTGAAATCTGAAATAGGGTTTTATAAGACTTGCTCATGATGGAAAGTGTTTGGCAACCATAATGTATACAGTTACCAAACAAACATTGCATTCATGTGATATACAGCAAAATCCTGTGTACCACAATGGATTAGTCTGTGATGAGGGAAAGATTGCTGGGCTCTTGGTTGGATCATATACATAAATCTTGAATACAGCAAAAAGGTCACATAGAAACAACCTGGAGTGTTTCCTAGGCTAGGCAAAGCTCAGTGCAAATGACAGCATGGCAAACAGCAAGAAATTCTCAAAAGTCAGTGGAGGACTTGAACAGTATTCTGAATGGGAGGGCAGAGTCTAAAAAGGCAGAATAATTTTCAAGTCAACATTCCTTTACACTATTTATGCCAGGAAAATCTCACCTTTTCCTTTGGCCAATGCTCTGAAGAAAGGTGACACAAGCCTCCCAGAAACATCTTCAGGGTGTGTGGTCATCCCATCCTTCACTGCTTGAAATCCATTCAGTATCACTACCGGGACCCACCCGAACCACAGAGTGTACATGTTACCATGAGTCTTTGCCAGCTGTAAGTGGAAAAAAGGTGCCAGAAAAAGAACAGATGAATTCCCATATATAGATCTCGAACAGACACTGCACCTGCTATTCACCAGCCCAGGGGACAGTTTTGTGCTGAAAACATCATCCCCATGTAGATAGAATCAGGAAGAAGCTGTTGTTTTGCTGAGAATAAGGCTTTCAGCAGCTAATTTTATTTACCCCAGGGGGAAGTTATTGTCTTTTCAAAGCACATTCTGCAGCAGCTCTGCAGTAAAAGAAAGAAAACTTTGTGCTTTATGCATCACCTGCAACCCAAACATTTTGTCCCTTGTTAATTTAAGAGCCACACTCTGCACCACCCTGGGGCTCTGCACCTCCAGCGAGTCCTGCCTTTGCAAAATGAAATAAGCTGATAATACCTGCTCCAGGAGAGGGCATGGACACGGAAATTAACCAACAGCCATGAAGTGCCAGTGGGCTGCATTTGAGTCCAGGGTTTCCTCACAGCACTGAGAGCACTTACATTGCACACAGCAGAGGTATCCAAGCAGGGATGAGTGTATGGCAGAGGAACTCAAATCATGCATGAAAAAGCTTTTTACAAGTATGGACTTTGCTCCAGCACACCCACAATGATATAAATAAGGTGGCAGACAGTGTCTGAGGTGCCACGAAAATTAAATCCAATTGATCACACCAGATACTTGCTTCTCCTCATATTTTTTTAGATTCTGGCTTTCCTCTCCCTGCTAGAGAGTCACAACCTGAGTCTGCTCTGTACTCACTGGCCCCTGTGTGCTCTCAGGCATCCACCTGAACTAGAGGTCACTACAAACCATTAGAGGAATTACCACAGCTGTCACTAACAACAAGTGGCAAACTGTTTTCAGGAGCTGTAGGAAGATGGGGAGCAAATGCCCTTCCTGTACTACAAGCATAGATGCACCATATTACCCACTTTGTGATCAAATTAGGCAATACCAGTGAGAATTTTAAAAGGTATCGTGTAGGAATAGCAGATGTAGCTATCACTGTAGTGGATACAGATTCACACTTAGCAATGCAGAAGCATCTTTTAGATTACTGCTGTTCTCTAACTTAATAACAAGTCATAAACTCTCTCCCCAAACTGACTTGATTCTTAAGGGCGTTAAGTTTCTCATGAAGCCAACATATTCCACATAAGAAGATGACTCAAATGTAGGAATCAATTGATCTTTATATGTCCACACCTTGTCTGTAAATTTCACAGACTTAAAAACTTCAATTAATCACACTTTTTTAAGTCATGGTTAAAAATAACCAATTAAGAGCATATTAAAAGAAGTACCTCCATCAGAAGATCCCGATGAAACTGAAAGTTCAAGTGCACCAAGTTTCCAAGCAGCGGGAGAGGAGTTGGTCCAGGAGGGAATTGTTTGGAAGCTTTTCGCAGCCTGAAAAACTCAACAATTAACAAAAAAATTATCAGGACTATAAAACCTTGAGTTATTGTTAGCATTTCTGAGCTAATTTATCTGGTGATTTATAGCTGTCTCTATAAAAAAAGGAGGTACTGGAGCTGGGAAAAAGTAACCTTGCTTCTTGTTCCACCAGTTTTGTCTGCAGACTGAGTTCTATAAAGTCTCAGTTCCTTTCCCTCCCTCTGTCCCTCCCTCTTCATCAATGCCTGCCCTTTTCCTGCACCCCATCTGTTTGCCATAGTGAGATGTACCAAACTGATCCTTGATCAGCACATCTCTCTGCTTTCAGCAAGCCTCAGTATTGGAATGTGGAATCACTGATACTCAAGGTATTTTTCCTGAAGAGTGTGTCAGGGAACTGCTGGTGTCTATTAGGAGATCTGGATTGGAGTGACACCAGGTGAGAGCCCTTGCTGACCACCGGACATGAGATGGGTGAAACTCAGTTTCATCTGCCTTGGGAACTTTAGAAACATACTTAGTGATTCACCTTAGAATGACTTAATTCAGGTTATGATTGTTACATGTAGGTTAGGCTACACAATTACATAGAATATAGTTACAATAGTACAGAGTATATATTTACAATAGGTTAGATTGGATATATAGTATGTACTTACAGTAGGTAAGGTTCCAGGCATTTTCATCACAAGCATTATTTAAATGTGGCTGTAAATTCAAATTTGCCTACACACAGTTCACGCAAGAAAAATCAAGTGTAGTTAAGGACTAAAGATGTAATTAGAAGATGAGATTGCTATATGTGATATCTGAAAAATTGGCCTTGAGCATTCAACCATTTTTTTCCAGTAAATGGAAGAAAGAAACATTCCACCAAGTGAGCACTAATGACACAGTGCTTAAAACCTCACATAACAATTAAATAATTTTTAAAATCACATTACAATTTTTATATTAGAAAATGAAATAAATATGAAATTCCAATTCTTTATATATTTTTTTTTAATGTAACCTGGTTGAAAGCTTCATGTACCTTGGTTTATTGTCTACATTTTTTTAGTCAGTTTCAGAATCATGGCTATTGTTACCAGTTCTCAATAAGTTTACAGGACACATTAAAAATCTGTCCTCTGCTAATGAAGGGATTCACACTGAGTTTGAAGCACAGATCGGGGAAAGCTCTGTGCCAGTAACCAGAGGATTCAATCTTGCATTGTGAAGAGAAAGTGTCTTCACTAAAAGTGAGTTCAAGTCTGAACAAGAAGCTGCTGTGCCCTCCAACGCAGACATAAACGCGGTATTTTGCAAACCTGGCAGCATGAAGAAAGTAATGTGACTCAGTGATAGCCATTCATCTCCTTCAGCTGGCCAGGCTTTGCAGCTTTTGTGGGTGCACACGTGCCGTGTTATACAGAGAAGGCAGCACAGATGAGTATCTTTGATCACCTTATCTGTGCATATAATAGACAACATGGTGAGAATTGGGCTGAGGTGGCTTCCATGGCTTTGCTAAAACTGGTGCAAATTAGGTACCATTGCCCATTATGAGACTGAAATCAGCAAAACATAAAATCAGAAAATTTTGTTTCTTCAAACCAAAATATCAGTTTCAAATTTTAAAAAATTTTGAAAAAAAATGGAAGAAAGTTCTATGTGCAGACAACTGAAGCTAGAAAAAATTACATAAATTTTATGAATAGACTAAATGAAACCATGTTCATCTCTTCTCTGTTTAGTCCAGATTCCATTGCTTAATTTTAGTTGTTTCATATTGGTATTGTATTAGTATGTTGATACCAATGAATGAATTGAATTCTTTTAGAACATGGGTCAGGTTTTACTGCAGTAAAATCACCAGTGTCAGAATCAGGACAAAGCCAAAGGAGCCATCCAGCAATTTATCCTGCCAGATGTTACCGTTAGCTTTCCTTTTCCGGTGTTTTTAAACTTCCCCAACTGTCTGAAACCAGATGCATGAATTGTTACTTCCACCACTACCTAATGTCACTGGAAGAGCTGTGCTGGAAAGAAAATCAGGATCTTGTGTGCACACGGACCTGTTCCTGTCTGATGCATCCTCCTCTGGACAGACTATCAGCAATATTTGCTGGGTTTGTATTTTTGGCAGAAAACTCAGCTTACCTAGAAGACTGTAAGCCAAAAAAAAAGCAGTACAAAGAAGTGAACATAGAGGTAAAACCAGCAAGTTTTAATGAGAGTTATCAGGAAGCCAAAGTTAGTGGACTTAAAATCACAGTGTGAAGTAAGTCTCAGGAAGATTAGTACAATGCTTGCAAAAGTAAAGCTGTGCAGGTAATGCAACAATCAAACAAGCATGGTCCTGAAACACTTGAGTAAGCAAAGGTTTCATTTCAGCTCTGGGACATCAATATTTCAATACGAAGAATAAACTGTAACACATTTGGCAAGAGGGAATGTCATATCAGAATTAGGATCTCTGAAGCACAGGAACTGTTCATACACTGGGCACAAAGAAGCAGTCAATTGCCTTGAGTGAGGCTTCAAATAAATAATATTTAGAAGTGGAAATTGCACAATACATTGTTACGCTTTTTAAATCTTTGCTCACAATTGTCTTCAGAAACTTGCAAAATTCACAAGGTGGAATGAAATAATAGAACCTGGGAGCATTAAGGCTGCAATTCAGGTGACACAAAGAGCATGAAGAAACAAGATAATTTATGTAAATATCCAAAATAAAAATGAGAAAAGCAACAGAAATGGGACTGGCACCCCTGGTCCTAATTGCTGCAAGACCTTTGGTGACAGAAAGTTTGCCTAAGAGAAGAGCAACTCGATGTTTTCTGGGTAGACTACTGGGAACTGCATGATACCTCTACATAAGGAATAGCTGGATGAATTTTTCATAACACTGGAAAATATAAAGTACCTGGGATCATCTCCAAAATTTCTACATAACAAAATCCCTCAAAGGGTTAAGAAAATCAACAGGGAAAGACAGTAAAAAGATGTTAGAAGATATATTTTCAAGCCTGACAAAAAGAACCAGTTTCCATTTTCACAAAAAGAGGCTGAAATCAGTATCTTTACATTAGGATCCTTTTTGGATGGCAACAGCACTGTGTTACTGCTGCTAGTGAGTAAAGGAGCATGTACAGGCCTGTGGGGTAAAAATAGAAGCACAAAGTTCACAAATACCATCTTTTTAGAACCACCTGAGAGAAGCACCAGCAAAAATATTGGAAAAAACTGTAAAGTGCAATGCTAATGTCATAAGCTGGAGCAATTTATCATCTCAATCTCTATCAGTGGTTTCCTCACAGCACAGCTGATGACTGCCAAGAAAAGGAAAACGACAATGACAGGGCAGTGATGACAGAGCTCTTTTAAGTCAACCTAAATAAACAAACTCCATACGAGCCTCCTATAAAGTCTGACAGAAATTAAGCATCTAGAAGTGTGTGTCATAACACTTCATCACAAAAAAATACATCTAATTTGAAATCCAGGAGGGTTGTAATCAAAAAGCAAATGGCTGAGAAAATACTGAGAACTAATACTGAAGGAACTGGTCAAAGTTAAAACAAGACCGGTAGCTGTCTGCCCATGTTTTCCACTCCAAGGATACACAAATAAAGCATTATGTAGTCATTCTACAGTCTTAAAATTTCACAAAATAGAGAAAACAATCTGTATGATAAAACAGATAAAAATTTATCTGTTTGATTTTCTTTTTTAATTTGAAAATATTACAAACTTGGTTGATAAAGCAATGGCTTTAAAGGTACATTACTTAAAATGTTCTTCAATTACTTTAAACTATTTAAGAAAATCTAAAAATGCTGTTTACAAAGTTTGCAAATTTCATGACTGAGAAAACAGAAACTCAGGAAGCCAGATCACTGACAGAGGTGGCAAACACTGCATCTGCTGCAGGGCATTCACATGGAAAGCCACACAACATGGAGCAGTTTGTCCCAAGGGAAGTGGGAAGACAGAGTTAGATGCAATCTCCTCAAGCTCTGCACCAAGAAGTGAAAAAGTCTTGGCACCAAACCTGGCTCAGCTACAAACTGGACAAGGACTCAGGGGTGCCACAGTCAATCTTGTGAAGGAGTAAAAGAAGGTTTAGAGGAAATTTATCTTGGCATGGCTGACCAGGAGATCCTAAGTGTGTTCAGACACATCAGGGACAAACAAACTCTGAAGCAGAGCATTGGGCATCTTCCCGAATAAAGATACTGACCTCAAAATAGCCTCAAATACAGCAGATGGCTCTGGGGATAGTGTTCTACTTCCACCCAGGTCTCAGCAGTCTGAAATGCCCTGGTCAATCTGCCGTTGTGTTCAGAATAAACACATGGCAGAGTCATTCTCAACTGAAAGCATCAGCTCTGGGGATTCACTCAATGTAGTTACATCATCTCAGCACAAAAAATGCCAATAATATTTGAGGTAGATCTTGACTTACTAAGGATTTACTTAGGGTGGTAAGTGTCCCTAGCAGGGAACACTGCAGGTGAGTGCTTGTCTCTTGACATTTTCTTACCAGGTTGGTTGCAGATTGTGAGCTTGGCAATTATGAGAGAAACACAGCTTTAAAGAGTTGCAGGTGTTGATACCAGTGACTGCAAAGTGAGAAGCAGCTTTTCAAACCAGAGAAGACTTGGAGACCAGGAAAAGCTGAGAAGGAATCAGTAATGTACAACAGTGAATGAATAACATAAAGATGGAAATACCAATATGACTCCCACCCTGTCTTTGTTTGTCATCAAACAATTAATAGGAACAGAATCTCAATATCCAGGAGCTTACAATGTCTGCTCTATCAAACCAGGGTTAAAAACATCAAGATATAAGCACTGACCTAGAACTCCAATGTACTTTATACAATACTAAGAAGAAGCAATGATTTCCCTTCTTTAGTTCACACTCCAGAAAGTGTTTCAGGGTGCTTTATCATTATTAAATATATTTGAGGTGTATCAAGGCAAAGATATCTATTTCTACATATGATGGCAAAAAAATTACACAGCACTACAAGATTTTTTTATAATTAAAATGTGTTAACAGAGCAGACTTTTTAATCAGGCAACTATTAATACTCCTAAATTTACATTTAGTAGGAATTTAAATGCAAAACATGACCGTAGAACCAGCACAACTCAAAAATGTATTCTAATTACTACACTCAACTTTTAGCAATGCATTATCCCAGATTCATATAAATGGAGCTGTACCAACTCCATTACCTCTCTCCACCTCATACTTCCCATTGCAATCTTTTGCAGCTGGGTATTTTCAAGTCTTCAAAGTCTTTAATTAGGGTGAAGGAAGAGTCAAGCTACAGGAGGCAGAAACCAAGGGAAGACTGAAATAGAAGCAGCCACATGGCCATTAGGGAGGGTCAGGATGGCTCATAACCCAGAGGAGGTAACACATCCTCTGGCCAAAACTGTGACTGGCAGCTCAGCCTTCAATTACACCATCATTCCTCACAGGATTTTTCTCAGGCAGAGCTCTTTTGTGTAACATTTTAGATTTGAGAGGCTGATTTAGCAACCTAAATATGCATCCAAAAATACTTTGGAGAAAGATTTAGGGGACATTTCTGTATTTGATTTTCTATAGCTTAAGTAGGAAAAAAACCCCAAGCAGTATCACAGAAGGTTAATAACCCTCCAATCACACACTCCTCAATCTCCAGCATGGTGGCTGGGGCAGCAGCCCTTTGAAGTATTACACTAATTGCATTAAGCTTCTAAGAGAGACCATCTGTTTTATTAAAGTGGCAAAGTGACAATTAGCCATGCATAAAGTGCAGGGACCAGAAGTCTGATCCATGCCTTTCTTCCCGGTCCAGGGCAGCTTTATCTCCTCACTTCCAAGGAAAGCTTAATGATGGGTACTTGCACTGCAATACTGCTAATATGAAGGGAACAAGGGGATTTAGAGTTACACACTGTGTGTGGCAAGAAATTCCCTTCAAAATTGAACTTAAAGCTGGGGCCATGCCCTGACAGGCCCCGTTAATCTGCCCTGTCTCAACATCTGCCTCTCTGCTGGTTCTTTGTTGCTTTTTTACCAGTTCCCTGAGGGAGGGAGGAAGGGACACGTAACCAGTGCCCCTCCACATTGATCCGAGTCTCCTATGGAAGAAAGCACTCGGACAATGCTGCTCACAGCTTTTCCATCCAGCTCCTGCCTCCAGGAAATAACTTCCAGCACCTATGGCAACTGTGCTAGTGCAACTTGCAAGAAAGATGGCAAGAAAATTCAGTAGCTTTCAGCATTTGACAATTACTTATGGACCAAAGGGCAAGTTGGGTGGCAGTGACTGCATATTAATTTGTTATACAGTATCCAGGGATTAGCAGTTGGTACTGGCAAATGCAGGCCTTTAGACACAAGTTTCCCAACTGATTGCACATGAAATAACTGCAGTGGCTAGATACATCCCCAAAATTAAGCAAGAAATAGATATATATATATATTTATAAATTACCTAACTTCTATTTATTGTTCCAATAATGTTATTATTGCTTGTGCAATACAGTAGCAATGTCCAGAAAGGTCCTTTTCCCCAAAAAATATTCCATGAGTGTTGTGATAAAAGGGATTGAGAAATACCACCTGAGGTCAAAACTGTTATTTCTCCTGTAGATATGCTGCAAGAAATTTTATTCCTTGCACTAATATTCCTGAGAGAGACCTCTGAGTTTCTCACATAAACCAGGAAAACCATCTTCTACCACAAAAAACAAACTGTATTCTCCTAAACATCCATCACTTCTACATATTGTTCCTGTCAGCTTCTCTGCATCCTCTGGTTATGTGTGACGGCTGGAGTGAGGACGTATGGAAGAGAGTGGGGATGTCAAACACACATGGGACAGCACAGGGTCACAGTTCTGGACCTGGTGACAGAGAACAAGAGACGTGCCCTCAGAGCCTGCAGAACTTCTTGTACAGTTGTCAAGAAAGATGTTGAGGTGCTGGACTGTGTGCAGGGAAGGGAAATGGAGCTGGTGATGTGTCTGTAGCACAAGTCTGATGAGAAGCATCTGAGGGAGCTGGGATTATTCAACCTGGAGAAAAGGAGGGACAGGAGAGACCTTATCCCTCTACAATTCCCTGAAAGGAGGCTGTAGCCAGGTGGGGATTTGCCTCTTCTCCCAAGTAACGAGTGGCAGGACAGGAACAAACGGCCTCAGGTTATGCTAGGGGTGCTTTGAATTGGACATTAGGAAAAACTTCTGCACACAAAAGGTTGCCAAGTCCTGGCACAGGCTGCCCAGGGAAGTTCTGAAGTCATCATTCCTGGAGGTATTTAAAAGATGTGTAAATTTGGTACTTGGCACATGGTTTACTAGTGGACTTGGCAGTGCTCTGGTTATGGTTGGACTCAATAGTCTAAGAGGTCTTTTCCAACCTAAACAAATCTGTAATTCTATAATTAGGGAAAAGTAGGGAGACATTTTGTGCTGCTCAGATTCATGGAGTACAGGGCTTTCTTTGATCAGAGGATGGCACTGTTCAAGGAGAATCACTTAGGTCAGTTCTGTGTAAAGCATCCTGTCAAACACATCATAAAGATAAAAGACAATTTTAGTCCTAATTGACTCCCCTGCTGCAGAACCTGCTATCAGCCTGGATAAGGACCAACAACAAGCTAAAATTGATGGAGAATAGCCGTAATTATTTTGTTCAATATTTCCTGGTTTCTTTTTTGGGTTTGTTGTTGTTGTTGGCATTTTTAAATTTTTTTTTAGGGGGGGAATATTTGGCTTTGGTATGGGGGTTGTTTGTTTGTTTGTTTTGATTACATCAAAATTTTCTCTTGGCAGTACTTAACAGAAAGGAAAGGAGAGAGGCAGAACAAATAAAATAAAAATTCTGCTTCTAGGTATCTTAGATGCAATTCCCGCATTTCAAACTGTATAATTTGTTTTTCCTATGTCTGGACCTGGTCAAATGCCACTACCTCACCTGGAGAAAATGGAAGTTAGTGCAAGGCATACAGTAATTTGTTTGGGAGCTTCCCTGGTGTGCTGCATTCCCTTTCATGGGAGAGATTGTGAGTACAGAGAAAATTATGAACCTTTTATCTTGATCAGACAGCAGAAAAGCACAGTCATGGTGAATAATGTCCATGTAACCAAGAAACCGTGCAGACACTGTGTTCTACCAAAAAGTCCAAGAAAGCTTTTAAGGACATTGTATTGTAGCATTTCAATCTCATCCTCAACCAGTCCCATGCTGTCGGCAGATGAAGGTGTGATGAGCTCCAGCATGTCCAGGTAACACGGGTGTGCTCAGCAGCTCATGGCCTCTGCTGCCCTCTGCCTGGTGCCTCAGAGCTGCTGAAATATCCACACGGGATCATTTTGTGCTGAGGAATTCCCGCTTGATCCATGCTGAGTTAGCCAACATGCTTCCTGACAGCTCTTGGTGCTCTGCTCAAGGATAGGCAGCTTCCCTTAGCTGCAGCATCAGACCCACAGGCCAGGACTAGATTCCCAAACAGGGGAGATCCCACAGAGCCGTGGCCAGTTCTGCCAGGACAGGCCAATGCCACAACAGTGCCAGAGAGTGGCCAGCCTGGAACCCCATGTACCTCTGCCTGCAGGTCCCATAATGGCCTGTATTTCTCTAAGATTTTGGTTGCTGTCTGTGAGTACTGAAACTACAGATACCCTCAATATTAGGGGGTGGGTGGTGGCATTTGTCCCTTCCCAAAACTACTCACCAGCAGGCTAAAGGAAGCTGCCTGTCTTACCTGAGAAACCAGAGTCACTCATGGCTTGCAGTTGTCAGTACAATCTGAATTTACAAGGCAGAGCCAATGCTGATGTGACTGCACCACTGAAATAAGAACTTTTATAGTGCTCAAAAAAGTTACTTCAAAAATAATATCATATAAAACATTCCAATTGGTTTTTTGTTTTCTCTGTAATGTTCCTTAAAATGCAGCTTTGAAGAATACCATATCATCAGCTGACTACAGAATATATTCATATTATTATCTCATCTCTAGTCTCATCTGCTGTATCTCATAAACTTTTCTGGGAAAGGGCTGCAATTTTGTTATTGTTATTCTTTTAACATTAGAATCTCACACTGCAGGATGGCAAATAAATGGTTCCTGGAGTATTTGGCTAAAAATACCACAGGCTCTGATTTCTTTGCAGATATTAGGAGTTCATAAACTTTTCACTAAGCAAAAGATATCCCAAACACAACTGAAATATTACTTCAAATTAATACAGTTCATTGGCATTTTTAGTCCAATTATTTCAATGCATTAATACAGTTTCAAGTAACCTGTCTCAGAAATTCCTAATGAAAACTTCTTAATCTTTCCACTAAGTCTTTCATTCAAGAATATCCAAAGAAAATATTTTAATTCAGGACAACAAACTTGAGTTTGAATTCTATAGCTTTTAGAGGCATTTTGAGTCACTGCAAAACTAAAATATATCCTTCTGCTACAGCTTACTGCTCCATGGAAACCATAATGATCAAGAAAAAAAATATCCCAGACACATTTCCCAGAGAAAATTGTAACTCCAGGAAGAAAGGAAGGAGGGAATAATGAGAGATGCTTCAGCTACATGACATTAAAACTACTAAGGAGAAGGATCCATGTTATGGCACTTTCACACTTTCACTTAAGTAATACATACAAATAAAACTGTCCTGCATTTAAATCTCTTTGAATTTAGACAAGTTTGGGAATACCTCTTTCTTACCTTGCTGCAGACATCAGTTTGGATCTGGTAGCATCAAGAAATTAGGCCTTACCCAGGTCTGGTGCTCTTACTAACTATCAAGGTCCTTGATTAAATATTGAATAGTACTAGATGAAGGACAGGATCTCATTCAGTGTGTCTTTCCAGTTTGACACAGTACTATTTATATGCATTTCCTGACTTTTCCATGAAGTTTTATCAAGCTTCAGATACCCCACATTTCCACAGAATTTGTGAGATACTGCGAGAGCCACATTAAAGAGCAGTAAATTACATTAACAGCTTCTCTCCTGAAAGCAGACCTCTAGCAATGTCATCAAACAGAAGTAAGTAACTTTGACATTATTTTGTGAGCACTGACTCTGCTTTCTTTCCAGTGCTTAAAATTTGATTATTTGAGGATATTCTGAGAAGTGCAATCAGGCTGACTGATTTATAACACTGCAACTTCTCTTACCTTCTGAAGACAAGGAAATGTTTGACCTTTTCCCATCCTCCACGGGTTTTCATAGATAATTGCTAATAGCTCTGATGTTGATACTGTTCCTCTAAGTGCCCTGGGATGAATCAGCTCAGCCAATTTGAAAACATCATGTTTATCTAGCTATTTTCTAACTTCTTCTTCCTAGCCTAGACAGAAATCTTCCCTGAACACCAGTGGTGTTGAATGCATTGGCCATTTTCACTGACAATAAAAGCCAAAAAAACCATTGAGTTTCCCATCTGCCAGAGAGCCTTCCTGATATACTGCAGTTTTGAAAAACCACCAGTTCCATTTTTCCTCATTATACTACTAGAAATACAATTATTTTTCTTTACTACTTGTATTTGCTTCATGTATAAACTTTCAGTGAAAAGGGCATCAGATGAGCATCACAGATTCACCAGGCTCTGAGCCTCTCCAAGAGCTACATGAGCCCAAAACCTTGTTTTGCCTCTCTACTTTTTCTGTATCTTCCATTATAGCCAGATCTTCTCCTGTATGCTTGAGCAGGTGCAAGCACCTACAAAAGCAGGCAACTGCAAAAGCAAGCACAACAAAATGGAGCCTGAGGAAGACATGAGAAATAACATAGAAGTAATGAAGAGTATAAGAGAAATTAAGGATGTGAGTGTGAGGGGGAGTCTCTAAGACACCCCTTAAAGCTCAGCAGCCTGATTGCAGGTGACACCACTCAGACAAAGCTGAGAGGGTTGGCACATACTTCAGGAGTGGGAGCTGGCTTCCCTCAAATCTGCTATCAGCTTTGCTGGCCTTCTGTGGCAGCAGCAGCCAGGCTTTAAAAAGGCTTCCAAAAGCTCAAAGAGACCAGGATTTGTTAGAAGATGAGCTAAAGTGTCTCACTTTTAAAAACATCAGGCAGGAGCAGAAATGCAACAGCTCTCCCATCTCAGTGCTGTGAGCTGCCCTCTGACATCCTGCTGCTGCCATGGCTCATGTTCTGGGCTCTCATCCCCTGGACATTTCTGCACAATGGATTAGAAACCACCCACGAGCTGCTCCTCTCACAGATGGGCACTAACCTGCCCACAACAGGAGGTGCAGCTTCCCTCTGACATGCCCTGCGTGTCTCCTCTCGCACACCTGCACGAGTGGTGTTTATGCCCCTTGCTTTGGGTTGTGCCATTCCATGGGTTCAGGCAGCTCAGCCTGCTCCAGCTGCATCGGGCTGTCCTGGCCATCCAGGCTCATTCACGAGCTTCCCTTTTGGAAGCATATCTGTGGAAGCACGTGGCCATCAGGAGTGACTACATCACAAAGCAGAGATGTTAATGCTTGTAATGCTACTGGTGTTTCCAGCTTCATTTCTAAGCAGCAATGACAGCTCCAACATGCCCAAATCACTGTGGTTTCAGCTTTGCCTTATCTCCCCATGCACACATGCAAATCCACACAGACTTTGACATCAGTTTCTACCAGGGCACAGTTTTCTGTCACATAAAATGTCAGGATGTGATCTTCCATATTTCACTAGTGCTATCCTGCCATTTAATTTAATAACAGCTAAATATCAAGTGGTTACTATTTTGATGCTGTGTTCCATCAGCCATTGAATTAGAAATAATGAGACAAATCTAAATTTGTGATTCATGGTGAACTGCCGGAACTAATCTCAATCACATAGCGGATGACATCGAGTGATAACTCATTTAGCAGATGATCATCTCTTCAGCTGTCCTGTCCTCTCTCACAGAAACAGGAACATTAATGAAGGACAAGTTCACTTACACTTTACAAGACTTTTCCAGACAATATTAATATTTAACATAGGAACCATTTTTTTTCCTTTCCACTAATTGTAGGCTCTTTAATTGCATTTGACTAGTATTTGTGTATACCTTTTTGGCTTCTGGAAGCTGACCTGCTGAGATGTTTAAAAAGTATCCTTGGCATTTTCCATGAACATTTTTCAATTTACCATCATCTCTAACCAAAGTAGGTTCCTCACCCAAACTGCTCCTTGGGAAGTCCTTGCACCTGGTGTAGCAGCCTCCCAGTGCTGATCCTAACAGGAGTCAGGCATGAGAGTAAACAATTGCCCTTAGTTAGAAAAGACTGTCTATGAATTAACTTGTCAGACTTTTAAAATGCTAAAAATATGCACCCCAAAAGAAATCTCTCTCTTCACCAAGTATCTTCACTGTATCTTCACTCTTCACCAGGTTTCAGCCTGCACATTTTCACTGTTGGACTCAGTTACTCTCTGCCAGGTTTAAAGATGCCTTACACATATTCTGCTGCATCAAATATAGAAATTCTCAGTGAGCTGTAAGTCATCTATAAATAAAAGCAGTTCTTAGTTTTTCCTTCATATCTTTTATTAGTGACCATCAACAAAATGTTGACTGAAATGTTGCTATTGATGATAGTGACATCAAGAGGCAGAATTTTCTAGGTAGGTTTCCTGATTTACTTTTTGAAACAGGATAATGAATGAATTCATAATCAGAGATAATAAATGAATTTTTGAAGTCTGGCAGTCAATTTTGTCTTGCTCAGCAGTGTCACACATTTATACCTGCCAGGCCAGACAGCAACTGCATGATGCCTTTATGGCTGAGAATGATGGGGTCTTACAGATCAAAAGAATTTTTACCACAAAAAAAGATCACCTTCATTTTCAGGTAACAGGGTCTAAATAAAATTACCTACTGTAAACAAAAGGTGGCTTTTGAACTAGAATTTCAAATCCAATACAAAAAGCATTATATGGTCTCAAAAGATAAATTCAGGAAAATAAGAAAGATGTTTCATAGATGGTCTGTGACACCCTGCATGTGGCCAGCCTAGCGTGGAATGGCACAAACCCTGTAGGGGTGAGGCTGCAGAGTGCCCCCAAAAATGGGCTCAGTGTTGATCTCTGTCACTCCCTCAGGGAGCCGGAAGGTGAACGCCCGCAGCAGGCTGGCAAAGAAAATGAAGAGCTCGGTCCTTGCTAAGTGCTCCCCCAAACACACCCGGTGCCCTGCAGAGGGAAGAGGGGAAGGACAGTGAGTAAATAAACCTGACCCCAACAGCAACTGTGTTCATCCCCACACAGTGCAAAGTTTAGAATTTCTGTAGGACTTAATGCAATCAATGACAAAAAGGCTTCATGTACTTCTTCCTTCAAAGAATTTTATCTGCTGCTGTAGATAACTGTGTAACCCCTCTGCTCCCTTCAATTTCCTCAAAAGACTCATTGTCATTTGACTGACAACTTTAAAGGAATTCATTCCATCATGGTAAATGAAGAATAAGGACCTGCTTTTCCTGGGAGATGTTGTGTTCTAGTGTTGAATGCATAAAGAATCAAGAGGACTACTTGAAAGTGCTTTCCATACATATGTCTGGTATGAAATGAGTCCCTGAAATCAATAGCCACAATCATTAGCAGAGAATTTCCTTCCAAAAATAGGGCAAGTTAGATATATATGTTTGTCAGGACACCTCTGATTTTCCATGTTATTTTTTGTCCAGTAGAACATATATTACTGAAAACAATCATGTTGATTATAGCACGGCTTCCAACAAAAAGTTTAGAATAGACAACCAATATGTTTTTAATAGATATCTTCATTCTACAGTCCCAATCCAAACTGTTGATGTTTGTGCTGTAAACAAAAGGTGGCTTTTGAACTAGAATTTCAAATCCAATACAAAAAGCATTATATGGTCTCAAAAGATAAATTCAGGAAAATAAGAAAGATGTTTCATAGATGGTCTGTGAAAGTGTGTAGCCCACTTACCTATTGAGAATGGTAAAAAGGCTTCTTGGGCAACAAAGTTTCCGTCCTTGTCCAAGAAGTGACCAGGGTTGAACTGTCGAGGTGTTTCCCACTGCTCTGGGTCATACAAAGATGAAGCAATATTTGGAAGAACTATGGTGCCCTGAAAAGAGAAGAACTTGCATTCTGTTCCTTGTTCACATTCAGCCCATGACCCAAAGGCATCCAGCCCCGCTTCTGTTGAGGAGAATACCCTGGCACAAACAGATTTTAGCCCACACCTTGCTCTACTGATGCAGGAAGTGTGTAGCAACTGAGAAACTGTGTCTGTACCTTTTTGAGGGGAAAGCCAAGCAAGGTTGTGTTCCTCACACACACCCTGGGCATGCCAACCGAGATAATGTTGCTGAAGCGTTGGATCTCATGAATCACAGCGTTTGTGTACGGCAGCTCTCTCCGATCCTCGTAACAGATTAACTTGGAGGGACCCAGAACAGCATCCAGCTCCTTCTGCACTTTCTCTGTGGAAAACATTCACTGCTTCAGGCGGAAAAACATATCAAGTATTTTCAGTAATTTCATTTTCAAAGACATTTCCAACTTAGAACTATGAGAACAGCACCACAATTAATAAAGAAAAGTAAGTAACATTTAATGAAGATAATTAAAGTAGCAGGATTCCAACAGCTTAAACATATGAAAACTCTGCTTCTGGGTCTGCAGTTATTTGATCGTAGATTAAGAAAAAACATTTGTTGCTCAAAAATGTAAAACTAAGTGTTATCTTACTACCACAAATCCAAGAGATAACAGATTTATTTTTGGGTTTTCTTTTGCCTAGGTGCCTCAAACACCTGCAGCCACTTGGAACATTAAGCTCACAGCTCTCTGAAATTTATGCCAGGTGAGTCTGAGCCTTAAAAGTCTAATTCCTGTTAAAAGGATATGGTTCTTACACAGGGCATCTGTTAAGTGAAGCAATGCCAACTAGTACAAGGCCCAAATACCATTTAAAAAGTGTATCTACTGCTTGGCATCTGCCTTTTAATCAAGAACAGTATGCTTTAAATTACTTATTGCATGGGAGTCTTGGAGGCATTAACAAAAATAAAACCTTTAATTTATAAACATCAAGAGAGGCAGTACACACATAAATAAAAAAACCTTAGATTTTTAATAAATGATCCTGGTCTTTTTTCCAGGCCTTTTGGAACAACAGAAAGACACAGGGAAACCCATTCTGCATTGATCAGTCTGTGCCCATTCCCATCAAGCCTGTCTGTGACTGCCAGCAGTCCTTGATTAAACTGACAACAGAGATTTGAGCACCTTATAGAATTTAAAATGCATATTCAGAAATATCTTTAAGTAAACTTCCTTCTATGAAGAAGTATCTTCCAGAGGCACATGATTACTTGAGAATCCATGTAGTTTGAAGTAATCAGTCACTGCATAATATAAACACACATTTCTCTTCCCTATTCAGTGATGAGGCAGAGGGCCAAACTTCTCCTTATGGTACAGAGTGGAACACTGTCACTGGATGTCAACACAGGAAAAGTATGAATGGGTTCAAAAAGAAGCCACCAATTAATTAAATGAGGACAGACAGACTGGTGTCAGCTCGTTCTGAGAGCCCTGATGCAATGTATTACTCAAGAAGCCCAGGAAAAATCACTCTGCACATACCCTGCTTTCCCAAATATGTGCAAGGTATTATATTTAGCTAAATAAAATTATACAGGTGAGTCAGTGCTTTCATAACCTTAATTAGAGTAAGAGATAACAAAACATGTGATTATTTGAGATTAAGCAGAATTTCTTGTCTGATACCTACAAATTGACCAAATTTTTCTTATCTTCATCTCTTTCATCCATTTAAAATCTTGTTCTTCTCTGGGTAGTTGCACATATTTTGCAACCTAACTGTGAGATTTCTGTTATCCAGCATAAAATATCCTTCTTCCTGTGGTTTTTATTCAGTGCTCTATGAAAGGGATTGGTGGTTATTTAAAAACCAGACTTAAAACCAAACTTCTTAAATGCACATAGATGTAACAGAGGAGCCATCTGTTTCCCCTCCTGACTAGAATAATTTCTGTTACAAGAAACTCAAATACAGAGTTAATTTAATCCCTGGATCTACTGATGCTGCCTAGGGCAGACCCACAAGTATGAAAAGATACACGTGCCACTAGACCTATATCAGTATCTAGGAATAATCTCTGAGCCATGAAAATGTTATGATTTGTTTTTTTCTGTTGCATGGGAGATATTTGTGATGGGCTTATCTATTCACCTTGGATGTCTGGATATGCCACCATGTAGAGCACGCCCCAGTTCAAAGTAGTGCTTGATGTCTCTGATCCACCCAAGAAAAGGTCATTTATAGAATAAACCATGTTGTCTTCATTGTATGTTGACCTGGGTTCATCTTTGGACTGCAAATGATAAGAAAAGTTAGAAAAAACAGAATAGGTTTTAATGTGATTTTATAACTGCAAGCTGCAGGTTTTTTTCCAAGCTGCAGTGTCTTCTCCTTATAGGACAATGCAGAAAGACTGCTAAGGAATGTTAGACACCACAGATGGCTATCAACACAAAAATTAACATTTCACAAACAGACAAGCTATGCTTATTCCACTATTAATCATGAAGCTAAATCACATCTTCAGAAAAAGAAAAAGAAAAAGAAAAAGAAAAAGAAAAAGAAAAAGAAAAAGAAAAAGAAAAAGAAAAAGAAAAAGAAAAAGAAAAAGAAAAAGAAAAAGAAAAAGAAAAAGAAAAAGAAAAAGGGTTATGACCTTAATGTACAAATAGTGGTTAATTTAGAATGTTTCCTAAGTAAATCTTCCTCTGAAAAGGTGTACCAGTGCATCATTCTTCATGTCTTAATTCAAAGTCCACACTCAGTTGTTCTATCAAGCAATACAGTGAACACTGGGCTGAGTAAAGTTCTTAACCTGTGGCATTCACATTTCTTCTACACAAGGGCACAATGATTCATGTTCAGCTGCTCTGGGGTTTTACAGATTTCAATTAGGAGTGTGAGGATGTGTATGTACACTGAAATTATAAATAAACACATTTATGGTTTGGGGGAATTAATTCATTGTCTATATTTAGAGAGATTATGCTCAGGGGTGTTGAATCTTTCTCTTGCCAGTGGAGCAATTGAAAAGAAGGAGAGATGCTTCTCCCTGCTGTAATATCATCTAATCTTTTTTTATTGCCCCTGTTCATCTATTACAGACAGTTCAATTTTTTTAATAAACAAACTTGGATGATTTCCACCCAGCAGAGTCCCAGAAGAGCTCATTGAAACAATTTCTGGTATACTGATGGTCAAGTCTCATAAATCCTAGAACAGCAATGAAAGGCTTTAGAAAAAGTCAAATACTTTGGAAAGCCAGGTGTGCTACTGTGCTGATATTAAAAAAAAATTAAAACAAGAGGATCCAAGGAGCTAGAAGCTATTTAGGCTGACATCCACATCGGACATAAGAATATAGCAGCTTATGTGGGAATTGATCAATAAATAATTATCAGGGAGAGGTAGGTGCGTGCTGCAGCCCAACAGGCTGTGGCTGCCTCTTGTTGCTGCTACCAGCACATGGCAGTGGTGAAGGGGACACTGGCTGTCCCTGCAGGACAGCACTGCCACCAGGAGCAGTCACTGCCCACTTCCCCAGGACCTCTGGCTCTCTGGGCCACCCTTGCCTTGCCACATCCAAGTAAGACCAGTCTCATCTTGCCATTTCCTCCTCTTTCTCATTTTTCTTCCTGTCACCAAGCAGAACAGGAAGAGGAAAATACCTTGCCACAATGGAGGAGAGGAGAAAGGAAAAGTGATTTAAGTGAAGGTTGGAGTCACAGAGGGGAAGGGCAATTGACAGTCCAGGGGTCAGGGCTGGGATCCAGTACCCAAGAGCTTTGTACAAAGTGATCCTGGTATGGTCTAGAAAAGGGAGAGATCTTGTGCACACCTCCTACAGCCCTATGGATTCACCACCTACCTCTACTACTCCTGCCTGACCAAAATGCCCTTATTTGTCCCAGTTCCTTTGTCTGCTTGACACTTCGCTGACTCTGACACTCCTCTTTTCCAGTCTTGTCTGAAACACTGCTGACTCCTAGGTTATTTCTCTATAAAATGTACTCAAAATCCAGCTGTCCTCTTGCAAATTCTCTTGGCAAACCTTTACCAGCAAAATATTGTAACCAAACCACCCCACTCTCTTCCAAAGGTCTTCCCAGGTCTCTTGTTCATTTAGTAATTAATGATTCTTTCCTGGAGACTTTCAATCATTTTGCAATTTGAGCCAATGAAAAAAGAAATAGTGTATTAACCTGTCCTTTAATGAAAGGATTGCAAGGTGCTGTGGCACATCAATGATCAGAAAGAATTTAGGAAGATCCTGGTCATTGGATTCACATTATGATGTCTAGAAAGACAAGAGATTGTGATGATTCAGATTGGTTGTGATGATTTAATGGTCCATGTTGACCTTTTCCCCTATGACTGTATGACTGGGCAGAAAAAACTTACTTTTTCAATGTGGTCCAGGTAGTAGTCAATGAAATCCTGTGGTTCCTCTGGTGTCCCACGCTCTGTGTGCATTTGGATCTCTCTCCGTGTGAAGTTGCTCAGGACATCATAACAAGCCAACGCCTTCTTATGAGGCCCAGGGAGACGGCTCATCAGCCAGGGGAAGATTTCATAGAGCTGTGGGAGTGACACACAAGAGGTCCTGCAAAGTCTCTATCACAAGAAAACGCACTAGCAAGGCCTGCTACAAAGAAAGGTAACATTGATGTTAGCTCGGAATTAGGGTCTCATCAGTAAAATATGCTGACAAAGACTGCGCTTGGGCTTTCAGGCTGTGAGAAGTAAACCATATCATTTCTAGTTTTGATGGTGAGACTCAGAGTTCCACAGGCTTTCAGCTGAATTACAAGTCAAATTAGAATTACTATAACTAGAATGAATGGTATTCATCCATGCAGTTATTCGTATCTTCAATTGCTATTTACTGCATTCAGGCATTTCAAAAGTGAGCTCCTGCCCTCCAGTGGAGAACACCGGGAAGAGAGAAAGTTGGAAACTCCTCACCAGGATGCTGCCAAAGCAAGCTTGGCTCCCGGTGGCTGCTTTACAGGCTGGGTAACCCCCAAATTACTCTGTATCAATCGACCTCTCAAGGCTCCTCCATGAAATTACAAATATCTGAAACCCAGAAAAGCTAAGGAACAGCTTTGTTTTGAGTACTTCTCTCTAGAAAGAAAGACAGGGTTAGCTGACATGACCAGATTATTTTTTCCTTCTGTTTTACCATTTGGGAAAATCTGGCATAAGAAATAGCTGATTTCAACCTATTCTGATAGCTAGAAAGTTAATTTTGGTTTCTAGCCTACATTTATGCCTGGGTAATGTGTATATTCTTGTATCTGTAAGATACAATGTTCTCTTAATAGTTATTTTTCTGATCAAAATATAATTCCATTGTTTATTTAACAGCAGACTTTTTATCCTTTCTCAGCCTTAATTTTCCTGAGCTTTTCTTGTACTCTCTTAATCACATTAGGAAAAGCACATTATTAGGTGTTCACTGGAGTATGGTTGAAATAGACAGACCATACTTGTGTCTTCTTGGGAAATCCACTCTTATTGTCAGACATTCAGCTACCAATTAATGATTGCCTTATCACAAAAAAAAAAAAAAAAAAAAAAAAAGTACTAGTCCAGTCCTTGGTAAATTCACTTAGAACTTCATAACCTTTTTGTTTAGTTCCATCTCTAATATTTTTTACCTGTAAAATGTGTTCAGAAACCTTAGACAACTGTGGTCTGACTAATCACATAAAGTTGCCCAGATTAGAGGCATTCCAACTCCCAAATGTCTGCTCTCTCCAGCATTATGGCACTCTACCTGTAAGTGGAATTTAGCTGTCAGTGTTCAAGACAGGAGCTGTGTCCATCCACCTTCCTGGGTACCTGCCAAAACTCCTCCTCCATTTATGGAGAGGCCCAATCCACAGTGTCTCCCTGTTCAGTGCCTGACAGCATGAGATACAGATAAGAAATTGGGATGTGGATGCAGCAATATCCACTTTTTTTTGCATAATTCTCTGTACTTGTTGCATCTGGGAGGTGGGAAGATGGTGGCCATCCCTTTGGAATGGTTTGAACCCCTGTTCTTATTTCCCCAACAGTATCTTATTCACTGGACTAAATCAAATCCAAGTCAGGATAGGAAGCAGAGAAGAAAAGGAGCTATGTTCTCTGTCCTAAAAGCAGATGCCACCACTATAACCAGCTTCAGGACAAAAGCTAAACTAAGCAAAAGGGAACCTGACCATAACTCAGTGAGAAGAAGGTTCCATGGGATGTGGGAAGACATCTGTACTCCAAGAATTGCTTATGTATTCTATATTAAAAAGTTACTTATAAGATGTATGGGACAACTTCAGCAGTAGAACCAGAACTCTCAGGAAATTTTTAATTATTCTGGTGCAAATTTGGCCTCTAGTGTCAGATGGAACATTGACTCTTAGACTGTTTAATCGCAAAGCTTGCAGTTGTATTTGCTGTCATAGCATTTCTTGCCCTTTGCTGCCTGTGCCTGGAGCTGCTCCTCACTCAGGGTAAAGAAGTGGAATTTCTCTGGGAAGTCTTCAAGTCTGTGTCTTACAGAAGAAATGGAGGTAAGTAGCCACAGGCTACTTTGGTATTTGACTCATTCCTCTCCCTGTTGATTGTACATAAAACAGTATCTAAATTTGGTACATGAGTTGCACTTTCAGACCTGACATTTAATATTTAGGAATCATGATGTCCAAGGCAGGAACATGTGGTGCACAGGGGCTGAGAAACCAAGTGACAACCATGACCCAGGAGCAGTGCATGAACCTGTGCCTTATTGCAAAGATTTAGGGGCAACCTACCACAGTACCCAAACACAGGAGAATGAACACAAATGCCTGAGACTGGCATGTGGAGCTTCACCATCACACTTAGAGAGCTCACTGCCCAGTAAAACTGCATGGGGCATCACTCACCCATCCTAAAACTTCTGCCTGATAGCTCTTGAATCTGCATTTCTCACTCTCTGTCTTATTCAGAAAAATACAACAGATTATTCACTTACATGATGAATAAAGCTGCCCCCAAACTTGAAGACATGTTCTGTAGCTTTAATCAGATCATGAAAGGTCTCATCCTCTCTGGAGAAACGATGTCCAAACACGACAGCACAAATGACATTTGAGACAGAATGGACAAGAGGGAAAGAAGGATCCACAGGTTTCCCTGCAAGCATAATAATAAATACCATTGTTAATATTCCCTGTTGTAGTGAAATGTGAGAATTCTCTAAGTTACCCACAGAACTTTAAAGAAGGCATTGCATTTCACAGAGAAGCAGTAATATTTTTGCAAACTTGTAGTATCAGACTGATTCATTGCAATCCCAGGAATGTGTGGCACCTTAAATGTAGAGGTAAGGGGGGAAAAAAAATGATGTAAATTTGCTTTCTGGCAAAATCAAAGTATGTCTCAAGCATGGGAATGACTGAGAACACTATGGACAAAGGGAACTTGAGGGTAAAAGAGCAAGAAGAGGGTCAGCTTTATTGATCAAGGACACAGAGGCATGCAAGGCTACTGTGTTTTGTCTGACCCTGCTAGAGATGTACAACCTCCAGTAAGATAAAATGTTGTAAACCCCTTTCAACCAGTTGTATCAAAGTATAATAACTAATTTTAAAGCAGTTATTTGAAACCTGATCCCAAGAAAACTATTTTGTGACTATGGAATATATGACCATAAAACTCTATTTGTGTATGTATTGATGCAACTGCCCAACAGCCAAGGCACAATTCTGATTAGCAACTTACTGTTCTGGGCTTTTTTCCTTGCACACATGGTCACATCCCAATCTCTCCTAGCTCTTAAACCATAGGATTTGTCTCAATCTAATTACTTTTAATTGATACAACACTAGCCACAGCATGTCCTGACTTATTGTGCCTTTGCATAATGATCAGTATTGGGAAATCCAACTCACGTGATGCTAACTGGGTTGATCAAGATAGAGTCTTGTAAGGGAGACAAGATTCCAGTCAGTGTTTTACAGAGTGTGTGCAAATGGCATTACAAGGCTTAATTCATCAGCACTGATTTTGTCTCTCTGTGCACCAGCACAGAAGAGCGAAAAATGTGCCCTTGAGGCAAAACCCAACATCATTCTGGGCTGCATAAGGAAATTAATTGCTGTCAGGCCAAGGGAGGTGATCATTCCCCTCTGATCAGCACTGGCAAGATCCAGCTGAAGTGCTGGGTCCAGCTCTGGACTCCCCAGTATGAGAAACGTCAGCATATTAGAACAAGTTGAGCAAAGAACACAAGGACAATTGAGGAATTGAAGCATCTGGCATAAGAGAGGCTGAGAGAGATGGATTATTTAGTCTGGAGATGACTTAGGGAGATATCTAAATATGTATAAATGCGTGGTGGAGGGATAAAAAGAACATAGAACTAGACTTTTCTCAGTGGTATCAAGTGGGACAACAGGAAAAATATGTAAATACATAAAATTCTGCGGAAACACAAGAAATGTTTTTACTATAGCACTCACTGAACAGTGGAACTGGTTGCCCAGAGAGGTGGTGAAGTCTCCATTGCTGCAGATATTTACAATTCAGCCCTAAGAAACCTGCTCAGATTGACCCTTCTTTGAGTAGGGGTTAGACTAGACTATCTTCAGAGATATCTTTCCACTTAGGTTCTATAATGTAATGTATAGAACTTAGGATCTATAATGTAAATAATAATAAATAATCTTCAGTTTTTCTTCTCAATTTTAGTAGCTTTGTAAATCATTTTGAGCAAGAATAATATCCTTAAAAACACAAAAGTGACTGGGGGCTTTGCATTTTCGGTCCATTCCACACAGTGTAGGACCCTGCACACTCTCTTGTGGAACAAAAGCTGCCTTCATTTTCAGGAGACAGAAGCTCATACACTAAAGATATCAGACTAATGGCAAAAATGTATTGCTATTTTTTGCAGAAATACCTTTCATGCTTGCAAAGAAGTCTACCAGGTAGTGGGCTTCTTCCTGAACTCGGTGCTCCAGACCTCTCTTCCCCAGACCAAGGTTGCGTAAAGTCCTCAGAGCAAACCTTCTCTGCTGCTTCCAGGTGTGACCGGTTGCCAACATAATTCCTACATCCATTACAGGAAGAGCTCTTTATCATGCTAATATTGATCATAGACAAAGACTACATTAAAGGATTTACTAAGCCACAGAATGTAATTAAATTGTTGCATTGCCTGTGAACACAAAGGTACCAAGGAAGAGCTGTGACCTGTAATCATGTTGGCAGGCTGAAATGGGCAAACTCAGCTGGGTAATAAGATGACTTGCAGGATTAAGTTTGATCCCAGAAAATCTCAGGATATCTCAGCTGCTTTTCTAGATCTTCTTTGCAGAGCTTGTCTCACGCTCTCTGCTATGCCTGAAGCTCACCTGAATCAGGGTAATGATTCTCATGAAAGGAAAAGGAGAAAGAGTTCTGATTGTCTTCAGTCAGGGAGAAAAGTTCCTGTCTGCAGGGTAGAAATGTTCAGTATTTAGGCTTTGTGACAGGCTTTGGGAATTTCTAGTGTGGTTGGTGGTATGAAACCTACAACAAGGTTGAAGAAGCACACTGAATTTCTAGGTGCAACTGTGCCGCAGGAAAATATTCACAAAAGGAAGAGAATGGGAAGAAGATCCCACCATCAAAGTCACTCTTCCATGGAAAGTATCATAATGGGAGGCAGCTTGTCCAGGACAAGGAATTGGGCTGTTTCCTGCTTTTCCTCCATTTCTCTGTGCCACAACTTATCATTGCCTCATCCCATCACCTCTGAATCTGCTCCAGTATTCCATAGAAGATATTATGAATCCTTCTCCTCTTGTTAGTATTTTCCTCCTGCTACTCTCCAAAAGCTCTTTCACCTCTCTGTACCTTGCAGTTCACCTGGCAGCCATTCCTCACAGAGAAACCCTTCCTCTGTGCTACCTCTGAAGGTGGTCACAAGCTACAAAAGGTACTGCAATTTGTCAAGATGACATTTCTGTGCACTATTTATGCCAGGAAAATCTCACCTTTTCCTTTGGCCATTGCTCTGAAGAAAGGTGACACCAGCCTTCCAGAAACATCTTCAGGATGTGTGGTCATCCCATCCTTCACTGCTTGAAATCCATTCAGTATCACCACCGGGGCCCATCCAAACCATAAGGTGAATATGTTGCCATGAATTTTTGCCAGCTAGAGGTGGGAGAGAAGCCAGGAAAGCACAGATGAAATCCCACACACTGCAAACAGAGGATGAACCTGTTTTTGCACTGATTACAGGACCAGCCCTAAGGTGGAGTGGTGTTCTTTGTCTTTCCCACCAGACTACAGTTATCACTGAGAAATCATAAATGTCTTTTCCAACATTCACTGGCAGGAAACACCTGCCCATTCTCACTTTTCATAGCCACATGCCTATGCCAAGAAACATTATGTATCTTTTATTACTGTATATAAGCCAAGGCTCAGTTCACAATCATCCATGGGATAAAGAGCATTTTCTATTTAGCAATTTATTTCAGGAGGGTTCTTTCTTTTGCACAAGTACAGTAACACAAAAGAACACAGAACTGTCAGAGGAGTAATTAGCTTAGAGACTGGACTTTCTTCTTTCCTCCCATCTGTTTTTAATCCTGTCAATACAAACAAGCTCATACACACAGAGTACAGGGAAGTATCTTTTCATTGCTCGAGCTAGAGAAAGCTACAAATCCATGGTGTGAAAATAATTTTTTATAATATTTTTTCCTTAATTCCAAATCTGACATATCATCCCCAAAGATATTTAATCCTAAATTATATCAATTTTCACATGAATTCATCAAATTTAGTGGCAAGGGATGATAGAAAGATACCAAGTTTCACACTAATTTCAGTGAAAATCAGTGTTAAAGGGGATAGGTTTAGACACCAGAATGATCTTCACACATTCAGAAATTCCAATACTAGGTTTCGTAGCATTAGGCAAACTACTTTACACTGCAATATCTTTTTCTTATTTTGTGAACCAAACCAAGTGTGATATCACAGTGGCCAGTTAACAGCTACAGCTACTTTACAGTTACTACCAATGCAGTTTGGGCCAGGATGTTTTCACATAGCAAACAACAAGAGAAAGGAGAAATCACAAAGAGTTTTGAACAATTAGGAGGATCTGAAAATAAGTACCTTCATGAGGAGATCACGATTAAACTGAAAGTTCAGCTGTATCAGCGTCCCAAGGACTGGGAGAGGGACTGGTCCAGGAGGAAACCATCTCCGTGCTCGCTGCAACTTAAAAAACTGCGTAATTAGGAGAAATACAGCCACTGCTACAAGAGCTTGACTTATGGTCAACATTTTAGCGTCTGCCTTTACCAACTTGCCTTTATTCAAAATTGTCTATTGAAGCTATTAAGGCTGGTTGCTAAACCAGTTTTTTCATAAGAGCTTGAATTCACTTAATAAGTATTCCCCACCTCTAACCCTCCCTCTTTATTATCAACCACTCCCTTTTTGTTCCACTTATTACATTCTCATGCTTCAGCATATTAATAGATGCACACCCTTCTACTTCTCATCCAGATTATACTTATTCAGTATGGATCACAGGATTTGTAGGAATGGTACCTTAAAAGACTGGGCCAAGATTTTCCAGGCAATGCAGGTGCATGCTAATTCTCCATCTAGTTTTTCTGGGACAATTTTGTATGGTATGTGTTCCTACAAATACTCCAGGAATGCTTTTAGAAAAGCAATAGCCATACATACAAATTAAGCAGGCAAATGTAAGTGGATATTAAATCTTGGAGTTTTTAAATTGGTTTGTATATATTCCATGTACATGTTATATCTAGTAATGGCGAGGCTGATAGAAGTTAAAAGCCCACATTTATCTTAAGATACATATACAACTATATAATGCTTAATACAAAAAGCAAAATTTGTTACACTTCTGAATGTAATTGAAAATATGACTGGATTGATGTATGACCTCACTTTTTTCCCTAACCTATTAGCACTAGGTAAACTCACAGAGGGTTTTGTCTTCTTCTGCACTTCCCTGTTCAGTCTTGACATAAAGTGGATACCCTAAATAATTTGAGAAATATCAGAAATTATTGTGAGATAAATAATGCATATTGAAAAGTACATTTAGTATTAAATAAACAGATTTAAAAGAAAAAAAACCAAAAACATTAGAAACATGGGAAAAAAACTAGTAGGGATCTTGAGCTACTACCAGAAAAAAGGGCCCCAGCAAGAACTAGTCATGACATGAGTTTGGATCCTTGGTAACTTGTAAACAGAGTCTGTAGCCAAGGCTCTTTGCCAAGCCTCAACACAGGCAGGAACCACAAACACAGCAGGGTGCTCACATGCTGCAATCAGAGCATGGAAACCTCACAAGAGGGGTTCTGGTCACCACATTACCATAACCACTGCAGTCCCATGTTACAGATCCTGGCAGAAATGCTTCCCTGTCAGAACTGTCCATCCCTTGAGAGCAAAGCACTTGCAAAAGAAACATGTTTTCACTAATCTTCTGAAAAAACTGCCAAGACTTGGGAACCAACTTTCTTCTTACAAGCTGACTTTGGGACAGAAGCTATTTTCCAGCGTTTGTGGCTCTGGAACACAGAAGACCCTGCAGGAGCAGCCTGGAGTCTACCAGCACACAGTTTACAAACCTCCAGGTCAATTAGCCTTCAACCACGGCTCTTCATTACTGCTAATGCATAACTGATTAATGTGTATTGACCAAGGGATATTCGTAGGTTTCCACATAAGCTTTGTTTGTGTACACTAAAAGGTGATTTTCCAAGACAATCATTTCTAATTTGTCTCTCTCTTTCAATGGGGAAAGTAAAATTCTCTTTAAAAAGAAATTTGTTAAGTTTTGCCTTCTCTCCAGTGAAATCTCACAAACTCTGCTTCAAAATCTCCAATTTATCAAAACTTTTAATTTGGAATCAATATAATGTGTTCCCTTTTCTTTTAGATATTAGAAGATTTTCCATCTAAGTGATTTTTCATCAGGAAAAGTCATTAATGTGCACTGGAAATTAAGCCCTGGTGCCTTCACCCCACAAGGGCTGGAGTCTCACACCTTTAACCAGTGTTCAGCTGGAGCCAGCCTGGAATACAATTCACTTACACTGGAAAAGGAAGATGACTGTAGGTTGGTTCAGATCAGAGGCATGGGATTTATCTTACTTTATTTGATGGAAAATGTATTTATGAGATAGCCAAGGCTCCATTTTCTTAATAATTACTAAATGCAACCATCAGCAGCGTTTCTTCAGCACTATCTTCCAGCTATTCTTTAAAATTAGTGATTTTTAACTTGCTAAAGGCAAGCAACTGCTGCTTCCCCTCCCAGACCCAGATGGATACAAATGAATTAGTCTCTTACCAGTGTGGAGCTACTGCCCGGGGGATGTTTGCAGGTCCAGCATGAGGAAACTTCATACCAACCACCTGCCAGGACATGCTGGATATGGGTAGAACCATCCCATAAAGGTAATCCTACAGGGGAAGACACTGCCAACCCAGGTTTGATCCTGTGTGCACATCCCTGCCTGTTAGACTGGGGTGCTTTAAAACACCAGGTGGGCAGCTGTGATAATGATGTCAGTCCTGGAGATGGCACTGTCAGCTAATCAGTGTATAAAAATAATCCTTTCTGTGTTGGCATGCAGTATCCAATTTGTACCTCATACAAGAAGAATGTATCCCAATGCCATAAAAGAAAATCCCTTTTAAACTGCCGGTAAGCAGAGCAGCGGAAAACATCCATTTTTGCCAATTCCTTAGGCACCTGGCTCATAAAGGGCTTCCAGAACTCTTCAGTAATGCCAAATATACTCTTGGTCATGGTGTGCTAAGTGAGGTCATCTAACTGTGATAAAGAATCCATTTTAAAAATTAAAGAAAAAATGAAGCTGAATAAACTTTTAGAGGATCTGGAGCAATCATCACAAGTAGACTACCTGGCATGAAGAAAAAGTTTCCACGTTGCTTGAAAATAGTGGGCTCATAAAAAAGAATAAATTAACACTGTGCCTGCTCACTGTTGTCATTTGTCTTCCAGTCGTTGCTCTTTGCAAGGATATGAAAAGCTCTCCACAACTGCCTGATGAAAACACTTTTCTATTTTCATCAGAAGGGTTGAAATGCTGCCCGGTTTAGTGGGTGAAACCCTGAATGTTCTTCCCAAGTGACAATGATAGAGTTGTATACAACGGGCCTGCTCAACAGCAAACCATATCAGTCTAAGGGAATGTTACCTCAGATCATACTTCTGCCTTCCTTCCTCCAAGGGCTTCTCTTCAACCACTGATACCACGAGACAGACTGGAAGACCTCTGAACCCATCTCCACAAATGCAACTGTGGCTTATGAGAAAGAATCTTTATTCATGAGACTTATAGATCACACTTCAAGATTCTGTAAAACCTCTTTCCAGTTGGTAATAAACAAGTCCCAACTGTAATTCTTCCCTTAATGTCTTTATTTGTTACACCTCAGGAGAAGTTTATTTTCCAAAGGAGAAAAATATTTTCCAAACAGAAAAAAAAAAGAACAAAATATGAACCCTTTATAATTATAGTGCTCAGGATGCAACAGTTTGCCAAGAATCTTTCAGAGTAGTGATTAAGCAAATGAAGAGGAAAGCAAAAATCTTAGGACATGAAAAAAGTAATTCACATACAGAAGCAGTTTTAGAGTAACTCCTCCCTGAATCTGCCATTTCCTATCTAGGAATGGCACGGATTTGGTAGGGAGGTGGCTTCATTGTGCTCCCAAAAACAAATTTGGTGTTGACTTCCTTCACACCTTCTGGCAGGGTGAATGTAAATGCTTGTAGGAGGGTAGAAAAGACAATAAAGAGCTCCACCCTTGCCAACAGCTCCCCCATACACACACGGTGCCCTGTGAAGAAACAGAAAAGGCAATTCAGCCCAAGGATTTCTATCATACCTCCCTTTCTAAACTGCCTGGGATTTTCTTTGCTTGTTTTCTGCAGATTTTATCCTTTTCTCTTTGTCATTTAATGATTCATAACTGAAAGTCTGCTTGTATTTCCACAAAAAATTTCCATCTGCATTTACAGCAAGCATTTAGACATTCTAGAAATTGTCACCAGGGTGGCATAGTTTACATTTACAGTCTTCCCAACACCATGCATTTTTCTGCTACTGCTTTGATTGTCCAGAGAGAAATTGGATCTGTCTTCCAAGAAAGACTTTTCTATATGTTATTCCTTCTCTTCCAATCTTTTCTGCATACAGCTGGACTTTCTCTCTTCTTAGAGATCTTTAAGACAATTTGTGTATGCCCATTTGTAGGTGCCTTCACTGTCATTCTGGGAAATGTATGGATCTGAAGATGTTACCACAAGAAGTAAATAAATCCTTGTTCAGTGCACTTACCTATAGCAAATGGTAAGAATGCTTCTCTGTTTATGAAGTTTCCATCTTTATCCAGAAAGTGGCCTGGGTTGAACTGATCAGGTGTCTCCCATTTTCCAGGGTCAGCCAGAACAGAGTCAATATTTGATAAAACTATGGTGTTCTGAAAAAATAGAGCAGTGGCTGCAACAAAAACTATGACTGTAGAATCTACTAATATCTAGGACAAAGCCTTGTGAAAGGCCATCCACAGAGAATGTCAAATCTTAGAGGCACTGCCAGAAGAAGAGTTCATGTCCCCAATCAGGAAAAACCTCAAAAGCCTTTCTAAAATCATCTAATGGACTAAGGATAAAATTCATTCAAACATGCAGCACATTTGTACCTTTGGAATATGATATCCCAGCAGCTCTGTGTCCTTCACACTCAGTCTGGGCAGTGCAATTAAGAGTATGTTGCTGTATCGCTGGATCTCATGAATTACAGCATTTGTGTAGGGCAACTTTTTCCTGTCCTCATAGCAAAATACGTGGGAACAACCCACAACAGCATCCAGCTCCTTCTGGACTTTCTCTAAGGAGGAATAGTCAGCTTTAAATATACAGCAAACATTCTATAAACTCTATAGTCATAATTGTTTCTGTTGCTTTTTATAGTCAGAATGGCATCCAACCAGATGGAAAATATACTTTATAAAAAAATGATGTCTTCAAATTCTCATACAGATGACCTGAAAAAATTTGACATTAAAGTTATTTATAGGTTGCATATATACTTTTAAAATAATGACAGCAGATGAGGTCATTCTATAATAATATGTGGGTTCCTGTTACCTCTACTGCTCCAAGGTAATTTATAAAAAGACTTTTATTAATATTTATTTCAACAGGCAGGTAGGCAATGAGAAAAAATATTAATTATGTGTTAGGGGAACAGTTTAGTAATTGATCAAGGATTGTTCTTCGTTAAGAAGCACATAGATTTTGCTTGTCATTTATAGATGTCCTAATTGCTATTCTGTAATTACTTGCCTTGGGAAGCACTCACACAAATTAATTTTTCCCAAGGACTTCTTTTTTTTTACTTCCAATCCAAGCTGAAATGGTAACTTCTAATTATTTTTTTTATTAATACTACAGACTCTATCATTGTAATTAGAATTACCCCCCCAAAACTTAACAATGTGTTAATATATCCTGAGAAGATGAAAAATGTGAAAATTCAGTATGTGCAGCTCAGTCTCAAGTTTTAAGTCTTTTGAAGGTAACAAAAATGGGAGATCCTTTCTCCTTAACACTTCCACATTTTCTTTTTACCTCCCTCCTGTTGGGCCTGGGACTCAGGTTAAACTCTGAATTATGACGTCTTTAAAGTGAGTTTTGTACCTTCTAATCCTTTCTATCCCACACACTCTGGCTCATTTTTTTTTCCAGTCATTTAACTCTGCCAACCTGAATCTTTCTTCTGTGAATATCATCATTAAAAGCACACATTTTCAAGCTACTCACCCCAATATTAGCAACCTCACACTGTATTTAAGTTTTCTCTGCTACAAGAGGCCAAGAGCTAATCAAAGAGTAGGAGTCAGAGATTTAAAAGGATGATCCAAAGACTCCTTAGTGGAAGTCTAAGCATTACTCTGTGTGGAGGGGCAATGGTGCAATTTATCTCATCTGGGACTAAATTCCTCCAGCCGATTAAATTAATTACATTCTGTTTAGATACGTTAAAAAAAAAACAAACAAAAAAAAAAACCAAACAAAAAAAACAACCAAAAAACCCCAACAAACTGAAATTTGCTGTATGTTAGAAAGGATACAGCAAGAAACAAATGCAGTTCATCTGAGTCACACTTTAGTTATTAGTTCCTCTACTTCTCTTTGAACAGGCACAACCACTATCTAAACTTGTATTATTGCTAGAGTTGCAGACCTCTTTGAATGCACTTACCTTGAATGTCAGGATAAATCACCATATAGAGCAATGCCCACAGTAAAGTGGTGGCTGTAGTTTCTATGCCTGCTATAAAGAGGTCAAAAATGGTCTGGCGAAAGTTTACTTCATCATAAGTAGCATCAGCATCTCCTTTAGTCTGCAGATATGGATTGAAAAGAAAGTTATGGCACACAGAAGAAGAATTAAACCACCTGGAGAAATCATACACTTCTAAATTTATATTAGACATCACCATAATAAAATAAACACTTAAAATTCCTTTTTGTTAATGAAGTGTGAGAGAAGTTCAGAGGTACTCACTTTATCTATCTCATCCAAATAGTAATCAATAAAATATTGATTCTCATCAAATTTTCCTTTTCCTTTGTGACTTTCAAGTTCCTTTGCTAACAGATCATTCACAAAATGTACACAGGACTTAAGCTTTTTAACTGATGGCAGAAAATGACCAGCAAGCCAGGGAGACAACTCATATATCTGTAAGAGAGATATTTTAGATATGTGATATTACATATAAACATGTGACATTTAGCAAACTAAATTTGAATCCTAATTCAGGCTTCTGGGTAGTGGAAAAAGCAAGTGAAAGATTGATGACTGAATCAGCATTAGATTGAAGGGGTAGTGCTTATCCCATGATTCATTAAAGATTAAAGGCTTTCTTAATTCTATTTTTCCCAGGAGCAAAAATCAAAATTTCTCTCAGTTTTATATGAAAAAGTTTTGTATTTATTTATATATATATACCCACACTTAGAGATTATATAAATAAAATGTGATGTAGAAAGAATAAATTAAATTCCTCTCTACCCCAATTCTTTGCTGGGCTGAACTTTGCTCAGCTGAACTAAGAATCTCCCAAGAAACCTGTCCCTAATCTCACTTTATCCAACACACACATAATTTCCATTTCATCACTAAAAAAACCAGATCCAGGCTGACTTCCTTGACACATCTGTTAAGTGAAAATAGAACTATCCAAACCCAGGTTTATTTTCTTACAATAGGATAGTGAATGCATGGGAATTTTACTCACATTTGCCTTCTCATATATAAGAAGCAAATAGATCATATTTGTGTGATGTGCAAAATAACTCAATGACACAGAATCACTGCATTGTGTGGCTTCCCTCCCATTTATTCATTGTTCACCATATTCACCTTCTTGTCCTTATGTTGTCATAAAGCCATATATCAGCAGAAAAGAAGTAAAACACTTCTTACATCCATTCCATTCTACTTCATTTCATTTTCTTTTTCCCCCCTTTTACAGACTGCATCATGTCCTTCTAGTTACAGAACTACTGCAGCTTAAATTATACCCATATTATAATGGATGTTAGATCTTAACTTCTGGGCTCACCTGTTTAAGTGGCAGGTGCATTACAAAGATTTATCTCCCCACATGCCTGTTCAGATTCCCAGCTCTATTTCTTCTTCGCCCTACTGAATAATTTTCCTTAGCACTACCTGTCCTTTTACCAGGAAAACAGGTAAGTACAGCCAGTCATTAAGGAATTGTACATTCCTGTAAAAGCACTGTGGAGAGTGGGACACAATGAAATGCTGGACTAAAACAATTTTGTTTGCTCTGGACACACTATTAAGGTGTTTTAAAAACAACTTTTACAAATAACTACTGAGAGCAGTTTGGAAACAGCTGAACCTGTGTCTACCCTGATTAAAAGGGTAGCTTAGGAATCATTCCACTGGTATATTCTGGGATAGTTACTAATAAGTCATTTTATTTTAGCTTATCTACCAAAAGTATCAAATTAGTCCTCAAATCCCCTAAGACCTTGCTTACAGCAGTTTCCAGTCAGTCAGAGGCAGTGGAAATCACGCAAGACACAGAACTGGATGAGTTCCTACAGATTCTGCAGAAGCAGCTGCCTTGTGCATGGGTAAATTCACTTTTTGACTACACACAGTACCATGATTCCTTCTCATAAATGATTCATAATAAAACTGCCCCAGTCTGAGGCCACCTGTTCTGCTCCTTTGGCAGCTGCAGTCACAGATGCACATACAGAAGCAAGAGAGACTTTTTCTCTCCGGGGACCAGAAGTGAAGTTAGGAGTTGAATGGAGACAGATATCATCCAGCAGCTAAAGGAGGGTGACTTCTGTTGTGTCACTGTATTCTTGTAAGGATGTGCAGATGTCGTACAGGTGCTGTTGTCAAAAACTGTAGGGAAAAGCTGCCATTAAGCAATTTCATGCCATGTTACCTTTGCACAAAGCAGTTTCTCTACTCCAGTTTATATCAGGTCAGCTGGCAGCAGTGAAGGAAGACGTAAAAATCCATTTATTCTTGACATTTTTTGACAGCCATGTCATATGACAGAATGAAGAAAGCCGGTTCACCAGACATAAATTAGGATAAGCCTATTTCAGAGCTTTTCAGATAATTTAACCCATATTTTACTACTGATTTCAAATATAGTTTAAATCACAGGAGTTGTACAGGTGGCACTTTTGCAAAAAAGTCCTTTGTACATCTCTCAGTGATGTAACAAATCTGCATTTTCATCCCTGTCCCCCAGACACAGGAAATTTTTCTGCTATGATGAAGCACAAGCAATTGAAACAAGTTTTGAACCAGGCATCTGGAAGCACTGTTCTAATGTGCGCTCCAGAAATTCCAGGTGCTCTAATATTTATTTTTGTTACAAAAGTAACAAGCAAGTTGCCTTTTTGCACCATCTATCTATAGAGAGCAAGCAAACAAACAAAACTGATTTTTCTCACAAAAAAGGAGACGCTGTTCAAAAATGCTGAAATGGTGTCAAAGGATTCAATCAGGCGGTGAAAATTCTCGTCATCTCTGGAGAAACGATGTCCAAAAATCACAAGACAAATCACATTTGAGACCATATGAACAACAGGCATAGTGGGGTCCAGAGGTTTTCCTGTAAACACAAGGGACTGCATTCACCATTAAAATTTCTTGTTCCTGCTTTTCTCACTGAGAGGGGAGCTGATAAAATTTCATAAATATTTCTGACATCAATTAGATCACTGGATGGCAAATTGTAATTTACTGTTAAAAGGCCTGAATGAAAAAGTAACTTCTGACATCTAAAAAAGCACTGTTGGTTAAAAAAAGGAAAAACTGCTGGTGGAAATGGAATTAGTAGTATTAATTATAAAAATGTTGATTTTATCAAACCTTGGCATCAGCAGATCTCATGTTTGGCAATAACCAGGGTACAAAACCAGCTGAGACATTAAATACACAGATTAGTTGAGAAGAGAACCACCTTCTAGTCTTCTTTTATATCATTTTACCATATTAGAATATATATCATTTTATCATATTAGAATATTTCAACCTACCCATTGATTCACCTCATTTTTCAGCACCACAATCTGAACAAACTCCCTCTCTTACTGAGGAGCTCACCATAAGCTGTGTGAGCTGAGATTATTCTACTACACTTGACAGAGGAGAGAACAGGTCTGTGCATCCTTGGTCAAAACTTTGCATATTTTATGCTTTTTCTTCTCTACACAGGAATAGGAGGCATTGTGACACTGATTTTGTTACTGTTTGCTGTTACCCTGATGCTGTTACCATAAGTAACATAGAATGGACTCAGAAGTAAAAACACCTATAGGGACCAGTATATTATAAATATGTAACTAGACATATATATAACAAGACAGGAATCTCTAATTCTTCTGAGCTTGCTGTGGTGTTTCACACTTCAGCAAGTAAATATCTCATGCAGGTAGCATATACAGACTTTTGAGACATATCTCTGCACATACACTTTGAATCCATTTTTGTAATCAAATAGTTTCAAAAGCCACCAGAGCCCCACTCTCCAGCAAAGTCTCCCACTGCACAGACTGCCCTGCCCACCCTCACATACCGTTTGTTTTCTGTAAGTATTCCACCAGGTGAGCAGCCTCCTCTTGCAGTAGATAATCCTTATCTTTTCTCCCTACTCCCATTTTCCTCATTGTTGCAATTCCAAAACGCCTCTGCTGCTTCCAGAGGTGACCATTAGCATATATAACACCTAGAATCATAATGAACAAATGCTGTCAGTACCTTCTAAATGAATGGATTTGTACATCCAAGAAGCTTCTCTTTTCTTCAAATTTTTTCAATTTTTCTACAGCAGTCTGGCAACATTTCTCTTTTTGTATTTTAGCCATTTATTCTCTGTATAGAAGCTCTTACATTAGCTCTAAGCTGACATTATTGTTCTGACAGAATATAGAATAGAATTGTTTTTAAAAACTCACAAAAATTAAAACTTTTTTCCTGATGTAAATTAAGGACTTTTAGGCTCTAAATCAATATTCAGAACTAGGGATAGAACACATTAAAAGAATTTCTGAGAATAATAATTACCATTTCCACGTGTCAGAAGGTGAAAAATTTTGCTTGTGGGCCTTGCAGCAACATCTTCAGCATGAGCAGTGAGACCTTCCTTCACTGCCTGAAACCCTTGCAGGACAACCGCAGGAGTGTTTGAAAACCATAAGGTGAAGATATTACCATGAATTTTAGCCATCTATAGAACAAAGCAGGATCAGAATAACAAGAGTGAGAAATGGTGCTTTTAAATCAAAGAAGATGGACCAGATCTTCCCCCTGGGCAGATGCCCTAAGGGTGACTGGCTTTGAGAAGAGAGCATCAGATATGCTCTTACATACAATATAGTTTGAAGTCGGGTTTCTATCTAAAGTCTCATTTATTAAAGGTCATGACGTTTCTAAAATGTCAGCCAATATTGCCAAAGTCTGTGATGTTGTTTATTATGTCTTATGATTCAAACTCATTGTAGATGAACTCTTCCATCCTCACCACTTGCTACAGCAGTAGCTCATGAATTTAATATGAACCATCTACAGATTCCTCTTTGTGTGTCAAGTGTACTAAAAGCAGTCAAGGAGCTGAGTAATGTAGGAATTTCCTTTCTAGCTCAGCTGTGACAGCCTTGTCTTCAGCTGCTGTGCACGCAGGCATCGCTGGCAGCAGGCAGGACAGTCCTTCCCCTGGCTGCTCAATCAGGAGCTAGAAAAGTAGCAAAATAGGCAGGAAAGAGTGCTGTGCTGCTAAGACAACCCAAGAAATGCAGGACTAGAAGACTGCAAAATTTTTCTGCCTGGGAGCAAACAAGAAGGAATACTTATGTACAGTGAGCAAAAATGTATGTGCTTGTGCTTGCACATTTGTGCTTAATTCATTTTTGTCAGGACCAGTTCATGGCTTTTGAAACCTTGTGGTGACCAGTACTACTCTTCGTGTCTGGGATGTCAGAAATAGAAGAAAATACAGCAGACAGGCACTAGCTACTATTTTATGTTATGGAATAATATCACTTTGCCTTGAAATATGCAGCTCAGGAGGACAGAACTGGCAGGACATGGAAAAACCTGGGGAAATGAAGGTAGAGAATGAAGAGGGAGAGTGAGGTGCTATCACTGACATATTTAAAGGTTAAATATTTAGTATAGATGCATAAGAACTATAAAAAAAACAGGATACAAACTTCAGAAGTGCTGTACATTACAACTGGACTTAGAAAAGAGTTTGAGCATACTGTGAATTATTTTAGCCATGTAAAAACTCGGTCTTGCTAAGCAGACTGAAATCTCTTGTAAAAATCTGAATAAATTGTATGTCAGAAAAAAATTTATTCTAAGATCTTTCCAAAAATCCATTGAATAAGTATATGAAAAAAATCATCCTGTCCATACTGGAAACACACATGTCCCCAGTAGCTATTTAATGGGATATTTGGAAAATGTCAGTGCAACAACAGTCAAAATTCAGACATCCAAAAGACTGCACTGAATTACTCAGTCTACTTTAAAATACATCTTTTTCCTATATGTAAGACAGGACTATTATGATCATGATGTTTTTGTTCATATGCACATAAGGTATTAAGTATATGTTTCATAGTAAGTGCAAATTTTCACAAAGAAACAGATATTTTAATTATCTCTACCTACTTCCACATTTTTGCAATTTAGAACAAAGTCCTCCCTAGCATTCAAAATAAGACTATGTTAAACACATTTACTTTTCGATCAGCTTATTGAGTCCATTAATAGATTGCCAGAAAGTACATACTTTTTTAAGATGCTCATGATGGATTTTGAAGTTCATCTGCAGCAGATTTCCAAAGAAGGGATATGGAGTTGGTCCAGGAGGAAATCGTCTTCGCATCCATTGCAGTTTCAGAAACTGTATCAACAGCAGAGATACCACAAAGAATACCAGCACCTCACTCACTGTTAACATTTTACTTCTGATTTACACAGCTACTTTGTCTCTCTACAACTGCTGTGTAGAGAGAGGAGAGATCCAGTTTATCTTGCTTTTGGGCTACCTCCCTGAAAAGGGAAAAAGCACTTGACGCTCCTGTGGCTCTCTGTCTTTCCCCTCTTTATAACTTTTACTTCCCCATCCCAGAGAATTAAGTGTTCTTATTTTTAGGTATATATGACATCATTCCATTATATTACAGTTACACATCTCTCAATCATTGCCTCTGCAAGGGACACAAAATACAGGTTAATTATACACCTCTTTGTGCCATGACTCCTGCTGTGACAAAAATCTCTGCCCATGGCCCTGGTTGCATAAAAACCTCTTGCAAGAATAAGATATAAAAATAAACTTCCTGAGGGTTGGCTGCACATCCAAGGGCAGCGGGGTTACTGAGAAGTTCAGCCATCATATGCACCAACTACATGCTCTGCTGCTTAACTCACCCCAATACTGTTGATTCTGATGTTCTCTGCTATTCCTGTAATAGTTTTCCTCACAGTTTATATTGGAAGATGTTCAGGGGATGACTCTACCTTTTAATTTTGTGCCTAGGGCACACAGACCATAAAAGATGTCAACTGATCATTGGGTAACAGGAGTTTGATGGTAATAATGATCTAACACCTCAGTGTCCTCCCACTCCCTGCTCAGCTGCACAGGGAAGTGGGGCTGCACAGTCTCCTTGACCAAGCAGAAAGCAAAATTTCTTCACCCCTCTGCTTGCCTCTGGCTAATCCCCCTGGATTGCCTGCAGCAGGAGAACAAAGATGACATACAGCTACCTCTGAAGCTTCTTTCACAAGTGCTCTCATACAACTAAGCAACTCCAGCTCTGCAAAGGGCAGCATTTGAACATAATCAGCACAGATTTGGCACTTGCACAGAAACAGCATTAGCTTAGACTCAGCTCATCTGACAATGACAGCAGCAAGTGGCACTCTGGGAAGCCACCTAGATGGCCTTGCTGCTCATGTACCAACCTTGCAGAGCTGGCACGGCTAGAAATAAGAGTTGTGAGGTTTGAAGGACATTGGTTTACCCCAGAACCAGGGCAGAGAAATAACATTTACCCATCTTGCTGGCCCACTGATTGAACTGGGATCAACCTCAAGAACTGAATTACTGACTTTCAAGATCACTTTAGGGACTTCTAGTTCCTTCATTGGTGTTGCACTTTCTTCATCTCAAACTGCTCCCAGCTCTGAGTTTAGTATTTTCCGAAGTGTTCCTGGGAGGAGACTCACAGCCCCAAGGCTTGCCTGCCCTGCTCACTTACAGCCCCATCTGGCCCCTGCACAGTCCTGGCTGGCTGATCTGCATCTCCCCTGGCTCTCCAGGCTCACTCTGACTTTTCCACACAGATTAGCCACGTTCTGGTGATTGTATCTCTCAACCTAGACACGAACTGCCTGCACGTAGCACATAGGGAGGCAGCTTTGCCAAGTCTTTGGGAGAGATGTCAAAGAGAATACAAATTGCTTTTCTCCTCATAAAAGATGGTGCTGGAAGGTTGAGAACAGAGAAGCCTGATAAGGTTTTGTAAGCTGTATTTGCCACAGCTTCAGTGAAGAGAACATAATGCCTGAGGAACTGGGGGGTTCTGAGAGCTCAGAAGAACAGAAAGTTATTCTCTAACAAGTGAATCCTCCTCCCTTCACTCCTGGCAGGAGAGCTGCTGGCCCATTCTCTTCTCTCCCTTCCTTTCAGCCCATGACACTATGGATAAACAGAGTAATTCCAACTAGTCCTTGAAGAATGCTTGCAATAACAACTGTAAAGTCTTTTTTTTTCAAGGAAGGAAACAGGTAGAGCAACAGTAACCTGCACTCTGACTTTGGGTTTAAACTTCACAGGGTGGTTAACAAGGCCAGTCCCACAGCAAGAGTGGCTTCTGGCACTTGCTGTCCACTAGCCCTTCTTGAACCCTGCTTCTGCCAGCTGCACCTTGCACAGCTCTTCCCTCAGTGTGGGTTTGGACTCAGCAGGCTCAGCTCAGCTCTCAGAAGGCTGCTTGTGTGCAGCTGCCCCTCTGGTCACAGAAAATTCTCAAGAGCTTTGGTTCTCCCACAGCTTTTGGGGAACACCACGTCAATGTCTCCTGCTCTGCCCCTCTTTTGCAGGCATCAAGCTTTGCTGCACAAGACTGCAAAGACTGCAAGCTGCCCCCTGAACTGTGCTTTTGGGCATCAGTGAGGACACATGGCAAACCTAATCTGCTATACATCATCGTTGTTACAAACCCTGGTGTGTGAGACTCCCACCTTCATAGATTTGGCTCTCAAATGCACCACAAGAGCATATATCAAAAAATAAAAAAATAAAACAATTTCCAGGCCAGCCCACTGGTCCTTATCTGATTCTACCCACCGCATTTCACCAGCAGTGGGGCTTCCCTCTGCATTTTCCAGCAGGCAATAGGAGGGGGTTGCCTTTGCTTTTGGCCCGAGTCAGGAGCCTCACAGCCAAATGAAGAGTTACACTGTTGTCTCTCTGTTACTTCCAGTCTCAAGTGATCATCGGCCAGTGGCTCTTGGCTAAAGAGACAAATCTGCTCCCAGCAAGCTGAGACGCCCCTCCACAGCTTTGTGTTCCCATGCAACCATAGCTGGGAGCTCTGGCAATGCCCAGAGCCACCACCTCCGGGAACAGCATTCCCACACACCATTCTGGATTTGAGAATGTATGGGAAGACTCCTCGGAATCTAGCTCTGGTGTTCCTGCTCCCTCCAGTAAGATTCTGCCGAGTTTCTAGTAAGACTAGACAGAGCAATAATTGTCTACATTTATTTCATTTGTAACACAGCAGGAAAAAAGTACAGACACTTTCCAGACACAGGAAACCAGAGTGTTTTTCAGGACTGGCTTCTAAGACATGTAACACAACAAGGAGAGATTTGCACTGCATTTGAGCTAAAAATGAGAACCCTAAAGCTGCACAAATACCGGCACACTACCAAACCTGTGTCTGTGCCTCTTAAATCTCTAATGCTGAGCAACCTAGCGCAGAACTGCACAGAGCTTGTATGGATGGGGTTTCATGGTGCTCCCAAAGATAATGTCTGTGTTAACTTCCTTAACTCCTTCTGGTACAGTGAACTTGAATTTCTGCAGCAGGCTGCAGAATATGATGAAAAGCTCCATCTTGGCCATCGTCTCTCCCAGACAAACACGGTGACCTGCAAGGGGTGAATGGAAAGAGAAGTCAGTCCCCACCAAGGTCTGCAACCAGCACCTGTTTCCCAGCTTTTCACAGGAGTGTTGCTCAGCAAGGAACTAAGAGCTTTGCTGAATTTGACAATTTCTTCTCAGACTGAACTGGACACACAACTGAGATATCTGCAATTCATCTTAGCAGTATCTGCCCATATTATAGAAAAGATACCAGAGATGCTTCTCAGAAGTTTCATTCTTGCTTCCTAATCTACAGGATTCTCTAGTTTTATGAAAGAGATTTCAGTCTTTTGATTCCAAATAAAAACGACAAGAAGGCATCTTTAGGTTCCCTCACATTTTCCACTTAGCACTGACTTATCTTCCCTAATAACAGTGAAAAATCAGAAGACAGATGACATTCTACACCTGATAAAACATTTTCCTACATAATGGTTTCAGTGAAAAGAACATATTAAAGAAAAATCTCTTCCCAACTTATCAATTAACTCTGTCAAGGATATAATTCCCATAGACAGACAGTGACAAACTCTGAAATGCAGTGGTCAGGTTATTCAATTTGGATGTGAGAAATCAATTCCTCTTCTGCCCAATTTAGACCAGAAACCTGAGCCTGACATTTTCACATCTCAACTGACAGCTCTGACAATCAGGCTATTCCCTCCTGGCATGATCCCCCAGAGCTTCTGTTTGTTTAAGCTTCTATAAACTCACACACTGGTGAAAGAGTGATTCCAGAAGCTCCACAGGAAAGACATAGATTTTTGGATGTATTTGATCCAGCTTCTGGATCTCCCATTCATCTGTCTGCACTGATGAATATTGAATTATTTATACAAAATAAATCAGCTCCAGCACAGCAGCCTGGCACAGAATATCCACTGTAATGGCATAACCTGGCATATACAGAGGAGGACCAAGGGCAGCAGTGTAAAGACTCAAGTTCCTAAGTAACTGGGAATTTTGGGACCTTACTCATTTTATCTTCTCTGCATTTTCATAAAAATCTAAGATCAAGCATTTATACAGTTGCCAAACAACTTATTCTTGCAGACAAACATTTTTCTGGGCTGGGAAAACCACATGTTCCTGCATTTTGGGGTAACACTCCCCTTTGGCCTTCTCCACAATGAAAATAACACAACTTCATCTAACCTACATAACTGGGCTCAGTTCATAGTGCACTCACCTGCTGAGAAGGCCAAGAAGGCCTCTCGGGTCACAAAATTTCCATCCTTGTCCAAGAAATGGTGAGGGTTGAACTGGTGAGGTGTCTCCCAATAGGCAGGGTCAAAAAGAGCAGAGTCTACATTGGCCATAATTATAGTGCCCTGAAAGGAAGATGTGCTTGGCACAGTTCTGTCTGTGCCAACAGAGATTCCAGCTGTAATTCTGCACATGGAAATGCAGCAGAAATTAAAGATTACATAGTTAGGGGAAAAACAATCTCAAGGGTTCTGAGGGGGGTTTTTCTTCAAAAAATAAAAAAGGAAAGAAACTTCAGTACTTAGGGTTCAGGGATTTCCCTGCTGTATTCCTTCACATCTCTTTTTCCAGTCTGTTAGCAAATGCCATAGAATGTGTGGTCTGCAGTTCTTTAGCACCTTATCCTAAATCTAGTGAAATGACCTTCCTGTCCTGAGCTGGAGAAGAAAGGGTTTAATGGTAAACCTTTACTTGTGGCCAAAGATCCATTGGAATAGAAGGAATATCTGTACCTTTGGAATGTGATACCCCAAAACTGTGGTATCCTTCACAGCTTCTCTAGGAATTGTGATTAAAACAATGCTGCTGAAGCGGAGGATCTCATGAATCACAGCATTTGTGTACGGCAGCTTCTTCCTATCCTCGTAGCAGATGAGATGGGAGGGACTCAGAACAGCATCCAGCTCTTTCTGGACTTTGTCTAAAAAAAATTAAAATACCCATTATAAATACAGGAATGTTGTTTGGCGCGAAACAGAGTTTTCATTTCCTTTTTAGAGTATAGTAGTGATTGAAAAATTTACAATATATAAAGAATTTATACTTACCATATCCTAAAGTGTAAATGCATTTATACAACCAGCTAATTATAATTTTACTACACTCTGTTTCCCTGTTTATAGGTTCTATGTTCAGACCCTCTTTCCACAGGCTCAGCAGATTTATGGAGCATTATATTAAAAGGAGGGGGAGAAAACTCTAAGTATAACAAGACCTTCTTATTAAGAGATCAATTCTGTTGATCAAATCAAGTTGTTGATTTTACTCCAGGTTAATTACAGACTCACAGCACACTAATGAGGGCAAGCAAGCCATCCCATCAAGCTGATACATGTGTAATACTGAGAACTGAAACAGGATCATATTACTAAAGCATCACCAAGTGTTAATCTCTTTGGACTGCTATCTAAGCTTCAGTAACTAACACACCTTATACAGTCTCAAATGGTTTGGGGTCAGATTTCATACTTAAAACTTGGGCTAGTAAGCTAAGAGGCACTTTTTTCTTTATAATTTATCAGAATTTAAAATTCATGTGTGTGCACAGGGCTCTGTTCTTCTAGCATTCTAGCACCACAAGCATGAAAAGAATTTCTAGCCCTCAGCCTGAGAATCAAGAACATGGCTTAATAATTCATCACCTCTGAAAACCCTCTACCAAATCATCCAAAAATTTTGAAACTAGTGTGGAACTATACTCCAGTCTAGAATTTCTGGATCATCTTTTTGTCTTCCTATTATTTTCCTCCTTCTCTGCTTAATATTCCCATATATTAGAATAAATATATCTATTTTACAGAAATTCAATTGATGTTTCAGTTAATGAACTCAAATAATACAACCTTATTACACACTCTGGATACCAGAAAAGCATCACTATTCCCTAACCCAAACTCTTATTTCACCTTGTGTGTTTTCAGCCTGTATCTCCCAATATATGCTTACAGTGCTGAAAGTCTGACAAAAATCAGCAAGACCCAATACAATATCAGAACCTAAATAGCCCTGAATTTATTTTAAAAACTGTCTGAATTTTTTTACTACATTGGCTTATTAAAAGCAAAGTTCAGGAATTATCTTTTAAAAAAGAAAGCTTGATCTTAAAAAAACCCTTGATTTTAGCAAAAAAAAAAAAAAAAAAAGAAAAAAAAAAAGATAAAATAACAGAAAATTTCTCTACTTGAATCATATCCATGTTTGTGTGTATAACTCACCTTGGACGTCAGGATAAACCAACATATAGAGCAGAGCCCAGCGCAGAGTGGTGGCTGTGGTCTCTGAGCCACCCAGGAAAAGGTCAAAAACAGACTGCACCATGTTGTCTTCATCAAATGTAGAATTGGGCACATTTTTAGTCTACAAGTGTCAATGAGAATGGTAAAATGGGGTATAGCTGTGTAACAGCACTAAGATAGACAGTGATCACTGTATCTAAGGGAACAAGATTTCTATAGGACAGAGAAAATATAAATTCTTGAGCAGAACACAGATACAGGCAAAGACTTTACTCAAATGAGTACACTGATATTGTTAAATTACAGGTGCAGTTGAATGTGTCAGGTGTATAAGTCCTGTTATGCTGCCTTATAAAGTGGCATGTTGACTTCTGTTCCACAGCAGAAAAACACATTTCAAGGTAGTTTTATGCCACCCATGCCACTCTCAGAACATTTGCCAATTTCAGCAATCTATCTAATATATAATGTTATCCTTTTAAAGATTTATGCTTTTTTTCAGAGCAGAGACTGCCAACATTTTAAGATTGTCATGATACTCATACAGCACTACTCTGCACAAAAGTAATACAACAAGGCAAAAATGAATCAGAATTAGGCAGCCATCTAAATAGCTGCACCTTTTCAAGGTCCTCCCTGCTGCCCAGCCCACACTAAGGATTCCACAGTATGATAACAAACCAATGTAAATAATGTGTACTTCCAGAACCAATTATTGAACTAACTATTCAAAGTTCATATTTTGAGTTTGACAAGCAGAGTTTTCAAGCTGTACTTGTCCAGTTCTGCAGTAATGTTGTTGTGGACAGAAAACAGCAGGGAAGGGGCAGGGAACCCATTATGGTTGGATCTGTGTCATGTACAGCGCTGATTACTCACTTTCTCTATCTGCTTCAGGTAAAAGTCAATGAAATCTTCTGGTTCATCTATTCTGCCTTTTTCCCTGTGGCTTTTGATTTCCTGCCTTACAAAGGAATGAACAAAATCCCGGGAAAATCTTGCTTTATTTTGAGGTCCTGGGAGGTGCTCTGCAAACCACGGGAACACTTCACACATCTGGGGAGCAGGAATTCAGCACAGAGGAAGTTAGTGACACTGAAGAGCCTTGTGATAGACATGTAGCATGAACAGTTTTGGTGTTAAATTACTGAATTAGTTGCTCTGGGAAAAGTCCTGTGGCATCAAAAAGAAATGTTCAGTACATGTTGAATACATAAAAGCACATTAAAACCACAAATTAGGGACAGCACAGTTTCCACCCTGGATTTTTTTCCCATCCTTACTGCAGAACTCCATCTGTATTTTTCCTGTTAATTCACCAACAAAATAATTTACTTTTGCAGATAGATGTAACACGCATCAATATTAATGTCTGATGTTAATAAACTTTTTTGTCTACCACCTTAGCATCAAAAAAAAAATAATAATAAAAAAAAATCATTCTCTTTCATTCTCGCACAGAGTATCATCTTTTCACCTTAGCAATACTCATATTTCCATTACAGGAAAGTTCATTATCCCAAGCACATTACCTTTGTTAAGACATTCTAATAAAGATTATTAATACAATATTCATAATTGAATCATGTCAAACCCAAAGCAGTGGGAGGTCCAGTTCATATTCACAGTCAGACTATTTATCAGCATTCAATAATGCAATACTTTAATAATATACATACTGATATAATTATATTTCAATAAATAATGAGCTCAATAATTAAATAAGTTGCATATTAGTATTATTCTAATAAGAAATATATAATCTTGTAAGTAATATTCTCACATAATAAATGTGGCTGTTCCCAAAAGCCACTATATGATTGAAGGCTTCAATCAGCTGGTGGAAGGTTTTGTCTTCTAGGGAGAAACGATGTCCAAAAACCACAGCACAAATCACATTGGAGACAGCGTGGACAATGGGGAAGGAAGGGTCAACAGCTTCTCCTGCAGACAGAGAAAAACATTAATCTCCAAAGCACTTCCTTCTCCTCCTTTGCTATTTGGGAACAAGATTATAGTGACATTTTATAACAGATGTCCCCTATGATATTTATACTGTTACTCAGAAACACCCAAAATTCACTAGGAAATGTAACAAAATATAAACCCCACTCAAAAATGAAGACACAAAAGCTTCAAATCTTAAACTCCTGGCCTTGTTTTTTAAATTTGCTTCCCTTTATGCTTTCTTTTTTCTTTTTAAATCTCAATTTTGGTGTTGCTCACAAAATAGAGACCACTGAGGTCCAGCTGTACAATAATCTCAAGGGTTCTGAGGGGCTTTTTCTCAAAAAAAAAAAAAAATAAGCAAAGAAACTTTGTATTTTGGGTTCAGGGATTTCCTTCATAGCTCTTTTTCTGTTAGCAAACCCCACAGAATGTGGGGTCTGCAGTTCTTTAGCACCTTATCCTACATCTGCCGATCTAAGGTGTGCTCCAAATCCATTCTATTCTGTAACAAAAGTAGTGTTTACACTTAGAGTCAAGCAGTCTGTGTTGTGTCTGTCCCCAAGCACTGTGTCAATGCCATACCCTCTCTGTCTCTGAAGAACTCGACCAGGAAACGAGCCTCTGTTTGTATCCCACGCTCCATTCCTTTATTCCCCATTCCCAGCTTTCGGAGAGTTCCAATTCCAAAATGCCTCTGTTGTTTCCAGATGAGACCATTTGAGACCAAGATACCTTTAGCCACCAAGAGTAAATTTTATATGTCATATTAAAGTTCATATAACTGTAAATGATGAACACAGTAAGTGCCATCTTCTCATCACTCAGAGAGGAGGGACACTTCAGGACAGTGTTCTTTGAATTGAATGTTGTTAGAGGCAGAGAAAACACCTTGGTTAAGATATTCCCATCCCTGCAAAAAACCCACTTGGATCTCTGGACTCACACACCTGCCCTCCAAACTTAATTCTATTATTTCTGAAGCATCTGTCTCTGGTCTTTGAGATCCTTCTACCAGGATCTTTACACCAAATATCGAGCTCTCATCTTGGAAAGGTCCCTTCTGGAAGGACAATGAAGCCAGGGCAAGAACCACCCAACCAAAATGAGAAGGAAAAGTAGGCTTTAGCCAATCTGCAAACAGCATCTTTGGATCAAGAGTTCCTGTGGGACAAAAAGGAATCCCAGGCTACTCTGCTGTGAGTCTGTGTTCTATCAGAGACCACCCAGCATGAATTATTTGTTTGGTGGGGAAATTCCTTCCACCAGTCTAGCCTGCACTTCCCCTGGGAAAGCCAGCTTGCTCCCCAAGACAGCTGCTTCACTGCAGACTGGGATAACTCTCCCCTATTCCTTCTGCTGTCCTGGGAACAAGGGACAGGCAGGTGGTATTTGTGTGGCAGAATCAGAAACTTGCAGCTGAGCTGCAGCTGTTTGTTAAAGCCCTCCCTGCTACAAATTACAAATTTTACGGCACTTGTCACAACTCAGCTACTTTTCTCCACAGCACCCAGATAAAAAGTGGCAATACAAGATCCTTCCAAATGAAGGATGAAATGTCCACAGACTTAATCTCTGTATCTTAAAGTGGTTTTTCTCTAATTACATTAGCTAGCATTACAAATTAAAACTTTCCAGTCTGTAGTTCTGAAATGAATCCTGACAGAGGGTAAAGGCATCTGCTGTACATTCTCTAAATAAGAGGCTGATGGAAACAAGTTCAATTATTTCTGTTTTAAACATATCACTCTTTATTCTCCATCCACTGTGATTCAGCAGTGTTTGTGATAGCAAATACAATGCTTTGAACACTGGCTAACAAATTGAAAGCTCCACTGACCTTCATGTGACTTTGTACTTCAGAACAAGATCAGAGTTGTGTATATGATTTCCTTACTACAGCCTTTGTTGTAAACAAACAGCTGGGAGCATAAAGATTTACTTTAGTCTCAGCTTGCAGAGGAGGCCACAGACTCAGGATTATTTCAAATCAGGACACACAGAATACACTAAGAATGGACAAACAAGACCATGCTGCTCTGGTAAGATTCTGAAATACATGGGTGACAGTGGGATTTGGAGACCACTTTGGATGATGCTTCAGAATTATATAATTCACCTTGAGCTGACAGAAGAAGTCACTTGGGAACTAAGAGGTTTTCAGTAAGAAAAACACAAAAGGAAACAAAGAAAGTCAAGGGTGAAGTCCTTCCACTGACATGAAAACCTTACCCTTTCCTTCTGCCATTTTGTTGAAAATGTAGCTCTGCAGTCGCCCTGAAACATCCTCCGAGTTGTTGGTGAGACCGTTCTTCACAGCTTGGAACCCATAGAGCACCACAATAGGTCTGTGACCCATCCACAGGGTGCAGATGTTGCCATAGGTTTTTGCCAGCTGCAGGTAAGATCAGCGCCAAAAAAAATACCCATGGGAGAAACATCAACAAATGTGCACACATGATGGGCTGCTCTTCTCCAGCACAACGCTACTCAGGGGTTCTGGAGATGAAAAGGGACAGTGGCTGAGTTTTGTGGTGGGGGTGCTTTCCACAGGAAGGATCTGGGCTCTCCCTGGGAACACAGCACCCACAGAAATGTGAGCAAGAAAAAATGGTCCCTTTCTAGAACTTGGCCTTGGTTACCTTTGCAATACCAACAATAGGGTAAATGCCCCTGTGTCTTTATGGATCTATGTAAGGTTTCCTGTGAAATTTCACCCGCCCATTGTTGGTTACATTTTTCAACTCCGTATTTCATTCCCTCAGACAACAACCAGAATTCCTTGAAATTATGAATTGCAGGTGTAACTCCCCTTCTATTACTACAGATTTCACGTTTCAATGGCAGGAACTCTTCCTGTCTTATACTGAAATACTTTCAACTGAGGCATCTAAGCGTAGATCCCTTCTCTGGGTAGTGATAGGGACTCCTCTCAGGCAGTGCTGTGGGTATTCTGCAAGGACAAAATCCGTGATGCTAGACCAAGAACCAGTACAGGTCTGTCCTCTCACAGTGATTAACATGTACCCATCAGAATATTTTAGCATCACGGTCTTTTACGCTCCCTTCAGCTGCAGCCAGCTACCCACTGACCTGCAAGTTGCACTTAGCACATAAGGTAAAGGAAGCAATTTGAAAAACACAGTAACATACTGGGTTCTTTTGTGACATCTTGTGGCTCAGTGGAGGATGTTGAAAACAGAAAGAATCTGTATTAACAGGCTTATCATGGACCTAATTCTTCTCATCAGTTCTTTCCTTTCACCATCATTTACATCTTTAGTTTATCTGCAGAGAGCACATTCCAGACTGGACCTCAGAGAAACGACGGATCAAAGGATTTGGCTGCATATGGGATACAATCCTGTTTCCATTCCCGGACAGCAGAAGATGTCCTGGTGTGCTTCTCACAGCTTCTGAATTCAAGACACTTAGTTTTATTTTTTTTTTTTAATATATGCCAGTGATAGAAAATCTGAGAATCACGTTTTTCTTTCAAGGCCAAAGATTCCCTTAAATATATAAGTCTTTTCTGAGGCAAAATTACTAAGTTCAATTCTGTTTAAGTTGTACACATATCAGCTTTCATACGAATTAGACTGTCTGCAGGTTTTTACCTTAACTTGTTCAGGCACTTCACTTCCACAATTCACTTTCTCTCAGGGTTCTCCCTGTTACCACATCAGCCTATCAACAACCATCATCATTTTTTATAGGTTTTGCCTCAATAGCTCTTAAGTTCACCTGCAAATATAGGAACTTAAGTTCACCTGCAAATACATACCTTTTTCAGGCTCCCATGATCTGCTCTAAAGTTTATCCACCAGACGCTTCCAATAATGGGAAATGGGGTTGGTCCAGGAGGAAATCCACGACTCTTCCATTGCAGATTCAGGAACTGTGCACTCAGAAGAAACAAAACCAGAGATATGAGAATTACACTTATCATCATTTCACACTTCCAAACTCTTATTATAAAATTGCTACAAATCTGTCAGTTGAAATGGCTCTGTATTGTTCTTCTTAACTCTTCCCTGTCACATTAAAGATTTCTGAATTTTCACTTCCCTGCTTTCCTACCACTGTCCCTGATCCAAGAAAATGAGGATTATTTCCATTCTTGAGTGTTATTTAATACATCACCATGCTGCAATATGCTAATGATACCATTATTTAAAGATCCAGCAGAGGCTGGATCAGAGAAGGTGGGAACCTCAGCCAGAAACATCCCTTTGAGCAATCAGTTTTATGGAAGGTGTCATTCAAAATACTGCCTACGTGCATGCCAAGAACTCAGGTACAAAGTTGCAGCTGTCAGGTGAAGGCAGGAACACTGATCCTGTAGCATTCTCGGGGCAGAGGTAAAAGGAAGCAGCCAGTAGCCTTGTAAAACAGTGGGTACAGATGCAGACTTGGGAACCAAGAGCAATGAAGTGTTGTAATTTGAGTTTTCACAGTAAACAATACAGATCAACTGTAAATAGCACAGTGAAGAATCAAAAATAACTAGTGGTTCCTAGATGGCAAAAAGTGTTACAGACATCACAATAAGTTCCATTTTGGTGTTGAGTTCTTGTCCCCTATGAGGCTTTATGAATTAGTTTCTGCCTTATCTCAGTAGCAGGAGTCTTGCTCAGCAGAATAAATTCCAGAGCCTGTAATTCTTTGCTTTATTTTTAATTCACAGCATTTGAAGCAGCACATGCAAAGACCTCCTCAACAGAAAGCAAATCCCTACAAACAGGAGCAGTTCTTAAAAGATTTCTAGAGTACAGCTAGTGGAACAGGCTGTGTGGAATGTTGGTGCTTTCTCTGTGGCTGTGCTCCTTTCACAGCAGAGATGTCCCTGTGGGCTGTTATTCTGTCTCAAGATTTGCTGTCCAAAAACACTCAACTCATTCTTGCAACTCTACTTGCATAATCCATTGGTGTTATTTATCAGCTGGCAGAAAGGACATCAGGCATGTTTTGAAAGATCTTTTCACATTTTATTCATTCATTCAAGTTCTTCGGTAGCATTCAAGCATATGTCAACCACTCTTGGCAAGGGCAAGAACCCTTCCCTGGAGAAAAAAATCCTTCCTTACACAGTAATTAATCTGGGTTGTATTCCAGAAATTTCTTCCAGTGCTCAGGAATCAGTTGCAATATATTGCAAATATATTTGCAATAACCATACTGTCCTGCAGGAATAGAGGAGTTGGTCCTAGGCTGTCTCTAAACCTCTGTCCCTGGCAAATTAATCTGAACAAGTCTTACCTCAAATTTTCTGTTCTGTTCACAACATCTGACATTCCAAGTGCAGCATCTGGGCTAAGAGATACTGCTCTGGAAAATTGTCAAAAAGAATGCTGAGGCTGCAAATACTCAAACATTAGGAAATGCCAAAAGTAAAACTGTCTGTACAACATTAATTACTTCTTCCTGACACTTCAGTGAGAAAAGGGTATGTGCTATGTTTACTTTCTGAAATTCTTGTCTCTGTTCAACTCTTCTGCAGCTGACTGCAGAACACTGCCAAGATTACACAGCACTTCACAAACCAGGGAGACGGAAAGGGCACCAGGCCTTGGTAGCTCCCACACCAAGAGGATATCCAGCACCACAGCAAGGTCTGCACTGCTTTCACCTGAATAGCACTGCGTTACAACACCAAAACAGGCAAAACTAACCAACCAAACAGAACAAACAACAACAAAAGCAATGGGAAAACAAAAAGAGGAATGTTTACAGCAGTCACTTTCCTTCCTAATAGGTAGAGCTCTTGCTTTTTCTAATTCTGCTCTCACTGCATGCCAGTGATGCAAAAAACTTGGTAAATCTCTATTAGACTATATATACCAACTGGTTTTATTTTGAGACGACTGAGATGATTGTGTATTACTAGCAGGAAGAGAAAGCAATGGATGCTACAATTCATTGTAATGCAGAGTGACAATTTAAATTAACTCCACCAATGTATGTGAATTGCAGGACTTAAGTGCACAAATTACGGACTAAAATACAAATAAAGTAAATGTGAGATCAAGTAGGTAGAGACAGGTAATTACAGAGAAGCTTTCTGCAAACAAGTTGTTTTGGCGAAAATCAGTTTTCCTGGTTCCAATAGCTTCATCAGATGTGATCAGCACCTCTCCATGCAAGCCTTACTCATTATTATCTGACAAATACTGTCATAAGAGCTGCTTGGCAGAGATGGAAGATGTTTAGTCAGCTCAGAAAACCCTCATTTCTAATGAAGGTTTTAGAGCAGAGGAGTGGGAATAAAATACAGGGAAAGAACAGAACAGAAACAGTCATACCTGCCATCTACAGCTTGACTTTCATTACTCAAACTTCAAGTTCTTTTGAAAAGTGAACATAGGGTTGATTAGGCCCACAGTGATAAATCAAATTCATGAGAGTCACAGACAAGGTATGAACAAATCTAGGAACAGAATCTGAAATTTCAAGTCCCATTCCAGTACTTTGTCTATGCAACCTAAAAAGTTCATCAATCTTCAAGTCCCAACAAAACAGACGACAGCAGGAGGCAAAAACCTACCTACTTTCTTCATAATACATGTCAGCAAAGTTCTCTTTTCCTGAACTGAACAGAAACACAGAATGGGAATTTCTTTTGCTCACATTTCCCAGTCTTGTGTTCATTCCAGCTATGCTGTAAGCCACATTCTCCCTCTCTAAGCGCTTGCCTGGACATAGAGTGTCAGTGTAACTCTTCCCTCAGAGAAATTCTGATACCTCCAATGTTAACAGCTCCTATTATGAAGCTCTTGAAAGATGAGGGAGTGCAGGGGAGGAAGGGACAGCTAAATTGATCCAAATCCAAATTAGCATCTCCACTGGGGGGTGGAAAAAGAGAAACAAAAAAACCCCGAAACCCACAAACAAATCCCAAAACCCGCTTAGTAATGCCTGTGCTGTTTAGCTTGAGGCCAGGCCAGGCAGCAAGAGCACCAGGCAGTGTTTTCTAGCACGTGCTGAGCCTGTCCCTGCAACAGACAAAAAATGAGCCCTGGTTTTCTGTCAGAGCAGATGGCACACGCTCTGAGCAGAGGTGTGCCAGGAGTCCTTTCCACCCCCAATATGCACATTTATCATTTGCTTCAAACCTTCCTAAAGATGCTCTTCTTTGCTTCCCACTCCTGTGGCCTGAAATCTTCATTACTAAAGCAGGTTTCCTCATCTGCTCAAAACAATCCAACTCAATAGCTGTCATCTTAAGTGGAGATGCAGCTCTTGCAATAGTATTAGAGTCAGAGGAGATCAAGCAAGATTTATGTGAACAGCTACTACACACATGTACTGAAAATATTAAAATCCATGGTTATTGAAACAGCTTCCTTGCTTTTTCTCTCCTTGTGAACTTCAGCCCAATGTTTTGTAAAATAACTTTGCCTTGCTGTATTTCAGTTTGCCCATAGCTCTCACCTAGCAGCTGGCAAAGACACTGCCCACAGTGTTCAAAGGGTCCAGGCTCAGACTAATGCTTGTGGTGGGCTCAGAATTATTCAGCTGACCCAGATTTCTCTCACATTAAGCCCTTTTCTTTCTTTTTGTTTTCTTAAGTTGCATCATAATTACTATTATTAGTAGGCAACTTCATGGCTTAACTCATCTTAATTCTCGTTATTTTAAGTGTATAAATCATACCCTCATTGATAGGCATGAGAGCATCAAGAGTTTTCAGGAGCCTTTAACTGCTGCAAAACTTGCAAACTTAACAAGTGATTCTGTGCACAAATAAGAAATAGAACAGCACTCACTTCCTTTTAACCACACAGGACCAGCTGGATGAAATGGGGAGAAATAAAACAAATGAAGAAATTAAATTCTCATGCACACAAGCAGCAAGTGAAGTTAGTTAAATAGTTTCATCAGGTAACTAATTTTAAAGTCTCAAATAGCATCAAAATCTGAAAAATGGGTGGATAAATAACTGCTCAACAGCATGACTCAGTAACACTGCAATTTTTGATATACATATGGAACTGCCAGAACTGGTTAACAAAACCATAAAAGTTATTGAATTTCAAATTGCTTCCCTCAGTTTTTTGTTGATTTAACTCTTCAACTGTAAGATTCATAGAACCATGCTGCTGGAAATGATGCTTATCAAATTCTTCTGTTTCCATCTCACTGCCCAAAAAACCCTAAAAAAACAGATAACAGAGGCACAGGCATGTCCTTGGCCTCTGATGGCTGCTCCACTTCCACACTTCCTGCAAAAGCATCTGCACATGCAGCACATCGAAGCAGAAGTGGTGCATGAAACTGCACAGAGAATTCTGGTGGTGGCTGCTCAGGAAAGTAAGGCAAGAAAATGCTGCAATTTCACTGCTACCCTGTGAAACTGCCCCTGTGTTTCCTGCTGGAACCTGAAGTTATTACAATCTACTGCAGAAAAAAAGACCAATTGTCATCTACACATTTCTCAAGACTGACTCATGCAAGACTGTATTTACCACGTTTTCTTTTACTAACCCCCACACACCAAAAAAAATAAGCTCATCAGAAAACTAACTGCAATGAGTGTCCATATCTGTAACTCTCAGTTTCTTGAACTTTAATTCAGTTCTTAAGAAGCCCATGGATATCATTAAATCTTTATATTTCAGGATTACAACATATATTTTTTCCAGTTGACTACCTTGATTTGCAGAAACTTTTTGAGCTGAAAAGTGCAGACTGAAAAATTCAGCAGGCCTGCTCAGCAAAATTATGATAAACTTTTGAAACATGCAACTTGTACAATTGTATGGATTTCCTTAATCTTCTATTTAGAATTGAAGATAGAATTAGCTAGGTTCTTGAACAAGGTGTTGACAATTACTGCATATTATATCAGTAAGTATGAAAAGTAAGTCTCAAGTTAAAATTTGCTACACACTGATACAAACCTCTCTGATAAATTTACGGGATCCACAACTCAGGAAGGATTAAAAGTTTTGCCTCTTCCACTTATTTGTTCTTTTCCACAGATCTAATAGAACCTGTGCATGGTTTCATCTGCAAAATTTGCACCAGAAGATTCTAAAACTTAGCATAAAATTAAAATTTTTTAAAAAGAAAAGTTAGAAAACATCATATAATCTGATGGATAGAAAAGTAATCTCTCACTCGTGTTCGCATAATATCATAACCTAGGATGTGATAAAAGGGGAAAGAAGATACTCTTCAAATTATTAAATTACCATTTGTTTTTCTTATTGAAGACAATTGTTTAGCTTTATGCTGCATGAATTCATTCTTTTACACCTCAGAGACCTTAGATATCAAATAGATATTTCTTCTTCTATAAAGAAACCACACAATAATCGTAGTATTTCAGAATGACATTTGCTAATGCATTTCAATGTTTAACAACATGAAAGTGCCTGAGGTGTTACCATTATGCAAAACTCTTGAAAACCTGGGATAACTATTCAATAATTGGCACTTCGACCCACTTTCAAGATTAATAAGGAAACAAAATTCTAAGTGAAAAAAGAGACAGATCACAATTACAGACCATAAAAAAAGAGTGGGTGTGGCTTGGCTAACCACAAAGGATCACACAGTTTGGTTTTCTAAGGAGTTCTGCTTGGGGAATCTGTAGATTGTCAGAGAGAGATGGCTACCAGAGGCATATCCTTAGAAAGAGTTTGGATTCAATAGAAGAAGCATATCTCCACGAATCCAAATTTTCAGAAGTCATACATTAAAAAAAAAAAAAAAAAAAAAAAACAGAAAAAGATAATACCAAAAAAAGTCAAAACCCAGTGAGAAGTTCAAATTTTGATAAAATGTTGGGGATTACTGAGATTTTTATAGCTCTAGTAGTGTGTCTCCTGATTTTGCAGTTCCTCAAGATGCAATGGATGCGTACCCAGCTTCCTCCAGGACCAGTTCCCCTCCCCATCATCGGAAATTTATGGCTGCTGGACTTCAAACTTCGCCGAGAAACTCTCAGTAAGGTATTTATTTATCTCTGTGGTTGAAAATCAGTCAGAATATATTTTAACTTAAATTGTGCATTGCATAGGAACAGCCTAAAATGCTATTTTTTTAAACCTCAATCTTGATCACCAGCCAGTTTCAAAGATTCCGAGGACCCTGCACGTATTAATATTAAAAATATTTCTGAGTAATAAACACCACCATTGCTTAGTCCTTGCTCTTTTCTCTCTCTTTTGGTTACATTCTCACAAGCACTGTCATAGAATGGTATTTTTTTGGCATTTTCATTCTGTTTCTGTGTTGATATCCAGCCCTGTAAGCCACTTCTAGCAGAGTTCTCCTTTCCTGACAGCAGTGCCACTGGAACATTTCCATTAGAAGACCAAATATGTGCCCTAAACAGACACTTTTCTTCCTTGTTTTTACAGCAAAAAGATTTCTTGTCTGCCATAAACAGGCTACTGCTAAAACAAAGCAGGAGAATCTGACTGCTGTTTTGTTTACAATACAACCAATCAAAATGGTTTTTAAGTTAGGAATTTGCTTCCCACTATTACAAGGAAAAATATAAGCATGGTGTGAGGAATGACAATAGAGGAAAATAAGAAATATCCTGTGGAAGCCATAGAAAAGAAAGCAAGAACATCTCTTTCTTTGTAAGTTAGAGACAAGAAAATGCCAAAATTTTGGTTCATTAATAAAATTAAGAGAAAAGCTCTGGGATTTTACCTGTAATCATTTGTTCTTTGACTCAGAGCTGACAAAGTAACCTGCTGGGTTTCTTTCTGTGAAATTTTCAGACATCTTCTTCTGAGAGATGCCCTTAGCATCTCTTCCATAAAGAACAAATATCTTCTGTTCCCAAAGCACATTAATAACAGAAAGATAATCCTTTTCTGAAACTTGCAATTCAATTTGATGACAAAAAATGGGTTTAGTTACAACTACAGAAAACTCTTAAATAAAATGATATTTGAGTGCATGCTTTCCCTGGTTTATAGTTACAAATTTCCTGTTATCAACTCTTCAGTTAACCAACATCTATGGAAACATCTACACACTGTGGATGGGACAGACACCTCTGGTTGTCCTGAATGGATACAAAGCAGTAAAAGATGGCATCATCACCCACTCAGAAGAAGTTTCTGGAAGACCTCTCACCCCTTTCTACAGGGATATGATGGGCGAGAAAGGTACAAGGTGTTCCACAAGAGTGAGAAAGAACAAGGTGTAGAGAAGGAAGATGTTTTCCTGTGCACACACATCAGCTACTGCTGTACCAGGGCATAACTGGGTTTTCATTGCAAAAATGTTTCATGCAGAGCTAAGCACAATAAAGAAAAACCAAAAATTTATTGTCTTATAAAGCACATCACTCAGTCTTTTTCCTTCCCAATAGATCCAAAGGAATACTTGCCTGGAGAAGTTGCCATTAAATTGTATCACTTCTAAACCAAGAGATTCCTCATGTAGAAGATTTCTATAAACAAAGCTGTTCAGTCCTCACCAAAACCCACTCAGTTTCCAAGGACACATTTATGAGCAGCTGGGGGTCATAAAATCCTCAGAGACGATAACTCAGCCTCTGAAATCTGAAATAATTCTATCTTGTTAGTGAAACACAACCTCATCTAAATCAAAATTTTCTTCTCGCAGTGAAAGGATTTCCCTTCTCAGCAATGAACTAAATGTTTCTGTGTTTTTCAGGTATTTTCCTGACAAATGGCCACACCTGGAAGCAGCAGAGACGCTTTGGCATGACAATTATAAGAAGTCTGGCACTTGGTAAGAATAACTTGGAGCATCAAATTCAAACAGAGGCCTGTCACCTTGTGGATATCTTTGCAAATACAAAAGGTAAATTCACTAGAAAGACAACACTTAGAGCTTTTCCTGAAATATTAGAGCTAGTAAAACTTTCACAGTATATTTTTACAAGTAATACAGATACTGTTGATGTTAGCAGAACTTCTACTGGCTTCTTAACTACATTCTTTGCAAAAAAAATGTTTTGTCTGCACAGTGGGCAATATAAAATTGGGGTTTTTTTTTAAATAAGAAGAGTTTAAAAAATGTTTATTATCAGCACAGCTGGTAATGAGCCTTATACTCAAGTAGTACAGAAAAACCCGCCTTAAAATACACAACGTGTGACCTGCTGCAAGTCATTCTAGGACAAGAGAATTTTAAGATTTGGCAGAGGAAGAACCCCAACACAAGGAATGTATCGTTCAGTTATCCAAAAAAAATTCTTTTCAAGGTTTGGATGAAATAGAAACCAATAGAGTTTTAGAAAGCTGCCAAAATAAAGCAATTAAATATAAATGTTCTGAGCAGCCAAATCCCTCACCCACATCGTGTTCCATGTGAAAACACAGGGAGGTTGCCTGAGGTCTCTCTCCTTGCACCAGGCCCATCTCTTTTCCCAGAGCAACATTCACACATCTTTAAAATGTAGGAGATGAGAAACATCATCTGCCTTGAGTCTCTGTATAGCCCAAAGCTTTACTTACCATCCAATCCCTTCTCAATTTTAAACTCAATAAATGTATTTACTCTTTCCAAGAACAACCAGGAGCACTGGACTGAAGTCAGGGATGCATTTTCCATAGAAGTATACTTCAAAGTTTGCCCTTGGAATGTGTACTTAATTTATTTTTTTCTGGATTTAATCCTTTTCAATGGGAGATGTATTCCACCCTAATGTATGATCCTTGCCTTTTCAGTCTGTGGAAAAAAATACATCAATGGTTGGATTGTTAAGCTGATACTTGTAAACCAAAAAGAGAGAAGTCATTTCTAAGAAAGGAAAATTCTATTATTTTGTTGTTTTTTTGGTTTGTTGTTTTGTTTGTTTTAGTTGGGTTTTGTTTGGGGGATGAGGGTTGTTTGTTTTATTTTTTAACTTCAAAACTTAAATATCTACCTCCATATTTGAAGACATATGTTCTAATTAATTGCTTGTGTTTCCACACAATCCAGACCTCAATTCAAAGAAGGGAAAAGAGACTTTATGTTTGTCTTTTCAGAACTGATAATCACTGTATTTTACAAGAGTAAACAGCAGATTGAAAATTAGGATTTTGTGCACTTATAATTCATACAGTTAATATGTATTAAACCAGGCTTCACTTATGTCAAATTTTTCTAAAAGTAGTCTGATCCCTTGTTGTTTTTACCATTAAAAAAAAAGTCTTCCTCGTTTTTCTTGCTGTAGTCTATTCAGAAGTTCTCACAGCACCTCCCATATTCACAGGCAAACCTTTTGACCCCCACACTTCCATTGTCCATGCAATTGCAAATATCATTTGTGCTGTTGTTTTCGGTCATCGCTTCTCCAGTGAGGATGAATCTTTCAGCAAACTCATCAAAGCTATTTATTTTGTGATCTACTTTCAAGGTACTATCTGGGGCAGGGTAAGAATCTGATTTTCTTGTTCTTGTTCCTTAAGGTGCATTTCCACTTGACAAGTCAAAAGAAATTAAAAGTCAGAGACAATAATTCATAAACATGTCCATTTCCAAACATATCATTGTTCTATAAGCCACAGTGAAGTAATAAATCATTACATATGTAATTATTGGCTTCTAATCCTTCTTTATGTCTGTAAATCACATCCTAAAATTAAAATTCTAGGTCATCACTGCTTTTCACACATTTCCAATGAGTAATCATTTGCAGAATACTGTGTATTAAAGATTCTTAGTTCTTAAAATCAAAGCAACGTCTAAAATTTAACTTTCATTTAGTCTGGCAATCTAGAAATGCAGTTAATAAGAACTAAATCTTCAAATTGATGCTCTTTTGAAAAGATATCTTGCTTTAATTCATAATTCAGATTACCATCAAGATCTGAGTTATTCCAAGCTTCCTATAACATACAGGTTACAACTTCATCACACCAAGAAGAATATTTTTTAAAGTTCTTGAAACCCTAGCTATTGCTTAACTTGTGCAGATTTTGGCACCCTGGCATTCTAAAAGACTATCAGGCTCTTCATAAAGGGATGCCTAAAAAAATTACAGTAAAAATACACAGTTGAGAAAATATGTTTGTGAGTCAGGTTCAGCACTCAATTACTCACCCATTTTCAGAACACCTGTTACATTATTAGGTATTCATCCAAAAAGAAAAATATAATCATGTTCCCTGTATTTAATCTCTCTTACTTATGTCTATTGCCTCTCATCCCAATTTGGTTGCGCACGTGTTGCAGTGACCTTACAGTTATCAGGAAATCAGAACTGGGTTCTGACATTCTTTGCTTTCTGTCTAACACCACAGCTGTACGATGCTTTCCCATGGCTCATGCACCACCTCCCAGGGCCTCATCAGGAGGTGTTTGCATACAGCAACTTCATGCACAGATTAGTCATAAAGGAGGTGCAGGCTCATGAGAGACTGAACACAGGTGATCCACGGGATCTCATTGACTTCTACCTGGCTCAAATATCAAAAGTAAGTATCTGTTTATCACACTCTCCCTTCCTTGGCTTCAATGCCTACTACAAACACTATTCCAATAATTGCCAAAGGATTTTTACATGCACACTATTTGTGTAGCACTGAAAGTGTTTGATTTGGTGGACTGCTCACTGTTATCATCAAATAATGACAGATTCTATGTGAAATATCTTAAATTATCTATTTCCCAGTCTTCTTGTGACTATACCTTACAGACCAAGGACGACCCTACTTCTACATTCAATAAAGAAAATATGGTTCAGACTGTGATTGATCTTTTGCTGGGAGGGACAGAAACAACAAGCACCACCCTTCTCTGGGCACTGCTCTACATGGTCCAATACCCAGAAATACAAGGTGAGCAAAAGCACTATCAACATCACAATGAACATCATTAGTATAATATTAGCTCAATCACTTGCAAGACATCAAAAAAACCCATAGCTATGCACATGAGTGGTGGTACATCAGCAATTGAGATCCACAAAATAGAAGGTCAATAAATGAAACAAACAGGTGTTTCCCCATCTGGCTCACCAGCAACACTAGCAGAAATTAGTAGTAGCCACAGCTTTACCTCACTAGAAGGAATTGGTAAAACAGAATAACAAGTTAAAGACATTTCATATGCAACTTAGTCTCTTCCTAACCTTTGAAGTAGGAGAGTTAAAAAATACCCAATCTGATACATATTTATAAACAAGAGAAATTATACCTGTTGTTTCAAATTTTAATCCATTTTTTGAAACACAGAATTGTACTAGCCTCATCACCAAGTAGGATACATCTTAAATGAGACATCATCCTGTGCTTCAGGGAGATACACTTCCTTGATCAACTGCAACCTTCACAGTCAAACCACATGCCAATGCATCTCACAGCAACATAATTTCTTTTATTTCCCTCATACAGGACATTGTCATACAAAAATCTGCTGGAAAAAACGGGGAGAAGAGGAGGGGTGTGGAGTGGGAATTAAAGTACTTTGATTTGTCTGCAGAAAAGGTTCAAAGAGAGATAGAGGCTGTTCTGGAACCCTCCCATGTCATCAGCTATGCAGACCGTAAGAAGCTGCCCTACACAAACGCTGTGATTCACGAGGCTCTGCGCTACAGCAACGTCACCTCTGTTGGGGTCCCTCGACTGTGTCTGAGGAGCACAACTCTGCTGGGTTTTCACATTAAAAAGGTATATTGGATACCCCTGTTTCTTTCATCTTTGAGCTGTTAATATTTAGCATCTATGTAATCTAGAGAGAAGGAAAATCTATGGAAAATAAGATCTCTGCTGCTTCTTGCAGGGCACACTCGTCTTGCCAAATCTGCACTCCGTGGTGTATGACACTGAGCACTGGGCAACCCCTTGGAAATTCAACCCAGATCATTTCCTAGATTTGGATGGCAACTTTGTGAACAAAGAGGCATTCTTACCTTTCTCAGCAGGTAACACCCTGACCTTCAATATTCCTGTTTGCTGTGTTTTGCAGGAAGGTTAAAAATACTATTTCTAAAATTTTAAAAACACACATTTATACAAATGTATTTGACACAAAGATTTTAAGTCAGGTGTTCTGCCATAAGAGCCACAAATATTGTTACGCCTTTTGTATTTTTCCTATATTCAAACAGAGGATAAATATGGTTGGGAGACATAATGCTCTTTTTCCTTAGCAGATGCAGGGTTTCCACCTAAGGATATCTGAGCTTCTTATCTCCTAATGTATTAAAACAATGTAATTCCCCTAAATCAGGAAAATTATTTATTTTCACCTTACAAACAGGAAGTGAAATGACAAAAGTAATGTCATTTTTCAAAATATATTGAGAAAAAAAAGTAGGAAACCAAACCTCAGTTTCCCAAATCCTACATTAATAGTCTAGCACCAGGTTTTCTTGTATCTGTAGAAAACTAGCAAAATCCAGTAGATTTTGTAAGTTTTCAGTAGAATATTTTTAGGCAACCAAAAGAAATTGTAACTTTTCAAAAGCATATTACAATGTACAACCCTAACTTATAGTGCAAAATGCAGGGATTCAAAGATTATGGAAGGGGGGAAAAAAGAGTGAAAAGCAGTATAAAACAACTCTAGAAAGTTTCTCTAGTCTACCAGATTCTCCAATAAACTGATTATGAAAAAAAGCAGCACAAAAGAGGAAAGTGGTATTGTTAGTAAAAAAATCACAATAAAACCTCTGGGAAACAGCTGAGGCTTTTTTATGTTACTGTGACATTATACTACTACACACTTCCTGTAGAGAAAAAGCAAAGAGCAAACTGAGTAACACACAGATTAAATGTAGTAATTCCAGTTGTTTTTTCTTTAAATTGCCTAAATTTCCTGTAAATCCCAAAATCATCTTTGCAAAATGGGTATCTATCCTCTTACCTCCTTCACTCACCAAATGGCCATGAATCGAGACCACTAACTTGGATTCCCACTTCAGCTGTGACATAGGACTATAACTTGCTCTGGTTATTTTCTGTTTATGTAATCTGGGTATTTATATCTTCTGATTATCCTTGGGTTTTTTCAGTCTGGAATACACAGATATCTTGAAATATCCCATGTAATCAATATGCCAAAATGAGTCCCTGAGTCTATGTATCACTGCACATTTCACTCCCTTAGCTCACACATCTGCTCCTGATAGCGTTATGACTACAAGGACCTCATTTACCCTTCTGAATTTCTGTTAAAGAAATCCTGATTACATCCTTCTCCTTGGCTTCAGAACCACATCCCACAATGCTCCAGCCCTCCCTTCTCAACAACCAAAATAAGATTCTGAAGTCTATGAATCTTTTCAAAATCTGGCTTAGCTAAGAAAAAATTCATGGCTCTCACAGAACAAGAATCAACAATGTGAAGGGAGAATCATATACATGCTCCTGGGGTGAAAAAAAGCTAAACAAACCAAACCACCAAATCAAAGACTTGACCAAGGTGCACAGCTTCTCAGTTAAATGTTTCACCCCCTTCTTCCTTACAGAAGGAAATGGGATTATATAAACAGAATTTTATATATATAACAGAATATAGAACACAGTAGATTTAGATTTAACTTTACTCAACCAACTCTTTTGGTTTTCCTCTGCAGGGCACCGTGTATGTTTGGGGGAACAGATGGCACGAGTTGAACTGTTCATCTTCTTTACCAACCTCCTTCGGGCATTTACATTCCAGCTCCCTGAGGGAGTGAAGGAAATCAATCTGGAGTACATTTTGGGTGCAATACTGCAGCCACATCCATATAAACTCTGTGCTATTCCACGCTAGTCTGCAACACAGTACAATGCTGAGAGACTTCAACTTGTTAGTAAGTGTGGATTCTCTAAAAACATGTTTCACTATCTCAGTCCTATTCAGATGGAGGTAGCTCTACACAGCAAATAAATAGGGTTTTTATTTAGGAGGTCTGATCTCATCTACCGAACTTTCTGAAATGAAAATAAATCTACTTGCCAAACTCACATATTGAGTCTTAGGCATACACAAACACACAATATTTCCAAAAAAATGTATTTTCACACTCTCAGTAGCAGTGAATTAGCTGTAGGATGTTAGAGAAGTAGCCTGTATGAAGCAGTTTCCTGCATATGTGATCTGTCAGGTATCACATTCTTAAAATGGCACAACTGTTCAGTTAGGATGCTTGAATAAAATGTTCTTCAGTAAGCTGTTACTCTTCTGAGTTCACAGAACTTCTTGCAGGAGGTAACTGAGTACATACAGTGTTGAGTCCTTTGCCTTTCACTCTCCCACAAAGCATTATATAGTGTAGCATAAACTTCAAACACACACAAAAATGATTATAGTATGTATAGGGCCTCTCATAACCACGGCCCATTTAGGAATCCTTATATCTTTCTTTACATCCTCAGTATCCAAGTTCTATTTCATCACAGCTTTGGTCCATTCATTATCAAAAACTTTTCCTTCTGTTTAGAAACATTATTGCATGATCCAATAATTTCCTATTTGAAGAGAACGGAACAGCTTTTCAAGAAATTAAGAATATAAACAAAGATGTTAACAGTTGTTTAAGTAGGTACAGTAGAGATTTATTACTCACAGTGTTTTCTTCTTTCTTTTTCCACATCAACAGATGTGGAAGGTTTTGACAATTTAAAATTCAGCTGAAAGCATCCTAAAATCCTTTGAATTTTCAAAGTTCAACAGCAGCTAACAGAAATGATGACAGGATGTAATTAAAAACAAAAGCAGAATACTATGTATTTCTGGGACATAAAACTAATGGAAGAGTTGATTCCCCTTGAAAATATTTCCAATTATTCCCTTCCACTAAGTGACAACCACTGGGTTCTAAAACACGGTAATGTTTGCTACCACAGAATAAATGCATACTTGACATCATTGGTATTTTTCACCTTTTTAATAAAAGCCATTTTAAAACTTTCAATGTTACTTTATTTTTATCGAGGAAAATATAATATTTTAAAAATCCTGCTTGAATAAGAAATACTTTCAAACATAAATTAAGAAACAACTCTTAAACTTCACATTTCTTGCAGCAAGGGCAGTTCTTCCATAAAACATTCTGACAGATTTACAAAAGCAGTCTGACAGGACAGTTCAAAGGTTTTCAAGTCTTGTCCTTTTTATTTCTTGCATTCATTAAAGAAAAACTCACCAAAAATAATCTTTCCTTTGAACCCCCAATCTGCTTGGTTCCATAGAGGGCTCAAGGTAAAGTGCTCAGCAGCAGGACTGGCAGTGTCAGATACGAGCTTTGACTTTTTCTACTCCAGTGTATTTTGATGATACTTGAGGTATATCCCACCTGAAAAAAAGACTCAAAATTTTCCTCTATGTTCACCACCCTTTTGGTTACATTAAGTTATTCCGTCATGTTGATTTTTTTTTCCCAATAAAATATTATTTCACAATCATAGAATGGTTATAGTTGGAAGGGACCTTAAAGATCATCCTGTTCCAATCCCCCTGCCATGGGCAGGGAAACATTCCACAAGACCAGGGTGATCAGGGCTCCATCCAACCTGGCCTTACACATAAGTTTTCTGGTTTTCTTCCAGAACTGTAGCTTGGGTTCAAACAATGCACATATTCTTCACCTGTATGTTTTTGAAGAACTGAGGTACATGATAATTTGCTGTACAGTGCTCCTTCTAAAAATGTGGGAAGACCGAATATTCAGTGTTCATGATTAAAAGAGGTGTTTTTTTAAAAAGAAGTCGTCACAGGCCTGACAGCTGGTAGCAATGAAAACTAGTTCCGCTAAGAGCATCTTCTTGTTATCCCATTCAAAACTGAGAAGAGCAAGAGATGAGGCATTCCTCAGCTTCCCAATGTTTCTTGAAACGACAGTATGAGAATTCCATACTACCTTTTCATCACAGTTGTAAAGGAAACCTACAACAAAATGCGCAATACAGAGAAAAAAAGCTGCTTCATTGGGTTTTTTGTAACGAAGGAATTGAAGTGAATCAGAGAAAAGAAAGATTTACACTAAATCTAAGATCAAAATGCAAGCTTTTCATGTGAAACATCCTTTAAAAAAACCAAAAAACTTTAAAACTCAAAATCCCATCACCTCAGTAACTAGAGAACACAGTCAAACTTTTACAAAAATACACTAACATCCAGCTCTGCTGATGTTATTCATCTTTTAGAAATCACTAGTACAAAGTGAGGAAGACTGCCTGGAGCCCTCAGGAGCTAAACTCCTGAAAGTTTAAAATCCAGTCTTTACAAAAGCTCATATTGTTGAAGATTAGATTCAGACATTAATTCATTCCACTGATAAGAAAAACGTAACCACAATTTCCAGATTTTTTAACCTATCCTGAAGAATCTGAAGTGTTTGTTTGATTCTGTTTTCATGAAATAATATAAAGAAACTTAAGTTGTAATAGATTGCTTTTGATATAACAGCCTTGCAACATTTTGTTCCCAAAACAGTGGTAACAAAGGACCTTCACTAGGACTGCAGCACCTAAATATTAAAGTAACAGGAACCATATGGAAAGTACACACAGGTCTGTGTCCACTTCGTGAAGCACACAAAATCCATACTGTTTGTGTGGTTTTAAGAAAAAAATGTAATCACTGGTCAACATGACCCAGATTCAGAAAATGAGTAAGCCAATTCTAAACTTGGGTGAAGAATTTTTCCTACAATTTTTGTTTTGTTCAAACCTCAGAGGGAAAGACCCAAGTATCTAGATGGTCTTGTTCCACCTAATAAGCAGAGTGTTATCAAGGACATGTTTTGATCCACCAACCAAATCATGTATCTTCAAAACACTGTTAAAATAATACTTTATTTTTTAATTAAACAAATTTTAATCAAACTTCTCTTCACCCAATAAAAACATCGTAAGTATTAGTTACTCAGTATTCACATCCAACTCTTTTATATTACATGCCTATCTAATCAAGCAAAACCAAATCAAAATCTGAAATAGCTGTCATTAACTTGATCAAAACAACTTGTACTCCAGGAGGGATTATAATGGTGGAATGCTGTATGGGCTTGCTGTAGGGAAACAAATAAAAACCTAATCTTCTCATTTTGCACTGCTTTCTTAAGCCTTTACAACCCTATAACATCATTAGAATTTCAAACAATATAAACATTTTATACAGAGTATACCAAATAGCAAAACCAATCAGATGGTGGAAGGATATAACATATAGTTAAAACAAGCAGATCTGTGGTGACACCAAGAATGAATACACCAAATTATATCCATCAAAATATATCACTTACCTCTTGTAATACTTGTCCAAGTGTCTCCTGACTGTGAATGCGCTTCCTGTTGAAAACCCAGACCACACTTATTTCTGCACAAAGAATTTGGAATCTTGTATATATCAAGTATTTATCCCACTTCAAAAAGAGAAGTTATATCAGGCTTTGTTCCACATGCATTCCCTTAACAAATCTTTCTACAATTCTATTGAGTCTTACTGCAGTCTTATGGAATTTACAATTCTGATTCAGAGCCATTGTTATTGACATCATAGTTAGGAATTACCTGGAATAAGGCTGGCTACTCATCGCATTTTCTCAAAAACAATCCTGATTTTTAAAAGGCATTGTTAACTTTCAATATAAAACCTAACATGGATGATACAGCTGGTACTTAATTACTTTAGTGCCATCTCCTCCAGCAACAGATATCTGATATTCAGTAACTGATGCAAGAAGATTTAACAAATACTACCCTTTTTCAGTCATTCTTCCAACATAATCAAAGTAGTAAGCAGTGCATGTAAACACAACAGAAATACAAGGACTTCACAAAGTTTCCATCACAAGAACACATTACTACAGGCATTTCCATGCATTCTGTAATACATGCACTAAAAAGACTAGAAGTGCAAATAAAAGGCAATATAATTTTACCTGTCTATTTTGGTTGCTATGACCACTGTAAAATTGCCTTCTGTATTGGGCAAGTATGTAGAAGGTATAATGACATAACTTCCTGGAGGAAGCCTGCAAAGTCGGCTGACTTCCTGGGAATAGCAGTGAGGAACACAGCTCACCAGTGGCTCCAAGTGTACAAAAGAAGTAGTTTGTGGTTTCCAGCTGCTGTTAGGCACCTGCAAAAAAGAATGCAGACATGCCTAGCTTTTCATCTGTTTCAGGTCTCACAATGGTTCATTCCTAATACACCACAGTGTAATATGGTCCATCTCTATTCCAAATACTCGCTCTACTGTACAGAGCTAGAGAGAAGAGGAATGAAAAAGCTTCCAGAAAACCCAGATGGCAGTACTAAGAACAGATGAATCATTTCTAGCCTGTTTGTAGACCATGTATAGAACCCACTACTCACATTATCTCTAGAGCTTTCTCTATTGTCTAAACTTATTCTTCCCTGATGGAGCCTAAAGCACTTGTTTTCCATCCCGGGGATCTGCTGAGCAGACTGTGTCCTTCCTATATCTAGCAGTCTTTCCTGTACTAAAAAGTTGTATTAGACCTCATCTCAGTCTCCTATAATCACAAAAAATTCCAATCTTTCTTCACATATTGTATACTTGAAGTTTTATGATTACTTCTGATGCCAAACTCCAGACTTTTCACTTAAGCAACACTTTTTTTGAAGCATGTTTTCTAAAAATAAAGCTACCTTTCTTTGCAAAATAGTTACTTAAGCAGCAGTTTCTCAGGTTACATTTATGCTGTTGGACACTGGCACACACATGTAGAAGCAGTACCTATCCATACCAAATCAAATCTTGTTTTGTTTCTGATCACCTGCTCAAGATATCACAGTCCTTTTGATCCAATATCATTTGCCTATGGACATTTAATTATTAGATGCAAAGAAAGTAATTTTTCATGATGAATTACCATAAGGTCTGGTCCTCAATTACTAGGGCACTGAGAATTCTTTGCAAATCTTCAAAAGAGTTCATCATTACTAAAACTAATTTAGAACCTTGTGAGAGTTCAGTGGGACCAATTATGTGGTTACTATGCTGTGTAACTACCTAAATTTTTCCGTATCTTTCTTGGGCATTACTTCCCAGAGTCAGCCTGTGTTTCTCCCAGAAACAGCAAGTCCCTTGCAAACTACAAGGAGCCCTGTGCTGACAAGCTAACCTTGACCCTGGGAAAATGAGCAATCAAACTGACCAGAAGCCTTACCTGGAAAATATGGAAACCTATTGGACAACACTTGCTATCCAGGCAGTGCTGACGGAGAGTGACTTTCACACTGCTTTTCCCCGGTCCTGCAGGAATGGAGAGGGGAAAGCAGGGATTGGTATGGAAGGAGGGGAAGTTCCTGCTACCTCCAGCATTTAGCCCATTCTTCCAGCATCCATGCAGCTGCACCGTCTCCCATTCACCAGCTGGGAGTTCTTCACAGAGGGCAGCATCCGTGGGTGGTGGCTTTAGCTCACTATCAAACATAAGAGAGAAAAGAAACTAAAGTGTATAAAACATGTACTAACAGAATATAAACAAATCTGACCAGCTTTTAAGCAGCTGCTAACACTACATTTTGCCTCTGCATATAGCACTAAGCTGCAGCTTAGAGTCAAGATGCTACTCATCTGGCTACGTCTGGTTTGTATTTTAACAAGAGGTAGTAGCAGCTTCATGACAAAAACAAGGAGCTGAGAAACTTGCATGAATTCAAAGACAATACAATGCTGTTACACAGCACCCTGCACAACTCTTCAAAATATTTTGAACATTTCCACTCAGTGCTACACCAGTATTGATGTCACCAATTTTAAGAAACATTCTGCTTTGTTTTAAACCTACCTGAGAGAGATCCTTCCTGTTGAAAATACACGAAGCAAGAAATTCCCTACTGCATCTTTCAGAAAAGTGCTGGGAACAACAAGATAAAAGCCAGGTGAAAGGTCACAGCACACATGGACTTCTCTATCGTAGGAATGGCAGACTGTACCTACAACTGGAGGAGCAGAGAGGGTCTTTGGAAGGTTAAATCGTTTCTTCTCCACCTAGAATAGACACATAATGATGTGTGGTGGTTTAGGAGAAATTAGTAGCTTTTAATAAAAACTAAAAATTATCAAATATTGTTTAAAACATTTTTAAGCACGCATATATTGACAAATGAAATAAAGACAAGAGTGTCAGCAGATGACCTAAACATCAAAGAGAAGTAGGAAGAGTTAATATTCAGGAGGAGTAAATTTAGAATGGCTTCAAGTCATCAGCCTGAAATGTCATGCACTTGTTTGGAACAGTCCCAAGTGCCAGCGATAAGAAGAAAGTACTAGTCCAGTAATAGTTTGTACAGACAGTATCTGTGAGAAAAACAGATCCATTCCAGCATAAAGCAGAGACAGAAAATTTGTGACCAGTTGAATCATATCACATGAGAAATTAATGATTTTATTCAAATATTTCACTAATGCTTTTAAACTTCTATTTGCAAAGAGAAAAATATCACTTTTGTATTACCTTCCAGACATGCAATCCCACAGCCTGGTAATGTTTTCTCTGAATGCCCTCAGTGAAAGATGGATTTTCCTCTGCTAAGCGAGTTGGATTTTGAATCCTTCCAGCCCAGTCAGTGCTGTATTTCCTGTGTTTCTGCAGCAGAGCAATGCACACCTCACTCGATTCACAGACCCTCAGCCAGAACTTGGGGTTGGTAGGGAAGCTGCTGTTGTTACGGCAGCCACCTGCAGACTGGCCTCTCACCCAGGATCCAAAAAGATTCTGTGAGTGATACAGCACTTTCTCTAACAAAATAAGAAAAAACCATGGTGTGGATTTCAGACATGAGAATCTGATTAATATTACAAAACAATTAAATAATTAATTAATATTACACAACAGGTATCTGGCAGAGACTCCCTAGCCCAAGAAAACATTCTGTGTCATAGCTTGACATTCCCTAAAGCAGAAATTCATGACCAAGATTTTGAGAGGCATGAGAATTAATGCCACAGTTAGTAATGACAGACTGATGACATGATTTTTACAAGAAATTGTTACTAGAAATCTCAAGTATATCTACCATTAAACACAAAACATCACAGGGCTGTCCAGAATAACAGCCTTCTAGACAGAGGACATTAATCTCTCAACCAACTAGCAAGTAACTAGAGTTCACAGAAATAGCAACATTTTCTCTCAAGATCTTTAATTTCTGCTTGTCCTGCTCTTGCAGTAGAGACAGAAAAGGCCTATGGATCTAAAGGTGAGGGGAAAACTGAGAAAGAAATTATAGTCCTGTTACACCCATTTGCAATTCAAATAAATTCTTCCCCTTGACAATGTTATTTGCATGATAAAGATGTCTTCTTATATCACACCTGTATAGAGACTCTGAAGCTGTCCTTCCTCATTGACTGGAAAGCCCACGGTAATCTCATCAAATTCCCTGAAAAATTCACCTTCATCAACCCAGAATTCTCCCTCCTGGATCTGTGAGAGGAGTTCTGAAGCAACTACTGGATCTAGCTGGTTCCATCCTTGACCACTGCACATAAGACAAAAGTTAACATTCAAGCTCTTTGCCCAGTAGCGTTCCAGAACAATGTTCTACCAAATATCTTATGGAGCAGGACAGCAAGAAGAGATTTCTTCATTTTATTGTGAAATAATTTCATTGAAAATTTCTCTGCACATTGCTGGTCAATGAGATGGATCATAGGAAACACAAGTCATAACTTATCTCAGAAAACTTAGAAACAGCCTAATACCAAATTGGATGCAGAACAAACTTCTGGATGAAATAGGTGCTTTGTTTGCAAAGTCAGTAAATCAGTAAGAAGACTGAGAGCAAAATAAAGATTCCTAAATGTTGTTAAAAAAGGCAAAAAAGTAAAACAAGCTGCACTGAGATTGTTCTGAAAGAAGTGTTACGCTTTACATAAAAAACTGCCATTTGTATTAAGCAACTGGCTACCCCCTGAATCTGCTTGCCAAGTCTTGATAAAACAAGAACTTAAACCTTGAGCCTCATCATTTATGGCTCATTAAAAGTTGTACTTCTGACATTTTCCACTGTTTCACTAGCAAAAAAGAACAGTTCTGCATAAACTGTATAAAACAGTTATAAAACATTGTATAAAACATTGTATAAAACAGGGCTCTAAGGCCACCCAATGACCCCCTATCCTCTTGGAATTACATAGCAACTTACTTTTTGACAAAGAAACTACAAGAGACCAAGTGTATAACCAAAACAAAAGAAAAAAACATCAGCTGAAGTCTCAATAAATGCAATTAAATTATCTAACTCAGGGAAGAAAAACATTTCCACAAAAACGTTCATTAACATCACCATATTGTTAACATATTTTAATGCTGAACGCTTGTTGCTTGGGTCAAGAATTGCATGTTCTTTTCTACAGTCAAAACATGCTAACATTTTCCAAAATAAGCAAGTAGGGTCTGCCCTTTCATTCTTGTTACTTTGCTATTTGAGCTGCTACACATATTTCTGCAAGTCCTATAAAACAGTTCTCTTCTTTATTTCTACTTTATATGGACTTAATTCCAGCTTCTCCTATGCATATCAATCTATGGAAATGAAAGCCCACAAACAAAAAGCATATGTATCCTTTTTTCTGCTATAATCTCATCATTACTCCTTTGCTTGTTTTCTGCAGCTGAGCCAGGATCAAATGAGAGAGTCAAGTACAGCTGAGTGACTGCAAGAACAAACAGGATCAAAGACACTTAGATCAATGGCAGGACAACAAAAAAAGCACAAAAATCAGAAACAGAAAATTAGCCAGCACCTTAAGTTTGTCTCTATAAAAAGACATGATGATTTGATAAACAAAAAAGTTATTAAAAAATTTAGACTGCGAGAGCTAGGAGATCAAATTTACTAGCCTCAGAACTAATGAGCTGTGTGAACTTCCAGCTCTCTAAAGGATTGCACACAGACACTGAAGCCTCTCTCCTCTGCTACAGATTATTAGCAGTGTTTGCCTATGCAATACATAGAAAAGCTTTGTGCTTCAAAACTTACACAAATGGTTTTTTAAATGAATATAAAACTGCTCACCCCTCACACCAAGGCCCTTGCCAGCACCGCCTCCCCCAAGGATTTCGTATTCGTAGTAGGAAGATTTCCTTGCCTGACACTTCAGAGAGATTCAATGTGTCTATCACAATAAAGGCATGAAATTCTCCTAGTTCACTTGCACCTGAATAGACCAAAAAAAAAATAAATTGAAAATAAACAAAATAATCTGTTCCATATTTTACAGTAACATTAGTGAAAGAAGGCAATTTTGTGATAAAATGAAATTAGTTTTAAATCTGTATTAGAACAGCACAAAGAAACCCCAAATAGTTCATTTAAGTGACTACAGAGAAACAAAGTAACATTGCAAACTGTATTAACTCACTCCTTGATCTCAAATCCCTACAAATTCACTGTGCTGAAATTCAATGAGGTTTTCAAGGTGCTTTTTCAAGGGAGTGCATTTTTGAGTGGAGGGGGAGGGTGCAATTTTTTTTGAGAACTGACCATATTAGCTTCTAATATAAAAAGCACTACTCAAAAGCAGCCCCCATCCTGAACTCAGTAACATCCTTAAATCTTCATTTATCCAAACATTTCAAATTTTACCATGAAACTGGCATGGTACTAGAATCAGCACTTATATTTGCTGGCTGCCTTGTCCTTTGAAGCCTGTTAATAGAGACATGTACTATCACCTCGTCTGGAGTTGAGGACTGAACAGCTTATTACACACTGTTCCTTTAGATTCATCAATCTTCTAAACACTGCTTTCTCCAAAACCATGCCAGTCTTCTCTTTCTCCACATTTTTTCCAGGGTCTTTCAGGGTCCATCTTTCAGCAATTCCTCCAGTCAGATCAACCAAAGCATCTGCCACCTGTCCTGCCCACAACTGCTCATAAGATCCATGCACTCTAAAAACAAGCAAAAAAAAATTAAAAACTAAGGAAAAATTTGTACACACAGTAGAACAAAAGAAACACGGTTCTTACACACTTCAACCCCACTCTGTATCACAACTGTGACTGTGCCTTACTTCATAATCCAAAGTAGGAAAGAGAAAGCACATACTATCTTATTTATATAGAACACAACATCTAAAGGATATGTAAGTCATTGCATAGTCCACTGCTTGATGGGAAGTTTCTTACATTCTCTCTATTCTATTTTAAAAACTGCTGTTGTCTAGTACTAGTCATTTGTACCTTATTATCCACGCTCTACATTATCTTTTTTGATTAACTTCATTCTTTCTTTCTCTTCAGTTATTCTTTATTCACTGCACAAATAATCAGAGTAGCATTTCCCTCAACAACCTAAACAAACCAAGGGACTGCCCCACCTGATGTAGCAGATGCAAAATACAGCAAAAGTCGTCAAGACTAAAATAGTATTCTAAGATTGAACAATAAGATCTCTACAGAAAACAAATATACATTACAAATCTGCAGAGAACCTTTAACATGACATTGGTGCTTCACAGCTTGTGCTCACTGCATCTACAGCTGAGTAGGTTACTTCCTAATTGAAGTCTGCCTCTGCCCTCTGCTGGCAACCACAAAATCTTCTGCTCAGATTCTTTAGGACATTAGATGTCTATCTTACCAGCGCATTTTATCTCCAAATTGCTTTGTCCATCTGGACAGTTTTTCCGCTGATGTGCCATAAACCATTAAATAGCTGCATTTTCTTTCTAAAACCATAAACTAACAAATTATACAAAAGAGAAGTGAAACTCACACAACCAGAGCCGCAGCTAGCACAAATTTACATAATGTTGCTTTCCATGAAAATATCTGCATGCTTTCTGCTTCTCATTGAGCTCTCATCTTCCCTAACAGAACATCTTCCTTTAACAAATTAGATAACTAATGGATAGAGACTTAACAAACATAATTTGAATCCTGAAAATTCATTGCAGTTTACTTTTCACCAGAATTAGCTCCCTAAGACTATCTTACCTCATATACAACTGGAAGCACACCTTACAAACATACAGTTTAAAGAGCAACTTCTGCACAAGCCATGACAGGACCGCCAGCAGCCACAACGCTCAGATCTATGCCCAAAGCAGCTGCGTAAAATAAGTAAGCAGAAGAAATATACAAGTATTGCAGTTCCATTTTCATCAATAGCAGTGTTCACATACTTTGCATAAGCTTTTTCCAGTAGTGGAAGCCAAAACAAATCCTCTGTCTGACACTGGGAAAAACAAAGTTTGCCCCCAAGGCAAGGCAGGCGATCATCAATGGTCACTTCTACCCAGTGGCCAAACTGCCAGACCCGGCACATGAAGCAGCCTTGGTAGGACTCATCTGTCCAGCTGGGCTGACCTGGAGGGATTACCTGGAGGACAAAAACCAAAATCAAGGCAAACAATGAATTCATTAATTTTATTCTTTGGAAACAAAACTAGTTTAAAATACACTGAGTATCAACTGTTTGTAACAAACACAGAAAAAAATAGGATAACAAAACCAGTGGAACTGAGCATAATGAAGGCAATATTCATAGGACAGCTTGGGACTGCTGAATGATACAAAATTGTCAATTAGGTGAAGAAAACTTCTCCACCATGAAACTACTCCATACCTTGTTCAGTAAGTATTTGCTCTTCTGCAAAGCTACACAGGCACACAGGAACCAACAGTCTCCCAAAATTCCTTGTTTTACTTGCACATCCTCCAGATTGTTTGAAAATAACCGAGGAGAAGAACAAATGTCCTAAAATTAAAGAGGAGGAGTTAAGGCCTGCATGGCATTCTAAGAAAGTCTATGTTTCAGGGACTGGGAGGGCTCCAGAGAGCTCTCATAAAATCAGGGAATTTTTACTTCTAGAAAATTTCCTTTTCATACACAGCCTAAGTAAGAAGTAACAAATAAATGGCTTGTTGGGGTATTTTGCAGGTACTTCACGAATGTAAATCTAGTTCCCACATGAATTTCAGTACACAATTGTCACCCATCAGGTGCAACCTTAGCAAAAGCAGTAATAAGTGAAAGACAACATAATTCATCAGCTCCTTGCTAGACTTATGATTGACTGTTTCAAGGCTGATGCCATCTACATTAAACTGCACATCCCAAGTTAGAAACATCTCAAAATTAGAACAAAGGAAAAACCTTCCCTAGGGCACAGAAAAATAGATTAATCGGTAGCACAAGAGGGAATTTCAAATGCAAGGTTCTGAATACTTAATCTGATCTGAAAGTGAGTTTGTGAAATATTTCTCCTTATATATAAACACTGCAAGAGATGGAAATTAACTCATCAGCCCTCAGCAGCAATCAAGATGTAAAGTACAAAAGCAGGAAGCTGCAAACTCGACTCCATGAAATCATTTGTTTGCCAATTACACCTAATAACCAACAGCTCTGTCACTGTTCCACACACAGCCTCAGACACAGGGGAAAAAATATAACTCAAGACAACATACTTTCTTCCTCCATTACATTTTTATAGCCTTTTTCCCCCTGTACACAAAGGCAGTATCATAAATACTTCACTTCAAATGGGTGTTCTTCAGAAATGCATTCTAAAGCTTTTAGCTCTAATACAGCTTGCTCTACAACCCAGCTATAAGTTTAAAAGCAATAAGAATCATATGACAAGTTATAAACTTAAGAAGTTTTCTTTCTTGTTGTCAAAGAAATCAACCACAAAAAAAGCAATAGGCTTCTGAAAAATTATAAAATCCAATTACTTATTTTCAAGACAGTTATGCAATACATCAAAAAAACTGGGAATGACATAATGCTGCATTCTAACTTGGTATGCACAAAATTTGCATAATGAAACTTATTTATAATAAAATATCTGAATTTCTACTACTGCCATGAAATTTAAAAGCTTTACAAGAGGATTTAAATCAATTCCACAAACAAGCACTAGACTTAAAAAAGTGTAACTCGTGTATTGTTAACGCTAACATACATTGGTTTTATTACTCCTGTGTTTCTAAACAAAACAAACAAACAAACAAACAAACAAAAAAAACCACCCAGAAGCAGTCATTCAGTGCTACTTTGTATTTACTACCTAAAAGCCCCATTCTAATAAAATCAGCCTTTTATACCTTAAAACTCACCTTAGGTCTCAACCAGGATATCTCGCCTCTGAATTGGGCGAGCGGGGTACAATAATCAAAAAATATAGAGGTATCACTGGCCGGAAACGTGGGGTCTGTGTAAAGGTCTCTTGCCACCATTAACTGTTTTTTCTCTCCCAGCATTTTCAACAGTCCTAAGCACCTTTACCGGCTTATCCCTACGACTTTATATCGCCAGGCACCAACCTGCAACAGAAGCGAGTGTTACTGGGGAATTGCAACAGGGAAACATAACAGCCATGGCGGATTTATTTAGGGATTGACAGCCTCTCACTCTAACACGGAGCATTTGGAATCACCACATTACTGGCTTCTTCCAGCACCTGATGCCACCCTACAGCGCTCAGCTGGAAGAGAAGGTCCCCCTGAGGGGACCTATACCCATTTAGGTCCCTTCCGCCCGCTCTGCGCACACCCTCCACACAAAGCTTCTCCCCCACCCTTTTCCTCACACCCAGCCCGAACAGGGCCCCTCCACACACGCCTCCTCCTGCCCATCAGCCCCCGGTCCCACAAGAGGTGTCGGCCCGGCGGCCCCCGCACCCGTTCCCCCCTCACCGCGGGGCGGTCCCGCCGCCATTGCCCGGGGCGGCCGTTACCCGGCAACACCGGCACGCGCGGTCACGCCCAGCCCGCGCATGACGGACGGCACCATCGACCAATCAGCGGGCGATACGTAGGGGCACACCACGCATTGGCCCCGCCCCTCCCCAGCTGAGGGGAGCAGAGGGGGCCCCGGGAGCCGCGAGATTCCGTGGCCGGGAATACCTGGGAGAAATGGGAAACTGCCCGCGTAGCTTGAGGTACGGGATCCTACGGACGGAGGAAAATGAAACCAAAGTGTTTTCATGAAGATTGTGACAGAGAAACCCAGAGAAATTGCTGGCCCACATCGAGTGCTTTCCTGACCTAACGGCGAAGATCACATTTTTGGATCGTTTATCACCATATAGTCATCCACAGACTGAATCGACAAAGGAGATATGTTAATCCCCATATTCTGATAGCTACCGCTGACCAGTGAAATAGAAAAAGTGCCTTAAAAATACTGCCTAGCTGAGGAACAAAAAACAGAAATGCAGAAATAAGGCCCCCACGAGGCCATCCTTCAGCACACCGAGGTTTTGGGTTTCAGGGCACACTGAAGGAGGCTGTTGTTTTTTTCACGTTTAGTCCTTTCACATCAGTGTTTCTCAAGGAGGTTAGGTGTGGTCAATAAAAAAAGCTGCTGAGCCACTGTAGAAGGAGGAGGTGTTTACCGAAAAATCTGTTTTTCACACTTGCCTGTGATGATGCGTGTGAGTCTAAGGTCACCTGGTCCTTAGGTAGAGAGGTCAGCTGAATGAGAGAGTCACAGAAAACATGGTCGTGACTGGCTTTTATCAGACATGAATGCAGAAATCCTCCCCCCTCAAGCCAGCCTTAGCAGATGGAAATGCTCTCAGGTAACTGCAGCAGCTGTCCGTCCCCCGACATTTGGAAATAGGTTCTGTGCCTCTTCGTCATGCCCATTCTACAGACACAAGGCTTCTCCCCTGCATACTACAAATTTAATCAACAAACAAGACTTTTCACATGGGAGTTTTGACCCTTTCGGGGGCAGAGGAAACACTGCTGGCAGTAAGAATAACCCTCTTGTCCACAGCTCATGAGAGGGAGCTGCAGCTGCGCGGCTGCGAGTGAGCGACACAGGAGAGCTCTGTTGGGGGAGGGAAAGGGGAAAAAAAGGCCTCTGTGTCAGGAACAGTGGGGCTCTGATCTGTGTGATTTCACCCCTGCATTCTTTAGGAAACAGCGATCACACAACTGCATAAATTCCATTAGAGGACCGATTCTAGAAAGCAGGATAAATGTTGAGCTCTAACTGTAAATACAAGAGGTCCAGCCTGCAACAGTTAATTAGTTAAATACCTGTTTATTTATTAAGGTATTAGAAGAAGGAAAGAGACAGATATTATCTTGGTCCCTCAGATATGTGACATGTCTTCCCTGTCACTGCAAGGTTGGAAAGGGGCAAATTAATACAGTATGCAATTGACGATTTTTTTTTTTCTGTTAACCAGAAACTTTGGAATGAAAGCAGCAGAGAACTTTCCCTGTTGCCACTTAGCAATCCTGCTGGATTAAGCTGTTCTGAAGACAAAGTGCAGGTCTATTTAGACAGAATGTCCTGTCTAAAATATATCTATATTTTAAGACAAAATTATATTTGCCTGTTTGTCAACCTATTTCTCAGTCCACTTTAACATAGGTGCTTCATTTTTACTTGGAAAGAAGGAAAGAAGACTGAGAGGTTGAGTCCCATTGCTATAGAAATTTAAAAGGGATTTGTGTCCAGCTAAATAATCAGCCCATTTCCATGTGAATGAAACTGATCCTTTAGAACAGTGTTTGATATTTTCATGTTTGCCAGTTTTGGGGTTTCATCAATCCCATGTTTCCTTTTGTCTCCAACTCCCACTGGTTCATGGACAAGCAGATGAATAAAAGTAATCAAGCAACAGTGGCTGGGCCCAATTGTGTGTGTCTGTTTCTGCAAATTCTGATGCATGGAAGCTGTTCACAAGGGAGCTCTTCCAATTCTCTGAATCCTGATACCAGGATTAGGAAGGCACAAGCAATAATCAGCTGACAGTGATCAGAGCTGTATCAAAGGAACAACATTGAGTGTCTCTTTGCTTAAGTGAGACTTTGGAGTGGGTATTTGGGGTTATAGACCTCTCTCATTACATTAGGTACACATAGAGGTAGAGCACAGCTCCAAATTTCCAGCCTGGCTGCCACAGCACACAAGATAGTGCATCTCAGTGAATATGATTTTGGAAAAGGGTCTAATGCTCTGCAAACCCCACTAATGCCATTTCATTTTTAGAGAAATGCTTGTCTCCAGTATATTAGAACACCTTCCTTGTTGGACACAGAGCATATAATGTTCAACATAATCATAATTTTCTGGACAAGGAATCAGAGGCGTAAGACGTAAGTTTTCCAGTGCAAAAGATACACTCAGGAAGAGAACTGAAGGGAAGTGTTCACACAGGCTCAATCATTTATTGCAACTGGCTAGTATCCCTCTGTATAGAGTGAAAAGTCACCTCCAGAATAGTTTTTCCACCCTTCTCTATCTTTTAAAGGTTCTCATGTCCAGGTAAGACATATACTAACAGGTGCCCAAATTACTACTATTATTAATGGAAAAAACAGGATGAATGGGCAGTATCAATAAAAAATTATTTTAAAGTTGATGTGGAATATACAGCAGCAATTGAGGTAATTTTTGAGAAACAATGTGCAATTTCCACTTTAAAAGGATATTGAAACATCATGCTCCACCCAAGCAAAATCAGTACATGAAGCTGTGGAAGATAGCTTGCATCAAGAGACCAATCAATCTGTTGTTTTTAAGAATTAAAAAGTACTTACATGAGAAAGAGGTAAGTAGTTTATAGGTAAGTAATTTAACTTTCACAAACAAAGCAGTAGTTTCCAGAGCTGGAAGATAAAAGTCGACAAATCCAAAGTAGGCATTAGGTATGCATTTCAGGAGTCCATGTAATCAACAGCTAAACCAATTTACTTGGGGCTTCAACAAAATCAGTGGCAAACTGTGTCCTCACAACTGACAAAAATTCTGTGTCTCAGAGGACAGTGGCTCAATAAATCTCACACAGTGATTTCTAGTATGGTTTCTCTTAGACACCAAGTCTGATACTGTGGTCAAAGTGTCTTTCAGCTTTTATCAATCTATAGTAAAAAGTGTGAAAAGAAGTGTGGTGTGATTTTAGCGTGTTGACTGTACTGTGTTGTTCTGTCTTTGGACAAACAGGGAAAGAAGACTGAAGAAGCGTATTTGACCTAAGTGAATTGTGCAGCTCATGAGCTTAGATGTACAGAAAGTCCTGTGTTATCTGAAAAAGACAATGGCCAAGGTCACTACAGTGCGAAAATATGAGAGAGTTTTGGTTGAAGCAGAATGTTTGGGATACTTGATAGAATTGTTCTTGGTTGATGGAGTTTGTGGTTAAAATGTTGCAATGTAACAAGACACCAAAATTACTGATACAAGCTTAACAGAGTATACTGTAGCTAACAAGAATTATATTGAATGTATCAACCAATTGCAGCTATGAAATGCTATAAATTTAAGTCAGAAATACTCCATTTTATTAAACTGTTTGGCTCTTCAGAGCTTTTTTACAAGTGATATTTCTAGATCCTCTGTTGCCCTGCTCAAAGCTGCAATGAAATAAAGTAATAGTTTTCATTTTCAAAATAAAAAAGATAACCTGATCTCTTGGCATCTGTTTGAATAAAACCGATTTGATGTCTAATCCAACTTAGATCAGAAATTAATGTACCAAAGATAAGGCAAATAGTTTCTATTTAATCACAGTGTAATTTCCCTGTCAATATGAAGTCTACTACAAATCAAGACAGAAGTGGCCTGAAGCATTAATTTATTTTCTGTCAACAAAAGGAAGGCTTATCTCCACAAACCTGCTGCCAATTTTTTATCTCTACAATATAAAAAATGCACTCCTCACTCACAGGAGAAAGAGAAGTACCTGGAGGAGGATGCACAGAATACTTTCAAAAAATCTTGCTCTGCTTCCATGTTTCAGAAAAGAGGTCCTAGGTAAAAAGCCATTTTCATAGTATCTCACAGAGATGAGAGCAGAAACACTCACTTATATCTTGTGTTATTTAACCAGGAAACAGTCTGTTCAGTTCAGCCAGCATTTCCTTACTCTGATGGGTGTCTATCCCAAACACAGAGCTGATCTATTTCAGTCAGTTCTAGTAACAATAAATAATATTTATTTTTGATTGTTTGCTTTTGCCACCTCTCCAGCACCTTCCTGTGCAGCTTCGAAAAAGCTTCCAAACTCCCTCTATGCTGCATCCCAGAAAAGGACAAAACAAAGACAATGAACCAAGTTAGCTCTTCCACACAGCTAGCGCAGGGACGCCAAAAAACTGCCCAAAAGGCTGAACTTGTCACAAAGCTTAGTTTAATTTGACAATCATCATAAGGCATCCATGTAAATGAAAAATTCCCATCAGGGTCACAAACATTCTCCCACTAAATAAAATGTGTTAAAACAGAGGCCCGTGATTCCAAAAAATGCTAGTGGTTCCTGGTCTCGACCAGGCTGCCACTGCTGGCAGTGGAGTCCAGGAGACACAGCACCAACAGAGGCAACTCCAGAAGTGTAAAGTCAGCTTGTACAAATCTCTTTCAATAGAACAAGAAATGAAAATGAAAGAGATTTGTGTAGAAAACATCATTCTCCATCCTTTTTGGGAAAACAAAACAGAATTTAAAAGATAATCCCATTCAAGGAGCAAAGAGAAGAGCTTGGAGTTCTGAAGCCCAAAAACGCTGATAGCCCATTTTTAAAACTAGTGAAGCACTACAGAGGCCTGAGTTTATTATTGCTTTATCCCAGTTCAGCCCAGGCTAAGGCTATGGTGAAGTCCAAATTAATTTAAAGCCAGAAAATGCAGATCCAGCAACAGCACCTAAGTCCCCATCCACACATGGGTGTAAACAGATACTTCTGGTGAAGAAAAAAAAACCCTCCCAAATTTCCTCCTCTTCCTGTCTATGCAGATCCCCATAGCAGAGCTAAAATTTGCCCTGAAGTATAAAACAATTTCTCTCGCACATCTTTGTTAGCTGAGTCTTTTCCAAATGATTTGCCTTTTGTTCATACTATCCTGGTGATGCATCAGCTCAGAGATGCCTTGTGGGAGCTCACAGAGAGCACATAATAAAAAGTTTGTGGCACAGAGTCTAAGAACTATCACCTGTACTCTGCAATACCCCAGGACACTTTGCCCTCAGCTTCTTGAGACCAAACAGCACAGAGGGATGACAGTGTCTTCCCATCCTGCATGGCTGGCCAATGATCCAGAGAAACAGCACGCCAGGGAAATGAAATGGCACCTTACTCCCACTGTAAGTCAGAAAACAGACTTGGATAAAGTGGGATTTAAAAGTTTCACATCAAGAAAGATGGTATTTCCCTCAGACTATTGTAGGACAGGGCAACTGCTATTCAGGCAAAAAGTATTCAAGGCAGTAAAATCTTAGCATGGATATTTTCATGGCTGACTTACAGGCCAAGATATGCTGGGGATCTTAAAAAAATTACAGGTCTTGTTAATTCCTCCAAAAGAACAGAATAGGAGACACACAGAGTGCATCTGATACATATGCCACACATCCTGACACACTAGCAAAAGTTGCAGCTAAACTTGCCAAAACAGTTAAAAAGTTTTAGGTATCCAGCTAGTACCAGAATTGATGGGATTTGGGAACCTAATTTTAACTTTTTTGAAAATTCAAGCCTACACATTCCTTTATTGCTCGTCCCATTGAGTGCAAAGGGAAAACTGAGAGTAGGGTTAACTACAGAAGGATTTCAAATCCATCATGTTTCCCTGTTCTTTTTCATATATCTCTTAATATATATAAAGAGCATTATTATTATTATTACTTAGCCACCTATGGGCAGGGGGAAACAGGAGCTATTTAAAATTAGTTTCTCATTTAAGCATTAGTCCCCTTCCTCTGAAATCACAATACCTCTGTCACAGGAAGGAGCATAACATGAAAACATGTTTGCTGCCACTAACAATTCCTGAGTCTCTCCTTTACAGAACTTTAGCCCAAATATTAGGACAATGACAACTTGACACATACACACTCCCCAGCAACATACACACAGCAAGTAGGACATGCCTCAGTGGCCTCAGACAAAAAAACAAAAAAAACCAAAAAAAAACAACAAAACAACCACCCTCCCCCCCACCAAACAACAAACCCGGAGAAATCCAGAAGAGCCTCAGGAAAGGGAACTATCCACTTTCCATGGAGAAGCAACAGCCCAGGAGTCCCTGCCCAGTAGAAACTGAATCAAAATATTCATCACACAGCTGGCGGAGATCTCTGAAACCTGGCAGTATCAAACGCTGGATACTTGAAGGCACATTTTCATTGTGTTTTGGGAGAGAAATCCAGTTACAACACACTGCAGCTGCAAGGCTGAGGGAAAGGAGGCAACGCTTGGTATCTTTCCTCTGTTCCTGTCCCCATTTTCAAGCTTCATGGCTGGCATGAACTGGTGATCTAAGCAGACACGTTGACATCCCTGAGTGAAATGGCACCATTTGTGGCCTCTGAGACTTTGTCCTCAAGCACCATTGCTGGTGTGTCTGTAGTGACTGCTGTAGTGTCTATGGCAGGAAGTGGATTCAAGCCCTGGGATAAGATCTGTTGGATCGTTTTCCGCAAATTGGGGTGCAGCTGGTTTTGGGTCTGGTAAAAAATTTCTAAGGCAAAAGACTTGAGGGTGCCAGTGCAAAGGTCCTCGTAAAGTGGAATTGTGTACATCCGAGACATCTACAAAAAAGGAAAACAAGATAAAAACACTTCAATGAAAGTCAAGAAGTTCGTCTCTTCTAAAGCTACACTCCAACAGCCCCGAGTAACTTCAGACTGGAGACAAACAACACATTTATTCAAAAGACAGATGAGTCTATTCTAAGTCTGATGCAAGGATTTTTATGAATGGTAATAAAAAAATAATCTGCTCTCTGAGACTGAGCTACTTCCACAAATAACAGAACTATTTTTTAAAGGCCAAATAGAAGAGGCCACACTGAGCACATGCATTAACCTTTTGCTCCAGCACAATAACAACTACTGAAAAGAACTCCATGAGCCCTAGCCTTGCTTGAAGTGTAAATATTCAAATAAACACATGACTTAGTAGTGCAAAAACCTGTGGTCTGGAAAAGCCAGGGCTGCTACAAAGCAATACATAAAATGCATGGGGCAGAGCTGGAACAAGGGTATTGAGTCAGGCTAGAAAAGCAGAGATTATCTGTAGGCATTTAAATTACATCTGCCCATTCCTCCCCACCGCTAGCAGGTGAGCCATGCTCAGCCCCTTCGCAACACACCTGGACTACACTTGGCCAGGAAGCAGAAGTTCCAAGGTCTTTCACGTCGCATGTCTCATGCACATGTCTCATGCACTGAGAGGTGCAGTGATTTTAATCCAGCAGTTAGTACCTGGTTTTCCAAGAAGCGACGGACTTTGTAAAGGTCTGGATAATAGTCATTTCGGACTACAATCTGCAACCAGCGGATACGGATTTCTGCATTCATGGAGTCCAGCTGAGAGGAGTAACATTCCGAGAGCTTTTTTATCACCTCTGAAGAAAGCACATACACAGAGAAAGAACTATGACTGTTTTGTCAATTTTGAGGGTCATCAGATAATAACAATTCATAAAATCACAGAAGCATAGAATCTGTTGGGCTGAGAAAGACTTTTGAAGATCACCTAATCTCTCTGCCATGGCCCAGGACATCAACCCGACTTTACGTGAATTATAAAGTCAACCAGAGGTGGGATCTTTAGAATTCAATCAATTATTCCAGGGATAATTTTCTACTATGCTGGTAAGAGTACTCACCATGTGGCAGTGGTGATCCATCCAGCAATCTGTCCAGGAAAAGCACAGTTTGGAACGTTCTCCATTTAGTGAGGTCAACACTGCTGGCAGCAGCAACAGAGTCCAGAGGCTCTGTGGTCCAGAGTTTGAAGAGTGTCTCCACTGGTCTGGTCAGACTGGATCCCTGAGATAAGTCTGGCTCAGCTAATGGAGGTCCTGTAGCATTGAGCCAACGTTCAAACTCCAGTCCTGGAATGAGGAGCACCAAAAATGTGGAGCAGGGAGTTCTGCAGGTGGCTTGGCTGCCTCAAAGTTCAGGACCAGTTCTAGCACAGTTAAAAGAGGTTCTAACAACATCAACCAATAGTTATAGTGACACAACAGTCTTAGCAGCCTCATTGGGATGGAACAGCCTATGGAGCACCTGGCAGACTGCCGGCAACACCTCTCCAAACCTCACTGTGAATTTTCTAGAGCTCAACAGTATAGTAAATACAAGAAACACATGTGCTCTTAAGGCAGCCAAGCTGACAAGTACCTATGTTCAAATTATGCTCTAATATTTGCGTGTCTGCATTTCTCCCTCAGAATTTTGAGGAAGACTGACAAATACGGAGAAAACCCACTTTATAAAAAAAAAGGAGGTGAGAGGGCTAACTAAACTTCTCCTCCCAACCAGTAAACCCAAGCAATTTATATTTATTTATGCAACTAGCAAAAAAAAAAAGTTTCTTCACAAGCAGCAGAGCCTGTTTTGCAGCAGAGCTCTTCCTCTTGACCTTTTACCACCTCTGTACTTTCCTAACCCTTGGCAATGCTTCCTGTTTCACACCATCTACACTAAACCTATCTTCCACATCCCCTGAATATTAGCCAGGCAAAAATTAGCAAATTCTGTGGTTAACTCATTAGCCTACCAGTGGGCCAAATAAAACACAGAACTGCTGAGCTCATGCTGCAGCTTTTCCCACAGTAAACGCTCTCATCTACACCTCTTCACAGGCAGTTTCCTCTCCACAAAGCCTGCAGGCACACAGTATGCTTAAGAGCTGTACTCTGCCAGTCTGGTTTAAACTGACCAATGACCTCAACTGCTACTCATAGGGATGGACACATGGCAGGATAACATGAATCTCCTTTCTTGAAGAAAGTGAGATAAATAAACACCTGGTAAGCCACAGACCTTCGACAAATCCACCAACAGCTATAAATATGGGATATAAGGGAAAGTGAAACATACTGGAAGAGATTTTATATGTATGGGTAGGATCTAGGGGAAGTTACAGCTCCCAAAACATGTTTTCTGTTATTAAAATAGATGAAATTTCAAAGTGTGTTCACCTTTTCCCTGCATTTAAGCATGTGTGAATCTCACAAGCATTGATCACTCTGTCTGCAGAAAGGTGAGTTAATGAGAAAGTTAATCAAGGAACACTCAGCTAATTAATGCCAAAACTGTCAGCAATTTCAGAGGTTCTCATTCCCCAACATAGAGGCAGTAACCACAAATTCTGTCAAGAACACCTGGCTGCTGCCAAAATATTTTGTTTGCCTTAGCATTCCCCTGCATCCTTCAAGCCAGGCACAAAATTTATCATCCAGGTTTTCTACAGTGTTCACAGTTAACTTAGTAAATCTCCTACCTGCTTTGCTCTCAACACATTGCTCTTTCAGCTCTGGAAAAAAATTCAGGAAGGAATCAAGAAGATCTTGAGCCACAACGCTGGTAAATTTATACTTCTCAATGTAGGCCTAAAACAGTGAAATGTTCAAATTATGATTAGGAGCAACACAGCTTCCTTTTGATGTAGAACCACTGCATTCCACAACAGTAACAACAACAAAGTACAAACATAAGAATAGGAACAATTATTTGAAGCTTTTAAAAAAAAAAGAAAAATAGTCTCCCTCCTCAGCCTCATAAAGAAGCACCATAACAAGAAAAAAAAAAGAGTAGCTGCAAATACATTGACAGCTGAGTATCATTTCATTTTCCTTTTCCAAAACAACGCAGTTGCTGACAATTTTCTACAGATTTTGCAAGAGTGCTTCCAGGCACTGACTTGACCCAATATAGTAACACATACCCTTTGTCACCCTGGTTAAAAAAACCCAAGTTAACACTTCCTAGTAGTGAATCAAGTCACATCTTTCCAGTCACAGGCAAACTGTGCTGGAACAGCTTTCTAATTACTTGGAGCACAGAACAAGAGATAACAAATATATATTACTATTCTATATCTAGCACTTCATAATCTCAGAAATCTTGTAGAAAGATTCATGTAGGTTGACAGACAGGCACAAAACATTCCTCCAGCTCTGACACACTTTTATTCAACTTTACCCTTAACAATTAGCCACAGTGAAAGAATCTGCAGAAAAAACTCAAACAACAAAAACAAAAAATCAGCTCTAAATATCAAGAAAACACATATTTACACTCACTCTTAGGAAGGAGTCAAAGTGTCTGGGGTCGCCACAGAGCTGGGACAAGTAGTAAACAAAGCAGTAGCCTTTCTCATAGGTGAAGAGGTTCATTAAATTACTGGGATTCACACCTGAAAGAAGACAGCATGATAAGAAACTAATGAGGAGAGTGATTTCCATCCCTTCTGAGTTATACAGACCCCTTAGAGATCACCAAGGTGAGACACAGTGACTTAATAAAACCTAAGCTTGTCATCAGCACATTTAAGTTACTGCAGTAAATTAAACAGATGCAGTCTAAAGACACAGCCTGAAAAATAATATTTTCTTTTGCCAATCATTGTAAGGTAAGTAGTAATTCCCAATGCAATAAGTTACTTCAAACTAGAGGTCACTGAAAACAGATCTGGAACTGGAAAACAAATCCTGTTTTCTTTTGTCAGTGCCAGATTTTGGGAATCACCATATCACAAATTTTCAAATATATCAATATAAGGTAATCACCACTTGCTCCTTTTTTGAGGCTTCCAACACGTGCTTTTCCATTCCATTTGACTCCAAATTTGACTCTCTACTTACATTTTAGGTTGTTTTAAATATCATCTAGATAGAAGACTGCTTCACCCACCCAACTGTGCCCACAGAGCTAGAGAACTCTGGTTCTATATAGGAGATAGGTAAATCTGGAGTGCAGTCATGCATCTGGCTCAGGGAATAACTGAACAGCCTCTGCACAGCTCTACTTAGAGCAAGTACATGTTTATCTGCATGCTAAATACATACATACATGCTAAATACACACATACATGCTAAATACATATGTAGTTCTTACAAGAACACATAAATAGAGGAACTTTGAATAGCAGAGGATTTTATGTTTCCAAATACTTCCATTTTAAAATACTTTATTTTACATACCCAGAATTTAAACCCACATAGCTTTCAAGGCAGTTTTTCACATTCTTTCTAATCAGTAAGTCTGCTCTTACATAGAACAGTATCTGTAAAGATGAGTTATCCAACCTTGAAAAAAGCTTGAAAGCAAAGCTTCCTTACCTCGTTTTACACTGGTTTACAAACCAGTAATTTTTTTTTCCCCCCCCATAAAGGATATGTAAATATTAGCCATTTTTTTGTCAATATTCCATCATGAATATACAGAGGTGTATAATTTTGTGTAGAGCAGCCTCAGCCAAAAGCAATACCTGGCTCCAGTTTAACCTGAAGCTTGCTGACCGGGTTGTCCTCTCCGAGGAGCTTCATTTGTCTGTGAAGAGCATCGAGGCGGAATGCAGTCTCCAAACATGTGAAGGCAGCTCCTACCCCAGAAAGTAACTTGTTAGTTGTGGGAAAATAATCAGCAAAACCTGATCTGTGCAGGACTGGCACAGGGACAAAATAAAAGCTGCTGCATATATAAAAGATAGAACAGTGAGACAGAATCACAGTAATGTAATGACAGAGAAACCAGAGAGCAGAACATCCTTGTAATTAGTAATGGAAGTCAGAGCTTAACCCAGTGTATTTACTCACTCTGATCATGCATCAGGCTGCACTGAAAAATAAAACAGCATGAAAACTATGCTAAAGTTTACATCCTTGACATAGTCTCATCAGTTCTTGCAAGATAAGGAGAGCAGCACTGAAAAAAATATTGTACAGGTAATTTTCAGGGAGCAATCAATTGCTACAAAAACATACAGTCACTGGTAGAATAGTAGACACAATTCCATACTCAGTGCCAAGGATATTACTAAGCAAATGTCACCTCTTGAGTGGAAAAAGAAAAAAAATTGATTTTATTATTGTATTATAGTTCCTCTGTATATTTTTTAAGCTTTATTTATCATCCTACCTGGTTTTTGCCCTAAGTATTTCACCTTCCTCTCATTAAGACTTTTTACAGTTGTGATTGGGTAAGCTACTCTTCTCCCTAGCTGCAATGTAGAGCATTCCATGCTTTCAAACCAAACTAGCTGTATTACACTGCCAAGTCAAGAGATTTTTTTCCTATGTCCTCGCAGACATTAGAAGCTGCAGAAAATGGATTTTCATATTTAGAAGATACTTAACATCCATAACTATTAACATTTTAGCCTTCTTTGCTGAGTTTTTAACCTGATGATAGGATTTGTTACATAGGTACATCCTCAGTCTCGATCTAACACCCGAGTCCTAGGTAGCCAAATGTGAATTAAGAGCCAGGATGTATTTGGAAAACAGGAGAACCTGTATGAGCAGAGAAAAGACATTGATGTGCTTCCCAGGAAAGCAAGAACTAGGATAACTAGTGTTAAGGGCAATTACTTCAAGCTACAGAGATAAGAATTAAGCAAGATCCAAGAGGAGTGGTAGTCAGTGGACTCAAATTTCTCTAAACAATACCATTGCAAAGTTGCCTGTAATGCCTGCAAAGAAGATACTCCAGAAATTATGTCAGAAATTGTAAGATTTAGATCAGAGGTTTGTCTTGGAAACAAAATAGAATGGAGAAATAGCTTACTGAAAAATTGCACAGGGAAAGACGTTTCTTAGTTTCCCAGCAAATGCTTCTTGAAACAACCAGTTCTAGAGACCACACCAAAATCAGCAGGGATTTGTTCTATGTTGGATGGAGCAGACTACGATGATGAAGAGGTTAATATCTGCTGACCTACTCACATTACTGCCATATATAATGTGACTTAGGACAGCACTACCCACTGAGAATTACTCAACATAAAACAGCTTTCAAAGATACATAATATGCATTGTAACATCTCTATAGATGCTCGGAGCACTTCTTTTCCTAACTTGTCATCAGTTCATCTCCAAAAACAATATACATGAATAAAAACAAATGCTTTATTCTAAACATTTTTGCTGCCAAGATTTCTAGGAACTTTTCTAAGACTGTTTGCAATTGATGCGTGAGAAAACACATGGAACTGGTATTTAAGAACATAACAGGACAAACTAGAAAAGCATACGTTCCCATTATCCACTTCAATAAAAAACCAATTACACTTAAAAGCAAGAGGAATAATTTACTACTTATATATTATAAAGTCAGCACCATAAAACTGACCTGTGAAATTCACTGACGCAAGCAAAGGCAGGGCTTAGCTCATGATCCTGCAGGAAGCCTCCAGCACATAAACAGCTACATAAATCTGTACATTTCTTTTAGTGCTACTGCCATAATTCTTTTAACAGTAGGTAGCTAATAACTGATTAGAATTAAAAGGACACTTGATCAGAGAACAGTTATTTTACAAGGTAACTGTGATAAGATTTCTTACATCTTTCTCTGAAGCATCCTCTGCTCACCTTCCTCTGACATATCAGCACCTGCCTGGTACCCAACAGTAATTCCAAGTCCCCACAACATTGTGCTAACATACCTCACTCAAAGCCCCTGGTACCATATCAGGTATTGAGCCCACTAAAGCCAAGATAACGTCAAACTGAGTATGCAAGATGTTCAACACAAAGTTTGGGGCTGTGTGTGGGTGTGTGTTCCAGAAATAAAACAAAACCTAACTGAAAACCAGCTCCCTACAGACTTCTGAGCTTCCAAGGCAAATAGTCTAAGCAGGCAACTCTGAGTTGTGGTAAGAAGGGGCACAAGGAGAAGCTTCTGCAGCTGTACCGTAGGTCTCGGTGGTGATCCGGCGCTGCGCGTAGGTGGCCAGGCCCTCGCTCAGCCACATCTCCTCCCACGTGGCGTTGGTGACCGCGTTCCCAAACCAGCTGTGGGCAACTTCATGAATGACGTCAATGATCAAAAACTCATCGCTCTCCAGAATGGAAGAGATGATGAAGGTCAGGCATGGGTTTTCCATGGCAACAATAGGGAAGGATGGAGGAAGAAAAACAATGTCATATCTAAAATTAAGGAGAGAAGAAAGAAAATTAGTAAACTGCAGCTACAAGATACACAGTAATTTTTTTTTCTTTCAGAAGACACAATAAAATTTTTGTTTCTTTAGGGAATGCTCTTCTGAGACCTTCTTGTGACTTCTGGAACAAACGTTCTAGACCAGTGGTACCTGATTCTTCTGATCAGAGGATCACAATTTCTTTTCTTGAACCTGCTTATATTTGGACATAAAGACCTGAGTGTCTTTTGATGTGCAGCAGATGCAGCACATGCCAGAAGCATTGTTCTCCCTTCACACACACAAACTCATCACAAGTTGTCTGTCTGGGAGCCACAAAAACTGTTTACACTATAAACAGTAGTGCAACAGTGTTGAGTCCCCAGAGGCCCCCAGGAAAGAGAGAGGCTAGGAAGCTGTCAATGAACAAACTGATTTCCTATACATGCAGTGTCAGCAAAATAACTTTAATCTGTCTGCTTCAGAACACAACAGCAATACTTGTTTTGTTTTCTAAATTTCTTTACCAGTGATCGGCACTGGCACACTGGGCCATGTTCTCAGATTATTTCAAGCAATATTTTTAAGTCAACAACAAGGTGACCTTCCTGCTTACCTTTAGCAAAGAATATTGGCAACCTTTGTAAACATTTTCTCCCATCCAAAGACTGAAAGTATTTTCTCAAAACCACTCTTTTATAATCCATAGTCAAGCTATTCAAGAACTATTATTGTTGATTTGGGAGACTTGGACTCTCAATAAGTCTGTACTGAGATTTCCAGTATTCTCAGGCATGCCACAACAAATGCAGAAATAAATGAGATAAATAAAACAACCATACATTTTAAATGGTGTCCAGCCCAGTGCTGGACTTACATCACAAAACACTGTAGTATGAAAACCCCTCAATCCTCAGGAAAGATCGACTATTTAGAAACCTCCAGTTCTGCCCTGCAAACCAGCTAAAACACCGCCATGGTCCTCCCTGGCACTTGTGGAGACAAAACTCCAGAGTCTGTTGTCAACTACTATAATGCTGCCAGTTGAAATGCTAGTTTGCCCTGCTATAGGGAGAAAGCATGATCATTTCTCAATACTGTTTTATTTTGTTCCCATTGCACATTCCCAAGAGACTGACTAAACTCACCTTCCCCATATATAGGGGCCATACAGACTCTCTGCAGCAGTCAACCAGCGCTCAACAATTCCAGAAAGCTTGCTGATGGCTGTTGGCAGCAGGCAAGGCTCTGCCCACACTCTGCTCCTGTCAGAAAACAGAAAACATCAGGTGATACTTCAGCAAACTGAATTATCTCTTAGAAAAAAAAACCAGCCTGACTGCTTACCATAATTCCATGTATGGTAATAGAGCAAGGAGCCCTCCCATCAGACCCAGGCCCTCCTAGACTAATGCTCCATGGAACATGGAAAGAGGTAACCAAAATTCCCTTCAACAAGGCAATGAGAAAGCAGCTGTAATGACTTCAGAGGACAGTAGGCAACATTTATGAAAGAGGAACCTTGCCACGGCAGTGCCATGAATTTCTTTATACCCAACTACACCTCAAACTCTCTCCGTGCTCACATGAACCCAACTGTTCCCTTATCAATGACTCAACATCTTTGCTACTTTACAGTATGAAGCACTGTACAGAGACATAAAATGCAGAATGAATTCACTGCAAATCTTACCTTGGACCTATGTCTGCATGTATGAGGTCTCCAGCCACCAGGGCCACTAGGTAGGCAGGAACTGGATATTCCATATAAAATTGATATACACCTTCCTCTTCTAGGTAGGAACTTTGGGTGGCACTCATCAACACCTGTATGCCTGCTGGAGCCTGGAAGACCAACATCATACACATCAACTCACCAGATAATCACAGCTGAATGACTGAACCACAGATCTCTGGTTCATTTTCATCTAGGTCTGATGATGTACATTAAAAACAATCATTTACATAACACAAAATGTAAGATTTCTGCGAGGTTTTTATACCACAATCTGCCCAATCCATGAAAGCATACCAACCAAAGATATTACTCCTCCTGTGCCAGCTGCCCCAAAAGCACCCACGTATTGAATTATTTCATCTATACAAAATGCAACATTATTTGATGCTGATTTCAAAAGGCTTCAGGTTTTTTCTTTCAAAAACTGGTACAATACAATTGAGTATTATCATCACTATTGGAAGGGACCAGACAAATTCTCTCTCATATTTTCATTTCACAATTACTCTTTCAGCATTGAGTACAAGGAAGGCAAGACCCAAGCATGGTAGGCAACAGAGTTACTTTTGTGGCACTATCCTGATTCTGGCCCAAGAACCAGAACTGGACATAAAAAGTTCAGTATTCTTTATAACAGTATTTTTCGCAGGTGTAAACCACTAATGTAAACTAGTGTAAACAACATGATGTCACTATGCTTTCACAGGTTAACAGCAACTAAGAGCTCCATGAACCATTCACAGCCATCCTTTACCTTGACAGTAGCTGAGTAGGTGCATTTCACTGCAGGGGTGTCAAAGCAGGGGAAGAAGGAGCGGTTACACACCGAGTGTCCCTGTGTGAAGACAAAGGGCTTGGCATTGCCATATGTCAGCTCTGGATCCAGCCACCAGATCTGTTGAAACACAATGGGAAGAGGTGAGGGAAATGGACAACATGACAAGGATGAACTGCCAAAAACAAAACGTGAAATCAAGGAGATTGTGGGGGAGAAGCACCACCTCAGCTGCTTAGCTCCCCAGATGAACACCTGGCACGGGACACATTTCCATCTCTAACAATACATCTTTCTACTCCATTTTATTTGCTGGGAATGCTCAGAAAAATTTCTTACTGTCTGAACACTGAGTGGTGACATGTAACATAGTGACTTCCAGCCACTCATTATTTCTGTTGTATCAATTTGCTTGGTTAATAACAAGTCCCTAACAAACATCCACACAATCTTCTTATCAAAGTGAAGAACCTTCTTCTCTGGATATCTCCATGTTTATAACTCAGTATGAACAGGAATAGAAGGGGTCAGGTAACATAAGCTGAAAAGAAAACAACCCAAAACAAACCCAAATCCACAAACCAAAAATCCCTGAAGCTGAACAGTGTACACAACATTATCTGTGACCCTGACACTGCCCTCCTGGCTGAAGCATCAAACATTTTGACACTATGCAAAAAAGTCAGTATATGTAAGAAACATCTGGTCAAGGACACTGGAGGCCCCCTTTTACAGAATGGATAAGGAGATTCTGGGTGGTCACAAAAGAAAAGCCAACAAAACACACCACCGAGCACGTCAATTTTCAGTACCAAACAGCAAATAAATCAGTAGTCAGACCCTCAGCTAATAATTAGAACAGATTAAGAATAATAAGAAAAAGTCCAATTATTTGCCTTTTGGTCTTGCTGTTTCAAAAGTTCCCTGCTTCCAACTTTGAAGTGTAGGAGCAATTTTAAATAAGGATTTCCTTGTAATCCTAGAACTCTGGAGCTGAACTTTGATGGAAAATATCAAATATTATGAAATTTGCAATAAAATTGGAACCACTGCGAGTCTTGGAAACAGTCAAGCACATGGAATAAAACTTCTGAGTCTGCTGAATTCTTAGATCAAAGCAACCAATAAATCTGAGATCAGGGAACAGCAGTTAGTGGAAATACTAGTTCAGTTCTGGTCCTCAAGGGAAAGCAGTGAAACACAGAAGAGAAGCCTGGGTACTAAGTCTGCTCACGTTTTAACAGGATATTACAACTCTGTCTCCTAATTAACTTTTGGAAGTTGAAGTTTTCTCTCTTTCTGTCCTATAAGGTTACTTTTTGTGACCTTCTTCCCTTGCCTTTAGATCTTTTTCCTCAGATGCTAGTGTGCTCCCCTTCCAAAACATCCACTGCAGCAGCACCCCCAGGGATCACTGAAAGGTGAGGACAGGAAACACACAGTCAGCAGCTTTCAGGTATTCCCATGGAGTCTCACACTTCTGCTGGCTAACTGGGGTTTTTTAGGTGGAAGGCACTACAAAATTAAAAACCTTTATCTAGAAGTAAAATTAATCTCCTGAAATTTGTTTTAAGATTACCCTCTTCTATTTCAAGCCTGCAGGACCAGAAACAAGCTTAAAGCAGGACTTCTGAGGAGCCCTGTCTGTTCACATCCATGTGCTGCATTTCAGTGTAGTACTGCCCACAGCCCTGGGTCACAGCCCAGGGGCAGGCACCTACATAGCTACAGATTTCCACTACATTTCTCATGGATACCTGCTTTTCATAGCAATCAATATCATTTCTGCAATGCCACGTTATGGAACTGGAGACAGCTGGTCCAGAAGGCACTTGGGGACATATGTCTCATTACACACCAATAACTAGTAACTTCCACCCAGAACACACATTTACAAAAAAAAGGAAGGTGCTGTATTTTAATACAGGGCAGTAGTTTTCTAACAATCCAGGAAAGAGGCTCAGAAATCAAATTTCAAAGATCTCCCCCAATGTCTTTTAAAAACACTCCTCTGACCTTTGCGCTTGTATCACAATATCTGACTTCCAGTCTGTATCGCTGGCCCTGCTGAAGAGACTCATCTTCTAAACAGTTTCCTGTGCTTTTTGAGAGACAGAAGAGGCTAACAAAGAAAACAGAGAGATAAGGCACCACCACACCTAAGTTGCAGCACTTGAGTAGGGAGGAAAAAGGGCTGACAGATGATGTCTTTACAGCAGAGAAGTATGGGGAAGTTCTCCCTGAGCAGTGTAGGAAGGAAACATAAGCAGGAAGGGAAGGGGAATCAAGAGTTGATTCTTGTTTACAAGAAACTCCATAAATTAAGGACCACTTCTTTTCAACCAGTCCTGCTTTATTTGACATTTGATTGAAGTTAAGTGAAGCACCAACCCCACAGGCCAAGAAGGAAAACATTTGCAGAGGATGAAGTATTTTTTCCCCTGTTTTCTAATGTCTGAAGCTACATGGCAAGCCTCTGTCTCTCTTTCCAGACGCACTTGGAACAATGATGAAAGTTATCCTGAAACAATATAAATAGATCTGTAATATAAATAGACCAGGCTATGCTGCTGGACAGAGGCAGGGCTATGGGCTGGGGAAAATGAGTATAAGCAGCATCCCAGAAAGGAGTGCAAGGCACAGGGTGCTGCTGGGGCGGATGGTGGAGCATAAGGGACAGAGCAGTATTTGGGGCCGTATCATCTACTCCACATCCAAATCCCTCCTGCACTTCCCCTTGGCAAATACACATGACATCATCATCATCATCATGTTCTTCATTTTTATCTAGCTTTTCATGTATACAGGAAAGCTATTTCACACATTAAAGCTGTTCTGTGGTGCATTTCAATTAAGAAGACCTACTGCATGATTCCTCTGCTGAACAAAGGCTTCGGGCAGCCCAGGCTTTCCCCTGCCCACATACTGCAAAGAAGCTCACACTTTATAAGGCACCTGCCAAGAGCATAACTTTTATTGACTTAGATCATAATCTTTTGCCCAAATCTGGCAAATGACAAAGGCAATTAGCTAAGCCTCTTTTAATTTTAAACCTCTCCATGTTTCTACATGCATTATTGATGAAGGTCGAAGGAAGAGCTGTAAAGCCACAGCTTCTGTTCTACGCAAACAAGCTGCTCTATCTGATGACAAAGTAAACAAAACACCTGAGATGCAGAGCACGTGACAGGAGCAAGGCACACCTGGAAAGCAAGTCATTCTGTGGGGACTGAGGAATCAAGACAAATCTAAGGAATTACAGGGAAGCTCCTAGCACTGCAAAGAAGGCTGTCCTTTCTGCTAAATCCTTCAGATAAGGAAATGTTATCTTTTTTTTGTACCAGAACCCAGAGAAGGATTTGCATTTAAGGAAAGAAAATAGCACTGGTGTTAAGATGTGCACTGCCAAATCAGAGGAATGACACAGTGGGCAAGAGATAGGTGTAGATTTTTTTCTCTAGGGAAGGAGAAAAGAAAATATCACACAAGAGTACTGCCAAGAAGTAAGAGATGGGGGAGAAGAAGGAGGGGAAGAACAGGATTACTGTCCCTGACACACCTGATCACTGTGTGCCTTCAGCCCACACCAGGAGAGATACATAATGATTGTGACAGCCTTGTCTCTGATGGAAACTGGTGATGTACTGAGCATATGGTTTCCTAAGAGCACAGGGAGCTGGAATGCTCTGTGAAAGGCAGATTTAATCTCTCAGCTGTCTCTCAATGTCCATCAAACAACCAAAGATCTTGGCTCCTTCCTCCACACGAGAAATAATGGGACAGTCAAATAACATGTCCAGATGGCTCAAAGCAAATATATCAAGACAACAGGTTTATTTTAAACACTACTATCTCTGCTGCTGATCTTACTGCCAACACATTCACACTGCACTGTAACATGCAGTCATTGTTTTATGGGTCCCATAAGTATGCTAAAGGTCCCACAGAAAATAAACCCTGACCTAAGGAGAATAAATTCCTAGAATGGCCAAAGAAAATAGAACTTTTAGAAGAGAGAGGTCTGACACTGTAAATCTGTGCCTCACTGACAGAAAAGGGACTGCCAGAATATTTACAAGACGTGAGTATAAACCCGTTGACCCTTATACGGATATGGGTTACTCATCCCTGTTAAAGTGCAGTGCCGGGCCAAAAGACAGCAATGAGAGAGAGCACTACAATAGCACCAAACCGCTTTGGATCCAAACAAAATACTTCAGTGTGCTGAACATGAAGGGCTACAACAGGTGCTACTCGAGGACAAATATTTTGCCAGCCAAAACCTACAACAGAGAGTGAGCAAACATGGTAGGATTTGTGTCAGTGAGCATGCCTGCTTCTGCTTTCCAGTATCACTAGGGAAGGACAGTGTACGTCCCCAGTGCTGTGACCATCAATAATCTTGACATATGCCCTTGCAGCTTCATTTCAGCTGAAGCAGGACATGCTGTTAAAGGTACAATAAAGACTTCAAAAAACAGTACAAAGAATAACTAGTTAACCTCTGATCCATGGGGAGCAAGACAACAGAGGGAATGGAAGAAATGTCCTCCTTCAGCATCCACACACATGCATTGGCATGTGGGGCCAATGAGACAACACATTAATACAGATGAGAATAAATTAACTTCACATCAATCAGTGCCCTGAACCTTCCAGTGGTTTTCACATTCCCAAAGCCAGATCAGTATTCTAATGATAGTGAGATCATTTCTCCATAGACTCAGCAGGACAGGCTGCCTATTTGGCAACAGGGCTGGCAAAACGCAGGGGAAAGCACAGGCTGGCTTAAAATAAAACAATTTGTTCAAGAGGAGGAAAGCACATTATCGTGTACTTTGGGAGGTGTGGCTCAGCCAGACCAGAGAACAATTACAGAGCACACAGCAATGCCAAATTAACTTTAAAGCCTTCTCACCATAAACAAGGCAGAGAGTGGACAAAAGAAACAGGTTTCTTCATAAACCTGGGGGAAAAAATAACAAACAGAATCTTCTGAACATACTGTGATCTACATGGCAGAGCACTGTACAAGGAAATAGTAAAGCCAGGAATTCCATAGATGAAAAGGAACAGTATCCAAGTGGATTTGAACTTTAAAAGTGCCAGAATCTTACTTCATTTTTGCACTTTTAGGGAAAGACTATAACATTAAAGTCACCATATGACCACAGGAAACTTCTGTCAATAAAAAACTTCATGTGGAACTCAGTATTCCAAGCAAGCCAATGTATTAAGAATACTCAGATCATTCCAAGGATGAAATTACTTTTGTCATTTTCCACGTAGTAATAAAATTAGACAGAAACATCCAGCAAACACATTCTAATCAGCAAGACTTTCCTATCAAGAGGAAAGGCCTACTATTTACTTCCTGTGGGTTGTTTTGCAAGAAGCTTTTATGTTCAATTCCTGCTCTTGTTAAATACACCGTAAAAGTCGAATAGATCCACACATTTACTGGTTTTGAGCAGTGCAACAGCAACACCAAATCAGAGGGCTGAGGGACAATTCCTCTAGGCAAGATAGATGCAAGAAAGTTGCATGACTCTTATAAAAAAATATTTCTTTTGCAAATAGATTCATGAACCACATGATGAAAATCACCTCAGTTTAATTTCCAATCTGAACAGACTGTACAGTAATAAAAACAACTGATGTTTCAGTGGGAACTTTGTATTTTCACCGTCATAACTTCCTAAAAACACAAGGTCTGACAAGCAGCACCTAGAAGGCTGGGAATAAAGTGCTTCTAAATGACGGGAGTTTGCAAGAAATGACAGAATTTACAAAGCATTTCACTGCTGAAGAAAGCTAATGCACAGACATGGAAGCACCTCCATGGCTACAGCCAAAGGGATGTTTTGGGCCATTTCTCATCCCTTTTTTCAGCAGATAACTTGTAGGAACATGTGGAATCACCCCGTTCCTCTCAAAGGTCCTGACCATGGCTCATTGGAACAGCAGCCTAGGTGTGCAAAGCCTTATTTTGTTAGCAGCTGGCGAAACCCCCAGGGAAACTCCTGAATTGTGGATGACATAATTTATCCTGAAGGACTGAGTCAGACTGGAGTTTGCAAATTTTCACTTTCCTCACCAACAACTGCAATGTCCTTAAAGAACGAAAAACTTTTAAATTACTAGAGTCGGGGAGGATGAATAGCCTTGGGGTCTACGTGATGGGGAAGACAGGAGGGAGAACAGCTGGGTCGGTACGAGCACCGCTGCTGAGTGCGGGAGGACCGAGGGGATGGCAGTGCCGAGGGCCCGCGGGCAGGGGACAGATGCTGCTGCCCAGCGGGCTGGCGGTGCCGGGAGATGGGGCCAGGGACAGGACCGGAGGGGCTGGCAGTGAGAAACCTCCCGCCGCCTTTGCTGCGGAGCCGGGGCGCTTCCCCGACGGCCACTTACAAGAGCAAAGATGCGCGACAGGCGCGGGCGGCGCGGGAGGGCTCTGCCAGCCGCCCCGGGACCCCGTTTCCTGCGTTACCAACCCCCGCCCGGTACTCACGGCGGGGCCGTCGGCCGTGGTGTAGCGGACGATGATCTGGAAGGGCTGGTGCGGCTGGAGGGCGGCGGGCAGGGAGACGGTGAGGGATGAGCCGTAGTCGGTGAAGGGGTCCACCCTGAAGCCGAGCGGGCAGGCGGAGCAGGGCGGCTGGGCGAAGAGGGGCAGCGGCGGCGGCGGCTCGGCGGCGGCGGGCGGGGGGCCGGCGGGCGGGTCCCCCGGGGGGGCGGCGGGGGGCAGCGGTCCGGCGGCGATGCAGGGCGCCGAGAGGAAGGTGGCGGTGGCGGGCGGGCTGGCGGCGCAGGGCGGCGCGCAGGGCGGCGGCGGCGGCGGGCAGGGCGGCGGGGGCGGCGGGGCCGGGGCGGCGGCGGCCTCGGCGGGCGAGAAGGCGAAGGCGCAGGGCGCTTCTCTGGCCGCGGCACGGCGGAAAGCGGCCGAGAGGACGCGCAGCGCCGGGTGCACGTCCAGCACCAGGGCGCGGGGCTGCGGGCGCAGGGCGCAGAGCTCCAGCACCAGGCAGCCCGCCAGCGCCCGCGCCTCGGGCCGCAGCTCCAACCCCAGGTGCAGGTGCCTCAGACTGAAGAGCTGCGAGCTGGACGCCGACGCCACGTCCGGCGGCGGCTCGGGAGGCGGCGGCGGGGCCGGCGGAGCCTCTGGCCCAGCCGCGGAGCCCTTGCGGCAGCAGCACAGGCCGGGCGGCCGCGGAGCCGGAGCCGCCATGGAGCGGCGGAGAAGGAGGAGGAGGAGGCGGCGGCGGAGGCGGCGGCTGCTATGTGAAATCCATGGGCGGGCGGGGAGGAGGGAGGCCCCGGCGGCCGGAGCGGCCGGGGCGGGGAGGGGGAGGCGGAAAGGACCGGCCGAGAGAGCGCAGGGCCCGGGCCCGGACAGCAGCGGCGGGCGCGGCCGCCGGGGGGCGCCGCGGGGGCGCCGGGGGGCGCTCGAGGGCGGCCCCGCCCCGCCCCGCCCGCTGCGCGCGCACCCGCCCCGCCCCCGGCGCCTCAGCCCGGGCCGGGGACAAGGCGGGCACCGGGACGGCCCCGGACACCGGCAGCGCTCGGGGGACAGCAGCGTTCACTCGTGCATTTTGCTCGTCCGTTCGTTCATTCCCTCACTCACGGGCGTGGGTGTCCGCGCGTGCCGCTCTGAGCGCCGGCGGCTCCGTCCGGCCGTGCCCCTTTCACAAGGCAGCTTTTACCGGCCCACGCAGAGTTTCCCTCCTCTCCCCATAGGCCAGCCCCGGTGCCTGGTCCGGACACACCGATCCCACCTCTCCTGCTCTGGGGACGGCCATTGGCATGGCCACAATGTCCCGCTCGGGTCGCTCGTGTCCCCTCACAGCCAGCGCTGTTCCTAGCGCACCGCCTGAATGTCTGTCTCACTTTCACCGTCCCCCGCCCCAGCTCCACGACAAGCAGCCCCAAACCCTCCACCCCACGGCTTCCAGCAGCGCTGATTCTTGCACCCTCATCCCACCGGTACATAGTTTGGCTTCCTCACTCCTCCTGGTCACACACCCACATGGAGCTCACAGCTAACCCTACACAGCCTCCCTTCGCCCTGGACCCCATACACACCCGGTTTTTTAATCCCTTCTCTCCCAGCTGGGCTGCCTGTAGTTTCCTGCCTCCAGCTCTCACTGTAAACTGGTCCCAGAGCACAGCTCATACATAATGTACTTTTCCCCAGAAGTCGAGGCAATCAATCACACACCCTCTACTGCTATCTTCCTAAGTTGGAAAGGACAGAAACCACAAAATTATCAGCTTTGTACAAGCACTTGTTTCTCTGCATGGCAACAGCAGGAGTCAGCAAGCTGGAAGGAAGATGATGTGCACAAGTAACTGTGATTTGCACTCCCCCCAGGCAAAGAGAAGCACGGTCTCTGCCCCATGTAATGACACTTCTGTAAGTTATTTTCACTCTAATTTTCACTGTTATGCTTTGCCTACCTCACTGCCTGATGAGGCTCCAAGGCGCATATTTTGGACAAGACAGGAACATTTCTCACATGGTTGTGGGTTTAATGAATCCATAGTGGTACATTCTAAAAGCCTCCCAAACCTTACACTAACAACTGCAGCATCTGCACCAAATTCCAGCTCAGTTTCCACTGTATCGTCACACCAGAGGCAAAAATTGTGGCCTCAGCAAATTGTGGCTGCGGTTACACGCTCAACCAAGGGTTAATCAAATCACAGTATCACCCTCCACCGACCTGAAGCTAAAGAAAACCTTTGTGTAATCACTTATATATAGTAAAACACATGCTACTGTTGCAGTAAAAATTAACGAGATAGCACTCAGGCTCTTTGGTTGCTGCGTACAGCGCTCCACACTTTCTCAGTGTTCTTTTGAACCACCTTCAAAAATAAATTTTGCCTTTGCAATAAACCCCCTTGTAACTAAGAAGAACATTTTGTCCTGCCTTTTTTGCTGTCCATGTCTTCTTTTAATAAGTCAAATGTCTTGCTTTTATCCTTCTGATACCTCCTCTCACTCACACCAGTTGCCGATTGAAAAAATGCAGCTTCCTCCAGTTTTGTTTCCAGTGATGCACTAAGCCTGTTTGACCCGGCTTTCATCTACAGGTGATGGGCAAAGCACAGCCCCAGCAACCCCAGGATCTGACCCTGCACACCTTCACCACAGAGAAGGTGAAATGTCATCAGCCAGGACAACTTTAGACTCTGATTACACCCATCTAACTGCATGTTAATTGCAGAGTAATTTTAGAAGAATCCTACCTGTGCTTTGGTTGAAGTCCCAAGCAAGTGTAGTGTGTCCACTCATCAGACAGATGAGATGAGCAGAAACACATTCTCTTGAAGAGGCTCTAAGCTTTTGATAATGAATCAGGATCAGCTGCACTCACTGTGTTTGGACAGAATAAGCAAAACTGACGTAATGGAAATTCCAGAGAACAATACAGTAACCAGTTATCCCAGGCAAATGTCTCTCATCTTGCACACCTGCTGGTCTTGGGCCACAGCCTTTGCTGTAAAATGTGCTGGTTTTGGCTGGGATAGAGTGAATTTTCTTCACAGTAGCTGGTATCAAGCTGTGTTTGGGGTTGGTACTAACAACAGCGTTGATAATTCAGAGATGTTTTATAGCTGTTGCTGAGCAGGGCTTGCACAGAGCCAAGGACATTTCTGCTCCCCACCTGACCAGCAGGGAGGCTGAGTGTGCTCAAGGAGATGGGAGTAGACACAGCAGAGACAGCTGACCACAGAGATATTCCAGACCATATGGCATTATAAAAGCTGGAGAGGAAGGAGGGAACATTCAGAATGATGGTGTTTGTCTTCCCAAATCACCATTACACACAATGGAGCTCTGCTTTCATGGAGATAGCTGCCCATGGGCAATGGGAAATGAATACCTTGTTTTGCTTCGCTTGTGTGGTTTCCTGCTTTCCCTATTCAACTGTCTTGGTCTCAACTCTCAAGTTTTCTAGCTTCTACCCTTTCAGTTCTCCCCCCATCCCACAGGACTGTGTGGAGCTTAGTTGCCAGCTGATATTAAACTAGAACAGAAGCATGTGCTATCTCCCATGCTATTTTGGGTAGGATCTCTTTAAGGAAAGTCTCTATCCCAATCCTAGTGTCTTATTCTATTCCTCATAGGATGAAGTCTTCTCTGGATATCACACTATAAATTCTAAAGCAGAATCCAACTCCTGAACATTCCAATCATCATTATCAACCTCTTTCAGAATGCTCCGAAGATAAAGATATTTCAGTCCCCTTTATAAATATTAATGTTCTTTCCTTCCCCTTCAGTGACAGGGCCTTTGGTCAGGCCTCTGCTTGCTCCTGTGGTTCAGGATGAAAGCCAGTAAAAAAATTACAGCTACCCCTGTGAGCAGCAATACTTCAGTACACCTGTGAGACAAGTGCCAAATGAAGCACATAAGTGATCACAACAGAAAGAACATTTCCTTCTGTCAGTCTCCGTCTTTAATTCCAAAGTAACAGTGCTGCAGCCAAGGTTTAACAAATGGTTGAGATAATCCCTGCTGTTCACAGATGACTGTTCACCTGCTCCATCACAGACCCTTAACACCTTGCTGAGCTGTTTCAGGTGACCAAAGCTGCAGTAAGGAATCAGCTCTTTAGGAGAGTGTAACTGGGAAGCAGCAGTTTGGGGCAGTGAATGCTGAGCCGTTCCCCCTCACACCTATGCTACTGTTACAGCCAGAACCTACTGAAAAGAGCAGCCTCACTTCACCTCCCTTCCTGTGGGTGGTGCCTTCCTGTCTCCTCCTTTGTACAGCATTCCTGCTTTCTGCAAGTTAGCTTTCTGAACTGGACCACACAAGAGCCACTGCTGGCATCGGGAAGGGAAGAGGAAGTCCCAGCCTGGAAGAAGAAGGAGGATAAGATCAGGATGGCTCCCCTTTTTCCCAGACTGCTGTTAGCTCAGCCTTAGCTGCGAAGTGAAGCCACACACTGACCCTGCAGCATGCAGAACCAGGTACATTAGCTCATTTCCTTCAAAGGAAGTATTGAAAGTCCGTGGGGTAAACTCCAAGCCTGGGAGCAGGGTAAAGTCTGTGCCCCTTAATTCTTGTTTTGGACAAGAGTTAAGAACAATCACAACAATGCTTTTTATTCTACTTCAAGTTACAGTGCAAGCTCTGTTAATACCACAATCTGCCTGTGGTACTACTAGGTAGAATTGCTTCTGTGACTTTGCAGTCATGTCCCTCTATAAACAGTAGTGCTTTCAGGTAAAGAAAATGGAAAATCTGAGCCTAGGAAGGTCTTCCACCTGACCTCAGCCCTTCAACTTGGCTTGAATACTTGGACTATAAATTATTACTCCCTGTATTACTCAACATACATGTATTGCAAGCTACCCCCATGCTGGAGGGCACAAAAATCACTCACTACACTTTTAAAGTGTACACTTCTTTTTTAAAGAAACACCTTTACTCTGAAGAATGAAAGATCAGACTGAGGTGCATAAGAAGAGGAAAAAAAAAAATCCTGGAAACTTGTTCCTAAAGGCTCAAAAAGGTGCAAAGTTCTTTATGTGCCCAAAACAAACCACTTACACCAATAAAATTTACAAAACCCAAAATAGTTTTATTTACTTTTCAGATTTCTGCCTCAATGAGACATTTTGCAAACATGCTAAGGCTACAAAATGTCCAAGTTGACAAAGACATGCAACGCTGACCATTCAATAAGTCACGGTTATCACAGGAGCGACTGTGTCCCCCCGGGCCACAGGTCCCAAAAAACAGGGATGGTGTACAGTGATCATGGCAACGCACTACGCAGGACCCAGTAACCTGAGGTAGGTCATTTACAGTAAGAAAACCATGTCCTACACCAGTGTTACATCCTGATCAACAGGAACCCCTTTAAGGTTCCAGAAGACGTGGGGTCGAGGACTGCTTCCTTAACAAGTGTGCAAGAAAGAAACAGGAAATATCGATGTTGATTAATCTTAGTATAAGTGAGCAGAACAAAGAGTTAGTGGTACCCATGCCAGTGAAAGCCAACCTAAATCTCTGAGGAGTGTTAGCAGCTTCAAGGTAAAGAGTCAGTCAGCTGAAGCAATTCTGAAAAGGCTTTCCTGCCAGCATACAGGGTATGATTTGAACCTTATGATTAATTTGTTACAGATCATTCCACAAACAGTAAGATTTTGGTTGTGTTAGATCAGCAAAGCAGGAAGAGCTTGGGCTTGCTTGCATTAAAATAAACTCTGCTGATACAGTAAGAAATACTGTGTCAGGACACTGAGAAAATACAAGGCCTTAATGTGACCCAGGAGTGGTTTTTCCACTCGGATCACTAAAAACCCTGCTTTGGAAAAGCATCATGGGAAGCAGCAGCCCCTGCCGTGGTGAACATCAGCAATGCCCCAAATAGCTTTGATAAATTACAATGCAATAGTTACACCACAGAGCTCTTCTCTGCTGCGCTAGACAAAGATGTGACAATAAAGGACACTATTGCAAAGCTTCACTTCCACTCAGACACGCAGAAAATCCGGCACTAGGAAAAGATGAACTGTAAAAGACAAAATGTTGTCTGATACAGTCCAATAAAGCCAGATCTCTGGTACCATAAACTGTACAAAAATGATAGAAAAGAATATGCACTGTTATTAATACAGTGCTTATTTTAATATAAAATAAACAGCTTACATTTCCACTGTAAATATAGGCTATATACAGAATTATGTATAGATATAGCTACATGTATAAAGCTTCATTATAGGCCTCTGATACATTTATAACTATGGCTCCCTGAGCCATTTGTAGAGTGCATTTAATAACAAAAAATTAGTAATATGGAATAAATACAATAATAAAAACATGAAGAGTTCTTCTGACATGGTTTTAAAAACTCTCTGACTTGACACATTGTGCTAAAAATTAAAAGATGAAAAGGCAATAATCTGCGAGGAGGAGGAAGAGCTGGCCTGCCACAGGCAGGGAGCGTAGCTCTCCAAAATTAAAGTGACTTTGCCCTGAATTTCAGCCCTTGACAGCAACCTTGTTCTCTGCAGCAGCAAACATAGCATAGAAGCGCGAGTTCTCGTTGGCCAGAAGGGCAGTCGGGGTGTCGAATTCCACTACCTGAAATCAAACAAGGCAAGTAAAATATGTCAATAAAATTCAGCAGAGAATTGACTCCCACCCCTTGGACTTGTGATGGTAAAGAATAGAAAACACAGCAGTCATCTTTAGATGAGACACCAGGCAGTGAAAATAGCATTTATGGATATTGAACCTGGAATGCTTCAAACTGGCTCATAAACTGGAACTAGCCCAACAGGAAGCAACCTCTGGTTCTGGCAGAGGCAGATGCTATCAGCTTTTGCCTTCTCTACCTTTAAGAACCTTGCCCAGTGTTCTTGCATTTAACTGTTTATGGCTCCCAAATGGAAGCCTGAAAAATAGGTAAAGTATCTGTCATAGGTGTCCTTGATGGCACAGAGCTTTATGAAAGTAATGGGAAACTGCCACAGAGCCCCAGCAGAGATGTTTATGCTATTACCCATCTTAGAATTAACCTACAAAGAAGTCTCAAAAAGATTTTTAAAGACAGACTGTTATTCTATGGTACTTTCTTGGTGTGAAAAAAAATCTTTGTCATTGATCCTGCCACAGACAGCAACTGAGTATAATTACCAAGGATATGAATCAGGATCTTCTAGCCTGTAGTGCAGCTGTTCCCCCAGTTCAGTCTGCACACATGGCATCACCAGACAAGAGGCAGAGACACCTCCCTGCTCACCTGTCCCTGTGTTAGCACCATGATCCGATCACAGCCCAGGACCGTGTGCAGGCGATGAGCAATCGTTAACATAGTGCAGTCTGCAAACGCCTCTCTGATGGTCTCCTGGATCAGTAAGTCAGTCTCCGTGTCCATAGCAGCTGTTGCTTCATCCAGGATCAATATCTGAAAACAGCACAGAATCCTGGCTTTTACTCATGGTCACACCTTCCCTCCCTGAATATAGAAATACATAAAGTAGGCAGAATGGCCACTTCCAAGAATTGTCACAACTGGCAATCCTTACAGAGTTCTGGGCACACAGGTTTTACAAGTATCCTTTCAGTTTTCTTTATGTAATTGCTTTCAACAAAGCCTATGGATGACATTTACATTTTATGGTCACAGCTACATGCAGGTTTTGACCTGGGCCTCAAGTTTCTACTACCTTCAATTTTATATTCAATAGGTGAATGTCAAATATAAATTTTACCAGTAAACTCATTTGACATATCCCTGGTGGTGACATTCCTCCTGGAACAAGTCAATACTGACCAGGCTTAATGGCTTTCTTATGCTGGATAAGAAATCTCTTCCCCTCAGACCTAACTGATTTGGAGTGATTTCCTGTCAAAGCTGAATTGGACATGCTTTGTGCAGGTACTGCAGAGACAGCAGTAACTTCTGCTGAGCAGTCTAATTTCAAAAACATGCAAAGTGAACTTTAAAATATTATGATATGTCACATTTCGGAAAAAAAGGTTGTTAAAACCAGAATTCTCGTCAATCTTAATCCAAAAATCCTTTCTTACTATAATTGTTTGTTTTCCATTCCTGCAAAATCTTTCACTTGGCTAGCATAGCATGGTTCCAAATTCCACTTGGAGCCCACATTTTAGTGGAGCACCATGTAGAAGGAAAACACTTGGCTCATATTCACAAAAAGGTGGAAGAAGGGAAGAATCTGATGCTCCCCAGAAACAGGACACTGAATATATGATTAGGCCAGTCTGACACACTATTGTTAGCACTTGCAAGCAATGCCTTTTCAATAGCAGGAAATTACAGGAGCTGGCTACAGACACCTTCCTGGTTGTTTTAACCTTACACCTCTGTCTGGGTTGCAATAATCATTGGTGTGATTCCTCTGACAAAGAATCCAGCACAAAAAAGGCTTGTTCAATCCTATACTCTTGGTATCTCCAGCTATTTCCCTCCCTGCTGTGCTTACCTTGCAGCGACGCAGCAGAGCTCTAGCTATGCACAGTAACTGTCTCTCTCCAACAGAAAAGTTCTCCCCATTTTCCATCACTTCTGAATCAAGTTTCATAGGCAGCTGTGCAACCTGTGTGGGAAAGAAGAGGCAAAAATCTTAAGACCACTGCACAAAATCATATAAACACAAACACATCTCCTGACAGTCTTTGTCATCAGGAGGAGAGAGTGAACCTAGTCCCTGTAGGGATTCCTGCAGCCAATGTTCCATAGCCATACTTGCCACCTGACTTAAAAGAAAAAGAATTGGAAATGCCATGGCAGCAAGACTTGCTGCAGAGGGCCTTGAAAAGGTTTTAAGTTCAGCACAAATTTGCATATGTGACATGTATAGTCACAAACAGAAATGCAGAATGCATATCGAAGGCACATACAGAAAAATATCACCTGAAATGTTTTAACACCCTAAGAATTCCTGTGATGAAGAACTGCTATGCTATATACAAAAAAAACCCCACAGAATATGGCATGTTCCTAAAATACCAAAAATATCAGTCTGATAAAATCATTGGAAAAAAAAAAAAAAAAAGGTCAAATAAAGCATAGAGAACAAGAGGGAAAATGCAGAGAAAAAGCTTAGATAAAGACCTCTAAAGTAGCTTCTAACAGATTATGTTGCTTTGGAAGTCACATGCAAACATGCATCTCCCAGGGCACATAATACTTACACACTCCTTCATGTGAGTCCTTTCCAAAGCAGCCCAGATTTGTTCCTCACTGTACTGATTGAAAGGATCCAAGTTAGATCTGGAAGGAGAAGCAAAAAACAAGCAGAATTTTAATTCAGCAATGAATGGAAAACCAGCAGTGTGCTAATTCATCCATACAGGTGATTCCCATCTGGCTTTCCACTAACAGCTTCCTTGCCAAGGAAATCAGATGTTCCCAGCACACTGAGGTTAGAAGAGCCATAAAACAAGAGTAGAGATGGAAGACAAAGATACTGAAACTTCAACCACATCTAAAGGGAAGCAAGGCTTACATACAGGATGATCAAACCCAGTGCTGCACAAGGCCAGCTAAAATCATTCATCTGTGTTTTGGGTTTTTTTTGTTTCAAAACCAGAACAGAAGCTAGGATGCCTGAGAGCTACCACCTCACTGGGCACCTATTGCATTTCAGGTATAAGCTGGAAGATTGCTCAGTCCGTTCTTGCCTTCTTATGCTCTCACTAACCTCACAGTGCCACTGAAAAGCACAGGTTCCTGAGGGATTATGGAGAGTTTGCTCCGAAGATCTGCCAAGCCAATATCATTTATTTTCACTCCATCAATTTTAATGCAGCCTCCAGACAGTTCAACAAGACGAAAGAGTGCCATTCCAAGGGAAGATTTCCCTAAAAATGAGACAGGAAAAAGAAGACTGGTGTTTCTACAGAATCATAACAGCTTTCAGATGAGAAATCATTTTAAAATCTGTCCACATCTAAGAAGTTTTTAAATACCAAAAAATTCTGGCAAGCAATGCTCTGCTAAGTTCTGAAGTTCAGCATTTAAACTTCTGAGCAACTGTGGGGGGCAGCTCCTAATTTCTCCTCAAAGCAGCCCTCCCTGGAGTGCTGCCCCAACCCCACTGCCAAAACCCTGACACAAAACCCCAATACAACAATAAATCACTTATTTAGAAACTCATTCTGAGATTGCTTTAAGTCTCAGAAACAGGGGTTTGGATTCCTCAAATTACAGAATTCTGAGATGGCTCAGAGCCAAACCTGGCTGCAGCATCAGTACAGAATCTTTCAAGAGAGTCAGACAAGCTGCAATGAGCACATTGTAGGCACCAATTTGTGCTGGTCAGTGGTTTGGGGAGTTAAATATGATCAGCATACTGGTTCAAGCATAGCAGGATATTATCCCTCTGCTTTAAATGGAAACTTGTTTTCACTGCTCTTTACAGGGATCTTGCTTATGTACAGACATGAATGGAAACCTCCACTGACAGAGTGCTCAACCCCTCCTGTGCCATCAACTTACTCAAACACAGACAAGAACCAATATGACTGCCCCAATCTATTCTATGGAAGTAATAATTTAACTCTGCTTAGTGTTTTTCCTTACCTGAGCCTGTCCTCCCCACAATGCCAATCTTTTCCTTCGGTTTGATGGTAAAGGACACTTTTTTAAGTACTAGAGGGAGGTTCTCTCGATACCGCATCTCTGCATTTTCAAAAACAACTTCACCTTCCTGTGGCCAGTCCAGAGGAGGAGTTTTATTCTTAATTCGAGCAGGAGCTTCTAGAGAAAGTGTCTTTTAACAAAAATACAAAAGTTCAGTTTCCAGAAAACAAAGCACCAAAGGAAAATTATCAGCTGCAGCTTTCAGCAGTCTTCCCTGCAGACTCAGCCCAGATAATTTATGTCAGTTTCATGATGAGCTGTTTGCCTGGATGTGGGCCCAGTGTTCCAGAAGTTTGCTGTATTACACTGACCACACTGTTAATTCCCCTCCTGTTGCCTCAGTAATGACATCAGTCCTTCTATACAAGAGTAGTTTTCTTCAATGCGATTCAAAATGTATTTTAGGCCTATTATTTATTAGCACAATCCTATTGAGTTTCATGGCACTCCCAAAGACTGGATGCAAAAACTGCTGCATTTCTATGCCTCATTTGCTATGCCATGCCAGGGTCACTACTGTTGGTTTTGACACAGAAGAGATTGTCCAAGTAACATAGTAAATACCATCCTTTTCCTTCTCCTCCTCATGTTCCCCTGTCCTACTGAACCACCAAGTCTCTTCCAGCCTGCTCACTTTTGCTATTTCACTCTGCCCCTTGTTGGGCAGTTCACAGATTAAACAGAAAAGCAGAACCTCTGAAAGCCAAACAAGGCTTTATAGAATGTTTAGAGTGAAGTCAAGGTCACTTTCCCATATTTGGCACAAGCACCCTCAAAGAATGGCAGCAATCTTGTCATGGGATTCACCTCATGTAACTGAACAAGACCATGACAGCTCCTTTATAGTCTCTGCAAAGGGAGATCTCTACAAATGCTATAAAACAGCATTTCTGGAGTGCTATTTTTCTCATTCTAATGTAAATACTTGGAACAGGTAATAAATCACCCTCTAGAGACACTCATTTCCTACATTGACCATTGAGAGATTCCACAAGGATTTCAGTTGTGGACATCTGCAACATCTAGTTAGAGGCAGATTAATTGTACACCAGGGGTTTGAGAGAAAAAAACAGCCCTCTGCTATGACAGTGCTCCAATTCTTTGAGCTTGGTACTCAAAACCTTGAGCCCCCACTGAAAAAAGCCAAGCCTGGGCCCTGGTAAAACACAGGACCTGAATGGTGTTTCACTGGCCACCCACCCTCACTTCAGCTTCAAACTAGTTCTACAGTTTCATAAATGGCTGTCTAGAGATAATATTGCTTAATAGTGATATAGAATGAGACATATATCTTTCAAAAAGGCCCAAACAACAGCCTACAACTGTAGGTTTTCCCACTAAGGGCTTAACTGTGATAAACCCATCTCAGCCCAGTGAGAGATACAATATTTGGCACAGTTGTCAACTTGTGTGGTCACCAAGTCCTCCATATGCAGAAATTTTCTACTTAGATGCCTCCAGAGGATTTATTTAGCTGGGGGAGGGGAGAGGTTTGGGGTTTTTTTTTTCTTCTGTTTTTCAGCCCATGGATTAAATCCACAGGCTTTAAAAAAAGCTACAAAGATCAACTACTAAATAGCCCAGATTTACCAAATACATATATCTAGCTTCCTCTGAGGTTCACAGGGAACATTAAATGGAAAAGCCTTTCACTTCACACAGCAGACCCAGTAGGAGGCTTTCTCCTGGCTACACTTTCCCCATTGACCTATGCCCAGCTCTGCACACACAAATCCCAGTTACAAAGAAAGGGCTACAGATAATCAGAGTAGCTTGCTAAGCATTTAGCCTGGCACATTTATCATGTTCAGCTGAGCACATTTCTCATGTTTACAGTAAGAGCATTCCCTTGACTTTTCAAGCATATAGAAGTATGTTACGTAAGGCAGCTGTGGAAAAGCACGCTTAATAGGATGAAGTGGAATTACTTGTAGATAAAGTAACAGTTATCTGTGCTTAAATGAAGGAATTCCATTAGGTTTGAAATGAAGGATGCCAGAACACCATCCTTCTGCTGTAAAATAATGTGTTGAATCCCCAAGTTACCCCTTTCACACTCTCCATTCTTTACTGTGTCAGCAAACTTCCAATAGCCTTACCCAAACCCAGCAATGCCTCTATAGGTTTAATTATCTACCAGCTCTGGGGCCATTCAGCCCCCTCATGCTGATACATGTACTTCACAAAACAAACTCACTCTGCAGTATTACAGCACAGGCTTTAGTGCCTTTCCAAGATCAGGAATATATATTCTGTACAAAGGCAGATTATGGCTGAGGCCAGCAACATAACAAGCAACACAAAATTTCACAACAGGCAGTTGAATGCATTACAGTCCTACCTTGATATAGTGATCAATCCTCTCCACTGAGGTGAAACGAGCTTCTGTCTCTGAAGCCAGTCTGACTGTAAACTGGAATAACCCTGTTAACTGAAGGGGTGAAAAAAAATTTTAGAGCAGTGACTGGTTATTGAATTAAGAGATTAATGTGGCCAGCAAGATCAGGACAGTGACTCTACTCAGGACTGGTGAGATCACACCTCAAACCCTGTATTTAGTTTTGGGCCCCTCACTACAACAGAGATATTGAGGTGCTGGAGCATGTCCAGGGAAGGGCAACAGAGCTGAGGAAGGGTCTGGAGTCCTGTGAGTAGCAGCTGAGGGAGGTGGGGGAACTCAGCCAGGACAAGAGGAGACTCAGGGGAATCTTATCACTCTCTACAACTCCCTGAAAGAAGGATGTAGCCAGTTGGGGTTTGTTCTCTTCTCCCACTTAACAAGCAATAGGACAAGAGGAAACAACTTCAAGTTGTGCCAGAGGAAGTTTAGATTGGATGTTAGGAACACTTCTTGCCAAGCAGTGAAACAGGCTGCCCAGGGGAGTGGTGGATTCGCCATCCCTGGAGGTATTAAAAAAGTCGTGTAGATGTGGCACTTGGGGACATGGTTTAGTGGTGGGTTTGGCATTGCTGAGGTAATACCTGGACTCAATGACCTTACTGGTGTTTTCCAACCTAAAGAATTCTATGATATTTGATACTCTTGACATTGGGCATCATACAACTAAAGTGTTCAAAGCAAGTTAATTAAACAGTTCATTTTAAAATCACCGTATCTCATGAATCCCTTGAGAAACCGGCAGCTTTAGAAACGTTTCCCAAGAGCAATGGCTTTAAGTATGAGGTGTCTAAGCGCTTTAATTTCACCTCGGCGCCACAAGGAGGCAGAAGAGGCCAAACAGCAGCCAAAGACGAGCGCTCAGAGCCCTGCAATTCCTCTGAACCAGCGCTGGATGCTGTTTGCTCAAAATTATGGTATTAGCAGTATCATAAATATCATCTACATAAAAAAAATATCATCTACATGAAAAGAGAAATTAAGTATTACAGTATGTGGTCACACTCACCTGCACAGCGTATGAGATAGCCAGCCCAGCATAGGCAGGAGGGATCTGGCCATGCATCAGGACAATCATAAGGCCAGTGGTTGTGATCAGAGCAATGCTGATAATGTCCAGGCGCACAGCCAGCCAGCGCATTGCACAGCTGAACAGGTAAAACGGGGCCTGGTTGTCGTCCAGCAGCTCCTGGTACCTGAAACAAACACAGCAAAGGTTAGTAGACACCATGAGCCTGATGTTCTACAAACATCAGACCTACTTAGACCCCTGTTTCAGTATCAGAATTCAGGGTGGGAAGACTCACCACTGACCAAGTTTCAAACCAAAACATGATGGCAGGGTTTGAAAACTTCCCTCACTAATGATCTTCCCAGTTTTCCCTTACCCTTCCTTCTGTTCTCCCAATTGTTTTTCCCAGAAAAGCAACTTTCAGTCATAGAACCCAGTAATAAATCCTTCTGAATCCCAGAAGCTGCTGCATTCAGCTTTGTGCTCCACCATTCCCAGATAGGTATCTAGACTGACCTGTGCAGAAATTCCTGTCCTTTGTGGTAGGCATGGATTGTGGAAAGACCCTGGATGCTAGATGTAATGTGAGACAAGAATGGAGACTGTGTGATGTTGTCCAAACGCTTGAGCTCTCGAATAAAGACTCTGCAAGGAAAGAAGCACTTTGAGTTTCATGCAGAACCACCATATGCCAACCACTATGCTGTACTTGAAGGTGAAAGTATCTCTACTTTTACTCAAAGCAGCTGGTGCACTTACCTAGATACAACATGCAGAACTGTGAACAGGACAATGAGGGGCCCCACTGCCACCAGGAACCAGGGGAACACCCCCGAAATCACCCCCACACAGAAGAACACAAGGATGACGTTCTGGATGAACATTTCTGCTTGGAATGGCAAACGAACGTCAACTGGTGAAATGGAAGAAAAAGAGGAAGATCTTGAGTACAGAAAACCAAAACACCCTATAGAAATCAACTCAGTACAGCTGTACATTAGTAACAAAGACAGTGATTTCTCTTACTTTATTCAAATTAAAAATGTACATTTTCATTGGGATGTTTTTACCTTCTGAGTTCCTGGCCATCTAATTACTCCCATTTGCAGAAATAGCACTGATGGAACCCTGACCTGATTACCACCTCTGCTGCACATCAGCTTCACTCTAATGCTTTAAGTTGCTCCTGCATTAACTGCTGAGAGTCCATGTGCAGCCTGGAGGTACAACAGTAGCAGCACATTTCCTCCTTCATAAGTGAATGATCAGACCTGAGCTACCATCTGCCTTCTAGAATCATAACCCAGGTATATCCCAATTCCTTTGTTTTTTCAAGTGCACTTTTGGCAACAGACATAGGGTACAATCACCCCAACAGCAACAAACTGGAGAGTACTCAGGAGTTCACTGGGAGGTCTGAATATGGGCTTTACAGGGCACACAGTGAGAGATACCTTCATCCATGTCTTTGGAAAACCTGTTGAGGATCCTCCCAGTGGGTGTAGTGTCAAAGAACTTCATGGGACTACGCAGAATCCGTCGGAAGAGCTCGTCATGGAGCCTTGAGGATGCTCTGAGAGTTCCCTGATAATGCAGAAAACATTGCAGTGTTATAAAGCAGTTATATTCTTGCCACTGCTTCTCCTCTGGCACCCAAATATTCTACTTCATTTCTCTCTCCAGCCATAAGAGATTTTTTTACTGCATTCTGTGCTTCCAACCAATGGAGGAAGCTATTATTTGGGCAGAAGTTTAGCAGAAACATAGTGCAGCCTCAAGAGCTAGCTATGGAAACATTACATAACATGATTGACTCTGGTTCAAAAGTTTCTCTTGGGAGATATCCAAAAGAACCACAGTGAAAACAATGTGCAGAAGTAGGAGGAGGGAGAGACAAACGCCAGCACTGGCACATACCTTTACAAAGACCACACCACGAACAGCTTTCAGAATCAACATAACTGCCATAGACAGTGCATAGATGCCAGCATAGTAATGCATATGAGGGTTATCTTTCATGCTGTTGCTTATGACAGTCTCATTTCCCAAAGTCACAGAGGTGTTCTGCAGAAAATTCAAGGTTTCAGAGGTTGGTTAAGACAAGAATGAAGCATGTATGCATTACATGAGGTAGAATTCAACTGCCTTCATTCTCATTATATTTGATATGTCATTTGAACTCAAGCCATATTTTAACAAAAATTATCCTGTTAGGTATAATAATCACATTTAAACAAAAAACAACACTAAAATTAGCTCGTTGGCCCCTTTCATAGTTTCACTTCCTTTTCTTAGACTAATCAAGAAATGGAACAAGAGAGCAGCATTAAACCATACACATTATTATCTTTCCTATTACTGAATCTCTCTTATTTTTGGAGACAAACTCCCTAGTGAGACCACCTCCTGGAGAGCCTAACAACTTACTTAAATTAGGAAGCACCATTTGGTCTCACAAGACTGCTTAGGATTTGTCTAGCAGAGCAAACCCCCAGCCCACTAGACACAAGAGTAGAAAAACTATTTAACTTACTCCACTGCCTTGCTTGATCCAGAAACTCAGCCACCAGTTGCTAAAAGCTGTGCTGCCCACATTCAGCACAAACAGTGCCATGATGATGAGGAATGCAAAGGGGCCTCCAGCTGCCTGAATGTAGACACCATAAACAGACCAGGGAACAGAGCCTTTGCCTTTCTCCTCCAACTGGACCAACTGACCTGTGAAAGAACAGAGTATTAAACGGGAGTAAAGAAAAGAAAGCTCTTCCATTAAACTCCTATAAATTTGTGAACACACAAAATTAGTCTTTCAAACTGTGCAGAGTACTTTCAGAAACACACACCTTACTTCATGCTTAGAACTCAGTAGTTCAAACAGTTTTTCAAAAAGTCACATTTCTCCTGCAGAATCATTTAAGTCCTGATACAACTGAAAAAGCCTTATCAGCACAAACTTAAATGTTAGGCTAGGATCAGCCTCACTATTGCTTTTTAAACCATGAAGTTCAAAGGTAACATGAAACAGAACTGCAGAGGTCAGCACTTCCCTTCATCCATAAATGCCATGTCTTGCCCAGTGCCAAGTGTATACATTGCCCTCCCGGGACAGGAGGGAGAGGTGGTGTGGGAGACAAGGCAGTACCAGCTCCTTTGTGCTGATGGCATCTGACCAACAGGAGCCTGATTGAACTTAAAAACATTGTACAGGTGTCTATATTTAATGAATTAATGAATGTTCTTTGCCCACTGCCTGTATCCTATCAACCACATTAAGTGATTAGGATTGAGACAGCTTCCAAAACCTGAGAGGTACATTAACAATATACTTTGAAGTATATAATGTTTTGAGCTTATTGAAGTACAAAATAATGACAGCCAGAAATTTGATTACATAGTTACCCTCCTCTTCCTTCTTTACAACTTTCTCCTTCTTCACAGACCCTGTTTTGGTACTTTTATCCTGGGGCCTTTTCAGTGAATTGTTTGTGTTCTTCTTGATATTAATCTGCAGGAAAACAGTGACACTAAACATACTGGGAGCAATTGGCTTTGACATTTTCATATGTAAATACAAACTTTTATTAATCTGCCTCTTAAAGACAAAAGCATTCAAGTCACAGAGGATATTAACTTCACAGTTATTATAGATGATTGCCAACTCTGGTGGATTAAACTCTCCTCCTCTACTACTCCGAACTATTACCAACCTATACAGGCAGAGTACAAGGTTAATTTCCACAATCAGTGAAATTATGAGCGTACCTGGTAGAGGAATGATATCCATACTATTGCAAGAAAGATGTAATTTCCCTATCCCTTGTAAAAGTAACTCACAATTTTTTAAAGAGGCTTTTTTTCCCCAAGCACTCTAGCACTTACAGAAATTTCATGAGAGCTTTCTTATGAAAAGTCAGGCTAACTTCATCTTCCAGAAATCCAATATCCAAACACTAAAGTGCACACACAAGCACTGTTCTAAACCCAGCCATCTTCCCATAACTGGGAGTTACTGCATGTTCAGAGTCAGCCTACATGGACTGAAACCCCTTACACACCATGTTCCGGGCTGCCTTCCCACACTTTACACAAGATCAAACCACAGAGAATCCAACTGATCATCCATTTATTCTTATCCTATAGGGAATGCAATTTAATGCTCCCTTCCATGAGCTAATGTCTACAGCGACACTGAAGGTCAGCCAAGCATGAGGACTGGAGAATCTCTTGTTCACTATCATTATATTAGTCTTAAAATGGCAGAACTATCATCTTCATGCCTCAAAGGATGTGCAGAGGAATGCATTATATTCCTTTTGCTTCTTTCACAAACATCTCCCAGGAGAATGTGTCACCAAGCTGCTTCAATATATTGATAGATTCTTACAATGCTTCCATCTCAGAAATGCTTTAAATGTCTTGTGAGTAAGGAGCCTCTCATCTCTTAAAAACTAAACTGCTCATCTACTTCTAATCTTTTCTAAGAGGAAATACAGACAGAATTTAGACAAGTAAGTTATTATAAAACAAAACACAAGGATCCTTATTCCAGAGATTAACTTCAGGAAAGAAAGCAGAAGGGCAGGAAAAATTAAATTGCTGAAAATTTAGATGTTGTTGTACTGAATGGCTCATGTTATTTTCTAGATTTACAATTTTTGCACCAACTGAAATGCTAGAGCACATATTCAAGTTTGCATTTACAGACTTTTTTCATAACAGAATTACTGTCAAGGCAAAAACTTTTTTTTTCATAAATTCCCCCAAACACACATTTCAGTTATGATTCCAAAATACTGTTCCATCTAATTTTTGATAAGTTGTCACATCTGCTGTGCCTCAGTCACATTCCACTGAAAAAGTAGTAACAAGCCAGTAATTTTTTCAGACAAAGTTTGAAGATCTGTGCTAATTCAGAGATAAATTAAACTGTAGAGTGTACAATAAAAGAGACAAACCTCCTGCTCTGAGCATCACCAGGGGAGACACTACAGTATTTTCATGATTAACTCACAAGCTGATTAGCAGAGTCCTCTCTAGCACACATTCCCTAAAAGCAAACTGTGACAAAGTCCTAATGAAGCACAGATTCTTCTACAGGAAATCTACTGGTCAGATCAACACATGAAAACATGTGAAGCCATTTTCCAGGTTTCCAACAGCATCACTTGGTTCACCTCAGAATAGTCAAGATTCGGAGCACTTTAAAAGAAACAAGTACCTCAATATGTGGTGTTTCTCCCAGCTGTAGGCTATTAAAAATAGTTGCATAATCCCCATTTAAATTCATCAGTTCCTCGTGACTGCCTCGCTCGGTAATGCAGCCTTCTTTCATGAAGATCACTTCATCACAGTCAACAAGATACTGGAGAAAGTGACAGTAAGAACAAGTCTCTATCACGATGTTCAATAACCAAACACTCCCACACAACGCTTCTCTGCAGCTTGTAGACACTGGTACACAGCACACCTATTCCCACATAACAGACAGCTGATTTTCAGAGGTCCTCCTCAGACCAGAGCACCATGATTACTCACACTGTACAAATAAAATGTTTTTGTGTCCTATCAAAACCAATCTCTTCTGGAAGACATGACTCAGGATACTTTAACACTGCAAATACTGATAGACTAAGCACTAATATTTCTATGTACAGAAGACAGCAAAAAAATCTCAGGTACATCAATTCTGATTGACTGACACCAAATATAACTTTTCTGCTGCGATGAAATAGCTTTACAGTAAGTTAACAAAAATATTTTTGAACAAGGTATTTAGTTCTCTGGTAAGTTTTCATTAGACAAGTGTTACCAGTCCCAATCAGACACCAAGCAACACTGGTATAAAATAATTGAATTTTGTTCAGTGCATATTTTCAAACCTAGTTTATAAATGTAAACAAGACATTCTATAGACAGACAGGGTTGTCCTGTCACAGGTCAGGGCACAGAAATTTCCAGTATGAAGGCAACCAATTAACAAACCATTTCAAGAAGGTCCAAGAAAGTATGGGAGATTCAGTACCTGAAGCTGATGCGTGATGAAAAGGACAGTCTTTGACTTCAGGTGCTTCCTTATTGCACTGTTAAAAATGTGATTTCCAACATGAGCATCTAAGGCACTAAGGGGGTCATCAAGGATGTAAATGTCCCTGTCACTATACAGGGCTCGAGCCAGACTGATTCTCTGACGCTGTCCCCCACTCAGGTTAGCCCCTCGTTCACCAATCTGCACAGAGACACACATCCATTATTTTATTTCTTCAGCACCGTGCAACATAGAAGACCATAGAATAAAGCAGACCATAATATTAATTTTTATATAAAAATACTCCCCCATAACATCTTATATTAATACACATGCATATTCAAGTTTAAGTGTTTACTTTGTGACATGTGTTATACATTCAAACTCAAGGTTAATATGCTTGAAATCTGGCAGTACTTTCTCTGCTTATTTTACCTTTTATGAATTAACAAAGCCATTGTTTTTCTTAGCTATTTTAAATCAAGTTCCATTAGGACCTGTTAAGGCTGCTAAATTTACAACAGAATAAAAAAATTCCCAAACAGTCAACATCTGAGTGAAAAACAGGGTACAACTCTCAATAGTCTAGGGCCCATTAAGCTCAGTTCAAGAGAGTGCATTCAACAGCTTGGCTCATATGCAGCCCAGACTGATGTACCCTCAACTCTAGTTTACCCTGCCAAACCAAAACTCTTTTCTCCATGTATTAATTAGTTTAGTTCAAGCAAAACATACCTCTGTCAGGTCCCCATTTGGAAGAATGGCCAGGTCAGGCCTTAGACAGCAACCATTCAGCACAGTATTGTATCTAAAGAACAAGTAGATAAATAGTTAAGAACACTAATTTTCCCCACAATTATTTAGCTAGTACAGCATATATCATCATTTTCTACACTAACAGCAGATATTCCAGCAGCCTAAAACAAATCATCTGCCTTGAATTCTCAGGAGAAAACTGAGGGTAATAATTAATCACCTACTTCAGAAGCATTGTGAGGATAGAGACAATTTGTTTTCAGGGATAGTTGGCTAAGGGCCACAGAAAAGTCCCCCAGTGGAGGGGGGCCATGGAAGATGTCAGTACAGCAGATGTTGTGTTTGAAGAGGGCAAGGCCAGGACAGCAGGAGCAAATACCACTTTAGTGCTGCTCACAGCAGCTGCTGGTTTTAACCAGAGGTCCACAGGATGAGGCCCAGCCTCACTGCAAGGAGCAGTGACAGACACAGTGACAGCCACCAGCCACAGGGCCACATGCAAGAGAGGCAGGATCCTAAATGGGACTTAGAGGAGACTTAGAAACAGACTCCACAAGGACATAGAGGCTTTATCTGCAGTGAACTCTGCATTAAATTTTTCCAAAGCTTGGGCCAATAATTACTAAGCTTACATGAAAATCAGCAAGCAGTCTGACAAACCTTTCTTCATCATATTCCTTGCCAAAAAGGATGTTGTCCCGGAGAGTGGCATTGAGAATCCAGGCCTGCTGGGCCACGTACGCGAACGTCCCACTTACTGCAATGCTCCCCTCCAACAGGGTCATCTGGAATTACACACCAGCTGTGAGATTATCCTACCCCATGTTTACACTAGACTTCATTCTACAGAATACAAAAAAGTGAAATAGGAGATGGGAAAGAAAAGCAGAAGTACTCAAAACAGGATTTCTCACCTGCCCTAAAATTGCTGAGATGAGTGAAGTTTTTCCACTCCCCACACTGCCACAAATTCCAACAAGTTTACCCTGCACAGAAAGGAAATAATTATGGTACTCATTTCTTACATTCTTCACCCCTTTCAGAATTCAGACTACCTTTAGTATCTCTGAAAGTTGGATATGAATGACAGCTCTAAAATGACATAAGACAAAAAAAAAAGCAAGATTCAGCATTTTAATGCTCAAATTGTATAGAGTGAATACAATCTCACAGTGAAATATAATTGAAATCAATTCTACAGGTAAAAATGAAGATATTTGAAGATCAGCTTCCTTCTTACGAGGGATACAGGCCAGGAGGATCAAGAAACCAAAAGTGCCAAGGCCTGGCTGAACAGAATGCATCAAGATGCTTTTGAGAGTAGTAAGGAAAGATATAGAGGAAAAGTCTGAAAGAAAAGAGAATTTAGCATATATGGGTCCAGTAAAATCCCTTGCCACTTAGATCCAATTTTCTAAAGAACATGTACCATGAAAATACTAGAATTCAGTCATTTTGAATAATTTTTCTGCAAGAGAATGGGTGGATTAATACCCACATTAAGCAATTAATTTATCAAAACTATTTTTATTCTTTTTGTAAAAAATGTAAAGTGAACAAAAAAGGTATACAGACACTTGTGAAACAACACATTGCTGGCCTTATCTTGATAGCACACTTGAGACAAAACCAGCCTTTACATTTGCAAGTAATCATACTCCTTTTTGAGGCAATTTTTAAAGCTATATGCTTTCTCCCCCAGAGTTTAAAATACAGCTATTTCTACTGTTTAAAATAGTTTAAACTCTCCCTCTATTTTCAGAGCTATATAAGACAATTTAAGTATTAATATCTTTATAAATAAATGGATCTCATTATTTCAACATCCAAATGCCAAACTGCAAAGCTCTTGTATTTGTAGATAATGTCATCTATTAAGTTCAATGCTTTTTCTTTGACATCTTACATGCTTTTACCCATCTTGGAGCAATAGCTCCAAATGCTTCTACAATTCTTGAAAACCTGATTCCTACTGTACAAAAAATCTCAAGGAAGAAAATTGCACATTTTTCAATGAAAAGCACTGTTATACTCCATTGGAACACCTAATCACCTAAAATGTTCACCCAGGATACAGCTGAAACTCTGCAAAATTATCAAACCACTGCAGGAACACACTGTTCACCAGAAGCTGGTAGCTGGTGCCCTGCAGATTCTCTGAGCTCAGAGGCTCACACACTGTCCTAGGAGCTGCAAACCCCTCAGCTGGATGTGCAAGCTATACAGCCTGCCCTTGTTTCACAGGCTATTTGCAAAGATCTAGCTGCTAAAATGGCACAGCTGTTTACAGCAAGATCAGACACTGCATCCTGGATACTGCAGTTGCCATGGATATTACAGGAGTGCACAAAAGCAATATGCTCCATTTCATACAAAATGAAACAGCACACAGCTCTCTGTTCCAGGGGGCAGCTAAAATGAGGCCTTTTAAAAGTTTAGATTTCCTCCTTTTACTTCTTACCTTTTCTATCTCCAAGTCAATGTTGTACAGAGTCCTCTGAAGCCGAAGGTTAACCAGGTGGATGATTTTGTGCTCCTCTTCGGGGCTGTGATGGTCATCACTGTCCACTAGAAGATGGCCCCTCTGTTCTGCCAGCACAGCTTGCTGTCCCTCATTCTGTAGCTTCATTTTCTCTTTCTTGCTCTTGGTGACTTTCTTGTCTTTTTTCACTTTGGGGGTCAACTTTGGTGAGCTCTGGACGCTGGCGTGGGAGAAGTCCCAAGCCAAGGTAGCATTTTTCACCTCTATCGCGGTGTGAGGATTGGCTGGTTTTTTCTTTATCATATGAACCTCTTCCATTAGAAATAAACTCTGATAGGAGTTGTGAGAGAGGTGTAAAGATGAGACACCTGATCAAGACTGGGAGACAAGCCTACGGCACACTCACGCAGCAAAACACATCAGGCTATATAGTAGGAGGAAGCTGAAGAGCAAAAGGTAGCTCATTAGTGTAAACTAACTCCAGGTCTGCTAAGTGGCTGGGGCATTCCTGGATGTGGTGGAAGCACTTGGATACACTCGACTTTCACAGAAGTGCAATACTCTGGATGTGACATGACAGGGGCTTCTTCCTTTGACACTGTTTGCAACTGCAGCTCTGTATGTTCCAGATTGAAAACACGTGAGCAGAACACACAGGTTGGAGAAGTCACTTGAGACAGAGTGACTGACTTGTCCTGCACACCAACTCATTATGGAAAGAGACAGAATGGCTTTTGACTTGAGCCTTTACCCATCAACTTTTCTGCTGTGAAAAAGCCATCTTGCACAAGTGTAGCTGATCTAAGGCTGCTTGGCAATAAGAAGTAAGCCATTAAGTCAACTGTATCATGTTTTCCACCACATCCATCAGTATTTACAATCAACAGATTAGGAAGACAGTTTTCACACAATTTAATTACAAGATAAAATGTTTGCCACTTACACAATTTGTTTTGAACCAAGTAGTCTTTTGTGACTAAAAATTCACAATTCCCAGCCTTATTTATTCTTACAATTGCTATGTCTGAAGCACATTCATAAGAAAGCTCATACTCATTTAAAGAGCCAAAAAGTCAATTAAATTTTTACTGTGATGTAAGAGTATGCCCACCTTATTTTATACTTCCTACACAATTTATAGCCAAACTGGGAGATAATTCAATTTCCTTTTCCTTCTCTTCCCCCACAGAAATTTCCCTTTAGTGCACTTGGATTTAAGCAAGTCTGATTTTAGGCTGACTCAGAAGATGAAGCAAAATTGCTCAGAAGTAATGGAATCTCAAAAGCACTCTACAGATCCTGTTTTTCTCACACAAGTTTGTTTCATGAATGCATTCCACAGAATCCATGTATCAGTCAATGCTTGTCAAAGTTTCTATTTAGAAAGTGCTATTTTCCAGTTTGGAAATTTCCACAATGTGTAATACACTGTTATCTTCAAGAGACAAGACAAAGTACAGGTCTCCCCTCTGAGTTCATAAAGTACACACAGTGTATTCATCCTCCAATCCCCATGATGTGAGATAAGATTGTTCATTATCAGGATTTTACATTTTCTGCCATAGATCTCTTTTGCCAGGTCACAGCTCCATTTTACTGATATAGGGGAATTTCAGTCACTTAATCTGGTCTGGAAATATAAAACCTCAGGGTTCTGTGACCACAGATAAAACTCCACTGTTTTTTGTCAAACTGCTTACCTAACACCTGATATTCTCAAAAGGTTTTATTAGCAAAGCATAAGACTTCGTGTACACATGTTGCAGGTTTTTCATACAGACATTCTTAAAATGGAGTTCAAAATTATTATACAGTGAGCCACTGAGTCCTTCACTCTTATCTCTTCCTGTGGCAAACTTCAAAATCATAAAATCATTGAATCAGACTATTTTGCTTCTCACACTGGTATTTTATTCTTAAATTGCCCATATTCCTTCACTGTATTTGTATCTCTTGCAGAATCAAATAATCTGGAATGTTAAGTGTAAAGAAAAAGGACTTCTCTGCCATTAAAATCATATTACCTTCTAAGCATTCCCTTTGCATCTACTGAACACATACAACACTCCACACTTACAGTGAAAACTGTGAAGCCAAATGACTGCTTACCTTAAATCTGTCAACAGAAACAGATGCCTCAGACAGAGACTTCACTGAGAATGGAGTTACTTTCAGAGCAAAAGTCATTGAGTTAAAGACAGTGACCACTGTGAATGCCTAAAAAAAAGACAAGAAAAATAATCAACATTGGGTGCAATATTTTTAACAGCTCCAGCCTTCTAAATGCTCAAATAGCACAGTAACAAGTCAAAACCATACAAAAGGCCCAGTCCAAGAGCAACCATCCAGCTCCTTCCCTAGTGCTTTTAACAGACCAAAACAGACCTGTTCTGTTTGTAGGTCTAACAAATGCAGCCACCAGCAAATTCTGCATTAACCTACTAGTGAAGGCACAAAATCAAATCCTATTTTTAGACATCTGTGCTTTTTGCATCCAAGCACACTGCAAAACAAAAACATCCAGTAATCCCCAACGCCCCATCCAAACAGCAAACAGGAAGACTCATTTACATTCAGCCCAAAACCTGTTCTGAGGAAGGTCACGACAAAGGAGCACCAAGAGCCTTTTGTGCAAAATACAAGACTACACCTGCTGCTGTCACAGCCATGAGATGTTCACTTATGTGAGTGAGGATGCAGCCTGGCCACGTGGGCACAGCCACGTGAGAAATGGCTCAGCAGAACAGCTACAGAAGCAAAAGCATAAAGAATGTTTCCAACAGTTTACCTGAGCTGCTGTAAGGTCATAGCCAAGGATCATATGGACAGAAAAGGTCACCACACTGGCAATGACAACAACGATGGGAGCCACTCCCACAGTGATGCTCTGGAAGTAGCCTGCACGCTCCAAGATTTTGCGTTCCTCCTCACGAATTTCTGGAAACACAAACAGGGGCACCACATTTGCACTGTGATTCAGGGGGTACATACACACAACAGACAGTACCATAGCACTATGAACACTAACAGACCCAAGTCTACACTTTAGTGTTTGTCAGATTATAAACCCTCTCCAAGAAAGCAATTATAGAGGAGGAAACAATAATGGTCTGTAATCAGCACATGAATATAGGGATTTTTGAATTTTTTTCAAAATAGGGCAGCCAACACATTTATTAAATAATAAAAGAGGAACAAAATTAAAAATTTAAGATTAGTATCATGCCATAAACATCATTACACAAGAAGGTGAAATTTCAGAAGCTGGTCTGTTTGTCCAACCCGTTGTGCTTAACACAGAGGAACCTGAAGGATGACAGTGTTCTTACACTGCTCGTACAGCAGCACCTACAGCACTAAGTCAGGATGCACCAGGCTACAAAGCAATGGGACATCTGCATCAAAGGAGACATTTGCAGATTGTGGGAACTCACTTTGAACATTCTGAGAAAATGGTTTGACCCAGGCATACATTTTAATGAATTTAATGTAATTAAGAACTTCATTCATCTTTTGCACACGTTCATCTGTTGTTGCTACGCATTTTCTTCTGAAATAAGCTGTGAGGCGTGATACAAACATCTGAAACAAAAGACAACACCATGAAACATTAATGGCAACTCAGAAAAAACAAGTACATTCAATTCCTAATTACCAGAGAAAATGAATTTTTAATCTGAAAACGGGATTCAGGGATAGGGCCAGGTCAGACTGCTGCTCTAACATAAAGCTCAGGCTGGAAACACCATTCATTTCCTCCTGCTCCACCTGCACCAAGCACCAGACCCATGAGAGCAAATTTCAACAAAAATTTGCGAGAATAAAGGGGTGCACTTTTACCAATATTGAATAGTACCAGTTCAGTTAGTTTCTGAAGCACAAAGTTAACCTAAAGACACACAAAGCTGACCCCCACTTTAGCCAGCCTTTTAACCTGATTCTGTAAGGCAAATCAGCACTTTGCCCAGCCAGATCAATTTCTAGTCTATGACTGTGCTATGAAGGTAATAAAACAGTTCTTAATATTTTTTCTAAACTAGTCTAAAAACAGAAAGTTGTTTGACATGTCTCAAAGTACTTGCTGCTCCTACATTCATCCCATTCCTGGCCTGAAATTCAAACCCAACACACTACTTGAGGAAGTTTTAGCTCCTTGCCTTTCTTCATACACCTGCAAACTCTTTTGAAATCCCCCATCAATAAAGGAGGACTGGTGGAAAGAACTGAAAAACACGTTCAAATTCCACTCCTTATTCCTCTCTAAAATGCAATTCCCACTACATAATCATTACTTCTGGCCAGATAAATTGGACCACAGTGAACCTCACAGTATTCAGCCTCCAGGTTTTATAAAACATGTATTATGAACACAGTGACAAATCTTCAGCAGTCTTATAGGCAAGAAGATTGTGGCTTGAACTAGCCTATTTCACAGCTCAGCAGAAGTACCTCATCAAGAACAAGCTGTACCAGATGTAGTGTTTTTCAACATGTTGTGTTGAGTCAAGAAATCAAGTACACTGCTTATGCAACACTGAGCTCCCATACACAAGCTGGAGGCCTCATGTCTTTCCAGCCTCAACCATGAACACCTGAATATTCTGCAGTTTCATTTAGCTATGAATATTAGTCTCAGCCAAATCTATCAGCTTTCCTATCTCTATTTTCTAATTTTATCACTTTGAGCTTCCTGTTTCCAAATTTCAGCTTCCTGAACTGTAACAACTTTAATAATGTGCAATGCCATAAACTGACTAAATCTAGCCCATTTCAACACCTTTTATTCAGAACTATACATTTGTCTGACCAAAGAAAAATAAAGTAAGTCTTAACTCTTTCCAACTCACCATTGCTGGGTAGAAGAGGATGAAGACAGCAGATCCCAAGAAGCCTGTTGGGCCCAGAATAATCACATTATAAACCATTCCCAAGATAGCCACAATAGGGCCCCCAGCCAACAAACTGCCAACTGCTGCAGCTTCAAACATCCTCTGACCATCATTGGAACAAACATTTATGAGCTGAAAAACAGACAGAACAGATTATTTAGATTTAAGGCACAGCTCATTCTCAAAGGAATACATTACACATCCCTTTTCACACTGCCATTTCCAAAACACGGCTGCCGCTTACCTCTCCAAGAGACTTCTCCTTGATGTTCTTCAGCTTAAGGATTTTCTTAAATGCCATTGTCAGGACAGCCCCACGCAGTCTGACCCCCGTGCGATAATTCAATGCCCAGGTTAGTGCCAGGGACCACGATCGCACCACTTCCGTCATAAAGATGCCAAAAACTAAAAACAAGCTGTACTGCAGGTTGGACTCACTCTGCTGGGTATACTCCAAGAGGTGTTTCACAACGAATGCCTACAGGAAGAAATGCAAGCTTGCATGAACACCCCATCATCCCAGAAGACCATACAACAACTTTATGTTAAGTTAGAAATAAGTAGGCTACTTTGCTTTTAAAAGAGCCATTTGAAATAGAAAGCATCTTCTTTCCAGAAGTAAAAGGTGTCAATGCAAGAAGTACTGTAACACAAGCCCTGCTGAAGAGCCAAGCACTGAGTCAAATTTAGTAAGTAAAGAGTTTAATTTGGAACCATATTCCTCGCAGCACGCTTCTAATCCTCCGTGTCTTCTAACTTAACATAAATGTGTCAGTTAGCTGAAAGCAATGCATTATCATATAGAAGAGTTTTAAAATATAGTCACTACTTATACATCTGCACACATTAAGAAACATTCCTTTACGTGACATTAAGACCTTTTTTATTTTATCTTTGGTTTGCTTCAAACGTGCTTATTTGATAAAAAGGAACAATGTACCTACAGTTGTAGAGGGGAAGAGTGAGAAGGACATTTGCAAAACATTCCTGGAAATAAACATCAGCAGTTTAATAGTAAAGAAAAAAACAAGCAGAAAGCACAAGGTACGCAATACCACAAATCATTGGGGATGGGGAAGAAGAAAAAAAAAAAAAAAAAGAAAAAAAATTAACCATTCAATCCCTCCCCATACCCTCTTCCCCCAAGAACATAAACACTTTACCTCAGGAATCACATTTCAAACATCACCTGCAGAAAGAGGACAGCCCCCAGAACACCAATTCCCAACTCCAGCTCTTTGTGGTCCAATGGCACAATATAACATCATACAATTCACAACCACCAGCATTAAATATTATTAACTGCGAAACAATAGGCTTTTATTTGAAATGAAGTGTCATCTTAAATGGTAACATCTCAAAAAACACTATACAACAGGTAGACCATTGCATAAACATACAATCTGCATATACAGGATAATTATAAAGGGCTAATATCTAACAGTCAGTCTTAGCTTCTAACAAATTAGATTTGAATCTACACACAAAATTATAAAGATACAAAAACAGAATGGTATTTGTACACGAAGTCCAAAAGAAGTCAAACTTGAAGGTACCAACAGAGGAGGCTCCTGAGGCTGCACAAATTCTGAAATCTGATTTCAAAAATATCCTACAGTAAGGCTTCACAGACAGCAAAAGACTTCCTAGAGAGCTTTTCAACAAATGATGTTTTAAGATACTGGTGCTTTTGATATACTAGTACAGAGTAGAGAATTACCTTTGCCCACAAGAAAAATCAACAAAAAATCTGAGACCAAAGGAAATATTTGAGAAGCCTTTCACATAGTCCGTTGAAGTCCTCTTGGCTAAATCATGTTTTGCAAGTAGGAGTTCTATATAGTTTGAAGAGAGGGGAAAAAAACCAAAACCCACTACTCCAGCAAAGATTTTGAGAGCTACAGCCCAGCACCAAATAAAAAAAAAAAAGTGGAGATCAAATTCATCTGTTCGGAGGAAAATAATCCTGCACATCAGAACCAAGGAAACATGCTGTAAATAATTTTGCTCTTTTTCACAGGTGTGAATTAAAGCCAGATGTCCATCAGGTTCTAGAATGGCCACTGAGAAAATTTACATACCGATCACTGAACAAATGTGAGGAGCTCACATTCACAGATCTATTGCATTCCAACTTTCTCCTGATTGGATTTAATTTTACATCGACTGTTTGGATCACAACTGCATACAGTTGGTTTGCAGTTACTGTGGAGATTACTGACTTCTTTTTCCAGTATTCAATCCAACATATGCAACCGAGTCACTGAGCAATTGGGGTGAAAATTCCCCTTTTTCCTCACGAGCTGTAACTCAGCATGGTCGCAGACTGCAAGCATTTTCTCACACACCACAGCATTGCTGAAAGTCTCCAAGAGAGGATGTATAAAGATAGCAGATGTTTCCTGGGGTCTCATTCCTCCCAAAACTTTAGTGCAATTTTGCAGCACTATTTTATAGATTCAGCATCTCCCATGATGAAATAGAGACCAGCTTACATTACACCCCAATTTATTTTTGTTCCGGAAGAAAGAAAAGAGGAAACAGCAGATTAAAGAATTTTGAAAAGGGAGGGGAAAAAGTCACAGAAAATTAAACATTTACATCTGAATAAGGACTATTCAAATTCATATTAGCTTAATAAAAAGAATCCAGCAAAAAGTTACTTACAAAACAAAATCATTACAGTATATAAACTAAGCTAAAGCGGGGGGAAAAGAGCTCCTGTGGCTACTACCGTAGTGGTTGGTACAAGTTGCTTGGCTGTCTTAAGCATTCCCATGGAATAAACATTACCTTACCTTTGCTCTTGGCGGTGGCTCTGGCCAGCAGGAATGCCTCATCCTGACGCAGAAAACAGCCATCCTGAAAATGCTGAAGAACAGCTTCTGTCACTGGTCCCACTGCAGTGCCGGCGTCCCTGCTGCAGCCAGCGCGCCACAGCACGAGGCAGGCTGCAGCTGGAGCCAACTGGGAAACTGGAAAACTTACCTCCCATTGCTTACCACTCCCCCCTCCAAATAGTGACCAAACTGTCAAGCTGTGCTCCACTAAAATAGCAAGTTTCCCCATCTCCCAGATGGGAATAATAGCTCTGAACAGTAGCAAACAGGTACATTGTTCAGACCTGGAGTTAAACTGATTCTGTTTAGCAATCAGGAAACTTCTTTGCTCCTCCACCAGAACTTGAAAGTTTTGGTAGCTGATCAAATAGTAGCAAGCATTAATTGGAGATAAATAGTGTATCACCTATAGTAGTACATTCTGATGGTTATTGCAAGGCAGTCTGACACATGCAGCTGATTCACCAGGTTATTGGTTTAGATTCTGTGCCAGATGCAAAATTTATCAAAATAAAAACAGACGAAGACCCGTGAAGGGTCTGATACCAAAAAACCCCAAACCAAAGCAAAAGAGTCCACACAGGAAGTCTTGAACAACTCATTTCCAGTTATAACCATCACAATGCTCATTAGAAAAGCCACAGCCATTTGGTGGCATTTCAAGATCACAGACATTCAATTAAATTTTTTCAAGTTTAATATAGTGTTTAACTCCACTTTCATAATTTTCCTCCAATACATGAGGTCAAGTCAAGTGCTCTTCCTGATCTCCCTTTTCACCTTCAGGTGACTGAAAGCGTACAACAATACAGGAAAGCACTGATACTTCTGAGGAGACAGCATAGGCATATCCCTGAGGCATGCCATTTTTAATAACAGGGAGGAGGGATGGTAAAGACTTATTTTCATGCCAAATGGTGGAACCAAAAGTGAATTTGGCCTTATTCAGAAACATGAATAAGGTTGTCTGTAAATGGGCAACTGTCTATAGATAATTTTAAGTTACCCATATCAAGTATCAGTTGCAGCAGTAGCCCCCAACATAATCAAGCTGGTTTGTTTTTTCCTTTCCCCTCTCACTCTCTCTCATTCAGCAGAGTTTGGCTGAAACAAATTGAGACCATTACACTACAGAAATTAGGGGTAACCCTGCTGCAAGCTCTTTGCTAAAGATAAAAATAGCTCCTCAAGCCCTGTAGTGAAACAATGACAGAAGCTCTTCTTGGGAAAAGCTAGTGCTGTTAAAACCTTAATCATGATTTATTGTTAATTATCAAAGTACGTTCATATATATTTTATAATAAAGACAACTAGAAAATATTACAAAGAAAACAATACCACAGAAACATTCATTGTTATTCATATTACATGAAACAAAGCAAACTTTAAGACTTAAAAAACAGAACATCATTTTGATAAGACATTCAAAATCAGGAAAACATTTTAAAAAGACATTTCACCTAACAGTGCACCCAAGTGTACTTACCCAAGAAATGAACCTCCAGCTTACCAGCACACTGAAACGTGTACTACTAGCAGTAATACTGCTCCTACTCCTCAAGGGAAATGTGTAGAGAATAAATTTAGTCAAAATTTCAACTTTAAATCTGCACAGCACGTGCAACAAACAGGTGACAAAAAATGGTGTGAATGTCAAGTCCCATGTTGTTATCTTCAATACGACCCTTAGCAACAAACAGCAGCCGTTCCTAGAGGCAGCAATGTTTTCTAACACTTCTACCTGAAACCTGTCTGACCATTCTCTGTAGGATCAGTAAAGACTATGCCCACAGACTTCTTGAGACCTGCTCAAATTAGATTTTAAGCAGTGCTCTCACAAATGTTTCGGTCCGTTTCTTGAAAACTGTTATTAATGCCAATAATTTAAGATTAGCGTTTTGTCAGACTGAATTTTATTCCAAGATAAATTTACAGAATTTCAAAGAGAAAAACAATTAGGAGACCTGCACATAAGAATCTTATGAAAAAAGCAAGTTATGCAGTTAAGCTTATGCTGTTAGGGAAGAACTTTAAACTATACTCAAAACCAAAGAGAAAAGCCAAAAAGTCCATTTCTTCCAAGATACCTAAACTCCCCCTCCCTTCTCCAAGAACTTGCCTGGGTATTCAGCAACTGATCCATCAGCTGTAGGAATCCTATCTTGGATTATTGAATTGCTCTTGAATTTTACCCCAAAATTTCTAGCTAGTCAAAACATTTAAGTGATTCTGCAATGAAACCTTAAGATTTTACAGTTGGCCATGAGATGGAGCCCTCTGGGGTTGTTAAAAAAAGGATGGATATTACTTACTGGTCCACTGAAACCCGCAAGCTGCGTGATCATCAGACACACTATGGAAAGGATGAGCCTGGTGCGGCAGAAAATCCACACAACCCTCCGGAGAGAAGCATCATCAGGCCCACTTTCTTTCAGTTCTTCCTGCCACAATCTTTCCAGCCTAATAAAACCAGGAGATTTATGACATTTATTCGTGTCATAAATTTTTCACCATGAGAAAAGATACAGTCTCATAGATAATTCTTTGTTAAAACTCTTAAGTGCTTCCTAGCTCAGAGCAACAAAAAATAATATTAAGAGAAATAAATACATTCTGTGAGGTAAAGAGAAATATCTATGTATTACTGCTATAGGACAGAGGGATGAAAAACACAGTGCTTTTTCTTTGCCTGGAGTCTCTTTGGCAATTTTAATATAGTGACAGCCTTTCTCTGCTGAACTGACAGAAAAGCTGCAGAATCAAAACCTGAAGAAATTCTCATTAACCACAGAAGGTTAGCTTGATCAGAAGATCTGATCCACATTCAAATCACCTTGCTACTGACAGTATTATTTCTCATTTTAGCACAAGATTGTTTTCACTGTAGCCTTGAGAAAAAAAAATTGTTTTAATAAAAAAATCAGATTAAAGACATGCAAAATCAGAATAAGAATTGCAAGACACTCCTAAAGATATGGAATTGGCAAGGTTACAGAAACTGTGCTGCATGAGAAAGTCGTCTCTGAAAGACAAAAGTGAATTCCACCATTGTGTGAAAAGCAAAACAAAATGTCAGTGCTGCTCTTCTAGGGAAACACTATACCACTGCCTGTGCACTAACATGTAGTAAATGGGAACAAGAAAATAATGACGAGCTAGATGTCTTTACCTTCTGCAATTGATATCTGAAGATTCATGCCTTGATAAAGACCATACATCATCCATAAACAGCTCCCCTTTCTTGTATGCTCTGTGGGCCAAAGGAGTGAGCCAGGAGAAGGTCATGGAGGAGAACAGCCCAGCATTATCAACAGGGTGCTGGTGCCTAAAAGAATTTAAAAAAAAAATCACAAACAAATGAAAAAGGAAACAGGAAATGTAAATCTTCAAGAAAAACAAAGCCTCCTCTCATTGAAAGCACTCAGAGTACCAAATGGTCCACACTTGCTACACAAATTCTGATGTTTCCAGTACCAGTCAGCAGACCTACATCTGCGATTGTGCTTTGTGACTGGTTTGAAAAGCAAATGCTGTATCAGTTCTGTGGTAGCCTAAAGACGTACTTGGAAGTGGTCCGTATGGGTTTCAGTGCATTCAGACCATGGTGGTATTTGCCCTTGTGATGCTCTTCGTCCAGCATTCTCAGCTGGGAATGCACAGAGGTGTCCAGTGGCAGGCCCTCTGCCCGAGCTGCTGCTTCCAAGGCATCCTGGCATTCAATCTGCTTTTACAAGAAAGACAACAGATTCAGACTTCAAAACTACATTTGAAGTCCATGACTCCCATCTCCAGCAATTTTGCACCTCTTTCTTCTGCAAATTATTGTGCAACAATCACAGTCATTTCAATGTCTTAGACCACAGGCTTCATCCTGGCAGCAAAGCCATGGAAGGCACAGCTTCTACATCTGTGTTAGACTGCTGAATTTGGAAAACATGAATTTGTACCAGTATTGTGCCTGTGCATTCAAAGGATAAAAGGATAAACCAGACTAATCCTGCTACAGGAAATACAGTACAGAAAAATGACGACATGAAGTACCTATGACATCAATTCAGGAAATCAATGACTGACTTACACAGTGAAATTAAGACATTTTCTTGATAAACTTACACCCTTTTAGTATAATTTAGATATTCTTATCCACAGAAAATACAAAGTATTTTCAGAATGCTACTAAAATTCCTTATTCAAAAACACTTTGGATTAGATAAAAAAAACAACAAATATGCACTAAGCAGAATTGTACTTCCTTTTATCATGCTTCCTGGTGTTCCTCTTTTCCCCTAATCTAAATGGAACAAAGATGACAATTTTCTCTGCTCCCAGGCACAGCTTCTCAATGGTTCAGCAACTTTGGTAACAGCCGCTTACTTAAAAAGCAAAACCTTATCTCAGGGAGGGTTTCCACAGCCTCAGTGAAAGGCAGACTTAAATGCTAATCCAAGAGGAGAAACAGCAGTGATACATGGTAGTCAAAACGTTGCAGAGTTCAAACAGATCTTTTGATGAACACCCAGATGTGCCAATACTACATGAGATGAGCCTGTTACCTGTACTGGCAGAGGGCCCTTGACTGGTTTTGCTAACTTAATGCGCCATTTATTGCAGGACCATGTTACCTGATTGTATTCTAGTTTATTGCACCTGAGCTACTTTGTAGAAAAAAAAACCAACACATTTCTTCTTACAAAGATACTATGACTCTGCCTTTATTAGTTGACTTACCAGAGCCAAGTTAGCTTATTTCCTTGAAAAGAAGTAATTTTAACACACTGTAGCCTCCAGCAAACACTAAATGCAGGTATTTGGTTCCTGACTTCCAAGTCATATAATTGTTTTTGGAAATATTGCCATTTATCATAGGCTTTGTCTGTAGTATGTTAACATGTAATTATATAGCACATTAAGATGCTGCTTCCACCCATGTGAAGGATGAGAACAGGAAATTGATAATGTCAAATCTGTCCCTTATTTACTTAACTGATGTACTTAAATAGTGCCTAAGCATGTTGTCAACAAACCATGGTTCTATCTCAAAAAACATATTTGCTAAGCTATCACCTAAAGCTATGGTAACAAAAGATAGCCAAGTAACACAAAAACAAAAGAACCTTAAAACCTTATGACAAGTGGAGTGACTCAAAAATACACAGTACTTGGAATCTCAATTAAAAGACTTCTCACTCAATTTATATTAAATTACTGACTCACTAAGGCAACACTGCCTTACTAAATCTGTGTAAATCAGCATTAGTAAGGGACCTGCCATAAACATCCCAAAGGAGTCAGTAGAGGAAAGAGTTCTGCATCACCTCTTTTCTGGATAGAGCAGAGGAATTCTTAACTGGTTTGTTGTGTCACCCTTGCAAGACGCCCCAGGCAGATCTGCCCAAACATCTTGTTGCTGATAGCACACTTGTTTCCAAGTGATGCCATAAGCTAGTTGCATAAACATTGCTTTTCAGAGTACACAAAAAAGCCTATAAGCAAAAAAAATTTTGAAACTTCCAAAACAGAAAACAGTATGTTGATGAGCATAAAAACAGATTTTCACCACATAGAAACAAGAATAGCTTTTTAATAAATAAGCACAGTTGCAAGGGGTTTAGGCAGTCCAAAGATAATATTCATAAACAATCACTGTGAAAAATAATTCAACTCTCCAGAGCTGCTCAAGAGAGTTCTCTCAGCAGATGTGGAAAAGCTGCATTGATAAAGACAAGGGCACTGCCTTTGAAAGGCCTTTATAAGGTCTTGCCATAGAGACAAGTACAAGCACAAACCCCTCGTTGAGAGCATTGCTCATCTCCATCTTGGTAAGACTGTCAAAATCCCACATGCAAGACTGTCAAGAAACTAATGCATCACACCACTGTACAATTAAGATTTAAGAACAACTCTACACTTCTGTGTAGTTCTTTGAAGATTAGGAAATCTTCAAAGCAGAGTTTATCAGGAAGGAGTGAGACTACTAAGTTGTTCAACAATACACTTCAGGAACAAGACTGAAGTAAAAAAAAACAAACCAATCCCAACCTAATTTAGGTTTCTGATTAGGTTTTCTGATTGCCTGCATGTGTTCACAGTTTTCTTGGAAACCAATGCCTTGAGTCGTTACTAATGTGCTACAAAAGGCTTCAGCTCTGCTATTGAAATAGAAGTCTAATAAACATGAAAAATAAATTAAAATACACTTTTTCTAATTCATCAACTTATTAATATGCCAAAACAGGCAATGAAATGAGTGATACAACATGATATTGATAACTCCAAAGAAATGCTCACAGAAAAAAAACAAGCCTAAATCAGACACTGCTAAGTGGAAGATTTATTCAGACATTTATTGAAAACAACAAATGACTACTCAGCACCAAAAGGTCAAAAAAACAATGAAGAACTGTTACAAAAGACACAAGGGATAAAGCTGAAAATATTACCATACCACTTAAAAACCCCTAGCGTGTGCATCCTTTTTGAACACCAGACTCTGTTCCTTGTCAGTTCAGTTCAAAAAGGGTATTAAACTTACTTTCCTTGAGTAGTAATAACAATGGAGCTTGGAATAGCATAAACTTACAATGTTTCAGCTGGATAGAAAAAAGGAATAAAGGTACAGGTATTTGAGAGGTCCATAAGGCCTGAAGAAAGAACTATGACCACCAACTGTTCTTACAAAAAAAGAACAAGGCACACTTAAATTTAGAATTCTCTATCACAGGATACTGTAAGGTTCAAATGCATAAATGCACTAAATACTGGAGAATTAAACTCACATAGGATAAGCATATCATGGCTTACTAAATACATGACAGAGGGCAAGAACAATCATTGATCCAGCAGCTTATTAATAGCTGGTGGATGCCAAATAAATTTTCTGCAGCCATAGGCATCTCATAACAGCATAATAGTTCTGCACTCCACATGCCATGAAGCTCTGACACACCTGAATACATGCTGATACAATCCAATAGATGACTGTAAGAATTAACAGATTAAGAAAACAGTTAAACTTTTAATCTTGGGCCCAATCCCCAAGAGTGGGGTGAGTCCCAAGGAAGCATCACTGCACACATGATCTTCTTCCTTCATGGGTGTGCCATAGAGGGGCAGAGAAAGAGAAGCACAGCTGGTGCTGCTACCACAGAGCACAGTGTGCTCCTGCCACATCTGACTTTCTAAGCTCAGGAAAACAACAAAATCCATACCAGCACCTGTTAGCATGAATTCCTTGTCAAAAAATTGGTCATAGCAATAAGCTAAGATAATGAGAGTCAGAAAGATTACATGGTTGGCTCAAGACATATGACAGAAAGCCTGAGTAAGGTGAGGAAATTATTCTACCTCACCCTATAAGGGTGTACCACGTTAGCAAGCAGTCTACCTCATGCAGTCAAAGTCTGCTGCAAAACATTATCAAACTTGCATTCCACAAAGATCTATAGTTAGTGGTGAAATAACAGCCTACATCTGCTTGCAGCTTTTTCCTGGCAATACAGATCATGCTTACAGCTTAGTCATTTTCTGCTCAACCTAGTTCAAATACTAGAGCCAGATTTTCTACGAGAAATTTGAGAGAAATTCCAAAGGGGAAACTATTTGCTCATTAAGTTAGAGACAGCTGTACCAAATCCACAATCTGAGGTCATGAAAATGCAGGACATCCAGGAGCCAAGCTACAAAGCTGTCATATACACGTGATGTCAGCAGTTCCATAAGGAAGCAAGAATGGTATGAGGAACCCTAATCAGAAAGGCAAGTAAACTCAACTATGTGAATTTGCACACTTCTGAAAACATACTAAGCAGGCAACATGGGCATCTGAGTGTGGGGAACAGGTAAAGAAAAATGGAGCAGCTGTCAGGTGGGAAGGAAAAAGGCCACCCAGGGAGATTCTAGCCTTTCACACAGTCCTATAACAATCTCCTAATTGAAGGAAGGTAGCAAATTATTGGTTTGACAACTAACATCATACAACTGCAAAAGCAGACAAGACAGGAGGCAAAGTAAAATAGATTTTTCCATCCCTTACTCATCTTGCAGGTGAAGAATCTTATATGCATACAACCCAAACCCCACTCACTGAACAGCTATTGTCCCTTCTTCCATAAGGCAGAACACCTTCCAGGGCTCAGATCACAGCAGGGAAGCTGCATCTCTTCTGGTCCTACCCGCAGCTGACAGGAAACTAGAACAGACCTAAAACTACTTTTTTACTAGTCCTTGCAGCTGACATAGAATACAAAAGTTACTGTGATTGACTTATTATTACATAAAGTTAAAATTGCTTGATTTAAGTTGTAAAGGTCTCTGAGCTGGCAACACTGCAGAACAGAACTCCCACCTCTTGCATTTAGCAGCCAGAGCTCAGCAGGCTTCCTCATGCCCTTAAAGCTCCCAGCAAGGAGACACAAATGGGAAACCTAGAGACCAGAACAGCAGAGCTCAGAACTAGGTGGGCATGTGATGAAAAAGAGAATTATATCATCAGTGCTGCTCAGTGCTTAAAGCGTTCTCCATATTACAACTCCAGGATGAAGGGCAATTTAAAAATATTTAAAACTTCATTAAAAGATTGGTGTTGCAAAACAAGATAAGTTATTAGTTTGTATGGGCTGGGGAAGAAAATAATCAACTGTTCCATTTAGCTTAAGCACAACTAAAATAAAACAAGAGTCTAAGAAAAGATTCTCTGAAATTGTAATTACATTCTTCCCAGAAATTCCTCTGAGTCCAAGAACACTCCCACTAGAAAGGAGTAAGGGTAGCACAGGCAACCCCTAAAGCACTGTTGTCCACACTGCAAGTCATCAAACCCCAGAACACTTGAAAATTAAATAGGTTTGCAGGTCCTAACATTATCAATTCTGCAGTTGCTTGGTGAAGCAGCAAGTGCACTATGAACTTCATAGTCTATCAAGACAATTCTCCTCTCCTTTCACTGCCTTTGATGCAGTACACAATCTATAAAAATATTAACAAGGGGATTTGCAGGATTAGGCTCCCAGCCTTCTCTGTAGCTAGGATACTTTATAATACCCAGTCTGATTAAAACATGAGCCTATTTAAGACTAGTTTGGTGTATCATCCACCCGTACCAGCTGTCTCCCTGACGCTGAGGCAGCAAAGAGCAGGCACTGGGCTAGATCAGAGACAGTGGGTGTGAGGAAGGAGGCACTGATCCTTTAGGCACCTGCACACGTTGATTGCAAAGTGCAAACAGCACAACTGAATTGACACAGCATCAAGGTGAGACCAACAGATAGTGTCAGATGCCTAGAAATTATGGTTACAATTTCCAGAACTGCTGAAAAGAACCACGTCAAGAAGTCAGAGACTCCATTTTCTTCAACCTCCTGAAAAGAAGGGTATGCATGAAACCTCTCTGCTGCCTTCCCAGCTTCTGCTACCTGGAAGAACAGCTCTTCACAGTACCAAACACATAGCCAAATGCAGGAATAAGTACAGCTGTGACATTTCTCTTAAAAGATACAAATTAACTGTTCAGAAACATGCTGATTTACCACAACAGTTCTGAGATGGGAAAGCTTGAAGTTTAGCTATTTGCTTTAACAGTTACATGTGATTGATTACACAAGATCTGCTGTTACTTTTCCGGGCCAGGATCAGCAGAAGTTGTATTAACATTGGAGTTATGGTTTCAAAACTAGCCTGAGTTTATGCATCCTCAGATTAAAGCAGAAGTTTCCCAATAGTGCCTGGTACTGATATCAAGGCTCTGTAGCCAAACAAGGTCAGGGTATGTACATCTGGTAAGCTTGAATATTTTAGTCACAGATATTGAGCACTTTGACTTGAGGCACAGAAAGTCCTTGGTGAGGACAGATATATCAGCTTCTTACAGGAATATTTCTTAATTTACCTTGCCCTTGAATGCTGGCCAGCATCAGCTTTGAGGTGAGATGCTCTCAACTCTTTCCTAGCAAATCCACTTATTCCTGCAATCCAAGAAATACAGAGTTTGGCATGAAGCACTTATTTTAGAATTTTGCAACTGTAGCTGCTATGAATGCACCTGATAAGCAGCTGTGCATGTGCTTAGGCTTGTGGTATCCATGAATCCCTGTCTTTTGTTTTGCATTAAAACCAGTATTCATGATCTTGTAAGCAAAGGTTCTAGGATTCACTCAGAACTAAGGCTGGGCATCGATCACCCAGCACCAGAGCTACATAGCTCATGCACAGTGACAGCAAACTCCTGTGGAACTGCAAACAACCAGCTTTAGAACTGGCACCCTACACATCTCTGACTGCAAAAATGGGAAACCAACTCCTCACTAAGCAGATCAACCTAGCACAGCTCAAGCTGAGAATCTGGCTGCCTTGCTAGCTCTGCTCTGCCGAACCACCCTGCCACATTCTGGGGGTGTTCTTCATTAGCAATCTTTATTCAGGCCATGCCTAAGTCAGGTCACAACAGAAGCTACACAGGTGAATTTTGTACACTTGGAATATCCAGGAAGGCCTTGAATTTAAACTCATATTGAACTGAGTCACCAATGAGTGCCAGCAAAAGCTTTGACACCACAGCATTTATCAAGCCTAATACAACCATCTTGTATTGAATTCACCTTCCTGTACAAACACATGTTTCCAAAAGCAAACAGTAAACTAGGAAACTCAAACTAAACATCTCAGGGCTCTAAACATGTTGACTTTGAAATTCCTTAACTTTCATCCTCAAAAACAACTGAAATACAGATTTTGTTTGTGGAACAGCTTGTTTGCTGTCTGTGGCTCAGCACACAAGTGACTATTCCTTATCACTAGGATACAAATTTTCAAAAACTAATAACCACTTCAGTGTCCCAAGACATCAGAACCCCACACATATATGTCAGTTTTAATTTGCTTCAAGCTAAGTTCACCAATAGCTTGAGATAGATGCAGTAAATATTTCTGGCAACTCTTATAGCTGTACACTGAGTTTCTGAAGCAGCCATAGAGCAGAATGTCTGCAGCACTAAAACAGAACATTACAATGAAAAAGATACTGCAAGATTTCCTTCACTGATAGCTAATCTATTCCTTACACACTTCTGGTCATGAGCAGGCTGATATAGAAATCTGCTCTGAACAAAGGGACAGCAATCCACAGTAGTCAAAGACAATATCAGCATGTGGTCTGAGCTGAGGTTTTATAATGTGGCTAAGACTTGGACAGAAGATAGCTGTGCACTAAGGAAGGCAGTCAAGTTCCAATGGAAGCAGTGAATTATCCAGAATATCAATGCTCCTCCAGAAAATGTCTCTGCCCAGTAACAGGTTTTGCTTTTTTGTCCCTCCTTGTAAGTGGAAGGGTTCTCTGATACCATAAGCCCCACTCCAAATCAAATGATAAACTTTTGATACATGACTGGCTGTGGATATGCTCCTTTCTCAGAAAGTGATATGCTCACCCAGAAATGGAGGACAAGGTAGAGATATATCCCTTCTTCAGTGTAGTTAGAGGGTCATTCTAAAACATACACCAACAAACAATTCTAGGATCTTCTATCAAGTGATCCTTGACAGAGTAACTTGATTCTGTGATCACGCTGTCAGTGACTGCTTTACCAACAGAAGTTCAGTGGTAAAACAACTTAACAAAACATGATTGTAACCAGTAGTTACAATCATGTAATTACAGTTCTTTGGAGATATAATGGAATTAATGCATCTTTAGAACATATCACAAATGTTTACTTCACCTAGTCTGTGTTCGAAGTTTTCAAAGATGATAGAACTGCTACAAGAAACAGATTTTAAAATTTTGCCTTCATTTGACTTGAAGTAAAAGAAGTGTTTACTTGGTTACAAAAATATGCAGTCATCTGGAAAAATGCAGACACAGCTAGCAGCTTCAGCTACAAATAACAGTTTATAGTTAAGCTGTCTAGGACTGCTCTAAGCATGGAGTTCAAAGGCAGAAGTACCCAGGATACACTCAACACCCCTATTTTTAACCTGTTGTTCAGTTGACTCAGACACTCAGATGCTTCAGAGACGTTGAGGCAGAATTGATCTATTTAAATACTCAGTGATAAATCACTTCAAAGCTATCAGGGCTTGAAGGATTTACATCAATTCCAACAAGTTATGATCACATTCCCTGCTGTCTTGGGCAAAAGATGTCAGAGACAAACCTGAAAAACAAGAGATCAAGGTAAAGACAGGAATATTAGTAGGGCTTCTGATAGCTAAAGTTAGCAACACATTTCCTGCATGTTTGAAGCCATCTCTACAGTTCCCCTGGCTAGGGCCTTGAAATGCAGCAATTTGCACTTTAGATTTACCACAGATGCAGTCATTCTTCAGCAGCAAAAACTGCATCCTGAACAGTATATTCCAGCCAGAACCAACTACAGCTTGGTGTACAATTTGTAAATAAGTGCCATAGAATCATTAATGTAGGAACTCAAATTCCAAGAATTGAGTTCTCATAAGCTCTTATATATATTGTAGAGTATATATATTGTAGAGTCTTGTATATTGTAGAGGCAGCTTGTTCTCATATCCTCCTCTACTGCAAATGTAATGGGGTAGGAAAGCAAAATTCATTGCCTACTATTCCATCAAATAAACAAAATCTACATTTGAGACAAGCCTATTCCAAAAGCATTTCAAGAATGAATTATTTCTCTTCCTTGCCTGTCATTTTATAGCATATTTCATGGCCACAGCAGGGTCTGTCCTCCCCAGGACACACTGCTTCCATGAGAAAAACTACACATAATTATTTCAGCTGCAAGGTGAAGGACATAGGGACATTCTGAGAACAGAAAGTCCTAAGGGTGTAAGTATTAATCTATATTTCAAAACATCCCTTAATTATAACTCACTGGTCATGTAACAGCTTTTACAGAGTAAGACCACTCACTGTAGTGCTAGGCAGCAAGTGCACCTACAAGTTCTACAGCAGAGGCATGTCCCCACACACAATAAGCCCAATTAGTGCAGTACTATGCAGTGGGAACATGTAGTTAAGACTGTTTTGTAAGCTACATTAAGGTCTCCAAAGACTTAAAAATCAATTGTTATCAGAACACACTGCAGACACTTATTCACGAGGTGAATATAAGTATTCACAAGCGGAATAATTTTTTTCTTGAATTTCAGTTCCAAAGTGCCTATTTTGAACATCCATATTTCTATAGCAACATTCCCATTAGGCACCAGGAAATGTTGGATTAGACCTACTTATATTACAGAATTATTTCAATTATGATTCCAGGAAGCCTATTTGAAAAGCTCCTGTCTTTCAAAGATGTGATCTTTCAAGCTGTGACCAAGCAGCATTTAAGCTTCCAAGGAAAGAATTGCTAGTCCTTTTTCACTATTGTCACGAACACATTTGTGTTAGTTTGAAACAGCATCCTTTCAGCAGGAAATAAACACAAGAATGGAGGTTTCAAGACAGCAAATGGAAAGCTGAATATATCCTTTATGCAATGCAAAGAAGAGAGACACACAAAAAAGCTCTGGGACCATGGCTCAATACTAAAACAGGTCTTTCACCTACAAAGATCATGATCAGAAAATCAACTAGACTTGTCAAGTTAAGAAGGATGCAGAAAATGCAGCAATACAGGCAACAAAAAAAAACCAATGAGTCATATTATTGATCAGCCAAATGTACTTGTAGCCCTGCCAGAAGTGGTCATCACCACTGGCAATGAACCAGTGGCTCTTGACTACCATCCTAAGCATACAGGATTCCACCTCACCCTATAAGGGTGTACCATGATAGCAAGCAGTCTACCTCATGCAGTCAAAGTCTGCTGCAAAACAATATCAAACTTGCATTCCACAAAGATCTAAAGTTACTGGTGAAATAACAGCCCACATTTGCTTGCAGCTTGTTCCTGGCAATACAGATCATGCTTACAGCTTAGTCATTTTCTGCTCAACCTAGTTCAAATACTAGAGCCAGATTTTCTATGAGAAATTTGAGAGTCACCACACCTCTACTGATGGTACACTGGACACTGTTGTCCAAATAACAGAGTTCCACTATACCTCATCCCTCTATCTGAACTGCTGTGGTCCTACCTTCCCTCATCACATCAGCCCTCTGTCATGTTCTGTCACCAGCCCGATTTAGGCATCTAAACTAATCCAGGTTCCATAAAAGATACAAAGTAGCTAAGGACAGAGTTCCTTCTCTTCTGTTGAAACACCATTTTCTTACACACAGAGGGAAAGTGCTTAACCATACAGGCAAAGTTCAGCCTTATGATAGAGAAATCTTTGCTCTTCCCTAATCCAAGTACACTGCTGAAACCAGAGCTTGTTTCAACTAGAAAGGGAAAAACTTGGTACACAAACATGAATACCCAACTTAGATAAGGTGTTATGAATACAGCTCCTTTTGCTTAACCTTAGTACTCTGCAAGCAAGCAGGATTTAATCTCACTGACATGTAGCAACAAATTCAGAGCTGTTTGTGTCTGTGGACCATATACACCCGAGCTGCAAGGCTAGCAAAACAAAAATGGTACCAATGTCTGAGCTAGAAATTAACACAACCTTGGCATACTGAACAAGATAACTACCAAGTAAAGCGGGTAACTTTTTAGAACCAGAAGATTCCATTAGCAAAACAAGTTTAGTTCATTCTTCTACTCAAAGAGAACAAACCAGATAAAGTTCAAGGTATGAACTTGGGTAAGCCATTTTCTTACATCAGTAATCACAAGTTCACAGAATCCCTGTTTTGCAATCAATTATCTGTGTACTACCCTGTAGTCATAGGCAGCATATCAAATGGTGGGGGTAGAAGGGTAAAAAAAGATCAGCAACTGAGTTAAGATGACCTGAAGCTGCCTCAGAGTTAGAGATTTTCATGCCAGGCTGTACAAATATGCAGGACTTGGCTTACTTTCGGTCTCCACAGAAGGAAAAAAAAAAAAAACAAAATTAAACCCCCCAAAAAACCAAAAGATTCCACAAATATGCTGGCTTTGTGATTTCATTTAATTAAAAATGTACAGGTAAGATAAGTATTGTTTCCTTTAAAAGTTAAACCCTGATTAGATGATGCAGACCAAAGGAGAGACAACATACAATGATTGCTGTTGAATTCCAGTGCCACGGGTCAGGAAACAGAGCTGCCAGCCAACAGCATCACTGTTGTCACCAGTAATTTGACAGAGCAGATTTGCTACTGGACAGGGTAGGGTCAGTGGCAAGCCCATGACACCAAGATAATAAAGACTGTCAAAAATCTGCACCATGACTCCGGAGGGCTCTTGGTTCTGCATCAGTGCCTGCTCTAATGCAATCAGACACCACCTTGCTCAAACACCGTCAGCAGCACTGTGCTGAGTCATAGAGCCTGTGGGGACACTGGAGCTGCAGGGCCTGCGAGCGCTCGCTGCACTCAGCCTGCTGCAGAGCTCAGCTCTCCAGTCACAAAAACCAGCAGTGCAGCACTGGGAGCCCCTCAAACCCAGTGAAACAAGGGAAGCCTTCAGCTGAAATAGAGAGTATCTCAGCATCTACTATAACGAAGCAAAGATTAAGGTTTTTCAGAGGTCTTTACAATTCCTCCATACAGATACAACAATTCCCCTATTTCCAACCGTCTCACGGCAGTCCTATCATAGGAAATCTATGTGGAATAACAAGCAGCATATCTGCAAGGAAGTCATCATTGCAAAAATCAGACAGAAGCACAGTTAACTTTATTTGTTTTCAGAAAAATCTACAGTGTGTTTGTCTGTGTGTAAATATATATCAGTCCTTGGAGTATTTCAGAAAAGGTCAAGAACAGGATATGCAAGAAAATATTAGCTGCTCTGAATCCTAGCACTGGAATATCTTTAACCTTCTTCAGCTAGCAGGGGTTATTGGTTTCTGACCATATCTTCCACCAGTGCGGGTGTTTCCATTTCTCTGAGCCTTTTCTTTCTCTATAGCACTTGGTAGTATATGCACTCTTTGCAGTGAAAACAAGCTGTAAAATTCAGAAGCTCTGAACAATGACAGGCTAGCTCTAAGCCAGTAGTTATTTCAAGACCCAGCTCTCAAAATAAAGTAGAACTATGACAGTACCTCACCATGATAAATACACAGATGTTCAAGAAAGTGTTCAATAAAAATTACTTTCATCTGAGGGGGAAAAGTAAAAAAGTCATGCTACTAGAGCAAACTAGACATCTGTTTTAGAAAATTAATCCTTGAAACCACCACAGCATGATTATGAGTTTTTTCAGCTGCCAGCACTGAATGGTACATGATTTGTGCCAAGTTTTTCACTGCTCTTGCTTGGTTGAAATGATTCTCTAAAACACAAAGATTTAAAGAAGTTCCTTGATTCACATCAATATCTGAATACTAGAAAAGCTTTTGTTCAAATGTTACTGAAAAGTCACATTTCAAAGTAAAAAATGATTACTAGATGCTCAGACCTGTTAACAAAATAGCTACAGCACCCCTTGGAATGACCTCTTCCACACAATAGGCAATACTCATTAGTGACCTTCAATGCAGCAAATCTATAATACCGCTGGCACAGCAAAAAGGCTGCTGCATGCAATTTAATAAGCATAAAGACTGCAAAATAAACAATGAAAAAGAAACTGACCTTAAGTTTAGAATGCTGAAAATTAGACTCTTCCTGCTCTTCGTGCTGCACGGAGTCAGCTCTCTCCCTCACACTTCTATACCCAGGACTGGGTATAATGTACTCTTTTCCTATGTCGATGTCTTTCATCTTCTGTAAACGCCAGGGTTTACACCTGTATTTTCACCTCAAGTGTCTGAAAAATAAATAAATTCCCCTTCATTATGTGCTGTGCCCAATACACCAGTTACTTTTAGTCACCCATTTTTAAAGTTTATTTTCTGAATAAAAATCAGTAAGCAAAATGAGTTATAGTACAACAGAACTATAATAACATGACTTTCAAAGTCCACACAAAACTAACTTCTTATGAACTAGTTTAAACATACCCTGAGGTAATCAAATAGTACAATGATCCTCAATGCACTAGAGCGCTGTCATACTTCCTTCCTTAGATCTCTGAAATACAATTATGCAATCTGACAGATTAAAGTAATAGCTACAGCATTTAGCTGAAACCCTGAGAAACTTGATGGGAAGATCAAATCTCCAAAATCTTTTGTAAAGAGTCTGAAATTGCATACATCCAATAATTTATCAGTACAAAGTTTTGCAAAACCAATCCCTCTAGAGAGATGACTTGATAAAATTAGTCAGTATAAACACTCAAGAGAAAACTACATCTCTTCTCTATAGCACTGCTCACTTACTCCATAGGTTTGTGCTATAATTAAGTATAGGCATGCACAGGAATGAGTCACACCTTCAGTGCTGCAGGTTTCCACCCAGTCTATCAAACTGCACTGAAAGGTCAGAAGGAGAACCAGAGTCCGGAAGACAAAATCACTCCCCACTGCGAGACTCTGTTTTATAACTCCGCTTTATTGCATTCTGCCGCTCGCCTTCAACTAAGGCGGTGGGAGACGCCTGGTTGCGCTAGGCTGGTCAGACTGCACCAGCAGCTCTGCCGGGGTGCGCGGGGCTGCCACGGCTCTGCCGCCGCCGCATCGCCGCCTTCGGCAGCGTGGGGCTGAGGATGCTGAACCCGCGGGCTCCGCGTCCCTCCCGCGGCGGGGATGCGGGGCAGCCCCCCCGGCCGGACATCCCCCAGCAATCCGGGGGGAGCCCCCCTCTGCTCTTCCCCCGCCTCCCCGTGTCTTCGCCGCACTGGCGTAAAGACGGGAACCGCCCCGCCCAAGGACAGGTGCCCCCCGGCTGCAGCTGAGGCGGGACGGAGCGCGGCGGGAGGGGGCACCGCGCAGCCCCTTCACCGGGGAAGAGGTGAGGGGACTGCTCGACCGGGCTCCTGACAGGAGAGGGGACAGCAAAGCCGCCTCCTTATCACACAAAGGTTCGCCCGCCCCGGTACCAGCCCCGCTCACCTCCGCCCGCCGACGGCCCCGCCGCAGCTTCTCCGCTCCACGGCCGCGAACCCAAACAACGCCGCTTATAGCGGTTCCGGCGTCCCTACTGCGCCTGCGGGCGGGCGCTGCGGCGGCCGCTCCTTCCTGGCGCCCCATGGGAGATGTAGTCCGCTCCTCAGAGCTGGACACTCACTGACTGCTACAGTGAACTACATTTCCCTCAAGGCCCCGCGCGGGCGAGCTCCGTTTGGCCGTGCCCCCGTCCCGCCGCGCCCCGCCCAGCCCCGTCCCGCCGCCGCTGCCGCAGCGTGGGGGATCTGGAACGTTCGCCGCCCGCCGGGGCAGCCCCGCGGCGGGGCGGGCGCACCGGGGCATCGCTCCGGCACCGCAGCTCTCCGCTCCGCTCCTCACCGCTCGGGAGGACGGCAGCGAAATGCATTGCAGTGCAATGCAACGCAGCACAACGCAGTGCTGTGCTGAGCCGTGCTGTACCGGGCGGGTACCGTGCAGTGCGGGAAGGACGGCTCCTTCCACCGAGCCACTGCCGGTGGGAAGAATTGGGGTCAGCTCTGTTCGGACACCGCACACGGAGCCGAAGGGCTGGCTCGGTGCTGGAGAGGGCCAGGGGTGTCTCGGTTTTCCCCCGTCGCGGCGCTCCCGGCAGCGGGGGCTGCCGCAGGGCGCTGCCCGGTTTGCAGAGGCGGAGCGGCGGCCTGTGCTGGCCCACAGAGCACGAGTGGCGGCCTCGGTGTCCGCCGCTCCCGGCCGGCCCGCGGCTCGCATCGCACCAGCCTGTCATTCGCTGCCGGTTATCTACAGTCCCTCGGCCGGGGAAAGTGCGGCGTGCCCTTATCCGGGTTTAACCTTGGCCGCAGCCGGGGCCGCAGTCAGTAGCGGCTCCTGAGCCGCGGCAGCCACTGCCGCAGGCCCGCGACGCGCTTCCCAAGGAGTCGGGCATGATTCCCTCGCCAAGCCCCAGCTGTGCCCTTCCAGCTCCCTCAGACCACCTAAAGGGACGGGGAGCTTGTCCCAGGGCTTTCACAGCCAAGCTTTGCCGGCTGAAAGGGATGGAAGCTGCAGCTGTATGTCCCTGTGTGGTGGAGGACCAGCAGTCCTGCTTCCCCAAAAGAGTGTGACACAGGGTGTCCAGCCCCCGCCTCAGGGGAGTCAGTGAAGAGATGGACAGAGCTGCGTTTCCTCTCACAAAGGGCCGTAAATATCCTTAACAAACCCTGAGCTGTAGCTTCTCCCCTGCTGCGTTTAAATACCCTGTCCTCAGCTGACATCTTCCTTCCACCAGCCAGATTTGGCTGATGTCTCATTTAAGTGGTTTATGTAACGAGTGCCTGTTTGCACCGCAGTCCTTGCTCTCCTGTCAGGAATGTTTGTGAGAGTCAGTTTGATAGAAATGCTGAAATGAACTCAGGTAAAGAAGGGAGATGGGAATCTGGAAATAAAAGTGGGACAGAATATTCCTTCCAAGCCCACAAGCCAGAGGTGCAGGTAGAAGGTGTCACCGTACAAGTAACAATCCAAGGACACCCGTAAGGTACCAGAAAATCCCTGCAGAGTTCCTTGACATACATGATCACACATCCTGCAGAGCTCTGACTCTATTTCTGGAAAAAATGAGAATCAGCTCTATTGCAGGTGCTCTTAACATTTTGGGACAGGGAAACTGACAGACAGACATACCTTGCCCTGATACAGCGGCCAAGAACAAATATAGATGCTGTATTTTTCTGCAGACACTTCCCCAGGGCTCGCAATCATGCAGTTTCAGATTGGTTGGACTGGCATTTTGCTGGGGAAGGCACTCAAGGTGCACTTCATGCTTTATAAATGCTATGTCCCAGCAAAATGTGGATTTTAAGACAGAAGCCAGGAGGCAATTTACAGTAAGTCCCTGAACAGTCATTAAACTGACCTTTGTCTACACCAAACATACTGGAACGCAGGGGTGAGTTGTTGTTCAAATACTGAGCTGTGTAGTTAAACAGCGTAAACAAAAATGACAAAGCATGAATGATGGAGAAAATTAAACTGTGTTAAAGCTTCAAGGTGAATCACTGATATTTCAGGGTGTTGACCTGAAATTGTTCTGACTGTGAGCATGCCTTTGGCCCCTGGGCTGTGGAGGCAAACAGAGATGTTTTTGGAGGTGGCTGGCTGTTTTTTGAGCTGCTGATAGGTTGAAGCCCAAAGGCTCTGCATCACATGCCTGGAAAGGAAGAAGAATATAAACCTCCATTATGCCAAAGTCATTACAAAATGTGTTCAGAAAGATGAGCAGAGACCGTTGTTTAAGCCAAGGGAGCCAGAGCCCTGCCTACACTTGTTCTGTCCTCTATTTCTTCAGTGCTGGAGGAGATCTGAGAGTAAAAGGGAGGACCTGAGTGATAGTAGAAAAGTGCTGGTAGGTAATGATGTGTACACTCCACTCAGCTCTGGGCAATGGGCTGGCAGCAGCATCAGGAGTGTTTTCACACCTGTGGTCCTATGAGTACATTCTCCCTTAGTACGGCAGTGGGATGAAATGCTTAAGTAGGCATAACCCACTTTTTAGTGTGTCACAAGTCTCCTCCAGCGTTTGTTCTAAAGGCTATAAATGTACTGGTGCTACCAGCCAGAGGAGTTACATCTTTAGCTCCAGTGGCAGCAGCTAATGCTTGTAGTGCTGCGAGTCCTGGATTCATCCCTGAGGGATGGGAGCTGTTACATAAACAAGGCCTGTACAGTATTAAAACTTGCCCTGATTCAAGATCTGGGATTTGCTGTAATCAGCCCTGACTGCAAAAGAAAAGCAGAGCCAGACCAAAGAGCCAGAAACAGCTTCAAAGCCAAGGCCTGCACACCAGGGTGAGGAAGCAACACCTGAAAATTAGTTTTCTTAGAGGTGTCCAGAAGGTGCTCCACTCCACCCCAAAAAATCATCAGCAACAAATCTAAAGCAATGCTTGAAATCAAAACTGATTTGAGCCATCAAAGCAGAAAATGGAGTATCTCTAGACTGATCAGGAAAACCAAGGTTCAGCTTGTGGAAGTGTTGGTCTTTGTTCAAGACCTGTTCTTTCCCTTCTCCCAAATCCCCTTTCCTATGTACCTCATACACAGATGACATCATCTTCTTACCCTTTCCCACTGGGATCCTTGGTCCAGGGTGCTGACACTTGCATTTTCAGCATGAGTTTCCTAAGTTGTCCCTCCTGATGAGCATGCTGACAGTTGTTCTTGCTAGTGGTTTTCTACTCTCTTGCAGATGAGAGCTCTCAGCCATGAAGTGCAGAACTCATAGATTAATTGGACAGCTCAAACAGAAGTCCCATGACCAAATTTAGCCTGTAGCACTGCAAACCGTAACAAGTCCAGAAATAGGGAGGTCTGAAGAGACTGCATTATCAGTTTGTTCATGATTCCCTATCCCTGTGCAGCAGCCAATCTTTTATTGTCCATCATGTCCAAGTCTCCCTCTCACACACAGACTGTTCAGGACTTTGAGCTCCCAGAGCAGTCTGAAAAATTTCCCATAGCACTGCAACTACTTCAGGTCACTCTTCCTGAAAGTAATAACTTAGACTCAGCTGGGCCACATGAGCACCAATCCATGTGGGCAGCTTGGCAGATTGAAATAAGCTGCCCACATAGGTAGGTATATGTTGCCAACAACTGGAGGGTAGAGACATTGCTATTCATTTTCCTTTGTATCTTGTATCCACTTTCACAGTTCCAGAGGAAAGAAATTTTTTGTAGCAAAAACATCAACAAGACCACTGAAGGTAATCCTTCTTAATCCATCATACTTAGCCTACAGAGTTAACATCCCCTTGCAGAGACAGGGAGGGGGCAGAAGTCAAGGTGGTACTTGTAGCAGGGCTGTCACAGACTGCTGTGGCTTGCTCAATCATTCCCCTCTTCAATCTCACTAGAAAATAAGCTATCTGGGGACATCAGTGGGCTGGGTTTGTCACGTGAAAACCGTAGTCCAGTTTCCTGCAAACAATGACGTTAATAGTAGTCAGTATTTCACAATAGGTCATTATTGTTACAGCAAGAATTGGTGACAGTTGTTTTTAATTCAAGAAAAGTTATGGTATCTAATGGATTTGGTCATGGCTTGCAATTGAAGAACCAGAGGCACCAATACTCCCTGCACATATTTAGTGTTACTAGCATCAGAGTCTTTCTAAATATCCTTCTGGATAATCTAATCTATCCTCCTGGTCTGGCGAGGGTCATGAGCGCTGCCCTCCAAGCTGCCCACAGCAACACCTGGATAGACACAACTGTCCATGCTGTGCCAGGCATCTCCCTGTCTGCTGGACATGGATACTTGTCCACAAGACTATGCACACACCAACCAAACACAATTCATGCCTACCTGGTTCCATCCAAACACACAGCATGGGGGCTGATAACCTCCCTAGATTGACATAGTACCAAAACCTTTCCCCCATCCCAGCCATAGTTGCACAGAGAGAGGTTTGCACACTTGGAGCACTAAAGACCCAGTACCACAAGCTGAGCATTTCTTGGAACTCAGCATTTTCCATGCAGCTACTCTGATTTAGGGCATGAGAGGCACAGGACCTTGTGGGATGTTCAAGACCTAATCAAAACCACAGGAATCCCTCACTTCACAGAATGGGTACTCTCTGAGCTCTCACTTTTTCATTACTGCAGTCTCATTGTGCTTACAGATTTGAAAATGACTCATCCAGGCATTCAAGTTCATGTGCTTTATGTTGGTTCAGTGCTGAACAATCTGTGTTGCTGATCAGAAACTGCTGAGAGTGAAGGCCAGCTCACACAGCACAGTGAAGAGCCATTATTTCCTTGCCCTTTCCCCAGAAAAGTACTCAAGAGGGATATGTTCGGAACTAGAGAAAACAGGAATCTTTCTCTTTCCTCCTGACCTATTTTAGCAGAAGGAGTTCATTAATATCTTAATATACCTGTGCATTTGGCTTTCCTGGAAACAAACTGTACTTGCTTGATGTTTGTGCAAAGCTGTTGGTAGTGTGGGCGTTTGCATTGTGATTATGCTTCAGAGGATGAAGCTCCTAAGCTGATCCAGGCAGAGATATCACTCCAGGCTACAGCAGTACCACCCATTGCCTTCCTGTCACTTCATGTGGGAAGATGAACTTTTCTAGCCAAGCTAACGGTGTTTTACTCTTGTTCTCAACAGCTTCTACAAATAGTCATGCTTCTGCAACAAATGCTTCTTGGTGTTATTTTTCTTTTTTCAGGTTTTGATCATCCTGCCCTCTTTCTGCAGCATTTATTCTTGTAAAAGTGCAGAAGTAAACGGTGTAATGCTGCGCTGTATCACACAGATTAAATTTGGTTTGTAATTCATCATTCAGGTCGGGAGGAGAAAGCACTGAAAAAGTATCTTATTTCATATGCTACTTTCTTTGGGTTTTGGGAGAGTGGGATACAAATAAAACCCTCCCAACACAATTAGCAGCAACTTACTCAGAACTGTTTTTTCTTACAGGGAAAATCAAGAGGATTTCAAAGCTGTTGCAATGTTTGAAGTGTAATCCAGCGCAGAAAACCAGTTCAAGGCAGTTCATACTTGGACTGATTGTTCAATTTTTCTTCTATAAAGCTGATAATTCAGATGACAAGATCAATTCAAGGGCAAAGAACTGCCCAGGGACCAGAAACCGGTGCAGACCTACATGGGTAGAGAGTTTCATGATTTCAACGCCTTGCACCACACCCACAGCTAAAGAGTAATCGATAGAAGTCAGCAGCATGGGTCAGGCTGGAGCCTGCCTGCTCTCACTGGCACAGCAGACTGTGTTGTATAGCTGGTTATTTGATGAAATTAGTGGAAAGGACAAACAGTGCTGTGATGAAAAAGCTGGAGATGTGTCTGGATGAGCATTAATGGGCTGGAATGCATTCTAACTATACCACTCTGGCTTTGGGAGTTAGGTCCTTTCAGCTGGATCCCTGGTTCATTTCCCATAGTCTGCAGATGTGCAGCAGTGGCTTTGGTTAGCCTGAGGCATGCAAGGAAAAATGCCTCTAACCCCTTTCCAAAAGCAGCCCAGGATTGTCCCCAAGACAGGGCATAGAAAAGGGGAACAGCCACATCAGAATGTTGTGTTCAGTTCGGTTTGCTTTTCTCAAACAGTTTTTGGGGTGGCCAAGCAGCCATGGCTGCGGCTGTATGTAGGCTGTAGCAGAGGGAACTGGTTTAAGCCTCACAAAACCCAGAGCTAGTGGCCAGAGCATGATGCAGGACGACCTTCCCACTAGCACCCAGGGACATGGTCACCGTCTGCTGCCAGGGCAAAGCTGGGCTCTGTCCACTCCTCATCCACCTCTGCAAAAACAAACCTGTGGGTCCACTGAGGTGAAAGTGTCACTGCTTCCAGCTGCATGGAAACAGCAGAGCCAGGCACAGCAGCAAGGTCACTTGGCTGGCCTGTATGGGGATGTGGGTTCCTTTTAGTTGGCTGTTTATGTGGCTGTGCAGAGCCTGCTGGATGGGCACCAGCAGGATGTACCATGGAAAAGCGATGAGTGGATGCAGCAGTGACAGTCCTGTTTAAAGTGCAAAGTGCTGCCTGCTGCTGCTCTCTCTGCCAGCACCCACAACGCTGCAGCTCCTCTGAGCAGCTCCTCGTCTATGAGCTGCACATCAGACATGGACAGACACCACCTCTTTCATCTTCCAGCAGATGATAAGCTTGCCACTAGCCATGTCTTCACTCCCATTACCCCAAACCCTCCCTATTTCCTATTTGTTGAGAAGTGGCCCTGCCAGCAAAGGGTCTTGGGGATGCTGCATAGCAGTGACATCCAACACCTTCCTCTGCTGCTTTGTCCTCCCCCAGGACAGAGTTCGTGGGTGCCATCAGCTCTCTCACCACCTGTTCTCATCCTCTGCAGAGATTCTTGCTCATATGGTCATTACATACCTCACATCTGCGTCCTTCCCTACTCCTGGCAAGATGGGATGCTTTCCTGGTGCCTGACAGTGGGAATGTAAGGAAGACACCGCAGGGACTGCCACTACTGCTGGAGTCAAGGTGTCTCTTTCCCCATGTGTCCTAAAACCCTGGGGCTTTTCCACAGTGGAAATATAGCCAGCTTGTATTTGCCTCCATGCTCTCAGGTGCCCCTCTGAGATGCATGGGAAGGGTGAGCCAGCCTAAGCAAGCACACAGCAAACAGCCTGTGGGGAGGAGGCCATTCTGTCCTATTGGAAACAGCATAAACAGCATGACCGAAAAAGCCTTCAAAAAAGAAAAAGGAGAAAAATAATTAAAAATGCTGGGAGCCCCTGGCGGTGCCTGGAATCCCACGTGGTGGAGAAAAGGCCGTCTGGGATGCCAATTTTGGAGCTCGCCAGTGCAATCAGCCAGTTTTAGAAGCAAATGAGGACAGCCAAGGTCAGAGAGCGTTGGGCCTCTGGGATTGTCGCTGTGTGCTGAAAACTGGGAGGCAGGAGAAGCTGCAAGTCAAACACAGCTCTGTCCTTGCTGCTGCAGCTGGGGCTGGAGCTCTCCCAGGTCTCAGGGTGGCCAAGCCCAGGGGCTGGCCTGGCTGCACACAGGGGTAATGGGGGAAAGAAACTGGGGTTTTAGGAGACTCCTGCTTGGGGCTGCAGGGGAAGGCTGGCAGTTAAGTGTTCAGAAAGCAAAGTGGTGGGAACTCTAGGGAGCAGTGAGTAGTTATCAGGGCTTGGGAGACTTGCTCTGTTCTGCTGCTGGGGGAGAAAGCAGAAGAGGCAGTTGTCTTCTGCTTTCCCCTCACACAAAGAGCAGAAGGTTTCCTGGGATTTCCTCATACAACCCCCCTGTGTACATCTTGTTTTGCTGAGCTAATTGCTTTTGCTTCCTCGGGAAGTGCTGCCTGAGCACCAGCAGCCACCCTGCACTGCCATTACAGCCCCCAGGCTCCTCAGGAGTTGCATGCTGCCCTCTGTGCATTGCTAACCCCAGCCACACAGGGTTTGTGTGGGACTGGCAGAGTGAGTGGATGCGTGTATGTGTCCTGGTGGAGTCTTGGCCTCTGAGCAGTGGATTAGAGCCACAGTGCAAGGAGGCTGGGTCCCAGTCTGGGTGTCCATGGCACTCATTCAAACCTCCTCTCATTGCTTCAACTAGTGAGACTATGGGGACAGCCATTGTGGGACACCAAAAAATTTAGGACAAAGCCTAGGCAACAGCCTGGTTGAGGAATGGTGAAGCCTGCAATGAAGATGTATATCCCAAAAAGATCAGTCTGAAACTTAGAGGCTGTTAAGGCTGCAGAAATCCCTGAAAAGGAAGGCATACTGGTATAGGTTTGTTTTGCCACACAGAGACATGTCACGTGCCTGTCCCATGTGCTGCAGGCAGGGACAATCCCCCAGCTGTTCTGAGCTACAAATAGGAAAAGCCCCCTGTGTAATCATGGCTTAGGTCAACTGGAAACAAAGCACTCCAGCTGCTGTGTGCTGCTCTCCATTGCAACTTGAGAGGACAGGGACCCCCCGAGCTGTGGCTTCAGGGATGAGAACAGTGCTTGAGGAGGGCCAAGGAACTCAAGGGTCTGCAGCCTGGTAAATTCAAAGCACAGTCCCACAACCCCACAATACTTACAACAACAAACAGCCTAATATGACAACCAGAAAAATCTCCAGGCTCCCCCTGCCCTCTCCCCAGGACTGCGAGTGCAGCACGTGGGAGCTGGGGGTTGTAAAGCCCTTGAAGCATAAGAACCACTTCCTTCAGAATGCAGTTACAGGGTGAGAGCAACGAGACAGTGGTGAGTTCTTGGGGTGGTCAGCAGCTTGTTGTGTGACCACAATTGTACCACATCTCCAAATTGTGGCTCATTTCCTCCTCCTAAAAAATGCATGACTGCTGGAAACCATGGGATAGAGGCAAAGGAGAGTCACTGTATGAAAAGCAAAGCAAGGTCTCAAACCACTGCTGGGCAGAAGTTCATCCCCATGAGGGAGCCACCTTTGGCTTCTTCTTAAAGACAAAAGATCGAAACAGTTTGAACTAATGAAACATACACTATTCAGACCCAGCTCCTTGTTGAAGTGAGGCACATGTACCATCAATCACCAGCTGCTCCTGACTTGAAAATACAGCAGCTCCTCATGTGGGTGGGAAAAATAAGCTCCAGCATTGTACAGCTTTTGTGAATCCTACTGCTGCCTCCTCTGTCTTTAAAAAAGCCAGGATCTGCACTCTGCACTGCACTTACTGTGGCTACAGTCTTGTCTGAAGTAAGTTCAACTCTCAGGATTCGTTTTTCACCTTTCTGTTTCCTCAATGTGTTTGCACTGATGCACAGAGATGGTTTTAAACAGATTTTACTGCAGGCATTTATCAGATCAATCAGATCACACCCTGATGTCCTGGCTGCAGGCAGAGATGTGATTTAGATCAAGTTTCTGTCTGAATACCTGTGTCACCTGTAGGTAAGAGTAGGCCTGGGTAATGTCTCTGCAGAGAGAATCCCTGCACCATCCACCATGGCAGGGAAGAGCTGGGCTCTGGCTGTTCATTTAGAGCTGCATGCTCTGGGCTCTCCTGTTGCATCAGCCCAGAGAAGTTACTGCAGTCATGGTATCTTTGGGCTTACCTTTGCCCTGTTTTGCACTTCATGTCATTGCAGATACCCATTCAAAGTTCAAGCTGGGTCTTTACAGATATCCCTACCCAAGAGGCTGTGACTCCCTGCACTGCAGGGGTCATCTGTAAGGGCTGAGGATCAAAGCTGAGTCTTATGATCCTGCTAGGTGAGTTTATTCTCATATAGGGTATTGGCACTGCAGTCGTGTCTGGAGTCCCTCTTTGGAAGTAGAGGCCCTCCAGTGGGGACAGACAGCCCCAGAGGCAATCCAGACTGGCTCTGACAGCATTCATCAAGCCTGGCTGGGTTGGGAGCTGTCTGAATGCTGAGGAAGGAGTATATTCCTACCTGGTGGAGATAATAATTTCATTTCATCTCAGGTTTGTGACAATAAACAATTTTGATAACTATAAGGCAATCAGGGGTGTCAAACCTTGTGATTGGTCATATCACCAGTGCTTTGGATTGTGGTTGAATGCAAAAGGGTTAAAAGAAGTAGAAATAACACATCTGTTTAGGGCACCCAAGCCAGCACTCAAATGAGAGAGCTGCAGACAAGTGGAGACTGGGAAGCTGCTCCCAGAGAAAAAGCATCCCAATTGCCTGTGCCTAATACTCCCACTGATGTGACAGAAAGTGATGGGAGCACTGAGATGAATTCCTCCATGTACCTTAGGTACAGACCCCCCTCACATGTCTGAGCACATTGTGTTACAGCATTATTAATTGCTTTGACTTGGAAGAAAAAGAAAAAAAGAATCTTTAATCTAAGAGACTTTCTCTTTTCTTGTTTCCAGTGTATTACCTTTTCTTTGGTATCTACTACAGCTGGAATGACCACATCTACCCTACCAGGAAAAAGGTCATTAATCAGCAACTTCCTTCAACTTTTCTGCAACCATGTGCATGTTGCACTTTGAAATACATCCCTGACAAATTAAAAGAAGTGTTGGAATGAGTCCATGGGAAACATAAGTTCAGTAACCAGATCTGTAGTATACAACATCTGTCAAGATAACGTGATTTCTCAGCAGCTTTGATGTGCTGGAAGGGGGCCACTGAGTTCCCCTGAGAAAGTTTCCCTTCATTCTCTTTATTAATTAGATCTGTAGGCAGCCTCAGCACAAAGATTTTCTAAACCAAAACCTTGGATGCATGAACAACGGAATGGATCCTTGAAAAAGCACAGTTACTGAACATCACTCAGTTCCCAGACATCCTTAGAAATGTGAAGCCCTTTGGTCTGGAAGTTGTAATAAAGGTGCCTTTCCTGTGGAGCTCCAGGCTCACAGGGAGAGAAGGGTTAAAGGAAATGTTCCCTCTCCTCTGAACAGGGCCCTTGCAGGAAAGGCAGCGATCAGAGCACAGATAGCTGTGCCTGGATCAAAGCTCCCCCTCACTTGTGGCAGACCAGGCAGTGGGAAGCAGAGCTGTCTCGTTCCTGAAATGATGCATCTGGGGCCAGCAGTGGGGAGAAGGCAGAGGGATGGACTCCTCCTCATTGTGCATCTTCTCCAGGCAAAGTTGGGGCTGCTTTGAAGGGAATGCTACAAGAGCCCTTTTCATCCTCTGGACAAGTTGAGAGATGAATAACCCTGCCCTTGCACAGGAGTGGAGCAGCCCCATCTCAGAGCAAGGGAGCAGGAACAGAGCAACAATTCTGGCTGGTGCCTGCTCTGTGTTGATGACATAAGGCCCCAGGTGGGAGGAAGTGGAGGGATGAGCTGGAGCCAGATAAATTGTTCTGAAAATGAGGGCAGTCAGACAGTGACCAGCCAACCTTCTCCTGGGTATTTGTCCTGGCTGTTTAGAAACAGGCAGTTGCCTCCTTGTCCCTGGCAGCCCTAATGGCACCATGGGTTCCCTTCTCATGATGCAGGTGACGCTAGGTCTTGTCCCTGTACTGCTGTGCAATATGGCATTTCTCTGCCCATCTCAACAATCCCAAGGTTATGGTTACCCAGCCCCACACCTTTTTCTCTCTGGCTCAGCCCACAGATCCCTTCTTAGGAGATACTGAGCCTGTCTGGGCTACCCCAATATACCTCCTTGGAGGTGGGGGGGGTCGGTCTTCCCAGCTTCTCTTGGTACACATATCCACACATATCAGAGCTGGAAATGGGTTAGTTGGGAAAACAGGAGGCAGCTCTGCTACCTCCCACCTTATGTACCACTGAAGTGGGAAAAAGAATCTGCTCAGAAGCTGCCACCCCATTTCATATGTCTCAGTGCAGAGACAAACAGGAGCACAAAGGTAGGGTTTGAAGGCCAGAGGTCCCAGGAAAGGAGGTGTTGCTGGTGCAGCAGCAGAGCAAAACATTGTATATGAATAAGAAATACCGAAAGGACAGGGGAGCTCTGCAGAGAGAGGAGCCTTGCTCCAGGGTGTTCATGCTCAGGCAGTCCCCATGTGACCGGGAGTGCCTGTCCCTGTGACTGCTCCAGCACTGTCCCCCACGGGAAATGTGCTTTGCTCTTCAGGCTTAAGCAGCTTCTGGGGTCACACAGGGTGGCTGCCTCCAGGGACTGCTGTCCCTGTGGCTGGAGCACATGCCAAGCTCAGATGGCCACTGCCTCATTTTCCACCCCTGAACAGGGTGTTCTCACTGAGCTCACTGAGGAGCCTGTGCCTGCCATGACCAAGTCCTCAATCTCTAAGAGCGACCAGAGGGATGAATCAGCAGAGGATGGAGCCAGAGCATGAGCAGTGATAGTAGAAGGGCAGCACAAAGGTGCTCCTGGATCTGCACGATGGTTACCTGGGCAAGACCATGTCTGTTAGTTGGACATGAGCACCATCACCCTGGGGCTGGTGTTTCTCCTCAGGAGAGCTGCTGGTGAGGAATCATGGAAGCAGTGTCCTGAGGGATGAATCACATCACACAGAATTCATCCATTAACTACTTATGAAAACTGGGAGGAGCTATTTCTTGCTGAGGCCATGTGAAGAAAGAAAAATCATTGCAAGCAGGAGAAACTGGAGCAAGGCTTGTAATGAAAACTCAGCTAAAAATCCAGGGCAGTATATCCTACTGCTAAGCCTGTGTCTATGAGGGCAGGGCCTGGGACCAGGAAAAGTCCCAAGAAGAAGTAAATTAGAGAGAAATTTACCCTGGGACTTTGCTGTGCTTTCCTTCTCATTTCAGGTTCCTGAGCTCCAGGCAGCAGCAGACAGACTGTCACATGGATGTCCCTTCTGTAAGTAAGCAGAGGGGCCTCTGCTGTCCCCTGTCCCCCCAGGGAGACCTGTGCCACACATGGGGAACCTTCTCAGCTTAACATACCTGTGTGGCATCTAGAGACACGGGATGAATGTCCACCATCAGCACCTCTCTGCTGTAAATGCTTTGCTCCTTGCAAATGGACCCCTCCAGCTCCATCTCCATATTCTGGCAGCTGGGGAAGTGCTGATGCAGCTCCTGCCTTGTTGCATGTCCCAGCTGGTACAGCAGCTGAGTACAGGGAGTTGTGGTAGCCCAGAGTTCAGGCAGCAGTAATGCATTCTACCTGTTAGCAGTTGAGGGATGCTGGGCACAGAATCCCCTGTGGTGGAAAGCAATACCAGAGAGGTCTGCAAGCAGCACCCCAGGAGAGCTGGAAACCCAGGGGGATGCAGACAGGGTGGCCACATGTCTGGTTCACCTTCTCAAGTATGTCAAGCCAGGAGCCAAGAGCGGATGAAGCCCAGCAGTTCATCTGGCAGAAACCCTCTGCTGAGAAGCACAGGAGAAACCCAAATGAGCAAAGAGTAGATGAATAGCCTGTGAGTCAGTATCCCTGCTGTCCCTGCTTGGCCAGAGCCCAGGGCGTGGGAGGCAAGGAGGCAGAAGGGTTGGGGTGTAGAATCTGTCTGGCTTTCATGCTTACTAACTTACTAGTGGTCTGCAATTTTATTTTTCCCTGCAGAATTTGGTTCAATGCTCAGGTAAATCTCGTGTCAGGTACAGAGTCATTCAGATGTATAAGAAAGCTGGACAATGTCCATGTCCTGCCCATTGCCTATCCCTTCTCCCCAGGGCAGGAGCTCCTCCAAGGGTGCTTGGGGCAGGCAGACCCCTTTCTAGATCTGCCAAGTGAGCATCAGCTGTCCTGGCTAAGTCCAGGACACTCTGCTGAGTGCCCAGAGTTCTGTGTGCTGGGGTTCATGGCCTGTGCCTGTCACATCTGGCACTGTGTGGGAATTGCCCCAACAAAACCAGGCTCCCTGACGCCATGGAGTGGGCCAAGAAGAGCTGAGTTTAGGCACTAATTGCATCCCTGACCTGGAGCTGAGATGACAGAAGTCGCACAGCTCTGCTGAAGGCACAGAAGGATGCTCTAAAAGCATCAGAGTTGCTGGCCACCAGGCAGGACATATGAGGGGAAATGAGCCTCATGTTAGGTACATGGTCCTTCCATGCAGATTTCCTGTGATCCTCCTCATTGCAAATCTCACCACTCTGGAGACCCCCTGATTCCACTCAGCCCCTGAGTGGGGTCTCAAAGCAGTCTAATATAGGACCAAACCCAGAGCTGTCTGCCAAGGCTTAGATATGCCTCATTGACCATTGTGTCTACGGAGGGAAACAAACAAATGCTCAGAAACAAATGAAAAGAGAAATTTTTTTAAAATGCAGGAACAGGGACCAGAAAGCTGTTCCAGGGAGCAGAGCATCCCCACCAGGCTCATCATTCCCAGAGTCAGTGTCTGCTGCCCTGTACAGGGTGTATGCTCTGTCCAGGGATATCCAAGGATGAGGCAGCAAGGAGAAGTCCCACAGTCTCTGTCTTCCCACCACCCTGCCCAGTCACTGTGGGATACTGGGATTGGCAGACCTCCAATCAAATCCAGTTCCCTCTCATTTCAATTTTCATGAGGTCATTTCAGTTTTAAAAGCTCCCCTGGAATTACGTTGCTTTCAGAAAATGTTTGGCCTGGGTGCTGCTGGCCTGCAAGTTCCCAGTGAGACCAAAGGGAAATTGCAAAGCCTGAGGAATATTTATCAAGCTGATTTTGAGTTTAGTTCATTAGCAATTACCTTGATTTGTCTTTCCTTGTTCTTGCCAATTTACCAGGGCAACGTCTTGGAAACTCGCCTCATTTGGAGAGAACAGGATGTAATTAGCCAGATAATCTGCTGGTTCCCCTGTCAACCTCTCTGTGCCCGGTCCCAACACACGCAGTGGCTGTGCAAGCTGGATCAGACCTGATTTCTGGTGCTGTTTATGCACTTAGTGCCACATAAGCAGGAACTAAGATGCTGTCCTGCCCTCAGGCAATGACAAATCCACCTTTTGGATCACTCCTCAGGCTGTGACCCCTGTGCTGAAACCATCTGGGACCCTTTGTTCTGGGGTTAGTTCCTTTGCCAGGGCAACAGAATTCCCAGGGGTATGCAGATATTTATTTTTGAAAAGGATGGGGATTATTTATTTCCCATGGGCAGCTAATTTATATTTTCTTGTTGTGTCCATCCTTGCTGCTTTTTTCCAGACCACTAGCTAAGGTCAAGCGACTCAGCCGCAAGTTGTGGCACAGCAAGAGCTCAGTCACAAGTCACTGGGCACAGATGGCACCACGTAAGTGATGCCTAAACATTTTAACTGCTCAGGGAAATTTCAGGGAATACCCAGTGCTGCAGAGTCCTTCAGAAGACAGAGGAGACTTTGTTTTCTACATCGGTCCTGGACCTGCAATTCAATCGGTGGGGAGGAATACCGCATGTTGCCTGTTACAGCTTTCTTCCCTTTACTAAAGACCCCTCAGCAATGCTACGGGGACTGTGTGGCACTGCCCATGACATTGGGGCAGTGCTGTAGGTCTGTGGTTAAGTGGTGCCTCCCTCAATTTCCCTCCCTCAGGATGGAAAGGCCATCTGTGTGTGCCTTGGGCTGATAAGCGCGTGCCACCTTCCGCCCTTGGGAGAGGCCCTGCTACGGAGGTGGGGGTGCAAATGCCCTGTTTCTCTCAGACCACAATTGAATTTGAGACTCTTTCAGCCTTTGGCTTGTCACTCAATAGCAGATGACAGCAGTGAGGACCAGAGCAGGGCATCACAGTGTGTCAATTTATGGGGACTGAGGGGTATGAAGAGAGGCTGGTGAGGTGACAGAGCAGGGGCTGTGAATGCCTGTCCCACGTGGAGGGGCAGAAGTGTGACAACGGGGCAAGGCAGCGAGCACCAGCCCTGGAAAGGGCTCTCCGGCTGCCAGGCTCAGGACCCTCCATAGCCCTTCTGCTGCCGTCCCATGAGGAGCTCCCTACAGAGGTCTTTCAGCCTGTTTTCCTGGTTTTGGATGCAGGATTATCACACAGCTTTTCCTCAGTGACAAATGAGCAGGTGATGGTGGGACTGGCTGCAGGGAAAGGCAGCAGAGGAGGGACACAGCTGAGGGCAGGTTTTCTGTGCTGAGGGCTGTACATGGCCCATCCCTGAGGACCGGGATAGCACTGAAGCACAATCAGAGAGCTGTGTGAGGATGGAGCCTGGGCTGGGCAGGAATGTCTGGAGGAGATCGGGATCCGTGGAACTGACAGTGTCCAAGCAGGGGAACAGCCAGCACTGCAGCATCTCAGCTGCTTCACCAAGCTGAGGAGAAGAAAAATGCCACCCCCACTCTCAGAAACCACGTCTTCTTTCCTCCCATCCACTCTGGAAGGGTCTCTGGGTGAGCTCCGATGGGTCCCTCAGGGGCTGTGGGTTTTGGGGACAGCTTTTTGATGGCAGGTGAGAGCTGTGCACTGACGGGCTGCTTCACATCAAGGCTGTCCTTTGCAGAAACAGCGTCTGGACATTTGGAAACGCAGCACAAACACGTCGCTGCTAGGAAGTGTATCAGAAAACATCACTGCTCCCTAAACCAGACACCATCAGGGTCACATCAAAGCACCACACACACCCCGAAGCCACCTGGGGACGTCTGTGGGGATATTCAGGCTTTCCCCAGGCAGCTGCGCGGCTCTACCCCCGCTGCCTCCTCGGGAGATGGCGATGAAACGCCTCTCCCCGCTCCTGAGGCCCTGCAACGGCGGATCTTCTCCACGGAGGTGATGCCGGGAGGAGCGAGATGATGGGGAGCCAAGGAACAGCTCCCGCCCCGCTGCGGCCGGGACGCGCCGCCCCGCGCTGTTGTGTCCCCGCCGGGCGCCCGTTGCCGCTCCCGTCGCGAGCGGAAGCGGAAGCGGCGGCGGCCGCGTGCGGCGATGGCGGCCCGCGGTACCGCGCGGCGCGGGGCGAGCGGGGGGTCCGCCCGCGGCCCCGACCCGCAGGAGGAGCCGCCGCCGCCGCTCCAGGCTGTGCTGGTCGCCGACAGCTTCAACCGCCGCTTTTTCCCGATCTCCAAGGACCGGCCACGGGTGAGAAATCCCCTCTGGGTGCTGCTGCCTGCGTCGCTCCGGTGCCTCCGGGGCCGCCTATCTCGGTGTGCACCGTCCCCGGGAGGCCGGGGTGGGCAGGGATCTGGCGAGAGGCCGGGCCGGGTCGGGAGGGGGCGAGGCTCCCCGACCTCCCGGGTTCGGGCAACCCCCGCCGCGGCTTGTCCCCCCCTCCTGCGCTCCGACAGTTCTCGCCCGTGGGAATTTCCGTCCCCTCTGGAGAGGCAGCGAGGATCTGATTGCTGCCTTGGTGCTGCCCGCTTTTCCATATGGCCTGGCGAACTGCGCTGTTGGCTCCTCGTCTGTGGCTGGTGCAGGACTGGCAGCGGGTTTGGACGGGCTTGTTTATTATCAGAAAAGAAGAAACGAAATCTTGGCCCTTGCCAGCTGTAATGCATTAAAGAATATGGCCAGAAAAATGGATGGGGGTAGTACTTTTAATTATCCAACTCAAAAGGCTGTGTGTTAAAGGAACATGAAAAGCATCTGGAGACTTTAAGTCTGAACAATTATCTTACCTCATTTGCTGATGAAGTGTTGGTGGTGCTTGTAATTATACACGCAGGCTCAGGCCTGAGATGAAACAGCACCAAAAATGAATTAAGGAATGGTATGGCATCACTAAGGTGTGACTCAGTAACTCAGTTTAAAAGTGTGATTTGAATCTCAAGTCAAGAGAGTACTTATTTCACTTTAGGTTGGGTTTTTTTCCCCTTGTTTAATTCTGGACACTCATATTCCTGTGGCTTCATCATTCATGTCTGACAGGTTTTTCTTGAAGCAGTTAAAGCCTGAGTCAGGGAATCAGCACTGTTCTGTTGGGGTTCTTTCCAGTCTTTGTCATTTATCTGAGTCTTCTTGAACAGTTTTCAGTGATAACTTCATATTTTTATGCCTTTCTTTCTGAACTGAGGATCTGCCCCTAGAAGATCACAAATTAGCTCTTACTGTTTAGATCAACTGTAAAACGTTTTTATAAAACCTGGTATGGTTACTTACATTATGTTTCTGGTACTATTGATCACATTATATCCCCAGGTTGGAAGGGGCTGTTGCTGATGTTGGGGCACTGAGTGTTTGTTCAGCTATCTGTATGTTTTTTGGTTTTGTTATTTTTTCAGGCTCTTTTACCTATGGCAAATGTGGCTATGATTGACTATACCTTGGAGTTCCTAACAGCAACTGGAGTGGAAGAAACCTTTGTTTTCTGCTGTTGGAAGTCAGCTGAGATAAAAGAGCATTTGCAGTAAGAATCTCTTCTTTTTAGTTTTAGAAAGTATTCATCTACCCTCCAGTGAGCCTCAAAGGCCTCACTGATTCTTACGAAAACTGTAAGAGACATCCTTTCAGCAGTGGTCTCCTATTTCAGAAAAGACTGTTCCTGCTGTGTAGGAGGGTGGTTGTGCAGTTTGTTAAGAGTTGAGTGTTGTGGGACTGCTTGTCAGTTCACCTTCTGAGTGTACCCGAGCCTGGCAATATCGGGCTCACTGTCACAGGATGCTCCTTGCATCCCCTTACGGGTGTGGCATGCACTGGGACACTGTGTCGTAGTGTGTCGGTAGGAACAGCCTCTTTATTCCTTCCTGATGTTTTTTTCCCTTCTTCCAGAAAATCCAAGTGGTGCCGGCACACATCTCCCAATACGGTGCGCTTTGTCACCTCGGACCTGTACCGCTCCCTTGGTGACGTGCTGCGAGACGTGGATGCCAAGTCCCTTGTTCGTTCTGACTTCATCCTGGTCACTGGTGATGTGGTGTCCAACTTCAATATATCCAAAGCCCTGGAAGAGCACAAGTAGGTGCTGGAAGAGTGAACGCTTGCTCAGACTGTGGTCTGTAGCTCTCTGAGGAGTGTTCTCATAGTTCTGCCCTCCTTTTTTAGGTTACGTCGCAAGATGGAAAAGAATGTGTCTGTGATGACGATGATATTCAAGGAGTCCTCGCCTGGCCACCATGCCAGGTGCAAGGAGGATGACATTGTTATTGCTATGGACAGTGCCACAAACCGTGTCCTTCACTACCAGAGGACGCAGGGGCTGAAACGATTCCGCTTTCCTATGGTGCGTCTGGAACCTGGCAGGTGGAAAAGGACTGTGGTAGTGCAGCCCACCCAAGGAGATCCTCCCCGAATGAGGGCTGGGGAACTGTCCTAGCTGCTCCTCTTGGAGAAGCAGATGATAGGAAGTAACTTGGGGTAAACTGGCTTTTTCCCCCTTAATCTTTATTTGAGGCTTGGTGAAATCATGCTGGGACACACGTTTGTGGCTCATTCCAGTTTGAACTGAATGGCAGATGTACTTCTCACAGTTCAGGTTTTGCCCTTTATTTCCTTTCCATGATGTAAAACAGGGAAATGAGATTATTTGTGCTATCGCAGGGGCTCCCAAATTGGGGTGCATATACCTCTACCATACACAGATCATTTTTACCAAATCATTTAGGTTGGAAAAGTCCTCTGAGATCAGAGTCCAACCTTTGATCACCACCTTATCAACTAGACCATGGCACATCCAGTCATTTCTTGAATACCTCCAGGGATGGGACACCAGTAGCTCCCTGGACAGTCCATTTCAGTGTTTAACAACCCTTTCCATTTTGAAGTGTTGTTGAGCCTGACTTGGGGTGGGATTACAGAGGTGCAAGGAGTGGTACCTCCTATTACCTGTTTGTTGACTTAATGCAGTAAATGTCTATGGAGGCACTTTCTCCATGAGATAGATGGACCAGTTTTTTTCTTCAACTCAGAACTAAAGCTGTGATTGTATAATATTTTCATCCTCAAATCAGTAATCAAGAGGTTATTTCATGTCTTCAAATGGAAATACAAATCACTGTAGGAAACCAAAAATAAAAAACCAAAAGAAACAAAACCCAACAATACAAAACTGACCCACAGCTGTAAAAATTATATTTAGCTTTATCAATTTTTTTTTTTTTTTTTGTACAGTTGTAGCTCCCAGAGACTGAGGTAAGGAGCCTCCTGGAAGAAAAGTGATTGTTGGAAGTACAAGCTGTTTCTGGGAGGCTTGCACTTTGTAAGGGCAGGGGCAGTCTCTGCTAGCAGACACTCAACTCTTTGTGTGACCAGTCTGTGCTTGCTAGGATTGGGTCTAGTGTAGTTTCTAGATCTCTCTGATTCTCAGAACTTCATCTAGTTTAATATAATTCAGTCAATACTGCCCCTGGCTTATAGAAGCTTTTGGGGTTCAGTACTGCATGGGGCACTCAGGTCATCTGAATTTTTTCCTCTATCAGAGTCTGTTCCAGAACTCTATTGAGAATGTCGAGGTGCGCCATGACTTGCTGGATTGTCATATCAGCATCTGCTCTCCACAGGTGAGCCTTGCCCTTCCAAGGATCCAAAAATCAGTCTGCACTGCTCCCTTGGTACTACTGGTGTGCAGGGGCTTTATGTGGCCTGAGTACCAGGTTTGGAAAACAGAACTGTCTGAGCTGAGGGCCAGGGTGATCATGTGGTGCTGCTGTGTGGAACACATGGAGGCTCAGTCTGTTTATGGCATCCGCTGCTCAAGCCCAGGCAGAAATACATGGTGGATGCATCCAGAGACTGTCTGATTTGGCACAGAATGAAACTATTTCAGAAAAAATGTGATTTCACTTTGGTAGAATTAACATCTGTGGAGCAGAGGTGGTGGCTGTGCTCTGAAGTGTCAGTACTTGTAAGCTGGTACTATGATAGGGTAACATTCAGGGTTATTCCAGCTAAGGCTTAGTAACATATCTTCCAGATCTGATAAAGTTTGTCCACAGCCTTCCTTTGGGGGTGAAACTCCAAAGTGAGGCTGGGCAAATTGCTTGGAAATGCTAAGGCAATGTCTTACCCCTTTTGAAAACTAGAATCTCTTCATGGATTCAGGAGGAGATGGGAGGGTCAATATTCCTAGCAGAAGGAGTCAGAGCTTTGTTCAAGACAAGACCATCGCTTTCCTATATTGTATAATTTGACTCTGTGTTATTTCCATGTACTTTATTTCTGGCAGGTGGCTGAACTGTTCACAGACAATTTTGACTACCAGACACGGGATGACTTCGTGCGTGGTCTGTTGGTGAATGAGGAGGTAAGGAGAGGGTTGTTACAAGGGAGATCCTCTTACTTTGCCTTAGAGAACCTTCTGATGTGCTCCTGCCTGTCTCCCAGGTCCTGGGGAACCAGATCCATATGCATGTAGCAACAGAAGAGTATGGTGCTCATATATGCAACCTACTGATGTACGAAGCTGTGTGCTCTGACATCATCCGGCGCTGGGTTTATCCTCTCACTCCAGAGATGAACTTCACTGATGACAAGAACCAGAGTTACACCCACTCTAAACACAATATTTACCGAGGGGTGGATGTGAGCCTTGGCCATGGCAGTGTGCTGGAAGAAAACGTGCTCATCGGGCAGGGAACAGTCATTGGCAGCAACTGCTCCATCACCAACAGCGTTATTGGGCAGAACTGTAGGATAGGTGAGTGCAAGAATGAGGGATGTACCAGCCTTGCCAGGCCAGGACACACATTTGTTGAACTTCAGTTTTTAAAGTGTGTTTGGCACTGAGAGAGGATGATACATGGGTCCTGATTGATTGCTTGTGAAGAAAGGAGAAAATCTTGGTTTACTAGCAGAGGAAATAGATTAAAGTTTTGAGGGTACCATAATGAAGCTGGAAAGTACTTCATGCAAATGAGTTACTTCAGCAGCAGAGAATGCATGATCTTTACTGATCTAAAGTTATCAACCACCAACATCCTGCAAATAAGGGACATCTGTCCCCATTTTCATGAGCTGTTTCCTAGCAGCTCACTCCTAACCTTGCTCCCTCCTAGCTCACTTCCTCTTCGCCTTGGCTGGATTTTCTATTTTATTTTTTTTTTTGTGAATTGACTGTGTTTGTCCAAAACTGAGGTGTCAGTTGTTACTTTCAATTCTCTGTAGGGAACAAATTTGTCTTTCAATTTTGGGTAAGAAGTGGATGTAGGCCTCTGAGGTAAATTTTGCCCTGTTGTCTAACATCCATCATGTATCAAGGGCGTTGGGAGTCAGTAAGATGCTTCCTAGTGGACTCAGCAGTGTCAGAGAGCACCAGACAGCCTTCCTTAACAAATTTGTACTTGGTGTATAACAGGTGATAAAGTCACTTTGGATGGAGCTGTTCTGTGGGACCGAGTGCACGTAGCAGATAACGTGGAGATTAACCATTCTGTTGTCTGTGATGAGGCTGAAGTGAAGGAGAAAGTAAAGCTAAAGCCCCGCTGTGTCCTGTCTTCTCAGGTGAGCTGATTTATGTCTGTTCTGCTTTCTGCCTCTCTTGGCAGGTTACTCATCTTACACTGTACTATTCCAGAACACAGGGCTGCCCCAAGTCTTTTTGCAGAGGTGGAAACTGTGCTAGTGCTCCTACCCTTTTCTTCCCTTTGCTTGGCTGGAACAGTATAGTATGAAATGTAGCCATGCTGATGTCTTCAGTTACACTTGCTAGGGACAGCTTGTCTGGAGGAGGTTCTGGTGGAAGTACAAGGGCCAGTCAGAGTGTTTTTCATTAAGATATGTCTCACGTATTTTCAGGTAGTAGTGGGTCCTGGCATTACTCTCTCTGAGGGCACAGTGATCTCTCTGCACCCCCCAGATGAGGAGGAAGAGGACGATGACCAGTTCAGCGATGATTCTGGTGTAAACAAGGAGAGCAAAGTGAAATTGAAAGGTATGAGAGTCTGTCTCCATGCACTAAAGCTATGCAGAAGGTTTTGTCTTCCATGGTCTTTTGGGGTCTTTACCAGCCCCATTCCAGACACTGCAGGGCCAGGGTGCTTAGTGCTTCATTCAACCTGGAACCTATATGTTTTAATCAGGGCAAGCAAGGATACTCAGCTGTGTCCAAGGGCTTTGTCCTTGTGAAATACTGTTGCTACAGTGTGGGTTTGTCAAGGGATCTAAACATGGTCTGCCAAATGTTGCTGCTGTAGGAAGGAGTAAGTCACTTGTCAAAGCATGTGAGAAAATCCAAGCTGAAACCCATATGCATCTGCAGGAATCCCAGCTCCTTCTTGATGAAGGCTATTTAGGGGCAGTAATATGCAGGTTATATCAGTCTATTTCAGCTTTGCCTGTAAGCAGATCCAGTACATCCACACTCTGATTGCTGATTCTTTTTCAGGTTACAATAAAAAGGATGTAGGCTCAGAAGGCAGAGGCTATCTCTGGAAAGCAGATGACAAGAATGAAGAGGATGAAGAAGAGCAGAGACAAAGCCTATGGGGTGAGGAGAAGTTTAGTGTGGTCACCTGGGGGTGAACAGATAGGCATGTGGGCCAAGTGGGATTCTGGTAGTTGTGTCTAGAGCAAGACTTGGGCTTTGTGAAGCAGATTGGCTCCATGTAACAGCTATGTGTGGAGGGAGAGTGAGAGGTAAAAGCAGGTCATGGACCAGATTCTCTCTACATGTGCTCTGTGGAAGGTGTTTGTTAGATATTTGCCTTACACTAACACACAGAGCTGTCTGTGCTGGGAATGCTGCACTATGGGTCACTCACCAGGCCCTCCCTCAGATGGGAATATGCTTTGGCTATTCCAGGTGCTGTTGGCTTTCTTCCTGCCAGTGGCAGGGTCTGCTGACATTGCTCCACTGTGAGTCAGCAGTCTGCGCAAAATGCAGTTGCTTCTGTCCCTGTCCTTTGTTGTCTGCCTGCAGACTCCCAAAAAATCCCATTATCCTAGTGCCAGCTGTAGTGTTCCCTCTGCAACGAATATAATTATCTGGACCTGTAAATAGAAGCTTCCTTGCAAGGACAGATAGTTGCTGACTTGGTTGGGAAGTCCCTGGGACAGCTGGTTCCTCATGGCATGTGATAGTTGCAGCTTTTTAGTGCTGAATGCTGCATCTTCTCCTTCCTCAGGCCCAGTTATGCACTCTGAGGAAGAGAGCGAATCTGACAGTGACCTGAGCATGGGCTCTGAGGAGCCAGACAGTCGGGCAGCTTCCCCTCAGCTGGATGACATCAAAGGTGAGATGGGCTAAAGAAGTACAGCGACTGTAGATAATGCAGTGTGGGAGGTTTGTGCTGCTTTCTTTAGGTGTACAGGAAAATTTGAGCATCTCTATGATACATTGTTTCCTGATCTCACTTCCTGCGTTTTCTACAGAGTTCTTCAATATTCCCCGTATCACTACTGGGTTAACCCAAGGCAGTCAAGGGTGAGAAACTAGACAAAGAGCCTCCATCTTTCTCATCCTCATCACTGGACCTTCATGAAAGAGACCTCCCTGAGATGTCTGTTTAAATAGCAGTGCCATAGCCTAATTTTAGAGACTATGGGAAGGTCCAGCCGAGTTTCACTGTATGGACAGCTTAGTACTGTAATCATTCTGGAGAAATAAATATCCTTGTAGGAGCTGCCTCTTTTGGAAGAGATGCTTTGATTTTCTGTTTTGTTGTGTTAAGCTTATCCGGATTTGAAAGAGGTTCAGGCCAAATTGGAAAAACTCAAAAACTTTCTCATGTTGGAATATCACCACAAAGGAAATTACACCAATAAATTTTAGATTTGAATTAATACTTTCAATTATGGGAAGATGATGTTTGTCTGAATAGGAAAGACTAGATTATGAAAGTATAACAGAAAATCTTCTCTAAAAAGCTGCAGAGGTAAATAGCTTTGTACTGGTTTCTGTGGATACATCAATGATATTTAGTTGGTGGTTTCCTTTGTTTGAATTATATCCCACTATTTATAAGTATAGTTGCTGTGGGTTTGTGTCAGCTTACAGAGAACAAATAGACATCTGTGTCAGAATACTTTTTTTGTGAAGGGAATCATTCCTTCAGTAATGAGCAGTTTGAAGAATCTGTGCTTTTCCCTCAAGTCTAACTGCCTGTCCTTTCTTTCATTAGTTTTCCAGAATGAGGTTCTGGGTACGTTACAAAGGGGTGAAGAAGAAAACATTTCCTGTGACAACCTGGTCCTGGAAATCAACTCCCTCAAGTGAGTTGGGGATGTCCTTAAGCATCCTTGGGACATCCTTAGGGATATTGTTCCTTATGCTGAACAGTTGGGATTGACAGCAGACATGTCAAAAGAAGAGGAGAAACCATGTGAATGCCCATTGTTAGGCATTTTATCAATATGGAGCATGAGAAATGCAGCTTAGACATCATGACTGAATGACAGCAGGAGTTGATGGAGAGCACCAGCTGCATGTCTAGCATCCTTGGTGGTTAGGCTTTTCCTGCCCCATCTCTGTAACAAGAGATTGAGTTGCTGCTAAATAACTGTGGACTGAAGAGAACAAGCCAGTTCTTGGTATGACTGCCTGGAAGTTCATGCAGGGTGTGCTACTCTGGGCATTGCAGCATTCAGCCACCTGCCTGCAGCTGGGGCTGTGCTATGGTGTGGCTTGTCCACAGTATTTTTACAGCAGCAAGTCTAGAACACATAATCAGAGTGCCTTTTGTCTAGTGTTTGTCAAATCTAAACCTGTGGGCCTGTATTTGTAAAAGAGCATTCCTACAGCACTCTGGTAAATGTGAGGGTGCTGTCCCTGCAGCAGCTTGTTCCAATTGTGAAAACACATTTTCAGGACTTATGCAGGGCCTGATGAATCACTGATAAAGTGATTTTATTGTCTGAATATTTGCAAAACCAAATAAACAAAAAATAGGTTGAGAAGATGAAAATGAGACTTTCTACTCTATTTCTGTGAATAGCCACAGTCTGCAGAGATCAGACAGTGTGAAATGTTGAGGGGTTTTTGCCTTTTTCATTGTAGGTATGCATATAACATTGGCCTGAACGAGATGATGCAGGTGCTCAGTAAAGTGATCCTGGAGTTCCCACTGCAGCAGCTGGATGCAAACCTGGACTCCCAGAACTATTTCTCAGCACTACTTCCTGTGAGTCCTGCTCTGTTTGACTCTTCCTTGGGCTCTCTGTGTGCCCCAAGTAGCTCCTGCCTGAGAAATCTCTTTGGTTAAGCCTGGAGCCACTTGAACTCCTTGAGTTCATGAGCCTCTTTGTCTTCTATAGAAGTAAGAATGAACTGAAACTGTTGTTCCTGCTTGACAGAGCTCACCTGAGACTGCAAGTGTGGGAGCTCTACTTCAATACCTGTGGTTATTTCTGTTGCCTGTGTGAGACAGTAGAAGTGCATCATTTGTAAAAGTGAAAAGAGAAGGTCTGGTAGAGATGTCTTTACAGGCTTGCATTCCAGCAATGCGGTTTTAATCCATCTCAAGTCCTGTGCCTGGGACAGTGGGGAGCACAGTGGGGATCCCAGTGGATCTTCCTTGTGTGCATCCTGTAATTGGTGACAATTTTTTTCAAGCCAAATGTAAAGTCATGATATCGTAGTCCTTGTGCAAAGATAAAGTTCTGCTTTCTTTCTAGGGAGATGGGTTGTATAGTTGGGTGTACCAACTTCAATTTCCTGCCTTATGGCAGACAAAATAGGGTAGGATCTGTTTTTAAAAGCAGGCAGTTTTCTCTTAATGGTTTTGTTCACCCAAGCTGAAGTCACTGTAGTATTTTTGTCTCTTTGTCCATTTATGTATTTGACTTTGCAAACTCTACAGATTCTGAATGTGCTCTTTCAGAATGAATAGGTCTGACACATGTCTGAGAAAGACTACTTCAATTTTTTAGGACTACTTTTTTTTTAGGAGATTGAAAGGAACACTGAACTTCCTCATAATCTTTTCTCTGAGGAAGTATGTGCTTTCAATTGATGGGAAAAGGTGGAAAACATTCTCCTTTGTGTAGGTGTAAGAATGCTACTTAATTCACCCCTTGGACATGTGATGTCCAATGTAAACAAACATGTCCATGTTTACATGGAGATTTCTGCCTTCTGCAGAAAACATCCATGTAAACTGATCTATTCTTCAGATGGCTTAGTGAGATTTTGCTGCTCACTCTGTTTAAATTCTGCTTGCTTTTGTTCATTTTTCCAGACTGTTTTCTTGAATAGCAAGCATGTCCTGTCCTAGAAAAAGAATTGAAGGAGGAGGACTGAAGAAAATGTTGGAGCAGGTGTTAGATTCTAGGTGGAAAGCAGTACATCTAGACAACAGCTTGTGTGGAGTTGGTAGCTATATAGAATAGTGGGATTTTTTTTTTTTATCCCAACTGGGATATGGCATCTCTTGGTCTTCCAGATTAGGCTCCTACTCTAGCATGAGTGGTAAAGGAGAATTTCACTGCAGCACCCAGTTAGAAGATGTTGTAGTCTGGGATGAAGCATATAAATGCATAAAGTTTTGTGTAATTACCCCAAACCCCTAGAAGCTGAAGACAATGGTAGTACATGAAGAGTTTCTCTGGGTAACTTTGTCCATATATTTTTCATCAAAGGAAAGCTAATGCTTATGTTTAGCAGCAGAAAGAGCAAGTCAGCTCACCTTTAGTGAGAAGTAGTAATAATCAAATTGTAATGTTTAGAGTGGCCATGTGTCATGTCATGGGCAGGTGGCATTTGTCTAGGCAGGGAATTGTGTTCATTTATGAAGTACAAATTACCCTTAGATTTTTCAAAAAAAGCCAGGTGTCAAACCAATTGAACATCATGGCAGCCAGTTTCTCTAGATTCTCCCTTGTAAAGAACAACCAATAAGTTTCTTAGAGAATCCTTCTCTGGGACAGATTGTGCATCAGATGGTGCCTTCACTGTGTTCAGGATTGCTGTGCTGACTTTCTGAACTGCATTCAGCAGGAGCACAGTGTCCTGGTCAGGTACAGGTGTGTTCACTTGCACTCATGATGTTTGTCACTGTTACAATAACCCAGTATTTGGGATGAGATACATCTCTAATAGATGTAATGAACCACCCTAAAAAGGCTTATTAAACACACATCACTGGTCTTCTGAGGCAGCAGCTTTGTGTATTTACCAGCAGTGCTCTGAAAAGACCCATTCTTTGGGCAGAAGTTGTACAGCATCTGGAACAGTGGCTTCTCTGCAGCTTGCAATTCCCTGGTTAGCAAAAAGAACATTAATTTACTAATTCTGATTTGCAGTCTGCAAATCCCAAGCACAGGCTTGGTATTTAGTTAGTACATAATGAAAGCAGTTGCTGCTGAAGTTTGCAGCTAAAACTGCCTCAGGCAATAGCAGTTTTGGGCTGAGAGCTGCTCATAATGGTGTAGTTATGGAAAAGTGTTATTTTGTGTGAGTTGAGGCTACCTGCATTCTGAGAGTGATGGGTATCCGAAGCCCACCGAACCTTACAGACCTTTTTATGTTTCTCACTCTCTTTGTAGCTCAACTCTGACCAAGAAATGCTGAATTAAGATGGGTTGTTTATGTAAAACCTATGTCAGAGCAGTCCCAGGCAGCTCAGGAGGGGAAATGGTGGGAATGCCATAGTTGTGATGTATGGTTTGACGTGAAACCACAGTATGTGGTCTGAAGTGCTGACCCCTGAGCATGATGCTCTAAAGTGTTGCAGCAATTTTAGGAAACACGCATCTCGTAAAGGATATTCCCGTGGGTAGTTTTTTCAGATGAAACATGCAGGCTTGAGAAATAGAGATAGCCAGTTTGAGGTATGTCAGGCATCTTGTTCAGTTCTTGTACAAGCTGTAAAGGAGAGAAGGTGCAGAAATAGACCTTTCCAACAGCTATAAACCTTTCCCAGATCTGGGATTCTGTAATTGTGTGTATGTGAACACACTGTGGGATTGCTTATTTGGGGACCAAATGGATTTCTGCTGTCACTGAAGCCATTTATGGTGATTAGCACAGTTGCTGTTGTGGTCTGACAGGCTGGAATTACAGTTTTGTCCATCATGTTTTGCACATACTTCCTGATGGTGTTCTGTGCTGGTGGTAGGTATAAAATGATCTTGGTGTTGAGACTGTCCTTCTGACAAGAGAGCTGGATCACAAACCTCTTTGAAGTTGGAATATCGTTGACCAGATTTGATGAAAAATGAATCAACCTGTTAGAGAAATCTCATTGCTTTCTCCAAACTGTAGGTTGTTTTGAGGAATTATCTGTGTAGAGTCAAAGCCTGAAAAATTGTGATATTGTCCATAGGCCTCTCTGTCAGGTAACTTTCCACATTTTTCAGTGTTTCATCAACTCCACATTGCAAGCTTCTAATTCTCCAGTTTAGATTTTCATGAAACTCCCAAAATAGTCTCTCTGGTCAGGCTTAGAGGATGTTTTTCCTAGGGGCTCTGTGGGGCTGAGCCCTACTATCCCCATTAGCACCAGTTACGGTGCAATACAACTTGACACAGTATATTTTTACTTCTTTCCCTTTTCCAGCAGCAGGCACACTGAATTGAGTCGTGGGGTTGTGAGTGTTTTCTTTACAAATAACCTTCTTTCAGAAACTCAATAGCTTCTGATTAGATTTGTGCCTGCTTATGATTTAAAGGTGTTAATAGAAAGGTATTACAAAGTGTTTCTTAGCCTGGAAGGAACTTCTCAGTAGCTTTACTGCAGTTGAGGTGAAGATTCCAAAGAATAATAAGAATGGGGAAATGGTTGTAGAGGAGGGAAGAGTGTTTAGTATTTTGCTAAACACTAAAGTACCTCCTGTAAATGCCACAGAACCCTCAGTTGTTTTATTGTGATACCATGATGATCAGGATCATTCTATGCTGTTACTGCTGTTCCTTAAACCAGCCAATGTACCACTGCACATTTTATTTGTTTGTACTAATCCTTTTCTTTGTTTCTGCTTGAGGCATGCAAATTCTAGCATGGTTGCATAGCAAATGTCTCTGAAGAGGTGATGGAGTGCTCTGTACTCCATCTACAGTACTACTGAGCAGAGCAGCATTGTTTCCTAGCTCAGGCTACCTTTGGTAGTCCTCACTAGCCTGGCACTCTCCCTCTCTCAGGTCTAATGCCTGTTAACAGTTATCCTGGACAGTATAATGCTGATGAACCCCAAATGTAGGTGACTAAAAGCTTCTTCATCACACCCCAAGCCCCTGTGGATTTCCAATTTCCCTTCAAAACAGACCAGATGTGTTCTGCAAGGAGACACTGCTGAAGGCACAGCAAACCACTGTATCTGTGCAAGCATGCCAGGGGTGTAGTTTCAGGATTGCCTGCTGTTGAATTATTCCATTTAAAAAGATGTGGAACTCTGATTTAATTTCCTACGATGTTTTTGTAGGGTGGTGAGGTCATGATGTGGCCAATGAAGAATTTTTGTATCTTATCCAAGCCCTGATAGCTTTTAAAATTTTTATGGACAGGGATCTAAGTATTATCTCCTATCCCAGATTCAGGTCAGTTTGTGCTGCTTTGCAGAGCTCCCTGCTGCATATTTCCCAGATAGGTACAACAAGGGAAGGAGCTGTGGGAGACTCAGAAATACTGTTTGAAGAGGCAGCACTAAAATTATTAAACTTAAAACTTCAAGAAAAATAAGCCTTGGAGGAGAGAACAACTAATAGTGTAACAACTTCTTGCCCTTCATCCTTCCCACCCATTCCCTGCAGCAGGCTTCAGGATCCAAACAAGCCTCTAGGCACACAGCAAATGTGTGATTTGCACTTAGGGGCTGCTCTGACGTGTTCCTGTTTTAGGGTTGGTTGTTTTTCACTGTTCACTTCTACTCAGCTGGTAATTAACCTGGCATTATCTTTTTCTATGTTGCCTTATTCGTCCTTCTGCTTTGAAGGAAAATTCCACTGAAATGTCAGCTGTTCTGTGGGGGGAGGCTCTGAGTAGCATGGAGGTATCTCTCCTTATCAGTCTGCAGTGAAGAGGTTTTATTTGAATACCAGACTCCATTGAACACATTTATTGTGATGATCTAGTATTCCATCAAGAGAGGCAAAAATAAGAAAGCTAATAGATATTTTGAAACCTTAGTAAAACCAGGTTCTGTCCTCACATGTGAGACTCAATAGCATCTGTTTCATGGACAGCAAGGGTCAAATACCTGAAGTAGTCAGCTGAATGGTTTCATAAAATGCTTCCCTGGGTCACTTTCTTGGTGTAACACAGCTGAGACACAGGGCTGAGTGCACCCATCCATCTCAGCTCAGGAGATCTTCTGTGTTTTCTCCCTGCAGCTGTTGAAGAACTGGACCCCATTGTTTAAGAACTACATAAAACGAGCGTCAGATCACTTGAATGCCTTATGTGCCATTGAAGAATTCTTCTTGGAACATGACAGTCTCTGCACATCGATAGCTAAAGTGAGTATCCGCTCCCAAACCTGTTTTTGCTAGATTCACAGTAGAATGCATCCTATTTACATAATCACCTCTCTGCTTTAGGGGAGAGAATTTTGGGGTCTTGGTGGTGAGGGTGTGTAGAAAATCCATCTGTAACAATTTATTTAAAAACAAAAAAAGTTCTGTGTCTGCCTGTGCCTCTGAGGGAGCACAGCTGAGGGTGAGTATTAATTACCACCCTGCAGCCTGTGGGGAGCTATTATTTTGCAGCTTCCAACATAGATGTCCTTGTTGTATGACGCTGGAAGAGGCAAGGCCAGAGATTCACTCATTTCATTTATCTCTCCATGGTCCCTGGGATCTCACTGCTAAATGGTTTATCCTACTTTGGAATGCAAAACAGAAAAGCTGCGAATAAAAGTGGAATTTTATTCAGGCTGAGCTAGTTATGAAATTGGGAGTAAAGGGAATCTGCCATGTGGCTTATTATCTGTCTCCCTGCTTCTGAGAATTTTCATATATTCCTCCTCACCATCCTTCACAAATATTTTGTCCCTGCATTCTGTCTGCCCTATCACATGGAGAGCATTTGACTTGGATTGCAAGGCTTCTTTAGCATCAACTCAGGAAGCCCCTGTCTGTGTTGGAAGAGCTCTCCTAGAGCCTGCTTAGCTCTTGATTCCTCAAGAAAGAGTAATCCTAACTTCTGCTACCAGTACTTCTGGCTGATGGCAAAGCACTTAGGACTGGAGCCAAAAGCCTTCAGTTTGGTGAGCCAAAATGTCCTTGAATCACAGCAATTGTTTGGCATGTGTCCATTATTCTAGGGGCCTGGGTTTCCCTAGAGGCTGGGAATTGAAGTGACACTTTATATTCGGAGTTGGCAGCCAGCTTTGTTAGTGCTGCACTGCAGGGAGACCAACGGCGAAGTGCCTGCTCTGCCTGAGCACAAAGGCACCCTGAGAAAGCCTGATGGTGTCTCCCCCTTGCTCACGGGGCAGGGGCTTGAGCTGACGAATGACCAGTTGTTTTTGTCACCTGCCATAAGGCACTGCAAAGAGAGAGCTGGCAGGAGGAGGGAGCCTGGGGTGCAGAGCTGGATAGGTTCATGCTCCTCTGCCCGTGTCACTGTTGTATGTAAGCCTGCATCAGTTGCTCGTTGGATCTGCTTTGGGGATGGTGTTTGGGTTTGCTTTAAAAATAACTTACATCTTGAACTGATGTCCTCTGTGACCCCTTGTTGCCCACTGCTCTCAGTCCTACCCAACATCCTCAGAGCTGAAGCTGGTGGGGCTTCAACTTTGACTCATTATGTGTCACAGCATCCATCAGGAACATAAGGCTTGGTGGGAGAATCACGGTTATTTTTAACAGTAGAAGGAAAATGAAGCAGACTGAGTGCCTTCTGGAGAAGACAGAGCTGAGAGACACAGCTTACGTGCAAACTTTGTACTTGGACGTGAGCTAGTCCCAAAAGAGTTTATAGAGAGCCTGTTGCTCTTTTCTAATTGATGCAGGTGTTGATGACATTTTACCAGCTGGAAATTCTGGAAGAAGATGTAATTCTCAATTGGTTCTCTTTGCGGGATACGTCTGACAAAGGAAAGCAGCTTCGTAAGAACCAACGGGTGAGTCACAAAGGTGTTGGGAGAGGCCACAGTGGGGGGAGAAAGATAGACAACAGCTGCTGAAAGAAACTTCGAGTGAAGTTTGGTGTCACTGTCACCTTCTGTGGAGCAGCTGCCATCACATAGTAGGCCAAGAAACACTGCACAAAAACAGTGCGCTAAGCAACACAGATTTGTTCTCCAGAGCAGACATTTCTGTGCATTCTGCCATAATCATCCTGTTTGGATGAGGAATGGAGGTAGTATGAGAATTGTTTCTAGTGGGCTCTGTAGCACGAGGCCAGCACTTTCTGGGAGTAGCAGCACGGCTTCACTAAGCCAACACCCATTTGCAATGGGCTTTAGGCCAATGCCCTGTGTGCTGGCCCCATGCAATTCCTTTGAAGCTTTCATTCCTGGCTCAGCAGTCCCTTCACATATATTTCTAAGCATTTGCTGTACTGAGTGGTTTCATTTGGCTTCTGTTGCAAGGAGCATATAAACTTCCCTCCTCCATCAGGCAGAACTTTGTGCTGCAGTTTTGCTGAGCCCTGTTCCAGTCCTCCTCCCTGGATCTGGAAGAGAAGTAGAGGAAAAAAAAGCCATCTGAAGAACAACTTTGTTCAAGACCTTTGCAAAGTCAGCTATTAGTATAGGTCAGCAAAGCTTTCAGCTGCTTGTTCAAGCCCAGTTAAAATATAAAATGAACTGCCTTTATAACAGCAGTTTCTGAGGGACAAGATTTTTTCCCCAGCAGAGTTTTCCTAACATGTCAGCTGAGGTGAAGCTGCCATCAAGCTTTTGTCTTTTTGCTGAGTGTTGGAAGGATTGTCTGACTGGAGGAATCTCCTTTAGGAATTTAATCAGTCTGCATTTGTCTGTGGTATCCCAGTTGTTTTTCACCTAATTGTATCTCCCTCCCTCAATCTGCCTCCATTTCTGTTTCTTCTGGAAACATTCTCTTTCTTGTGCATTATAGTGATGGTCACTCACACAAGTGTATTTGTTGAGCATTTCCAGCATCCCTTAGGTGTCAGTTGTTACCCAATTATGTCTCATTCTCTCTGCAGCTCCAGAAGTTTATCCAGTGGCTGGAGGAGGCAGAGGAGGAGTCGTCTGATGGCGACCAAGACTGACATGGTGGCTCAGCATGAGAAGAGGCTCTCACTGCCTTTCTGGGCCAAGTGGGCAGGGCAAGATCAATGCCAGTGCATGGTGTGTAGATGTGGGGCCTGACATCGAAGTGACTGACAATCCCATCATTAATTCAGTTGTGTGTTCCCAACTTTGCCACTTCCCTCCCTCCCTCATTTGCACCTTATGTTGCAACCCAGTGTAAAAACTATAAGGGAAAAGCAGGAGGTGGTGATACCTAGAATCCCTCTGGAACCTGGATATGATGTACTGTAAGCTATTTTTGGGAGGTCCTTGTTACTAATACAAAGGGAGAGAGTAGATGCAAATGCATACGATGCCCCTGTAGACCTAACCATCAGGGTTGTGGAAGAGTGGTCATACAGCTAAGGTATTTGGAGTCATTGTTGCTTCTGGAGCTAAGGGAACTCCTGCTGAAGAGACACTGGCAAGGTTGGTGAGTAAGAGCATGTGGATTAGGATCTGGAGTGCAGGACTAGAATTCAGGAGTTCTTGTGCCTGGAGAAGATGCAATGTCTGAGGATGCCCAAGGCATTTTGCAGCCTAGAAGGCACTTCTGTGATCTTTACAAAAGGGAAAATCTCTTGCCATCTGCCATGTTAGGATCTAACACAAGTTGCACAGCGGAGTTGGTAAAACCATGTGTTTCTGTAGAACTGGGGGTGATGTGTGCTCAGCTTCCCCACAGGGTTGGCTGATGGTGGATGGCTGTACGGATCACCATATCCTGCACATATCATTCTTCTGAGCCCCCAGCTTAGCAGGCATGTTTTAGAGAAGTGTCTGTTTCTCTTTTTTATGAAAAGGGAGCAGAGGTGCCTGGCTCCTCCCACTGCACCAACTACACTTGGGTTTTGCCCTGGGGGCATTGACTGCACCAGCTGCTTTGAGGAGAATGCAAGTTCCTAAGTTCTGCTCCAGTGTGAAAAGGAGCGAATGGTATTTCCTTCAGCAGCACACAGTCTGTGTATCCACATGATTTCAGTTACATAAGCTTGCTTACTTCATGGCTGTTTATTTATTTGAAAACTTTCCTCAGACAGCAGGGAAAGTGCTGCAAACCCACCGTGAGGCTCTGCAGCTGCAGAGTAGCTCGGCAGGCAGCAGGGAGTGCGTGTGCCTCTGGCTCAGACAATGTGTGGCAGCAGCAAGGCCTTTAAGAACGGCTTGCTTGGAAGTGTCACTGTGCTGTATTCTCCCCTGCTCACAAAAAACAGAGTGAAAAGGGTACCACAACCATCAGCTTGTGTTCATAGGTGGGTTATTTGTTGGATGTTCTGACCTTGCCTCTGTCCCTTCAGGAGGAGCATGGAATAAATCCTTTGCAGGGGGAAATGCACTGGAGCTGCCCACTCAGGATATTTACTTGGCCGTTCCGTGGTGCCACAATTGTCAGTGAGGGGACAGCATTTGATGCTGGAACCAGGGATACTGCCTCTAAAAAGCTGATGTTCAGGCAGGGCCATCTTGTGCACTCACACTATCAGTTGCCAGGATTGTGCATAAATGTCCTTGTTTTCTGACATTGCAAACTCAGTCTTGTAAATGTTGGGGAAATAGTTGGTATTTGAATTTTCTGTATCTGCCAATATTTAATTCAGGGAGCAAATAAAAACTATCCTGGTGTTACCAGCTTGTTTCCCTTTTTTGACTTGGAATTTTATGTCTCCAGTCTCTGCCCTTGAGCAGGGCTTCATGTGTAAGTTAAATAACTCATCACTGCTTTTTTCCCAGATTTTAAGCACACAATAGGCAGGTAGGAAATCAGCACAGCACTGAATCAATGAAAGTGTTTGGTGGTAACTCATGTTTGCAACTAGAGAACAATTCATTAAAACTTCCGAACCTGGAATCCTGAAGTGGGTGAGGTTTGGTTTTGTACAGAATTATGTTGCAAAGATGAACCTTAAATCTAAAGAAATGTTATAATTTGTCATTATGGGAATTGATGGGTGATATGTCCTGCGTTGTGCCCTCCTGATGTTGGGAAATAGGAGTTGGCAGAGGCAGGGAAAGGCAACTGCAGAGCTCTTAGTAAAACCATTTACAAAACAGTGGCAAGACTTGGTTATTTTAAAATTTCTTTGGACATCTCAAGTATTTTTTTCCTTTTACAGGGTAAAAATGACTTAAGAATAAATTTAACATGTAGTGCTGTAAATAGTTCAGTTTGCCAGAAGTTCTTGATTATTTCTGCCAAGTAACAATTACACTTCTGTTTTTGCCACATTCCTTCCTCCTTTGCTCCAACTTTGTGGTATGAGCTGCTTTTTTACCTGGGAGTTAAAATCCAAGGGGAGAATGTTGCTTTATGGCCATGTCCTTCAGGCCCTGGTGGTGTGTGTGGTGGGGTAGTTTTACAGATGCCAAGAGTAGAGTAGCAAAAAGAAAACAAATTAGGACACTTGATACTCTCCAAGGTGGAGTTCTGGTGTGGTGCAGCATCCTTATGTACTGATATGTGTGGTACTTTTTAAAGGAGCATTTACTCCATTGCTGAAGTGTAGGATGGACTTGATGCTTTCTTACTGCTTCAGTCAAGAAGTTTTTTTGGTTGGAAGACTAGAAATGCCTTTGAGAGCAATCTTGAATGTGGAATCATTGCTGCCCATCTCTGAGCAATGTAATTTATTTTCCTAAGGCTATAATAATCAAGTTGTTTGGCTTTCCATCAGGGAGGGAGGTAAGGGGAAGGGGAGGGGAGGGGGAAAGGAAAGGAAAGGAAAGGAAAGGAAAGGAAAGGAAAGGAAAGGAAAGGAAAGGAAAGGAAAGGAAAGGAAAGGAAAGGAAAGGAAAGGAAAGGAAAGGAAAGGAAAGGAAAGGAAAGGAAAGGAAAGGAAAGGAAAGGAAAGGAAAGGAAAGGAAAGGAAAGGAAAGGAAAGGAAAGGAAGGAGGAGGAAAGGAAAGGAGGAAAGGAAAGGAGGAAAGGAAAGGAGGAGGAAAAGAAAGGCATTCTTGTAACCCTTTTAAAAGAAGATAATAGTTCGGTGTTGCTTAAAGGTGTAAGCAATGGAACTCAAGTACATCACCTCTGCTTTGGGCTGTTCCAAGGTGCACTAAAATGTCTGAAGCCTGTGTACTCTCTAAGAAGAAACAATGTTATCAATGGTGCAATTTTTAAGTTGCAATAATTGCAAAAATAAGCCAACAGGCAGTTCAGAAACTCTTCCTTGAGGACCTTGGAGTGCACAGCGTAATCCCCTCCTGCTAATTTCTTTGCCACTGTGTTAGTGAGTCATACAGCACAAGGCCTCTGTGAACAGTGAAACCAATCCATCATTGAGTCTATTCTGTCACTTGGCCTGTTTTAAAAGAAAAGGCAGCTGTAGCAATGAGATTTCATCTACTACTACCCTGGGGGGTGTGGTACTGCTCCCCTGAGCTGCATGTGCTCCTTTGGGAGCTCAGCACTACTGAAAATTGCCCTATTGGTAACAAAGGTGTCTAATGTGTACAATACAGGCTCTGAGGTGCATCCACAGCTGTGCTGGGAGGTGGGTGAGACAGTGGCCCTGCTAAGGGCAGACTAGGATTCTTTTACATGTGCCTGCTTTTGGGGCAGAGAGGTGTTACACAAAGACTTTAGGATTAGCTCTGTCAGGGTTGACACAGGAAGAAGTAATTTAAACTAAACTTTTCCATTCCTGACCTGGATTCTTCATTCCAGGTACACCAGCTTTTACCAGAGCTCCGAGCATAAAGAAATTACAATCTTCCAAGAGCTGATGTGGAAACACAGGAAAGTCTCAGACCTTTTACAACTTCTGCTTACCTGAGGACTTCCCTTAGATTCTTACTCTTTTTTTAAGTTTAATGTCAGGTTCTTCCCCCAGTCTAGCAGTGCTGCCCAGGTAATAACTAGCAATGCCTGCAGGACTATTTCATGCATTAGGAGGCTTATTTAGCTCAGCCTGCCTGCCTGCCTTAGGAACTTGGCTCTGTTCCCTCTAGGACCTCCCTGACTCCTTTTCCTACGGCAGGAGAGTCTAGTCTGAGGGCTGATCTAGTCTCATGCCCTGTGCAGGCCCACGGTGTGGTGCTTCCTCTGCATTTGTTCCTTCTAATCCAGGACGGTGCAAGGCAGTTCTTGTCCTTCCTGTTGGTGGGTGTTCCCAAAATTCCATCTACCCCAGCTCTGCTCTCAGCCACAGCTCCGGGAAACTGCTGATGGAGATGGTTCCGTGGTGCCCATTGGGTGCTGGCAAGGTGTGCAGAGGGGAAATCAGACAGCCTGAGACTGCTGTGGAACAGAGGCAAGTCCTAGGGGCTGGGATCACAGTGCTGATGACTATAGGTAAGGATGTGCTGGGGTCCAGGGAGATAGAGGATGGGAAGAAACCACACAGCCAAAAGGTGCCCAGTTGAAGAGGCCATGGTATGTGGAACGGGGGATGCTCACGAAGAGCAGAGGAAAGAGTCTGCTTAGTGAGGAAAAGATCTGAGTACTGGGATTAGTTGTTGGATGGTGACAAGGGGTTCAGAGGGAAGCCTCAGCTGTACATGAGCTGGGGTCAATGATAGTCCCTGTGTGTGGTGGCCATCTGAGACACAGTACAGGAAGCTCAGAGGCGTCTGCACATGGTAGAGTAGGGTAGAGATGGATATGCCTCATGTTTTGTAAGCTGTACTCACGGGGCACATAGCTGTGTGAGGAGCATGGGGAAAGCTGGGAGGTGTGTGATAAAGGACCAGGGCTGCAGAGATAGAAGGGGAGGCTTGGAGTGTGGACAGAAGCAGAGGCTGTGGGACACAGGAACGACCCTGTGTGTGAAGCAGCATCAGAGGGTGTAACAGGGGTGTGAAAGCTGAATGGGGGTGAGGAGCCTGGGAGAGGTATATTGCCAGCTGGCACTGGGACTGTGGGTGCACGGGGAGTACCAGGCTGCGGATGGGAGGATGTGGATATAAAGTATAAACCCCAACGCACCCACGGGCGATGGGGCTGGAGGTGTGCAGTCCCAGGGGCCGTGCACCCCCACGGGGCACGGTGGATGGGTGTGTAGGGCGGTCAGTTCCAAACGAGAGGGTCAGTTCTAGCGAAGGGGGGTCTCCTATCGATGCGGGATCTGGCTCGGGGGCAGGGTGCGGGCCAGCATCGTGGCGGGATCTGAGCCCAAACTCCCGGGCTGCCCGCTGAGCCCGGTCCCGGCCCATAGCGAGTGCCGGTGCGGGGCCGGTCCCGCTCCGCGCCGCGGCCCCGCGGGGCGCCGGTTCCGGTTCCGGCGGGGCCGGGACGGCGGGCGGGGCGGGGCCGGCCGAGGCCGAGCTTGCGCCGTGCAGCCGGGCGGCGCTGGGACCCGGAGAACAAGGGGCGCGGGGGGAGCGGGCGTGCGGAGGCCGCAGCCGGGCCGGGCCGGGGCGCGGGCGGGGGCCGGGCCGGGTCTGGGGGTCCGGGCCGGGGCGGAGGAGGCGGCGGAGGCAGAGGCGGGGGCCTGGCGGCCGGGCAGGGGCGCCATGGCGGCGGCCGAGACGAAGATCATTTACCACCTGGACGAGCAGGAGACGCCGTACCTGGTGAAGCTGCCGATCCCGGCCGAGCGCGTCACCCTCGGCGACTTCAAGGGGCTCCTCAACCGCCCCAACTACAAGTTCTACTTCAAGTCCATGGACGACGACTTCGGGTGAGAGCGGGCCCGGGCCCGGTCCCCCGGGGCCACGCGTGGAGCCCGGGCCCCGTGGGGCTCCCCGGGGAGCACGGGGGGGCGACTGGAGAACTCCCGCCCGTCACGGGGCTGGGCCGGGGCTGGCTGCCCCTCGGCCCCGGTTGCGCCCCGGGACGGCGGGGCCGGGACCCCGGGGTGGGGAGGTGCCCTTCTCGTGCCCGGCGCGGGGAGGGGGATCCCGATCCATCCTCCATCCCCACTGACTTTCCTTGTAGAGGATGGGGGTGGTGACCCCCTTGGGTTCTGTCTGGGGGGACACACCCTCCGTGCACCCCAGGATCTCACCTGTGGGAGGCTGATGGTGGTACCCCCCTGTGCACATTCTCTGGGGTTCGTTGTCCCTGGGTGCTACCTCCGGGGACAGCCCCACATCCTCGGATCCCGCATCAGCTCTGGAGAAGCTGCTCCATGCGAAACTCGGTGAGAGAGCTGGTGATACCCTGCTTTAGGTGCCAGAGGCGCCTTGGAGGAGACCATCATCCGCATCTGAGGGTCACCCCCTCCCCGTACTCAGGATGTTTGGCCAACACCTTGCCTGATGTAGTATCTCCCATGCAGGCCACATTGGGGTGTCTAGGGTGGCATCCCCAGGTTGTATCCTACTCAGGACTGTCATTACCCACCAAAAGGGCCTGGGCATCGCCCAGTGTGTCTGCCTGGAGAAAGTGCCCCTTGCTCCCTCTTCCAAAACACGGTGTGGGGGTAGTGCCACCTCTATCAGCTCTTTCTATGAAATGTATTTGGGACAGTTTTGTTCTCCTAACATCCATTTTGGGGAGGGACATCCATTTTGGCAGCTCTGTCCTCTGCATCTAATTTTTGGGAAGAATGCATAGAGAGGACCAGCTTTCTCCTCCCCTGCCCCCATGGAGAAGGAGTGAGAGCTCTCCATGTGCTGCCTGTCTCTGAGCAAGGGGTGTGTGCAAGACCCACTGTACCAATGTACATGTCCCATCCTCAAAGTGAGATTCCTGTGCTCAATCTCTGGTATGGAATAGGGGTGCAGCCCTGCCTCATATCCCATTTCCAGCAGGGCAGCTCTCTTCCAACACTGGTGTTTCCATCACCTCTTTTGTGATGCCCTTTGGTTCCTCCCAGCACAAGCGGTGAGGAGGTGTGTTCTGTGCTCACATGGATGGATGTTGTACTCACCAATCTTCTGGGGAGTCCCTGTTGTCTCTTACCTGCTTAAAGTTGGTTACTCTTCTGGGGAGCAAGTACCATGTGAAGCCAGCTCCCTGTAACACTGTTTGTCATCAATTTGTTGTGTCTGGATTTCCTACATCTGACTTTCCTTTAACCTTTTTGAGCACCTCTTTTTCCATTCTGGGACGCTCTTGGCTTCCACAACATACGACTCTTTACCATTCCTAGGACTTTGGTATTTGAAGGAGTTGTCCTTCCTCCTCTGAAGATTTAGTGTTTACAGTAGGTCTCGCATATGGAGCTGGGATTGCAAAGTGTTTTCAGTTTTATAGCCTCTCAGTGTCTTCTCACTGCACCGAATACCTCTCTAGGCTGTGATTTTGGCTTGTACCCCATGTTGAACAGGGCTGGGCCTGTTGGGGCTTGGATGAGATCTTTGTGGCTGCCTCAGCAGGGGGTGCTCTCCCCTCCTCAGCCAAATTATCCCAGTGCCCAGGTTCCCGTTAGTTCGGGAGGTGCCAGCTTTCAGATGAGGCTTGAAATTTGGAGTCACTCCTTTGACCACAGTCTGGGATGCTTTGCCTCCCTAAATTCCTCCTGACCCAGTGGAGAGCTTTAGTCCTCAGAAGCTTCCCCGTTCTCCCCTGGCAAATAGAAGTCTCCAGTCCTCATTTTCCATAAGTTTCTTCAGCAATATCAGTTGTCTGTGGATCATTTCCTGTCCCTCAGCTGTTGAGTAGTGTTGGGTGCTATGAAACAGCTGCCTCTCCCTGTCTTGGAGGGGACCATGTTCATTGGTGGGAGAAGTGAATTCTCCATGCATGCTGTTTGTAAACAAATGCTTTGGGATCCTTTGAAATGTTTTTCTTGAAGTGAATTCAAACTTGTCTTGAATGAAACATTGCCATGTGGGTGGGAGAGTGCGCAACTATAAACAAAGTTTAGTAATAAATAGCAGTGTCTCACATTGGGAAGAGGGGTCTGGTGGCACTGAAGTTTTGTGCTGTGCCTTTTCATCCTCCTCTATCTCTTTAAGGTTCTACAAAAGGAGGTTGAAGATACATTAACAAAACTCAACAATAAAGCAGCATAGGGAGTTATAATGGGTGATATCAGGGAGAGGGGAAAATCACTCAGGAAGATACCACAAGATCAGTTGTGTCAGAAATGCATGGGATGAGATTTTTGTTGTGACCAGTTCATCTAACTTGTTTGAGAACCGTAAACGGCTCTGGAAGGGAAGGTGCAGCTGATAGGGGGTCGGGGGCTGTGTATGGACAGCCTGTTCCTTAGAGAAGTCCTGAACAATGAGTTGTGCAGTTGGAGCAACATGTGCAAGGCCTGGGGTATGACAGAGAGAGCAAGCCTCACATGGTGTCACCATGAATGCTTCTTCAGGAAAGCTGTCTCTGCTGCCTTCCAGACAGCTGAAGAACATGCTGGTGGTTGGCTGGAACATGGTGGGAACAACCAGAGCAGTCTAGCTGCTCTGAGAAGCCCTGAAGCCCCAGGCAGCATACAAAATAGAATTAAAGAATCATTTTGGTTTGAAAAGACCTTTAAGATCATCAAGTCCAGCTGAAAAGTTTCATGATCCCTGGTAATTGATGTCCATGAGAAAGCGAGCCATTGGCCTGCAGGGAGAATCAGAGACAGAAGGGCAGGAGGCACCTTGGCTGCTTGACTATAAATGCATGGGCAATTAGTGAAAACTAGGAGGAGGTTAACAATGGTGGCATTCAGAAGCTGTGTGACAGGGAAAAGCATTTCTCACACATGTATTCCTCTCAGCTCCTTTCCTGAGGGGATTGCCTTGGGCTGCCTTCTCTCTGGCTTGTGCTGGGCTGCTGTCTGTCAACTGGGCAATGTCCAGGAGTAGGACCCAGGTTAAAGCCCCCTCTGTGAGAGATGAAGTAGATGGCCTTAGGGCAGCTGATGAATGAGGAGGAGGCCCTCAGGTCCCATGGCTCTGCTTTGGACCTTCTGCAGGATCCCTGTGGCATAAACCAAAGTTTTCCTCTCATGTTTTATTAGGAATGGAGGCATCTCAGTTTCCAGAGCCAGCTGGAGCAGGATGTCCAATGTTTCCTCTCACCTCTGTTGCCCAGTCTGAATTCTTCTCACTCTTCCTCCTTTTTTCCAGGCTGTGGATCTCCAGTCTGGTATTCCCTTCAGCTCACCCCATCCCCAAGGCAGTATTACAGCCTCAGTCTTGGTGTGTGGGATTTTTCATTCTTTTGTTTATCTTGTTAATATTTGTTTGCTCTGAGAATCAGAGTTGTGATGGAGCAGCTTCAGTGTTTATATCTCCTTGGAAATGTGAACTGGGGTTCCCCTGGGTGGCTGTGGAGTTGTCGGGCTATGGCAGGAGTTAGTGCTCAGCTTCAAATAATTAAGACCCAAGAGTGGTATCACTTCTGGGTGGCAAGGAGGAGAAATGAGAAGAATTCATGCACCTGGTCCTGAGAAGAGGAGTTGTGAGCAGCAGGAAGGCTGTAGGGTTTTGTTCCTGATGCAGTGGGCTACAGCTGTATGTAACAGGGTGCAGATATCTGTGCCCTTGTTGGCTTTGTGTGTTGCTAATCTCAGAAGTGGAGGCATATGAAGATCAGCTGATGGATGGTGTGAGTGTGGCAGTGCACAGATGTGGTAGACTCTTCCTGGACCTGAGATGCTTTGTGTGGATGTGTCTCACCACGAAGTGTGGAAATACCCTTGGCTGCTAACATTGCACTCATTAGGGAAGGTTTCTTCCTGCAGCTTGAATCTTTTCATTCAGTGTTTCACAGGTAAGAGCTGTATGCTGGTCAGCAGGAGAGCACCTTAGATCAGTGCAGTGCTTGTGAGATGCACATTCTCCATTTCTCCATCAGACCTCCCCCAGGTTTTTCATAGGATTTTGAGCAGACTTTTAAATTAATTTTCTTTTTCTTTTTTTTTTTTTTTTTAATTGAATATCCAACTGTGCCTTGTTTTGTCTGCTTGACACTGGGAGCTTCTTGGGCAAACATTTGTGTGGCTCTTAGAATGACAGAGCTCTCAGTTCCATAGAGGTGCTGCAAGAACAGGACTGTAAATTCTTCTGGGCACCTGTGCCAGTGGGAAGGGAGCGACCATGCTGATGGTCTGTAGTTTGTAGTTTTCTGGGACATAGGCTTCAGTCATGTGTAGATTGTTGTCTCCAACCCAAGTCCATCATGAGAAATGTAGGGTAGCATGGACTTCTCACCAGCCAGGTGTTGTGCATGTTTGCCTCAGCTGAACTACAGATTTGTCTTTTCATGTGGTACAACTCTGAGAATATTCTTATATCAGCTGAAATGTGATTTCTTTTGATTCATTTTCTTATGATCATGTTTCTTATTGATACTGCTCATTTTCTATTGATCAAAATGTGTTCCCACCGGGCGATGCCAAAGGTTAGGCTAAACTTTACAGAGCAGTTTAATGACTGCAATTTGTGTGTCTGGGTAAATCCTTAGCACCTGGCCTGAAGTTATGCCTTGTCTTTTCGTAAATTGTGGAGTGCCTGAAAGTTTGAATTTCTTTTGCCTGTGAAGAAATCACTTTGGTGATCATTTCACTTATCTTCACTTGGCCACCTCCCCTCTTCTAGACTGGAGAGCAGAAAGGCCTCATTCTTCTGCAAGGGGACCACTCCTCTCTCCCTATCCTACTGGTTCTGCATTGCTGGGAGAACACCAGTGATCTGAGGTACAGTGGTGCGATGGTGCTGCTCCTCCTGCTGCTGCTAGTTTCTCCCTCTTACAGGTCTCAATTCCAATTTTAGTTTTATAGCTGTGGTGAGTGATTCCTTGGTCTCAGCTGTGAAGTGAAAATTGGTATCCAGCTAATGACTGGCCCAGTATCTTATCCAGACCTGCTTAATTATCACCTGCTCTCCAAAGCCGGGTATGAGGCAGTGATTAGGACAACACTCTGGAGGCAGAACAAAGCGGGCGCTGCTGGAATTCCCAGTGTAGGGGTCAGATGCCATTGGTATTTGGCGGCCTCATCTCTGCACATGTGCATGAGGAAACGTGTTGATGCTCTCTGAAAGGCTGAGTGATTTATTTTTATTGCAAGGTCTTTTTGAAATTGATGCCAGCGGTGACTGTCCTTCTGGCTGGAAATGTGGGGAGCTGGGGAAGGGATCCTAAACTTAATAAGCAGTGTCAGTTTCTAAGCAGTGGTGAGCGCTGGCATAGTGCCCCTGCCTTTCCTGCCAGCTCTTTGTAGCGTGTGTTGGGGGAGTTGTTTTATTTTGATTTTGGGAACTTTCTAAAATTTATTCTTAATTGGAAACTTTTGCTGTCTCCAGAAGACCTTTGCCTGTCCCATGCCCCTGGTGGAGACTGCTTCCATGTCAGCATGAATTTCATGTTGGGAGAGGATGGCAAAAAGCCTGTGAGTGAAAGGGCCTACAAAACTCCCCTGTGAGCTCACATGGTTTGTGCTGGTCTAAGTGACAGCATTGGCCCTACTGGAAGGTGGCTATCACTTTTTTCCAGTTTCTTGTCAGCCCCTGTCCATTCCATGTGGAGGGTGAGCACTTTACATGAGAGGTCACAGCACCCCATCTGTTGTGCTCCAGAGGATGTGTTTCTGTGCCTGCTGTGAGGTGAGCTGCCCTGGTTAGCAAGGGCCCACTGGAAGTTACTTCAGACATTTTGTATGTAGGTTACTGCAGCCTGTGCCTCTGTCTCCTGAGCTGGATTTGGCAGAGAGCTGCTAACCACTGTCTGCATTCGTGGTGGGGAGTTCCTGTAATGCTGCCCATGCTGAGGGTGGCCCACGGACACTGGAGCTGATTCTAGCTGGAGCTGCTGCTGGAGGCCGTTTCCAAGTGGTGTGGTGGTAGTGGTGGGGGCTGCAGCCGTGCCAGGGCTGAGGTGAAGATGGAGATGGTTAGCTGACAGTAGTCCCTGCCCTGGCCCTGCGTCTGGCCCTGTGTGTCCTGCTGTTCAGACCCAGCTATTAATGACTCTGTAGGTGTCTGGTGTTCTCAGTTGTGGTTGGAGCTGCTCATTGACTGCCATCCAATGTGAAGGCCACATTGGATGGCAGTCACAGCCTGGTTTCTAAGCCCAGGGGTGGCGTTCAGAAAGCCAAGTTCGCCAAATCAGGCTGCAGACCAATTTCCCTAAGGCCTTGTGTGTCCTATGCAAACAATGAAGCTTTACAACAGCTATTGAGCTAGTTTGCAGCCAAAACTGGTCAGAATTTTTTTTTTTTTTACTGAATGTATTTTCTCCCAAAATATGGTGTTATGTTGAAGCCAGCATTTTTCTTAGGGAGGCATTGTTTTCTGTTATGTGTTTGATGGGAATGTTTCTTAATTTTAAGCCTCTTTTGTCATTTCTGAAAAAAAGAGAAAGAAAGGTCAAGAAACCTTTACTTGGCCATGTGAATGCAGCTGTTTTGGTGCAGTTCAGTGTTCTGAAATCATCTGGAGGACTCTGGTCCTCCAAATCCCAGCACAGAGCAAAAACCTACCTTGATGTTTCAGAAGTTGCTGCAAAGTAAATCAGTGTGCCCTGACTGTGGTACAGCTGTGCTCCAGCATGGTTCAGTCTTGGAGGTCAAGGCAAAATGCTATAAGAAAATGTCTCATAAACCACCATAATGGGTCACAATCTGAGCTGGTTTTTTTGTCATTATGGGATGATAGTGGTGGCCCCACTGCTCAGTTTTCTGGTTCCTGCTGAGGTACATCTTTTTTCTAAAGTGAACTCTAGAATTTCATCTAGAACTTTGCTGTTCCCAAATCCCAGACATTGGCTCACCCGCAGGGTGAGTACTGGGTCTTCTGGGTGGTAGTGTAAGCAGTGATGTTCCTTCCTATATGGCTGCAGTGAGAGCAGGATGTTGCTGAGGAGACAGTGTTTTATAAGAAACTCTGAGAAGGAAGATGCTGGCATGCAGGGGTGGAGGTAGATGGTCCATGAGCCCAAGGTCATTGTGCTTGGAGGACTGAGCTTTCAGTAAGTCCCTCTTCACCATCATGCTCCTGGCCTCTTTCTCCTGTGATTTTTTTCACCTGGTCTCCTAGCAGGTGTGAACTCTTGAAGGTGGAGGCAGCCACCCATCGCTATGCAGGTGGCCATGCTTAGGAAAGAAGGGTTTGTGAATATAAGCAAAGAAAATCTGGTTTCCCCTGCAGCTTTTCTGCTGCACACATGGGTTTGGCTTCAATCCTCTATCAGGGTGGGCATCAGGCCCTTTATCTAGACTTGAAAGCTGTATATATAGAGGTGTAGGGAGCATAGCTGAAATTCCTGAAGTCCTTTTTGAGTTCAGCATACTTAAAGGGGTGGGAAGCCTCTTCCATGTCTGCATGGCAGTTGCTGAACTGTTCTGAGCTGAGGGTACCTGCTGTAATGAATTGCTACTCCTCCACCCTTGACTGCATCCAAATAGATAGAACAGTGTTGTGGTTTAAGATATTTGATCTGTGAAAAAGCCTGTGAAGAGAAGCTAGGCTTCCAGAACACAACAGATACTGAGTCCACAGGAAATTGCCTTCATGTTGCACCAGCTTTGCATCGTGCTGCACATCTGATGAGGCAGCAGTCAGGGCTGTGTGTTTTTGGTGTTTCCTATTGATTTCCTCCTTGCTCCATCCCTTGTTTGTTATTCAGAGCCTGCCCTTCTGACCTGTGCTGGATGGATTGTTGTTTTCCAGAAGGGGGATGTGGCACCACGTGGCTACATTACTGTTTGTCCCGCTGGTGCTGGCTTGTTAGGCAGCAGCTGGCAAGTTAAGTAAAACTTAATCCCGCTGGTGGCTGCCGTTAGAAATTTTTGGACCAAATCCTTTTGTAAAGGCTTTTTGGAAGGCATTTCAATAAGGTACAAATAGGGGAATTAGTTTAATCTCTGTGACTTTGTCTGCTTTGTCCATGTGCTTATCTGTGTAATGCCATGGTGGCCTTAAGAGAGAGTGTGAGCTTTTGGGCTGTGAATATCACTGTCTCTGAGGACTGCATTAGCTTGCAGAGCTGAAGCTTTAGTGTTTCCCTGAGCCCCAAAGCTCTTGGTTTCACTTGTTTCCATTGCTATGCTGTTACTACTGTAGCACTAATATTAAACCCATACAGGAATGGGCTGGAACTCTCTGGAGGCTTTGTCAGGCAGAGATGCCTGGTACTGACCTTCCTGTGCGGTGTAACTCTGTATCGCAGCAGAGGCTTGGGACTGTTGTGGTTGTTGTATCAGTTATTTATTAAAGTGGACATGCCAGAGGCATTGTTTTTCCAGTCACAGCTAGCTATGGAGGGCAGCAGAAGCAGCATTTGGGTACCCTGCTCCACTAAATCCTTTGTGGTGATTATCTTCTCACTGGAGTGTCTGTCCTTGTGGCTTGTTGGCTAAAATTTGTTATGATATTAGAGCTGGAGGAAAAGAGGATGCAGTTTGAGCAGTGACTGAGTTGCTGCAGTGGGAGTCTGTCCTTCTGGTCCTGGCTGAAGACAGAAGCTGAAGTGGGAAGGGCTTCCTCACATGACTTGGAGCAAAGCTCTGTTTCTGAGAGAGCTATTACTGGCTGCTCTGTGGGAAGGTCTTTCCTCTGCTGGTTTTTGACCTGCCCCTAGAGTTTGGAGAGGAATTTATTTGCTACGTGGTCCCTCTGATCGCTGGCAGCTGTCTCTGTGATAGGCTGGGTAACAGTGTTTGTGAATTTTTCCTTGTTTGCTAGTGGCTCCAGGCTGGTTCTGGGGACATTGAGAGTCTGTGTTTCAGGAGCTTTGGCTCTGCATGGATTATTATAGCAGGGAAGCCGATGTTAGCACAGTAAACCTGCCCCTGCCTGGGCTTCAAGTCTTTCGCTCGGCATTACTCTGACCACCTACTCATGGTCTTTTTGTATGTCATGATCTCCAAGCAGATAGGTTGTTCCCTGTACACTGCATTGTGCTGTGCTGCTGTTGACAGCCAGAGCAGTGTCAGCAGTGGGTGACAACCTTGGCTTGGTGGCCTGATGCCATCAGGGCAGAGAGAAAGTTGCTGCAGTGCTGATGGCTGTTGCCTGGTTGGCCCTAGGGTGGAGCAGCTTCTTGAACTGAAGCTTTTTTCAGAAGCTGTGATGGATATGCAAACTCCATACTTGTGTCTGCATACAGATAACCAGCTGTCCCAGTTCATTCAGCCCTGCCTAGCTCAACCAGTATGTTAGTGCCATTCACACAGAGACTTGCCTTTGAGCCCAGCTGGGGCTGTACCATACTGGAAATCCATATGGGCCTCAGTGCATGAAGTCTTGCTACTGCACTGTGTTCATTTGAGTTTTCTTACTGGTTTTGTGGCTCTGAGAAGGGTGGATTTTCATGGTTCTGGCTGAAGAGCTGAGTCCCTTATGGCAAACCTGCCTTAGACCTAGAGCTGGTAAATGCACCTTTAGATCCTGAAGGGAGTCCTGTGAGGTGGATTTTTCTTCTAGATTAAAAATGTGTTGTTTCAGCCGGGGACAAAAGGTTAGACTTGGGAAAACTCTTTAAGACTATTCCTTGTCTAGTCTAGTTCACCCCACCTGGAAGTACCAGGGGACTTTGAAGATGTCAACATCTGCATCAGCTTAGGGTAAGCTCTGTGTTTCCTTGGGACAGTTCCAAACTAACACAAACTGTATAACATCTCTGCCAGTGTGCATGATGTTGGAGCTGGGTCTGACTCAGCTGTGCCATGTAGAAGGCTTTGTAGATTTGAGGTGGGGACTGTGTCTGGCCATGTTGACTGAGGGGTCCAGCTGTGCTCCTGGTTTATCAACATGTGATGCTGGCACTAAGTGTTTGTGGTCACTCTATATGTAACTTACAGGAGACATGCTTCAAGGGCACTTAATGTCAGTGTTGCAGATAATTAGGAAGCTGAAAACCAGGGTGGTCTTGTAACTGGACTTACCAGCAGATCCACAGACACTGGAAATGGCCCTAATGCAGTAATAACATGTGATGAGTATTTCTGGACTGCCTTTGGGAATAGTTAATGTAGAATGTGTAGAATGACCAGTTCAACACAGTTACTGAGCTCATGGGATATTTACAGACTAGTGGACAGGTTGTGCAGCCTTCCACTGCACTCTTCCATCCTTGAAGGACCTAAGAGTTGGCAGTTATGGCTTTCCAACCCTCCACAAGAGGAACATTTAATGTCATGTGATGGTGATTTCTGGACGACAGTGGCCATTTCCCAGCCTTTGGTGCAGTTGTCAGAGACAGCAGGTGGAAGGCTTTGCATGGTATGTGACAGGGTCAGATCCAGGAGTTGACAGTGTCAAAGAAAAGCAGCAGTTGGACCTGGTGCTACAGTGATCCAAAACACTGTCCTCTTTTAAACTAAGGGGGAGCTTACCCTCTTGTTGAAAAGGAAGATGATTCCTGGTGTAGAGGTGAGTCCTGGTAGGACCTGAACTGAATTCTCTAAATGGGAGCTGTGAAGACTTTTAATTTGCTGTAATGTATTGGCTTTCATCTGCTTTCTGGACCTCTAGTTGAGTAAGTCATGTGCCAGCACATGCTTGCTTTGGTTAGGACTGGAGCACCTTTCTTGTCTCTTTCTTCCAAGAGTTGAACAGTATTTTCATGCTTGCTGGGTTGTTGGCTGGAGGGCAAGCCTGGCTGGCCTGGTAAAGAATGCTTGGTAGGCATCACTTGTATTCAAGGGTTTGGCCCTCTGTCTTTAATGGAGTTTGGTGAATAAGATTGAATTTAGTGAAATTGGTGAAGCATATAAAAGGCTACTAAAAAGCTCTGTTTGCTGAGTTTTTATACAGGGAATTTTTTGTACTATCCACTGCATGATACTGTCAAAAGCAGATGAGGAAGAAAAAGAATGAGTATCCCTGGCCTAGCAATGGTCAGAGAAGTTTCTTATGGGTGTTCAGACCCCTCATACTCTCTTCTGCCCATTTTTCAGTGTTTGCCCATTTTTCAGAGTATTGCAATAGCTTGGGATCAGGGACAGAATTCTCTTTGCCACCATGCAGCTGTTGTGACACTGAAAGGCTCTTTGCGTGAGTCCTTTTCATTGTCTTTGGCAAATGTTTTGTGGTGAAAGTTTGCTATGAACTTTATTAACTGCCTGTTGGTTTTATTGGGGTTCTCTGTATGTCTTACAGACCCAGTTAGGAGAGCTGTTGCTGATGGCAGCCCAGCTGGATGTGCAGAGTAGGTACAGCCATCTATAGCTTGTCATGCTTCAAGACCCCTTCCCATTGGGTAAGAGGTTGAACCGGTTTCCTGGGGAGACTCTTGCAAAATTGTTTATGTAAAGAGAGAGTAATGTGAGCTGGTCAGTGTCTTGAGGACAGGACACATGTGGAGGGTGCTTTGTCATCTCCTCATGGAGATCTGTCATTAAATTAAATTAATTATTAACATGATGGGGGAAAATGAACCTTGCTCCTCTTCCCCACAGACATCTGCTTTGGTCTGTGTGGTCCTAGATCTGCTCTGGAGGTATCTGGCTGGCAGAAGGGAGCTCCTAGAGCATAGGGCTGGTGCTGGGCAGGGATGCTGTGCTGGCTGCCCATGATGACGAGGTGCTGGTGAGCAGACTGTTCTGTGTTTCCCCAGGTGTGGAAGTCCAATCTTTCAGACTCTGTTTCCCACCCTCCCCCTCTTCCCAATTTCCCCCTCTTCTCCTCTCCTTGCTCTCCCACTGAGTTGATGCTTTTCCAGGAATGAGCTGTACTGCTGGCCCAGCACATTCCACAGCAGCAGCGCTTTCTTGGCAGGAGCTTCACTTGCTGTTAGAAAAAGCAGGACTGACTTGGTGTCCCTCAGCTGAGGGCCAGAAAAGGAAGGCCTGGTCTTGCATTCCTCATGGTGTGTGCAGAGCCTTCACAGGCATCATGGCCTTCTCCCTTGGTTGTGTATGTGCAAACATCACACTGTCCCCCCCAGCAGCCCTTGGGGCTCTTTACAGCTCCTCACAGTCGCCTTAACCAGTGTGAAGTCCCTGGACATTGCAGGGAAGGCTATTGCTCTTCTAGCCAGCCTAGAAAGGGGGGAGTGAGTTCTCTCTCATGGGGAGTTGCAAGGAGCTCCCTGTGGGGCTCGAACACCTCATTCACAAGCTTCTTGATAAGCTGGTGTTGTGTCCTTTGCATTTTGTTACCAGCAGTAGCCAGATAAACCCTTTGTCTACCTCTGCACTTTTTTCACTTCTCTCCCTTTTCCTCTGTCGACAGGAGCTGGCGTTTTGCAGCTCTGCCTTGTGGGCTCTTCCTGCTGTCTGTGTCCAGATGGAGCTAAGTGTCATAGCAGACCCAGCCTCCTTTCTCCGGTGTGCTTGCTGTCTTACAACATTAGTGTGAACCACAGCAACCACATCAGGATTTTACCCTGTCTCATACACATCTCTGGCTGGGGCCTCCTCTTTGGGCCTGTTTCCTCTCCCACCCTGAACATAAGCCCAGCTTTTGGCCACTGTTACTATATCTGTGGAATTGTCTCCATTCCCTGAAGGTCATTTCTGCAGATGTTTAACCTCAAATCTTTTTTTCTCACAGTGAGTCCCTGCACTTGTCTTGTGCAGGGCTTGTGTTGGGCTACGTAAGCTTTTAGTTATCGAGGAGCTGAAATTGAGCTACTAAGGTGAAGAACCTGACTTGGCTTCTGCTGGAAGTTCCCGTTTGTCCTGATTTCCAATTCAAAGAGAAAAAGTGTCACTGAACCTTCGGGGGCCTGCAGAATGCTTCCTTTGATGATGTCTGTAAATGTCCTTCCGGAGGTTGGAAGCATCGCTTGGGTAGGGCGGGATTAATTAGCGTGGAGGTGCCTCCTGCAGTCCCCTGCAGCTTCCTGCAGCCGGTCGGTCGGTGGAGGACAGGCCTGTCGGGCTTGGTTGCAGAGCAGGGCTGCAGCCTGATGGTCACTCAAGGATCAAGGTGGGAGGGGCCGGCAGGGCTCTGGCTCACCTTCAAATCAGTTTGTAGCTTTGCTTTGATAAGTGCTGCTCCTGGGCAGGCCTCTGAGCCTGGGTGGCTCCTTCCTAAATGCCATTCCTTTTCCAGTCTTTGGACTAGGTGAACAGGAGGTCTGATCTCTGTCATCTCCCACCCAGTCAGTGATGCCTGTAGGACTGAGCACAGATCCAGCTGGAGCCAAGCATTGCCCAGACCCAGAGGCTCTGCTTGTCCTGGTGTTTGTCCAGTGGAGTGATTGCAAATGTGTTTATGAGGACTTCTCAGGGAAAACAGTTGGCATATGGGATGTCTGTTCAGCCCTTTCCTGACTGACCATGGAGGCAAAGCACAGAAAGCTGGGAGTGGTGCATGAGGAGGCTGTGGGGCAGCAGAAGTGAACATGGTTGAGGGAGGCTCTAGGCCCATAGCAGGGGGATTGGAACTTTAAGCTCCTTTCCAACCCAAACCATTCTCTGAAAACGAAAGAGTCTACTCTTGAGTAGTGCAGGTAGTATGGAATGGTAATATGAAATGGAATGACCTTTGAGGAGTCCTCGTGGTTCTCCTTGGACTTGTTAGGAGGGGTGGCTGTTCCTGCACAAACGCAGAGTTGTGTTACTGTTGCAGTAACAGGACAGCTGCTAAAAGATGCTTTGTGCTTTTTGATTCTTGAAAAGCACACCAAGTAAAGACAGTGCTGCAAAGCAGTTCATGTTCACATGGGGTCCAGGAGGACAACAGCTCCTCTGGGGAGGAAGGTCCAACAGAATGAAACCTTCTACAAATCTGTCTCCCTTTTTATCTTGTGCTGCAGTATAGAGGAGCAGTGCAGAATACCCTGTCTGGGAGCTTGCAAGGGGAATTAAATGGGAGAGTGACAGTCTGTTTATGGTCGGAGAGCCCTTCTCACCCCAGTGTCATGCAATTTGTACTCCTCTTTGCACAGGAGGTGAAAATACAGTGAGGGAGACCCAAAGAGTGCCTTGGCTTACAGAGACAGCTCAAATCCTCTAATCCTGTTTGATGCATCCTGTTTGCCTGCAAAACCCGAGGTCTCGCAAATACACGTGTGATCGCTGCCATGTGTATTCTTTGGTTAGGCCTGTAGCCCTTGGGTGAATTGTATCTCCGTGGGAATCAGACATATCATGTCTGGGCTTAATCTAACAGGCACGTATTTCCCAACTGAAATCCCAACACTCGTAGAGAATTTCCCTGTCCAATTTTTTCTTCTGGTGAAATGGCTGCAGAGCTCATCCCTGTGGCCTCAGCATTGTCTTATGGAAGAGATGAGGATTTTTCTCTAGAGCCAGGAGCTGCTCATATTTGGGTAGTAAAACATGAAGGTGCTTTCTTTTGCTATGCAGCATTATTAATCTGTACAATTATTTGGAAGCAAGACATCCCTGCCCTAAGGGGAATGTACAATAGGTCTTGAAAATAAGATCACATTTCTAGTGTGTAAATCCCTGAAGCTTGTGCTGTTGGGTAGAAGTGTCTCCTGATGATTTTTTGTTTGACTGGGTTTTTTTTCTTCCTTTCTGAGCTGTAGAAGATCAGGGCTGTTAAGGTTACAGGAATGACCAACCTAATTGTGCACTTCTGGAATGTTGTAACAGAAGATTGTTTATAATTTAATTTCTGGGCTTCGCACTGTTGGAAAGAACGTTGCTGTTCTGTAAAGAACAGAACTGCTGTTCTGTTTCCTCTGAATAATTGAGGAGACATTTACTTTTTTCATCTGCTCTACTAATTTTGCATCTTTTTAGTATGAAATTGTCCCTGCTCGGTTGTCTTCTCAATCTTTGCATGTCCCCTGTTTTTCATCGTGGCCATCGAGTTGTCCAACATACTTGAGAGATCCCCATCCCTATCTCCCTTCTTGGTACTGACCCCTCTGATTAAGCTTTTGTGTTTGCCTCCACATCTGTGATTTCTCTCTGAGTATCCTCCCCGCTGCGAGCCCTTAGATAGTCAAGTTGGGTGATGGGACTGCCAAAGACAAGTGGTAATTGCTGCTGGGCTCCAAGCCTGCCTCCAAATCTGGGGTTCAAATCCTGTGGAGACCTTTGTCCATGCCTCTTAGATTTCTTCTTTCACTGGGCTTGTATTACTCCATCAGAGTTCATCGCAGGGACCTCGCTCTAGCTAGCGGATGCTGCTGAGGAGAGACCAGAGCTGGCTGAAGCTAGAAACTCGCTTGTATCCGCAGCCTCAGCCAGGCTGGAGGCCACCGAGGGGAAACGAGGAGGCTGGAACACAGCAGCTGCGCTGGTGATGTGTGCGCAGCCGGGGTCTGACACGGCACGGCCGTCTCCACGCCTTGGGGTTTATGGCCTCCTTTCTCTCCCGTGCACACTCTCTTGATCCCCACCTTCCTTTCATTCCTAGGACATGACTCTGTGATATAAAATACCCTCTAATTTCCTGAGTCGGGCTGGAACTCCCCGGAGAAGGCAGTGTCTGCATGCCCGTCCCTCACCCGCCTCTGCATCCATATTCCAGGCTGCCAGCTGCTCCCGCCGGCAAGGCAGCGGGAGGGAAACTGGGAGCGTGGCATCTTCCCAGGCCGTGGGGAGAGGGGTCTGCTGGCTCCAAAGGAAGAGCTGGTGGGAGGGTAGGGATGGAGCCAGGGTTGGAGCTGGGTTTCCTTTGCTTCCCTCCCTGCTGCCGGGGTTGTCCCTTCCCCTCCCCCAGCTGCATGGGAGCAGATGTGCTGCTTGTGTCAGCCCTGGCAGCCCCCTCCGCACAGCCCGGCCGGGCTCCTGCGCAGCCAGAGCCTCGTCCCCTCCTCCTCTTCTTCCTCCTCCTCCTCCTCCCCCCGGCTTGGCCCCGTGTCACTGGGGATGGCGGTGGAATCATCCGCCCACTCGGCCTGCCTCCCCTGTAACCCTCCCTCCTTCCTCCCTCCCGCAGGTCTCTTTGTTGGAAAATTCAAGGCAGATGAGTGCCGGGGAGCGCTGGGCCTGCGGGCCAGGCGCTGAGCTGCTGCTCGGCCTCGGCATGCAGGGCAATTCTCTGGGCAGGGCAGCAGCACCGAGGGTCCTGGACTCGCATTCGCCTGGGCAAGGCTAGGGTTGCCTCCACATGAAAGGGTTTTTTTCCTGGCCACCATTCTTAGCCGTGTTGCACCCAGTCCCCAGCAGGACATTGGTACATTCAAAACCTGACAGTAAACTCAAAGCAGTCCCTCTTAAATCAGCCTTAGGCAGATGTTTTCCCTGGGCTCTGGGGAAAGGAAAGGCTTGCTGAGAACTGAGAGAGCTCGAACTCCTTCTGGGTTTGCTCTTTCAGAGTTCCCGAGCTCATACCGTATCAGGTGGGTGCTGTTCCCAGCACATTGACGGGATGGTCAGGCCAGTTTGATCTCATGGCTGCCTCCCCGTTCAAGCGCGGAGCAGAGACGTGGCACTGCTCACAGCTCCCCCAGAGGCTGCTCGCTCAGTGCCTTCTGACGTGTGAACCTGCGGTCGCGTCCGTGCGAGAAGTGTGACTGGAAGAGTGGTGAGAGGTGGGAGGAGGAAGGGAAGGCTGCAGTTCAGGCTCGGACTGGAAAGGAATGCAGGGCATGGATAGCTGGGATGGTGTGAGGGGTGACAGATGTGAGCAGCGCTGCAGAGATATTCCTGCTTGGCATGTGCCTGACTCCAGCACTATCAGTTTTTGCTCTGTAGAGTCTAAATATATAATCCATTGTGCTCTGGCATCTGGGTGATAAAGAGTGATAAATAATGTAGTAGCTGGGGAAGGAGGGAGAAAACTGCTCGGGGTGGAGCTGACCCCTGGGATGTCTGGGGCAGCCGCAGGGTAATAAGAGTGAGGAGGGATCAGCTCTCAGGACAGAGGGAGCTTGTTCTCCATCAGGCATTGCAGCTGAGGCTCAATGGGCGGGTCTTGGGGTTGGTTTCCTCTGTCCCCACTGAAAGTGGAATAGTTGACTTGTGCTGAGCGGTTGGTCACCTTGACCCAGCAAATCTATCACCCTGTCCCTTCACCCACAGGCAGGGCTCTGTGTCCCTGAGCAGGCAGCATGTAGCACTGAAAATTGGCTCTGCCTGAAGTTCTCTCTAGGAATTGGATGCAGTCCAGGCTGCTGGCGACAGTATGAATGGATGCTAGTGCAGCCAGGGCAGGGTGCATGTGTGTGTGCACTTGGAATTGAGATGACAACTTGCCTGCATTGGAAAGGGCTGATGTGGGCACCAAAGAAGGTGGGTCCCAAAGGGACTGCCTGTATTTGACATTCATCTGGGCTGCAGGGGCTTTGGGCAGAGGCTGGCACAGAACATGCTGAAGAAGCATTAAGCTAGCAGGGTTTTAATCCATCATCACTGCTCCTTTCCTGCTTTTCCTGCTTCTCCATCTGTGCAAGAGGAATTAACACACATCCTGGGAGTGGATTAGACTGCTCAAACCATGACCACCTCATCTGTGCCTTCTGGGGATGGGTAGCCTTCGTGCAGTCCCTTTGCTGGCTCTCCAGTTTTGTCAGGGATTGTGAGTGCCAGCTGCCAGCAAAGGCCTGTTGACATGCTACCTCTCACCCCGTGGGACAAGCCTTTGCTGAGCGTGTGTGACACTGGTGCAACCAGTGGGGCTGGCAGGGTGGAGCAAGCCTGCTCCCCAGGTCTAGGCTTCCAGCACTGTGCATTTTCCTTTTGCTGATGCCTTATGAGTGTTGGCAAGCCTTGTGTCCTGTTTTCAGGGACAGCTGGGGCAGCTGTTGGCACACCAGGGAGCACAGCCAGGAGCCCAGAGCACCTGTTTCTCCAAGCCCCAGCGTGCTGCAGCTCGATGGCACTCTGGGGCAATGGGTCACAGCTCTGTGTCCCACTTTTGCATCCTCTTCGATTCTCCGTGAGTTGGGGACTGGCTTGGGGACCTTTTGGAGCTGTTGATAGGATTCCGCTTCTGAGTAGTGTTAGATACTTATAATCTATGTACTTTTAATACATAATTTCTCTTGGTTTCACATCTTTTACTTTGTTCTCTTTTGTTGGACTCTCCTGCTCCTCCTGCCCCCCTATAATTTATTCACTATTTAGTTACTTCATGTTTTAAGCATAATATGTGTCAAGCGACCTGTCTTGGTTTAGGGGGAACGTAGTATCACAAACTAATTGTTATATATCTTTGTATTAAATTGGAATGCTTAAAATGTTGTCATTGGATAGAAAAGGAAATAGGCTTGTTAAAGCCTATTTTGGCATTTGATTTATCAAAGATAGTAGTAATTGAATCTTCTGAATTTGCAAGTTGTTTTAATTGCATATTCTCTGTGGGAAAAGTATTTAGGGATACAGTGATATTTAAAATAAAAAAAAAACAAACCCAAACTTTCTCCAAAGAAAACTGATTTTTTTTTTACTTCTGGGAAAGAACAAAGTTAGTGCTTCTTTCACTGTGAAGGCTGGTAATAACATAGCTGTTTGTGTAATACAGGGACATAACATTATGGCACAACTATAAAGCTTAAAGTGATGTTGAAATATTATGTATGTAATTAAAAAGCAACAGTATCATTTGGTAGGCAGCATGTTTAATGTTTTTCACTTTCATCTATTAGAAATCTCTGGCATAGTTTGTGATTCTTTCAGATCATTATAAATAGGCTTACATTATGTATTTCTTTAGAAATAAGCAAACTGGTAGAAATATGTCTGCTGGAAATACAGTACAGCAGAAACAGTCTGGGAGGTTGCTGGAGTGTGTGGAAGAACTTCCTGATACAGCGGGTGGGGAAGGCAAGCACTGGACCTGTTGTTTGTGAACAGAGAACTGTTGGGTGATGCGATGACTGGAGGCCTTGTGCACACAAATCACAACATGATAAAGAGTTTTTGATTCTCAGAGAAATAAGGAGGGGGATCAGCAGAATTGCCACCTTGGACTTGCAGAGGGCAGACTTTGGCCTGATTAGGGACTTGGTTGACAGAGTCCTTTGAGAGGCTGTCCTGAAGGGTGAAGGAGCCCAGGAAGGCTGGATATTCTTCAAGAAGGAAATCTAAAAGATGCAGGGGCAGGCTGTCCCTATATGCTTGGAAGACAAGCCAGCGGGAAAGAACAATGGCCTGGCTGAGCAGAGAGGTTTTTCTCAAACTCAGGAAAAAATAAAGTATTTTACCTTTGGAAGAAGGGGAGGCAACTCAGGAGTGCTACAACGATGTTGTGAGAAAGAGCTAGAAGGGCCAAAGCCCAACTGGAACTTACCTGGCTACCCCTTAAAATGTTTTTACAAATAATGTCAGCAACAAAATGAGGGCTAAGGAGAATCCATCTTTTATTGGATGTGGGGGGAAACAGTGACAAAGGGTGAGGAAATGGCTGAGGTACTTAATGTCTTCTTTGCCTCAGTCTTCAGTAGCAAGATCAGCTGTTCTCAGGTGCCCAGCCCTCTGATCTGGGAGACAGGGACAGGGAGCAGAATGAATGTAATCCAAGAGGAAATGGTCAGCAACCTGCTATGCCACTTAGATAGACGAAAGTCTATGGGTCCAGATGGGATCCACCCAAGGATACTGAGGGAGCTGGTGGAAGTGCTCACTGAGTCACTGTCATTTACCAGCAGTCCTGGTCAACCAGGGAGGTCCTGGGTGACTGGAGGTTGACAAATGTGATGCTCGTCTACAAGGAGGGCCAGAAAGAGAATCCAAGGGAAGTACATGACTGTCAGCCCAACTTCAGTGCCAGGGAAGGTCATGGGGCAGATAATCTTGAGTGCCATCATGAGGCATGTACGGAACAGCCAGGCAATCAGACCCAGCTGGCATGGGTTTTGGAAAGGCAGGTCCTGCTTGACCAACCTGATCTCCTGTGACAACGTGGGGCAGTTTAATGGATGAAGGAAAGTCTGTGGTTGTTATCTACTTGGGCTTTAATAAAGCCTTTGGCATTATTTCCCCCAGCATTCTCCAAGAGAAACTGGCTGCTCATGGCTTGGACAAGTACATTTTCTCTGGGTGGAAAACTGGATGGTTGGGCCCAGGAGGTTGTCAGGAATGGAGCTACATCTATTGACTGCTCACAGTGGTATTCCCCAAGGCTCACTACTGGGGCCAGTCCTGTTTAATATCTTTATCAGTGATCTGGTCATGGGGATTGAGGGCACACTCAGTTCACAGGTGACTAAGTTGGGTGGGAGTGTTGATGTGCTGGAGGGTATGATGGCTCTGCAGAGAGGTCTGGACAGTCTGGATTGACAGGCCAAGGCCAGTTGTGTGAGGTTTGACAAAGCCAAGTGCTCAGTCCTGCACCTGGGTCACAACCCCCAGCTCTGCAGGCTGGGGGGAAGGCAGCCTGGAAAGCACCTGGGGTTGCTGGTTGACAGTGGCTGAACATGAGGCAGCATGTGCTCAGGTGGCCAAAAAAGTTGATGTCATTGTGGGTTGTGTCAGCAGTAGCGTGGACAGCAGGACCAGGGCAGTGACTGTCCCCTGTACTTGGGACTGGTGAGGTCACGCCTTGAACCCTGTGTTCAGTTTTGGGCCCCTCCCTACAAGACAGACATTGAGATGCTGGAGTGTGTCCAGAAAAGGGCAACAGAACGGGGCAAGGGTCTGGAGCACAAGTTCTGTGAAGAGCAGCTGGGGGAGCTTAGTCTGGAGAAAAGGAGGCTCAGGAGGGACCTTATCACTCTACAACTCCCTGAAAGGAGGGTGTATTCAGGTGGGGATTGGTCTCTTCTCCCAAATAGGAAGCAACAGGACAAGAAGAAATTGCCTCAAGTTGTGCCAGGGGAGGTTTAGATTTGACATAAGGAATATTTCGTCACCAAAAGGGTCGAGCACTGAAACAGACTGCCCAGGGGAGGGGTGGAGTCACCATCCCTGAAGGTATTTAAAAGATGTGTAGATGTGGCACTTGGGGACATGATTTGGTGGTGGCCTTGGCAGTGCTTGGGTAATGGTTGGACTTGATGATCTTAAAGGTCTTTTCCAACCTAAATGATTCTGAGTCTGTGATGTGCACCTGAATTTTGGCCTGGGTTGCCTGAAGTTGAGTACAAATACCCATCTGGGAAAGTCTCCTTTTCCTCTGAAGTCCTGAACCCAGCTCTGACTGCCTCCTCTCCTCTCTGCAGGGTGGTGAAAGAAGAGATCTCGGATGACAATGCCAAGCTTCCCTGCTTCAATGGCCGGGTGGTGTCGTGGGTAAGCAAGTCCCTTGCTTCAGTATCTCTCAGCCTGTTTTGCCCTCTCTGAAAGCACCGTTTGGATGTGGAGTGCCAAGTAAAGCACAGGGGCTGCTCCATGCTGTTGGTGTGCTGGTGCTCACGAAGCTGATGAGCTGGATCCCCACACTCCAGTCCCTCAGCTGGAGAGGGAGCTCTCTGTGATGCTGGGTCCTCTGTGCCAGGGAAGATGTGGGATACCTCTATGAAGAGCTCATGGTAACTGATGCCTAGCAGAGATAATGGTCATGGCCTGTCCACAGCATAACCCCTGTGCCCCTATGGCAGGGTCAGCTTTCCAAGGAAAGTCCCGCTCCAGTGACTGGCGCAAAGGGCTTAAGTGACTTTAGTGCTGGTGAAGCGGACTGGATTTGACTGCCCTGAAGACTAAAGGTACTGCCTGGGCAGCTGCAGGACAAGCTTTTCCCTCAGTACCATGCCATGCACATGCTCTGCTCCCTGCTCGCATGCTTCCCTCTGTCCCCACGGGAATCCTCCTTTAGTGGGGGGAGAGTCTCCACAGCACATCATCCAGTTTTCCCTCTGCTGAGCTGCAGTTTATGCTGATGAGGGTGTGTGGATCTACACCAGAAGGAGAGCCAAGACTCATGTGCCTTTTTCTAGAGACCTCTAAACAGATCCTGAGCAGTAAAAATCCTCAGCAAATCAGGTTAGGTCAGACCTAATTCTACTTCTGTCCCTGCACCAAACAGTGTTAGGTTTGCTGACACGGCTGCCGCTGGGATTCCAGCCAGGGGAGCAGGGTGCAGGCTGGAGCAGGGAGGAAAAGCTGTGCTGGGCTCCTGCACAAAGAGCCGGGGCCGGATGCCTGCCGTCCTCCCTCTAGCGGTTATCCAGGCCCTTCGGAAAACAGTCTGTGTCCGGCTCTTGGCCACCACACATTCCTCTGCATCCATCCTGCTGCTGCTGCATGTGCCCCAAGAAGTCTCCCCACCCTTTCCAGCTGCTTTTTTGCTTTCACCTGCCCTATGGGGAGTCCCAGAGTCTCTAAATCCATTCCATTGCTCCTTTTTTAATCTGGTGTGCTTTTCCTTGTGATTCATATATCCATGCAGCTGCTGGCTTTCCTTGTAGGAGCTCTCTGGTTGTTCAGAGTGAGTGGCACAGATCTGGTGTGGGTCTGTCTGGTGTGACCACCATGCTGCTGCTCTGCTGGGCTGGATACCTGTGCCCAGAGTGAGCATCCCTCCCAGCTCTTGTGCATGAAGGGTAATGGCAGTCCCAGAGGCCGTTGTGCACCTGATGATCCCTTTTTCTACCTCTGCTGATAGTCTCCTAGTTCATGGGTGGTTTGGGGGCTGAGAGGGGTGCACTTGCTTTGCTGCTTCTGACAGACAGGCTGGGATGATGCTATTTTAGGAACTCAGTACTAATGTTAGCAACAGGGAAAGACGGGGGCTTGAATCCAAGTGAGTATTTCCTGACAGTGTAAGAGGCAGGAAAAGTGCAGGATGGTTATCAAAACCTTCCTGTGAGGAAATCCCAGCCTTGGGAGTGTTAGAGGAAGATAGCATCAATCCCGCCAGCTTGGGAACACCCCCCTCAAGTCTTGTCACTACTGTTTGACAGCTACCTGTGGCTAGTTCCCTCTGTCCAGATCTATTTGCTTGATGTTGCTTTGAGATTTTCAAGCATAAAGTATTATATGACTTTTTCCTAGGAAATGTTGACCACTTTCAGCATCTTTTCTACCCTGTGCTCCCAGGCAGTGGCTACCAGAGTAGAGATGTGGCCCTTAGGGAGGGGGATGTGTCCTGGGAAGACAAGCCACCAGGAAGGTTCCAGGAGCAGAGCCAGGCATGTGCCTGGGGCTTGCTGGAAGGAGGGAAGCTGACCTGAGCGTGAGACAAGAGCTGCTTAATTGCGAGAGCAGGAGCCGTTGGGCTTGTCCTGGGGCTTGTAGGACGGGCTCTGCAGCTTTTGACACTAGAGGCTGCTCTCTGCCCTGTCTGCTGCCTTGGCTCTGGCTTTTTCAAGGCTGCCTTGTCTTCCTTGTCCCACCTAGATCCCTGTCTCTGTTAGCAATGTCTCTGGCAGTGGACCTCTCATCTGCTGCTCTAATGATGATCTGTGGGCTCCAACCCCCCCCTTACAAGGGTTTCCCCAGTTGCTGAAGGTGGGTAGGGCACCGCTCTTTCATCAGTGATGCTGGGAAGCACTCAAGACCTGTATAAATGGGCTATGCTTCTAGCATCTGAGTTGGCATCTGCTTTTGGCTCCATGCCGATGTGATTCCCTCAACAGCAAGCAGTAGTGCTGCTTCTCAATTTACCCTGGGTATTATGGTTCAGACAACAGCTTTTATCCAGCTTATGTTTCATGTTTCTTCTGTCCTGAGCAACAGTGGGTATCTCTCACCTCTGTTCTGGAGATCCTGAATGCCTTTGTCAAGCTTTTTGTTGCTTTCTTGCTTGGTCCTATTTGGATTAGCCCAGTTCATTACATCTTGAAATTAAGGGAGAATGCAAATCTGGACAGGGAGCAGTTCATTCAGGCTATCTTCTGTTTCATTCCACTGGTGAGCCTCTGGCCCTTGGGAGAGTCTCCAGCTCATTCCCTGAGCCCTGAAATTGATGGTTTATTATAGAACCAGAATCACACTGTGTTGATGTTCCTGGGCTGCCCCACAGCATGGCTGCTATAAAGAGTCTCTAGGGTTTAACCCTTTCTTGAATTTCTGCACTGGGGAATCGGTTGAGCATCCCAGAGATTGGGTGAAGGTTGTGCTCAAGTCAATAACCTGAACACAGCCTGAAAGTTTGTGAAGCATGCATGGAAGCCAGAAAAAGAGCCTGTTTCAAGATTCTATTTCAAAGCTAGCTTTGGCCCTGAGCTCTGTTACCCCCAGTTTCTGAGGAGTGGGAAGGTAAAAGTCCTGCTGGATCCCGCAGCTTGAAGGCAGAGCTGTAGAGGCTGCTAGAGCTGAGGAAAGGAGTGACTTGTAACTGCTTTTTCCAGTGTGAGAACTGGGGCAATCCCGTCCCTACTGCAGGATGTGTGCTAAAGGTTACCTGAGTGTGTGGTGTGGGTGTCCAGGTGATGTCAGAGTGTCCAAGCACGGCTGTCACCCAGCCAGGCTTCACTGCTGGGTCAGGAATTCCTGAGCCACAAATAGCCAGTGTCTGGGGGGAAATGTTGCTACATGCTTGGCCTGTTCCATACCTGCTCCTGGGCATCTGCTGTTGTCAACTGCCAGAAATGAGATCCTGGGCCAGGCAGGCTTTTGGCCAGCTCCTTTGGCCACTCTTCTAAATGTTTTCTGTTTCCTTTTCTGTCTCTCATCCCTCCAGCTGGTGTCTGCAGAGGGTTCCCATTCAGATGCTGGCTCGGTCTGTGCCGATAACCAGACAGAGCTGCCACCCTCCATGGAGCGCACAGGAGGAATTGGAGACTCCAGGCCGCCCTCTTTCCAGTAAGTTACATGGACATCTGTTCTGGTTTCCAAGGGACGCATGGTGCATTTGCTGTAATATAGACTAGTATCCCAGACCGGGCTGGGACACTCTTACCCAAATTGTCAGGGATGCCAGCCAGCAAGAGGGGAGGAGAGTGGGGCTGGGAGCAGATGTGGAGTGTGTTATTCAGCAAACAAGGGCATGCTGAAAATAATGCAATGAAAAAGCACAGCATCCCTAGTCCTTTGCCCTGCACTTGTAGATGTGCTGTAGTTGTTCCTGTCCCTCAAGAAGGAGACAGCTGATGGCTGGAACCTTGTGTTGGTCAGGACAGAGGTAGAGAGAGCCTTGTCAAGTTGTTCCCTGTTGAACATATTTGTTGCTTTTATCTCATCACAGTCCTAACACTGGGGGGAGTCGGGAAAACTTGGATAATGAGACAGAGACAGACTCGGTGGTGTCATCACAGAGGGAACGACCTCGTCGGACAGATGGGCCTGAGCATGGTGAGTGTTGGTAATGTGGTGAGAGCTCTGCAAGGGCATGGCTGGAGCATGGTGGCAGCACTAGCTCTAGACTTGGGGCAACTTTCTCTGCTCTGTAGAGCTTCCCAGCTCAAAAGGGCTATTCTATGGCTTTTAGAAGGCCCATAGCCTCACACTGGAGGCAAGAGCTAACACCTGTGTTAGAGCAGAGCTTGGTGTTGAACCCTTTGTGGTCAAAGGAGATATCTCCTGTAGAAGCCTCAAGAGCAGGAGACAGTTGTGCCTCTGTCTTCTTAGCTGGGATGCAGAGTGAGCTTTAGCCTTGCCATTTGTGCTGCTTCTTGCTCTACCAAGGAAACAGCTTCAAGTCTTCCACAAGTTTAGCAGCATCGTTCCTACTGGTCCATCAGCCTCTTCCCCATCCTGTAGTGATAAAAGAGGTATCCCATAGGAGATGGATCTGATCCCAGGGCAGACTGGAAGTTATTTGGCACTAGATGGGTTTGACTGGTGGCCAGATTTGTTCTGAGGAGGTTGTCAATGAGCCCTGCATAGGGGAAGGGTTTGTCTCAAGCCCTTGTCTTTTCACAGCACCCAGGGTAAATGGGACAGTGAAGGGAGAGCGGCGCCGAGATCTGGGTGGGTACGAGAGCTCCTCCACACTCATGAGCAGCGAGCTGGAGACCACCAGCTTCTTTGATTCAGATGAAGATGACTCCACCAGCAGGTAGGAGAGCTTGGGTCTTGGGGAGGCACTAATTTCCCTGACTTCCAGAACAGAGAGGTGCTTTTGCAGGGCACAGTAGTCTTAGGCTCAGACCTGCTTCTGTGTCACCCAGCAGACCCTTCTGCCATTGTCTGTCCTCCATGTGCATGTTCTCCTCTCTGACCCTGCAGTCTTCTCTTCCCTGTACTATTTCCATAGCTCTCTTGCTGCCAGAGCCACCACTATGGCAGCAGAAGAGTTGACTTTTGCTTTTGCCTGCAGGTTTAGCAGTTCAACAGAGCAAAGCAGTGCTTCCCGTCTAATGAGGAGGCACAAGCGACGCCGGCGGAAACAGAAGGCTCCTCGAATTGAGCGGGTACCTAGGAAGGGGCTGGGTATCCTGGGGAGGGCAGTGCAGGTCAGAGTGGGCTCTCAGGGATTCAGCTGTTTCTGCTGTGGGCATGGGTTTGGATGAGTGTCCAAGTTCTGAGACTTGCTGTGAACCTTTTCCAAGCCAATGTAGCCTCAAGAACTGGGACCACAGGCCTTGTCTCAGCTGTAGAGAGGTCATTAGGACCATGGCTGTTCTCTGGCTCTGCAAAGCTCCCAGGATAAGACTGGAGTTGTGGGTGGTGGCTGTAGTGCCACAAGGAGGGACAAGAAGGAGAGGACAAGTGGAAGAAGCTAGGGCTGGGAATGTTACTGAGGCACAGGAGGACATCTCATGTTTCGCTTACGTTGCAGTCCTCATCCTTCAGCAGCATCACAGACTCCACCATGTCCCTGAACATCATCACGGTCACGCTGAATATGGGTGAGTGGGAGGTGTGCATGGAGCCTGCAGTCCTTCCAGAGCGAGATTGGGTCGTGGAGAGGGAACTGGGGAGGGGGCAAAGAGAATGCATGAGGGAGGAGTAAGAAGATGGATTCTGTAGGAGATTGGCTTCTGTTGTAGAAATTGCCTCTCAGGAGTTTGTGTGTCCCAGGACATGTCTGTGTGCAGGGGTTCAAATCGCCATCATTAGGATGTGGTTTTACTGAGGATAGGCGTGCTTGTGTCTGATGCTTTGGGGTGACTTCTTTCTCTTTCCATCCCTGCAGAGAAATACAACTTTCTGGGCATTTCTATTGTGGGACAGAGCAATGAGCGTGGGGATGGAGGCATTTACATTGGCTCTATCATGAAGGGAGGCGCTGTGGCAGCTGATGGCAGGATTGAGCCAGGAGACATGCTCTTACAGGTACTTCACACCCACATATCTCCATCTTTGGGCCTGGGAAAGCAGTAAGAAAAGACCCAGAAGCCTCCCTGAGAACTTTGGCAGGCTAAACCCAGGAAGCTGTGCTTGGAAGAAGGAAGCTGAGTCACTGCTGAGCTGAGTGGGGAGCTCAGCCTCTGGTCACATCTCTGGGACTCACCTCTTTGTGTTGTTTGCAGGTAAACGACATCAACTTCGAGAACATGAGCAATGATGATGCTGTGCGAGTGCTGAGGGAGATTGTGCACAAGCCGGGGTGAGTATCTGGGTTGTTCCTTTCATCCAGGTACATCTGCACAATTTGTATTTGGGGTGTGTGAGTTGTATCTTCCAGCCAGTGCCTCTGCAGTAGCTTAGAACTTAGGTTGTTGGTGTTGCTGTGATTCCTGTGTTTTCATGTCCAGTGCAAGAACTGCAGCCAACGGAATTGCAGGGAATTGGGGTCTGTGCCCCTTTTTTTGGTGGGGATGCCATGTTGTTGCTCATTGCAGGGCAGTTGAACTAGATGACCTTTAAAGATCCTTCCTGAAACAAACTGTGCTGTGATTCTCTGGTTCTATTTGGGTCATCAGCAACCCTCAGCAGGGTCACATAATTTTGTTCATGCCACTAGGGAAACCCATAGCTGGAGGGGGAGCAAGGTCACTTTACTGGCAGCTTCTCCCTGTCTCTCAGGAGTGAGCTGGCACACAGCACCCACCCATCATGCAGGGGTTTGTGTTACTGTGCCCTGGTTCTAACTCTCACCTTTTTGTTGCAGGCCCATCACCCTGACTGTGGCCAAGTGCTGGGACCCCAGTCCGCGGGGCTGCTTCTCGTTACCCAGGAGTAAGTGGATAGCTGACCCACCCTTAGCGCTGGTGCCTAGCTCATGTGAGAGCCCTGCCTTAAGCACATACTTGGTTGTTGTCTTGTTCCTCCCCTGTGTGTGTGATTCCATGGGGCACTGAATTGGGGTTTGATGGGGTTTCAGCTCTCCTTTTAGGAGGCTGTTATGTCCTATTCCCAGACCAAAATGCCCATAAGCCCAGCCCTCCTTCCCACATCACGCTGGGGACGCGTTTCACTGGGGCAGGGAGGTCACTTGCTCGGGGCGCCAGAGGAAAGAGAAACCCCCACTTAAGTCATAGGGGGATCTCTCCCTCTGCACCTCTCCTGCTGACCCTCCCTCTCTTCTTTCTCTCCCAGTTGCTCCCCAGCGGATCTGGGCTGGGCCAGACTCTCCATGCTCCGATCCGGGTGAGTCCCGGCAAATACTGGGGATGGAATGGGCTGTGCCGAGTCCCTGTCCCTTCCCAGAGGTTGTTTTGATGAGATGATAATTTCTTACAATTACTGACCAAGTCTTTCTTCAATGCAGGTGAGCCCATCCGGCCCATCGACCCGGCAGCCTGGGTGTCTCACACGGCAGCGATGACTGGCACCTACCCAGCGTACGGTATGAGTCCATCCATGAGCACAATCACTTCCACCAGCTCCTCCATCACCAGCTCCATCCCAGAGACTGAACGTAAGTTCTTGTGCCTCCGTGCTGCACCCGCTGCACGGGCTCCTCACTTTCACTATGCTGAGAAGGGAGCAATACATCTGCCTGGGGACAGCTGGGGTGGCCCAGATCTGCCCTGCCAAGGGACTGGGAGGGAGGCAGCTCTCACCAGGCTGGCACTTTGATCAGTAGGAGTTCTACCTCGGAGAATTAATATCATGTTTTTCAGCCTTCTGTGTGAAGAGAGTAGAGGAGAGAAGCCTGGGTGCAGACAGGAATTCTGGCAGGTGTAGAGGAAAGGCTCAGACCAGTCAGAGGTTAGCTGCTGAGAATGTGGAGCCAGGTGGATTCAGCATGTCCCTGGAGCAATTTAGAGGTCCTCCCAGACAAAAGATAGAGCAGAATAGAGGAGGCAGCTGAGAGCAAAGACCCTTGTGCTGGGGTCAGGGTCCTGCTGAGCACAGGGCTGGCTCTTGGTTGCTTTCTGAAAGTTTGGGATGATTTGGTGTGTAGAGCCCTGAAGCAAGGGTCTGGAGAGCTTGGGTGAGGCAACAAGCCAGGAGTTTGTTGTAAGTTTGTGACTCTTGCCTGGACTTTGCCCAAGAGGAAATGGCTGACACGTGAGGATAACATGGGAAGGCTGGAAGGGGGCAGCATGTACCCCAAGGCTGTCTGCGATGTATTGTTCTCCAGCCCATTCCTCCTGTGTGTGATGCTTCCATGTGGCCCTCTTGTCTCTTCTGTCCCCTCTCACCTCTGCCTACCTTCCTTCATCCACACCACAGGCCTCGATGACTTTCACCTGTCCATCCACAGTGACATGGCCACCATTGTCAAAGCCATGGCCTCACCAGAGTCAGGCCTCGAGGTGCGTGACCGCATGTGGCTGAAGATCACCATCCCCAATGCCTTCATTGGTAAGAGACTGTGCTGCCTGCAGCAGAGGCAGGGACTGGGGAATGGGTGGCCCATTTTCAAGTAGGTGTGCAAGGGAGCATCTATGTCACCATAAACAAGCTGTTGACTAGGCAAGAGTCACACATTGAACCTCTTGACCCACTTTGTCTTTGCTCCAGTGTGGCTCACTGCCTCAAGAGTCGCCATCTTCCTCTCTCTTGCCAAATTTAACTCTGTATTTGGTGGCAGGTTCGGATGTGGTAGATTGGCTCTATCACCACGTGGAGGGCTTTACAGACCGCCGTGAGTCCCGCAAATATGCCAGCAATCTGCTGAAGGCTGGCTACATCCGACACACCGTGAACAAGATCACCTTCTCGGAGCAGTGCTATTACATCTTCGGGGACCTCTGTGGAAGTATGGCTCTTGGTGTGTGTGGGAGGGAGAGGATGGAGGGGTAGTTGTCCTGCAGAGCCCTGCTGACACCATGGGGACACACTGACAGCCGTTGCCATCAGGCTGGGCCCATTGTTCTACAGACCCTGTTAAAAGAGTGATGAAGAATATCCCAGCTCCCTTGTCCTGCTGCTGAGGTAGTGAAGCTGGAAGCAGCATTGAGTGTCACCTACCATGTGATCTTTTCTCCTAGGCAGTCATAGCAGAGTCTTAATCTTTACTGACTGTCTCCAGGCTCTGAATTTCAGTGCTGGCAAGGGGTTGATGCTCAGGCAACTGGGCTCTGTTCAAATAAGGTGGGGGAAGGAATTGGCAGGATGAGCTGTAGTTCTGGTGTGGTCCTTTCCCACCAAGCTGGTCTCTGTATTACAGTGGCAGCTTGGACTCCCACAGCCTGGCAGTTGTTCAGCCAGGAAGCACAAATGGTGGCATTGACTAACAGAGAGAGTGCCAACTTCTTGTGTCTCCTTGCATATCCTGTCCTTATCCATCACCAAGAATGGACAGAAAGCTGCTTCGTCACAGAGTTGTTTTTCTGCTTGGATTAACCCCTGTTCTCTGCTTTTCTTGCAGACATGGCTAATCTGTCTCTTCATGATCATGATGGTTCCAGTGGTGCCTCTGATCAGGACACTTTGGCTCCGCTCCCCCACCCAGGAGCTGCACCCTGGCCTATGGCCTTCCCATATCAGTATCCACCACCTCATCCATATAACCCCCATCCCGGCTTCCCTGACCCAGGCTACAGCTATGGAGGGGGCAGTGCAGGCAGTCAGCACAGTGAAGGTGAGTGAAAAGGACTAAAATATGCCTGCAGGTGGGCAGATGTCCTGTTCAGTACAGGGCAGCAGCAGGAAAAGGCTGCTTAGGCAAGGCCTAAGTATGTGGGGGAAGAATGAAAGGGAAAGGGTTGTGGGACTTGGTGCTGAAGGGAGAAGGACTGTGCTGGGGCCTGGCTGTGCAGGAGCACCCTGCAGTCCTCCCTTGGGTACAGGAGCATCCATCTGTTCTTCCTGACTTGTCTGAGCTGGTGCCTAATCTTGTCTCGTGTGCTTTGCAGGGAGCCGGAGCAGTGGTTCCAATCGCAGTGGCAGCGAGAGGAGGAAGGAGAGAGAGAAGACTGGGGAGTCGAAGTCAGGCGGCAGCGGGAGCGAGTCAGACCACACCACGAGGAGCAGCATGCGGCGCGAGCGTGCGGCCAGCGAGCGCTCGGTGCCGGCCAGCCAGCACAGCCAGCGCAGCCAGCACTCTCTGGCTCACAGCATCCGCAGCCACCACAGCCAGCAGTCGTACGGGCCGCCCGGCCTCCCCCCTCTCTTCAGCCCCCCCATGTTGCTGATGCCTCCACCGCCGTCAGCCATGGGGCCCCCCGGGGCGCCGCCGGGCCGTGACCTGGCCTCTGTGCCCCCCGAACTGACAGCCAGTAGACAGTCCTTCCGAATGGCCATGGGCAACCCCAGTGAGTTCTTTGTGGATGTAATGTGAAGCGCCCATCCCCTGTCTGTCTGCTGTCCCTCCTTCCCCCTTCTATCCTGTCGTTTGTTTCCTAGGACCAGCCCTGGCTTCACCCCTTGTTTTTTTGGGGTTTTTTTTGTTTCTTTTTTTTTTTGTCTTGATAACGAAAAGAAAAAAAAGGGAAAAAAAATAATAAATGGAACTAAACCTTGATTCTAATCCCTCCTCGAGCGGGGTGGACAGGCCTGGCAGGCCTGCTGGGTGCTGTCAGCCCATCCCGCCACCAGACTTGTGTATTGCCGATGGTAATTCCCTCCTGCCATCCTCTCTAACCCCATTAATCTGCATCCGTCCCAGCACCCTGTGCTGCTTGCCCGTGTGTCACTGCTGCCTCAGTCCTTCCACCCTAAACATCTCTTCTTTCTTTTCACCCTTTTGTGTTTCTTCTATCAAGCAGCAAAGAATTACGGGGTGTTTGACTTTCTCTGAGCCTGCCGCCCATGGGGGGGAGAGCTGGAGCGTGGCGTGGCCCGACAGCAGGACACGGAGCTCCAGGGGCGCTGGGCACGCATGGCGCTGAAGATGGCTTCTTTCCTCCCCCTCGTGGAAGATGCCCTGCCCTTCCCACAGCCCTGAGAGGGGAGCAGGGACCAGCCTTATCTATGTATTTTAAATCCCATTGTAGTTGCCTTCTGGCTAATGCATGAATGTTCCAGGGCTTCAGTGCCTCTAGGGAGTGGAGAGATGCTGCCACTTCCCTCTTGCCTCCCTTGTCTTGCCCCATGTACTGGCCAGGTCTGAGCCTGACACTGCCTCATGGCAGGACCCTCCTTCACCTTGGCCAGGCCTCAGGGCTGGGGCTGTACTTCTGCATCCAGCCCAGAGAGGTGGTGATTGCCTGTGCAGTCTCTTGCGTGAGTTGGTGTCCTACACCTGCCTTGGGATTCTTTGGGGGGATTTAAGGGCAGAGCTCTGCTCCTTCCATCCTGCTCTTTGCCCTCCTGCCTGCAATGTGCTGCTGCCTGTCCTGTTTGTAGGGCCTGTCCCACGCCTGGGGCTGGCGGTGGCAGCTGTGGCCTTCTCCCTCCTGCTGTCATGCTGCTGCTCAGCTATGTGATACCTTCAGGGGCCTGGACTGAGTTAGAAGGCGAGGGTGGGGCACAACTGGTTCATTTTCATGCTTCAGAGAAACGTGGAGATCCCTTGTATTTGCCCTCTGAAGGGGCTGAGTTAGTCTCCTCCTCTGCCCAGTGCTGCTGGCCTGGCTGCTGGGAGGGACAAACCTCTGGGACAGCCCCGCTCCCTCTGGGCTGTGAGCGGTGCCTGGTGGCAACTCGAGCTCTCTGGGGATGAGACTGCAGCCAGAACCATGGCCTTTGGGATCAGTGCCCCCAGGTGGGCTGGGACAGTTGAGTCTGTTTGCTCCAGTGCTGCCTGCCCTTCTTCCTTCCACTTCTGGGTACTTGGAGACGTGCCTGGGGCTGGGGCAGCCCTTTCCCCATGCCCAGGGCGAAGCACGGTACAGTATGGACACACTCAACCCTGCTGCTGTTGGTGCTGGCGCCCCGGCGCCCTCTCCTTCTGCCACACTGTGGTTTTCTCCATAAGTGTTACCTCCTTTGGTCTTTCTTGTGTTCGCGATTTTTATACAATGGAGTTGAATTGTATTTTGCTCCCTGGGAGTCTGCATTGCCCCTGCAGCCCCACTGCCAGCTCTCATGCGCCATCAGTTCATCTCCCTGACTCCCTAAAGCCTCTCCTTCCCTCAGCCCGCTGGAGTCAGACTGTCCCCAGTAGCCTCCCTGGCCACTGCTCACCCCTTGCCCTGCCCTACCCACTGGGTTTTATAAAAACTACACCAATCTCCTTGTTTTTATTTATAAACATAGTTTTATTGGACTCTTGCCTTGTGTCGTCCGTTTCTTCTTTTCCCCTAGCCTCTTCCCTCCTCCTGCCTTTCACTCTAAAGCAAGATCCCAGCAGGATGGGGGCACCCTGTGCCATTGTGCCAGCTGTCTTTTCCCGGGTTGCCGAGGGTGGCTGCGGGCTGAGTCTCTCCGGAGCAGGGCCTGGGCGGGGGCTCTCGGGGTTCTCTGGGTCCCCGTTTCTAGCGCCAGCACTGCGGGGAGAACCAGGGGCGAGTCCGACCGCAGGAACTGGCCCTTGGCGGAGTAGTGCTGGGCGAGGGAATTAAGTGCCTGCACACGAGGCCAGCGGGAGCTAGCAGCCCTCTGGAAGGGTGTGGCACCCTCACGACTTTACAGGGCGAGCGCGGCCTCCTGCCCGAGCGCACGTCCGGCCCACCCGCTCACTGACCGCAGCTACCATGCTGTCTCCGCCCCGCCACAGACTACAACTCCCAGCATGCCCTGCGCGGAAATGGAATTCCCGCCCCCGCCGCTCTGCCCCCCCTACGGAAGCGCACGCGCAGTGGAGAGGTGCGGGCGGGGCGCGCGCGCGGCGTCTCTGCAGTGCGCGGGGGGGCGCGGGGTGAGGGGGGGCGGCGCCGCCATCTTGGGCGCGGGGCGGCGAGCAGCGGCGGCGGTGGCAGTGGCAGGTGAGGCGCCCCGGCCCAAGCTCCGTGCACCGCCGGGCTACGCGGTCCTCGTCCCTCCTCCGGGCGGCTTCCTGCGGTCGGGCTCGCTCTGCGGCCGCGCCCGGGCGGTGGCCGAGCTGCCGCGGGTGGTGGCTCTCTGGGCGCTGGTTGGGGTCTGCAGGCCCAGGGGTGAGGAGGAGGCTGCAGGGCGAGGTGTCCTGCCCGCTGCCCTTGGGAGGGACGCGAGAGTGCCCCTGGAGCCGGGAGGGAGGGAGGGAGAGAAGCAGGGCCGCCCGGGAGGGCTTTTTCTGAGCTTCCTCTGAGGGGGTGCTGGGCGACCCCATCATTCATGCTCAGGGGGATTATTAACAGCTGTTAATTACTTCTCTTGCTGGAATACCTGTGTGGCAGCCCTGCGGTTCTGTACCGGGGGAGGGTGGGGAGAGGGTCGGGCTGTGTGTGGCACAGGAAGGCCGGCACCGATGCGTCAGGTCATTCTGAGCAAAGGTTTTTTTCAGTCGGATCGGGCTGGAACTTCACCGAAAATTATCTGCATGTACTACTGATCCAAACGTGAATTAGCTGGGTCATAGCTTGCATTCTGCTTCCTCCGTGGAAAACCTGCTGAGGCAGAACGCAGCGCTGCTGATGCCGAAGTGCTTATTCTGAGGCTTCAAGCAGGCTCCTGTCCAGCAGCTCTTCTGGATGCATTTCCACATCCATTCTTCCCAGGACTAGGTTTTTGGATTCAGTAAAAGTGCAAGAAGCGCAGCCTGTGTTTATCACCCAGTGCAGTTGACTTCTTTCCCCACTGGGAAATGACTTGCTTTTGATCTAGTGTTCTCTCCATAAGCTGTGTGAGTCCATGATCTGTTTTCTGCTTGCTGTAGTATGACAAAGCTGCTATCAAGTTTTAGCCTCAGGCTGCCAAAATCTGAGCCTGGAACTTGCCCAGATAGGTGAGTCTGGATGGCTTCTGTGGCTTGGAAGTCTCAGTATTGCAGGCTTCTAACTGTATATGGGCTCATGTGGTGTTTGGTTGGGCAATATTGACTTCAATGCTGTCAGAGCTCTAGCTACTTTTTTTTCCTATAGTAAAAGCTGTGTGTGTCCCTGTGAGTTTTGCTTGGAGGGACAATCTCAAATCTGAAGAGATGCTGACAAACTGTCTACTTCCATATTTTTCCTGTCAGAAGGGAGGCATAACTCCTCTTCTGTAGGAAATGCCATCTTACTGACATCTAGTGACAAAGATACCTGGTGTTCTTTGGGCTGCGGAGTGGCCATGTTCCAGGGAGAGCACTGGGATGTCTGAAGGGTGTCATGGCCGGCTGCTTCCTCATCCCAAAAGAGCACAGTCCTGGCTTTTGGGAAATTGAATCTTGAGGCTGTAAAGGGTTACATCTTGAGTTCTTTGAAACACGGGAGATTGGACATGCATTCTTGCTTGCTTGCTTGATACTATCTCTTTCCTTTTTTTTTTTTTTTTTTTGGTGGAACAGGAACAGTCACTAAACAAAACAGGCTTTATAAAGAAGCTTCCTGTAACCCTAGTTAAACTTTTCTTGCTTCATCCCTGCATCAAAAAAAGGTAAAGCTGAGACTGTCTTTTGCAGAACAATGTCTTGCACTGGTTTTCTAAGCTTATTCTACTGAAGACCATTAGAGTATTTAAAGGCTGTTCCTGGGGCCAGCTGGAGGATGGCCTGTGGTGCCAAAATATAATTGGTTTGTGAGGTAGAGTCTGCTTCTTTCCTTTAGTGAGTGACCTACTGAGTCAAAAGTTACTGGCAAGTCATGTATTATTTTGATCTTGGCAGGAGGTTGGCAGCTCAGCTAAAAACTGAGGCACAGAATGTGAAATGCAGTTATGTGCTCTCCAGTAAGAGTAGTGAGAGAAAAGCTGACACATCAGGGCACCTAGACCATTAGTGGTCTTCAGAATACAAGCTCTTACTCAAACTCCACTCTGTGCCTCTAACCTCTTCTGTTAGAAGACACATAGGAAGCAAATCACTTTTTCAGGTTTCTAGCTCAAGAGTAAAAAGCAAGTAGTTCAAACTGACTTTAGAAATGCTTTGGTAGAACAGGTAGAAATAGAAAAAGGCATGGGGGCTGTTCACATCAGGTTGGGCTCAAAATGTGGCAGAGAGGTATATTAAATGCTGTACCTGTGATGTTTTACTGGAGTAAGGGAGCTTCTTGTGTTTCCCTGTGTCAGTATTTATCTCTTATTACTCTTCAGACTGACTGTGTGCAGTATGGCATGAAGAAGTGGTCTGTAGGAGGAGAGCCTGGTAAGAGAACGTGCTTCTCTTCCTGCCCACTGGTTATGGGGATTTATGGGATTGTGTTTAAAATAGGAACAGTTTCTCTGAAACTGATGGGTTTATCTCAGGAGCTCTTTAGCTCAGGGTATGCCCCTTAAGTAAATTATGCAGCCTGTCTCCCCCAGGATGAGGTGATAGCAGCTACTCTTGTTTAAAACAAGTGCAGCCCATGACCTCCTGGAAGGTGGCTAAGGCAGCCCTCTAATCAAAGCTTAGATGCTCAGATTAGCTGGTAGGGTGATGGCATTGTTTTGAGCCTTAATCTTTTGTGTTGATAATGGCTAGTACTAGCTGAAAGGATGGTTGTTTTTCCAACAACTTCACTTTGCCAGAGCAGCTTGACTAATCCACCTTCTGCTTGAACTACTGTCACTTGTCCAAGATCATACTGATTTCTGGAATGCAGAAATGGCTGCATTTGGTGATTTGCCTTCAGTACCTCTCCTGCTTTCTTCCTGGATGAGAACTCAGCAGCTAATGTACCTTGAACTGCTTAGTTAGATAAGCTCATTAATGCACAGAAGTCTTACTTACTGTTAAGTCAGAACCCAAACTGTCTTTTAATAGACTACTGAAGGGGTTGGTTGCTTTACACCAGCCTATTAACTGACTTGTGATTGCTGTTTCCTGGATGTGCTCTGTAGATTACAGAAATCAGCATTGCTGTTTGCATTCAAACTTAAGTGATGTCTATGCTGTAGGAAACTTCTGGCCCCATAATGGGAGTGACAAAGTCCGAGTAGCTGGGTCTTGGGCTGACTACTGATCAACTTGTGTTTATTTGTACCCTATCCTGGATGGTACAGGAAACTCAGTGAAGCTCATGGCCTGTCTCACAGTAGGGCTGTGGCCAAAAGGGCTTTGCAGGTGAGTGGTAGTCCTGGTATCTGCTCATCCAGCCTCAGTCAATGGCTGGTTGAAGCCACCTGTGGTGCCACACTTTTCAGGACAGGTATCTCTGTGGTAAGAATATCACCCATTCAGTTGGCTTGGGAAAATACAGCTGATCCCAAAGCTGCCCCCTAAAATGAGTGGACAGATGTGCTCACTGGTGATGCTGCTGGTACTCATCAAATCCTGGCACAGTTGGGGTGATAATGTGAAACTGTAGTTATGTTGTTATGGGCAGCCTAAGAACTGCTGCAGTCACATTGCTCCTGAGCAGTTATTCTTGACCTGCTGTGTCACCACTGCACCTCTGAAGAGAGGATACAGAGGATTTGCTGAGCAGATGCTATGAGAGCAAACAGGCCTGGCTCAAGAGTTCAACTTCTTTCTATAGGCTTAGAGAAGCTGTCATGGAAGGATACAAAGAAATGTGTTTGTGCTTTCCTAAGGCAAAAATTCCAGTATACACCCAAAATTTATGGTGAATCTGGTGTCATTAGGCTTTAGGCACATTACATTGCTAGTGACACATTTCTTCCAGAGAGTTCCTGATCCTTCAGGAGCTAGAACCATTACTTCTTGCCTTGCATGTGAAACTGGAGTTAGTGCAGCCATGTTCCTTTTACCACTGAAGAAAACTGACTAAAAGTTAACTGTTTTTCCTAAGCAAATTTGAGCAGATCAGCTTGTTTGTTTTCACTTGTGCAAATACAGTTACAAAAGGCACAGAACTGTGTTCCAAAGTTTATGGTGTAGGTTGAAGTCACTGTCTCTCTTGGTGCAGGGAAGAGTTAATAATTTGTGTGGTTTCATATGAAGGACCTCAGATTATGGTACAAAGGTATTGGAGAAAATAACTCATTTGAATATCTGTGTATCTGGGATTTAGGCTACAATTCAGCTTAGACTTTCATATCCTAATGACTGATACTGCAGTTGTGTCTTACTGCTGGTGTGATGCTGTGGCTTCTCAATTAGAGAGACCATGGAAGGTTGCACTGAACAGAAACTGCAGCATTGGTACTGTGTGCTGTGGTGGTTCTGAAAGAGTTGCTGCAGATAAACAGCTGCAGAAGGAACAAACTGTGCTGGTTAGTTGATTCCTAACGTGTGCCTTGTTTAGTCTAAGAAAGCTCCGTGCTGCGTGTTGTTCATTTTTCTATAGCTATTATAAGTCAGAATTGATGAAGAGGAAATGGAAGAGGAAGTCTGGGCTCTCTCCTGCTGCAGGAGGGACATGCTGGATCTCCACTTGATAAGCGCAGGTTTAGTGCCTCATCTCACTAGGTAGCTCCCAGTCCAGCTACTTGTTGCATCCCATCATGTGTGAAACTGACAGTCCAGCAACAGGATCCTGCTGCCTGAGCTTGTGCTCCTGACTTCACCCATCCATTCCAAGTAGGAGTCACTGAAAGGATGAAATCTGACTTTTGGAGTCACCACCTGTTTTTACATCAGACCTACTAAACAGAGCATTTTCCATCTAATCAGCAGGCAAAAGCAGTTTTTCAGATATTCTGCTTTATTGTATCTTTATCTTTCTCTGGAGTCGCTTGGTTATGGTCTGCAGCTCACCTGCTGCAGACTGACTTCTGGGACTTCATCCAGCATGTCCTGGTGGTTTGACAGAGGGATGTTTATTGCATGTACCCTTTGCAGAGTGGGAGCAGAGACATGATTTGAGGCAAGTATGTGTGATTCATAGGAAAGTGCATCTTACTGTGTCAGTCATTGTAGGCCCAGCTAATCCTCCTGCTTTTCTGTTATGTAACTACTGAAATGCATTAAAATCTTTATCCCAGCCTTGTTTTTACACATATACTTTTTTTTTTTGTAGCTGGCTGTCTTAATAATGTAACTTTGCCACAATTTCTCTAAAGGTATATATTAATGCTCTTATCTTCACTTGGACAAAAAGGCATTCTGAAAAGTCATTTCCATGTCATTTTAACTCCTGGTGGTTTATAAGCATGTATACAAGTGTGTGGTCTGTCTATGATGTTCTTCATGCTCTTTTTCTGTTTATAGGTTGAAATGGAAGTATATGGGGATGTGAGCACTTGACAGGAGGGTAGGAAGCCTACTGACCTTTGGTATTTGTAGGAGCTGCATTAACATGTTACATCTACCGCAGTAGCTGCTTGAAGAACGCAAAGTGTGTTGGGAGAGGGCTGTTGTTCCTAAATTGAGGTGGTTACTCACCAACTGGTGTGAATTCAGCATACATGTGGATTATCCCTGTACCTTAACTAGAATAAATCCATCCATACTGTAAGTAGAAAACAGGGCTGTAAGCTACCGCTGTGGAGCAGGTTGCCATATGTTCGAGCCAGTGAAACAGAAGGAGTGGAGCTGCAAAGCTCTGAAAATGCAGTTGATGGATCATTAACCCAAAGGTTTCAGTAGAGTCATCCCGGTTTCCAGGCACTTGGTGGTAAACAGTTGAAGAAATGGTGGGCTTTGCTCTTAAGCTGTGTCTGACAGTGAGATATTAGGCTGAGGAAACTCAGAAACAGTGTAGAGCAAGCTCCCTAGAAAAGGCTGACTGGAGAGCAGCAGAATGAGTCATTGAAAGCTGATTGAGCAATGCTTTCTGAGTCATGTCGCTAATGCACAGGGAGCAGATGAACCCATCTCCTGTGCTGGAGTTTTTATTCTGAGGCCTTCTGATTCCAGCAGCCATGAGTCACTGAATATCAGTCTCAAATTAATTTCAGCCCTCTTCTCTGCAGTTCTTAACCACTGCAAGTACTAGGATCTTTCACTTCCATGCTTGATCTGTAAAGAAAACTATTAATTATTTTAAAAATTTGTGGAAGATTGTGCTGTGTCTGAGCTGTATCACTAAAATCCTCATTCTGGTTAGAATGTAACCTTGAAATAGTTGAAAGGAGTATCTGTGAAACTTGAAACACAGAGGAGGATCAAAACAATGCAGGCTTGTTTCCAATGCAGCCATTTCAAGGAGAGCAATTGTCATCTTGAAGAGCCATTCTTCTTGCTGAGCTTTAAGCAACTTTCTTTTGCATTCTGTCCTTTGTATAGCTTTCTTCTCTGTTCATAGATCTCTGGGCTGCTTACTCCACCTCTTGAGTTTCCAGCTGTGTGGACATGCTTCCATTAGCTGATGGAAGTAATTCTGTCATGGAGAAGAAGGAGTGTAGTCACTCTGATCTTGTGTCTTTGAGGGATGTAATGCAAGGTTTGAACAAAAGACTGGAATGTTGTCCATGTTCCCTGAACCCCCATCATGGGCAAGCTTGGTGAAGGCTGACAGAGAGCAGCCCTGCACCAAACTGGACTTGCTGTAAGTTGTGTTGATGCCACTGTGCTGTCTATGCTTGTGATGCCTGGAACTCTTCAGGATGCTGAACTGCAGAAGTTGAACAGACAAGGGAGATTTGCTTATAATTGTGTTAAAACATCTTGCATAGTTGAGACCTCCTTGTTCTCTGATGTCCTTAGATGGGAGTGCAGCCAGAGTTTGATACTGCATGTGTCCCTCAGCTACTGCAAAGAACTGACTGATGGCTGGTACAGTTGGGTAGGTCATCTAAAACCCTTCCCTTAGTCACCGGGTTTAGCCCATGTGACTTTGCTGGTACCTGGGAACACTTCACCAATTGTCTAACACAAATCATTAGGTAAATTGTACTTAAATGTGAATTCAGGTTTAATTTTTAAAGCTGTAGAATTGTGGGTTCTTTCAAACTTGAGGAGAATCATAACTCATATGGAGGCGTTCTGCTGCTACATGTGAAATGATGCTTGTACATGTCTCAGGTATGTATGGTTGGTTGCCCTTATAAAATAAACTATCAGAATGGTCCTGACCCTGTGGCCAAATTCGTATTAGTAGGGAAAAGTACAAGCTCAGGTGTTAACCAGGGCCTCATGTAGCACAGAGCCAGCCCCTTTCTGACTTTGAGCAATTTCGTTATTGAGTTGTTTCACCAGTGTAGTACAGCAAGCCCACATCAGCTGGCTGGTGGCAGATCTCTGCATACTTCTGTTTTGTACCATACAAGAATTTACAGTAAGAGCACTCCTGGTCAGTAGTTGTGGCAGTGGGATGTGTGTAGATATGAGAGTATTCAGAGTAGTAAGGGTAAAGTAGACCAAAGAGGTGCAGATGGGCTACAAAATGAAACTAAATCCAAAATACACAATTGTATAACAGTGCATATAGGAGGTGTGTGGATGAAGTAGCAGAAGCAGTTCTGGCTTCACCTGTATCTCTGCAGTATGAACCAATGCAGCTCTTAAATGTGCCAGTGGAGGTGGAACCAGGAGCTAACTTTGTATGGGCAGTCTAAACTTGAACTCCTCCTGGGATATTTTGTATAAAGAGGAAGCCTAGCATATCATTGCATTGATGAAGAATTTTTGAAGACTAAAAGCCTTTGAATCATGATCCATCTACTCTCCATCAGACATGCTTTTACTAACATGTAAAATGAGGAAGCAGCGAACTCTGTTGCCTGGTACTGTGATGCAATTAAAAATGCTGATTTTTTTTTGCCTGTGACTTCAGCAAATCTGTTACAGAATGTGTTCTAACCTAACATACAAGAAAGCATGGCATCATTGTTTCAGTCAACATTTAAAGTTTGTAGATCTTCCTAAGAGAAGGCTTTTAATTTCCAGTGCAAAGTTTGATCAGCAATCTTCTACGTGTTTTATAGTAATGCAGTAAATATTCAAATCAAGGCTTTTTCAAAAAGTGATTGGCTTGTCATGCTGGCAAAAGGCTTTGTCTTGTGTATGCTGCATGTCTGATCCTGTTGCTCATCAAAGCAGACATTTCCTTTCTACTAAAAATAGTGAAACAAATAACTTAAGCAGTATTAAAACCCAAGAGGGAGATTATTTTTTTTTTTTTTAAGACTAGGATGTGCTTTCTAGGATTTTTCTGGAAAGGGTTTGTAGGATTCTTGTGATCCAGCTTTGACCAGTTGCATAAGCTTCCAGGAAGCTGCTCTATACAATGCAAGTCTTAAAGAGAATGCAGGAACTCTTCACCTTTGATTGCAATAGTCCATATCTGAATGTGGAAGCCAGCACTGTAGAAGTCTGAAAGCGCATGCTTGTTTCTTATCTGGAGTGAGAAAACTAGTAAATAGGAAAGAATTTTCTAGAGTGGGCAACAAGTTGCTTTCACTGCCATAATGTTTCTCATTTTTTTTCATTTTTTGGCCTGTGTGAATGACCTTGTAAATGTTCCAGCATCTCCCTGTCTTGTTGGGCAGCTGTGTCCAGTTCTCCATGTTTTGGGTTTCAGCCCTGTACGTTACCTCTCCGTGTCCTTTTCATGTCTGTGAGGGCTGTGTGTGCTTTGTGTGAGTAGTTGTAAGTCTGTGGTACAGCCACTTCCTTAAGTCTGAGAAACTGGGTTTGTTCGGTTGACCAGTGGGATTGTCTTCAGCTGTGGGAATGTTGGTGTTGCTGCCCCTACAGTTTGTAGCCTTGGTCATGAAATAGCAAGCAGCCATAAAAGGCTTTTCCCACTCTAACTACATGGGAATCTTGGAGCTGCCTATGCCTATAGGTTTGGTTACAGAGACTTAGAAGTAAATGAAATACTTGTATCCCAAAGTTATAAAGTGTTGCAGTTGGGAATGGAAGAAAAACATATTTGAAAACCTGTTCTGTGCTAATTGGAGTCTTAGACGTGACAATATGTTTGTGACAGTGCCACAGGAAGCCACTGACAAATGGCAGAAGACAGCCTGTTAGTAGCCAGAGATACTTGACCAGCAGAATGGGGGGAATAAAAGCCACAAAGGTCACTACTGAGCTTTGGGAAAACTACTTGTCTCTTTCTGTTTTGACTTAGCTGACTTTTGGGCTCTTCTTTCCCCTTGTAATAAGCAGCCATCTGGAAGCTGAAGACCTGTAGCAGGGAAGTACAAGTAGTGTTATTCTTTGAGTACTCACTAGATATAGCTAAAAATGTTGGTGTAAAGGTTTAGGAAGGCTGAAGTTTCTTTTTTGTCTTGCTGAAATTTAAAGTAGTGCCTGCAGTGTAAACCTTGGTTTAGCACAGAACTCACATCTGCTGTACTTCCTTCAGATGGGCAGCTACTGTATTTTATTCAGTGTAACTTCTAGAGGATACATTACTCTTGATAATCCAGAAGTTCTTTAGTCCCTCTGATGTGTGTATTGGTTTTGTGTTCTCTTTTTTTCCTGACCTTTGAGGTGATCCAAGGCTGGGTCACTTTAACTTTGTCATTGCAGCGTTTCTGAGCAGACACATATCGGTTCATTGTCAACATCTGTCTCTAGGTTGGCCTCTCCCTATCCTCTTCATCCAGCCCAGACTAGTGGGTGTAGGCTAACCCACCCAAAGAGCAGTGTGGAGATGGTTGTTATCTAATGCTTTGCAGTGCTCAAGCTAAGCAGCTCCTGTGTGATCACCCCAAGGCCTGTCCTGTTAGAGTTGCAGTTCTCTTCTGGGGACTAAGCCAACCAAGCAGTTGCTGCCTGTGTGTGTTATGACTTTGACCTGTGTGAATAAGTGTGACCTAAGTGAATAAGAGTGCCTAAAACTCCAGGAATGGGATCTGGTGAATTAGCTGTATAATACATTTTTTAAAGTCTTCTGTATCAGTAATGTCTACCCTATTAATAATATCTAATGTCTTTGGTGAGAGTTTTGGAGCTCTTTCCAAAGCAATCTTCCTTTGAAGAAAGAGAAAATTAGCAGTTTAGGAGGGTAACTTCTGAGGGACTGTCTCCCAGTTTAGCTGGGTTATGATTGAGGTTATTCCAGTGGTACCTTGTGGCCAAATGGCTCTCAGTTTGAATTCTGAAGTGCAACTTGATATGGCTGCTAGGGATTAGCAAAGGCTCTTACAGTGATGTGTAAAAACTATGTAAAAGTGGTACTAAACAGAAATGTACTTGCTGCTGGGAACCCCCTGTCATGTGGTGATAGGCTTGGACATGTGAGACATTTGTGTGACCTGCATGTAAAAAGACTTAGGAATTTGTGTCTGATTAATTTTGCATCTGATTTATATCTCGGTAGTTAGGGAGATAGACACTTTATAGTAGAAGTGAAGGGTCTGATTTGCTTGTAGTTCCAGGCCTGTGTTCTTTCTCACATTCAAGAGGTATGTTTTGGATACTTGTCCTTGAGGCTTAATCTGTCCATACTGCTTTTTGGAATGAGAAGTAAGACAGCTTCTATTTCAGTGCCAATTTTAAGCTTTAGTCCTGGCTGCAAATTGTTTTTATACAGCCTACTTATATATGCTCTTACTTGCTTTAGGTATTAAGCAACATGGGAAGTGAAGACTAAAGTTCCATCATGATCGGAGGCTTGTTCATCTATAATCACAAAGGAGAGGTTTTAATCTCTCGTGTCTACCGGGATGACATCGGGTAAGTGCTTCTGTTGCATCCCCAGTTTTTGCATTTTTGTCTCATTTTGGTGCAGTAAACAACCCAGAGCTGCTTTGTTCTGCATTAGCTGTGCATGCATGTAAGACTGCAACTCAACTTGCTGCTCTAGGCTTAGCTTAGAAAAAAGTTTAAGCCCTGGTCACCTACACTGAAGGATGGCCTGCAGCCAAACCTGGGACTTTGTTTTGGATGGTAGGGATCTGGCCATTATGTCAAATGCTTCAGCAGCATGGACTGCCACTGTGGGAGCTACCTCAGTGTAATCACTAAAACTTTACAGGAGCAGTAATGTGAGAACTGTCTGCCACACATGATAGCCAGGGCTTTGAATTAGTTTCAGGCACTGATGTCTAACATTAAGTGCAGGCATGCAGGAGACTGTGGTCTTGGAAAGTTTTATCTGCAAGCAGTCTCATAGCAACCATGGCTGTACTACTACAGCTGACTTTCTGTCCCCCAGCTTTGTATGGCAGCCTTGTGAGAAAAGCTTACATTCATTGGGTAACTAAAGTTGTGAGAAGCCTTGAAGACCTTCAGTAGATTGTAGGTGTCTTGTTGCACTTCCCCCAAGTGTTATGATGCTCACTTAGACTAGATCTATGCAACCCTTAGGCTGCTAGTTTCCAGAAGGTATCTTACTAAAAATATGGTGTCTTGTAGGCAGTGGATAGTGCTGTAGGGAACTGTAAGTGATGGTGCTGCTTGGGCTGAAAACCTTAAATTGAAGGATTTTGTGCAGAACAGTACTCTTTCTAGTGGGTTTTCATTAGTGCAGGCATTAGGTGGAAGTTAGTAATTAACCTGGCAGTTAAGACAGAGCTGATGGAGGCAGAGCTGTGGTAGGTGCAAATTCAAAGTTCAGTGAGAGAGAGCCTTCAGGCCAATTTAGAGGAAAGTAGTTTGTACCAGGTCTCCACAATAATCAGTGGCAGGATGTGCTGCAGAATAACTTGTTGCTATAAATTACAAAAAACTGTCAAGCCAGTCTGCCTTCAGACTACTCTGGTCTGAAGAGTATAGCCCTTCTGGTTATGGATTGTCTAGTGGAGGTTACAAGTTGAGGTAGTAACTGGTCAAGGCTTGTACTGTTTCATCAAGCGAGCAGTCAACACAGTGTCTGTAATGAGGCTTCACCTAATGAGCTTTTGAGTCTCTTGGCTTTTTCTAGGTCAGCTAAGGTGAAGTAGCTGTTCTAAGGTTGACTGAGTTATTCCAGGACTTCCACACATAGCTGAGTAGCTGTTCTAAGGTTGACTGAGTTATTCCAGGACTTCTACACATAGCTAAGCCAAGGAAGCATTGTATTTCTCAAGCAGAAAGCCAGTGGCTATGATGCTTTGCCTCTTCTGTACAAACTCTCATAAGTCTTCAGTACTTCTTAGCTTAAGCTCTTCAGAGCAATTCATATGACAGGACTGACTTTGTAAAGCTGGTATCACAGTGACTGAGCCAAGCCAGTCTGGATTATAGGTAACTTTGGAGAATATTTCAGGTGGGGGCTAGGGACACTTTCACTGCAGTTTCTGGCAAAAATATTTTTTTGTGGCTTGCAAACTTGAAAAACGTACAAAATTGTTCTCAAACTGATGTTTATTCAAGAAGGCCTTTTGATTTAAATGGCATTATGGCTGTGGAGATGCAAACTGGGGAGCAAAGTAGGTATTTTTAATAAGACTTTCTATTGCTTTTTATCTTGGCTCATTTCTCTTACAGAGTGAGTGCCTTATGTTCAGTACGTGATAAAGTACTTCCTGCTGCTTGGCCAGACAAAGCTAGAAAATGAGATTTCCTGCCTGATCCTATCTTTTTCATTTGGCAGACTGCCAAAATATTCCCGTGTTTTCTCTAGGACTTGAGGAGTTGCTGTTCCTTTCAGTGAAATTATCCGCGCAGTTCTTGTGAAAGTGTCAGTCTTGTGACTTAGGTGGAGCTGGTGTTGGCTGTTAACCTAACTTGCTCCCCAAGGTACTGGATTTCTTCTCAAACAGGCCTTCAGTGCTGGTTTGGATTTTTTTTTAAACATGTAGCCTTACAGAAAAATTTGTTATAAAATGGCTATGTCTCATCTTGTGGTGTCATCAAGAAACTTAGAGTCTTTCAGTTTCCTAGCCTGAATATTAGCATTAATGCCAGGTCTGCTTAAAATTTTTAATATCCTAACCCTCAGTGGGAGGTAAGGAAAGTAATAGGCATCTTACTGTAGTTTGTACTCAGTGGTGTAGCTGTCTCTAACCAAACAGCTGAGTGATAGACCTATAGCATACTATACACTTAGTTCCTAAGCAGAAGTGCTGAGGGTTGAACCCACCCTGCTTGTTGGGAGGAAGTTGGAAACTATGTAACTGCTCCCTATCTTCATGTGTGATTGACCCATAAGACTCCTTAGTCTTGGCCATTGCCTTTGGCATTCTGAAGCCTCAGTTTCCAAGCTGGGGGATATTAAAGGTCATCTGTGGTTATGAGAACACCTCCCCTTGCGCAGTTTAAGGGCCTTAAAAAGCACATACTAGCTCAGATGTAATGACCAAAGTGATGAACAACGAGGATATCCTTCTTTTGACTCCGTTAAAGGCAGAAGTATCACAAAACTTGAACTTTCTTTGCTTGCAACTTAGAATGGCTTTGGTGCATGTAGCGCATCTGTCCATACAGCAGCTAGCTGCATGTATAAGCAGCCTTATGAAAAAAAAAAAAAAAAAAAAAGGCAAAACACCATGCATATAATTCAGGATACCATGGAGGGTTCCGCTGTAATTTTTGAGTGCCTTGTTCTTCAGTGACTTAGTTGTTGGAGAACCTACCTGCATTTAAGAATGCAGCTCTGTAATAAAACTTAAGCTATTTGAAACTGAGCAGCTTACGTGACAAATTGCATGCACTTTAAATGTAATAGGTGTTTGGTTTCTGAGCTTCTAATACATCACGTCAGCTTCGTGGCTCTTGATCCTTAAGGAAAAAGTGCAAGCTGGATAGAGCAGTGTCTGAATCTGCAGGATGTGCCCTATCTCTCCAGATGTGCTCCAGCTCTATCAAACTTGCTGTATTTCCTGTTGGCTGGACCAAACCAGAAAGCATCAACCCAAATACCTTCAAATGAGGAATACTGTCATAGAAATTTCCACCCAGACTTGTAGTCCTGTCCTGAGGCAGACTGGGAAGAAGATACCGGATACTGTGCGGTCCCCAGGTGATGCCTCTGATTGAGGTTTTGGGGTTTCTCCACACCAAGGCCTGCTACCTATATTAGCAGAGCAGACTGGGTATCACTGTTGTGATACAGGTGCAGCTCACCTGGACTAAATGCCAAGTTAGCCCTAAAGTTCAGCCAAATGCAAACCTGTCCATGCTGACAGCCTGACCGTGGCATGTCAGTGTTGTACCTTGCGAGGGCTTCATTGCTGCTGTAGCTTGTTTCTGTCCATCCAATACCACCTTGGACTTTTGTGCCAAGGAGCAGGGGGAGGGGGTGCTGATTGGTCTCTTCTTATCTCTTTGGATTCATTGTGCCTTGTGTGTGTGTTTCTAACCCTTTCTCTTGTTGCTGTCACTCCTCCTTTCTCCGCTGGCGCCATTTCTGTCCATCCCATCTCATTGGCTGCTGTAGCAATAGGTAAGAGACGCGTGGTAGGCCATGACTGGCACTGCACAGTGGGCACCTGGTGTGCTAGCAAAGCCTCCCTGACCTGAGGCTTCTCCTGTAGTATGCACCAGTCTGGTGACTGGTTCTGGTGCTACTTTTAGTGGGTTAGAATTGTGGCCAGGAGGGCTAATGCTCCAGAATAAGCTGAATTTTTCCATGCAAGGCTTATTGGAGGGGAGGATTTGGGCTTTTAGATATTGTTATTTTGTAGTAGATTAAATTATTTTCTTATGGAAAAACTAAAGTAGAAATGAAATATTATTTTAACTCCAACTTGCAAACTTTCTGGAGCAGTAAAACCTGAGAAGTATTCAAAAGCCAGAATTTTGTTTATGGGGGAGTGTGTTTATTGGTGAAACTTCTACATATGTCCCCAGACCTTCAAGGACCAAACACCTGCTGTGGTAGCATATGTTCCTTTGAATATCCTTTGTTTTCTAACTTAGAGCTGTGTGTTGGATTGTTGACAACCCTCAGTGCCTACAAGCATTTGTATGCCTGTATCCTTGCTTGCAAGGATGATATTACTGTCTGCTCTCAAACATGTTTCTGCATAATCAGTACCATGGCCTTGATGGTGCAGTCAGACCCCCTGTTCTACAGAGTGTCTGAGAGTATGAGTAATAAAGCACGACTAAATGAGTCTTGGCTTTGTGCGTAGACTGTTGCTTTAAGTTTGGTCATGTCATATAAGGCACTTGGGCTTCCTTCCTGTATTCGCAGGCTTGGTGGATTTAATTTGGGAAGTTTATTCTGACTTGCAGTTACAGGATAAGGAGACCAGTGTGCAAGAGCTGGCATCCAGTATGTCACTTGGAATCCTTGTGTAACAAGGAGGGCTTTTTCCCCCTGTTACTAGTGTATAGACAGTTTGGGTCAAAGAGGGCAGCACCTATGGGCAGCTTGCACAGCACTTTTTCAGCACTGGGCAGAACCCTTGGCTGTAAATGGTCCTGGACCATGCACTGACACGTTGCATTGTGGGGACTCTTGAGTGCAAGACACCTGTTCTGAAGCAGAGCAGTCTTGAGGTGACGTGGAACTGGAAAGCTAACGGTGATACTAATCCTCCTGCTGCTTTGAGCCTGCCCTCCAAGGTGTTTGGAGTATGGAGGTGAGCTGGATCTGAGAACTAAAGCTCCCTTCTGGAGTGTACCTGGGCACTAGCATCTCTTGGGTGGCCCAGGCCAATTTTGCTGTTTTTTCCTTGCTTGTATGTCTGGGAGAAACTGCCATTGACACATATCTTGGGAGACTACAGCTTGCTTTGGGGCAAGAGTGTGAAGGCCTGGGCATGCAGAATAGACAATAATTAGGTGTTTGGTCAAAACTGGACTCTTTGATCCATATGTTGCTAATGTGTTTGTTTCCAGCTATGACAATCAATTGAGAGTGTTGTCAAAATTAATTGAAGGGAAAGTTTCTTTGTCATCTTACTCCAGATGGAGGTTTGCTTCTCCTTCTGACAACAGTTACACTGTAGTCCAAGCTCCCTAGAGACCAGTAGCACTCTCTCCTTGAACTTGTACAGAATTTAGTGTCTAACTCTGCTCAGAGCCTTCACTTGTCCCTCTTAGAGACATCCCCAGGCACCCTCCCTAGGTGAGCTTGGTGTGTGTAGTTCAGTGTCTGACCGTAACGGCATGTGCAGCCAGCTGGTTTCACATTTGCCATGCTGACTCGTCTTTGGTGGTGCTTTCGTAGGCGCAATGCCGTGGACGCGTTCCGCGTCAATGTCATCCACGCACGGCAGCAGGTGCGCTCGCCTGTCACCAACATCGCCCGCACAAGTTTCTTCCATGTCAAGCGCTCCAACATCTGGCTGGCTGCTGTCACCAAGCAGAATGTCAACGCTGCCATGGTATTCGAGTTTCTTTACAAGATGTGTGACGTGATGACTGCCTACTTCGGGAAGATCAGTGAGGAGAACATAAAGAACAACTTTGTGCTGATCTACGAGCTGCTGGATGGTGAGATGTTTCCCCTATATATTGTGGCCTATTGCACTTGGTCATTCTGAAATCCTTAGCTTAGTATGATGTAGTAACAATCCTTGAAGTATTTTTAACATGTGTGGCAGAGTTCAAAATTACTTGTTCAGCTTTCTAACGCCACCTGTACTGCAAATGTGAATGGTACCTCAAGCCCATAACCTTGTCCTGATTCTCTTCCCTGAAATGTTGGGATCTGTGCACTTGTACAGCAGACAGCTGGTACTGGAGCTCAGCTTCTGAGGGGATCCTGTGTAGATGTCAGGCTTTCCTTACCCCAGGGTATACAGTGAGGACTGTCAGTAGCACCTCTAAGGCCAACTGGTGCCCAGGTGGCTCTAGCAGTGTATGGAAGCAGTCACCCCAAGCTTAAGTTGACTGCCCATATAAGTTGCCTTTTGGGCTCAATTCTGAGCAGAAGGAAATCAATAAAACCCAATGTGCTTTGTCCCAGCCCTACCCTCCTGCACTGATACAGCTCCACATTTCACCACAGATTTAATAACAGTGTCCCTTCAACTGCTTGTGATATTAGCCTGCTTGTGTAGGTTGCCCTTCAGCTGCTCCTGTTTCACGAACATTTTGTGTTAGTTACCTTTCAATTTGTTTCCCAGACAAGGCACCACATGTGTGTCCTGGGATTCTTAGCCAAGGGTCACAGTGACTGATGTTTTCCCTGTTTCCTCAGGGCAGACCAAGAGACTGCCCATTCTCTGCTTTGGTCAGTCACTGCTGTCTCCTTGGAGGCACAGTGAGCTCAAACCTCCCGTGTTGCTCAGTATCATGTTAGTGGTCTTCTTTCCCCTCTAAATCTCTTGTGGATTGTTCCCTTCCTCTTTGAGGGGAGTAGGTGTGTACTGTGCACTGTATAGTTAACATCTGTTTCCCTCCTGCACTCATTCATCCTGCAGTGCCACTACTCAGCTGTTGTTTTGGGTTTTATTACATTTTCATAAGAACAAAACTTTTTTAAAAAAGCTACAAAAATAAAATTGCTGTAGTGTTGTATGAACTCTCTATTGCCCCTTGGATGTTTTTGGGAAAACTCAGTATGCCCTGTGCAGATGGCTAGGTTAGTTGATACTTAGTCCTGAGGTGTGGTTGTGTTTAAAAGCTGGCAAATTCATCACTTGCACAGCTTTCCATCACCCCTCATCTCCAAAGTATTGCTTTGGAACTCAGTGTAGGAAGAATGATTCTTTTCTCTTGGTAAGGAATGCTACAGCAACTTAGCCAGAAATTCAATGTGTAAGCAGTATATGTGCACTAGTTGCCTCTCTCCTTATAGGACAGTTGGCCTAGTTGATGTGTTTATGCCTTGTAGCTCTGAACTAACCTGTTACCCTTCTATAGAAATCCTGGACTTTGGTTATCCTCAGAACTCTGAAACAGGGGCCCTGAAGACTTTCATCACTCAGCAAGGCATCAAGAGTCAGGTAATCAGAGGAATTTGGGGTACAGCACTACTCTGCTGGTTAGTTTTTGTTAAGCCCATTCAAGAGAGTATGATCTTAATTACCATCTAACCATTTGGACCCATATGGAAGGGAAGGTGCCTGAATAGATTGAGAACACCCTGGCATGGGTGTATCTCAGTGGCACTTTTTTTTGAGTGTCCCTGCACTGTGTTACCTCATGTTCCCTGGTACATGATAAGATGCAGGAGGAAGAGCCTGGAGCTAGGATAATGTCAGTCCCTTGGATGTAAATATGATTGCTGACTTCAGGCTCTGCTCTGTGTCAGCTTCTGAGAGGATAAACAAATCTACCTGCCGAACTAGAAGTAGCTCTTTTGCATGTGAATCTCACTGAGCAGGTCTGTTTTCCACCAGAGCTGTTAGGATTTCATGCCTGCCTTATAATGAAGTATTCAGCCTTGTGAATCTTGCTGTTAAATCACGCAGCTCAGGTTGCTCTGTCTCTGCCTGTAACATCCTTGCAGGTCAGCGTCAGTACAGCCTGAGCTTTCTTAGGTTAGAGATGAGAATCTCTGTTGTGCTTTTAGCATTGTATTAACCCTTGCAACAAGGTTTACATGGAGTTAAAAGATAAAGACCTGTTGGGAAAAAGATGGTTAGTTAGACTGGTTTGGGGAATGTATTTAAACTAACTCTAATCCTACTCCAGGTACAGCCCTTGAAACTAGGCTTCCTGTCTCATAAACTCATGCTTAACCTCTGAATTCAAAGAAAACTCATAGTCTGTTTCTCATGTCCCCAAGGAATATTGTCAACCTTGTCCATATGTGCAAGTCAATAATGAGGACTTAGCCAAAAAGTTTGTCCTCTCCCCTGCATAGCAATGAGTCAGGAAAAAAAACCTGTGAGTCTGTAGTGAGGCAGTCTGTGGCAGAGTAAAGCTTCAGCCGTAGGTACAAACAGAGGCAAAGGGCTAAACAAGAGCCTACCTGGTGACTGTTCTTGTTCAGGTTAGCGGAGGTCAGTCTCTGGAGGCTCTGTTTCAACTCAGTTCATCAGCACTGATTTCCTGAGAATTCCTTTATAAACTTAATCTAGTAAGAAGACTAACTGCATTTTCAAGAGGAGGCGAGAAAGAAGCTGCCCCTAAGCAACATATTTCCTGCTAGAACAGCAAACTGTTTTGCAACATGGCCAGATGTGAGTGCATCCGGTCTCAGTCCCCATCACGAATCCTAGTGTAAATCTCTGGCCTTCTGCAGTCTGACAGTTTGGGCAGTCAGCACTGAAGATAGCTGAATCAGCTCTGGTTCCTAGAAAAACTCAAAACTTACCACCACCCTCACTTCCTTCCTTCCCTTGCTCTTTTTTTTTGCTTTTGTTGGTTTTAACAAACTCTTGTGCTGTTTGTGTGCAAACCACTGTCACAGCATCATGCTTAATTCAACACCAGGTTTATTACTTTCCTTACAAAGAGGAGTTTGGTTTTCAGCTTTACACAAGTAAGCAGTTCTTCTGCTCAGTATTGGAATTTTGTTCCAATTTGTTGCAGCCCAGTTCAAAAACCAGAAGTAATCCATTGCAGGCACAGGATGGTAAGGGCACCAGTTGAAAGAGTACTTGCCATGTTTCCTTGTCTGCTCTCTACTCTGATACTTCTAGCCTTCAGCTCCTTATTGACCTAAACTTAGTGACTTACCCATTCACACAGGTACCCAGGAACAAAATCTGGGTCTGAACAGTCTGTCATCTGTGTTCCCTATCTTTGCTTAGTTCCTGATGATGCTTTCCTTGAGCTTGCGTCCTGAGGAATTTAAGGAGCAAAATCCACTTACAGCAGACTTTCCAAACTCAACTTTTTGATTTTATTCTCTGTGAAAGATTGAAGGCATACTGAGCTGTTGTGCTCTGAATGCCCTCCCTGTATGGCTACAGTGGTTTTTCCAGAGCAGGTGATCTTGAAATTGCAAGATCTGCTTTATTCTCTTTGAAAGCATGCCTGAAACTGCTGCACAGCTTACCAAGGAATTAGCTGTGTGCTCTGGGAATGGAGTGATATGCCACACAGGTTTTAAAAGGTGTTGATATGCAACACAATTTTATTTCTAGTCCCTACAGTTGAAGTAGCCCACTACCATAGATCAATGTCCCTTTGGAAGACAGAGCACTGGATATTAAATCTACATGTTCTTCTACAGCTTGAACAAAGCATTGAACAAGGCAGTGCTTTTTTTGTGGGACAGACAAGAGAAGTACTTTGTGTACTATATTGAGCACTTTGCTAGGCAGTTCTCAGGGGATATAAAACTGTCTCTTCGATGATATGGCAGTGGCTGTGCTTGCTCAGGAACTGACCATGTCTGTGGCAAGAGAATGTGTAAAGCTGGGATCATGCACTGCCACCCTGTGGGCCCACTGCAAGGCTGCTGTGGGAGAACCCCCTTGTGTCTTGTGCAGTTGTTGTGGTGGAAGAGCAGAATTAACAAGGATACCACTTTATACAGGACCCAAAGTGTTTGGTATTTCTCATAGTTTGGGTATCTGTGACATGGTAGACATTCAGGATTTGCATTAGGAACACCAGCATGAGTCTGCTCTGTGTCGAAACATTATTGGGAGTGGTATTTTGCCTGTCTCTCCTCTGCTCCATCTTGCATTGAGATTGTCAATAATGGGCCAAGTCTGAAAATTCATTTCACTGCTTGGAGCGCTGGGTTTCCTGCAGGGAGCCAAAGGTCAAAACCCCTCATCTTGTTTGTGCTAATTAGCTACCTAATTAACAAAGAGCTGACCTGCTTTTTTCCTGTCCTCAGGTAGCCTTAAGCCTAATCTGCCTCTTTCTCCCTTCCTCCCTTCTCTTGCTATTGACCTGCTTGCCTGTTAACCCTGTCTACACTGCACTTACTACTATACACTTCTTGACTTCCTGCGTGTGACTGGACCCCATCTCTAGCATCAGGTAGGAAACTTCTCTGTGCCTCTCAACACAGCCCTTGGTGCTTTTCAGAGGCTTAGAGCCTGGGTGCTGTTAGATGCATTTTGGGTTAGTGTTGGTATGTAACTCTTATGACTGCAGTTATTAAGAAACAGGTCTTGGGGATTAGCTCTCTTGTGGCCCTGGGGTTTCATGTTGGATAATGGTGTGAATTGCTACATCAGTCTGTTTTAAGCTTCTCTGCTTAATATGGATTGATGTGACAGTCTGAGACATGATTTGAATGCTATTGGTGGAGCCCATGCCTCCCTGCACTAACAGGTAGCCTAATGGACTTGCTAACAAAAGAGAACAATGTTCCCTGCTGTTGCTATGACCGGCTCTTGGTTAGGCATAGAATTCGATGTTCTGAGGAGAGAATGACCAAATCATGTGAGGTGCTACACCTCACCTGTATCTAAATGACTAAAGCATTTATGTGTAATGGCAAGTGTTTGCTCTTAGATTCAGAGCAAGGTTTCTTAGTCTTTGAATTTATTTAGAGGAATTTATTTATGTCTAAGATGTCATTTCTTCTCTTCAGACCAAGGAAGAGCAGTCCCAGATCACCAGCCAGGTGACTGGACAGATTGGATGGAGACGTGAAGGAATCAAATACCGTCGCAATGAACTCTTTCTTGATGTGCTGGAGAGTGTGAATCTCTTAATGTCCCCACAGGGTAAGTAGAAGGTGTTGAGCTGGCATCCTTCTCCTGCTCAGGGTTTGTGAGTGGTGACTCTTGAAAGTGTTCTGAACTCTGATCTTCTCTAACTAGGTCAGGTTTTGAGTGCCCATGTCTCTGGCAGAGTGGTGATGAAGAGTTATCTGAGTGGAATGCCAGAGTGCAAGTTCGGCATGAATGACAAGATCGTCATTGAAAAACAGGGCAAAGGGACTGCGGATGAAACGGGGAAAAGGTAAGAGGTTTGGACCTGGTGACCACTTGCCACTGGGGACTTTTATAAAAGGGCAGCCCTTAATAGCTTTTCTGATCTGACAGACAAAAAGCTGGGTTTTTTTTTTTTCTTCCCTTCAAATGGTACTGCTAATGTTGGGTAGATCAGTTGTCATGTCCGCCTGAGGGCCTCAATACAGAGGGCTTCTCTACAGTTCTTTTAAGTATTAAGAGTCAAACATAGTTTAAAGTGTAGAGTTATTGCACCTGAAAACGCTTCCCAAGACGGGTTTTCCTAGAATCTGTATCTCTAGCAGTTTTGCTCAGTGCAGAGAATCTGAATCATAAAAACAGTAGCAGTGGTCCCAAGAAATAGTGAAAGAATCCCTCTGCCTGCTTTACCTGGACTGTTCCTACAAATTGGAACAAAAACTGGGGAAACCCCTCCTGCTGATTACAGGTGATCAATGGCTTGTGAGTAGGAGACACATGCTTTCTGAGAGCCCAGCTACCCTCCCTCCCAGCTGCACCTCAGTCTCCACTGAAGGTGGAAACAGCTCTTAATGCCTTCTCCAGCTTTCCTGCTTGGGGTGAAGAGATAAAAAGCAAAGGGATTGCCACTTTCGTCTCACTAACCATTTGCAATTCATCTGTATTTCTCTTGGTTGTTTTGTTTTGTCGTTTTTTTTTGCTGACCCCCAGTGAATTGGGAAGGTAGATAATCTGCTTCAGCTTTGTGTGCACTCTGCTCTCCCCCTGTCTCTTGCTTTGTGTGACTTATGCATGTAACCTGGATCTCAGACACTTTCCATGGTGGTTCCTGTAAATGGAGCTGAGCTGCTGTTTGCCTTTTCTCTCAGAACCAAGCCAAGAGCTATCGCTTCACTGTCACCTTTAAGCCATCTTTCCTGAATCTGAATTGAGCTAGTAAAATGGATGAGCCTGTGATGGCTGATGACCCCAGTGAGGATTTTCTCTAGTGAAAATATCAACTGCACAGGCCTTCAAGAGTCAGTACACTGTCCCAAAGCTTCTGTGTCAACTGCTTTTGCCAGTAAATACTCTACTTCTTTGAGTTTCAGAAGTAAGATGGACAGGGATCTTGGTAGGTTCTTGCTAGCTGTGATTATCCAGTGGGCATTTCCAGCTTGGAGATGTTACTCTCCAGAAGCATATAGTTAGAGGTGACCAAAAGGGACAGCTGCTGTCAGTTGCTTTTTGGGACCTAGCCTGTGGCAAGGCTGACCTGGAGTAATGCTGCCTGAGACCTGGAGCAGTCCTAGGCAGAGGGCTTTCCTAGCTGTTATCCAAAGAAATACAAATTAGCTGGCTAATGTTGGTTGTCATCTAGGCAACAGGTTAGGAAAGACTAACTCCTCCTTTTGAAGCACAAACCACACCACTGGTGGTAGTGTAACTAGACAGCCAGTCAGCCTGGGGTCAGTCTGCTTCCCTTTTTTGTAGGTAGTGGTGGTTCCTAGGGCAGCTAAACCTGCTGTAGTTCTCACACTATCTTGGCATATGGGCATGGCTGTCCTGTTGCTTCCAGCAGTTGAGGCAGCCTAGATACCATAGTAATACACTGCACCTTCTCTACACTGCTGCCTTCTCTGTTGCTCCTGCCATCTGGTCCCTCTCAGTAGCTGAGGGGTTTTGGCTGGCCTAGGACCTGTATTCTCAGGAATTAGTACCTGGCACAAGTTCAGTGCTGGCAGGTTAGGCTGGTGCACCTACATAGACAGGTGGTAGCTCTTTAGATTTTTAGGAGAGATACAGACTTGTATGTCACAATATTGTGGTTTTGGCGATTTGGTTCAGAATCACCTGCTGGCAGTGTGGAAATGAACAGCTGTGAAGAGATTTCTGGACAGGAGGACTCTGAACCTGGCATTTCCTGGCTATGTGGCAGTGGGATAGCTTTGTGGACAGGAAAGTGTTTTCTCTCCTTTGAACTGTGCTGTGAGAAGACTTGGGCTAGCAGAATTGCCTTTGCAGTACTGAGTGCTGCTGGCAGGTACACCCAAGCATTGTGTTGCTGGCTATGACAGAAGGGTACTCTTCTAAGCTCTCTCATCTTTGGGGAGAGGAGAGAGAAAATTCTTTCAACCAAGCTTCCTGAAATATGATTTTTGTATGGTAAAACAAGGAAAGTCTGAGCCAAGAGGCTGCTGTCCCCTAAATCTCTCCCTGCCTCCCCATTTCCTGGACACCTGCGATGGCAATATGCTCTGTAGAGTAGTTTCTGCCTGGACAGATTTTGACTGCACCAAGGTACCAGAGCTGCAGCTTGTGCTTCTCTAACTCTGTTTTGTGTTTTTAGTGGCAAACAGTCAATTGCCATTGATGACTGCACTTTCCACCAGTGTGTAAGGCTCAGCAAGTTTGATTCCGAGAGGAGCATCAGCTTCATTCCACCAGATGGAGAATTTGAGCTCATGAGGTACTGTGGGTGGGGGGTGAACAGGCTGGTGTTGGCATCTGCTTCCTGCTACAGTAGTGTTGCTGCTCCCAGGCAGTCTTGCAGCCCTTGAGCACTTAGGAAATACATACTTACCCTACCTTTTCAGAGTGGAATCTCTAAGTTGTCCCAGAAATCCATCTGTTACAAATGTGGAAGCCCAGCTGCATTTAGTTTTCTTTGCCACAGTCATAGTGTTGGATGTGGGTTTTCTTGCTTTTGAGCTTGCTGTATCTGTTGTTTTTAGTGTTTAACACTGGTGTCCTTGAACAAGGCTGTTGACAGGAACCAGATATAAAACTTGAGACATAAGAAGCCATTGCTGCCCTACAGCAGCACAGATCATAACTGCTGTTTCCCTCTGGGATGTTTGCCTTTCTGGCTGATGTTTCTAAGCTATTTGCCATATTCAGAGAGTATCTCTTTAGGAGGGTGATACAATTTGAGGTGTAAGGGAGTTAACTCCTCCTCAGAGTTCACTGTAGCTTCCATCCCTGCAGATACCGAACCACGAAGGACATTATCCTTCCCTTCCGTGTGATCCCACTGGTGCGGGAGGTGGGCCGGACTAAGCTGGAAGTGAAGGTGGTGATCAAATCAAATTTCAAACCTTCCTTGCTGGCCCAGAAGATAGAGGTAAGAGAAGAAAAATCAGTGGTATCTTGTGCTTAGAAATCATGCTTCTAGTTTACATCTGCTGTGCTGGAGTCCTCACAGATGAGTCTTCAAGCTTGAACAGGGCTAAAAAAGTGAACTGAGTATCTCTTAGATGTGTGGTGCTGCTGTGCTGTGGGAGGGAGCTGCTGTAGAGTAGGGAGGTGGGAGCTGTTTTCATTTGCACAGCCACCGTGGCAGGGGCAACTCATTCCATCCCTGCAGCAACTGTTCACTTAGTTTTTCAGGCACTGTGAAAATTTCATGTTCTGTCTGCATGATCTGATGGTATGCCAGACAGGCAGCAGGCTGTGAGCTGTGAAAGACAGGCTAGGGATGGCTTTGCAGTTTAGTCCTCATCTGAGAAGGCTTACTGCTGCAAGGTTGGGCTGTCCAGAGCCTGCTGCAATGCCTGGCATCCTTCCTGAGCTCATCTTCCCAATGTAAGCCAGGATTCCTGCAGCATGGAGATCTCTGCCCTGTTCTTTAGTGACTTTTTTGTATTATGGAATTGTGAACCTGTACTTCAAAGCAAGAAACTGGAGAGGTAGCCTAGGATGCCTTGTGGTAGCTGATGTTCTCTGGGCCCTGAGCTGGGAGAGACAAGGCCCAGGGGGTCCAGGACAGACCATCTGAAACTGCTCAAAATGCCCAGGCTGCAATCTCCTTGCCCCTGCTTACCAGACTGTGCTTCCAGGTCCGGATCCCAACACCCCTCAATACCAGTGGAGTGCAGGTCATCTGCATGAAAGGGAAGGCAAAGTACAAGGCCAGTGAGAATGCCATTGTTTGGAAGTAAGTGAGCATGTTGGGACGGGCCTGCAGGGGCAGGTCTTGGGGAGGCAGGCTCTGTGTAGTGCTCCTGTCTGCCTTGAGATTACGTAGTGAAAAGGAGCATAAACTTTGGCACCTTCTCACTTCTGGGCTTTCTCCAACAGGATAAAACGTATGGCTGGAATGAAGGAATCCCAGATCAGTGCGGAGATTGAACTGCTGCCCACCAATGACAAGAAGAAGTGGGCTCGGCCTCCCATCTCCATGAACTTTGAGGTGAGTACCTGTCTGCCTTTCAGGATACACCCAACCTTGGAGAAGCTTTGTCAGTCCCTCTTGGGAGTTACACAGGTTTGAGCATTCCCTGTGACAAGCTGACAGGTGAGGTCAGCCAGATGGCAAAGCTAATGGAAGAAAATTGCCCTTAGAGCCGCAAGAGTCTGGCACCATGCATGCAGGGAGTAGTGAAGGGAGCAGTGGCTCTTAATGTCCATTTCTAGATGCCAGGGGTCCTCTGGCATTTGTGTATGGAGAGCATCTTACCCCCATTCCAATGCTCTCTGTTGCCTTTCCCTCTCTCAATAGGTCCCATTTGCACCCTCTGGGCTGAAGGTGCGCTACCTGAAAGTCTTTGAGCCAAAGCTGAACTACAGTGACCACGATGTGATAAAATGGGTGAGGTACATCGGCAGGAGTGGGATCTACGAGACCAGATGCTAGCCCCAGCAGGCTGGCAGGCTCCCTCTTCTCCAAGCCATGCTCTGCCTCTCCTCGGTCTTCAGCTACATTCAGAGATGTCTGCCTGGCCCCTCAACGCAGATTGAAAGACCCCGTGGCTCACCCCGGGAGCGGACTCGCCTGCCCGTGTTCAGTTACCACCCTTGCTGCAGATGAAGTTCAGAACCCAGTCGTGCGCAGGGGTGCAATCAGCCTCCTGCTCCCTGTCCCAGGGTGGGCAAGGGCTAGTCTAACTCCCATCCTCTCGTGATCTTTCTAGGGAACGTCCACCATTAAACTCCTCTTCTGTTGGTGTCTCACTACTTGCATCATATCCTAGTATTTTTGAAGTTCTTGTGCATATGTACTCGTAGAATAGACCTAAACATAGACTGGACAAATCTGAGTTGAAGTTACCCTGGCTTCTGTACTAGCTATTGCTGTTGTGGTAGATGTTGCTGGAAAGTCTGAGATGTCTGGGGTGGTGAGTTTGTTGGGTCCCCACCACAGGAGATGGTTGGCTCACCAAATCTCACCACCACCTTATTTCTTGCAAAGTTGTCAGTATAGAGTCCTGCCGTGGGAAGGTTTGTGACCAAAAAGGATGAGGGTTTAGGCTCTTGCTGGTGTGTATGTGGGTGGCACAGCATTTCAGGTCCTTGTAGCATTTGCCCCTAGCCGCTGCTGGCTTGAGCCAGTCTGTCCTTTCCAAACAAATTGGAGACATGGCCCCACTGTCCCAGGGAGTGTGGGTCAGCTGAGCTCTGTCAGGATGTGAACAGGGTCTGTCCTCGGGGATCTCAAATGCAGTTGGCAGTAAGAGCCCCCTGACCCAGCTTGCCCTCTCCAAACTTCTACCAAATGCTTCTGGGTCATAGGAATGCTGCTGCAACCCACAATCCTGCTTCTGGTAGTGTGGTCTCCATTTTGTACACTTTGTGATTTGTCCAGCTCTGAATCTAATAAAGTATGTAGAATGGAGAAGGCTGCCTGCGCTGCTGTTTGGGACTGGTGCTGCAAGTGCCTGGGCCTGGGCCACAATGTCTTGGGGCTTGCTTGTGCTGCTTCCCCAGCCCTGGGCTGCTTGGAGGCTAGTAGGTGAAAAGGACAAGTGATGCTTTTGTTTCCAGCTCTGTCAGTGCTGCAGTTCCCTGGAGAAAGGAGGATGTTCTGGAATTTCCTTGGGGCTGCAGCTGGGATGAACTGAACTGTGTGGAGTGTGTCCCAGCCCCCTGTAAGTCAGGCTCCTCTGTCCCAGCCAGGCTTAAGAGAATCGTGGTCATCTTTCCTTGTTTGCACCTGAAAAAAACCTCAAAAGCCATTTCTCCTTTCAACTTGGCTTTTGGTGGTGGGGGCCAAAGTGGGTGCTGTGTGGGCTAGCTGAGGGACGCAGCAACTGCTGAACAGCTGGACAGGACGTTTTTCTCAGCCCCTCTGCCTTCAGTCTGTGAGCAGGTGAGGGTGTCCAAGTGGGCATTCCCCATCAGTGGATGAAAAAATTCAAACCTAAATCCCAACCCGCAGTGTCTTGACTGTAGTTTAAAAGCAGAAATTCTGTTTTCAAAAGAAAGAGAGAAAAAATTCCAAGCCCCCCTAAAGCCTCTTTCCCTGGGCGACAGGACAAGCAGGGACTGACCGGGTTTTGGGCCCGTCCCGATCGCTCGCGGTGCCGCTGTCCCAGCACGTGGCGCCAGGTTCTCCACTCCTGGCGCCGTAGTGCGCAGGCGCAGTCGGGCCTGGACTACATCTCCCGGCGGCCCTCGCGCCATGGCGGCCGCCCGCCTCCTTCCCGGCAGCGCTCGCCGTCCTTTCCGGCTTCGAGCGGCGGCGGCTCCGCGGGGCGGGCTCGCCCCGCCATGGCGTCCTGCGCCGACATCCTCCGCTCCGAGTTCCCCGACTTGGACGGCGAGCTCTTCGCTTACGTGACGGGTGAGCGGCTCCCGCCTGCCCGCTGTGGCTCGGCCTCCCGCGGCACCGCATGTCGCGACACCTCCCCTCTGTGGCGACAGGCGGCTGGGGAGGGGTGGGGTAGGGGGACCGGGAGGGTGCCACCTGTCGCGACAGCGGCGGGGTGTGCAGCGCCGGCGCCGTGTGCCCGCAGGGATCCTGCACGGCAGCGGGGCGGACTTCGAGTCGGTGGACGAGCTGGAGGAGGCGGTGGGCGAACTGCTGCGGGAGGTGTCGCAGGACACCAAGGACGACGGCGCCATCAGGGAGATCTGCCAGCGCCTCTTCAACACCCTGCAGCTGTAAGGGCACCCGGCGTCCCCCCGCACCCCCTCACCCCACTCATGCACCTTACCCTTCTCCTCCTCTCCGTAGGGACGAGGGCCAAGCCCAGCGCTGCAGCCAGGTGCTGCTGGATGCCCCCATCCAGCTTTCCCAGATAACTGATGGATATGGTGAGTGATGCCCTCGGCTCACGTCCTGCCGTCGGGGTGCCGGAGCTCAGAGGGGTTCGGGGCGCCGGGTATGCTCACCTGACCTTGAGGAGAGGAGCCTCAGGCTCTTCCTCATAGGCACACATCTGATTCTCATTTTGCTGCTGAGCCATGGGCAGCAGTGCTCACGGGGTAAGTTGGGGTGAAGGTCGAGGTGGTCCCCTCATCCTGTCGGGAGAGGGATCAGTCGTGTCTGGGCTTGGGTGGTCATTAAGGCAGGACTTTGCGGAGCCTCCCTGCTACACGTGCTCACCAACCCAAACCCCACCGTCTCCCTTGCAGGCGACACCAGTGCGGATCTGCTGCCGGGGCTGTTGCTGAAGAGAGGCCAGACCTCGGTAAGTGAGGGCTGTGCCCTTCCTTGTGCAAGCAACTGACATGTGGGGCTGCAGTGCCCTGCCCTGCCCTGCCCTGCTTCAGTCCAGGTTGGCCTTGGAGAGCAGCTGAGGCAGGCAGCATCTGGCTAGGAGTAGAGCTTCAGGGGGTACTGCTCCTCTTTGTGAGGCTCTCTGTCATTGGGGAAACTCTTGACCTTGGTCTGGTGAAGAGGCTCCTTCTCTGTTAACATGAGTTAGCAACTTATTAATCTGACAAGATCTATTTTGCTTTAATTTCTTAGTGAGCTCTGACTTTTGTGAGGACCTTTGGCTCCTACAGCAAGGTCTTCGAAAATAGAATGTCCCTGGATGACATCTTGAATATTCAATGAGGGGTAAAGCCCTGAATAATGGCAGGAGGGGGCTGTTAAAGGTGGGAAGTTAGTGGAGAGTTGCTGCAGGGACGTTGTAAGTCCAGCTCTAGAGCCAGGAGTAGATTGTTGTGGTTTGGGAAATAAGATCAAGAGCAGAGGAGTTTGGAAGTAGTTCCAGTCCCTGACCTGAGGAAGTCAGGACATCTGTATTGATGGAATGTGTAGCTGCTCAGGAACAGCCTGGCTTGCTGTCTGAGTTGAATGTGCCAAAGACTGAACATGGTTGAGGTGCAGCTGTATGTCCACAAATCAAGGACAGCAGTATCTGTACAGTGTGGGCAGTGTCTTTGCCAGGCTGGTCTCTCACAGAGCTCCCTTTCCTTGGATTAACATGTTGAGGATGAGAACCCTTCACTTAGAGGCTGAGACCTAACGTTATCCCATATGTCTGAATGGGAGTCTTAAGCAAAAACTGGCAGCTCTGGCTGGTTTTGGCTCCAGAGTTGTTGAGGCTGGATCACTTTCCAGCTCTCATGTCTGCAACTCAAAAGAAGGATCTTCAGAAAAATTGGAGACAATTCAGAGAAGGCCTTGGGAAGCCTGTCAAGCTTTGGAGGATGTCTTACTAGGAGACTGAGAAAGCTGGGTATAGTTTACAGAGTGACTTTGTCTGTAGGTGTGGGGTCACAGCTCTAGTAACAAGACACTTTTCAGTCTGGCATGCAGGTCTGTAACATGCTCCAGTGCCTGCTGAGTTGCCTAGAAATATCTAGGAGTGTTCTTGGTCAGCCACAAATATTTGATTCTATGCAGGAATAAGCTGGAGTGGCCTGAAAGCCTGGCCAAGACCAGAAGCCAGGTTAAAACACTTGGCGCCTTCTTGCCTTCAGGGTTAATTAAATGCTTTTTGTCTCTGATCCATTGCTCAAGAAGAGTTTGTTCCAAACTGGCTAACATTTAACAAGTCAGGAAGGGAAACACCTCATGGTGCACTTCAAGGGTAGGTGCAGGGTATACCAGAAGAGGTGGGATGGCAGGTTGCTGCTGTTAAAGTGACTTGGCTGATCCAGGTCCCTGGAACTACAGAAACCAACTGTACGATAGGGTCAGCCAAAACCTCTGCATTGCTGGGGCAAAACATGTGTATGAGCTGTTGATTTAGGACTTCATTCCTGAGGTAGCTTTCTGGCCTGATTAGCCTCCTCAAAATGTGTTTGAATCCGTCCCAGTATCCTTGTCCTTCCTCCCTCCCTTTCTTCCAGGCTTGAGAGGTTGATTGATCTTTTCGCTGGAGCTGGACTTTTGGGGGTTTTGCTGAAGATGCTCTCTCTTCTTCAAACTCTGTTCTGTGTCCCAGATGGTGAATGCCAAGAAACTGGAGAAGGCGGAAGCCAGGCTGAAAGCCAAGCAGGACAAGAGGCTGGAGCGGGATTCCCTGAAGTCATCTGGCCCAGTGTGAGTATGCAGGGCGCTTTGAACATTCCCATCCTGCTCTGCTGAGCATGGCTGGGATCTGGCTGTACCAGAGCTTTCCTGTTGAGCCCCCTCTCTGTGTTCTGCCTGTCCTCAGAGTCCTTGAGGAGGCATCTGCCAGCCAAGCTTCCAGCAAGAAGGAGACTCGCATGGAGTCATCAGGCAAGAACAAGTCATATGATGTGCGCATCGAGAACTTCGATGTGTCCTTCGGTGAGCGGTGAGTGCGCTGGGATGTGGGACAGACCCTGGCTGGGATTTTGGACCATGGGGGATTGAGACTGGATTAGAGAGCAGTTGAGAAATTACAGAGGGTGTGGTGAAGATCAGAAAGCCAAGGTAGGCAGTGACCCTACTGGGAGAAGCCTGTGATTTTTACTTGGTTGCAGCACAGCCTGAAATACACCAGGGGCAGGTGGCTGTCCTCTTCATGGGACAGTCTGACCAGGGACCTACCTGTTCCCTTGTTTCAGTGTCCTGCTGACGGGAGCAGACCTGAATCTGGCTTTTGGGCGGCGCTACGGGCTGGTGGGCAGGAACGGGCTGGGGAAGACCACGCTGCTGAAGATGATTGCCAGCCAGAGTCTGCGCATCCCCTCACACATCAGCATCCTGCACGTGGAGCAGGAGGTGGCAGGGGATGAGACACCAGCACTGCAGAGTGTGCTGGAGTGTGACACCACTCGTGAGAGCCTGCTGCGGGAGGAGAGGGACCTGACAGCCAAGATCAGTGCTGGCAGGTGAGGTAGTCCCCTGGATTTCCAGCCCTGCTGTGGCCTCTTTACCACGAGGTCTCATTCTGAGGTCTCTCCCTTCCAAAGAAAGGCTCTGGCAGGGGTGGGCTGTATTTTGCCCACCTTAGTCCTACCTGGGGAGATCAGCCTCCCCCAGCACTCAAACCCTAACTTGGTGGGTCCCACACACTCCTCCTTTTTCTGCCCTAGGGGAGAAGGGACAGAAGGTGCCAGACTATCGGAGATCTATGCTAAGCTGGAGGAGATTGAGGCAGACAAGGCCCCAGCAAGGTGAGAAAGCCCTGTGAGCACCACTGTGTATTGGCATGGCCAGACCTGAGCAGTGGTTTGGGGTATGCTGCAGCCCTGGGATGCAGCATGTGGGGATGGGATTTTCCCTGCTATACTTCTTGTCTTTTCTCTGTCATAGCTCTGCTGGTTTAGGAATAGTTGAGCTTTCTGCTGAAGCTGGAGGGACTTATTTTGCCCCAAATGGCTTGTATTTTGCTGCTGCTGCTCTCCAACCTCTCTAGGTTCCTGGTGCTGGGGAGCATTTTTGGGATGGTAGTGGTGATGTGACTCTGTTCCTGGCCAAAGAGATGAAAATTCCTTGCAAATCTCCTGGGACTTCATGTGGATGCTTTGCCCTGCTGGGCTGCATTTACTAGCCAAGTTCTTCACTTGGGTATGCAGGGAAGTTTTCCTGCAGCAGAATGGCTTTAAAGTATATAGCAGAGTTCCCTTGGTGGTTGTGGGTCTGAGACCTTGGACTGTGCTCTGCCGTTGGATGCTGTAGCTGGATTCCAATTCTCTCCCCTTTTCCCCAGGGCATCCGTCATTCTTGCTGGGCTGGGCTTTAATGCAAAGATGCAACAACAGACAACCAAGTAAGTTTTCAAACTTTGGGCAGTGAGGCAGTCATGGGGCTGGGGAGATGTTCCAGTTGAGCCCCCAGGCACTGCTGTGGCTGTAAGAAAGCAAGGATCTATTCTTGCCTGTCTAATGTGGTGTCCTACCCTGGGGGTGCCTGTGGTGTCCTGCCACATTCCTGCTGGACCACAGATCTTGTGCTGTGCCTGAAATCTCTGCAGGGACAAGTGGCCTCTGGGTGACAGCAGAACCAAAAGAGCTGCGGGGGAGCAGGAATCCTTCACACAGGCAAACACAGAACAGTTCTGTGTTGAACAGTAACCCCTCTCTGCATCTTCTCTCCTCAGAGAGTTTTCTGGAGGCTGGAGAATGAGACTAGCCTTAGCCAGAGCCCTGTTTGCCAGGTTGGTGTCCAGGCCTTCATTATGGGGTTAAGCCTCCTTGTTGTCCATGCTGTGAGGTGCAGGGGTGCTGCCTGGGGGTCCTGTCAACCCAGGCTCTTGGGGTGGGGTGTTGGAGGCACTGCAGCTGTGTGTGTGATGAGACACTCTTCACTGACCCTGTACTCCTTCTGCTTCTGATACCCATGTCTTGTTTTCCCCAGGCCAGATCTCCTTCTGCTAGATGGTAAGTTGATACTGTGAGTCCCCCTCTGACACTGCTGTGCCCTTCCTGGGGTTGGGAACATGCCATGGCCTTTATCTGCCTGCTCAAAATAGCCTTGTGTGACAGGCTGGCCTGGCAGCACGGTTGGCAGCAGTGGCAAGGGGAAATCTGCCTGGGCAGCAGCTCTCACTGTGCTCAGCAGAGCCTTGCCCTGTGCTTCAACCAGGTGGTCTGCATGTCATCCTGCCCCAAGTTTTGTTCCTTTCTCCTTGGCAGTCCCTGGAATGCACCCTGGCTGCCACTCTGTGCTGGGGGAAGTCCCTTCACTGCAGAGCATGCCCAGGTTGTGTAGGGAATCTGGGTGAGATGCTGCTGTGAGGCACCAGAGTCTGGGTATTGATGTGGAGTGGGGGGAGCATCCCTGCCTGAGCCCCAGCCTCCATGTGCACACCGCATCACACCCTCAACTTGAGTCCCCTGAGCTGGTGGAGGTTTCCATACAGGTTCTTTCCGCCCCAGCACAGATCACTAGGCTTTCCTATGGGAAAAAAAATATAATCCAGCCAGCCCCATCCCTCCTGACCTCAGTGCCTTTTCCCCTTCCCTCAGAGCCAACGAACATGCTGGATGTGAGGGCAATTTTGTGGCTGGAGAGCTACCTACAGGTAGGGGGGTGGCAGAAGGCCTTGATACAAAGAAAGGGTGAGGGAGGGAGATGTCCTCACCTCCCTGAGTGGTGGGACCAACCCCTGTGCTCTGGTGCTCAGGCCTGCCTCTTGTCTCCTCCAGACCTGGCAGTCGACCATCCTCGTGGTGTCCCACGACAGGAACTTCCTGAACGCGGTGGCCACGGACATCATCCACCTGCACTCACAGCGGCTGGACATGTACCGTGGGGACTTTGAGAACTTCATGAAGATCAAGGAGGAGCGGCTCAAGAACCAGCAACGAGAGTATGAAGCCCAGCAGCAGTACCGTGAGCACATCCAGGTACTGGGAAAAGCCAGTGGAGCTGGGGCATTCTTCTCCCAGCCTTGTCCCTTTCTCTCTGCCTTAGTGGTTATATTGCTATAGGTTTGGCAGTGGAGCAGGGTTGCTGGTGTTGAAGGGGACTTGGGGCTTGCTGATGATTTTCTCTCCCGCAGGTTTTCATTGACCGCTTCCGCTACAACGCCAACCGGGCGTCCCAAGTCCAGAGCAAGCTCAAGCTGTTGGAGAAGCTGTGAGTGCCTATCCTGATCCTCTCTGGAGGTGGGAAAGGGGCAGTGCTCATGGGAAGAGGTGGAGGCTCCCAGGGTACCTGGCAGATACGCTTGTGGTTTGGGCTTTTTGGTTTGGGAAAGGTGTCACAGAGCTAAAGACTCTACCTGGGCTTCTGGTGTGGGAGCAGACCCACAGTGCAGAGCACCTTGGTTATATGTCTCCTCTTCTTGCAGGCCAGTGCTGAAACCTGTGGACAAGGAATCTGAGGTGGTCATCAGGTAAGTGTCCCCAGAGCCATTGTTTGGAGGGCACCTGGCTCCATTTCTGACATGAGCTGCTCCAAGGTCCTGTCCCAGCTGGGACAACCACCCCTTTGTGTAGGCCAGTTGTACTCTGACAGGGGGACCAGAGAGGTCCCCTCGCTCAGGCTGGGTTCCTTCCTGGAGTGAAGGCTGCAGGTCTTTGTTGCCTTCTCGTGACCATCCTTCCCTGAGGCCCTGCAGGGTAGGGAGCCCTCCTTGTCACCTGGGGGGTTACAGAGCTTGTTCCGGGTGGTTGGGAGTCTCTGAAGTTCCTGGCCATCTCTCACCTCTTCCTGCCTTCTCAGGTTCCCCGATGGCTTTGAGAAGTTCTCCCCCCCAATCCTGCAGCTGGATGAAGTAGACTTCTATTATGAGCCAAGTCACTACATCTTTCATTCCCTCTCCGTCTCTGCTGACCTGGAGTCCCGCATCTGTGTGGTATGTGGGATTGCAGAATAATGGAGGCTGCGAGGGACCTTGGGAGGACCCTGCTGAAAGCAGGGATAGCTTTGATTATAGGACAGGTTGCTCAGGTCCTTGTCCACTTGAATTCTGGATGTTTCCAGGGAGGACTATTTCTTCCATTCTTCTGGGTCCCATCACAGCATTTGATCATCCTCGTTTTGAGGAGCACTGGAATATTTTTCCTAGTACCATTTAGAATTTCAATGGATACCTCTGAGAAGAGACTGCATCCATGTACAACTCCTGTTAGATGACAGCAGCATGTAGTGGGGGCCATGCGACATTGGATGGGGCAGCAGACACTGTGCTAGCAGATGAGTCTGGGGCCAAGTAATCCTTAGGCTCGAGGGTTGGGGAGGGAACATCTGCCACTGCTGCCAGTGCTACTTGTCAATGATAGGAATGCAGCTTCCTGGTAGCTGAAGTCACCATTTATGCTCTGTCCTGCTCCCCCTCATCATCTGCAAGAACTGAAATTCCCTGATCACTGCCCCCCTCTCCGAAGTGCCTTCATGGATTTCACATTCTCCAATGCTGCTGCTACTTCTCTAGGTTGGGGAAAACGGAGCTGGCAAGTCAACCATGCTAAAGATCTTAATGGGGGAGCTGGCACCAGTCAGGGGGATCAGACATGCTCACAGGTACCTGGTTGGAAGGGCTGGGGGACGGGGAGGAATGGTGCAGCTGGGGTGCTCCTGGGCTGGGCTTTGGAGCAGTGGCTGCTTGAGCAACAGTTCAGCACACCCACACATGTGCCCCCTTATGGCACTGCAGCTATGAATGCTGTGGTTGTAGGGTCTGGTACCAGCTCCCAATCCCTCTTCTCATTCTGCAGAAACCTAAAGATCGGTTATTTCAGCCAGCACCATGTGGATCAACTAGACTTAAATATCAGTGCTGTAGAGTTATTGGCAAAAAAGTTCCCAGGTGAGTTTTTGTTGATCCCCAAGGTTTCCTTTCCTGTGCATGGAAAAGCATTGATTTGTCCATGGTCCTGAGCAGAAGGCTCTGTCCCATCAGTGCTTAAGAGTCATTGCCAACACTGGAATAACTCCTCTTGTACCAGCCAAGTTCAGATCATCAGCCATGAGAAGCAAGGGTAGCTGGTAGTCTGCAGATCTCAGGCTGGTGCCAAGTTTTGGGGGCAGATGAGCAGCTTTCCTGGTCATAGGATGAGCAGTGGATCCCCCTTTCCCAGCTGCCAAAACCTCTGGTTCCCTTTTCCATTACTTGACACGGTGACAGGGACTTGGGAGTAGCATTACTTGGTGTCAGTCACCAGCCCTGCAGCCCCTGTCCTGACTGTCAGTCAGGGTTTCTCTGCAAATCCCCTGTATGGGAGGGAATTGCCTGGAAGTGCTGCTGAGCTGCTGTTTGCTGGTGTGGCAGAGGCTGCCCAGCTGTGACCCTGTGTCACACCAGGTGTGCCATAGCTGTGTTGTGACATGATCCTGCAGGGAAGACGGAGGAGGAGTACCGGCATCAGCTGGGGAGCTACGGCATCTCCGGAGAGCTGGCCGTGCGTCCTGTGGCCAGCCTGTCTGGGGGTCAGAAGAGTCGTGTGGCCTTTGCCCAGATGACTATGCCCTGGTAATATTCTCTCAAATGCTGTTAATTTTTGCATGGTTCCATCCCTGGAGCTTGCTTCACTGGGAGGAAGGCAGGCATCCAGGGACTTCCTGCCACTCCACAGAAGCCTTGTCCTTAGGGGTTTTTGTGAGGAGGGAGGTGTCACCCTGGGGAGACTGTGTGGAAAGGGGGAGGTGGTTTTCTCCCACTGCTTTGCAGGATAAGAGGTGTCCCTGGGACTGGGCAGCACCAATCCTGGGGCCAGGCACATGCCGGTGGCTGTGGCTCTAAGCATCTAAAGCAGCGGTCAGGATGCAGACCCAGCCTGAGCCTGTTTCAGTGCATCCTCAGAGCTGTCTTCTCTTCCAGTCCAAACTTCTACATCCTGGATGAGCCAACAAATCACCTGGACATGGAGACCATTGAGGCACTGGCAAAGGCATTGAATAAGTTCCGGGTAAGGTTCTCCCAGCAACATCTCGTTTTTCTAGCACCTCCTGCAGCCTCCGGCTCAAGTTACTTGGTGGATGGGGAAGTACCAGCAGTAACTTCAAGTCTAGGACAGAATTTGGGAAATGAGTCATATTTCTGCCTTAGCTATCTATCCTGGTGGTTTCTTTACTTGATGGCTTTGGCTAGGAGTGGCTGAGAGAGGCAGTAGCAGCCCAGAGAGCACCTTGTCCCATCCTCACCTACACTTTGACTTTTCACGTGCTGTGTGCAGCTCCCAGCCCTGCCTTGGGACCACTCAGATCTTCCTTAGGCACGTTTTATTCCTGATCTCCAAAGGCTTAGCCTCCAGATTCCACTGTGATCAACCTGGATCTCACTGGTTGTTGCTTAGGTTGAGGCAGTTTCCCTGTGGCAGAAGAGCTTAGCTGAGGCTGCTCAGGGCCTTACCCAGACACCTTTTCACTGTTACTGACTTGGTGTGGGTTCTCCATCCTTGAAGTTGCTGGAGACTTGGAGAGCCAGTAACAAATCTTGCACTTGCCTTCTGAGAGTGGAGATTAAAATGTTACTACTGCACCTGGCTCCTCCATAGGTGATCTGTCTGTCCCCCTAAAGGGAGTAAAGGCTGGGATGCGCCCCCTGCCAGTAAATACTGTTCAGTTTTCTCTGGAGTAGATGGAAACCTGAAGTGCTGGGCACAGGCTGGACTGAGGCACAAGGTCTCCATGCACCTGAGTTGTGCTCCACTAAGTTCCCAATTTTCCCCCTTGTTTATTGACAGGGTGGTATAATCCTGGTGTCCCACGATGAACGCTTCATCCGCCTAGTGTGCCAGGAGCTGTGGGTGTGTGAGAACGGCACCGTGACACGGATCGAGGGTGGCTTTGACCAGTACAGAGACATCCTGAAGGAGCAGTTCCGGAAGGAGGGTTTCCTATAAGGGAGGTGGGAGCCAGACTGCGCCGGGGGCTGGAGGGCAAAGCTCAGCCGCCTCGGCATCCATCCCAACTGTGCCTGTCAGAGCGCTGAGGACGCTGCTGCCCACATGGACCGTCAGCCATGCCATCAAACTGCCACCTGAACTGCTCTCCCCTCCCGGGGCCGGGTGGAAGGACAGCGTGGGAGCAGGAGCCTGGTGTGCGTGGCCAGGGGCACGCCAGGGGCTCTGTCAGTGGCCGGGGCTGTGCCTGGCACTGGGCACACTGGGAAGGCTGTGCCTGGAGCTGCTGCTGTGCCGAGAGGAGGGGAAGGCAGAGCATCCTGACCCTTATTTTAACTCTGTGCTCTGCAGGGCAGAAGAGCTGTTGTCCGTGTTTCTTTGCTTCACCCTCTGCCTTTTTATTTCTTTGTTTTTTTTGTTTAACTGCCTGAGCACTAGTCCTGCTCCATCACATGCAACTGTCCTCCCTGCTGCCTTGGAGGGAAATGAGGCGTTTGCTGCTAAAAGTGACCCCCGCCTCTTCCCCAGCCCCCCGATGCTGGGGCTTGCTTATGTCTGTAGTGCCGAGGGAGCCAGAGCCCAGTTCTCCTGGGCCAGCTCCCTGCTCCTTTCCCTGTGCTGCTGCCTCGCTGCCTGCCTTGCCTTTGAATCGGCCCAGGGGGTGGGCTGCCCTGGGGGGGGCTGCTCAGTATCTCTCCCTGCCCACCCACACAGAGGTTGTGGTGTAAATAAACCCAGGACACAGTGGGTGCAGTGCTCTCCTTTCCTTGGGGGGCTGTGGGGCTTGACTTTGGAGGGGAGTGGGGGGATTGTCCTGCTGTTGCCCCAGGCACAAGGCTGGTAAGGGGGAGATGCTTTCTAGATGTTTCTCTTTGAATTAAATGGCAGCTCTGTGGAGCAGGTGAGGCTGGGACCTCCTGGATGGAGCATGCCACTGTCCCACTAGGTAGTGGGAGGCCAGAGGCCATCCCTGGGGACATGGAGCTGCTGTGAGGCTGAGGTTGGATGTCAGTTCTGGAGGGTTCTTGGTCTGGTTGTGGTTTGGGGGGAAATGGGCTGAGGATGGGCAGGAGGAAGGGGCAGAGCTTTAAATTACATTGATTAAATTAAATGGGGATGTATTTCTGGGTGTTAGAGAGGAGCCAGGAAACACCAACACCTTAGGAAGCAACAGGGTAATACCCATAAATCATCTCAAAGGAATTATTAGACATGGCTCCTCCCAAGCGGCAAAGAGGTCCCCAGCTGAAGTGTCTCACCAAAGCATGCAGCATGGGTAACAAGCAAGAGGAGCTGGAAACCCTGGTGTAATTACAAAACTATGACATAATTGCTATCAAAGAAACAGATGCATCACACAGCTGGAACACTGCAATGGAGGGCTACAAGATTTCAGAAGAGGGTGGGAAGGAGGGGCAGGGGTGTTGGACTCTCCTAAGGAAGTGATAGATAGTGAAGAGCTGCCCCTGAGTAACAGCCATGCAGAGGTTGAGAGCCTGTGGGTAAAAATCAAGGACAGGACCAGCAAAAGACAGCCTGTGTCTGGCATCTGATACAGGCTGCCTGGTCAGGGGGGTCTGCTGATAGAGCTCCTTTGCTTCAGATATGTTGGCAAACTGAAGTGTATCTTTGAGTCTTGCATCCAAGTTGTTTATGAAGATTTGAAGAGCATTGCCCATAAAATGGAGCTCTGCAGAACCCTACTAGTGACTGGTCACCAGTGTGATGTAACCCCCATTCACTGTAACCCTACCTGTAAGCCACCCACCGCATGACATATTTGTCCATCTGTGTGCTGGACATTCTGTCCAGAAGAATCCTGGGAGAGACAGTCTTGAAAGCTTTACTGAACTCCAATTTTGTATCAAGGCTTCCCTAGATCAACTACTTGAGTCAGCTTGTCCTTAAAGGAAATTAAGTTTCTCAAGCAGAACTCTCCCCTCATGAACTTGTGCTGGCTGTGACTGATGCCTGCATTGTCCTTCAGCTATTTTTCCATAAGTCTCAGAATAATCTTCTCCATAATTTTACCAGGCACTGAAATGTGACTGACAGGCCTATCATGCTCAGGATCATCCCTATTGCCCTTTCAGAAAACTGGGAAAATGCTTGCCAGTTTCCAGTCAAGTGGGATCTCTCCAGATTCCGATGGCAGTTCAAAAGTAATTGAGAGAAGTCTCATGATGACATCCACCAGCTCTTTTGAGTACTCTTGGATGAATTCCATAAGGCCCCATACACCATCCCTATAAAGGGATTCAGCTGGAACAGTGGATCCTGCACAAGTTTGAGATTGACTGGGAGTTTATCATTCTCACAGCCACGGTCCTCCAGCTCAGGGACCCCTAGAGCCCATGACTGGTGTTGAGAGCTGGAGTGAAGAAGGCATTGAACATCTTTGCCTTGCCTGTGTACCTGCTTGTGGGGTGCTCATCCTCGTCCACTAACGAAAAAACGTGAATTCTGGGGTGGCTTTTGCTGTTGACATATTTAAAAAAGAGGGAGTGACATTTTCACGGGCGGATAGGGATGAGGAAAGGGGGCGATGGCTTTAAAGTGAAAGAGGGGACACTTAGATTGGATATTAGGATGAAATGCTTCCCCCGGGCGTGTGGAGAGGCAGCGGCACAGGTTGGCCGGAGCAGCTGAGGATGCCCCAGCCCTGGAGCTGTTCCAGGCCAGGTGGGATGGAGCAGCCCGGTGGGGTGGGTGCCGCCCCGCCCCCGGCGCGCGGGGACCGTTCGAACGCGGTGTTCCCCCCGAGCCCCAACATTCCATGAGCCGCGACCCCGCGCGGGCGGTGGGCGGTGCCTCGGCGTTGCCGTTGGCGGCGGCGGCGGGTCCGGGCGAGTCCAGCCCGGCTGCGCTCCCGTGCTCGGTACCGGGAGGGAAGGACACTCACCGGCACCCCCCCCGCACCGGGACGGTCGGCGCGAGGCCCCGCCCCCGCCTTCCCCGCCACCAGGTGGTCCCGCCCCTGCGGCCGGGGCGGCGCTCGAGCCTCGCTCCCACCGGCGGCGGGCACCGCACCGCACCGGGACTGCTACCGGCACCGGGAGCGCTACCGGCACCGCCACCGGCACCGGCATGAGCGCCGGCGGGCAGCCGGCGGAGCCCTGCCCCCGCGGCGGGCCGTGCTCGGCGGGGAGCAGCCCCGTGCCCAGCCCCGCGTCCCCGGCGCCCGAGGAGGTGAGCGGGGCGGTGGGGAGCGGATGGCGGTGGGGGGCGGCTGCGTGCTGGGCATCGGGGCTGCGGGGCCGCCGCGGGGTGCGGGGGTGCCCTCGGGAGGGGGGTGGGCTGGTGTGGCTGTGTGTGTGCGTGGGGGGGTGGTCTCCCCGTGTGTGTGCGGGGGGAGGAAGTCCCTTCTGTGTATGTGTGTGCTGGGGGGGGTCCCTGTGTCTGTGTGTCCGGGCGGGTCCTCTCTCTGTGGCTGTGTGTGTGTACGGGGGGGTTCACTCTGTGTGTGTGTGTAGGGAGGGGGTGCCCTCCGTGTGGCTCTGTGTGTGTACAGGGGGGGTCCTTCGGCGTGGCTGTACGGGGGGGTCCCCTCAGTGTGGCCATGTGTGTGCTGGGGGGGGTTGTGGGTTGTGGGTCCCTCCGTGTGTGTGTGTGTGTGTGTGTGTGTGTGTGTGTGTGTGTGTGTGTGTGCTGGGGGGGTTGTGGGTCCCTCCGTGTGTGTGTGTGTGTCTCTGTGTGTGTGTGTGTGTGTGCTGGGGGGGTTGTGGGTCCCTCTGTGTGTGTGTGTGTGTGTCTCTGTGTGTGTGTGTGTGTGTGCGGGGGGGGTCGTGTGTCGCGCAGGGCCTCGTGGGGGAGCGCTCCGTGCGGGGGGGTGGCTGTGCTGGAGGGGGAAGCTTGGCTGGGGGGGCTCGGTGTGTGTGTGAGTGTCTGTGTGCGCGGGGGGGCGGCTCCGTGTGTGCCCGCGGGGGCCGTGCGTGGGAGACGAGCCCTCGGGGGGCGGCTGTGGGCACGGGCGGGAGATGCTGCCCCGGGGGGGACGGTGGCGGCACTCGGGATCCCCATGAGGGGGCCCGGGATGGTCGGGTTGGCCGGGGGCTGCGGGGGTGCCGGGGTGCGCGTGTGTACGGAGGGGAGCGGGGGTGCTGCGCGCCGGTTCGGGGGGAGCGGGGGGTCCCGTGGCGGCGCGGTTGCCGCGGGCGCGGGGGTGTCGGTTTGGGGGGCGGGGTCCCCCCCGGCCGGTCGGCCGGGGCAGGACCGGCAGCGCGGCGCCATCTTGGGAGCCATCAGGTGCCCGGCGCGGGGCCGGGCGGCGCGGGGGGCCGCCCCCGACACCCCCTCCCAGCCCCGGCCGCCGCCGCGGGGGGAGCGCTGCTGCCCGGCCTCGGCTCCCCCTCGATCGGCCGCGGGGTGCGGGGCTGCCCCGGGGGACGCCGGTGCCGCCGGCGGCGCCCGGCCCTCCCACCGCTGCCCCCCGCGGGACCGAGCCCCGAGCGCGCCGGGCGCTGCCCCGGGAACGTCCCCCATCCCGGAGTCACCGCCCGTGGGCGGACATCCCGGCACCGGGCCCCCGAGCCCCTGATTCAGGCTCCGCCGGCGGCTGCCGGGCTCTGGGTGTCCCGGCATGTCGTCACGGTGTCGTCGCGTGTGTCCGGCCCTCCCTCCCCCCCGCCCAGCCCCGCCACCACCCCGCCCGGCATCTGGGTTTAAAGGGAAGGGCTGCGTTCGCCTCGGCAGATGATGAAGCGCTACGGGAAGGATGGATGTCTGGGTGACCTCGATACTCCGTGCTTGTAAAACGGCCGGTGGTCCAGGGCTGCCGCCAGAGCCAGCTGTGATATCGGCTTGGTTGGGATATCCGAGGAGTTTAATCCACTCACGGTGTTTCTTGCAGCCACTTCAGAAACGGCGGAGAACTGTGGAGGATTTCAACCAGTTCTGCACCTTCGTTCTGGCCTATGCAGGCTACATCCCATACCCTGAAGAGGTAAGCAGGCTTGCAGTGTTCCTCTACAAAGACACTGGTTCTCCTGGTCTCCCTGCCGTGCGCAGACACAGCTCCTAATCTTAAAGAATCATGGATTGGTTTGGGTTGTGAGGGACCTTAGAGATCATCTATTTTCAACTCCTCTACCATGGGCAGGGGTGCCACCCACTAGATCAGGTTACTCAGGGCCCATCCAGTCTGGCCTTGAACTTTGCTGGAGAGTCATTCTCTCCTTACCCCAAGTATCTGTGCTCTGGGTCTAATCCCTCATTTTCCCGTCCTGTCATTAGTATGTGCCCTGGACCCACGGAGGCAGCATGAGCCCCCAGAACAGCACGGGGAGCACTCAGGACAGCGATAGCTCGACCTCATCTCACTCCTCTGATGGCCACATCCCAATGGACAGTAGGAAGAGCAGGAATGTTGTGGCCAGGGGGGCTGTGGGCAGTGGCCTGCTAATGAACAGCCCTGCCTTTTCCACCACCTTCTACAACGTCCGGCCCCAGCAAATCAAACGGAAGAAACCACCAGCAAAGAAACGCGTTTTGGAGCAGGAGGTGAAGAAGAGGGTGCCGCTGAGTGCTTGGAAGGACTTTGGGGCAGAGCAGGATGGGGTGAAGCAGCTGGCTGCACTGGCAGGACAGCTGTCTCCTGTGAAAGAGGAACTATTGGAGCCTTCCCTCAACCCGCCTGGGGACCCCCAGCCCAGCTCCCTCCTGGAGGAACCGACGACGGAGGAGAAGAACTTGATGTATGGAGCACAGGGAACTGAGAAGCCAACAGATGATCCTCAGCTTAAGGAGCACAACGCCTTCTCTGGAGAGAGGAAAAGCCCTAGTCCCTGTCATACCTTGGACCAAAGCACAGGGGAAGATACAAGCAGAGAGACCTCCCAGCTCAGTGGTAAGTGTCTGGGGGACTGCAGAGGGCCCTGTTGTGCTGCAACCAGTGCCAAACTTTGTCCCTCCCTCAACTGGAGCCACCCTTGCTGGCCACAGGGAGGGTCTGTCGATAGCCCAAGCCTCTCCCAGCAAGAGTAATACTTTTGGGACTTGGGGGGGTGAAGAGCAGAGGGCAGGGAGCTGACCTGCCCTTTGGTAGCTGTGTTCTGCAGAGCAAGTAGTGCAGACCTGAAACAGGTCTGAATTGGGGTGTAGGGCTGCCTTACTCATCTGTTTGGTTTTTTTTTTTCTCTTTTTTCCCCCTTTTGCAACTTTAGCAGTCGAATTCACAGAAGTTCCCAACACCAAAGCAGAAGGTGAGTGGGGGGCTGTCCCATTTAACACCAGTAGAACTGGCTGGTCTGGCCACAACCAGACCTGCGGCTGGTATGGTGGTGTCTGACCAGCGTCTCCCTCTTTGTCCCTGAGCAGACGACGATGCCTGGGATCTGATCACCTGCTTCTGCATGAAGCCCTTTGCAGGGAGGCCCATGATCGAATGTAATGAATGTGCTACCTGGATCCACCTCTCTTGTGCCAAGATCCGCAAATCCAACGTGCCTGACATTTTCATCTGCCAGCGGTGCCGGGATGCCAAGCAGGAGATTCGCCGCTCCAACCGAGCTCGGACAGTGCCCCGCAAACGCCTCGTTGACTGATGCTCCTGCAGAGCAGGAAGGCTGGGGGTCCCTTTTTAACCTGAAGACTTAGACAATCAATGCACTGGCAGGGGAGGGGCTGGGACACAGGGCCGGACTGTCCCCCTCACGCCTCTGCCCCTGCAAGCTGCCCTGCGTGTCCTCCCTGAGGATCATATTGGCCATAGAGCTCGGTTATCCCAGAAGTGTGCGGGGGATAGGAGGATGGTCCAGATGCTCATCCCTGTGGGTGGTGTGTTAGTGTTTGTGATCTCCTGGGGCCCCACATGCACTAACTGTTGGATCCCACCTCCTCCTCGCAGCCCCTCCAAAGAGCCCTGCCCATGTGCCTTCTGCACTTTCCCTGGGGGATGCAGGCCCCGCTCCTGTCCTGGTGACACTCAGCTCAACCCCCACCTGCCAGTCCCCATGACTATAATTCTTAACTGGGTACTTTCCTACTTGCACATCTGGTTACTGTGGGACCACAGCAGGGGGCAAGGTGTGGGACAGCCCCCTGTCACACAGCAGCCCCCAGGCTCGTCCCTGTGCCTCTCTCCTCCTGTGGAAAGCCTGGGCCCCAAAAGTGCTTTATGTTTTTATAGTTACTTTGTATTATAGTTAATTTGTATAATAGTTACTTTGTATTATAGTTAATTTGTATTATAGAAAATTCTGGTCCTTGCCCTGTGGAGTGTGACTGGAGTCTTATGTATATAATAAATACTTTTGCCATAACAGCGGTGGCTTTGGCATAGGTCAGTGACCTTGGTTCTCATGTCCCTTGGGAACCCAAGTGGTCCCCTGCTTTCCTTCTGCTGTGGCTGGGAGGAGACCTGGTGTAGTGACACCTCTCAGCCCTGCTATTCCCCTAGATAAATCCCAAGCTGCAAAAACAACAGGAAACGAGCAGACCAGTGCATCTATATTTAATTTGGCAATGACCACCTCTCCACATTGCTGCAGTTTACAGGAATACTCCATGGGCGGGCTTCTGGAAGTGCATGGCCTGGGGGACAACCTCTTTAGTGGGAATCACATTCCAGAGCCTGCAGGCATCTCACAGGGAGTGTCATGGGTTATTCCGCAGAAGCAGCAGGTCCGAAGGCTGATGGATGAAGGGTGTCCATGTGCCCTTGCTCTGACGCTTTAGGCACATCACTGGCTCAAAAGAGTTTTGCTCTTGCGCTCCGACAAACCTTCCTTGTCTCTGTCTCCACTCTGGAGTGCAGTTAGAAACTGGTCCCAACAGCAACTGAGGTGCCAAAGGCTCCAGTTTTCTCCACAAAATAAGCCTCTAATTCCAACACAGAGATATCATTGGCTTTATTCGCAGATCCAGAGGTGTGCCTGCTTCCATTAGGCATGCTGTTGGGACAGGTGGGGGATGCAGTGAGTGCGACAGGACAAGAAGGCTCTGGGGGCTGCGTGCTGACCTGCTTGAGGCAGCAAGAAGGCACTGTTTGTGGGGACCCTTACCAAGCAGGGTCCTGCTGGTACAACTTTTCAGTTCCAAGGCTCTGAACGGTTCAGGAACAGCAACTAACCTGGGGGTATAACTTCTACGTTAGGGGACAAAACTGGAGTTATGGAGCCAAACAAGCACCCAGTTGAGGTAGGCCAGCAATGGTCTACTCCTCCTTGGCCAAGACAGAGCTGCTTGCCTTCTGCTCCAGTTGGGGAATCACTGCCTCCGTGTAAAACTTCTCCAGCTTGGGCACTGTCTTCCCCCAGAACTCCCTATCAAACTCCACAGGGACCACAGCCGTCTCCTTGGTGGTGTGCACCACGAAGTCGGCCTTTTGGAAGCCAGTGGTTCCCAGCTGGCACTGGACCTGGGTAAAGTAGGGATGATTCTTCTTCAAGGCATAGGAATCCCCATCCACCTCCAGGCAGAAGTCCTTGTCCTTGCAGGCCTCGCGCACTGTCTTGTTCCTGTGCTTGTAGGGACACTTCACCTCCAGCAGCCCCAGGTCCTTCCCTGTGGCTGCATCCTTGATGATCCCATCCGGGCTGGCAGCAAGCCACTTCTTCTCCGGGTGAATGAAAAGGCCACAGTCCTCCACTTGCACTGGCTTTCCCCCCTTCTGTGATTTCTGCTTGTAGGCCTCCACAGCCACCTTCTCATTGCGGATCCCCCAGGACATGGCTGGGGTCTGCACCTTGGAGCCAGAGCTCACCACCTCTTTTAGGTAGGACTTGGGCACCTCGTCTGTCTTGTTGTTGGCAAACTTGCTGTTGGCAATTCTGGGGGCCACGGAGGCAGTGATGCGGTTCTCCCGCCACTCGTACCACTTGGGGTTGTTCTGCTGGCCCCGGGTCTCCTTCTCCACCCTCGGGATGTCCTGGCTCTTGACAGGCAGCAGGAACTGGTCGCAGGCCTTGCTCAGGTCAGCCCCAGGCTGCTTCTTCTGCGGGCACGGGTCAGTTCTGGTAGGACCAGCGGCTCCCTTGGCATCAGGCACCTTCTGCGTTGTAGAACTCCTGGTGGGTGCTCTGCTCTTTTCCCCAGCATCTCCTCTGGCTCCGCGGGATGCTGTGGATCTTGGCTGAGCAGAGTCTGCCTTTGTCCCCCGCCCCTGCGTGGGGGTGCTGGCCTTGGCAGCCGAAGTGCTCCGGGACTGGCTCCCTGCAGCTGGGGCCTTGGCCCGGGCGGCTGAAGTCGAAGGCGGGGGCGCAGCGGGGGCAGTTCTGGAGGCGGTTGTGGCCGGTCGGGGGGACGATGTGCCAGCAGACTCCTTCCTGGGTCTCCCCATTGCTACAAGTCAGAGGATCTTACACTGCGGACATGGAATAAAGTTTAACGCAAATCTTCACAACACTTCTTTCCCTTTTCTTGGCCCTCCCTGCGCCTGCTCCAGGGCGCACCGTCCTTGCCAGAACTGCTACTCCTACACCTTCCCTCGGCTCACGTGTCACGGTGGATTGGCACCTGGCCCAGCTGGGGTGCTTGTTCGCACCCCCCTTCCCCGCAGCCCAGCCCCGAGGGTAGGGCGGGGGCACAGCGGCTCCCCGGAGCCACCTCCGCCGGGACGCGCTGCCCGCAGGAGCCGCTTTCGCGCGGGGACCGGGCGCCTTCCCCGCGGGCCCATCCGCTCGGCCAGCGGGGACGCCGGACAGGCGAGGGGGGCGGGAACCCCCGCACCCCCCCGGGGGTCCCAAGCGCGCTCCGGAACCGCGGTGCGGAGCTGTCCCGGCCGCCCCTCCCGCTGCCGCCGCTCTCACCGCTCCGCCGCTGCCGCCGCTCCGGGCTCGCTGCCCGCCTGCACCACAGCCCGCCTGCACCGCCTGCACCACGGCCCGCCTGCACCGCCTGCACCACGGCCCGCCTGCACCGCCTGCACCACGGCCCGCCTGCACCGCCTGCACCACGGCCCGCCTGCACCGCCCGCCTGCACCGCGTGCCGCAGGGGCGGCGGCCCGAGGGGAGCGGGAGGGCGGGATGGGGGAGCGGGATGGGGGAGCGGGAGGGCGGGATGGGGGAGCGGGAGGGCGGGATGGGGGAGCGGGGCTGGGCGCAGCCGCCGGCCAAGCTCCCGGTCCCCGCTAGAGGGAAGCAGCCGCTCGGCCATTGGCGCCGCGGGATGTGCCCGGGCATGCCCGCTCCGCTCCGCCATCCCTCCGCCTTCCCGCGCACCGCGCCGCCACCGCGACCCCCGAACATTTTACGGCGGGCTGGGGACAAACCCCGCAGGGCAGGGGTCCCTGCCCGGCCCTCGCGTAGCCCCTGCCCGCAGGTGGGCAAAGGGCTGAGCCTCTTGAGCTCCACTGTGAAGGACAGGCTGACCTGACGGGACCCCGCCGAGCCCCGACGGCCCAAGCCGGTCTGAACCTCCGTGTCTCACCTCGAGCAGACGTTCGGGAGAAGGGCAGGAAGCTGGAGCGGCGATACAGCCGGAGCACCCGCTGTGCTGCCGTGTGCGGAGCGTCCCGGCGCAGGATGGCACAGCACGATGAGGGGTGGCCACAGCACGATGCGGGGTGGCCCAGCACAATGAGGGGTGGCCCAGCACAATGAGGGGTGGCCACAGCCCCGCAGACACAGCCCCACCCCCGAGCCTCGCAGGGGGCTCGCCCGCCGTGCAGGAAGCGGAGGCGGGCGTCACCGGCACGGGAGTTTCGGGTTCCTCAAATCCAGGCAGTTTCGTTTTCTCCTGAGAGCCTGGTGCCAGCGAGCGAGCCCCGGCGGGGAGACTGCTGCGGGATCCCCTCGGGCCCGCCCCTCGGCTGGGAGCCCCTGCTATCTTCGCCTGCCGAAAACAAATCCAGCAGCCACCAGTGTGTGGCCTGGGTCTGTCAGAGCCAGCCCCACAGGGGCTTCCAGCCCCTCCATCTACCTCTGCCAGCATCCTGGGAAGATTCCAGTTAGGCAGGCTGGAGTGCTGGCAGCATTCCCAGCCCCTCTCCCCAAGGATCCCAGATGTCTCCACCAGCCATCTCTATCTCTGCTGATGTGTTGTTTCATTTCCTTCCTCCAAGCCCTCTGTAATTCCCTACAAGTGGGCAGACCGATATTACACAGGTTAAGCCAAAGTGTGCCTGATTTTGACCAGAAACACCACTAGCACCTTCCTCCTCCATGGCTGTCCATCCTCAGGATTTGCTTCAGTTCTTGTTTATTAAGGAGCAGCTAAAGAGGACCCCCCTGCCCCTCTCCCTGCAGGCAAGCTCTCTGCTTGTGCAGTCTTCAGCGAGGTTTGAGGAGCTGCAGCTGCATTGAGCACAGTTGCTGCCAGCCGGGGTTTTGGGTTATTTCCCAAAATTACTAAATTCACACTAAATTCACAGGGCTTGTCGGCTACTCAGGACCTGAGAACATCTGTAAAATCTCTGTGGTCTGTGCCCCCTCCAGCAAGCCCTGTCAGTGGGTGATAATTCAGCTCAAGGAAGAGGTGATTTGGGGATGAATACCCAGATTCTGATTGCTCCCTTGGGTGGTGCTGCAGCTGCTAGTGAGGTGTTACTGGGGTGTGAAAATGGAGCCATTGGGCTGAGCTGGGCCTCTGTTTGCAGAGTTTAGCACGTTTTAGCTCTGCTGAAGAGCAGTGCCAGCTCTCCAGGTCTATTTGTGTCTGCGATGAACTGCTGGAGGGAAGCTGTGACAGTGCAGAGCAGGGACACAAACACTCGATGCCTGATGCTGCTGGGAGCAGACTGGGATGGAGCCTTTGTGTGTCTCCTGCTGAAGGTTGCCAGCATCCGGGGGAGGCTCAGCTGTGTCCCCAGCTGCACATGCCGCTGTTATTCACCTGCTGTCACGCCAGGGCCGACGTCTGACTGTGGCTGTGGGCTGGCCAAGCTCCATCACCCCGGCTGGTGGCACTGAACCAGTGCTCACATTTGGATGCTTTTCTTCGCCTCAGCTTGGCCTAGAAATGATATCTCAGAGAAAAATCAAAGCTTGTGGGTTTTTTTTCTGGGGCTGGAGTGGCTCTGGCGCTTGCTGTGATGATGGGAGCAGGAGCCCCATGCAGGTCGCAGGCTGTGTGGATGTGTTGTGGTGTGTGGGGGGCCTCCAGCAGCTCCCAGAGCTGGCGGCTGTCACGGGGGGATAACACATGGATTAGCATCCTTCTCCTGCGGTCATAAAGGAGAGGGAAGGGGAGCAGCTGCACACTTCAGCTCTCCTCTCTGCACCAGGAGGGGAAGTGATATGCCATGGGGCATCTCACATGGGGGAGGGAATGGCTCAGAGTTCTCTAGCAAGGGCTCTAGGGATGCACAGAGTGCCTCTTGGCCAGATAATTGTTGACTAAAGCTCAGGGTGAGGGGTCAGGAAGGAGGAGTGCATCTCTCGCTACCGTGTGCAGCAAAGGGCATCTTCCACTGACATTCCGCTGTTGCTCCTCCTGCTGTCACCTGTGAAACCCCTGTCAGGGAGCTGAAGATGTAGTGGCATATGGGTCAGCTCAGAGGTGAGATCTAAAAATACCTGCTGAGGAGTGGGGACTGCTCCCCTTGTGGTGCTGCTGGATTTTTCTGCCCCAGTTTGTGCCTGGACTGGCTCCAGGTTCGGTGTGGCTGTGACGGTGGGTTCTGTGGTGCAGGAGGTGGGGGGGACTCCTCTCGGTGTGCTCTATAAAAAGCTGCAGCAGCACAGTCCTATCTATAGCACAGGGAGCTGCCTGGGAAAGGCAGGGCAGGGATTAGCCCAAATCTGATGGATTTCTCTGGTCCTGCTTGGGAACGTGGGGCTGTCAGTGGCTGAGGGATTCCCAGTGCGCTCTGGGCTGTGAGATCTCCCTGCCAGCAGACATGTCCTGACTTTACTGGGATTTTCCTGACTGCCTGCACCTTCCCCAGGGGGGTTTATTGTCACACTTGTCACCCAAAAGCTGGGCTGTCCCTGAATCCCCCCTCTTTCCTGCTCCTCAGGGCTGTGATTTCACTGCAGCCCAAGGAGGCTGATGAGGAAAGCCCAGTGGTACCCCAGGGCATCTGGAGTTGGGGTGGATATTGAGCATCTGCCTGCTCCCAGTCATTTTGTTATGGTCTCAGGGCAGCTGAGACCTTTCCTAGTGAAGCTGGTTGTGACACTTGTGGCCAACATGATTTGTACTGGAGAGTTCAGCTGGTTGATGGGGGCTATTTTGCCCCATGATCTGTTGTGGGGGCACACAGGGGGGTGGTTACATGTCCCAGTCAGACAAAGCCCGTGGTTTTCCTTGCTGCAGCATCACCAAGGGTCTCACCAGCACCCTAGTTTGCCTGGACATTGTTATTCTGTGGGTACAGAGCAGCCCACAGCCATGAGCTCTGCTCTTGACTGGTGCCTGTCACTCTCTGAGGGTGTTGGCTGTCCCCTGAGACCCCCAGCGTTCCCCGTGAGAGCATCCCCCACCTCCCCCCAGGGTGCCGGTATAGGGAGTGTGTCTCTTTAATGAGGCTGGGCTTGGAGCAGCTCTGCTGCTGGCACAGGGAGTGAGGGATGGAGCGAGGGCGGTGAAGGAGCCAGTGCCAGAGAGGGAGCCTGCAGCAGGGAGAGGCGGGGAAGGACCGCTCATCCCCCGGGTACCGCAGCCACCCAGACAGAGGGACAGGGAAACCCATCCGCAGGGAAGAGGGCTCTGCAGAAGGCAGGGACCCAGCGGGTACTGAAAGGAGCCTGCAGCCTCTGTGTCATCCTCCTCCTCCTCCTCCAGGTAAGGACCAGGGCCAGGGGCAGGCAGGGTGGCCTGGGACCCTGGGGGTGTCCCACAATTCCTCAGTGTCCCAGGGTTGCACATCTGCTGTCAGGGCAGCTCTGGGTCATAGGAGGGGTGAGAGGTGGAGGTGAGACAGCAGGGCCACAAAAGTGCTGAAATCACCATCCAGCAGCGGCTGGACAGGGCTGGCTCCAGTAACTGCTGGGAACATGCTCCAGGTTATCAGCAACCGGTCCCTGAGCCACGCCACAGCTGTCCCGAGCTGGAGGACACTGGGACCCTTCTGTGGGGTCAGGATTTGCCCTTGTCAGGGGAAATCTGTGTGGCTGAGACTTTTCTTTTGGGGGGTACCTGTGTTAGGGCGCATTGAGGGCAAGTAACTCCTGTTCCCTGACACAAGGATGGGTTTTTCCAGGGGTTTTAGTGGCTCTGGGAGGCAAGAGCAGGAGTGCAGGTCCTGGTGGTCCTGGATGCGGTGTCAGAGTCAGGGTGTGAGTGCCAGCTTGCACGCGCGTGTGCAGTGGACTCTGCTCCCTGTTCCCACTCCTCAGCAGACCAAGCAGGAGGCACCACAGGCTGGAGAAAGTCCTTTGCCCCATCCAGCAATTCCTTTCCCCTTCACTCCTCTTTGGGCTCTGTGAAGTGGTGTGTCCCATGGGAACAGGGCAACAGCACCATCACCTCCTGGCTCCGTGGCCTTCTCAAAGCTCCAGGAGCTGGGATGGACCCTGCTCTCCTGCCTTTGTGCCCCATGGGATGTCTCACAGGGAGGGGAGGCCAGGGAAGCAGGGGGCAACGCAGTTGAGCAGCAGGGGCAGCAATGGCTCCTCACTCCAGGCACTCTTGTAGAGGCTTGGGCTCCTCTCCTTTCATCCTTTCTCTTGAACCTGCCTATGCATCTGTCACTAATGGAAATTTCCTCTGGGTTTGCCTGTGTTGGGTTTGGCCTCTTCCTTCCCCTGGACCATGCTGAACCCCAGCTTGGGTGGCTGTTGCTGCAGCAGGTGAAACTCTGACAACTCCCCAGGCAGCTAAGGAGGGTCCACTGGGCTCAGGCACCTGACTCCCTGCAGCAGCCTTGCTGGAAAACACAGCCTGCCCACAGGCAAGAAGAGAAACATTGGGTTATTCTGACCTAGGGAAGAGTCAGCTCCTTCTTGCCTTCACAGATGGTTTTTAGCTGCCAGCACAGAGCTACCCCCAGCCTGCTGTAGCCCTTTTTTATTGGGGTTGTTGCTGCTCAAAGCAGCTCCTGCAGGTGGAGGTGATGGGGAGGAAGAAGAGAAGGCTGTGAAGGTACTGGAAATCATGCTGAGGATGGGGAGAGGGCTGGGGAGACCTGTTGGTGATGCCACATCGGCATCTGGGGACAAGTTGCTGCCCCAGGGAAAGAGGATGAGGAGTCTGGGGTGAGGAGCATCATGTCTGGTTTTATTCATTACCACGGGGCTTAGAACAGCCAGCACAAAGCGTGGCAGGGCCAGATGGGGCCTGTTTACTCTGTGAGAGTAAATGTAAAGAGAAGTGATAAAAAGCAGCCGGGACAGCTTCTCCAGTAAGTCCCTGGTAAACAAGCTGGCAGTGACCCGGCCAACAGGTGGCACGGCAAATAGCGGGCACGTTGCTGAGCATTAAACTGGGTGCCTTGGGAACAAATTGAACAGCTTTTGGGGAGAAATATGTCTTTAATGGCTCAGTGTGGCTGGGTTGGAGGCATCCTGGTCTCCAGATCCCACCTGGGTGCTGGGGTCAGGACAGGAACCAGCTGTGGAAGTTCCAACTATGGAACTGCAAGTGTGGAGGAACAGCAGGCTGAGTAGGGACCCTGTGCCACCTCGTGTGCTGGGAGCACAGTCTGGGGGCGCAGCAGTGCATGCAGCATCCTGCACAGAGGGTGGAGGGTTGGTGATGATGGGGCGTGGTTGGGTGGCCAGGATCTGCCAGCATAACCCTGCAATGCCAGTTGAGCTCCCCTCTGGTGTAATGGACTGATTTTCCTGGGATGCAGCCACGTTGCTAATGCACTTCTGTGCTTCTCCAAGGCTCCCTGCTTTGTGCCAGCTGAGAGTTTGGTCCTGGTGCTGCCTCCAAGGATGTAGCCCTGCTCTGCTTTCAAGGATGCTCTGTGAGAGGTGCTCTGTGACCACACCCTGAGCCTCCCGTTACCAAAGCTCTCACGAGCTGTTCGCAGGATGAAGGCCACTGGAGTGGGGGCACCAGATGGCTCACTTGTACCTGGCTTTGTCCTTGCCCCGGGCACATTGTGTGCTGGAGCACCGGCACATGGTGTGGGGCCGAGGCCTTGCTGCTGCTGGGTCACAGGTGCTCGGGGCAGAGCAGAGGTGCAGACCCCATGCACACTGTCCACAGACCCACACAGCCAGGGCTAAGGCTGACAGGAATATTTTACACAAATATTTGATGGCACGGGGTGGGCTGGTGTGGGAGAGATGCCTTGACTCCAGACAATTAATTGTGATGGTGCTCCTGGGTGTTTTTCCCAAGGGAAAGAGAGGTGTGGAGTGGGTTAGTGCCATGGCTGGAAGGCATCCCCAGCCACCTTTCTTCCTGCCAAAAGGTGGGACCCCAGACACATCCATTTCTGGGCAAAGAAGGTGATGATCATCCACTTGTCAGGCTCCACCCTGCAGTGCATTCCCCACTGTGCTGTTCTTCCGTGCAGCACTGACCTTGTTGTTAATTATTAAACCCCCAGCAAACACTGCTCGCTGCTTTGTCCTAGTTACACTGTGGGCTTCTCACCCTTCTGGTTGGCTTTTTTTTTAAAAAAAAAAAAAAAAAAAAAATTACCCTGGTAACCTCTGTGGATGAATGGAGATGGGAGCATCAGATTCACAGCCAGTAAAGGAGATGGCCTGGAGAGGTTCTGGAGCTGCTCTGGGGTGGCTGAGAGATGGCTGTATGCGGTTGGGCATTATCCATTCTGTCCAGGAGTCTCAGCTTGTATGCCAGGGTTTGGGGCTTGCATGTAACCACTGTCCACAGGAATTTTGTTGCCCTTTCTGTGGGCTCCTGTGGCTCCAGACCTGGTTTGCAGGTGGGCTGGGGTCCAAGGAGAGACCTGGGTCCAAGTGTCTGTGTTCTGTGGATGCTGAAGAGCAGCCTTGGATGGGGGAGGGCTGGAGACCTGCTCCCTCTTGCAGGCTGGGCAGATGGAAATGGCTTGTGAGCAGAAGCCCCCTTCCAGCTGATCTGTCCCTGAACATCCAGTACCTGCCTTCCCTGTGTTCACAGCTGCCCACAGAGGGACCATGCCAGGCCTCTACACCCTCTTGTCCTGGGAGGCTCTGCCCCTGAAGAGCTCCACGGTGAAGGCTTGTGCCAACGGATACTCCCTGAGCATCACTGCTCACCTCACATACACCAACCCCCACAAGGAGCCTGTGGAAGGTAAGGGAAGGCTATCAGGTCTAGCAGGGACCTGGGCTGCCTGCACAGCCCCCTGAAAGCCCCTGTGCTGGAGAGTATCCCCGCCCATCTGTGTCCCAGCCCCTAAACCCTGCTCATTTTGGGGAGCAGAGATGGAGGCCACTGTCACCCACTGTGGGCAGGAGGAGAGTGAGACTGAGCAGAGTCCCATCACAGAGGCACGGGAGGATTTCACCCTCCCTCTGGGTTAGTGAGGCTCTGGTCGCTCCCGTATCTCACTCGCGTGCATCTCAGCGAGTCAGACGGGCTCTCAGGGGGGCTCCCGCGGGCTGCTCCGTGCCACAGCAATGGCCATGCCTGGATCTGCCTTGGGGCTCTCTCCCGCCTGCAGGCATCTTCATCTACCCGCTGGAGGAGTCGGAGGTGGTGGCTGGCTTTGAGGCAGCAGTGGGCAGCCGGCGGGTGACATTCCAGGTCCAGAACCGGCACCGGGTGCAGGACTGCTGCCTCCAGTGCAGCCCCAGCCCTGGCCGGCTGCGCCGCTGTGCCAGCGGTAAGTGCCATGGCATGGGTGGTGCTGTTGGGTGTTCCTGGCCAGGAGGCTCAGAACGGGCAGGGGGGAAGTGTGGGGGGATATGAGGGGCTGAGAGCCACTACCAGGCCACCCCAGTGCCTGGTGTGTCTCTGGGGCTGGAGATCTCAATGTCTCCTTCGCCCTCCCTGCACCTCTTCTGAGGCTCTGCCATCATTCGCACACCTTTGTTACACCTGTGCTCTGCTGTCACCTTTGGGAGCAACTAGGGCCACTAATGACCTCCTCCACAACCCCACATGCCTCGCTGACCTGCCCCCATCCCTCATCCCTCTCCTGCCCAGGCCACCTTGTCTTGGATGAGGACGTGGAGCGCTCCACCTTCATCATTGTCACTGGCACACTGTGCCCGTCGGAGAGCCTGGCCGTCACCCTGAACACAGTGCAGGAGCTGCCCACGCTGCCAGACGGGGCCCTGCGCCTGCTCCTGCCCCCCATCCTCACGCCCCACGTCCCCGCCAACCCCGAGAGCGAGCCGGCAAGCTTGTGTGACGACAGGTTGGCCCTATGGTGATTTTCATGGCTTCCTCAGTCTCTGCCATCCCAGGGGGGCGATGCCAATGCTGGGCAAGCAGGGCTGGGGGGCAGGAGCCATCACCCCCTCTCCCCTTGCAGCCCCACCAGCTGTTTTGGGGGGCCAGGTGCCCGGAGCCAGTCACCCACTGTGGTACCTGTGGAGAGCCTGGATGTCTTTCGGGGACGACCCTACAACCCTTTTCCTTACGAGTTCAACTTCGAGCTGCTGGTGAAGGGCCCCTGCTTGCTGGCAGGTAGGGGATGTGGCTTGAGTGTTACCAGTTGGTTGTGTAAAACCTCCTCAAAATGTGGGTGATATTCCCTGGTCCCTCCCTTCTAGTGAGGGCCTGTTCCTGGGCATTCTCATGAACTCCCTCCAGGCGAAAAAGCCCTTTTCCCATTCCATCCCTGGGGCTGGGACCCCACAAACTCACCCTGCCTGTGCCTTTGGGCAGTTTTAGGTCAGCAGCCTCCTTCCCTGGGGTGATATGATGCACTGGGGAGAGGATGGGTGAGGAGGGTAAGATGGTTGGTTGGTTGGTTGGTTGGTTGGTTGGTTGGTTGGTTGGTTGGTGGGGGTGTGCTCCTTGCTGCTGGCCCAGTCAACCCCATTAACTCTGTCAGGAACAAGCCACTGCTGTGGGGCCTGGTGGGTGGGGGGCTGAGGAGGGGGTTTGTGAGGGACTTATCTGCTGCCTTCCCTTCTCTGCAGGGCTGGAGAGCCCATCACATGCCCTGAGAGCTGACGCTGACCCCTGGGCCAGTTCTGCCACCACCACCTGTGTCACCCTAGCTGAGCCCCACCACTATGACAGGGACCTGGAGATCATCCTCTACCCTTGTGGTGAGGGGAGATGGTGCCCTTGGAGGGTTCGAGGCATCACCACAGAAACATCCAGAGCATCCCTCAGCCCCTTGCAGCACAGGGTAGCTTGAAACTCTCCTGTGCCCCCCAGAGCCCCACAGCCCCCACCTGGTGATTGAGGATGGCACCATGACATACCCCGAGTACGAGGCACACATCCGGAGCCGCCGGGATTACGCGCGGATTGCCAGGAAGGACAGCAGTGGCGAGAGACAGGTGACAGGGCAGAGCTACTGCTGCCCCAACCGGGAGGAGAACAGGGGGAGGTGGTGGGATGTGGGTGAGGAAGACCTTGGTGTGCTCTGGAGGCTGTGAGAGAGCCTCTGACTGGCCCGGCTCGCAGGTGGCTTTCGTGCAGAAGCGTTTCCACAAAGACATCTTCCGCAACCCTGTGCTGATGCTGAACTTCTGCCCGGTTGTGGAGGGTGTCCCTGGGGACCTGCAGAGCGTCACCCGTGAGATCCTCTTCCTCATTGACCGCAGCGACACCATCAGTGGCCCTGACCTTGACAAGGTCAAGGTGAGGCACGGCCATGGGTCTAGGGGTGCTCCCTGGGTGGCCAGCCTTTAGCAGCTGTCCCTGGTCCCTGCTGTCACCTCAGGAGGCTTTGCTGGTGGCCCTGAAGAGCCTCCCTTCAGGAACACTGCTCAACCTCGCCAGCTTCGGTGCTGACATCAAACCGCTCTTCCCATCCAGTCGCCTCTGCAGCAATGTGAGTATCACAGGCAAATCCTGGGTATCCTCTTTGTCCTCCTCCCATCTCCTTGGCTTGGGGTAGGGGCTGGTGAGCCGGGGTACCGCTGCAAGGCCGGCTTTGTGCTGACAGGAGACCTTGCGGCGTGCCTGCGAGCACCTCGGCGGGCTGCGGGCAGACCCTGGCGGCACCAACCTGCTGGCAGCTCTGGGCTGGGCGATGGCACAGCCCCTCCACCACGGCTACCCTCGCCAGCTATTCCTCTTCACCGGTGTGGCAGTGGGCAATGCAAGCAGGATCCTGCGGCTGGTGCGCAGGCAGGCCAGCACTGTCAGGTACAGCAGCGGCACCGCGGCAGAGCTTGGTGTTCTCTAAATCCCCCGCGCCGTTCCCGCTGATTTCTCTTTGTGCAGCCTCAAATCTTACCTGCGCCTGCCCCAAGGGTGTCCTTCACCCATCGCGTCCCTCAGACCATGGGCTCAGCTATTCCTGGGGTGCCCCAGCCCAGCATGGAGCCAGGGCCGCTCTCTGGCTGTCAGACACCTCTGCCCATCCCTGCTAAGGGCTCACCACTGGGTGTGCCGGCCCCAGCCCAGCCGTGGCTTTCCATCCCCTGGCTCTCCTGCAGGTGCTTCAGCTTTGGCATGGGCCCGCGGCCATGCCGACGGCTGCTGAAGGCCGTGGCCAAGGTGAGCCGGGGCCGTGCCGAGTTCCTGAGTCCGGCCGAGAGGCTGCAGCCCAAGGTAACACCCAGGCAGGGGCGTGGGGGGCACCGGGGACACCGCCGTGTCTGACACTGTCTCCACTTGCCACCCCAGCTGATCAAGTCCCTGAAGAAGGCGATTGAGCCAGCCATCAGCGACATCACCATCGACTGGTATGTCCCTGACAGTATGGAGGCTCTGCTCTCACCCACCGAGCTCCCGGCCCTCTACCCCGGTGACCGCCTCATCAGCTACTGTGTCCTCTACAGCATCGCCCGCTTCGGTGGCAGGCGCCCGCTGGTACGACGGGCACAGACCTGGGAGGATGGGGTGGTCTCAGTGCATGGTCCCCCTGACTGGGGGGCTGATGGTGTCCTCTCTCTCTCCCCTAGGGCCAGGAAGGAGCTCGCCAGAGCTCCCGGGGTTCAGCCTTTCTCTCCCAGCAGGAAGTGCCCAGTCCTGGGGAGAGCCACCAGCCATCCCAGAGCAACCCAGGAACCGGGGATGCCTCCCTGGAGCTTTTTGCTGGAAGTACAGAGGTGTCAGAGAGGAGTGAGTGGGGTCCAGAGCTGGGGCTGGGGCAGTCCTGGGAGCCATGGGCTGACAGGGTGTGTACTCACTGGGCAGGTATTGATCCTGTTTCTGGAGGAGACATCTGGAAGCGGATTTACCAGCCCTCCTACATCCAGGAGCAGTACGTCCTGACACACTGTTCTGTCAGCACTGACCGCAGCCAGGGGCTGCTCTCCCGCAGCTCCACCAGCAGCGAGTCCACTGGCTCCCGGGATGTGGCCCCCGAGGGTGGCTCCTCGGCTCCTGGTGCCGATGTCACCTCCCAGCAGGGCCAGAAGAGCCTGTCCCTCTGTGAGTCCTCCACCAAATCTGCCCCGCTGCCCTCTGCCCCAGCTGGCACCAAGGTAAGGATACCAATGGGGTGCAGGGGCACATGGTGTGGGGGTTGTTCATGGCTTAGCTGGAGCCTTGCTGCCCTGTTGTGCCCATGCATCTGCCCACTGGGCTGGGAAACAGAGTGCTGTAGCCTGGATTTTAAGCAGGGATCAGCAACAGATGCCATGGGGATGATGTTCCTTGGGTGGTCTTGCTCTGTTGAAGTGGGGCAGCTGGGGACCAAGCAGCTGGTCCCTTAGTATCCCTGGCCAGCAGTCAGCTGAGGGTCTAACAGAGCCCTGAGCCAGCTCAGTGACACCTTAAAGCTGCAGAAACCAAAGGAAAATAGCTGGGCTGGCATCATGTAACAAATCTGTTGGGCTGGAGAAGAAGGGCTGGCTGGCTGGGCTTCAGCCCTCAGCCAACACTGCCAGACGCTTCATTAGCGACGGGCCACATCCCTGCTGCTTCATACCTGGCTTTAGAGCCCAGCTGGGTCACCGGGATGGGGAAAGGCAGCTGCCCTGGTGACGATGGCCCCAAGGTTTGGTGAGGCCAGCTGTCACCCAGCACCAGGACACACTCCTTCCCAATGGCACGGCTTAGGTAACCCACTCCTGTCACACAGCAGCACAGCTGGTGACCTTTGCTGCTGAAATGTCAAGCGTAAGTGATTTCCCTGCAGAGTAAATGATCCTCCCAGCTCCCTGCTGCTGGGATGAGAGGTGGCATGGGTGCCACTGCCCTGACATGGCTTTTAGGGGAAGCATCTCAATGTAGGGACATCACTCTGCACTGGGAAATGCATCCCATTGTAACACCATCCAGCTTGAATATCCTACTTAACCTCACTTCTGCACACACACAAATCCCTGGCAACTCCAGCATTAGCCTGAGTCAATCCCCAGGGATGTTTGCAAACTCCTCTGTGGGTGCTTCCCATGTCTGTGGTGCCAGGCAAGCATCCCTGGGAGGCAGCTGGTGCCAGCCTGCAGAGCACTGGGGCTGATGACAGCCAAGGCTCCAGCCAGCAGCCGGAGAGGCGCAGGTGCCCCATCACAGCTCAGAGCAATGCGGGCTCTCTGCTGGGCTTGCCAACAGCCTTGTCCCCACCGCAGGTCACGGTGGCCCTGAGCACAGAGGAGCTGGCACGGCAGAAGAAAGCACTGGCACGTGCTGCCTTGGCTGGGCGCAGTTTTTCCACGCCACACGGGGAGCTGGATGCCCATCGACTCTGCCAGGCCTTGGAAAAGGTGTCACAGAAGAGGAACCAGTCCCTGGAGGGGCGGCTGGATGAGCTGGGTCCCCAACCACGGCAAATGCAGCCCAGCGCAGGAGAGTCAAGTGTGTGCTGGCTCTGGGTTCGAGGTTGGTGAGGACGGAGCCGGGTGCCCCTGCCTTGCTGAGCCCACCCTTTGCCGTTGCCCAGATAACCTCCTCTCGCCCACCCACCTGGACTGGGACATGCTGGTGGAGCCCTCCTACCTCTTCAGTGCCTCGCCTGCGCCCGAGCCGGGGCAGCCCAGCCTGGATGATGCCAGCATGCCCCTGCGCTGCCAGGTGGTGATCCATGCACTGCGAGCAGGCAAGCCGGTGTCCTGGGAAGTGACAGCCTCGCTGGAGTCACTGCTGCAGCCCAGGGAGGGGCCGGGCAGGGAGGACCCACCACGGCGGGTGGCCAAAGCCTGGGACAAGCCGTTGCACCGCCTGGCAGCGCGCTCCGTCGTCCGGGACAATGAGAGCGTGGCACAGCGAGAAGCCAAGCTGGAGCAGGGTGAGTGCTGGGGCGGCTGCCTGGGGCGGCTCCCGCAGCCCCCCGCTCTAACCGCGTTGCTCCGGGCAGGTTTTGCCCGTCGGTTCCGCCTGAAAGCCGTGCAAACCAGCAAAGCCTGCAACGTGCCTTCCCTCTACACCCGCCTGGTGCCCGTGGACGGTGCCACACAGGCAGCCCTACCCGCAGCCCCCGAGGTGTGGGGCATAGGTACGGGCAAGGGCCTGGTGGGATGGGGAGGGGGCAGCAAGGGGACAGAGGGTTGAGGTGGCATCATCCCTTGCAGCTGGCTCAGCCAGCCGGACACGAGCCGCTGCAGCAGGGAACTGGCACCACCGGAGCTCCTCAGCGGGTCAGGGACAGCAGCAGGATGTAGAGGAGCAGGATGAGGCCCCTGGCACTGCAGGTACTGACTCAGACCTTTATGTCAATTTGTGCTCCCCAGGGTTCTGCACAGAGACCCACAGCTGTGTGGGGCTGGGCCTGCCTAGGGTGCTGTGGATATCCAGAAAGAAGCATCTGCCCCATACTGGGGAAGGGGATGTGGCATGACAGCACAGCAGCTCCTGAGAGCAGCTGTGAGCCGTGACGGTCCCTGGAGCCTGGGACCCCACAAGACTTTGCTCTTTTACAGAGCGAGACGAGATTCCCAGGTCTCCAGGCAGCATCTCCTCCCCTACCTTTGGCTGGGAAAAGCGGAACTACTCAAATGGTGTGTCCATGCTGGAGGGGGCCAAGGATGAGGGTGGGAGATGGGGTACCCTCAATGCCCTGCCACAGCTGGAGCATCCACTGTGCCTGCAATACCTTGGGCACATGGGCTGAGCTGCCCTGCTAGGTACTGGGCAGTGGGACACACCTCTGGGTGCATCATGTTCCCACTGTGCTTAACTCTCCCCCCTTGCAGGGCCTCCATCCAGCCCCTCCACCACCTCCATGGGCTCCCAGAAATCCACAGAGAGCACTGCAGGCTCCAGGTGACACTGTGGGGTGGGGGGATGCAAGGGACCAAAAATGGCACGTTGTGGGGCGAGGGGGACAGTGCCATTTTTTGGAGCGGCTGGTCCCATGTCACCTGCCAGCTCCTGCAGCTTAAGTGGGGGGGTTTGGTGTTCCATCCCCTTCCCTGCAGCAGTTTGGTGTCCAGCTGCCATTCAGGAATTCCTCCCAGTCCTGTTATCTTGCCTGTGACCCCACAGGTTTAGCCTGAGCAGGCGCAGGGGTCCCAGCCTGGTGCTGCGCCCGCAGTGCCTCAGCCCAGAAAGCGAGCGCTCCAGCAACCATGCGAGCCATGACTACCTCCCACTGGTAAGGACCTGCTCCCTGTCCCCAGTCCCCATCCCAGCAGGGGGACCTGCCCTGCTGGGTGCCAGCTGAGCCACCCAGGTCACACCTGGCAGAATGAGCAGTGGAAGATGCTCCCAGTAGGTGCTTGCTCAGCCCTGCTGTGTCCTTAAATGTCTCTGGGGATCCTGGCTGGCTTTTTGGGGGGCATTAGACTGTCCCTGTGTGCCAGGGACACTCCTGCAGCCCCTGGTGTTTGCCTACCCCCCACTCATCTGTCCCCTCTCCTTGCAGGTGCAGCTGCAGCAAGCCCGGGGGCCGTTCCAGCTCACCGAGAGTTTCTCTGAAGTGGTGCAGATCCCCTTGGACCGCCTGCGCCGGGCCTCCCCCTATGCCTCCCACCGTGCCAGCCTCAGCCCCGTGTCCCCAGGGGCCAGAAGCATGCCTGAGGCAGGATCTGGAGCTGAGGAGGCTCAGGAGCCCACTGCAGCCCTGCAGCCCAGCTCGCCCACATCCCGGAGCACTTGCTCCGAGGTGCCCAGCGCAGCCGTGTGGGTGCAGGCGGACAGCGGGCACGGCTCCGAGTCCGACACCGGGCCCCACTCTGCTGCCCCCTCTGAGGCCGGTGTGAGCTGTCAGGACATGGGGCCAGAGGATCTGGAGAGTGCCAGCTGGGCCACAGCAGTGGCCTTGGCGTGGCTGGAGCATCGCTGCGCTGGGTTCTTCGAGGAGTGGGAGCTGGTGGCAGCCAAGGCAGATGCGTGGCTGCAGGCACAGCGCCTGCCCGAGGGGGTGGACGTGGGCTGCCTCAAAGGGGCAGCCAGGCACTTGTTCCTGCTGCTGCGTCACTGGGACGAGAACATCAAGCTGAACATGCTGTGCTACGACCCCAACAATGTCTGACGGCCGCCCGAGGGGCCAATAAAGACACCTGGCTCCAAGCCAGCTGTGCTGGTGTTTCTGTTTCCAGCAGAGAGCTGCTGGCTCCATTCAGGCCATGCCAGGACTCACCAGAATCCTAGGAGGGGGTCACCCCCTTCCCAGCCATCTCTGGTGGGAGGGAGCAGGCAGGGGTATAGGAAAAGCTGTACTGGAGGGATTCATGGGCTCCATCAAGGCAAATGAAACCTTGAGGCAAAGCAGTTTTGCAGCTCCTCTGTTCTAACCTTACCCCAGAGGCTGCTGCTCAGCCCTGGGCACCCCCTTCCCACAGCTGGGAAGCGAGAGTGCCCATGGCTCTACAAGCTGCTCTGCCTTCCCTCAGGTGGGGCAAGTCCAGGGAGAGTTGTTCTGACATCATCACAGGACAAGGATTTTGGGGAAGGACAGTTCCCTTTATTCGGGAAGTCCTGCCTTTTCAGGGTCCCCACACCCTGCCCCCTTTGCACAGTTCCAGGGCTCATGGCCCTCTGTGGGCAGCCTGGGAGTCAAGTGGGAAAAGAGCAGGCAGATGGGGCAGTTCCAGAGGCCAGTTCCCAGTCATCCCCACTCTCACTGGGCTTTCTTAGACACGGCTGTGGGTTTCCTGCCCGGTGGAGGGGTGTGTGACACCGGTGTGGGGGCTGTGCCGTACCAGAGTTGGAGCAGGATGAGTCCATGGCAGATGTGCAGGGAGAGGGAGCTGCAGACTGTGGAGGGGTAAGTGTTCCAGCAGAGCTCGATCACGCCCAGCAGCAGCACCCTGTGCAGGGGGAAAGCTGGGGGTCAGCGTGGAGGGCACACCAGCCATCCTCACTCCCAGCCCCCCAGCAGATGGGCGCTCCCCTCCCTGCCAGCACATACTTGGGCATGTGGGCGAGCTTGGTGGTCGGGGTGCACCAGAGTAAGTAGGGCAGTGTGTGGAAATACCAAACGTAGAACTGGTAGTGCAGGGAGCGGCTGCAGCAGACACCCAGGAAGTTGGAGGAGAAGAGGATAAAGACAATCCATGCACTGGCATTAAGGGGGCAAACACAGGAGACTGAAGGTGTGATTCCACAACAGCTCCCCAGCTGTCCAGCATAGCTCCTTTCCCCAGGGCAGGCTGGTACAACAGCACTGCATGACCTGGAACTCAACCAGGTTTCTCCCTGCCCTGCCCTGCCCTGCCCTGCCCTGCCCTGCCCTGCCTTCTCCCTCTCTCCTCATTGCCCACCCTGCCAAAGGATATTGTTGACAGTCAAGCGAGGGGATGCGGGTTTCCTTTTGGCAGGATCCTTCAACAGAGTCAGGATATTCTCTTTGGAACTGAGGAGAAAGAACATTGATCTCAGTTGCTGAAAGTCTCTCCCACCCCAATGTTCTGCTGTGAGCCACAATGCATGGGCCGCACATTCCCCAAAACAGAACAGTATCTGCCCTCCAACTCACACCTGCAATCCCAGGACTGCAGCACTGTGGGGGCAGGGGAGTCATGGATCTGTATCCTGCACATGGGATTGGCAGGAATCAACACCTGTAGGGGACCCCAGATCTCACCTGTGCCACCGGTGCAGTGCAAAGAGCCCCAGGCCTGCCAGGTGAGCCAGGAGCAGAGCAGCATGGAAGACTCGATTCTGGAAAACCTCTTCTGGGAGGAAGCGCCAGTTCACTGTCCATTTGAACTGGAACTGGCGGCCCAGGTCAAAGGAGCGGGTCAGGTACCCCACAGGGTTCACCAGCAGGAAGGGCAGGCCCAGAACCACCTGCCAGGGACACACCAGCATCAGCACAGAGCCCTCCACCAGGTCACGGTTGCCCCGGCTACCTCCTGAGAAGCCCAGTGCCACGTGTGGTGACAGGGACAGTCAGCCAAAGATGAAAGTCATGTGAGTTAGATTATTTATCAACACCCAGCTTGCTGCTCACAGCCAGAGATGCTGGTACCACTCTCTACCCATGGCTCTGCAGCCTGGCAAGGCAGCCCACTATTCCCTGCTACTGCAGCCAGCCCAAACAGGGACCCACCTGGAGCAGGGCACAGATGCAGAGCTTGGGGATACAGCCCAGGAGACCAAACCGTTGCAGGAGGAGGAAGAGGAGTCCAGGGGCGAAGAGCAGGATATTCATCTTCACCGACACAGCCAGGCTGAGCAGGAAGCTGCATTACCACTGTGGACCCCACACGGGAGCCCAGGCAGCCCCTGAGCCAAGCGCAGCCTCCTCCTGGGGCTGAGCTGGCTCACACACCCAGCACCCCATGGGGAGCACCCCCCAGCCCCTCACCTGAAGAGGAGGCAGCCCCAGGACCAGCGCTCCTCCAGGAAGAGGTTGATGGCGAGGAAGAGGATGGCCATGGCCACAGGGTCATTAAAGAGCCGCAGGACAAAGATGGAGTGGATGCGATATGAGGCGCAGCACATGAAGAAGAAAACATATGGAGGGACCTTGCAGGGGACAGAGACACAGAGGGGTCATCAGCAGCCTGTCCTGGAGTCCCTGCTGCTACTGAGCTCCTCCAAACCTCAGCCCTGTGTCCTTTTCTCCGGGCTGGGGGCTCAGCAGAGCCCTCCCAAGGCGAAGACCCGAGGCGGCCGGCAGGAGCCCTGGCCTCAGGGTACCTTGTTTGTTCGGCAGTAGATGCGGAAGACGAGGAGCAGGTTGAGGAGGTAGAGGCCGGCGAAGAGGTACTGTGCCAGGCGGATGTCGGAGCCGCGGCCCGTGGCATGGTACAGCCCCAGGAAGATGTAAACGAAGCCGGCGGGGTAGCTGTGGGGAGACGGGAGTGAGGGGCCGGGCCCTGCGGCCCCTCCGGGAGCCGCTGGTCACGAAGAGCTGCGTGTCCCTGTCACTCACACCAGTGGCCCGGTGTCACCCTTCAGCTGGGTGTAGTCGAGGGTGCCGTTGGCGAAACCCTCCACCTCCTGCATGTAGGCCTTCCAGTCGATCTCGGTGTCTGCGGGACGGCGGGGTCAGCTGGGGCTCGGAGGGCACTGCAGGGGGCGTGGGGGCTGACCCACCTCCGAACCAGCCAGCCTGACCCTGTGCCTCCCTGCCGTGCTGTCAGCACAGATCTTCCCCTGCCGGCCATATCCAGGACCCCCAGCCCAGCCCTGTGTCCCTCCCCTGCCCCATCCAGGCGCCCCCGCCCGCTCCTATCCCCCTGCCCGGGGGATGCTGTCACCCGAGGGGCCGGGGCAGCTCTGTCCCCCCTGCCCGCGACATCCCCGCCCACCGCGCTGCCCCAGGACCATCCCCGCCATCACCTCCCGCCCCGGGGCCGAGCTGTCCCTGCCCCCGGACCGCCCCGCGCTGTCCTGGACCGGCCCCGCTATCCCCGGGGGCAGCCCCAGGCAGCACCGGGCCGGGCCGGGCCCCGGCACTCACAGGGGACCCTGCGGATGACCCAGAGGTTGACGCCGCCCTCGGCCAGGCAGAGGCAGGCGGCCACCAGCGGGGTGTAGCGGGGTTCCAGCAGCGCCGCCCGCCGCTCCCGCCATGCCCGCCGCAGCGCCGCTGCCCCCCGCCCCGCCGCCATTCCGCTCTGTGTTTCCGCCCGGAGCGCTTAGCGCGGCGCACCCGCCCGGACCGGAAGCCGCACGTGGGGGCGCGGGCGGCACGTGGGGCCCGGTGCTCCCGCCCCGCTCCCGGGCATGGAGCGGCGGCGCGCGCCCGCCGCCCTCCCCCGGTACGGGCGGCGCCGATTCTGGGACGCGCTGTATCGGCGGGAGGGCGCCGAGACCCGTGAGTGGCTGGGGGGGCTCTCCCGGTTTCTCCCGCAGTTGGAGCCCGAGCTGCGCCCCGGTGACCGCATTCTCGTCCTCGGTACGTGCCCCGTGCCCGGCGTGCCCGGTGGAGGGCGGGCGGGCGGGGCTCGGGGTCCCGCCGGTGGATGCGCTGGCGCTAGCCACCAGGGGGCGGTGTGGCACCGGGCCGGTACCGGGAGCTGCGCCCAGCCCGGCCCGGGGGGTGGCCGCAGTACCGGGGGTGCTGGCGGGCAGCGGGGCGGGTATAACCGCCCCGTAATCCCACCTGCGCTTTGATCCGCCGCCGGGCCGGCCGGATTAAGTGGGTGTAATCACCGATCCTGTTAGCGGATCAGCCGCTGCCAGCCGCACTTAATAGCCCCCAAATCCGCCCCCCTCCCCGGGATCCCCCGCGGCCCCCCCGGTGAGCGGCCGAGCTCCGGTGGAGCGGCTCCGAGGGGAGGGTTTGGTAGCGGGGCTCTCCCCGTTTCTCCTCGTGTCCTATTAAAACACCAGTTCTTCCATCCCTCTCTTCATCGCACCCGGTTAAACCCTCCGCCGAACTTCCCTAATTTCCCACTGGAGTTATCCAGCAGGCTCTTGGGGACACGGCCGGCTCCTGTCCCACAGCGCTGCGGGAGGGGTGACTGGGGACGCCCCTTGCCTCTGTCCTGCCTCCTGCATCCCCACACATCCCACCCCAAGGTGAGGGATCAGGTGTGCAGGGCTGCCCCACCCAGGATAGGAGCCCAACCTGGCAGGACAGGGATAATTAATGAGTAGCCCAACACTCGCTAACTGGCATCAAAACGATGACCTGCCCCTCCCAGCAGCCCCAGCCCACCCGCACCCTCCCCTGGACCACAGGAACAGAGCTGGGGTGTCAGCACCTCCACTGGCACCCCGAGCCCTGTGTGAGCTGTGCCCCACACAGGCTGTGGCAACAGCTCCCTGAGCTACGACCTGCACGAGCTGGGCTACACCGACGTCACCAGCATCGACTTCTCCCCCGCCTGCATCGCAGCCATGCGCGCCCGCTACGCCCGCTGCCCTGGCCTGCGCTGGGCCGTCATGGACATCCGCGCCCTCGCCTTCCCCGACGCCTCCTTCGACGTGGTGCTGGAGAAGGGCACCCTTGATGTGCTTATGGTGGAGGAAACCGACCCCTGGGACGTCTCGCCCCAGGCAGCCGCCGCGATGCGCCGGGTGCTGGCAGAGGTACGGGGTGGGGGGACCTAAGTAGGGGTGCAGAGGGTGGACCCCATCCCCATTTGGGGTGGGGGAAGGTGCAGAGTGTTTCCTCACCACCTTGCTTCCCTGTGGGTGCCCCATCCAGTGTTTCTGTCCTCCCAGTTGGTGCTACCCCCTCGGCTATGCTGCAGGGGGGCATCTGGGGGGCTCCCAGCACTCCTGGGGGTGGGAGACTGCCCCCTTTTACACCCCATAATTTCTTCCCCAGGGAGGTGGATGGAGCAGGATGTGTCCCTGAGTCCTGCTGGGGGACTGGATGACCCCTCTCTTTATTTGCGTGCTAAATACAAAGAGTTGGCAGGAAAAATGGGCCCCCGTGCTAGCGTGGGTGGCTGTAAGGGACCTAGGGGGGCACACCAGAGTGGCCCTGCCTGCCCAGGGCAAGGTGATGACCGTGGGGCTGGGAGAGCTCTGGCCCCCCCTGCACCCCCCCAGCTTCGATCGCCTTAGCCGGGGTCCCCATCATCTGGTCTGGTGTTGCCATGGCAACTCCCATCAGCATCGACAGGGCCATGGCGTTGCCACGGGGACGGGTGATGCCTCGGGGCCCCGTTAATTGGCGGTGTCGGGACCGGATTGAACCTGTCCCGGCGCGGGGGTGCGGATCCTGGCAGCCTCTCCCACCCTGCGGGAATAACTGCCAGGATAATTAATTGCTGCACCTCGCTGGCACCCTGGGGTGCAGGCAGGGGGTGCTGGAAGGGTGCTCATGGCTGTTGACAACCCTCCCAGTCCTCTCTTGCCTCACTGAGCCTGTGAGGGAGTGCAACCCCCAGCAGGGCAGTGGGGCTGGCTCGCTATCCGTGCCCTGCCCTCCTTGCCAGCACTGCTGCCTGTCCTTGTCATTTTGCCAAAACGGCAGGGATTTAATTTTCCCTTTTTTTTTTTCCCTTTTTAATCCTCTGCTCAATCCCTGCCCTCCCCCAGCATCGCTGGGTACCAACTTCCACCCGCAGCTGGTCCCTGCTGTCCTCACCCCCAGGGAGATTCACTGGGTGTTCCCACTTGCTCACTGCTTTGGGGGTCCCTTCAGAGGGGTCTATCCATGATACCTCCCTTCCCACCCCCATCCCCCTTCACTGGGGGGGTTCACAGCCTCTGTCTTCCTCTCCCTTGGGGGATGTAAGGACCTGAAGATCCACCCTGCCTGTGGGGACACCCCAGGGACACCCTGTCCCAGCGAACTGGGGACAGAGGGTGTGGCGGGTGCTGGAGCGGGAAGCCTCCCCCCCTGCTCCAGCTGATGGATGGGAAGGTTTCCTGTGCTCGTCTCTAAGCAACGGCCATTATTGCTCTATTAACGAGGGTTGGGATGCGGACATGCAGGATGCCTTGCTCAGTTCCAGCCAGAGATCCCTGCCTGCCCCCACCTCTGGGGACCCCCCCTCTCCGGGGGAGGGTTGGGAAGCTGTGGGGTCTTCCCAGAGCAGATTTGCTTAGCAGGAGGGATACTGAGCTGGGTGTCCAGAGAGGGATGCAGGGACCTACCTTCCCTTTTTCCTGGCCAAAACCAGTAAGGTTTGGTTCAAAAGCCACCGCTGCAGCAGGGGAGGACACACAAGCTGCCTGTCCCCTCCGCTGGCCCCAGCCAGAGCTTCCCAGCTGGAGCTTCCCAGTAGGATTAAACCAGAGCTCGGAAAACCCCCTACTTGGCCCCCAGCCCTGTCCCCTGCAGTGGTGACTCTGCCCTTGCCAGGGGGGGTCTGGGGGTGTCCCCTGCCTGGGGCAGGGTGCCGAGGAGGGGGCTGGACGCCCGCCCGCCCCGGGCACTGCCTTTGCATGCTGAGCACGCGGGTGCTGGCCGTAAAAGCCTTTTGACATTGGATAAAGCCAAGCAAGAAAATTGATGTTCTTTTCCATCCTGTTAGCGGGGCTTAATTCCAGCAGGGAGAAAATGGTGATTAAAAGCATTGAGTCCTTTCCTATCAAACCCCCCTGCATCCCCCTCTGATTTTGGGCGTTGGTGGTGGGGGTAGTACTGGGTGGTCTGGGGAGGGGTGGGTGGGATGGGTGTCCCATGCTATGCTTGAGGGACCCTGTGCTGAGAAGGGTAGAGCTTTTCCCCGTGCCAGGGTTGAGTTTCCATGCTGTCTGCTGTGGGTGGGAATGAAGAATTTTGAGGTGCAGGGAGAGGTGGGGCATGGGGACCCCTGATTGCCCTGCCCTGTGGGTGGTCTGGGGACAGGGCAGAACCGGGGTGTCTCTCAGGGGGATCAAGGTTAGGACAAGAGATTCGGGGTTGTGATGGGAAAGTCTGGGAGGGGTCTTTAGCAGATGGTGATGGGGTCCCTGGGAACAGGGCCGAAGTAGTGAGCCTCACTGTGTTCCCCCACCCCATCCTGGGGGTTTTGCTGACGCAGGTGAGCCGGGTGCTGCGCCCAGGGGGCTGCTTCATCTCCATCACCTTCGCCCAGCCCCACTTCCGCAAGCCCCACTATGCCCAGGAGGCCTTCGGCTGGTCCCTGCGCCACGCTGCCTGTGGGGACGGGGACGCCGGTGCCTTCCACTACTTCCTCTACGTCATGCGCAAGGGGCAGCCCCTGGACCCCCGTGATGTGGCCTTGGGGCGCCGGCTGCACCAGCCGCCCCCGCCCCCCGCCCCGCCACCGCCCCCCGCCCCCCCGGACGACGATGAGGACTATCTCCTTGCCATCCAGCTGTGACACAGGGAGCTTTCCCAACCTCCCCCCACCCAATAAAGCCTTAAGATGCTCCATCCTCACAGATGGGAGATAGGCAACCAGTGCATTCCCCTGCACGCTGCCCAGTGATGTGGATAATGGGAGGAAAGAGTGGGATACTTGGCCTCCTTTGGGGGCACAGACATCCTCTGGTGATTCTGTGCCCCCTCCCTGGCCTTTCCTTGCTGAGCTGGAGAGCAGCCAGGAGTCCAGGCTTTGCAGCCAGTAATGAAACCAAATCGGGTTTAATTTCACCCATCCATCTTGTGGGGAGTGGCTCCCAGCCCCCTATCCCTTCCCCTTGGCACAGACAGCTGGGCTGAGGGCAGAATGGGGGTGCAGGCACTGCGTATGGGGGGCAGGATTGGGGGTGCCCACTGCCCCACCCCCCACCCCATTCTGCACCAGGACCCCTGCCCCAGCCTTCCATGGGGGTGTGCAAGGGCACCGTGTCCTTGTCACCCCCACCCAAGTAGTGGAGGGTCCAAGCTGGAATGTGCCACATGGGACAGGGAGTGCCACAGGGAAGGAAGGGCAGCACATCTGCCTCTGTCCCCACCCATCCCCGTTCCTGCCTGTGGTGACAATCACATGCAGCTGGCCTGTGTCCCCCTGTGCCTGGGGCCAGCAGCACGGTGACACATGTGTCCCAGGGTGGGTGACAGGTGGGCCACTGTGTGCTGGTGGGAGTGGCAGTGTATGTGTGCTGGTGTGGCAGGTACATGGGTGCCACTGGCAGTGTCCCCAGAGGATCTTTGGGCACCAATTCCCTCTGGGGTGGGCAAAGGGGACTCTTCCTGGGCAGGATGGCGGTGACACCCGAGAGGCACACGCTCCTGGGCTGCTATTTCAGGCAGAAGGTGTAAGTGGGTCAGCCAGCAGCTCCCCCTGCACCAGGAGCCAGCAAAGGGCCCCAGGTCAGACCCCATCCTGGCCGTGCCACCCCATGCCACAGATGCCCCAAAAACCAACTGGCACGAGGAAGGGACAGAAAGGAGAAGGCGGCTGCCGGCTTCACCTGGGTACATGAATGTATTTTATTCATTGCATTTTGTTCACCAGTACAGTGAAAAATGGCATTTAAATTTACAATGGATCATTCGTAGAACATCATGACACAAGTATATTTTTTTTCTTTTTTTTTTTTTTTTTTTTCTCAGGTTTTTGTTTGGTTTTTTTTGTTGTTGTGGACTTTTTTTTTTTTTTTTTTTTGCGTCGTTGTCTCCATAAATGCCACTCGTAGGTTATTGAAAAAGATGACAAGTTTCTCATGCACATCAGAACCCCCCGAGAAGCTATTTAAAAAATAAAATTAAATTAAAGTACAAAATTAAAAACAACGACTCAGGCCGGTCCCTGCCCTCCCCACTCTCCCCTGACCCCACCACCCTCAAGCGAGTGCTGGGACCCCCCCTGGCACCTGCAGCTGGCCCCGGTGGGCTCTGCCCCGGTGCTGCCGGGAGAGAACTGCAGCGGCCGGTGATGCTGCCAAGCCCTCCGCTGCTCCTGCTGCCTGCCAGAGGGGGGTCGGGCCAAGGGTCCCTGCTCCCCTCCCTCCTCCTGTGGCTTTCCTCATGCTCCCTCCATCACTCTCGCCCCCCTTTCATTTTTGCCCTCGTTTTTTTCTTCTTTTTTTGTCTTTTTTTTTCTTATGGAAAAAAATATGAACCTTTTTTTTTTTTTTTTTTGTCGGTTGGTTGGTTGTTTTCGTGTTTTCTCGATGCAGTTACTTCGACATCTCAACGTCAGCAGATCGTTTTTAACAAAGATTCGGATATAAAAATACAAATATGAGGAGTTTCTGTTTAAAAAGAAGCGTGCCGGAGTGGTGGGGCTGACCCTCGGCCCCCGGGCCGGCCGCCCGGGCCACCAAGCTCATGCAAAAAACGATGGAGCAAAAAATGTCTCTGGACAGCAGCGCTCCCCCCCTGCTCATGGGGCCGGGTCGGCCCGGAATTCGGGGACCCTCCGCCAAGGAGGATGGGGGGGACGCGCCGCGGAGCAGGGGGCTGGACCCCTTCCCCGGGGAGGGGGGTCTTCGCCCAGGGTGGGGGGCTCGGCGGTTTGTCCCAGCCCCGGGGGAGGCGGAGGGGTAAAGTGCATGGCTCGGGGGGGGGTGGTGGTGGCTGCAGGGCCCCCCCCCGGGCCGGGGGGGTGGGCAGCGGGCATGGCCTCCCCCTCCTCGTCGGCGGTCCAGCCAGCATGCGGGGCGGCGGGCTGGAGCGGGGCTCGGCCGGCGGGTCCTGGCGGCGGGTCCCGGCTTACACCCCCGGCGGCGACTTCTCCGTCATGCCCTTGAGCACCTCGTCTATCCGGTCATCCTCGATCACCACTGCGGGGACAGGCGGGGGGCGCGTGGGCGAGGGGACTCGACAGCCTCTGCCCCTGTACCCCGGCTCTCACCCTGCTCAGGCTCCAGCTGTGCCCCCAGGTGCCGGGCGGCGGGATGAAGGGGGTTCAGGTGGGTACAACCGGGGTGAAGGGTAGGGGATCACCCCCCCTGCTCGGCTTGGGTAAGGGCAGCATCCCCCCCTGCAGCCAGCCGGCTGCCTCTGGATGGGTGATTAGGGAAGGGGGGGCAGGAATAGACCAGGAAGGACCCCCCCCTCCTCTCTGCGGCAGGCGCTGATGAGAGCAACAGGACTGGAATGGGTAATGACCCAGCGGGGGGGGGCACCGCCTGCTCGGCGGGGGTGGCAGCCAGACCCCCATCAGCATCACCCGCTGCGCAGGACACCCACCCTCACCATCGGCATCACTGCTGGGGGAGCCGGACAGCCCCCCACCAGCACGGCGGGCTGCACGAACCCACATCGGCATCACCATGGGGGGCTGGAGAGTCCCTCATCATATCACTGTCCAGAGACCCCCCTCAGCATCACCCACTGGGCAGCCCCCTCCCCAGCAGCAGCAGTAGCAGCAGCAGCAGTGGGAGGTTGGACAGACCCCCATCAGCATCACCAGGGAGCTACACACCTTCCCCTTACCCCACACCATGACCGGCTGGGCAGGTGCCCCCCAACGATCGACATCACTCTGGGGGTGGAGGACAGACCCCCACCCCAATATTACTACTGGGGTGGTCAGTGATGCCCCCCATCACCCCCCTGGGGGTGGATTAACCAGGACCCCCCCCCCCATCACTAGAATCACTGAGAGAGCAGATGGATCCCCTCCGACACTACCAAGCGAGAACCATCCCCCCAACACCCCGGGGGTGCTGCTAGACCCAGCCTCCACCACTGCAAAAGGGGGCAGTGGAGCACGCAGCACTCACCCCTGTGGGGCTGGGGTGTATTTGAGCGGGGGAGCAACTCTCCCCCCCCTCCTTGTCCCTGCAGCTTAAGGAAGGTTGTTTGCCTATGGAGGACCCCCGAGCAGGTGTGATGGGGGGGCTGCAGGAAAAGCGGGGGCCATTTTTAAGGGTCCCCAAGGCATTGGGGAGAATCAATGGTGACAGATCAGGGTGCAGGCAGGAGGGGGGGGCAGTTATTCGGGTCCTGATGGAAGCAGGGGAGATGCTGCTGGGGTCTCTGCGGCAGGTGGTAAACGAGGGGGCAGGACACAGGCTCCTGGAGTCCTGGGGGAACAGTAAAATGGTGGGGGGGGATTTGCTGATCAGCGTGGCCAGAGGCTGCTGGTGGTCTCTGCGGCAGGCAGAAATGGGAAGGGAGAGAGGTTTAAGGGGCCAGGGGGGCTGTTCCTGGTGATCCTCGGATAAAGGCTTGTTTATACAGAATGAGAGGGGGGCAGTCCCAGGGGTGCTGAGGAGCAGTTCCGAGGGGTCCCAGGGGCACTCGTGGAGGTGCTGGGGGATAGTCCCGGGGGCAGTCCCAGGGATGCTGCAGGGTAATCCCAGGGGTAGTCCCGGGATGAGGCGGGGGCTGTTGCAGGGCAGCACTGGGGAAACAGCGTGGTGTCTGGAGTAGGAGATGGGGGAGCCTGTGGTTTTGGGGGCGGGTGTCAGTCACAGAGCTGGGGAGTCTCAGGGTTGCCGGGGGACAGCGCTGGAACTGATGTAGGGCAGAGAAGGAGATTCTGGGGATGCTGGGGGCTGTGCCGGGGGTGGCAGGGGACAGTACTGGGAATGCAAGGCAGAGCCGGGAGTCGCAGGAATGCTGTGGGGCAGTGCTGGGGATGCTGCAGGGCAGAGACAGGGGTTGCCATGGGGCAGAACTGGGAATACAAAGGCAGAATCGGGAGTCTGGGGATCTCGTGGGGCGATGTTAGGGGTGCTGGGCATGCCGGGGAAGCAAGGGCAGAATCGTGGATCCTGGGGTTGCTACGGGAAGGTGCTGGGGTTGCAAGGGCCAATGCCGGAGATGCCGGGGGGCAGTGCCAGGGATGCCGCAGGGCAGAGCCGGGGACGCTGCAGGGCAGAGCTAGGGATACTGCAGGGCAGAGCCGGGGATTCCAGGGCAGTGTCGGGAATGCAAGGACAGATGCGGGGGTCCCGCGGATGCCGTGGGGCAGCGTCAGGGATGCAGGAGGCAGTGCCGGGGACGTTGCAGGACAGATGTGGGGGTTCCGAGGATGCCGTGGGGCAGCGCCGCGGATGCAGGAGCCAGAGTCAGGGATGCCGGGGATGCTGCAGGGCACATCCGAGGGTCCCGGGACAAACCCGGGGATGCTGAAGGGCAGATGCGGGGGTCCCGGGGATGCCGCGGGGCTGAGGCGGGGTTGGGGGGGCAGAGGCGGGGGTCGGCGGTACCTCTCTTGGCGCGGCCGATCTGTCCCAGCTTGGGGGGCCGCTTGCCCTGGTTGCCCCCGAAGAAGGCGTTGGTGTCCTGCAGGCGGCAGCTGAAGGGCAGCTCCCCCGCCTCGGGCTCGGCGCCGTAGCGGCCCACCTTGTCCTCGCCGTAGGGCAGCACCTGCGACATGGCGGGGCCGAGCGGGCCGAGCCGCGCCGCGCCGAGCCGGGAGCCGGTCTGCGGCGGCGGCGGCGGCGGCGGGGAGGAAACCCGGGCGGAAGGATGAAGTCATGCATCCGGGGGGAGCGGGGACCCCCCCGGCGGGGGGCGGCTCCGGAGCGCCGCGGCCCGGCCCGGCCCGGCCAGGACAGAGACGGGGGACCCCCGCGGGCGGTGGCCGGTGTCCCCCGTTTGGGATGGGGACCCTAACACACCGCCGCCTCGGCCCCTGCCCCGGCCCCAGAGCAGGGTGGTCCCCCCGGCACAGCCTTTCCGAGGTGGTCGCCTCGACTCGGGGGTGCCCCCAACCCCTGTGGAGAGGGGAACCCCTGTCACAGCCGGGTGGCATCGGGTCAGACAGCTGAGGACTACCAGACACAGCTGGGCCCTCCCCTGGCATGTAGAGGTGATACCAAACAGACGCCCAACACCCTGCTCCAGTCCCCCAGCCCCCCACAGCCCAGAAAGCTCGACCCTCAGAGTTCCAGGCCAGCTCCCATCCTGGGTCTTCCTCAGCCCCTCACTTGTGTCTTTTGTCCAACACCCATCCAGGCACCCACTCTTGTAGCCCCACTCAGCGCGGGATTCCCCCCCTGGAGCCACACCAGTCCTGCCTCAGCCCTTTCCAGCCCTCTTGACCCCCATGTGTGCATGTGCTTGTACACATCCTCCCATTCCATATCTTTGCAGGAATGCAGGGATGCACAGGTGTAATTCTGCAGGTGTCTATAAGTGTGGCCACCTGGGGACTGTGCCCTGGGATGCCCCTTGTCCCACTGACCCTTCCCTGGGGGCTCTCTGTGGAAAAGGGGAATGGCTATCCCCTGTGGGGACCTGCAGTGTAGCAGCAAGGGTTGATCCCAGCATCCCCCACAGAGCCCCATTGGTATCTACACTTCTCTACCCCAGACCCACCCTGGATCTTTCCTCCTACGTTGTTCACTGCCAGGCCAGTGATTGCATTAATTGGCATTGGTGGTACTGAGCAGCCTCACCCAGGACCCCCCCTCATTCAGGTCACCTGGGGCAGCTGGGGGGCTTTTTAAGCTCAGGATAAAATTGGTGCTTCTTGAGTGAACTGTGGGTACAGCCATGACCCCTGGATCTTGGATAATGGTGACAGCAGCAGTGGCTATGGCTGGTTGGAGAGAACCATCCTGTCTTGGAGCAGTCCTGTTCCTGCTGTTCCCTTACAGCAGGTTCTGCTGCTCATGTGGGGTTCCCGGGTTGCAGCTAAGGCAGATCCCTGAATGAAAATGGCACTTAATTCATGCCAGGCCACAGCCTGATGAGAATATCTTGAGGGGGTGAGGACAGGGTTTTCCAGATAGCCCTGTGGTCCATCTTGCTATTCCAGCATCTCCATAGTCTGAGATCCTGTTGAAAGGTGCTGCAGAAGAGCATCAGCTGGGGTGGTCCATAAGGGCAGACAGGTTCTTCTATTTCGGGAAGGCTCAGCCATGCTTTTACCTTTGTGTCTGGATCTGCAGAATATTGGTCCCTGCTGTCCCCTACCGGAGCCAGGTTGGGGCAGTGGTACCTGTTCTCCTGGCAAAGCAATGCTTTAATTCATGCCTTTGCTGGGGAACCAGCTTGAACTTTTTCATGTGAAAGCCTCCGCTCCTGTGAAAAGTGCCTGGGAAAATAGGCAAGAGGCCCACGCTGAGATGTGGCCTGCTTTTCCCGTTGCTGAGCCCACGTGCCACTGCCCGTGGGCAGGGACAGGCAGACCGTGGCACACGCAGGGCCGGGGGTGAGCGAGAAGAGGAGCAGATGGGCTGTGTGGGATGTGAGTGGCACCGGTGCAGCACTCCAGGAGGGTTTCCAGCCTGGCAGGCTGCTGGGGGGAGGCTGGAAAGGGGTCACCCTGGGAATGGCCCCACATACACCTGTATCTCTACAGTGCCTCACACCCAGGGGAGCTACGTGACTTAGTTATGGGGTGGGGGGAGCTCTCTGAGGCTGCCTGGGATTTGGGGTGTGGGAAGGACTGTCTGCCCATCCCAGGAAGGAGGAGGGCTGGATTTGTGCCAGCACAGCTGGGCTGTGGGTGGAACAGGGCAACGCTGTGGGTCTGGGCTCTGCATCTCCTTGGGACAGCTCTAGTGTCTGGTTCCCCAAAGGTGCTGCTTGTCACGCATCCCTGAGTAGCAGGGGAAGCTACCAAGGACCTGAATGTGGGTGGGTTGGCAGTGGGGTGCATAAGAGACCCCTCTCATCCCCTGCCATTGCATGTAGCATCTCCCCTGGTGTGCCAGATGCGCACCCTCCTTCCCCTGGCTCTTATCCCACCTTCCTTATTCGTCTTTTAGCAGCCACGTAATCTCCTTTCTTGCTTCGTTTGCAGCCTTTTGTCCAACACAAAGCCAACTGTACCGGAAAGAAGGGGCTGTGGGAGTGGGAAGTGAGTGGTTCTTCCTGCCCTGGCTCCTTCAGCCTGGGCAGCAGCCCCTGAGCTGGGACACCTTGGGGATGATGCAAGGGCTGGAGGCCAGCCATGCTCCCCCTCAGGATATGGAGCTGGGTAGGAGGCACAGCATCAGACTCCCCGCTGCAGTGGGGCTGGCAGTAGAGGTTGTGCTGCATTGCCCTCACTCAGGCAATGCTCTGGGAGCTCACCAGTCCCTGCCATGCCCTAGCTCCATACCTGGATACTGCCCCTGAGCCCTTGGTGGGAATTCGGGTGCCTATTCCAGGTGCTGTGATGGAGGTGAGTGCTTTTCCTGCAGTCACTGATGGTTCAAGTGGTTTTATGGTGGAAAATCACCTTGTGTGTGCACGAGTGGCTTGCAGTGGAGCACATCCTGCCGGTGCTCTGCAGGGATCCCGGGCAGCTGGAGCTGGGAACCACCAGGCACTCCCATCCAGTCCAATGCCTGGCAGGAATGGGGTCAGTAGCCTGGCAGGCAGTGACTGGATGTCAGGGAGCTGAAAGGAGGCAGGAGTCATCAGCCACAGGACCCAGGGCTTTCTCTGCTGCATGTCTGGGAGGCAGTGCTACCACCTGGGGCTGGTGCCACAGGGCTGGGGACTGCCAAGGCATGCCAGGAGGCCAGTGCGGGTGCCTCCATCTGTGTTGCTTCCAGTGCTGCCAAGAAATGTGAAATGGCACTTCTGTTTCACAGCAGTGGCAGCTACTGGGGGCCTCACTGAGCACCTGCTGTTGGCACTGATGCTCTCCCTGAGTCCCCATCCCAGCATGAGGGACTATGTCACTGGTAAGGCTGGGGATGTGCCCATCCCTGGCTGATGCTGCTGGCTGTCAGCAGCCAAAGCCCAGGTGGGGATGCCGCTTTGTGTGCTGTCAGTGCCACAGTCCAGGTGTTTTGGGGGAGCAGAGACACACACTGGGCTGGGTGCAGGCAGTGGGGATGGCCTTGTGAGACAATGGTTGTGATGAAAACTGTCACCATAGTGCAGAGATGTTGGGGGACAGGAGTCCTGCTTGGCAGCTGTCCTGTGGGTGAGCCCAAGGCAAGTGTGCAAGAGTGGCATGTTTCTGCAGCTGCTGCTGTAGGAAGATGAGGCTGTCCCTGGAGGGAGCTCTCCCTGGGAAGAAAGACAGGTGTCATTACTGAGATGAGTTTGCCTGTCTGTGCACAGCCTGGCTTTGAGAAAGGGATGTCCTGTCAGGTTGAAGGAGGATGGCGCAGTCCCCATTCCTCACATGAGCTGCCTGGGACACAGCTGCGATCCTGGCATCTGAGCAGATGGAGCACCCCCAGCACATTGCCTGGGGCAGGGGCTTCACGGAGGGTCCCTGCCGAGACCCAGAGGTGACAGGGGAAGAGCAGGAATGGGGGGAAGCCAACCCTGCCGGGCAAAGAGCCCTGCTGGGGTGTGAGGCTCCATCCTTGCCTGTCACCACATATCTGGTCACCATGACAACAGACAGGGAGGCAGGCGGAGCGGGCTGGCAGCCCTGGGGGGAGCGGGTGGAGGCTATGGGCATGGGCTGGCACACAGGGGCGCCCTGTTGGTGAAAGGAGGCAGCTGTTAGGATGCGTCGCCTGTGTGATACGGAAGGAGGCTGGGCCATGCTCAGCCAAGGCACTGTGAGCTCCCCACTGTCCTACTCCCAACCAAGTACCCATGGGAGGTGCACAGCAGGCTTGTCTGGGGATGCAGGCACTGCAGCACGGCTGGGCAGCCCCTGTGCGAGCCCCTGTGCCAGCCCCTGTACCAGCCTGTGCCGCGGGTTTGGCACTGCAAGCTCTGGCTGGTGGTGAGCTGAGCGGGTGAGTCATGCTGCTGCCCGGAGCCATGGCAGGCAGGACAGGCAGCTGGGTCTGCAGCCAGGCCAGTGCTGGGCTGGTGGCCTCCTGGGAGTGGCAGAGACCCGTGTGGGGCTAGAGTAAGGCTATGCCCCAGCACGGGGTGGGTGAGGGGGAGGCAGCCTCCCTCTGTGCTATCAGCACAAGGGATGTGTTCCTTGCCCTGGGCACCTCTGGGGGCAAAGGGGAGTGGGGGGGTGTAGACCCCTCTCTAATTGTCCCATCCTTGGTTGGCTGCTGGGCCCTGGGGAACGAGGTGAGCAGTCTCCGGGAGCAGGGGCACCCCCCGCCCTCCCCGGCCCACGCACCCACTCGCGCCAGCAGCTCTTGGCATGCAGGGAGTGTGTTCCTGGCAGCCCGGCCCTCTCCCATCTGGTATTTATCTCCTTCCCGAAATCCCTCCTGCTGCGGGGGGGATGCCCGATGCTGGGGGGGGGGGGGTGAGGGGGGGGAATCTGGGCCCCACTGCTCACTCTGCAGCCCAGGGAAGAGGCTGGACTGAGAAAAAGGGGGGTGGAGGATGAGAACTCACCCACACATCCTCACCCCAAAAATGCACGTGGGTCCCAGGAGGCCTTACTGGTCCTCTGAGGCCTCCTGTCTTGTGTGTGTCCTGGGGGCAACCCTGCCAAGGTACCTTTGCCCCCAGCAAGCTCCCAGCCTGGAAGCAATTGTGGCCACTGACCTGGGGAGGTGGCACATCATCCCCCTCCAATCCCAACACTGCTGTCTGGCTGACAGTGGCCTGCCAGCACTGCCCCCCACCCCCAAAGCCTGGGTGCCCCAAAGCTGCAGGAGCCAGGAGAGCCCATGGGTTGCCTGGGCAACTGCAGCCAGGCAGTGATGGGGAGCAGTCCAGGGGAGCAGTTGCCATGGAGACCTGAGGAGCACAATCACCTTGGCAACAGTCCTGTGTGTCCTGCCACCCCCCATCCAGGGCTGCATCTGGAGGAGATGCACCTGGGCTCCACTGTGAACCTGGGCCAGCTCCTTGGATGAGGAAGAAGGGGAGGCAGTGATGCTCATCCCTCCAAGGGAAGAACCTTGGCTCCCAGTACCCACCCAGCCCCCAGCTTAACGGCGCAAAGGAAGAGGTGAGGCCAAGCTTGGCTCCTTGGCTTTATCACTCCACACACCACTGCAAGTCACTCCCACACCTGGTCCTGTACAGGAGGTGAGCAGGAAAGCTGGGTGCAGTGGGGCTGGACATGAGGGCAAGCTCTGTGGCACGCTAAAGCTGTTCTCCCTGCAGACAGTGACAGAGGGACATAGCCCCCCTCTTGGTGATAGAGCAGCTGGCAAAGGGACTGATCACTGCCAGCCCCTGGGTGTCCCCAGTGTCATCTGGCCAGTGGCTATAGGCACACAGTTTGGGGTGGCAGGACAAAGCTGGCACCAAGGTATATCACTGCAGTGGGTCAGGGGGGTTTGGGTCTCTGCCACTCCACTGTGCCTGCTGTGTCCCGCCAGCCCTGGTCTTGCCCTCATAATCCTCCCCCTAAATCCACACACTGGAAAATAAACACAAGGGAGAAATCCTGAGTAGCTTTTGGGAGGTCATGGCTCAGAAAGAGACACAAGTCCAACAGCTGGCAGCCAAAGTAATGCCCCAGTGTGGGGTTGGGGTCTCAGCTCCTCAGCTCAGGAAGCACTGTGTAGATTTTCCCCAAGTCTTCATGTTTAGGGGGGTCCCTCTGGTAGACAAAGGGAGGATGAGGAAGATGTAACTCCCCCCCTTGCCAAAACAGATTGAAGGGCACATCAAAACCCCTCCCTCCCAAAAGGAATTGCACAGCTGCACGTGAGAAGACAGCTGAGATCTCTGCAGGCTCCAGGCTTGGCCCAGTTCAGGCTGCCCCTTCCTGGGTACCCCCAGATGCTCTCAGGCCTGGTAGAGGGGCACCACACGGTCAATGGGCCCCCGGCAGATGGGGCAGAGGCGGGTGGGCAAGGCTTGGAAGCAGCGGAAGCAGCAGCAGATGTGGCCGCAGCCCAGGAGGACGCACTCGCGGGGCCGTGACAGGCAGACCACGCAGGAATCCTCGGGCGCCCGGTCCCCGGCCTCCTCCCCATCCAGCTCCTTGTCCTCCTGCTGCTGCTTGGGGCGGGAGCGGCGGTAGGCACGGCACAGGGCGTGCAGGAGGATGGCCAGTCCCGCTGCCGCGCACAGCAACGCTGCCCCCTTCCAGAGCCCGCTGGCCGACTCCAGCTCCGACAGCACCGTCTGCCAGTCCCCCAGGCAAAGGAAAAACTCGCCTCCCTGGGTCGGCGGCTGGAGGTGCAGGGAGCCGTCGGGGTGCAGGGACAGCTCCCCGATGCCCGTCAGCCCAGCCCCCACCCGCAGCATCTCCTCTGTCTCCAGGATGCCCTTGGGCTTCTCCCCCATCAGGTACTGGCCCAGCAGGTCGCGGAAGCCGTGGGTTGGCTGCTGGAACCGCTCGTACACCATCTCCAGAGGCAGGCAGACGGCTTGGAGTGGGCTGTCCACACTCACCTGTGTCACTGCCTCAGGGCCTGGTGAAGCCAGCAGGAAGGGGACGGTGTAGATCTGCTCTGAGAGCACCCGCTCACTCTCACTCCTGCAAGTGGAGAGGGTTGGATTGTGGAGAATCAGCATCAGTTAGATTAACCTCTGAGATCATCTTGTTCAACCTATGACTGAGTATCAGCCTGTCAACTAGACCATGGCACTAAATTCCATATCCAGTCTTTCCTTAAACACCTCCAAGAATGTCAACTCCATCACCTCCTGGTGATGAAGCCTGCTCCCTGGACAGCTCATTCCAATGTCTAATCATCCTCTAGGTGAAGAAGTTCTTCCTAACCTCTGCCAGAAAACCTCCCCTGGCACAGCTTGAGGCCATTTCCTCTTGTCTTGTCACTGATTACCTGGGAGAAGAGGCTGATCCCCACCCGGCTCCAACTTCTTCTCAGGGGGTTGTAGAGAGCAATAAATGCCACCCCAGAGTCTTCTCCAGGCTAAACATTCCCAGCTCTCTCAGCTGCTCCTCATCAGACATGTGCTCCAGCCCTTCACCAGCTCTGCTGCCCTTCTCTGGACTTGCTCCAGTAGCTCAATGACCTTCCTGAGCTGAGGGACCCAGACCTAGACACAGGACTCGATATGTGTGTGTGTGTGTGTGTGTGTGTGTGTGTCACTCGAGGTCATTTGAGGTGTGCTGAGTACAAGGGTATGATCAGTGCCCTGTTCCTGCTGGCCACAACACAGAGAAGCTCTGAGCTCTCGGTGCTGAGCTAAGTATAGGGACTAAAGCCTTTGACCAAGTTATTTTCTGCCTCATGTGGCCCCAAACAATGGGGGTCTGGACTCACTGCTGCAAGCCCCCTCCTACGGTCCCTTCCCATCACTCACCAGCTTCGGGCCAAGCTGTTCCAGATCAGCCGATGCTCCTTCAGCAGCAATTTCTGGATCACGCCCTGCAGCCCCTCATGGTAGTGGCTGGTCAGTGCAGCCTGGGCTGGCAGCACTATGCCTAAGGACAAGGGATGTGTCATGGCCAAAAGAGATCTCGGCCTTCGTCCCTTGTGCAGGGCCACAGGGTGTCCTTACCTTCCAGGGCAACATAAGGCAGGCACCTCCCCTCAGCAGCAGACACCAGGGCTGGCAAATCGTCATCGACCTGGAGCTTCGGGGCCTCCTGGAAGAGCATGGACTGAGTGTGAGCATGGGCAGTGAGTAGGGCAAGAATGGATCTGTGGAGATCTCTGGCAGGATGTGGCCTGCTCAGTTCTGTGTGTCATGAAGTCACCAGAGGATGAAGCAGGCTGCAGGCACCAGTGTGTGCACCCAAATCAAAGTGTGGAGGGGACAGTGAGGAAGGGACAGTGGGCAGGAAAGAGCATCTGAGAGACAGGGCTACCTGTATGCGTGCCACGACTCTGGCTTTCCTCCTGTACAGGTAGTAGAAGAGGCCAGAGAAGGCGAGGCTGGAGCCCAGACACAGCAGCTCCCCTGGAGTGATGGGCTTGTCCATGGTGCCAGGCTTGGGCAACAACGCCTGCAAGGTGAGCATGTTGTCTGGGGAATGCGGCCTTGTCACCCTTGTCACCCCTGACAGGGACATCCCACTGCCCCTCCCTCAGAAGACAGGGGTGTGTCCCTGGATCCCTGTCCCCAAGGCGGCGCTGCCTCATTGCCCCTGACCCCAAGGCAGGGATACTTTTCCGCCCCTGTCCTCACGCTCTGCCGCTCCACTGCTCCAGTGGGGATAGTTCACCTCCAGCACCTACAGGTGCCCGGCACCCGGCTCGACCCTGCATCCCAGGCCCAGCCGAGGCCCAGTCTTGCACCGGGGATCGGGCCGAGGCCCAACACCCGTGACCCAACCCGGGGTCTGGCCTAGACTCCCACCCAGATCCGGCCCCCCGATCTGTCCCGGCCCAGCCCCCGGCTCGGTCCCGGCCTGGCCCCGCCGCCGCGCCCGGCCCCGACGCCCCCGTACCCCTGAGGCGCCCAAGCCCGGGCCCTGGCCCTACCGCGCTTCCTGCTGGGAAATGTAGTCCAGCCCTCGCGGTGAGGCGGCGGGCCTGCTGTGATCGAACTACCCCTCCCAGCATCCCTCACGCTGAACTACAGCTCCTGTCATGCCCTGCGTCGTCCGAGGCAGAACCACGACTCCCAGCAGCTTTTGCGAGCGCCTCTGTCCGTGGCCGAGGAGTCCCGCGGGGTCCCGGTACCGGGGAGTTCGGCGTACCCCGGGGTGGGACTGGGGCCGCGCTGTGCGGGCCGAGACCGGCCGGGGCGGGCCCCGGAAACTCGGAGTGGAGTCTCGGATCCTTGGGCTGGCTGGCTGGGATCACCCGCGTTGAAGGCAGCGGGACCCCCGGGCTGAGCTTTACCGAGGACTCCCGTGGCTCTGACTCGTCCCCACCACCGTTGCTGTGTTCCTCCCCACACCTCTGCTTCCCTCATTCAGGGAATTGCCCATCCAGACATCTCATTCCCGCTCCCCTCCCTCGGGATGTCTCACCTCCCACGCGTCCCCAGCCTTGGAGTCACACACCCCCGCAGCGGCCCAGATCCCACCTCTCCCCCCGCCCCGACACCGCCAAGGACCCGGAGCTGCTGGAGTAAGTGGAAACTGCTTTTAATTGTTCAATAAACTCGGCGACAGCCACCCACAGCTGAAGGCACCAGAGTCCCCGCTGCCGTCCGCTGGTCCCAGCAGACGTGGATGGGGAAGCCAAGCAGGAGTGGGAGGGGACGAGGGAAGCGCGGAGCCGGGGGTCCCCAGCCTCCATCTCCGGCAGGTTGGGGGGCGGGAGCAGGGGGATCTTGGCTCTAGTGCTTTCCCTGGGACCCCTTTGACCTGCCCGCCTGAGGGGCGGACGCAGCGCAGGGGACACTGAGCTGTGCCCGACTCAAGCACATCAGGGTTTGGGGGGCAGAGCTGCGTTTTGGGGGTGCTACAGCCTCTCTGCCGGCCGTGTCCAGCCCCAAGCTGTGGATGGGGCTGCGGTGGGTGCCTGGTGTGGGGCCGTGTGTGCCGGGGAGGATGCAGAGGTGGGGTGTGCGGTGTGAGCACAGGAGGGGGACTGCTCTCTGCCCGTGGCCAGCTCTGGCAGCCACTGAGGTCTGGGGAGCTGGGGAACAGCAAAGCATCATCCCCTCTGTCCCCAGCACCCTCCCCGTCCCTACCACACCTCACAGTGCTTGCCGGGGTTCATGGGGGAGCCCAGGGGGCAGCCGAAGTGTTCGACAAAGTCCCGGGAGTTGCTGAGGGTGCCGATGACACGGTACTTGTCGGGGCTGTGGGGGTCGGTCACCAGCCCTTCGTGGGAGCTCTCTGGCGTCCGGACGGAGCACCACACCTGAGGAACAGTAGCAGCTTCAGGGATGGGGACAGAGCACTCCCCGGTGCGGGTGGGGAGCTATGGGGTGGCTCCGAGGAGCCAGGGAGGGACGGCATGTCCATCATCTCACCCCGCCCTACCTGCGCAAAGCCCACGAAGAAGAGCTGGTGGTTGGTGAGCTCCAGGGCTGGCAGGCGCTTCTCCTCCCCGTTCTTCTGCAGCCACGACTTGTAAGCCTGCGTGAGAGCTGGGCTGAAGCTCCGGGAAGGGACAGACAGGCCCGGGGGTCCGTGTCCCCTCGGGATGGTGGCACTCACGTTGTAGGCTGCCTTGAGCCCACCGTTGTCAGCGATGTTCTCGCCCAGTGTCTGCCGTCCATTGACCTTCTCACTGTGGACGGTGTAGCGGCCGTACTGCTCCATCATGCACGCTGTCCGGTTCTTGAAGGCCTCCAGGGAGGAGTTCTGCCACCATGGCCGCAGGTTTCCCTCTTTGTCGTACTCCCGTCCTGCAGGACAACCGAGCCGTGGGTTGGGGTGGGACCAGGGGAAGCCGTCCCCCTGCAGCCCCTCTGCTGCAGGGGTTCCCAAGGCAGAACGGGGAATGGACACCAGGGATGCCTGGGGGACCTGGCTCCTTGGGTCCACACCCAGGGGGGAAGTTGTCCCCCAGGCCCTGCTATGGGCAGGCTTTGCCTGGGGCTCAGCCATGCACTTGGGACCCCAGGCATCCCCCAGTGCATTCTCCCTATCCCAGCCCGGATCTGTGACCCCAAATTCCCTCTTTGACCCCATGTTGGCTCTGGGGCTGTGGTGAAGGTGCAAAGCAGAGTGGGTGCGAGAGGAACCCGTCCCATGCCCTGGGAGGATGAAAAGGGGGCTGGGGCTGCAGACACTGTGTCCTCACCAAGCGGATGGAGCGAAAGCTGCACAGAGAAGCCGGGGGGAGGTATCGGCAGGTGCCACCTGGGGAGACAGGACGATAGAAGGGGGTGGCCAGGGGGGCACGAGCACACATGATGCAATGGATGGCAAAGCGGGACCCCTGTGCACCCAGGGCACCTCTTCTCCATGCCAAGGGCAGGGGCTGGGGGGGGACAGGAAGGTGACAGGGGTTGGGGCCAGCACTGCCTGTAGGCTCTCACCTTGGTCATCAAATGCATGGGTTAGCTCGTGTCCCATCACCACGCCAATGCCACCAAAATTAAGGGCTCTGTGGGGCCATGGGAAAGAACCAGGTAAGTACAGTATGTGTTAATGATGCTGTTGCAGCCCACCCCATCTCTGTCTGGACACCCAGTGAAACTTCTCCAGCTGGGATTCAGCTGGGAATCACTATTGTTGGGGATACTGGTGGCCCTAAGGGGACTCAGGTTGTCTTGACTGCAGGATATAAAGCCTTGAGGGACACTTGAGCCCTTCAGGGCTTTTATTTGTGAATGTGGTGGTGCTCTGTGGCATGTTGGCCCTGATCCAACCCATGCCTCCAGGAGGTTCCCCCCATGCCAGACTCACTTGGGGTGGTTGCGGGCGTAGAAGGGAGCCTGGAGGATCCCAGCAGGAAAGACGATCCCATTCTTGGTGGGCAGGTAATAGGCATTGACAGTCTGTGGGGTCATGCTCCACCTGGGGCAGGGAGGTGGGACAGGAGACAGGCAGGGGTGTGTCCCTTTCACCCCAGCACCAGCACCCTCCTGTGCCATTGCCCACCACAGGGCCCTGCCCCAAGGCTGACACTTTTGCCACCATTCTCTTACCAAGGATCTTACCTGGGGATTAGCTACAGCTACCACAGGTGACCTGTGCTACCCCATGAGGGTGACCTCCTCCCCACTGAACCAGTGCCATCCAGGCACCCAGGATCACATCCTCCCCCCCAAACCCCTGAGCCCACCCCTTACTGGTCACGGTTGGGGGGTTTCCGCAGCTGGTCAGCCATCACTTTGGCAGAGAAGTTGTAGAAGTTGAGCATGTTTTGGAAGAAGGAGTCTTCAGAGACCTCGTACTGGTGAGGAAGAGGAGGGATGAGGACAGGTCCACTGGGGTGGTTCTCCACACCCTGGCCAGGATGAACTCATGGTGGCTTTGCATAACTTCCCAAATATGGACATTGCTTTACCATGGGGCCCCCCAGAGCTTGGCATGACCAAGCCTCTCCCCACAAGTGGGGTGCTCCCTACCCCATCATAGACATCGTCCAGCTCCTTGTTGTCCAGAATGAAGTCAGGGAAGCCAATCATGTCATAGATGGCGTCCGCCTGCACAGGGAGAGGCCCAAGCAGTGAAATGGGGGAGCTTTTATGGATAGGGTGAGGTTTCCCATCCACTTCCCTCCCTGGGGTCACCTTCTCCTTTGCAGCCTGCCTGGTCTTCTCATCCATCCAGTCCAGCTGGTCCAGGGACACCTCAAAGGCTGCACGAATCTCGCTGATCATCTCTTCAGCCTGGGGAGGGGAAAGAATGAAGGCCCCCTACCCCCCACAGTGCCTCAGTGGGGTCAGGGTGGACAGGGTACAACCTCCCCAGGGTTGGGGGTCTATTTCCCAGCTCTCTGTCTTCCAGCCCTGGGGATTGGGTGGAATCGGGATTCCTGCTGCTGGTGATGGGGAGGGGATGGGGACAGAAGTATTCTCACGATGGCCTTGCTGTCCCGGTCAAAGGTGGCTTTGACGAAGAGGGAGCCCAGTGCAAAGCCCAGTGTGTCATCCGTGTTGGAGATGCAGGTTTGCCAGCGGGGTGTGCAGGACTGTAGGAGTGAGATGAGGATCTGTGAGACCTTCAGCTCCCTCCCCTGCTCCCCTGCCTTCACGCAGCCTGGCTCTGCCTCCTCATCAGAGGGGAGATACACAGCAGCAGTAAAACCCACATCCCAAAAGATAATCCCTAGGTTCCCACTGAAGCATCCAGGTTTTAGCATCCCAATGGCATCTGAAGGACAGAGGAAGTCCTTGCTGCTTCCAGGCTGAGGGCAGAAGGGTCTGATCCCAGGGCCCTCCATTACCTTCCTGGTGCCATAGAGTGTCTCCAGCAGCCTCTCCTGGGCTGTCTCGAAGCGCTGGTCCAGGCTGGATGCGGTCTTCTGCACCAGGTTCCAGATCAGGTAGTTGTTCAGGATGCTGCGGGGACAGAGAGATGCTGCAGCTGACTATGGTCCATGACTTCAACACACCGATGAGCCCAAAATATTTCCCTGCCATGGGGGCCACAGCCAGGGACATGAAGGAGCCTCACCTCCTGTCAGTGTCATTGATGAGGTCAGAGACCTGCTGGAGGTAGGTGTCCCCATACACCACCACAGGCTCCGTGTCTGCCAGATCCAGTGGGGCCAGGGCGTAGGACAGGTAATCCAGCCAGTCAATGGCAGGGGCCAGAAGCTGGAGGGAACACAGGAATGTGGCACCAGGGGCTTGGCATAGCTCTGCTGCATCCTACTCAGCATGGAGGGGCTCTCCTGGGTCAGGAACTGTGTTTTCTGGGAAGGACCCAAAGTCCCTCACCACTCCAGATCCTTCTCTGCACCCCTCCTGCTGCTCTTAATGCTGCAGGACAAGGAAGGGACTCCTGGACCCCACAATATGAGGTGGCAGCTTCCCCCAGATGGTAACAACTGGGGGATGAGCACTAATCTTCAACACCCAGTGCACGTCCCACAGCAGATGGGGCTGCCCAGGGTGTGCCAGAGTGAAGACACCCCTCGGTGCTATCCCAGAAAGTCTGCTCTGGGCCGTGCCTACCTGCAGCTCAGCGATGCTCATCTTGTGATAGATCTTCTCATCGTCCCGCCGCTCAGCCTGGGGCACGGTGATGTTGGCCAGCTGGGTTTCAAAGTCCAGCACCTGCTGCATCTGGAGGCGGGTGGGCTCTGGGGTGCCCCCCAGCAGTGTACCCAGCTCCACCATGTAGTCCAGGTATGCTGCCAGAACCTGTGGAACCCCAAACCCTGCCTCAGTGCCAACCACAGCTCATCTCACCTCCCTCGGGTGGGCACCCAACAGGCAGTATGGAGAGGCCAAGTGTGTCCCAGTGCTGCTCGCACCCTGTGGGTTTCCCGTGATTGCTGTTGGCAGCATGCCCCAGCACCCAGCCTCACCCTCTCGTTGGCAGTCTTGTTCAGATAGTAATCCCGGGATGGGAGGAAAAGCCCTGACTGGTCCACCTGTGGGGAGAGAGGGGCAGTATAGACATTCTGGTGTCCCCTGGTGTCTGCCAACCCTGGGGGCCAAGGTGCCAACCTGGATGATGTTGCTGTTGGAACTCTTGGAGTCTGCACCCACATACACCGTGAAGAAGGGGGTTGCCCGGTATGTGCCTGACACGCTCTTGAGTACCTCCATGAAGCTGGTTTGGTTCCAGGAGCCAGTGATGTTCCATCCCCCAATCTGCCAGCAGACAGACTCGGCACCTCAAGGAGGGATGGGGTGCATCCCCGAGGTCTCCTCCCTCCCCAGTTAAGTGAAGAGCTAAGCAGGAGGTGTGCTGGGCTGAGCCCTGATGGCTCGGCTCACCTGTGGGTGTCTGCCCACCTTGTCGATGAGCTCCATAAGAGGCTGGGAGCCCAGCTCCTCTATCCTCTGCTCCTTGAGGCAGGACAGGTAGTACCGCTGTGTCTTCCGCTCTGCCTCGCTGCTGGAGTTGAAGGTGGCGTTTTCTGTGGGAGGCTGTGGGTCAGCCCAAGTGACACAGGGGTCACCCCCTCAGTGTCTGTGACCCCTTGGTGCCCACCTAGGAGATGCTTCATGATGGCCTGATTCTGGTCCCAGATGCTGTTGAAGGTGCTCCACTTGGAGCGCCCGTTGGGCAGCGGGTTCCTCTTAATCCAGCCCCCGCACGAGTACTGGTAGAAGTCCTGGCATGGGTCCATCTCTGTATCCAGGGCCTCCAGGATCTTGCTGGCCACCCGGACACAGGCATCCGTCAGGCACGTGCTGTGAGAGGGATCTGGCAGGGAAGGCATGCCTGGGGCTGGGCGAGTGTACTGGGGGAAACTGAGGCACGGAGCGGGGCCAAGCCCTGTCTGTACCCCAGGATGGGCAGAGCACCTGGAGAAGGTACCCTGGGCTGACCCATCACTCCTCATCCCCCTGTATCCTCCCGGGTGTGGGGACACCATTGCCAACTCTCCCTACCTCTGCGGTACTGAATGGCCAGAGTGACGATGGCGACGCTGAGCAGCAGGGCCAGGGAGATGGCGACAGCGCAGAGCACCAGCTCCAGCTGGCTGCGTGAGGCCAGGCGGCTCAGCAGCGTCCCCGGCCCCTTCCGAAACCCCACCTGGGCAGGAGCAGGACCTGCCATCGCACCATGGGGGGCCGAACATCACTGCCCCCCCCTTCCCTCCCCGCCACTCCCCAGTGCCTGGCGTGGCAGCACGAGGAGATGGGGACCAGGGCATCCCTCCCCACCAGCCCTGGCAAGCCGGTGCTGGGTACTGGCAGCCCCCCCACTTCAAGCCACAAGGAAGGACGATCGTCCAGGCACACTCTGTGCTGCATTTTGGCTGACTCCCAGCACATCCCTGGGGACAGCCAGGTCTGGCTTGGCTCCCAACCCTGTTCCCACTGCCCACTTGGTTGCAGGCAGGCCCCAGAGGATGAGGACGGGGGCTAGAGAGGATGGAGAAGGGAAAGATGGAGGAGCCGGGGCAGACCTCACCTCCACGCTGTCAGGAGAGGCGCTGCCATCCCCTGCTGGCTCCGGCCCCTCCTCATCCTGCAGCGTGGCACGCTTATAGTTGGGCATCTGCTAAGGGAGAGAGCGGGCTGGAACAGGGGTGAGGGGGTAGCTGTTCCCCACCCTGCCACACCCTCTGGCTCTTTGGGCAGGGCCTGCTCAGTGAGTACACAGTGGGGCTGAGGCACCCCCTGACTCCCCTCAGTGTGCCTGGGCCTCCCCAGAGGTTGTCCCCAGCCCTGCGTGGCCCTGGAGAGGACGAGGAGAGCTGCTAATGAGGGGCTTGAGGGCCATCACCAGAGCATCTCCCTGCACAGCCATGGCATCAGCCCTGCCGACAGGTGACACATCGCCACGGAGACATGGTCCTCGTCACCAAGCAACGGTTTCCTAGTACTGCTGTCTCACCCCTCCTCCCCTGACTGGAACTTTCCATGCAGATGTGCACCAGTGTGAAACATCTGGAAGTGCTTCCAGTCCCATCCTGTCTCCAGGGGTGACCAGGATGCAGGACAAAGTGTGCGAGGGGAGAAGGGGCACTGCAATGTGTGTCAGCTGCAGGGCAGGGTCCCCTTACTCCTGGCCTCGCAAGGCAGCTTGCACAGATCCAGCCGTGAGGGCTGCTGAGTACTCAGCCAAGAGGGAGGTGGTGGAGTTGAGCCAGCAGCATTGGAGGGCGGGGGGGATAAGCCAGAAGAAGATGCTGGAGGTTTTGGTGGAAGAGAGTCAGCAAATGCCACTGGCTGTGACCTATCCTTAGGCTTCAGAGTTAACAACACATGGGTGGGTTGCAGCTCACCCTCCAGTCTGTGCTGCAGATTAAAGTGAATGCTCTGGGCTGCCTGCAGGGCTGGTGTCATGGGCCAGGAAGGAGCTGGGGTGGGATGGATGATGAGCAGGGGGGAAAGCAAAGAGAGTGCCTCATGCCCAGCTCTGCCCACTGCCACGCTGCTGGGGTGGGGAGGGGGCATTGCCAAGGTCTGCAGCAGGGGGGTGGGATTGGCAGGAGTTTGCAGGGAGCCCCCCACCGAGTCAGGCTCCTGGAAGATGCTGGCATTAGGAGGGATTGCTCAGCATACTGTAGGAGCTTGGCCAGCCTGCCCCCCCCCACCACCTCAACTCTCCTCAAAATGCTCCCTTCCCCTCCTGGGTGGTCCTCATCCTGGGCAATAGCCAGCACCCCCTCTCCAGCATCTTCTGTGGCATCCTCAAGGCAGGAGTCTATTTCTGGGGCTCCTCCTACCCCCTCTGTAGGGCTGAGATCCGTGGGGACAGGGCCCCTTGCCCCCTTCAGAGGTGCTGTCTTGGGGGTCACCCTATGAGCAGCATTATGGTACATTCATGCCTCGGTGGAGTGGGGTTTGTGGGGCCATGTCTGAACCACCCCAGTTCCCTCTGTGCAACCCGAGGCAGGGATTTGGAGGGGTCCTTCTTCCTCCACCGTGGGGGATATGGAGGCTAGAGGTGGGGGGGGTCCTCTAGCCACCTCAGCTCCTTTAGTACCGGCACCACGCAGCCCCTGCATCCCATAGGCTCTCGCCGTCCCCCTAATCCACCAGTCACCCCCGCCCTCCCTCCTCCCTCCTGTTCCCGAAGCCCCCGCAGCCCATCCAGCTCCTCGAGTTCTCCATCCCCCGGGCTCTCCTGTGCCCCGACCCCCTCCTGTGCCCCTCGCCGAGCCCCTCGCTGGTGCCCCCCTCCTCTTGCCCCCCTCCCTGCGGCGCCGCTGCCCCGGGCACTCACGGCGTGTCCAAGCTCCTGTAGGGCCACGTTCATCCTGGCCATCCCGGGCCGCCTCCCGCCTAGCTCCGCTCCCCGCCCGGGCCGCGCCGGGCCCCCGCCGCCGCCGCAGCGCCGCCTGCCTCCGCCGCCGCCATGGCCCGCACCGGGCGCCGCGCTGCCGCCAAGACCGGCACCGGGGCTGGGCAGGGACGGGGCCGGGTGGAGATGGGGCCGCGCCGGAGGGATGGAGCCGCAGGGGCTGAGACCGGCGGCGCGCGGACCGCAGGCACCGGGCGGGGGCGACGGGGGCCGGCGGCCCGGGAGGGGCTGGAGCGGGGACCCCGGTGCCCAGCCCGGTCGCAGCGCTCAGCTCCACTCGGCCTGGCCCCCCCACAAAGGTGACCGCCCTGCGCACGGGAGGAGTAACGCACCGGCACCCGCACCGGTGTCTGCACCGGCACCGCCGCTTGCACCCCCAGAGAGCCGCAAAGGCGGCGAGACGGTGAACCGCAAAGGCACCCGCAGTCTCCCTCACCGCCACCGGCACTCGGACCGGCACTGACACCGGCTCGGGCAGCAGAACTCGGGCTCACACCCGGCTGGCCGCAACGCGCGCCGGCATACGCACGCAGGGACACAAGGACCGGCTCCTGTCTTCAGCGCTCAGGCGGGCACACCAGCGCCGCACGGTACCGTCACCGGCAGCGCCTAGTAATGGTGCAGAGCCGCAGCGCCCTGTCCGGTAGCCGGGGACACCCCCCAGTGCAGCTCCCGCGCAGGTGGATGCACACACGTACACTGACACCTCATCCCCGCTACCTGAAGGACGGCACCCCGATGTCACCCTTAGGCCCACAGCACACGCACCCAGGGGCGCGCAGCCATGGTCAGAGCCTTGGCGGTGAGCGAGGAGAAGGCCGTGGCTGTGCACAACTTCACATCTTGCCTCGATAGTTCCCAGTCCTGTGAGGCCACCTGTCCAGGACAGGGCGTCACCGCAGGTCGCCCGCTCGGTGCCCGGGGTGCTGCTGTGCAGGGGGTGAAAGTTCTCCCCGGGGTCCCTGGGACAGGGTGAGGCAGCGCCACCTGCCCTAACTGCGGAGCCAGGGACACAGCGGGGACGTGTGAGCAGGAGGGGTGCGTGTGAACACAGGTGGAGGGACACCAGGGTGCCCACGGGTGTCTGTGACACGTGGGAGCCACAATGCTGCCAGCAATGCTACTTCACTTGCCCAGCTCGGGTGGCAGCGTTGCCCGTGCCAGAGCGGTGGAGCCTCTCCAGCTGCCAGTGCCGCTGCCGGTGTCAGCGTCAGTGCCGGTGCCGCTATTGGTGACAGTGTCGGTGACAATGCTGGTGTATCAGTGTCAGTGCCGGTACCGGTTCAGGGGCAGTGCCGGTGCCAGTGCCGGTGCCCGCGTCAGTGTCGGTGCCCCTGTCAGTGTCCGTGTCAATGTCGGTATTGGTTTCAGTGTCAATGTCGGTACCGGTTTCACTGTCAATATCGGTACCGGTTTCAGTGTCAGTATCGGTGCCCGTGTCCGTGTCAATGTCAGTATTGGTCTGAGTGTCGACGCCGGTGTCAGTGTCGGTACCGGTGTCAGTGTCGGAACCGGTGTCAGTGTCGGAACCGGTGTCGGTGTCGGAACCGGTGTCGGTGTCGGTACCGGTGTCAGTATCGGAACCGGTGTCGGTGTCGGTACCGGTGTCAGTGTCGGTACCGGTGTCAGTGTCGGAACCGGTGTCGGTGTCGGAACCGATGTCCCCGCACGTGGGGCCGCCCGCCCCTGGCCCCGCCCCCGGCGCGCGGCGGTGCCGTCACGGCGTTGCGCAGGCGCGGCGGAAGCACGGCCAGGCGAACATGGACGCGGGCGGTGGCGGCGGGCAGAGCCGGGTGCAGGGCGGCCCCGGGTCGGGCGGCGACGAGAAGCCCACACCGCCTTGGGGCCGAGACCGCCGGGACCCGCCGGCCGGGCCCGAGAAGGAGCAGGAGCTGGTGAGTGCCGCCGCGCCGCGGGCCGCAGCTGAGTCACGGCCCGTTCGGGCCCGCGTCACCGGCGGGGCAGGACAGGACGTCATCCCGCGTCACGGGGTTGGCCGGCATCCCTGCGGGAACGGGACGTCATCCCACGTCACGGGGACGGCCAGCATCCCTCCGGGGACTCCCTCCGGCGGGGGCGCGTGACGGCAGCGGCGTGAGGGGTTCCCTTCGGCGGGGCGCCGGGACGTCATGGGGTGCCCGCCTGACGGAATTGAGGGCTCCCGTTTCTGGGCGGGGGACTCGGCGGCCTCAGGGCAGTGTTGGTGAGGGAAGCTGCGGTGTAACCACGGGGTGTGTGTGACACTGGGCACTCCGCAGGGATCCCCGCTTTGCTCATCACGGGGGTGATTTTGGCTCTGGGGGTCCCCGTGGGTTGGGCGACCCAGCCTGTTGCTGAAGAGGCTGCTGTGAGTGCAGCGTCCCCCCGTTGGGCTGTGACCTGACGCGCCCCTCTCCGTGGGGTTGTTTACTGCAGGGAGTATTAGGGGAGGTGCATCTCGCACCCCGGGAATGGGTGGTTTCTTTGGGAGGGTTTCCTCAGTAATGTGAGCATTGCTTCATCCTAGCAGCACTGGGGCAAGATAGTGCCCTAAGCAATGAGTGCATCGTTTTGTCCTGGTAACCCTGCAGCCCTGCCTCTGTTGTACTGAGACTTACTGTGCTCTGCACCCTTAACTCTGCTTTCTCTTGTGCATTTTGGCAGTCTGAGGAGGACAAGCAGCTGCAGGATGAGCTGGAGATGCTGGTGGAGCGCCTGGGGGTAAGTCTGTGCTCTGCCCCTCAGCAAGGAGTCCTGGCAGGGATTCAGCTCAGTCTGTCCCTTGCTTATGGCTGTTCCTAGTGCAGTGGAGATGGGGGAATTTTACCTTGAGTGGGATGGGGCCCCTGCTTGTTTGCTGTGATCTGTCCTGCAGCCTTGCTTCTTGTCTGACCTGTGTCCAAGGGACCTCTGTGTCCCTGGTGTGAGAGAGGCTTTCTGCCCTGCTGTTCCGTCCTTCTCCAGCTCTTGGGCTGAAGGAGGCAGCCCAGGGTGGGGGGCTGTTCGACTAAGAGCCATGACTCTGTTTGGGGGGGGCTAGTGAGGTGGTGCCTCAGAAACCAGCCCCTTGCTCCCTGACAAGCAGCTTCCCTCTGCAGGAGAAAGACACATCACTTTACCGCCCTGCTCTGGAGGAGCTGCGGAGGCAGATCCGCTCTTCCACCACCTCCATGACCTCTGTTCCCAAGCCCCTCAAGTTTCTACGGCCCCATTATGGCAAACTGAAGGAGATCTATGAGAACATGGCTCCGGGAGAGAATAAGGTAGAAACTCTTGGCCCCACCATCCCACGTGACTGAGGGGGCAGTGCTGGGGCAGGCTATTGCAGAGCCCTCTGGACCCTGGGATCTAACAGCAGTCTCTGTGACTTGCTTCAGAGGATTATAACTTGTCAGGACAGTACCTTTGCCACCTGTGGTGGTTTGCATGCACAGGGAGGGTGTTGTGTCCCTGGCTGCCCCCGGTTCCCTGTGCCTAGTCTGTGTTTGGAGCTCTGCACTCTTTCTGCAGCGCTTTGCAGCAGACATCATTTCTGTCCTGGCCATGACCATGAGTGGGGAGCGTGAGTGTCTGAAGTACCGGCTGGTGGGCTCCCAAGAGGAGCTGGCATCTTGGGGGCATGAATACGTCAGGTAAGCCTGAGTGGGACCAGAGCTTGGGGAAGGATAAGGGTTCAGTGGAATTTTATGGAGTGCTTTAGCCCTGGCCTGTCTGGGATGTGTCTTAACTAGCTGGTCATGTGTTTAGCTGCTCCTGTCACACCTGCATATGTGTCACTTCATGCTCTATTCATGGTGGTTTTCTAGCTGCAAAGGTCTTGCTTCTGTGGCCTCTGAAATCTTGGGTCTTAACCCTGATCCTCCTCTGGGCTTGTGCCCCATAAGCTCTGCAGAATGCAGAGCCTCCATAAACAGCACACAGCCCTGGCTAACTGGGAGCAGCTGCTCCCCATTCTCATGGCTCAGTGAAACTGGTTTTTGTAGTGTTGATATACCTTTGTTCCTGCAGGCACTTGGCAGGAGAGGTGGCCAAGGAGTGGCAGGAAATTGATGAAGCTGACAAGGCTCAGAGGGACACACTCCTCACCCTGGTCAAGGAGATTGTCCCCTACAACATGGCCCACAACGCAGAGCATGAAGCCTGTGACCTGCTTATGGAGATAGAGCAGATGGACATGCTGGAGAAGTACATCGATGACAATGCCTACTCCAAAGTGTGCCTCTACCTGACCAGGTGAGGGGGCTTGGCAGGTCAAGCTGCTGGACGGGGCCTGATCCCTGTTGGGCCAAGATTGCCTGATCTGGTTGTCACCGGCATGTCTGTCTCCTCCTTAAAGCTGTGTAAGCTATGTCCCGGAGCCTGAGAACTCGTCTCTCTTGCGCTGTGCCCTGGGCATCTTCCGCAAGTTCAATCGCTACCCTGAAGCCCTGCGCCTGGCTCTGATGCTCAATGATGTGGAGCTGGTGGAGGACATCTTCACTTCCTGCAAAGATGTGTAAGCAGAGATGTTCCCTGCCCTCTGCAGCCTTTGCTCATCCTGATGGGGCAAGGCTCCCCGTCTGGGTAGAGATAGGTTGGATCTGCCACCGTGAGAGGTGTCCGGGGGTTTGGATTGAGACTCTTGTCCCTGAAGTGAGGATGGGCAGGAGGGGGTCGTGTCTGTATGTCCTGGGCAGGGCAGGTTGGCTCACTGCTTGGTGAACTTGTGTTTGTGCTGGAGCTTGCTGGGTTCTGGGCACTCAGGAAACCCCTCCCCTCTGTACAGAGTTGTCCAGAAGCAGATGGCCTTTATGCTGGGCCGCCATGGAGTCTTTCTGGAGCTGAATGAGGATGTGGAGGAGTACGAGGACTTAACAGAGATCATGTCCAATGTCCAGCTCAACAGCAATTTCCTGGCCTTAGCCAGAGAGGTGAGTGTCCCAGCTGGGAAAAGCAGCCTGAGCTACCTCCAGCTGTGGCTGCCCTGGCTGCCAGGCTCTGTGGCAAGATTGGCAGAGAAATCCATCATCCCTATGATCTGGGACAGATACCTCCTGGAGAGGTTGCTGTTTTAGGATGTTCTGGCCAGGAGGTAACCCCCTTAATCCCTTGTCTTTCAGCTCGACATCATGGAGCCTAAAGTGCCAGACGATATTTACAAAACCCATCTGGAAAATAACCGTAAGGGCTTGTGTTGTGGCTTTTGTCATCCCTATGTGTGTGGAGTTCTTGAGGCTGCCAAGCATCTCTGGGCCTGTGTAGTCAGATGTGTATCTGAGTTGGGCAGATAGCCTGCCCGTGGTCTCTGACCTCTGGATTTGGGCTTTGCCTTCCTGCTGGTGATGGGAAAGGTCCTCGTTCCCGTATGGTGTGGGATGGCTGCATGGTGGAGGGCTGGCAGGGCTTCTCTTGCTGCTTTCCTCACCCTGTTGTTGTTCCACAGGGTTTGGGGGAAGTGGTTCCCAAGTAGATTCAGCCCGGATGAATTTGGCCTCCTCCTTTGTGAACGGCTTTGTGAATGCTGCTTTTGGACAGGACAAGCTGCTGACAGATGATGGCAATAAATGGTTATACAAGAACAAGGACCATGGTGAGTTAGCCGGCTAGGCAGGGCTGGAGGTGCCTCTAGGCTTGGGGTTACCACCCTGTCCCTTTTGGGGTAAGGGTGGCTGAGCTGGCCTATGTCCCTGGCTACCATAAGCCCAAGGCAGGGCACATCAGTTCAGGCCTGATGCAGGCCTTTCTTCCCTTGAACCGCAGGGATGCTGAGTGCTGCAGCCTCGCTGGGCACAATCCTGCTATGGGATGTGGATGGGGGACTCACGCAGATTGACAAGTACCTGTACTCCTCAGAGGATTACATCAAGGTCAGTGACTTACATCAAGGTCCTTGCTCTGTGTCTGTGTGGGGCAGTGCTGCTGTGAGCCCAGTGTGCAGCTGGCTGGAGAATGGTACTTGCTTTGGTCCCCTGTGCAGCTCACCTCCTGCACAGAGAAGAGTTGGATGCCCTGTGTCCCCGGCTTTTGAGCAGCTCACAGCAAGGTGTGGATCTCTTGGTGACTGCCTGAAGCACTTTAGGGGCTCCCCTTGTCACAGAGCTATGAGCTTTGGATTGCTCAGCTTGATCCAGAGTGGCGTCGCCCACTTTGTACCAACTTGCCCATTCTGGGGAGGGGGTGTGATGTGTGAGGTGACATCAGTCACTGGCTGGCAGGGGGCTTTGTGTGATGGTGTCTAGTGTGTGATGGTGCTTCTTTCTTGCAGTCTGGAGCCCTCCTGGCCTGTGGCATTGTCAACTCAGGGGTGAAAAATGAGTGTGACCCTGCCCTGGCCCTCCTGTCTGACTATGTCCTCCACAACAGCAACACCATGAGGATTGGAGCCATTTTTGGGTAAGGATGTGGCCCCAGCCTCCCGTGCTGCACAGGGTGGTGCAGCTCCTCCCTCACACCCCTCTGGTCTCTCTGCAGGCTGGGACTGGCATATGCGGGCTCCAACCGCGAGGATGTCCTGACTTTGCTGCTACCTGTGATGGGAGACTCCAAGTCCAGCATGGAGGTAGGTGCCTGTGATTCCTACTTCCCCATCCAGTGCCCTGCAGCTCCTGGGAATATAGACACTATTCTGTAGCCAGCTTGAGCTCCAAGAGCAAGGCTACATGTCCCTGCTCAGCACTGTGCTGTGCCAGAAGAGCATGAACCTATTTTCCTTATCTGAGCTGCTGCCACAGTGGGATTGCAGCAGATTTAGGAGGGTAGGAAACCATCAGCTCTTCTAGTACCCCAGATTTCCATAGGAAGTGGAGACCAAAGACACCTAGTGCTGTAGGCCAGCTTACTCTGAGCTGTCTCTGTTGTCTTGGTTTAGGGTGGATACCTGTGTATGACATGCTCCTTCCCCTATTACTAGGTGGCTGGTGTGACTGCCCTGGCCTGTGGAATGATATCAGTGGGCTCCTGCAATGGCGATGTCACCTCGACTATCCTCCAGACCATCATGGAGAAATCAGAGACAGAACTGAAGGACACGTATGCCCGGTGGTTGCCGCTTGGCCTGGGCTTGAACCACTTGGGTAAGGCTGGACAGTGCCAGTGGCTCATGGGTTGGGGAATGAGGTGGGAGCATCCCTCCACCGCTGTCCTTTAATAACTATGCTTTCCTTGACAGGGAAGGGAGAGGCAATTGAGGCTATCTTGGCAGCACTGGAAGTAGTGTCGGAGCCATTCCGCAGCTTCGCCAACACGCTGGTGGATATCTGTGCTTATGCGGGTGAGTTGGGCTGGTTGAGGTGGGGGAGGCAGGAGCAGGTCCAGAGCCCTCTGCCTGCTTGCTGATCCTGGCCCTCCACTTTCTCCCCAGGCTCAGGGAATGTCTTGAAGGTGCAACAGCTCCTGCATATCTGCAGTGAGCACTTTGACTCCAAGGAGAAAGAGGAGGACAAGGACAAAAAGGACAAGAAAGAGAAGGAGAAGAAAGAAAGCTCAGCTGACATGGGTGCTCACCAGGTAGGGAAATGCAGGCTGGGATCTGTGTTCCTGGAGCAGGAACTGGCTTTGGAGGGGTCCCTAAGGCCCTTGTGGTGTCAGAGCTGAAGGAAAACAGCTCCTAGCAGGATCCCCTGCTCATCCTGTCCCCCTAGGCTTGGAGTGGGCACAGAGGCTTAAGAAGTTGTGTGTTGGGCTGGGTGCTCCCTGCCTGGCACTCAGTGCCTATGTCCCTGCAGGGTGTAGCGGTGTTGGGGATCGCACTCATTGCCATGGGTGAGGAGATTGGTGCGGAGATGGGCCTGCGCACATTCGGCCACCTGGTGAGTGACACTGGGAGACAGCACAGAGCTGGGAGGGGACCTCAGAGTAGAAACTGCATGTTGCCTCACATCTCAGTAGACCTTGCTGTGCTTGGTGACCTGGGTCTAACACCTGCCTCTCTGTGCAGCTGCGGTATGGGGAGCCCACCCTCCGCCGTGCTGTGCCCCTGGCCCTGGCTCTTATCTCAGTCTCCAATCCCCGGCTGAACATCCTCGATACTCTCAGCAAGTTCTCCCATGACGCTGACCCTGAGGTCTCCTACAACTCCATCTTTGCCATGGGCATGGTGGGCAGTGGTAAGCCTAGGGACAACCTGGTTTGTGGGGAGGGTGGGAGCCTTGCACACTACTCTGCCTGCACCTCCTTGTCCCCAGGTACCAACAACGCCCGGCTGGCAGCAATGCTGCGGCAGCTGGCCCAGTACCACGCCAAGGACCCCAACAACCTCTTCATGGTGCGGTTGGCCCAGGTGATGATACTGTGCTCACTGCTTGTGTGTGGAAGGGGAGGTCTGGGGTCCCTGCCCTGGATGTAGGAGGAGAATGGTGTCCTGGGGACGTCACCCTCCTGAGGGAGGGCTGGGAGTCCCAGGTTACCCCATAGCTCTTTCATGTGCTTTCTCTGCCACACCAGGGCCTGACTCACTTGGGCAAGGGGACGCTCACCCTGTGCCCATACCACAGTGATCGCCAGCTCATGAGCCAGGTGGCTGTGGCTGGGTTGCTGACCGTCCTCGTGTCCTTCCTGGATGTGCGCAACAGTGAGTAGTGTGGACTCTGTCCCCGCAGCCCTCTCTGCCCTGCAGCATGGGCATTGCTCAGCCCCTTTACTTCTGTCTCCCCTTCAGTTATCCTGGGCAAGTCCCACTACGTTCTCTATGGCCTTGTTGCTGCCATGCAGCCCCGCATGCTGGTCACCTTCGATGAGGAGCTGCGGCCTCTGCCTGTGTCGGTTCGGGTAGGACAGGTAAGGGGCAGCCAGGGCTGGGTAGGGGGTGTGCTGATGTCCCTCTGTGTCCCTGGCATTGACCTTGCTCTTCTCTCACAGGCTGTGGATGTGGTGGGCCAGGCAGGAAAGCCCAAAACCATCACTGGCTTCCAGACTCACACAACACCAGTGCTGCTGGCACATGGAGAGCGGGCAGAGCTGGCCACAGAGGAGCACGTGCCTGTGACACCCATCCTGGAGGGATTTGTTATCCTACGCAAGAATCCCAACTACGACGTTTGAGCCAAGGGGAAGCTGGGGGGGTGGGTAGGTAGTTTGGGAGGGGAGGGGAAAAAAACCTAGTTTGTTTTTGTTACTGGGAGTCAAGGAAATAAACTGTGTGGGGACTAGTGCTGCCATCCTCTCCTTGTGCTGGGAGTGTGGGCTGGGCTCTCATCCTTTTGGGTGTGCCAGTAGCGCATGGAGGCTCTGCACAGTGCAGACCCCAAGATGCAGGGCATGAACACAAGAGTTGTGGGGCGCCATGGGTACTCCTAGACTTCAGCATCCAGCTGTGCCCTGTGTGTGCGCCTGGCACAGCCACATGTGCTCAGAGTGTGCAACTCCCCTTAAGCCCAGCATGGCCTGTCCCTGGCTGGGACTGCCCTCCTGGGGGATCTTGACTGGCAGCTCTGTTGTCTGTCTCTGCTGTTCCAGATGTGCTGTCTCTGCCATCATTTGGTGCTGCTCCAGAGCTGACATTGAGGTTAAAAGCGGTCAGGGAGGGGGAATGGAAGCCACATGGAAAGTATTTTTAGTGAAGAGGAAAGCCCTACCCTGTTTCCAAAACAGTGTCTGGGCCCTGCTGTCTTCCATCTGGTTGGACAGGGAAGGTGGTGTCTGGGTGGAAGTGGGGTGCTGACTCACAAGAGGAGTGGGATGGATGCAGGTAGGGGTAAAGTGCTGCATCCTGCAGGGTACAGGGTGGGGACCATGTCCCCTGTGGGTGTGGCATGCTGGGTGGGTTGTGGGCAGGTGCAGTTCCTGGTCGGGAGAGGGGTGGATGCTGGATGGATGCAAGTCGACGTGAGAGCAGACCCGGGGTGGATGCTGGTCCCGGAAAGGTGCTGGTGCAGGAGGGTGCGGCCACGGATGTGGCCAAGGCTGGACGGAGCACGGGTGGGTGCACGCCGGGGCGGCGTCAAATTCTGGCTGGGGGGAGGTCCTGGGTGAGGCCGGGTCCCGGTGGTGCCACGCGCCGAACGGTCGCGGGTGGCTATGGGACCCGGGTGGTATCAGGCCCCGGGTGAGTGGTGCGTCCCGAACGGTGCCGGTGCGCCCACTCACCTCGTGACTGTGCACGGGATGCGCGGCGGCGGAACGGGGCGTAGCCATGCGGACCCCAACCTCCTCTGGGGCGCGTGGGCCGAGCCCCGCCCCGCCACGTGATCGCGGCGGCGGGGCGGGCGCGGCGTCGGCGCAACGTGCGGGGCGGGGGCGGGGCCCGGCGCGGCTGCGGGCGTGGCGGCTCCGCCCCCGTGCGCCCCTCCCCCGCGGCGGCGGCGGGCGCGCGGCCCCACGGCCCCGCCCCCTGCGCGCGGCGCGGCTCCGGAAATGGTCGTGCTGCGCTGCGCTGCGGCTGCGTCGGGCCGCGCGCGCTGAAGGAGACTGAAGGTAACGGGCGGGGGCGGGGCAGGCGCGCACCCCGCGGGGGGGGGGCGCCGGTACCGGGGCCGCGCGTGCCGCCCTATTCCCCCCCCTTCCCCGGGCTTCGCTCCGCCGGGCCTTGTCGCGCCGCCGCCGCCGCCACCACGTGGGTGCCGCCCCGCCGCCGCCGCCACCCCCTTCCCACGCCCTGTCCCGTGCTTCGCTCCGCTGCTGCGCCGGGCCCTACTCGTCCCGATGGTCCCCACATCCCGGTGATCCCGCGGCGGCGGCGTCAGTCCGCGCCCACGTGCCGGCCGGTGCGCCCCGCCACCGCCGCCACCGCCGCACACGTGCTCCCGGCGCCTAGGCCCTGCGCCGCCGCCGCATGTGTTGCGAGCCCTGCCGCCCCCGCCCCGCCGCGCCCGTCCTTCCGTGCCGCCGCCGGTGCCCGCGGGGCCGCGGTTGCGGCCGGCAGTGACACGTGTCCTTGGCAGAGGCCACCGCTGCCGCGGGGGGGAGCGGGGCTGCCGGATGCCGCACCGGGCACCGCACCGCGCCCTCCCGCCGCCGCGATGGTGGTGCCGCCGCCCCGGGACGGAGCCGGCCGCAGCCGCCGGTTTGGCCGCCGCCTCGGCCTGGGGGCGAGGCCGCGTTTGGGCCTGGCGGGGCCGGCCGCTCTTGGGCCACCGCCGCGGCCTGTCCCAGCCCCGCCGTCGGTGATCCTCGTCTTGTCCCCCATTCCCCTGTGCGTTCTCTCCTCCCCAAACTGCTGCTCCCGGCCCCCGGCCCCTCACTCGGACCGAGCTGGGCCTTCCCGGACTCCCCCCGGGCAGGGACCCCCCGCCCCGTCGGCGGGCCCAGCACAGGCCGCGGCCCGGCCGCTCCCGGCGCAAGAGGCGGCTGCGACTCCGATTACAAACAGCCGCGGCAATGCCCCGTTGTCCCCCCGGGACGGAACCCGGATTCTCCAGTCCTGCTGGACTACCCGGGACAGTGCGAAGCCGGGGTCGGGCCGGTATCTCCCCGCGGGGCCCGGCTTGATTTCTCTCTCTCTCCCCCCTCTCTCCCAGTCAGTCGGATGAACGGTCTCTGCAGGCCCGCTCAGCCGGCCCAGGTTTTTCCCGCGGGGGGGTGAGTATCTTGCTCGCTCCCGGTTGTGTCTGGTGGAGGAGACCAGGTCTGGCTGTCCCCGGGTGTCCCTGTCCCCTGTGAGACAATCCTCCCCCTGTTTTGGGGGTGATTTGTCTTAAGGCCTGGTTAAGCTGGCTCAGGTGCGGGCTGTTCGTGCCAGGCGCCTGGGTCCCCGGTGAGAAGGGGCCCGGGGGGAGCACTGCGGGGTGCAGCCCAGCCCCTGCCACCTCCTGAAACCTTGGTAGGACCCCTGTCCACTGGGGTTGTGGCTCGGTTGTGGTTCCTGTGGCACCCCCATACCAAGGTGCAGCCCTGGCGGAATTGGGGTGCCCCATTTCCCAGTGTTGGTGGGACGTGCCTGGCAGTGCCCGCAGCGGGGCTGGGGGCCGGCAGTGCTGACGCGTCCAGGCGTCAGATTACAGGAGGCACCAGGGCTGCTCCCTTGGGTGTCTGACCGGCAACGGGCTTGTCGGGTGCCATGGGGTGCAGGGGACCCCCTGTACCGTGCGGGGTACCGCCTCTCTTTCCTGCCCCGTCGGCCTTTGCACTGGGGCGGGGAGAGCGGCACTGGCTGCCAAGTCCTTCCTGGGACAGCCAGGAGGGTGTCCCGGCCACCTGGGTGCCGGCGGTGGCGGGGGGCTGTAGATTCTCTTGGCCAGGGCAGCGGATAGGAGCGTTGGTGGCGCGGGGGGACGTGGGAGCTGCTCCCTGCCTTCTCTGGTAGGCGTTTGTGGTGTATGCTGGGGACCCGGTGCCACCAGCAGGAACAGGTTTGGCCGGCCAGGGGAAGCGCTTAGTAGGTCAGCCGGGGTGGAGCTGGGCACGGCTGACGCCAGAGTGCCGCCGGCCCACCCAGCCCCCTGGAGTTAGTGGTGGCCTAGGTGCTGGCAGCAAATCATGGGCACTGGTGCCCCGTTTTGTGCACAGCCCAGACAGTCTTTGTGGGGTCACCTTGGGTGGGTCAGTCCTGCTGGTGGGCATGGTTGGGTTTGGGGCATGATGGGGGGCTCTGCTCTGAAGGGTGTGAGGACTTGCTGAGGCTGGGTGACTTGGCAGTACCTATCCCATTTCCCCAGTGGGGCAGGAGGGGTTGGCTGGGGGTCTGTGCCTTTGTGGGATGCTGTCTGTGGGGCATGGCTGATGCCTGGCTTTACACTGTGGGGCTGGAGATTTGCAGATTTCAGGGCTGATGTGGATAGGGGACAGATGCCCGGGGTGCTGCCATCTCCAGCTTATGCCCACTATCCCTGTTCCCACAGATAGCGAGGGGATCCTTATGCACAACCCCATGAAATGAACAAAGCTCCACAGCCCACAGGAGGAGCCCCGACTGCCCCGCACCCTGCCCCTTCTCCTGGACTGCCGCAGGTAACCATCCCCTGCTGGGGAACCCAGCTTTGCCTCCCCAGTTGGTGCCAGGGGCAGCAGTACCATCTTTTTCCCTCCCTGCCTTCTTCCAGCCAACGTTCCCACCTGGTCAGACGGCACCTGTGGTTTTTAACCCGGCACCGACCTCACAAATGAATACGCCTTCTCAGCCGCGCCAGGTAAGGATTTTGCCCAGAGCTGGAGAGGGTGATCAGGGGTATCCAGCAGCTTTCTGCTTCCTGGCCGAATAGCCCACACCATCATGGAACCCAGGGGTGTTAGGAGCAGTGTGGTGCCCCTCGGGACTGGTGTGTGCCTGTAAAGGGGGAATGAGCCCATGATCTGGACTGCGACTGCCACCTGAGGACCTCCTGGCCCTGGGGTGGGGGTGCAGGCACCTCCAACGAGGATGCCCACGGAGTGACTGCTCTTCTCTCCTTCCTCCCCTGCCCCAAACCTCCCTTTCCTCCTCTCTCAGTTTCCAGCAGGGCCTCGGGCTATTCACCAGCAGGTACTAACCCGCTTCCTCTGCCCTGCATGCTGAACACCCTTCCTCGACACTGCACAGAAACACCCACCTTGGGCATGAAGGGGCTGGGGAGCATGTGGGGGCCCTGGAATCTGGGGACAGGCTGGTCTGGGGAAAATGTGGGATGCCTGCTCGAATTCGGGTAAGTTTCTCTGCAGTGTCTCCCCAGTTTCCTCCTTGCATGAAGCCTGCAGCATGTGGCTGTGCCTGTGCTAACTCTGGCCCGGGCTGTTGCTTCTGCCTGTGCCCTTCCTCATCTTCCTCTTCCTCCCTGCTTTGCTTGGTCTCCCAAGGCCTTGCAGTGGCGTGCAAGGCTCTGGACTTCCGTCAGCCCTCTTGTGTGGAGGAGCTGCTGGGGACAGATCTGGTGACATCCTTGGCTGTGCTGTCTTGGAGCTCATCAGACCCATCCCTGCCCCTTGGGGGGTCCCTACAGGGGACCTCAGTATATTTGGGATGTGGGCAAAGGGCTCCCTGGCCTCTTGTCCCTTTCTCTGCTATCCCTGTCCCAGTGACAGTAATTCCTGTCTCTCTCTTTCCCCTTTTCCCTCTGTATGCGTGCGCTTGCTAACAGGGAGGATTCAGGTCTCTTCAGGTAACACTTTCTCCTTGCCCTGGGGGTGTGTGCGCGGACCCTTCCTTGCCCACTAGTCGCTGGGCTGGAGCTGCTGCTCCCAGGGCTGCTCTTGCCCAGCAAACAAGCTGGGTCGGGATGAACGGCATTGGCCGGGGTGGGAATAGGGAGCTCCACATGTTGTCCGGCTCCGGCATGGCGGGACTACAGGTCCCAGCATCCCCCGCGAGCGCCGGCAGCCGGTGCAGAGCACGCTGGGACCCGCCGCCGCTGAGCTGCGTGCGGCCGTGGCCGGCCCCGGGCGCTGGAGCTGCCGGCCCCGGGAGGGCTGGGCCGGGGCCGTGCCGGGCATGAGCTGGGTCGGGTGGACCCAGGCAGCCCCGCAGGTGCGTGAGGACAGGATGGTGCCGGGGTGGGGGGTGGCCTTGGGGGCTGCCGAGGCGGTGCTGCATCCCGGTAGAGTGGGGGGGCTGGTGTCTCCTCCCGTGTGCAGTAGTGGCAGATTAAGGTACTGGAGCTCCTGCTGATGCTGTGCCCCATCTCTCCCCAAGCATTTCTACCAGAACAGGGCACAGCCTCCTGCCAGTGCGTCCCGCGTGCAGAGTAACACGACGGCTCGGCCCGGCCCTCCTGCCCATGTGTATCCAGCTGCTTCCCAGGTGATGATGATACCCTCCCAGATATCCTACACACCTTCCCAAGGAGCCTATTACATTCCTGGACAGGTGAGGGCTATGCTTCAGGCTCTATGGGAGGGGGTTGGGATGGGCACCAGTGGAAGGTGTTGTCTGGGATTGGAGCCCAGGTCTGTTTTGGGAGGGTGAAAGGGATCTCGAGATTCTGAGCACCAACTGATTGGAGCAGGGTGCTTCTGGCTCTGTAGAGAGGCAGCAGGCAGTACTGGTCCCCTCCCCAACAGTTCCCTGAGTCACCTGGTGTCTACTCTGCCTGTATCCCGCTCACTGCCCCGGTGTACAACTAGTTTACAGGCAGGTTTGGGGTTACATCAGTGTTTTGGGGGTATATCCGTGCCCTGCAGGGGACATAACTGACTTTTCTTCTTCTCTCCCATTGCAGGGTCGCTCCACGTACGTTGTCCCGACCCAACAGTACCCGGTCCAACCTGGCGCCCCTAGTTTTTACCCTGGAGCCAGCCCCACAGAGTTCGGGACTTACGGTACAGACAGTGGGATTGCTCCACTCCCTGGTGTTCTTTCAGTCCCAGCACTTCCCTGTTTTTTTGCTCCCCTGCTTCTGGCCTCTGTGTATCCCACTGAGCCGAACACTGCTCACTGTGGCTGACTCTGTGACTCCATTGCAGGCTGTTTTGGGGGACAGTTGCTTGTTGCCCGGCAGCAAGCTGGTCAAGTCCCACTGGTCCATTCACAGTCCACTCATCCCTGTCCTTTTCCAAATTGGGGCTGTTTAATATTTAACTCTGCTGGCGGAGGGCTGGGGCAGACTTTATCCCCTGCTCCCCCCCACTTGCTGTCAAGGTGGTGAGCAGTTTGGTGCTTGCTGACCCCCCTCAGCTCCTGCTCCTCAGGAGCTGAGCTGGGGTACTCTAAGCCTGCCCCCTCCTGGTGCTTGGGAGTGTGATGTGAGCAGCCCCTCCTCCTTCCCCCTCCTCGCATGTGGCCACCCGGGCTGTGACTATATTTAGGCTTGGTTGGTCCCGGGAGGCCCAGCAGACACAGAAATGTGAGCCGAGGCCTCCGGCCTGGCCCCAGCACAGCAGCAAAGCATAACCGGGGCAGAGATGGGCTTCTCCTGAGCCAGGTACGTGCCCGGCCTCCCTCCCTCTTGTCTAAGGGCCCAGCCAGCTCCTCTGAGGAGGGAGGTGGCCCCTGGCAGTGGCTGTCTCCTGTGCTTGTGCCAGGACACTGCTGCACCTTTGGGCACAGCCCTGGGACATGCTCTGGGTATCTCTTTGAGGTTCCAGGATGGGTATGCCACCAGCCTCTGCTTTGGGGCTGCTGTGGCTCTTCCTGGGGAAGCTGGCAGCAGCTCACCTCTTGCCCACAGGGCTGGTGTGGTGACCCAGCATGGTGTGCCTCTTGACAAATGAATCAGATTGGGTCTCCTGTCTGGTCCTCAGGGCTAGGCAGCTCAGGGTCTCCTTCCTTCCCCCCATGCCCAGCCCGTCCTGATGTGTGACGCCCGTTCAGCGTCCCTGTGTGTCCCCTGAGCAAAGGGAGGGTCCCTGACTCAGGGATGAGGCAGTCACCAGAGCACCTTGGTTGACTTCCAGGGTCAGTGCAGCAGGGACAATGCTGGAGCCAGAGGGGGTCAGGACCCAGCTGTGCCTGTCCCAACACCCGTATCCCTGTGGCACTGCTCTGGGGTGATGCTCACAGATGCCCTGGGAGGAATGGAGCACCTCTAGAGGGCTGTGCCAGCCCTGGATGGGGTCCAGCTCTGCCTCTGGCCCTCAGCACAGCTCCTTCCTCTGGGCTGGGCTTGCCAGGGGCTTGGGCTGCACGGGAAGCCTGAGCCCCTCAGCCTGGGTGTGAATGGAGGCTTCCTGGTGCCGCCCTTGGGCTGGTGTTGGCCCTGGGGAGATAAGGGCGCAGGCAGGAAGGCGGCCGCCTGCAGAGCCAGGACGCCTGTACCTGACATGGCCGAATGTCCAGGCAGGGCTCTTGGTGGTGTGGAGCTGGTGGGCACGGTGGATGCCTGCAGGGCCTGGCTGGGCGTGGGGGTGGTGCGGGGACGCTCTCTGCTTCACAGGGAAGGAATTCGGTCAGGCCTGTCAGGCGGGTTGGGACAATCCAGGCCGGATGCGATGGGGGTTCGCTGCAGAGCAGCAAGGGCTCTCCGGGCTCCTGACAGACCCCTGTGTTTGGGAGATCAGGGAGGCTTCAGGACGGGCTTGGAGGATCTGTATTGGCTGGTCTGACGCTCTCTCCTCTCCTTCAGCGGGTGCATATTACCCAGCACAGGGGGTGCAGCAGTTCTCAGCAGGGGTCCCTGCTGCCCAGGTCATTGTGAGCCAGCAACCACCGATCCCCCCAAAACGAGAACGCAAGACGGTAAGGAACCATCTGCCTCCAGGCATGGGGGTACTCATGTGCAGGAGGGTGTGCTCGTTTTCAGGAGGGGGATGGTGTCAGCCCCAGGTGCTGTCGGTGTGTGGGATGGGTTGTGGTGCAGCATGCCAGGGAAAAGGCACAGGGCTGTGTCCCCATAGGCTGGACAGCTTAGCAAGGGAACTGGGGTGCATGGTGGGTGCTGGCGACCTTGGCCGTCCCGGCGGGCAGCATTGTGCTGAGTCATGGCTCCCGGGAGGGCGGGGGTGCCGCGGCTGCCAACTGCTGTCTGCTCCTGGAGATGCCGGTGCTCAGAGGCCTCGCATGGGGCCTATTTATAGCAGGGAACCGGGTGGCTGCCGGCATGGCCCCGTGCCGGGGGGCAGGGGTTGCCACTGGGAAGTGGGGTGCCGGCATTTCCTCATCGGTGATGGGTTTGAGCTCTGCACTTGGTGTTCTGGGAGCAGAAGGCAGAGAGGACAAGACTCCTGGCTGCACTTTGCCCTGCACTGTAGTTCCAGCCATACCCACATGTACCCCTCTGGTCACCCCACAGCGGGGTGCCCTGTAGCTTCTGCTGCGCCCATGGTAGACATGGTGCAGGTGAGGCTGTGGGCATATAGGGTGTACATAGAGCTCACTGCAGTTTCTGTATGCTGAGGCTAGTCCCCTGTATTGTCCCCAAAATGAGGGGGGTGGTCCTTGCAGCCCCTGTGCCAGCACAGTGATGCCTTGGGGTCCCCTGACTTCTGGAGATGGGCACTGGCCTGGGGACCTGCTGGCTCCAGCTGCCTGTTGAGATGGCTTGAAAGGCACTGGAAGTGGCCAGTGTCTGTGGGACATCATGCCCTGTGGGGAGAGGACGTGGCACCCACTGGTCCGCAAACTGTGTGTGGCCGGGACAGGCACTGCAGTGAATGAACCTCCCTTTTCCCTTTGGAGGAGGGTGTCCTGGGGGTGTTTGGCTTAGGAAAAGAGGGTGGCCCATGTGTTGTGTCCTGCACCCTGCCAACAGCTTCCCCACTCTGCTCTGATTCTTGGACAGATCCGAATACGAGACCCCAACCAAGGCGGCAAAGACATTACAGAAGAAATTATGTCTGGAGCAAGGACCTCATCCACCCCCACCCCTCCACAGGTAAGTGGACCCTCTGACTTCCCAGCTGGTGCAGAGGGAAGTGCACATGGCCCTGTTTAACTCTCTCTTTTCCCCCTCAGGCTGGAAGCGGTTTGGAGCCCCAGGCCAATGGAGAGACCTCCCATGTAGCAGTTATTGTCCGGCCTGGTAAGTGCCCCTGCCAGGGCTGGGTGTGACAGCTGCTATGGCTGCAGCAAGGTTCCCTGGTATTGGCACTGCAGCATCTGAAATGCCAGCTCCACTGTTTCTTGGCTCTCCTGAGGCTTGTGTGGTCAGAGGCCATCCTTGTATATCTGGTGACCTGTGTCCCCTTCATGGATCTAGTAATGTTTATGGGGGCTGCATACTCACCTCATCTGTCCCCTGGGCCCTGTTGTCCCCATCACCCATTTGTGATGTGGCTTGGCAAATCTGTCCCTCTCTCTCCTGAAGATAGAGGGATCTGGGGAAGAATGTGGGATGAGCAGGGGATCAGAGAGCCATCCATTAATGCCATCCACTTTGCAGATGACCGCCCGAAGCCTGCGCTGGTGGTGAGCAAGCCCGTCTCCCTGGAGCCCAGCAAATCGGCATCCCCGTCGCCTCCCCCTCCCCTGATCCCTGAGGTGGAGCCCGTGGTGCTCTCACCTGTGACGCTGGTGCCAATGGAGCCTCCCGTGGACACGGACACAAAAGCGGAGCAGGGCGAGGCGCCACCTGACCCGCAAAAGACGTTAAGCGCCATCACTACAGTGCCAGGGGCTGCGGAGTTGCCCCTTGTGCCCGCGCCCAACATGGACACGGTGGCTGCGGAGGAGGAGGAGGAAGAGGAAGAGGAGGTTGCTATTCCCCTCCCAGAGCCCACCCCCCAGGAGCCTGTGCCCCCAGAGGTGCCGCCGGTGCCCGTTGTTCCCTCGATGCCAGCCGTGCCCCTGGTGCCGGCTGCGCCGTCGCCGCCACCTGTTGTACCACAGGCCCCTGAAGCGCCCGCCAAACCCGCCTCCCCCAGCCCCCCACCGCCCCGGGAAGAGCCCTGCCCCGAGCCCACTGCTGAGGCCAATGGGGTTTTGGAGGAGACACCTGAGACGGTCCCTGAGGCGCCTGTGTGCCAGCCAGTGCCGGTCTCTGAGCCGGTGCCTGTGCCCACCCTGGACTCCCCCATTGCCCAGCCTGAAGAGCTGCCCCTACCCAATGGGGTGGAGGGCACCAGCAAAGTGGAGCCAAGTGAGGAGCAGCCTGAGTCGGATGTCAGCCCCATCTCAGAGCCTGAGGAGCTAGCCCAGCCTGGCACCCCTGCCTCCCCACCTGCAGAGGAGGAGGAGGAAGAGAGTGAAGGCCCTGGTGAGACCCAGGAGCAAAGCTTGAGCCCAGCCCCTGCCCCCTCACAGATCTCGGAGGCGACCGCGCAAGGTTGGGAATGCTGGGCTGTAGAGTGCCCCAGGGTGGGTGTTGGGTGATGGGGGACATCAGATGGGTGTGATGCTAGGCATGAGGTACAGGGAGGGTGTTGGAGAGGGGGATGTGGTTAGGGATACAGGATGTATAGGTATGGGATGCTGAGAGGGACAAGGTGCCTGTTGATGTGGGATCAGGGAGATGTCTTGGGAGTGTATCTGTGTGGAGGTGTATGGGGTGGGTATAGAGGGCTGTGTGTGGGGGATGTCACGGGGAATGGAAATGCATTTTATGTGGTGCCTTACACTGGGGTGTAGGGTGGGTGTATCAGGGTTGTATCTGAGGATTGTCTGCAGTCCTTGAGGGCACTGGGAGGTGGAGGATTGGCAGGGAAGATGTATGACATGCTGTGTAGGGGTATGCAAGTATACCATGTCAAGGGGTGCTTGAGGAAAGTGGGGTGCCCTTGGGATGTGTTGGGGTTTTTCTTTTTATTTTTAGCACTCCTGCATAGGAGTGTTGGGGTTACATAGGAGTGATGGGGAATATGAGTTCACAGGATGTGTTTATATAGAGTGCCTTGGGCAAGATACAGGGGTGCTGTAGGAGTGCAGCCTGAAGTTAGATACATCTAACTTCACATATCTGTATGGGCTGGTGTATGGGAACAGGTTTGTATGGATTGTCCCTGTAAGAGCAGTGTGGGTGTGTTCAGGGATCCTCTGACAGGATGGGGAGCACGCACTAGGGCAGTGGTGTAGATGGGAGGCTTTGATGAGGCACATGGTAAACTGGGGTGCGTTTGGGGATGGGGGCTGTGATATGGTGGCAGGACCACATCCCTGTGGCTCCATCTTGAAGCTCGCCTGGTTTTACTGGGGCCTTGCTGGTGATCGCATAGCTGGTGTCAGGGTACTGGGGACTGGGAGGGTTCCTGTCTTTCACCTTCCTGCCTCTCCTCCCAGTCGCCATGTCGGTGCCAAAGAAGAAACGAAGGATGAAGGAGTTGAACAAGAAGGAGGCAGTAGGTGATTTGCTGGATGCCTTTAAAGAGGTGAGTGTCCCAGGGGTGTCTGGGGATCACCCAGTGTCCCATCTCCTCCTGTGATGAACTCTGCTTTGTGCCATCGTGTCTGGGCCACTGATGCTCTGTGATGGTAATGAGGATCTGAGGTGGGGTGGACACTGAGGTGTGGGGTGAAGGGGACAGGACTAGGCTCGTGGGTGACTGCTGTCCCTGTTCCCCCGATGCAGTCTCAGACTGGTGATAGTGCCTCGGAGGCGGAGAACAAGCCCCCCATGTCTGCCCCTGCCAGTGAAGCAGAGGATGTGGCTCCTACCCGTCCACAGGAAGAGTCGGAAGAGACGTGGGAGGAGAAGGAAGACAAGTTGGCCCCAGAGAAGGGCAAGGCTGCTGGCCAGAAGTACGGCTACAAGGAAGGTGAGCTGTGCCTGGGCACAGTGCTCTGCTGGCAGCCACCAACTCTGGACCCAGCAGTGGGGAAGGTGTGGGTGGCATGGTCCCACAGTCCTGAATTTCGCATTCTCCTCCCATCTTGTCCTCAAGCTTGGCATGAGGTGAGGAACAGAATTCCCTGCACAAGGGTCCTGGCAGGAGGCAGGGAGCTGGTGGCATCAGGTTTTCTAAGTGTGCATGGTTATCCTCATGGTATACCAGGCTGGGGCAGTTCTGTGGTTGTCTACATCCCACCTCGCTTGTCCCTGTGTGGACCCAGACCCACCACAGCTCAGGGTGGAGAATATGGGACAGACTGTATCAGTCTCCCTCTTGCCCTCCACTGCAGAGCAATGGAAGCCACTGAACCCTGAGGAGAAGAAGCGATACGACCGGGAGTTCCTGCTGGGCTTCCAGTTCATCTTTGCCAGCATGCAGAAACCTGAGGGGCTGCCACAGATTACAGATGTGGTGCTGGACAAGGTCGGTGCGGCCCTGGAAACCGGGGAATTGTGGGTGGCGGTTGGGTGGGGGTCAGGCTCCTTTTTGTGCCATGTGAAGGTGGGGCAGGGACTTAATTTTGTGCTCAGGGTCCTGTTGCAGCATCTGCAATGACCCTTGAGCCTGGGTTTGGTGGGTTTGGGGGGGCACCTCTGGGGCCTTTTTTCCAGTTCCTTGTCCCGGCGCTGAGGCTGGGGGATGGATCCGTCCCGCTCCTCTGCCCCCGGGCATCCTCAGCCGTGTGTACCTTCACAGGCCAACAAGACCCCACTGCGGGCAATCGACCCCATCCGCCTCAGTGGCATGAACTGCAGCCCTGACTTCACCCCCTCCTTCGCCAACCTTGGCCGGCCTGTCATGGGCAACCGGGGCCTGGTGAGTGTCTCCTCGCTTCATTCCTGCCATCCTGCTCTGCCTCTCTGTGATGATCAAGCTTTCGAGCCGCTGTGTCTGGGCCACTGATGTCTTTGATGGAGTTGAGGATCTGAGTAGGCAGACTGGGGTCTTCTGGGAGTCAGCTCACATGGTCCCAGAGCAGAGAGCTGAGTTTCTTCTCTGTGTGTCAGCCTTCAGGGTTGGGTCCCCGCCGCTCCCAGCAGAGCCAGAGGAAGGAGCCCCGCAAAATCATTGCTACCGTGTCCCTCAATGAGGATGTCAAGCTGAACAAGGCCGAGAAGGCCTGGAAACCCAGCAGCAAACGTGCTTCCGAGGAGGAGGATCCTGAGAATATCAAGACACAGGTGGGAGCTGGGGTGGGCAGGCAGTCGGAGGGCCTGGGGGAAGGCTGCCCAGCTCTTGCTGACATTGTTGCCCTTGCAGGAACTGCTCCGCCGTGTCCGCAGCATCCTCAACAAACTGACGCCCCAGATGTTCCAGCAACTGATGAAGCAGGTGATGGAGTTGTCCATCGACACGGAGGAGCGGCTCAAGGGTGTCATCGACCTCGTCTTCGAGAAGGCCATCTCGGAGCCAAACTTCTCTGTTGCCTATGCTAACATGTGCCGTTGCCTTATGGGGGTGAGCAGAAGCTGGGCGGTCTCCTGCTGAGTGGGCAAGGTTTTTATGACCATATCAGCTGACCTTAGTAGTGTGCAGGTCCTTCTATATGGAGTGGAGAAACGGGTGTGTGGATGGAGGACCATGTTCAGTCTCAGCAGAGCATCACAGTGTTGTAGGGTGTCTTTTCTTTGATTTGAAAGCACCACCTTAGTTGCCCAGCTTTTGGGGGAGACACAACTCATACCCCTTCTCTGGGTTGTACCTCTCCCTGCAGCTTAAAGTGCCCACAACAGACAAGCCCACAGTGACTGTGAACTTCCGCAAGCTGCTGCTTAACCGCTGCCAGAAGGAGTTTGAGAAGGACAAGGATGATGATGAGATCTTTGAGAAGCGGCAGAAGGAGATGGATGATGCCAGTGCTGTGAGTTGGGGTGGGAGTCTGTGGCTGAGGGCTGGTGTGGGTATCCTTGGGCTGGCTCTGGACACTGAACTGGCCTGCCGGGCTTCTTGTGCAGCCTGAGGAGAAGGCGCGTATGAAAGATGAGCTGGAGGAGGCGCGGGACAAGGCCCGACGACGATCCCTGGGCAACATCAAGTTCATTGGAGAGCTCTTCAAACTCAAGATGTTGACAGAGGCCATTATGCATGACTGTGTGGTGAAGCTGCTCAAAAACCATGATGAGGAGTCTCTTGAGTGCCTTTGCCGCCTGCTTACGACTATCGGCAAGGACTTGGACTTCGAGAAAGCCAAGGTACTCCTTGCCCTGCCTTACCTTGCCCTTCCCTTGCCTTTGGGAGGAATGTGACCATGGCTCTGTCCCTCTATAGCCCAGGATGGACCAGTACTTCAATCAGATGGAGAAGATCATCAAAGAGAAAAAGACATCATCACGAATCCGTTTCATGCTGCAGGATGTGATTGACCTAAGACGGGTAAGGTTCGTGGAATGCAGTTGCCTGGGAACTGTATTCCATCTGCTGCTTGGTCCCTTGGAGCTGCTGGCCTATATCCTATGTATTGTTATGTATGGCCTATTGTTCCAGCAATCCTTTTGTCCCCTCTAGGGGAGAGGTGGATATGTGAGCTGTGGCCAGCCCCAGAGACACCATGCTAGCCCTTGGCCTTGGTTATCATGGTAGTGGTAGTGGGCACACAGTAACTGGCAGCTGCTTAATGCAGGAGGGCTCTGGAAACTGAGCCTTTTTGTGCCAAAAGCTGCCACAACACATGGAGAGCAATGATGGCTGAGGCAGAAGATGAACCTGAGACTTTGAGAGTGGGATGGCTGGGAAGGGGGAATGCCTTTCCCTCCATCTTCCAGCCATCTCAGTTTCCTCTTCCTCCTTCCCTGCCCTCTGCAGAGTAGCTGGGTGCCGCGGCGAGGAGACCAGGGCCCCAAAACCATCGATCAGATCCACAAGGAAGCAGAGATGGAGGAGCATCGGGAACACATCAAAGTGCAGCAGCTCATGTCAAAGGACAAGAGGAGAGGACCCCCTGGGCCATCCTCTGGTGGTGAGTGCCTGGGGCTTGGGGGCACTTGAGTTTGCCAGGGGTGGGTTGCTCCTGCTGGACTCTGCTCAAGGCTGGTCTGCACCTTATGACTGTCCTTCTTGTGCTCAGGGCGCAGTAGCCTGGTTGCAGATGATGGCTGGAACACAGTGCCCATCAGCAAGGGCAACCGGCCCATCGACACCAGCCGGCTAACGAAGATCACCAAGGTGAGGCTGGGGGTGTGGGTGTGGCAGCCGAGCAGGCTGCCTGGCCTAGATCCTGCCTTGGTGTGGGGATCAGGTCTGACTGTCTGTCTCCACCTGCAGCCTGGATCCATCGACTCCAATAACCAGCTCTTTGCACCGGGTGGGCGGCTGAGCTGGGGCAAAGGCAGCAGCGGAGGGTCTGGCGCGAAGCCCACAGATTCAGGTAGGCAGTATGGGTCTAGCTGGGTGCTGTGGGACGGAGTGGGAGGTGATCCTTCCCCTGGCAGTTCCTCTACCAGGGAGTTGCCGAACTCTGAGACTTCCCTCTTTTCACGCCCAGCATCTGATTCAGGGCGACCAGCCACGAGCACCTTGAACCGCTTCTCAGCGCTCCAGCAGTCAATGCCTGCCGAGAGCCCAGAGTCCCGCCGTGTGGTGCAGAGGTGAGGGGCCAGCCCTGCCTTGGTAGATGGGTGTGTGGGGGTGAGGGAGAACCCCTGATTCAGGCTTGTTGTTGATCAGGGTATAGGCAAGTTACAGTATCTAGATTAGCCCTGTGGCAAGATGGGGCCTTGAGGGAGCTGAGTCAGTGGTGAATCTTTGTGGCAAGGAAGATTGACCTCACCCTGAGTGCCCTCCCTACTGTTTGGCACTTGGGTGACTACCCCTGGGTGCTTGGTCTGGCCTGGGGATCCTTGGATAGACATTAATGGGTGGGAGTATGAATTCCCCAAAGAGAGTTGGACTGTGAGGAGCCCCAAGAGGGCTGGAGTTTGGATTTGTTCGGGAGCAGAGGAAAACAAAGGGAGGCTTTTGCATCAGAAGGAAGGTGTGGGTAGGACAAAGGCAGGCACTGCTCAGCCATGCTAAGGAGCAGAATAAAAGGAAAAGTGTATGAGTTGGAAAGGGGGAGAAATACGGAAAGTTTTCCTCCAAGAATGGTCAAGTGCTAAAAGAGGTGGGGATTGGAGTGGCACAGCCTCACCTTACAGAGTTCTGTAGTCTGGGGTCAGGGAGGGTGGTGATGGTCTCTTCACACTGTGTTCATCTTTCTCTCATCCAGGAGCAGCTCCAGCCGTGACAGGTCAGAGAAGGCTGGGGACAGAGGGGACCGGGAGTCACGTTCAGAGAAGGGCAGTGACCGTCTAGAGCGTCCTGACCGGGGGGAGAGAGCAGACAGGAACAGGTCTGCCCTCACCAAGAGGAGCTTTAGCAAAGAGACAGAGGACAGGAGCCGAGAACGGGAGAAGCAGGGAGGCCCCGAGGCCGTGCGCAAGGCTGCGAGCATGACGGAGGAACGGGACCGGAGCCGAGAGACCAGTGAGCTGGGGAGGAGTGATATCCCAGGGCCTGGCTGCACCTGCAGCTCTGCCTGTTCCAGGTGATGCCTGATCCTTGCTTTTTTGTTGCAGTTAAACAAGATCCAACCCCTCCTGCAACATCCACCAAGCCTGTGCTGTCGGAAGAGGAACTGGAGAAGAAATCCAAGGCGATCATAGAGGAATACCTTCACATCAATGACATGAAGGTGAGAGAAGGGAGTGGCCAAGCACCCTAACACACCATACATGTTCCCCTGACATGCCATATGCGTCCCCCTTTGTGGTAGCACTGTTGGGCAGGGTTCTGGTGGTGCCTGGATGGGGGAGCCAGAGCTGGCTGTGGGGCAGTACTGACCCCTCTTTTCCCTGCAGGAGGCCCTGCAGTGTGTGCAGGAGCTGGGCAGCCCCTCCTCACTCTACATCTTTGTGCAAAATGGCATCGAGTCCACGCTGGAGAGGAGCACCATCTCCCGCGAGCACATGGGAGCCCTGCTCTGCCAGCTGGTGAAGGCAGGCACGCTCTCCAAGGAGCAGTACTACAAAGGGTGAGGGGCTGGGGCAGCCTGGCTTTGAATTTGGCCCTGCCTTGGGTAGGATTCAACACTGAGACATCCTGAAAGTCCCTCCTAGCCAAGGGTATGGGGACTGCTGGATCCCAACAGCTCCCTCTGCTCTTCAGGCTGCGGGAGATCTTGGAGATCGCGGAGGACATGGAGATTGACATCCCACACATTTGGCTGTACTTGGCTGAGCTCATCACCCCCATCCTGCAAGAGGAAGGCATCCCCATGGAGGAGCTGTTCAGGTGAGGGCTGTGCTCCTCAGCAGGGGTGGCATGGAGTGCCTCCCAGGGGCAGGTAGCTCACCCAGGTCTCTTGTGCCCCACAGGGAGATCACAAAGCCCCTGGTGCCCATTGGGAAAGCCACCACACTGCTGGTCGAGGTGCTGGGCTTGTTGTGCAAGGGCATGGTAAGTGCACGGGGCTTGTGTGGTTGCTGGCTGCTGTCTCAATGACTGGCATCCTGCTTGTGGGCCAAGTGGGCATGTGGGGATTGAACCCCCCTGCCACCAGAGAGGATGGTGAGGGGCATCCCTTTCAGTGTCTGGGTCATGGGGCTGGCATGGCCAAACCGCTGTATCTTCCTCCCTGGCGATGGAGGGCATGGCGTGCTGATAACAACTGTCTGTCCCGCAGGGCCAGAAGACAGCAGGAAAGCTGTGGCGGGATGGAGGCCTGAGCTGGAAGGAATTCCTGCCTGAGGACCAGGATGTCAACAAATTTGTCACAGAGCAGGTGGGGTCTTGGTGGCAGCGAGGGGCAGAGGTGGGCTCTGGGCAGACCTTGGGCAGGGTAGGAGGGGTGCTCCTCTGTGCTGCCTTCAAAAGCTCTCTGTCTCCTTCCCCAGAAATTGGAGTACACGATGGGGGACAGCTCAGACATGCCAAGCCGAAAGGAGCTGACCTCTGAGGAGCTGTGCAAGCAAATAGACAAACTGCTGAAGGAGAACCCAAACAACCAAAGAATATATGACTGGATTGAGGTGAGTGTGGGGGCACAATGCCTGAGTGTCTGGATGCTCCCTTCTGCCTCACTCTTCAGCTCACACTCCTTTACCCTCTCCTCTCCAGGCCAACCTGAGTGAGCAGCAGGTCTCGTCCAACACGTTTATCAGGGCCCTGATGACGTCTGTGTGCCACTTGGCCATTGTCTGTGAGTACCAGGGCGAGGTGGGAGCGGTGGGGGTTCCCCTGCCTACAGTGCCCCTCTCACACCCTGCCCATTGCAGTTGAGAACCCGTACCGCGTGGATGCCATGGTCATCCGCAACCAAGCCAAGCTGCTCCAGAAATACCTGCGGGATGAGCAGAAGGAGCTCCAGGCACTCTATGCTCTGCAAGCCTTGGTGGTGAAGTTGGACCAGCCTCCCAGTGAGTATTGTGGGTGTGGGTGGGTTGAGGTGGAGGTGGCAAATGTCTCCCCACCCCAGCAGGGTGGTTGGTGCCTGGAGGATAGCAGATTCCCCTTTATCCCCCCAACCCAGACCTGCTGCGGATGTTCTTTGATGCCCTCTACGATGAGGACGTCATCAAGGAGGAGGCTTTCTACAAGTGGGAGTCCAGCAAGGACCCAGCCGAGCAGCAGGGCAAAGGGGTGGCTCTCAAATCGGTGACAGCCTTTTTCACCTGGCTCCGGGAAGCTGAGGATGAGTCGGACAACAACTGAGCAGCTATGAGGACGAGGAGGAGGAGGAAGGGGGGAGAGAGAGCGGGGGCACCCTAGGGAGTGACTCCATCCCTTCCCATCCCTGGCCCCCATGGACTTGCTGATGCCAGGGTAGAGGGACCTGCTGTGCCCCTTGCAGCCCCTCTCTCTTATTTCAGTTCTCCTCTCTCTTCTTCCTCTGCCCTGGTTCTGTTTTTAAGGCCTGTACGAGTTTGTCATGATGATAATAAACAGATGCTGACTGAGGCGGTGGCTGCCATGGGTCCCCTTGGGGACCCTCCTCGCCCCCCTCCCAGCGCAGGCACACCGGGTCTCTGGGAGTGGGGCAGAGCACCCCTGGATTCATGTCATGGAGAGGGGGGGATGGGATGGGGACATAACTCTCCCCTCTTCTCCCTCCTTCTTTCTCCTCTCCCCTTCTTGATGAAATATAGAGAGATTATATATATATAAACTTATTAAATTTGGTTTGGGGACAGGAGTGTGATTTCTCCCCCTCCCCTGTCCTCTCTCTATTCCTCCATCACTGCCTGGACCCACTCCCCTGTATGGTTTTTAAATTTTAAATATAAATCATTCCCCCCCCCCAGATCCTGCTCTGACACCTGGGGAGGGTGCCGGGGAGGAGGGGGGGTGGCCCCTCCTCTCTGGGCCAGGCTGAGTCCCCTTCATGACCCCAAAAGCCCCCATCCTCTTCCCAAACGTTTAAGGCCACAATTGGGCAAGTGACAGGGCGGCCCCCTCATCCGCGTCCCCTGTATTTATAGAGCGCCGGATGTGACGAGCCGCATGTGTAATTATTAAAACAAGGATTCAATTACTGGTCACGTGAATTTGTAAATAATTTTTTTTTTTGCTTTTTTTTTTTTTTTTTTTCTTTATGGAGTATTTAATTGAAGATTTAAAGGCATCTTTTCACCTTAAAACTGGAAATAAAAGAACATTGCTAAATAATGCCCCGTGTGCCGCTGTTGCCGCCCCACCCTCCCATGTCCCTTGTGCCTGGGCTGGTGTGGGGGTGCCAGCCTTGAGCATGGGCAAGGACCAGTCTCCCCTGTCACTGCAAGGCAGGTAGGTACCCCCCACTCCAGGGCTGGAAGGGTGGCAAAGGGGTTGGATGTGCCTTGGAGCCAGGCCCCCTGGACTCCTCTTGCTGGCACTACCTGGCACAGGGTCTTTTGAGGTGGAACAGACTGCCCTTCCAGCTGTGGAGCAGCTGATGTCCCCAGTTGTCCCTTTTTCCACAGTCATGAGTGGTGGAACCACCTTGGTCTCCTCAGGGAGGAGATGGGAGATGTGTGCCAAGTTCCCCCTACACCTTCCAGTGTGGGAGGGCATTTTTCCATCAGCCCCCTCCTGGCCTTGTCTTGCAGTTGGAGTGGAGATGGCTCCTGCTGGGGTTCCCCTGTGGGATATCCCTGCTGGGGACAGAGGCTGGTCCCCCTTGGGGCTGGAGGCTGGTCTTTGCTTCCTTGGGCTGCCTCTTGCTGAGTCACCCTGGCCGTGGCCCAGAGGGTACAGAGTAATTAACCGGAGGCTGTTCCCCAGATTAGAGGCTGATCTGTCTGAGCTGCAGCCCTGGCATCACTAATGCTGGGAAGCAGTTGGCAGCGAGAGGCCTCGGGATGGAGACTGGGCAGGAACTCCCCATGACTGGGAATGAATAAGGAGGGAGGGAGACCCTTTGAGCTGTTTGGGTAACCTGCTTCCCAGGGGACAGAGAGGGTGGCACGGCAGCAGTGCCCTCCTGTGCCAGGGAAAAGGTACCACAGCACTAATTGCCATCAGTAGATTTCAGAATGAACACGGGTTGACCCATCAGCCTGGCCATCAGCGCTGGCCTGGATCTCCGGCAGGGGCCGTTGTGTCAGACGTGATGCTCCAAAGCCTGCACCCACCTGTCCCCATCCCAGCTCCACTGGGGTGGGGGGCTGTGCCAGAGGCTGTGTGCTCCATCCCACCCCACCAGACCCCCGGGGGCGGGTAGGGGCAGGCAGGTCTGGGGTTGAGGGGCCCCCTGTTTCTGCAGGGTCCCAGCCCTTGTCCCCCTCCCCCGGGGGGTGTACCGGGGCCGGGCGGGGCGGCGCTGTCCGCGGTGCTGGCACGGCGCTCTCCGCGGTGGCCGGCCTTCTTCCCCTCCTCCTCAGCCCCCTCCTCTTCCTCCGTCCATCCTCCTCCTCTCCGCGCCCCCTCCTCTTCCTCCATCCCCCTCTTCCTCTTCCTTCAGCCCCCCTCTTCCTTCATCCTCCCCGGCTGCCTTCATCCCCCCTTCCACTCTCTCCTCATCTCCCCTTCCTCCTCTTCCTCCCGGCCTCCCTCTCCCCCGTTCTCCCCTTCCTCCCTCTCCCTCATCCTTCCTCCCCCTCCGACTTCTCTTTCTCAGCCTTCCTCCCGCACATTCTCCTCCTTTTCCTCCTCCTCTTCTTCCCGCCTCCCCCTCTCCCTCCTCTTCCTCCCCCAGCAGTGACGTCTCTGGACGTGCTGCTCCCGGCCCGGCGCAGGCACCGCTGGCGGCTCCGGTGCTGCTGGGGGCTTCGGTACCGCGGCCCGGCCCGGCTCGGCAGCGGCTCCGGCGGGGCACGGGCGCTGTCCGGGGCCGCCCATGCGGCCGGGGGGCGATGTGGGCGGCGCGGAGCCGGCGGTAGTGCCCGCACCGGGGCCCCCCCGGGAGCATGGGCTGCATCGGCTCCAAAACCACCATCGGTGGGTGAGCGACACCGGGATGGGACCGGGCACCTGGGGGAGTAGGGGGTCCTAGGGTATGGAGGGTGTTAAGGGAACTTGAGGATGGGAAAGGGGGTGTGGGGGGGCTGCTGGGGGCGGCCGAGGGGCTGCAGGTGATACCATGGGGCTGTGGGGGGCTACGGAGGCTGGGGGATATGGGAAGGTGAAGAGCAGGGAGCTGAGGGGGATCCAGGGAATGGAGCGATGGCGCATGGGGATTGGGAGGCTGTGAGGGCTGTAGGGTAGGGAATTACGGAGGTGGGGGGGCACACAGAATTGGGGTTTCTAAGTGTGTTGTGTATACAGAGAGCTTGAGGGCTCTGGAGGACTTTGGTACATAAAGGGTGATGGGGGCTATAGATGGGTGGGGGTTTAGAAGCTGGGGCTGCTGCTCTGGAGCAGCTGAGTGACCCAGGGAGTGCAAGGAGATATGGGGGGGTGTGGATGTGTAGAGGCTGGGGCGATTGGAGTGGTTGGACTGCAGCTCTGGGGGAGCTGGGGGGGGGGTGGGGGTGCAAGGGGGCTGGGAAAGGAGTGTGGGACTGGGGTGCTGGTTAGAGCCCTGAGAGGTTATGGGGTAGCTGTGAGAGAGTTGTTCGGGGGGCCGTTGGAGGCTGGGGTTTGCTGCAGTGTGTGGGGTGCTGCAGATGTCCTGGGGGTGCTGCAGGAGGGATGGGGGCTGTGATCAGAGGGTGTTCTGGAGGCTGGGTTCGTGGGGGCTAGGACAGTGTAGAGAGTGTTGCAGACATGCTGGAGGGGCCCTGGGGGTGTTGTTGCTAGGATGTCACCACAGGGTGCCCCTGCCCACAGCTGGGAGTGGGGGCGATCCTCTCTGCAATTTCCCAAGGAAGCCAGGGTGTACCCTCAGATGTGGGTGGGAGGCAGCACTTTTGAGCTTCCCTGTATCCCACCTCACAGCTGGTTGACGTCAGCCAGGCCCACCTTGGTGCAGGGGAAATTAAGCTCTTGAGGGATATCCTGTCTTGGCCTATTTGGGACTGGCCTTTCATGGCAACTGCATTGATAGGAGACCCCCAGTGCTTGGGAGTAAGTGCCTGAAGGTGTGGGCACCCACCCAGTTGAGGTGCCAGTTTCAGGAGGTCAAGCTGTTGCGGCAAAAGATGGGTGCGTGTGCTTTTACTGACTCTATCCCTTCTTGCTTGTTTCCCTCCTGACCCAGTGGCAGGAAATAGGAGAGGGGGATTTTGGAGATAGTGGAGGAGCAGCAGCTGCTGCAAATATGGCCCAGTGCTGTCTCCCTTCACACACCGAGCACCTGGCACAGTCCAGCCTGGTCCACCTCTCCCACAGCAGCTGCCAAGCTGGGACAGGCGCCTGGTCCCCAGTGCCAGGCTGGGGACGCGCGTTACCGCTGACACAGGCGGAAGGGTTGCCCGGGCATGAGTCACCAGTGCCGCAGCAACGAGTTGTGTCTGGTCTCAGACTGGACAAGAAGCTGCTACCACAGGGTCAGTGGGTGGGGGACTGAGAGGTCTGCTGGGGAAATGGAGGTGCTGAGGTTGGCCTCGGCTCTTCCTGCAGTGGCCGTGGACACGACGCTGTGTGTGGAGTGGAAGGAGGTGAAGGCACTGTCACCTCTGAGTGTTGCCCGCCCGCTGCCCCGGCTGGTGCGCCAGGCCTCCTTCGACAGCCAGGACTTCCTCCAGGTACCACCGAGCCCAGCCATGCCCGGCTGAGGTAGCCATGTGCTGGTACCCCATGGCGGGGCACCCGTCCTGGCCATGGCCCTGCCAGCTCTCAGTGGCTCGGGGCTGCTCTGACGTCAGCCATGAGCCGGGCTGTATCCTGGGAGAAATCAGTCCACGGTGCCTCGTTGCCATGGCAATGCAATTTGTTGCGCGCCTCCAAATCCCACATCACTTCCCCCGTGGCCATGGGCTCAGGGCCTGACATGGCTGGGATAGCAATGGGGCCATAAACAGGATGTCCTGGCATGCTGTGGGCTGCCGGGGAGTGGGTGCTGGGGAGCCAGGCTGTGGTGGTCTTGCACGTGCACGTGTGCGTGCATAAGCTGGGGAGAGCACACGTGTGTGTGACACCATCTAGCACAGGGCACGTATACAACTGAGCACACACAAGCGTGCAGGTGCACGTGTGTGCACAGTGGAGTTCAGGTGTGAGTGTGCAGGTGTGTGTTTATGGTCAGCTTGTGTGTTTGAGTGCCTGCCTCTGTATGTGGACACGTGTGGTGACCTGAGCAGGCATGTGCAGGTGTGTACACAGTGTCAGCACACTGACACTGGGAGCGTGCCCTGCTGTGCCCACCGCTCTGCACACATGTATGCCTGTAATGTGTGTGTGCACAGACACCCCAGGGCCCCTGGGGTAGGCACCAAGCAGGGCCAAGCCCTCTTCTGGAGCGTGGGGCTCCCAGAAGGGTGCTAGGGCTGTGACCATGCTGCCACTCTGGCAGGTCAATGTTGAGGACACTGTCGAGATGCTGCCCAAGTCACGGCGCGCGCTGACCATCCAGGAGATCGCTGCCCTGGCCCGCTCCTCGCTGCACGGTAACTGCTCACCCAGGGGCTCATCTGGGAAAGGGGGCTGTCCTGAGGTGAGGAGTCTGGGCCTCTTGTGGGGGGCCTGGGTGTCACCTGTCTGGAGTTTTGAGGGAGCCCAGGGGTTACTGGTGACACTCAAGAGGAGGACATAGGGGTGCCAGATCCCATGGACTAGAGGTAGGGAGTGCTGGGTCCCAGGGTTATGGGCTCTGTGGTGGGGACTTAGGATGCCTCAGGGCATGCTGACGTTGGGGCACATCCCATAGGCATCTCACAGGTGGTGAAGGAGCACGTGACAAAGCCAACGGCCATGGCACAGGGCCGTGTCGCCCACCTCATTGAGTGGAAGGGCTGGTGTAAGCCAGTGGAGTCGCCTTCTGCCCTGGAGAGCGCCTTCAGCTCCTACTGCCACCTGAGCGAGGGCGAGCAGGAGGCGCGATTCGCTGCCGGTAGGCACCGTGGGCACAGCTGGAGGGCATGGTTCCCACTGCAGCCCAGGGCAGGGGTGGTGGGGTGGGTTGTCTCCATCCATCCATCCATCCATCCATCCATCCATCCATCCATCCATCCATCCATCCCATGGCACTATGGGCAGAGAGGTGCCAGGGCAGTGGGATTTTGGGAGCACCTCCCTGCGTGTGTTCAATCCGTGCCTGTCCTGTGCCAGGTGTGGCGGAGCAGTTTGCCATTGCTGAGGCCAAGCTGCGAGCCTGGTCCTCAGTGGATGGGGACGACTCCAATGATGAGTCCTACGATGAGGACTTCATGCCCTCCACGGAGAGCTCCCAGCCCACCGGTAAGTGCCGTGGGGAGTGGGCAAGTTGTCCCATTGCTGGTGTGGGTTTCCCACCACTGTGGGTTAAAGGAACGGGATGCTCGCTGCCTGGTCCATTCCCCAGCCTGGCCATTCCCATACAGGGCAGTGTCCCTGCCTGGCACCCTGGCAAACAGTGCCTGAGCCAGGGATGGGGAAGCCCTTAAATGCGACACCTCTGCGGTGCCAGAGAGTGTTTTGCTTTTCCTTTGCTGGTGACCAGTGCCATGCATAGAGCAATTTGTGGGCAAAGCAGGTACGGGACTGCTCCCAACCTGTGAGGCACAGGGCAGGGTGCGGCTGCCATCCCTGGTGCCCTCAGCCCTAGACTGACCCAGACATCCTGGTTTCTCACAGAGCTGACAGGCACAATGCCCGCCAGTGCGCTGCTGCGAGACCTGCTGCAGGGCCACCTGTGCCAACTGGGCGTGCGGCACGGCTCCTGCGAGCCTGAGAGTGACTCCTCGCACACCCTCTCCCCCGAGACTCTCTGCTCCAGCCTCTGCAGCCTGGAGATGGTGTCCCCCTCTGAACTCACTGCCAAACTGCTGGGCTCCCTGGGGGGCGAGGACCTGCTGCTGCCCAAGCTGCAGCCCCCAGCCAGCCAAAGTGCCTTGCGGGGCCTGGCACGGCTCCGGTGCCAGGACTCCCTCTACTCCGTGTCCTACGCCGAAGCCTGTCTCTCACCCACGGAGGACGAGGTGGTGCTGAGCAAGGACTTCCCACTCCGCCGGAAAATCTCTGACGTCGCCTCCTCTGGGGTGGCATCGCTGGAGGAGGAGGAGGCTGAAGAGCCCTGATGCCTCCTGGGGTGCCCTGCCTCTCCTGGTGGGGGTCCAGGTCCACTGCTGAAGCCCTCTGGCCAGACCCCATGCTGGGTGAGGGACAGGCCCTGCCACTGCTCCCCCTTGCTATCTGGGTGCAGGAGGGGTCCGGGGGCCACTGCAGCCCCCCCAGCCAGTGTGCCCCCACTGTGCCCCGGCCCTGCTTGGCCACATCGTTGCCCTCCTGGATTTTTGCATGAGAGCAGGGAAGGGGCGCAGGGAAGGGCTTGGGGAGGTCTGTCCTCTGCTCTGATGCCCAGATGTGCCCCCAAAAACTGACAAGACTAAATAAGTGGGGCTGGTTGATCGCATGTTCTCCCCCAACCCACCCTGGGCTCCCCTTTTGGGCACAGTTCCCTCTCCCCCAATGGCATGGCTCAAAACTCTCCAATCATCCTGTGGTGCCTCCACCACCCCAAGCCAGGGTGGTGGTGGGGGTTTCGGTGTGGGAAGGGCTTTTCTCCTCTCTCCCTGGCCAACTTTCATTGGACCGAGTTTAAAACTGTGAACTGCTGCCTTGGAGCATGGAGCTGCTGGAGGGGTGCTGTGGGGGTGCCAGGGGTGCTGGGGGGCTGTGGATGTGCTGCGGTGCTGGGACTTTCTATACTTTTGTACGTGCATGGGGCTGACACAGGAAGACTGCAGGACCAGGTGGGTGCAGGCCCCCAGGCTGGGGGCTTGGGGCCACCAGGAGAGCAGCCCCAGTCCAGCCCTGTGGCAAGGGGGTCAGCCCAGCCAGGGGTCCCCTAGTCTGCTGTGTGGCAATGCAGGGTGGAGAGAGGGGGTAGGATGTGGGACCAATGTCCCTGTCCACAAGTCACTCACCCCTGGCAGGGAACCAAGTGCCTACATGAAGGGCGACCAGCCCCCCCCGTCCTGGCTGGGGGTGGCACCCCCCCTCGGGGAACCCCCCAAGCCCACGTGAGGGGTTCCAGGCACGTCGTCTGGGGGAGGAATGCCAGTTTTTGCCAACGCTTGCGCACCCCTTCCTGCATGGCACGTATTCTCGTGGGGCCACTCTCCCCCTGCATGCTGCTCCTCACCCAGCCCAGTCACTGTTCCCTGTCCCCATGCCCCGGGATGCACCCTAGCACCTCTGCTCCCCTGCATCCCCCCAGCACCCCCACTGACCCCTGCCGGACACAGCTCCTGTTCTCCCTCCCTGCCATGGGCTGCCCGGTGTGGGGCTGGTCCTCCCTGCCCTGCATCACCGAGGGGCTGCAGGGCCCAGCAGGCCCGACACCATGCTGATGGCTCCCTGCCACCCGCTTCCGCTCGCTCCCGGGGGCAGTGGATGCTCCCCACGGTACTGGGATGGGCCGGGGGGTGCAGGCTGCCTGTGGATGGGTGGGGGGCTTTGCTCTGTGTGTGTGTGCATGTGCACACCTGGGAGCGCATGGGCATGTGCACGCGTGTGCATATCCGTGGGAGCTGCCTGAGCCCCCCCGCCCCGCTGTGGCGGTACCTGTGGAGTATCCGTGGGGTGCCCACACCATGGCACCCCCTCCTCCATCCTGCCAGGTCTTGAATAAAGTCAATTGTGCGAGCACTGCGCCGGGTGCCTCTTCTCGCATGTGCGGGGCACCTCCTCCCCAGGGGGCTGGGGGGTGGCAGGCCATCCGTGGCAGGGATGCAGCCCCTTCTGCGGCCCCACAGGGTGACGGAGGCCTCGTCCCTTATCTCGCATTCCTACAGACAGGGTGCCTAATTATGGGCATCTAGCGGTGGTGGCTGGCGGGCGGGCGGCTGGACCCTCCCCACGGCAGGGCCTTGGGGGGCGCGGGCAGCAGGCACCATGGCATCGCTCGGCTCAGCCTCCACGTACCGCGCCGAGCTCCTCAGTGCCTACGGGCAGGGCCACAGCGAGCCCCGCTTCGAGGGCGACCGGCGGCACGGACCCTCTGGGGCACGGGGACAGGAGGCGTTTGGGTACCCAGGTACCGGGTGTGGAGGGTGGGGGAGCCCTAGGGTGCGGCGGCCCTGCTACCCTGGGGATGGCCCCCCAGGGGTTATCTAGCTCACCTGTGCCTGGGGCTGGCGTACGACCCTCCCCTCAGCTTGGGAGGGATCAGAAGGGAGCCCTGACTGCCCCCTGGGTACCCCATGGCTCTCTGGACTGTCCTCCAGCTTTTACTCCCCGAGTGCTTTTGTACACCTGCTAACTCCAGTGTTCCTGCTGTCCCCAGGACCACCACGCTGTCTCCTCCCCTTCCCCAGACCCTTTTGATCCTCCTTTTGTCCCCAGAACCCCCCACAGCTTTTCCTCCCCACTCCAGACCATCCCAGCTGCCCTTATGTCCTCAGCTCCCCTCTCCTCACACCCTTGGATGTCACCTGCCAGGCCCCCACTTCTTGTACAGCCCCAGTAACCCCAGTGTCCTCTTCTCTCCCCCCAGCTCACCCTCCCCAGACTCTCGTGGTCATCCCCAGTGTTTTCACCCTCCTGTGCTTCAGGTTGCCTAGTGCCCCTGGAATCTCCCAGGCCCTCAGGTGCCTCCAGGCCCCCAGTACCCCCCGCAATTCCCCAGCACCTTCAATATCCCCAAACTCCCACTGCCACCTGCTAGCCCCAGCCCTCCCAGTCCCCCAGTGTCACCAGACTCTCCCACACCTCCCAGTCCCCCAGCCCCTGGGCACTGTGGCCCCATGCCCAGCAGCCCTCCAATGCCCACAGAGTCCCCAGGTGCCATGTACCCCTGCAGCCTGGGCACCTGGGTGCGTGCCCAGGGTGACACCTACCAAGTGGTGGCCGACGTCAGCCAGTTCGAGCCCCCTGACATTGTGGTGACCACCTCCAACTGCCATGTCACCATCCAAGCAGAAAAGGTGAGGAACCCCAGGGGGCAGCATCCCCCTCAGCCATGGCACAGTGTGGGTCCTGTCCCATGACACCCCCTCCTGCGGGTGGTGGGGACAGGGTGGTAACTGGGAATAGCCCTTGCTAGCACTGGGGTAAATGGGAACTGTGCCCCAGTGATGGGATAATAGGTCCTGCTCATTCCTGTTCTGTACTGGCATAACTGGGAACTGTCCTCACTGAGAATGGGACAACTGGGAACTCCTGCTCCATTGCCTTCTCTGCTGGAGGTGGCAAGTGGGAACAGTCCCTGCTGGCACTGGAGTAGCCGGAATTTAACCCGCAAGCCAAGACTTGGGCAGCAGAGGCCTGCTTCCTGCTGGCAATGGAGTAACTGGGAATTGCCCTGGAGTCACTGGGATCTTCCCTATTGAACCCCCTGCTGGAGCCAGGGTGACTGGGAGTTGCCCCATTAGAAGCACTGGGGTAACTGGGAATGTGCTGTGGGCCTCACCATGCCACACTGAATTCCACTGCACCGGTGCTGCTCCCCCACAGGTGGCTGCAGATGGCACTGTCTGTGACACCTTCACGCACAAGTGCCAGCTGCCCGAAGACACGGACCCACTGTCGGTGAGCTGCACCCTCACCGAGGCTGGCACGCTGGTCATTACTGTCCAGCGCCGCGCCACTGCTGCAGGGCAGCCCCCGCAGCTGCTGTACCGCAGTGAGGCCATGCTGTGAGCGGCTCTGGGTGACAAAAGGCTCCTTGCCTGGAGTGATACCAACCCCAGCACTGTGGTGAAGCTCAGCTGGTGCCCACTGGCTGTGCTCCTCTCCACCTTCATCCCCATAGTGCTTCAGCTCTGTTTATAAAGTCCTTTTATTAAATTAATATAAAAATCTCTGTATTTACATGGGAAGAAGTGCATGGCAGAGCGGCAGCAGGACCCTCTCTTCCCAGCCATGAGGTGCTGAGCACAGGAGGCAATGCCCACCCATGTTCCCGTGGACACCCCAACCTGATGCCCCTCTCTGCCCCTGCCACCCCAAGAAGGGACATTGTGGTGCTCATGGAAGGTGTGAGGGCAGTGGCCATTCTGGGGGCACCAGGGGCTTGGGGGTACAGAGGTAGCAAAGTGGGAAGCCCCAAGAGCTGGCAGGTAGTTGGGGAGCAGGGGCTGGCTGGGGGACATTTGGCTGGTCCCCAGCCCAGCAAGGGGGCAGAGGCACTGGACTGACAGTGCCCACTCTTGTGCTGAGCCTGGCATCAGTGGGCTCAGGGTGGGCATCCCCCAGCACCAGCCAGGGAGCCCTTGTGGCTTCTGGGGACACGGTGGGGGTGGATCTCAAGGGTCTCACTGGCCCCTGGGGGTGTCATCATCATCATCGCCCCCAGGACCAGCCTCGCGGGGCATGTGGTGGTGCTGGTGGCGATCCCAGAGCTGGCGCAGGGCGGTGGTGTCGGCCTCAGTGGTGCTGGCGGTGCTGTCACGGAAGCTGGCGAGTGGCGGGCGCACCTTCACCCCCTTGCCCGTCAGCGAGCCCTCGATAGCCTTGCGGAGCTGCAGGGACCCCAAACCCATGGGCAAACAGCTCCAGGTGCTGCTCTGTGCCCCTCCAGCCCCCCTGTCCCCTGCTCACCTCCTTGAGGGACACCATGCCCACCAGCCGCCCAATGCTGGTGACGAATGCATGGTCCAGGCCCAGCAGAGAGAAGATGGTGTGGGTCTGCAGGAAGAGGGGGCTGTAATGAGGGTCTGGGGGTTGTGGGTGGGGGCCTGGGGTGGGGTGTGGGCGCACCTTGTGCAGCGAGGTGTGCTCCACCAGCTGGAAGGGTGCAGGGTCGATCTTGGCACTGCTGAAGTCCACCAGCTGGTCCAGCTGCTGTTCTTCCCACTCCAGGATCTGGGGAGGTGCCATTGGGCAGGGTAAGGGATATGGCATCCCCACAAGTGCCAGCAAGGGCCCTCCCCTCCTCCTTACCCCCAGTCTTATGGAGACCTCCCCATGCCCACCCCATGTTCTGGCACCCCTTTGGGATGTCTGGGATCCCTCTGAGCAGAAGGGTCCTGCCTGTCTCTGCCCAACTCCTCACCTCTGCCGGGGTCATCTTGTCACCCAGAATCATCTCCTCCTGCAAGAGAGGTGTGTTGGAGCAGCCATGAGGGCGGCAGGCGGTGCAGCCGCATCGGGCTGCAGGCAGGGCGCAGCGAGGGTGCAGCGAGGGTGCAGGCAACACATGGGCAGGTCAAGTAGCATGATTGGTTGACAGGACATTTGGTCACACCCTGATTGGCCACAGTTGGACAAGCCAAGCTTGTGATTGGCAGAGAGAATGCAAGGTGCGCCATGATTGGCTGAGCAAGGTGGGGTAGATCCTGTGGTTGTGATGGCTGGGAAGCTCCATGTCCCAGTTCCTGGCAAAGTTTGGGATGGGGAAGATGCACACAGGATTGGTTGGAGGGAATCGTAACTGTCCAAGAGGGACTGCACAGATATAGACCCAACATGATTGGCCAAGTAGAATCTTGCAAGGCCCCTGATTGGTTCATAGAACTCCTGCCAGGCTCTGATTGGCTGGAAGGAGCTGTGCCCAGGCTGCGATTGGCTGCAGCTTACCACAATGGAAATGCGGACGCGTTTGGCCTTGGGATGGGCTGTGCCCTGAGCCTGGCCCATGGGAGATACAGCAGTTAGGGGATGGGATGGGACGGGATGGGATGGGATGGGATGGGATGGGACGGGACGGGACGGGACGGGACGGGACGGGACGGGACGGGATGGGATGGGATGGGATGGGACGGGACGGGACGGGACGGGATGGGATGGGATGGGATAGAAAATTATGGAAAGGGATGGGAAGGGACATTCCAGGCAGGGTTCAATAGGCAGGGTTGACAGGGATGAAAGGGATGTGACAAGAACAGGCAGGGCTGGGAAGGGCCAGGCAGGGCTGGGCAGGGACAGGCAGGGCTGGGCAGGGCCAGGAAAGGCCATTCAGGGATGAGAAGGGATGGGCAGGGCCAGGCTCTCACCTCGGTCGGCTCTGTAGCGGCGTTGGCACAGAAGAGGTTCTTGAGGGCAATGCCACTGTGGTCAGCGCTGCCTGCTGTGGGTGGAGAGGGGGCGTCAGTGGCGGGGACACAGGGGGACCAGGGGGCTGCATGCAGACTCACCTGGGGGGCTGTCGGCTGGGCTGCTGGGCACCCGCTTCAATGCCGGCTTCAGGGGCTTGCGGAGTGCAGGGCGGGCAGGGGTGCCCGAGGAGGTCTCTGTGCTGATCTGTGGGGGATGGGGTGGTAGGGTGACAGTGGTGGGGGGCACTCTGACCAGGCATCCCCCAAGACGGCTGCACCCCTCACCTGGAAGCGAATGCTGGAATCGGAGAGCCGGTGCCCATCCTCGGACAGCACCTTCTGCCGCAGTGCCAGGAGCCGGCGCTGGGGACTGAGCTGGCTGCTGAGCAGGGCCCCCACCTGCGTCCGCTCAATGGAGCCCAGCAGGATCATGGACTCTGCCAGACACAGCAAGGGACCACACTGGCTCCTGATGTTCCCTCTGCCACCCACCCACTACCCTGGCACACTCCATGGCTGCTGTGGATGCTGGCAGAGCCCCTGCCTGTGTCTCACCAGCTGACTCCACCAGTGGCAGGTTCTTCATCTTGGTGCTGTGCAGGACCTGCTGCAGGTCCCGGTACTTGCAGTTGAGTGTGACATAGCGGATATCCCGCACCATGATGTCCTCCACCCGTACACTGTATTTCCTGCCCAGGGATAAGAACAGTGGCCTCAGAGTAATGCCGCCCCCTCCCCTTGTGCCTGGTGAGGGGTTTGGGGATGGGACAGGGGACACAAACTCACTCGTGGTGGCCCCAGCCCAGCTCAGGGAGGTAGGGAAGCTTCTTGATACGGATGATGCTGTCGTAGAGGGAGGGCTGGAGGCTCTGGGCGACAGCATTGGCCAGGATGACAGCGATCATGACAGGCAGGATGTGCGAGATCTGCCCCGTCAGCTCGAAGACGATGACGGCCGTGGACACCGTGTGGGTGACAGCACCTGACAGTGCGGCTGCCCCTGCGGCCACCGCCAGGAGACGGGGGAGGGGTGTCAGGTATTGCCACCAGGCTAGGTCCCTACCCGGGGTTCCCCCCTCTAGGGCGTCCACCACATCTGGGGCCCTTCACCCCAGTGGTGATATCACTCCCAGTTCCAGGGATCATCACCTCAGTTGTGGGGCAGCATCTCCAAATGATGCCCACCATGGTGTCCCCATTCCAGCTCGGTGCTTACCCACCACGGCGTAGCCCCCTGGCACGATGCGGTAGATGTTGCTGTCCGTGTGGATGCCATCAGGGAACCAGGCTGCCATGCTCTCCCCCACCAGGCGCCCAAAGGCTGCCCCTGCAGGCAAAGAGTGGCTGGGAACAGGCACAGGGCCTCGCACCCCTGCCAGGGAAGGGGACATCTGGAGGCACCCATAGGTGCCCAGTGTGGGCTGAGAGGTGGCTCCCTCCTCCCACTGTGCCCACACAACGTGCAGGGTCTCACCAATGACAAAGACGGGCATGAAGGCTCCACAGGGCACTGGGATGGTAGTAGCCAAAGCTGACATCCAGAACTGTGGGGCAGAGACCCATTAGTTGCCTTCCCTGACCCAGCCCTGCCTCCTGCCCGTGCTGTGACCCCCAGCTGGGTGCTGTGGAGCAGCACGTGGGCACCACACCCTGCAATGGGGCATGGGTTCCTCCCAGGGGCACTCTGCCAGCACCTCCCTGGTGGCACCTAGGAGCAAGCAGCCAGAACCTCCCTGGTGGCACACTGGTGGCTCCCAGCCAAGATCTCTTCGATGGCATGCCAGCACCACCCAGCAAACACCTTGGTGAACTCCTGCAGCAGCCACCCAGTGCCTTCTGGTGCCACCTTTCTGGTAATAATCTGGCACCTCCCTGATGGCAACCAGAAAATCTTCTCCATAACCTCCTGGTGGTACCTTGGGAATGGCAGCGGAAGTAGGCACCCACCTTCATGAGGATGAAGACAACAAGTGTGACGAAGACGTTGGAGCGGGGATGGCGCCAGGCCTCCAGGATGCCCAAGTATTCGAACTCATCACTGATTCCCTGCTTGGCCCATGTCTGGTTGTCAAAGAGTGTCACCAAGGTGTCCTTCTGGGTGAGCTGTTGATGGGCAGAGGTCAGCTGGGGCTTGTGGAGGCCCTGGGGTAGGGACTGGTGTGCCACCCCAGTGGCAGGTACCTGGCCAGCCATGAACTGTCCAAAGCCGGGTGGGAAGGTCAGCGTGGAGATGATCAGCGTCACCAGGGCAGGGAAGAGCAGGCGCCTGGCAGGGCAGCACAGGGCAGGGGGTGATTTTGGTGCAGTCCCAGCTCCACCACCCTGCTGCTGGGGACTGCTGGGCACCTACTTCTTCATGAGGAAGCGGTTGATGGTCTTCTGGCGGCGCATGAACTGCACAATCTTGCGGTTGAGGTAGACAAAGAGTGCGCCCCCAAAGCCGCTGGCGATCCTGGGCAGAGCCAAGGGAAGAGGTGTCCTGCTGCCACCACCAGCACCACCAATGCTGCCACTGCCACCCCTGGGGCCACAGGATGGGTGCTGGGATGGTCGCACTCACCCGATGACGGCAAAGGCAGGCAGCTCCTGCAGGTCGAAGGGGAAGTCGAGGCGGAAGCGGGTTTTGAACAGCGCCGTGATTGTCTCTGGGGGATGGTGGGGGTCAGTAGGGCTGGGCAGGGGACCCCTGTGCCCTCACCCTGCCTGAGGTACCTTCATCCTTGTTCCAGACAGCAAGGACACGGAAGATGAAGGCACTGAAGGTGGCAGCGAAGAAGCCGCGCCAGTAGTTGCGGACGGCAAAGAAGGTGGAGGTGACCTCGATGCTGAACAGGACGCCTGGCATTGGGGGAAAGTGCACAAGGGAGGTGGAGAAACCTAGGCAGGCCCCCGGTGCCTGGCATGCTTCCCACCCTGAGTCCACACTCGTGCACAGCCCATGGAGGTCTGGCTGCCCCATGGACACACTACAGGGTGGTTCAAGGGCTTCCCTGGCAAAGCACGTGGCTGGTGCCAGCTGGGCACAAGGGACACAGCACAGCGGGCCAAGCACGAGTCTGCATGAGCGAGAGGGTAGCACAGGGATGAGGGGCGCCACTGGGATGGTGTGGGGTGCACACAGATAGACAAACAGACAGATAGGGCAGCAGGCAAAGGGCAAGGAAAGAGTCAGACACATCACCAACCTACGGGCAGGGCTCAGCGGGACTGGAGTGGGGAGCTCCCTGGAGCGCAGGGCGGCAAGGGAGAGGACAAGAGCAGACATTACACATCTGGGAGGATGGAGCCTGCTGAGCAGCACTGCCCTCTCCCATGCCAGCTGTCCTGGGGGTCCTGCTTGCCTCTCCAGGTGGACCCTGCTGCCTGGGCGGGAGGTGTAGGGGGTGTGGGGAGGCCCGGGGTGACCCTACCTCCGATGGGGGCGGCGAAGCAGCAGCCAACACCAACAGCGCAGGCAGCTGCCAGCATTTCAATGTTTCTTGCCTCATTCTGTGAGGGAGACAGGAGTGAGTGGGCATTGCCCCCCCAAGCCTAGGCACTGCCAAACCTGCTGGTGGGCAGAGGTTGATCCTCCTGGGGCCAGCCTGCCCCTGCTCACCTCATAGAAGCCCCCAAAGAGGGAGAGGAAGCGGCTGAGCAGGGCTGCGCACATGCTGGCGATGTGGACAAACGGACCCTGAGAGAACAATAGGGGACTGAGCACATTGCCCTCAGTGTCACTCCCCGGCCCCCTGCTCACCCTGCCCCAGCACTACCCTCACCTCCTTGCCCAGGGGCATGCCACTGCCCAGGGCACATGTCAGTCCGATCACCTTGGCCACAAAAGTCTTGAGGGTGAGGTACTCCTTCAGCACAACACCCCGCAGGATTGTCTTCATCTCAGGGATCCCAGAGCCTGGTGACATGGGGACAGCCTTGACCAATAGCCATGAAGTGGGACACTGCCCCATGGCTCTGGGGAGTAACCCTTGATGCTCTGCCACAACCCACTGCCACAAGGAGATCCCAGCACCTCTTCCCACCTTACAATTTGCAAGAACAGCCCCATGATGATGTAGGCACAGCTCAACCCATAGCCCCATGGGGACCCCAATTTCATAGCCCCAGGAGACCCTCTGAAGATCAGGTCTTAGCCCTAGCCTCAGCCCAGGAGGATATCCACCCCTTAACTCACAGGAGACTCTCTGAAGAGCTCTCTCTCACAGGCCTTAGGAGATCCCCAACCCCATAGCTCAGGATGATATCCAAACCACAGTCCCCAGCAGACCCTCTGAAGACCAGCCCAAATCCCTAGAAAGACTCCCAGGACCTCCAGGGAGACACCCAGGCAGCTCCCAGCGCACAGCTCCCAGGGATTGGACACCCTGTTTAGGGTGCAGGCAGCCCCTTGATGCCCTACCCACGGCCTGGGGAGCAAGGATCTGGGTGAAGCCAGCTGAGAAGGTGATGAGCACAGTGGGGTAGGTGACCCAGGCCATGTACTGCAGCAGCACGTTGGTGTCCAGGCCCCCGTACATCCACTTCTGAGCTGTGGGAACAGCCGGCCAGATGGGTGGTGGGTGGCAGGGCACATGGCATGTCCCTGGGGCATAGCCACTCTGCCCTGCCATGGCCCCAGGAACCCACTGATACCCGCTTACCTTGGAGGCACGTGGCAATGGCGAAATCCATGGCCCAGCTGACCAGTGCCATGACCAGTCCCAGCAGTATGAGGAAGACCCAGTCCTCGCCCACCTTGGAGATGAGGAACCGCTGGCACTGCAAGGCACAGACTGTGGACACAAGGGCGGGTTCAAGGCTGGGTGCCCCAGGGATGGGCACACTGAGGTGGCAGAGCCGGGCTGGCAGCAACAGAAAGGCTCACAACCAGCAGCATTGACCCAGCACTGCTGGTACTGTCTGGTTCTGGAGCACTGCTGTGTGTCCAGCTGTCACAGCCAGCTGACTGCTCAGTCACACACGGCACCACTGGGCATGCACCTCCCACCAGCACAGCCTCCCTGGCATGGCCCCAGGTAGAGGGGCTGGGGCCCCCCGGTCCCTGCAGCGCGCCCGGCTATTTCAGGCCATTGTGTCCCTGCTGCCCGGCGGGCAGGTGGCATTGTCCTCGGCGCCGGTGTCCCATGACAGCCACAGAAATTCTACCCGCACCACCGTGGTGGAATGGGCAGCCGTGTCCAGACTGTGCCACCGTGGGGCTGTGCCCACCCGTGACTCTTACCACGACAGGGGGCACAGCGGCCCTGGGTGTACTCCAGCAGCTCGGAGGGGCGGCGGGGCCGGGGCGTGTCCCCCTCCTGCAGCCGCAGCCGGGCTGCCTCATCCTTGGCGAAGGTGCCCAAGTCCTGCGTGTAACGCCCATACATCTGGGGGAGAAGGAGCAGGCAGCGGTGTCAGGGCAGCTGGTACCCCAACCCCTTGCACCCAAGTGGGGAAACTGAGTCAGGGGAGCAGCTGGCATACTGGCATGGCCTGCCAGGTGAGGGAACAGGCATGGCATCCCGAGGCAAAGGGGTGGAGGCCCCTGTGGGAGTGCCCGGCTGCCCTCCAGGGCGTGGGAAGAAGCCAGGCAGATAAGGTGAATGTGGATCGATGGTGAGTGATTGTTTTGCCCACATGCCCAAAGCAGGCAGCTGAAAGTCGGTACCAGTCTCCAGCCCTGCCCAGGTGCCCCAGGCACCGGACTGGGCTGGTGGAGGGAGGGGAAGGGCCTCCAGTGATGGGAGCATGGCCAGCTTGGCCAGGAGACTCTCTGAGGGCTGGTATTGGGGTTGTGCTGGCACTCTGCAGGCACCACACCCTGACTTTGCTAAGAGCAAGGCTGGGATGCCCCCTCCAAAAGCAGCCTTGGCTGCTCATATGTGACATGAGTTGGCTGGTCTCAGCTGGCAGCAGGGAGGCAAGAGGACAGTGAGGGACAGGATGTACCCCCAGTTCCAGGAGAGGGGGAGCACAACATCAAGCTCAGGGTGGTCCCTGGGCTGTGAAGAGGGGGTTTAGGGATCAAAGGGGTGTGAGCAGCTCTGTGCCCACATAGGGATCACCCCCTTTTCCTCGGGTGCCTCCTGCCTGGCTGTGGCACGTGGCCTGGAACTGGCAGGAGGTGGCCCTGGCAGTGCCCCTCATGCTGGCCAGGAGGTCTTTGTGCCCGTCCTTCCCACTGAGCCAGGGGCATTTGTCCCGTGCTGGCGGGCACTGCCAAGGACTCGGTTGCTTGGTTTCCGCCTCACTCCCCCCCTGCACGACCTGAATGCCAAGCGCCAGAGGTTGGCCCGGCACAAAGGAAGGCTTCAGGACCGTGGGGGCCCTGCCAGGCTCCCACGTCGGGACAACGTGAGCCCCATGCTGATGGCGTGCCCACCCGCCGTGCCGTGCCAGCGCAGCGCGTGGCTGCCCAGCCGGGGCACAGCCGCCCTCCTCCCCGGCACGGCCCGTGCCAGCGCCCGGCAGAGGGGCAGCGCCACGGGTGGGCACCGTGCTCGGCACGTGGGCAGCTCAGTCCCAGCTGCTGGCGGCAGTGCCCACCCTGGATGCCCAGGTACCGTTCAGAGCCCCCTGGCCTGCTGGCACATGACAACTCCCCGTGGGGATGGCGTGAAGGTGCGCTTCTCACGGGGCAGCACTCCTGCCCAGGTCCCTTTGGTAGAGAGCAGAAAGCAGTCAGAGCGGCGCCGGGTGGATTCTCTGCTGTCTAATACCCGGGTTGTGCCCAGCAGCGGGAGGGAGGGTGGGGAAGTAGGCAGGGAGAAGAGGGTGAACTAAGTTCCATTGTTGACCCTGTCCTAGCATGGATTTTCCCCCAAACTCCTGCTCAGCATGGGCTCAGTGGCTCCTTGCCCTGTGGAAAAGAGCTGAGGGGAAAGGCACGACCACCTTGAGGGGCCAAATCCAGCATCGGCTGCCAGACGACGACCCCGGCCCTGCATGGGGTCTTGATTTCAAAGGCTCCCTTCAGAAAAAGCTTGTTTGCTCTGGAAGATGAAATGGGCCGGCACCCCAGGAGTGCTGTCACTCTGCCAAGCACTTGCCTGCCTGGCCCCACTGCTGACCCACGGCCAGCCCAAACCAAGATGGAAACACCCCCAGGCTGAGTGCCCCCCAAACCAGCTCTGTGTCTACCTCTTGGGGCTGTGCCAGGGGCTACCACACTACTCCTCCAGGTGTTGGGGCACACGGTGGGGTGTGCAGCCCCAGGGGCTCCAGCCTGGTTGATGGTGGTGGGATTTGCTCCCCCTCTGCCCCACTTTGGAGCCAACCCCACTTGTAACAACAGGGATGCAAGCAAAGGGGCCATGCCACCCTGCTGCCACCTGCCACCCTGTGCCATCCAATGCCACCCCTCTGCCCCATGCCACAGCCCCACAAGCAGGACATGGGACCCCCACGGGTGTCCAGTGCTGAGCAGCCACAGCTACTGTGCCCACAGCCCTAGCATGGCTGTGAAGGCCAGCAGTGGGCTCTCTCCTTCCTCCTCCTCCTCCTCCTCCTCTGCTTGGGTTATTTTTCCACAAAGGCCTTTTGAAACACAAACAGCCCCGGGACTCCGGCCTCTGCCGTGAAGCAGCTGAACAATCACAGTGCCGGGCGGGCAGGGAGCGGGCACAGGGGGGGCTGGTGGGGGGCACTCGGGGACACGGGCATGGGCCAAGGCCACTGTGTTGGTCCTGGGCTCGGGCGCTGCAGGCACTGGCTGTGCCACAGCCCCTTGGGCACTGCCAGCCCATGGTGCCTGCAGTGCCTGGGCGATGCTGTGCCTGCGAGGGGAACTGGCGTCTGGTGCTGCCGTGTCCCCGTGCCAGCCTGTCCCACAGCACTGAGCTTGATTGGGAGTGGTGCCCACCTCCTCATGACCAACACCAGCCAACCTTCCCCCCCAAATTTCCCTTAGGGGAGATATTTAAAGGCAAGGGGTTGTGGGTTCCTCTGGGCTGGCAGCAGGCAGGCAGGGGCCAGGGGGTGTGTGTCACGCTGCCCGTCTTAGCCAGCCTCTAATCACCCTGAGCAGCTCTGCAATGAATAAGGGCAGTTTGTCAAGCTTAATCCCCCCCATGGGGCCCGTTGCTCCCTGCCACAAGAGCCTGGCATGTGGGGGCACTGAGGCTGATGTGCACCCCAGCACCCTTGGCATGCCACGGGTTCCCACAGACACTTCTTCAGCATGGAGACCCCAGGGTGGGATAACTGGGGAGACCTTTAGGTCTGGGGTCCCAAGACCCATGGCATCCCAGGGCTGTTGAAATATGGGGAGAGGAAGGGCATGGAGCAGGGACACAGGCCTTTGGACACGGTTGGCACAACCCTGCAGCCTGGCTGTGATGGCCTGTCTGTGGGCACAGGCAGCAAGAGCTGTCCTTGGGCTGCCCAGCTCAGACCAGCCCATGCCAGGCTCCAGCTGGATCCTGACCCTCCTGGCAGGTGCTGGCAGGAGCTAGTGGTGGCTTAGATGCACCGGGGAGGGCTGGGCACGCCTCCTGCCCAGCACGTGCCCAGGCAGCTCCCAAAACGCAGGTGTGAGGCTATGGGACAGGAGCCCACACCCAGCCTCACCCAGCATCCCCAGGCACTTCCCTGAGCCTCTCTGAGCCCAGAGGCCATGGGGATGGGCAGCATGGAGCACTCAGGACGTGGGTGCTATCCTGCCCAAAGAGAAGGAGGGCAAAGTCTGCTGGTGCCGAGCATGGCTGCCCTGATGCCAGCCCTGCGTGCCTCTCCCCTCATGCCTGCCCGCAGGCTCCTCAGTGCCCGGCTGGGATGGCCTCTCTGCTCACCCACCGTGACCAGGGCGCCCAGGGGGGCCGTCCGGAGCTGGCAGCAGGGACAGGCACGGCCACAGCTCACCCCTGTTCCTGCCCCCGACTGCTCCCTGACTCAGCCCTGCCGGGAAGGAGTGTGGGGTCAGTGAGGTCGCGGAGATGACGGCGCAGATGGGGCTCCCATGGCCAGCTGGTGTCCTGCAGCCACCTGACAGCGGCACAGGGGCAGCCTGGGCTGAGCACCGAGGGGCAGCACCAGAAGAAGGGTTTGGGTGCTGGGAAAGGCGAGATGAGGGTACACAGAGCAGCAGTGCCCTGATGCTGCCCCGTGAGCCCATGCTGGGTGGGTAAGGCTCAGCAGGGCCCGCTTCGCGCACAGAAACCGGCTCAGGCTCTCTTGGGCAGCCGTGGGCACGACAACCGTGTGTCCCTGCTCCCTGCGCACCTCCCCGGCCCTGCCTGTCCAAATGCCAGGGCAAAGTACCGTCCGCCTTGGGCACCGTCCCAAGCAGAGGCTGGGGAAAAGCACCTTTGCCCGTGATGTCTGAGGGCCGTGGGCAGCGGAGAGCAGCAGAGTGACTGGGGACGCAGCGGGGAAGGAGGGCAGCCCAGGACAATGGGACACCCTGGTGCCAGTGGGGAGGCCTCTGAGGAAAAGGAGCTGTAAACATGGGGCTAAGGTTGCAGGCGGGGGAGATACCTTATCTTGGGGGCAGAGGGCCGGGGACATGCCGTGTGGGGGAGAGAAGCGTGCCCGGCTGGCGCCTCTGCGAGCTCCCACAGGGTGGGCATCCCTTCCCAGTGAGGAGGGGTGCTGCCAGGGGCTGCTGAGGTGTGTGCCGAAGTCCTGCCCTGGGGGTGGGGGCTCAGCTAGGCTCCTCCACAGCTGGAGGGGGGGCTGGGGGCGACATCCCAAACAGGAGACAGCACCCCTAACAGGGCGGAGTTCTGCCTCCCTGAGCAGGGCAGCACCCTCAGACCCCCCAGATCCCCGGCTGTTCCATCGCGTCCCGTCTCGTCCTGTGCCACACCGGTGCCCGGTGCCCGCCCGGTGCCCCCGGTACTCACCAGGGTCTGCTCATACTGCAGCGCTCGCTGCGCCTCGCTCTCGGAGGCCATGGTGCCGCCGCTCCGCTCCGCTCCGTCCCGGTGCCGGTGCCGCTGCCGGTGCCCGCGGCGGCCGCGGCTCCTCCCGAACCGCGCGGGGCGGGCCCGGGGCACTGCCCGGGGGAGGGATCGGCCGCGCTCCGCCTCCGCCGGCAGCGCCCGGCACCGGCGGCGCCCGGTACCGGCACCGGCGGCGCTGGGCACCCGGTCCCCGGCCGGGTCAAGGGGAGTCCGGCCGGAAACTCTGTCCTATGGCGGGACCCCGTCCACCGTGGCCTTTGCCCGGGATGGCACCCGTGGGCAACCAGTGGGTGCAGGTGAGGGTAAGAGCTGGCGCGGGTGACGTGACCCAGGGCCATCTTCCCCCGGGACACGTTGCTCCCTCTTCCCACAGGTACAAGGGGTTGGCGTGGGGCTGGGCGCTGCTCCCTTGTGGGTTCCCCCTGGTGAGGTGTGGGAGGTCCGTGCTGGGACTCTGCAGATGGTCACCTCCAGGCTCATGGCCATGCCTGGCTGGGGGACAGATTGGTGGGGGCAGAGTGCCTGAGGTCTGTCTTGTCATGAAGGGCATGGGGGCACCTGTCAATGCCCAAGGAGGGCAGAGCACCTTGGCACTGTAGGGACTTCACCACCGCAAAGCTGTCAGGGAGCTCATCCTTACCGTGATGCTGCTCAGTGTCCCGGGACTGTCAGCTCCCAGGGAGAGAGGTGGGCTCCACTCTTCGTTGCTGAACTTGCTGGGCAGTAGAGGCTCAATCCTCTCCAAAGAGGCACACGGGTAGAGCTTGGCACCGGCAATCCTTGGGCAAGGCGCTCCGGCATGGCAGGCTGGCTGCCGGCACCTCAGTCTCACCACCGCCACAGGCTCAGGGGCAACCGAGGCAGCTGGCCGAGCCGCACTCACCCTCCTCCCCAGGGCACAGGATTGCACCTTTGTGGCAAGAACTGGGTGCAAGGAAAGCCAGAGCTGTGGCACTGCTGAGCTGGTGCTGCGGGATCAGGAACGGGCTAGTTCTCACTGCCCAGGTGCCACCCTCTGGTTTGACGTTGGCACCCCCAAGGGTGGGTGACGATGGCTGGGCTGGGGGCTGGGATATGTCCTGTGCCAGTCTGGGAGGGTTTATTGCCCAACATGAACCAGTTTGAGGCAGGGAGGTGACAAAATGGGTTGCTTGCTCATTGTATCTCCAGGCACGGAGCTCCCTCCTTGCTCGTCAGCTCCTGGCACTGCCCCATGGCAGCAGGGATGTTCATCCGGAGGGGAAGCCCTGTGCCAGGATACATGCTCTGCCCACTGCCACCAGCGTGCCTGGCTGTGGGCCACCAGCACACTGCAAGGCCAGCACAGGTGATGTGACCCTGCTGGCACAGGTGCCTGCGTGGCTGTGGGTGCATGCCGGGCAGAACACCCAGTTTTGCATGCAGGGCTCTGTCCCAGCCCAGTGTGCCCTGGTGCCATCCTTCTATGGCTCTACCACTGCTCCAGTTTAGCAGTACTAGGGGTGTCTGGGGTTGTACTGCCCCAGAGCATGCACAAGGCTCTGCCCTACATAACCATGGGTGGCTGTGCCCAGCCCTGGGCACGTGGCTGGTTATGGGTGCTACAGGACAAGGGCCTCTATGGGTGGCAGCTGGACTGGAGCCCCAGGCTGGGCTCTTCGTGCCACCATGGAGGTGTGGGGAATAGACTCCTGCTGTCCCTGTGCTAGTGGGCACCATTGCCAAGCACTGTGTTGGCAGCCTCCACTGTGGCCAGAGGTTGGCATCATGGCTCCAGCTGTGGGCACTGTACACTGGTCTTCTCCAGTGCCACCCCCGACCCATAGGGGTGTGTCCTCATCCTGGCATTGGCTTTCACACCCCATATCCCCAGTATCCATCCCCAACCCCAGCAATGCCAAGGCCTGCATGTTCCCCATGGGCTGCAGGGGCACAGCCCTGTGCCTGTTACTGCTAGGAAGAGACAGGAACCAGGAGGGCAATAGCTCTGGTTTTAATAAATACATCTTGACTCCCATCCACTGGCACCATAAATTATGTGAGAAACCCGGCCGAGACAGGGTGAGTGCAGCAAACAGGAGCCAGAGGGACTTTACACTATGTACACCATGGGCACAATGCCCGCCGGCCAGGGGGGCTTGGAGTGGCAGGGCAGCAGGTGCCCCAACCTCCGTGAGCCCAGCTGTTGCCCACTGGCATGAGTGGGTGGGGCGGTCCTGGCATTGCAGTTGTGCTGAGATGGGGTGCCCAGGCTGGGGGCCTGGCCATGTGCACCCCACTGTGCTCCTCTGTGCCCCCTGCCCAGCACGGGCAGGGGCAATAAGTAGTGGGGCCCCCCCATGCCACCCAGCGTCGCCGTGTGCTTGCCCCGCTCTGGGCAGCAGTCACTGCTCAGTGGCTCCGTGACTCCACCTTGGCATCGTGGACCTTCTCCCGTGCATCTGAGGGGGCATCCAGGGCTGGGAGGGGAAAAGCGGGGCTGAGAGATGGGCACAGTGGGTGCCAGGAGGGCACTTGGGGTGGTTGTGCCAGCCTTGGCTCAGCACCAAGGAGACTGGGATGTGCAGGGGCTGCCGCAGAGTGTTTGGGCAGTGGTGCTTGTGTGTGAGCACTGCACTTACCACGGCACTTGGCACAGCAGGGGTTGTCCCTCGTGGCAGGGCTAGCGCAGGCGGATGGGGGGCACTCCTGGCGCTGGCAGTGCGTCTCCCCTGACTAGGGAGCAGAAAGAGAGGCTGAGCAGTGGGGTGTGGGGGCAGCAGCTCCTTGGGGTGCTGTGTGTGTCCAGGGTGCTGCTCTCCCATCCATTCCCAAAGCCCTGGGGACTGGGCACAGTGGTGCCTTCCACTCCCCTGGTGCTGGCCCAGGCTGGCACACTCACCACACACCAGCACAGGATACACTTCATTTCTCCAAAGGGGGGCACAGACGGGTGCCAGCTCTCATTGTTGAGGTACCAGCGGCGCCCGAAGCGGCACGCCCGCGGTGCGTCTGCCTGCATGGAGTCAGCCAGCTCCGGGACACTCTTCTCTGGGGCTGCAGGAAACGGAACTGGGAGGATGGCTGCCTGTGGCAGGGCAGCCTGTGGCATTGCCAATGGGGGCCCACAGGTGCTGTGCACAGAGAACACATGGAACAAGAGGGGTGAAGGTACCTGGGCACTGCTTGCAGCAGTCAGAGGGGCTGGCACGCACGGGGTTGGCACAGGTGAGCCGTGGGCACTGCACCTTCTCGCAGTGCACTTCACCTGTGGTACCCTGCAGGGAGGGCACGGGGCTCACAGGAGGCACAGGGCAGTCAGCTCTCCATGCCCTGGTTTGAGCCCAGTGGGAACTGAGAGCAACAATAGGTGCCAGACCAGGCTGGGGGGCAAGTCTGGAACACACACCCACCTTGCAGGTACAAATGGCACATTTGATGAGGCCAAATGGGGGCACAACAGGGTGCCAGCGAGTGCCAGAGCCTCGCCATGTCTTGTCACCATCGAAGTAGCAGCCTGGGAGAGGAAGAAGAAGTCACAGTCCTTGTGACTCAGCCTTTGCAGAGCTGCTCTCTCAGTCCATGCCCACAAGGACTCACCCTCGCTACTGTCTCGTGCCCTCTCCAGCTTCAGCTCTTCCTGCTCTGTCTTCTTCTCTACAAGGCAGAGGAAGGCCATGAGGGGGTGCACATGATGCCAGCAGCAGTCTCTGAGAGGGATCCCCACCCAGCCTGTCCCCCAGGTACCTTCACAGATGGGGCAGCACAGCTCTTCGGGGTGCACCTGGTGGGTACAGTTGAGGGGCTGGCACAAGATGGGGTCGCAGATCACTGTGCGCTTCTGGGGACAGCAGGGATGGAGCTCATTACAGAGGGGCCCTACTGATGATTGCTGCCCATTCAGCACAACCCCCAGCTTGTACCTGGCAGCTGCAGATGGAGCACTTCTTGTCATAGTCAGGTGCCCAGCGGGTGCCATGTGCCCGGTGCTGACCCTCAAAGAAGCAGGAGTTGGGGTCCTTCTTTAGCTGCTCCAGGTCCCTGGTCTTGGTGCTCTCAGAGAGCTCAGCCTGCCCCAGGGACTCCCCTGGTGCCAGGCGGGTCCCTCCTGCATGGCACTGGTTGGGAATGTGCACCTGGAGGGGGCAATGAGCAAGAGGTTACTTCCTATGCCAATGCCTGGCTGCCCTCCATGGTCAGGGCTGGTGAAGGAACCACCCATGACCACGAAACACATCAGGCTGTACTGCTGGGACCTTATAACAGAGTGACCCTGTGCCCTTCCACCCTGCTCCAGGCAGTGCCACCTGGCTGCAGGCAGCAGTGGAGATGGGTAGGGGTGCCCTGCCCCGACAAGGACCTACCCGTCCCCGCATCTCCCCATTGGGGTGTGCTTTGGTGCTGACTTGCAGGAAAGCAGTGCCCTGGGCCAGGTGCTGCAGCAGGTCGGCATCCAGGTCCTTCACCACCCCCTGAGCCTGTCGTGGCAAGAGGGACAGCAGGGTGGGGATAAGGTCTGGCCCAGCCCCTGCTGTGTGCTGCACCCTGACCGGGTGCCCACCTCACCTCAGTGCTGTAGAAGCCCTTGAGCAGGCGCTTGTGCTGGTGGGGGCGGGTGCCCATCTCCCCCAGCTCGGCCACCCCATGGATGTGGGCACTGACGGTGCCGTCGCTCGGGCGTCCCAGCCCCGCCACTGAGATCTCGTAGTGCAGGTGGCAGTGCTCATCCAGCGAGAGCCAAGCGTGCCCCCCAGCGCCACTGTGCACTGGGGGGGACACCAGCTGCCCCGCCAGCGCCACGGGCATCTCTGCACACAGACAGGGACCGTGGGAGGGTGTGGTGGTGTGTGGGAGGGCTGCCCCGCTGCCCCCCGTTACCACCCCACGTGTCCCTGGTACCTGTGTAGCGTGCGAGCAGTCCACTGTAGGGCAGGGAGATGATTTGGCCCCGCAGCTCACCCTCTGCCCAGTCTTTGGTGGCCACGTTGAGGAAGAGTTCATTTTGTAGGAGCATGTGGGCATCGCGGGCGCTGGGGCTCTGCCAGGCACCCCAGGCCTGCCACCAGTGGGAGACCAGGCAGGTTGGGACAGGGACTCACCCAAAGTCCCCCTGCCATCACTCCCAGCATCATCTAGTGCTTACCAGCCCATCCTTGTAGCTGGGTGTCATGTCAAACAGGATGTTCCTCTTGCTTTTCCGCCGGGGTTTGGTCTCCAGTGTGATGCCCACCACCTCGCTGGCAGTGCCCACCACCTGCACCTGTGGGTGGGGTGCCAAGGGGCAGTGCCAGGGTGGTAGATATGCCTGGAACCCTTGAGAGGGAAATGGGTGCCCACCACCACTTACCTGGTACTCCAGGGTGCCGTTCTCATGCAGCGCCAGTTTGGCTGAGCCCACTGCCCCTGTCTTGGTCGGCAGCAAAGCATCCGCTCCGCATAGCACACTTTGGATGGCTTCAGCCCGGGGAGAGAGGCACAAGGGTGGGTGAGATTGGCACAGGGGTGAGCACAGCAATCCCCCTGCAGCCTAGGCTGCCTGCCCTGTGCTCACTGTCACAGCTGCGGCGGGTGGTGATGGTGCCAGCCAGCTGGCGTGCGTGCTGGCCCTCCGTCTCAGCCACGATGCGGAGCTGCCCCTGCACCAGCCACTGCAGCTCCTGGGCAGACAGATCACTCAGCACCTCTGCAAAGTCGGGGTCCTGGCAGGGGGGTAGAGTGCCATGGGTCAGCCCTGCTGCTCTGGGCACCCTAGCTGCCAGGACACGTGGGGGACGAGAACGCTTTACCTCCACAGTGATGTTGGCGTGGACCTCCCGTAGCATCTGGCCCTGGTGCAGGATGCGGACCCTCAGTGGGACCCACGGGGATTCTGGACATGGCAGAGGGGAGTGGACCCACTGGACCAGGGGTCTGCAACCACGGTCAAACCCACACCTCTGTGCCTACCACGTCCAAACCCCAGGCACTTGCCTGCTCCTGTGTGCCTGAAACCTCACAATTCCCTCCAGCATGCCTTAAATCCTTGCAAACCCACATTGCAAACCTATCCTTCTTGCACAATGACCCTCACACCCCATATGCTCTGCAGCACCCCCAGCCCCCCTGCTCAGGTGCACACCATTCCCTCCCCACCATGTGCACCCCAAATCACACAACATACAGTGTATGCACACTTCACCCTCTACTCCACCCCACACACAGCCTCTATACCCACCTGAGCCCCATGCCCAGCCCAGCCCCCCATCCCAACCCCACAGATGCTGACCCATGCATCCTGAGCCGCAGACATGCCATGCATCCCTTCAGGTCTATGCAGCCCCCTCTGAGCAGTGCCTCCCTTCCCTGCCCGCTCTCACCCCTTGCTCCAGGCTCCAGCAGTCCCCGGGCCATGAGGATGAAGTGCAGGTTGTTCTCGGTGTCGCTCAGTGTCAGCATGGCCATGCCCCCAGCACCCAAGTGCGAGGGGTCTGACGAGGTGAGGATGGCACCGAATGTCTCTGTGCAGGGACAGGGGCATGAGGGACATTCTGATGGGCACCCACTGGGTGTGCATGCGGGAGCTGGGCTTACCTGCAAAGAGTGCCCGGTGCTTGAGGATGTGCCCATGGACCTCTCCGGAGGGCTGTGTCCGTGTGATCAGGGACACACGGAGTTGTTCCCCCCGCAGCAGCTGGATGTTGGCTTTGGACACCGTCCTCCACATTCCGCAGAGCTGTGGGTGATGGAAGGAAGGGCTGGGTGGTGGCTGGGGGGCACAGCACATGTGCAGGTGTCGGAAGGGACACCGCGCCCCCTGCCCTCCCAGCCCCTCTCACCATGCCGTCCTCGGGGGCAGCGCTCTTCTGCACGGGGTGTTCAAACAGCACGTTACCCTCGGGGTCACTGAAACGCACCCGGCTCGGCCGCCCCAGCCTGTGAGCATCCAAGGGGTGAGCAAGGGCCATGGATCTGCCCTTCCCCTCCCCCGGCACCGCCCTCACTCTGCATCAGGCACAGGGGTGTGTCAGAAAGGGCACACGGGGGTCCCCGGCGCTTTGGGGTGGGCAGGAGAAGGATGACATTCTCCTGGGGTGCCAAGTGCCAGGCTCTGCCCGCCCATTCCAGGACTAGCCCAACACTGCTGTCCTGCCAAATGCCAGCTTGGCATGGATTCTCTGGGCTCCCCTGCCCTGGAGCGGTGTCTAACTGGCACAAAGCAGGATGAGGGTCTCTGCTGGGAAAGGCATCATGGCAGGACCCGCTGGGAGCTGAGTGTTCTGGCTGTAAATAAGGAGCATTTTCGGCTCTGCTTGGCTCCCCCTGTCAGAGCTGGAAATTAGTCACCACTTTACTATGCAAAGGGGCCTGGAAGCAAGGAACAGCAGAAGAAACTGGAGCAGGAAAGAGGGAGGGAGAGGAGAGGCTCTGCTGCTGGCGGGCATCCGGGGAGGGCATGGCAAGGATGGGGAACCCTGGCAGCAGTGCCAAGGCACTGCCCACCGGCAGAGCCTGCAGGGTGGCACAGCAGTTCTCCCAGCTGCACCCACGGGAGCCCTGGAACCATTCCCATTTCTTTCCAGTCCAGATCTGGAGGCAAATGGGTGAGGCTGGGCCGACGCTGTGGGTGTGCCGAAATTCTGGCCGCTGACCTAGGCTGGAGCCCAGCACATTACCGCCCCCCTCCTCCAAATCTCTCACTGTCAGTGCAAGGCTGTGGCACCATGGGGGGATGTCAGGAAGGAAACTGAGGCACAAGCACTCTTGCATCCCCCCTTCTCCAGAGAGCTGCCTGCTGTGCAGGCTGGACAGGGGACAGGACTCACCGCTCGTAGCTGATGGAGAAGAGCAGGGAAGAGCGCAGCAGGGTGAAGCGAGCCTTGGCCACGGCGCTGGATGTGGGGTGCCACGGCTCTGGGCCACTCGTCAGCAAGGCCACAAACTCTGGGGAAGAGATGCTGCTGATGAGGGGGTGCATGGGGGGTGCCCCACACTGCTGCTGTCTGGGTGGGTGGCTCACCTGTGCGGGCATCGTCGCGAGCCAGGCCCTCAGAGCTGAGGTAGGAGCGGTCGTTGTAGGGCTTGTCCAAGTCATCCTCCTTGTCCTGGAAGTACTCAAAGGTGTCGAAGCGGAGTGCAGGGCTCTTCTCTGAGGGGCCTGGCAAGGGTGGACACAGGAGGAGACCATCACACCAGGCTGCTTGTGCCCAAGAGCTTGGGGTGGGGGTCAATAATAAATCACCCCTTTTGAGATAGACCAAGACGTGCCCTGTGAATCACTGTGAGCTCTTAGCTGGGGCATGTTGTGCACAGGCACATCAACGGGCAGGGCATTTAGCCCTGTGTGCCTTCCCTGTGCTCCTTTCAGGCTCTTCCCATCAGGGCTTTCCCCTGCCCATCATATCACGGGCACTGATGACTTTCATAATAAATTGACTATCCCTTTTCAGGGGGGTGCACAATGCCCCCTTTTCCCAGGCCTTTGGGGGATCCTGGTGGACTGGTGGGGGGTCCCTGCAGAAAAGCACCCACTCTCCTCACCTTTGGGGCAGGTGTGGCAGCAGTGTCCAGGCAGCAGTGTGGCCCGGGGACAGGCAGGCACGGGGCAGTCCTGCTTCATGTTCTTGCAGTTCACTTTCCCCACGGGCTTCCCCCGGTGGTTCCTCTGCTGTGGGGGGCCAAGAAGACCCCAGGAGAGCCGTGCCAAGGTGTGCCAGACCATTTCTAGGTTTGCCAAGCCATGCCCTTCCGGCATAGCCTGGCTTTCCCCATCTTTTTCCATCTGGAGCCCTGGACACCTTGCACAGTCCCCAGATGCCTGTACGGCAGCCAAACCCGGGCCCCCTCCCCAGAGCCCCTGGCCTCCTGACCAGCTGTGAGTGGCCCCGCCAGCCCCAGCCTCGGGGGGCTGCTTGGAGGGAGGGAGGGAGGGAGGGAGGGGGCCGGAGGCCATCCCTGAGGAGGGGGAGGAAGAATGAAGCCTGATCCTTTAAATCCCCCCTCTCCTCCCCCCTGCCGCGGGGGAGGACATCCAGGTGTCCGGCTGGCTGCAGGGATCCCGCTTCCCTCTTCCATGGGAAGGAGAGGAGTGTATTGAACACGGGTCGAACTCCCTCCTTGCCAGCCCTCTCCCCAGCAGAGCCGGATCCTGGGGGTCTCCCAGGGAAAGGGGTGTGTGGGGCACTCACCGGCTCGCAGTGACAGATAACGCAGCGCATCACACCGAAGGGCTCCCCCAGGTCCGGGTGCCACGTCTCCTCCAGAGCATAGAAGTGCCCCCCGAAGGCGCAGCCTGCGGAGACCCCACCACCACCCACCGCCGTCCTCGGTCACCGCCGGGCCGCGGGCACCCCCCTGCCGCAGCCCCGGACCGGCCGGCACCGCCCCGCCGCCCGCTGCGCTCCCGGTGCCGGTCCCAGTGCGGGTCCCGGCCAGCCGGGGGGCCCGGGGCGGAACGCGGGGCGCCCGAGGAAGGGGGGTGCAGGCATGCGATGCACGGACGGGGGTGCGGGTGGCAGGGAGGGGGTGCCCGACGCGGGATGCGTGACGGGGGGTGCGGCAGCGGCTTGTACGGGACCGGGGGTGCGCGGAGCGGGGGAAGGAAGGGTGTAGGGCAGGGGGCTCCTACCTGCCGCCCCTCCGGGGGGCAGCGGCTCCGTGTCGGGCCGGATGGGCAGGGCGAGCTTGGGGCGGGCGGCGCGGCCGGGCAGGGGCCGGAGCGGGAGCAGGGCGAGCAGCAACAGCGCAGCGGCGCGCATGGTGCCGGCCGGCCGGGGCGGGCGGACCGGGACCGGAGGCGGCGGCGGCGGCGGGGAGGGGGGGCCGGGCGCTGCCGGGCGCTGCCGCCGCCTCTGCCCGGCTGCCGGCTCCGGCTCCGCTTTATAGGCGGCGGCATGGGCAAGCGGGAGCTGCGAGCCCTGTGCAAACAAAGGCCCCGCTAATGAGGCGCAGGCAGCGGCCGGCCGGGGGGGGATGCGCCCCCCGCCGCGCTCCGACCCCCCCCCACACATACCCCCGGGCCCCGCCACCCCCGCTTGGCACGGGACGTCCTGTCCTGTCCCGTCTTGCGGCACCCGGGGCACGCGGCTGCCCCGCCAGGCGGGGGTACCCCCACACTAGGGATGTCCTGGGGATCCCCCCCATTCGTTGCTCCCCTCTCCCCGGGGATGCGGTACCCCCGAGCGCAAAGTACCGCTACTCACGTGCCAGCCCCGGGGCACGGGGAACCTGAGGGACGGAGGTTGCAACTAGACGATGTTTACGGTCCTTTGCAACCCAGCCCAGTCTATGATTCTATGATATAAGCCTCCCTCAGAACATCGGGCATCCTCAGGTTTTGATCATCCTGGGGACATCCCCTCCCAATTCACAAAGCACCCTCTGGGATATAAGGCACTGTGGAGACACCACCACCATCCACACCCCTCCCACAGAGCTTGGGGTGTTCCTGAGCACTGGACGTCACAGGTATGCCCCATTCACATTCCCCTTTTCAAGGGCATGAGCCCCACGAAAGTCTTCTCATCCAGATAAACCCCGTCGGGAATAAAGCATCTGCAGGGCACACCCATTCAAATGCCAGTCTCCTCAATCTGTGTACGGCATCGGGCATCTCCTGGGCACAGAGCATCCTGGTGTCCCCACATCCACACAGTTCACCTGCAGTCACGAGCTCTTCCAAGGCTCATTGCCCCCCACTCCTCAGACATGAGACATTCTGGGGAACTACTTCATCCATTCAGTGCTCATCCCCAGGCCTCTTGGCACCCCAGGACAGAGGGCACTGCAAGGCACTGTCCATCCACTGTTCCCCTGCAGCAAGCCCTTCCTCCATCCTCTCAGCACCCCTGAGCATGGGCTCCCAAAACAGCCAGCTCCCTCCCCAATCCCACACTGCCCTCTGTGAAGGCACAACCAACCCCCGCCAGCTCATACCTTCCACATTCCTAAATTTCTCCCACTGCTGCCCACCCTGGGCAGGGCAAGGCTCCAGAGTAGGACCCTGGGCTCCGGCCCACCAGTGACAGGGGCTGCAGGGGAACAGGAGCCCGGCCCAGGGAGAGAAGGGGCACCTGGTGGGGGGATGCAGTGAGAGCAGCACCAGTCCCATTCTTAACCCACACCTGGGCTGGTAAGGCTGGCAGAGATTGGCAGCAAGTAGGCACCACAGAAAAGTTTGGGGAAAGCATCATCCATCTGGGGAAACTGAGGCATGAATTTAGGGGAGGGGGAGTCTATGAGAAGTGGGGGCAATTTATGTCACCCCTGTCCCTGTTGCCACCCCCGAGGGTGGCAGGGAGAGGCTGAAGGTGGTGGGTGCGTGGCAGGCGGGCGCTCGGCAGGGGGAAGGCGGGTGGGGAGGGGAGGAGGGGGAAGCGCGGGGCTGCCAAAATCAACTCCGGGCGGTGCAAACACCCGGCCAGCTGCGCGGTGTAGCTAGGGAAACACGGCACAGCTGGAGCACAACAGGCCCCTGCCTCCCCAGAAGGCTCCTCCTGGGCCTCCCCGCAGCCCAGCGAGCAGCTGGGGGGGCTGCAGCCCACCGCCCCCTGCCCCAGTGCCAGCATGGGGCTGCCCATCTCCAACTTATCCATGGCTGCCCCATCCCATTCCCTGCGCTGGTCTGGCACACGTCTCCACGCAGTGTGACACCTCTTCCGGGCAGGGCAGTGGGACAGGGGGCTTGGCCTTGCCGGGGACCTGCCCGTGGCACGAGCTGGCAGAGGCAGCAAGGAGTAGCTAGGCTTACCCCGGTGGGACGGCCCCCTGGCATCACCAGCGCTGGGACACTGCCAGGACCTGGGGCATCCCCCGGGCATGGCTGTCCCTGACACCCTGCTGCTTTCAAGCAGGTCCTGCGAGCAGCGACCATGCCTGGCAGCAAGGCACCCCTTGGCCCCGTGCCCTTCCCGCGGTCCCCAGCGGTGTCACTGACCTGTCCCCTCTCCTCTCTCCCGACGTCCTCGCTGGCCGAGGATCCGGCGACGCGGAGGGCAGGGAAGGGTTGGGGTCTGTGTGGCTGTGCCAGCGTCGCTGCGCGGTGCCCGCTGCGGCACAGCAGCGGCTCTGGGGACGGCGGGACGTGAGCGGGGCTGAGCAGGGAGGAGGCGGGCGATGGCTCCCAGCTGTCCCGCCGGTGCCAGGAATCCGGTGCTGGCTCTGTGCACCCAGAGCTCGTCACAGTCTCCTGGCTCGTCTGCGGGACACGGGGAAGAGATGAGGGAAGCTCCCTCCCCTTTCCCGGGGAAAGGAAGGAGAGACGGGGAACCCGCCTGGCTGCAGCCCCTCAGCACGGGGGAATCTGGGGCATGGGGTGCCAGAGCGAGAGGGGCTGCAAGGGTATCCGGCACTGCCAGGCTGGGAGCAGGGTGGCATGCTGGCATGGGGCCTGTTAGGTCAGGAGGGTGCTGGGCATCCCTGCCTGGGAAGGGCCTTGCCTGGGCATCCCTCGTCCACAGCCAGGGTGTGCCCTCATCAGTAGGCAGAAGTGGCTTGACAGCCTTGGGGGTCCCTGTGCTCTTGGAGAGGGGATAGTGCCAGTCAGTGCTGGGAAAAGGTCCTGGTCCCACCAGCTGCTTCCCAGCACTCACACATGTGTGCAAGGAGCAGAGCCCGGCACAAAGGCACCTCTGAGGCTCCAAAGCTGGGCCTGGCACCGGCACATCCCCAACGGGGCTGCCAGCTGTGGGCAGCTGGAGCTGGCTGGAGCTGCACCACGATGGAGATGGCTGGCCATGGGCAGCCTCAAGCCTGGCACTTTCAATCCTCCACGATCTCTCCCAGGGTGGGAACTGGCTTGTCCTTGGTGGGGAGGTGATTGTCCCATGGGGTGTCTCCTGTCCCATCAAAGTAGAGGTGGGAAGCCCCAATGATGTCCTACAGAGCAGCCTGTAGCTCTGCTGGGGCTTTGTGGGCACGTGCCCTGCCCAGTGGTGAAGGTTGCATGGAATATTCCAGAGGATCGTGGTGCCAGGGCTGTGCCATGCCTGGCGTGGGGGCATCTCAGCAGGCGCTCACCCGAGCTCTGCCCTCCGCAGCTCCCATTGTCTGCCCTCATTAGCTGCTGCCTGCTCGCGGCTTTGAACATGAGCCCGGCTCAGGGCGACAGGAAGGAGCCTCTGTTCCCCAGGGATGGAGTCGTGGTGAAACTGGATGCCCTGGGCCCCCCTTCTCACAGCCTCCCGCTGCCTTCTGGGCACCCCAACACACCCTCCAGGCATAAGCCTGAAGATGGGAAGGCCTATGGGGCACCCCCTCTCTCCAAAAAGAGCCCCCCTTGACTGCCCCGCCCCGTTGCGGGATGCAGAGAGCCGTCACCCACCCCAAAGCTTTGTGCCCAGCGTGGCTTGTGCCGTGTCTAATCCCCCCGGCCTCACACACACGCGGCGGGGCGGGGGGGGCTGTCGTAATGGGTGGAAATATCTCATAATTCACGTTGGACACAGGGATTACAGCCGTTCCGGCAATATTTGCACAACTGGTAGGCGACTTGCAGGGCTGGGCCATCCCAGATGAAGGCCAGGGGGGTCTGGGGATGGAGGGAGTTTTAGGGGTACTAGGTACGAAAGGGGGATGCAGTTTGGGGGGGCAATGGAGCGGGGGAAGTTGGCTGTTTTCTGTATGTGAACACATGGAATTTATTATGGAGGGTGCGTTGCTGACACGGTGGGGGTGGCTGGGGCTCTCGCCTTCATCTCATCTTGCTGTGGTGGCCACAGCTCAGGGAGTGGAATGGAAACCCCAAAACAGTCTCATCTGCCATGCCCAGCAGATCCTGGCAGTGTCCCAGAGCAAGATACCTGTTCCCAATGCCCAGTCAACCCCACAGAGCTCCCTGCTCACAGGAGCACCCAGAGGTGCTGGTGTCCCCCTGACCCCAAATGTCCCCTCCTCAAAAGCTTTACAGGGTGACCCCAGCAGGAGGAAGGCGGGGGGCATGTGGGGGCCTTGTTTGGCATGGGGATTAGCAAGCTCCCAGAAGCGATGGTGGTCTCCCCCCTCCCCACCGGACATGCAGGCAAATATTTGTGCCCAGACTTCGCAGGACAGCGAGAAGGAATTTCATTCTTGCGCCCACCTGCGGCTCGGCTGCCTGGCATTAACCCCTTCTCCTCTCCATGGGATGGAGGCGGAGGGACGAGGTGCCCTCTCAGCAGGCTCCGTGCGCCCCGTTGGAGTGGAAAGCTTGGCTGAGACGCGGGATGGTAGAGGAGGCATAATGGAATCACCCCTGATGCCAGCAGAGGCGCTGGCATTAGGTGCCCTTGCCCAAGGCAAGGCGAGTTAGCCCATGGACATCCTCTGGGCAGCACCGAGGGCTTTGTGCTGGGGTGCTAGGCAGCAAGCGGCTTGCTGAAAATTGGGAAAGGTAAAACCCTGCCATCCTTCATCCCCAAGCTGCTGCACCCCGACCAAGGTGTCCCTTGCCAGTCCGTGTCCCGGCAGCGTGGGTGTTCTCCTGGGACGGCTGTCTGGGAGCAGGACAAGAACCAGGTTGCGCGGGGAGTAGGATTTGCCCACGGATGTTTATTGGCAATTTGCATATGTAGCAAAAACGCCCGGAGGGTCCAGGAGGGACCCTGCTCCCGGGGACTGCCCGTGCTCGGGGAGGGGCAGCCCGGGTAGAGGGTCCCCCGCTGCCTGGCACCCAGAGAGCCCCGCTGTGCTCCTTTCCCTGGCCCCGGAGCCAGCTGTGCCCTGAGCAAACGGGGCTGTTTGCTCACGCCGGGATTAGCCGCTCTCTTTGTTCCTTTGACTTTCTCTTTCCTTTATGCCAGACCCTTTTATGGGGGCTTCAAAGGGGGCTGAGACCCCCCCCTTTCCCTGCCCCTGGAAGGCCAGGTTTGTTTCCCATGCTAGCATTGACATCCTGCGGGTGCCCACCGAGCACATCTGGGTGGCCTGCGGGGACAGCAGCTGTGCCACCGAGCCACAGTCTCCCCCCGCGGTCCGGCGTCTTCCTCCTCTTCCCCCCCTTCTCTGACTTCTGGCACCTCCTGCTGTCTTCAGCACCTTGGCAAAGTGGGTGCGAACGGCTGTCCCTGCAGCGGGATTCCCAGCACTTTGCACCCTGTAAGGAGAGGTGGGAATCTTGGCACCGGGATCCGGCCAGCTGTGCAGCCCTGCGGCCCCCGCCCGGCTTCCTGTCCCCTGCCAGAGCCCGGCCTGCCTGGCCGGAGCTCCCGTGTCCCCCTGGGGTCCCTGTGCCTCACTTACTGCCCCCACACTCTCTCCCTCTGCAGCACGCAACATCCCTGCGGTTGGGCTGGGCCAGAAGCAGGGGCTCTGCCCCACATCCTCCTCTGCCCCCTGGCAAGGGGCAGCAAGTGCTGGCACTGCCCTTTCCAGCAGAGGAATACCAGGCTGCCCACAGGCACAGGCTCACGCTGCCTGCCAGCTTCTGGCATTGTTGAAAAGGAATATTTTGGAGTAAAGGGACTATTGTGGGCACCTTAGGCTGCCCATGGGGGGTCTATTAGACCTCCAGTTCCCAGTTGCTCTCCAGTTTCCCCTGATGGGTTTGTTTGCCTAATCAAGAAGGAATGCAGGGCACCGCAGCTCTCCAGCCTGGCATCGCCAATGACTTTGCACCCGGGGAGGGACAGGGAATGGACGTGGTGGGGGCACGGCAGGGACTGACATGGGGACGGCGGCGGGCCCGAGGCCAGCGCTGGCAGAGGGGCTGACGGGCGTGATTGCAGCTTGTCACGTCCGCAGAAGGGCCACGGCCGTGTGGGGGAAGCCTGGAGGCGTTTGACCCCGGTGCTCACGGGTCCCATTGCTGCCAGCTGTGCCCGGGTGAGCCGGGGCTGCCAGTCTCGTCCCTGGGGTCGTGGCAGCCGCTGGACCCCCCATCCAGGCACCCTGCAAGGTGGGCTGCTGTGGGCTGAGCAGGGCACGGGGCAGGTGGAGCGGGGCTGGGGTGTTTACTTTAACTGCTGTCACCCGGCCAGGCGCTGCCGGGAACTGCTGTCCACAGGGACGGGGGTGGGAACGTGCGAGAGTGTGCGAGGGCCGGGGTGTGAGAAGGAAACGCACTCGCTGCAGGGAGATCGGGAGCGAGAGGATATGTGCTGGGAGGTGTCCTGTGCTGGTGTCCCCCGAAGGGAAGCCTTGGGGGGCTGCTGGGGTGGAGGGTTATCTGAGCGTGGTTATCTGGCACTCGCTGCGTGCCAGGGAAGCGCACGTGTGTACACGCAGGTTTGAGGGTGCACGTGGTGGGTGTGCACACATCTGCAGTACTGGGGGGACACACACATTCATGTGGGCATGGGGATGTGCACCCCACGCCAAAGTGACCGGTGAGAGCTGACTTTGCCAGGGAATGTCAGAGCCATGCCAGGGCATGGTGCTGAACAGGCCCCTGGTGCTCCCCCTACCCAGAGAGGGGGCATCTGTGGGTGCCTCACCCAGCCCACTCCCAACCAATACCCCTGGTGACACATGGATTAGCCACGACCCCTGTGATCCATCGCCCTCCCCAGCTCATGGGGATCCCGTGAACCACAGCCATCCCGGCAATCTCCAGCTCCTCGAGTCACCTCTGGTGGATGCAGGAGTCAGAGCATGCCTCTGTGGGAGGGTGAACAGGGATGGGGTCTCACTGGGTAAAGGTCACCATGCATGAAGTCCACCTCTGGGAGAGGGTCACAAGGAGTATGGTCCACCTCTGGGAGAGGGTTTTTGGTGGCTTTCATACCTGGCTGCCACAGCCAGGAGCAGAACCTCATTAGGGCTGATGTTCCCAGGGCTGTCCAGTGCTGGGTCACTGAAGCCATCCCTTCTGCAGGTACCCTGCACCCCTGGACAGGCACAGCTGAGGCACTGACCACTGAGGTGCTGGCTGCTGAGTGCTCAGCCTGGAGGCAGGTGAGCAGCCACGGAGGGCGCCCAGGGACGCCCTTCCCGTGCCCTGAGCCAAGGGAGGAAGCGGCCGGAGGCAGGAAGCCTTCCCCCGGGCCCGGGGCCCCTGCTGCGACTTTGCTGGAAGGTCAGCGGCGACACAACAGGAAATCGTGCTGCCTCGGCTGGGCGGCCAGGCCGGAGCCACAGAGCCGCGCCGTGCTGTCCTGGGCCGCTCCCGGCCTCCGGCCCTCCGTCCTGGCTGGGCGGCTCGCGGGGAACCCGCGCCACCACTGCCCTCCATGGAAGGGGGACGGGAGCCAGGGAGCAGCCGCTGGCCCCAGGGTGGAAGATGCAGGGCCGAAGCCCCCAGCTGAGCATGGAGCTGAACAGTGAGTGTGTGGCTAAAAGGGGGGACTGGGTGCGCAGGAAGGGACGGTGGATGCTGTGGCCCCACAGCCGGAGTGTCCCCTGCACGATGAATCCCACTGATGGGCATCAAACCCCAAGGGTGGCTCTGGGCTGGTGGGATCCAGCCCCTGCCAGCATGAAAGGGCAGCCAAGCATCTCTCCATGCCCATCCTAGGAAAACAGGCTGCACTGAGGATTTTTGGGGACAGGTGTAGTGCCAGGGCAGGCAGTGAGGCAGGCAGGAGGATGCAAAGAGGGCACTGGAGAATCTGTCAGGATGGGCAGTTGCTGGGCACAGTGGTGTGCAGCGGCACTGGGGTAGGCAGTGCTGGCAGGGGAGCACTCAGCCAGGGCAGTGGCCAGGAGCAGATGTTCCCTGTGGGACACTGCAGGCTGGGATTCCCCGAAGTGCACATGACGCCTGGAACTGCTCTTGGCAGGGATCCGGAGGGCTGGTCCTGGTCTGCACAGGGAGTACAGCCCTGCTTCCTTGCCTGGAGCGTGGCCGAAAAACCTGGCAGACATGGCTGTGCGGCCCCTCGGCACACACCACTGGCATGGAAACCCCGGCTCTCCCCCGTGAGCACTGGGCACCCCTCGCTGGCTGACAGGAGAGCAGCACCGAGCCCTCCTCAGCCACTCACACCTCCCCCTGCACCCCCACCACGGGGCCATCAAGACCACCAAAGGGCTGGGGAGAGGACTTGCCACTGCAGGCTTGGCTCTGGGCTGACACTGCCCAGGGAGGCTGGCACAGCGCACAAGGCAACCCCATCTCCTCCAGGACTGCTCCTCCTCACATCCTTCCTCCTGCACGTGAAAGAGGACCGTGCCAGCCCAACACGGCTGGTCTGTGACAACAGGCTTATCCAGAAGTACATCGTGGAGGCCAAGGACATGGAAAAGAGAGTGGTGAGGATACAGTGTCCCACAAAACCCAAGCCCAGGGACATGCACACTTCCTGGCACCTCACCTTGACATCTCTCCTCACCAGGACCAGTGCCAGGCCCTGCCTGCACTCAGCTGCCCTGCAGTGCTGCCCTTGGTGGACTTCACTTTCCAGCAGTGGAAATCCAAATCGGTGAGAGGGGCCGGGAGGAGGGTGCTGGCATTGGTGTGCTAACAGGACTGGAGAAGGAACCTTGGGTTGGCTCAACCACCAGAAATGCTGAACAAGATGCTTGTAGGCATATCTGGTGGCACAGGGAGGATAGAGGACCCCATCCAGACCTAAGGTGAGCACAGGAAGCAATGAGACCCTGGGGGTCACTCTCTGCTCCCTCAGAACGAGACCAAGCGGCGGGAGATCCTGTGTGACCTGGCCCTGCTGGTGGGTGCTGCAGCAGGGGCCCAGGGCCAGGTGAGCGACGAGTGTGGGGCCAGGCAGCTGAGCCAGCTTTACCGACATGCCAACTCCTTCTTCCTGCTCCTGCAGACCTTCAGCTGGGAGGTGAGACCTCCCCACATGAACCAGAGCATCCTGGCACTGGTTCCAGCTGGGCTGGGTTGGATGCAATGGTGTTTGTCACCCCTCTGTCCCACTCTTGCCCCTCAGGCAGGACACTGGGAGCCCAGCTGCTCCCCACACTCCATGGAGCAGACCCACATCACCAGCATTTTCCTCACCTACCGGCAGCTGGTACAGGGCAAGTTGCGCTTCTTCTTCTATGACTTGGCCAAGGTCTTGTGCAAGCAAGGACAGGGGGACAGCAGAGACCCTCCATGCGGGGCCCAGGGAGGGTGCACACAGGGTTCAACCACAAAGTGATGCTGGAGCAATCCTGCAGGACACTAAGCTGTGCTTTGGGTGCCCAGGAAGATGCCCACAGGAAAAGGGTTGGCACCTGTTCCTTGAGTCTTTATCAACCGTGCAGCGCATGGAGGCAAACAGTGACACTCATGTGCCAGCAGGCACAGGCCCTGCTCCTATCTGGGCAGGCACCTCTACTGTGAATGCTTTTCAATTAAAGAGCTATTTTTCTAAAGAGTTGTGTGTGTCCTTGTGCCCAGGCTCAGGGAAGAAGCCAGCTCCTGAGACATGCTCCCAGTTCTGCCCAGTGCCCACTGCCACCTGCAGCAGCTGCCAGTGCTGCAGGATCCTCCAACACGGCCCCACACAGTGCCTGAGCTGCCATTTCTCCTCTCTGTACCCACCTACCTCAGGTTTGGACTCCCCATTCCTTTGTGAAGTGGCAGGGTCCCCCTTTTGCCCCTGCACAAGTGTATCCACTCCCTGCCAGCCTCATCTCTCAGCAAGCAGAGCCAGATGCAGAAAACATCCCAGTTTAATCAAAACCAAGGCAGCCTGCCTCAGGATGGTTCCTGAGAGAATGGTCCCCAGTCCCCAGAGGCAGGCAGGCAGCTGTCCCAGTCCCGATGATTCTGGCCAGAGCCAGGGCTGTTGAGCACAGGTGAAGGTGAGGCGATGCCATCAAGCAAGACCAGAGCACCCAGCATGGTTTTCACTCAGATGTCAGGCACCTCTCTCCTCGTGAACAGACGTGGATCCCAGCAGGAGTCGGAAGACACTGGGATGAGGAGGGGAACCGCTTCTGCCTCCCCAGCTCTGAAGAGGCTGAGCAGCATGGATGCTGGAGCAGAATGTGGGCTCTCAGGACTCCAGCTGGATGTCTGTGGGGCAGCCCATGGAGGTGTGCTAGAAGGCCAACTTCTTCATCAGCAGGTAAACGCGAGAGTCCACCTCAAACCCGTGCAGGTTGTTTGCGTCTCCCTGCAGCCGCATGAGCAGCCCTCCGTAGGACACATAGGCAGAGCTGAGGTAGAAGGAGAGCAGTAGTGAGAGCAGGGAAGCCCATGGGAGACCCGTGCCGAGATCCCAGTGCTCCCCACTCCGGGGCACTGCATCCCCCCACTCCAGACAGGCACTCACAGGCGTGTGGCTGCCTCTGTGGAGGTCTCGTCCCCCTCGATCCGGTACACCTTGCCGTACATCACGTACTCAAACTGGTCTGCCCTGCAACAGCACAGCCCCAGGTCAGCAAGGAATCAAACCTGGCTGTTTCCCCAGCCAGGGAAACAGTGTCCTCTGGGAGAAGTTACAGAATGAATACAGATTGGAAAAGACCTCTCAGATCATTAAGTCCAACCTGTGACTGAGAACTACCTTGTCCACTAGACCAGAGTGCTAGTGCCACATCCACTCTTTCTTTAGACATTTCCAGGGATAGTGACTCCACCATCCTCCTGGGCAGCCCACTCCAATGTTTAATCACCCCCTCTGTGAAGAAATTCCTCTTAGTGTCCAACCTGAAACATTCAACCTCAGCACTTCACTTTTTCCCTCGTCCCTGCCCACGTGGGTCCCAGCTGGGCCCTGTACCTGGATGGCCGGTCATCTGTGGGGTTGTACTCGCCATCATCCAGCGTGCCGTCTTCATACAAAGTGCTGGCGATGACCAGGCGGAATTTGTCCCCTGCAAGGAGACCAGAGGAGCAGTGAGAAGAGCAGAGCACGGCCAGAGCAGCAGCAGACACAGCCAGAACACGGGATGGTGGCAAAGGGCCACCCTGGCAAGGGATGCTAAACAAGCTCTGTCCCTGCTACCAGTCCTCCAACAGGATTGTGGGGAACATGTGAAAGGTCACACTGGATCCTGTGTCTCCTTGTTCCCCACATCACGGAGGAAACCAGAGCCACAAGGATGCCACTGCTGGTGTTTTCAGGGGACACAACAAGATATTCACGTATATCCCCCCAGAGGGCTTGGCTGGACCCTGGGCAGGAACATGAGCCCACTGCAGCACCAGTGTCAGCCCTTCTGTGTTTCATTGAGGGTAATATTCTCTTTTCTGCACATTTAGTGTATTTAGCTGCAAAAGTTAATTTTAGGAGGTCTGCCTTAAAGCTTAAAGCTGCTAAAGCAGCTTCCCCAGACAGCATCTGTGAAAAAAGGGGCAGAGGTGAGCCCAAATGCACAAGAGGAGGTGAACCAGAAACCCAGCTCAGCCCCAGTACACTGGGAGTGCCCTGAATCTCCTGTCACCTGGGGACAACACAGGGGCACAAGGAAGTCTGAGACAGCTTATTCCTTGATCACAGCAATTCTGGGCTCCATCCTCCCTATCCTCGCCCTGTGCTAGGAGCACGATGGCTTACCGAGGTCCACGGGATAGATCTGGATGTTCACGTCCAGGATGAGATCCATCTTGAAGGACTCGCTCTCGCAGTGCAGGCGCGACACTGGGGAGAGCAGCAGAGTCAAGGACCCGGACAGAGAAGACCCCCGAGGGCTGGGTTGGAGCAGGGTCGTCTTCCCATCCTGGGCTGGCACCGGAGCCGTTTTCGGATGGGTTTGGGATGGATGCCGGAGCCCGGCAGCTGACGGAGGTGTGCACAGGCAGGGAGAGGAAGGCGCTGGGGGGGGACCGCAAGGCACGGGGCCCGCGGGGGTGCGGGGGGCGCGGCAGCCGGGCCGGGGAAGCCCTGGGGGAGCCCTGGGGGAGCCCTGGGGGAGCCCTGGGGGAGCCCTGGGGGAGCCCTGGGGGAGCCCTGGGGAAGCCCTGGGGGAGCCCTGGGGGAGCCCTGGGGAAGCGCTGGGGGAGCCCTGGGGAAGCGGGGCGCTCCGGGGGCTGGCAACACGCGGAGGGGCCAGCGCCGGCGGGACGGGCGGACGGGGGACCGGGGAGAAGCGGGCCGGGGCCCAGCTCACCGCGGTCGAACTTCTTGCCCTCTGGGTCGATGTCCTTCACGTCGAAGATGTCCTCGAACAGGATCCCGGCCATGGCAGCGGCTCCGCTCCCGCTCCGCTCCCGCCGGGCGCACACCGATTACGCGCTCGCACCGCCGAGACGGGGCGGAAGCGGCTTCGCGGTGGGCGGGGCCCCGTCCCCGCCAGGACCGGCGGGAGCGCGCGCCAGCCTCGTGCCCGCGCACCCGCGCGCTCCCGGCAGGGGGCGCTGCGAGGCCGCGGATGGAGCCGCGCGCCGCGGCCCCGCCCCCGGCACGGAGCGGGCACGGCAGCGCCCCCTGGCGGCGGGGACGGGGAGTCCCGGGAGGGGTCCGGGATGTCCCGGGAGGGGTCCGGGATGTCCCGGGAGGGGTCCGGGATGTTCCGGGAGGGGTCCGGGATGTCCCGCGGGGCTCTTGCAGCCCTCGTCCCACACCCGCCGCATGGGACAGAGGGGCTTCACCCTCGCCCCCCCGATCGCAACTGGACATCGGTATGATGAGCTTTGCGGACTCAGCCAGAGATGGGTTTCGGGATTGCAGTCCCTGCCGGCTTCTTATTCCTCACCCTTATGGCGGGGAGGGACGTGTGACACCGTCCCCCGTGTCCTGCCGATGAACCGTGAGGGGAGCAGGGGGGTCTGGCACGGCCGGGGGCTGCTCACACGTTGGGCTCCACGGGGTGCTCCATGCTTGGCATCTGGTCGGGAGCTGCCGGCGCAGGTTCAAGAGTTCAGCCCTGTCCTCTCCGTTCTCCGAATGCCAGCCTGCCTGAACAATTCTTCCCTGCCTCAGGAGAGGCCTGGCAGCGGGCACCCTGCACCTCGTTTGGGCAGCGTGTGCCCGCAGAGAGCAGAGCGGTGGAGCCGGCAGGTGTCCCGGTGTGATGGGCACTGGGGGCGGCGGCTGGCACGGCGGTGAGTGCCTCACCATCTCCGAAGGGACCACGAGGTCGTGAGCGGGGACATCTACGGGATATTTCCAGGTCGTGATCCGGGATGGCACCCAGAGTCGAGGTGCCCCAGCATCTGCGCCGGGAAGCCTGTCACAAGATGCCTGTGGTCCCCAGAGACACACAGGTGTGACCTCTCCATGGCATGTCCCCTCCGTGACACGGTGCCAGCGCATCCTCACGCATGCCTGAGGCGCAGGCAGCGGAACGGGGCAGTGTGGTGACACGCAGCGGGGACACTGCCGTCAAGGGGGGTGCTGGTGCCAGGGGTCTGGTGGCTCGTCGGGGCAGCGTGGGCGGTTCACGGCGGGGTCACCCCGCGGCGGTGGGGCCTCAGCGGGGACAGTCCTAATGCGCTGGGACGGAACCTCGGCTCCTTCTAACCATCGTCTGGGTGGGTAACGCCCCCAAGCCCCGCAGCCCCCTCCCCATTCTGTCCTCCCTGGCTAGGGGAGGGGCAGAAACCTCCTCACTGCCAGAATGTGGTGGCCGTAGATAGGTTCCCCTCTGGTGCAAGGTGAGAGGTGTGGACCCTTCCCCAAAGTTTCTGTGCCCTCCTGGCATCCTGCATCCCGCGAGGCCGCTTGTTTGGGGTGCAGGACTGGGCTGGTGCAGGGGACCTGGACAGCGCTGCGTGGGGGACAGCCGGGGCTGTGCAGGTTGCCAGGGGATGGCAGCAGCACACCAAGCATGGTAGGACAGCCCCAGAGTATGCCAGAACGGAGGGAGTTCCACAGCCGGGCACACCAGAATGACCAATTGCCCTTTCCAGAATCCTCAGGGTGCTGTCCTGGAGGGACCTGACCTGCCTGGTGGACACCAGCCGGCCGGGGCCAGGGCGTTTTTTCAGGGATGGGTCCATGTGCCAGCCCCCGCCGTACTCAGGGGTTCCCGTTGGGATCCTGATGTGATTCAGGCTGGAAAGTCATGGCACGCTGTGCCTCCTGACTGGATGCTCTTAGGGCCACTGCGGGATGACACAAAGGGCTAATCCCACCTGGCTGTGCCTGTCTGCCCCTGCTGAGAGCTGGCACACTCGGTACAGGCCAGCAGGCAGCTGGGACTGTGCTCACCAGCCGGTGAGGCAGCCCCCAGGGGTGCTGCTGCCCGGCGACCCTGCCAGCTGGCACTGCCGTCTGCCTCCCTGCCCTTGTGGGACAGGACACACCTGAGCCCCCACCCTGGCCAGGGTCATGGGCACGCAGCCACCTGCAGGGCCAGATGGGGAAGAGGCGGGGTGGATTTCCAGATGCCCCACAGACACCACAGGATCAGGGTGGCAGCTGCAGACTGGCACAGCCCTGAACCTCCTGGGCACTGGCTGTGTAGCAGCACCGTGATGCCAAGAGCCATTCTTGTCCCCAAGCCCCCTCTTGGCCCCATGCCCATGCAACCCTTGGGGCAGGATTGGCCGGGGGGGGTTGTTTGCCCTGGCGTAAATCTGACCTGGGTTGGCAGAGGATGGGGCACCCTGCTTTTCCCTGCACTCCATGCCCATCTGCCCTGGCTGTGCCGTGTGCCGGCTGCTTCTCTGACCCCGTGCCATGTGCCACGCCATGCCATGCCATGCTGTGCCCCAGGAGTGTGGGTGGCCAGAGGGACTTGTAGCCAGCTAACGCCAGCGTTGTGCAGCTGGGGCTGAACAGACTGTGCTGGCACAGGTGCTGGTGGGGGCTGGGGGGTCAGCACTGCCTTCACTGCTGTTGCCCAGGGAGCACCCCTTTGCCAGCCAGGTGCCTGGCGTCGCCTCCTTATCTGGGATTAAACAAACTCTCCTCAGATCCGGTGCCAGGTGCTGCCCCTGTGCCCGTGGGACCAGCCCTTCCCTTTGCCCCTCCATGCCTTCTGCCCTTCCCCCAAGCTGGGAAGTCCATGTGTTCCTGGGGTGAAGAACCCCCCAGATCCTGGACCCAGGCTCCCCTTGCTCTGGTCATGCAGTACCCTGGGGTCTCTGTGCAAGGCAGGCAGCAGCTCCAAAGCAGGGCACAGAGTGGGACTATCTCTGGCTCTACCTTGGGGCACCCCCAAACCAAAATGCGACCTACACCTCAGCCAGGGAGGTGTGCGTGCCCCCAGCGTGACGAATCCTGGCAGCACCAGTGCCTGTGATGCCAGACTCCCCAGAGCAGGGGTACAGCTTCCTCCTTCGTTAGCCGCTTGTCTGTTATCTCCTGCCGATAAATTATACAACACAAGCGCCTTTGAAAGGCAGCCAGGCCTCCATCCGGTGGGGCAGCCTTTGGGGGCCCCACATCAGCCATCATGGGCTGCTGCCAGCTGCTTTTCCTCGGAGGGGGACAGGGATAGGGTTTTGGGCACTGCTCTGGTGCTGGGGTGCTGGGGACGGGCTCATGGGTTACAATATGGACCCGAAGGCAAAGCAGGAGAGTGGCGGGGGTGAGAAGCCTGCCTGCACCCCATGCCCATACCTACTGCTTGTAGGTCTGCCTGCACTCCTGCCCGTGGCTCTTCTGCCCATGTCCTGCTGCCCAGTTTGGGGTGTGGGGCTGCTGGCCGGTACTTGAGAGGCAGCGGCAATTCCTGTTATCCGCCGGCACAAAGGAGCCGAAAGGCTGCCACCGTTAGGGAAGCAAACAAGGGCAGGGTGAGGCCAGGGAGGTGGGCAACGGCTGGCACCTGCTGGCACCTGCCGTGGTGGTATCCCTGCCCAAGGAAAGAGAAATCCTTGCATCCCACTGGGGCAAGGAGCAGGGAGGCACTGTCCCCAGGCCGAGGAATGGGGGTCCCCCGTGCACCCCGATGTGGGGGAGCCAAGGCCATGTGGGCTGCCCAGGGCGGTGCTGCCAGCCCGTGTTGTGCTGCATTCCTCTGTCCTCCCAACAGCTCTGCAGGTGCCCCCGTGGGGTGCAGCAATGTGGCCTCCGGGTGCTCATCCCTGCACCCTGCTGGGCCAGTCCCCACCTGGGCTGGGGGTCAGGCAGGAAGAGATGAAGCCAAAATTAAGCTGTTAATGAGCCTGTCTGTCACCAGGCCACCAATTACCCTGGCTGGGAATGAGGAGATGATGGAGCATGACTGGGGGAGGGGAGCAGGATGTGGGGGTCTCCAGCATGGATGCAATTGGGGGGGTGTCACCATCTCTTTGCAACTTCCTCACTGCCACCAGGCACATCCTGTGGGGTGGGGGACAGAAGGGACCAAGGGGTGACCAGGCCATAACCATACCAGAAACTCCAAGGCACCTGGGAAGGGATTATAACTTCCTTTCTCCTCACTGAGGTCCTGAGGAATTCAGCCCCAGCCACCGCCCCTGGCTGGCACAGGGGGTGTCACCAGTGTCATGAGCTGGCTGTCCTCTGCAGTCAGAGCTTGAAGGGGGCTGTGCTCACAGGAAGCAGAATCAGTGACTGTACCCTCGGAATACTCACAGACCCTCTGAGCTGCTCCTGGCCCCCAGGAAGAGGTACAGCAAAGAAGGAGCATTATACCATCATCCCCTTCCCCCCCCCCCCACAACTTCTCCTTGCTCAAGTTTGCTGCAGTGCATGGCAGAGGCCCCTGTCTCCGTCCCTGTCCCCAGCTGGGATGGGCCAGGGAGGCAGAATTCCTCCGGGCTGATGCTGATGTCAGTTTTTCCGCGGCACCTCTCGGAGCGGGGCCGGGTGCCTGTCCGGGCTGGCAGAGGGACAGGCCATCTCCCCAGCTGTCATCACAGCTGCCTGTCCCCATGATGGCCCTTAGCAGCACCCGGCCCCAGGAGGGACCTAGGGGCTGCTGGGGACTGGTCTGGGAGTCTGCAGGAGTGAGTTCCTGCTCCTTCATGATGGAAGGGGCTCCGTGCTGGACACTGACAGCGTCTGGCAGCTGCCCACCATGCCCCTGCCAGACCCATGGAGCTGGAGGGTGGGCTGGGATGAAAGCTGTGGGATTTTGCTGGGATCGGAATTAACTTAACGGCTTTGGAAGACAAACAGATTAGGGAGCTGCAGGGATCGGGGCGAGGATCAGCTAAATTGGAAACAGAGGCAGGCAGCAGCATCCTTCACAAGCTCCACTGCCCTTGCCCAAACCCCCACCCTGTAGCCCAGGGTGCCTTTATGGGGTTCTCACAGTCCCCTCCCATGACCAAGCTGATGGTGGGGCTGGTCGGGGCTGGCTCTTTCTTCCAGTCTGGGTCTTGGCCCCACGTAAGCAGCCTCTGGGCATTGCTGCCTTAGCCTTCCCTTTTCCTGCCTGTCCCCTTCCTGATCTCAGTGCCCCCTCTCCCTGCCCTCCCTTTCCCCAGCACCCCGCTGCATCCCAGCCATGTCCCCTCACACCTCTCCTCACATGCCATGAAGCCACAGCTCTGAAATAAGCAGTCCCAAAATAAGCTTCCTCCATGGACTCCATAAATCTCAGCAAAGCACCGAGTCATGGGGTCAGTCCTGCAGTCCCCTTTGCTGGCAGGGTGCCCTGCCCCATCCCCACGTGTCCCCCTGGCACCCCAGGAGGGTTTGGGGTTGTGTTGCTACCCAGATAGCATCGGGTCCTAAGGGCAGCCCCAGCCACTGGAGATCAGATCACCAGTAATGAACAACAGCTGGGCATGGGGGCTGGGGACAGAGGAAACAGAGGGGACAATCCTGTCCCCCCTTCAGCAGCCAGGCACATCTCTGGGGACACTGGACAGCATCAGACCAATAAGCTTTGCTACCCTTTTTAGGGTGACAACCCCATGGCAGGACCCCCAGTGCTATTCATGACCCGAGCCTGGCAGCTCTCAGCTGGGTTTTGATGGTGCAGTGGGGAAAGAGTGCCTGGCCTGGGGGTCCCCAAGGAGGAGGGGACCATGGCAAGGAAGGCTGGGTGCGGGGACAGCCTCCTGCTGCCGTAGCCCCCCCGGCACCCCCGTCCCCCTCCCGCCCCCGCTTCCTGCGCAGGCGGCCCGGGGAGGCGATGAAAGCAGCCCCAGCAGATGTTTCTGGCTTGTTTTCATCTCATTAACTGTTTCCTCTTTTATTATGGGATAAATTATTAATTGTTCAGCGCGAGGAAGAAAGGAAAGAGAAATCCTGACGGAGAACCCGCAGGCTCTGGGGAGGGTAGTGAGCAGGAGTTGGCACAGCCTGGGGCAAGGGGAAGGCAGGGGGGATTTGGGATCTCTAGGGTGGAGGCAGCCCCTTGCAGTGCCACCAACCCCCAGGTGTCCCTCCTGAAAAAGGGGGGCAATGTGGGCTGCAGGAGGTGCTCTGGGAGTGGGGCAGGGGCTGGCTGCTGGCACCTGGCCTCTGTCAGCAGCAGGGAAAGTAACCCAGACAGACGGGGCAATGGGACAGATTGCCACATGGGACCCAGACATCTGGGCACCAGACTTCAAGCCCTCTGCCCAGAGACCCCCAAACCCTACTCCCAGCCCTGGTCTGAGAATTCCTGTGGTCTGAGAATGGACACACTGCACCTCCTGGCCAAGAAATGGAGCTCAGCCCCAGCCCTGTCACCCCTGGCTCCCCCAGCTCCCCAGCCCCTGCCCCCCTGAAATATTCATGGCCTGCAATGACGAGCTAATTTAATTGCCTTGATGAGAAGCTGAATAATTTACGTTCTTTTCGAACAGGGTCAGGAGACATCATTAGCAGCTGATTAGGGAGCAGGGAGGGGAAGTGGCTGAGCCCCAACCCTGCTGCTTGGGGACACCAGGTGGGCAATGGGAACCCCAAAGCTTTCCCATCCTGGAACCCCCATGGCTGGCTGGTATGTGTTGAGGTCTGAAGTACCAAACCTCTCTGAGGATCCTATGAACCCCCAGCCATGTGGGGTAGGAAAGTGACCCCATCCTGGCGTGTTTTGTGGCTTCCGTGGTCCTGGTGTCCTGGTGGGCCCTGAGTCACAGCCTCCCTCCATTCTGTGGCCTTGACAGTGTTTAAGGTAATTGTGATCTTTAAGTCTTCTACACATCCCCAGGATTGTTGCTTTGGTTTGTGGCCAGCAGGGATGGCTGGGATGAAATATGGCTGGGAGAAGGGCCCTGCGCGCTCCGGATTCCTGAGATAAGGGGACAGGCGGGACAGGGACCTTTATTTACATTTTTTCCTGGAAATTTCAGTCTCTCTCTGGTGAGACCCCATCTGGCTGCCATGAAGATAAGAGTGGCTTGTAGGGGGGCTGCTGGGGGCCAGGATGCCTTTCAGGGGGTTTATTACCCACCCCCCCCTCCAAGCCTGATTCTCGCCGCAGTCCATGTATCCTGTGTGAGTGGGGGGTACAGAGGAGCACAGAGGTGGGGCTTAGGACTGGCTCCTTTCCCATCAAAATCCATGTTTCTTCCTCTCCACTGGTTTGACAGGGATCTCTGGGGCCTGATCTAACACATCCCCTCACCCCTGAGGTGTCAAGGGGAAGCTTGGCTGGACCCCACCTTGGTGAGGAAGGCACAGCCCGGGATAAATTCTGTTGTGATGGCCATGCCAGGAAATTTCAGGCCAGAGGCCACAGCAAGGGCTGCAGCCGGCTGCCCGATAACGCCTGGATTTCCTCCCGGCACTGCCCAGCGTCCGGCTGGTGAGGAGGGATGTGGTGTGGGGGTTGCTCAGCAGCAGAACCCTGTACCCTGTCAGGAACAGCCCCAGGTGGCCCCTGGCTCTAGGGGACACAGCAGAGGGGTCTGGCAGTCCAGCAGTGCTGGGGGTCCCAGGCTGCATCCCTTGCAGCACTGTGAGCATCACTGTCCCAGGGAGGGATGGGTGAGAGAGGAGTTACTGTGACCTGCAGGTGCCTCTTGCACCTGAAGCCCTGAGGGTCCTGTCCCTGCTGCCCACATGGGATCAGCTGGGCAGTCTCCCTGGGAGGTCTGGCATAGTTATGATGGGGGACAGAGTCAGGACCCACTGCAGCCACCCCAGATAGCAGAACCGGCTGGGTGAGGACACAGGGGCGGCCACAGGCACACCTTTGCGCACACACACACAGGACTACACGCGACACTGATGTCCCAGCAAGGACACACACAGGCACCTCCTCCTCCCCCAGGCATTCAGACATGCACAGACAGGCTCACAGGTGTGCACAGCCCTCCATGCTTGCACACAGCAGCACATGTACACCGATACATGCACACTGACACAGCCAGATGTGCACATCAGCAGATGTGTGGGTGTGCACACAAGGGCACTCATACCCAAATCCACATGCATGTGCTGTACATATGACCCATGCACACACACAGGTGGTCCCTGTGCAGATGCATCCCTCCAGAAACACACACACACGAACTCACACACACAGACACAGCTGCCTGCATCTGCCCTCACGTGTTCTGCCAGCCCGGGGTGCCGGCGGGTGCTCCCCGAGCAGCCACTGCCCACCAGCCGCTCTCTGGAGTTTGAGATTGAGGAGGAATTTTAAATGTATTGACCCCTGACCCATCCCTGCCTGTGAGGGGAAGCCAGACCTTGAGCTGCCCCCAGCTGAGTGGGGATGGGGGGCTGCAGGGGATGGTGAGCCCTCAAAGCTCATGGAGTGCAAAGGGAGCACCCTGCCTTACTCCCCCTTTTTCTGGACCCCATGTGCCCCCCATTTTGGGGAGCACCAGGAAGGATCAGTCCAAAACCTTGCTGCCTGGAGCACTAACAGCTTGGGGATGCCACAGCTGTGTGCCCCACGCCAGGAGGGTGCTGTGGGAGCGGGATGCCCCTGCCATGCCCTCTACCAAGGGTCCCAGGCCCCCTACCCTGCTCCTGCCTGGCTCCCAGCATCCCTGCATCCCGTGGAGGGGTTGCAGTGATGGCAGTGTAATTAAAAATGCAATTAAGCGCTGCCACTTAACAGAAAAGTCATACAGTTTGGGGATAATTATCTGACAATATAACAAGTTGCCCAACATTAATCAGGCGCTGATCTGCTCCGGCAGCTGTGCTCCCAGCTCCGGACGCTGTCTTAATGGCATCCTTCAAGAGACAGCAATAAATCAGGCCCTTATGGGGGCCCTGGGGGCGGCACAATGTCCCCTGCCTGCATTTGGGGGCTTTTGGGGTGTCAAAGCAACATCCTTCCACCCAGCCCCATGGTACTTTGCTCCTGCCTGAGGGTGCTGAGAGACACCCGGGGCAGGTCCCAGGGGATCAGCCCTCACTCTAAGTGGAAGGGATGGTGGGGCACCCTTGAAAGGAGACCTCCTGGTGGGGATGGCTGTGCCTGGGGGAGATGTCCCGGGTTGGGGGTTGCACATTCTTCTCTTTCAAGGGGCAGACAGAACTCCCCGCCCTTTCTCGGAAGGCAAAGGGACCCCGGAGAGTTGGGGGACAAGAAGTGAAAGGGGACGCACCAGCTACCAACCCCATAAGTGATGTGGGATTTTAACAAGTATTTATGGCTTGTATTTGTCAGTGTTATGAAGCTTTTGTGCTGTAACAATATTAACTCTGAAGCAGAGGTGGGTCCTACCGCTGCTGAGCCCCAGCGTGGCCCAGGGACCCTCTTCATGCCGGGCCAGACCCACACATTTCCCCACCCTAGCTGCTCTCCCACTGCTGTTCCTTGTTTTGGATGCTGAGGGGTCCCACGCCACAGGGACTCCTCGGTGCCATATCTCCCTGACCTGGAGATGAGCCCTTTTGTTCCCCTTCCCTAAATTTATTGCCACAGCCAATGTGCTGGCACAACTCGCTTGCAGCGTGTTCCTGCCATGCTTCTTTCCCGGAGCCCCGAGCTCTGCCCGTCCGTGTCCCCATCTCTGTCCCAGCCTGCCTGTTCCGGAGGGGGAAGCACAACCCTGTACAGCTCTGACTTCTAAGGACCCGAGATAAAAGCAGAGCTCTTCGCCTTTGTTCGAGCTCCGGCCGGCGTGGGCTGGGGAGGGGGAACCGCCAGAAAGAAGCCAGCAGCTTAACACATTCACTTCGCCCCTAATTTGCCGGTTCTGCCACAAAATCCCATTACAAAGGGCTTAGCGCTGCGCCCAGGAAGAGGTCACCGCCGGGGGCCCCCGAGGAGATTTTCCAATCACAAAAAGCACGAGAAAAGAGCAACCCCATCTCCCTTGGGCACTCCCCGGCACGGTGAGGGACGGGCATTGTGTCCCGGGGTCCCCTGTCCCTGCCCTTCTCTTCCACCCTGCACCTGGCAGCAGGAGAGAGCAGTTGCAGAGGTGCAGCTGGGTCAATTCACCTTTATGACTCCAAAACCAAATAAAATGCGGATTGGCATTGATCCGCAGGTGTTGAGTGGGGCCATAAAACAGCGGTTCCAGCAAACGGGCACTGCCGGAGAACAAACTGCACTGGGCTGGGTCCCTGGGGTCTGCTGGGGGACGTGGCTGTGATGGGGTGATGGGGTGACCCCTCAACTGGGTGTGCAGGGAGGATGGCTGGGAGCTGTGGGGAGCCCGGAGCTGCTCGTAGTGTCCCTGTGCCATGGGGTCTGGCTGTGCTGGGCTGGACGGAGCTGCCTGCCAGCCCTGGGCTCCCTGCTCAGCTGGGATGGGGGGATTTGGGGGACCCTGAGGGCACGGGGGTGTGCGAACAGCAGAGTGGGTACACACGGCTGGAGCTGGCCGCATGGAGCTGGATGGGCAGGTGCGCACCAGAGGCTGCGGCCGTGCTTGTGGGAAGCACAAGGACAGAGCAGCTCAGCATGGGGCAGGGGCACACACAACAGCTCGGCACACCGGGACCGGGCATGGCCCCCCGGGACGGGGCAGTGCCGGGCCGGGACACAGCCACACCTCGGCACCGCTGCTGCGGGCTCGGGCACGCTGGAGGAGCGGGGAGCTGCCGGCGCTGAAAGGAGCGAGGCGAGAGCCCGGGCGGGATGGAAATGAGCCCTCGGGGGTCCGCACAGCACAAAGGCGCCCGCTGGGGTGGGCCGAGACCTTCCCAGCCCCTCGCCACAATGTTTGCAAATACCAAAGGCCACTTACGGCGGGGCCGGCAGCGGGGAGGGCGAGGGGGGTGTCCCAGCATCCCCCTCTGACTGGGGGCTCCTCGAGCTCCGCAGTGCCCCACGGATACCCCATGGCACCCCAGATGGCGGGGCGAGGTGGGCAGGGGCTGCCCAATGCCTTTGTCGGTGTCTCGGTGCTGGAGCCAGGGGAGCGGGGAGTGCCGGGGAGGAATGTCCCCGCTCAATGCCCACCATGCTGGAGCTGACAGCCCTGAAATCGGGTTGTCACATCCCGTCTGGGTAGCCCTTCACCTCCATTTGTGGGGGCTTGTTCGGCTCTCGCCTCATTCAGCCAACACAAACAGCACTTAACCCTCTGGCTCCCGCCGGCCCCGGGCGGGGACTGCCGGCCCCAAGCCGAGAATCGGGCACCGGGATGTGCCGCTGCCATCCTGCCGCAACATCTGAAGGCATGATGTGAGATACCCCAAGGGGCCAGGCTCTTCGGAAGGGCAGTTTAGGGTCCGCAGAACCCCTCAGCAGACAGCCTAAGCCAGGACTTGCTGCCAGCCCCAGGACTGTGGGGCTCACGCCAGCCCCTCTGACACCCTACACCCTTCCACCGCTGCCTCCCTCCAGCCCCTACGACCACCCTGAGACCCCTTCCCACCCCCCCGCGGGGACACCCACCCCGCAGCAGCCCTGGCTGCCAATGAAAGCGGGAGCAGGAGCCTTTCCTTTGACACAATTAAGCAGCCCAGGGTCCCAGCGCCTCGGCTCGCCGCAGTGTGTTAAATTAATGTAGCAGAAAAAATCATTATGCGGGGACACAGATGGAAGTGACCAAGCAGAAAATGCGATGTGCAGCGGCAGAGGACCCCTCTTACCCGTGTAAACACCACGGGGAAGAACAGGTTTCCCGGCTCCCAGGCGAGGAGGTGACCGCAGCCTGCCGGGGGTTTTCCCCCCTGCACTGCCACTGGTGCAAGTCCCGGATGGAGCCAGACATGGGGGTCCCACGGGCAGGTGAGGGGGCAGATGGTGGGACCCCCCGGGCAGCAGCTACCCCAGGTTTGGGAGTGCTGGGCAGTGCGTGTGGCCGGGCCTCTGCTCACAATTACCATGTCATTATATGCCGGCACAGCCGTGGCTAACGGAGCAGAAAAGCGGCCCCTGCTCAGCACCCGCGGGGAACGGGGTGAGGGGGGCCCCAGGGAGCACCCAGCTACATGTGTACATGTACCCAAACATGTACCCAGCACACGTCCCCAGGGCTGGGGGCTTATTCCCCAATACCACCACCCAGGAGTCCTTTCCCTGTCTTACCTGCCTTTGTGGCCCCAACTTAATGTATCAAAGAGACCTGTACTCACCCTGGGGACCCTCTCAGTTCTCAGGGGAATTGTCCTGAGAAGGACAGCAGGCTGTAGAGGAAACAGAGGGGTGCTGAGCACATGGGAAACATAGGGTTAGATGTCACTAAGGCAAACTGTCCTCTACCTCTCTCATGGGTCCTACCTGCTGCTGGGGCAGGAGCATCCCAGTTTGAATCCACAGGTGTTGTTTTAGTGATCTGAGACTGCCCCTGGGTGTGCGGGAGGCTCCCACCACCACGGGGGTCCCTAGACAGCCCAGCTCCCCTCCTGGCTGACACTATACCCTACGGCCTCCTCCGGCCTGGATTATCCCCAGCTGGCCAACCTGTGGCAAACAAGGACTAGTTTACACACTTGCCCTTGTTAGTCCCCAAGTGCCAGCATTCAGGCACTTCCTGTGCCACCTTCCTCTGGGGGCTTGCCATGGTGGGACATGAGGATGGACACGGGGTCAAGGGGGTGGCTGGACACTGGTGCAGGGTTATCGTGCAGGGGTGGTGTGGGATGATAACCAGAGCTCCCTCCTGTCAGCACTCCACAGTGTGAAAGCAGGATGGGGACAGGGACAGTCCCTAAGCCCCTGTCCCCCACCTTGGGGATGCCTTGGGATGGCGGGTGCCTGCTCCCTGCTGTCTCCCTCTCTGGCTTTGTTCCCATTGGGCTGTGTTCCCACCCGCCCAATATTCATGTGGGCCCCTTCCCTCCCCGGGGGGCTGCTAATCCCCCCCGAAACGGGCCAGGGATTGTTGACCGAGCTGCCATATCCCTTGAACAAGCAAGCCTGGGCCCCGCAGCTGCCGCCGGATTAAGAGTCACCCTTTCGCTGCCACAGCCCCTGCGCCAAAGCCCTGCCCCCCCAGTGTGCTCAGCCCCCCATCCATGAGGGAGGGCAGCCAACAGGACGCCAAGGAGATGCCGATTTGGGGCACTCCTGCAGTCAAAACTGACAGGTTTAGTGTGGCTCTGCCAGCACCCGAAATGCCTGATGTGTTGGGTCTGGCTTGTGCTGGCAGTGCCTGGGGCCAGGAGAGCGCCAGCCTGCAGGAAGGAGCCCTGGGAGGGCATTGGTAGCGTGACAGTGGCATCGGTGGCTGCCCGGTTGTTCCCCTTCCTGCTGCCACCAGTCATGGCAGGGGCACAGCTGTTCACAGCAATGGCACAGGGTGAGGAGCAGCTCTCACGCTCCAGAATTGTGGGTCATTGGAATTACATTAATTAGCGTGTGCTAATGGTATCTAATTAACACCCAGCTGTGCTGATGCAGAGCTTGCTAAGCCAGGCACCTGACCCCTGCCCTGGTGCCTCAGTTTACCCACCTGCAGCAGGGTGAGCCTGGCACTTGGTGCTCTGTGAAGCCAAGAGACATCAAACCAGCAGGGAAATGTTGCAGGGACAGGGGACCAGCTGCTGGCTTGTTATCTGGGCCAGCCCTGCCAAGTGCCCCATCCGGGGCAGCCTCTGGCTATCTCACTATCTCAAGAGCTCGCTCTGGGTTGGGGTGGACATGTCCGCACACCGAGAGGGTGTTGCTGGATGCCCAAGCCAGGGTGGCTGGGGGGTACCCAGGGATGATGGTGGATAAATAGAGGTGGGAAGAGCAGAGTACCATGGTTCTGTCTGCTCCTGCTGTGGAGAGGAACGGTGGGGGCTGCCCTTTGTAGGGGAACTCAGGGACCCATGGGTGCTATTCATACCTGGGGAGATTAAAAACATCTTTTGACTCCACTAACAAGCTCCCAGGGCCTGGCAGAAGCTTTCATCCTGTTTAAGTGCACAGAGAAGATAAAGGGTCCTCAAGGAGCTGGCTGAGATGCTTGCTGTCCTCAGTGTGCATTTTTGGTGGCAAGCACTCTATCCTTCCCTCACAGGGATCCCCTGAGCTCTGCTGCAGCCCCAGCAGTGGTTCTGGGCACCTACTGTCATGGGCTGTAAAGAGGAAAAGCCCTTTACTCATGCTGTGCCCATCCCAGCCTCTCCTAGAGAGGCTCTGCCTCCAGGTGACGTGTGACACGAGCTCAAGGACGAGCCCTCCTCCCAAACAGCTGGTGTAATGGGTGCCATCCCCTGGCAGCTAGGCTTGACCCCCCAAATGCTGCAGGGATATCTGGAGGCTGTGGCTCCATGGGACACAGAGAGTTCCCCAACATCAGGATTTAGGGGCATTTTGGAGCCAACCCCATGTGGGCAAAGGGTTGGTGCAGGGGGAAAGGATACTTGAGAAATTGCAAACCCCGGCACAAGCTGTCCTGCCTTCAATGCAAGCAGTGAGTGTGAAGTTAAGAGATAAAGAGGGAATTAGGAGATAAAGTCTGCGTAATCCCAGTTGCTCTATGCAATTAAAATGAGCTTCACCCCGCTGTAATTGGATGGAAGCTGCCTGCCAGCGTCAGCGCAACCGGGAGCGTTGGGCGAGCAGGCGCGGAGGATTCACCGCACCGAGCACGGAGACTTATCTCTCCGCCAGAAAAACCGAGAGGGCAGCGGCACAGAGAGCGGGAGTTAATGAGATGAAAATGGAAAGCCTGGCACAAAGGATTAGCTCCCGGCCGGCTCTGCTGCTGAAATCCCAAGGTTCCCTCGAAAGGCTTTCCTTGCATCATGGATGCATCCTGCCTTGGCCTGCTTTGCAGAGGAGGCATGTGCTTGGAGCAGGAAAATTTGGCTCCTCTTCAGCACTTTGAACCCTCAGTTGGAACTGGGCTGTCCCAGCCTCCAGCTCCCCCTGCTCCACTGTATCCATGCCCTGGTGCCCAGTCTTCCCCCGGAGGAATCTGCACAAGACGATCCCTAACAGCATTTACAGCTGCTGGTATTAAGCAGAAATAAAAAACCCCCAAGTGCAGATTAAAAGGACACTGATGGAATGCCAAGAGAAGAATTACAGCCCTAATAAACTGCTGCCTTCTGCTGGGGGTGGGTGACAAGGGGGTTTACGAGGCCATTTAAACTTCACTGTCAGAAAGGTGTATTAAGGCTATAAAGGTCTCGTTGCCTCTCCTGTCCCCTGGATGCCAGAGCATGGCTGTGGTCATAAATCCACCTGCTCGCAGCCTGGGGCGAGGGGCCCAAGGCCCCTTGTCCCTGGGAAAAGCCAGGAAGAGCAGTGAGGCCTCCTTGGCCGGGGTCTTGGAGGGTGACGTCAGCCCTGGCGCGAGATAAATGCCGACCGCGGGCCGGCAGGGACAGGATTATCTCGTCACAGAGGCCGGGCCATGCTTCATCCATCACCCACTGCCCACCCTCCAGGAGTGCGTGAACGGGAGCCCAGAGCCCTGCTGCCAGCGCACCCTGTCCCCTGCCTGCCACCTGGGCCCAAGGGACAGCAGGACAGTGGCTGGGACCACAGCAGCGCTGCCATCACGCTGTCATCCTGCCTCATGCCAGCCCTCAGATGTGCTGTGCCACAGCTCTGTCACCTGGGTCCTTGACCCCATGAGCCCCAGAGCTGGGTGTGTTATGGGATGGGCCCTCCCTGGCCCTCTGCCTGGCTCTCCCCCATCCCTGCAGTCCCACGTGTTTGTTTGCACAAGTCTGATGATGCTGGCTCACACACCTCCGCACTCCTGCTCCAGTGTTCCTGCCCCAGGCTTGGCTCATTCTCCTGCTCCTCTTCCTGAAAGGCTGGGCTGTGGACAGAAACATCCACCACCTCCATGGAGCTTTTACCTCCCTCCTCTCTACTGGTGCCTCCCATGGGGTCCTTCTGCAGCATTGTGGGGTGGGGATGGGGTCAGCCACGGGGACAGGGACAGGGACAGGAATGGGTATGGTGCTGAAAGGTGCTTTCCAGCAGAAGTCACCTGGCACAGCCTGACTCACTGCCCCGGGGATGGGTCATGGTTTCAGCTTCATCCTCCCAGGGCGCAGTCCTGGTTCCCTGCCTGGGTGACAACAGGGACAGTGGGATGGGGGGAAACTGCACCAGGGAGCTGGCAGAAGCTGAGCCACCCTGTAGGTGGTGACATGAGACACCCTGCTTTCCAGGCACCAGTGTGGGGCTGTGCGGGTGTCAGGGATGTGCTGGGGGTCAGTGGGGCTGGCTGGGAGCACCAGGAGCAAGCAGGACTCAATGCGGGGAGTTAAGGGTGGATGGCGGCTGCCTCTCCCCCAATGTGCTCTGCTAGGAGCCACTTGCTCCCTCCTCTGCCCCAGTTTGGAGGCCCTCGGTCCCTGCCGCTTCCCACGCAGGCTCATTAGCAGTTCAGAGCGAGAAAACGCGTTAATGGCACGAAATTACTTCAGGCTGTGACATGGGGAGTGGGGATCCAAGCCCAAACCCTCACACACAGCGGGGACTGCTGCTTTTCCTCTTCCCTTTGAACTTCCCCAGCTGCCCCGGGCTGTGGTTCCCCGAGCACGGAGCAGGGCAGCAGGGACGGTGGGGCACAGCAGGGTGTGCCAGCCGAAGTCCCCAGCCGCAGCTGCACCGACCCCTGCCCAGGCTCAGCCCACCCACCCCGGCTTCAGAGCAGCGCCTGGGCTCAGGGCATCGCCCTCGGCTGCCTGGCTCTTGCAACAGGATGGGTCATCGCAGTTTTGGTTTCACCGGGCCCCTGGGCACGCCACGCTCATCCTTTGAGAGGAAGGCAAGGGGACAGGGTGCTGCCAGGGCCTGGCGAGCCAGCCGTGCTGGCTGAAGCCAGCGTGCGGGAGGTGGCCCGGGCCCCCTGACTCAGCCTGCCGTGGCGGAGGCAGAGGTGGGGTAGTGATACCGGAGCTAAAAAAAAACCTGGCCGAGCGCCGGGGAGAGGAAATTTCTCATTAGCCAGAAATGTGTGGCTGAACCAGTCTGACACCCGGGGCGGCCCCCGGCCCCGGCGGCGATGCTGGCCCGGCTCCGAGGGAGATCAAAGCGGGAGAGGGGCAACAAGGGGGCTCAGCAGCCCTTGGGATGTGGTTGTTGGGGGTCTGGGGCAGGGTGAAGGGTCTCCTCGTCTGAAGATGCCAGGTTGAGGTGGCAGGAAGGCCTGGGTGGGCAGTGGCATGGGTTATGTTGCCATATGGGACACAGGCATCAATAGCTGTGACAATCCAGGACTGGGCAGGGGTGTTGGCCAGCGAAACCAGGGTAAGGCAAGCTAGCAGGGACAGAGGCATCTCTGCCTCTCACTTCCAGCTGTGCAGCAGTCCTTTGCTCCCCTCGTGCCCAAAGGAACCAGCCAGGTACCACAGGTACCACAACCAGCGTTTCCAGCCATGGCAGCACTGGTGGCAGCAATGCAGCCCCTGGCACCAGCCCCAGCCTTACCAGTGAGGCCACCATTGCTTTCCATCTGACTTCCCCTGAAGATCCAGCCTTTCCCAGACTGCATTGAGTCAAGGCATTGCCCTGGTCTTGTTTAATAACCTAAAGTTGCTTTTTGCTGCCTGGTCCAGTGTTGGGTCAGATTCTGCTCCCCAAACACGGCAGACAGGCGTGGGGTGATCGATGCGAGTGCATTTGCTCGCTGGCTGTGCTGCCAAAGACGATGTCAGCTCCCAGGAATCTGTGAGAGAGCTGCCTCCTGCTCCCCAAGGCAGCCCCCCAGCCCTCAGATCCCCTTTTCCAGAGCATCCCAGGCTGGCTGGCAGCTTCTGGGGCTCTTGTCCCCCATGGTCCCCCTGTAGGGACACTCAGCCCTATGAGGGGTGAGGCTGCAGCCCCAGCAGCAGCGGGCAGGCAGGACAGGCTGTGGTCATGGCAGATGAGGACAGATGCTACACCATGTGCAATTCCTCTGCTAGCAACCAAAGGAGACTGGAAGGAAGGAATGGAAAGAAAATGATTAAAACAATTCAGGATTTTTTTTTTTTATAATTAAAAAAAAAGCCCTGGGAAAAAAGCCGTGTAGGGTCCTGGCACGTGAACAGAGTCTGTAAGTAGTCTTAAAAATTACCAATAAATAATCTTAACGGGAAACAGAAGGAGCAGAACTGGGGTGTTAGTGGGTGTTTCATGGCTTCTTGTGAGCATGGGAAAATGTGCAGGGTCCTGTCCCTTGCGCTGTGGGGACAGCCCCTTCCCGGGTCATGGTGTGTCCTTGGCTCCAGCCATGAGGCAATGACCCGCCTGGCCGGCGTCCGGCCCGTCCTTGGCTGAGGGGGTTTGGGATGTGGCCCCCAGCACGGCTGTGCTTGGCCATTCCCTTGGGCACAGGGTGGTGGTGGGGACAAGGCATGGTGGAGGTTGTGGAGAACGCCTGTGCCCTCACTGCCCCGTGCCTCGTGCTGGCCTGCCGGGTCATGGATGCGCTGTGCCAAGCTGTGCCGAGCCATGCCGAGCCGTGATCCCTTCCAGCTGTGCCGGCCCCAGGCGGCTGACGGGGCTGCGGGATCCTCTCCCTGCCAAGTTGTTGAGGTGTCAGCCAAGAGTTAGCAGGGAAAACGCCAAGCAGCCGGCGAGCCGGCCAAGCCATCCTCCTCAGCCTTCCTCCTCCTTCCCTGCTGCAGATATCCTCCCAGCCTCCCGCTGGAGCCCTGAGCCCCCGGCCACCCCAGCAGGGCTCCCCCTTTAACACCCAGTGTGCCTTCATCCCAGCTTTGCCCCTGGGACCCCCCACTGCCGCTCCCAGGGTGTTCCCCCCATCCCGGCCCCTCCACCTGGGGTGCCTGTCCCCCTCCTCTGGGTCTGTCTGGAAAGGGACGATCCCCCCTCCCCGAACTTTCCAGCTTCTCTGCAGAGCGGGAACAATCGTAGCCTTTGTCTTCCCTTAATCTCCTGGTTAGGAATTAAAAGGGGGGAAAAAACCCAGCAGCACAAAAGGCTCTTTTGCAGGGGCTGGGAGGGGGGAAGCGCAGGGCGCAGGCACAGCACAGGCAGGGGTGCAGGCAGGCCTTGCCTTCCCCCCAGCCCAGCCTGGCCACCGCTGGCTCCCCAAGGGCCACTCCACGCTGCTCCCATCCCCATGGCCCCAGAATGTTCCCACAGTGGCACCCGAGGGCTGGCGACCCTGGGAGCATCATCTGGTCCACTCAGCCCCTCAAAACGTCCTCATCCATTGGCTGTTCCAGGAGGAAGGGAGCATCTTTTGCGGCGGGGGGAACTGGACTGGGCTTGCACCCACATGGGGTCAAATGCCTCCTGCTCACTGCCATGGACCCACTTTAACACACACAGTACCCAAACACACCCTCACCTGCCCAGCACAGGGGCTCCCTGCCACCCAAAGCCCCCCAAGAACCACGCAGGCACCACAGACCTCCATAAAATTCCTTAAATAATTTAATTGAAAAAAAGTCTTTCCGTTAAAAAATATTTTTACAAACGCACGCTCGCATTGATTTCCCTGGCTGCTGTTTTTCGCTGTTGCTTTTCTTTCAACACGGTACACAGCTTTCCCCCAGATCTGTATGGAAAGGGAGGAGGCAGGTACAGGATGTGGAGAGCTGCTGGGTGCACCCTTGGGTGCACCCCTGGGGCTGGGGCGAGACCCGGGGCTGGCTGCAGGGATGGTGTGTCCTGCCCCATGGGAGCAGGGTGTGCATAGAGAAGGGTGTGAGAAGGAATTTGTTGTTTAAAATAAGAACTCTTCCTCCTCAAAGCAAAGCCAGGCAAGGATGGAGGGCTGAGATGGGGATGTTTGAGATGCACCAGGGCTGGTGGGACCCCAAACTTTGCAGCAGCAGGGGCTGGGGGGAAAGGGAGGCAGGGGCAGCCCCTGTGCCCCATTGTGCTTCTGCATGGGGGGCTGTGGGGGCTAGCAAGCCCCAAGCAGGCTCTCATATCTCTTCAGCCACTTGTTCTTAAAAGCCCCTCAGTGCCAGGTTTCTCCTGATCTGGGAGAGGGGTGAGGTCTGCCCAGTGCTGCTGTTTGGGGTCCCACCACAGTTAGGGCTGGGGAGCAGCCAAGGTAGGGAGCAAGCCAGGATGGGGAACCCCAGCAAAACGGGGCTGTGGTGTCCCTGTCAGCCAACATCCCAGATACATGTTGCACAGGAGACAGTGGGATGTGGGGAGACCATTCCTGCTGCAAGACCTGCTGCCACCTGCCCTCCTGGACTTGTTTACCCTGTGGAGAAGGACTGGGTTAATGAGAAACCCAAGGGCAGGCCTGTTCCAAGGAAAGGGGAAAAACAGTACCTGCCCTGTCAGCCTGGGGAGGAGGAGATCAGGGCCAAGCACTGGGGAGCATAGGGGTGCTCTCCCTCATTTTGGGGAGAGACCATTTGCCCCTCTAGACTGCCAGAAAAGCACCCCAAAAGCCACTTAGCAAGGTGTACTGCAGCTGAGGGGGACCTGAGAAACCCAGGACGAGCAACTGGGGTTCCACTTGGTTACTGTGGACAAATCTCCCCTAGACTGAGGGCATGGGTTCCCCCAGATCTGCTCTCCCAGGGGGTTACCTGCAGCTGGTCCTTTCACCCTGGTGAGCTCCCCCCTGCTCCAGAGCCATTTTGTAGAGGAGGAGCGAAGCCGTAAGTGCCAGGGGCTGCTGCAACCCTCCTGCTGAGGGCCAGAGTGCCCAGAGGGAGCAGGGGAGGAGCAGAGCCCTATGGAGAAGCCCCGGGGCTGTGGGGACCCTCTGGCATTGGATGAGCAGTGCGCATGGCTGTTTCTGCTTGGCTTTCACATTCCCCGTTTGGTTCCTGCAGTTCCAGCCTGACTTGAGGACGGTATGGGGTAAAAAAAATGCTGAGTATCTCTAGTACATTAGAGTTTCCTGACTGGCTCTGACCTGGGACTCAGAGCCTCCACTCTATGTGCCCCATGGGGTGCATGCAGCACCACAAGGTTGGTACAGCATCACTGCCTGGTCCCTGTCAGACAACCTGAAAACATGACAGCAAGAGAAAGGGAGAGCAGAAAGGGGCACACAGCCAGCTTGGGGTCAGCCAGGAGGAGGAGAAGGATGACCCTGGTGTGCAGCGAAGCTGCAGGCAGCCGGGCCCATCCAATGAGAGCGCGATCGAGCAAAGGAAACTCGGGTAAAATTCTTATTGCCTTTATTCTGCCCATTGCCTCCCACAGTCCTGCGGCCAGCACACACCCACGCACGCATGCACACACTCACGCACACTCAGGCACGCTGGGAGTCTCTCCCTCGGCTCGGAGGAACCGGGCTGCAATGAATCCTCAGGGAAAGGTGAGTGAGTCTTTTGGCAGCAATCACAGCGTGTGTCAGGAGTGGGCAGCCGCGCCGGCGGCACCTGCTCCTTCTGCATAAAAGAGGAGGCTGGGGGAGCCACGGCCCCCGGTGCAGCCCCCGCCCCAGCCCTGCTCTCCGGCCCCTCGGGGGGAGCGTGGCTGCCGTCGGTCCGGGGGCGGAGGGTCCCTGTGCAAACGTGCTGACGGCCTTGCTCTGCAGTCCAGAGCTGGCCAGGAGAACCAAGAGGGTAAGAGATGAGGAGCCGGGCACCTGGTCCCCCTTCCTCCCCTTTCTGCTCCTCTTACCTTTTTTTAATATATCTGGGTTTTTTTCCTTTTTTTTTTTTTTTTTTTTGCCTAACTCCCTGCATAGTAAATTGGGTTCGGGTTCTGGCGTGCAAAGCCAAGAAAGGGAGCGAAGCCTTCCCTTCGGACACGTTCCAGTGCAGACCCTTGGGCGGAGGGCTTGCCAGGGCTGGAGGAGAGGAGTGATTGTCTGGGGCTGGTGGCCCCAGCCCTGTCGTTGGCTCGGCCTCCCCCGGCTGCTTCTGTGTGGGGAACAGAGTTAGGGAAGGCTTTGGACGTGTCTGATGGACTCAGCGGATGGGTCAACAGTCTGTGGCCTCGGGGAGGTGAGGGAAGTGAGGACTGGGGGAAAAAACAGGGTGAAAAGAAATCCAAGAAGCAGAACAACTCTTCAAACCGATGAGCACCAAGACAGGGTGAGAAGTGGGTTGTGCCATCTCTGTCCCATAATCCATCTTCAATATGAAGATGTGTTGCTGCCTCGCCATTCCAGGACACGGGACGAAAAGCTGGGCTCCCTCTCAGCATGAGTGCCTTCGATCCAGGGAAGGGTGTCCCGTCCCATCCCATCCCAGGCGACCGTCCGAGGCAGAGGAGCGCCATGTGGAGGGGAAAACAGGAAGCTGGGCTGCACCGCAAACTGAACCTTTTTGGCAGGTTCCCTTGGTCCGTTCCAATGCAGAATCCCCTGTGGTCAAACCTGCACTGGGAGCGTCTGGTTCATCTGCAGCCTCATGTCCTGAATGCTGCTCAGGATCTTCTTCTGGTGCCCTGCTAGCGTCACTCCTATCCTCAGCAGGTCCCTGCAAGGAAAAGATGAAGACTCAGTCCCCAGCCACCAGCAACATCAACATGTGGCCCCGCCCCAGTGGTGCAAGGGGCCCATCCATCATTACAGCCCTCTGCCAAGTTCCAGTGCTCCCTCTAACACCAGAGGGGACTGGATGCTGAATCTTAGTCCTTAATTCAGCCCACCACGCACGCAGGTGGGAGGAGATGGCTGTCAGACAGACAAGGGACAGTGTGCAGCAGCCCTAGTCCCAGTCTTCTCCCTCCTCCCTTCCAAGCAGGGACTTACTCCGCAGTCATCTGTGCCACCAGGTCAAAGGAGGCAAACCCAGCATTGACAAAATTCTCCTTGTACCGTCCCATTTTGATGGCATCCAGCCAGTCTCCCACGGTGGTGAAGGTGGTGTAATCCGGGACAGTGCGGTCCAGGAGCGGTTGGGAGATGCTAAAGGGCAAAAGAGCCACAGTCACAGGGAGCAGGGGATGGAGAGGTGTAACTGGAAGGAAGGGACATTTCTTATCCCCGCCCTCCCACAGCTTTACTCCCAACCACCCCAGTGTTCCCTGGAATTGCAGTAAATGCTGTCTGGAAACAAGGATGTCACTGACCCAGACTGGACGCTGGCGATGACCTTAAGGCTGGCAGCATTGCGGATGAGCTTGTCCAGCGTGTTGACGATCTGTGCAAATTTGGGCCTTAGGTTGCGGTCCCGCACCCAGCAGTCCAGCATCAGCTGGTGCAGTGCAGTGGGGCAGTCCATGGGGGGTGGCAGGCGGTAATCCTGCTCCACGGCATTGATCACCTGCAGAGAGACAGGCAGAGGTGTGTTATGAGCCACCTGGGCTCCCACAGGCAGCCTACAGCTCCCAGTTCCCCACCCTCCAGAGAGCACTTACATCCTGGTTGGACATGTCCCAGTAAGGTCGCTCCCCATAGGACATCACTTCCCACATGACGATGCCGTAGCTCCACACGTCGCTGGCTGAAGTGAATTTGCGGTAGGCGATGGCCTCAGGAGCTGTCCATCTGATTGGGATCTTGCCCCCCTGCATGGATACACAGCTCCATGATTTAGTGCATACCTGAGGTGTCTCCCCCTGCCCCCAGATCAATGATCCCTCGTGAGTGTCCCATACCAGGGAGCTGGTGTAGGTAGGGTCAGCTGGGTCATCCTCCAGAAAGCGAGAGAGCCCGAAGTCAGACACTTTGCACACCAAGTTGCTGTTGACCAGGATGTTGCGGGCAGCCAGATCCCGATGCACATAGTTCATCTCCGAAAGGTATTTCATGCCAGCGGCGATGCCTCGCATCATTCCCACCAGCTGGATGACTGTGAACTGCCCATCATTCAACTGCCAGAGGAAAGATCAGAGGGATTTGCAACACCCTGAACAGATTGAGGAAGGATCCCAACGTGCAACCATCACCTTCATCCTCCCCAGGGCCACCCCTCTTCTCCCACTCATGATGTCTGTGAAGAGCTTAACCCTGGGGACACCAGTATGACAATGTAGAGATGGAGAAGGGCTCAGAACTGCTGCCCTCCATGCACTGCAGCTCCCAGCCCAGGGCAGAAAGGGATGGATGCTCACCCGGAGGAAGGAGTCAAGCGCACAGTTCTCCATGAATTCTGTGATGATCATGACAGGACGGCTCTTGGTCACCACCCCCTCCAGGTGGATGATGTTGGGGTGGTCGAACTGGCCCATGATGCTGGCCTCACTCAGGAAGTCCCGCCGCTGTCGCTCCGTGTAGCCCACCTTCAGTGTCTTGATGGCCACGAAGATCTCGCGGCGGCCAGGCAGCTTCAGGCGCCCACGGCACACCTCCCCAAACTCCCCTGTAGTGGGAAGGAGAAAGGTGAGCCACAGGACAGGGTGAGAGGCAGCACCTGCTGTGCCCAGTCCCAGGACTTGCCTGCTCCAATGACCTCTTCAATCTTCACACAGGAGATGTCAATCTCTTTGGCGAATTCCCGGACAGCTTCGTTTGGGTCCTCATAGGTGAAGGGGTCAATGTATACCTTCATCCCAGGGGTAACTGCAAGGGCAGAAGTCATCACCAGGATGGAACACAGAAAGGATGACAAACGTCAAGCCGCTTGGCTGGCTGTCAGCCCACCCCTTGTTAGCAAAGGCTGCCCCTTTGCATGGGACAGGAATTGGGAGAGGACAGGCAGAGTCCATTTGCTGGGCTCTCACACTCACCATATTGCTGCAGCTTCTCTGTGTACTCAGGGTCGGTGTTGTTGCGCTGCTTCCTGCCCAAAGGAGACGAGAGGAGGTGTTCAGTAACCATCCCTTTCCTGATGGGGCAAAGACATTCACTGCCAACTTCCAAATCCCAGCACAGACAGCCTATGCCAGAGAGCCTTCCCTCTGGCAGCCTGTGAGCAGAGCCATCCCTCCACCCGAGGTGCAATGGGAGGAGATGGCCTAGTTGTGCTGAGTGCATGGCAGGAGCCTGGGCAGAGCCCAGCTCGTGCCAGGGAAGCAGAGGCACAATCCTCCCACAGGACCCATGCTCTGGGACCCAAGTGTGGCTGATCCAGCCCTTCACTCTGTGACTGGAGCTGCCAGAGCTCTGCCCATAGGTAAGGGGGAAAGCTCTGTGGCAGACATGAGCAACCCCCAAACCCAGATTTGAAGCCCTCTGCCCTGAAAAGCCAGTACCTGAAGCAGACGATAGCAATCACTACCACCACGATGATGAACACCAGCCCTGCCGTGGCCGAACCCACGATCAGAGGCAGTTCCTGGAAAGTCTTGCTGGTGGAACCTGATGGAGGAACAGGTAGGAATCAAAGTCAAGCCGGGAAAGGAACACACACAAGGAGGCCTGGGCGATGGAGGCAGCCCAGTTCTGGTACCTACCGCCCTCAGCAGTTGTCTGAAACTCCGTGGGGAGGCTGTAGCGGCCGTATCCCGCCACAGTGCGTGCCCGGACCTGCACCATGTACCGAGCATTGGCCTTCAGCCCATCCAGCCGCACCGAGTTCTTCTGGCTGGTGACTGTGTTGGCGATGCCATCACTCTGGCCTTGCTGTAGGGGAGACGTGGGTGTCACCTTTGTGAAGCCACCCTCCATTTGCTGGCTCCCACATCCCCCAAGCACCAAGTCTGCAGGGACCCCCTATACCATGGTGCAGATGGCCAGCTAGAAGGGCTGGAGGAGGGAGAAGGCTGTTCCTGCTTTACCTTCTCTGAGTACTTGATCTCATAGTCCAGAATGATGCCGTTGGGTCTCTCTGGGGGAGTCCAAGACAGCGTCATGCTGTTCCCGGTGCTGCTGTGCAGGTGCATCGTTGGCACGGCAGACGGAGCTAGGAAGGAGAGCAGGGAAGGAATGAGCTACCTGTGCCAGGTTTCCCCCTCCACCACCCCACACAGTGTAGGGGATGCTCTGCTTGTGACCTGCTTGGATAATCTTGGTGAAAAGGCATGGAAAAGCTTTGAGACTGGCCTCCCCCAAAGTCTCTATAAGGAGGTATAATCTCAACACCAAGAGGAGCCTCAGAAATAACACTGAGGTCATGCTTCACCCCATGCCTAACTGCAAACTGGTCTAGGGAAGGGCCCTACCAGCCCAAACTGGGGCTCCCTCCCCTCCTCCACTCACCAGGAGCTCTGTGCTCCACCCCAGCAGCAAGACCCGTGAAATCAGATCAGAGCGCAGTGGTTGGAGATTACCAGTACGCTGGAGCAGGGCCAGAGTGGGAGGAAGGAGGGAATGGCAGAGCACTTGGCTGCCTGCAAAGGCTTGGGCTGGTGCTGAGCCTTCCCAGGCACACAGGAGAGAAATCTCATTTCCTTCCTCCTCCCCTCGCAGCAGGCACATCATCTCTGGGGTAGGTCTAGGAGATCCAGAGCTCTCTGGAGCATTTGCCAGCCCTAGTCTTCTCCACTTGCATGCATTCTGATCTCATCTCCTCTAGGGACATGCTTTAAACAGAGAGGACAGTTTACCCAAGGGATTAGATGCAGGCCCAGGGAGCTGGTTAGGCGGCACCACAAAGGACTGCAGCCTCCCAGGCTGTCAGAAAGAAATCTCTGCTCCGCTCCACTCTGAGGAGGAGATACAGCCCCTGCTCCCTGGTGGCTGCACTGACCTGCCTGGTTGGTGGTGATGTTGACAGAGGCGAAATGGGGAGGGTAGGGACTCTTGCTGGAGATGCCGTTCACAGCCTGAATCTCGAAGGTGTACTGGGTGTGGGCCATCAGGTTGCTGATGTAGATGCGTCGCTCAGTGAGGCCGAGCTGGCGCGGCACGAACTCCACGTTGTCGTCGCAGCGGGTGCACAGGCGCCGCTCCACGCTGCACTTCTTGCAGATGACGTTGTAGAGCAGGTCATCCCGCCCGCCCGTGTCCTGCGGCTCGCTCCACTCCAGCACCAGCGACGTCTCGTTCACGTTGGAGATGACATTGCGGGGCGCTGAGGGGACACCTGCAGGGAAGTGTGAGGGGCAGGGGTGGTGTCTTCATGTCCAACTCACCCCTGGCATGGGCACGGCACATATCCCCATCCCAGACAGAGGATCCCCATCACCTCCACAGCTTCCCTTGCCTCCCCTCCTTGCCCAGAGCAGGACTCACTGGTGCAGGCGCTGTCTGCGGGGTCCGTGTCTGCCCGGAAAAAGCCGTTTCGACAAGTGCAGACCATTGCTGCTCCAGAGGTGGTCCGGCTATTGGGAGGGCAGGGAGAGCAGGGACCTTCCCCCTGCTTAGACTTGAAGGTTCCTGGGCCGCATGCTGGAGGAAAGAAAAACAGACCTGAGTTATAAAGTGAAAGTGAACCCAAAAAACATTCACTGCTCCCACCACAGCTGGGCACCTCGCTGCCCTGCCAAATCTTTGATCAGCAGCTTGAAGACCTCAGGCCTCCTATGGGCCTTTCCACCACCATCAGCCATGCCCAGTGACGCATGGCTGGGAAGGGTGAGAAGAGTGGGCTGCTGGAAGCACCACATGGCTCAGGCACAGCTCTGCCAGGAAATGCTGTGCTCCAGCTGCAGGCTGGAGGTAATTGGAGGTGGGATGAGTTGGTCACCACCAGCAGTATGAGGGGACAGGGTGGGTCCATCCAGGAGCTCCATTCCTCAGTTCTGTTTCTTCACTGCCCTTTTGAAGGGTATTACCATGCTTCCTTCCATGGAGAATGGCCATGCTCGTTTCCAGGCCTGGCAACCTTCACAGTGCCAGGTCCATCCTCTGGGGAAGTAAGGCTGGGAAAGCAAAAATTCCTCAGCCCTGTCTGCAGCAGCCCCTGCGAGAGGCCTCCATCACCCAAAATCAGCCACTCAGCCCCAAACCTTCCGCCTCAGGCTCTTGAGCCACTTCTCAGTCCCGGGGCGGCGGCACCTCATGAGGTTGACTCAAGTGGAGCGCTGAGCAAGATGAAAACATTCCTGCAGGTCCTTGGCTGAAGAGCTGCTTCAGCATCACTGCCACCTCCCTCCTCCACTTCCGATCAGGGTCCTCCAAGGAGCCACAAGTCCTGGGATACAGCCCGATTGGCACCACAAGGTGTTTATTTGTAATGAGGGGCACGTGAAAGGATTAACAGCACTTGAGCCAAGGAGCAGAGCGTCCTTGGGAACCTGACCCACACCTCAAAATAGCCCAGTTTATCACATTGCTGCCCAAGGAAGCAGATTCTGTGCTCTGTTTGCAGCTGGATGAGGTGAGAGACCCACTGGCGCCGGCTGTGCTTTGGCATCACCCTGTTTGCCACAGCTGGGGCAGCATCAGCACCGATGGCCCCAAAGGAGGGCACATCCTCCTCACTCCACCATGTTAGAGAAGCTCCGACGGCACGTAACCCTCCCACCTCCCACGCCTGTCACACATCACAGTGAAAACAGGGGGATGTTTCCTGGTGCTTCACCAGGCTATGGCAAGTGGAAGTTTCCTGCTATGAGGCATCTCCCGACACCCTCTGTGGAAGTTTTCCGGCTGGTTGCAGCCCCACACGGGGCGTGGAGTGCTGTGAGTCACACGCTGCCAGGCCGGCCCCACAGGGACCCGCACGCAGCTCCAGGTGCTGTCTTGGGTCTCTGGTTTGTCCAAGCACCAGGAACCTCAAGGAAGAAGCTCTGCTCCAGTGCAGTGCTGCTGGCCAGGGGAACGTGAGAGCAGCCCCTCGCAGAGACAACTGCCTGCTCTCCAGCCCCTCTGCCTGGACGGGTGTCAGGAGCTGCTTCCTGCTCCCAGGGTGCGAGCCTTCCGGCAATCAGACTCTTCTTTGGTCAAAACAGGACTGACTACATGGCTCAACTGACTCCAGCTCCTTGACCTGAGTTCACCCAGCCTCTGGGCCTTCCCATTGGAAAGGAAAGCTTTGCCCATCCCGACTGTGCAGGCTGGAAGGCAAAGGAGTGCACAGATCTACTCCTTGGCAAGCAATGGGAAGCCAGCAGGTCTAGGGCTTTTATCTTCCCAGCCTGGGACAATCGGGCCACCAGAAAATGTGTCTTTACGTGGACAGCAGAAGCCCAGAGGTTGCAGAGCAGCCTTGGCATAGGCAGACCCACCCCGGCTGGAGTCCCGGGCGGTTCAAACTGGGTGGATGCAGATTCACACATAAGGAACCAGATTGTTGAGGAATGAGAGATGACTGAAACCTCTTGGACAGGAATGCTCTGGGCTCAGAAAGCTGCCAAACATGCTTTGGTTATGGAGAGGAGCCCAGATCCATCAGGGACAAAACCCCCTGAACAGGCTTGTTGGGGGGAGAGTGAAGCCTGAGCAAGCAGAGCTTGTGTGAAGGTGACAGCCCAAGCATGGCATGGCAGCTGAGGACAGCCAGGTGCTTGCAAAGGATGCAGGAGGGATGAGGGCACTTGGTCTCCCACACACGAGGTGCCAGCTGGTGCCCAGTGGGTTATGGGCACAGAGGTGATCGTGGCCTCCCAGACACCGGAGGAAGGGACAGGCAGAGTTGTCCTTCAGCTGCTGCCTGCCATCCCTAAGTAGTGCCCAGTGCAGGCACAAGGGGATGAAGGCTTTTTCCTTGCATCCTCATGCCACCCTGGCAGGAGGGGGATGAGCCATGAACCAGCTCTGTTAAGGAGGGGAAGAGCAGCAGAGGGACCGAGGCCCAGATGCACTCCAGTGTTTAAGTTTCCAACTCTGCTTAATAAATCAGAGCATAAAGACCTCGGTGGCAGCGTGACAGCTCTCAGCCGCCACATTTGAAGGCTGTAACCGAGCTGAAAGCTGATCCCAGGTCCCTGGTGGATAAGCCGCTGTGTCATCTCTTCTCTGCAAGAAACTGCCTGTACAACAACCACTGTCTTGGCCGGCACGCTGCGGAACGAGCCTGGGAGCTCTGGAGTGGGAACGTGACTCCATCCAGCCGGAGCTGGGAAGCCAGGCTCCCTTCTCCCTGCCGAGAGCTTTGCATAAGCACTTTTCCTGCTGAAGTGTCCTCAAATAAAATAACAACTCTGAACCTCTGCACACAGATCACATCTCCTGGTGCTGTGTTGCGGTCACTTCTGGGGAGAACATGACAGTCAATGACAGCCACAGGATAACAGGTCAGGGAACCGAAGCGGAGCTCCCTGGTCTGAAGAAGAGCTGATGGGAGGGAGAGGCAGTCTGGCCTGACAGCAGGGATCAGCCACAGAGGGGATTTGTGTGGGGTGTGGGAGGGAGTAGGACAGTAACAGAGCCCTGCTGTAAAGCTGCCCTGAACCCTCCATGGGGCATGGCACACCCGGCATGGCACACCCGGCCATCCGGCTGCTTCTGGCAGCCCCTCCAGGATTTTCATCCGCTGCCCACCTCCAGGGCCTGATCCTGTCTCAAAGAGCTGCAGCACAGAGCTGGGGAAAGAGGAGGGTACTATTCCCAAATACAATCCCCACCCTGGTGAATAAAGTTCAAGGAAGGGAGCTGAAAAAAACACCGAAATAAAACCCTTCTGGCAGCAGCAGAGAGCAATGACTCATCCCATAGGCAGCCTCCATTATTGCATGGGATGCAGGCAAGCAGAAATGAACCACACATGCAGCTCCAAAACTTTGGGGTCCCCTCCCTTGGGGAAGGCAGGGATAGCTGTGACACATTGGGAAAGAACAGCCCCAAACTACCATGTTTCATGTTTCGACTGTTTTCCATTCACACTACAATATTCCAGCATCCTTCCAGCTATTTCTCTCCCTGTAGGACTGAAGCAGGATGCCTCGCCTGAACCTAGATAAATTAAACTGATCATATCCCTTTGCCCATCAACCCTGTAATTTCTTTAGAGGCAGCAGTCAGGTTTGTTCAGGACGATCTGTGCTTTATGAACCTGCACAGCTCGCTCCCTTCTCGCTGTCGTAAGTGGCTACAGATGGAGCAGAGCTGTGGAAGCAACAGCCTGGCTACAGCTGAGGCGGTAACTCTGTTTTTAAGTCTCTCTTAAAAGGCAGTTATTTAAAAAAAAGTAAAATAATCACCCTTTGGGTGAAAATATTTCGCACTAGCGCAGTCCAAAAGTGAATGGAGTAAATCTGAAGGGAGAGAAGGGAAAGAGCCCTTGGGGGTTTGAAGTGGCATCCAAGGAAAAGGCAGGAAAACAATTTTTTTCCTTTTTTTTTTTAAGAAAAGAAAAAAAAATTCAATAAGCAAAGCTGCCTCTTGAGCCACAGCGGGTCACAGGCAGGACGGCAGGGGCAGATTTCCTCGACTGTGTTACAAGTAACCCATTGTGGAGCTGCCTGGCTGTAAACCGGCAGCTCTCCCTGCCTTCCCTGCTGCTGCCTTTGATCTGGAATCCCGGGCAATTAATCCCAGGCAGTTTCACTTCCTGGGTTTCATGCAGCAAGCCCATGTTGCAATGCAAAGCTGCAAACAGTTGGCAAGTGCAATGCTTGCTTGGCAATTTTTTTTTTATTTAATTCAGGGTGATGTTTTCATTAGTCACTGATTGCAAGGGAATTTTATTTTTGCAAAAGTTCTGATTTTGGCCCCAGCCTGACCTGCACTCACCTACTGATTGTGCCCAAATGTTCAGTGCCTGGTGCCACAAGGAAAGAAACATCAAGAAGACTGAGAAATAGGTCTCAGGAAGGTGTGGTGTCATGCTGGATGCTATCATCTCCAATGCTCCTAGCTCCTATGGTTTGGGTGTCCATGGACTGTGCCACACTGACTCAGTTTCCCTCCTAAGCGGGCTGCAGGCTCTGGGGGCATTGTGGTCCTCCTCCAGGGCTCCCCCATGAGCAGAGGGGACATGCAAGGAGGGGGCTCACTGCCCACCCTGGCACAGCAGCCTTTCTGTCTTTGTGTGAAGCCAGCAACACAAGGGGTGCAAATCCCAACAATCCATCATGGAGCACATGCCCAGGAGCATTTCTGGGGAGCCCCTTGACACCAAATCCCCTGAACAGTTTGGGTGCCTCCTAACCAAAAGGAGAAGGGATGGGGCTGGGGGAAAGGCTAAACCCCAGGGGCTGCAGGGCTTGGGGTGTGAAGGCAGTGCACCCCAGCCCATGGAGGCATGTGGGAGCCTTTGCCCCACTCCCTGGCCAGCAGCTCCTCCTTGTCCTCCAAGAGCTTCCTCTGCAGCTCTGCATGGTAGGGAGTGTGTGGGAAGCGGCACAACCCCCAGAAGGGCCATGTGCTAATTAAATAAAGATAATGAGGCTGAGAATGAGATGCCAAATCAATGCTGTGGCAATTCAGGAGTAGAGCGCCAGGTACCAGCCTGGCGTATCGCCTTACAAAGCATGCCAAAGAAACTGTCTTCAGTCAGGCAGGATGAGCCCTCTGCTCCCGAGGGACCGGGATACAAGCTGCATTGTAACAGGTCTGAATGCGAGCTCTAATCTTGGCTCTGGATGGAGATAAAGAGGAGGAGGAGGAGGAGGTCTTCAAAGGCCACTGAAAGTCTGGGAAAAGGGGGAGATTTACAACAGGGCTTATCCCATCTAAGCAGTAACTGGGTATTGTTATTTATTAAAATGCCATCTGGCACTCTGGAGCGCTGCTCGCCTGCACGGTGCAGCCCCTGTGAGCTCCCTGGGGCGGGAGTGATGAGACCCCGGCTTTGGGGGGCTGCATCCACACTGCTGACATGACATGCGCTCAGGGACTTCTTGGTGGTGCTGGACTGTGGAAATGGGGCAAGTGAACATCCAGGCAAGAGGAGAAAAGGAGCTACAGCTACAGCTCCGGCTTCTCCCAGCCCTTCTTCAGCTGTTTCCACTTAAAACACACGATCATATGGCGGAAAATCTGATCCTACAAGCGTAGCGCAACTTTCCCAGAGAAACGTGAGGACACCGCCGCTTCTGCCTAGCAAGAAGGCAGGCTGCCGGATGGAGACGTGCCCATGGCCCAGCGTGGCTTCCCTGCCTGCTGCAGCAGAAGCCGGGGCTTGGTGGGAAATCAAAGGCGCTGGGAAAACTGCCACATGGGGGTCTGTCCAGCTCAGGGATGTGGAGATGGAACCTTGCCCCAGGCTCCTGAGCCTAATCTGAGGAGCTCTGTCCTGCCTTGGGATGCCTCCTCTCAGCAAAGTCCTGGTACTGGCTGGTAACTGTGTCACCTTGTGTCCAAACCCCACTCTGTTGGGAAAGAGCCAACATTGTGCATGGTCTAAGATCTCCCAGTCCAAGCAAGAAGGAAAGCAGCTCCCCAGGATCATGGACCTCAGTGCAGTTTGAAGTGCAGATGGATGCCTGGCACTGGTGTCCATCTGTTCAAGAGGAGCCAGACTGGCTGCTCACAAGACTGATGCAGGGTGCCATGGCACTGATGAGCTGTGCTGGCACTGATGGTGCTGGAGGCTCTGGAACTCGGCAGAGCTGCGGCCCTGTGGAGACTGACCTCTCCCTAACTAGGCACAGCAGCATGGCTGTCAGCTGCTCCCAAAGCCAACGGGGCGGCCAGCCTGACCCGAGCCCCACGTCACAGGCCATCCCAAATCATATGGCCCCTGCCAAGAGCAAAGGGCCGGCGCCAAGCATCCCGTCATCGGCGAGCACAAGGCATCCAGTGCTGGGGGCCCAGCCAGCATCCCACTCCCTGTACAATGCCTGCAGCCAAGAGGAACGGCAACCTTTCTGCCCTAAACCCCAGCCACCCCCGGGCAGGGTCCTGCTTGCCAGAGACAGCTCCCAAGAAAAAAATCACCCCAAGGGAGTGCAACATTCATCCAGACAGATTTTTCCTTATCAACACACCCGAACTGGGGTTAAACAGCAACCCCAAAGCTATCGTGGGAGAACATGGCAGCTGCAGGACCCACACAGAGCTATCCTGCTGCTAGGGTGGCTCTCCATCCCCAGTATTTCCATTTGCACAATATGCTTCCTTCCCTTCCAGCAAGAACAAGGAGCTTCAGATCCCCTGCCTTTGTGCTGGTCCCTACCATCCCTGCTGCAAGCTTCCAGCACTGGGGAACATGCATCAGCATGGCTTCTCCCACAGTGGAGCCCTGCTCACCACCAGGGCTTCCGAGTGCCTCCGCACAAGCAGCGTGAAATCACACTTGCCAAGAACAATTCCTCGCCCCAGCCATGAGCACTGCAGGAGGGAAAGAGGGAAGATGCTGGATACAGCAGCAGTGATGAGAGAACTTGGTAATTCTCAAGGGCTTAAATGTGCTGGATCCCTGCTGACGACCATGCCTTGAGCTGCAGCTCCGTTCAAGGAGATGCATCCCACAGAGGGTAGCACTGGTGGTTGCTCACCAGTGTGTCCCAGCAGACACTGCATGAGTCCAGACCACTAAGGTTTTAAGGTTTTGGAGTCAAACTGTAGACCAGACCTCTGAGATATCACCCTCCTCACTCATCAGGGAAAAGCCTCCAAAACCAGACTGAGCTCAACACAAAACCACCTCCTTCACATCAACGTATCCATGGGGGCAAAAGCCACGATCGCTCTGCCATGCACATACCTTGGCACTGGGTATCCTTCATGGTGGGCTCATATCCAGCAGCACACGTACACGCTCCCACAGGTACCATCCACTCGCCATCGCCGTTGCAGTACAGCTTTAGGGGCACAGACACCTCCACCGCATTGGGGATGCAGGTGCCTGGTGCGATGACCAGGGAGGTGGGCTCAGCCCCCGTTAAAGTCTCCGGGAAGACAGCAAAGCCAGCAATGGTGTTGGAGCATTTCTTGTAGAAAGCCCGGACAGAGATGAGGGACATGCAGGCTCCCAGGTCTTGGAAGGCAAGGTAAAAACCATTCTTGGAGAGAGGGCCAAAGCTGCGCACCTTGGTGTTCACGCGGCCAGACTCCAGCTTGGAGAAGCTCTCATCTGGGGCAATTGTATCCACTTTGATATAGGGGTTCTCCATCCAGAAAGGGCTGTTTGCAGAGGCAGAATCCGTATCTGACTCATAATAGAAGAGGTTGAAGGTCTCTTTGCAGGAGCCAGGGATGTTGGGGATGCTGTTGCAGTCCCGCACAGTGAACTTCAGCTCCACATAGACACGCTGGACATCTTGGCGCTGGATGAATTTGGTACGAAGCCAGTTGTTCTGGTTGGCCTCCCGTACGTTGCAGACCTGGTACGTGCGGATAGGGTTCATGGCCTCGTCATAACCACTGACTTCTTCCCACTGTGATTGAGAGGGAAAGGGTTAGATCCCCAGCCAGGGACATCATTGCCACGGACACATTGTGAATGGCACAGGGGCGGGGGGAACAGGCACCAGTCAACAGTGAAGAGCAGCAGCTGCACCTCCACCCGTCACAACCCTCCTGGTCATCAAGGTGACTAAGAGTAACCCAGGCCAGGGACCATGGCACTCCCATCCACTGGCATGGAGATTGTTTCATGAGGCAAGGATATGTACAGAAGGGAAGGAGAAAGATGCAGCCAGCTTCACAAAGGCACTGGTGAGCAACCATGATTCCCATGGGGCCAGGGCCAGCTCTGCCCTTTGGAGGTTAGGACCAGGGCTGGTTCAAAACTTACCCCTGTCTCCGGATGAGTTGTCCATGACAACTCAGAGGTCACCCACTTCGTGTCCATCAGGGTCTCTAGAGAGAAAGGAAGGAGAGAAAGAAGTAATTGGAGATGAAGGCCAAGATTAGAGGGGAAAAAAACCAGGAGGAGTGGGGGAGAGGAGAGCTGAGCCTGACATTTCTGTGGAAAACAGCAACTTGGGGGGTGAGACATGGTGGGAGGAGGGGGGAGCGGCGCAGACAGACTCCAGATTTCTCTTCTCCTGTCAAGAGAACAGGAAGAGCGAGGCGTCCCTCGAGAGCTGTGCTGGAGCAGGCAAGCAGCAGGACGAAGAGCTGGCCAGGTGGCAAGGGGGAGATGGGGACAGGCTGCCATCCCCAGCCACTAGCACAGCCAAACGTGCCCCCCAGGCAGTGCAGGGGGTGCCAAAGGAGGAAGACGGGGCGCCCCTGTCCGCACACTCCCCCTCTGCTTTGGCAGGGCGCGTATTTACTGTGGCTGGGGTTGAAAGGGCCTGTTCCCATGACAGGGTGGTGCGGGCCAGGCAGGTTTATCCAGAGGAGGAGGGACTGGCAGGCTGCTCTCCCAGAGACGCCCCACATCACTCATTTTACAAGAGGGGAGAAGAATTTGACCGTCTGGCCAACATTCCTGGAGCAGACTACAAGACAAACCACCCCGGCAGCATTCCCCAAACAGCCCCAGCCCCAGCCTTGGGGGAGCGAGACGCTTGTCTGGGAAGAGCTGCAATTGCAGGCAGCTGTCGCTAATCCCAGGCAGAGCCGCGTGGCTCCGCGAGAGCACCACGCACAAAAACCAGGAGTGAAACACAAGGATGAGAGCAAACCAACATGCTCAGGGGCCAATGGCCCCTCTGTGAGCTGCTGGCCCTGTGAGCCCTGCTCCAGGGATGGCCCTTCGGCTGTTTGGAGGGGAACAGGCACCCTGGCATCCTCTGGACCTTCTTCTGCCTAGGTGGGGTTTGGAAGAAAAGGGGTGCAGATGCCTGGAGACCCTGGTGTGCTCAGGGGGGCTTTGCTGCCTGCACTGAGCAGGACCCAGGACCAGCAACAAAACACCTCCCTGATGAGGGCCTGTCCCTCCCCAGCTGCAAATATGGCCCCATCCCAAACCTTATGCAGCTCCCCAAGGACATCCATCTGTCCACTTCTCAGCCCACCCGGGCTCAAGACTAAGGGCAGGGAGCCATGGCTCTCCTAGTCCCAGCAGCGGGCTGGGAACTGCTCACTCTCGCCAGCTGGGGCACAAGGACGTGCCAGGGCAGCTGAGTTGTACCAGCACCATGGCTCAGCACCACAGCAAGAGGCAGTTTCAGCTTCTTTCCTTCCACCCCAGGAAAACCCCAGGCTGACCCAGCCAGGGAGGAAGTGTGGAGGAGGAAGGAAGCATTCACGCATTGCAGGGTTTCGGATGAAGCCTGACTGAAGGTAAACACCTTCTTCCCGCGTCCCACCCTGGGGAGACCCGCCAGCAGCTCCCAGGCCAGCACCCACAGGCAGGCTGGGAGCACAGGCTGTGGGTGCCACTGTGGCACAGATAAACAAGCACATTTGAGGACACGTGGGCTCTCTGACCTGCCTCGTGGCTCGCCAGGTTCCCAGCTGGGCCAGCACGCCAGCTTCTTGCCCAAGCTGTTTGCCTAAAGCAAGCACACAGTCCCACTGTGGGCTGGTGGCACTAGCAGTGGACATGGCACTGAAGACACAGAGAGGAAAACCTCTCATGGTGCCACCTCCCCATCGGGAGAGATGCAGAGGGGCAGCATCTACAACAGACACCAGTGCAGAGATGGTTACTGGGCAGTGGTTATTTGCTGTTTCTCAAGAACACAAACTAGGTGCATCTGGCAAAAACATATGGAGAGAAGGAAGAATTCCTCTGTCACACAGGTAATGCAGGAGGGGTGGGACACAGGATGGGCATTGTGCACCTATAAGGCAGCCTCTGCTTGGTCCCATGGCAGTACCTGCCCAGGGAACACAGCAAGTCGCTCTTTCCCTTCCCATTTCCCACACCATCACTTCCTGAACTCCGGCGGGATCCCAAGCACAGCTCTGCACAACCACAAGAGCAGTCACTGGAGATGCTGCTGTGCTTCCAGACCCCTGCATGGGGTAGCTGCCAGGGCACGCAGGCAGTGCCAGATGACAGGGGAGCAGGTTCCAGAAGGGGGCTGCCCACACCTCTGTGAGGGACAGGCCCTGCACTGGCTGCCCTAATAAGGGCACAGTGGTGCTGTGAAGGCCCAGACACGCCGTGCTGGCGGTGAGCAGAGCCAAGCGTGTGCTCAGCGTTCACAGTGCGGGGCTGCCAACTCCCGGTGCAGATACTCTGTGCAGGTCCAGCCAGTGCAGGGCCCTGCTGCCAGCATGGCCAGCTGGGGGTGTTTCTGCAGGAGAAGCGGGGAAGGGATGCCCTGTGTTCTCAGGGCTGGGGCTGCTGATGGATGAGCGGCTGTGGCGGTGAGTCAGGCTGGGGAGATGGGGATCTGGGTGGCAGGGTGTGCCCGCAAATAGAGCGACACAAGGATGCTGTGGCAAGCCACAGCATAGCTTGGACTGACCGGACCACAGTGGGTGTTTGCTTCCCAAACCTGTCCAGGGTATGCGGGAACTCTCCTGCACAGCAGCAGGCCCCATGCAGGAAGCCCTTGCCATGGCAGTTGTCCCCTCCGGCAGCGTCCTTCTCCTCGAGTCCTGGCCGTGGGCAGAACCTCAGCTTGGACAGGAGGCCTGCTGCCTGCATCCTAATTTGGCAGCATCTGCCATCTGACCAGCAGAGGAGAAAAAAAACTGACAGGGCCAAGCTGGCTGTTGGCGTGAGAGCCACGTAAACCACACAGAGAGAGTGGGGAGGGGAAATAATAATAATAAAAAAAAAAAAAATCACTGAGCAACTCAGCTAAAGGAAACAGGCTGAGCACAGAGGGCAGAGGGGGTTTCCTGCAGCCACGGGAGTCATCCATGCGAGGTCAGTGGAGCCTCCCAGACCCTTGCAGCCTTCCATTGTGAAGGTCATGGGTGGAAGGTTCTGTGGGCTTCTATGCTGTGTGGTCTAGGTGCTGGTGACACACATGCTGAGCTGAGTTGCAGAAACAGCTCTCAGCCCTTAAATGTGCCACAGAGCTCTCACAGTGGTCTGGCCCTGAACCTGGTCTTCTCTCCCAAAACCAATGGGGCACACCATGCACTGGCCCTCCATGAAAGGGCATGTGAGAGTGTCCTGGGCTGGGGAGCCCAAGCACTGGGCTTCAGTGGTTCAGGATCAAGCAGCCACTCTCTCCCTCTGGCCCATGGTGCCAGAGGCAGGTTGAGAGGTGTCACTGGTGATTTCCCGGCGCGGTTCAGGTTTACAGGTGCTGTGGAGGGACGTGAACGGCGTCAGGGCTGGCTGAACAGTGAGTCAAAGCCACTTCAATCCCGCACACCACAGCAAGAGCCTGGTCCCATTAGTCAACGGGAAATTGGCTCCCAATTTCGCCAGCTTGGGGAAGTCACCCTAAGGCTTGCTTTATCACTGTCTGCAGCTCTGGGAGTTGTCCTCTCCTTACCTTCAGCTGGGCAAAAGCAAGGGATGGAGCAGGAGCCTCGCTATGCTCAGCAAGTGCAGCTGGCCAGAGTTGACTCCACACAGAAGCTGGAGTTCCATGGCAGAGTGGGACCTCAGAACAGGGAAGATTCTTACTCCTCGGACAGGGCTGTGAGCATCATTCTGGCTGTCTCCTCCCTTCCCTGCATTTCTCCTTCCAAGCATACCCTGAGCTTCAAAGACGAGCATTCCCCTACCAGCAGCCCTCCCATCACCTCCACAGAGTCCCCAGCAGTTCACTAGGTGTTTGAAGCCCTGGCAAGGACCCATCTGGAGCCGGGGACCTCTTTCTCCCGGTGCTGAGGCGCAGGAATGCAGCATGCATGGTCTGAGGCCAGTGAAAACGTTTGAACTCCCCCCTTAAGAGGCCCAGAGAGCCCGTCTCGCGCTGTTGAGCGGCAGACGCGCGCGGCAGTGATGGCTGAGCCAGAAAAGGGGGGGAAATATCAAAATTCTTTCAAGATGAAGCCACTGGGGAAGACTCAATCGTCTCCACCAATAAGCTCCACTTTGAACACTCTCTCCTTTGAATACATGGACTGATGGCTTTTATCAGGATACACTGGCAATATAGGATGCCAACTCTTTTCCCCGATGAGAAGGCAGCTCATGCAAGTCCAGAGCATCCTGGAAGAAGGCAAGGGAGAAAAGTTAGTAAAGACACCCACGCAGCCTCGCTGCAAACAGAGGAACCTGTTCTGCAACGTGCCCATGCTCTCCATAAGCTATGCACACCATGGCACCATGTCTGCATGAGCTCAGAATGGGGCAAGTGGCCCAGACCAAATTTATGTGGCCACTTGTCCCACACTGAGCTCCTGCAGACACCATCAATGGTCATTTGCTCCAGGACATGGCTTAGCTTCCACCATAGTGGCTGCTAACAGTGGTGCCAGGTGCCTCTTCCTCTCACTGCCATGCTTTTTTCTTCTGGAAGGAAAGCTACCTTGTTTAGAGATGCGCTTCTAATTTTGGAGACTGCCTGCTAGTCAAAAAGCCACCAAAAGGGGCATCTCTGCATATTTTAATTTCTTTCTCAGTTTTGAAGATAATTACACCAGGATTGAGTGGCCTTGCGTGCTCCCCATTCAAGTACCTATCGGTACAATTAATCCCAGCACTGTTCTGAGCAGCGGCACAAAGGGCCTTTGGTGTAAAGTCCTTTATCTGGGAACAAAGAGCTGCCTGTGGGAGAGAACCTGAGGTTGCACTTTTCCCGCTGACAAGCCTTCTGTACACAAAAGCTGAGCTACAGGAGCACCCTGTGAGCGCGTCAGGTCTGGGAGACCCCGCAACATGTTTTCTTGAAGCGTGCAGCTCACCCACATCCCTCCTCCTCCAGGAGGATTCTTCCCCCTCTGGCCCCAGCTAAACCCTGTAGCCATCCTCCTCCCAGGCAGGGGATGTCCCTGCTTCAGGGCTAGGGGACTCCACAGCAAAGAGCTGCCTGCATTTAGGAAGCTCTCCCATCCCGCTCAGCCCATGTGCTCCGTGGATGGAGCACACCACAGACAGCAGCTTTGGAGCACAGGAGATGGCGTGCTGGGAGGCTTCAGCACTTGGCAGTCCCTTGTGCCGGAGCTGCACTGCAGGGAGGAGAGGCTCTTGCCGATGCAGTCAAGAGCCAGGAGAGCAGGGAGGCTGCAGCCAGCGTGGGAGGCATCAGGCAGAGCACCAGCAGGCACCCTCAGTGGTCAGGGGCTACCCAAGGTGGAGGTGCCAGGCATGGGGTTGGGAGCCTGGGGATGGTTCAGGCAAGCACTGTCTGCTAGTTCTCTCTGCAGAGATGGGGATCACAGCGCTGCCAGCATGCTGCACAACTCACACACCCTCATCCTCCTTCATGAATCCCATCTCTTCCAGGGACCCCCTGCACACCCGGCTACCCCAGTGCCCGGTGCAAGGCCAGGGGCCTGTGCTGGTCCCACCCTTGCTCTCCCCGACTGTCAGGCCGGGCAGGCCAGGCCGTGCGGTTCAGCCCAAGGGAAGGGCTGGAGCACTCCCTATCACCGCCCACGCTGGGAACCTTATGACGAGCAGGGCGCCTGCTGCTCCCCAGCGCCGAGGGGAGAGACGTGAGGCTGCCATGGGAGCTGGCCCCCCACCTCATCCCTCTCCAGGGAGGCACAGGGGCTCTGACCGCTCATGACCACCGACGTCCTGGCCACTTGTCCCAGGTCCGAGGCAAGCCAGCAACTTGTCAATGAACTGGGAACAAAGGGAAGAGAGGAGGAGAAGAAAGAAAAAAAAAAAAAAGGGGCCTGTATCACAGCTGTGGCCCTTCATGCCAAGGGCGTTTGGCCCATCATCAAAGGGGATCGGATTTGCTGAGGCAAATGATGACACATCCACTTCAAGCGGGGCAGGTTCTGCCTGCTGCTGGAGGCGAGCCACCGGAGTGAAGAAGTACTGTGGGCACTTAATAATAGACTCATTATTTCTGCATTATGGCAGGGCCCAGAGGCCCCAACTGAGATTAAGGCCCCTCTGCGCACACAGGGCGCATGCACACACCAAGCCAGGCAGTCTCTGCACAGAGAACCCAGCCAGTGGTGGGCAGCACTGCCAGACCTGGCATCATTCACCACTGCCAGTTCCAGCCTTGCCAGCATCATGGTAAGCTCACAGCAGGGCCCAAAACTCCAATTCCAATGATGCTCCAAGGATGCATCCTTCATTTCCCAATCCCACACCTACACTGGAGTATTAACCTCAAGCCAGAAGACAGTCCCATGGCTCTGAGCCACTGGCCTACTGCACCTCTCTGACAGCCTTCCTCATCCGATCCCAATGTCCTGCACCTTCTGCATTGGCCAGATCCAGATCCCAGATGACTGGGAGCTGTGGAGTGGGACAGGAATGCTCCCTCCATCCCGCCCTGCCCTGCCGCTCACCCACCATCCGCTAACTGGCTGAAGAGGGTTTTCCGGCCACGTGCTCCTCACCAGGAGCTGTTTCCTGACGGCTGCGAGACAGACTGAAGCATGTGAGAGAGGACAGGTGCCAGCTCTGCAAAAGGCAGATCAAGTGGCAGCGGCTGGGATGCAGTGAGGGATGGGTGCTCCTTCCCGCCTGGTCACACACTGGATCAAGGCAGAAAGGGCATATTTCTGCCATTTTATGAGCAGAGCCACGCCAAGCTGGGCTTTAGCACTCACCAGCATCACACTCTGTGCACCCCCTTCTACAGCACAGAACTTGGAGCCTCGGACTTTAGGAGGACAGCAGCTTCTGCCCTCCAGCTGCACGCTACGGACACGTGCAGCCTATTGCTCAAAGCCTGCCAGGTCCTGCTGCTAGGCCCTGGTCCTGCAGAAAGGCTGTACCAACACTGAGAGAGGACGGAAGCCAGCTGCCCGAGCCCAGCCCTGCACTGCAATTACTGTTCTATTAATACCACGGGGATTTCGGATGTCAGAGCCCAGTGTGCTACGCCAGGGTCAGCTTGGCCAAGGAAGAGCTGCCATCCCTGCCCGTGTGGTGGATGTGCCCCGGTACTTGCTGCTTCAGCTTGTCCAGGGGGAAAAGATGCTTTTGCTGTGCCAGGCTGTGTACAAAGGGGAATGGACATTTCCCACAGACAGACTCTCATCCTTGCCTGCTGCCAGACTGCCCACTTGGGACAGGAATGTCCCTACCTGGCCCAGGGGAAGGGGCTGCCCATTGCAGCTCTCTGCCATACGGACAAAGTGACCAGCCATGCCAGGCAGGCAGGAGCTCTATGGCCAGCAGGCAGGACAGATTTATAGGTCGCCGTTCCCAGCAGGAATGGCCATGCCACCGTCCTCTGCTGCCACAGAAATAACTCATCTGATCAGGAGACACCAGACCTGTTAAGAGCCACAAATGCCATTGACTAGGACATAGGCAGCAAATCAGCAAAGCCACCCTTGTTTCCAGGACATGTTATGATGTGGACACTCCTGCCCCCTCTCTCTTGTGACCCCACTGTCCTGTGGCCATGGTTTCATGGGGCAAGAGTCCCCACAGGGCCACCAAGCTGAGCTGGGCTGGTGCGGGTGGATGAAGAGCCCCGAAGTCCCCAGGGGAAGGAAGAAAAGGCGGTGGGTACTGCAGACTTGCCTCCGCAGGGCAACTGTTTGCGTCAGGCTGAGATCCAAAAGGCCCCTCTCCCCCTCCAGCTCCATTTTTTTCCAGGTTGTACTTTTGGAAAGTGCCCAGAGAAGGAGTAATGATATTTAAAAGAAAAAAAAAAAACAACCCACCCCTTCCCCAAAAAAGGTTACTCCGTGCACATCCAAAGGCTCGCCCCACAGACGGGTAGCTTGGCTGCCAAGCTCCATCCCATCCCAGCAGCGCAGAGTGGGAGTTTCTGCCAAGATATCCCTCCTCTCTACTGCCTGGGGCAGTTACCCAAATCTCCACGCTGCTCTCTGCTCGCTTCCTCAGCTCTCCGAGAGCACCAAGCCCATCTGGAACTGCTTAAACCCAAATATTGCCCCCCCCCGTCCCTCCTCCACCTCCCCCACCCCCAAACTCAGATTCTTCCAAAGTTAAAACAAGCACAGAGTCAGGAGGGGGTGCCGGGCCGGGCTGACTCGCTCCTTCATTTCGGTTTAATTTCTGGGGAACTAGAATAAATCTGTTCCTGGCGATCGTTCAAGCCCTGCACATTTTTCTCATTAATAAAAAAAAGGCCTTGGATAGCACGCCGCGTGTGCGTGCCCCCCCTCCCTGCGGGGTCCCCCTGCGCCCCAGCCCTTGCTGGGCAGGCACTCAGCACCCGAGAGATGCTGGACTGGGTGCAGGGGACATGGGGACAGCAGCGTCCCTTCCCGGGGACAGGGATGGATTTTGGCAGCCCTGCGCAACAGCCACACCTCACAGAGGAACAGCAAGGCTCAAATCCCCCCGCAGCTGCTGCTGGGCAGGAGAATCCTGGGGGAGGGCTCCCCTAGGAGGGGACATCCCTGCTGCCCACCCCTGCAGCACCGCAGCCCCCGCAGGGCCCCCGGGGCATTCCTGGGGAGGGGGCCGAGAAACAGGTGTTTGTCAACAGCTCCTGCCACATGCATGAGAAACGCCAGGCCCCGCAGCGCAGCAGGGCTTAGCAATGGGCAAAAATAAAATAGAGAACCCCCCAGCAAAATCCTCCCCCGTCCCAGGCTGGGACCCTCAGCCAGCACATGCTGGCACGTGCATGGAGAGCGGCCATGGGGCCGGTGCTCAGCCCTGCTGCTGCGCTCCAGCCTCCTCTCAAGATGGCTCCCGTTCCTCTTCAGCGGGTGGCCATGCGAAGACAGCACTGGGATCGCTACCTCCTGACTCAGGGAGCACAGGCTGGAAGGCTGAGCTGCGCCGAGGGGAAAGCAGGCACCAGGGGAGGCATGCAGCCCCTCTGAGAGTGGTGGCACTGCGGGAAAGGGACGTGGGCCTGCAGAAAGGGGACGTTGCCCCACTCCCAAGCTCAGTTCCATGACTCCTCTGTGACCATGCTGAGAGGGGGGTGATAATGGTCCCCAAGCACAGGAGGATGAGGCTTCACCAGAGTGCCAAGCCTGTCCCTTCACAGGCAGGATGCCCACCTGCCCTCCCTACAAAATGGCTCCCACTTGGGGCTCAGCTCTGTGAGGGAACGGCCCATGCCCCGCTGCCAGCACCGCCCAGCCAGAGCACAGGGCTGGGTTTGGAGCAACAACAACAACAACAAAAATGCAATAAAAAAACCAAAACATGACTTCAAATGGGACGTCCCAGTCGGGTGGGAGTGTCACTACAACAGGCTGCCTGGACTTCAAGATGGCAGCCCATCCCCTGGGGCATGGGGCTCTGCCTGGCTCTGCAAGGAGATTCCTGTCTGTGGAGGGACACCCCCATCTCCACCATCCCCCAAATGCTTCATGGGAACATGCTGGACCCAGAAACAACAGCAGCTCATTATGGTTTCAACCACTGAGAAGCTTGTGGCAACGGAAACCACCAGCTCCACCGCAGCCCTTGGGTATAGTCCCCCTTTCCCAGGGTTCTCCTCCGGGGGAGGCTGACACCCACCCTGTGGTCTGCACCAGTTGGGAATGGGGATTCCGACCCCGGGGCCGCCCCAGCACCCTTCCCCCAGCGCGGCTCCCAGGCGGAGACGCTTAATCCCGACAAACCAGTTTGACTCAGCACAACAGGAACAGCTACAATTTTAAAAACATGCAAGTCTGTGATTCAGATTGCTGGGGCTGTTTTAATTAAACGCCAAGCTCCCCTGCTCCAGCAGCAGCAAACGGCTCACGGAAAGAAAATGCAACAAACTGGTTTCCCCAAATATCTCTTGCAGTAAGTCATCATAACAAAACAAGGAGTTTCGGTTCATTCCTTAAAAACCAGAGGCCGCTATTTCCAATTGCAAGGTCTGGGCAGGCATGGCCTGGCAGCCACAACCTCGCTGTACGCTGAGGGAGAAATGTGGGGCTGCAAATGGCCCCTGGTACTCTAAATTCTCCCTCACGCCAGCTCTCCGCATGCTCTGCTTGACACAAAGGAAAGCCCTTCTCCTCCCCTCCTCAGAGCATGGACAGGAAGACTTCCTCGAATGCAGCGTTTACCAAGGAAAGGAAGATTTAATGAATCCAACGAGCATTGTGGAGCCCCACAATCCACTTTCCTTCACAGCCATACCCCAAGCATCCGTAAAACAGCAGGGCCAACTTCACTCTTGCCCCACCAAGAAACACGCCATTTCTGTGAAAAGTAATTAAACAGAAAGCAGATCTCTCTGCCAAGAAAATACCTGGCAGTTCCAGCACAGGGTCAATTAAGCAGGGGTTTGCTGGTACAGAACGGAGTGTAGTCAATCTGTGTAACACCCAGCTGGGGTCTGGGAGGTGCCACTGGGCAGAGCCCAGATTAAGAAAATCCCCCCTAGAAATCTCGCTGTATTGCGGGGTTTGGCTATATCACTAGAGCCTAAGTCTGCTCAGGACTACGTGCAGCAAACTAAAGTGCTTCAGCATGGGAGTTCACGGGGAAGCACGTGGGAAACTCCAAGTTTAAATGGAGTCCTGAATCCAGAGAGGCTGCTCAGGACAGAAACAGCCTGGGAGAGTGGCTCCTAGGGAGAGCAGGTCCCTGTCCCAGTCTACCCGCACCCCCAGGGCGACAGGCAGATCCAGTCTGTGGCTGTCCATGCTCCCTTGGGCCAGGGTGTTTTGAAGCCTGGGATTTTACCCCTGGATGGTCGGCAAGGGCCTGGAACGCGGCACATTCCCCATGCTGTTCCACGGCATCCACTCCCCACAGGGCCTCTGCTCCCGCAGCCCCGCTGGGACAAACTTCTCGGCTCAAACCCCTGCGCTGGAGAAAGGATCCGCTGTTGCCCCCGGATAGAGCATTCCTTCTGCAGCCGGCCCAGGGACTGCTGAACCGGAGAAGAAAAACACATTGTGACTTCAAACAGACCCAGCGCACTTACAGGATCTGGAGAGAAACCATTTTCTCCTCGGCAGCACAAAGCCCTCACTGAGCTGCTGCTGAGCGCGGCTTTTCTCCTCCACCCCCGTGGGGCCTTGTAAAGAAACCCAACTCCCTGCCATCCCCTCGGGAATGGGGAGCGCCATCCACCCCCAAAGCCCCCTGCCCTTCCAGCCCGGCACCAGCCGCAAGCCCAGCCCGTTGCACCTCGGAGGGGACGGTAAAGTGGCCGGGTCTGGGGACTGCTCGCTGCCGTTGTCTGCAGGACGTGCATACAGCTTTATGGCCATGCCAGATTTATGATCAGCACTAAAATATCCAAACAAACGTGCACATGAGATTTACAGTAACCTCTGGAACGCGCCAGTCCCCGTCAGGAAGCAGCATTGAGCGCGGACAGAAATGCCAAACGTAGCAGAAGAGCGGGAGCTCACTGATCCTGATATGAGCAGTGGCTTCCCTAAGCTGGGCAAGGCAGAAGCCTCTCCAGGCCAGCTGTAACTTTCTCTCCAGCTCCAGCAAGAGCAAAGGGAAAACAAAAAGGAATAAAAAGAGAAAAAAAAAAAAAAAAAAAAAAAAGAGAGAGAGAGAGAGAATCCCACGGGGAATCAGGGCCAGCCCGAAAACTGCTGGGCAGCTGCCAGCCGGCCCCGAAGTGGTCCCACTGGGCTGGCACCCAGCTGGGCCCTGACCTCTCAGACAGCGTGTTCAGCCCCTGACCCCTCCACACATTTGGGAAGCTGAAAAAACCCAGCAGGGGCTGTTTATTTTCTCTCCATCCGACACTTCTCACTGCTCCATCCTCGGATGGCAGTGGGGGAGATGTTGGGGCTCCCTGTCTCCCCGAGGACTGGAAGGACTATACCCAGGTGACACTGGTGCTGCCAGCCCCCACGCCAGCTATCCTTCCCAAATTCCTAAAGCGCTGATGGGAAGCAGGTTGCGAGGGGCTACCCGCAAGCATAGGGCCCCACCGGGCTGCCTGCCCACAACTTCGTCCTCCGGCAGCTCTCCAAAAGGCAGGGATCCCCGGGCGGGTGCTCGGGAGCCTCCATCCTGCGAGGGCTGAGTGCCGGTGGCTTCTCCCCTTCCCTCCTGCTGCGGGGCTCCCGCTCAGCCGGGAGCTCCCGGACCCGGCAGGCCCGCAGCTCTGAATCCTACAGCGTACAAAGGGCGAGGGGTTCAAATTTTTTTTTTTTTTTTTTCCTTTCAAAGAAAAAACCAAAACGTCGCACGGAGGGAGGATGAAAAGGTACGCGGACAACAGGCACCCCCCCAAACTTTCTACAAAGCCCAAAGCTAAAGGAAAGACATCCCCCAGCCACCGCAGCGGGGGAGGGCTCCTGCCCACGACCACCCCCGGCGCCGCGGCCCGAACCTCGCACCGCGGGGCGACGGCAGCGAGAGCCCGAAGCACGACACCGCCTCCAAGCAGCCCCCGCCGCCCCCTGCCCGGGCGGGGGCACCCACAGCCCCGCTCTGCTGCGGGATCTCCCTTCCCTTCCGCCCTCCCCAGCCCCCTCCCGCCGCTCCGGCAGCGGGTTCGGTTACCGGACACCGGAACGCCGCCGCCCCTGGCACTCCGGCTGGAGCCCCGCACACTTTGTGCCGAGACAAAAACCCGTCCGGGCCCTCTTCTCCTTCTTCTCTCCGGTGAGACCCGCCTTGCCCGCCCGGGAAACCCCGGTACCCCAGCGGGGCCAAAAGCCTTTCCTCGCTCAAAGCTGGGGGTGCAACGGCGCTGCCCCGCGGAGCTGGGTTCACTCTCCAAGGGGAAGAGAATTACTCTCCGTTCTGTTCCCAACTCCATCGGAGCTCGAGGGTGGGTGAGCCGCGGAGCGCAGACCCGATCGGGGGTAGATGCGGCACGCGTGGCCACTCGCCCCGGAGGTCCCACGCTGGAGCCTCGGGGGTTAAGGCAGCGGGCGCGGCGAGCCCTGCCGGGGAAGGGATGGAGCCGGACACGGCACACGGACACTCCTTCCGCGGCCGCACCAGTTCTGGCACGCCGTGAGCTTCCACTGAAAGAAATATTAATTTTCCAGCCCTCTCGGTCGTGGCGAAAAGCCTCGAAACGTGAACCGAGTATCCAAAGAGGCGCCGCTCCCTGCCAGCAGCCGCCGGCCGCGGATGCCGCGGCTCTGCCGCGCCGGGCTCGGTTCCACGGGGCGTTGACTCTGAAACCTACTGAGGGCGGCTGAGCGCTGGGAGCGGGGCTGCGGCGGCGAGCTCTCCGCGGGTACAACCGGGCATCCGCCGCGCCACGACGAGTCGCGCTGAGCCACGACGGGCCTGGGACATCCTGGAGGATGCGTGCACTCGTGCGCGGTCGCCCGGGCCCCGGTGCGGCGGACGGGCACGCCCGCCCGGTACTCACCCTCCAGAGCGCGGCGGCCACCGGGGAGCAGCAGGAGCAGCAGGAGGGGGAGCAGCGGCGGCGGCGGCGGGGGGGCCCCCGGGCGGGCCGCGGCCATGGCGGGGGCGGTGCGGGCGGCCCCGCCGGGCAGTCCCGAGCTCGGCGCCACGCGCGGCTCCTCTCGCCGCCGCGCCACGCTCGCGCTCTGGCGCCGCCGCCGCCGCCGCCGCTGCTGAGCCGAGCGGGGCGGGGCCCGTCCGCCAATCACCCCGCCCCTGGCAACCCGGCGCCCCTGGCGACGGCGAGCGCGGCTCCGATTGGGCGGTGCTGCATCGGGGGGCGGAGCCTCCGCGGAAAGATGAATTGGAGGGGGCGGGCACTTCCCGGCGCGCCCCCCGTGGCCCCGCCCCCTGGCGCGGGAGGCGCAGGGCGAGGAGCGCGCCCCACCCAGCGGCCGCCCGCGGAACTGGGCTCTTAAAGGGGCCGCGCTCCCGACCTGTCCCGCAGACCCCCGGCCCGTGCTGCCCTGTCCCCCGCCCCTCCGGGTGTGGGTGAGTGCGTGAGCCTGGTAGCGTGTGTGATGACGGGACCGTGAGCCACTCCGTCTCACACTACTGGCAGCCTGGTTTACTTGGCCACTCATTGCGTTCTCCACAGTCCCATCCTGTCTCTCATGCATCCCACCCTTTGCCAACCCATCTCACCTCATGCTCCCCCAGCCCATCCCATACATCCCATCCTACCTCACTCGTTCCATCTCTTTGTATCCTAAGCCTCCCTATGATATCCACACCACACCATGATTCCCACCACACACACAGAGAAGAATGCTGTGATCCTGGCCAAGCTGAAATCATACAGAGAGAAGTGACCTCTCCCAGGACCCCTACACCTACCCCGCAAGGTGCCTTCCCCATCACATTCCTCATGGGAGAAGCTGCTGGTTGCCGTGCATGCAGCCACAGCTTCCAAGCTTGTGGGTAGCTCAGTCTTCTTTCCCCTCAGTCCTGACTTTGCTATGGGAAGTTTTTGGGGCCCTGTCTGGGACAGACTCTGCTCCCTTGCGATGGTGTATCCACACACACTGTCCTGGTGGCTGGAGCTGGCACTTCCACATCCTTCAGGACAGACACATATCTGCAGTGATGTGTGTGGGACACGAGCTGTGACCTGTCCTGGACCTCTGTGTGGCATCTGCCCCTCAGATACCTGGGGAGGCTTTACCTTCAAAGATTAGCAAAATCCCCCAAGTCCCTGATGTTGGGTAATGCTGATATCCCTGGTCCCTGGGAGTGGCTGGAACTCTAGCAGGTCCAGGGGCAGTGGGGTGCATGGCTGCTTGCTTCACCCTGGGGCAGCCTCGTCACCCCGGCAGAGCCATCTGGTCTGTCCCCGCAGACACCTGCCATCTGCAAGTGGCACCTCCCCACAGTGCTCCTGCCCCAGAAACCTGAACCAGAAACTCCCTTGCTGTGCAGCCCCAGCCCTGGTCCTGCACTGGTGCAGCAGGGAGGCCGCAGGATCACACTCTTGGCCACCTTCCCCATGGCTGCTGGCACGAGCAGGAATTTGGAAGGTTATCAGGGCTGGCTATGGTTGACCTCTCTTCTGTGAGGACAGACGCAGAGCATATCCATATCCTCTCTGCCTTCTGCTGTACAGTCCCACCATGGCTGTGGATGGGTATTTTCCTTCCATGTCCTGGAAGGATTTGGCTTCCCAAGTCTTGGCTGGAGAGGCTGGCATAGACCTGAGCTCTGCTTGTGCAGTTGAAAATCTGGAGATGACCGATTCCTACTGCAGTAATGCTGGCATCCTCCAGGAGCTGTGGGGAGCCTTGGCAGGATGCTGTGCCCTGAGGACTGCCACAGTGCCTCAGCACTTGTTTCCTGATGGAAAATTCATGCCCAAGAGAGCCAGGGTGCTAATTTAAGACATATGACATATGACTGTGATCAATTTCTGTGAGGGACAGGAGGTGCAGCAAGTGGGGAATTGCACTCTCCAGGTAAAGGGAAGTGGCCAGGGAGCAAAGCAGCAGTAAGCGGATTGCACTTGTGGAAAACGCCAAAGTTTGAGCAAAGCAGAAGTTGTTGGTTTGGACTTACTGCAACTCAAGGAGATAAGCAGCAGAGAAGTGAGTGATGAAGCTGGCATTGTTAACACGTGCACGGCGATCTAATGCAGCATCAGTGGGGAAGGAGAGGGATAGGGACTGATGCAGATGCTGAGAATCTTAACCAAAGGCCAGGCTCAGGGTGGGAAGATTTGCTGTCTCCCTGTGAAGTCACTCCCGGGAAATCCCTCCCTGCTGGCTTAGTGAGATGCAGAAACCTCGTTTATTCTGCAATTCCAGAGGTTTGAGTTACCCAAGCACAAAATTTCTGAACGGAGCACATGGGGAAATTGCTTATTCACACTTGAATAACTCAAAAATGGCTGAACCAATTTTACTTAAACTTTCTCCAAGAATTCCCCTTGGAGCCAAGCCATGCCTGGCAAATTTCAGCCCAAAAGGAATTTATTTCAGAATAGGATGAGAAATTGGAGCAGGCAGCGGGGGTTCGCGGGCCGGGGGAGGATGCTCCATACAATCGTGTAGCTCCCCACGTGCTGTAATTAATGAGCCTCCACTCGCTCCCATGGGCTGGTGCTGCCAGCCGGTCTCTGCCCAGGACCTCAGGCTCCCTGGTGCCGGTGGCTGCAGAGCCGCGCTCCTGGCTGGGGAATGAGGATTTCAGGGCAGCTCGCTGGCCAGGGAGCCCCGGTCGCTGCCTGTGTGTTGCAGCTGGTGGGCAGCCTGGGGAGCAGTGCTGGCAGGGCTCGATGCCTGCACAATACCAAATAACTGTGGTAACTGCGTGGTATTTGCTGGCAGGGGCTGGGTGTTTAGTGCCAACCCGCCTACTTGGGCACGGACTCGATGCTGAGGATGGCGCTGCTGTGGCCCCCGAGGGACGGGGTGATGGCGTGGCTGGGGAATAGGCATGTCTGTGTAAACACAGACAGCTCCCAGCCACACAATGTCCTTGCACACACACTCAGCCCTGATGCCCTCCCTGGAACCTTGGGGTGACAGCTGGAGACGAACAGGGCTGCAACGAGCAGTGTTGGCAAGATGTGGACAGGGATGGGCTGAGAGATGAAACCTGGGGCTGTGGGATAGGCAGGGGAGTTTTTCGTCTGCAGCACTGAGCTGAGTTAGTGATGCTCTGCCTTAGAATAGCCTCCAGCCTGCACGGCAAAGCTGCGGTGCCCACGGCGTCCCTGGGAGGCATTCCTGTGCAGACAGGGAGTGGCAGACATGAAAGGAAAACCTCGAAAAGCAGCAACGGCCATAGAAGGTTCAGAGGACAAACCTCCCAGCCCAGCCTTCTCTCCGTAGGAAATTTCTCCCCCAGAGACTCCATCCTGCTGGAGCAAGCCCGACTTTCACTCCCCATTTCCAAGCACAGCCCTGATGTGCGCCAGTGGCGGGTCCGTGTCGCACAGGCACACGCACGGTGTGTGTCAGCCCATGGCCCCGCACACGGATGCACCCACGCACCCTGCCTGCTGCGCCAGCCACCGCCCCTCGCCTCCTTTGCATGTGGCAACCTCAGCTGCAATTTCATAAGGAAGGGTGATTAGGGAAGAATTATTCCTATTTTCTCAGAAGATCTAAGGGGCATCAAATGAAATTACCCAGCAAGAGTCTAAAAACAAACAGAGGGGAGTACATTCCTCACCAGGCAGCCAGTCCCAGTCCCAGGAGTGCATTGCCATAAGGTAAGTATGGGGACTTGTGTTTGAAGGGTGGAACTGGATGAATGCAAGAAAAAGCCCTGCAAAAGGCCTCTCTTGTCTGCTCACCTGGAGCGCAGCTGTGCTGGGGATGTGGGAAGCTGAGTGGGAATTTCCCCATGTTTCTGGGCTGGATACCATTGTAGTAGGGGCCATCATGGCATCAAGTGACATCTCCAAGTCCTCTGTCCAGAGGGCTGCGCTCGGAGTGGCGACATCTGAGCAGGCACCTGGGTCAGCCATGCGGCTGCTGGGGGGTCCCTTGTGCCATTTCCAGTGCATTGGGAGCCCCGCGGGGCCCCGTTCTCAGGGCAGGGAGCACTGCCGGGTGCCAGCCCGCCTAGCCGGCGTGTTCCCCGCCAGACCAGCACCGGCTCCAGCCTGTCTCCTTCCCAGGCTTCCCGGGCGCTTGCCCCTGCGGGAGCTCCTCCCTGTGCTCCCAAGAGTTTGGCGCTGCCAGCGGGTCGGGGCGGCCGGCAGAACCCGTGCTAGCCCGGTTGGGCCCAGCAAGGAAGCCACCTTGCGCTGCTCATGGTCCCTACTTCAAAACCTTCTGTCCCACCCACATCCACCACCCCTCACCTCTGGCAGCTTCAGGATGCAGTTAAACACTTCAGCACTTAAAATTTCAGGTGCTAATTGCTTAGTAATGAAAACTTTAATCACAGGGCAATTAAAACCTTAAGTAGCTGTGGGAGATCCATTCCACGTCAACAAAAAAAGTGCCGTCACTACCCCAGCAGCGCCCTGGCACGGAGAGGCACGGCAGGGCCGGGAGAGCCCATCCTGCAGCCCCCACTTCCCCCTGCTCCGGGAATCTGGGGAGCCCCCCCTTCCCACGCTGAGCGGGAGGTGGCCGAGGAATGATCAGCTACTGCTGTAAAACTTAAAACCCAGCTAATTTCGGATTAAGTGCCATATGAAAGGGTTTTGTTATTTTAAATCTCCTACTTTCCAAATTCCCAGGATTAAAATTCTCTGCATTTATTTTAACCACATAACATTTGCAGACAAATCACTTCTCCCAGTGCAAAGTTTGAAGCAGGCTTAGCAGATCTAAAGCTCAGCCACAAGCTCCAGGGTAGAATCGCTGGAAGCGGCTGCCAGCGGCCGCCAGCCCCTTTCTCTGGCGCACGCTTGCAGCAGAACTCATCCACTATTTCTGCAGGGGGAAAGGGCCTGCTAAGTGCTGGAGCCCTGGGAGGGAGCATGAGAAGGAAGGGTGGCTGTCATCCTGGCTTCTGGGCTCATTCCTGCACCAGGGATGTGCCCTTGGGAAAATCTGATGAGGCTTGTGTGTTTGCAGAGCAAGCCCTGTCCTTGTGCTGCAGGGTGCATGTTGCAACTATACTGATGCTGTCCAAGTGACACTGTCCAGTTCAGCCCTTTGTCATCCAGGTGCTGACAAATATCACACAAAAAATAAATAAAAATCAGGATTTTTGCCTTTTCTTCCCTGCTCTGCAGTCCATCGGGGCTGAAAGGGAAAGGAAGGCATCCAGCCTCGCGTGACTCTGGCTCTGTGGGAGGCAAAGGCTCCAGAGCTGGAGGACGAGGTTTGTCCCCCAGCTGCTGGGAGGTGTGGGAAACACGGGTGCCTGTGGGCAGCAAACTGCCCCCTGCTCTTTATCAAAAGCAGCATCAGTGTCTGGCAAATGTCACTCTCCCGCATGCCTCCCAGCTGGGAGGTCCGTTTCCTCCTCCCATCACCCCCTTCCCCTCGCTGCCTCCCAGCCCTGCAGCAGGACGGGGCCGGCAGGATGGGGACATGCTGGGGAGCGGGTGGCCATGGGACTGGGGGGACAAGGCAGGTGATGCAGCACCTTCATCCAGCCCACTGCTCTCTCAGGCACCTTTGCTAACAGGGCTATTAGCCTGTTAGTCCCTGTATGTGTCTCCCATTAGGGAGATTTTAGGGGACTGCAGCTGAAATGCCAGTGCAGAAGCTCTTTGCATGCTCAGCCCTGAGCTGGGGTCAGCCGGGTGCCCGCCTTAGTCACAGGAAGCAGATAATCTCCAAACCCAGAGATTTAGGGGCTGAAACCTGCTTTGTGCCACAGCCTGACCCCAGAGAGACATTCCCAGGTGGGGAGTAGTGACCCCCAAATGGGGTGACAAGATATTTGGGGTTCATGCTCATAAGAAGAGATGCTGGCAGACGTCCTGGCTGCAAAAATCGAAGAGGCCTCTCCTGACCCTGCATGCCCTGCAAAGATGGATGTTCCTCTGGGCTGAACAGGGACTATCACCATGTCCTTCTGAGGCTGCCTGGGAACAGCCAGAGGTGATGGTGGCAGTGGGGACAATGGGATCACAGCAGGGCCAAGCACAGAGCCTGAACCTTAGCAGCCTCCACCAGGCACTGTGGGCCAGGGGAAGCCCTCAGAGCAGAGCAGCTTTCCTGGACTCTAAGATGAGGCTTTGGCCTTCCCCAACCTTGGGGCAGTGCCCGGGTCCTGCTTCCCATCCCACCTGGAGCATCCCTTGCCCAAAGCCAGCTCCGGATGCTGCGCCTCTCATTGCCATGGCAACCCCCATCATTGCTGGGTTGCCATGGCTCCCTGGCCCCCAGCCGCAGCCACATCCTCAGCATCAAGAGGACCCAGTGAGTTGGGTCCTTGGAGGCTGTCACCATGGGAGATGCCACACAGGGCCTGGGAGGGAGGAGGACTGATGGCTTGCTGGCATCTCCACATCACACTGAGGTTTGGGCTCTGGACCACCTGGGACCTTGGGAGGCTGGTGGGAACATCATTGATGGCATGGGGATGGCATCACTTTGCAGACCACCCTCGTGCTTTCCAAACCTGCCTCCTTCCAGCCTAGAGTCTCTCTGCTTGGCAGAGCTGCCACAGCCCCACTGGGTTGTGTTGGTGGGCAGGCAGGCAGGTGCTGGAGCCCTTTGGTGTGGCTGCATGCCGGCAGCATCAACAGTGGCAAGCATGTGTGACCTCACTCTTGTCCACTGCCCACTGTCCCCTCCAAACACTGTCCCACCCAGTTGCAAACACCCCACCAGGCCCTTGGGAGAAACCTCAGCTTGGGGTTGCTGTCATGGCACTTGCTGCGCCCGGGTTACGGCTGTGCTCGGCAGCAGCACGAGCCCGGCGGGCTCCAGGCCTGGCGTGTTAAATAAACACAGCCACCGTGAGAAAAAGGCAGCCAGGAATAAATAGTCAAATAAAATAATAAGTCAAAGGAATAAACAAAGTGGGGACGTGCCCAGGCATGGCACAAGCCTCCGACGTAGCACTTCCAAGCCGGGCTCTGGCCCAGCCCCGGTGCCTGCAGGTGGTGGAGCCCGGCCTGCTGGCAGCGCCCCGGCCGGCCGCACCCCCGCCCCAGTTTCCCCCCTGGCTGCAGGAATCCCCTCTCCCCGTCACACCACATTCCTAGGGTGCCCGAGGATGGAGGTGCAAACACCCTGGGAGAGGTGCCAGGCAATTCCTGGCCTGCCTGGGATTTGCATCCGCTGCCCTGGTGCTTGGCTTGGGAGGGATAAGCCCAGGCTTAGCTGTTGCTTCCCCTGGGGCTTGCTGCCAGTTCCTAACCAGTTTTGCCGTAGCCCTTTCCCACACTAACTGGGGTCAAGGGAGCTGTGTGGCCTCCATCCCACCTCTTCCCTCCAGCGCTCAGGAGCTTTCATGGTTTAAACAACTTGCTGCAAAGGAGATGGTGTGAGGGTGGGAGAGGGGCAGTCCTGAGGGCAGGGGTCTGAAGTGGGTGGATTCAGACACTGTGAGGAGTCCATAGGGGATGTCTGCAGGCTGCAAAGCTGGGGTGCAGACCCACGGCTGCCCCTTTGGAACCTGCATGAAGTTTGGGTGGTGGCAGACAGGGGGGCGGCTGAGAACCTGCAACCTCAGTGCTTCCCTGGGAAATCCCACAACACATGAGCCTGCTGGTAATAAGGGACAGAGCAGCTCAGAGGACTCAGGGTGTAACACACTGTCCCCATCACCACAAACCTCCTTTAAAACTCTCCGCAGGGCCCTGACACTTCACCTCACTCTCTCTCCAGCTGGCAGCCAGCGGTGCTCAGCCAGGGAACAAAGGAGCATGGTTTAAAGTAGCCAGTTATTTTAAGAGCCTGCACTGGCAGTGACAAGCGGAAAATAGAAAGAAAACCAGAATAAGCAACAAAAGAGCATTCCCTGATACATACTTTCTCAGCAGTGCTTCCATGCTTTCGGGGTAGAATTTACTGCGGGAAAAAAAATTGGAATAAAAGGAAAATTCCCTCAAAGCCCATCCATAAAACAGCACCTGGGTGTCCCAGTGGAGCAGGACACCAGTGATATGGCACTGCCAGGCACTCAGCTGATGGGATTTTGCACATAGACTTCACATCTTCAGGTTTCCCTTGGCTTTCCAGCTTGAAAGGTTGAGTACAAAACAAATTGCTGGCATGCCATGCTTCACTCCACCAGCCAGGCAGATGTTCCTGCTGGGGCCCCAGCACAGCCTGGCTCACCCTGGGAGCCAGCAATGGCAGAGCTGCAGCTTTGGCATGACCCGGACATCCTTTGTGTCCTCTGGCACAATTCTGCTGAGGTTTCCAAGTAAGCTCTGTTTGATCTTTGCCTCCACACGTCTGGAGGAGCAGCCTGACTTCTCCCTGTGTTGGGATGCTTTCCCATGCTGCGCAGCAGTGAGGCTCCAAGGATTCAGCTAGTTGTAAAGAGATCTGTGATATAAGATTCATAGCCCTAAAAGTTCTTCCTGAAAAGAGCCTGTCACAGCACAGACCTCCCTGCAGTACACTGACCAGGATGCTGTACTGGCCATCCCAGCTCCCCTGACATGGGAAATGGCCCTCAAAGCCTGCAGCAGTGTGAGCTTTTCCTAAAAGCGTAAGTGTGCAGCATTAGACTGAGGAAAACCCAGTGAGGAGGTGTAGAGGAATGTGCGATGTGTTGCTCCAGCAGCCCGCAGGTGACAGGGCTGGTTCAGCAGGCCTGTGGCTGGGTGACCCTGGTGTGCCTCTACCCACCATCTCCATGTGAGCCTGGTGGGATGGGGAGGAGAAGGCTGGTGGGGGAGGATGTGTCCACTCCACACCAGGAGGAGAAGTCAGGGAAGGCTGACAGGCAGAAGGGTGCACCTGGGACTATGCTGAGTCCCAAAATACCCCCCAGCTGAGAGCTGGTGGTCCTGGCACAGGAGGGGATCTGCTATCCTTTGGCAGAAGAGGGCCAGTTGTGGTCCCCAAATCAGCTGCACCACATCAGAAAGCAGCAGTTCCTGACCAAGTCAGGTACTGCTTTGTCCCCTGCAATGGCTACCGATGATGCAGGGTACCTGTAATCCACAGAGCAGTAGAGTTGTTCCCTCTAACTGCTTACTAATGCCAGAACACCATGGAAAACCACCTCAATGAAGCTGCTGGGATGGCAGGTGGAACATCACTGCTCACTCCTTGCTGGAGTCCCAAACTGCTCCCACATCATGCCCAGCACCATTTCCACTTGCAGCAGGTATGGCAGTACATGGGGTGGACTAATGGGGAACAGGACCAGGGAGAGGACACTGACTTCAGTCCTCCCCTGTGGCACCCACACACATCTCCAGATTATGCCCTAAAGGATGGTCATACTGGAGGGGCGCTGAATGCAGCCCTGAGGACAAGCAGTGTCACGGAGCTCTACGGTGCCAGGACCCCTCAGCCAGGGGCTGGGCAGGTGCAGTCATGGGTGCTCCACATCCCCCCAGGTTCCTGGCCTCCAGCAGAGCATTTGGGGGGAGGTCACGCAGTTTCTTCATTCTCTACCCCCTCCCTTTCCAAGATGAAGAATTTAATTTTAGTTTTTACAGCTCCTCCTAGGTGGATAAATCCCTTCCTGGCGAGTCCAAGCCCTGGAAAATCTTGTGAATCTAATGCTGGCCCTTCTGGCAGTCACTGCAGCAATTCCTGTTTCTCTCCAGCCGCACTCTGTAAAGTTTTATAGTTTCCTGGTTGTAGCTGCAAGGCCCCAGCCGTGCCGAGGAGGGTGGCGGGGGGAGAGCCCAGCACTCAGGAACTCGAGGCCAGGGAGGCGAAGCAGGGAGCTGTGGCTTGGTGGGATGTGCCAGGGAGCTGCCAGGTCACTTTGTGGGCTCATCTAGGCAGGAATGTCCTGTGCAGAGGATGGTACAGTCCTGCATGTGGGGATGAGGTCCATCACAGATCTCATCCCATCCCAGCGTGGATCTGGGCCAGCCCTGCTTGTGTGCTGTGGGAAGATGCCACTGTCACCCAGCATGGGGAACATGCCTGGGGAGTGGGCAGAGCTGCTGGCGTCAGAGCCCTGCTGGGTACAAGCAGGGCCCCACCATGAAACCTGGTGCTCCTCCCTAATGAAAATCAGCTTTATATCTGCTTTATATCAGTGCAGCACTGCTCCAGCCCTGGGGGGAGGAAGAACCTGGAGAACAAGCAGTGCCATGGTACAGCCCATCACCTTGTTCATCTCCACTGGCCACATGCATGTCCTCAGAGGGTAATGTGGCACCTTCACAAACATAAAACCATGGCACAGAGGTGCTGCTTTGGCTAGGACTGGATTCATCCTAGTGCAGGACGTGGTACTTGGTTGACCAAATGACCATAGAGGCCTCTGTGCTTGCCCCCTGTACCACCAGTGACAGCAGTGCTCCCCAAGGTGATTCACTCCCCATGGTGATCCGCTCCCCTGGGAACCTTGGGCCTCCATGTATGGAATAGATAAAGCCTCATATCACCAAATCTCTTGATTTTCTTTCTGATCCTTACCTGTATTTGGCAACTTCTGATGGAAAATTTGACCCCCAGAAATGTCAACAATGAGAGGATGGGTCTGGCGGCTGTGGAGACAGAGACAAGTCCCTGCTAAATGCCCCATCGTGGCTCAAAGTCCTGGCTGATGTTCAGCTTTATTAGGGAAGCTGTGAGAGAGTGAGTGCCAACATTGTAATGCCATCAGCTCTGTTAATACTTATGCTCTGCCTCTGAGCGCCAAAGTCACCATGCTCAGCTCCGTCTGCTCTGTTGCCAAAAGGATACATTAAAAACAGCCCAGAGAGAGGCAGGGAATGTGACAGGCAGGAAGGTGATTTCTGTAAAAAAAGAATGAGAGGAAGGAGAGGAGTGAAAGGGATGCTGCACAGTCTCCTGCACCAGCTCAGTGCTCTGCCACTAGGTCTCATGGGACTGCAAGGCACCACAGGAGCCAGGAGATTGTGACTGGGATGGGGATGGATGGGTGGGACACAGCATTTCCACTGCTGACCCTGCAGTGGGTCTTTCCCACATATTCCCCAGTCACCCAGCAGCCAGGGAGAAGAGAATGCCTGCGGGTGCAGGGCACCCATGGGTGCTGGGGTACCTTGTAGCACAAGTGGGACCTAGGGGACGTGGATGCTCTTGAGTGAGTGCCACGTGGGCGAAACTCTCCCTGTCTTCCTCCTCGTCCCAGCAGCCAGGCTGGCACGTCCCCATCCCTCCGCCAGCGCCGTATCGCTGGAGGGACATCACGGGTCACCGAGCAGCAGAGAGACCTGTCTAACCCTTCACACCCTTCCCAGAAACAAGGGGAGGGGGGAGGCAGTGAGGGGGGCTGTAAACTCTGCATTACCACTAATTAAGCACTTGGCTGTCACTGAGGCTTCCCAACACGCCTCTTTCCCTGACACTTTTACTGTTTGGGGAAATGGTGTCTCGGGCCTTTGATGAACTCGCTATGAAGTTGAAAGGAGCTTGTGGCGCGGTGCCAGGGCCCATCGCAATTGTCTCTCGGGCTGGGGATGGGAAATGACCCATTTATAAAAAGTGAGGTGATAAATTAGACCTGGGAAATGGGAGCCACCGACTGTAGATAAAAGGCAGGATGGGCCGGACTGGCCATCGGCCCCAGCCTGTCCCCAGCCCTGATGCAGGAACAGCCAGGCTGGGCAAACCCGAGGGGTGACAAACCTTGTCCTGCTGGTCATGCCAACCTGGCACACGGTCCCCGCTGTGGTGGGAGCATGAGCTAGTGGCAAAGGGAACTGGCACTGGGTAGGAAACTGTAGGAAACAGGAGGACTCCTGGGAGTTTATTTATAACAGGGAGTTTTTGGGGTGAAGTAAATTCAGAAGTTGGAAATCCAGGGTGGGGACAAAAAAGAAAATACCCAGCTCTCAGGCTGTGAGGGGGAGCAAATGCAGTCTGTGTCCCAGCATGAAGCCAGCTCATGGCTGGGGCTGAGGCACAGCCCCACATGCTTTGCTTGGGGAATGTACTGTCAAGAGGGCTATGGAGTCCCCATGTCCACTGCTCCAAGTGCCACCAGGACACAGGGCCTGGCTGGGGTGCAGGTGACAGTGAGCGTGTGGCCATGCATCGCTGCTGTCCCTGTGTGGGGACCCCACACACCCTGCCAGCACAGACCCTTCTGTTACAAGGGGCCAATCCTTGTAACAGAATCCTTGTGGGCCATGAGGGCAAACTCCTGGGGTGCAGAGGCTTTCAAATGTATTTCATGTTACAGGGGCAGGGCTGTGGGGGTCTCCCAAGAGCTCCATGTCCTGAGCAAGTGAAGGTGTGACCATGCTGATGATTGAGTTGTCACCCACAGCTACGTCGTCGTCATCATCATCATCATCATCATCATCATCATCATCATCATCATCATCATCCAGCTTCTGAATTCTCCCTGTCCCCTGTGTCTGCCCCTTGCCCCACCTCCATTCTGCCATGGCTCAGCTCTGAGCTGGAAGAGCAGCCAAGGAGCTGCACCACAGGATCATTCCAGGTTAGCTCAGAGAAGCTCCATGGAATGCAGCTGGTTTTCCATGACTCTGGTGCCTAACCCCAGAGCGCTGGGGCTGTGGGCAGGCAGCAGGAGACACCCCTTTCCTTGTCCCCATCCCCCAGACTGGGGTGAGCCTGGGGGATTCTCCCCTCCTCAGGGCAGGCTCCAGCAGTCCATATGGGGCAGGGGGACACCAGCTCTCTTCTTGCATCAGCAGGTTGCAATGGGCTCTGCCAGCAAGTCTACAGGGTGAGAGCCTGCTGGAAGGCTAATTAATGACTGCCAATTAGCACTAGTCAGGCCTGGCTGGTGGCTGGGAGCCGGATGCAGCAGGTGATGGGATTTTCTGTGCAGTTGAAGGGAAAGTCTCTGGGTTTCACACATACAATTCAGTTGCCTGTGGATGGCGAGACACTCACCTGCATGCAGACACAGCAACGGCAGCACGGGCTTGGATGGCTGCCGAGAGGCTGTGGTGGGTGGTTTGGTCAGGGATGCAAAATCCAGCTCCCAGAGATGCTGCATCTCTGCCTTCCTTGGGCTTTGCCTCCCACTGCAGCACAGGCGCCCACCAGGATGTCACCCCTTCCCCAGGACAATGCAGGAGTAGCCCTTGGCGTGGCCCTCCCTTTGCACAGCTCTGGGGAGGAGCTGGGAGAGATGCCTCTGCCTGTGACGAGCTCCTGGGCTATTTGGGAAGGCTGGAGGTTCCTGCTGCCATAGGAGACAGCACTTGTATCCCATCCTCTACAGCCCTCAAACCCCTCTGTCAGCTTTTTATGACTCTGTTGTGCTCCTGCTCTTTACCCCTCATTTTCATGGCTGCTATACCACAACATTTCCTATATATTTGAGCCCTGATTATTTCTAGCACTATACATGCATGTGTGTGACTATATGTATACATATATATATATATTCATCTTATCCTCCCTGCATTGTGTTTCTCATTAATTATTCACATCTCATGAAATAGGAATGAGAAGAGATTGCATGATGCTGGCTGGAATCTCACAGGAGGGAAATCAGCCCAAAGATTTCCCACAGCCACTTCTGGGCTTAGACATGAAACCCTTTGCCTCAGGGCACGGGGCACCTGTGTCAGGGTTCCCTGATGAGAATCCAGGCAAAGGGAGCTTGACTGAAGTGAGGCTGCAGGAAGCCTCTCAGCTGCATGGAATGGGTGACAAAGAGGTCTCCCAGCCCCAGTGAGTTCCTGACATGGTGCAAGACCTGCGCCAGTCCTGGTCACTGGGTTTCATTACATGGTTTTGACTGAAAGAAATCCCTTCCTTTCAGCATGGGCTGACTGCAATGGAGTTATCTCTGCTGTGATAGAAAAATAGAGAGGGGCCTGCCTCAACCTCCCACTCAAAGGCAGTTTCCCATATTCATGAGCCCTCTCCAACTTTTCCACGTCCTTTATCAAATGAGGATGCAGCACTTAGTCCTTGTCTCACCCACTGTACACAGAACTGGACTCATCTTTCTCCTCTTTCCACCTTTTCTCCTTGGACAGTCACACCCTGGCCAGCACACGAGCATTGAGCCCTGGGGTCACTGCTCTGCACGAACGGGAACTTCTGCTCCACCCAAACAGCACTTGCTTTCTAAAATAGCTCTTTTCTTCCCTCCCCTCTCCCTTGCTATTTAAAAATCTGCTTCATATACTTGATCTATTCCATTTTTAAGAGGTTATCAGGAAGAGAGGGCTAAAGAAGGTCCCTTGTTGTCCCCTTTTAACCTCTCTCCACAATGCCCTGTGCCAGTCACCCTCACCCTCTGCTCCCTCATGTGCTGGCAAAGCCGTTTATTTAAGCAGTGCTACTGCAATATTTCCAGTGCTTTGCTCCATGCTCTCTGCGCATTGTAATCTTTTCTTTGCTCTTTTGACCATCACCATATATTGAATAGGAGCTGTTAATTGAGCTGTCTGCATTGACATGTTGGGCTTGTACTTAGTGGCTATAATTAATTTAGGACAATATATGTGAATTATCTTGATTAGTCTATCCAAGATGCATCATCTCACACAGGCCCATGGTGAATGTCATATATCTTTGTGCAATCCTTTCCCACAGCAGCAAAGTCCTTCAGCCTTAACTAACCTAAATATGTCACGTTTTTGCTAACACGCTGCCTTCTCCACATCATTAATGAGCGTAATAAACCACACTGATGCTAACGCTCAGCAGCCTGCCTGGCCCTCTGCTAACCTCCTGCCACAGGGAGTAGTGGCTGTTCACACAGCCTGGAGGTAGAAACCAGGACCTGGTGAGGTGGAGCTGCCTGGATTTCTGGACATGCCGCTGGGGTGGGGGGGTGCCTTTGTGTGGTGGATGCTGCTGAGGGCTTTCCTTCCTCCCCACTGGGTTGGCCAACAGGAAAATCAGCTCATGAGAGGTCCGGCCAGATCTTCTCCGAGGACTGTGCTCTAGCTGGCACACAGACCTTGGGATGTATGGTCATGTTTGCATTTCTTTGGTGTCTTTTTCTAGGGTGGAGGGAAGTGCCTGCCAGCTTTCCACAACTGAGGAAATACAATGGTGCATCTGCTCAGCCCTGCTTCCGTCAGCTTCCCCACTCCCTCTGCCTCTTCACAGCCACATTTTGGCAATATCCTTTCTCACCATTGCTTGGCCCCTGTGGAGAGCTCCTCTCAGGGTTCTCCTGGAAGTGCTCAGCAATGTTGGAACCTGTTTTCAGGCATGGCAGGCAATCCCCCACTTCTACAGGAATGCTGGTATGCCTCTGGAGCCGCCACTGGTAGGACGAGTTATGCTTATGGGGACATGTAGTGGCTCGACCTGGAGAAGGGCTGGTGCTGGCTCCGGGGCAGGCCCTTTTTTAGAAGCAGCGTTCATCACCGCTGAGACCTCCTTTGATAGTTGCACTACAAACAAACACACAAACAAACCAGCCAGCCCTTCAGATACCACTCAGGCAGAACAATACAATTACAGGGCTCAGGTTTCCAGCATCAGCCTCATCCTGGCGCTTTGGAGACCTCTGAAACCAGCAAATGTTTAACTCTGCATCCATTTGCAGGTTGCTCCGAATTTCCCAAGCACTGCAGAGGTGTTTACCCAGTGTAACAGCGCACCGAGATGGAGGAAATTCAGTGGCCCTGGTGATGTCTGATCCCAAGGCAGCTGGGAGATGTGGCACACACACCTCGCTTGCCAGCAGTCTGACCTTGCCCAAACAACCGCACACTGCAGGATCCTGTTTGGGACAGACTGAGCAAGATGGGAGAGATGTTTAGGCTAAGTCCTTGGTATTTAACCATCGGAATTTAACCCCTCTGGTTCTGATTATGGCTCTAGAAGTTCAGTTTCCATCACAGACCACCGGTTTTGGCCACTTAAGAGCAGTCGGTATCACCTCTGACCCCCCGGCAAGCTTTATTGCTGCAGCTCGCAAGGAAGCAGCCGCATCGGCTGCCTCGTAAAGCTCAGGGCCGCCGAGGGCTGGTCCCAGCAAATAAACCCCTCACAGATCCCCTCTGCTCCGTGTGCTCCCTGGGGTCCCCCAGGGCCACCCAGCATCACCGGCCCCATCACAGCATTCCCTGTGGGCGCGTGGGAGAGGGCCAGGCCAGGCACAGCCACATCAGTGCCACTCTGATCTGCTGGCTGGTCCCTGGGGAAGGGTCCCACAGAGGTATCCACATGGGGACACCCCTCACTGGCATGGAGCTGAGTGGCATTTCCTCAGAACGGCTTTGGTTCAGCCATGAGCTGGTACAGTGCCATTCCTGCCCCACGAGTGCTTCGACTGCAGCCAGGGGCAACCTCTCCTATGTTTCCTAAGCAATCACTGCATGAGGAATTTGCAGCCCTCCTCCTGTTCTCCCCAGCCTTGGTTGAATTACTGAAGCCCAACAGAGTCAGGAGGGAGCTCAGAGGTGTCATCCCTTCCCTATTTTGGGAGACCTCCTTCCAGCCTTGCTGGGGACACATGGATGATGGAAGGGAGCAGCTCCATTCCACTGAGTCTCTGTCCCCATTGCCTGGCAGGCTGGGGAACAGGAAGGTGGCCCTGAGGAGTCCCTAATTCCAGTGGGGTCTCTCCTCCTCATCATGAGCCCACTTACTTGCCACCATCTGAGCTCCTTCTCTCCTCAGTTTCTCACAGACACTCATGGTCCCATGGGCTGCCTGTGCTCACCAAGACCCTCAGCTCAGGGATTTCTCCTGCTGGCCTGGGACTTTGTGAGTGTATCACAGCCAGAGCCCGCCCTGCTCTGAGCACATGAGCCTCCTCTACACCCTGATGCTCCCAGCTGTGTCTGCTCCTCCTGCCCTAAGGGTCAGGAACTGGCACTGGTGGCACCTTGGGTCCCACGTCCCTTGCCCTGGCTGCAATGCTGTTGAGGATTCTAATCCAGACAAGCTGAAGGAAAACCTTCAGGAGGTTTCCTACTTTTGTGTGGCAATCCCAAGGCTTGGGATTTGTTTTGGAAACTCTCCCAGGGGAGGCTTTTTGGCTTGATTTTTTTTTTTTTCCCTTAGAAGGATGAAGTGTGCCCGGTTGGGTTCCCTGGCCCTGCCTGAGGAAGCTTTGGGTTGCTGCTGGGATAGTGAGTGAAGTTTGAGGGAACAAAACTGCATGTCCAGGCTGACATGCAGGTCCCCTCCAAGTGACACAACGCCATACACAGCCCAACATCCTCCAAGAGAGCTTAATCCCACACTGCTGACATGCACAGCAAGCAAATGCATGGGTGTTTAAATTAAGAAACGTTAGTCTTCTAGATTTTCCCATTAAACACCACAGAAGGGGCACCCACTCACCCTGTAGATGGTGCTCAGTGTCAAACCACCACCTGCCCCCCAGGACCCAATGCTGCACTAAATAGGGTGTGAGAGCCCTGACCTGCTGCATCAGCCACCCCCACCTTGCTGAAGCAAGGAAGCTGCATCTCTCCCCTCATGAGAGCCGGGGGATGGAGGCCCCCAGGGTGCTCGTGGAGGGAGGCAGACCCGGCAGCTGCTACCCCAGCGGGGCTCAGGGTCCCAAGGGCCCCTCAGGGTGCTGTCAGTGCCAGGGCTGCATCCTCCATCCTCATCTCATGGCTTGCTAGAGGCAAGGGTATTTTGGCAGGACGGGTGGCTTTTCAAGGGGTAAAAGGGACTATTTAGGCTGAGCTGGATCTTCCCACCTCGGATCTGTGGATTGTATGCAAGAGGGAAGCGCCGGGGCACTGCTGGCCCCGGGGATGCTCTCCCCAGGGACACAGCGCTGACGCTGATACTTGAGACACTTCAAACGGTACCAGGCAAAGCCCCCGAGAGCAGACTGACAGCAGAGCTGCTGGCGCCGTCCCCAGACGGGCTCCTCGGGTCCGAGGAGGGCTGCGAGCGCTCGCCTCTCTATTTACATTACCAGGAATGCACAAAACAGGGGGGCGCAGGCTGGGGAGGGGGGCGCAGGCTGATTGTTCCCAGGATCCCCTTGTCAGAAACCCTCCCTGTTCTGTTAGTGTCTCTTGATATATGGCTTGCATTAGGGGATGAAAGTGAGGCATAGCTTGGGGTTTTGGCACGACAAACCCCATTAAACTCTCTCTGGGAAAATGAGTCCAAGAAGTGTTTTGGGGGGTTGAGTCACTACCAGAGCTGTGAGCAGCATTTATCCTCACCTCCGGCAGCCTGGCCAGGGCAGGAGAGGGGCGGGTGCTGCCAAGGGCTGGCAAGCAGCTACAGCATCCCTCTTCACCCACCCCCTCCCACTGTCCTGCCGGGATCTGGGAGTGCTCAGACACAGGGCAACTGGCCCCAGCCCTTCCATGGTATTGGTCCCAAGTCCAGGCAGCCCTCTGCCACCTGGAAGTTTTGGGGTGGGTGGAGGAGTCACAGAGTTGGGAGTCTTCCCTGCTCTCCCAAAGCTGTTTTTGGGGAGGAGATGGAGACAGGATCCTTCCCCACCACGGCAGCCTGGCTTGGGGGTCCACACCCTCCTATCTGCAGTGCTCGATCGGCAGTGGGATGCTCCTTCCTTGCACCACACGTCCCTGGCTGCTTTTTGTTTCCCCAGGGGCAGCAGGACAAAGCGGGGGGATCCAGCTCAGCCCCTCTCAGGTGTGTCACCGGCTTTGGAGGTCAGGCAGAGCAGGAGAGAGCTGTGCTGGGAGAACACAGAGGGAGCTCTTTGGGCCTGAACTGCTGTGTAAGCCCTCTTCTCTCTCCCCAGCACCAGGGAATCAAAGACAGGCAGGGGGAGGGAGGGTCAGGGCAGCCCTGAGTCCCCAGCCCCTCTGTCTGTAGTTCCCAGCCAGAGGGGGCCAGGCAGAGCAGCCACCTGCCTGCACCCCCAGCCCCACAAAGGCCACTCTGCAGGTGATCTGCTCCAGGGCAAGGAGAGGGGCTGCCGAAAACTTTCCATCACCCCGTGAGGGAGCAGGAAAATACCTGCAGAAGCTGAGGCAGGAGTCAAAGCAGCAGTGGGGATGACTAAACACAGGTGAAAGGAAAATTGCTCCCGGTCAGAGAAGGCAATCCTCTCCAAACCCACCCAAATTGCCCTCTCTTCCCTGTTTGCACTGTGTTTCCTGCTTTCTCTGATGAGAGGCCACATGAATCCCTAAGTGCCAGTTGTGCAGCAGCAAGAACATGTCAGATGCCAAGAGCAATGCAATAAAAAGGGTGAGAAGAGGCACAGCGTGGGCATTGTTTGCCTGCCTGGCCCCTGCCTCCCACCAGCCATTCTTTCACTGTGCTGTACTTGCCCCTTGTTGCTCTATAAAGGAATCAGGAATTTGCTGGGGACCAGGGGCAATGGGCAAATGCATCACAAACACCTCTGGCTGCTACTTATGTTGGGTTCCTGAGGCCCCTACCTGTGGAAAAGGGCAGGGATCTCAGGCCCAGCACCTGCAAGTGACACTCAGGTCACCATCCTACAGGACAGCCATCCTGGCTTCCCTGGCCAGTCAACACTGCCCAGTGCTGGTGGCCAATGCCCCCTCAGCATCCCTCAGTGGGGTAATGTCATGGGTGCTCGTGGCACACTCTGCCCATGCCTTGGAGGGGAGGGGGTGGCCATCAGGAATGAGAAGCAAGGCCCTGGAAGATGTCCAGCTCTCTTTTAATTAACCTGAACAAGCCAGAGCTTAAGTTTCCGAGCCAAGCCGAAGTCTCCCTGTTAGGAAAAACCTGCAGTACCTGGCAGTAATTTAATAACTCTCATTTTGAGCTTTCTAATAGCAGTGCTGTGGAACGGCTCCAAACCCACTGGTCTCCCTGCCTTTCCGCAATCAAGTTACCTTTATTGCTTTATAGCAATATTAACAGAGATACCAGTGTTAATGCCTCACCTCAAACTCGGCTGGCAGGAGCCTGGCACGGCCGAGAGGAAACCCGGCGGCGCGTGGTGGGGCCGGCACGGCTGGCTCCCGGCACCGCTCCAGCGCCCACCCCTAGCCCAGGGAGCAGTCCCCAGTGCCAGGCACGTGGCAGGGCAAACTGTCACCCCCGGGATGGGGTCTGGCTCAGGGGTGCCCCAGGATGCCCATTCTCAGAAATAGTACACACCAGCACCCTGGGATCCCCGGGGAGGTGTTTGCATTGCTTCAGGGGTACAGGATTAAGTCCTTCCAGCCACCAGAGGAGCTGCCAGGACCCATGGGGAATGTGTCACCAGCCCCAGACACCTCTGCTCTAGCAGACTTGTCCCTTTCAGCATAGCAGGGGTTAGAGTGTCCTGTGTGGCAGGGACTGCCTGCCTGCTCCTGCAGAGCTGCAATTAGCTCAGTGGCATTAACCCAGAGGAGGGGCTCCATGGCTTGAGGTGTTCAGAAATACTCCTCCCTCCCAGAGAATTACTTTCATCTTTGAATCCACAAGCAGAAGAGGGTCAGGAAGAGAACACAGGAGACAAACCCCTCCTTAATTTCAAGGCCAAATTATTCTGTTCTACGAGGAACACTCCATCACACGGCCAGGGCCATGTGAGCTGTTTATGGGAGCCACAGCCATCCATCACTCACAGGTGTCCCTCCATGGGACTTTCCCTGCCTCTGATCTCCCCCAACTGAACCCTGTCACCCAGCAGCTGATGCTTTAGAGGGGTTCTCCCAGTACTCCTGGCTCTGCTGCAGGTTTGTGATACAACTGTGGTGCTTCAAGAGTAGGTTTGAAGAATGTGATTCCTCCTTGCTGGCTGGACATTGTAGGGAAAGCTTGTCCTGAGGCACAGCCCTAACCAGGGGTACCACACAGGGATGTGGGGGATGTGGGGAATGTGGTCACCTTGCCCTCCCTGGACTCCCCAAGCCAGCCTGGGTGGCAAGGGGCAGACTTGTCACTGTTGCCATGAGCACCAAGTGGCAGTGAGGAAGAGGAAGGGCTGAAGAAGCACTTAGTGTGTGACACTGTGGGGAGGGCATGAATGCCCAGCCCTGCTGTGATGGTGCACCATGTCCCAGGGCAGAGCAGGATTGTATAAAAGCCTCTGGCTGTGGCTGGCCACCGACATGGGAGCTGACAAAGCAGCGCTGTTCCAGTTTATGGGATTGGAAACAGCTGCTGGTGGGGCACAGATAACCTGACATGGCAGGGACATGATGTGCTGCTGGAGGTGACAGAGTGGCACAGAGCACGCCCTGCTGGGGTTTGCCCAAACCTTACTGGTTCCTGCTGGTTTCAGCTGGGAGCTGGGCTGGGGCAATGGACTCTTCAGGGACTGCTGTGCTTTCCTTGAGCATCTCCCATTTGGACAGAAGGTTTCTCCCCAAAAGTGGAGTCGAGTGTCAGTTTGTGTGTGGAGCCACTGCTAATACCTTCTTTGCTATTTTTAGCTCAGCAGCCTTGTGCTGTTGGTTTCAGCATTTTTATTTTTTTTTCCTCCCAGTAAATTCCAAATCTTTTCCCTCTTTCACCTTCTATTCCGGGATGCTGCCTGTACCATTCGGCTTTGATCTGCACTGATGCCAAGTGTGTTTTGAAACTCTAAGTATAGCACATCCCTTGAATTTCTCTTATCTAGCAAAGCAGTAATATCCTCAAAGAGCTCCAGCAAGCTGGTTAAAAACCTGACATCGCACGGCTCAGTCCACACCAGCTACTCCTCAGCCTGGTTCCCAGGCATCCTCCCCTCCAGAGTGCTCTGCAGGCTTGTGACCTGGGCTGGGCTCTGCTGCTGGCGTCTCAAAGTCACTGTCAATCTTATTTTACAGCTCAGAGACTGAAAAGGGCAGCTAGGAGCAAAGAGGGCCAATATTTCTTTTTATTTTTTATTTCCCCCCCCCAAAGATGCCTGAATGCAGCCTTGAATTTTGCATCTGTAAAATGACTGTAGGTGTAAGTAATAATAATATTTTAGACTTCAAAATAACCAATTTTCCAATGTAGGTAGGTAACTAGGAGGCCAAATGCAGTCGTTTGTGACTGGCAGTGGATTGCAAGGGCAAAGATCTGAAGGCTGCTCTTAAATACGTCCCCAAAATGTCTGGTGCTCTATACACACACACTGTAACAAATTAATGTCAGATGCTGCACTTGGTATAATTAGACAGGATTTAGAGTGGCAGAGCCAGCAAATTGCTACGATTTATGTGAAGCCCCTACCCTAGGGTCTGTACCCACTGCTGCTTTGTCGTCACTGAAAATTCCTTCATCGGTTGAAGGACGCAGCTCCTGGATTGCTTTGCACAATTTGGTCCCCAGTTTGGCCCCTGGATGGATCCCCTGATGTCAGCTCCTTGGGATGCTCTTTGGGGTGCAGGGTTTGAGTAGAAGCCCACAGAGCTGATAAACTACATAAACCACAAGGGACAACCTACCAGAAGGACACCAGAGCCAGAGCGCTAGGAAGCACCAATCTGCTTAGTAAATCCTTTTCTGCCTTTTCCCAACACAGAGTATGAATTTAAAAAAGGTTAGAAAAAAGAAAAAGCGCTTTCATTCCCTAGTTCTCATTAAGAGATAAACTCAATCTGGTTTAACTAAGCCAAGCTCTGGCAGTGGCGGCGCGTGAGTGGCGCGGGTCTGCTCCAAAGTGGAACCAGCTCCCAGCCCCACACTTCAGGAAACATCTCATCCAGCGAACCTCGTATTTTTCCCACAAACTCCCCTCGAGCTGTAAAGAACATCTGGATAATTTTAGGCAGAAAGGGATTTTCCCAGAAAGTAGCAGGGAGAGGGTGGGGGTAGGCAAGGGACTGGTTATATTTGGAAGCCTCTTTCAAGCATGGAGACCCCGTTGTGGCGGCAGCATCGTGGGGTGATGCTGAGCGGTGCAGCGGTGAGGGCGGCTGTTGCACCGGCATGGAGAAATATCTGGCAGCAATTTGTGGCCACAGGTGGGTTTTTCTCCTTGCAGCTGAGTTTTGGAGTGTGCTCCTGCCTGTACTCCCTCATTTGCCCCGGGATGAAGCAGGGAGCTGCTGAAATCCTCCGGAGATTTGGTCCAGTGGCTCCAGGGCAGCTCCGGACATGGCACTGCTCAAAAGCAACAGAAAGGCAACAACAAAAAGGCATTTTGAATAGACAAAGTGCCCCAACTGCCTCGGGGCCCAGTCAAGCATTGCTTGGTGCTCAGAGGGGTCGATGATGAGGGTATGAGGAGGCAGCTCATCAAGCCCTTATTAGCACAGGAACTGCCGAGTGCAAATTAACGCGCCAGACTCTGTCCCAGCCGTACGGAGAGCGCCACGTGCGCAGCCACGCTGAGCAGTTTAATCAACTCAGAAAGCAATTTGTTCTCTCTCTCTTTATAACCTTGACAAGCTAGCGGGTTATTTTTAAGCACACCAGCAGAGGCAATTCCCGGCTGGTTGGCAGCTGGCTGGCAAACCACCACGCTGGGCAGGTGAGCAGCCCCCTGCCAGCTCTGCTTCAGGGCAGGGAGAAGCTTTCCCCAGGCTTTCAGCACTTTCACCCACACATGCCCAGGTCAGGCACACTCTGCTGTGGGCACAGTCCACCACTTTGGGGTAGCACAACGCCCTGATGCTGTTGACCTGGGGACACATGTGTGCCCTGCTTGCTGTGTGCTGTGGAGAAGGTTGGAGAAGCCAAGAGTGCAGGGCTGAGGGACTAAGAACAGTTCAGGGCTGATGATTCCCCAGAGGATGGGTGGGTAACTGAGAGGAGCTGTGTTGTAGAGGCATTGCTGGAATTTCTTTCGCTGCAGCGGGCTGTCCCTAGGAAGGGAGGATGGAGGAGATGGTGTGTTGGGATGGCAGGCCCACTGCCACATGCACCCTGACACCCAGCCTGCTCCTTCACCTCCTACATCTGAGCTCCCACTGAAGGAAGGCAGATGTTTTGCTGGCACGGTGCCCACTGTGCAGCATAACCAAGGTCACCCAGGCACTGGTGTCAGGCCACCAGCCCAAATTTTGACCAGGGCAGCTCCCACGCTCCCTGCTGCAGCACTGCAGTACTGTCTGAGTTTGTCCTGTGGAGCCTCCTTCCTTCCAGAGGTCAACTGGACCACTGAGGTGGGAGACATGGGACCTGGAAAACTGAGAGTAGGCGCAGCTGCCTCTGACTGCTCAGTGTCCTCAGGGCACTGGGCTGTGTTTGCTTTGGCCTGTGCTGCCCCAGCAGCTGCTCAGATGTGCCGGTGATAACACGATTAGCAGTAAATTGGTTAATGCTTTCCCAGCCAGCAGGACGCACAGGGTGCAGAGGCCACCTCCCTGCCATGACCACCACAGTCCTCTCAGACCCAGAGGTGCTGGGTGCTCTTGGGGACAATGCTGACATGCTGGTCCCCCCTCACCTGGGAACTGTGGAGGGCCTGGGGAGCAAGATTCCTGCCCCAGCAATGATATGGTTCAGTGCCTGCACTTCCAGCCAATGTAAAGCAGTGTCCAAGTTTATAGAGAATTAGTGAGACTGAGGAACATTATTTTTCTTTATTAGGTTAAAGGGTAAGCAAATACAATCAATCTTGTCATGTATCACAAGATGTCAGCAACTTCCCACCTCAGCCAGAAAATTACCGGCTCCTCAGTGGATTGTGGAATTACATTCATAACCACAGAAAACAAATATATACATGTATATTTTAATGAAAACACTGAAGGTCGCTACCTCACATCATCATCACAAATAGGTTACTGCTGAGCTAATTTAATCAACAACAAAATCCAGGCTGCAGAGGAACCCCCACTTGGAGGAAGATGCAGCCCATTTAGGGAGAGGAAGGTGTTGGTGAAGGGATCTACATGGGATGGAGCTGGCAAACATGACCCCAGGCCCCAGGCTGGGCTGGTGTCCACAGGGACTTGCTGCCCCAGCCCCCAGCCCCGACCCAGATGAGTGCAAGCATAGCGCAGTGTTCTGCCCCGTGTTTTAATGATGCTCTACCCCATGTTTTAGCCACAGGCACATTTTGCAACAGCCCTGCTCTGGCACAGTTTGGCTTCTTCATTTAACAGCTCCCTAATTCAATTGCGCTCATCCCCACCCTTCCCTCGCCATTCCTGGTTCAGATAACCTTGCTGAACTCCTCTTGGAGATTAACCAGCGGGAGGGAGCCTATTAGCTGGTCCAAGCTTCAGAGCTGCTAATCAAAGCTAATGAATTAACCAAGAGGGTGTTGATTTCCAATCCTGAGCATTCAGGAGGAGGGACAAGATCTGTCCTTCCCCCTGCCCCATCTCCTGCATCCCACTGCAGACCCCTGCTCTGAGTTCAGGATGCTGCCCTCTCCCCTTTCTCCATCCACAATCCCACCTGGCTCAAGGCCAGCCAGGGGTGAGGTAAGAGGAAAGCCCTTTTGAGCTGGGAAGACACAAATAATCATAGTAATGATGACTGGTAGGACTCTGAACTGCCTGCCAAGATCACGAGCTGCTCAGACAGCCCGAAGAGCAGCGAGGCTGGAAGTCATCTGGCAAGCACGGGGCTGTCCACAGCGGTGGCGGGGCAGAGGGCAGGGGATGTGGAGAGGCGAGGAGGAGCGTGGGGCCGGAGCCTTTCCTGCCTGGCAGGATGAGGGATGTGGCCCAGCAGGGCCAGTCTCACCGTCGCGGGCACTGTGCCATGGAGGAAGCTGCGTGTGCTGGCCGCCACCAAGGGCTGCTGCTGCCCCGTGTGTGACCCTGTGTTAACCCTGCTGTCCCCACGCAAGGGCGGCTCGGTGACATTTTATCCAGTGCCAGAGTAACTGTGTTGCTGAACATGAAGTGGTCTCCTCCTCACTCTGCAAAGGGCAGCACTGAATCATCCCCGTTTGCAGCTGCAGCTCCAACGTGTCCACGTGTCATTCCAAACCAAAAATGTTAGGTGGCACTCAGCAAGGTCCCCCAGTCTGGAGGCAATAGGAGGAGAGGGGTGGCCCAGGCAAGTGCAATTGTTCTCTTGGTGGGAGGGGATATGGCAGCACCTTCCCACTCCAGAACAGTGCACTGTCCAAGATCTGATGTGCAGGGTAGGTGATGATGGTGATGCTGTCTCCTGTCACTGCAGCATCATGACACCAGGATCAACCCTTGACCCTGAGATGCTCATGGGCAGGTAGTCTTGGATGTCATTCTTGGAGACATTCTGCACACAAAGCTGGTAAGGCACTCATATCCATTCCAGTCACTGTCTGTCCCTCTCCTGGCCACAGAGCCACGCTGTGAGGTGTCTGTCATCTCTGTCACCCAGCAGGCAGAGACCAGGTTTGCCCAGCATTTTTTCTCCAGACCTGCCAAGGAAGCCCAGCCATCCACCCTGAGGATAACACAGGCAGCCTGAGCCTTGTCTGGCAGAGTCACCACTGCACTCCAGATCCAGCGAGTGCCCAGCCCATGGTGACAGGGACCATAAAACACTTGCACGAGCAGATGTGCGGCAGTGCTGAGGGCTGGCTGCCTGCCTCCTTTGGAGTGTCCCTGACCCAGAAGTGTCCGGGGTTGCCCAGGTTGCTCAAGGCTCCTCTGGGAGCTCTGGTTCAGCTCCTGTGCATTGCAGGGAAGCTGTGACAGCTCAGAACTGCAGAATTACTGAGATTGCACCACTTGTTGTTTGCTCAGATGATGTTGGCTGACAGCTGCCATGCACACACTGATACTCAGCAGAACCAGCAGTAGGATGGTGTCTGTTCCTGCCTGGAGTTTGCCTGCACCACCTGCTGTACTTTGGACAATGATGGCTTCAGTGTGCAGAGCCCAGGTGCATGGGGCACAGCCACCATGCTGAACAGCATACCCAGGGCAGCTGAAAGATGTGCAGGCACAAACTCACAAAGTGCAGCCCCCTGCACTTGGTGGCACATGCAGACCCCCAGCCTCGAGCTGGACTCCTCCACCCAAGCCCAGGCCTTTCAGATGAACCCAAATACCTTTCAAAAGGGTTTCCCAGCAGGACATGTGCAGGAGGACCGTGGTGAGCTGGCTGCCCTGGCGCTGCAGGCGCCCTGCATCCGCAGCCACGGCGTGCTGCCGCTGTGCAGCCCTAGCCCGCCCTCATTTATCTCCCCTCCAAATTGTGAATGAACGAACTTTCTCCCAGAATAAATAACCATCGCTCAAAAGTTATTTTAGGGCTGGTCTCGGTCGCTGGAGTTTCCGCGCCTGCCGAGGCCCATCACATTGTTTTCTGCTGCTTTCCTTGGCACGGCCCCAGTCCAGGGTTCAGAAGTTATTACTATAAAAGTCAAATTGCTTTGAGGGGGGGAGGCTGGGGGAGGCAGGGTCGGTGGAGGGAGAGGGGATGGGATTCCTGGAAAGTCTCCAGCCAGGGATAATTGGAGCTGTGCGGGGTTGGACCAGTCCCCGCCGTGCTCGGGGGAGCGTTTCACCTGGCCTGTGGCCAGCGGAGCCGAGGCAGGGAGGAGGAGAAGGGCTGGGTTATTGCAGGCACAGCCCCCCCTGAAATGCGGTGCTGCCGAGGCTTGGTGTGCTGGGGGGGATTCCTGGGGGCCTCCAGGCTCATTCCTTGCCATCTCCTGGAGAGCCCTTGCCCATCCTCCTTCTTGCAGCCCCTTGAACCTGTGCTCTCCCCACTTCCATTTAATGCTGGTTATTTCCCCATCTACAACACTAATTACTTTCCTGCCTTTGCACTGAGAATTGCCTTAAGCCCTGAAATATTAATGTTTTATTTCCCTTCTAAAACTTCCTCTTTCAATGTTTGCCACCACGACTTGGTAAATTTTGGCCATCCATAAAAGCAAATGTTCTGCCCCTTCACACCAGGCACTGTATCCAGTTGCAGTAAAGCTGGTGACAAGATACCAGTCCCCATCCTGAATGAAGCAGCCTTGCTCTCAGTCCTTTGGGCTCTTTTCCCACACCCTCTAGTCAAGGGTTGCCCTGGACCTTTCCTAGCACAACAGGACAGGAGCAGCTCATGTATGTGGGATCTCAGTGGGGATGTCCTCTCCCAGGGTGTCCTTGTGGGATGTTGCCCTGACTGCTGTGTCCCAAATCCTTTGATCTAAACTTGGTGCTATTTTTTTAAGTTCCGTTAAATGGTCATGCTGGTGTCTCCATGCAACCTCATTAGGATTCAGTTTGCTCTCTCCTTTCCTCCAGGCAGCCTTGTTTTTATTCTTCCCATTATTTAAGGTTGACCTTTTAGCAATGACCAGCAGATAGGGCCGTGTCTGTGCTGGCCCTTCCAACCTGCACCCCAGAGACCTGCCCCAGGCTGCCCCTCACCTTGGAGCTGACACCCCAAATCCACCACAACACACAGTGCTGGGGAAGCACTGCAAACACCCCACAGCCAGGATTCTCAGGCTGGGAGCAGGCAGGAACAGCCAGGAGATAAGACGTGGCTCACCTTTCATGGGTGCAGCTCGTACACCTGGAGCAAAATCATCAGACGTGGGTATCCACTCATGGATCAGCGAGGTGACCGCCGGGCAGCAGGGCTTCGAGGGACAGGGAGCAGGCACAGGAGGTCACCTGGCAGCAGGAAAGATGTGACCTGTGGAGGCACTTCAGAGAGGACATCTTCATGGAATCACTGACAGGAAGATCCCAGCGTTGTTCTCATCCCACCGGCACTCCAGCTCGGCTGCCCTGGCATGGCACAGGGCACATCCCCAGCCCTTTCCCTGCCCCATCTCCTGCCAGGGTGATGAAATATTGCACTACATGTGATGCTCAGAGTCAGCAAATATAAAAGCATTAACTGAGTATAAAGAAGAAAAATGTGAGGAAAGAAGGGGAGAGGAAGCAGGGTGAATCTCAGGTCCATGGCAGCTGGGAGACAGGCAGGGCACTCTGCCCCATGCACCTGGGACCTCCCTGCCTGAGGACATGTGGAAAACCCCTGTCCCAGAGCTGCAGAGTTGCCATTCCACACCTACCATGACCCAGCACAACCCCCCAGGCCCAGCTGGTGGTGCAAGTCTCTGCTTCTTGCAGGTAAAAGCCAGCAGAAATTACCCCTGGGGCCACATCCAGGTGGGCTGGTGGGTGAGGTTTGGTCCTGGCTTCTCTGTACACTTTTTCCACTTAACCTTTCCTTTTACAGAATCATAGAATCATTTGGGTTGGACCTTTAAATGCCATCTAGTCCAACTCCCTTGCATGGGCAGGGGGATCTTCAGCTAATTTAGGTAGTCAGAGCCCCATCCAGCTAGGCTTTCCAGGTACAGGGCATTCACCACCTCTCTGGGCAGCCTGTGCCAGTGTTTTACCATCCCCAATGTAAAAAAAACTCTTTGTATTTAGTCTAAATTGACCCTCTTTCAGTCTAAACCCACTGCCCCTTGTTCTGTCCCTCTTAACCCCCTGCTGTGAACCCCTGCCACCCCACCACCCCTCTCCTGCAATCGCCGTCCACCAGGCATAGCTGGTTCCTTCTCTATCCCTTCCCTAATGGATCTGACAGCTGCTCCCTGCACTGGGCCGGGTTTCAGTTTCCCCACGCTGAGGTTTTCTTGCACAGTCTGTTGCAAAGCAAGAGCCAGGCCCGTCTGGGCCGTGTGGCAGCGATGCTCCCTGGCCGTGGCACGGCTGCCAGGCGGGTCACCCTGCTGGCCCCTCCTGGGCACTCAGCGGCACGCTGGGGACAGGAAGGAAGGAATAGAGTCATAGGGATCAGATTATGAACTGAGCAATATCTCGTGCGGAAGAGCCTGTGGGGAAGGGGCTTCCAGGGCTATTTTCGCCCAACGAAAGTTGCAATTAATTTGCGGAGGAAGTCGCTCGGCATTAAGAAACCCTCCAGGCAGAGTCCGGACCCAGGGACACACATCCCATTATTTTCTCGTTTAAAAACCATCTCGGTGGTGAAGGGGGCTGCTCCCCCCGGGCTGGCGCTAACGGGGGGGAGCTGGGGAAGGGGGGAGCCGGCTCTGGAGGGGCAGGCGTGTTTGGAGAGGGAGAGGGAGCTGAAATTAACCTTGGAAAGCATTCAAATTAGACTGTGTAATAAGAGACCCACTTCTCTGGGTAAATTTGTTAGGATTAGGGCTCACTGAGCTGTTGAGGAGAATTCAGCATGGCTCAGAGCCAGGACGAAATGAAGCTCCTGGCTTGGTCGGCTGCGGGAAAGTCCAGGCTAATGGGCTTTGGTTCAAACTTTGATAGGAAAAAAATCCAGGAACAAAGGCACTAATTCTTCCAAAAGCCCCAAAATCTCAGTTTATACATTTCTGTTTATGTTCATTCATAATAGATATACACAGCTGTTCTTATCATTCATATTCAAATTCCATATGCATCCTTAGCAGTTAGTACTCCTGCCTCAAAATGAAAAAAAGAAAAAAGCCATGTGGAAGATTAAAGAAAACTGAAAAACAACCTGTCTTGGGGTGTGAATTCTCCCAGCATCTGTGTCTGAGGTCAGGTCCTTGCACTGGGGTCCAACCTCGGGACAGAGGAGGAGCCCACTACCAGCTTGGGCTGGACATTTTAGAGACTTATTTGAGTCTTTTTGTCACCTGCCACAGACCACCCATGTGCTGAGCTTCCTCTGCCCTGGGGAGTGAGGTGGCTGGCTGGGGTTCACCCTGTGCCACCAGTCCTGGCACCCATCAGCTTGCCCATGGCTTCCCCAGTGATATTCTGTAACTGGAGAGGAGTGGACAAGCCTGATCTGCTCCCCAAGGCAGGGACATCTGTGCTTAAACTGCCCTGGGTGAACAGAAGGGAGCTATTCTAAATTCCATTGTTATAAGCTAAGAAAACCCCAGACAAACCAAAACTGTGATTTCATGTTATTTGGTCTTTTATTTTAAAAAAAAATTCTCTGTCTCACATTCCAGAGGATCTCTCCTTGCTTCCTTCAAAAATTATCCCTGGATAAGGAACAAAAAGAACCAAAAAAACAACCAAACAAAAACCCCCAACATTTAAATCTGGATATCTCACAGAATATTTGCATCTTAAACCTTATTTTTTGATCCCTGGAATTTGCTCTTACAGACAAATCTAGTGCTGTTGTGTAAAGCTCATTAGTAAGAACTATCTGCTAGAATGAGCAGTGGGGACGAAGATAGCAGGGATACTTAAAGTGTTGTCACTAGGTTTCAGAGTTAATCCTGCTGAGAAGTTCCCCTCTCAACTCGGAGCTGTTGTTCTGCACATCCATGACACTGCTATTGATTCTTAGGATTATTAGGGAAGGCTGAGACTCCATCCCTCTGCAGTGGATGTGTAACCTGTGGTACCTCGAGGCAGGCAGCAGGAACAGCAGCAGTGGCACTGGGCTGCTGCAACAGCCCCTGACCCTCCTCCTCCTCCTCACCTCTGCACTGTGCCCAGGTGAGATGCAAGTTCTGGCACGGCAGGGATGTGGCCTGAACCATCCTGGGCAGCTTTAACCCGTGCTCCAGAGCCAGGAGGGGGGTGACAGGCCCTGTGGAGCAGCGTGCTGCTGCTGTATTTACATTCCAGTGTAAATTAGCTTCTCCTCTGGTCTCTCACGCGTCCTGTCCCCATCCCCCGGCTGCCGCAGCCCCTCCGTCTGGGTGAAATATCCTTTAATGGGGAGCTGTGTGTTCTGGCCACAGCAGAAGGGGAGCAGCAGCCTGGGGGAACCTCGAGCACACCAGACAGGGCCCCGTGTCCCCCCGTGCTGTGCCCAGCATGGTCTGTAGTGCCTGTGACGTGCCAGTGCCTTCCCCCGTGCCATCCCTGACACCCAGGGCACAGGTTCAACATCTGCCCAGGACACCTCCCACCACGGATGTGTCCCCCACTCAGGTTTGGGTGCCTGTGAGACGTGAAGGGAGGCATCATCCCAAGACTGAAAGATCCCCTGTGGGCTGTAGAAGGCAGGCCAGAGGAGTAGAAAGCAGGCTCACCCAGCCGTCTTTCATTTCATGAACAAACACATGAAGACCTGGAAGCAATAAATCCAGAGCTTGGACTACAAAACCAAACACGGCTGCAGCTCCCCCTTGGAACAGGAAAGTGGGAGGAAGAGGGTAGCCACAAAGCCAGCCAAGGAGCACAGGCACAGTGTCCCCTCCTGAAACCACCAGGATGCTTTAAAGGGCCTGCTTCAGGGTGCACTGGCACAAATGTGTCCCCAAAAAGCTGCACGTGCTGGTTCTTTTGTGCTGTCAGTCACTGTGCCCCAGGGATGCTCAGAGCATTCTTGGAAGCAGCCTGGACTGACAGGGTGAGCAGCTGTCCCTCCCCCAGCTGGAAGCACCAGGAGCAGAGCCCAGAGGTGCAGAGGGAGCACTGGGAGGACATGTACCCTCCCTCTGGATGCACAGCATCACCCACACCCCACGCTCGAGGTGCCAGCTCGTGCAGCAGCCAGAGCCCCTCGGGGGCAATGGGTCATGTGTGCTGTGCCACTGGGTGCTGTCCTGGCTGCTGCCCCATGTGGGGCTGCCCTGGGGGTGCTGCTGTGGGAGGGGGCTGCTCTGTGAGCAGGGCTCTGCCTGTGCAGGGCACCCTGCCAGGCATTTCCCAGCCTGGGTGCTTCCTGACCATGGGTGCAGCGTGGCACCCAGTGCCCGGGATGACTCCCACCTCACAGCACTCCCTGGAAAAACAGCTGGGAGCCACCAGACCCTGTTGCTGTCAGGTCTCCCCAGCCCAGCTATCTCACTCCTGCTGCCAAGCCCCCCACTTTCCCCTCCCATCTTGCACCAGGAGCTGAGCATTTGTGTTGCTGGCCCTGCCAAAACCCTCGGGCTGTCTGCCACCTGCCCATGCAGAAGGAAGGACAGGTGTGTGCCCAGGCTGTCAGCACTGCCTCCAAACCGAGAGCTCTCTTTAGGAATCCCTGATTCCCATGTAGCTGGGGACATCCCACCCTGGAGACTTGGGAAGTCCTGCTCCCATCGGGCCAGAGACACAGGGAGGAAGAGGAGAAGAGGATGGAGAAGTAACAGCACAACCAATGGGCAACAGAAGCCATTAGTGGGATGCCTGGCCAAGCCTGCACTTCCCCATGGTCAACCTGCAGTAATCCCAGCTTTCCCACACCCCTGCCAGGTTCAAGGGCAGACTGGGTGCCCACCAGCTCCCTCCCCAGGACCCCACTCACCTGACTCGATGATCTTACAGATGATCTTTTCCAACCCAGATGATTCTAAGATTCTATTACTTCCCTGGCAGCCGGGGAAGCTGCAGCAGCATCAGAGCCGCCTTCTCCTTCCAGCATTCGGTCAAACTGCTATTTGTAAAACAAAGGTGAAAACATCAAATCAAATGGATGAGTCAGAGGAGAAGTTCAAAAAACGGGGAGCGTGGGGAAGGGGAGAAGCAGGATCTCCATCTCTCCTCCCACCTGCATGCAGGCAGTGAAGCAGCAGGGAGACAGGCAGCACCTCGCCTGCTGGCAGCCCATCACGGCTTCAAAGCGGGCGCAGATCGGATCTAGCAGCAGCCGGGGATGCAGCGAGCAAGCGCTTAGCGGGGAAAGGAGATGGCTCTGATAAGCCAACGTGTGAACTCCCAGGTTTAAATTAACTAATGACTTCAGATGCTGCCGATAGTCTGCAGGGGATGGGGAGGAGTGATTTATGGGAGAAGATTAAACAGACTAATTAGGCCAGCTTTACCATTTAGGAGTTACCCAGCCAGGCTGGGGGCTGTGCCAAGGAGGACCCACTGTGCCACAGCCTTGTGAGAAAGGATGGGGAGCAACTCCAGGGCCCCCTCTGAAGCCACAGGCACTCTGGCAGTGTTCTGATCCAGCAGCACCCCTGCATGAGCGCAGTAGATCCTGCCACACAACCCAGCACTCGCCCACAGCTGCCTGCTCTCAGGTGCAGACATGAGAGACTTGTGGACTCTCTTCTGCTGCATGACCTGAACCTCCCCAGTGCTTCCCAAACAGCACAGAGGGTCCAGGGCCTGCTCAACCCCCACTGCTTTATGGCCACAGGACCAGGCACTAAAACGGACCAGGCACCACAGCTGCCAGGTCTCTGGGGTGAAGTGCAAGGTCAACAGGACTCACACCAAGGTTCTTTCAAATCCCAGTTATGTACATACCAAGAATCAGTAATTTCCAGTGGCTGGGCAAGCACTGAGCTCAGCCTCATGCTGCACTGACTCACTGCTCTCACGTGTAAGGAGTTGCCAAGGTCTCAGCCAGGAGAGCTTTTTATCACGTTATGGGAAAGCACTTGGAGTTTCCTTTTCCAGGAGCCCTGGATATAATAAAAAGGCCTCCTCAGGCTTCAAAGAAGGCGGATTTTCATTGCTTCCTGGGCCAAGAACAAAGCACTATTGAGCACAGCCAACAGTTGTTGTCTCTGTCCCTTGATGTGCATCAAGCATCCCGTTCTCAGGCTTGGAGGGCTCGGTTCACAGGGAAGGAGACAGGTTCATCCACAGCCGTTGCTCTGGACCAGGAACACTCTGAGATGGGTTTTTCCCCTTGAATCATCCCAGTTTCACCATGAACTGCCAGGGTGGCCATGGGCAAGGCATGAGGAGCGCTGGTGGCCTGACCCCAGGGCTGGCATCACTTCCCCATCCACCCATTTGGTACCTGCAAGACAACGGGGCACTGCTAGAGTGCATAATGTGGTTTTCAGCAAGGATTGAATGCATGACTGTCTAAATAACACAGAGGTACCATGAAAACAGCTGTTTCCACGTTCAAATGGAAATTTAACAGTGACAAGCAGGAGCTGCAGGGGATGCAGCATGGGCTTCCTCCAGGAACCCACACAAGTCGCAGCTTAGGGCTGGAGCATGAACTTCCCACCATGTCCAAACTGATGCTTGCCCAGAGCAGTTCAGGGAACTTCCTGCCCCCTGCCCTGGGGCACCCACGGAGAGCAGGAGCCCTGCTTCCAGCCCGCCGCCTCCGGCACTGCGACATGCCAGGGACAGACAGTTGGGGACATTTCCCAGATGCCTTTGGAGAAACAGGGGTTCCTTGTCACTGCTATCAGCACCAAGCTCTTGGGCCCTTCCCCTGCCCACGCTTGGTCTGGGACGGGTTTCCTGGAGCTCTTTGTCATCAGTGCATGGGGACTGGCTGGGGAGGGCTCTGCCTGGCTTGGTGCCACCAGTCCCACTGCTGGAAATGAGGTTTTGGGAGAAGAAATTTCTGATGTCCCCATGGCTCCTGTGTGCAATGCAAAGAGCCAGGCCAAGCAAGGCTGTGGTGGTCTCATGAGCCCCTGCCTGCTCCCCACATTCCCTGCTGCCCGCCCTCACTCTGTTTCAACCACCTCACCCCACTCCCCTGAGAAACAATAAATCTTCATGTTTGAGACAGAGTCAGGACAATTCACATGGGGAAAAAAAAAAAGAAAAAAAAAGGAATAAAAAGAGGAAAAAACCCGGTCCCATGATGTCCCACAAACACCACACCGTTGTGGCGGCCTGTGAGCTGCTTCAGCTGTGCACATCACTGGCAAGAAATTACTCACTGCAAAATATTTTTGTTTCCCCAAACCATTAATGAATTATTTAGGCATCTCTAGCAGTTACATGGAGAACGATCAAGCGTTGCTCAGTGTGGGCAGCCTCAGTGCCTGCCAGGGAGCAGCTTCTGGGGAAAGCAGCCCCATCGTCGTGAGGCTCCACGTGCCTGAGCAGAGCCATGGCACTGCAGAGCTCGCTGTGGTGCTGCCAGCCGGGCAAAGAACGTCATCTCTCCCTACAAAGGCTACAACCAGGAGCAGGAGCTTTGTTCCAGAGCTGGAAGAGCGAAGTTCACCTGCTCCGCCTCCCCCAGCCTTTTCCTCCCTGCGACGTGCTCCAGGCACCTGCCCAGTGCCAAAACCGTGGAGAAACTCGGCACTGATTTGTAATGTGTGAAGGTAATCCAGTGCTGGAGCAAACTGCTGCACTGAGTCACAGCAAACCTTGGCTACCTGCTAACAAACATGGGCCTGGCATGTCTGAAACCTGCAGAGAAAGCCCTGGCTGTGCAGACGGGAGAGCTCTGGCTGCTGCCGATTGCAGCCATGAAACTTCACGGGGGTGACACCAATCCCTGACAAAACAGGCCCTGCTAACACACACACGTGCTCAGAGTGTCTCATCGGCTCAGTGCAGCCTCCTGGAGCAAGGTACCGCTTGACATCCGGCACTAGCACTATCAGGCACAAGCTGGAGGCTCCTGAACCCCCAGGCAAGGAGATATTCCCAACTGCTCCAAGAAATACCTTTAATCCTGCAGATAAATGCACCCAATGTGGAGAAATGAGGGGATAAAAGCACTCTCTAAGAAAACTTCAGAAGGACAGAAGTCCTTTCATAAAATCTCCCCTCCTTGTTGGAAAGGCACACGGTGAGGATGGACTACTGCTCTCTGAAGGTGAGCACTGGCCTGGTGCCTCACTGCTGAAGGATGTGGGAGCTCATGGGAGAACTAGGGAGCTGGTGCTGGGCACTGGGAGGCTGCAGGGCACTGTGCCCTGTAGCTAAAGAAGAAAGCTATGTTTTACAGCTCAAATCCCCAGTAAGGGATGGGAAGCCCTGGCTGTCTCTTTTCTGTATAGTCAACAGACTACTGACACTGATCTTTAGGAATCACAAAGAAGCTCTTGGGGCTTTCAGCTCAACTGTAAAGCCTCTTCATCCCTTCCCTCTCTCACTCTCACACCAAGTTTAAAACCTTTGCCACAAACCCATCTTTAGGCTTGTCCTGGACAGGCTGGAGGCTGCATGGGTGTCTGGGTGGGGTTCAGCCTCACCAGCCACCATGGATCTTGCCCCACAACAGGTCCTGCATTCCTTCTGGCAGCCCCCAGCTGCATCTTTCCCAACACTTTGCCTTCTCCCCTTTCTCCAGCTAAGCCCCCCTGCATGGCCTCAGTTACTGGCAAAGGATCCCACAGACCCCGGCTGGTTACACCCTTCTTAGACCTGGGGACCATCACCTGCTTCCAGCTCCTGAATGATGTTCAAATTCTCTTGCTTATGGTTTCACAGCTGCCTGATGTCTCAGCCATCCCCAGCTTGCCTAGTTCATGGCATCCCCAGCACTCCATGAGCTTGGCACACTCCTGGCCCCAGGTCCCCAGCTGGTCTTTTATCTTCTGAATTACTTCCCCTGTGCTGAAGGATGGGGCAGAAAGAGCTGAGCTGTGCAGGTGAGGGTGGATCTGGAATCCATGCAAGCCTGAGTATCAGTGCCTGGGAGTTCAGCCACTGCAATTTCCAGAGGAGTCCCCTCCCCAGGGAAATCACTCAGCCCACTTTGGCTGCTTCTAAATTTGGCAGAGCATCTCACCTGGGCTCGATGGTTTGGGCAGTTAGACCTTCTCCACATCCCTCAACTCCCCTGGCACTGTTTTCTCTGGTGTCTCAGCACTGGAAGCAGAGACCTGGAGGGAGGGATCCCCTGTAAACGAGAGGGGGTTTGCAGACTCCGCAGCTTCCCCTCCCTCATTCCCAGCCCCACTGTGCATCATGTGGCTCTCGCCTGCAGCAGGGCCCGGGACCAGAGAAACACACGCTTTTTGTCAGGGCTGGTCTCCTGATGTTTATTTCCCTTTGCCGTGGGAGCAATTTCCCCTTCCCACGCAGGCAGCGCCGGCCGTGGCGGTATCAAACGCGGCCGTGGGGATGGGGCCAGCCCCAGCCCTGGCAGAGCCAGGCAGGGACCCGCATCTCATCCGCTGGCATGCAGCACGCAGCGCCTGCAGGAAACATATGTCACTGCTTAAACAGATCGTGAAAGCTTCAATCACTTCCTTATGGCGGAGCCAGGCTGCGTTCACACCGACAGCCAGCATCTCCTGCGCTCTTTCTGCGAGCGAGACCAGCCCTGTGGGTGCTCCCCTGCCTCGCTGCTCCCCTGTCCCCACGGAAAGCTCCACAGGGAGCTGTGAAACACCGTCCCGAAAAACAAACCGGTGCTTCTCAGCACCTTGTCACCTCCCTAAGATGCGCCCTTCTGCCTGCAAACCTGCCCTGCAGGAAACTCAGGGATGGAGCCCTCCCCAAATCCACAGTGCACCCCCAGGCTCCCTCCAGCTGCTGTGTTTGGGGCACTCTGCACTTGCTGGCAGCACACGGCCAGAGTCCAGAACGGTCTCACTGCTCCCCAGCCATTCACTGACCTTTGGGGCGGCCTTGGAGAGGTTCAGTGCATTTCATGGGAATCAGCAGTGCGTGAAGCATGGGATCCCCCAACTCTGCCTGTCCCCAGGGAGCTTCATACAGAGCTTTCTTGGGATGTCTCTTGGAGCAATCTTCTTTGGAGGGATGTCAATCACACATTCTCTCCTGCTCCACTGATGGGATTCTGAAAGCTCCCAGAGGGCCACAGCTGCCCCCTCAGCCCATCCCCTGCAGCAGGGTGCAGGGCTGCCCAGGCGGGTCCCTCCCTCCTCCCGCAGACGTGGGTAGGTGTCGGTGAGACGATGCATCATCACAGCGTCTCTACCATTACGCTCCGATTTCTCCCGTGGGCTGGAAGTTGCTTTTTTTGGAAGAGATGCAGGCAGGAAATCTCACGTGGGCTTTGGTGATGAGACTGGCGGCTGCAGTCATCCGAGCCCGGCAGAAGGAGAGCTTGGCGGCCAGGCCAGCCTGGCCATGGTGCTGTTGCGGTGGCAGACTACCTGCCAAAGAGCTCCCCCGGATTCTCTGCTGCCACCCTGCCTTGCCCAGGGGTTCCCCTGTCTCCCCCTGCCTTCCTGCAGCTTCCAGCCACCTCCACAGCACCTCTTGCCTGGATGGAGGGGACCACTTGACAATAACATCTTCCTTATGCGCCTGCAACAACAGCCAAAATCCTCGGTCTTTCCTGGGATTGCATTTCAGTCAAATGCCCACACCCTCACAAAAGGAAAGAGCAAGACAAGGGTGTTATTTCTGCAAACACCAACACCCACAGAGCTCCTTGCCTGCTGGAGACGAGGGCACACAGGCTGGTGCCATGTCCGTGCAGCTCCCACCTCCCCAAGCTCTGCTCACCAGGACTTCACCTGAAGCAGCCAGTGTGCCAGGCACAGTCCTCCTGCCTCCCTGCTTGGAAGCAGCACCATTCCTGGAGCATTGCCCACTGATCAGCTCCAACTCCTTGCCGTGGGATCATGTTTGCTTACCCAAAGCACCTCCTTGCTTGTGAAGGACAAGAACCAAATCCCAGCTGGGTCTCACCAGTGTGATCCTCCTGGGTGCCTCTGCTCCAGGACCATGCGCTGTGTTAGCAGCCCTGGTTCTATCAGTATTGGCAAATCCAATCCCAGCCGGAGCGGTGCCTCCCGCTCATTAAGGAAGGGAGTAGTAGCTGACAGAACCCTCCCTACCCACCTCTGCAAGCCACCCTGGGGACGCTGTCCTCACTCAGCCGCTGTGTAACACGTGTGGCAAACCCGTCCTCTGTGTGGCCACCGTCTTGCCTGAGAGACTGCAGCCACCAGGGCTCTGCCAGATCCTGTGCCTGCCCCAGGCAAGAGGTGGGGTGGCTGCAGCCCTATTTCACTACTGCACACCCATCCCCTACCCAACAATCCTCAGGGTCGGGTTTGCCTCCCACCCACACCAGCAGGAGTGCAGCAGCCACCTTCCCAGCAGAAAGGAGTTGGTGGAGGAGTGTTCAAAGGAACAAGACAGTTCACATGGCCAGCTCCTGCCATGCTGATTGATGTTCCTGAGGAACACAACTTCAGTCCAGTTCATCTGCTCCCTTTTATTTCCAGCACCTGGGAACCATCTCCCTGCCACAGCAATTCTCGTGTATCAGTCTCAAGTGCTTGGCTACACAGCTAATTTGTACAAATTAAGCCAATTCTAAGGGGAAGAGGAGGTGCAGATTCACTCCCCATAAACATTTTGCTATGTGGTCTACAACCTGCTCAAACCACATAGCTCCTCATGGTTGTAAACAACTCCTAATTGTTGGTTCCTGGCCTGTGTCTCCAAAAACATTTTTGGGCTGGACCCTCCATCCCTCCCCATCTGCCCACAGTTGAAGTCCCTGGAATTTACCAACACTTAAAAATATTTTACACATCCCTGTAAAATCACACACATTTAAAGCCAGTTAAGGCTAGAATTATGTTTTAAGATGTTGTCCAATTTGTAAGCATCATAAAATCCTGAAATAAGTTATCGCAGAAATAACCACAGGGAAATTACTGTCCCAACTCACAGCTGAGGAGGCCACGACCCTGGAGCAGGAGCGAGCAGCTTTTGCTGTGGCTAATGCAGCCAGTGAGTGGGAGGGCTGCCCGCACTTTTGGGGCATCTATTTTAACCATCAGATTTGCCGTAACCTCGGGCAGCTTTAGGGCAGCCATCACACAGCTCACCTTCTGCTACAAGAGCTTCATTTTAATCTGAGCACAAATTTGTCAACAGCACAGGAGAGCCCAGTCACACTTCACCAGGGAACCCCATGGGTGCTTGAGGGAGGGAGGGATGGGGAGTTCAAGGAGGTGTCAGGACAATCCATTGATCTCGACCTGTTTGGAAGCATGGAATGAAGCACAACTTTTCTGACAGGGTTTTTTCCCCAAAAGTATTACCCAGTAAGTCATGTAGATGGCAATTACGCCCATGCAAAAAACTTTCCTACCAAACCATACAAAACTTTCCTGTCAAACCATTTAGTCTCATGTTTTGTATTTGATCAACCTGGTAGGGGCTGGTGAAGGGGGCTGCAGACCCTCAGCAGCACTAAGCACCAGCAGACACACAGAATGGCTTCTGCCTCCCAAGTCTCCAGTTCATCTCTGTCCTCTGCTACATGACCATTTTTTCCATCTTGCTTCCTTTCCAGTCATCATCCTGCTACATCTTGGTTTTTCTCTGAAATCCTCTTGTCTTTGCTGCCAATTTCCAGAGAGGGAAAGCCACCACAGAGTAGGATGCAACAGCTTTCCTTGGCACGGGAAGGCCTCACTGGGCTCCCAGGCACCCTGAGGGTCTCCAGTGACACATCTGGGCCATTGGCTTCCCACCACCTCCATGCTGGCTTTGAACATTATGGATGTGCACAAAAGGTGGGCCATGAAATTAAACTGCCCAGAGGAAGAAGGAGCAGGAGCCTTGCCTGAGAGCTGGTCCCCTGTGTGGCGGGAGCAGCCGGACGCCCTCCCCGTGTTTTGCACTCTCCATCTGTCTCCAATGGAAGGCAGGAGCCCAGCCTGGAAACGCACTGATTCTTTCCAGAGCTGCAAAACGAAGATTTTTTCATTCCAAGGACGCAGGCTGCTCTGCAAGCTGCCCTTCTGCCTCCCTAAACTCTGACCAGATTTCACACCGAGCCTTCAAAGGGAAGGAGCTGGAGCAGCATCCCCGGCAGGCAGCACAGTGGGGACTGGCCAGCTGAGCCCCCCAGGGATTCCATGGGGCCACCGGTCCCCAGGGCAGGGCAACAAGTTCTCATGGCAGAAAGGTGTTAACGAAGGCCAAGCAAGCAGGCTGCAGCTCAGCTGCTGGCAGGGAATCAGAGAGCCCAGGTCTGTTTTGCTGCCAGGTTATCAGTGGATCCATCAAGGGATGCCTTCAAGACGCCAAATCTATCAGCTCTCCCATATGGATGCCATCCACACTGAGCCATTTCCTGCCTAATCGGTATCAGCCCTGCTCCTCCCTCCCCAAAAATTGCTCTTTACAGCCTGCTGGAACTCTACAAATATTTTTACAACAGGTAAAAAAGGCACAGAACTCCTTCCCCCACCTCCTGCCCAAGTCTCCCTGGGGACATTCGCTGTGCACCACCACAACAACGGGGATGCAGGTGCAAGAAGAAATCCCTGGGGTCTAACATTACTTTGCACTCTGAATTTTCACTGTGGGTCTGCAAATGCCTCTGTGGGTGTTGAAGGTGCTGCAGGTACCCAGGAATAGGGATGCAGGTGACAGGAGCTGGACAGGACCTCCCTGAGTGCCAGGGCAGAGCCCCAGCCAGGGTGTGCCTTATTTACCAGCAGAGAGGAGTTTACCTTGCGAAGGTTTCTGTGCCTGATAGCCTGGGATTATTTTGTCTTTCATGTGGTCTGTAATGAAAGGGAGTCTGGAACAGATGCAGATTTGAAAGAAAAGAGGAGGAGGAAATTTCTTAGCATAGGGTTTCGGTTCCCCTGCCTATAAACAGTGCTGACAGCGAGAGGCAGCAGTGATAAACACGTCGATAAGAGCCCAGCTAGACAGGTAATCTGGCACAAAAGGTCTGTCTGGAGAAGTTTAGGCAAAAGTCGCCACACACTGTTTAAAAAACACAAAACCTCAAGCCCTGGCCAGTGCAAGTGGTTACACCAGGGAATTCCCTCGGCTGCTTGGGCACAGGGTACCCCTGGGTAGGAGGGGGATTACCCCATTACTAAACATGGTTGGTTTTCCTGCCGGGCAGTTGCAGAAATTCCCAGCAGAGGGGTTGTTCCCAGCAAAGGCACTTGGTGTTCCCTCCACAGCCCCAAAACCATCTCGCTTCCTTGTCTGATGAGCTGTCACATATTCTTAGAGTTAAATGTCTTCAATGTGCAGTATTCGGGGAAATAATTCCTCCTGTTTAAAGATTCATGGGCATAGGTGTTGGAGAGAAAAACAGCAGCTTTTCCTTCCTTGTGGTTAGGAATTTCCGCAGCGCAGGATTATTTTTGATAACAATAAACAGTGTCTTAGTCCAAGGATTATCCCACTGGTGATACCATTCCCAGGGTCCCAGGTAAAGGGACCATAAGTTCCAAAGCCTTGAATAAAGAGAATAAATGTTTTTAGGCAGAAACAGCATGTATAAATTGTGCAGAACTTTATAAAAGCCACAAAAAATACATCCCTGCCACACTAGCAGCATCAGCCTTACACAACAGCCAGGATGATTCATGGGAGTGGAGAGGCATGAATCACCCACGGCGGGTGAAACAGGTTTTTACCCTGTACCTGTAATGCAGAGCCAGCCCAGCTTCGGCAGGGATCTTATCAGCCCCGTCCTGCTCCCTCGGCACTGCTGCGTGACTTGACTTGCCAGCACCGTCATCACTGGGGCGTGATGGGAAGAGCCAGGGCAGGCTAAGGTGCTGTAGGAGAGCCAAGGAGGGCTTTCTTTTAGACCAGCTGATGCCTAGCAGGGATAGCAGAGAGATACCCATTATTTTCAGGTGATAACAACAAAATATTTCTACAAAGAGCCATGCCAAAGGAGCAGAAATTGTCTGAGTCTGGCCGGCACAAAGCTTCTGAAGTTGAAAGCGAAATACCCGAAGGCTCTGATGGCTCTCACTTGCCAAGTGACCTGGCTGCTAACAAAAGAGCCAGTGAGGGAAAAAGCCTGCTCTCTGGCAGGCATGGAGACACGACTCTCTTTAGGCCTGTGAGAACTGAATCGGTGGTTAGAGATGAAGGTGCTCGTAAGAAGCTGAATTTTAAAACCCTTAAATTAACTAAGTAAGAAAGTAGCAAGCAGTCCTGGCTTCCTGAAAGGGGTTCATGCCTCTATCTGCTGGGATGCCTTCTTCCACTGTCAGGAGGGCAAACTAAGGAGAACTACTTGACATCATATGTTTGGGCTTTCAAAACTCTTTGACAAGGGTCCCTTACGAGAGACTATTAAGGGAATTAAATGCTTGCAAAGCAAATGGAAAAAGTAACACTAATGGTTGGAAGCAAAGAGGCAAAACAGCATATATTAACTAGGGCTACCTTCCAGAAGGCTATGGCACCCATGGGGAAGCTCCCCAAGTTTTTGTGTCAATACCACGGGTGTTAAAGAGATGCCTTAATGATCTGGAAAAGGAGAATGAAAAATGTCATAAGAAAAACCTGGCAGAGGACCCAAACTGCACAGAGTGTTCAGAATAAGCGAAGGCTACAGGGAACTTCAAAAGGCCTGAAAAGAGCTTGATGGATGGGCCAGTCAATGGCGGATGAAATCCAAAGTAGACAAATGCGTAGTCATGCACGCTGCGAGGAGCAGGCCCCACTAATTCAAACAGAATGTTGAAGCACAAAGGAGCAGGAGAGATAACAGGGGAAATGCTCTGGTGCCAATACCTCCATCGATGGCACCCCCTCAAAGAAATCCCTCTTGCAGTGGGATTAGAGGGTGCCATGCTCAGCCCTGGGTGCTTCACTTTGGTAGAGGCACTTTTCGGCCTCACTTTCCCCTGAAGGAGCCCAGGGGCTGCACAGGCACAGAGGAGCCCTGCCCATGGTTAGGCACGGGATCAGTACAGCTGAACAAGGTCTGTCAGGTCAGGCTAAGCATCTCCTTTGTCAGGAACTGCTGAGCAAGAGCCTAATTTTGCAGTCTGGGATTGCCCTCAGAGGGACTCTCCTCAGCCCCACGAGGCCTGCCAGGCATTATCCAGCTGAATAACCTGACAGCAAGGGAAGGTGAAGTACCATGTAGCTGCCCCCTGCAAGGATCAGCTGTCCCAGAGGACAGCTGCTCTGAAGCAGACTGGGAAGGTGGGAAGTCCCACGTGGAGCCCAGGTTCAGCAGGATCAGCCAGTCTGGTGAGGTCCATGTGGTGCCTGACCCTGATGCTGTCACTCTCCTGGGACTGGGTGAGCTGCTTCTTTGCTCAGCTGGGCATGGCCCCAGCTCCCCACTTCTCCCCTCTCTCTGGTGCTGCCCAAACCAGCAGAGAGGAACTGTGGAGCTGGGGCTGGACTCCATCAGCATTAGCAGGTCCCATCAGCAGGTGCTTGGAAGTGAAAAAGATCTAAGGTGCCTTTGAAAGAGATGCAGATGTTGAGAGGCATCAGCCACTGAACAGGGGAGCACTGTGGGGGCAGGGGGTGGCCCCAGGGCTGGGGGACTGATGCCACCAGGGTCCTAACAAGTGGCTTTGACACTTGAGAGACACCAGGCTTTGGTGGGAGCTTTGCTTTGAGAGCTGGGCACTCCTGCACTGGCTTTAGGGAGGTTACCATCAATAATGCAATAAATAGACCAAACTGGACACCACTGGGCAGACTGGGGTGAGCAGGGACCTTGTGAGGAGCAGATGGGAAAGACCTGGGGGCAACAGTGCCAAGGAAGCAATGCACACACAGCCAGGAGCAGGGGAGGGAGTGCTCACCCCCACAGGGGAAAGTAAGCAAAGAGACCCCAAGAGCCTTGCTGGATTTTTCCCATCCATTCACAGCTCTGTCAGTGGTTACTTTTCCGCAAATAAATTCAATATTTATTTCCAACAAGTGGCTGGTGGGAGGTAGAGGAAGGAAAGACTTATTGAATAATTGCACAACCCTCAAGAAAAGCCATAAATTACCCAGCTCTGTCACTATAATTTCCAGCCAAAGTCCTAATGAATCTTTCCCAACAATAGTGTAAGGACAGGTCTGAAAATGTATTGAACCATCTAAGCACTTGGGTAAGCAAAGCAGAAGCATTAATAACCACCATGAGACAGCCCACACGGCAGTGGGGACAGAGCATCGCGGGCTGCCTTCACCCCACGGCCTCTGCCACAGCTTTTGCTGCCCTCTCACGAGGTGAGGGCAGCTCTGGGGGTCACCAGCCCAAAAGAGCAATTGGAGGCTTAAATAGTTCAAAGGTTTTGGTAATTATAGGCAAGAAAACTCAACAGCAGGAAGGCATCACTAACAGAGGCCAGTGCCTGAGGTATGTCTATGGGTAGGAGAGCAGCTACAGTTTTGCTGGTTTACCCTGTAGTTTTGGTCCACAAAGCAATAAAAGATGAGAGGTTTGTCCACACAATGAGTCGTGTTTCACCTACAGCCTTCAGTCTAGCAATGTAAGAGCAGATAAAAAATACTGGCAATTTCTTTTTTTGCCAGACAATAGCAAAATACAATAAAAGCTGCTTCTGTGAATTTCTTTTCCAGGAAGCGTTTCTTAATTCAAACACATCTTTCTGCCTTTTCTCCTCAAACTCTTTCTGCAACCAGCAGAAGGGAAGGTTAAAAAAAACCCGCAAAAACAAAGTACTCAGGTGTTGGTGGGTGGGATGGGCAAACCCCAGCTCTCACCAGGATTACAGCTGGTGTCACAGCTGGGGCACAGCAGCAGCCTGATGGCCACAGGATGCTGGTAGCCAGGGCTCCTCAACTCCTTCTCCCAAAAACCCAGTCCTGAGCTGCGAGTCCGGTCATGCTCCTGTAAGTCCCCACTACGCCGTGTGCTTTCACTTCACGTTTCACTTCTGCACTTCAAATGCTGCTCCCACAGTGAGGATTTAGTGCTGCAGCCGCCCTCCAGCGTGGATCACGTAGTGCCATCTCCACACCGCCAGCTCAGCTCTCTGCGCTGCTCACAGGACCCCCATTACTGACATCCGAGCACTTCACCAGCAGAAATGGATTTAAGCCTGCAACCTCCAGCTGAAGCAGGGAAGAGTTATTATTCCAGTTTACAGAGGGGAAACCACGACACAGCAGGGATGGCTTGCCCATATCCACGGTGAAATCTGTATTGAAGCAGGTGAGAGGGATGTGGTTTTCTGTCTATAGGATTAGCATCTTAGTACCAAATATGCTGTTTCCTCCCCATCCCCATGGATGGCCTTCCTCCACCAAAGTTTTGGATGTTACTGCCTGCCCAGCCACACTGGAGCTTTCAATCCAGAGGGACATACCCCAGCCCCACTCTGCTGGAGGGCACAGACAGCTCCTGGGACCCCGGGGGGCAGCTGGGAAGGGGGTCCCATGGGAGATCACAGCCTCCCATGAGCTGACAGATTAATGTTTCAACTTGTCTCGGTGTGACATTTCCATCTGGTTTGACAAACTAAACATTTGAGTTTGCAAATGTCAAAGTATTTCCATCAAAAATGTCGGCGGTGAAATCTGACATTTCCTAATCTCTTTTTTGTTCCCATTCCACGAACATTTTTGATATTTCAACTTTGTCTTGATTTGAGAGGGAAAACACTGCAATTTTTAACTAGTTTAAGCAATTACATATTTTTAACCTAAGCCATTAGCTAGGTCCTCTGGGCTATTCCTGCCAGGAACAGACATTGATGGTGGCACTGGACAGTCCCTCCGTGAACCCCAGTTATTTACAGAGGGGGTTCAAAGTCACAGCCCACAGCATGCTGGGAAGCAAGCATACGAAGTTTCCTCACTCCAGGCTCCAAGCACATCCAACCTGCCCTTCACCTCCAACTTCTTGCTCAGCTTTTTCATGGGATCATGCTGAGCTCCATCTCCAGGGGCCTGGGCAAGGGGCTTCTCACCCCCTCCCGGTGCGTTAGTGGAAGAAGGAGCAGGAGTCAATGCAGAAGAGCACGTACCGTACAGAAATCTATAGTCAGCTGCATTTTGATACAGTTCCCAAAGTACCTAATTATGCAGCTCAGATTTCTTCCTGCTCCTCATTCCAGCGATAGCTCACCCTGAATCTTTATCAGGCCTTCGGGCTGCGCAGACTGAAAGGAGACATTCGGCTCTCCCCTCTTCCCAGCAGGATGAGAGGGCAAAGGTAGAAGGGCAACACACTGCTCTTGTCAGATTTGCAGAATGCAGTGTCAGGGAGCAGGCGTCGAAGTGCACATAACACCTAAATAAATGCCTGGCTTCCCCACGGTGCTCGGGCTCTGCCGGGGAAGGCTGGTGTGGAGCCAAGGAGGCAGCTGCAGCAGCACAGGAACACGCTCCGAGGGGGTCTTAGAGGGATTTGGGAGAGGGACGGCGTGCATGAAAATTGCATCAGAGCAACAGCTAATTGCCAAGATTAACAGGCTCCAACAAGTGAAGGGTGAGCACTTGAAGTATGAAGTGTTGACTGAGATGCGAGTGTTACCCACAGAGCCAAGTGGGGATGATGTGGAGAGGGGCAGAGCTATTTTTGTGTGGTGAGGGGGCCGTACAGCCCCAGAGGGACTGAATGGCCAATGCCTACTGCCTCTTACCCATAGAAGGGAACGTGGCTTTGGTGGCCAGATGTGAGGAAGCACAGAAAAGAAAACTGTGTTCCTCCACCCAGGGGTTTGTATATTGGAGTTTTCCCAAAGGTGGGGTTGAGGACAGGCAGCATCACTGCCAAGGTGCCACTGGCTGTTGCCCATAGCACGTCCTCACCATTACATCCCAAGAAAGGCATAGGAATGATATTTGCAATTAGAAACTCGTGACCTAACTGGAGAGGCTTGAACCACCAGGAACAAGCAGACAGTGGGGCACAGGTGGATGCCTGCTCTGGAGAACCAGAGCCAGCTGCAAGAAAAATAAATATAGCCAGCCAGCTCCAATGCTCAGCCAACCCAGGGACATATTAAGTGCACAGTCAGGGAGAGCTGTGGGGTGGATGCAGGAACTGGACAGCTTAGGAGATAAATGAACACCATGGCCAGGAGAATTTGTCAGTGTTTAAATTAAATGAGGATGGACACAGAGATACTCTGGCTTTGGCAGAAACACCTGGGACTGCAAACCTAGCACAAGGCAGAGGCTGATGATGGTGTGTGCTGCAGGAGGAGAGGAAGTGCCTACAAGAGTGCCACCATTGTCTCTGTGGGTGAGGGGAGGGAGGAAGGACAGCTGGGGCAAGAGTTGCAGCCCAAATCCAGAAGCAGCTTTGCAGCAGGATGCTGCCATGAGGAGAGAGGAGAAGGATGGGAAGTGCCAGGGAGCAATGGGCAGGTGGAAGAGCACACACCAGACTTGCAATGGCAAAGCTGGAGGCTTTGAAAATCCATGTAAAGGAGTCAAGGGAAAAGCTGAGAAGGAACTACAAAAGGAAAGCCCAAAGGAAAAGCTGGTCTTCTACCCCGAACACCAGTAGTGGGAATGAAGAAAGTGCCTGGCTCCATGCTGAGCTCCCAAGGATCATTTTAAGATAGGGGCTCAGCTGGCATGTAAGCAGCTGATTCTGCAGCAGGATCAGGAGAGCTGGGCATCAGTGACCTGCAGAAGAGTGGTGCCCATGTGAATTTGTGCCTTCAGGCCCCAGAGGGTGCAATGCAGAGAGCCATGCCATTCTGTGGCTCTCCTGCTCAAAAAACTCAAAGAAAAAGGGAATGGGACACATCTGTGTTTGGCTTGGAAAGGCAGGAGTGCTGTGGAGGAGGATGATGATGAGATTCACACCAAGTCCTGGAGGAAATCAATGTAGGAAGTGGGAGCAACCCCTGTTTTCCCCAGCTGGCTGGTGGCAACTTCCCCTGAAACCAGGTTTAGGGCAGGCATGATTCACAAACTATAGAGAGATAAACTTCTAACAAACATTATTTGCAAACGCATCATTCAGCCAGCCCCGTTTCTAGGTTACACAGCTGACAATTTTGCAATGCAGAAAGAGAAAAAAGATCAAAACCAGCCAACATGTCAAGGAACATAAGCCACAGAAGACAAAACACAGGGGAAAAAAAAAAGAAAAAAGAAAAATACCAGTTTCAAAGAGAAAAGGGAAAGAAAACATTAAACCATGGGGTGCCTGGAGATCTCCACCAGAACCAGACTTGTCTTCCTCTTTACCAGGGCTGGGAAGTCAGAGTTAAAGCCATGAAAACTTGGAAACTCTTTGGGGTGGGTTAATGTAGGGCAGTGAACATGATGCAGGGCACAATGAGGCCCTGTCAGGGCTGGGTCCCGCTGCAGGGGACACGCTGCCTGGCATGGGGATGTCCTGTTCATGTGCACAGCAAATGGCTTGAACACAGCTGAGGTGGAAAAGAAAATGCCTGAATATCACTGCAGCTATTCCCCCAAACACATCTATGCATAATGCAGCAGCATTCAAAACTCAAATAAAACATTATAGAATACATAAAGGGTGGGATAGAAAATACTGTTATATAAAGCTGTCTTCACATCCAGAGCGGGGGCCTTTCCAAAAAGATACACTCCAGCCAAGCAAATGATGGAGCTCGGTACAGGGATAACCGGATGAGGTTTAATGGCCTGTAATAGGCAGGAGGTCGGGCTAAGTGAGCTAATAGTTTCTCCTGGCCTTAAAGCCTATGAAGGTATGAATAAATCAGGGGAATACTTGTTTAGTTCCAGTCCCCCAGCCTGCAAAATTATGGTGCAGCAGGAGGGGAGGGAAATTCGAGACAGGCAGTGGACACGGCACTGGCGTGAGGAAGGGGATGAGGGAGGTTCAGGGAGAAGCACTGGAAAAACCTAAAAGCCACAGATGAAGATGCTGGGTTTTGCACAATGTGTGACTGACCTTGGAGCTGGTGGACAGAAGGATTTGCTGCAGTGAATTACAGAAGTGAGAGGACACTGGGAAAGAGCAGCAGTTGCTGGGGCAGGAGGCAATATTTGCTTTGGGCCAGGATCAGCCCCATGACCAGTGGGACCAGAAGGAGATGCAAGATGGGAGCACAGGACACCAGAAGAGGTGGCACCAGTCCCCATTCCCTAATGCCCATAGACAGACTAAGAAATTCCTCTGCCAAATACCTCATTCTGGGGCAGGTTGGGGCTGAGAAATCCCAGAATAAACACGTTCAGTGAGGAGCTGGGAAGCACCAAAGGCAGGGGCATGAATTGAGTGAAGCCACAGGGATAGCAGCTGGCCAGCAGAATATGGCCAGCAGAAAATGTTCCAGGGAATATGAAGGGCTTTTAAAGACACTGGGGAAAAAAAGCACTAGAGAGACAGAAGGATAATAATAAATGAGAAAGGGACTGGAAGGAATGAAGAATTTTAAAATGGCTGTTGTCGAATTGCTTTTTTAAATTGCTCTTTAAGGTGATAACTAAAGAGAAGAGGCATGGTCAATTAGGAACTAATGAAGACCTTGTAAATACACTTACTGATAAAAGCACGTAAGGGAAGCCCTGACAAGCCTAATGTGCACAAATCAGCCGGGGTGAGCAACATGCATTCTGAATTATTAAGGGAATTCACTAACAGGCTCAGTGAGCCTCCACCACTTTAAAACCCACCACCAGCACTGAAATAAAACTGCAGCTGGCCAAATTCTGAGCTGGCGTAACAAATTAGTGAAGGACCTGGGGGGGGGGGGCGGGGGGTGGTGATGGTGGGAACTGCCAGAGAAGGAAATAAACACAAACAAAATTTAAACAAAAAATAAAAGGAAGAGACCGGAAAAGGAGACTGACAATTAGTAGCCAGGAAATTTGTTTCATCTGCCAAGCAAGGAATGCCAAAAAGATTGGGGATTAAGGAAAAGGCATTTGATGCTCTCGAAGGAGAGCAAAGCCACAAGCAATGCCAAGGATGAATTTATTAAAGGACAAACTAGGGCGGTCAAAGCCAGTTGGTATTTTACAGAGCTTTGCACCCTCTCTGGAGGCAGGCACTGGTGGATAAAGCCTGGCAGGACACACAGCATTTCATCCTGTGTCTCATAGACAGTTCCTGGAGGAATTAACTGGTTCCAAAGCAAGGCCGGCTTAGGAGCCCACGTGGCACAGTGGCCAGTGCAGGAACCAGCACTAGGTTTGATCTTGTTTGGGATGAACATTAACGATTGAGAAGATAAATGGCAAAGTAATTGCATTTGCAGATGATGCTTAATTAGGTTACGCTGCGAACAACAATAACACAACAGGAACTGGGAAGGTTTGAAACACAGGTGGAACCGGGCGAGTGATGAGCCTGGAAGGATGCAGGGACCTCAGGGAGAAGGTGTCCTCAACGTAGGTGGAGGGGAAGTGCTGGGAGACAGCCCTGGAGCAGAAGGAGGCTGGAAACGGGAGATTAGTTGGGATTCTCAATGAATCTCTCCTGCACTCTCAGTGCTCTGAAAGTTGTCAGGGTCCCTTGAAATCACGAGTGGCATAGCAGGGTTTAGCCAGGCCTTTTGCAACACAAGGAGGACGCTGATTGCTGCCTTGCCCGCAGGTTTTGGGGTAGAAAGGGCGGTTCTGGGGGCCAGGAGAAAGATACTCCCTTAGCTCCAGGGACCTGGGATGGCAGCTCTCCCCTGTGGCACGGCCAGGGCTAAAGGGGAACACAAGAGAGATGACAGACCCACTCTGGGAAAGGGCACAAAGATTTCCCCAGCATGGGAGGAAACTCCCTCCTGCCATCACCCCGAACAGGGTAGGGCAAATAAAAGGAGTCCCAGCAGAGCGGGTGTTATTTGGGAGAGCTGTCAGAGTGCTCACTCCTGGGGCACCTCTGCTTCTCATCCGCCTGATGGAAGCTGACGTTGCATGAACCTTTCCGAGCAAACTCAAATTATTTTAATTTCTAAATCCAAACAGCTCCAATTATATAATTTCCCCTGTGCAAAGCTGGGTAATGCTCTCCCTCTGCTTCCCTGGCAGGACTATGGCAGCCCTGAGTGCCAGCATTGCTGGGGGCTTGGGGCTGGTTTGGGGGTGCCAGGAGCTCACACCCCTCCTGTTCAGGGACAGCTCAAGAGGCACACTGGGACAGTGCCCCAGCATGAGAAGTGAGATGGGGTGATGGTGAGGTGATTTAAATACACAGGAGTCCCCAAGGTTCAGTATCAGAAAAAAAAAAAAAAATTAAAAATCAGGGTTTTCAAAGAAATTAAAAATCTTGTGCATGAATATTCCTATCCACAGCAGAACTCTTTGGTTTTCCTCCTTTTACTCCACACAGAGCAGCCTCCCTTGGCAGGCTCAGGGAAGATTTCACCATAAGGATGAGCAACAAGCCATTTGGTAGTTAAGGAAATATAGGGGTGAAAAAAGCAATTGAGGAAACACTTCCTAAAGAGCTCCGCTTAACTAATTAACTGAGTTTCTTCCTACACTAGCCTGTTCCTCACAGTTTCAATGCCATGCCTTTGCAGAGGGTATATTGCACTAGCACTTATATATCATAATTGTGATTATACACCTGCCGCTAATTTTTTTGTCCCAGAAAGAACTGCCCCCTTTTCTCCAAAACTGCTGCTGCCTCAGCACCCTTTTCTCACCACTGTTTGACCCACAGCCCATGCAGAGCAATCTCTGGATGCAGTTTCTGCCTCTCCCTCCCAGGCCCCCATGGTCTTTTCCACCTCCACCCCCAAAAGCCCCATCGCTCCCAGCATCACCTCTTTCTCCTCCCTTCCCCTTGCTGCCTTCTCTTCTATCCCTCCCAGTGCTGCTATTTTTACCAGGATGCCAAGGTCTCTGCTTCCAGCAGCTCACAGCGACTCTTCTCCAGCTCAGCCAAGTCAAATTCCAGGCACATTCCTTGCACCCACACTCACCTCCCCAAGCCAGTGAGGGGTTTCTGCTGAGCCACCCCAGCCCAGCCACGCAGCCCCAGCAAACCTGGTCTCACACAGACAAGCCACGCCGGCGCTGTCACACGCAGGAAAGGCTGACACTGCTGCCACCATCTCCAACATCCCTCCCCCAGTCTCGCCCTCACTGCCCTTTAGCACCCTCGGTCCCTCTCCAGCATCACCTGGCTGCCGGCAGCCCCTGAGCCCCGCACCCTCAGCACCACATCTGCAACAGCTGGAGGCAAGGCAGGGGCTGAGCTGCTCTTGCTCCCTCCAGGAACCCCTTTGCTCCAGGAACCGCAGCTCTTCGGCTTCATCTCCCCTCCAGGCTCCACTGCTTTGCCGGAGCACCCGCAACCCCCCCTCCCCCTTAGCCCCTCCATTTCTGGTTTAAATTCCCAGCCCCTTATCACATTACAAAGTAATCGGGGCGCCTCTGCACTCCTCTAAACTTAAACACCTTTTATTCTCATTAAAGGGGGCTGTACTTCTCTCCTGCTTCTCTATCTCCCAGTTAAAAGCCAATTAATTACTGTTGACTTTCCCAGCAGATGTTCTCGCTTCGGCACTGGTCGGAAACACGGTGATTTGTGAACCGCAGGGCTCCGGTGTGGAGGAGTGAGGACCGGGACATGCAGGCCGGCAGGGAAAGGAGCCCTTCCCAGCCAGCCTGGCTTTTGAAAAGGGAGAGAGCATGGCTGTTTATGAGAAAGTCACTGGCTGTTTTTCTTGGAAAGAAGTAAAATCCTCAGATAGGGGTAAAATCCTGATTCCACAGAAAATGAAGCAGTGTGGATTTCAGTTGGGTCTGGTCAGAGGTTTATTTCCCCTTGTACAAGAAACCTCTCATAAATCACTGCTCTCTCCAAGGGCTTTTCAAAGCAGTGATGCAAAACAGAACTGCACTGTCCGCCAAAGGCTGGCCGGCCCCAAAGTGCGCGGGGAAGTGAAAAGGAAGGAGAGGCCATCTCCACTGTCCCACTGCCCTGCCCCTGCCATGTCCTTCCACCCCTGCAGCTCACAAAATGCCAGCCAAGGGAAGAGGGGATGAGGAACAAATGGGTGCTGGGGGAATGAGATGGGTGACAGCGATGGATCAGAGGGAGGATGACCTGGCTCTAAGGGAAGAGGCAACAGTGCTTGGTGATGGGGATATCATTGCCATGGTGTGTACAGGTGCCCTGGTGGGCATGGTCACCCCTAAGGGCATGGGCATCCTGCTGGGCAGCCCAGAAGAATTTAGGGGGCAAGAGTGTCCCAATATGAATGGGCAACCTGGTAAACATGTGCATCTTCTGGCTGGGGTTGGCATCTTCACTGCTGGGGAAGAAGAGTGCGGCACGCTGGAGCAGAGTGAGACACGGGTATGGAGACTCTGCCAACAGGGTGCATATCAAAGGCACCTTTTTCTGCAAAAATGCTGCTGAAAATACTTGCAAAGAGTGAAGCTCCTGGGCTAACAGCCATGCAAATCCCCCTGATGATTACAGTGACTTTCTAATATCGACAGAAACCTCTGTGCTAATGAAATGCACTGAAGTTAAGCAGCCGTGGAAATGCCAGTGTAAAGGAGAAAGGCCACCAAACAGGCACTAATGGAAACCCAAATCCCCAGAACTAACGGGCTGTGATTGGAGAAGAGGGAAGGGAGCAGAGGTCTCCTGTGTCATTGTCCCTGGACACTTGTGTGACCTTCTCTGGCTTTGACTGTGTGGTGCCATTGTCCTCAGAAGAGGGGGGATTCATGGGTGGGGGTACCAGTGGGTGGACGGGAACACTGGGGGTGGAACCTGGGAAGGTATGGAGCAGTTCATCCCTTTGTCCCTCAGCTCTGGCACTCTGAGGTGCTTGTCCTTCCTGGGGAGCCTCTGGTGGGAGCCTCCAGTATGGCTGGGCAGTGCTGTCTGTGGAGGAGGTGCCTAAGGAACGCAGCTACTCGCAGCCCTGCCTGGCCCTGACAGGCTGTTTCCCACTGAGCTGCGGGAAGAAAATGGGATTTCAGCTTTTCTTTTTCATGGTAAATGTTTCTGATTCTGCCAGCCGATGTGTTTGCCTCTCAAGTTAATAGGCAATAAGCAAAGCGGTACCGTTCTTGTTAAGGAGACAGAAAGGGTTCCATTTAAATGCAATGTGCGAGTGACATAAGCTGGGATGGGAGAATACCCCCGGCCTCCTGGCAGTGGTTTGGGGAGCTGGGAAGGGTGGTTTGCATTTTCCCTGACAGCAGAGGCAGGCTGTGGGCATGGCTGCAATACACCAGCACCGAAAATAGGGATTTTTGTCATTTTGCTGTCAGCTCTGCCAGGTGTTTGAATTGGAAGTGACCTCAGACATGGGCTGTCCAAGCTGCTCCCTCCTGGTTATCAGGACAGACCAGGCACCCTCTCCCAGCCCCACTCTGCCCTCCGTGCTGCCACTCTTTGCAAGTGCTGGAGCAGCCCAGCCCAGCACTGTTCTGATGCTGTGACCCTCATCCTGATGGAGAGAGGCAAGAAATAGGGACCAAACCTCTTCAGACATCACCCATCTTCCCGTGTGGGCTGCAAGGTGCAGGCAGTGCAGCAAACCAGGGGGCCCTGTGCTGCAAGTACATTTTCTGTTGAACACTTTCTACTAATTGCACTAAAAATCTCACACTGAGATGAGGGTAAAGGCACACAGGTGGTCAGCAAGAACATGCTCATATCGACTCATTACAAAATCCCCATTGCTGATAGGGCCCTCTTTTTAAATAATAAGCGTGGGATTTTTCTTGCTTTATAAAATTCCATTTAAAGGAGAAATTGCAAACGGTTTCTGGCTCCTTTGATCATTTTCAAGGGTCCTTTCCAGTGTGGGAGAGAGACGTTGACTTGAAGAAAAAGGGAATAGTGCTGAGCTGAGGGTAGTGCTCGGTGGGGGTGGCTGCACTGGGGTCTCCTCACATCTCCAAGGAGAAATCCCTCAGCCATGCACAGAGCACTGCCTGCCATCAGAGACATGTTCCCAGAGCCCAGCATTGCTGGTGCAACTGGTGAGGTTTGGTTGGCCTGATCCCTGAGACGAGCTGGTGAAAGGAAAGGAGATGTACAGGGGAATATATTTGGAGGAGCCTGTGCAGTTTGCTCAACAAAGCTGAAAAATGTCAAAATTTGGGTCACAGCCTTGACTGAAGCCATGGGTGATGGGAATGGGGCAGCATACATGGAGGCTGGGTTTTCACTGCCCAAGGCAATGTCAGCATTCCCACATCCCCACATCACCCCAGGGAACCCCCACTGCCAGGACCAGCCCTGGGCTGTGCTGGGCTCAGCACTGCTGAGGACATTCAAGGTCACCACCAAAAGCCTTCTCATTGCTGTGGCATGTGAGGGATCAGTTTCCCTACAGCCACGCACATCCTTTGGCTTAAACACCAAAGCACTGGCAGGTAAAACTCTTTTTGTCTTTTGTCTTTTTATTGAAGGGCAGAATGCGCAGGGGAGGGAACGGCAGCCGGGTGTGTTCTAATGAACCCTGATTTCTAGCAAAGCCTTTAATAGTATCTTGGTCCTGTGGTATCTTGCTTGAAAAATTAATTCAAATTGGTTTGGATATAAGCCTTTTCACAGGGCTGAGAACAAGCAGAAGGATCTGAAACAAAAGGGAACAATAATATCTTGAGCTGGAAGGTGCTGTTCAGACCCAGCAAGGATTGGTGTTAGGCCTGGTTTTATCTAACACCTTCAATTAATTATCTGGGAGAGGGAACAAACAGCACCTTAATTAAATCTTCAAATGACATTACAGTGAAAAGGTGTTAGACACTTACAGGGACGTGCAAAGCAGAAGGAGGTGGAGTGAGCCTGGCTGACTCAGCGATGCCATTCAGGAGGAGGACCTGGGGCAAGCTGCATTCTCTAGGCACCCCTTTTTACCCCTCTGCCTCATGCTGCATCCCACAGAGATGAATGTGTGTAAGAGACGGTCCGAAGATTCCCTCATCTGTCTCACAACCGTCTCAAGGACAGAGACTGAGACCCTGAATATCACAAGGGACTTGGTTTGGGGGTTTGGGCCTAGCTGAGATGGATGTTTGCTCAGTGATTGTTTGCAGGTGGTTGCACGGTACACTGCTCTCGTTCCTGCTGGTGAGCAGAGGCTTGGTAACCTGCGTAACGGGTTTTCCACGACTCAAGGCTCTCATTCCTGCTGGTGAGCAGAGGCTTGTGCCTGGTACCCAGTGCAATGGGTTTTCCACAACACCTTGTCCTTGTTCCTGCTGGTGAGCAAAGACTTGCAAGACATGGATCGCTCTGTACCCTACACCTGCTCCCTGCGCAATGGAATTTCATCACAATGATCATCAATCTCCTCTGGTTTTGGCCCTGCGCCCCTCGCTTTGCAAAAGACTATAAAATTATACCCCAAACTTACCTTCCTTTGAGATCTCCCCAACGGACAGAAGACTCTGCGTCGTTGGACGGCTGAGTGGACTTTGACGTTGGTAGCTATAATCCCCTTACTCTCTTTTCCTTATGCTTTGCTTTCTCTTTTCTTTCCCTCTATCGCATATTAGTGCTGATGAGCACTCAATAAACTGTGTTTTCTTGTTTAAGTCCTTGGTTTGCTGATAATCTTTTGTACTCTAAGACCGGCTAAAAGAACCACATCACGAATCCCACCTTGCGGATCGTGACATAAATTGGCGTCACGGACAGGATTCTGAGAGACAGAAGGGGTTGCAGGTTGTTGTGCAGTCTGTATCAGGGGAAGGACGTTTCGCTTCAGCCGCACCCAGCCTGCCACGCTGGTGAGCAGTGTCTAGAAAGCAAGGGAGGCGACTCGAATTTCTCGCAAACTGCACACGCCCAGGTGAAAAGCACCCCTACACTCATTTGAGGGCTCTGTCTTCAGAATTTTACACGGGATCTTTGAGTACAAAAGGTGGGACTTACTGGTTTTTTATATGCTGACTGCTTGGTGTAGCGGAGAGTCTGAATTTTAACATAAAGGTGTGCCTCCCAAGCAGATTTGGTCTCTCCACCCACGGCAGGGGGGAACGCAGCGTTGGCTGCGTCTGATGTAACTGAGTTTTACCTCCCTGTAGTGGTTCTGTGTACTGTTATGTGTTTTTTTGATGAATTTTGACTGCTTGGTGTAGCGGAGAGTCTGAATTTTAACATAAAGGTGTGCCTCCCAAGCAGATTTGGTCTCTCCACCCACGACAGGGGGGAACGCAGCGTTGGCTGCGTCTGATGTAGTGTGAGTTTTACCTCCCTGTAGTGGTTCTGTGTACTGTTATGTGTTTTTGATGAATTTTGACTGCTTGGTGTAGTAAAGAGACAACTTGAATTTTAACATAAAGGGGTGCCTCCCAAGCAGATTTTGTCTCTTCATCCATACAGGGACGCGAAGGGTGACGTGGCAAAGGCTGCGTCTGTGCGTAACTTAAGTCTTACCTCCCTGTAGTGGTACTGAACCCTTCACACACACAAACATGAGTGAACACTCTGAAAACTCTAGTATAAAAGGTAAAGCTGCATTCATTGCTTTGTTAGCAAAACACAATGCTAAGCCCTCCCCAGCTGGGGAAGAATGGGCTCAAAATAATTGGTACAACCTAGAAAATGTAACTGATAGAATTTGCTCCCTGCAACATGAGGCAAAATTCAAATTTGGCTGTAATAAAACCATAATTTGTTCTGTATTGGGAGCTTGCCTTACGTCAGCTGTAGAGGCTCGCACGAGACGAAGGCAGGAAGAAAATGCAATTATTGAATCCCTACAAAATTTAGTTGAAAGTTTGCAAAATGAAAATAATTTGTTACGAACTGCTCTGAGTGAGGAGTGTGCCAAAAATTCACAGTGTGCTGATTCCTTTAAGGAGTCGCTGGAAAAAGAAACTCCTCAGATAAATCACAAATATTCTCAAGCAGAATTACATTTGGTAAAAAATTGTGGTGAAAACTGTTGCTCCCAAATAAGACCTTTGATTAAAACAGAATATAACTATATCAATGATGAAGATCTTGATCCACATATAGCCACTAAAGAAATCCCATACACTGCTACTGAATTGGCTAAGTTAAAAAAGGAGTATGGGCGTCTCCCTCATGACTCAGAGACAGAATACGTATTTCGAGTGTCTCTCACAGGGGGAGATCAAATTCGATTATCTGAACAAGAAGCAAGTGGTTACTGGGGACATGGTGTTTTCTTAACAACAGGAGATAACCGCAACCCATGGTCCCTAACACAGCGAGCTGCATATTGGGCAGGGGGACTTAACCCCCTGGAAAGGGGAGATCCTGTAGCTCTAACCGGCTCCCCAGACCAAATTCTCAAAAACATTCATAAGGCAGCTTGTCTACAACTGATTTATGAAAGAAAATTAATTGTTGGTTATGAATCACCAATTTTGTTACCTGTGAAAGCTGAAATTATGACCCCTTTAATTTGTGGTCTTCCAGAATCACTGAAACCTACAGCAATTCTCCTCCAAACAACCACAGATGATATCCTTGTGGGAGGAGATGAAAAAGAAGTAATAAAAAATAAAGATGCTGAAAAGAGGTACACTACCTGGGAAAAGGGATTGTTGGTAGTTAATCCAGCTCTCATAGAAGTAGAAAAAATTACACAACAACAACCAATTGCATTAAAAGACCCTTTTGAAATTACTAAGACAGACACTACTGGGACTCTCCACCCTGACGGGGTGGCCCAGAGGGCCACAGTGAGAAAGTGGTATGCCCAGATTGAACATGACTCTAACATCTTCTCAATAACAGAAGGAGCTGTAAAAAATCAGGTGATACAAAAAACTGAGAGCTTAAGTAGCAGCCATGACAAACCTGACTTGATAATTAAAGAAACCCCTCCCAACATAAAAACAGAAAAGGGTAGGCTGATTTCTAGCCTACAGTATTGGTGGAACTTGGGGGTGAAGAAAGGGGTACCGAAGGGTTTAATGGTTAACCTGCCGCTTAAAAAATTAAGCAAATTGGTCTCTCAGTGGCAGGATTCCAGCCCCATTGTACCAAGCGCTCCACCTCACCCTCAACTGATTCTGGGCAGTGGGCCAAAGCAACACCACTCACAGGTTCTGGACAGTGAGCAAAAACAATCAGCAAACTCTTGGTTCACTGATACCTCTGCCAAACGAGAGGGAGAAGTGTGGAGGTGTGGGGCAGTAGCCCTCCACCTTTCCTCTGCTGAACAAATTGTTATTGAGGAAGAAAGCAGCACTCAGGCTGCAGAGCTGATAGCTGTTTGGAGTGTTTTCCAACATGAGGTACAGAATACCTCTCCTGTCTGTATCTACACTAACTCCTCTGCTATGTTCAAGGGATATACTGAGTGGCTTCCTTTTTGGCAACAAAAGGACTGGGAAGTAAACAGAATTTCAGTATGGCAGAAGGAAAAGTGGCAAGAAATTCTACGCTTTCTGCTGGTAAGAGTGGGGATTATATCTTGGTTAGTCCAAACTGAAACTTTTAAAAGAACTACAGGAGAATATTCATGGGTAACCTCCGATGCCCTGGGGATAGAGCATTGGATAAACACCCACTGGATAATTCCATCATTTTAATCTCCTGCCCCTATGTGGCAGACTCTGTTTTGTTTATTTTCTACAGAAGAACACCGAGGGACATGAAGATCAGATAAACCATGAACTTATAGATTTAAAATAAATGCTGTAACAAAGCCTATATTTAGTGTAATAATCACATACCATGGTGTGAATACCCCTTTTTGTGCTAAATGACAAAGCTAATATTTTCCCTTTCTTTTCTGTTAACTCAAGGTGATGACGTTTCAATATGCTGCAGACTGAGTACCGGATCCCACACTGAGCCTGTACACAGTCAAGTTGCCGGATCTCATGGCCAGGTTATATCTTGTGACACTCGGAATCAAGATTGTTGGCTGAATTTAACGGCTGTACAATTGTCCTCCAAAGTCGTGTGTGGTAAAAACAATACCAAATATTGGGGAGAGCTTAATGTTCAGGTTGTACTACCTACCACACAACCACCAATTAGATTGACTCCAAAAATTTCTGAAATTGGACCCTATGTAATCAGGAAAACTGGCCAACAACAAATGCTATTTAATCCAGCATGGTCTAATTACTAGATTCAGCCAGTTCACCTTTTTTGCAAACTTCCTTTGAGGGGTGGACAACCTGGTTGCGAAAGCGAAATTCTTTTCACAAACGGATGACAAGAGATATAACCGGTGTCATGGGATCAGGACTAGGAATTTTGAATAGTATTGATTCAGAAGTATTGATGAATAAATTGGCAGTTGCAACTAAAGATTTGACCAAAATACAACAACCACTGAGGTCATCTTTAACTGCTTTGGGAACCCAACAGTGGTTGCTATCAAACATATTACCAAATTGGGAAAGGGTAAATGTAGATGATCACAAATTAATAATTGATGCACTCAGTGCTACCCAAAACAATGTTTCTCTGGCTCTTAGCTGTATTCAAGCCCAGTTGTGGATGCAGTCAGTTGCTGCATCAATTATCAGAGAGGGTGAAGAAGGCACCTTTCCCACTGAGATTCGGAAAATAGTCTGGGACAATGCCAATGATTTTGAAAAGGAATTTCAATCTTGGTGGAATTTGGTAAATTTTACCTACGATCCCATCACAAACACAGCCACAGCTTTTGTGTTGACAATACGTAATGCTTCAGTACATTCAATCTTTCCTATCATTGCATTGGGGCTGAATCATGACGGAGCTGTTCTCTATCCTTTAGAGCATAGGGAATGGGCCCGTCAGATTGGTGGGAAATGGCAAACTGTTGGTTTGGAAAATTGTATTGTCCGGGAACAACAAGGGTTTATCTGTGAAAGTAATGCAATCAAAGCTCAAGACATTTGTTTAGACACAGAACAGAATATCTGTCATTTTGAAATCCATCCTAATGACACTTCTGAAACAGTGCTTGTGTATGTAGGCAATGGATGTGTATGCTTGAGAACTGCTTGTGATAGTATGCTTGTAGAAAACATAGTAGTGGATACTAAGAATCATTCAAATTTTTGTGTATGCAATTTTACTGAGATTATAGGTTGTGACTTTTCTTATTTAGCTCCAGTTACTTCATATTATCTTTTGCAGTATAATTACACTTTGATTCATCGTTTAGTGCCTGCTCCGATTGGAATGAACTTTACTCTGGTAAGGCAATTGTTGCTTCACCAGGATTTAATCGAAATTTTGGAAAAGATCAAAAAGGATGGACAAAAGACCTTAGTTATGGTTCACCACAATGTGAAAGGAATACACCGTGTTCTGGAAAGAGTAAGGAAAGATGCTGAACACAAGTGGTGGGACACTCTTTTTGGGTGGTCACCAACTGCTACAGGTGTTTTGAACAAATTGTGTCATCCCATCATCGTCCTCTTGATTTTAGTTTTACTTGGTTTTGTTCTATCAGCAATTTTGTACATCCTGAATTGGAGAATGATGAAGCGGTTGACACAATTGACTGCCATAATGGATGCACACAATATGATTGGTACTTTACATGTTGCTGATACCCCTAAGGTTATCGATACTCGATGAATTATGCAGGCACTACAATAAATAATTTGACATTGTGACTAGGAGGTTAATCATTTTATCATGGTGTATTTTAGAATATAATTTATTGTTTGTTTTAAGATAAGAAACCAATATGTAAGTCTTAGTTGAAATTATATATATGGAATGGTTTTTCTTTGAAATCAATATATTGATTTTCTTTTGTTTTTGTTTTTTCTTTTTCCTTTTTCTGTCCCTTATCTTTTCCCTACTACCTGTCTCTGTTTTTTCTGGGATATACTACCAACTGTAACGAGTCCTGAAGACTTCAGAGAAGAATTCTGCAGCAGCACTACAACATCGTTCAGAAAGACCTCGACGATTGTGAGCCACGGGGTGGTGTAAGAGACGGTCCGAAGATTCCCTCATCTGTCTCACAACCGTCTCAAGGACAGAGACTGAGACCCTGAATATCACAAGGGACTTGGTTTGGGGGTTTGGGCCTAGCTGAGATGGATGTTTGCTCAGTGATTGTTTGCAGGTGGTTGCACGGTACACTGCTCTCGTTCCTGCTGGTGAGCAGAGGCTTGGTAACCTGCGTAACGGGTTTTCCACGACTCAAGGCTCTCATTCCTGCTGGTGAGCAGAGGCTTGTGCCTGGTACCCAGTGCAATGGGTTTTCCACAACACCTTGTCCTTGTTCCTGCTGGTGAGCAAAGACTTGCAAGACATGGATCGCTCTGTACCCTACACCTGCTCCCTGCGCAATGGAATTTCATCACAATGATCATCAATCTCCTCTGGTTTTGGCCCTGCGCCCCTCGCTTTGCAAAAGACTATAAAATTATACCCCAAACTTACCTTCCTTTGAGATCTCCCCAACGGACAGAAGACTCTGCGTCGTTGGACGGCTGAGTGGACTTTGACGTTGGTAGCTATAATCCCCTTACTCTCTTTTCCTTATGCTTTGCTTTCTCTTTTCTTTCCCTCTATCGCATATTAGTGCTGATGAGCACTCAATAAACTGTGTTTTCTTGTTTAAGTCCTTGGTTTGCTGATAATCTTTTGTACTCTAAGACCGGCTAAAAGAACCACATCACGAATCCCACCTTGCGGATCGTGACAATGTGGGAGAGCCCTCAACCTGCCAGCTCTGTCCCCAGCATCCTTTGTCCCCTAGATTCCTGTCTGATCAGGTTTTGGTGCTGCCAAAATCATCACCATGGAATGGTACCCGCGCCTCCTGCCTCGCTGCCCCCATGGCTGTGTTAACTCCAATCACACTGGACCACCGAGGACTTGCACCTCCTGTGGCTGCTTGAGCATCTTTGAAGCTGTGTCTGGTCTGGGTCTGCTCAGAGGAAAGCCAAAACCCTTCAAGCAATCTATTTGAGCTGGTGGAAAGCAAGGGAACTTAGCAGAGGCACATCCATGGTCTTAACTGGAAATGCCAGGTTTATTAATAAAGAAACCAAGCTAAGGAATTTCTACACAAAAAAAAAAAGTTAATTAACTAAAAATTGAGCTTCCAGAGGAAGTTACATAAACATATTGGGGAAAAAAAATAAACACACAGAATATTTCTGAGAGAATTAAGAAGAGCCATAAGCATTTCAGTCTAGAAATGAGAAACTAATATTGCGAGCATAAAGATTTCAGTTCCTTTGCAGTTCATACATTTTATAACAGAAATCCAGACATCTAAAAACCAAAATAAAACACTCCAATAACAATCATAACTCTGACTCTCTTTTTTTTTTTTTCCTTTCCTGGCACCCAGACAACAGCTCAGAAATGCATCTCATAACTTGAGCTTGGCGCCGGAAGTGACTTCTATAAAGTGGGATAATTAAGCAAGAGTAACGTGTTATTTTAGAAATTACATCCTCGCCATAACACGCCGGAGGAGGATGCTGGGCGGCCACGGGCTGCGACGCTGCTGGATGCATGCTGGCACCCTCAGCACTGAAACCCTCGGTCGGCTTTTGCAGGAGGGTGTTGCCAGAGGCTCAGGATGGTTGCAGTTAGCCCAGGCTCTGCATTTAGGAAGGGGTAGTGCTTAAATTGTGTTTAATTCCCAGATTCTCGGCTGCTGGGGAGGGCAGAGGGGAGGCCGGAGGTCAAAGCAAGGCTGCTCCTGGCAGACTGATTAATTCAGGCTGCGAGGAGTGGGGTTGCAGTGCTCTGGGATGACAGGCATTGACATCTCCCCCTGCCTTATCCTGCTGCACTAAAGCTGTGTTTTGCATCTTGTATCATGCGTCAGATGTTTTTGGTGCGGTGTGGCTAATAAACCAGCCGCTGGCAATTCCCACTCTCCTTTTCCACTCCAGCTTTTTTATTGCTGGGGCTGTTGTCCATCTTTTACATCCTGGTGTTTATTTTTCCCTATTGTTTAGATTAGCTTTAACTTCAGGTGGACGCCAGGCTTTTGTTCAGGAAAAAAAACACAATCCCTTGAGCAGCCAGATCTAACAACATCTTGCAAGCACCTCTAAATATTTCAGGGAGAGAGTCTGTCAGGGCTGCAGGGAACGTCTCCGATCTGCTCTCATTCATAGTTTAGCACATCCCTCGCCTCCTCCCACCTGCACAAGTGATTGTGCCTGAGCTCAAACACACACACACACCTTCCTCATGCTGAAAACATGTCAGCAGCTTCCTGCGAGGAGCTGGGCCAGCCCGGCCTGCCAGCTCGGCTGCCCCGGCCCTGTGGGGGGCAGAGGAGCAGGAAGAGATCCGCTGCCTCCAATTAATCCTGAGCAAAGTCCCAGTGCAGCCAGAGAGCTCAGATTTATCTCCCGACTGCCTGACTTGGCTCTTCTCCCCCAAACATTTGGCAGCGGCGGCTCAGGCACGGTGGCTGGTGGTGGAAACCCTCAAGGGTCAGCCGGCACTGGAGCCGCTCCCAGGAACCTGCTGAGGGTCCCTTTGGAGGGGTGGGACCCTCAGGGCACCCCAGGAGAGGGGTGGACACCCTGCTATGCTCTGCTCCCGTGGTGTGCTGCTGTCTCCTCGCTGTGACCCTCCTGCCCGGCAGCTCCGCGGTCACCGCGGGCACACAGGGCCCAGCCCGGGCCGGGAGCCACGCCAGGCAGGAATGCCGTGGGGAAAGCAACCCGCAGCCAGTGCCCAGCAGAAGGATGAGCTGGCTGGGTAAAGAGGTGTGAAAATAATATTTTGTTTCAGTTTGGTTTGTTTTTATCCCTAGTCCTATTAAAAGAAAAGATTGGTGAAATCCCTGCAGCTGGGACAGAGCCAGGCACGCTGGCAGGTCCTCCAACCTTAGAGCGAAGATGGAGGAAAGCGACGCCTGGGAGCGATGCCGAGATGCTGCTTAACCTTGGAGATGACCCATCTGCCCAGCAGCTTCCTCCAGCCCCGCTGCGTGGGCACGGAGGGATAAAAGGATTCATGCTGCCAGCACAGAGCAGTAAGTCACACTGAAAAAAAAAAAAAGGAGAAGCAGCAAAGGCAGAGGAAGATCGAAAAAGGGGTGGAATAAGTCCTGAGAAGAAGAAGAAGAGGTGAAGGAGCGTTTGGGTTCAGCTGCCTGGGGAGGCCTGGCAGGCTGAGCAAAGCCACAGGCTGCTCAATTCCCACTGCGCCAAGAGGAACAGGATATCGCACGTCATTTGTAAATAAACCCGCGGCATCAAAGGAGCCCTGGTCTCCCTGTGCACCCATCCCAGCCCACCACTCCGGGGAGAGCGCACCAGTGCTCCCAGGGATGAAGCACAGGGAGGCATCGGGGATTTGGAGGCTTGTTAAGCTTCTGCATAAGCTGGTGACATGTCAAGGGTGCCTGGAATAGGGACGCATTTGAGGATTGGAGGGAGATATCTGCACTCCTGCAGCCCCGCTGGGGTGCCAAACCTTGCCGTGACGGCTTCGGGAGATGCTCGCAGGATGAGGACCCAGGAAAGAAGAAACTCGCGGATGCCACACGACTTCCCCGGGGCCCTCCTGCCACCGCCTCCTCCCCGGCGCTGGGAGTCCGCCGGGGGAATCAGAGCTGCCTCGGCTCTCCGACTTCAAAGCTGTGCGGGGAACATAATGATGTGCGAAACGCCGAGCCGCCAGCTCCCCGCGGCCGGCCCCACGCTTCCTTTGGAGTAAATAATGCCGTCTAACGAGATGCTTTAATTGTGTCACGCTAATTCCACGAAAAAGGAGACAAGATTGAGCATGTGCGCAGTCACGGTGGGTGCAGGACCCCGGCCTGCAGTGTCCCCCTCCCCACCATGCCGGGTGTGAGTGGCGGAGGCGGCTGCAGAGCTCGGGGAGTGACGGGCGGAGCTGTCCCGTGCGGGAAGTTCCGCGGCTCCAGGGCACCCTGAGGTGCCTGTGCTGGTCCCTCCCTGCGGCCATCGGGGCATGCCAGCAGGCTCCGTGGCAGGGAGCACCGCCGGCTTGGGAAGCTGTAGAGTGAAGCCAGAGTTCTGGCAGTGCAGAAGGGATAGCCCGTGGCTGGCGTTTGTCTGGGCTCCGTGGACATTCCCGGTACAAAGATACAGCGTTGTCCTTGATCACAGCGCCTCAGGGAAGGATGCTGTTGAGCCTTGCCTACCACTGAAGCCCTGTGCCGATACCTCAAGGCCAGCCCATGGGATGGCTGCAGACAAACACCGGCAGGGAAAACCCCAGCAGCTGGACATGCTGTGCCCGGGGCACAGTCATGTCCCCAGTGATGGGCACGGATGTTCACAGACTGAGCGGGAACGTGAGCATCTTCCAGCTCACATCCAACCTCATTCCTCCAAATCTGTTTCTTAAATGAGATTAGGACAAAGAGCACGAAGAGCAGAAATGTGTACAAGGGGTAAACCAAGCCTGGGAAAATCCCCCAGTGAGCCTGAGCCTTGTGGTGGAATGTTTTGAAGTGACAGTCCCCAATTTCCATTTCCAAGGCAACACTGATTGATCCGGTGGTGCTCCCTGTCCCCCTGCACAGGCGTGCACAGCACCAGGATGCTTCTGGGTGGTTTGTGGCTACTGTTATTCCTGTGGATTAGCATTTTGTTATTGTCTACAGGCAGCCTGACCCCAGTCCTCATGCTGGGGTCCCAGCTGGGGCTCCTGGACCCCGAAGCCTCCAGGCGTGACTTCAGCCATTGGCCACATGTGACGAGGTGCTGAGAAGCCAACACCTGTGCTCACAGTGCACCCAGTCACCCTGGCCACTGTAAGCTCTTTCCTGGACATAAACCCTTGGTTTTCAAGGCTGTCTTCTCCCCAGATGAATGAAATAAACCAATGATTAAAAGGAAAAGTAGGAAAATAAATTGCACCATGTGCAGTCGTTTGGACACCCCAGATGGCTTGTCAGCAGGGTTTGACTTTCAGGTCTACAGCACAGATGGCTCTGAAGCCAGGGGAAGAGCTGCTACCCGTCGTGTGCGGCAGCTCCCAGCCCTCAGGGTGCTTCTCCTCGAGGTCAGGGGCCATGGTTCAGCATCAGGGTCTTGTAAGTCCCACCGTGGTGTGCTCAGAAGAGGCCCCACTCACGTGGCTGTCACACTGTATGGGTGATGCTGTGACAATGCCCTGGTGTTCTGTCTCTTGTGCTGCTCTGTTTGCACCAGGTGATGCCAAAACATTTTGAGAGCGATTCAGCCGGGCACCATGCCAAGAGCAGGATGTGAGGGCTGACTTTGGGCAGGGAGCACAGTGGTGCTGAGGGGACATTGTGCCAGGAGAAGGCTGGAGCAGCTTGGGGAACCTCAGTGGTGAAGCTTGTCCTTTACTCCGCGCAGTAGTGATGACAGCCATCCTCTCCTCCACGAGCCTGCAGCCCTCAGAGCTCCCTTCCTCCTTTTCCTCACAGATATATGGTCCAATTTGGAACAGCAACTCCTTTGCGTGGAGGCTGCATCAGTCTCTGCCTGGAACTGCCAGACACATCAGCGTGGTGGCATCGGCACGAGACAGTAGCAATAATCATTAGCGCTGGGACTGAGGACTCTGTGCTGGCAGTGATGTAGCATTTCCATTAGGAGCCTCATACCACTCTATTACTATGGCATTAACAGGAACAACGCTGCTGCAGCCCTAGGAATGGGAGAGGATGTTGGCTGTGGTGAGGCAGCAGCTCCTCACCAAACCTTCCTGCTCTGTTCCCAGCCAGGATGCAGTGGCAATGCTCATGTCATCACCTGGGGGGAAATCGCCATCACTGTTGGGTCACCCTGTCACACAGAGGGTCTGTCCCAGTGTTTTGGCACTTGGTTTTATTTCCTTTTTTTCCCTCCCCATCTCTGGTTTTCATTGTAAAGCTCCAAACTTTCCCCTCCACTTCCCTGCGTGCAACAACATTTCCAACTCTCCCCTCCTTGGAGACTCACGAAGGCTCCAGGAAGAGGGAGGTTTGTGATAAACAGATGGGAAATAGGGAAAATAGTCAAACAAAGAGAGGAATGAGAAGGAGAAGAGAACAAGGTGCAGATTCCTGGCCACTGGGGTAGGAGGGGGAAGCGGGTGGATTATTACGTTAGGAGCAGCTTCAAACTCCCAATTCTCAGGGCACGAAACCTGCACAATTTAAAGTAGTCAAAACAAACCCTTTGCCGCTATTTATACTTGGGCTGCCTGCAGGCGGCAAAACCTTGACTCCATATTCCAGGCCTAATAGATTCCAGGTGTTTTCCAATAGACTCCCCTCCTCCAGTGAGAAGACTGAATAAGCTCCAGGCACCTTTCGTTCCCTCATCCCCCTCGGAGCAGCCAGAGGGAAGGGGCTGGCCCCCAGGGTGACCAACGCAGTGAGGCATCCCCTGCTCCCAGCCTTCACTGCTGAGGCTGGAAATACAGGCTGGGAGCCAGGGCTGATGCTGCAAAGGGGGGCTTTGCTGATTGAGGGGCGCAGGGCAGCTATGGGGATTACCTCTCTGCAGCCTGGCTGGCTCCCAGGGTGATGGGAGGGGGTATTCCATGGAACAGGTTTTGAGTGGGAGATGAGCCTTGCAGGGGGGATGCTGTTTATGCCTGTTACAGCCCCTCCTCCCCTCCCCACATCATTATGGATGGCCATGGGACGTCTGCTGCTTCCAGAGGGTGTCCAGCCCCATGGCCATGCAGCACAGTGCTGCCCCCGGGGGTATCTCTGACACCTTCAGCTACCAGGTCCGGGACAAAGGCTCTGTCCTGGCAATGCCTCACCCTGGTGCTGTACATGGATCACGCTGGGGAGAGAGTGCCAACCTGCATCCCTGCCTGTGGCCCTGCTCCTTGAAGGATGCTTGGATCTTGCAGAGCAGAAAACTCTTCTTTTTAAAGCAGCTGAGGAGAAGCAGTGCTGAGCCATGCTCAGCATCAGGCAATTAAGCTGGTGACAGGGGCCCAGAACAGGCTGCACACTCCCTCTGCTTTGCTGCCGCTCTCCCAGGATGCTGGGCACAGCTTTCTCTCTGGTGTGACCCCTGCACCCTCCTAGCCCACCACAGCGCTCCTGGTAACATTTGACAGATCAGCACCTATTCCCTGTACTCTCAGTGCGGTTCGTTTGCAGCTCCCCAGGGAAAGGTGCAGGTCTGGCTAAAAATGTCCTGTTTCAGAAGTCACTCAAGTGGAATAAAGCCTAACCCAGGTACTTATCAGATTTAGCCAGCTCTCTGGCAGGAGGGTGCTGGGGTGAGGATACAATGAGCCACGGAAACGCTCTGCAAACCCTGCTCCTGCCCCCTCCACCTCCAAAGAGGTGCGCATGAAGGAGCTGGGAACTGCTTTTGTTTTATTCATGTCTCAGAGCCAGCAGAGGCCACAGGCATTAGCACTGCATTGCACGTGGCAAAGGAAACACCCCATCAGTTCCTTTAGTGTGTGGAGGAAATTAGACCTCAGCATTTGAGTGACACCCACAGATTTAAGGACCCCGTACCTGAAGGACCTGCAGCATTCCCTTGCTGCAGCAGATAATTCCTCTCCCCCAAAAAATATTTGTGCCTGGATTCAGTTTTTTTTTCCCCTCCTTTGAAACCTCCAGCTGCGGCATCCTGCTTTACCTGCTGAGCTGGAGAAGCCTCTGCTATCAGATATCTTCCCCTGGCGCAGCTCAGGTCTCCTCTCCTTTGATCAACTGATTGGGATCCTTAAATTTCTCACGGTAAGCAGGTCTCGGGGAGCAGCCCTGCCACGTATCTCAGCCTGTTTCTGATCTTGTTACTCTTTTCCAATATCCTTCGCAGGAATGAGGTCACTAAAATTGGACCCTCACTGCTCTCCCTCTTTCCTCCGAAGCAGCATCCACCGTGCGTGCCCCGCATGCCGGCACTGCCATCACCTCTGCGGGTGGGAACCCCACAGACCCCAGGCTGTGCAGCATCCCCCACACCTGGAGACAGCCAGAGCACGGCTGAGGGCTGGAGCAGGAGCCTTGGCACCCTCCGGCAGCTCTCGTACCAGCAAGGTGTGTGCCTGCTTCCGAGGCAAGCCCTCGTCATTGTATTTAAGACTTTCCTCTTTTTATGTGCCAAATTAATCTGCAGGGAAGCAGAGCCAGAGCATCCAAGACTGTACGTAAGGGACAGGAGAGGGTCAGGACCTGGGGCTGGTGCTTGTGACAGGGAAGCTGCTTCCTCTCCTGAGAAGGAAAGGGGGAAGAGCTGAGCCCTTTGGAGTTATTTAAAATGAAAGAAATAAAAAGAAAGCGCGGCAGGAAAGACAAATAGTTTTCAGGCACTGTGTTGGCATTTTGGCCTAATGACTGATTAATCTAAAGCAGAGTCTCGTTACGGATTCCTGGATGTCGATTGGATCAGATCATTAATTCCAGCATGCACTGACCGTGATTAGAAACCCAAACTGGCAGAGCCTGCGAGGTAAGGATTAAAGACTTGGGCCAGGAGGAGGGAGTGAGGTAGTGGGAAATGGGAAGGCATGGTCATCCCTATGATGGGGGGATTCAGCAGTGCTGTCACTGAAATAGCTGCTGCTGTGGTCCCAGGACAGATTTGCTTTGCTAAGCAGTGGGAAAGCATCTTTTTATTGGGAATGAAGACTGTCAGACACAATTCCATGAAATCTTGATTGTATCCCCCAGAACTGGGGCCAGAGACGCCCAGACGGGCCCCGTGCTGCTGCTCAGAGGAGGCAGAGCCCCAGAGCGGTTGCCATCCGCTCTTCAGCTGTCGGATGTCAACTGATTAATTTTGCCTGGGATTAATTAGGGATCAGCCAGCAACCACTGTGCTGGTGCAGGGGGGGCCCTGGTGACCTCTTCACCATTCACCACAGGCAGTAGTGGGAAGCTGGGGTCAGTGACCTCCTCCACGGACACAGCCACTGCTGGGCCAGGCTCTGACCCTGGCTGTGCTGACCCGATGACTGCTTGGGTCACATTTCATCCTGTGGAGACCCAATGCCAGGGCAGTGTGCAGGAGCGCAGCAGTGCATCACCCCCATATTTCACCTGGACACATCTTACAGGTCTCCCCCCACCTCAGTACTGGGTTTGTGGCAAGTATTTTGCAAGGCTCTGTGGCAGCAGGCTCTGCTGCTTGGCCGGGGTGGCTGCAAGGACAGGGGCAAGTTGTGCTGGCTCAGCTGAGCTTGACACAAGTGGGCAGTGCCAGCTGTTAGGCAGGTGCAGGTCTGTCTCACTGGCAGATCCATTGCCAAATCATCACCTGGTTCAGGAACTGAGAGTACTGAACGGAGATGTTTTGGGGAATAAAAGCACTGAGGCTTAGGCAGAGACAGTGGAAACCTGAAGGAGGTGGAAGGCAGCAGTTTGAGCAAAAGCTGTAATAAGATGTGCTACACTGGTATAAGGTCCCCATGAGAGAAGTGCAGGTGAAATCCTACTTGCTCAGGGTTTCCACACCGCCTTGCCATCCCCTGTGATTCCCCTCTTGGTCCCAGTGGGAGAACGCATCCCCTCCGTGAGGAGCGGTGGGTCCTGGCGGGATGGGGGTGGATGCTCCTGCTGCGAGGGGTGGGGATGGTCGTGGCACCGGCCCCGGGCCACGCTGCACTTCATGGCTGCAGCTGCTCTCACCGCGGGTGAAGCCATCCCAGGCAGGAGCTCGCCCAGCCTGCTCCTCCGCCTCGGTGCTCCGGGGGCGGATAATGACAGCCCTCTGTTTCATGTGGATGTGAACCCCTGGGAGCTGCTGGGGGACGGCAGCTGGAAGGTGAATCATTACAAAAGCCGGTCCTGCTGTCCCTAGGAAGAGCTGAACACCTGGGCGGTGCTTCACAGGCGCAGGAGCTTCGGGTGATCATCAAGCACGGATGCGAGGTGCACCTTCACTGCGGTCCCAGCAAGCGCATCCTTGCACCTTCAGACAGCTCTCACCCCTCCTGCTGCGGGAGCAGCACAAGGGGCTCCGCTCTGCCAGGAGCAAAGTGCTGGAGGTTGCAGCAGCAAACACAGGCTGCTTGAGCCCGACCTGCTGCAGCTCCCAGGACCCTGAATTCCCATTTCCTTCCCATACCCAACCTGCAGAGCAGCCTGCCTCACTGCTCCCAGCCATCCCAGGTGAGATCCACCTCCACCTGGGAAAACTTCCCAGCAGAACAACTTGGAGCCAAGGTAGAGGAAGGAGACTGTCTCCCAGGTCCCTGGCACTTGGTCTCAAGAGGTGCACATTAAAAATGCTTGCAGTGAAATGAGTTTCATGGCATCAGCCAAGCCATGGATTCTCAGGGGCCCCTCTGACAGCACCATGCACATGGGTCCAATTTAGTGAAGCCTCTCAGATTCCCTGAGAGCGAACTGCGATGCTTCTGCAGTGCTTCCAGCACCAGAGACAGGATCCAATCCCCTTTCCCTCTCAGGTACTCTGTGCCCAGCTGTGAGGGGACAACAGACACTGTGCATGGATCCCCGGGCTGTTTCCTGAGGCAGGTAAGGGGGTGGAGGGCCCACACTGCCGGTGGTCCCAGGCTGGTGGGGAGACCCTGCATGGGGCTGCAGTGAGGGGTATCACTTACAGGAGGCAGGCACCCAGGGTGGCTTGGGGTTCTCTGCTCCTCCACAGAGCAACCTCCTTATGGGAGGGAAAATATGACAAGAAGGGAAAGAAAAGGAAAAAAAAATCCTCACCATAGGGAAGATTTGCTTGGACTCCCCAGCTGGGACATTACCACTGCTATTGCAAGAGATCCCTGTCAGAGTTTTACAAAGAAAAACTACCAGGAGAAATACATAACCTTTTCTTAACATCGGCAGCTCAATTAACTAATGACAGCAAAGCATTCTCCAGTGTCACCAGCCCCACTGACTGTGAGGAGGTGGGGGGTGAGGGGGCCACCTCCTATTTATACAGCTGTGCCCGGCCTTTGGCTGGGGCTGGCTACTCAGGTTTTATCTCTGGCGGGATCTCTCCTGCCTCCCGCACGCGTGCGCGCACACATGCTTTAGAGAAGTGAGTTCCACTCTGCACAAGAAGGTTAACAAATACCAGACTGCCTCTAAAAATACCTCCTCAATCGATGCCGAGCATAAGCCAGCCCAGAGCGCCAAGAGCTGCGAGAAAGGGCATTTGTTCCCCACAGGATCACCCCTTTCTGTCTCCCCTCTTGCAGCCAGAAGCTCTGCTTCTGTCCCTCATGTCCACCCCATCTGGGTGCCTCTAAAGCCCTTCCTCTCCGGCGAAAACCTCCATATTAAACCATTTGTCTGTGTCGATTGATTCAATATTGAGACACAACTTGTAGCCACTTGTATCTAAATAGAATCTAAATTGTTATTACGGCTCCATAGTCGCAGCTTCTCCAGCGTTGTCCCTGGTCTTGCCAGCTCCGCTCCTCTCTAATTGCCTTCAGCACGCTGAAAACATGAGCGCCTACAATTTGCAGGGAAGAAATTATCATCACATCTCCTTTCAGATCTCACTAAATGCTGTTGTGTTTATTCATTCACCCTGTGATTGCTCCCGGGGCAGAGAGCAGCAGGCAGGCTAATAGCAGGCAGATAGCGCGCACTTCTGATCAGAGGCCAAGAGGAACATGAAAGAAGAGGGAATCCCATCTCCGCACGTGGCGCAGGAGCAGCCCCCAGCTCCAGAGGCTGCGGTGTCCCCGGAGTGCTGCCTGTCTCCATCCCACCTGCTGCACCCCGGGACAGCTGCCCTGGTGACACGGAGCCCTCCTCACACTGGGCTGGGAATTGCACAGGGTGTGATGGGCATCGGGTCCTGCGAGGCTGGAGAGGATGGGACTCTTCCTAATGATGGGGAAACTGAGGCGGGGTGGGGGGCAGTGGAGGGGGTGTGAGCTTTGTCGTGGGGAGCGCTGCTCCTGAGGTGTCTCTGCAAGGTGAGTTATTGCCAGGGCTGAGCCAGGGTGGAAGCAGCACCGGCCACAGCCAGAGCAGCTCGCTGGCCCTCCTGCCAGGCTTGGCAAGTGCCCACCGTGCTGGGCAGCTCTGGCAGCAGCCCCAAGAAGGGGCACGGGCCCAGGCTGCCCATAAATCACCAGCCACATGTGTGTCCCTCGGCTGTGACCTCGGCGGGCCGAGATTAATGGACTCTCCGTTTAACCCCACTAGCCCTTAACTAGCCGTGAAGCTCAGGAACAGCTCACCAACAGCACCGGTGGGAACAGTCCCGCTCCGTGGGTGGCTGGGGCGGAGAGGATGAAGAGCCCCTCTTTTTTGGAAGAAAGCTGCCTGGGAAAGTAATTCTCTCCAAGCAGGGGGGAGCAGCTCTGCCACTTCTCCTCTGTGCAGGACATTTTTCATAATTACAAGGAAGAGCTCAGTCACAACAGCTCGACACAGCTGCAGTTAATACCTTGCCTGCTGCTGGCTTTGCAGCCGGTCCCTGCTCCACCCTCCGTTAGGGGATGAGTGGAGGAGAGAGCATCTCCCCGCGCAGTGCTTGCCATGCTGGCAGTGCCAGCTGTGTGCCAGGAGCCCGGGCAGGGGCCTGGTGACCATCCAGCCCCTGCAGTGGGGTGCCACACACGGCTGGCAGGCAGGCACGCAGCCTTCGAGGGGCAATAGAAAGGAAATGCACACGGCTCCATCCCCAAGCCCCAGCAACAAGGGACTGTTCACCCTCCCACCCCTCCATCCTCTCTGCTGAGAGCCAGCTCATCATCTGCTGCCCAGCATCACGGTGAGCGTGTTTGGGGTTTCCTGCTGGCTCCCCTCCTGGCTGCTTCTCCAGCCTGGCACTGATCCCAGCAGCACCCAGTCACAGGGTGTCTTTGCACCACAGGAGGAGGCTGTGCAGCAGAGTAAAGCCCCCGAGGCAGAGCCAGGACACCTTTGCTATCTCTGGTGGTGACAGTAGTGGGTCAGAGCCTAGGCTGCAGTGCTGGTGTTCAGAGCCTCCCCACCAAACTTGCCACTGTGTATTTTACAGCAGAAAAAGGGATGGGAGATCAGCCTGTTGTGTCCTCAGCCTCCCTTCATCGTCCTGTGTAAGGTCACACTGTAAAGCCCAGGGCAGGGGACTCCTGGTTCTGTGTTGCAGCATAATCCCCTTAAAGAATGAACTGTTCTGCTTTCCCAGCCCAGCTGCTATCTCCTTCCACCATCAATCCACCCTGCACACCCATCCATCTATGGCATTACCCCACACCATGAGGGACACCTGGGGCAGGGTACCGAGGCATTTTCCCCACTTTCAGCTCACAGCCCTCTAACACCATTTTGAGTTTTTAAGGCAACTACTTCTTGGGTGCAAATGCAGTGTCCTCATCAGGACCAGGGTCCTGCTCCTGAGGGGAGGAAGGCTGAGGTACTGTGCTTTGTACTCTGCTCCACCTTCTTCCTCAGCCTTGGGAAGGCCTGAGGGGTGATGGCCAGGCAGAGTCACAGCCTCACCAGGACCTGCAGGTGTTGGCTCCCTTCTGTGGAAGCAGGGCTGGCCAGCTGAGAGCGGGAGTCAGATGTCCCCAAAACCGCAGTGCTCACTCTTTCAATATTGTTATACAGGAAAATGGAGAGTAAATATGAATGAATTCAATATTACCCGTGTGAGATAGGATGTCGTATATTCACACGGTTAAGTAAAAGAAAGTAAATGGAAATCTTTATCACTATAGACTGCTGAATATTAATAGTTATTGTTTGAGTTGCTGCAGCATGGAAAAGTCAATTATAACCTAAGTGTAAAAACGTCCTGAATTATAGATAAACTAGGCAAGGATAGAGACGAATCTTCACCACACAATACAAAAACTGTGATAAAAGGAAAAAAATAACTATGATAAGAGCTTTAAAACAGTACCTGTCAAAACGCACTGGGCGATTCTTTATGTTAGTTAATGCTATGAATAAACCGGCATCCTGAAAGGGTTAAATGCCTGCACGTTTAACACTTGCTTTATTTCTGCAGCCTACACAGAGACATGGGCAATGGAGGGGAACTAACATGTTTGCATCTTCAGCACAAAGCCTGAATTTTCCAAACAACTCAACCCCCACAATGAGGCCAGGGTTTTCCATCACTCTTTGGAGGACCAAAATTGTGAGGATTTCCCAAGTTTTCAAGAACTGAGAGTTGAAAATGCAAGGCCATGTGCCTTGGCAATGGCTGCTGGGCCCTGGGTTTGCGGAACCAACCCATATTTTCTGCATTTATATCCAGAAGAGACATATGGATATCCTTGGGAAGTGACTTTGCTCCCCCTGGAGACAGCCTAAAGCTGGCTGTGGTCTGGCAAGGGGACAGTGTGACAGGAAGCTCTGCACAGCACCCTGGGGAAGGGGGGCTGCCATTCCCCACCCACCCTGACACCATTGCAGAGATGGAGACCGGTCCTTTGCAAGACGTCACCATCATTTTCCATGACTGTTCCTGGCAGTGTGCAGGCACAGGAGGAGGTCATGCCTTCTTCCAGTCCCTCTGGATCTCCCATCATCCCAGTCTGCCCAGTTGATGGCAGTGGTTTTGGCTGGTGTCCTCCAGCCCTGCAGCTATGCTAATCAACCACTCATCCCACCTGAATTTCCCTAGCCACAAGGAAACCTTTTGCCTCGAGATCTTTGTGGAAGGAAAAGAGACGAACCAGGTGATCCCTTCCCCCTTGAAGGACCATCATCCACTGATGGCCCAAACCAGAGGTTTGTAAATCACATTAGCTGCACACGTCACTGCTCCCAGGCGGTGCCAAGTGACCCCTTAGAGCAGGGTAATACCAGCAGATTTCCAGAGCGAGGAGGTTTGACCCTACACCAAAGGTGATGTGCTTCCTCTGAAGTAATTAACCCGTCTTGCTCCCACCCCTCGCAAATGCTGTGTCATTATTTTGCAATCTGGATCCTTCAAACGAGTATCTCTGCTCTCATGGGCATCATTTATCCCTGCAGGACAGTGCTGGGGTTCACTGTATCGGCACTGACAGCCGGGAATCGCTTTCCTGGAGGAGCTGAGAGGGGCAGGCAGTCAGCCTGCTTGCCCCTGTCCTGGGGGGAAGCTGAGCAGGACGAGCAGTGCTGATCCCAGCAGGGAATTCCAGGCTCTCTCCCTGCTCCTCTGTCCGGAGGTGCTCGGCTGGATGCCGCCTGTACATTCTGCTGGCATTGGCGAGGGACTCGAGGCTGCCCACGTTCTTGTCTGAAGCACAAAAGGGGCAAAGCCTTAGCTCTGTTTGGAGCAATCCAAAGCTGTGGCTGGTGGAAGTGAGGAACATTTCCCTCACCAGCCTCAGCCCAGCTCTCCAAGAGCCTCCCATGAGAAGGAAGCCAAAGGCTGCCGAGCCCTGGTTGTCCTCCCGTCACATCCTCGGCTCAGATCTGCTGCACATACCAAACCCCGCTGCTGAGGTTGCACAACTATTTCCATTAGAAGCCATAATTAAGGTCCAAAACTATTTCTATTATAACCCTGCTTTGCTCACTCAGAGCTTCTTGAAAAATTCTCCTTTTGCTCTAATTTTTTCCATGCCCTGAGCCCAGAGGCAAATTGTGAGTTAATGTTTAAATTAAGCCTATTGAGGAGCATCTGAGAGATGTGAGAAGCACACTGTCCTGCTCCGGAAAGAGCCTGCATCCCCAAACCAGCTCCAAGTCCGGGTCTGGAGAGGGGGGCATTGCTAGATCTCAGTGGAGGAGGAAGCTGATTAATATTAAGCTTGATTAATATGGGTCCATTGTTTAGACATACCCCATAGAGCATTTATATCAATTCCACACTAGCACTGCGATGTGACCCCATGCACCGTACCCATGTGAGGATATTTGTGTAGTCTGAATATTAAAATCATTTCAAAATAAGGAAAACTTGGCCCCAGCCAAGATCAGAGTGGCAGTGGACAGCAGCTCGAGTCCCCTGCCCATGTGGAGAGCTGACACCTCTGCTCAGCCCCAAGAACCATTTGCAGACAGAAGATGAACCAGCACAGGAACAATTTATCCTCAAAGCAGCCCTAAGTGCTGGGTCTGGCAGATCACCTGCCGCAGGTCCTTCCGTGCTGCAGGGGGGGAGAAGGGCTGTTAGGAAGGTTACAGGCTTCGGGAGCAGACATTTGGGGAGATCCTATCACTTCTTCTTGCTGCAGGCACATGGGGGTTGTTGCAATTAGTGTAATTTCCTCTAGGAATCTAGGAAAACACCAGTTCTCCAAATCTGCTGAAATTCCAACCCTTCCAGAAAGGCAGGTTAGCAGCAGCCAGCCGGCACCTCCAAACCACCTCTGCTCACAGACAGAATTTGTGACTCATTAAGGCAACAAATATGAACAAGATCAATATCACCATCTTGAACAACTCCAGGTATGATTGGCACGGAAAAAATCATCTGATCCGAGCAGTGGGAGAGAAGAAACACTCTGGGGCAAGACCCTGCAGGTATTCTGCTGGTATCAGGCAGAGAGGTGGGGATGAGCCGGTGTAAAGGCGTAAGGGTGTTTTTTGGAGGAGGTCTCTCCATTTCCAGGGGAGTTTCTCCTCCCAGAGAGACTGCTCAGAGGTCTCGGGTTGTGTGCAGGGACCAGGAGCCGGGCAGACTGTTCTCGTGTGCATTAATCCCCTCCGTCTGCTCGCCATACGGGCTGCTGCGGCCGGCCCCGGCGGGGAGAGGAATGCTTTTGTTAGCCCAGCGCTCTTGGCAGCCGGGAGGGATCGCTGGAAAGCAAAGCGGGCACTTAACGAGCCGCGTCCTTCCATTATAATTAAAGTGAGACCCAGAAATCAAAGCTGTTATCTGCCTGCCTGCCTGCCAGGCGAGACGCTGCCCTCAGTTGCTGCCAAGCCGGGGTCCAAGCCGAACCCAAAGGCTTTCTGCCCTCAGGAATGGCTGTGGACACGGGCCAGGGCTGCCAGCGAGGATCCAGCTGGTTTAATTCGCAGGTAACCCTGAGAGAGAGCGGCCGCAGGGTGCAGAGAGACCTCTGGCTGTCAGGGATCAACAGGGATAAGCTCCCCCCAGTTTCCTCCCGAGATTTCAGGTGCTGGGTCACCTTCAGACGGGAGGAAAGCCATGGATTTTGGCAGTGGCTCCCAGAATAGAGGTGCAAGCCTGGCTGTTCACATGCTGTCTTGTCATTGCCCACAGCAGGGCGGTGGGGTGAGCAGGGGGGATGCAGCTGAGCTTTACTCTGCTCAGCTCTGGCAGGGGAAGCCTGACAGCAAGCCTTCACCTCAATTGCCCTAGAAGTTATGTGCATGGGATGAGAAAAGGGGGACTTTAGCAAGGAGGACCTTCCCTGCCCAGCATCCCAGGGCATCCCATGGGTGTCAGCACAGCATCCCACTCCCCACCAGGCCAGGACTGCTCCTTGCACCGGGCTGGCGTCTCTGTGGCCACTGCAGGGACCAGACTCGGCAGGACCCTTCTGGTTGGATCAACATCTAATGGCCACAGCTGGGGGGAACAGCCGAGCTGGGGACGGAGGGGTGAAAGGGCAACGACTGATCCACAAACCACCCAGTCACCAGAACAAAATTCCCCTTCTAACAAGGCATGGAGCAAACAAATTATCTTTGTTGTTAGGAAATCTGTAAGCACTTATGGTTATAATTACCATCTGTGGTTTTGCCATTCAGGTAAAGTAGCAGCAGCAGCGCTGATACGGGTTAGGCTCAACCCCGTGAGCTGCTAATCAAAACCAACCCCTTTGCCTTCAGGTTGAAGATGATGTCAAACTTGATTGAACGTCCACCTTTGATGGCTTTACCTGAGACCTAACAACATCTGTGTCCTACTCACAGTAGCTCTGAAAGGTAATATGTGTGGAAGAGAGAAGCCTCCTGCCATCCAAGCAGTGAGCTCCGACCCAACCATCACAGCTTCAGGAATCAATAAAACACAATTCAAAGAAAAAAAAAAAGAAAGAAAAAAAAGTGTAAACAACAGAGACCAAAGCCCAAAGAGCTGGTCAGAAGATTTATATGCAGCTTAGTTCAAATTTCTGTAATCTATTTAAATTAATAGCCACGTCCCATGTTAAATTGCTTCCAGAGGCCAACAGCTCCCAGGTTATTTCATTCTTTGCAAGGGAAGCGCAGAGGGGGACCTCGCTGTGGGCTTAGCAATGTGGTGCAACTCATCCTTTGAGGGCTCAAGTCTGGATATGGAAGGAGCTTGGACATGGCAGTGAGCTGGAGAGGTCTCAGCCTCTGCCCAGCACCTCCCTGCAGAGAAATGCAGTGGGAAGCAGGTTTGGCGTTGCTGTACCCTGGTATTTGCTGCACTCCTTTGGCGTGGGGACAGGAGCATCCTCCCACTCTCAGAGCCCATCCTTGCTCAGTCCAGCTGAGCACAGCAGCATGAGGGACCCAGTCTCCCCAGCAAGGAGGTTCCCCTCACCACGCTGCAAAACTATTCAGGCTTGCCCAACATTTTCCATTTTAAGATCTTCCCTCAATTCCTTATAACCGTGCCAGCATTTAGTTTTCAAAAATAAGAAAAGCCCCTGGAGCTGGGGGCATAACCCAGGCCAGGAAGATTTCAGCCAATGTGCCAAATGAGATTCTGGAAAACAAAGATGGCCAAATTGAGAAATTCTTGCAGCCGCTTCAAGGAGAAGCTTGAATTCCTCTGCATTTGTGGTGGAGCTCTGAATTTCCCTGGGGTGCTACAGCAGTTTCCCCAGTGATAATTCTTCCAAGTTGTGCAATATTTTAAGCTTCTGAAACTCCTGGGTCACTTGTGCCAAATGAAGAGCTTGCCTTTGCTGATTGACAGCTCAGAGGATTTACCCAAGCCCCAAACTGAATTCTGAGAGAACAGAGCTCTCTCTGCTCTTGCACCTTGCAGAGGCTGAGGTGACTCCCATCCTGTGGTGCAAACTCTCCAAATCCTAGGCAGGGAGAGAAGGGAGAGGAAAACTGCACATGTGCCAGGGGAAAGGGAGGAATGTGCCAGAACCTGGTTGAGGCAGGGGCAAGAGGAGTGCCCCAGAAGTGCCACAAAAATACTCAAGCTGGGTCACGGGATCCTCAGCCTCCTGCAGTGGGAAGGCAAGGCCATTTGTCAAATACAACCTCTTGTTTCTGCTAGGAAGAAGTATTTAATTCCCTGTGAGTGAAATTCCTGGTGTCAGGGCCTACAATTTTCATGAAACAGAGTAGCATCAGACCACCAAGAGGGGAAGCTGCACCCAGTTTTCACCCCATATCTGTAAGCTCTTGAGAAGGAAGAAAAAACAATTCAGAAAGGTCTCCTCCCTCTCTCCATCACACATTTGGTATCTCAACACAAAACCCCACCTAAGGAGAATTTGATTTTAACTCATTCTCTCTACCACAACCCATCTCTGGCAGAAACTAAGCCCTGGGAATGAGAGCTCCAAAAGCTGAAAGCAGGAAAATCTCCTGGAAACCATTACACAACCCAGGACTGTTGCGACATGTCTGAGGTATAATAAACAAGGTGCTCGACATACCAGCAATACCAATGCTCTGCCCTGCGTCACTGCCACCCACTTGCAGGAGACTTTTGTCTGTCCCCAAACCTCTTCTGAGCCTCAAGAGATCCTGCTGAGATCTCCAGGCTGAGATCCTGCTCTGTTGTTACCCCAGTCACCCAGCCCCGAGCAGCCGCCATCCTGGAGGGAGGTAACAGTCCTGGGAAAACGGTGTTGCGTGGATTTGATGTTGCTGTTTTTCTGGGTGGGACTTCTGCTGAGGTTTCACTGATACCATTTCTATCTGTAAGCACAGTGACCACTCTTAGTGTGAATGGTAAAGGATCCTTCCCTGCACCTTGCCTGCTTTGGGGAGTGCAGAGCCACATACAGTGACTGCAAACCCCTGCATCCGACAGCATCCCTCTCCCTACGCCTGGATCCAGCACCACGGCTGCAAAAACTTCTCACCAAGGACAGAGAGGTTACCCCTGCTCCCAGTGCAGCTGTTCTGTATAAACCATGTCCCACAGATTATCATCTGAGGGCAATATTTTAACCACAAACTATTATTGTTTATCCGTTATAGAGGCAGGCAGGTGCAGGAGGCACTTTACACTGAGTCATGAGTGTGTAAGTTATGGCCGGGGGGATCAGAGCTCTCAGTGGCACCAAGAGCTGCCATTACTCTTCAGTGTTACCTGGAGATCTCCTGCAGGCAACTCCCCCTGTTTGTCTGTGATTCCCCCCAGCTTTCTAACAAGCCCTTTCCCTAGGCACAGCTTCTCTTCCTGTTTCTCCCTGGCAGTGCTCTGGAAGGAGCCCTCCAGCCACAGCCATTGCCCAGATTCAGCAGCCAGTGCTCTGCTGATCACAGGCAGCCCCCAGGAAGGCTCAGCTCTCCAGGGAACAGCAGCTCACAGGCAGGAGCCTGGCAGCTTTGCAGTCCTCAGTTAGGCACCACCCTCCCTGAGGATGAGGGATGCTGCAAATGCCCCAAATTGGATGCACACTGAGGGAGGGGGCCACTGGCCCCCCATGCCAGGCTGGAGGGGGAAAGCAGGACACACAGAGGCTTCGGCACCTTGGCTCATTGCTGTTACCAATCCACTGGGGGAAGGGAGGTTTTGGGGACAGACTGATGGATGGATAAAGAGCACGGTCTGGCAGCCAGCCTTGTGCTGGTCATCCTCACACTCCCTCTTCTGCAGCCCTAGACACTGGCAAATTTCTTCCTGGAAATATTTGTAAAATGTAGGCAGCTCTTTTAATAACTAACACATGATGTGCTTTTAAAAAAACAAAAACCCCAACGGAGTGTCTATGTCTCCTTCAAGCTAATATCACACTAATGCTGAGCACAGTGACTGGTGCAAGAAGGTGGATTTACAGCAGAGGCACAAGGTGAAGCACTGAAGCCCCTGGGTTTTGGTGCCAGCTCTGCTGCAGCCTTGCCTGTGCTGGAGGAGATGCTTGTGCTCACATTCCTGCCATACTGCCTCAGTTTCCCCAATGAACACAGGAGGAGCAGAGAGGCTGGGAAGCATGTCCACACCCACCAAGATCTTGTGGAGAGATGAGTGAGGAAAATACACATTATTGATGAACTACTCTGGGTTGTCTGTTTTCCTTCTGGGAGCAAAGAGTCTGGGAGAGACTGGGACTGTGCTCCTTCAGAAGCTGATGCCTGGTGGTGGGGACAGTGGAAGCTGCAGAAAGCCATCTCAAGGGATGATTCCTCATGCCTGCCCTCCAAGGAATGAGTGAGAAGAGATGCTTCAGTCTCCTTTATCAGGCTGGAGAAAGGCACAAGCAGCAGGGTTCCAGCTTCCCCGGTCCCATTTCTGCGGCTTCTGCCCCAGGGGGATCAGCTCTGCCTGGAACTCACCCAAACCAACCAGCATCCCTCCCTGCCCTGAAGGAGGGAGGTGAAGGGGCAGGATGTTACTCTGGCCAGGGAACCCCCAGGGGCTTGGAGAAATAGAATAGAAAATAGAATAGAATAGAATAGAATAGAATAGAATAGAATAGAATAGAATAGAATAGAATAGAATAGAATAGAGTAGAATAATAGAATATAATATCCTGAACTGGAAAGGACCCTCAAGGATCATTATGTACAGACTCTGTCCCTGCACAGGACAATCCCAGACCCTCTCCACTGAACAAACCAAGGGATAAGGTTCAATCCCCAAACAAGTCCCTCCAGGGAGCAATGAGGAAAAGGCTTATATACTCAGGATGACCCTCTCCATGCCAGCCTCCAACACCAGGTGTCAGAAATCCCACAGAGCAAACACCTCTGTCCCTTTCCCCAAAAGCTTTTCACACCACACGTCTCCCTCCACGTTATCACATGGGCTCAAGCCTCTCCATCCTGTGTTTGTTAAAAGCATTCAAATGGGAGGTTGGTGCAGCTCACAGCTCCAGGATGGAGCAAGACAGACTCACATCTTCCCCACTTTTCACATGGTTATGGGTGCCCAGCTCCAGGATGACCCAGTCTCCCCCTGCCATGATGGCATTCACCAGCACAGGGAGCATTTCCTGTGGGTTATGCAGTGGCTCTGCTGGGCTTCCAGACCCCAGAATTTGCATGTCTGACAATTCACAATGGGGAATGCTCATACATTGATATTTCCAATATTTGGGTACTGAAAAACAAGCACAGCTGATGTGGAATCATTAATATGCAATAAATGCAACTCCACCTTGGTGCTTTGACAGCCACAGTTTTTCATAAGAGAATGACTCTTCTGAACACATTTTAAACCCAAACAAGGTTTTTCCTGGCAGTTGACAGAAACTGTTATTTTAGGAGGTTTCACTGGTGCACAAGACTTCAGGTGTGCCTTTGCTGAGGAGCCATTCACCTTTAAACCTCTACACAGGCACAAGCAGAGCTCTAGGGGCACAACAAGGGTAGTGGCAGCATGCTGGGGGATGCAGATGGGGGAGGTGGGTTGGGGAGGGGTCACCCCACTGCCCCCAAGTGGGCTGGTGGAGTTTCCAAAAGGGGCCCTGCAGCCCTAACCTGCATGGACTGCACTGCCTACTGGCCTGGAATCCAGTGGGATTGTGCTTGGGATGCTGTGGCAATGGTGGATTTTTATTCCTTGGTTGTTTTTTCCTTTAATTCCAGAGCCCCGGTTTCAGTCTGTGGGCTGACACTGGATTTCAGCACAGACATCAGGCAGCGCAGCTCTTCCCGCATCAGCTCACACCTGCTTCACAAAGCTGCTCTCCATCCAACACACACAGCCTGTTTGCAAGCTCCGTGTATGTTTGCATAACCTCGGGTTTTTTTGGCCGGAAACCAGACTTTTGGGAGGATTTCTCAGGCTTTCAAAACCCATCATGGTGCTGGGGCTGTGAGTACGTGTGCTCTAACCACACAACGTGACAGGCAGGAGGAAGGAGCAGCGGCTGCGGGAGGGAAAGATGGGTCTGTCCAAGCTGTGAAAGCAGACTTTTTGGGATCACACCTTGCTCTTTTTTCCTCTCCTCAGAGATATTTTCTTTCAAACATCATAAAAAGGTATTGGATATTCTTTCAAGGATGCCCAGGAGAGAGAGCAGAAGGAAAGCCAGCCTGCAGCGTGGCTCTGTGGATAACTGATTGCTTTGCTCATTTTGGTCTGACCCAGAACAAATATGTTTCATTTTTCCAATGAGCTGGTAAAAAAAAATAATACAGTCCCCTTATTTCTAGTTTACTTAGAGCTGTCTTTTTTTTTTTTTTTTTCCCCTTTTTTTTTTTTTTATTCTCTTCTTAATGCAGGGCAATTTCAGAACAAAAAGCCAAAATCGAGACTTGAAAAATCACTTTTCAGAGTTTTCTTATTCTTGTCAATACAATTTTCCCTGTTCAGCCTGATTTCACAAACCATTTACAGTCACCTTGAAACACCTTTTTCTGGCCCTTTCACTGCTCACCAGTCACCCTGCCCAGCTGTGGTCCCAGTGCCCCCCAGCCAGGGTACCCCAGCACCAGCAGCTCCTGTTCAGGATGTCTGGCAGTGTTGTGCTCCCCTCCACGCTGGGATTGTGCCGGCAGCTCGGCTCGACGCCGTTTCCCCAGCGAAAGACGCTTCAGACTAAAGCTGAGATGTGGTTTGCCAAAATATTTGACAACACGAAATGCTGCCTGGCTGGGTGCCAGAAACCCCATTTGAAAAGTGAAATTCAGCATGCTGCAGCCCTGGGAGTCGTTCCCACGTAGCCAGGGAGGGCAATGGCAGCACCCGGGCATGGGGATGGAGCAGAGGGCCCATTGCCTCCAGTTTTGACCCTGGTGGAGCATCAGCATCCCCAGAGCTGTGGGAGGCAGTCTGCAGCTCTCCTGCCCAGGTGACAGGGTTGTGGTGATCTTACACTCACTTATGCCTCTGGAAGGGCGGAGGGAGTTTGCCCAAGATGGGGCATGGCCCTGGGGCAGCCTAACCTCCTCCAGCACGGCTCCCAGCCACAAACACACCCTGACACAGCCTCTAGGTCCCACTGGCTCCAGCACAGCCTGCAGCTGAGGTGCCAGCCTGAGTGAATGAGCCCTTGCTGAATGCCAGCATTTTCCCCCACTCACAGGTGGCTCAGGGGGACTGTGCCAGGCTGTCAAATGGTCCTGGCACGGCACCATTCCCTGGTCCCTGTTTGGGAGCTGTGTGCCATATGCCCTCCTTGCTGCAGCTTTCGCGGGACTCCCACCTGCCAAAAGTGATGGCTTGGGTGAGAAGTAGAGCACAGTGGGCACATGGGGCAGAAAAACCTCCCTCATGTCACTAAAAAATGTAGAAGGGTCTCAAAGCCTCTGTGGCAGCAGGACAGGATGAAGGCCAGGTCTCAGACATGCTGCTTCTTTCCTTTGTAACTCAGTCAGGATTTAACGCCGGGTAAATCTGTCACACGGACCTCATCTTTCTCCCTGCACCGTAAAGTGCTGAGCACACATCAGGGTGCTGTAAAACTAACTCATAATAAGAAATAAGGTCTTCCAGGATGAAAAACTAATGCGTTATCCTCAGCACAGGGAGAGGTGTGATAAAGGTAAGTGGTATTTTTGGAAGGCATCCCTGCCTTATCTGCACTTTGCTCTCCAAACCTCACTGTGCCAGGTGTTGGGGACACCCACTCCTGCCCAGGCTGTTGCCCCTCCATTACAGCCCTCACAGGATGCCCAGAGCTGCAGTGGCTGCATGGAAAGATGCTGCCCATTGCCCTCCCACTCCCTGCCAGCCTCCACTTGGAATAGCCAGGGTTGGTTTTTGTGCAAACCAAACACTCCAGCCTTCATTTGCATCACTTCATCTCTGTGCCAGAAAGAGAACAACAAAATTAAAGAGCAAAGCACGGCAGTAAATACAAATCTAAAAGCAGAGAGCAGCATCCCCGGCAGCAGTAACACATGTCCAAGAACTCCAAATCCCAGCACAGAAAGATGGCGCTTCTGGAAAGATGTAGCAGAAAAGAGGAAAGCCTTCTCTGAGATCCCTGAAGCATAAATCCCTGATTTGAGCTATGAAGTAGAGCATTAAGATGGAAAAAAAAGCCCAACCCTTTGCCAGTATGGTGATGTTCATGAAAAGAATAAATATCTGGAAGGAGAGCGGCTGTTATTGCTGGATAAAACACAATCACAAAGGAACACACCGCAAAGAATTACACTGGAACTAAGAGGGATGGACGCTTGCTCTGTATGCAATTAGGCACAGCTCTGAGGCAGGGAAACACACATTTTTCTAGAAACACTGAGCTTCTCCGTAGCGCAGAAACCACCTCCTGGATGGCAGGATAAAGTATAAAAAAAAAAAAAGAATAAAGGGAACAGAAATCTGCAGTATCATAACAGAAATCACAGATCAATGTGTTTGCCCTAGGAAATGAACAGATACACATCAGGACTTGGCAGATAAAGGAGTCTCCTAAGCAAAGCAGAAACAGCTCAAAAGGGAAGGAACAAAACTGAGAAGGAAAGAAAGAGAAGAGGGAGCAGGCTCTGGAGCAGACACCATCAATCTGCACATGTGGAGAAGGAGTCAGTGGCAGTACCTGCCTCCCGACCAGCAAAGGCTGCACATGCAAAGAGGACAAACAACCCTGAGAAAATACAGATTATTTGCTTCCAAGGACCTTTTCTTGCCAAAATTTACAGGCCTGCAGTTCTCAGTTAATAGATGGAGCTCGCCTTAGAGCTTCTAATGGAAGAGGCAGAAATGAAAACCACCCGCTCCCCGAGGGAGAGGGGGGTCAGATCCAACAGCCCGCGTGAATGTGTTCTGCATCATCTCTGCCGGGACAGACCCCTGGACACCTCATCACACACCCTGAGATAACGAGCTATGTGGAAGTGGGAATGTGGATTTTTAAATTAAAAAAGAAGAATAAACGGCCTAGCACAAAGAAATCATCATCAGAAGGAAATCCCAGTCTCCCGGCACGCCTCAGACGTGAGGGGTTTTGCCTCTTCCCTCCAGGATAGCTCCTGCCTGCCTGCTGGTGAATCCCATGGGGTTCCTGTGCCTCATCTGCTTTCTGGGTGGAGAGGGTAAATCCATTAAAACCGTGCAGATTTTGCCTTCCAGCTCCACTCCCCAGCAAAGAGCAGTTTCAGTCTGGTTCCTGTTGATACAGGGTGGGGAGGGGAGGGCAGAGCACCTCCCCTGAGGTGATGCTGCAGCAGGTGGACAAGGGGACTTGGGGACAGTGGCCAGCATGTGCCATGCCTGCTGCAGCTGTTTGGAAGAGGCACCCACTGCCAGCACCCAGCCAGCAGCGGCTCCAAGCACGCTGCAATCAATAACTCTGCCCAGACAGACGAGCTCCCAGACCTGCACAGGCTGGCAGGCAGCAAATGACACAATGGTAAAAAGAGGGACCCCAACAGCTATTAAACACAATAGGCAGCAAACGCCTCCATCGATATTCTGGACACACAGCCTAACTCTCGCCATAAATCACTCCCGATCACACTGAGAACACAACCTTTGCAGAACTGGCGAGGTGTTGTTCAGCTCCACGGGCAGCGTTAAATGCAAACTGTTTAGTTAACAGGATGACATATTTGCAGTTTGCCTGCATATGCCCCGAGTTGTCAGCCCGATCCCAAACATACAAGGCAGTTGGAGTTCTGGCACCAAGCAGGGCACTGATGGATCCAAAGGGTAATGGAAAAGTGAGGTGCCATGGGGGAGCAAGGAGCATAGCAAAATGCAACTGGCCCATTATCCAGGCTGCAGCACCAGTTTAAAATGTCTGTAAAATGGGTGTGAAAGGATTATCCTGCCCCATGCATGTCCTCAGTTTGCAAATTCAGATCCCTCTGTCCCCTATAACCCTTCTATAACCCCTGTGGCCAGCTCTCTCCACCCAGACAGTCCAAGGGTAGCTGAGCAGGAGATGGGAAGGGGACCAGGACAGAGCAACCCCCACACTCAGCTCCCAAAGAACAAGGTGACCATAACAGTGAATTATCAGGCCAGAGGCAGGTGAGTGAGCTCCCACTGAGTTGGGACTAAACACTGAGCTGCCATCAGGAAAAACCGAGTGTAACCCAGAAGCAAAACCGACACACAGGATCCAAGGGCATGTCATGCAGGAGAAAGGCACATGCAACCATATATGTAGCATGGAACATGCATATTTAATATATTTGCTTGGCAGATGGAATAACTTTGTTAACAGACTATTTAAATTCCTGAGGGGGTACCTGTAACTATTAGAAATTGATTTTATGAGCCTGTTATACAAACATTACACTTCAAGGTCTAAAGCATATTGAAATTCTTCCTGTTCTCTCTCAAACAGATGGTGCTAGGAATTTTTCTGAACCTACTCGTATCCATAAATACTCCCCGCCAATCCCTCTTGCAAGACAGAAATGATCCTAATTAGAATGGTGAGCCCTCACCATCTTTTCCTCATCACACAGTTACTATAAAAACGCTCCAGAATAGGACAGTTTTGGCAAACCCCTCCCTGGGCAAGCGGCCGTGAGTACTCCCCTATGTTTGTCTTGATCAGACAGAATAAAAAGGGTTTCAGTGCCTGGAAACAAGGCAGAACCAATGAGTGGGATGGCGACAGGAGTAGTCAGTGTCTGTGTGTAACAGAGGCTTAGGAGCTGGGAAAGGATGAGGATGCAATGCCAGCAGCATCACACCTCCAACCCCAGGCTCAGCAACACACTCAGGGCTTCAGAGTACACCAAGATATTGCAGAGAAATTAACGTGGGGGGTGATATTTCTCCTACCACAGAAAAAAAGGGCTCAAGGGATTGGTTTCTAAGGAAAAATTAAAAGAGCTCAATTTGCCAAGCTTGACTAGGCCTCAGCCAGAAGCAGGCATTGGGGTTGGGAGAGCGTGATGAGGTGCCCAGGGTATTTCCACACCACCAGGAGCTGCCTTCCAGGGCATTACAAACAGGAGTTGGGGGGGATCAGAAGCAGGTTAGCACTGTAAATACAGCTCTGAGCTCCTCTGGGAGCCACCCACTTGTATCTGTGGCTTCCTCAGTGGGTGTTCAACCAGAAATGAAATTTTGCTCACTGAGATATCTTTCAGGGCCGGCAACAGATTCATTTAATCAAGCAGCCAGATTTGTTGCAGGATGAAATTAATTTTGTTCTGGGTAGGAGTGGAGGTAGTTGAGGGAGACGAGAGCTCCTATTCAGGGGAGAGAAACAATACTTTGTGCGATAAGGTGCCCGGCCTCGCAGCGTGAATAGCAAACTGCAGTCAGATAGACCACCGGATATTTTTTTTTTTACTATACTGCCATTCATGAACAACCCTGAGCTCAAATACTGCCATAAAAAGCATTCACTGAATGGAAAAAAATCATTAAAAGTTGTGGTCTCTTCCTGGACAACTCAGCAACAGAAAGTGCCAGCTACATTTCTTGAATAAATTGCTTGCAGGGAATATTTTTTACTAGGTCTAAATGGGATGAAATTAAGCGTAGGGGGATGAATGCCAAGTACCACAAAACTGTTCCTGGGTGTGAGAGGTACAAGGCAGGGAGCAGCCTCTCCTGGCAGACCTCAACAAAACGTCCTGTCCAGACCCCTGGTACCTCCCCCACCAGGCACCCCAGAGATCTGGGGCTACTTATTCTGAATTTGGCACTTCTATGTCTCATCAGAGGTCAAAGGCTGGCTACTGGGTCAGGGACTGGGACCACTGGCTTGAGCAAGTGGGCACGAGACTCTGGGGGTTCCTTGGGTGCCCTGCAACAGCCCAGCAGGAAATTTGTCCGGGTATCTCCCCAGCAGTCCCAGCCCACTGTGGAGATTGCAATGGACTGATTGGGTTTGGGAAGCTGAGAGGGCATCTCATGGGAGAGAGGCAGAGCTTGCAAGAACAAGTCCATCCTTCCCCTCCTGTGGTTCCCCTGCTCCTCAGCTGCAGCAGCCACCCCCAGGCTCCCAACCTCAGCCATCCAGCCCATTCCCTGCTCTGGCTCCCAGGCTCAGCCCCAAGGAAGCACCACGACCCTAAGAAAAGAGGCAGGCCTGACACCAGCAACAGGCAAAGCTTTTCAACCAGTTATTTTCTAGGACTTCAGAGAAGGTAAGAGAAGAAGGTCTTATTGAAGGAGAGAAAAAGAAAAAAATAATCCCCAAATTATTTGCATATTCCATCTGCTGTCTTGTTTGGTCAACACAAAGCAGGGGTTAGCACAGGCTGAGGGCTGGCACCCACTAAAGGAACATTATAAGGATATTTCACAACCTCCATCTCCACAGAAGAGACAACATTTTTTTTCCCTTTAACAGCCATTAAGGGACAGAACAGCCCAGGGTAGGATGCTCACAGACCCCCAGCCCCCACGAGCAGGCTCTCTCGAGCCTTGGAGCCCCATGGCCTTGTACCATTCAACACCTCCAGGACAGGCAGAGGCTGAGTGAATACCTGCAGGGTTTCCCCGGGCTTTGACCCGTGTGTAAAAGGCATCTGCAGCAGCTCCTGCTGCCCGGGGCGATGGCGCGTTGCAAATTGTCACAGACAGGGGACTGTAATGCGACCCAGCAGCGGCAAAGTGAGCCAGCATCCTTCTGTCTGAGAGCACAAACACATTGTGCCATGGAGCAGGGAGGTGACAAACCCTTGCCAGGCACAATGGAGAGACCATGGAGGTCCAGGCCTTCCCTGCAGGGAAGGGAGGCTCAAGGGGGATCAGGCTGATCTGCCTCAGGATCTCTTCAAGATTCACAGGGCAGGAGGAATGCAGCAGTGCTGCCCCAATCCCACCCTGCTCTCCCCTGCCAGCACAGGGGGTCCCTTGGAAAGCAGCAGGAGGGGGATGGATGCAGATAAGGGTCAGAAGTCCCTGGGAATAACAGCTCACCTTGAGCTATCTGAAGATTTTTAACTGGACACAGTCTGGTGAGTCTTGGTGGCCTCTTGGAGCCATGAAGTGTCTCAGGGGCCCCAGGGGCATGGTGCACCCACACAGCCCCACTGGCCACGGCAGCAACGGGACAGGAGAGAGCTTCAAAGAGCATCATAGATGCCTTTGACCTAAGGACTGTTGTGACTTCACATCAAAGAAGCACCACCCTTTCCAAAAGCAATTCAGCCCCAGCTGCACCCTGCCCTGCTGCCACAACCAGATAAAAACTGAGCTGAAATTGGTGCTTTGCTGCATACCCCCAAATTTTGCTTATTCCATGGATGGCACGAGACCCTGAAACAGAAGGTTTCTACTCGTGTCCTACTCCAGGTGCCTCCAAACGGGCAAACCTGGAGTAACAGCACAGCTCTGGATCCAAAAAATCTTCCCAGGAAGCAGAACCAGTGGCTGGGGATATGCCATGGTCACAGAGCTGAGAAGAGTACCCAGACGCTTCCTTGCCAGCCCCATGAGCATTTCCATCACACTGGTACTGCAATTACAGAATCAGCCAAACGGTTAAAGAGGCTGGAGGGTTTGATTTAAATAAATAATAATAATTTAGCTTCCAAATTGCTCCCACATTGAGGTGCTTCAGGCTTTGTGCAATGCAATAAAAACCCTCTCTAAAACAACAAAACATGCTAAAATGTTATCAGAAAAACACTACTCATTAAAATTAACAATTAAAACAAATTAGAAAGGCTCTACTGACACGGAGGGCGAAGGAGAGCATCCAAATGAGGAAAAATGCCTGGTAATTTTTAGTCACTGATAAGTAAAATAATGGTCTCATTTAGTACTGATTACCTAGAATTATTTAATTTTACTTCAAATTATTCAATTTTTGGTTCAAGTTACCTAGTAATTTTTAATTACCGATACATAATGCAATGACAAATGGCTCTTATTTACCTCTGTCTGCACAGAAGCGTGCAAGAAATCAATAGGCATTTCTGGCAAATTATTAAGCGACTTGATGAAATGACAGGAATGCTTCTCCCATTAGCAGGAGCTGCTGAGCCCCAGCCGAGGATGAGCGCTGGGGCTGGGCTCAGGCTGAGGGAGGAGAAGCCAGAGCAGCTCCAAGGCAGGGAGGCCCGGAACACGGAGCAGCTTTCGGGAAGCGATGGGGTCAGAGCTGGGAAAAGGCAAACCCACCCCGTTGCACTCAGGAAAGAGGCATTTGGTCCATTTTTAGCAGAGAACAAGCTCAGCCACAGACTCTTGGCTGCTTCATTGATTTTTCCCTCTTAATGGAAACAACCTGCAGGACTGAAAATATTTGCAAACTGCTCAGGACAAAAAAGGGAGCAGCAATAACAACAGGGGCAGAGGGGAGGCTCTTGCAGGGCAGTGTCACACTGTTCCCCTTTCCCAGCATCTCTAGGATGTTTGCCTTCCCCTGGGCATGCTGCCTATCTTTATTTTTTTTTAATCCCTGGGAGCGTTCCCTGGGTATTTGCCACACATGGACCAGTCTTGTTAAAGATATGAGAGTGGAAAGGGTCAAAGGAAGAGGAATTGATTGTCCTTAATATGTGCATGGACAAAAATCACCTCTTGTCACCTGCTGGAGAACTCGTGCCTCCTGCCAGAGCCAGGAATGCTCAGGCAACTCATCTAGGCAGGATTAGAGCTCAGAACGATCTTCATAAATCAGAGAGAGAGCCAGGAAAAACAGGAGGGTGTTCACCAAGACAAGTGCAAGGTTCAACTGAACAAATACAGGGCAGAGGGGAAGAAGCCTAAATAAATACAGGGAGAAGCTGGCAAGGCAGCTGCTCTGCAGGAAAGAACTGGTGGATGTAATGGATTGCAGGCTGAACACAAGGCAGGAGCCTTGTACTGCGACAAAAAAAAAGATTAAAAGATTAAAAAAGGAGTATTGTTGGGAGATACAAAAAGAACATCTTGCCTCCAGCACCCTCCCCAGCCCTGCCAGAGTCACCCCTGTGAATAGATCCTATTTTGGGTGCTGTCCTGTAATAGAGTGGGAAATGAACAGTGAAAGCTGGCCAAGGTCAGTGAGGTCTGCCAGAAGTCTGCAAAGCCTTGGTGTGGTTGCCTGGCTGGGGTCAGGCATCCCCTGGGGAAGGAGAGGGAATGTCCCTCAGGTGGATGGACCCTGCTGGGAGGAAGAGTGAGAAACAACGGGCTGAATCTTCAGGGAGAACAAGCTCCTTTTGGCCATAATACCCATCGGGAATGAGCATCCCCTCCATCCCAGAGGGGCTGAGAAACCTCCTACAAACCCAGCAGGGGCTGAGCTGCTCCTGCCTTCGTGTTGGGCTGTAGCTCTGGCAGCTGCTGCTCCCTCCTTGCCTTCCCAGGTCAAATCCAGCCACGTCTTGCCCTGCCCAACGCCACCACGACTGTTTGGCTGCTGAAGTGTTTTCAGCAGTCACTCCCATTATTTTTTTTAAATTAAAGAAATAGCTGTGAAACACATGATAAAAATCTATAGCTCTCCTCGCCAGCTTGCAGATAGAGTCCCACGACTGTTCATATTGGAAATTCAATTCCAATCAGTGTATTGGCAGGAAAGGATTAGGGTCAGTGCCAAACGCATTCATCCTGGCCAGCACTTACATGAGTCTGTGTGTGCTCCAGCAGCTACTCCAGTACCTGCAGAGGGCCCATCTCAGGAGCTGGCTGCTGGAATCACTCTCTGTGGGCTCTCATGCCAGCACCCTGCGATGTGCCCTGCGGAGGGTGTGGGCACATTCCTCGGTGATGCCTCCACATGCCCAGGCTGTGCCTGCTTCCCTTCTTCCCAGCAAAGCTCCCATGCAGATCAGAGAGCCCTGAGGCATCTGCTCTGGTCTCTGCTGCAAAAGCAACAGGGCCTGGTGAGCAGAACCTTCAATGGTCTTTCCAATACTGTTCCCTCCACGTTCTGCAAGGATCAGCCCCTATATTAGGATATGTATGGATCATCTAACACACAGTAACCAGGATTTTGCACACCGTAGGTTCCTGCAGGCCCCCCGTCCATCACCTCTGGGGCTCTGTCCCATCAAGTCTCCAAGTCCAAGCTGCTCAAATACATCACTACACAGAGCTTGGTGTTCAGTAGAGATCGGGACACCAAACTGCCTTTGGACATGTGAAGGCAGGGCCAGGGAGAGCTGTTCCAGGCTAAGGCAATACAACAGTGAATGTCACATGGGGTTCAGGTGCCTCACAGTTAATGAGATATTGGAAATAGAGTCAGCAGTGGAGAATTTCAAGCCATTGGGTTTTTTAGGAGTGTGGAGATAAATCTGAATAAAAATGAGTAAGGTAGAGGCATTACCCACAGGGTGTTATCTGATCTGGCATCCAAACCTGCTATTGCCTCCACTTCCCTATCTCGAGGAGCTTTTTAAATGTGCACAGCTACAAATCACACTCTTTCAGTTTAAGTGTCAAATTAAATCAAGACAAACGTTCCCCTGTTCCACATTTCCTTTGGTCCTTGGCTGAGCCCTGCAGCCCTTTCCCAAACCTCCACCTCCCACAACCTGGCACAACCCCAAGCCTTTGCCTTGGGAGACATCTTCAGCCTGAACTTCCCATCCCTCTGGCATGCGGACCTGCTCCACTGCCAGCCCTTCTTTCCAGCAAGAAAGTTGCTGAAGACTTTTTGCAGAGGAGTTTTGCTGTCAAATTCTTCCAGTCACCAGCTTTAAGCCCTTTACCAGAAAAAGTCAGGGAAAAACAGAGTTCATCTTGGCAGCCAGCTCACTCTGCATTGAGTGTCCATCCCTCATGCAACAGTGAAAGCCCTGCTGGGACAGACGGTGAAATCCAAAGAGTGAAAGCTAAAAACTGATAAGAAACTCATTTTTACACCAGCACATGATTTATATGTGGAACTCACTGCCGTAAGATACAACGAGGCAGAGAGTTTTGTAAGATTTTAAAGAAGATCTGACATTTACGCAGCTCATAGAAGATTCTGTAGCTCCATGAGTCAAGGTAGATAAAAGGAAGATGCCTGGAGGGAAGATAAGGCCATGTGCTTCGGAGCATAAGCTAATGACTAATAGCAAAAGACAAAGAAGAAAGCACCCCTGGGAGGCTGGGTTTTTCCTGTGTACCAGGTGTTTGCTTGTACCTTCTCTGAAGGTCCTGGCACATGTTTCTGCAAGATCGGATATGCGACGAGCTTCATCCCAGGCTTGCCCCAGGACAGCAACTCCCCTGCTCCGAAAATTCTAAGTTTTGTTTTGGTTTTAAATTAGACCCAGATCTCAAAGCCCTGAGAAGCCTCTGTCATTAATCCTCCTGACACACAACCTGGCCGCGTGCACTGGAAATCATTGCTCAGGGGTTGGCAGTGCTCCAGGCAGAGGGGACTGAGTGCTGACTCACAGGGGCCCCAGGGATGCTGACACTGAGGGCAGGCACCAAGGATGTCATCTTAGCTGTACCTGCACAGAAAGATCTTGTCTGAGCAAGAGCATGGTGCTGCCTGGACTCTGCCAGTGGCTGGAGGGCCATGGGTGATGCTGGCAGGACAGATGGGTGCACTGCTGGCTGTGCCCCATCTCCACAGAGGGGACCATGGAGCCCTGTGCACTCAGATATTCTTACCATGGCACCTGCTGCAAAGCATGAGGCCAACATACCACAGTTCAGGAGCCACAGTGGCAACTCACAAGCCTCTCCTCTGTAGTAGGGTTAGGAAAGATATCACATATCCTGGGCTGGGGCTGAACTAGAGGCACAACTGTTCAAATGTACTGAGGCTGGACGTGGTGGCACCAGGGCTTTGTGTTCACTTGCAGCCATGTATTCCCACATCCCATCTCCATGTTCTTCCACTGCAGCAACACTGCCACAAGCGCACCTCCCACCTCTGCCAGACGTGCTGCTCCACTGCCTTCTCCTTTGAAACCCCTTGTGCCTGTGCATTGACATCCGGAGCTGTCACTGGCCGCCTGCCGGCGCGTGCTTCGTGCCTTGGTCCAACATCTCTTACCTTTGCAGTGTTTACATGATCTCAGCCTCCTCCTCCCCCAGTCTGTCTGCAGGCTCTGTCCTGCCTGTCAGCACACAGAGCTCTCTTTGTACAGCTACTGTCCTCTGAGACACGGATGTTTAGGTCCCAGGACCCATCCCCTTCCCCTACATCCATCCCCCACTCCAATGGCCAGCTCTAGGCCCATTAACACCACCCAGGGTCTTAACCTTGAGATTTGTGGGCCCAAATATTCCTTTGTCTCCTGACTGGTGCTTCTGCACAGAAATGGACTCCATCTCTGGGGCCAGCCTGCCACCCTGCCTGGCCCTGCCCTGTTTGCACAGCATCGGAGTGTTTCTGGCAATGGGGAAGGCCCCTCAGCTGCAAGATGGACATGAAGGTCAGAGCACACAGGTGATGTCAACCCTACTGCTCAAACTCACCATGTTCCTTGCCTTCATTGCCACCTTCCCACACGCACTTTTCCACTGTGGTGGGTTAAAGCCTCTTATTGCCCTGCAACCCCATGGATGAGGTTGGGTATTTTTCTTGTAGGTGCTGCCACTCTCCTCCTGCCCAGCTCCATCGGCCCTGCCTCACCCCACCCTCCAGGGCTGCTGCTCCCCCTCACACATCCCCATCCTTGGCAGGGTTGGTCTCTCCTGAGCTTCCCCACTTCGGGCAGGAGACAAGCTCAGCTGCAGCATTCCTAGTCTAAACAAAAACATGGGTACAGCACCCCAACCTCCTCCTCCTGGTGCTCTCCCCGTGTGCTTGTTTGTGCATCTCTCAGCCACACTGTGTCATTTACAGCGCTTCAGCCACCCTAAATCGAGACTGGGAGAACTGAGGAAAGATTGCTTTTTCATTTATTTACGTATTTCCACAGCACCCAGCAGACTCAGTCAACACACCAGAACACACACTGCTCCACCAGGAGCCAAATAGCTACTGGCTCCATCTCACATTTGCCTTCATGCCATCAGTGGAACAGCCACAGACCAGCGATGAGCCCACATTCCAAGGGCTGCAAGCACAAGGAAATGAAGAAACCCTAAAATAACTCCCTCAGCCTGGAGCTGGCAGCACCCAGAGCCGTCGGGGAAACCCATTCCACCCTTCGTGCCTAGCTGAAAAGGCTCAGCTGCCACTCAGCGGGCAGGACCCAGCTGTGAGGGGCTGATGAGCCTTTGAGCATCCCGGCAGATTGCAGCGAGCGGGTGTGATTTGCTCCATCCTGATGCAGCAGAAAGTTGCAGCTGCGGGGAGCGTTCTGGCATTTGTTACAAAACAGCTCCCCACCCTTTTTATTTTTTTTTTTTTTTTTTCCCTTTTCTATTTTTTCGTTTTCCCTTCTTCTTGAAAGCAGAAATATTTGCTGCAAACAGCATTTAGCGGAGCGCTGTGGTACCCGCCGGCTGTGGCAGGCTGGTGCCCATGGCCCTGCTGCCATCTTCAGGGCATCTCCCACCAGCTCCCGCTGGCCCGGGCTTGCGGCGGCGCTGCGGGAGGGCGTTCCTGGCCACGGCTCCTCCGAGACCAAAGGCTGGGGGAAAAAAGCCAACAGGCAACTTCTGGAGCACTTTCCACAGCACGATCCAAGAATTAAAAAAGCGAAACAGATTTTACATATTAAGGCTACAACCCTTTAGTGCAACATTAAAGACTATTTACTTAAGAGGTTGTGGATGTTACGCTGGGAAGTTTTCCCTTCCACAGATGCTCCGAGCAGCGATGGGAGAAGCCTGCAAGCAGCAGTTCGTGGTGTTTTATGGCGTCGTTGCTGCTGCAGCCAAAAATGCTCGTTATCCTCCCAAAGTGGAGGTTTGCCAGTGCTGTGGTGATGGGCAGCTGGTCCCTGGGTGATGGCTGTGGGTGCTTTTCTTCTCCAAAATCACACGTTGAAGACACCCGTGGGTTGTCACAAGCAAGTCACTGCCCTTATGGTTATTTACAGACTTGAGGATCTGGAAAAGCATCCATAAATCCTGTGCCATTTTCCCAACATGACATTGCCCAGCCTTTCCCTCCCCCCGCTTCTCTCCTCTGGATGACTCTTGGGAAATCTGGAGGAATTAGAGATTAACAGAGAAAAATATTTCACCTAATCAAAAAAAAAAAAGATATCATCAGAAGAGCTCATTGTGAGCCCAGAAACCTGATGGGCTTTAAAGCTTCAAGTTTTCCTCCTGACCACAGGGAGCTGTTCCCACTCCTCCGTTGGAGGCGGAAAGGAAGGTAACGCCTCCTGCTAAATCCAGATAACCCCGTTCATCTTCTGCTGCAGATCTTTAAGGTTTTTACTGGAGAGGAGCCAAACACTGGGAAATCCAAGCCTCACCTCCAGCCCGCTCTTGGGCCACCTGTGCTCATGTCGGCACAGCTATGACGGCCCTGTGCTGCCTCCTGAGCCGTCCTGTGGTTTCCTCCCACCCCAGCCGGCGCTCCTGGAGCCCTATCTCCAATACATTATCCTAAATGGGAGGAACCAGAAAGCCAGACTTTGGGTCAGCAGATTTTTGCTGGGGGGAAAGAAACTAAAAAAGAGCAGGTTTGGCTCTTTGTAGACACATTTCCCGCTACAAGAAACTGTGGGAAACCCCAGTGGTGCTAAAGGAACCATTTTGCCCCAGTTTTTTGATTTCTCTTCCCTGTCCAGGTCTGTACCTGCCACAGACCCAGTGATGTCTCCATGGTTTTCAAAGTTACGACCACCTGAAATTGTGTTTAGATGAGAAAAGCAGCTTTCATTAATGTCTAACATCTCCCCTGTGTGCCCAAAATGCTCAGAAAGCTGAAGAAAAATTAAAAGTCATAATGTATTTTTTTATTCTTATTGATTTTTAAGCCTATTTCATTCTGGGGAGCTGGCTTGTAATTTTGGAGCGCTTGTGGGATAATATAAGTACCCGAGGCCTCATGGCAGGATTGTACAAAGACTTTTACGTGTGTTTTATTTTTCAGTAACCTTGATAGCTAAATACAGTCTTATGGAGAAGAGTTTTTAATATTCAGGCTGCCAAAAATAATTGCTTTTCAGTATTATGTGCTAAACCACCTGATGGGGCCACGGCACTGGAATTCATGTGGGCAAGCTGGCCAGGAGGGATCTCCAGTGAAATTTGGAGACCAGTCACCCCATCCCAGAGCTGCCCTGCCTTTCTCTGGCTTTTATTGCACCACCCTGGACTTACCACCAGAAAACTGGAAGCCCCAGGATGTGGTGGCATCTCCTGGTGCTCATGGGGAGGCTCGGCTGGCTGTGCAGGGCACACTGCAAGCCCAGCAGCTCCACATGCACATCCTTGCTCAGGAAGCCGTGCTTTAATCAAGGCTCTGGGATCCTTCCTTTGCTCGCCTGGGGCGGGGGGATTTTAATTCTAAACACATTAGTGTGAGAGATTGAAAGGTAACGTGTCCTCCCGGGGCTGCCGAACAACGGAAAGGAGCCTGGGTTTCATTTGCACAGAGTGTGCAGTGGGAATTTCCCTAACCAAATAAAAAGAAAATGAAAAACTCACTCTCTCCAAAAGTTTAATTCTCTTAATTACATTAATTGGAGAAACATAGGAGCCTTCTTTGCACGCCTTTCTTCTCTTCAGAGGAGAAGGGCTGCAGAAAGGGATTTCTCTTGCATGAGGGTGCAAGCTGGACTCGCATCTGCTGTCAGGATGGGATGGGGATGGAGGAGGCACAGCAGGGATGCTCTGCGGTCAACCTCGCCCCAAAAAGAGCCTGGATGACCCCTGCACTGTCAGATGGCCTATTAATCCCTGGAAAATGTAATGAGGGTTTCTCTCCAGCCTTCTCCTGCTCCAGATTTCCATCAGGCATCAGAAGGGACACGGGGAGCAGAGCGACTGGTCTCAGCCCCAGTTTCTCCAAGGCGTTTCAGCAGCCAGGAGGTGGCACGTAGGGCTGGAAGGGGCTGTGCTGTGGGCTGAGGTTCCTCTGTCAGCTGCAGCCACGGGCACCCCCTGCCAGGTGCTGCCCACCTGCCCGGCCCGGCCCCACCGCCCCGGCCCCCCCGCCCCATCAGCGCTCGGCTGCTTTAGCGCTGCCCTGGGGACAGCGGGGAGGTGACATCATGGCGAGAGCAGCAGGGAGGGGGAGCGGCTTCCGCCCTGCTCCGCACAGCCATGGCCCCCCAACACCCCCTGGGATTCACCCTGTCGGCTTTAACCCCTTTGCTGCCGCAAGGAAGGGAGGAACGTGTGTGCTGCCTGTTCCCATTGCTGGCCATCCTGAGCCGAGTGGGGATGTCCACCCCCTTCAGTGGTGGGGACCATCCCCCAGATCCTCACAACGGAGAGATGACAGGGAGAAACAGCATAAATATGTCAGAAATACCTGCAAATGTATATTTCCTAGCCCTACGTGGAAATCAGTGCTTTTGGAAAATGTGGAAGGAAAAGGGGTTTTGAACTTGAACCCACACAAGGCTCCTGCTGAAAGCAGCCGGGCCCCCACGCGGCCTGCCTCCAGCTTGCTGGGGGAAGACAAACACTACAGCAGCAACACGTATTGCTCTGCTCTTGGGGAAAATGTCTTCTTTAAGGGTCGTAATTCAGGTTTCCCAGGGCACCTGAAGGGCTCTGGGGAGGGTCAGTGTTTGGGTGAGCTGAGGAAAACTGAGCTGGGTTGGACAGCAGGATCCCCCTCCACACGCCAGCTCCCCGGCGGTCGGCCAGAGGCCTGCTCCCCACTGACACCGCAGCAGGAAAGGTGACTCCAGAACTATAATTTTAATATATAATGAGAAAAGTCTGTGTTTACAAAAAAAAAAAAAGAAAAAAAAAAGAAAAACTGGACATGGCCAGACCATTTGGCTGAATGCTTTCCCTTGGTTAAAAAAAAAAAAAAAAAAGAAAGAAAATAAAAGGGAAAGGAAAGAGCCACCTTTGTAGGGGAGATCACGTCTGGAAAATTCCAGCCCAAATGACATAAGTTATGAGCAATTGAAAATTCGGATTAGAAAGGAATTGAGCAAAAAACCTCAAGTATGAACATCAGCATCCTGCTCACAGGTCCCCAGTGCCTGAGCAGAGGTTGGCAGTGGGATAGCTCCCAGGGCACAGACACTCCAGAATGCTTTAGGGCCTGGGGAGGGGAGAAGGGGGAACTCCTACATGACATCAGGGTGCTGGTAGAGAAGGGAGAATAGGGGGCAGCCAGATATAATCCAGAGCCTCCCCCTTGGGCAGTCACTATTGGCAAAGAGCTGCTCTAAGGTGCCATAAATTACCCACAGCAAATCCCTTCACCCCAAACACCTCCTGTTCTCTCCTGCCATCTCAGGGCAGGGGTGTAGCTACAGCCCAAGTTTGGGCTGCACATAAGACTGAACCCACTGAACTGTTGTTTCATGCTGGCTTTGCTCAGCTGGGGCAGCTTTGTGCCAGAAATCTCCTAACTGGATTTACTCCTGGCTTCCTGCAGGTTGGGCTGTGCCAAGAAATGCACAGGTGCAAATTAAACCAATATACCTTGTGTGGGGAGGCGCTGGGGGTGTCTTTGTGGAAGGTTTGCATTGCTGTTTCCAGACTGGCTTTAAAACCAAGTGAAGCTGAAGCACTGTGTCTTCCATTTCAAAGCAGCCGTGTGTCTGCAGGGCTTTGCCAGGCCTGAACAGCCATACCTGCCTCTAATGAGGGCTGGAAACACGACATGACACCAGCAGGAGCACCCTCAGTGTCCCTGCTGCCAGGGGACAGAGATGTGCTCCTTCCCTGGCAGCCCTGGTGCTGGAGATCCCACTTCCCTGGTCTGCCTTTCATGTCCCTCCCTCACTCAGTGTCCAAATCCTGCCTTTCAGCATCATCAAGAGGATGAAGATGGGAGCTCACAGTGCATCTTGCAAGCTCCCATGGTGGGAGGCCACCTCACAAACCTCCATGCTATGAGACTACCTTGCAAGCCATGGCAGGAGAATACATTGCAAGCCCTCATGGTAGGAGGTTCCCCCATCCCAGGCTCCAGAGCTCTCTTGGTTGGGAAGAGATGGGCCCATGGTTTGATTCCCACTAATGCAGAAGGTACAGCAGCTCCAGACAGGCAGTGACAACCCCAGGCTCGGCTCTTCATGGCTCCGTCACAGGGATGATCCTGCCTGTGACACTGTGCCCTAAAGCAGGCTGATACCCACAGTGAGAGCCACCCAGTTCCCAGGCCCCAGCATGAAAGGAACTGGAGATGCCCTTTGTCAAGTGAGGGTGCAGAGACCTCATGTGGGAGCTAGGCCTTGGGCTTGGAGTCAATGAACCCAGCCACAGCCTGTCCCCAGTTTGTTTTATTATCTGCATTGTTTATGGACACCCAGACACGGCCCTGACAGCGTGAGGGGCATTGCACCCCTCTGGCAGCGCTGTGCACACCCTGCACCAGCCCCAGAAGCCAGCCCTGGTCAGGATCCATGGACAGCATCACCCCCCTTAGCGAGGGCTGGGAGAAAGGCAGGATCGGTGGTGTTATTTTACTTAATTTATGATTAAATGCCCCCAGAAGAGTTTAGCCCTTATTACCGAAATATAATGGCCTATTAAGGGAGCGGCATTCCCTGGAAAGCAGCCCAGTGTCAGTGACTCCTTATTGCGATAAGAACTTAATAATCACACGTGGGGCGAGGACAGGAGGAAGCCACAGCCTGCCCATGGCGCAGCCCGGGGGCTCCTGCCCGCGGGGAAGGGGGGTGATGGGAAGCCCCTCTGGGAGCTCTGCTGATTGAGAAGGAAATCCCCACGCTTGTAAATCTGTAATTCCTCGCTAAATGCTTCGTAACGACAACAAATGTAAAGTAGTGTCAGAAACCTCTCATTTTCTTTTACGGTAAAGTCATGTCCTGAAGCCAAAGAAAGGAACTAGAGAAAAACTAATTGCTCACTCACTGTTTAAAATGTGCTGGTCTTCAGCACCTTTGCAGTTTCTTTGACCTGTTTGCCATGTTGTCCTACGGGCAGGGTGGAGAGCTTGAGTCCTGAGTGTCTTCTTCCCTTGTAATCAATTAATTTCCAATTTAGCTTCCAAGAGAAGGGACCCCCCTCCTCTATGCCCATTTCTCAGCACATCACTCCTAAATGTGATGGTCTCACTTGCTTCTGGGTTTGTTATTGAACAGGGAACATTTTCTCAGCAAAATGTAAGGCTGGGCGATAAGGACTGGGCAGGAACTGATAGAGACTTTGCAGATCGAATATGATGTTGTTTATTTGACTATGATGTATATTTAAAGGTCTCAGTTACAATTGGCCCCAGGCACTCTCTAATGAGCTGCAGCTGCCTGGACTCTCATTAGCTTTAATGACATCTTCTCAGTACATTTTTCTTGGGGTAAGACCTTGTCCTTTCTATGGTTGTGCACACACTAAAACCAAGAGACATCTCACCCTAAAAGGGCAGCCAACTCAAAACAGTGGAGCAATGATAAATGATGCAAGTGCCCAGAAGAGACAAACCTTTCCTGGAAGAGTCATTGTTTATTTAAGGCAAACTAAATGTAATTTACTTTGGCACGCCTTAGAATTAGCCCGGGAGGTATTTGCGCCGAGGCTCAAAAAGCGGGTAACAAAGTCACCGTGTGTGTTCGGCAAAGATCAATTTGCAATTTCCCTGATTTTTGCCATTTGCCTTACTCAATGGGCAACCATCTGCCTTCCCAAGAGCCACTTTTGGAGGCAGAAAAGCGGCAAGAAAAAAGCCTGGATTAGGAGAGGAGGTGAGAGCAGCAAACACAAGCCCCAGTGTTAGGCAGCACCTCCCCGCTCCCGCTGCAAGCCTGCGAGCTGCCGGTGCTCCAGCAGGCTGCTGCCTATTGATCCTGCCCCTCCATGCGGAGCCCCAGCCTCTTTTTTTCACTCTGGGTATGTCTTCTGGTGCTCTGCCCCTACCGCCAGCGGAGGCCTTATCCGACTTCCATCTCTTCTTCGGAGAATTGAGGGAGCAGTCATTAATCATCCGAGCTGTCCCCTCCGTGGGAGCACAATGGCCTTCTTTATCCTGCACTTCAACAGCCCTGACATGTACAATAACAATCAGCCTTGACGTATCTGTATTGCACCAAAGAGATTTACTCAAAAGGTTCTTTTGCAACATTTTGGGTTGTAGTTAAAATATATTGGTGTATTGTGAGGCGAGTGGTACAGATGATATCGGAGATGTATAAGGGTTTCTAGGTAGCGGGGCAGCGTCTCGCAAACATTTTTCTGGCAGCGTTGCTAACCCTGGCAGCTGAGGTAGAGATGGCTGGTGCAGGGAAGGTGATCCATGCTTTCATGGGGTGCTTTTCCATCCTGACTGTTTTCTTAGGGAATCTTTCTAACGGGGAAATTTGGCTGCTTCTGACTGAGACGTGCAGAGCTTAGGAAATTCCTGTTCCAAACAGAGTGCTGCTCTCATGACATGATGGATAGTAAAGCACCATCCCAGCAACCCTGGAAATATAAGATAGAACTTGTATCTCCCAGTTGATGTCCCATTTGTCCCATCCCACATTCAGGGATTTCTCCTCTACAGTGCAATATAGTGGATTTTTGTCCCCAAAACCCCATCAGAGATACAGAAGTCTGCAGAGCTGCTCATAGGATTTGTCTGAGGGAATGTTTGGATCTCACTGCCACCACCACATATGTGCACCAAATGTCCAGGGACAGGGGGCAGGAGAAGACAAGCTGGGTACCACAACTCCTGGGCATGAGTGGGACAAGGGAGAGGTCAGGAGAGGGGAAGTGAGACACAAAAGAGAAATGCTGGTTGAAAAAGCAGCGAGCTGCCATCACCCACATTTAGTCAGTTGAAAGTTGCTTTAGGAATTTCTAAGCCCTCCTTAAATTCCTGGGCTCCAAAATGCCACTGAACTAGCAGAGGTATTTCTGGACAAGTTGCAGGAGCTCCCAAACAGCCAGGGAACACTAAGAAAATACAGAAAGATGGGGGTGGGGGAAATAAAAACAGGAAACAGGTGGGATTTACTTCTCCCTTTCCCCCCCATCGTCGTTTCACTGCTTTCTGCGGGGGCAAGCTGCACCTCTGAAGCTCAGATTAAATAGTTTGCTACAAAATAAAAATACAAGTGAGTTAACAAGCTCTGAGATTTAGGGAGACGCCATTCTGGGAGATACACTCGTAGGTCACCGGGGCATTTCTCAGCTCTCCAGACCCCCTGGGTAACTGCTTTGCCCCTTCCATCCTCAGTGAAACCTAAGCCTGTCGTTTGCTCACAGCCAGGCAAGCTGCACTCGCTCAACTGTCCCAGCAGTCCGGCCTCCTCTTGGCTTCACCGCTGCCGATCCAACACCCTGCCCTGCCTGAGAGCAGCTGGGGCTAAAAACGCAGCAGTAACAGAGCAAAGATTGGGATTATTACAGTTCAACGGCTTTTCTTGAAATTACAAATTGCTTTCAGTCCTCTGTGCTGGATAAATGGGTGGGAAAAGCAGGGCTGGGGGAGTTGCAGGGGGGTGAAGCTGTCCTGGGACCCCCATGCTCTCCTTGCAGAGCTGCTGATGTGCTCCAGTGCAGGCAGACACGGCGTCCCTGGCACCAAGCAAACTGTGCCAGGCAGAGCTGCACATTCTGCCCCTTTGCTCTTATCCAGGACTGCTGGCTGCCTCCATGGACTTTTTTTTTTTCCTTCCAATTATTTATTTATTTCCTTCTTTCTGAAGAAATGTGGGAATCAAAAAGCACACGGCTCACAGCACACAATGACCTGGCCAGCGCTGCTGGATCCAGCACAGCCAGAGCCAGGCTGTGGGCGTGCTCTGAACAGTACCATCCCCTTGGCAGCCCCAGAAGCAAAAGCAGCTTTTCCCTCTGACACAAACTACACCCAGGTCCAACCTCTCATTCTCACTCCTCAGATCCTTCCTGACCTCTCCATGAGCACCCATGGAGCTCCTGCTGCTGGTGCCACATGTGGATGTGGGTGATGCCATCAACTGAGCTGGAGCCAAACAGATGCTTCCTACTTGGTCATGATTTGGTGCACTGGTTTGACGTGTAATTAGAATTATAAATTTATCCCATCCTTCCTTCCACAGCCACGAATTACCCTGATCTCCTCACCGGGCTTCCATCATTTACAGATGTTAGCAGGGATGCCTGAATATGGTGTTGGGAGAGCTGCTCATCCCTGGCCACGGGCCATCACCCCACCACCCCAACCAGGAAAGGCATTCCAATCTGGGAAAGACACACTGTGGGCAGCTGGCAGAGGAGAGGGAGATGGTTTAAGTAAAGCCTCCCAGGAGCACCAGGTGAGGCTGAAAGGACTAATGGGCTCTGTCCTCCTCCTGCTGCGAGCTGTGGACCCAAGCAGAGACATTTCATCTGGTAGAGACTTGCACATCAACATACCCATTCCTTCAGGTTTTCCTTTCCAGCCTTTCCCCAAATAAAGGCTCATGCTGCTCTGCAGCAGGCTCAGGCCCAGGCTTTTTATTATTTCCAAGGTCATTTGCTCTGCAGCGGGGCTGGAAAACAGAATTGCCTTTCTTGTGCTGTTTATGTCTACCAGATACACACTACTTGCTTTTTCATTTGGATTCATTTTCTGTGCTGTCCTGAGAGAAAGGAGCAAAGCAATTTTCTATTTACTGCAAAATTCCAACTGAGCAATTTTGTGGATCTGGAGATTGTCAGGAAGAGGTTACTGGACTGTGTACACCGAGGAGGAGGAGAGCAGAAGTGATAGGAGAAGTGCACAGAGCATGAGAGGCGATAACTAAAGCTGTTTCAATCCCATCCCTGTCTCAAAAAACCTTTGCCTAAATACCCAAGACTGGTAACTATTACTGGATGTGTGAGTAATTCCTAGATAATTTTTTAAGTATTTGGAAAAAAACAATGCATAATGAAAACATTACGTTATTGTCGTGCTGCTGACACTGTTGGCCAGATTCTCAGCTGCTGTGAATCATGATCTCGCCTTTGACTTGAGGAGAATTATGCCTTATTTTTCCCATCTGAGGATCAAATCCATTGGCCAGCACTCATGCCACCTTTGCCTTGCAGGTTAGAGTGAAGTCACTCCTAAAAAGCTGGTAAATTTGGTGATGCCTGCCTGTGGCTTGGCTCTGAAATGTAGCCAAGGCTGCAAAGTGCCAGTTTCAGCTGGCTGCTGTTGTGTCCAGCCCAAATGGGGTGAGCTCTGTGCAGATCTGGTACTGGTGAGGGCAGGCAGAGGCTTTGCTGGATCCCAAGGATGGGAGCCCAGTGAGGGCAGGGCTGCAGCCAGGGAGCTGGGAAGCATCCGGCTGGCAGGAGAGAAGGGTAAACAAGAACTGGTTAGCAGTTTGCACATATAGATTAATTCCTATATGTTTTTTAGAACTTAGAATAATTTATTGTAATTACTGTTGACTGAGTTGTGTTTGAAGGAGGCAGCACTGTTTAAAAGGATTTTTTGAAAGGTATTGAATTGGGAGGCAATTACTTTTTTTTTTAAGATATGTTTAAGGATTATAAAAGTAATTACTGCCCTGAAGCCAGGATGTCTAATTATGTTAAACTGTGGCTTAAGACAGCATAGTTTTCAGTCTCTTCCTTGGGTGGCTCACGCAGGAGCAGAGCACACGTGGCATGGCCGGGGCAGGGCACCACAGCAGTGCTGCAGCCCTGCAGGGACATGGGGCAGACACGGGGGATGAACGTGGGACCACAAGAAAGCAGGGGAAAATGGGTGGAAAAGGGAAAAATCGGGAGGGCAATGGAAATGAGAGACTGTGGGCACCAAGCTGGCACTCCTGTCACCCCAGCTGTTGGGCACAAGCCAGCCTGATGCCTGCAGGGAAGAGTTTGCCCTTGCTTTGGGGAATGGGCACACTGACCCCTCCGGGGCCTCTTCCTGCCCTGTTTTTCTCTGTTTTCCTCTGGGAGCCCTTCACGAGCAGCAAGAGAGAAGTATGCGTTTATTTTTCAAGCTTGCCTTTTGACTCCAACTCCCCTCTGTTCTTCTGCCAACGTGTGAGAAACAAGTTCAGGTTTAAAAGGCAACCTGAAATGTGCATGCACGCACAAAACAGTTTTATTTTTATAATGCTGTGATTTATGGGCCAGCTTGGGGCAGGGGGGGATTTCACTGGTGATTTCTGAACATTTGAAGGCTGCCCATAGCAGGAGAGACAGCCAGCATCCTACGTGCCAGGGATGTGGCTGTGGCAGGCAGGGGCAGAGGGCAGCAGCGGGGAGGGCACAGAGGGTCTGCGAGGGCACTGCAGCTCACAGGGGCAGGGCTGGGTGCAGTGTGGGGAGGCAAAAGTGGGAATGAGAGGTGGAGCTGCAGAAGAGATAGGCAAAGCTATGCCTTAAAGATGTCATAAGAGCTGCTGGGATCTGGGCTCAGCCCGGAGGTGGGGGACCCAGGAGAGGCCACTGCTCTCAGAGCTGGGCAGGAGGGAGGCTGGATGCCGAAATCGGGAGTCCTCCTTCTCCATCCCTCCCAGCGCTCGGCTTTGGGGGTGTGCTCGCATGGCTGATCACACACATCAATTCCGAGTACTTAAACACCCGGCTGGTCCCTCTCACCCCACACCTCTTCGCCCCCAGGCAGCCGCAAGCCAGGAGGCCGTGGGCTGGTGGGGGCACACACACACTCCTCTTCCAGCGAGTCTCAAAACAAATTCACCCCGTTTAACCCGAACTGTCAAGCGGCATTGACCCAGAAAAGGCTGTTCCCGGGGGCAGCAGCAGAGCAGGCCGGGGCAGGAGGGAGGGCTGTGCCCCACTCGGTGCTGCTGAGCAGGCTGGGCGCAGGAAGAGAGCGGTGACAGCATCCTTGGCCGTGGCACTGCAGCCCCAGGCGCTTGGTGGTGCAGAGCTGCTGTCTCACAGGCACCGGGGAGATACTGCAAGGAGGAGATGCAGCGAGAGGCGACGGATAATATCTGCTCTCTGGGAAGAGCAAGTGCTGCGCTGCCACGGAAAGCAACAGCTAGAAAGCAAACCAGGAGCTGCCAGCGCTGGGAGAGGAACAGCAGGGCAGCTTCCAGCATCCCACGAATCTGTCAAGTGTCAGTGCTGGGTTTATCTCTGGTTTGGCTGCATGAGATAGACTGGAGAAAATGCAGTTCTGACACAAGGCTTTTTTCAAATACAGAAAATAGTTTATTATTATTATTATTGTCGCTGTTGTTATTATTACTAGTGTTATTATTATTTCTCAGTCTGGCTCCCCAGTGTCTTTGCGTGATTTGCACCCTTGGAGCCTGCCAGCTGAAATAGTCAGTGTGGGTTTTTTTCCAAAGCTACACGTGGAAGCAGTTCTTGGTGGTTTGGGTCCTTTGTATTCCGCGGATTATAAAAGGTCTCTCCTGTAAGTAGCCTGGAAAAGGAGAAGTACTAATTATTATTAACTCTGCCAAAGCCAATAATATCCTTGGGTAATTATCAGTTTACCCAATTTTCCTGTGAGCCTACTGTGTAAATACACCATTGTAAGAGGCTATTATTTCCTCCATGCTCCACCTCAACATAGCACTGATAGTTTTGGGCTCGTCACGAGCCTGTTGTGTTCAGGGCTGTTAATCTGGCTGGACAGTCACCACCAATAATCAGATATAAGACAGGGAATGGCACGAGTTTATGTGCTCCTGCCACCCTCGCAGTCAGGCCCCCTGTCTCCACTGCAGCCTCACCAAATGCTGCTGAGCCCTCTTGCCCCAGCTGGGGACATTTGCCACCTTCATGCAAAATGCGGCAGGATGCGCCCCAGGGAGCGTGGCCACCCCTCCGGCCCCTGGGCAAGCGGCACGGCAGGGTGGGGACCATGCCCCTGGCCACTGCCTCCACGCCCCATCCCCATCCCCATCCCGAGCATGACTTTCCCTGCCACGCTGAGGTGCAGCCGGCGGGGAGGAAGCGTGTCTCACGGCAGGAGACCCGAGCTGCTTTCCCTTTCATCGCCGCTCATTTATTTGGATTAGAGTCAGCTCTCTCCTGAATCCTTTGTTCGCTGTTTGTTATTCCACATGCGCCCAGTGCTGCGTGTTCATCTTTATTAGCTTTAATTGCTTCCCCGTTCTAATGGGATCTCGCTATTCGCATACAATTGAAAGGAAATGTATTCATTAAAATAATTCTCCTCCTAACTGTTGTTTAGAGCTGGTGCTGTCAGTGCCACTCACCGTGATTTTCTCCCTGCCCACCATCCGCTGCCGGACGGGAGCAGGACACAGCAGAGCTTCACTGGCGATTTCTGTTAGTGTGCACCACGGGCTGGAGGCTCAGGTCAGCTCGGGTGATGTTTGCTGACAGAGGAAAGGTCACACAAAGCCACCTGGCTGCTCTTGCTGCGAAGCCTGAGGCACACGTGAAGGGGCAACACGTTGTGTGCCCCCATTGGGGCACCCTCCACTGCCCCACTCACACCACAGCTCCCAGCCTTCACCTCCACGGGGAAGGGATTAAATGGGAAAGTGGAAGAGAGACAAAAAAGCCAGGAATGCTTGAGGGCTGAGACGGTGCTACGGAAAAGTCTCCAGCTGAAATTAGTGACAAGAGGCAGTTTCAGGCAGCAGACAAGCCATCTCCTGAACAGCTTGGCTTCCTCCCTGGCACTCAGACCAACTTTTCCTCCTTATTTATTTCCTCCAACAAGCACTAGTTAGGGGTCTTTAGGGAACAGTTTAATGACCCTTCTTCCTCCTGGCTGTTTACGCTGGGCTCTCCCTCCTCTACCTGGGGCTGCTGAGGCACCATTGCCACTGTAGCTAAGCAACCTCCCCATTAGCACACTGGTGGCTCAGACCAAGGCATCTCCTCACCAGCTTTACACAATTAGCCCCTTGGTTTTTGGCTGCAGTGCCACTCTCCTCCCCTACCAACATCTCTGAACAGTTTGTTTCTGCAGCACTGTCCATTCAAATGAGTAGATCTCCCTTTCTATGAAAAAAAAAAATTCCCCTGTTTTATGACATTCCAAATCCTCTGTGAAAGCTGCCTTCCCTTGCCTGGCATATTTATGCCATAGTTTGTTAAGACCATCATGTAAGGCCAGGGATGGGAAACTGGCAGTTTCAGGGCTTGCAGAGCTGTTTCAGCGGAGATGGGCAACATGTTCTCCTTGTAGGCGATGCAGATGTGCAGGAATTGTCCCTGTAAATGCAGCTGGCAGAGTCCTTCCCTGCTGGCCACCCCATGGGCTACATTTAAGTCATTAATGGGCCATGAGGGAGTATCAACTTAGACCAACACCACCATCCTCAAAAAAACCCTGGCAAAGATGAGCCCTGCCAGCATCCCTCATGCTCTTATTCCTGTCCCATGTCACCTCTGTGGGGTGGCTTTGCAATCAGCACAAAAGCCCTTGCAATGTTTGTTTTCACTAGCAGGGTATTCCTGGACAGCCTGGCTCCCCGGGTGCAGACACAGCCTTGCAGCTTTCCTGGAGCTAATCCTGGACTGGAGCTGGTCTGGGAGCTTCGTTTAAAATGTAAATGACTTGGTGTTGCCTAACAGCAATGGCATTAATGGGATGCAAGCTTGTGCCCGCTAATAGCATCCTGCAGAACTTCTGAAGGGAGCGTCTGCTTTGTCTCTGCGTTTGTCTGTCACAGAAGAACATTGCCCAGGCCCCGGCTCCCAATCTATTAATATATTTGCTTAATTACGCTGTACAGAGCGAGTGCCAGGCTGGCAGACAGACTGCAGAAGCTCTGCTATCACTGGAAGTGCTCCTCTGAAGAAGACAGTGGTGACGTCACAGGCAGGTGACATCAGTCCATGACACTTCTGCTCTTCCATCCAGCTCTGCAAACCCTTCTGACCTTGCCCTGCCAGCCTCAGGGTGAATTTGGATGGGGGCTATCAAGTTGTCCCCGATAACAGACACGTGCCAATGCTCCCCAGCAACCTGCCCTGCACACCCTACCGCTGGCATCCAGCTGCCAAGCACTGCCCCCTTCCCCCAGTGAGGGCTCACCGTCTATCTGCATTTTAGAAGAGCCTATCAAGCCCCAAAAGACAGCGTTAGACAGGCAGTAACCATCTGCCTGCAGGTCAAGTGGCTGTGACAGGCATCCTCTGGCCACTAAGACAGTGAGACAGTTTTGAGACTGTCTTCACAGATACTCTGGCTGACTGCAGAAATCACTACCTGTTCTGTCACTTCTTATTCATCCTTGGGATGTACTTGAGAGCTGTCAGCTCCCTGAGTCACGGGGAGGCTGAATGTCTTGCCAAAATGTGTGCTCGGGTAGCAAGAGCATGATGAACACTCAGAGCAGCCCCAGGAGCCCTGCCCTGGGCTGGGGCATTGTCCCTGGCACACACAGCAAGGGGAACCCCGGCCTTCATGGCCAGAAGCCCCCAGGCAGCAGTGACTGCTGTGGCTGCCAGGCCCCTGCAGGTAATGGCAGAAATGACCCTGCACAGCATCACTGTAAGCAGTGTGAGATGGTTGGTGAAGCATCGAGGTGTGAACAGGGTGGGGGGCTGCTCTGCTGATGCTTTTTTGGGAACCTTGCTGTTCTGGGCAAGCAGTGGGATAGGATGTGGCCAACCCAGGAAGGAGCTTTCATCTCTAATAGCGCTACTGAGCTGCAGCTGAAGCCCAGTTCTTCTTTCCTTCCCTCCCTGCCTTCTTCCTAACTGAGGTTTTCTCCTGATGCCTTTTCTGCTTTGATGCTTCACTTTGGACCCCTTGTCCTCCTCCATTCCTTCTTCAGCAGAACAAAATGGTAGATCCCACCTTTGCAGGAGGTGCTGGTGCTTGATCCAGGACAGTCTGATGGGTGGGAATTAGTAACAGGTCAAAATAAAGAAAAGTAATCACCCCTTTCAAAAAACAAAAAACCAAAAAAACCCAGAAAACCCAAAAACCAAACCCAGAAAGGAGCAGTTATGGTACCACACAGCAGCAAAGACAGCAGCTTGCAGGAGGGATCTCCTGACCAAGCAGCCCCACCATGGGGTGAGAGCCAGTCCTGAGCCCTGGAGCTCTTGCAGTGATTTACTAGGACCAGTTCCTGAAAGATCCAGGAGCATCTGCAGGTCCAAGGATATGCCACGCTTACAGGGAATAACACCCCAGGCTCTGGAAATGCACACTGGCAGCAAGAGGAGCTTTTTCTCTCTTCCCAGCCATGGGGAGGGAGGGGAGCCAAGGGGAGAGGGGACAATTCTTGTTCCAAAAAGAGTAAAACGAGATTATTAATTTTTTGCCTTGTTCTTCACATAAACCTAACACTTCCTTTGAGGCAGTCCTCCAGGACTTCCCAAACCCTAACTTCATCAAAAAGGAGAATATTTTAAAAAACGAAGCTGTTCCACCAGAACTGGCCTCCTGAAGCTTATAAACATGAGTGAGATTAGAGGGGCAGAAGAGATGGGGAAATGTGCCTGATCCTGCAAAGGGTGGTGGGCAGAGAAAGCAAGGAGTGCTCTGGCAGGGAGATGGGGCAAACAGGGAAAAAGCTGAGAGAACAGGGGCCATCCTCTGGGCAGGGAGACCTTGGCCCTGCAGGCAGTGGGGGCACATCTCTGCAGGCATCACACAAACCCCTCCCTGCTCCTGGTGCCTTTGAGACAGCTCCTCAGGAAGGCACCAGGGCCACAGCAGGAGAGCCAGCAGCTGTGCCTCATCCTGTGCAGCTCTGGAAACCTTGGCTGCCCCAAAGCCTTGGGGTTTTGGGGTTTTTGGCTCCTAATCGATCTTCTTTTTAAGCTTTACTCCGGTTACAAACCTGCATGGGTCGTCACTTTTGTTGCTTTACTATTTTTTTGCTATTTGCCAGGTTTTTTTTATTTTCCTGCCTTGTCTGACAGTGCCGTTCCCTCACTGGGGTGTCCCCACTCCCCAGCAGCACATGTGCTCCCCACCGCTGGCACCAGCACTCGCTGCCGCCTCGGACAGATGTCTCCCACCGACCCGACGGCTCTGTGGCATCTCCCGCATTCCTGAGCTGAAATAATCCCCCAAGCTTTGTCAGGTTTCTGCACCAGTGGCCCCACTGCAGTTTAATTAAGGCAAAACTCCTCCTTGCTTTAGAGATTTTCGCTTACCAGTGGATTTCCCTAAGGCCTCATCAACCGGAACGCTCCTCTCTGCTCCTCCTCTACCAGCAGCGCAGCAATCCCCGGCTGCCCAGGGGGAATGGGTGAAGCCTGGATTTAGGGTTTCTCTGAGGGTGTCTGTGTTGGGATGTCCTGACACTCAGGGATGCACCTGGGTGCATCTGCTCATTGAACTGAGACTGGCCTTGTTCTGGGAAATGATATTTTTGGTCTTAACCCTGGCTTTGCTTTAGGCTCAGTGCATTGCAATTTAGCTCCTGTATTTGCAAATGGCTTTGTGGCCATTGCACAGGCTGGAATTTGTGTTTATTCTCCAAAAATGTGTGGAGCTGGTGATGGCTCTGCAGCTGGAACAGCAGACAAGATTACCCAATTACCATTTTTTTTTTTCTCCACTGAGCTCGACAATAAGATTTGTGAAAAATTAAGAAAGGGCAATGCTCTTCCCTGCTTAGAGGAAGAATGAGAGCCTATCTGCCATAGGCTTCCAGATGTCACTTTATATTTTCTATAAAAATTTATAGGGAACCCAGCTGGCCCTAGAGACACAGTGTGAGGAGCAGACAGTGAATTGCCACTTGGCAGAGGTGGCCATGCAGCACGTGCTGGCAGTGCTGCTGCCTTTCCCAGCCGGGGAGTGATGGCTAAAGCAATCCTGGCACCAGCCGAAGCCTCTGCCCTGTGCTGGGCTGATGGGGCACAGCCTGGCCTCCAGTGGGCAGCGGGAGGACAATGTTTTGAGAGCAAGGTAAGCTCCTCCTGTGATGGGTGGATGAGGCCCTCAGGCTGCTCCTGCTCTCCAGCTTTCCTCACTCCTCGCTGCTGCTGGACCCTGTATTCCTCTGTCAACCCCCAGCAAGAAGAGTGCGCTGGAGCAGAGAGGGGAGCAGGATTAGCCCCTTTTCTGACTTTGTTTCACATTTTCAGGAACATGGATTGCCATGGTTACCAAAGCCTGGGCTCCTCATTAGCAACATTTGCTCTCAATGTCAGATTAACGAAGTTGTTCCCTCACAGCACTGGCGGGAGCTGCAGCTGTTCTGGCACAGTTTGCCAGCACGGGCCATGGCTTCACCTGCAGCCACCACCCGGCTGTGGGACGAGAAACCAGCCTGGGAGCCTGGCACCAGTGCAGGGAGGGAACCCAGCCACAGGAACCTGGCACCACTGTGGGGAGGCAGCAGCACGGCCGGGGCACAGGCTGCTCCCAGCACTCATTCTGCTGCTTTTCCCCAGATCCCAATTATTCCCTGTGTCATGTGGATGCCTTGCACCCCCCCATGAGCTGCAGGAACAGCCTGGCTTTCATTTTCCCTAACGCAGGCTGCCGGCAGAAGGGCCTTTGAAAGCACAAACCGCATCTGCTGCTCCTATCATTACCCGGCGATGGCTACACAGAGCCACGGCCATTGTGCCTTTCTGACCCGCTCTCTCTCTCCAAAGAGGAGCTATTTAAAGCATCCTATTGAACCGTATCATGTGTCCACAGAGGAACTTCGAATGCTCCCGCTATTGTACAGCTCCTGCCGGTGCCAGCTATGAAAATGCTGTTTGTGCACTCTCGTCAGCAAGGAGAGGGCGACTGCTGGGATCACACAGCCCCTGCCAGGGAGAGGAGAGCACCGACGGACACAACAGAGTGCTGGGGATGTGCCGCTCTGCTGGGCATTCCCGGGATGCTAATGGGGGCAAGAATCATCAGTTCATGCCAGAAACTCTGGACCTGACCAAATGCCTTCGCTGACATCCGCATGTGCATCGTTACCCCGGCAATGTCATGTCATCAGGCTAATCCCCAGCGGCGCGTAATCCCCTGTCACTAGGACAACACCGGCAGAAAGCAAACCTGGACCAATATCTCCTCATTTACCCAGACCTACCTAATCCCAGAGAAGCAAGTTAATAACATACATCAGCTCAGTATCTGCGGGTTTTTATTAAACTCTTCGCGTAAGTTTTATATTATTTTGATCCTTGCCAAGTCAAGCTGCCCAGCTTCAGAGCCAGCAAGGATGTGCTCACAGGAGATGATTCATGAGCAGACCTCAGGCTAAAACTTATTTCCTCTCGCTATCTGATGAACTCCTATTAATAATGAAAACATTTGTTTAAAAAATAAAAAAGTAGGTCAGATCCCAAGCATTTACAGGTGGAACAGGCTGAGAACAATTGACTGAATGATGTTACAACAGGTTGTCCAGCAGCTCCTTTGGCAGCATCTCCTCCTGGCATCCAGCGACTCCCTGGTGCTCACGGGGCCCTTCCCACCGGCGCCTGGTGCAGCGGCCACGTAAGCCCTTACCCACAGCTTTATCATCCCAGTGTGGATGAGCAGGCTTTTCCTTACCCAGCTGTGGCTTAATAAGCTTCTCCAGTGAGTGCAGATCTGTAAACAGTGCTATCAGTTATTCTGTCTGACCTGCAGCACAAAAATGTTTTCCTGCTTGTGAAGGAAATCTTCAGAGCAGAGCTGGGGATACACAAAGGCAGCTCCATGTAGACCATAAATAAATATATATCAGTGCACGTGCTCTTTTACTTTGCACGCCTGAAAGCTAGAAATAATGTCTGATGCTTAGAAGAAAGGAAATATTTAGTTAGAAGAAAAAGAGATCTGTAAAAAAAAAAGAAAAACACTATATATTTATTTTTTATGGCATAAGTGAAAAGCTTGCGCTTTCAGCTTTGCTGAATTATTTTACGCTGTATCTCTGGCAGAAATGGAAAAAAGACCTGCTCGCATCCAGCCCCTCAATTATTGCACCTCGCTTTTCCGTGTGCCAAAATGACATCTGAAGAACTGGCAGGAAGATTTGCCTCCACGCTCTCCCTTGCACGCAGGAAGGCAGCTCTGCCACGCTCAAAGGTGTTGGGAGATTTTGCAGCTTAGGTCAAAGGATGTTAATAAAGCACTTGAGCCTCCATATGGTATTTTGGCACTAAAATGTCAGCTGCTTTTCAGACACTGTACTTTAATCATTTCAGACAGGCCCCTTTTAAATGGTTTGTTTAGTTTGCTTAGAGAATAATATTTGTTATTTGGTTTTCAGAATGACTAATAAATGAACTGTCTTTGCTTAGGGAGAATAATGCCACTTAAGCAAAACCTGGTACTGCAGTTCAGAGCTATTTAATAAGAAATACCTGTCAGTGTCAGAATATATTTAGTGTGCATTAGCTTTGAAGAATTGCAGAATAGGTTTTCCCCTCGCTAAGTTTACTTTATGTAAAATGTAACACATGAACTGTGAATATGTGGACAGCAAACAGACTGTATCAATGAATTCAGCCTCCCCCGGAAAATGCTGACAGTGGCAGAGAAACACCTCCTCACAGACACAACTGACACCATCAAAAGCGGAACCTGTGACAGCTGCCAAGGAGCCGCAGCCTCCCGCCTCCCTCCCCTTGTTTAAAAAACAAAATCAAATCCAAAATAACACGCTGTAGTCTATTTATCCTCTTGTTTAATCCGCTGGGAAAGCATCAGCATAATTAAATGCTTTTAACCTTTTGGTTTTGACTCGCGATCAGACAGCGGTGCAGAGAGGAGCCGTAAGGAGCGGCAGCTCGGCACTGCCGGCACTGCAGCACCCCGGCCCAGCCAGGGCACCCCAGCCTGAGTGCCACCAAAGCACCCCCCAGCTGGGCTGGACCCACACAGGAAGGGGCACTGTGGCTTCCCAGCAGTTCTCCATCCCTGATCCGGGGCTGCAAACAGAGAATTTGCTGGACCAAGCCACAGCCACCCCGTGTCTATTATTCATGGACTCGGCACTTTGTTTCACAACCCAGGTTCCGTCAGGATGCTCCAGCCATCTGGGGCAGCTACTTGGGAGGCTGGCAGTGGGTTGCATGAAGAAGCAAGTTATTTACTTAGAAACTGTCTCTTTGGCATCTTGACCATCTGGAAAGAATATGGAAATGAGACTTTTAGCGAGATGGAGCTTCTCAGTTGATAAATTAACCAGGCATCTCCAGAACTAGGTAGAGCTGATAAAAGTGAGCATTTCTGAGCACGTCCCAGCTCACACACACATTTATAGGTGTGAGCATTTGCAATTTCCCATCTCACCTACACATCAGGGGACCTAAGTCGCTCTCCTGTACACTGCCTGGGTTTCTGGGCAAACAAAGCCTGACTTCCAGCTGTAGAGTTTTTGTGCAAAGAGAGGAAGGGCCAGGCAGAACTGGGTTACACAGCTTTGCCACCAAAGCTCTGCTTGCATCACTGAACCTGCCCCTAGGGAACCAAGCCCAGTCCTGAGGGGAGAGCAGGGCTGTGAGTATCCTGCCGGGGTGGCTGGCCAGCAGGAGCTCCTCACCCCATCGCTGGGAAGGTGCAAGTCTGCACCCCAACTCGGTCCTCACTCACTCCCCAAAGCTACAGCAGTGAGCAGGAGCCTGTGCAGTGGGGGAGTAACACTCACAGCCTGTCACACGCACAGGAACCTCTCAGCTCTTATGCCAGCCTCTTACTAATCAAAATATCATGCTAGGCTGGAGTGGATCTGGCTTCTTTGAACGTGAGTCACATCATTTGCTGATTGCCAGGAGAGTTCCCAGGAACTGGGGGCAGCAGGACAGAAATTGCAGCTGTCCTCAGAGCACTGTAATTTGTGCTGGAGCTGGATGGCTCTCCCAACCACCCTGAGACAGGGCAATTAAGGCTGGCTTTGAGCCAGATGCAGGTCGCTGGGATCAGAGCATGGAGCCCCAAATTAAGCACTGTGAGAATGGAGCCAGGAGACTGTACAGAAGTCTGTACAGAAGAAGTTAGTGAAGTCCCTGGAACAGCCATCGTGCCTTTCAAATGCAAATGCCATCTCAAGGAAAAGTGTTTTGTTCTGCAGCCTCAGAGTGCTGACTTCTAATCACGAGCAGAGAAAATACACCCAGAAATACCAGCATGGAAAAAAGGCTCTGGGGGTGGCTCAGAGCAGGTCAGTGGTACAGGGAGACATTCCCACCAGCTGAGTCAATCCAAGGGCACACACATTCAGTAAAGCCCTGCTCTGTGCCCACTGAGGGTCAGAGTTTATTTGAGTGCCCCTGTTATGCTGCATAAAATTACCTCCTGATAATGCAGCCCTGACTCTTCCCAAAATGCAGTCTAAACTTCTACAAAGCAGCTGAGGCATGTGGTACCTGTTGTCCTTTCAATATCATGTACAAAAAGTGATGTACAACAGCAGGCAGCTCCTCCATTGTCCGCTTCCCAAGCATCCGAAATGGACAAAGTTGGATGGATGCCGCAATCCAATCATAAACTGAAGTTAAGAGATGTGAAACACCAGCAGGGCTCTAGGAAAAGGAACAGCCCTGTGATAACCTCCACCGGGGCTGAGGGTGTTCCTAAATTCCCAATCGATTTTCACTTTCCCAAAGCTTCCCTTCATCCTATGGGATCAGCATCAGTGAGGGGTCCTTCTGCCCTCGGATGGCACCTTTGTCCCATCACCTGCAGGTTTTTACATGGCAGCTAAGGCTGTGGTGCAGCTGGAGGTTGTATCACCAGCATCAGGCAGGTGGATGCCACTGGTGCCCGGAGCCTGAGGAGATGAGACCCACCACAAGTTCAGGAGTACCTGGAGGGGGCTGGAGCTGCTTTGGCAGAGCACTGAGCAGGGAACAGTATTCCAAGATGACACGTAATTAATTCTACAAGGCAGAGGACTCTTTTGGAGAAGCCCTGCTGTGCCCAAGCCCTGATGATGATGGTCAGCAGACAAACAAGTTCCTCATTTAAGGCTCAGTGTGGTATGCAGGTCTCCTTCATACAGGTACTGGTAACTCTGGTGTGATGAGGGCCAGTGGCAGAGCAGCAGCTGAGCATCTGTCCCCTGAGCCCATGCTGCAGCTACAGCCATCCATTGACATCTTTAACACTTTTCTCTAAAGAATTTTTTTTTTTTTTTGCCTCTACACATAGGAATTTATCGAGCTTAGGTGTGCCCATATGATTCGAGGAAACCCATGGGACCTCAGAGTGGGATTTACTGGCCACAGTACTTTGTAAACATGTATATATTTTAAAATCCGTGATTCTATTTTCTTAATTGACTGAAAAAAGTGATGCATTAAAGCATAACTAAGATCTGAGCAATGTCAGATGACCTTGGATGTTCACAGTGCCAGCAGGGCTTGAAGCTGGAGCTGGTGGAGGCTCAGCCCTCTGGCTACTGAGCCAAAAGCTCTCCAGGTGGACTCATCCTCAAACTGCCCACTGCAGCAGCTAAACAACATTGGTGAACAAAAGCCTCTTCAGTGGGAAATATCCTAAGAGGCTCCATCCTGGGTCCTTTGCTGTGTTCCTTTATGAGCAGTGACTCAGGCAGTGTGAGATTTTACCATTGCTGGGGTTTCCTAAAGTCATGAGGCCCTTGGCCAGTGATGGGCTCCAGCTCCCTCTTTACCCACAATTGCCCTGAATTTTTTCAGGAGCAGGAAAGGTCTGAGAAGAGACCCTCTCCCCTTTCATCCCAGGATCACAGGCAGCAGTGCTTACTTTCTGAGGAACAAGGGTCCCTTTTAAAAGTACTCCTTAGGTTTAACTCCCACGACATTCGTAAACTCTTTAAAGGCAGGAATTAACCAGAGTTTCTAGAAAGAGCCTCTGACGCTTTTAAGCAGCATTTCAGAGGCAGAAATGATCTTCAAAATCTTCTGAATTCCACTTTTGAGAGAAACACTTTTTTCTCTGAAATTAGTCTAATTAAAAGATCACAAAATTAATTAAAATGCAAAATGAAATGCAACACTTCGTATCAGGTCAAATTAAATGTTTTCACAAGTTTTAAAATGAAATCAGAGCTGGTTGTCACTGTGATTAAAGAAATCTCCCTCTCCCTCCCCAAGTTCTGGAAAACATCGATCCAAAGAAAATCCTCCTCTCCCAAACTTGCCCATTCCAGCAGGCAGAGGTGTACAGCTCTCCCTGCCTTGAAATATCAGGGACCAGAGATTCCACTTCACACTCAACCCTCGGCTGTCACCACAGGCACTTTGGCTGGATGATATTTTAAGTGCTCCTGCTTGGTGGCAGCAGCTCATTTAAAATTAGCAGCACCCCTAATTGGGAAGGGGGAGCTCTGCCTGGCAGAAATGGCACCACTGGCCCCCGGCACAGCGGGGGCAGCCCAGTGCCACTCTCAATAGCCATCACTGTCAGAGGTGGGTTCCTGGCCAGGCCTGAACTGTCCTCCTGTTTAAATATAGCAAATCCCAAAATGTCAGGAGTTTTGTAGGCGGCCGCAGAGCAGTGGCAGGGGGGAGGCAGGGCTCAGTGCTGGCTCAGAACCAGTCCCTGCCACGGGCTGGGTCACTCTGATGTGCTGGTGTAACACCTGAGCTTTAATTGCCTCTGCTGTGGACCTGTCCTGCTCCCAGAGGAGCTGCTGACACGGCCCACTGTAGCTCTTGGCACCAGAAAATACATTCTCCTCCGAGACCAAAAATATCGTTTCACTCTAAACATCAAGAGAGCAGCTTGTGATTAAGCAGTTGGGGTTTTACAGCATCCTGAGGATGTAAAGTGCTATTTAAGTGATGGCTATTTTTACTGTGGTTATTTATTATGTGGGGCTGGTCAGTGCTGGGGTCTGGCCCCCTCTGCACAGCAGGTGTTCCCAGCACAAAATGCTGGTGTAAGGTGGGCCAGCCTCAGGCAAGCACCTCAACAGCAGGTGGCCACAGTCCTCCTGCTCCTTCGGCAGGCTCCCAAAGGCAGGAACCACAGGAGGAAGACCCTGTCCTGGGGTGACTTCCCTAAACTAAGACAGACCCTTTTGGCCCTAAGGAGGGTGGTTAAGCCCAGACCCTTGGAGGCACACAACGGGTGCATCCCTTGGGTTTGCTTGGGCTTGATGAATTTGGTCTTTTCCAGGCTGAATTCCATGAATCTATGGTTCTATCCCTACAGAGTGGGGTGAGGCACAAGCAGGCATTTCTTTTGAGAGAAACACTGCATTTTTCTACCCCCCCCCCCTTTGATCTGGCCAAGTGCAGCCAGTTCTGCTTGTCCCACTGGGATGACAGCAGGACCACAATCTCCAGCTCAGCCCCACAGCAGCTGCAGAAGGTTTGGGTTTTACAGCTCCCTGCTGGCTCCCCTGCTCAGCTCCCAGACATGAGCTCCCAGGGCAGACCTACAGGCACCTCCCAGTGGGAGGGCAGCCAAAGGGGCTCTGCGTGGAGGGACCAAGGAGCCAGGGAAGGCATCACTCCCCCTGCAGCCGTGGCACTTGTGAGCCCTTATTTGTGCCCTAACATTGCACTGTATCACTCATGGATTGCTGCAGCCCTCGGGGTCATTAGGCCTGGAGGAGACAAGATTCCCCTCCACCAGGCACGGTGCCCCTGCAAATCCCACACAGACATGGACACTCCAGCAGCATGGCAGAGCCCTGTCCCTCACTGCAGCCATGCAACCTCCTCCCCAAATGGGATGCTGTGCTGCAAAGGCCCAAGGATGAGCTAAGCCAAAGCAAACCCCCACACAGCTTCCAAGGGGTTAAGCACACCCACTCTCCCCTGTCTTTCCAACCTCCTCCTGCAAAAGGCAAACAAAGAGGCTCTCCTAAGAGTACCTCGGCCTGCCATAATGGCATTAGGGGAAGGGCGGAAAGAGATCCTAACTCTCAGCTCACATTTAAGCATACAAAAACAAACAACCAAAAAAAGGGAAAAGTTAAAGCCATCTGAAAGTGCCTCTCTCTCTCCCAGAAGAGTGATAAAGGCTTTTTGGCAGAGTGAGGTGGTGTTTATTTTGGTTTGTGTTGTGTTGCTGCTCTGACCCCCTCAGCTGTTAGCCGGCAAACTTGACAGCCTGATTGTTTTTACTGGACTGCGCCGGAGTTCTTCGCTTTGCGAAAGTGATCTGGGAGCAGTTTGCACTGATTGCACAGAGGGCTCTGACCAGGGCCCATTGCCACGTCCTGCGCCATGCCCCGCATCCCAGCCGGGACTGCAGCCGGGCCCGGCCCGCAGCTGGTTTAAATCATCACTTTCTTCCCATTTCACTGCACAAGGCAGCGCTTGAAGATTTTCCTTTCTGTTCTGCTGAAATGTGACTCTAATTAGATGATAACAAGGCTCTGACATTTTCTAATCGTAATCCTATCCATGCAAGGGGACATTATTAAAACGATTAAAATTATTGATAAAGGGGATTTGGCCTATGGCACAGAGGGGTGCACAGGTCTGGGTGTGTCCCCTGGGATAAAGGCACCACTGTCCCCAAGGACATGCTGCTCTCTGAATACTTGCTTGAGTAACACAATGCTGCCCACTGAGCTGGAGCAGCATCATGACCAGGACTTAAAGGAAAGGTGGCTTTGGAAATAAAAGGTGTCTTTCATGTAGAGCTGAGGAAGCACAGCTTCACCAGACCTGAAGTTACCAAGGAGGTATCTGGACCCAGTGTTTTCCACACCCATATGTGCTCACGTGGAAGACACAGTGCAAACATTGGCACTGCACATGTGGCTTTCAGTCCCTCTTTTGGCAAGGTTTTTTCTCCATGGGATTGGACGAGGGATGAGCAATTGTGCTCTCATGTTCTCAGGTGAAATCAGAGGGCACCATGTCCCTGTCCACAAGGTGAGCAGTATTTTCAAAAGCTAGGCACCTCTCCACAGGCAAGAGTCAGAATCAGAGATGGAAAAGTCCTGAGGGCTGAAGTGTCCACAAAGTGATGGTGAACAGGGCAAGAGTTTACTTTTACTACCTTTGATCCCCTCAAGGTGATGCAACAAGCATCTTCTGTCTGCCCCAGGGGACAGGCAGGTGATCTCCTACAGCCCCTGTCCCACATCAGCCACGGGCCCTACGCACAGCACCGTGTGAGAGGAGTGCCAGCTATCCTGAGGGAGCCTGCTGTGCCATGCAAGGGATGTGGGTCTCAGCTGGAGCCTATTGAGCAGTCCACAAGCACAGGCCAGGCCAGGCCCTCCAGCACCGCTCTTGGTGGTCCCTGATTCTGCATCGCTTCTGCAGGATCCCATTGATTTGTCAATCAAACATCCTTCTCCGCGGGGCTCCGCGCCCAGCTCTACATCATCCCTGCCTGGCATGGAGGCAGGCAGTTCTGAGCCAGTTTTCTGCTCTGGAAACCTCGGGAATCTCCCTCAGTCTTTCCCAGAATAGCCCCAAGGCTCCTCTAATTTCCTACAGCTGCTGCGTGGCAGCGAGCCGGCGGCTCCACCCGGAGCATCCCGCTCGGTGGTGGCAGGAATGTCGGTGGCACAGCCCCCGGAGCTCGGGGATTCCTCATCCCTGGGCAAGTCCCTACACCTGCAGAGAACAAGGCTCGTGTTTTAACACCGAAACAAACAACAGCGACCCAAAGGGGACAGGGGCACGCAGGCAGCTCAGCCTGTGCACTGACACTGCGGATGTTTCCAAGCTCCAACACCAGCCCTCCTCACTCCCGAGGGCAGGGGAGACACAGCACTCCCCACCCCAATTAGCCCACACGTTCTCGAGGATAAAACAGAGCACGAATTTCCCCAGCAGCATCCCTAGCCCTGCTCAGCACGGTGATCTCCAGCTGAGGGGGGAAAGTCCCCAGGGAGAAGGAACCAGAGGCAGAGTGGGATGGGTCAGTACAGCCAGAACATGCCAAAGCTTGAGGTGTTTCAGAAGCCTCTCCCAGCACTGGTTTGCATGCAGGGTCAAACCCCCAATCCACTGAGGACCGAAGACCCCAGCATTTCTCAAAGAGATAAGCCCTCTGGAGCCAGCAAACTGTTTGCAGAGAACAATTTATTAATCCAATTTACATCTTATTTCTCTTCACAAGCAGATCATAGTCTTCATGAAATTGCCCATTGCTAGAAATTATGCAGCAAGTATTTTGGGGTATGAATCTCCAGCAAAGTGCCTGCTGCCAGTGCTATTTCCCTATCCAGGGTTGGAAATCTGAGCTGTGTTGATAGGACACACAGCTCCCAGAGCACGGTGCATTCTCCACAGCAGACACGTGGTGCTCTCCCAGCCAGGCACCAACAGGCAGCACTTCTTAGCTTATAAATAAAAAGCTACAACAGAATCAACCTTACAGTGCAAATATTCATGATTCTGAATTTGAAAATCACTTCCTATGAATAAGACTGCATAGTTTGCATTAAAATATGCTGCTTCAGCACCATTCCTGACAGTGTACATGTTTGCTAGAACAGCCACATAGAGCAAACCTGAAAAGGTCAGGAAGTGAAAGGGAACAAATTTATTGAGGAATTGAAACATATGTTTGGTGCTGGTTTAAAAAAAAAATCTGCTGCAAGTACATAGATGGTGTCTATGTCAGGGAAAGTGCACTATGCAGAGCTTGCTACACAGGGACAGAGGTCTCAGCTAATTGAAAAACTGATGAATTTTTATACCTATGAACTTTGGTATTTGGAAGATTTTAATTTCTCTTTAGAACGCTGAAGATTCCTCTGAAAAAGATTTAGAATTCATATTGGAAACCCACAAAGGAGTTTTTAAGACTATACCTTCTTATTTTAATAAAATGTAGTTTAGATTTTTTTTTTTTTCTTGGAAATATCTTCATTAAATAGAAGAAGAACTAAAGGGCATGGTAATATAATTCACAGATGATACTAAATTAGGATATATTGTACACGGCAGTGCGGACTGAGAAATAATACAAAGGGCCCCAGAGAGATTGGAAACCTGGGTAGAAAATAAATGAGATTCAATTTGGAAAAATGCTGTCAATGCCTCTGGGGAAAATAATTTGAAACACGCGGAAACCTGGGAAGCAGGAACGGCTAACATGGAGTTTAAAACATAACAGAGAGAAAATTGTCTGCAAAGCATTACAGACCCCCTCGAACGCCCGCTGGTGTCAGCAAAGAGGTTCCTGCTCCCTGCTGCGGTGCCCTGGGCACGGTCACTGCTGATGGCACAGGCAGGGGCAGGAAGGGGCTCATCAGCACAGCCCTGGGCAGCGCTGAGGTGACAAAGCCACACGGAGGTGACCAGGGACAGGATCAGAGCAGGGGATTTTAGGAGTCTGGGGGGAATGACCAGGGCTGGGAGTTGGGACCAGCCCCTGCTGGGCTGGCATGGAGGCACAGGAGGGTGAGGATGCTCTATGGGACCCCCATGAAAGTGTGGGGGAGTGGGGCAAGAGACAAAAGCTAGATTTTGAACCACCACCTCAGAGGATCTCCCAGCAGTAAAGCCAGAGGCACAAAGTGGTTTTGAGAGCACAAAACTCTGTAGACACATGTGGTCCTGCATGCAACCCTCTCCTGGGAAGGAGATGGGCGGGGACCCAGGTGTTCCCTTCCTACATCAAGTGTTTCCTCTCTTTTTCCTTCAAACTGGTATGTGTTTACCAGAGCTGGAAAAAAGGAAGAAATGAGGAGCACAGAGCAAGTGCAATCATGGATCACATGGATCCATCATGGGATGGACCATGACTTTAATCAAATCCCCTTTTTCTCCCCTTGCCCCCCATAAAGATGTGCTTCCCCATCTCTTGGGACCAGTTTCAAGAAGATGAAGTGGGGAGGATGAGGCTCCTCAGCTGCTCTTGCCTCTGCTTCAAGGGCTGTGAGAAAGGATTCTGACCCTACAACGTGTCCAAGGCACAGGGGCAGCTCCATCCCACACCCAGGTACACCCTGGCTGCACCCACAGCCCCAACCCTTCCATTCACACAATGGCACCAGGTCAGTCTACTGCAGGGTAACAACTATTTTTAAAATTTTATTATTATTTTCTTTTTAAAGGATTGGGTGCTATTTCTCCAGGGCATTCAGAGCTCTGCTCACCTGTCTTCTGTATTTCAAGAAACCATCCAAGCCTATATATTCCAGATGATAAACTCCACCTAGCAATTTTCTCCTTTTCATTAAAATTATTTACACCAGAAGAACTTAAAACAAAAATCGATTTCAGGAGAAACAAGGAGGGACAGACCAAGGACTCTGCCTTTACACTGTTGTTTTTTAGCTTCTGAAAGGCACACACTTCACTTATGAAGAATCACATATATATTTTAAAAGGTAACAGTAGAAACACTTGTTACTGTATCCATCATTTTTTTCTTGACCTTACAAAAAATAGAGCTCATCAGGTAACAACATTTCTGACATTTTGAAGTTGTTTTCTTTCACCTTTGGGATAGAAATAAAACCTTTAAACGTTCTGTTGAATGAGCTTTCAGAAGTGTGGCTTTGGAGACATCTAACCAAAAATCAATGTTTTTGTTTAGATAAGGTTGAAAGTATCCAAAACTTCCCATCAAGTCAAAAAAAATTCTAAAAAATTTTAATTATAAAAAAAGTTATCATCTCCTAAGAACATTTAAAATTAAATGCAATTGTTCTTTTCCTCCAGATGAAAATTCTGACATGGCAGTGAGGCTGAGGATGGTTTTGATGATCCTCCCCAGAGACATCCACAGGCTCTTGGAGACTTCATCTCAAATCAGAGGGAAGTTGTTTACTTTTTTCCAGGACTATTGATTTTTAAAGACATCTCTAAACCAGTTTGTATCTGGCTCTCACAAGAGGGGTACTTAGGAATGAAAGGTGTGGATATACAACTGGCTCTTGAATTCCCAGGGGAACGGCAGAGAGGAGGTTTGAAAAGGCATTTTCCTGCACACCAGGACTGCCACAACAGATCCTCTTTCCAGTCAACACCGAGCTTGAGCCGGCAAACATTTAAACCCTTTGAGGGCAAGGGAGAAATGAGGAGGCCCTGGGACCCCAGCACAGCCTGGACTGCTCTCACACCATCCACAAGCAGGTATTTTAGAAAGGCCAAGTTCAGGTGATGGATGGGGGACATTTAGCAGGTTACAAACTCAGGAAGGAGCATTCTCTGCTTTCAGATGACAGGTAACCCTTTGGTTACTTAAGTGCTTTGGGTCCCACACTGGAACACCATGTCAGTCTTTAGGCTGGAACAAAGGATGGATTTATTTACTACAGTGTAAATTTTTGCACATATTGTCAAACAGAAAGCTCATCTCCTCGTGCCACCAGTTTCCAGTCCACCTACCAAGGTGATCTTCACCCACCCCACCTCAGATGGAACTGGGAAAACAGGGAATCCATCTCCCCATCCTTGTTCACCCAGCAAATCTGAACCCAAAATGGAAGGGTGAGAGCTAGAAATTCTAGAATTTCAGAGGAAAAAAGCCACACAAACTAATTAAAAAAGCTGTAGGTATTAAACCAGTAAATGCAAGCCTTGCTCTCTCATAAATGGCTTCTGGAAATGCTTTCCATGGCTGCAGAGGCCCTGGACGATGAAAGGCATTGTCCTGTTGTGACCAGAATCTGTCACATTCATTATCTTGTACTCAATCACTGCAAAATGCAAAACATGGTTTGACAAGTTTAATTTTAACCAGTTTTTAAAGTATATTGTTTATTTTAATTGCATACCATTCTTCATCCAAGTGCAGTCCAACAGAATTCAAGCTAAAATCCAACAAAATTCAAGCTAAAAACCATCTCAAGGTTATGTTAAAAAAGTGAAAAAGCTGAGGTTTTGAATACAAAAACTGAACTATGTAATTGTTTAAATGAGCATTCCTCTACCATATCATCCTCCCTAGTAAGAAGCAGTGCCATTTTTAATGCAAGCAGCTATATTTGGTTACAAATCATGTTTTAGCAATTATACTACACAGCAAGAATGAACAACTCTGTAGTCTTTAATAAAATACATGAGAAACAGGATCTTCAATTTACATTTATTTTTATCTTGCTTGTTCATTAAAAGTCTTGTTCAAAAACTACTTTTCTTGTCTTGTCCTTTTATGAGAGCAAAGCAAGGATGTTCTTGAGCCCAGCATGGGACTCGCCTGTCCCTACGGGCTCAGGACAGAGCTGCTTCTGCAGGTCTTAACTCGGATGTGGCACCTCCACGGTTTGCAAAGGGAAAGGGCATCAATACTGCAGGCTGGGAAGCACTGTTGGAATTCAGGGCTGGGAATGGCAGCACCCTGCTCTCAGCTGCATCAGTTGCCTCTGGGGGGTTTGGTCATTCTCAGCCTCGCAGGTTCCTGTGATTTCACACACTGGACCTGACACCTACGGAGGTGAGAGCTGCACCTCACAGACACCTCGCCACCTTGCCTTCCTGATGTGTCCCACGACAAACCAAGTACTCCTGCTACTAAAATGAGCCTGCAAAAGCAAAATTCATCTCATTTTAAAGCCTACAAAAGGCTGCAATTAATACCCATTGGCAACAGACAGGATTCTTAAATCGACTGTGTTTCAGCCCTTAATTAAGACTTGGGGTAAGGAAAGGAGGAAGACAAGAAAGGGCATAAGAATGTAAAATAAAATAACAGGGCTACATGGAAAAGAGATGAACAAATCTCCCTCAAAACACTCAAGCAATGAGTACCCACCCAAGCTATCCTCCAGAGCACCTTGCTCTCCTGCTGCCCCCATGGCTGATGTCAGAAAGGATTCCCACATCAACACACTTTACTCCCACCCTAGGACAGGCAAGGCTTCACCATCCCTGCTCTGGCAAGTACATCGACATTTTTTATTAAAGATGATAATCCAGGTCAATAACTTGAGGAGAGTGATGGCTTTGGTGGACTTGGCACTACAGAACTGGCTACCAACAGCCAGGGCAGTACCTTCAGAGTGTTCCCAACAGGCTTGCTCAAGTTTTCCAAGCCAAAGCCTTCCCTGGACCCAGAACTTCAACAGCTGGGATAAGGATCCTGCAGGTCACTCAACCCAAGAAATCCCATCAGCCAAGTAGAGTAAAAAGGACACAAGGGTGAAGCCATGGCAGTGCAGTTCATTTTCCATCCACCACAGGGATTACCATAATTAATTAAGTATTTAGAAGCTTTTAGACTGGGAAGCAATGCCACCTAGTGAACAGGATGGTGTGTGACAGACAGGGGACACCTCTGAAGGTTGGTCCCTGGGTGAGGTGTCGCTGGAAGTCCCACTGCTGCCGTGGGGTGAGCAGTGCACTGGATAGGCCATCTGTGTAAGGACCATCCAGGAATCCCAACATCTGCCCCCGACTCACCAGCTACACAAACACAAGTTCAAAGACATTTTACCAATGAATAATTTAAAGATAAATGCATTTTCAGTAGGCCATGAATTTAAATTTTCCTTCAACAAGACCTTTTAAAGCTGGAAAATATACAGCTCAAAAATGACAGATGGCTTTAAAATTAGATATCAGATTATATGGGAATTTATAAAGGTATTGCAGAGAAAAGTGAGCACTGAATGTTACTAAATTTGGGATAAAGCCTGAGCAGACACCAGCAATTAAATAAAAATTCAAGAAAATGGATGGCCCAGAGGCTGTCACAGTGTTTGGCAGTGGTTGACAGCCACAGCACAGCCCTAGCTCACTAACAGAGGGCAACCAGTTCCCCTTCCTGCGCTGAACCATTTTCCATTAAAAGATCCAAATAGTGAGCAATTCAGACTCTTCACACAGGATATCTGATGCAGCCGTTTTCTGGAGTTTTGGGTAGGGTTATTTTTCTCCCCCTAAATGAATTCCTGGTTTTGTTTAGTTATTTGCAAAACCATGTCAAGTTATAAGCATATGACCACAAATCAGACAGAAGTTGCTACTGATGTGGTTTCTCCCCCCTCCCAGCATTTGCCACGGTAATACAGAGTTATAAAAATAACAGTCATGATCTATGGTAGGGCAGCAGTTTGATCAGACTAAAGACCTCTGGTATGCAAGGCTTCTCTACCAAAAAATGTTTCGGCCAATTTGTAAAATTGATGGGACTCTGGAGTAATCGCACTGGAGCCAAACACTTACATGTTTGATACAGAGGGATTTTCAGTGGATTTGAGGGTGGGTGGAAGGTGGTGGTGGGGGGGTTGGTTTAATACACACATTCTTTCTGCAAGTGCAGCACAGACATTGCTGAGGAACGTGTGAGAAGACAACCACCGACGTGGCAGTGACACGCAACCAGGAGCCACCATGGCTTGGTCAACCCATGGGCTGGGAGCTGGAGCACAGCAGCACATGCTGCTCTGGTGGTCCTTGCGTGACATCTGGTGGCCAAAGAGTAGCCTGGGAAGATCCATCTGACTCAGATGGATCCCCCACAGCCCCAGGAAAGGCCATCACCCACAGCCCTGCTAAGAACTGCGCCAGAGCTTAAATCCTTTGTTTCTGATATTTGGGTAAAATGATCAAAGGGTGAATTTGGGAGCTGGACCTTTATGCTCCCTGTTTTCTAAATAGCACTGATTCCCTCAAAATACTTCCCAGTCCCTTCTAAAGACTAGGACATCCCATCTGGGGACAACCAATTGCTTACAAGAATCTAAAGTGGCCATTAATTCAAGGTATTACATTTCATTACTTAAGAATATTTTAGCTATATTCATGTTCTAAAGGAAAAAAAAACATTCACCTGAAGAGCCATTCACCAGAGGACAAAACCCAAAACTCTGCCAAAAATTCTGCCCTGAAGACTCTATTCTGCCCATTAATAGTGAAACAGAAGCATTTCAGTCTGCAAAACTGAGAGCAGATCTCCTAAGCAAAGTTTCCTGGATGAAAAGGGAATATATGACTTGAAGAATTACCCTAATACTGTCTGCACTTCAGACTTCTTTGAAAACAAAACAAAAAGCAGCAACCCCTCCAAACCTGAAACCCCAAAGAAGCCAGACCTGAAAGGTGAGCTGGAATCTATTGGATTTGAGAGTGCCTTCCCTTGGAGCAGCCCGGTGTTTGCCTGGAGCAGCAACGCCTGCCAGCTCTTCAATGGGCTGGAGCTGTCAAGAGATGCTGAGGATAAATTGTCAAGCCCCAACTGCCCCAAACAAAGGTGATGTTCAGCTGAACACTGCAGAGGGAATTTCTTCCTTTGCTGCAGTTGCTGCCTGCATTAAGTTGATGTAAAATTCACGGGCTTGACACAAGACAGAGTGTCCCTTTGTGCAGAGCAATGATCCCTGCAGAAGGCATCTCTTCCCTGCATTTCTCTCCCACTCATCTCAAAGGTTTCCATAAACAAGATGGCTCCTTGTCCACATCAAGCTCTATAGGTACCATAAACATGACCTGACCCACATTACCCAGTTAAATACATCTTTTTTAAAGCTCAGTTTCTCCCCTGCACTTCCTCCCACAAAACATTTATCACAGGGTGGTGCAACCAGATTCCCCAACGGATTTTTGATCCCTCCTCCTCTCAGCCACTTCTCAAAGTTGCATGCAAAGAGCCCCAGGTAACTTTAGTGTTTAGGTAAGGTCTGGAATCTCAGAGTGCCAGGCTAGGGGAGATGAGTTACCAGCAATGCTGAAATTAAGCCCAAGAATTAAGAACTCATCAGAATTTCAGGCAGGAACTGGAGCTGCTTCGCACATGTTCTGCTTACTTGTGTTGAGAGAAAACAAACCAGTTGATTTCTCAAGATATTTCACTCCATTTACAACAGTTTTTAGCTCTATAGCTTGTAATATTACATACTCTGAAATGAAATTCAATCCCCAAATCCTTCTAGCTGGTTACTCATAAAACCCATTAAGTTCAGGCATAAGCAAACCAGACTCATCTTTTTCCCTCCCAGTGCCTATTACATATAAATAGTAATTATTGTTCCTGGCAAGGCTCTAGTGTCTCTTATGATTCTGTACTTTAATGATCTGATTTCTTAGTACTTTCCACTGAAGAATATATTTAACAAGCATCCATGTTTCCTCCTCCATGATAGGATTTTAAATTATGAATGTAATAAAGACAATGATGTTGCCAGTCTCATGATTAATAGCTTAAAGAGACATTTGCTAAGCCTTCATTCTCACCATTATCACAAATTCACAAGCTGTATAGCTTTTTAACATGGCAAAGACAAGATTTAACTCTATAGTTACACAGCTAAATCCACAAGCAATACAAGAAGGGCATTAGTGTAGTTTGATCTAGAAAAGCAATTTAAGTCCTACGTGTTCTGTTGACAGATTTGTGTTCTTTAAATGTCACCTTAGAAGAAAATGTCTAATGCAAGATTTCCACCCTTATTTATGCAATGGGTGACATCTCCAATCTTGTATGTTGTCAGAACTTAAACCACAGAAAGTTACATCACTGTGAGACAGAGAGCATCATTAGCGTTCAACTCAGAGTTATTGAACTAATCAACTGGAGAGGCTTCTCCTAATAACACAGATCCCAAAACAAGCTGCTACAAACATTCCCTCAAACATCACATCAGTTGCTTTTAAAATTAAAATGAAACCAAACCACTGAAAGAAAATAGGGTTTACAGTAAAACTCAAATTTATTACTTCACAGGAACATGGGCTTCATTCAATGCAAGAGCACACCCACAGCGCAGTCTTTGCTCAGTGGAGTTAACTCTGCAGCGCTTCCCAAGGTTTAAATTTTCATGTTGAATTGAGTAAATGCTACAGTAGATAACGCCAATCAAAACTCTGAGAATGTAAAGGTAGGTTAAGCATTACGCTGGAGATTCAACACAAGCCAGCAGCTTTGTGCAAGCCTGTCCGGCTCGGTGATCAGTGCATGTGAAACATTCAAAATATCACCTTCACACCCTAGAGAGCCAGGTAAGAACAGAACAACTGCATATTAGACAGCACAAAGGTCCAGCCTCCATTCTGCAAGTACCAGCAGCTCAGCAACAGGCATCTCTCCACTCACCTTGCAGAATCAAGGCCACACTCTGCATTTATTGATTTGTATTGGGGCACAGTCATTTAAAACTATAGATTAAAGCAAATGAAATGGAAACTGATAATTCATTTTCAATTCTGTTTAAGGTTTATTACAACTCAGGTAGCTTAAATTTGTCACGCACGAGGCAGAGGCTTCACCCGTTCTGGGACTATTTGTATAAATCAGCACAGCGAGACAATCTCTTTGGAACAAGTCGTGAAATTTAAGCATCCACCAAACCAGTTCAGAGTGATTTATGAAAATCTGAAGATCACATTAATGGAATTGCTAACAGCCATAACTACATCCACATAAATGTGCCTCTCATAATAAAAACACTCTACATAGTTCTGAATGTTTTAAGAACTAGTAAAATGACTACAGATTATGAAGTCCATCTCCTTTAAGGCATCAAAGACATTCTCAAGGAGGAGTTAATTAGTCCAGTTTCACAGGATACACCATTACAGAGCCTGAGATTCTGACTGCCTGTGATTAATTTCAACACTGCACCAACATACTTTGCTTACATTAGATCTGTTTTCAATTTCCCCTCCTTTTTTTTTTCAGAGGCCCCTCACTGGTGTGTTCGCAGCTGGAAACTCAAGTGCAACTCCTCTGTGCTGCCCCATAACCAACTGGAACACTTGTCAGGAAACCTCTAGATGACAAGAAAGCACATAAGAAGTACTTTCCAACATGCATGTTTCCCCACCCTGTTCCCCAGTTCACAAGGCAGCAGACTGAAATGCAAGCCCCCTCCCCTCAAACGATCTGGGACACACGTGCACTTGCTTCAAAGCACCCATGTTCAACACACAGTTCACAGAAATCACTTTGGCTGATGCTGCTGCTATGGGGATCGTGATTGAAGACTCCTCACGACCTCTCATAGAGAGCAAGATGGATGCCCACCAACCAGTAGTAGGCACCAAGCCTTAGGAAACAACTGTCTGCAGTGCAGTGTTCCAGCACATTCCCATGCAATGAAAAATATCTATCAACAAGGCAACCTGCACAAAAAAATAAGGGTCTTTCTTTGAGGCATTGAGCCTCCCAGGCTGGTAGTCTCACAGGACACCTTTCAAGCTTCCTTACCAAATTGCTCATGTTCTGAAAATAAAAGCAATTTGCTCATGCAGTTCTCTTTTTGTTCCACTCCCTTTCTGTCAGGAGTCTAACTTGAAAATAAAGCCTCACTTGCATGCAACCAAGTGGCACCGCCCCCACATCTCTTCCTGGCCACCCAAGTCTGTGTATTCCTTCTTAGCAGGATATTTAGTAGGAAGTTATACTGAGGTAAGAACTCTCCTCTGGTTAGTTATGGCCTGGATCAGTTGTCCCACCATGAAAGCATTGGAACCGTTCATGTGACACCAGTGCACAGAGAAGATGAGAATGGCAGCACTGGCTTTTATGTGCTATCCCACAGGAGAAACTCCATTCTGAGTTTCACTTTCCATGGAAGTCACCCTCCACTGCTCACAAGCACTCACCTCAAGAAGGTGCTGCTGTCCTGTCAGTTACACCTCAGGGAAACACAAATAAACCATGTGCTGTGGGGTGCTCTGCACCGTACAATGGGCAGATGAACCTTGCCTGTCTGGGTTTTAGGTTCTTTCTGATTCATTAAGTTGCTTGTTTAAATTATCTAACCAAGTGCTTAAGGCTTTCCTTATCTTGCTAAATTAAGCCAGTCCTTGCCAGCTGCCAACAAGGGGAAGTGGGAACACGCAAGGATACTGCAGGAACTCCTTCTCCAGCACAGCATAGTGTGCACGTGCTTCCACTTCCTGGCCTGACTGTGCTTGGCACTCCCTCCCTTCTCCCTCCCGTCATCTAGGAGGGATTTGCACCTGGCTTAGCTCAAGTCAGAATTAATTTGAAAGACAAGGAAGTCAAAGTGGTTTTCCTCCATCAGAAGCCAGGGCTATGGACGGACACAAAGTGAAGCTGTGCAGCAGATGATGCTTAGCAATGAAAATACTTTTCCTCTGGGCTCATTCCTGTATCTGGCAGAAAAATACAGCAAAGATGTTTGCCGGTGTAGCAGTGCCAGAGAACAGTCTCTTCAAACAGAAGTAGCAAGGAGCACATTGCAGTTTACAGACCAAGGTGAAAGCCCAGCAGATCCACTGCTCTCACTCATTCTTTGCCCAGCACGACAGCCCTTCAAAGCTGAAGGCCGGGCTCGTGGGCTCCCAGCCCTGCGAGCAGGATGACATCACCTGCACTGCACCCACAAGTGCTGTGACTCCCACCCAGACCCATCCGTGCTACTGAACGCAGACAAAACCAGGGATGTTCGAGACAATCAAACAGCAGATGCAGCAGAAATGAATTCATTTACATTTGAACAAAAGCAAAAGCCAACGGGAAGTTAAAGACAACAAGCTTTGAAGACAGAGAAGGGAGAAATGGTACATTTTCACTGCATATCGTGGATCTGAGAAATGACTCAAAGCCATCTGAGATGTAAACAGTTACAGCCAAGGAGTTTATCTTACTATCTAAGCTCTGACTCTTCAGGGTCAGCTTTATAATTCTCCTTAATACACACATCATGGAGACTTCTGCAGCATCTAGGAACTTACCATCCATTTGATTGACTGAACACTTCTGTACTTTCTATTATACAGACAAGTGCTGAAGCTTTATTTGTGCAAAGGCTGCTTTTTATCTATAGGGACAGGCTGATAATGACAGCCAGAGAAATGCTAACAGAACAAACTTTATTAGCAACTTGAACTATTTGAAAAAGGAGTCTTCACAAATTAAAACTGTAGATGAGTTTAGCCACCCTAAAATGTGGTATTCAGTATTACACAGCCACAACAGGGACAATGGAACTATCAAATAGATTCTAGCTGTTCTTTTTATGGCATTGATTTTTTTTTTTCCGTACATTCAAAGCATTATTGCATCAGAAAACATATCATGCATCTTTATTTTTCCAGACAAATTCACCTGTATTTGTCATTTCTAGCTACACCTCAAAGGTGCCCCAAATCTACCGTTTCATGGTTGTAGTTGCATGCTTTGCCTATATGCATGCTGAAATAATAAATATTAAATACAGGAGAGAACATAAGAGAACCAAACTGACATGAGGAATAGTCTATGGCAGCTCTGCTATGTTCTGCCAATTAAAGAACTTTGCAAAAGATTGAGGTAACGACAGTGGCCACACCACTCAGCTGAGAATCGCTCAAAATTCATGGAAGTTTTCAGAAATTCAAGTACACAAACACCAGCTGCAACTTGTCAGAAATGCCAGAGAAATTAGGTTGGCTGCATTTTATTAGTCTATTAGCTGGCGTTCACACAGCTCCTTGTAAATCCTTTTTCTCACTCGGGGCATATCTTCCTGGGAGAACTGAAAAGGCTGGTCTAAGGCGAGGCACTTGCAGTACTGGGGAAAAGGAAAAGGCTTGGTTGAAAAAAAGGACATTTACTACATCAACAATACAGGCCACTGATTTTTAAAAAGCAGTATCTTACCTGGAGCACAAAAACCCCACAGTCACTGTCATTTTTCTGTTGTGGAATGCACTGAAAGGAAAGAAACAACCAGAGACTTGTCAGATCCTTATCCTTTTACTTATCCTTTCATTCTCTAACTCCTGCTTAAAGTCCAAAAGGAGATTCAGTGTAAGGATCAGTTGTCTCATGCTCAGAGCTAGCTGTTCTGCAGCGCCAGAAACAGGAGTTGTAATTACTTGTTCTCATCTCAAACTTTGCAAGGTGACACTCAACACCTTGTTAGAATAGCACCTAATATTTAGAAAAATATATAGTGTAGGACAGAAAATAAATTACAAGTCTTTCTTTCAAGTTTATTTTCTTTTAGTGACCTACACAGAACAGCTTCTCAATTAGTTTAAATAAATGTTTGTACAGCATTATCTACTTTACACAGGACAAAACTCTATCAGCAAAGTCACACAGGCCTAGAGGAAGATTACTTTCGGCATCCATGCTACCAGCAGTGGCTTTCCTCCCCCAGCCACACCAAAGAGTTTCAGAGAACATGACAAATGGTTCATCACTAGGCAACAGGACTGAGCAAGGCAGTCTCAAATGATAACTTTCAACCTTCATTACTTCCTCAAACATGCTCAATTTTGATATGCAGAGCTAAAAAGTCCCAATCACTAGTGCTATTATGTATCTGGCACTTGAAAAGGCAAAGTAATTGTTTTTTCTCAATTCCTAGATCTTCTGCCTCACAGAATGCAGGAGGATGAACTGACTGCACAGGTTGTGCATGAGTGCAGAGAGAAATCATTTCATCATTGTATCAGCATCTAAAAATAAACCTGTGCAAGGAAGGAGCTTGGAAGTATGTCTAGTGTGCAACGACCTGTTTTATATCTTTGGAGCCATTATGGGATGGCTACGCAAATTACATATTCCTTCATTTACACTACACACAAGTTATTCCCTTTTATTGTTGCCAGACTTTGTTTACTTGCAATCAAATGCAATGTGCCACAAACAGCCCTGGAGACCAAAGCCCTCTATCCATAGCAAACATAAAATACCAGCAGTAGCAACACTAGCCTGTTCCCTCCCTCACCAAAGCCCATGCATTCAGAACAGCTCTTTCAGGGGCAGCTGAGTGTCCAGTTCATTCAGTTCCTGACCTTGTCTCAGTATGGACACCAGCTGCAGGTTTTGCTGCGCACACATTTAATTGTGCAGAGAAAGGCTCAGATCACCAAGTCACTTTGCAGAAAGTGCTAAAGCCCTGGTGGGAGCTGAATGAGCAACAGAGCTGGAACTCCCACATGTAACTACCTGCACCTCCCCCAGCACCCTCCATGGGCAGCATAAACCCATTTACTACTTTTACAAATATATGAATTTAGAAGCAGCTTCATGAAATCTCCCACGAAAGTCAGACCCCAGGGCTCAAAGTGCTGTCATTTACCTTTGTCACAGCAGTCTGCCAACCCTGAAGGAACTCGGGGCGATTCTTCTCTTTTGCTTCAGTCAGCAAATACTTTCGAATGTTCTTAAAGAAGAAAGAGGAAAAAAGCAACATTATTCACCCACTAAAGAACAGGAGAGAGACACTGACTGCTTGGATGGTATCCTTTTGACAGTGAGGACAAGTTTCAGGTGAGCATTAGGAGTGGAGCTCAAATCTAGAGGTAAAGAAATGAAATTGGGTGAGTACTGTGCCTTCTACCACCAAGACTAATTTTAATCTATCAAGGGGAGCTCTAACACCCCTCAGCCACACTGTACACTGCTTTACTTCATACCAGACTAGCTGTGGCACCCAGGCACAAGGTCAGAGTGCTCCCAGACATGCAGAGAAAAACAGAGCAGCCTGGCACATGTTCTTTCCTGGCTTGCTGGCTGACACCACGGCCCTTACGTTCAGTACGATGGCATTTTCCTGCTGGAATCTCAATACAAAATGCTCGAGTTCTGCAGCTAATCAACAAAGCTCCAGGGAGAGCTTTAGTAACATACAGGAAAAAAAATAGGCTGACACAAGCGAAGAGAAGGAAGCAAGATAAATGAGACTATGGTCTTGGGTTAAGCAAATCCTACTTCTCTGTAAACAGGCTGGACATTTATAGCACAATTCAAACACTGCAGCACACACTTAGTGTGTGGATCACAGTTAATTTTGGGTATTGCTTCCCTCCTGCCCCTAGAACAGGCAGAAATAAAACTTCCTCATGCCTGTGAGACAGTCAGGTGCAAATGCCTTGCCTGGAATGGGATGGGAGAGACCACATTGCAAGGCTGCAGGAGACCATAGGGCTGCCGAGAGGGATGGCTGCTTCATGTTGAACATTCACAAGCTAGAGAGCATGAGATCTCTTGCTCCCAGGACAAACATTAGCTTCATCCTCAGCAAATGCCAGCAGGCATCTTCATTCAGAAGTCCTAGCTGGGAACTCTCCTGGGCACAATAATTACTACTCTTCTGTAAGCCAACAACTACACACAGTTAAAAGTAGAGGGCTGATGCATCAAGCAAGCAATTAAGTTGACAAAATTAGCTTTTGTAAGAGGGTCATTACAATTTGCTAAGCCCAGCAAAAATTTCCTGGCTGCTCTTTATCAGGAAGACTGATAATTTAACTCCAGTGTTCAGGTTGCAGCCCTGAAAGGTTGCTGGGTTATAACCAGAGGCAAACACTGTTTCAATGCAGGCCAAGGAAAAAGGCAACATGCTGTCAATAGCACAGTAACACACAAACCCCACTGGGCAACACTACAGCATCTTCAGTCCTGTGCTCTCACCCAGGCAACCTATCCCCTAAAGGACCACAATTTATCATTTAGCCTAAACACAAGTCCCTTAATAGATTAAAGAAATGCCCTCATTCTCCTTGGGGTTCTTCTGCTTCCCCATGGCACTGGGCTTTGAGCTCCTGCTTTCTGTGGGAGTGCCAAGTCAAAGTCACCAAAGCTGTGCTGATTACACGGTCAGGCTAATTGGGCAATAGGCAATCTGACCTCAGCTCCCAGCTTTGGTGTGACCCTCAAGCTCTGTGCTTCAGACTCCTCAGCAGGACAGGCTGATTCTCATTTCATACACAGCAAGACAATGACAGACACACTACATTTAAAGTTTATGGCTGAACAGAAACAAAGGGGGAGTGTTTTGTTCAAGAAAACAGTTCAGACTTTGCAGACACAGCTGTCACTCTTACCTCTACGCAAAACTTAAAATGAATGCCTTGGGAATCGTAAAATGAAATAATTCGACTGGGGATGTTCACAGTAATGAGGGACCAGTGGACTTCCAGGTGAATAGGAATTAACAGGAGAGTCTTTTTAAACAAGTCCACCTGGCAAAGAGAACAACATGTATTAGAGAGAGTTTCACAGGCAGAATACAGCAAAGCAAAAGATTAATTGTATCCAAGTTTCCTCTCTGCCACTCTGTAACTGAAATCTTATTCTGCCCCCCTCCACTCTTTCACCACTTTCTTTATGTTTACCTAATACACAACTTATCTGCAGGCACAAAAATACAGTTACAGTCCAGAAAGTGGCTGAGAAACCTTGTACACTATCAGAATTAATCACTACCGTATTTGTGACAAAATCCTGCTCATGTTGAACTGCAACATCTGTGTTGAAGTGGCATTTCTTAGGTAATGATGGCAATACAATCGAGCCTCAGTTTAGGTTAGCTACATCTCTTCAGTAATGACATTTATCCAGTGTGAGCATCATTCATTTCTATCAGAGCTGCTTTGTGAGTAGGTGACACTCTTTGGGGTTGTTGACGAGAAGCTCAACAACACAATGCAGCAACATGCACTCACAGCCCATTTACAGCCCAGAAAGCCAACTGCATGCTGGGCTGCATCACAAGCAGTGAGGTTAGCACGTCAGGGAGGGGACTGCCCTTCTACTGCTCTCACAGGAGACCACACCTGCAGTGCTGTGTCCAGCTCTAAGGTCCCCAGCTTAAGAAGAAGGTGGATCTATTGGAACACGTCCAGAAGCCAAAAAGATGTTCAGAGGCCTGGGGTACCTGTGCTATGAAGACAGACTGAAGGAGTTTGGGCTGTTCAGACTGGAGAAGGCTCCATAGAGACTTCACAGCACCTTCTAGTACCTAAACGGGTACAGCAAAGCTGGAGACAGACTTTGGACAAGGGCACAGAGCCCTTGAGGGTTCCCAAGAGGGAATGTCTTTAAACTGACAGACGATAGGTTTAGATGAGATGTAAGAAAGAAATTCTTCCCTGTGAGGATGGTGAGACACAGGCCCAGAGAAGCTGTAGCTGCCCCACTCCTGGAAGTGTTCAAGGCCAGGATGGACAGGGTTTGGAGCAACCTGGAATAGTGGAAGATGTCTCTGCCCATTACAGGGGGACAGAACTGGATGATCTGTGGGGTCCCTTCCAACACAGACCATTCCACGATTCTATGAAGAAGCTGTAATTACAAACATCCCACAAAACCAGCAAGTTTGCAGATTGACCCCTTCTGCTTTACCACAGGCTCTGGGACTTGCCAGAGGAAGGCAGAGGAGTGCAGGATGCTTTGGTGAGCAGAGGAAAGGGGGGAAGAAGGTAGAGCGGATTCATCCTTTCTCAAAGCTAACTTTGTAGCAGATGTACTGTGGTCACAGGCAAGCAAACAAGGGAAAAGGTCTTGAAGTACAGAACAAGTAGATCAGATGCAACACCCCCGGTGTCTGTATGGCAGATGAACCCTTATGCTTTTGGAAGCCAGCCAAGCCAGGGCCTTTCATGATCTTCCTTCTCCTAGCTCCTCTTGAAATGAGTGTGTAATTACTGGGGTTTTGGTGGCACAGTCCAGAAAATAAGCAAAAATAGAATACTGAACTAAATGAACTCATCCTGTGGGAAGATTTCTAAGCTTTCTTCCTGGCTTTTTAAGCACTATGCAATTTGAACAGTACATAATTGCAACACTACTGGCAAGGGCAGGTCTTTTGTAGGAAAGAAAAGTCTATTTCTTGAGTAACAATGGGAAGTTGAAGAGACAAAAAGGTCTGGGCATTCACAGAAGTTATCAGCTGAGCCTGGCTCACAACAGTCCTTTGATTGTGACAAGCATCGACCCTGCTCCCACCTGCAGAAACTGCTTCCTGACCGGACTACAGCACACCCACTACACACTGATCCATCACTCTCAGAGAGAAGCAGAGGGATATCAGCCAGCAGCAAGCTGAGACCACAAAGGAAAACTGGAGTAAGATAAATGAACTACATCTTCTGTGATGTTCAGCTACAGCAGAACCACGTAGAACCCAAGGGTCCTCATGTGGCCCTAGTTGTGGGATTACTGCAGGTGTGCAATCCTGCAACAGAAGAGTACAAACAGGCAGCCAAAAGTGGGGTCTTTAGTTAAGAACTGATGTACAGGAAGAGTGGTGGCAACACAGATTCACTTCACCAAGAGAGCAGAGTCAGCTGTGTGTCATGACAGTGGATCAGGAATGACAGTGTGATGGCAAACAGAAGCTCTGAAACCACTGCAGCCACAGCCAGCATAGGCTATCTGTATCCCAGGAGAGAATATTTATAAAACATGGTGCAATACTCTGGGGTGTTTAAAGAGCAGAAAAAATTTCCCCTTAATTACACATTGCAGGATGAAGGAATCTACAGAATTCTTCCCATAGAAACTGCTTAGCTCTCATTCTTGCTTGAGAGATTCTTCAGGAATTTAAGTGTAAATGTCTAAAAATTTTCCTGTTTCATCAGGTACCTCAGCAGCAACAACAATAGAGATCCTGCTTCCAGAATCTACCCTAATTTTGTGGATTTTACAAAACTTGGGTTGGTGGAGAAAAATAATGTTTAAAAAATAATATGTAGGAATATCAAGCGCCGGTATTCCATCTCTCTTTAAAGAGTTTTTTAATAAATTATATGAATAGATTTTATATTTGGATAATGAGTTCATCTCTAGCATTTCACAGATGTGTGCTATTTAAGTACTTCTGCAGAAAGATCATACATTCAAACACGGCCTTTGATTAGTCTTGCCTCATCTCCCATATTAGAAAGAACAAATGTTCATAGAAAAAGAAAAGAAAAAAAAGAGAGTATTTCTTTTTGCATTAGCTACCCCTGAAAATATCACACCCATGATCTGGTGTGGGTTCTGGAAAGCAAGGTAAATTCTGTTCTTGTCATGAGAACAACAGTCTGGCTTATTAACCATGGGTCTCTTTTCAGCTCTCTAGTACCTTGTATATGTTACTTGGAGTAACAATTTGATTTTGTCAAATGCCAGTTTGAGATAAAAGGAAGAAGCAGAATTAAGTCTGCTCTCCTGTAGATTAGTGTACCTGGCACTGTCAGGAGCAGTAAGAGACATTTCTTGCAGTTAAATTAACAACTTGCATGAACATACACAAAGAGATAACCTCCCCCTGAAGATTTAGCCATTCCAAGTACAACACACCCGTACTAACTTGAATAGTGCCACACCACGATTTTCATCAAGCCCTCCCCGCTTTGTACAGCTCCTTTGCTAACCCATCCTTTGTAAATAACACACTGTAACCCAGCTTCAGGTAAGTGACTGAGCCCAGCCCAGCAGAACCCCAGCACTGATGACACTGTGTTAAAGGTACCTTTTTAGTCCATCGTTTTACCCCATTATATCCTTTGGTTACGAGCTGTCTATGAAAAAAGCTGTTAAAGAAATGAACCTATAAAGAGAGAGAGAGAGAGAGAGAGAGAGAGGAGGAATGAGCATAGAAATTTTCATGCACAGTCATTCCCCTTCCCCCAGGATAATTTATACAAAACAACTTGTAATGAGGCAATATTTAATGCAGGTTTAGAAACAGAACCCCAGTAGGGACAAACAGAGGCTTTGCCAAGCCTCCACTATTACTGTTCTTCAGCAAGCTAATAAAATAAACCTTATTCTCCTATAATATATCATGTGAGCCACCGCAGCATTTATATTTACATTTTTGTATCTCCAGGCATATCATGTTTAATTTTTTTGTTGGGGACTGACTTGGGAGAAAAACACCAGGGCAAGAAGTTAGTTTTTGTTGTTCTTTACAGGGATCATGGAAGAGAACACTGGAAAAGTGGGGGTGGTGAAGGGAGTAACTTCTGGCTTTAGTTGCTGGAAGCTGAGACTCAGAAAAAGAAAATTGATCAAAACACTTATGAGATTTAGTCCAACAACATTGTCTTTGGTATTCAACTCTTATGACCAGCTCCCAGCAAGAACGATATTCTGCTATTGAAAAGTATTTTTAAGATATGATTGATCCATTTGGTAAGTAAAAACTGACATTTATGACAAAAAAATGTAGGCTCATGCAAAAAAAAAAATCAGCTCCAGGTTAACACTATTATTCCCTGTGCTTAGCTTCTTGCAATTACAGGAACAGATTAATACAAACAGAAATCTGCAACATCTGTTTTTAATAATTCTCCTAGTGTAGAGGTGGTAGAAGGCTTGTTACTTGAAAAAAAAAGTTAGAAAATTCAGCAGCTGAGAACACGGTCTAACACCCATTAGCTATGCCAACAGACTTCAAAACCACATTCTGAGGTACCAGCACAAAATCTCCCATGAGGATTTCAATTATGCACCAGGAAGAAAAAGCAGACACAAGCAAACAGACACAATCTCCAATACTCCAAGCCTAGCACACTCAGGAAATATAGAGAATACTAATGAAGAATCACCATCACCTCAAATCAAAGCAACAACACTTTCTTCAGAGCTTGAAGATTTTAAGAATTACATTTTGCAGAGCTCTTCTAAGAATGGCTTTGTTTGGTTCTTCCTTTGTGGTCTCACCTGAAAACTGTTCTGCCCTACTAGTAAACAGATGGGTTTTTATAATTGTCACTGCTGAAAATTTAATCACAAAATGGGGGGGTTGTTATCTTGATTTTTTTTTTTTTTTTGCTTTCTTTCTCTCAACTGCCACCAACAGTCAGGCACTGCAGTTGCAAAGCTGTAAGCATTCTGAGGATGTACAAAACAGAGTCCTGCAGAGTCAATACTGCCAAGGAACCAAGCAGCTCTCCACACAAATTCACATTCACCAGGCAGGCAGCTGACACAGCTTGAGCTGTTACAGCCCCCACAGCTATGAGGTGGGTGGGAGGGTGAGTGCAAGCAGCACATGTGCATGGCTCAGATGCTAACACTCAGGGTTTGTCATCTCAGCAGAAATCCATCTTCATCAGAAATTCCAGCTGAAACACCAGGCTGGTGAGCAAAAGCATGAATACAGCACTTTAGAAGCAATAAGCTGGAAACAGAAACCTCTAGGGAAGTAAAGAGACTGGGATGGACCAAAACAGGGCATGTGTCCTCTACAGGTACATCAGTGACATTAGATTACCACAGAAACCACCTGCACAGTTAATACAGTCAGTTCCTGAAACAAGAGCAACAGCACTGAAAAGGGAAAAGGAAAGGTAGAAAATCTGAGCATTACATAGCAACAAATTATAGTGGAACCACTCAGACCATCATTGATTGAATCCTGATTCTGTACCTGAAGTGTGCAAAGTTTCACCTTCCCCTCTCCATCTCTCATTAGGTACATTTGCATAATAACAAAACCCCCTCACCTTTTCAGGGACCGCATCCATAACGAGTTCACCATACATGTTAATTATCTGGAAGAGTCAGTAAATAGTTAAATACATACATCACACATTTTTAAGACCCAAATTCACAAGTGCTCATAAAACATAGGCCCCTACCCACTTAAACCAGCAATATGGAGAGAAGCCTTTAGAGCCACATCATCTGAAGGACAAGCACTCTGCAACTAATAGTGGTCATCCTGGAGACAGACTGTAACTAGCTGCTTGAAGTCTGCCTCAGTATTAAATGCAGTTTAATTTAATTTAAATCTACTGGTGCATGGCCTGGGCTCTGCAGCCTTCCTGTTTTACTGGCTGTAGGCCACAGTTTGCTGTTTTACCCTATCATTCTTGTAATCTGCTCAAGCTGGGGATGGGGGAAGTTACTAAAATCTATATGGGTAGCTACTATTTTATCAAAATAGTACAACATCATTTTTTCAAAAGGAAACAGTCTAATTATGACACCTCCCAGCTTCCAGACTTACTGCACCTGTCACTGTAAAAGCTGCCCACCACTCCTTTTACTTGTGAAGTAAGGATAGTCCACCTGTAATGCCAGCAGAAGGTACACCACTGGTATTCTAATATAAGTGGGCTAAAAAGGGTTTGGGAAGCACATAAACACCAAGCATGTCTGACCTGGTCATTCAGCCAGTTCTGGCCTTCCAGTGTAGCCAAATCATCCATATCTAGCATGTGCTTATTATAGAAGACCCGGAAATTGCAAGTGGAGGTTTTTGGATGTTTTTCTCGATACATCATGATTTCCCTGGTGATAAAAGGTTTTCTAAAACAGAATTGAAAAGGTAGAGAAAAACTAAGTCAAGGTCATAGCAAATGGATTCTGCTCTGCTAGTTGTTCGACACAGAGCATGCAGTAGGCAATGCAAGTGGTTTGTTCTTTACCAGGTGTACAATGTGATACTGCTACACACCTATGGGAGAAATCTTCATTAAAGACTTCTTTTAATCTTCCCATGACATCTTTTTCACAGAGTGGTACTAAACTGCCGTATTTCTTCATAACCTCATCTAGGAATCCTTTAAATATACCAGAAAAATGAAAGTGCAAACAGATAAAAACCTTCTGAGTTCACCAATCTAATAAAGCTCTCAGTTCTTACAGATACAAGCAGCAGTCATTCTGCACCCAACCAACATGCAGCACCACACATGCCAAGTACATATTTAAGAAAACTAAGCTCAAATTGGCAACATTAAATAAAAGCGGGGGTAGGGGAAGAAGGACAAAAATAAAGCATGAATCTGATCACTCAGCTTCACAGGAAAAGATCAGCCCCTGTTCTTGTCATACACATACATATCTACAGCAAACTAATTATACCAGTGCTAGAGAAGAATCCATCCCCTTCCCTACTTCAATTAGCATTTTAAATCATTTTACTGCAACGTGAAAAGCCATCAGTTCATGCAACAGGTTTCACTGAAAAGCCAGTATCCTGTCCTTATGGCAAACAGAATGACTCTCCTCAAATGCAGGCAGCTGGAGCTGGCAGTGCTTGCAGTCTGCTCAGTTCCGCTGCCGCACCACAGTGAACGGAAAAGACGCCAGACAGACCACGGCAACTTTAACTCCTTTACCCTTGTGTCCTAGGGATGGCATTTAAGGTGACACAGACAGCCATGTCAACTTGTCAGGGCTCAGGAAAACACTGAGCAACCACACCAGAAAAAGATATTAACTTGGAAATAATGAAGAGATGAATGCTGGAGGAACTGAAAAATCTAGGAAATAGATTTTTTTCTTTCTCAAACAGAAGACTGGAACACTGGAGATATAAATTCCACACAAGCATCCAAAACCACTCTGAGAATGAAAGAGAATGCAGAACAGGATTTCAACACTTGCTAGTAAACAAGATAAAAAAGACCAAGTTGTCCAGCTCTCTGAAAATGTACTTTCACATGCAGCAGAAAACATGTGTTCTGTGTACAGAAAGCTGGATCTGAGATCAGAGTCCAGGAAAATTGCATTAATCCAAAGTCCAGGACTCTTCTGAGGCTGGGATGTGATGGCAGAGCATCACTGGATAGGGCAGTGTGTGCTTATGAAGGCTTTAAGAACATTTCCTGGAAACTTTCAAGATCAGGATAGGGAAAAGCAAGATGAAACATTGGACAGAAAAAGTGCCAGAAGAACAGCAGTAAGAATAGAAACCAAAGGAGAGAGACCAAGAAAAAACCCAAACCACAATGAGCTGAGAATAGCAGTGAAGATATAACAAGAAGTGTGACAGAAGGAAGGGATTGAAGAGCAAGATCAAACCACATTGAAGCATTCTTCATGGGAAAAGAACCTTCCTTGCAATTCTGCCACATTTTTGCCTAACAGCTTTTATCCCTTACATCCCAGTACACTATGACAGGGAAGATGTTTCTCACTCTGGATAGAAGTCTAGCTAGACAATGCATGGGGCTTATGAGTGTACCTTACTCTGTTTTTTATACAAAATACAAAAATTTTCAAGGCTTTTTATGGATGCACAGAGGAAGGACTGTTCTTGTCATTACAACTAAGAGCAGCAGAGCTCCAGACCTCCAGCAAGACTGACCTCACTTGGGCTGGTGTAGTAACTCAAGGAAGAGAATACAAAGTTCAGCCCCAGGGCAAAAATGAGAGATCATGAACAGGGTTTTACCATGGGGCTGTTTGATACCTAATAGCATTTCTGAATGCACTAAGCATTGCAGCCCATTAACGCTGGAGTTCAGCTGCTGCAGGGAAATTCAAAACCCAAGAGCAGCCCTAACACTTCCACCTCCTTCATGTTCCTACCCCAGGAACTCTTGCCAGGTTAGCACTATCTTTTAGGGTGCAGTTAATTATTAACAACACTCCTAAACACACAAGAACTCCTGCACACAGTTATACCACAACTAAATTTCCTCTTTACAGCTTTTCAGCTGAGAAAACTCACAAGTACTATACTATCAGACCACAAAACTTTAACCTTTGCCACCCTGATACAACCTTGGCTCTTGCCTGTTACAGAAGCACTACATCTCTTTTTCTGATGTACAAACTTTAGAAGTCCATTGCAGAAGTGATCTCTTCACTGGGTTACCACAGTTTCTCTCAATTTCTCAGACAGCATCTGGTCCTTGCTGGATCTCATAAAGCCAGTCACAAAGATACACAGCCCATACTAACTTACAGATATGGATGTGGAGAGCTAACTCCTCTCTTGAGGTTCACTGTCTCCTTCTTCACATTTTGCTTTATAGAAATCAATTGCAAAATTAAAGGACAAATAGGTAGGCAGAAAAATCAGAGCATGTCAAACTTCACACGTTTCCTTTAACACTCACTGACACCAGCTTGAAGTTTATGGGACTCTAAAAAGCCAATTTCTCCAAAGGAAGTTATCAGAACATCTCTGAAGTTACACTGATGGTACAATATGGCACAACGTGTTAGCTTACTGCTTCTTACTCTGTGTGTAAAAAGCTGCTACACATAAATAAGACACCAATTACTATTTTTATCATGCTCCTCTTTAGAGAGACTATCGAATACTGCATGCTCAGCGTAGCACAAAAAAACCCCAAAGCCTTTTTGCCGAACCTTTGCTAAGACTAGTCTTTTTAAAATATATTATTTTGTAGGATTCATTAAGCTTACTCTGTGAACAATTGGAGAGAAAACCAAGGGAAAATGAACAATAATTGGCTATTAAAACCTGAGTTTAAGTGATTTAGTTTAAGACTAAGAGCAAGAGAAGAGAGTATAAGGGTAGAAGGAAGCATTAGTATACCTAGGATTTTCAAAAAACAAATTAAGAATAACAATTGTCAACCAGTTAAAAACCTGAACCTTTTGATTCCACATGATAAGACATTTAAAATATGTATCAACAATATTCTGCAGATCCCAATTAAACTACATTGTATTCTCTAAAACAAAATAATCTTAAAATAGCTTGTCAGACAAACATTCATTTGTCCCTCCTTCATGCAGCTCTCCTCTTTGCAGCCTCATTTAATCAAATGTTATGCTAAGTGACCTTTACAATTCAGAGTAAGAAACAATTTTTGTAAAGGAATTAACACAATATATAAATTCCACAATACATGCATCAGCTTTCAGGAACTCCTGGATGCCCTAAGATATTTAAAAAGTATACCACAAAGCCATGTTGCCAACTGCTCATCAGCCACTCGGGAAGTTTTCTGACTGTTCCTCTTGCCTCCCTTCCGAGTTCCTGATTTCAGTCCTGTGCTTTCTGGTGAAGGCTCCTCAAGAGGACTTTTACAGTAAGGGTGATCTAGTAGTTTTGAACTAAAAATGTCCAAGTTTAAGGAGCCTTCTACTTCCATCTGGCTAGAGCTGTCCTCATTCTGTGTCAGCTCCATGGATAAAGGTCCATTTGCAAAATTATCACTGACATCAGAATCCTGCAAGGAGGACTGCAACAGTGTCATTCCATCTATACCCACAACCTCCTTGGATTCTTCACCATCTTGATCTGAAACAGCAATTTCTTTTCCTGTCACAGAGACAACAATGTCAGAGCAATGATCCTCTGCTAGAGCCCCGTTGGTCTCCACTTGGTGCACGGTTTCTGTCTCCGGAGAAGCTCTGACATGCAGTTCTGGTGGGCCAGCATCCACACTGCCATCCTGCCCTCCGGATTCTGCATCCTCAGAACACGGCTCAGCAGACACATCCTGTGTGTGGCAGATCTCAGGTGCACATACTTCATTCTCCGCTCCTAAAGATTTGGGTGTATTATTGTTCATATCTGATAAGCTGTACCGCTTCCAAAGACGCTTACTTTTAGATTTCCAGGAGGAAAACAAATTACACAATCCACTTTCAAAATCCCGCTGAAGTGTTTCTTGATGGTCCCTTGTAACTCTCTGCACCCACCTTTGCTTGATTTTTCTTAATTTGCAAGTCTTGCCTCTTGCTCGAAGTTTCGGGAATTTTATGATTCTATACCGAAACCTAACCATAGAAAGTTTCTTATGCATCATAAATAAAAATCTCTTTTTTACAGTATGATGATTAAATTTGGACCTCTTTAGAACTGTCAAGGGGCCACAAGTTCCATTCCACTCCCTTTGCAACAGCATTTCCTTTTATAGCTGTTTAAAACTACCAGGACTGTGTTGCCCTCATCATTATTGCTCTCCTCCCCGCTATATACAAAACCACCTTTCTTTACAGGTAAGGCAGCACCTTGCAGTGAGCCACATGAGACATCATGGATGTGGCCAGAGATGCTATTGAGAACAGCAACAGTTTCAAATTCTTCATTCAAGGGATCTTCACTCTGAAAGGATTAATTGTTGAGTTTCCTTACTGCTTTTCCAGAAGAGCTTTCAGCTTCACAATAGGGACAGGATACTTTTGCTCTCAGTAGTTTTTCAAGGAAAGCTGCACGATTCAACAGTAAGTTTCGGAGAAGTTTCTGAATTTAGAAGCACATCAGGAGCCCACCTGCTCTGGAGCTCAAGTGTCTTCCTTCTGCACTGCAGTCTTCAGTACAGTTTGTTGTGATTTAAACTCACAAATAGCTGAGCACTGTGTCTCTTCTTCTAGCTTAGGAAAACTTGCTTTTGGAAGCAGTATTTCCCAAGCTTCCCAAAACCAGTGGTCCATCTTCCAGACTGGGCCAGCAGCTGACTTCTTTGCCAAAGCAAATGTCTTCTATAGCTTTTCATTTTTCTGCTGCATTATGATCTTCAAAAACAGCTGAAAGAATAAGGGAAATTAATTCAGAATTATCTGGACTGTAACATAATAGCAAAACACTAAGGTACATTCCTCAGGCCACATGCCTATCTAAAATTCCACCCCTCCTTCAATCACAACCCCACATTCCCTAAGACATTTTCACTTGCACCCAGAGAAAAAACAAGCAATAGTTGCAATGGTTCGGTGTGTAAACAGGCTTTGCTCATTTACCTTCCCTAGAGGTAGAGCAATAAACAGGTAATTCCCACCCATCCCCATGCTCCCTATGTGTAATTCATGACTCTCTAGCCTGAGGTCAAACCTCTCTCAATGCCTATGCCGTAGGGTAAGCACAGTTAACCAGCTTGCCTCAAAAAGCCTTTGAAAAAACAAAACTTTGAAGTCCAAGTTATCAACAAGTGTGTGCAGGTACCCCACCCCATCAGCACTGTACAAAGGAGCCCTTACTCTTGTGCAATAAACGTGAGCAGCCTCTGAAAACACTTCACAAGCTTGCACAAAGTTTTCCTTTAAAGGAACAGCAAAACACAAACACCCACAGAAATTTTGATTCTCTGGGTAGATAAAGAATGACACAGTTTACTCCTGAAGTAATTGCTCTGTACTCACAGCAACACCTCACTCCATGACACCACCACTATCAGCTTCTATAATCAGTGTTTATCTTTGCATTAACAAAGCGGTACCAATGCAGCACAGCAGCTGAACATCTTAAAAATTCCTTTCCCCACAAAAAAACCTGCATCTCAAAGTGTTCAATAAGGAACTTTCTTCGACTACACAAGTGTGTGAAGCCTGCATAGTAATAACTGTTTATCTTCACTACGTGGCTAAAAATATTAATTAAAAGTTAGAAAAATCCAGAAACACAAGAGGAAGGCAAAAGCAGCACACACAACGTGAGATGCTTCACGCAAATTGCCCCAGCCTCACTATGTACATCCCAAACTGTATTTTACAAGTTTTTATTTTTCTCAAGTTCAAAAAAGGACTTTTTTTTTCCTGCCCCCCATCAGACTTATTCTGACTTACAGACTATTATAGCAAGTTTCACCTTGGCCATGTCAGTCCTAATCATTACACATAGGCATGTGTATCTCAAAATAAAGGAGTCTATAGGGTCTAGAAATGAAAATAAAACATTAACAACTGGACTTTTAAGGCAACTATGAATGATACCTGCAAAACCAGGTATTCCAGGCCTGACTTAAGAAACTCTTTTCCATTTTTCACTCTGCTCACCTTAGACACAAACAGCACTTGGGATTGTTTTTTGTTGTTTTGGTCTTTGCTTTTTTTTATTTGGGTTTTGTTTTTTTTGTTTTTTTTTTTTTTTTGGTGCAGGAATGAGAGGGGAGGGGAAATGCAGAGAGGACAAATAATATAAATTACCACTTGAGTAAGATATTCCCAACACATAGAAAACTGTCCAGAATTCACTGGACCTACAATGTAGAAAGAAACCTCCACTTGACAGAGAGCACAGCTTAACACTATCAAAGCACTGCAACAGGGCCTGGCTCTTTTGTAACCCTCTATTACTCACCACACAACTCAGTTACCAGAAAAATCAGGACATAACATCTCATCACACCAATTTTCTTGTACTTACTCATCTAGCACTTCCATATTTCTCTATCCTAGATGCAGTTATACGCCTGCTTTTCCACTACAAATTCTGTGTCTGTCTATTGTGTGCAGAGCTTACAAAACATTCAGTCAGTGGCCTCAGTAAACATCAGCCAAACCACAGGCTTGCTAGGACAGCTTATTCCAGACACATTTCATCCAGGTAAAACAAACAAACCCAGGCAAATCTCAACACTCTCAACAGAGCCCCACACACAAGGGGCTTCTGTGCCAACACAGTGAGTGTTGAGCGCTTTGAGGAGGCAGAGCAGATGAAGGCAAGGTTTTAATCTTCCCAGGCTCTGCAATAGGTGCCACATACCTGCCAGTGTTTAAGAAGACTCCTGAACAATTTGGAGTCTTCACCTTTATCCTTGCTCTCCCACAGCCAAGCCCAACAGCCTCCACAGACACTGCCTCAGACATAGAAAAATGCTTTCTGAATGGCCAAGGATTACACAGGAGCTGAAATTCCTGCAGCTGCCACTTTTCTACCCATAGGAGACTGAACTCATGATCATAGCAGGAAAAACACTGAATCAGATTCTAGCAAAGGTAAGTCCTGGTAATAAAAAGGACCCTGGCAAGGGGTCAGGCAAACCTGAATTCAAGGCAAACGTGAATGGAGACAAGAGTGATGCCACAGTTTCAACACAATTGCAACAGCAATAAAAACAGATCACTTGCTCATAGGTGTCATGAAATCCAGCTTCTTAAAACTGCAACAAAGGAAGATGTTAGGAAAGCTGCTCTACCTACCTGTTCTTCTGTTTCACTTCTATCTTAGAACATTAAAAAATGCTTTAATTACAACTTACAGGATTAAAAAATATTTCATGTTTCTCTGTGATGCCCACACCAATTTCTCCACATATTAAATTTTTCTGTACAAAAAAGTTTCTCCTTAAAGTGTAAATAAAATTTGAGTAAGACACTTAATCTAAGCAAAGTTTTCTTGCTCTCCCCTCTCCCTTTTCAAACATGATTGTTTTGAATCTGGATCCCCTTAAAATAAAGGCCTCCAAAGAACAGTTAATTCCAGTCCCTAGGAGCTGAAACAGTTCACTTTTCTAACAGGAGTGTTACTTGGAATGACAAAAGATAATCCATATACAAATATTTAATTCAAGATGCTGCTTGAAGAACTTACTTTCCACCACTGCTACAGGAGTATCACTGGGTTTACTTGGCACCATAAACCAGCAAGACAAAAAGGACAGCTTAGAAGTGCACTGCTAGAAAAGGAACTGAAGTGAGCAATGCAAAATCAAAAATAAAGCAAGCACTGCCCGAAGTTTAAGAACCTGAAGAGAAAGTGAAATATTTGCCCCAATCATTAACACGGATGAAAAACCTCTGAACTGAGGAATTTGCACCGCTAACAGAGTTGTCTGGCTAGTCAGTGGAGGTAGCCAGGTTTCTGTGCTGTGCTGTGAAACTGCACAGGGATGCTGCCAGTACTACATCAGCAAACCTCAAACTCAAAACGCCCAAGATGTACAGATGCCAAAGACCAAAAGTGAAAGAAATTTACCGTAACTCACCCCTTTAGCTGTGCTTGACATACCATCTGCAAATGGTTAAATATTAAAAGGCATAACCTATTTTGCACTGGATGAAGACCACCCCAGACTGTTACACCACAATATTAATGGCAGATTCTGATTAGAGATTTGCTTCATACTCTAATTTTTTAAAAATATATTTGGGAACCACTCACTTTTCAGAATACTTATCCCAAGAGCTCTGGTAAGCTACAAGCAAACATGACTGTAGGAACTTGATGTCAAGCACTGCACACTTGCATGGGAATGGAGGAACATGAGGCCCTTGTTACTTTATGAGTAACAAATTCAGTGCACACACAGACACTGTATTTTCCTTAGATCAATCAGCAGATTGCTCTGTTTGCAACTTACATGGCTGCAACTTACATCACCTTCAGTGAAGCTGACTACTGTAAAAGACTTTACATTCATATCTTTCACCCATTATAAGCCTCTTAGTTTAACCACTCATTAGTCCTTGGCAGTCCTATTTATTTTTGACAGTTTTAGAGACCTCAGGTTTTAACTGAAAAGCACACAAATTGGGAAAGCAGTCCCAGCAAATACTGCTGACAGAACCCTACCAAAGGTATCAGACATCTGAACTGTTAGATCACAGAAACCTTCTGTCCACGCAAGTGCAGAACAAACCCCCAGCACTGCAGAAGAGCTGCTCCTTAATGCTTAAATCACCACAAGCCATCCAGGGCTGTGTCAGCGTGCCCAGTGGATCAAATGACACATGGAAATTCTTCTGTTAAAGAAGCTTGTTTTTAAGAGCATCAGTAATGTAAATAAAGTGAACAGCTTTGAGAGCGTGGCCTTGAGCAGGCAGCAGTAACTAATGCATCACCTGCTTCGTGGGAGGCAGTTCTTACAACACCCAGAGTTCAGCCTTTCCCTCTGGAGATCTGGGCAGCTCCCAAGGACACGAGGTAAGGAGGAAAAAGAAAGCCAGCCTGAGACTATGGGTGTGCAAGAAGATGTCCTCCTTCCCCCAAGCAGAATCCAAAATTGGAAAGAGAGAGAGGAAGCTGGAGAAGGGTGTCTCTCTTCAAACCACCACGTCGCCAGAGCTAAGCTGATAAGGTCAGGAAGTCTGAAATGACTCAATGAGCACATGCAAAAGCAGACTCACAGCAGTGGCAATTATCCCCTCCTTCTCTTTCTTTTCTGACCAGCACAGTTCTGTGGACTGTTGAGTAAACATTTTGTCCCAGAGGTGAAGCAAGCCCTAGGCACTTTGACAAAACATAACTCATTAGCACAAGACCTTACAGAAATAGCCAAAGTCCGAAGTTACTGACTCAGAGGAACACAACAGAACACGTAGCTGGTGACCTCGTGGGCACTGCAAGGCTTCAACTCCTACAGTTACCATGGACTCTCCTCTCAACCAGCACTTCTGGGAACTCACACTCTCACCTAGCTGGCTACACAACTACTAGATTTATTTCTGGCAAGATGATAGAATTTACTTACAGAAACATCCTCCTTTAGGCTAAACTAGATTAATGGAGATAAGTATACTAGATAACAGAACTTTTAAGAGAAATACTATCACAAATCAGAGACGGAAATTTTCTAGATTAAAGAACCTAAAGATCCTTTTGTATAAGCAAAGCATAAGGATATAAATATTTTTTAATCTTCAAGCTTTGGACTGATTTTAATGAAATGTGACTCTAGCTCTGTTCCTTCCTTCCTGAATACCTCTGCAAGGCAGAAGCATGGAAGTAGCTGAAACGAAGTCCATCAAACTTGTCTCTCCAAGCTCTGTGAAGGGAATAGAAACTGGTATTTCATCTGAGGTCCTTGAATGTATCTGAGGTTAAGGGTCTCCTTGATGCTTTCTGAAGGCCTTCCTTAAGAGAGAGTGTATTTCTAAAAGTATTAATCACATTTTCCTGCAGATTTTAAAAATCACTTATTTTCTTGTGTTAGCAACATGAAAAGCTGAGGGTATTACCAAAGGCAATCCATCTCTCTTCTGAGCGGGAAGTCTGGAACAAGTGGAGTTTGGAAAAGGTAGAGCACATTAGTTAAACGCAGCCTTTAGCTGAGGAATCCATCTCTGCTGTGCCTGTCCTGTGGCTCAGCACCCAATGCTGCTGTTGCTGCTGAGCTCCCTGGCCCTCCAGGCCAGCACAGCTTGGAAGGGCTGAGGGAGGGGAGAGCAAATAGCACTGGAGCAGATAAGCGCTGTGCTTACACTGCAGGCTGGGGGGCTCAGGGGGAAGACAACTTGGAGGCAGAGGAGTGGGGTCGAGAGCCCAGTGACGGAGAAAACAAAGCTCTCGCAACACCTGAAAATTCCCTTCTACAGCTTCCCAACCCCATCATCGCCCCAACTCTCACAGCACGCAGTCAGGGAGAGCCTCCCCGTGCTGCCCAGGGCACAGCGTGCCTGGATTCCCCCCACTCCCGCTGGTCACAGCCCCGCGGCAGCCCCCGGGCAGCGCGGGGCGGGCAGGGCAGGAGGCCGGAGCGCAGGGAGGGCCGGAAGGCAGCGCAGCCACACGCGGCGCCCCGCGGCCGCCGCCCGCCCGTCCGCCCGCCCGCGGCCCCGCGCTGACAGCGCCCGGGCCCCGCCGCTCCGCGGGGCCGAGCTCCGGGCGAGCCGGGGCCGCCGCCGCCGCCGCCCCCCGCTCACCTCTGCCCGCGGCGCCGCCCGGCTCAGCCCGGCCGCCGCCTGGGCCGCGCTCCGCCCCCGCCGCTCTCGGGCCGGAGCTGCGCCGGCGCCGCCGCGTCAGCCCTGCGACGGGCGGGGAGCGGCCGGGCGGCACCGCGGGCAGGGCCCGCCCGGGCAGCCGGCGCAGCGGGGCCGGGCCGGGGCTCGGCCCCACCCGGCCCAGCCGTTCCCCTTCCTGGCCGCGTTCTCTGGGATGCCCTCGCGGGGCTCCCGTGGGGCGGGCGAGCTGCGGTGCCGAAGGTGACACGGGCCATCCCCGGTACCCTGCTCCTTGCCCGGTGCTGGGACCTCGCGGCCGCCGCTGTGCCCGGGAGCGGCCGCGGAAATGAGACACTCAAAAATGCCAAGCTGACTTTTTAAAATAAACCGTTAATTAATATCTCCGTCTATGGAAGTGCTTCTCAAAAATCTAATTTACAAAATAAAAAAACTCAACCTGACCTTTTAAAATAAACCGTTAATTAATATCTCGATATATGGAAGTGCTGCTAGAACTCCCCAAATTAAAAAGTTGTGCTGTTAACTCTGGCCCCAGCAGTCTGGCAAAGCTGCTTCTCCTGCGAGGCAGAGCTTGTTCCTCCATGTGCTGCCATGTGTGGGTCATCCAGCATCTCTGTGCCCCAGTTCCCCTGCTGGCAGCCGGGGAAGAAGGTACAGGCCACTTTAACCTCTCTGCTTCGTTCTACAGAGACATCATGGAAATGGGAAATGCTCCAAAACCATTGCATTTTTGTTGCTGGGTGGAGAAAGGTTACACTTCCTCTCACTTGGTAGCCCCTGTGAGGAGAATCTGAAAGTATTTCTTCAAATAAAAGAAACCAGTGAAGCAAGGATGATTGGGTAACAGCCATGTTGCATCGTTTGCTGCTATGGCTTTGCACGAGGTGAACTATTTTGTGATCATGCAGTATTCATTATGCTATGCATTCCTTCAGGAATTACAGTATCCAGGCTCTGGATTGTGAAATGCTGGAACAAAGAAATTTCAAAAAAGGGATAGAGAAGACAATGGGGTGATGCAACAAACAAAACAGCAAAGTCCGTGCCAAGCTGAGAGTTGCTGGCTTTTATCTGTTTGTTTGAAAAAAATCCAGCCTGGCTCTCTCGTTAAATACAGCGCTTTCCTAAGAACCGTTTGTTCTTCCTGAACAGTAAATCCAGCCAAAGATGGGCTAAACAGTTTCAGAGCAACAGGATGAGTCCTCTGGCCTTTATGAAACACACAGTAAACAGGGTACACAGGGCAAGGCTCAGGCCATGAAGTTAAAAAGGAATATAATAAATAGAAAGAGGATTTCTCCCCCAATCCATCCGAGTGCTGCAGAGATCCCTGCATCTAACAGCACCTCTGCACTCGCATCACTGCCTGACCCAGGCGATCATTAGCAGAGTATATGCCAGGCACTTGAGACACATAAATGGGAGACCAAGTTCATGAGATCCTCTTAAAAAATCATATTTGACTTTTTAAATGTGGGGTTTTATGAGCCTTCTGGTTTTGCCTGTGAGGATCAGCCTTATCACACGTTCCTGCTTACTCCCTGTCCGTGAGGGCTAATAGCAGATCTTTAAAAACTGGAAGCTGAGATTCTCAGTGAGTAAGATGCCTGTAAACACCAAGGCTTTATGGAATGCCTGAAAAACATGAGACTTGTGAAAATGAATAAATAAATAAAAGCCAGACTTGGCAATGCTGACAGAAAGGACTGAATACCAACTGCATTACGGTAACATTTTTGTGGCCAAACTTGCAGCCTCAATGTTTTAATGATGGCAGCCTTTAGTGCATTTAACAGAAGCCTGGATTTGATTCTTTTGGAATAAAAGGGCTTTTGAATGCTCTGTAAAGGCAGTTTCCTGACTTCATTGATCGCTGACACAAACACCAGAATTAAATCTCCTACATCTTGAGCTAAAGCAACAATCCCATTAATTCGGAGAGCAGTGGGCTTGTACAGGAAGCAGTTGCTGGAAGAGGACATATAGCATGAGCTGAAGCAGTTGGCTGCTCTCTTAGTCTCATGCCGCCAAGCAAGAACAGGGCCAAGGTAAATCTCCATATAACCATGTTTTATTTGGAGGCTGCTAACAGCCAGTCTGAATTCATGAAGGAATGTGAATAGCCACATCAGGAAACTCAGCAAGAGATTATTCGAACTGGCAGGGTTTAAGAAGGAAATTTAAATTTGCTCTTTGTTGTTCCTGCCTGTTTTTCCACTTCTGATTCAGAATAAAATGGAGGATCACTCCAGAGAACTTGCACATTCCTTAACATAACTTCAAGTTGTGATGTAAAGACTATACTGGCAGAAATATCCGTAGGCCTCAGCACATACTTTCATTAAATACATGGAAAAGATTGTTGTTAAATTACAATGAAGTAAAAAAGCTTGAAAAAAGGTACATTCACAGCAGGCGAACTCTAACCTGAACACAACTATGTACATAATGATGGAATGCAGCTACTCTTTGGCCCATGCTTTGGAAGTCTGAAGTTTTTTCAGGCCATAAGAATTTTCATGAGGTTAATCCTTCTATGGCACAGGGGTACAAGAAGTGGGAAGGAAGCAATAATACAGCAGAAGTAGCCCAAGCTCTCTTGAAACAGCTCCACTGCGTAATCTTGCTTCAATACTTCCAGCCCCCACCCAGTTAATGAAGAGAATCTCAGTCTGGAGTTGGAGAAACTCTGCCCCTCCTGCCCCTCCCCATGGCCACCCCATGTGCTCACACCCTGCCCAGGATTCTGCTGCCTCCACCCCCCTACTTGTCCACTTATCCCTCCCAGGACAAGTGCACAGCAACTTCTGAAGAGAAGATCACTTCAGCATATCCCAGAAGTGAATCTTCTAGAATTTAAACATTGACTTCTATATCACAATAAAGTAAAAGCGGCATTTCTTCTTCCCCCAAATTCAATGGACTCAATAAAGATTAAGCCTTATATCACTACAGTCATGCAGATCTGCACAAACCTCATTTAAGGGGTTGCCAATTTTCCAGCAGCAAATCTCAGTACATGCAGGTTACCCCAATGCAAGGACTATCCCTATAATGTATGCAGCAAACTCCAAATTGGATTTGCAAAGTGACCTGGTTAAAAACCCCCAGACCCACAACATTTTAAAGGCAGACTTCTGGTAGCTTGTTTAGGGCTTCTCCATGGCTTGCACAATTCACCCACAGCAGCTTCTGGCAGAGGTGGGGGCGAGGGCACCTCTGACATTTTTACCACTGCAGGGTGAGGCTTCCAGTTCCTCCTCTATGATTATAACCCAATTATATAAATACTGGCTGAGCTTTTAAAGCACGAAACCACCACGACTTGTACATTTACTCAACTGCCTTAAAAATATCTGTACTTTCATAATTACAACACTTAGAAGGATTTCAGAGGGAAAGCTAATTTTCATGAGGGAGAGAGGATGCTTAGCGACTGAGAATGATGTGCATTGGCATCAATATTCTGCTACACTGCAAACTCCTAGAGTGAATCCCCATATATCTGGCATTTCAGGACAGTGCTTCCTGCACAGCAGTCACCCCATAGCCCAGGCCACAGGGCACACAATGCTCTTGCTCCCTGCCCACTTTGTGTGCAAGTCAGAGTAGCTTGGGCCACCCTCAAGCAGTAAAGTGCAGATACGCAGCATTGTGCTGAGGAATGAAGAGCCACACAGCCCATCAGCTCTCCTGTGGCACTGACGGCTGCCCTCACACAGCTGGAGTAGTAAATCACTTGTCCCAAGTGATTCTTGCTGCTTTTGAGTGTGTTCTCAGATCTCACTCGACAGGACACAGATAGGGCTGCTTGCCTGCCCTGCAGGTATGTTTTGAAAACAAACAGATTGAAGTCAACAGGCCTGAGATATAACTGCAGAAGGGACTGTGGAAGTGAAAGAAAGGCAGCCCTAACATAATGTTTAGCTTTGGATTTGAAAAATCCATAATTATGTCTTGCTGTATGTCTGCACAGACCAAAGCTCATGGAGACCATGTACAGGCTATGTTTAAATGAGCTATTCCAGGTACCACAGGCAGTGTTGTCATGGTACCAACACAGGCTGCAGAGTCCACTTCTGAAACCCAGAAAATATGCAGGTAACCACTGCTGTGCTCTGTAGTTCACCAGCTGCTCAGCAGGTAATATAAAGCTAGTTCTAGGTACAATTCCACATGTTTATTTAAGCAACAAAGCCAGTGGAGGAATTTCTTGCTTCCTGTCACTCTTTTTCACTCCTGCATCTCTGTTCCCTTTCACTGTCTCCTGTTATGCCACTACAACTATCCATGAGGCTCACTGGAAATGGAATGATTTAATTTATGCACATGGAGAAAACAAAAACAAAACCAACCAACAACAACAAAAAAAAGCAATACCCAACAGTTTTTCTCTGGTGTTGGATAGGGATCACCAGAGTCGGGGGCTGAAATGGTCAAGGCTGGAAGCATAGTTGGGAATATCCCCTGAGCATGTATAAATGGCAGTAGTCCAAATGGTGTTACAGGAAGAATAAACACAGTTTTTTCTTTTCCAGTCAGCTGCCAATATTCTTCATTAAAACATATTGGTTGTGTTCTCTGTAGCAGTGACACACCAGGGACAAGATCTGGAAGAAGGCTGCCTCCTGGAAGTACTGCTGCTGCACAGCATCCTACTGGTACATTTTGTCTTTTGCTTGGCAGCCAGACGTGGGACTTGCTTTTGACACTGTGCTGGCTTTCAGTGATATCAGATTGTGAGGGGTTGTTTCATCAGAAACAAGAGTGAAATGGAGTAAGGAATAAATTAGAAGAAGGACCAAGCTGTTGTTGCAATTCTTGCAACTTGAAAGAAAAAGAGCTATAAACCAGCAGAGATTAGATTCCCCAAATGATACTATTATTGTAATTACTAAACACCTTCTAAAGCAGGATATAACTACAGTTATTGCAGCACCAGAACTGTACATGGAGAAGGATACAGAACATGCACTGTAGGACAGAAATGAGGATGTTTCAGTTGGTGAAAATCTTTGTTCTCGGGAGAGGCTGGAGAAGCCGAGACCATCTTCAGAGACAAATGAGAGTGCTGGAGGGGCCTTCCTACATGTTTTCAGACCATTGAAAGGCAACTGTGTTCATCCATTTTTTTATCCTGGGAGAATCCACTAGGAGAAAGTAAAGTCAAATAGGGAGTTTGAAATGATGTAGGCAAGGATGTCAGCCTTTCCCAGTGTCCTATGAAGACATTTATGCAAGATCATCTGGAGCTGGGCTGCCATACCTAAGGCTTTTGACACAGAATGAACTTTGCTTTTCAAATTAGAACTGACAAATAAAATAGATTATTCATCTCTATGAAAAGAAAAGAAAAGAGAAAAGAAAAAAGAGAAAGTCTAGGAAATATATTTGCTGCTTAGAGGAAATGTTTGTGATGACAAGTTTATTATCCAGACTTGTGCCCATTTTCTGAGTTGAAGTTAGAAGTGAAAGGAGAATGTCCCAACCCAAGCTAGGGGCCACCCCAACACAGGACCTATCATTTTATAAATACAAGATGATACAGCAAAGTATATCCTCCTCCAGTGGCAAGTCATCAAAGCTAGATTAGATGATGAATCTTCAGGTGAAGAAACCATTCCTTCTCCATTCATTATGGTCACACCCAGACAGCTCCTACAAATTAAACGTGAGGGAGATGAATCTACCTTTAGCAAAAAACAGTTTCTTCCTTTCTTCCCTAACTTATCATCAAAGACAATGGAGAGACATCCCAATCCAGACTCCAGAGCTCTGAGAAGAGGGATGTGATAGGACACTTAAGGTGGTAACCTCCAGACCCAGAAGATACCATCTAAGGCAGATGTTTACCCTCATGTACAGTCATTGGCAAAGCCCAGACAAACCCTGCAGTCAGATAATCCCCTTTTTAAAAACAGAAGTCATCTCTGCTGTACAGTTGAATTATGAAAACATTATGCCTATTGTTTTGAACAAAATCCTGACTCATCCTTAGTTGACCTAGTTGACATCTTTAGTAGTTTCTCATATTTCTGCATTGCAGTGCTGTTAACATATACCTGCAATAATGTTATAAACATCAAGAGCTCCACTTGTTTCAAGAAGTATACCTGTAAATATTCCTACAGGCTTTTATGGATAGTGATCCAAATTCCACATTCACTTTTCTCTGGATAAGTGGGAAAGATGTTAATTTAAAGCCTGTTAGGTAATTGTTTTAACTTATATTTCTTGAACACTTATTTGTAGAATCTTATAAAATGTGTTAAGCTGGCTTAAGATGAGCCACACAATGATCCCATCTAGCTAACATGTTAAATTGGAATAAAGTTGGATTAACTCACAAGAAGAAAAACCACAAAATACTCCAGATTCACCCCAGTGACCAGTGATTCACCCCAGGATGAATTTCTGTTCAAGGAAGATTTTCAAAGTTACTGAAATTGTGGCTGTTGAGCAATTATTCATCTGCAGTTCTGAAGGACATTCTTCACATTCCCCACTTCTACTAAGAGCTTGTAAGTACAAAAAAAAAATGAAAGAAATAAGCAAATGAAATATTTGAGCCTTTTACCAAAACACATTAACAGCTAATCATTATGCAGTCTGGGAAGGTGTGCTGCCATAATGTATTCAATAATGTGTTAAAGTTCTCATTGCAGTCAAACAAAATCTATTGTAAGAGATTTCTAGATAGTCTCCAATTAATATCACTTACAGGAGGTCTTGTCTTTGTGAGGCCAGACCAGCTGGGGCAGCCTGTTGACTGACTGCAGGGATTTTCATCCAGCTCACAGTCAATGAGCAGCTGCTGCTTTCGGTTACTCTCTAAGGCTCACCCATGGAATTTTCCTTGGATGGAGGCCTTGACCACCCGAAAGTGGCAGGCAGGTTCTTGGGCTTCTCCGCTGCTTTCTTGGCCAGGTGATGGCAGTTGGATTTAGAAGAACAGGTCAAATGGTGCAGACAGCAGTGGGAACTGGGACGTGGTTTTCTATAGGAGACATGCAGAATAAAATAATGCCACTGCTATAAATTCTAACTCCAGTCTTTTCTAATTGAGATGGTCTTTAAGCATAGTTGAAATGCTTTGTAGCATTCATACTATGACCAGCTCACATTTGAATGCATTTTTCACAATACAGTGTTCCCTCTTAGAAAGAAGAATCTCAGAGTTTAGGACTGGGATTGCCTCATGTGGTAACATACTGTGATTTACTTTCCAGTAGGTAACACAGGAATAATAATTCCCTAGCCAAGGGAGGTTCCTGTGAAGATGACCATTTTAGGCATTCAGTTAGGAGAGATACCATGACTGAATGCACAGCTATCAGAAATGCTGAGAAGATCTTATATTGTTCATCCCCTTGTCCCAATATAGTATCATGGTAGGTGACTTCTAACCCTCTCCTAGAATATATTTACACGTGCTCTACTTACACAGCTTCGTGTTCATCTCTAGATTTAATGTTTGATACCCTTCTCAGGACTCACCTGCACAAACAAATCTGTTTTCACGCTTTCCCTGTAGTTGCTTGAGATTCTTAAAGAACAGATTCCCTTCCCTTTTATCATTACCAAGAAATCCTCAAACAATTTGGTCTCATCGATCTGTCAAGGCAAGCATACTCAGATGAGATACTTCAACCAGTATCTTCCTTTTCCTCCTGCCTGTCCTCTCTGAGCAGTCTGTACATATAGACAAACTCTAATGAGCTGATGCATTCAAAATGCATGTCCAAGTCTCTGTTAAAATCTGTCCCCTCTGCTCTGAAGCTGAATGAGTTGCAGAGCCTCTGAAAGGATAAGACCTTGACTGCTGGAGTTTTTAAAACTATGTATCCCTTTGATCCTTTTCCCAATATGCACAAAATACTAAATTTCTCTCCTGGATTTCATTACACATAAAAAGACATGAAAGTGCAATTTGCTCCTTACTCGTCAACAACTACCCATCAGCCTTAGCTCCAAGCTAGACCGTTCTGGCCACTTCAAGAAATGGTTTTGAAATTTCCATTTCCAGATTGCCCTGGCAGGTATAACTGTGACTTTGCAAACAGCTACAGCTGTGTCTGCTAATTGCTTTCCTCTAAATTATTTATGAGACGTTTTTGACTGATGAGATTCCTCACAACAGCATGTGCTAACCATTGGCAGTGGGCTCCTGAAGTGGTGGGAACTCCATCACCTGCCGAGCTGCAGAAAAGCCAGCTGTTAGCAGGCGCTGCATCCCCGTGCTTGCACTGAGCTGGGAGGGCAAGCTCTACCTGCTTTCAGCTCCTTTTCCAACGACTGCTCAATAGAAATTTATGTGTAAGCATTATATCTGCACATAACACATACCCACTACTTTTGGGATTAGATCAGAGAATACTGGAGACTGCCTAATTTAGGTAAGTCAGAATATAGGGTGTCAATGACCTGTGGTAGACAATCCATTTCACTAAACAGGACTTTTCAAGCTCTGGTCCCAGAGGCAGCAGGGGTTCTGTAAAATGCAATTAGAACAGCTACAAATCAATAGGCTTAAATTCACCACATAGAAGGTAGCAGATTTACTGGAAAATTTTTACAAGATACATAAACCGAGAAAGAATGGAAAACATGACTACAGAGAGAACAAAATATTTATAATGACCCACCACTTTACTGCTGCTTTTTCCTGGAGGGCTTATCTCTGTCATCCAGCTAAAAACTACTTTAAAAGCTACGTCTGAAGGTAACCATAAGCCCTGTCAGTTAAATAAAAAAACTTGTGTTCCAGGGTCCAGCAATTTAAGTCAATATTTTTCCTTTCCCTTTCAGATATGAATAACTGATAGGGAGAAGCAGTTGGAACCATGTTGGGTAGAAGAAAAACTTCATGCCTGAAGTTTCAGGAGCTCAATAAGGAGTAGCTAGAGGAAAGCAGCCTGTTGGAATTACTGATTACTGTTGGTGCTGGGATTACCTTCCCAGGAGGCTCTCAAAGTTGTTGGGTGAGCTACTGATGTGACATCTTCATGAGTTTCATAGCTGTATTTATCTAAGTTTAAACAGAATTCTCAGCCAAATTCCAGATGAAATTCTGCACCAGTTATTTTCCTAAGCAGTAGTTTTATCCTGCCCATTCTGTAAGTTTTAAACAAATTGAATTTACCTTGTGCTCATTTATTCTATATATGCCAGAAGATTCAACGTTTTCTGTACAAAAGTGTACTGACCTCGGATACAGGAGTTCAGACAAGAAAGAGGCAATGACAACGAGGGCTCTGTTGTTTCTTAGAGGTGAGCTGGTATTTCAGAGCCAGGTCAGATATTCCTGAGGTACTCTGCTCAGTGCAGCAAAGGTATAAACTGAGTTGTTGTGGAAGGTGAGCAGAGGACAGCACACCATAATTCAGCTGTGCATAAAGTCAGAAGGAGGAAGGCAGGGCAGAATGTGCCATTGTTCTAAGAGCAACCTGAGGTTTCATTTCCTTTCTCCCATGCAGTGGAGTTGACTCTCTGGCTGTGTCATGTCCAGTGGGAGTTGAAACATGTTCCAGCTTCCAGGCCTGCTCCCTCAGAGACAGAGCCACATGGACTTCCACGAAACAGCAGCCTGAGGATAAGGAGATGGGTTCTCTACAGAAGAAGAGGAGGAAGCAGGAAGGAGGAGAAAACTGATGCTCCCAGCCACCCATCACAGATGCAAAAGGAGACAGGACAGAAGGTATCTGTCTGGATCTGACACAGACTAACAGCATGGCACAGGTAAGGCTAGGAAGTCATTCATGCCTCATTTCTCCCACCTGTAAATTATTCCTCCCCCTTCATCCCCATTGGCACATCATTATGACTGCTCAATTAATTAACAGTTTAAAAGAGCTTTGAGACATTCAGATGAACAAAAAGGATTTTTTTGTATTTCTGCTTCTCTGAAGTTGCATGTGTAAACACTGAACTTTTTAAGTTCTTCACTGATGATGAAGATTTACTTCCTATTTGTGGATGGGAAAGTTAAATCATTGGAATGTTAAAGCACACATTTTGAGAAACAGCCTCAAGTTCCAAGATCCTACCTTCTGCATCTTCAGCTACTTACAAACACAGCCTGCCTTTCACTCCCAGTCCTACCTGTGACCAGCCACAAGTGAAGACATTCACCCACTGGAGATCTCGTGTTCAGGATCCCAAATCAAGTATCCCAAAACTCAACCTTCTCTAGGAAGCCTAAAAGAAAACCCAAGAAAACCTGTCTGGGAGCAGCACACTCCAGTGCTCTCTGCCCACCACATCACACACAGCACCCTTGTGTTCAGCCAGAGTTTGGAACAGCTTGGGGGGTCAGAACCCAGGATCAGACTTTGGGAAGTGTCTGTCACATGGCTCTCCAGCACAGTGAGTGTAAATCAGTGTATTACAGGAGTGAGAGTTTCCCTGACCAAAATAATTAAAACTCACATAAAAATAGAATGCTGGAAGGAAAATCTGTCCATTCTGCACTATTATTGTATTTAACAGAAAACCCAAGTTCCTGTCAAAAACAAGAGAATAGAGAATTTCCAGCCAGCTTTAATAGCAAGATCTTTTGAAATACTCAGCCATCTGTCACAGCAGGAGTGCTTGTTGTTCAGCCCTTCTGAAAAATTTGGCCTTTCTTTGGGAACATGATGCTTTTGAAACTTGGCTCTCAGGCCCCTCCTAGGAATCACTTCTTCCTTGAAGGTCCTGCTCTTTTTGTATCTCCCACACAGAGGTAGACAGAGCTGTCCTCAGTGTGGTGCAACCTGCCATTAAAGCAGGTAGAGATGAGCTTGAAGTGCAAAACTGGAAGATTGCCCTGAACTAGCCCTAAATCCAAGGAAAAATGGGTAGGTTAAGTCCAGGACTAACTGTACTTTCATTTAATTTTTTTTTTATGAAAAACATTACAAGCATATTTTAGCAAATTTCCAGATGCATGTATCTCATGAAAAGGGATCACAGAGTTCTCCTTTTCCCCCTCCTCTGATTCTTGCAGTCCTTTCTCTTCCTTCTCTCGCTATTGTTGACACTTTGTCCCATGTAAAGAAGAGGTAACAAAGGACTCAGCAATGGAATGAACTGCTCCATGCTCATAAAAGATTGTTAATATTAAGACCTCAATTTCGGGTGGAAAAACAGCTTCCAGATAGAGCTTTCTGGGGGTTAATAAAATCTGCTATACAGAAAGAAAAATCCAGGAGCAGGTGAATCATCTCATACACTGGGAACAGGCAAACAGAGATAGAATCATGCACAGCACTGCACTGAAACAGAATCCCCTGTAAACACCTACATCTGGAACCTGCAGTGATTCTCCTCCACAGAACAAACATTTTAAAGCAATGATGTGAAAACAACCCAGCAAAGCAGAGCACTAACCTGCACATTTGCCCTTTCCTCTGCTGCTTTTGTATTAGAAGAACATGTTGCTGGTCTCCATTTTCACACATAGAGATTGAGTTCCTTGTGGTTCTCTGGGACAGAGACAAAAATCATGTTACTTTCAATGAAGCAACCTCCAAGAAGTCAATGGGATATAGAAGAATATTTTTTTATTTCTGAAGTGGGCCAAGAAGCTTTGAAGTTACATTAATACCTCCAGATAGTCACACAATCCCTCCTGCTGTAAAGAAAACCTCAGTAAAATGGCTACATGAAAGTCAGCAGCAAAATTCCCACCAGTTTCACTGTGAACAAGACTTCAGGCCATAAATCTGTTCTGTAAAGGGTTTCCTACCAAATGTTTAAAAATTATTTTTTCCAAAGGAAAAAAAAAAGTTAATTGTTTCATTGTAATTTCTATAAAAAGCCATTACCAAACATTTCATTTTAGATTGGGGTCAATCCCAATTAAAAAATTTCCAGTTCCCAGACGCATTTTCATGAAGCAGCGGAACTCTGGTGGCTGACATGTTCTTTTGCTAAACTGAACTGACACACAAGAGTTTGATAATGCCATGCAAAATATTTTGAACTTTACAGCCCCAGAAAAGAAAAAAAAATTAGTGTATCAAGGTTCTTCTCCAACCCTCTGTCCAAAGTTTGTAACACTAATACTGCAGTTTTTGAAAGGTATGTTAAAACTACAGTTCACTTCACAAATGGCTACCACCTGGCACAACCCCACCAAAGTTGAGAAGTTACTCTGGAAAACAGAGCATAATTTGGAACAGAATTCAGCCTGAAGAGTTCCATGTCCCGAAGAGCCCAACAAAAGCTTCCCCTTGGCTCTGCTCATTCCTTTTCAGGAAGAGCCCAGCAGAAGGGAGGCAGTCAGTGTGACTGCCAGTTTTGCAGAGTCCGTGAAACTCTTCAGAGACATGACCCCTGTTCCGGCTCTTGGATTTCCAACAGAGGACTCTATTAAAAATTATCCTCCCCAGGGCCCCAACATCTTCACCCTTGACCTTTTTGAGTCATTAAAGAGTATTCAGCCCATAGTACAACAACTACAAACTTCCATTTTCTACATACAAAGCAAATTTCCATTTGCTGTAGCACAGCAACCTCAGAAGCTACTGAAACATAAAGTAACGACCCAGACTTTGTTCTGCAAGGCTGAAGCCCCAGGACCTGAAAAGAACTTCAGTACTTGCTTGAGCTTAAGCACAAACTGAAATGCATGGCTGAATAGGAATGGCCTGAGGAATTATGCAAATGCTTAGCTGAATCCGGGTCCAAATATGAATTACTTTAAAAGATAGAGAAGCAAGCAGTGCAATTTAATCATTTTTATCTCCTTACCAAGAATGCACAAGTTCTTACAGCTAATATTACAGCATCATCTGCTGCTGCCAGAAGCCAAATGACCTATTCTTTAACAGTCAAGCTCTCCTCATTTTCAAACTGAAGATTAGTCCATTTATGCTGAACAGTGGCATAGAATGACAATTTTATAATACACAGATTGAGAGCTCTTCCACTCACATGTTACATTACCTTGCCCTTTATCCACTGCACTACCACTTGCAATTGACTATCATGATAATAAGGTGGAGCCGCTTCTAATCTCCAATTTTGTATGTTCTGGGATGCTGGCAATTCATTATACATTATACACTGCCACAGAGTGACCAAGTGGATCTGACCTTGAATCTGAACACAGACTCTGAACACCAGAAAAAGTGGAGACATAACTTATTCATATGAACAGACTGCAGTAAAGTTACAATGTGAGCTGGGCACTTCCTTAAAATGCTGAATAAAATGAACCTACAGAAATGGCACTGCCAAGGGCAGCCAGCACTTCCCAGCAGACTCTCGGCACTGCCCACAAGTGATCCATCCCATAAACATGAAGGCTGATTGTGAAAATTTTTCTACACATGACTAGTCCTTACTTCTGCAAATATTCTCCCAGACATGAGCATTTTCAGGGTCAGATCCCACAGCTGTACTGCTAACAGGCAGTGCAGTAAGTGTCCAACACAGTTTCCAGTTTGCTCTTCTTGCAGGAATATCAGTGAATCCATAATATAATCTCTGATTATTTCACCATAGAAAACTAATGTGTTACAGTAGGATATAATATACCCTTCCACACAGTAAAGAAAGTTTTTATTTCACCGTGATCTGAGCAGAAATGCATTGGAGAAAGTGGAAAGCAATTAATAAATTCTGCTATCAGAAGAGGATTGTGGTAATTACAGCACAATTGCCATAGAAGATATACAAAAGAGCTCACTGAGAAAACATCCCAATTTAGACTGCAAAACTCCAGGGATTGCTTGCTAACAAAATACAGAGTATTTTACTTCTAGGTCACTGATTTCAATCTGGCCTCAAAGGAAAAAATGACTGGAAGTTAATGCCAGCTGACAGTGGTGTGAAAGCTGCAGGGTGGATCTCAGCCTGCTTCCTAGCAGATTGGAGGACACAACCCAAGTATTTGTGATTCGTGTAAGTAATACGGCTAAAAATTCAGGCTGTGATTCAGTGATACTGCAAATCCAGCTGTAGGACTCTTAGGACAAGGAGCTGATATGACACACGCAATTCTGCTGATTCCAGCTTGTCTGAAACCTTTTGACAAGTTAACTGTGCACAAACAGGTGCTGGGGCAGATCAGATATCATTATGCTTTTTACAGCTGTAAGAAAAATCCAGGTTGCGTGTGCCAACCAGTCCAACAGGAATGTAGGTAAGTGCCCACAGCTCACTGAGATCCAGACTGCCTGGCATCAGGGGTCACCAATCCATGGCCTCCAAGCTTCATCCTTCAGTGACAGCAGGTGCAGGTTGTAGGAGCAGGCACATCAGGACTGTGCTGTTTTACTGCTGCTGGTCACTCTCTGAACCAGAGACAAGTGAAGGTGCTGTCTGCACCTCCGTCTGTCCTGCGAAAGGGTGGAGAGTGCCAGATGGTTTGCAAGTCACCCAGGGCACATAAAGCCACGCAGGCATTAAATAGCATAAATAGCGAGGCATTAAATGACACCATCCCTGCTGGCACCACATCCCTGCTCATCAGTGCTCCATTCATTTAAACACTTTAAAGAGAGCAGGGAAATAGGAGATTAGAGAGATGTGCTGCTGCCTTTGATAAGCCTGAAAATAGAAGCAATGTTTGTGTTAATCCTGTAGCAGTAATACAGAAAAGGCACGATTAACTGCAGTTGCAGGAACAGTCTAGTGCAATCTATTTTCCCAGTGAATTTTTCCACAGAAAGATGGGTCACAGGGCACACCTGCAAAATGCATCCAGGTGTTTGTATCTGCATTGTGTCCATGGCCTCTGTTCCAACAGATGGTTGGCCAAAGAATTTCTTCTCCTTTTATTTTATTTTGGGTTTTTTTCTGAACACACAGGAGCAGAGCAACCCTTCCTGCCAACAGCACAGTGAATGCAGATTATTCAGCAATGGAAGGGTGACCTTGATTAGTGTCTAATGTGTAAAAACCAGTTACTTTTCAGCACATAATAAAGTAGAAGAGTTCTGCTGTGATCTGCCAGAGTTCTTCAAGCTGCTCTGAGGAATATTGTTGGATATGCTGTCTATACAGTCTCTGCTTCAAGCACGAGCTAATCCTTGGTCCCTTCACCCAGGGAGGTGGTTTCTCCTGCTTCACTGCAAGATTGCTCCTAGAGAAGAGTATGTGCTGCTTATTATATAACAGGCTATTCCTTGTTCAGCAGCACAAATATTAGGGCACCTCTACCTGACTTGTACCTACAGGTACAAAATGCAGACATCTTTTAGATTCCTTATTTTCTGTCTCATTTCCTTTTAAAATAATTATATTCTGTAAGCAGTATCTATCCCTCATTGCTGCTAGTAATGGAGAGGAGTGAGCAGCCCTGTAGGTAAGAAAAGAAATTCTGGATCCACTGATACTGAGTGAAAATCTCCTTGCTGAGTGTTCCCCTTAGAACTGTACACCTTTGGGAAAGGAGCCAAATGAGGTTGGATTAGCTGGTGTGAAGGCTTGCAAGACCAACTGTAGTTTGGAAAGGCAATACCATCATAAAGGTGCTACTGAGACTAGAGAGGGATTAACATGGTGTTTAAATGGATCCACCAAGTCTTGGGGTGAGGAAACATGAACAGTGTTGGCATTATGTGATTGTAATAAAATCAGGCTGATGATGGAGAGTGGGGAAAAGTGATACCTCTTCTCTACTAAATAACAAGAAAAGAATGCTGGCTAGAAGGCTGCAGTCCCTGTGAACACAGCCACATCTCACTGGAACTGCAGAGAAAAGCCCCATTCGGGACAGACTGCGTTAGCAGAGGCCACAGAGGAACAGGAATCAGGAACTGGAGGTAGCAGCACAAAAACAGAATAAACCAAGGAGTTTCCACATTCTTTAAAAACCTAGGGCACTCACAGGACAAAGGCTTCCCTGGGGGCATGGGAGGGGGTAAAATCTGTGCTTTGAAAGGGAAAATATTCACAGCTTATAAAATGGAGGGTGGGAATCACAGATCTGGAAACCAAATGCATACAGGGGCTGCACTCTGTGTGCAGGGGGAGGGGTGTTCCAAATGGGAGGAAATATTTTTGTGCTTTTCAGAGATTTCTAAACCCATAAACCTACAGCCTTCACTTCCATAAGGTATTCTGCTCTCTCTCTTCCATTTCATAGCTTATCTGGGGAGGAAAATGTTAAGCTGTTAGCATTTAAAAAGAAGGAAAAAAAAGTTAAGGTGTTTTTAATTTTAAAAAGAAGAAACTTCTTTATAGCTGCATAATCAGTTAAAAGTTGCCTATGGTGTTATGTCCATGTGCTAAGTTTCCTTAGGGATCCACTTACATCTGCATAATCATCTATTTTAATTATATGATGCCATAGGGTATACGATACTGTATGGACAAGGAAAGAGACAAGGAGATGACAGTGGGACAGAAAATACAGCGACTGCATTTCCATCAGCAAAAATGACTGTTGCATGCAGTCATGAGCATGGGATAGAGGAGGAAAAGTCATGTGAAATGAGTTACTTCAATCCTTCAAGTCCCTAAAATAAATTCCTTCAATCCCTTGTGAGGCAGATTTTCTCTTCTGTTCCACATCACAAACCCAGTATGATTTCCTGCTCCAGACTGTGGCAATGCACTTCAAGCCAAGGCATCCATCTTCTCCAGACTGTGATCCCAAGTCTCTGCCATTTCAGAAGCACCCACCTCACAGCAACCTCCCCAGTCCAAACTCAAAATCCCACCATTTCTCCAACTTCCTTGTTACCACTTCTACATATATAAACATTGATATCTATACAAAAAAGATTGGGAACTTCAGGTATCTGAAAAATCCCAGATCATTCTTTCCAACCCTGAAATGTTCCCATTTCCTAACCTCATTTGCAAAGGAGGTGATACAAAGCATGAGATTTGTTCACATCAACCACAGCAGAAGGATCTCCAAGTTGGAGAGAGACCAAGGGAATATGGCCTGTGCACAGCCAGATCTCTGAACAGCACATGCTGTTTATCACACCAAGCCAGAGTCATGACTGCATCTCTTCCTGGCAGATGAATCCTTTCTCTTCTCTTGTTTTTCTCCACCAGTGGCTGTTGTGCTCTCCCAGCACCTCTCCAGAGACCAGCAAAGACAGTGGTAGGTACAGTGGCAGCGCATATGCATTAGTCATTTCCCAGTGATCTTTATTAGCTGCTCTGGCCCCTGTAAGCTTATGCAGATTTTGTAATGATGGATCCTTAGATCTCTTTATGGAGGTGAATCCCAGAAAATTACAGCACGGATGAAGGAACCAGGACCAGTGATGAAGCTGTCTCAGCTGACATCCTTAGGGACACCAGGAGGTGAAGGGTCTACCTGAAAAACAGAGCAGGGCACAGGGAGGAGAAATATTTTAATTTTCAAAAATTAAAATATTTCTAGCAGAAAGATGGACAGTGATGTGAGCAGGCTAAAACAGCTGCCAGAGCCTTGTCTTTCACATGTTTGGTTCTATCAGCACAGCACATCCTACCACTGAAAGTCAGTTCAACAATATCTGGATTAGTAATTTTAGATGTTCTGTTACAGATTGAGAGAGACTTGGGTGGAAAGGAGTTTCCAAACCTGGAACCACAAGGGCTCACACTTAGTTAGAGATTGAGCTTTAACTCCTGAGCACACTTGAACTTTGTTGTAACTATAAGACAAAAGATGCACAGGACAGAAATAAGCAGCTTTAAAAAATGCTGTTGACATTCACAATTTCATAAAGAATGGTTTCACCTACCAAAGTGAAAAGATGATCATGCAAGTGGGTAAAATATATTAAAAAAGGAAAACAGTGCTAGCATTCCCCATAAAGAAAATACTCTGCAATTACCAAGAGACCGGATATGGATAAGCAGTTTTCAAGAGGAAAGCCCCTCTATCTCATTAAACAGCTGCTTCGCTCCTGCATTTTTTCCCTGTTCAACTCTTCACCTTTAATCTGCAATCCTCAGCTATGCTGCACACACCAAGAATGCAAAGCTGACAAGCACAGGAGGGCCTCCCTTATCAGCTTAGGATAAAAGCAGGAGATCGAAAGGATGGATTGTCTGTGATTTTTCATTGCAGACTGGTAGATATTTTATGCTGTTTTCAGACAGGCTAAAGATTTGGAGATCTGAAGATTCATTTATCTTGAAAGATTTGGAGGAATATTGGTAGAAAATAACAGGTGAACTTCCACATGGAAAGAAAGAAGTGCCACGGTGTGCACACCACTGAGCAGTGTGACCGCACAGGGCTGTGTGGCAGGAGCTGGGGACAGCGGGGCGCTGCCCTTCCTCCCCCTCACAGAGGACTCAGCTCTCTCAGTGCTGGCTGATGGTAAGAGGAAGATGCAAATCAATGAGTCAGTCCTCTCTCCCCACAGGGATGCAAAAAAGAGTATGTGCAGGTATAAGGTCTGCAGTAATATGCCAGCAAAGGGAGTTTCTTCCTAATCCCAGTGAATGCCTTATGGCCTTTAGAAGGAGGATTGCGATTTTTCCTGAGGACAGCAGGTAACCCCAGAACACTGCTGAGCCACTGCGGCAGGCAAGAGGAGCACAGAGGGTCCCAGGCACTCTTCCTTGCTGTCTGAATAAAGCCCCCGAGTACAGAATAGACAGCTTGGTCAGGGCCTTCCTTATCCTCCCCTCCCTGCTGTGATCACAGGGAGCTCCCACTCCAGGCCTCTGATGTGCTGGCAGCCTCTATAATTTAGAGTAGCTGTGATTTATGGCTTGGACAGAGCCTGTACTTAGGGAGTACAAAGGTAGGGCTGGCCTGACCAGTATAACTGTGTCGTTGCCGGCCCTTTGTATTGATCCAATGAGTGATGGAAGTGAAGGATTCAATGGTGTTTGCTGTCTGTAAGGAACAGCAAGGGGATGGGGAGCTGGGGTGGAGGCAGGGATTTAATTACCCCTCACACCCAGCACCAGCAGCCAAAAGTGTGATGGTGACACTCTATTGATGGGGGAACCACTCAGCAGCCTCCCTCTGCACCTCCGCTCAGTGAGGAAGGAAACAGGAACAAGAATGAGAAAATTTTTTGAATGCTTCATCCTGCATTAATCACGTACCATATCCTTCTCCTTGTCTGGTCTCAGGGGGAATGTCACAGGCACTGGAACAAGAGAAATGAGGGGAAGTTTACAGTTGCCTAAATCTAAGAGAGAGGTGTTTGTGGCACACAGCATGTTGTAGCTCCCACTATAAATTCATGGGCAGATTTCCAACAAGTAATAGGGAGCCAAATCCAAACTATTCAGTGAAAGGCTTGAGCAACCTTTAATCAGACTCCTAATTGGTCTTTTCCTCTGTTTCAACATTTGTTGTTTGAGGAAACCAACAAAAGTTCCCAAATGAGCTTTTTAAAGTGCCATTCAGGATATAATCAGGTCTCTTTGAAAAGGGACAGCTCTAAATTCAGTCATAAATATTTAATACTGTTGTCTGCCAAATTTAGCAAATAGTTTTAGTGGGGACCTGTATTTATCAAATTACCACCTTCAAGACAAATGCTTACAAGGAATGCTCAGTCTTCCTAGACCTTATTCTGCTAATGAGGGCATGCCCCATCTTTTCCAAAACACCACTTCTAAGACAATGGTCCAATTTTTACATTAGAGCCACGTCTGCCTTGTACTGGCTGAGTAGCTGTCATTTGGATTCCTCCTATCAACTCTGAATTCCCTTTCATCTAAGGTCTGTGTTATGTGATGGCAGCCCAGAGCAATGACCTATGACTATGCTTGACTTCTTATCTCATGACATGTGGACTAACTTACAAATGCAGGTAATTAGTTAAAGACGTTTCATGACAAATTAGACTAATGGAATTGTAATGGTTAAATTAAGTCTTGGGGTCAGTTTTAAGGTCCCTTGTTAGGGGTGATAGTTAAAATGCAAGCTGTCAGACTCTGGGAAGTATCTTGTTTCTTTTAATAAAGTGCTTCTTTTGCATGTGAAAAGCCAAGGACATAACTGTTTCGATAGGGTCTGATCCAAGGGAAACAATCTGGTTAGCAGTTTTTGGATAAGTCCCCCAGTCTGCCCCCAGACTGTGTCCTATAGGCAAGACACACAGTGGAGAAGAGCAGTAAGTGTGCAGAAGGATCAAAGCACACAACTTTGCACTGCTCTGAACACTAATCTCTCACTCTCCCCTTGCACCTTTCAACTGAAAATTTCATCTGACATCTTTCTTCAGGGAGGAAGTTAATTTTGCAAAATCAAACAGTCCAACATAAATTAAACAGATAAATCATGTCCTGTTATCCACATCCTTCCTCCAGAAGGAGTCTGCGAGGCTCTCCCTGTAGACCCTTCTAACAACAGAGCAACTTGATAACTCACATACTGCTAAGGACAAATGGGAAAGGAAGAGGCAACAAAATGGAAAACATTATTCTGCAATTTTGTCATTCCCCAGTGTGCCCATGTCTTGAGCATTGCCTGCAATTCTGTTTGTGCAATCTCAAAAAGGTACATTAGAGTGAGGAGAAGCAACAAACCAAATGGCTTCTCTAGTAGAGGAGACTTCATACACAAGGACTCGTTTGCTCGACAAACAATAGCTGAACTTGGATGTGATTCAGGTATTTAGCATGGAGTGGGATGGAGAAAGCAAATGGAGTAATTGCTCTTTTTATAATAAAAAGGAAACACTTTTTACACAGTTGGTAGTCGAATTGGATGTTCACCGATGCAGAGTCCAAAGGAATAAGTGCATTCAAGAAATAGATAAATTCATGGGAATCTAACAGCCACTACATACTGCAATTCAGATACAGCCTGGAGCTCAGGAAGTGCCTCTACATTGAACGCCAAAATCTGGAAAGACATCAAAAAAAGGAGTCCTGTCCAGTACTGTTTTTGCTCTTTCCTTACACTTCCAGCCCTGCAGTCTGAGACAGGACACCAGGCTGGGCAGGGCCTTGTTCTCACTCAACAGGGCCGCTATCACCCACATGGTCTTGGGTCTCTCCTTGCTGCAGACAGCATATTAGTCACAGATAAGGTTAAGCCACTTCCCTTCAAAGGCAGCCCTGACCTCTGATGGCCATGGCAAGGAACAGCTCGATTCAGAGCTGTCTCCTGCCCCAGGATGTGGCAGTGATGAGGACAGGAATATCTCATGTATGTAAGTACATGTACATGCACATGTGTCTTGGAAAGAGAGGAGGTCCCTAATTACACAGTCTCTGTTTTTAACTCCAAGCACATGCTTTGATCTTTCCTTTTCCAACATAAATACAGAGCAGAGCACAGATTTAGACAGACATCTCCTGCTGAAACGCTGCACTGCTCCCTGCCCAAGCAGAAAAGGAGACGGCCTAATTCCTGGCACGTGTCATTCATACCTTTTCATATATGCATGAGGACCAAATGACACTCAAATGCAACAGTTCTCCTCCACCAAAATAATAGGATTCAAAAGCCCATTAACAGAATGATGCAGAATTCATTGCATTGTGCATCCTTGTAAGTATGCCTGCACACTCTTTTTATATCGGTTCATATACATGAAATAGTAATAAGTAGTAAACACAAAAATATAAAATGAGAACCTGATGTTGTTACTACACTACAGTTCTTCTTTATGTGAGTGCTTTTAGCATTAATAGCTAGAGGAGAGTACACACAAGTCACTCTGAGTTTTGAGAGAGCTCATTAAGTTCTACTGGTTTCTATTACAGAGATGGGACTATTTGGACCTTGAACATAAGACAGAAAGATGTGAATAATGATTTATTTGGAATATAAGAGAGAGAAAATACTTCCCATTAGTGGAATAGCAGCAGCTGTTAACTCTGTAGAGCATATATGTATTAGTTTGAAAAGTCTGTAGGTAGGGAAGATATTTCAGCCTCAAGTATCCTCATAAGACACTGACATACTTAAGCTGCAGTTTGCAATATGTTTGTAGAGTTAATGCTTGACAATATTTTGGTTTAGTATTATTATTTAGAAGTGATACCAGGATGGTGTTGTCAAATAAATTATTATGTAAGATGCATAAGCAATGGATATAATAGAAAAAATAATTTGAAAAATGGATAACATATCTAATCTAATCTAATATCTGTCTTTAGTTTTGCTTTGAGAGAACCAGAAATCAGGGCTATTCAAGGGTTTGCCTTTGGTAGAATACTTACTCAATTCTAGTAATAAAGGATAAAAACCACTTATCTTCTTTGCTTCCACTGCACAAAGATAGATATTTCCTAAAATAACTTTGATATTTCCATGTAGGATGAAGCTAATTAGATTCACAGAGTCACAGAAATGCTGGTTAGAGGAGACCTCTGGAGATCTGCAGTCCAGCCTCCCACTCAAAGCAGGAGTGCTGCCAGCACCAGATCAGGTCAACCACGGCTTGGCCCCACAGCCTCTTAAAAATATATAAAGATGGAAATTTTGCAACTACTTTTGGTGACCTCTTCCAGTGCTACACCGCCCTCTTGATGAAGAAATCAAGCATGAGAAAGTCTGCTGAGAGTTGTAGTATCTTGTAAAAGACTAATGAAGGTCAACTAAATTTTGTTCTTAAGAAAGAGACTGTCCCTAAAAGTCTTGCCTGACTGTTAATTCTCACAGAAGGAGTAAAACCCAGTTAAGGAATGGTATTTACTGGCCTATGTCTATTTTAATCTCTCACCAGTGAATATATCCTCAAAATCACCTTCTGATGGTATGGAAATATTCTCAGTTTTATCTGACGGAAGGAGAACTGAGGTGAACAGACACTGTATTCAATTATACAGCACATCCAAAACAAAGCCAGGAGCTGAATCCAGATTTCCTATGCAGTGCATAACTGAGTTAACCACAAAATCATTTTAGTGTTACTTAGCTTTCTTTTCCCACTAGCTACTGCAAAAGTAAGTTGCAAAAAGTTGAAGTAAGTGTCTAAGGGCAGCAGGAATGATGACAGCCTTTGTCAGGATCTGAAATTTAGAATTGCTCTTTTTTACTGCATAAGAAAAAGTCATTCTTCCTTTATCCCTACAGGTATGGAGCTGACTCGGATCTCAGTCTGCCATTCTTTCACTTCATCACTGAGATGAATCCTGCAGTTCCTCCTGGAGAATGTAAATCGAAGTCATTGACTGGTACACACATTGACTTTAGATTTCTATCAGATTTCAAATATGCCACTGGAACCTTTGAGAAGGGTTTAGTCTTTAAAGAAACACTTAAAAATGACAAGTGGTGATTGGAATGCAGCAGTAGGGGTGGCAAAAGCAAGGTTCAGTGTGTGTATCTACGCTCCTAAAATGGATCACTTGGAATGTCATTGAGCATCTTCCCTGAAGAGCAAAAAAACAGCCAGGTCTCTGTGCTTACTTCCTATCATTTTATTCCCCATCAGTGTTGTGCCACAGAGTCAGCTTATCTAACAGTAGGAGCTGACTTTGTGGAACAAGGATTTACTCCTGAGAATGGGACCACTCAAGCCCCTGCAGAGGTGCTATTTTGTACCTGCAAACCTCTGCACTCATCTCGTGATAGCAGAGATGCAGGCTCCCATTACTATCTCTAAACACACAGTCCCCTGTTAGCCCAGATCATGCAGTGCCCCTTTTATTGCAGCAATGTAAACATTTACCAAGAGAAGACAAGGAAATATGATCTGACACAAGAAGATTAAGCTGTATGGGTTTTTCACAGGAAGCAGAGTCCTTTAGCTGTCAGGTAGAAGCCACAGAGTGATGCCTATTGTTTCTTAAAGAGTAATTACTTCTGATTGCTTCCGAGTACACTAATTTGTCTTGATACAGAATGACAGCATAACCCAGAGCAGTGGATAACTGCATTACTTTACCTGTGTACAGATTTTCTGGGGCTGGTGGGTACACCCGTGCTGGTTTGAGCAGCACTAGAGCATTGCACTCACACTTTGCAGGGCTGTACCCAGGCAGGAGCAAAACCTGCTGCCTCTGCCCATGAAGGACAGTGCCTTCACTTGGTGCTGAGATGGGATCTCAGAAAATCCTGTCTGGTCAGGGATGGGGGTGGCTCAACACAGCATAAGGGAAAGGCAAGGCAGAGAGGACTGGGAGCAGCTGGTTTCTAGAAAGGAACAACTAACCTGACTGCAATTGCTAATTTTTTGACCTGCTCTTATTCTCTCATATTGTCATATACATTATATATGTTACATATGCTGCTACCTGAATCCACTAATGCACCTATGAAAAGCCTTTTGCTAATTTCATCCAAATAAATTGTTTTCAGTAGTATTTCTTCCAAAAGGCAGGGACAGAGAGAATGGAGGGAAAACCTCCTACTTCACAAAATTGTTGGAAATGTCAGAATACACAGTGGGTGCCACCAAAAGTCCTGTTGCTCAGGGAGGACTTTACTATGTCACAATTTTATGTGGTTGTTACAGGGAAGGAAGAACCCCTGCACCAGTCAAAGAATCCTGGTTTGTCAATGCTTTAATCCTGTGGTGCAGTCAAAATCAGGAAAAATTTTGCAAACTGAAAGCTGAACAAAATGTTCAGGTTAGGTCACTCAGAGTGTTTTGTTGTAATTTTTAAACATTTTGTTTCTATTTTAATTTTTTTCATTTAAATCTTCTGATCTCAATTACCTTAAAACTTCAAAGTAGAAAGTGACTTCAATTGAAATAAAAAATGAATATTTCAGGTAAAAAATGTCAAAAGATATTGTCGTACATATTCTGAAAAGCAGTTCCATGCTTTGGCTGAGTTAGAGAAGATTCTGGTTCATGAATCATTTCAATTTTGAAAAACTAGGATTTCTAAGAGGGGAAAATAGTGAAAGGAAAACCAAAAATCATAAAAGGATCCCTGATTGATCCTAAACAAAAGTTAACCAAGGTTTTTAGCCAGTGATAGTATGTACAGAAAGCAACAGTTTTATCATTAGTGACTGTAGTTCATCCTAACTGACTCTAGTCCATCAGAAGCTGCCCATGACTTGAAAGTCAAACCCACAGAGCTGCAGTGAGGGGTCACAAAACTGACCATCATGCTCCCAAACTGCAGCTGTCATCCAGCAATTCAAAAGCCAGAAAGAAGCATTACACTGCTTTTTCCACCCTCCTGGCATCCTTCAGATTCTCCTTATGTCACTTTACAAGCCATAGCAGCTCCCTGCTGCTCTTCACGTTTTCTGACACTTCTAATAATTCTGGTCTTAAAATTTCTTCTTTGCAGGGAGAACAGTGAAGGCATTTCAACACTTATTGCAGATTCATTGCAACTGAAAAGAGACAATGCTCACCTCACATTACCTCTGTGGTGGTAAAATTATTATTTTTAAGATCTGAGAGGGCTGGCTAAGAAGTTCATCCTAACTAGAAGGTGCTCCCTTTGGCTTAACAGCCTGTGATTGTTCCCAGCTCCCCACTTCTGAGGCAGGGTAATACTGAGTGTGCCACTCCTATGGGCTCCACCAAGAGTCATCTCTCCATAAAGTCTCATTATCTGCTTTGATTCATTCTTAGCATTGTACAGTTAAGAAGCTTTTTAAGGAGTCCCTCCCTCCCAGGGATGGCTCCCTGCCTTTGTTTGCCTAAATGGTTGTTTTCTTCATCTGATTTGTTTTTTTCTGAACCAGTATATAGGCTGGATCTCTGCAACCACTTGGAGGAAGAGGGAAGCAGAGGGGGAGATGCTTTCAAAGTGTTCTCGCACCTATTATAGTTTAAAAGGCTTCTGTCTGACCTATTCCAAATTGTACTTGTGTCACGATGCTCTTGGAGTTGCCAGTGTCTTCAACCTCTATCATGGGGGCACATCCCACTGTGCCACAGACACTGCAAAGGGAGGTACGAGCTCATGGGAAATGCAAGGCCCCAGCAGCACATGAATCTCTGGAGTCATCATGGGAAACACCAGAGCCCTGGAGAGCTGCACAGAGCAGGATACCAGTGTGTGGTGCAGGCAGAACAAGACCTGCCACTGGTGGGAAGTTCAGCACCAGCAAATAATAGTAAATAATGAGGACTCAAATTACAAGAGCTGCAGAGGATTTATAGAGCTGATGAACAAAATGAGTGGTCAGAGACCAAGCAGGGATCACAGCCACTTACTCCTCCTCAGCCCTGCAGCAGGCAGGAGCCCACCCTCTGCAGCCAGAGCTGACTTGGGCCTGCTGGAACAGGACTGGGTCCGATGGCTCAGTGCACACCTGGTGCACACCATCCATCACCGTGTCACAGTTGTGCACCCAGTCAGGACAGGCCCCAGTGCAGTAAAATGTCATCTCCCTGCTCTCCCAGAGTGCACAGAATCACAGGAAAGAGCCTTATGATGTGAGCAGACAGTTTTGGAAAGTTCTCTCCATGTATGTATGGATGCTTCAGGTGTGATCAAGCCAAATTCTATTTACAGTCAATACAAGCACCCATGGGATAGCAATCCAAAAGCAAATAGTATTCCAGAGTGACTTCAGATATTTACTCTGCAAATTTTGCTGGAGTAGAAAAGAAATTTGGCTCATGAAAGCATAAAGGGAATCTCATATATAATTTTTAGTTAGAATTTATTGATTTAATTCTGTCTACAACCAGAACATGAAATATAATTTTCCACTGGACATTAATTTAGAGAGTTTTTTGAATTTAAAAACAATAAAAATGAAGACCAAAATACTAGTTCTTAAAATAACCTATAGAAATTTAAATCACATTAAAGCATTAAAAATAAAAGTGTATTTATGCCAGAAAACTGTTTTTTCAGATTTGAATTATGCATTGTGAAATAAAAAGAACATAATAAATGCCTCTCCTCGTTTGTGTGGGCTTCATGATAAAAAGAACTGATAAATAGGTCATGATAAAAAAAAACAAATGGATGCTGTGGTTTGGAAGTCTTGTTTGTGTTATGGAAGTAATAAAGTAATAAATCAGCATTAACATAAACAGATTTACTCCTCCTCTCCAAAGCAGTTAATTGTTTCACGTTATCAATAAATATGTAACATTATTGATGATGTTTTCTTTTCTTAAATCAACCCTGAAGTAATTATATTGATTTCCACTGAGTTCCCAAAGACCAGTTTAGACCCACTATGACCATTTAAATATATAACTCTGGAAAGCACCTTTCCATAAGATCTGTGACATTAGTTGCCATTATTCAGTGTTTCCAAATACAGTTCTTCCATAAAAGTTATTTACCGGCTTCTTACACTGCAGTTTATCACAACCTTCATTATTCCCTCTAGGAGTTGCACTAAATCACCCAGCTGACAGCTCAAGTGATCCAGTTCCCTGACTGCTGCTGCTTCTAAAATAATCAAGGTCCAAACCGCCTTCTATAAAGCTTCCATTTAATCAGTGCTGACATGCACCTTAGATTGCACTTCAGGAGGTGCCAGGAGTGCCTCCAGGGCTTTGTGGCTTTATCACCAGGCAGACAGAACATTGTTCTGCTGGCAGGTCACACCATGAGCCCAGCCCTTCATGTGAAAGTCACTGCCTAGCAGGGGGACTTGCTTTACTACCAAATCTCTCTGCACCTTTACAGTTTTGACCCAAGTCAAGGAGGTGGGGAGTGGTGTTACTTGTTTTTACTCCAAGGAAGCAACAAAAGCAGAAAGTCCTTTGCAGGATGAGCCAGGTGACAGTCAGGACCAGGTACAGCCTCTGAGTCCTTGCCTGCACATCATGGGTCCAGTCAAACGACTGTCTTGATGAGAAGCTGGATATTCTTCTTCTTCTGACAAAAGCAGTGTCAGCAGAAACAAATTTCCTTCCAGGCATAGTTCGTGCAGTATGGGAAACTAGTTTGAAGTAGATTGGCAAAAGATTACTATTACTCTGCCAATATAAGCCATGTCTGCACTAGGGAGCTTCTGCCCCCAGTGCACAACCAGTCAAACAGCCCTGTGGATAGACTGACAGATATACAAGGAAACTTCCTTTCTTTCAGTGGTGCTAGCATGGATTTGTCCTGATAAAACTGTGAAATAGATACTGGCCCTCTGTTCATTCTTTGGCACTTGAACGGTTTTCTGAGGAGCCACAAGAGTCAGTGCTATAACACTAAGCCATAAAAACAGACAGAAAATATAAACACATCTGTCCCCATCTCCCATAAAAATTAACAACATTGCACTGAAGAAATACTTTGTAAAAGTTCCAGGCAAAAAATATATTCTTTGAATGATTTTTAATAAAAAAAGTAAAAATTTCCCACCAAAGATTAAACTTCAAGGAAAACGATCTTGTCAAGAATCCAATTTTCCACTGAAAAGCATGATAGGCTCTCCCTTAATAACAATAATAACAATCACCGCTGCCAGTGTGCTACAGATGGAGCAATGAAGCAAGAAAATAGCATGTTCTTTAACAGAATGAGAAGAATAGGCGGCATTGCCCTGGACACCGTGCTAATAGCAGTTTTTGATCTTGGTACAGCAGCGTTTCCTGCTCGAGAGCTACAGCTGACATGGAGCGCTGCAGGCTGCTTTTCAACACCTTCACACTTGCTGCTCTCACTCGGAAAACTGTCGAGAGGGAAACCACCACATACTGCAGCAGGATGAATTTTAATTCCAGTTTTACAAATCTGCATCAGAAAACATTGAAGACTGATGGAAGGAAGCGTATCTGGAGGGAGAAGATAAGATCAAGCAGGAAAAGTCACTTCTTCCAGCCCTTGTTCAGAGGGCTGCTCTTTGCAGCACAGAAATGCATCAAAAACAAATACATGAATCAAGATCTATCAGTCTTTGGGATATAGAAAGATACTTCGAGCAAAACACACAAGGTTTGGAGTAGAAGATGAGACAGAAGAAGGAAATGTTTTTTCAGCAGGCCCATCCTGGTTTAGATGAGGTACCAGCCAAAAGGCAGAGCTGGGAACAGATTTCAGGTTTCAAAAGTCATAAGATGAATTGCAAAGAAAAACTGATCAGCTTACAATTATCTGAATAATACCCATAGTGATAAAGAAACAGAGGTTGGAAATAGAGATATTTTGTTGGTGGCCTTTTTTTTCCTTTTTTTTTTTTTTTTTTTTTTTTTTGAGATTCCTCTATTTTTTGTGCTGCTAAAGCAATTGTACTTAAATATTCTGTGCAAAGCAAGTGCATTCTGTGCAAGAACATATCCTTGCATGCATAAACTGAAAAGTTCTGAGTATCCCTGTGTCTGAGTCTGTGAAAAATCTCTGCTCCACTGTGAACAGAGACCTCACACCAGGGCTGAGCACAGACCTGCACAGACAGCACTTACAGCCACAGTGGCTAAAAAGTTAAGCCTCTCCCAGAGCTGCCTAGGAGAGGTTTGAGGAAGGAGAGCTCTGCCAAGCCTTGCTGCTGTGACAGAAGCCTTTGCATATTTTCAGTGCATGAACATTTAAGTAGTCCTGACATACAATGAAACCTTACAGATTATGCCTTGAAAAGACTGCACAAAGATCCAGCAGGTCCCATAGATCTGTGAGTGATGGCACTGAAGCTGCTGTGGTGGCTTAACTCATCACATGGACATGACATACACAGAGCATGAGGTGGCTGATGGCTTTTTCTTTCTAATTTGAAGACTGCAGGAAGTGTTTGGCACAACTATCGGATCATTTTCAGACTTTTCTCATTTTCTATTTTCTCTGCTTACTTTGCTGCTTCCTACAAAATTTAGATTTACACTGTCTTTTAACCCATTTCACCTGTTGACAACAGAGACAAATAAATGACAAATAAATGACAATAAATAGATGATTGTCTCCTTAGAGTATCCTGAAATTCAATCCATCTCTATCTGAAAACAATAGGTACTTGTCCAGTGACACCAAGAGGAGTTGGAATGTGATGAAAGGGAAGGAAAGAGGTAGATCACTTGGTGCATCTACTTTTAAAAATGCCTTCTAATCAAGGGAGAGGCGAAACTGTTATCTCAGCTTTACAGATAGAAACAACAGTATAATTTGGAAGAGTCCTGCACTGCAGTGTCTAAAAGTAGGTCTCTGCTCCAAATAGGCTTCTACAGAAAATCTACATACACACAGTTAAAGACTGATGTGCTCAGAGGCAGATACTCAGAAGTGGCAAGCAGCCATAATTCCTCCTGAAACCACTGGAGTTTTATGGATGGAACTGAGGAAGCACTCTCTCCACAAGAGAAGTTGCTGACAATAAATCAGCAGCAAGTGTTGCAATTACTGCCCCACACAGTGTGATGCCTTGCTTGATGCTGCCTCCATAGAAAAGAAATTCTATTGATGGTACTTCTCACAGTGGCACTGGAAAAAAAACAACAACAAACAAAACCAACTTCACAGCAGTTTTGGCACAAGGAAAGATCCAGACAACTGCCAGTCTGCACTTCAATACACAATCCTGACCAGGAGGAAAATGACTCATGCAAAGTCTGGAGCAAGACATGGTATAATGCTTTCATAGGGCCCCAGACACAATTATAATTCCTCCCATCAGCTCTTCCTGCTGACATCAGCTTTCTCATTGGTTTGGCCTAATAATTAGAAAAGTTCTTAGAACTTAACCAGAACATCATTGTTCCCATGGAAAACACCCCACTGCTCCTGTGATGGGAAATAACTTTTTTCCTCTTTCCTTTTGAAAATTTTACTGCTGATCTGGTTAGGCCAGGCTCCAAGTCTAAGCTAGGTTTCAGTGTGCTTTTACAACACTGGCTTTGCATCGGCATCTCCCACGGCTTCTGAAATCAGCCAGAGAAAATGAGCCTTCATAGGGAGCAAGCAGAAATGTCTCAGAAAAACAGATGAGCAGCCTGGACTACACCCTGGAAGCAGAGCAGGAGGGGGAAAGGCTTCTCACACTCCCCTCCCTGCCCCAAGTCCTGTCCCCTGGCTCCAAGCTGCTGGGGAAGGAGGAACCCTGGTACCATTGCAAACCCATCCAAAAGTAGCAGTGGTCATGGAGAGAGGAAGAAAGAGCAGTTAATGAATGTCACCAGGGAGAGTGTGAGCTGCTCCTGGGGCTCAGTGTGTGGTAAGCAGAGAAGTGATCAGAGGTAGCAGCAGCTAACAGATGTCTGGCAACACTGCTCCAAGGGAGCCCTGGCGTGGTGGTGACGAGGGAGGGAGGGAGGAAGGGAGGAAAGGAGAAACGGCCTCCAAGGACCAGGGTGGATGGTCCCTGTTTGCAGGAGGCTGACAAGAGATATTCCTGCAATTCCAACCTACCCTTGGGGGAATGAACTGTGTCAAGCTTCTCTGGTAAATCAAATCTCCCGACTTTCCTGCACTATTTCCATATTTTCTCTCAAAGATTTCAGTCATGACAGGCGCTGTCACACTGGGACTGCTCAGGCAGACACAAGAGGAAGAGATGTCCTTGGAATACAGAGAAGGTAAGGGCTGGCCCTTAACTGTATGTGGTGATGTGGGCAAAGCTCCACCCAAAGCTGCCATGGTCACACTGGCTTAGCCACAGGTGATGATGGGATTTGGTTCTGTGCCTTCACAGGCAGGATTTTAGTGAGCTTCCAGCGAGTAAGTTATGACAGTGTCTGTCAGTTCACTGTCCCATTTACTTCTGCATGATGTTATAAGGATTTGGAGACTGGAGCTTCCAGCTTTAAGATGGTAATAACCCTTTTGCAGCTTAAAATAAAAAAAAAAAAACAGTAAACCCAGTAGAAGATACAGTTAAGCAGTAAACCAGCTTAAACTCAGTAAACCAGCTTAAACTCAGTATGTTTCATTTGCTTTTCTCACCATCCATCATATCATCTTGGGAGAGCTGAAAGCATCTTATAATAATTTGAAGAGAGAGAATTTTCTGGGAGGATACTTGCTAGAAAATAGCTTCTTCACTCCTGGGCAATAGCAGTTTTACAAAATCACTCACTTTGCACGCTGACCCTTTGCCATTACCAAGGAATAGTTGTTAATATTCATTTTAAGGGCTCAATTTCAGATTCTTCCAGCCATGTAAGCAACACTCTTTACCCCAGCTATTCCACTAGAAGAGATGCTCAGACCATATTATGCACTATATACATACACACACACACACACACACATATATATATATCCATGTACATGCAAAGCTGGAGCGGTGTAAGGAGGAACAAGAGCCAAAGCTGGAGTGGTGTAAGGAGGAGCAATGCACCACCTTAGCAGGTATTTTCAGGTGTAGTGACATGTTCTGTTTTCTTCAGCAGTGAAATGACCCCTGACTTTATTATCACCTCTGCACTGGGGTGTGCTGCCAGGAGAGATGATCACCTGAGGGACCGTGCTGTCACTGAAATGACAACTGGAATTCCTCAAGCTGGCATTGCTGAGAAATATTTCATACTGCAGAGCTGTAGCCTTAGATTCATATGGCATTACAGCACACAGCTTTATGTGCCTGTCTCTGGGAGGAGAAAAGGTGTTCCTAACTTGTGTTAGTGTTGGAAGAGGACTCTTCCCTCCTGCTGTTCTCACTGACATGTCGTGTGTGCTGCTGTGCACTCCACTGAGTGTTGGTCTCCCTGAGAAGCTGATGTGAGTTTTAGTTGAATACACACAAGAATGCACTCACACTAACCTTACCCAGCACTACAAAGCTGAACTGGATGTGAGGGGCACCCAGAGAGAGATTTTAGCCCTCCCTGTGGATAGCTGAATAGTTGGGTGCTTTGTTTCTGGGAATTGTGTGCTTGTTCTGATGAGAGCTGAGAGGGAGGCTTCCTTGCTGGGCCACTTTACATAGCAACATTCCTGATAGTGAATCATCAGAATAAACAACACTCTTCAAAGTGGAGCACAGTTTCCCATTGTGAACATAAATTTGACTTTTAATTTACTGAAGACATCAGAGAGAAAAAAAAAAGTTAGTTCTTATGAAAGGCAGAAGTAGCAGCAGTCACCTGTAACTCAGCACCAAGGGGATCAAATCACTCTACAATTAACTCTCACAGTGCTCCTGCTGTAAGGATGATTATGCCTTGATGCAGAAACTGAAGCATAAATGGTTGGTGTGCTTAAGACTCTGTACTGGGTCAGCACTCAACCAGGAACAGAGCCCAGGAGTCCCAGACCACCAGCAGCACCAGCTGAGGGGTTACCCGGGGATGTTGGGCAGATGCAGTGGCCAAAAATTCCTGAGTGGTTACTGCCTCGAGCTACCTGCCACTGCCCTGCCACCAGACCAGCAGGCAAGCAGGACGCAGCCTCTTAAGGGATGATCTTTTAAGCATTCCCAATCCTATCAATCAAAACAAGACATGTTTACTTAAAATGGTTTAAGTAATAGCTCTTTGCTAACTGAGAGGATTTTGTCAGAAGCACCTTAAGGACCCTCTTCTGAACATTTCTGCAAACAATCTGAGCATGTGATAACATCTGGCAGGAAGACCAACAAACAGCTGGGAGAGGAGGAAAGATTGGGAGACAATAACCCTTTTTTTTAGCAGAATTGGATTCATTGATAGATATCTGATCGTGGCTTATCACAGTATCACCTGAATCACCTGGTAAGAAAGGTCCCACAGAGGAAAAGAAACCTTCTTTGAGCACCTACCTAGGAACACCTCCTGTGGCCCACACACTAGGTCAAAATTTTGGCATACTAAACAGAGAAAACACAGTTAATTAATTAAGGTTTAGTTTTTGTTTGGCTTTGGTTTGGGGGGTTTTGAGGTGGGTTTTTTCATTGTTTTATTGTTTTTCATGGTAGAATATCCAGATATGCTATCTCTCTGAGTTTTATTTTAAGCTAAACTCTGACAAATCTCTCATACAACAAAAGAAGAATTTTCACCCAACCTTAAATTTATGCATTCGTTTAATCCACTGTATTTTTCCCACATAGACAAAGCTTTAGTTATCCTATAGATATCAGGTATTTTGCAGCAAATTATGATGTCTTCCAGTACAAAAGAGCACTGATAAGTAGATACAGACCCATTTCTGGCTTTGATCCTCACTGTGCCTTGGAAAAAGTATTGATCAGTTACTATCAATTAAAAAAACCAAACAGCAAAATACCCCACCAAAATAATATTCCAAGTAAACGTTTCAGAAATCTTTGCAGTGTTTTCCTAATGTTTGTGTTAGTCAAGGGTAACTCAATGACAAACTGCACAAAGGTGCACACAACCAGGTCTTTTATCAGTACTGCAAAAGGATGTTGTCCTGCTGAGGGGATCAGTGAGGCTTTATCCAAGGTCAGGAGCTTAGTGAGTGTAACTGACCCCAGTCAGGCTGCTGGTAAGCTGGTTAGCCAAGGTGAGGAATGAATCTGTGAGGTCTCCAGAGGTTGGTCACACTGGCACGAAGCACAGAGCTCATGAAGCCCAGCTACTGAAGCGCTCCAAGTCTGGTGTGCCCCTTAGGTGACTGTGGAGATTAACACATTGTTTTTTCTCAGTTGGCAGTGCCCATTTTCAGGATTACTCCTGAAAGACTGGAAGGTTAAAGTGTCACAGAGGCATTGAAAAGATGTGGAGAGCTGCAGCAATTAGAGTTGACTTTCCTCATGTTGGGGAGAGCAAAAGGCTGGAATGGCTGTGGCAGCACAGCCCAGGGTAGCTCTGAAGTGCTGCTGTTCCCAGACACTCCAAGGAGGCTCCAACTGTGGAGACAGTGAGCTGCATGTTCTGTACTGAAAGGAGCCAGTGTTTTGCCTCATGGAGAACACAGCTGGAGAAGCACAAAAGGCAGCACCTTCAGGCCCTTCTTGGGAGTTCAGTCACACTGAGAACTTTGAGAGCCATGTTTATACCATGAAAAGATTGATTTAAGGGTGAGTTGTCCATATATCAGAGTTTGTACGATGACATCTAAAATCTCTAGTCTGCAGAAAATCTCCTGTCTTAGGGGACAGCTCCTAACTCAACTGAAAACATTTCAATCACTGAATTCATCGCTTGGCTGTGCTAGCCCAGTCCAGGGCCCAGTCCCTCAGGTTGTTACTCAATCAATGCAGCTATTGATTTCATCAGGAGCGCTGTCTGTATCAGATCAAATGCTAAGGAGTTCACAAGTTGCCAGACTGATAAAGAGTTTCTCCATGACAGAGTGGCTCTCTTTGTTGGAGAATATGGCTCACAGATATTAACTGTTAGTGAGCTAAAAGCAGCAGAGAAGAGCACATGGTGCATATGGTGTAAAACAAGTGATTTATTAGACCAACATGCTGCAGCAACAGACTGAAAGAGAAAACTCCAAGTGACATCAGGAGGTGATAAGTGGGCAGCAACAAGTGTAATTTTGCTACTGTCTACACCCCTGCAGTTAGTCCACTTGTACCAGTTCAGAGCCTAATCTTACATTCTGTTCTGGCCTGAACCCTGCAAATCTTGGCACCCAAGAGTACTCTCACTGAGCACTGAGACATCACAGCCTGCAAACAGCTAATAAAGCAGAAAATGTTTTCAGCAGCAGACCTTGAACTAGAAAGGATCCATTCCACCATCCTTTCAGTATGATGCATGCATTTAAAATAACCTCTTTTACACTTATACAAGGAGAATTGAAAAGTCTGACTCAAATTGAGGCTATGTACTCCTCAGGCAAAAAATGTGTCAATGGGGAACTGATTCCTCATCTCAGATTTGCTCCTCTCAATATGTTTTGTGTTGCAGTCTTCATTTTTAACAAAATCGTAAGGAATAGGAGAGACATTAGTAGACGCCATCAGCTTTGACCAATTTTATTTCCAGCATCCGAAAAACACCAAGAGGCTATTATTTTGTTTCAGGGATTTCTCTTTCCCACCTTATATTTTGAATTCTTTGGGGCAGAAACCAGTCCTATGCAGATTTCAGAAAGCACATACTGATTTTCAGACAGCAGTTGCAATGAGTATCATTGACTCTGGGATATTTTTGAAACTTGATTAATCTTTCTCTGAAATAATCTTTCCAAATTATTCATAAGACTAAAGTATATTTAATGCCAGCAATATTTAACTGATTTGAAATGCATAGTTATGATTGTTTTCCTTTTAAATGTACTTTATGCCTAAAAAATATATTTCTGTAGTATTTATAATAATGAAGGATCACTCACACTTTCACAATACAGAAGTCTTGTCCTTGCACTGATTTATACAGGTTTGAGATTGACCATGAAATGAAATTCTGGCTCCACATGAGCCAATGGCAAAATTTTCATGAAGCTCAGACTTGAACCAAGCTACACAGGGCACGTCTCTCTGTAATGTGAATGGTCTTTTAGATGGTCTTTAGATGGTGAAGTAGAACAAGAGGATATTTAGAATAAATATGTATTGTTATTTAATACTAATACTAGTACTAATAATATTTGGTAACATAATTGCATTCTGCCCCCAGGAGTCCGGAGCTCCTCCTGGTCATATTCCTGAATTAAGTGGCACAGCAGGATTACATATTCTCCCTCCTTTTCAGGTGAGGAAACTGAAGCTTACAGAGAGGTTAAGCAACTTGCCCAAGGCTACAAAAGAAGTCTGGAATATGATCTTCAGACATTTAAATATATTGCCAGTAGCTTAAGGGGTCTAGTTTCTGAGAATTATAATTTTGGAGAGGCCCAAAAACACCAACAGAGATCAGACTGGGGGAATGTTCAAGAACGTCTCTCTAAAGCACGAGGCAGAGCAGCAGAGTGATTATAAATCTCTCAAACTGTGCAGAGGTCCAGAGCCAGTGGATACCTTCTGAAAACTCTGGTCTAAGGCATCCAGAAAAGTGAATGATCTGATGAAGAAAGAACAGCCTTTTGTCATTCTAAAAATACCAAGCCTGTACATCATGTGCACAGAGAGAAAAGTTCCTGTGTGAGACATCATGAAGAGCAGAGAGCACTTTGTGCAATTGCCTCTTTCACGCCTAAAAGTGTTTAACAAAAATGAGTTTCACTTTAGTCACAACTCTGCCTACATCCAAAGCCTTAATGTAAAAGTGCTTACATACATTCTTCTATTCTTTACTGAACCAGGGCTGATTTCAGCTCATGAGATACAGTCTCCACTGAAATCAGTTCACTTACTGCATTCTGCAACAGAGAAAATAATGAGGACAAAGAGAGGCTCTTCTACACATTTTATAGAATGAATTTTTATGAATTTATTTATTTTCTTAAAAGTGAGTTCAATATATTAAAAAATCCAATATATTCTTTCTCTGACGTTCCACTTCCTTTGTTAGAAAGGTCTGACTGAAAGATGCTCCTCAAGATTGAAATGAACAGCTCCACCAGACTCCCAAATCCTATGGGACTCAGAATGTAAATCTCTGAGTGCTCAGTTGTGCTGCTTGCTGAGTTTACACCCTCTGTCAAGGCTTTCAGCCTGAGCCAGCAATGCTGTGTTCCACCCATAAATGGCTTTAGAGCCAAAACTCTCATCTTGAACAGCACCTGGCAAAGGAGCTGTGAGATAGTGCAGTACACAGAGCCTCAGCAGAATATCCCTGTGCAGGCAGCTCAGAAAACCAAGTGAACACCTCATTCTGCTTATGCTGACATTTCCACAGGCAGCATTATATACTTTCTTGAGATGGCAGTTCCCAATGAGCATAACAACATCCATATCCGAAAAGCACGGGTTAAGTGTGTCCAAGAGCACTGCAAGCTGTGAGTCTTCATCAGAACAGCAGAAATTACCTTGTTCTTTTCCTCATTTTGCAGCAATTTTCTGCATTAACAGATCTTTTTTTCTTTCTACTGATTTCCTTAGACTGTCCTTAAGGTTCCTTTAGACTTCAAAATTACTCGGGAAATTTGGTGTTGCTAACATTACTTTGTAAGTTAGGAATCTGAGGGAGTTTATTCTTTGTACTGGCAAGCCTTCAAACTATCTTGATTTTATCAGCTATAATTCATGTTTTGTTCATGGGACAAGCCTTTTCTTTTGTATTATTTTGAGTCATCTCTGGAAAAAATCACCTCGCACTAAGACGTAATAAAATATGAGAAGAGATTATGACTTATTAAATTAAGCCAAAGCATACACTGTATTTTGGTATAGCACCATCCCTGGAGGGAAAGCGAATACATTTTCAAATGAGTTCTGCTTCCAATTAGGCAGGAAAACAAGTACCTAAATTTTCAAAGGAAACCAACACACAAGGTGTGCAGTGAACACAGGATACCAAAAATCCCAGCCCATAAGCAGCACAACAGAAACTGCTGGGTGCTGACAGTCTCAGCCAAGACTGGGGGCTGCACAATGTTCTTTGTAATTTTTTGCTCCAGTCCTTCCCCTATAAACTCTGCTTGCTCTGCATGTATTTTGCTACATGGATGAATCTGGAAGAAATGGTAAAGCATTTTTCATAGGCATCTTAATTCACACCTATAAACAGCTTAAGAAGAAAATGACCTTCTGCCTGTTGGATGTGTGCCTCATATCACTGTGGGTCACTTATTTCAATTATTTAAGTTTGCAACATTAAATGCTCTATCACTGGAACAAACAAGGACTTTAGTAATTGAATTTAACAGTACTAGGATCAGGCAGGTATTTGCTTTCTGGCTCACGGAAAATGAAATAAGATAAAAGCCCCTCTCTGTTAAGCACTCAGTGCCCCAGTATTGATAACCTTTAAAAATTATGTCAAATACACATGAGATGGGAGATGACTCAGCAGCTCCTAGATTTTCAGAGCAGATGGAACGTCGATGTCCCCATACAAGAGATTTCTGTACGCCTGCTTCTTGCTGAAGACACTAGTTCCAGTCATGGAAGCAAAGATTTTTACTGCAAAGCTGGCTTTGCTAATAATAAGTGTGAAATAAGGATATTTCTCAAGGGGATTTTCTAAATTTAAAATGTATTCTGCTTCTTAACACCTCCTATCCTATGGAGTGCTTTATCCTACCACAGTCTAAATGCAGTAATTAAGTATAAGTGTAATTGTTACAACTGTCTATGGCAGGACAAAAATAATTGTCAGGAACTGTCACATCTCCAGACTGTCCTGCTTCCAGTCCATAAGTCATGGCTGGGGGACCAAATTATTCCTCCCAATTCCCCTCTAGTTCCACTCCAGTGAATTTAACTTGACTAATGGTACCATGACAAATGTTAGTTACACTCCATCTGACTCCCAGTTCAAAAAAAGCAGGAATGTGCCATATTTCTCATTACACAACCAAAACAAAATCTCAACCAGCCCCACTGATATTTAACTTCCTTGATCCTTTTAGTCATCATATTGGTTGAGAGGAGGCACAGAGTGATATCCTGAATGTGAAGCTGAATGTTTGATTTCCTTATGGATTTTGAATCCTCTGTCCATTCATATCCAAAGCAATGACCACTTCTACCCTAAGAATAAAACTCATCATTCAGATTCTTTGACACTACCTATGCTGATCTATTTTGGCTCTGTAACTTTATTTTCTGAATTTTTATATGGAGACAATGACTATAGCATATAGGAATGATTTTCAAGGAGTAAAGAGTAGGGCTGGGACTTAATCACAGGATATTTGAGAAGGGCCACTTAGCTTTTCTTCTCTGCCATGAAAACTGTCTCTGCAGGGCTGTTTCCTCACTACACTGGTGGTACTAGGGACCAAAGACAGGGTCAGAGTTTCTTTCCTGACCTGGCCAACGTTGGGCCAGTAGCTGCTCCCTGTTCCCTGCGATGTCACAGGAGCTGGAAGAAGGATGTAGCCTTTCCCCTGTTTGGCAAAAACACCGGTATGAAAGGGAGGAAGCAGGCTGGCCCATCTCGGTGCTCTCCCAAGACCTTCTTTCCCTATGGGCACCTGGGGAAGTAGGGCTACAGGCAATATTGGCATTTGTGCCCTTCACCTTGTTTCATGACACTTGAAACTATCCTGCTTAATAAGTCTTAGTGGTAAATCCAATCATTCAGCCTTATTTCATTATTTTTGCTGCTCTGAGAATGCCAGGCTAGTTTTTCCTGTAACCCTTCTGAATTTCACACATTCCTTTTACTCCCAGAATTTATTTTCCCTGTGGAGTCCGAAGTAATCTGAGAGAGCAACAAACCACTGCACCATTATAAGCCCCAGTTTCTCTATCAGTGTACTCCAAATATGCTTCTTACTGTGCTTGCTTCTGTAATAGAGGTTTGTACAAGCTGCCAGGCAGAGACTGATGGAGATAAGATAGGTATTTTCTGCCCAGAAAACAAGAAACATTATTAGGCTGTGCACAGTTAAGAGGAAAACTTGCTAGGATTTAACTACACTTGGGCAGTTTCTCCATTTAAGGTGAGCAGCAAAGACAAGAGATGCCTTTGCTGCAGCACTTTCCCATCACTGCTGAGACAACCCTGGATGAGACAAGATAGCACACTAGTGTGGACAAAGAAATATTGGTCAAGGCTGATTTGGTACAAGTTCTTCCCTCATAAATGCACAGAAATTTCTAATGTTCACACAGATTAAATGGACATTGCTTTAAGTCATATTTAGAAACTCCCTGCCTACTAAATTGCCTGTCACTTGGGCATTAAAAGCAAAGTTCAAACACATTTTCTGTTAGTCCAGTGAAATATTATTTCAGAGCTTTGGTGCTTTACTCAACAAAAACAATTTTCTCATTTTTAAAGGCCTTGCCAAATATTCTAACAACTGTAGCTACAGATCATGTAACTGAAAACCTTCCTAATGTGAGCTTGAGAATTTTTACTAGCTCTAAAAACAGCTGGTCATGAACATACTAGTCAGAAAAGAATACAAAACAAAACCAGTAAAAAGAGTGTTGATTGCTAGCTCTCTCACGGGTATTTTTAACCATTTCTTAAATATATTTTGCCTGTCTAGAAGTGAGAATATTCACATTATTTATTTCACATCTATCTGGGGAAAAAAATCCCCTAAATTCCTAATGAAATGCATTTGTTTTTGACCAATGCTTCTAAAGTGAAACCTGGTGTATGTACTTACACAAAAAGTTTATTAATTTTGACTGTTCTAGGATGAAGCAAACTCCTTGAAGACGAGTCCTAACCTCAAAAATGTTTTTGAACAGGTTTCAGGGATCTGTCTTCTGTAGCTCTGTGTATGCCCAGACGTGCTGTGAGTGTAAAGGTGAGGCTGTGTATGAGAGAAGAAAGACCCTGACTCTGTTCATCCACTAAACTGCATAAGCATCCTTGCACTGATTTCGGTGCTTTTGGTCAGACTATACCGACCTGTTTGCTTATACAACCTACAGGAAACTTTCACTGATTTGCTGGATCTGGATTGATTATTAGCTTTGATTTTAATTGGTAAAATTCTTAGTAAGTGGTACCTGGATGTAAGTATTGATTAGGAACTAATACTGAACAAGGGCAATGCAAAAATATGATGAAAATGTCAGTTAGCAGGCATTGGCAAACGGACTTTTACTACATCTTCGCTACATTATTGTGCATGTAAGTCATGCACCTATTCACTGTGCCAAGCTGTAGACTACAGTGGTAAACAGGTAAATAAAGTGTGTTTTCTGTTGCTATCACTGCCTCAATAAAGAGAAGTGGATTTTTAATTTCCCAGACATTTCAATGAATAGTGGAAGGTTACTCTAAAACTTATAAAACAGGATAAAAGACTTAATCTGACATAAAGCCATTTCTGAAAGGCAGGGACAGTCTTAGTCAAACCATCCCTGGTCAAAACTAAACCTGCTCTTTAAGATCTTCATCTCTCTCTATTTATGCTGTACATGAACTGTACAATCTGGCAGCAATACTGCCTTCAAACCAAAATGTAGCTCACCTTGTCACTAAAGAAGAAGAGGAGTCCAGTGGTTCATAATGGTTTGCAAGTATTTGATTGCCCTTTCCGTGGTTGCTGAAAGGAATTGCCATATTGCAAATCTGATTGTCTCCCTGTAATCAGTCCTCATGGCAATTTCAGGGGGTATGTCTAAGAAGAGTCCCTGAATGCTTGAAATCCAATAAGGATATTGATTAGCACTAGTGACCTCTGCCAAGAAAGGTCAAAGGGAAAATTCTCTTTCAACTTCTCATCAGGTTTTAGCAAATGAGTGCCAGATCCCATGCTTCCAGCTTAGCGGCACCATGGAAACCGGTCCAGGTGAACTGCTTCCCATTACAAAAATCTGTGTTAATCACATGCATAAGGATGATAGAAACACTCCCTGGGCTCCCCAGTGCAATGAAACAATGTGCCTTAATGACATTTGCAGGATCTTATATAGAAAGGGAGGAAAGAATAGGATTTCCTTCAGAGATAATTAAGATAAGGAACAGAGACATCAGTAGGGTAAAAAAAAAGGTTAAAATAAAGAGTAAAAATCTATGCTGCTGATCTCAAGTTTTGCACCTTGGCCTTTCATATCTTTGCAATAATTTTCAGAGTGCTTCCCCAGTATAGGCCAGAGAGAATTTTTTATGAACTCCTGAAAAGAGATTTAAAATTCACAAAGTCTCATAACAACCGCTATGCTTCCTGCCACTCTCCTCTATGGTCGTTTTTCAGCTGAGAACTCAGCAAAGCTCAACAGACTGACATGGGGCCGTGACTGGGCTGCTAAGCAGCCTCTGATGTTGAGGAGATGATATTCCCCAGCCTTTGGCGGGTGGTTTTTAGCGGATTCGGATGGAGCCCCCTCCGGCCGCTGCAGTCCCTCGGGAAGGGGCTGGTACTGAGATGCAGCAGCACCCCCTGCTGTTGGCAGGCGCGCACTGCACCCCAGCGCCTCCCTGCTTCAGCTTCTCCTTATTCATCCTTCGAGATCCTTTATTTGTCTTGTAAGGCAAGATGAATAAAAACAGAGGCCACTTAGGCAGGGGTTGTGACATCAACACTCAGGAACTCACAGGTGGATATACACTGCTGCAGCCAAAACACAGTCTGCTGTTAGCAGGGGAGATGGAATAAATACATCCCCGTGGCTTGGGAACAATTTTCTCACCTCCCCAGCAAGCACTCACACAATAAATATATTTCCAACTCATGAAATGGGAAAAGATTTATCTTTTATCACTAATTTAAGCTCACTGAAAAATCCAACTGGCTCTTTTACATAAGGAAATCGAATGGCTAAGTCAGAACATATTCTGGTAAAAATCAGCATAGCTCCGGGGACCTCCACTCGGGTGGATCAGAGCCAATTAACTCTGCCTTGTGTACAGAGGTCTGATAAGTAAGCCTGTGTTGGGGATTAAGTCACCCAAAAGAGCACAGACAAGGCCAACTTTTATCTGCTGCTGTTTGCGAGCAAAGGTGAAAAGACAATTGGTCAAGAGAACCAATCTGGGCTGGAAGCCAACTGGTAAAACCTCAGCGACTTGGGCAGAGTCACTCCAGGTTCAGGTCTGCATAATGGGGACTGCAACCCAGTTCCCCCTCCAACCCCAAGCCATCTGACTTAAATATGTGTCCTAACTGGCATTCCTAAGCAGCACTGCCTTGCCAGAGAGGCTGCATCCACATTTGCATGAGTTTACATCCATTTGCTTTATCCACCTGTGACGGCAGATATCAAACAAGCCTTTGCACTAGTTCTCAAGATTTAGCTATTTTATCAGCATCCTCCAACTCTCCTTTTTAAAGGCTTCGTAGACAAATGTCTAATAGTTCTGCAGTCAGTGCACACCGACTTCCCACACAGGGGAGATGGAATTATCTCCACATTACTGTTCCTCACATCTGCAATTTTTCTTTTATTTTTGAGATGGACCTGATTAGGCTGTCTCTACTCTAAGGAGGGCCATTGCTGGGTCTGCAGGGAATGGCACGTGCCTGGGGCTTCCAGATCACTGCACAATGCAGTAAGTGGAAGCACAATAGCAAGTGGAAGCTTGGGAGAACCTCTCTGATTCAGACAGATAGACTGTTTAATCTGTCCAGGGTTTAGTGACTGATAATGACTGACAGACTGTACTGTTAAAAACAAAAAAGGCCTTATTTGCCCTTACCTTCTCTTAGTCTTGAATTTCCAAGAATATAAAAGCTACTCTTCCCTAGTCTGCTCCTGTGTAAAGGACTGTGCTCACCTTAGAAACCTTTTCCTACACCCATTTCCACAGAAGGTTGTTCCTGAGCAGGGTGCCAGACAGGGGTATGGCACTGCAGATGTTCCACCAGTTTCCTGGGCAAAGGCATTCACACCTCCCTGTCGTCCTGCTCCTCACCATCAGACACTGAAATTCTTTTCCAGATGCTACATGATAACAGTCCAATCATCCTGAAATCAGGTAAATGCCTACACTTGCCTGTCCCCTCTTTTATACTATTGATAAGTTTACAGCACAATATTCCCAGCTATGGCTCTGCTTTTCTCTTTTTTCCTCTGTTACATTTCGTTCCACTTCTATTACTCCACTTTTCAAGGTCACGTGGCCCTTTGTGACCCATAGCATATCCTGATCCTCCTTTACTAATGGTGTCCTCTAAATGCTACCAGCAATTTGCACAACAGTGTCCCTACCCATGTGCTGAGGACATGAAGCAATATATTAAAGCAGGAGAAGTTCGAAGACTAGCCTAAGATATCTGGAAAACCTTGCTATCAGTTTTCCTCCAAGCTGATACGTTTCCTATTTATAGTACATATTTTTGTGTCTCCTCTTTAGCCAGCAGAATTGTAGTATGTAAGTAACATCTTTAGTGATTCCCCATATAGCAGCTATCAGATCTTAAAGCCTAGGAGATCCACATTTTTCCTATGAAAATTGATTATCTTAAAAATGTTAGTGTGACATAACCCAACATTAGTAAAAGCTTCCTACATTTTATTTCACTTCTCCTCTCTGTCCCTTCTATCCTTCCTCTCATTCTTCCCTCCAAAGTCTATTCATAAGTATTACATGCTACTGTTACAAGTCAAGCAACCCTGTTGTTACTGCTTGGAAACAGAGGGCATTTTTTTATTTGCTGTTCTCCAATCACAAGCCTGAGTTTCTGCTTGCTTGTTTCTTGTGCCCAGTCTGAAAGGGTTCTAGTATAAAAAGTGCCTTGTCCCCTGTGCCCTGTACAGATTTTGCTGTGCAAATGCAGATTTTGCTGTGACATTTTCTCTCTTCCATCTCTGCCAATGGCTTTTTAGGGAAATGGTAAACAGGCAGTTTGTTGCTAATTCCTGTTATGCTTGGAACAAGGCTAGAGATCATCATAAAATGAAAAGACGCAAAAGGTTTATGTACCATTGTCATCGGCTTAAATGGACTGGGATTGTCTCTTGGATGAATCACAAACTCCTCATGCATGTCTGCAAAGGTGTAGAGCTCTTTCCAGAACTCCTCTGCTTAACTCATACCCAGCCTTGGGTCTACTCAGCTGCTGAAGCATCCTCACACAGGCCAGCAGTCTCCCGTACTGAACACAAACAGCGTGGGCTTGTTTAGGGGAGATCCCCATTCCCAGAAAGAAAATCCAGCTCTGTTTCTTTCCCAGCACAGGACTTGCAGGCAAGACCCCTGACACGGGCTGAGGGTCACAAACTTTGGGTATTTCTTACTCCTTCTCCCCTTTTTCTTGTCTTGCCAACCAAGCAGTAATTTTTTTAAAGGAGTCCCACAGTACCTATCACCAGGTGCTTCTTTCTGCTAGAGACGATTCTAAGGCTTTCTCCACTCATTCTCATTTATTTATAATATTTTTATATAATTCTCCCTCAGACTTCTCCAGTGAGATCAGGTTCACCTTAAAGTATATATATATGTGTTATTTATCCCTGCCTGCAGTTAACTCTTTCAAGGCCAGTGTAGAATTTTTGCATGAGGTCCCAAAAATACAATAAAGAGTGAGTTAAAAGAGACTGACCGTGAACTTCTCCTTATTGCATCACCGTGTGATGGTCTGGGTATTTACTAGAGAAAGAAAGTGGTTTGGTGTTGACTTAAATGTTGTTCATTAACTTATTTGCCATCTCCCATGTTTCAAACTGTGCTGAAACACAGTATTTGTTCCTTTGGAGAACATGTTATATAAACTTCTGATGAAAAGTAAATATTTTCTTTGAAGGAAAGGTCTATACCTGATCCAGTCTGAAACATGGAAGCTACTATAAAGGAGCAAAGAAGGTATCTCTATTTTGATATTATTCAGTTTAGGTAAACAAATATGACAGCCAGTATCTCATTAGGAATAGCTTCCAGGCAGTCACTGGTTTTAAATCTACTGGGAAACAGATGAATTATTAGGGCTGTATCATCCCCTCTTCAATGGCATATATACCAATATGGTTGTATTTTTTTCTATAAGCTATGCTTAGAAATGTTAATATTTGAACAAATTCAGCATTATTGTGTCTAAAACATGAATCCATATCACAAGCCTTACACAAAGGCCAGGAAAAACAGAATTCTTATCCTTGACCACCAGCAGCTTTGAGTAGTCTTGTACATCCTTTAGGCTGAGGCAGTGCTTGTCACCCGTTGATCTCCAGATGCTTCACCAAACAGGTATTCAGCTTGCCCAGTGTGGTGTCACCCCTGTTTCACATGCACAGAAACTGAAGTTGAAACAGCCGGAGCCTCCAACCACCACTGTAACGATGGTGATAGTCTTGCTTTGTGTCGGCAGTTGGTCCAAATGATCTCCAGAGATTCCTTCCAAAATTTTTTTATGGTTCAGTGACTCAACTGATTATCCAGGCTCCACTCTGGTGGATCTTGTTTCCTATGTGGCTGCACAGCCACTTGCAGGGTCTGTGTTAACCCAACTCCTGGAGTTAATCTGCCAAAGAACCAACCTCACCACAATGAGTGATTCATTTTCTGAGAACTCCCTGCATCACTGCACTGCATGGTTGGGTGAATGAAGGAGCAATGCCAGAGGAGGGTGAGAGCCTGTGGCCAGGAGCAGGGAATGGGACCTCCCCTTTCCGGGGCAGTTAGCAGCTACATCAGCGACCCGTAACGTCAACCCGTGCTTTCGGGACAGACATGGGAATTGAGCCTGCTCCATTCTCCATGCCTGCCCTGTTCCCCCAACCTGTCACAGTGCCATAGGTGTGGTTGAGTACCTCTGATGGATGTCTGCCAGATTGCCCCAAGTTTGCTACAATTGGGAAGCATTAGGTGTAGATCCTGGCATTTGGACTGCAGGCGCAGAGCCGTGTCTGAAAACAGTTGGCAGGGGCAGTCTCTGAGCCTCGTGATTAAAACCTGTTAGTAGCACCATCTCCTTAATTTTCTGCCAGCATGTTCACCCTCTTGCTGAAGGTGCAAACCCCTGCATCCAGAATATGCCTCTCTGGGACATACTACTTGTGCACGTTTTCCACAGTTTTCTGAACACCAAAGATTTTAGGCATTAAGAGAGTTTGGTAGCAGGTAAAATGTTCTTAAGCCCATGCACCTCCTCTAGTTTCTAGCTACTCTGAAGCATTTTTTGTTTGTAGGCTCAGGTTCTTCTGCCCTAATAGCTTATCTTCAAAAATATGCTCTTATTTCAGATTCAGTTTCTTTGACTGTTGTTACACAGCAAACTTGAACTTCTGCTCTAAGAAAGCCTGTTCATCTCTTCCTGTCTTCTTCCATAAGCTTCCCGTAGTACTCTGCAAGTCTGTTTTACACCATCTTCTTATCTCTTTTGCTCTTGGTGTATTTTCCATTGTGTAGTCTGTTCAAAGTTGGCTAAACTGGTTTCCCAGCTCAAGCTTGCCATTTAAATATCAATCTCCCAAAAGCCTGAGTACAAACTTCAGTGTTACGTATCCCACGTTGTCTCTAGTCTGAAGGGACAGGCCAGTAATAATTTTTTTAATATCTACAAAACTTTACATGCTGGTTCTTCTAACCTGATAAATTTCAGTGGAATTTTCCTATTTTTCTATTTCACTTTCCTATTTTTCCCTCCCACAATTCCTTTCACAGGCTTTAGTTGCTGAGAGGTTTCAATTTGTGGCATCCAAGATCATAAATATCCAAAGATGTCCACTCCATCTCCCTGCTCTACCCAAGATACCAACCAGTCTGGCTCATTGCTCCTGTGTTTTTTTAATGGGCACTGTTGAACCTTCTCCAGTGTCTCTGGAAAATATAAACTGGATGGGGACAGAATGGGAACTGGAGATGGAAATAGCTGTTTCAGAAATTATTCCTCCATCCAAATAAGATGTTTTGCGTTCAGCTACAACTGCAGAAAGGGCCTTTGGACTGGAATAGGTGAATTTATTCCTGAATACAGTGCTAATCTGTTGGAACCACGTGTTTCTTCTCACAGACATGTACTTCTTATGGAATTATTACTTTTTCTGGATTTATTAGGGGGTATCTTTGGGGTGAATTACAGTTGATTTGAGAATGCAGAAGAAGCAAAGGGCATATATTCCTTACAGACCAAACTGTCTTTTACTGACAAACACATTGATCCTAGCAGTGGGACCAAATTGTGACCAAGATCTGTAATCCCTATTAGTTTATTACTTAGAGATGCAAGAGAAAAGGGTTTTCCTTCCTCATTACTGTCATAATACAGCAGAAAAATTTTTCATTTCTTACTGACTTAAATTTTCTTTTCAACAAAACTGAATAGAAATTATTTAATCATTCATCCTCTATTTACCTTTCATATCAAAGCAAAGTTAGCATAGGCAGCTTCATGATGCATGTAAAACAAATCCCAACAGAGACCATTCCAGGATTTTAGGGGAAATTATTTGTATCATTATTATTCTACTGAGCTGTCTGCAATTTTCATCTCAAACCAAATACATTTTTTCCCCCCAGTATCTGCAATGACTTCAAAATTATGCAGATGATTATTTTATTAGCATGTACCCAGATGGTAGACTGCCAGGCACAGTTACTGTCATTGCATGTAGCTCTCAGTAATGCAAGAATTACTAAGAAAACAGTGCATTTGGCCACTGGTTATATAAATGAAGACCAAAGCAACAATTACAAACTCAATTCAAACAAAATCAATAAACTGTATGTGAATCAGACTAGTAACATTAGACATAATGTTAATGCTAATCTTTTCATGTCAGTCTAGCCCAGCACTGAGTTGTGGGAAATGTCTGACAGACTTCTGCCCCATAATGTCATTTCTCATTGACTGTATTTAAAGCCAGTTCTATTTAAAGCAGTTCATCATGATCCTTGCAATTTACTCTATGGATACACCTTAGACCACACCTGAAAGATACGGATCTAAGAGCAGAGCAGACTATGGTAAACAGGGAAAAAACACACATTCACTTTAAAACATCATTTTTGTACCATGGCAATCAGATCCCTCTGTGACATTGGCCACACTAGACTGGTAGTGATGTTTATTCCAATACTGTATTTTGTATAAATGCTTGTCTCTTCCTACCTCCAAGGGATACAGTTTGTAACATCATTTTGTATATGAAAAACACTGTGGGGATAAAGTACCCTGTGTACTCTAAGATTACCTAGTGCATACAAAGCCCCAGAACGGTGTGGCTGCAGAGAATGCTGTGCAGTGGTGCTGGACTGGCTGCCTCTTAGCAGTGGCTGAAGAGCTGCTACAGGCAGCAGGAGCCAACAGAGCCTTGGGTACCCATCCTCACCCTGGGGGCTTTTCAATTGCTGAATACTCCCCTCCTCCTCTTCTTGCTTTGATTTCTTCCTCTGGTGTCCATCTCATCTCTGTGGTTCCTCTCAGTAGGTGTGAACTCCTCTTTTCTGTCATTGACACAACAGTGACCATCCAGCCTCAGGTGTGTTTGCTCTTACTTAGCCCTCAGACTAAGAAGTATTTTATCCTGTCTAGGCTCAAGGACCAAATACAGACTGGAGATTCCTTCCCTCACTGAACCCTGGACCTACCTCTCTTCTCTGCAGCACAGTGTGCAATGTGCTCTGTCCTCCTCCACAGACAGATCACTGTGCAGGAATGTGATAGCAGCAGAAGTCACCTGGCTTCCTCTGTTGGACTGTGACATGTAGGTAGAGAACTGTGGTAACATGTGCCGCTTGGAAAACTCCCCATCTTCTTCAGGAAGAGGCAGAAGGCTACCAGCTTAACCATGTGGGTTAAGGCATGCCCCACAAGTGAGAAAACATAACCTGTACGAGTGGGACTTAGCATATCAAGGAGACAGCAATCTGAATACACCTTACACTGTTTCAGAAATCTGTTCTCTATCTTTTCAGGCACGGGTGGGAAGATTGTACTGTGGATCTGGACAAGCTAGAAGCCAAGTGTTATATTAAAATCTGTTTGCCACAGGAGGCTTGTGAACACAGGTCTTTTGTTGAAATATATATACTATATCTGCAGATTTGGTTTAGCTTTACACCTTGATTCTTCTGGCACAGCTGTTCACATTAGGAAAGTCAAACATGATGACAGATCTGATAGCTGGCACTGTCTGATGCAAACATGGGAAGCAGAAAGTAAGAGAAATCAAAGAAGAAAAATGTGTCTCTCCTTTAATGCACAACAGCAAACACTCCAGCCATATTCTCGCTGAAAGGAATTTGATGTCTCGGTCAGTGCTTTGCCTAATGAGCTACCAACATCAATCTGTCATCATCTGTATTATTTGAAATGGCCTCTGCTGACACAAGGTATATTCATGTACTGGCCCTCCTGGGCACTTGAGAGTTCAAGTCCTGGGCAGTTTATACCACACTGAATGATAATGAAGGGTAACAGAATAATCATTGGCTTCCTTCTCTCAAGGGGAGGCAAGAATGTTGTTGCAGGGATCTCCCCCAGCCAAGAATGGCTTTTGATTACAGAGCTGGGAATATGAGTTATTTGTTTCTCTGTGCACGAATAGTCTCCAGCAAGTCTTTGCAACAGTGCTTTAGCTCTCTGAAGCACATGTAGCTCATCTGTCCATCTGTCCTGGCATTTCCATGAGCCTGCCCCAGGTATCTGACTCTCAAAAATTTGAAGGGCTTTATCAAAAACCAAGAAAGAGATGAATGCTGACAATAGGTGGGAATTTCAAGCAAAGAAATCCCCTTTTGGTGCCTGTTTTTACCTGTTCCTATAACACACACATAACATTACACAATCATCTTTAACATCTTCAGCTGTACTCAGAAAATTACCGTTTCTGGAAATATCTTCTGAGTGAGATTTTAGATTGTAAGGTTTCTAACCAACACCCAGCAGCTGTTTCAAAACCTAAATTTTTAACTTGCGTCATTAGACGGAGGCTTCACACAAATGAAGCAAATAAATTCTCAAGAAACTTCATACAAATGACAGCTACTATATTTTTATTGGTCCAAAGTTTACAAAAGATCTTGTTTCCTTACAGAAAGTATGTGGGAGTTGCAACACCGTAATCCTACTCAAGCCTTATGCTCCTAAGTTCATAAACACTTAAAACTGCAGTTGAGCTACAGGTAAGTTACATAACAAGACAAATAACCATGTTTGACACCAGAATTACCAACCTGTCTCTTAGGTACTCAAAGGTTTCAAAATGTATGAAGTAGACCTCACCTTCTCTTCCATAACAAGTAAATATTGTATGTTCCCTTTTGTCAGTGAAAGGCTTTCATTCAGCTATCCCAAGGACAGCCTCATTTGCAAGACTTGTGTATGAACTACAGGATGGTTTCTTTGCTCCTCACATATTCCAAAATAAAGGCAAGAGTTAGGAAGGGGCCAGATAAGACTGTTTTCAAAGGAATGTTTCATTCCAAACTGCTTTTGGTAAGCAAAGAAGATAAGACTGTCCCTAGAGTAGCATTGCCATGCGTGATCTTAAAGGCAGATTAAGAAAATACCTGTCAAAACAGAAATGTGGTAGATAAATTGACCATTTCAGGTGGTTTTCAAACATTTTGTCTTGTGAAGTCCTAAAATTTTTCAGTGTAAGTGCAACCACCTATATAACAATAACAGGTTTAAAAGTCATGTAACACTTTACTGCAGATAATGTGACAAGAGGCAGCTCTTCAGGCCCTGTGAGAACTCAGAGAGGTGATGGCCACAAGGACAAGCTCAGAAGTGGGATTCTTTCTGAAGAGAGTGCAAGAGACATCTGTCAGTGACAAGGCTGAATGGCTCAAATAGATGGTGATGGCAGAAGGGACAAGGTGAGATCCAGGTGAAAGCTGAGCGAGAAGGTCTGGTCTTGGCCAGGGCCTTGCAGATGCAAGGAGAAAATTGAGCTTGATGTTCTTGTAAATGGGGAACCACTTGGAGAAATTATGAAATACAGCCTTGCTTAGGGAATAGAACCAATGGTAGAGGAAGTCATCATATGGAGATCATCGTAATATGAACATACTGAGCTACAGTGACAGATAAAACAGAGATTTCAGATACATTTGATAGGAAGAAAATTATGCTGTAGACCCAGAGTAGTTGTGTTAGACAAGAGGACTCAAAAAGACCCAAGATCCCCTTCAAGAGACAGAAGAATGGAAATAATGAATGGAAAAATTAGAAATTTACTGAGACTAACAATGCTCAACAGAACAGCAGAGGGGACACGCCAGCAGCAAAGGCTGAGATGCCCAGTGCAGAACCTTGTAGCCTCATCAAAGCAGTTCTGTGAGTTTTCTTTGCCTGTTTTATTCATAAATCCATGAGTACAAAAGTCATGTTCTGCACTAGCCAGTTACAATTTCTAATGGGCAACATCTAACATCACTGTTTGGTTCTGAATTTCTGGGCTGAATGTAAACAAAGCTACAGCTCTCTTTTGGCATAACAAAACTTAACAAATTCATAAACATATCAGGAAAAAGTGTTGACATGCACCTCTTTATAGAAATGTGACACTGGATGTTGTTTTTAATCAGCTCATGATGCTCACATTCACATCTCCCTTTCTGTGAGGCACTGAGGAGGAGGTCACCTGGGCACCGGTGTGTCTGTTCAGAGAGCCTCGTGTTTATTGCTCTTGACAGCCTGGGGTCCCGGTCTGCTGTGAATCTGAGGCTGTGTAAATTAAGCAAGGAAAGCTGTAAGTGTAGTTACTTTGTTGTCATAAAAGTCATCCGTACTTTATGTCTAACATGCAAAATTTCAACTCCTTAAGCAGGAATGTCTATATAAATTCTTTCAAACTGTACTAACTTGGAAAGACCCACTTCCCCTGTTGCAAATGTGTTATTAATATATCGCCTCCACACTATTAAATTAAAATGTCCCCCTCATGTTTCCGATCTTACTTCCAGATTTTTAGCCATGTGGCTGGAAGGCAGCAGAGAGTTGAATTAAATGGGTGATTTAGGGGAATGTAGCTGTAAAAAAAAAACCCCATAGGACTTCATCATCTGTCTCACTAAAAATAAATAACTTTAATTTTTTTTTAAGACTCTCTTGCTAGTCAGAATTATGTAAATCTCACTGGGATATTGATTGAGTTTGTCAGGCCCCTGAAGGAGTGCTCCAAGGTGAGAAAGGATACCAGTTTGCCGTCCTCCCACCTGCCATTCCCTAGCCCTGCCTGGAATAGTGTGGACTCTCCTGTCACTCATGCCAATGAGCCTCCACATGGAAACACATGCACTATTTTCAAAACAGTAGCCCAGTGTAAGTAGGGAACAATTTCATGTCCTCAGACTGCCACAGCATAAGAATGAATGTGCGGTTTTTTTCTACAAAACTCAGTGGAAAAAGCACTTACCTACAGTGCCAAGAGTGAACTTCGTTTCTCACATCAAAAATATGTCATTGCAGCTGAGCATGTGGGAATCCAGAGAGCACAGCAGGCTTCCCTAACACTTGCTACTAAATTTCAGGATTTAACTCAGCAAGGCAAGATAACATGTGGAGTTATCATGTGGAGTTCTCCATCAAAGAGACTAACAGCATCATACAACATGACAGCACCCAGACAAATTGTGCACTTACATCTTTAAAGATTCCTGTAAGTAAAAGGAATTAATGTGGCATGTTTCAATTTGTGCTTTTAAACTGGAGCCATGTGTCTGTGCATACCCTGGTAATGCCAGGACATCACCAGCTCTCCCAGGGAGTGTAGTTGAAATTCCCTTGATGTTCATGGAGATGAGGAGAGGTCAGTGTGACTTCAGGGTGTTTGTTTACCCAGTGTGAAATACCTTCTTTCTACTTCTGATCCACTGTTTGCTCCTGTGGTTCAGCCCTGCAGTCTCTTCCCAGGTATCCTGCTCTGTTTGTTCCAGGTTCTGGCGTGAAGCAATGATCAGGGGAACACCCATATAAACTGGAAAAGCAAACTATAGCGTAAGAACATAAAGCCAAAACCCCCCAAATCCTTCTGCAGCTGCTAATCTCTGATTTCACAGTTGCCACCTATCCATCTCCAGCACAGCTTTCCCACACCCATCAAATTGCACAGGAATGATACTGAGAGAACCATGACATCCCTGCAGGGCTGAAGCAAAAATATCCCACTGTTTAGAGTTGCATGGCAACATAAATAACTTTGACCTCAATAAAAGGGTAAAAAAGTATAACAAATTTAGGAAGGGGGGGGTCTCCCATCCCAGGTCAGCGTAACACAGGGTAAGTCAATCAGAGGCTTGAAAACCCTCAACTCATAAAACTGCTCAAATTACTGATTGCAACATCAAAACACAGAGCAGGGGAAATGCGGAAATTGGGGGGAAAATTTAAATCAATCAAAAACTTCACTAAGACAAAACATCTTATATAATTTTCCCACTGGGAAGAGAAGTAGAATAGACTTTCATGTAACAAATGCTAGTTTTGTCAGTTGATGTACTTCTGGAAGGCACTCAAGTATTTCAGTGGAATAGACAATAGAAGAGCAAAATAGAACAAGAAAGAACAGAACAGAAATAGATTTGGTTGGCTTTGTCTGGGAGAGCTGGTCAAAAATTAAAATTTCCATTTCAGTAAAAATTTCAAAATTCTTGACAACTTTTTATGCTCTTTCAAAGGAAAAGAAAAATAAAAACAATTTTTTTTTTTTTTAACTAAAAAACTATAACAAGTGAAAAATGTCCCTGAAATAATTAATGCTAAATCTGGAACACCAAATTTCAACCCTCTCAATCTTCCTACGTTTCTAATAAGTCCAGGAAATACTCTTATCTAAGGTTTTACTGACTGGCATCTGGTTTTCCTGTCTCTTGGATTCCTCTAATGTTTTGAATACATCCTTCTACCCAGTGATACCAAACATTTTTACAAAATTCAGTGAGTTATTTCAGATCACAGAATTAAAAGGGGAAATAGTTATTTTCATCTTACAGTTAAAAGAAAATAAAGATTAACAGATTGAGATCAGCAAAGCTGACTGAAAAGGAATCTCTAGCTGAACATCCAGGACTAGAGGCTCCCAAATTAGATGCCATGCCTGCACACTTTATATCTCACAGTAAGAAATTTCTCAACTGCAAATAGCACAACAAGCTAGGGCACATGGTCAGCCTTCCTTCTCGTAAAGACTCTCATATTTAATAAAAATAATTTAATTTACATATAGTGTTCTACTATTACAATCTGGTAAAACTGTTCAGACTTCACAGTTTTTCTTCAGCCTGAAATTCCTGTTATAGGGACAATGAGGGACTTGAAGTGATTCTGAGCCAATTTACATCTGCTGAAGATTTGCCCATGTAGTGGAAAGGGGCCAATAAGACTATGCAAATCAATTAGTCTAATTTGTCTTGAGGTTTTTCGCAGACCTCTATGGGGTTTTGCACACTTTATTTTTAAATGCTGATTATACTGTCATTTAAGGGAGCAATATGCTGCCTTGACAAGACTGGTGACTTTAACTTTCTGACATTTCCCCTGCAGACATTTTCTTGCCTTTGCGTGCAGGTTTCTGAGTAGGTGATGGCTATATAGAAGACAGCCCTGATGTTCCAATATCTTGTGAACTCGATGATCCAAAAGTAATGTACTTAATCAAGTGTAAAGCAAAAGGTGATTAAGTTTTGCGGTACTGTACAATGCCTGACTGCTCAGAAATGCATCTTTTGATGTGGTGCAGAGAATTGGACCAGTTCTGTCTGCTTTACCAAAAAATGACATTTTAGTAATCTGAAAAGAGAGCCTCAGAAATCCCCACAAGTGTTTAACTTTGATGTGAAGCTTTAAAAAGATGATATTTATCTGTTTGCTTGGTTAATTTGCTTGAATTTTAAGCTCAGGAAGGTGTCAATTTGACATCTAGGGAACTGGTTCTTTGCTTTTTTTCCAAATGAGGTTGCGCAGGGGCAGCAAGTTTCCAATCATCACTAGTTGTTCCAAGCATCCAACCAAAAAAAAAGAGAGAAAGAAAAAAAGAAAACCATCAACTCACCTTTCTATTGTGATTTATATGAATTATTAAGAACTGAGATTCAGTGGAGCCTCAAGTTTTGAGCATAGAATCAATACTACATTTTATATAACAAGGGCAGTAAACCCAGCTTGTTCTGCTTCCATCACAGTGAAGTCTTGTCAAGTCTCTCAGGCAACCTGATTCACCAGGGCCAAAGTCTCACAGCACTAATGTGAAAGGTGGATTGAGGTGGATTGAAAACCGGGCTGAACAGCTGGGCCTGGAGGTGCTGATCCTGGCACAAAGCTGAGATGGAGGCCAGTAAGCCTGGCCTCTCCACAGAGGACAGTACTGGGGTCCAGTCCTGTTCAATGTCCCCATCAGTGACCTGGATGATGGGCAAAACTGGGAGAAGTGACTGGTGCCACGGGGTCATGCTGTCATTGAGAGGGACCATGACAGGCTGCAGAAATGGGATGACAGAAACCTCATGAAGTTCAGTGAGAAGTCTGAAATTATGCCCCTGGGGGAGCACATGTAGGAAAATATGCTGGGCCCCACCTAGCTGGAAAGCAGCTTGGTCAAAAAGGACCTGGGGGTCTGGGCAGGCACTGGGCTGAGCCAGTGATGTTCCCTTGCTGTGCAGTGTTAACAGTACCCTGAGCTGCACTAGGCAAAGCACTGCCAGCAGCTTTAGGGAGCTGATCCTTTCCCTGTCTTCAGCACTGGTGAGGCCACTCCTGGTTTCTGTGCCCAGTCTGGGCTCCTCAATATGGGAGGACAGCGTGGCAAAAGGCCACAAAGGTAATTAAAGTACTGGAGCATCTTCTGTGAGGAAAAGCTGAGAGAGCTTGGACTACCTAGCACAGAGAGGAGAAGGCTTGGAAGGGCTTAATGGATATAAATCCGAGAAGGGAGGGTGCAAAGTGGTGGAACAAGGCTTTCTGCAGCAGTATCTTGTGACAGGACCAGGGGCAATGAGCATCAACTGAAACAGAAGGTTCTGTCTGAACATCAGGAAACACACCTTACTGTGAGGGTGACCAAGCATGGGCACAGTTGCCCAGAGAGGTTGTGGAGTCTCCTTTCTTGGAGATAATCAAAAGCCACCTGGACATGGTTCTGGGTGACTGTTTCAAGGTGTCCCTCCCTACTTGTGCAGTGGGGTTGGAGAAGGTGACCCCCAGATGTCCTTTCCAAAGTCAACCATTCTGTGATATCGTGATTCTGTGAAAGACTTGCTCACTTCAGTGGGGTTGAGATGTCACCTTATATGCAGGAGTCCATGGGATTCAGCTCACTTTCTTGTACTGTAAGAACTATTTGCAGCCACTGCTGCAAATAAGGACAATGTGTTACTATGTCTCAGGCATGAAAGAGAGAGAAAAGATCTGCTCTGAGTTCAGCGAGAAGTTATCTCTGCAGTTATTGCCTCTTCAGTGAGGGGTCTATAAAAAGGCCAGTCGTGATGGGCCACAGGTCTGCAGGGAGCTGACGCCAGCAATCCCACTTTCAGAGGGAATACTGAGGCAGATGTGTGTCAGTCTGTACCCAAAAGGTGAAAGGTTCCTTTGTCATATTACCTGTACCCAAACTACCTGATTGTATTTTTAAACTCCTTTCCCAAACATAAAAACCAAACACAAATTTCCTCACAGGTATCACAAGTCACCCAAAACCTGCTAACTGCAAACATCCCGCATTGCACTGAGCATTAATAATCATGTGGGCACATTTCTGATCCTTTGTATACCCATAAATAAAGTTCACCCAGTCACCAAGAGGGGAAGGGCTTGAGTAAGCCTATAGAGAAACTAAGGAGAGGTACAGCAGGCTTCAAAGTATTTCCTTTTTGTCCTGCTTGGTAAATGGAATACGGAATGTGAGTGACAATGAAGAGGGAAGAAAGAAGATAATAAATCCTGTTTGCTATTTGAGGCTTTAAGTTGTTCTTTGAAACTGGAACCTGAAGTTGACTGAACTGGGTTATATATTATATTTAGGAATATGTAGAGCTTGACTGCAGAAATATTATACATCCTACAGTATTTTCAATTCTGAAGTAGAGAACATGTAACCTAAGAAACTGAGTAATGACCACATGAAATTTATAAATAATATTCTAAGTCCTTTACTGGGATAATTATATGTCACTCAGGTGAAAAACAATTTCAATCTGCACCTGGTGGAAGTTCACCTCAGTGTTTCATACCAAAAAAAGGAAAAGGGAAATTAAAAGATTTAGAGGTTAGAAACTGAACTGTGCATTAACAGTAAAGAGTAAAATACTATCTTTCTAAATAAATTTGCTGTGATTTAAAAGATGCCCACAAGGAATGCTTAAAGTGTGTTTTTGGGACACCAAACCTTTATTCTTTAATTGTTCCAGGCCAAAGTCAGGAAAATAAATGATCATCCACACAACAGAACAAGTTCCAAATAACACCAACTTCAAGTCATGGAGAAGAAACAAATCATGCTCAGGCCAATTTTTTAATCCAAGAGAGAGAAAAAGTCTTTCTTTTCCCCACAGATCTCTTCAATTTGCAAATCCTAGCATCCAAAACACACTTCATGCCACACAAATGAAGCAAATAATCCAATCTTTTTAACTTCTTCCCATTCTTCTTCTTTATCATATAATCTATCCAATTAAACCATTTCTAATTATAGTGTTTTCTCTATTCACAGATTCTAGGAGAGGCATAACTCAAGACTGCTTCTTTTCCCAAAACTTTTAGCCTCACTCACAATATCATGTAAGCTGAGGAAAAATACTTATTATCTAAAGTAAAAAACCCCAACTTCTAACTATGCTGAAGGCCTTCTATTCATCTCAAATCTGCAGCTAGCTCCTCAACTCTAAAAATGACAGCAGAGATTCAGACACCTTAAAGCCAAAAGTGACCTTTACTGCTCTGCAGCCTGATCAGTGCCCTAACATGGATGGTAGAAACCTGCTCTGAAACCCCTGCAGGAAAACCATTTCTACTGGTTGAGTCAGTCTGTCTATCTAGAATCTATCTAGCCAAAGTCATCTCACCTTAAATTAAAGATTGTAAATGCTGGTCACATCATAGATGCTTTATTCTGCTACAAAGAATATCTTTTTTATCCTGTTACTCTTTTGTAAGTATGTACACTGTGAATGTAAATATAAGATTGGATCCAGCATTCCTAAGCATTTAAGCAGCTAATTTTCCTCTATATTCTCCTTAAAACACTTTGTGCTCTTTAGGATCTTCTGACAAATCCCCAAATCTGTACAACATATTCCAGAAACATTCCTACAAGATGCCTGTTTTGCAAAATAAAACTCCAAGAACTATTGGACATATTCAGATTATTCAGAGAAAGAAAGAGCTGATGCAAAGGATTTAGGAGCTATGCCTCATTTCCTCTTCCAAATAAATTCAGTAGCAAAAGTTGCCATTCAATTACATTTGCTGTTGAATGTGATCCTTAGAACTATTTAAAATTCCATTTTCTAAATTACCATGCTACTGATCTCACAATTTGGATTGGTGTCTGGTGAGATTTGGGCCCCAACAGAATGTGTCCTGTTTACAAGAAAGCTTAATTAGCACTAGCATCTCTACACATTTAACAGAAGGGATCACATTCCTCTTACATGGACAGTATTTGCTTGGTAGAAGTGTCTAAAAATTGTGTTACATTTTTGCTGACGCTTTCTTCTTAAGCTGCTTTAGCAGACTTCGCAATGTCCTACCTGATAAAATTTACTTTGGCCAAAATTAATCAGTCAGCTTGATGTCCTAACATTTACTTTTCTCTTTTGTTGTTTGCAATGCTTCTTGGAACTGGGACAAATATCAGGCATGTGCTCATGTAAATCTGAGGTATGTACTATATAAATGAGGCCCCAGTTCTCACTACCTAGCTGCCATCTGATCTGTATTCTTAGATCTTTATTTCTGAAAGGGATCCGTTTTCCTCAGGTGCCATGAAGGCACTAGCAGCTTTAATACTGCTTGTTCAGCTTGCAATTCACAAAGCTGAAGCAGAATCTCCCCCTGCTCCCTTGGGCTGTGATGACCCAGAATCTGAAGCAGCAGCTGAAGTTGCTGTGAATTATATTAATGGCCACAGTCATCATGGATACAAGTTTGCCTTAAACAGAATCGAGGATATCCGCGTGGTACCCCAGGTAAGTGAGGAGCTTGCGGGCAGAACAGTGTTCACTTGGCAAACACCAGTGCAAGGGCCTGCAAGGGCTGTATCCTCACATGAGGAAATCAGCATGGCTCTGTTGATTTAAATGGGGCAAGGACACCTGGTAGCAGTGGAGAATCCAGGTCATTGGAATGTATCTCTCAAAGAACAGAACAGAGGGGGAGAGAGAAATGTTCAGATGTTTTTGTACTATGCTAGAAAAGGCTTGGTTCACAAACACAGCAGGTTTGCTACAGCAGATCATTCCAGGTGCTGATTCCCAAGACCCATAGGTAATCTGGAAAAAACTTGAGGATAATCTTTGAAATAAAGGTAATTACTTATTGGCTAAATACATACCTATCAAAGCTCCATGCTATTAGTGATTTTGTAGTAGGCATTAATTTTACCTAATGTCCCATTGAGCTGCCAAGGGGTCTAAATGGAAATAACTGGCTTCTTTTCCCTAAGATCTATTGCCATCATTGTAGGCATCTAGAAAGGCCACAGAAATGGTCAGGAATACAATGTACGTACCAATTCAGAACCTTTGATTCTCCTAAAACATGGAACATAGTCACAGTGATGTGAGTGAAACTCCATGGCTGTTTTCTACTTGTTATGAAAGAGAAGATACCAAAAGACCCATTTAGAAAATACTACAATGGACATAAATGAGATTAGAAGTGTGTCCAGAGTTAACCACACAAAAACACTGGTGACACTGCTTTGCTCATATTAATGCTTTTACATTAAAATGACTCAATTGGTTTAAATGGAATCACTCATGACTTGAACATCAGAATCAATCTTGGACCTAGGGAACCCAAGGAACTGTGTCCTATGTTATAGATGCAAAGGAACTGGTGCAATTCAGTGTAATTACAATGGACTAAACAAGACAGATCAGTGTTCACTGGTGTTTGTTTGGTATCTGGTTATAGAAACATGAAGTTTTTTCATCAAAAAGAAAACTGTTGATTTTTTAGAACTACCCAACAACATAAAATTAAGAGAAATTACTCTTTACATACAAGCTCGACTTTCCAAAATTTATGAGCCTGTTCCTTATTAGCTGGGATAAAATCAGTGTGATTGTCTTGACTTGCTCCAGATTTGGAGTCTTGGTTTTTTATGAAGTTAAAAGTAAGGACCTTTTGATTTACTCTGGTGTATACCTGAAGCTACCCCTGGTAGCCAGCAACAGAGACCCCAGGGCAGCCCCAGGGTGAAATCTGGTGATGTTTTGTCAAGAAATTACATCAGTTCCAATGGTTTATTTTGTCTCTTTCAGGGGCCAAATACTGACATCATATTTCTTGAACTTGACTTACTGGAGACCAAGTGCCCTATTCTCAGCCCTACACCTCTTGCAAATTGCACAGTGAGGAGCTTTGCAGAACATGTGAGTACCTAAAACATTCCAGCTGGGTCCAAAGGTGCATGTTCGATATGCTGATGCCAGAGGCCAGGCTATCACCAGACTCCCAAGCAAATGTCATACCCCTGTAAAAGCTTATAGCCACTCAAACACTTGCAACCTCCTTGCTGACTTCACTGCCTTCATGTCATGAAGGACTTCACTCCTGGATTTCTTTTATGTCCTGTTATCTGAAGAGGACAGATCTCTGCCAACATAACATCCCACATACAGTCCATGAATGCCATGGGGCCTTCTTTAGGGGCTCCAGATTCAGTTCCTTTGTTCAGCCCAGATATCACTGCCTCATTGCAAACCACAGACAGGGCAGGTTGTGAATCTGTGCAAAAATACCCTTCCCTTGGCTACATGTGGGTTGTTACCTGGTGCAATTCCGCCAAGACATCTCTTCCTAGTTACAACTGCAGATGAGCTATTCCCTTCAGATGGGGCTCTGCCTTTGAAGTAATGCTCAGCAGGAATTTACTGGCCTCAGATATATGCAAGTGTGATCCAACTGTGAGGCTCTTTCCCTGACCAAAGCAATGGAAATACTGTCTGAGCCTGCTGTTTCTAGAATGGGGCCCAATTCACAGAGCTCACTAAATATGAATCATGATCTACCCCTGTTTTCATCAGGGCTCAGATTCTATTTTCCATTGGGGGGGAGGTAACTCTAACTGTTTCCTCTTCCCAGTGACTCCAGCTTTGCCTTTGACATCTCCTCCCTGCTGGATCATGTTGCTCACACAAGGCAGCACACTCTGCTGTTACCATGGCCACTGACCAGCTGAGATTAGTGAGAATGTTATCAAACAGTTCTGTGGAAGATCTTGATTCATAAGTGTTCATATTCTTTGCTATATATGAGAGACGAACCTGCACTAAATGTCCACAATCTTGCTACCCTGGTACTTTTGATACTTTTGAGATCCAGATTTGGATCCAGATTTTGTAGCTCTGATCTGCCTTTTACAAAATCACAGACATCAGGACATGCCTAGCAGTGCCTTTGCCATCAGGCCAGTGTTTCCAGGAATGGTCAGCTAGGATCTGTTCTTTTGAATTTAGTGGCCCTTTATCAGAAAATCCAATTTATCTGAACAATGTAACCCTTTGATTTTTGTCTCTCTCTAGGCAGTTGAGGGTGACTGTGATGTTAAACTGCAGAAGGTGAATGGGATATTATCTGTACTCGCTAGCAAATGCCACTCACATGCAGGTAAAAGCTTTGTTCTGTAGGTTTAAATCTAGAGACTGGAGTATTTTTATAGCAGTGTTTGCAGTTCAGTAGCTTTTCTGATTCTAAACTGCTGGGTATAAATATGGAATAAAGAACAACAGTTAATGGGCTTTCTAAATCCAGCCCCCTTTTCTGGTTTCATTCCCTTACAAACCCACTGTTTCTCTTTGCTCCTCTTTACTTTGACAATTAAGATACTGTAAGACTAACTGGGGAGCAAGTCCCAGATTTGAGTCTTTTCAGTCAGAAGTTTAACCTTAAGAATTTGATTCCTTATTGGTCTGTGTTTACTTGCACTTTTTGGTCATCAGTCCCATTGGCAGATGAAGCTTCTTTAAATCTAGCATTTTCAATACTACCATGGGAAAGCAGAATGTCTATTCTGTGTGCTCAGTGTGAGATCTCTTTGCTCTGTATGAGATATCTTCAGTGTTACTGTCAAAACCAATGACTGAAATAACACACACAAACACAACTCCAAAAAGTTAAAGTATCTTATTTTTTCTACCATTTCTTGTGTGAACTAAAGTACCCTTTCAGTAGTGTCATAGAGGTTTCCAGAAAGAAAATTTAGTAAAAATAAAGTAATAAAATGTGTTACTGAAGTCCACAGCACTTTTCCTTGCAGAAAGATTTGAATGGCCAAGTCGTGTGACACACTGCCATCTGTAGCCTGCACTGGAAAAATTCCTGCCACTTTAATTTGGGACAGACTTTTAAACAGTGTTTTGTGCTACTGAATAGGTCTATAATGCCCTTCTAAACAATTTACAATCTGATCAAAGCATGATCTATTCCTCCTGCAGACTCCCGTGAAGACGTTAGCAAAGTCTGCCCTGACTGTCCCCTGCTGGCAAATCTGAACGACACAGACGTGTTAGAAGCAGTGTCAGCTGCACTCAATGACTACAACAGCAAAACCACTGGTCCTTACCTCAGGCTCCTCGAGATCGGGAGAGCTGTAATACAGGTAATTTCTAGAACTATGTCTAGCCTTTCATGAAAACATAATATTCCTTCTACAGTAATTGTGCGCTGCTACCTAGTTATGTTTGCAAATAGACATAATTTGCTTGCTCTGATTCGACCACCTGATTTGCTTTTAATTTCCCAACTATTATTAGGTGTCATTTTAGCCACAGGATTCCCTTTCACTCCAGTGGGAAATGAAGCCACAACATTTGCTTTTTATCTTTTCTCAGCAGCTCTGCAGTTTCTGAGTGCAAAGTCAGTTAAACAATTTTCCTGTTTTATCAGTATCACCCAGTGCACGTTGTTGTTACTGAGTTTGCTGTGGGTGCCACAAACTGCTCTGGAGAAGAAGCTAAAGCCAATGTGGGGGCTTGTCAGCTGCTGCCCGAGGATCAGTCTGTGAGTATGGCAGCACGTCAGCCCCAATCTCCCTAGCTCTGAAGTAGAAAAGTAGCATTATACTGGGAGGTGCTTGCACTGGAACAGGAATAGACCCCTGTGGGGAACAAAGTGCAAGAGATGTGTACCATCATGATATGTTTTTCAATATATCATTCTTAAAGCTATATCACACCTTTCTCTTTTCTCTGAGGTATCTGAGCTGAATTCTAATGGATTTGAAAACTTTTGAAAAAGGCTTGAGGGCCAGAGACAGAATATTTTTAATCAATGGAATATATATTATTGTTTATTCTTAAAATCAGTGCCTGAGAAAATCGGACTCTTTGCACTGGACAGTATGCAGTTACATTAAAAAAAAAAAAGCAGGCTGTTTCCCTCTCCTACAATTCCAGTGTGCTCAGTTCTGATATATATGCTCTTGAGAATTATACTGTATACTTTATCATGTTAATTTTTTCTGTTTCTGATGAAACTGAGTCCTAAGCAGTTTGAGGGGGTGGGAACTTTTAACCTAGATTATTTATATTCTCTTGTTCCCTCATATCCAGACATACAAAGGATCTTACTACAGAAGAATACAGGAGTTTCCCTTATTTGTTGCTTATGCATTTAAAGAGCTTGGCTTTTTGAGCCCAGCAGGCTAAAAAGCAAGCATTTTACTGCTCACACAAAACATGAGAACAAGTAGCCGTTTGTAAATGTGCTGAAATTAAAAATTCTAATTCAGTCCCCCTCTATTTTCTAACTATCTTTCTCTTGACTATGTTCTGCTTTGCCAGAATTTTGGTTTCTGCACAGGAGAGGTGGTAAAACATCCCTCACAAAACCTTCAGGTGAACTGCCAGTTGTACGGACATCAGGTAACAGCTCCAGATATTCCCTTGCTTTCCTGGTTATTCTAGCCTACTGGTACTGTTACAAGCCATCATCTTGAGTTTACTTCTTTCACTGTAGACTGCATTAGCCACCTGTGATAACTTAAATTTTTATCCTAAAGGTCAGGGTAGAGGTAGCTTCTGATTATCCTGTGGATTTCTGTGCTGGGAATTAAGTCATGTCTGCCATCCATGCTTGACACAATTTGACCATCTGGGAGATTCACATGTCTAGCACGGCAAAGGGAACCAACTCTGATCAGCTAAAGATGGGATAGATAAATGTAAAAGAGAAATCAGCATTGTGAGGCTGGAGGCTTTTAGTCCTTATACATTACTGAATTCAGAGGTCTTGTCCTGCACTGCTGTAGCAAGGTGAAGGAAACGTAGGCAGTTGACCTGAGTGCTCTTCACGTATTTTAGTCTACGTTTGGTCTCAGGAGGACTAGGTGGTGGTTGAATACTTCCCATGGACAGCAGCTCTTGGTAACTCAATAGTAATTAGCTGTCTAAGAGGTATATGAAAGAGAAAATGAGACAGCTGGTCTTGAATGTTTCACCAGCTGTGCAGGTGGCCCTGAAAGATCATGTAGCACAGAATTTGGTCCTTATGATTCACTGGCTATAAAAAATGTGTTCCTCGGTTCCTGTGCATGTGTTCCACTGCATGCAAATGTTCCTGTGATAGTCAGGAACATTTGAACCTGAATTGCAGGCCCATGGCTAGTTAGGAGCAGGGTACCTAGTAAGGCATCAATTACCTGTATGCCACCAGCCCTAAATCACTGAAAACCAACACAACCTGTTTTTCTTTTCCAGCCTGGAGTTACCTACACTCATCCAGGTCAAGACACATCAGCAGGACTGGCACCCAGTGCTGTAGGCTTCACAAACCATAATCTTCGGCTTTCCCACAATAACCCTGTTGCATCTGAATCCAGCTCTTCAGAAATTTTGCGTTCCATGCTCTCAGCAAAATCAGTAACAAAGAGAGCAGTTGCAGAGGCTGCTCAGCATGTCAAAGTACCTCGCCCAGTTGGCTTTGTGCCTCCTCCTCCTCCCTGCCCTGGGAAGATTCGCCATTTTGATATCTAGACTGTGTTTCAGACATGCAATGCAGCCAAACTGAGGGATCAGTGCAGCAGCAGCAGCAACACACAGACCACAAGTAGGTAAGAGTACTTGGCTGTGAGCCCAAATGAGTTTTATCCTCCAGAGAGCAAAGCCATGGTCAGGGTCTTGCAGAGGCCTTCTCCAAAATATAGATGATAGCAACATATAGCAGTAGTTTACTTTACGTATAGGGATTCTCTAGTTAAAATACAGAAAATATTGTTTCAGTTAAGCTGTTGTAAGAGCTATACAACAGTTGAAGCTTTGTGATAGGAACACCACCTGAAAGGCAAGTTCACAATAAAATGTTCAATGCTTTGCTACCTTCTATCTGTATATATTTTCATTTAGTTGTCAAGTGTCTCCTTCTCAGCATTATGAGTCATATTCTGGGCTTGATTTCAAAAACACTAAGCTCCTGCACTTCTTCATCAGCTTCACTAAGATGTGTGGGTGCTGAGCACTGCGGAAAATCAGGTCAGTCCTCCCTTTTGATCACACACCAATAACACTAAAGAAATGACAGGAAAAAAAGTATTTTTCCCTTCCACCTATAATATTTCCTACTATTTTTGATATCCACCAGAAGTACCTCAAAACTTTTGGACATGGCACAAGAGCATCCATGTCTATGAAAGGAACAGAGTCTTGACACTCTCATTGCTGGCAGGCTGAAAGCATCAATCCCTGCAGCCAAATACATGTGTATTGTCTGTCTTCCAGCAGACACACAGGTGCAGTACAATCATGGGGTCTTGCATGGTCTGTGTGCATATGAGGGAATGCCAATTCAAGGGAATAAAAAATATATTATTGGCATGTATCTCATTAACAGGACCCAGACAGTGATGGCAATTTACCATTGTCCTGGCAATCAAATCTTCCCTGAATTTCTGGCACGTTAGAGGCAGAATCTATTCTAGGTAGAGAATTAATAAGGGGTTCGGGCCAGAAGGATCTTTACTGCCAGCCAGACTGGAATTCTGCAGGCCCTGGGGAGCAGTCTCAAAGACAGTCATGAATGTTTAACCAGGAACAGTGCTTGCTACAAGATAATTATCATGCAGGCAGCAAAAAATTGTGGAACACATGTCATTTCTGAACTGTTTCAAATAACCTGTCCTGTTCTCCTAGTTACAACCATCCAGTACTCAGTAAGCAACACAACTAACACTTGCTTTGGTGATAGTGCAGCAGCTCACAATAGAAAAAGGTTCTGCTCTGCTGTGTCAGTGGGGAAGGGAAAAGTCACTGGCACTTGCACCAGTGTTTCAGGTGGGTGTGTAAAGAAAAGGGGAATCAGCTCAGCCTTTATAAACCACAGTATAATGTGATGGCAGCACACTGAGGGCAAGCTCTGCCTGTGGAGGTAGCTGCTCTCACATTTCAAGCAAATGCTGAGTTTTGCAGGAAACATGGTGTGGGCAATTGCACCAGCCACAGCCAGTCAGTGGCTCAGGGAGCTTTTGCTTCTCTGTAAAGAAGTGACTCTAGTATATCCTGCATACAGACATTCCTTCGAAAAGTGCTAGTATTAATCTGTAGAGATCTCTTAATGCAGTAAGATAGGTGGTCTTCCCATCTCACCACATGAGACACAGTACAGGATTTAATGAAACAGCAACAATTTTTTTTGCATCACTGTGACACCAGATACATGAGGCTTTCCAAAACTAGGAATCACCATTACTAAATGACATAAATTGTCTTCTATATAATGAAATAGGAACTAATTTATAGAAGAGAGAATGTTTTCCAGGCTTAGAAAATTTTCTGATGGCAGAAGTGATGTTTATAGAAGGGATCCCTGCCCCTGGAGATCCCTGAAATCCAGAAATGCTGCATTTTCTTGTTGCCTTTTCAAACCACACAGAGCAAAGACACGTAGCAGAAACATCTGCAGGCTCCATACTCCACAGATGTTCTCTTATACCTGGTATAGCCACTTGCTTGTTTTCTAAAACAGCAAGAAAAAAAATAATTCTCTGTGCATTCCACTTTGGTAGCTGCACTTCATCTTCCTTCTCCTTAACCCTTGTCTCTTAAGGACATTGTGCCCCCTCACAGATCTGTTTTCCATGACTGCTTTGAAGCAATCACTTTGTCTCCCACCAGTATAGCCCCATTTTTATGTACCTGAGCCTTAGTAACAGATTCAATATTTAACAATTGATTCTCTGGGCAATGAGACATATGAAATGGTGGTAGATGAAATGTAAATGGCTCTTCCCTTGAAATGCAGCCTGAAGAGTTTTGCCAGGTCTGCATTGCTGGCTGACAATATTTCGCAGCTTTTTCAGACCCTGTTTTGCAAAAGCCCATGTACTTCATGTGATGCTTTGGCTGGACATGCTCGGATTTCCCAGCTGTGTCTATGTTTTGAGGTCAGCTACTTCAACAGAGAAATTTTTCCTTTCCAGGCAGAGGAAGAGTACAAAGAACAGAGTCAGGGATATAACAATCCCCTATTATAAGAAGCACCGACACAGCCAGTACTAACTGGCACTCATCTCCATAGAAATGTCATGCACTGTAAGGATAAAGAAAATGAGTTATTATCCTTTAGCCACAGGGGAAGCATCCCCAGGCACAAGGAACAATGTGAGCGCGTCTGCATTGCTGCTTCTGCGGTTCCTGTACTATGGCTACAGCAGTGTTTCTCAGCATTCACCCCTTGTATCCCATCCCTCTGGGATACAGTCCATGCACTATCCCTCACCCAACACATGAGGGTCTCATTCTAACAGCCACGTGCCCCTTCTGTCCTGCTATTGGAGTTTTGCACCTCTGCCACCACACAAAGTCTTAGAAGAGTTTCAGCTCCAGTGCTGCTGCAGGTCTTCTGGATGCATCTATAATCCCAGCTTTCTATGGACATTCCCTGGGACATATTCTGCTGTCTCCGAGATGCTTTAAAAATTTCTGGGCTAGATTTCTAGATTCTTTACACAGCCAGTAAAAAAAGTGACAATATAGAAATTCTTAACTAACTCCAAACATCACAGCAGTTTCAAAGAGAAAATCATGCCCTTCACTTGCACTTTTTCAATAGAACTTTCAAACCTAAGGGTACTTGGTGTTCTCCAGCAGAAAGCTGCAATCACAGAGTCCTATGACAAAAAATAAGAGCCAGGGACATGGTAACCTAGCTTCTGGAATCCTTCAAGGTGAAATGCTGCAGAATTGCAGTAGAAAACCAGTGACATTCACTGAGATCCTCCCTAAGTAATGGTCACTGTCATTTCTCCAGATCTTCAGGATAGAAGCTACATGTAAAGTTATTCCCCCCTGTCTCCAGAGTGGAGTTCCTGACAGGTTATTCACAAGGCACACCACTGTCATTTCAAACTAAAATTTCTCCATGAAAAATTTTCCATGACCCTTGAGGGTCTAAATGCCTCCAGGGCTAAGGGGTAGAATTCAGCTGTAGGTATTCAGAGAAGTAGAAATGTTCATAGAATGAATCCAAACTGAGCTTTCTATCACAACCAAACTGACTGCAAATAATAGTCAATATATTTGTTTAAAACTGACATTTAACAAACACAAAGTGCAAAATCAGTCAACCTTATGGCACTTATCCATTTCCTGTTCAAATTATTGAGACTTTTGTCATTGTTTATTTGGGAGAAGAACTGACAGAAGAGAATTGAAGCCAGACCTGTTCTGCACATAGATTTATTCAAGCAAATCTGGTTTCTAAAGGAAGCAGCTTTTTGTGTTTATTCTTATCCGTGGCCGTGAGGTCAAAATTGCTTGATCTGCCCAGTGAAGTCCAAATTAGAGATGGAAAGCTAGGAGGAAAAAGTGCTCTGTGGTCTCAGAGGGAGCAACAACACTTCTATAAAACCTTCTAATAATTGACTTAGTGTTTACTTACTGTTGCAGCTGTAGGTTTAAAGGTGACAATCAGTACACAATCAAACAAGGACACAAGTCCATAAAGAGACATGGCTCCACTATAAAAGTCTGTGATCTCACTCAGGTCTCAGCCCCTCCATCCTGACTGACCACTCTGATCTGCAGCACTAGCTCTGTAAGCAGAATGGTTTGGCTTGTTTGGATGCTCTTTGGCATCCAGGTGCTTTGCTCCTGCATTGCTGCCCCTCCGGCCCAGGGAGCAGGGGTTGCCCTGCTCTCCCCCCGCTGTGATGATGCTGCAGTGGAGGAGGCTGCAGACCTGGCTCTCCGCCAGATCAATGCTGACCGAGAAGAGGGCTACATACTCAGCCTCTACAGAATTGTCAGCGTCCGAGAACAGCCACAGGTAAGTCACCCTCTTGCTCAATATATGTTTCTCCCTGTGTCTATTTCTTAGAAATATCTATTTGAACAAAGAAATATTTCAAAAGGCAAATGCAAAGCTCTATTCACAGGACTCCAGAGGCCATGTCAACTTTATGCACAGACTAGAAACAATTTCATCGCACTGTGGGCAATTAGAGAGCAAATCTCAGTCATGACTCTCTGCTGCAGGCCCTTGGAATAGCTCCAGGCATCAGTTCAGATTTGATATGAAACACCACGACTCTGATTTAATTTCATTTTACACCTTCCCTCCACTGCCTTGAGCAGTTGGAGTGCAAAGGCTAGTAAGTCATCGTGTGTTTTGCACAAAAGATACGAGCACTAACAGGTGTAAACACATCTTGCTCGGGACCAAGGAATTCCTTTGCAGACCTCTAAAAGATGACTCATTCTCCAGAAGAAACCTAAAACCAGTTCAAGGGCAAAAATGCACTGGAAATACCTATAGAATATCACTCACATTTCCTCAAGTATCACATTTCTCTGTGTGCGCTTAATTTATGACGATTTTGTGCTACAATAACTGAATCTACTGGCACTAACCAGGGGCAGCCTGAAATGAATTCACAAGGGCCTGCAGAAGATTAGGCACTATGGAAACCTGCTGCTAGCATTCCCTGCAACGCCTGCTCACTTCCCATAAGCTTACCTGAAAGGCTGAGTTCTGAACACTAAAGAAAATTAGTCTCATTGCCAGACGCTTAAAGATCTGTGCTGGCAAGGATATGACACTTCTTCCTGCTGCTCTTACAAGGACATAGGTCCTTGTAAGACACACTGTGGACTCCAGCAACCCAAGATCTCACAGCTAAAGATGCTCTGCTGTCTTTTGCACTATGTTCTCCATATTGCCTTTCTCAGGTGACAGAATGTGCCCACTAAACAACTGGATCAGATCTCTGATCAGAATTTTTCCACATGATGCATGTGAGCTGGCCCAGAATCCACATCACCAGGCATGGAGTTAGGTGCTCAGACCCCTTCCTGGGGCTATTTCCTGTTGACAATAATTAGAGCCCCCTATGACCACCCTAGAGTGCAGCATAGTGGGTGCAGACATGCTGTAAACTGCCTCAGTTACCTCCCCACTTCTCCCTTCACCTGTGCCAAAGATATCTCAGCACAGGAGAATTTTGGTCCTTGGTTATGATTTGTCTAATCACAACATTGTAATTTTGTCAATTTCCTAAAGACTTAACTTACTGTTTTAGAGCAAGCATACCTTGTTTCATTTACTTATTTACTTTTACTATTTTTTTATCTATTATTGTATCCCCTAAATAAGGTGTTTCAAGACATTGCAATAACAAACTAGACATTCTAAGCCATTTGTCCCATTGTTGTTGCTGCTGGGACATAGCACATAAGGAGCAGTCAGCAATGCCAAAGGTGTTCACGGACAGTAACAGCCTTATGCCACCTCCCATTCCTCTCAAAAAAATTATGAAGTTTTTTTTTCCCCTGGACCAGTCGGTGGTCCTTCCTCTCATTTTCTTAAGCAGTACTGAGGATAAAAACATTTTCAAAGTTACTTCAAATTCAAATCTGCCCTTAAGCAACCTGTGGTTCAGCTTTTCTCTAATTGAAACTAATGAGCCATCTGCTATTAACTTCTATGCAAGTAGGGCAGAGCTTGCTTTCATACAAGATACTCATGATTAGCTTCACTGACAGGTATTTAACAAAAATTACAAAACATGTAAAAATATTTAATTTCTTTCCCTTGCACCAGGTCACCCTGCTGCCACATCTCCTCTGGTTCCCAGGCTGCCCAGCACACATTGCAGCCTGGCACCAGCAGTGCTGAGGAGGGGATCTTTTTGGCAATGGAAAAATACACAACTTTTATTCAATATTAAGCAGATATCAAAAGCCCTTTGCATAACAGTCTTTTAATGAAAATTAAAATAAGGATGATTAAACCTTCAGTGATCTGCTGAGCTCTGAATAAGCCCCAAATTATCCATTCCCCAGTGGAGGATGATACATAGAGAAGCAGGTAGACCAAAAGATGTGTAGATTTTGTAATAACCTTATCTGCTCATTAGAGCTGGTATTATACAAGAGACCTATAGGCAACAAGAAATACAATTTGGTCTGCCCTGGTTGCATTTAGTGTTTCTATGATCACCATGCTTTATAATCAATATTCATGATTCAGCTGAGGAAACCCATCTAACACCAAACACAATTATAAGAACATTTTTTAATGAGGTGTTTGTGTGCTTTTGCCTCCAGAATACCTTAAGAACCAGTTTGAAAGCTCAAGTCACCAATTCCAAATATAAGACTCCTTAAAAATGCATATTTTTCTTAGCTATTTCTTCTTCATGTGGACAGTTGTAGTGATGGCTTTTTTCTTATAGAAGTAACATTTAAAGTTTACTTTTACCAAATGCTGCAGTACTCCAAAACACATTTTGAGCAAATAGCAATTACTCTTTGACTGGTCTTACTTTGTGTTTACTGATTTAAGCTGTATTAGCTATCATATTAAAGAGAATTATCATCATGGTATTTACATATCTTGTATGTAAACAGAAAATTATGGTTAGTCCCTTCCACAGAAGGATCTCTGGAGCCAGGTGTGGGGATATTGCTGTGCCACTGCTCCAACAGCACTGCTGCACCTCAGTGTCACTCTTTGTCAAAATAACTTTTGATCTTTTCACAGCCTTCAAAATGAAACTTATCATTAAACCCCAGGATTAGTGTAAGCAAGCCCTGAGATCTCAGTGCAAGGCATTACCAGATCACTTTATAGAACACTTAAAAAAACCAGGCAATATGAAAACACAAAATATAGTAGAAAGCGTGAGAAGTTGCATATGTAAGAATAGAACTAAGAGACAATAATAACAAAACAATTTTATCATTCTTTATATTTCTTTTCTATTAGTTTTGCCCTCACATATTTAAAGGGTTCAGTATTACTAGTATCTATGGTAGAGCTTGCATAAAGTCACCATCCCACAGATCTCTATAGGGTGTGATCAGAGTTGTTTGTATCTCTCGATCTGCTTAGAGCTCCAGAGCAGTTACCACTTAGTGGTTTTCTAAGCAGTATGAAGACAAAAAAGTCAGCAGTACTCCAGCTTTATAGGTCCTATAGACTGGTATTTAGTCAAAGCCAAAACTAAAGACAAAATTATACAGATATTGGCCCCAGACTTCCACAAGACTGTTGCCCCATTTAGTGTTTTCTCCACAAACCAATGAAATCAAGCAGGGATGAGTGAACACTGCTGTCATTCAGGTTTGGTTTTTCTCCTGTTCCAGCAAAGACCTAATCTCAGTCTAAACACGCAGCTAACGCTCACATCTAAGTTCTTTAGGACGTATAAATGACAGCTGCCCTCTTTCCAGCTTTCCACTAAGGATATAAATAAAACATGATCCAACTAAGCTGTATCCTTGATAAATATGCTGGAAAGGTGCTTACCCGTATCTACAGTGGAAGCAGAATGAGGAGCTGCACCATGCAGCGTCTCATCTTCCTGCACTACATGATGTAAGCACTAGATATACAGAGCTGTACTTTTAGTCCTTCCTTGTACTTCTTGCCTGGAAAGATGCTGGGCCAAAAGTTGAGCTTGAATTGCTTTGTGCACCTTGTGCTGCAGTGAACTGAATAAAGGTTTTATTCAAGGTTTCTGTGATTTAAGCACAGGTCAGAACTCAAGCACTGGACTGAAGATTTAAGTGAGTCTGAGATATCCATGTGACTGCAAGGTCCCTCACAGCACTCCCTGACAGCTGAGAGAATATTTAAGCTTCTCTATCAATGCAGCCTTTGCCTCTTTACAGCAAGTGCAAAGCATCCACACTTGAAGACACTGCCCTAAGAAATAAGATATTTCTCTTTCTAATGCCTACTGGGAATGTTCCATGTTAGCAGTTTTTTATTAGTTGTGGTATTTATAATCTCATTCCTATTTCAGGCAAAACAACCTACCTTTCAACTCTGATAATAAAATGCAGTTGACAGTGAAAACATCAACATGTTTAGTCTTTGTTCTTCGGTTCTGGTTGGTACCAGAATCAGAAGAATAAAACTGACCAAAGGACTGTTTTTTATATAAAGCTGGCTAGCTGCATGACCAAGCCTGTTCTAACAGGACCTCAATTTCACCTGATTTGCCACTTTTGTAACAGAGAGTGTTCAGCTTTCAGGATATCTCTGCATTCCACCTGCATGTTTTCTATTTCTCTATCTCTCCTTTTTATGAGTCCTTACTTTGTTTGATACAAAACTGGGATGTGACCCTTTTGTTTCTTGTTTTCAGGAGACCACTGGTTCTGTCTACTATCTTATCTTGGATGTAGTAGATACTGAATGCCATGTACTCAGCAAAAAGTTGTGGAAGGACTGTGACACCAGATCTGCTCATTCAACTGTAAGGATTTTATTTTTCTATTTAATTTCACATATGATGAGTTACTTAGGTACTACTGGTGACTGCAAAATCCCTACACTTGCATTTTTAGGGCCAACAAAGCCCAGAAAAAAATCAAAGCCCATTTTATAATATCCACAGTTTTACTCTGTACCTTGTAATGAGTTTATAGAGTGATAAGATTTATTTTTAAAAGTGAAAATTAAAAGAAATTTTTTGACCAGAGCTAATAGACCAAACTAAATAGCCATGCTAGGACACTATTTAGAATAATGGTTTACTTTTTATAGCAAGCCTATAAGAGTTTATTTTAAAGACAGTCTGTCAAGGGGGGAAAAACAAAGAGATACAATTTTATATAACATGTGATTTTTGGTTTAGTTTAATTCCACTTTTATTCTGACAACTTTGCAAAAATTGCACTGAAATAAGAGAAAAAGGAAAGCTCAGCAAGATAAGGTGCAAAGACAGAAAGCGATCCAAGACTATTGCTACAGGTGACCAAAACTGTTCTGAGCAAGTGAAAAGGACTCTTAGAAAATGAAGAATAACAAGAAACAAGGTTAATATGAAAAAAAAAAAAAAAAAGAAGTTATGATTAAATTGTCCTAGACTGCTTCTAAGGCAAATCAATTTTAACTTTTCAAAGAAAAACTAGAAAAAAAAAAGAAAATAAGAATTCTGCTCACTTCTCATTACAGTGTTTTCAACACAAAAAGGGCACAAAGCCTATAGGTTGATATGGCTTCAGTGAAACCAAGAAATGAATGTCCAGAGGCCTTGAGCACACATGTAGGAATATCTAAGGACCTCTCGGAGAATATACTTTCAACTCTTCAATATAAAAGCACAATGGATACTAACAAGCCAGTATTTTTTCAGCCATAAAGTCAGAGTTTTTTGTGTGCAAGCATGACCCTAGTATGCCACAAAACTCATTTATGGTCCTTACTACCACTCTCTCTATGATTATAGGGAAAAGGGGGAAGGTGGAAGACAGGTGACTGGATCCAGACATTGAATTATCCCTGGATTTAAACTCTCAGGGTTCCAGACATAGATCCAGGCCAGGACAGAGAGCCAGGAACACTCTGTGACACTTGGGCACTTCTCAGCTGCCAGAAGAGAGGCTCTGGGCAGGCAACCCAGCAGCCAAGCACTGCATGTGTATAGCTCAGAATCACACCAGGGGATGAGCTGGCCTTTTCTTTTTAAATGAGATGCTTAGAAATGTGATCATTTTCATTTGAGTATTAATAAAACTTTCATCTTGAAAAGAATTCCATGATTGCAAGAAGAAAATGGACCACTCCTGTCTATGTACTAGATGATCAGTGAAGGGTGCAATATTAATTGTTTCTAAATGTTTATATTGTTTTAGGTTTACGGTCAATGCAAAGCAATTATTTATATTAATCAGGCAAGAAATATTGCTCATCTGAATACTTATGAGTGCACTTTACAACCAGGTATGTGTTTAACACACTCTTTATAAGAGAACTGGAAAAACTCCTTGCCAAATAGCATTACTTTAAATTTTAAATGTAATTACGACACACAGTATCTCCATTAGCTTCAGCTGCCCTGATTTTCTCAAGTCAGTGATCACAAGGCCAGGGAGGTGCTGCAGCTCAAAAGAGTTCAGTAATAACTGCTTTAACCTCTGTGACACTCAGCAGAGCCTCTATATGGGCTTTTACCCTCTGAACCAGAAAACATTTTTGTGGGTTTGTGAAAGGCAAGGAAAAACAGCAAGCCCACTGTCAGTAGGCTGAATTTTTCTTTCAGTGCCTGTCTCCACTGCAATATTTTTATGGGTTTGCAAATACATAGAGATCAGAAATTATTGAGGGATGCAAACCACATATCCTTACTACAGGGGAGTGGAAGACAAGTGGGCAGGGCTGGGGGCATAGATGCATTTACAGTGACCTACATTATCAACACGCTTTTATGGTTATGCCTTCTCTAACGACATTGTTGTGTTTGAATAAAAAGTTCTACCCAGATATATTTCGTCAGTATGTCCCGACTGCCCACTTGATGATTCTCCAACTAAACCTCAATACTTGGATGCTGCTGTTCAATGCCTTGAAAAGTTCAATAGACAGAGTGAACAAGCTCATTACTTCTCTGTCCTCAATGTCACAAGAGCGTCAATGCAGGTAAGCCAAGGCTCATCTGACTTGTTTTAGCCCTCAAGAATCCTTCCATTCAGAATACTCCTGATCTTCTTGATCTAAGACTCTGATTCCATTTCTTGCAAAAAGAAGGGCTTTATGCAAAAGTCAAGACAGACTTGCTTCCAAAGTTCAGAAAAGCTTCACTGTTAATTCTTTCTTCTTCTGCCACCATGAATTTGCAATTCCCTAACAGGAAGTATTTAATAAAGCACAGTCATACCTTCCAATACATACCTGTAATTCACTGAATGAGTGTAAGCATGGTTTAGAACTAATTTTAGACTAACAGAGAGCTCATGATCTCATGGCTAAATCCTCTTTGTTTACCACAGTGTTAACTAGTCTCTCTAAAATTCAGTATGTGTAGATAGCAACGTGGTTTTTCTTCTTTGACTAAACTGTCAGATATTACTACCATATACTTTTTAATTACTTCCATTTTCTAAGCTCAATTTCAGAAATAGTAAAATGATCCTATTCATTAAAACAGCCAAAAATTGTCAACACGACATTGAAGAGGGTCTTTAGTTATGTAGTTCTACCTGGATGCTATCTTATGACAAAATCTAAACCCATTTCCACTATGCCAATCCATGAGTTATTAAGATTGTGCATATATAAGAAGTAAAAAATGACCAGGCAATAAAGCAGCACTGGCAAAAAAAAATTCTCTGTAACACAACTAACAGTAGTACCCCAAGTATCATCTGTTCCTTCCAGACTTAGCAGGACTTTTTAATATATTTCAAGGTCAGTAGAATTCTTTATTCTTCCTGACATATACACAAGTTCTAATTGCCACTGGCCTCTCATTCACAGTGGATCATTGGTCCTGCATATTTTGTGGAGTTTTTAATTCAGGAGACCTCTTGCTCCAAAGATATCCAGGTTGCTGACACCTCGATGTGTGAGCCACTTCCACCGGAAGTAGCTGTAAGTACTTTTCCTTGTATCAACACCAGTGTTCCAGATACTGATTCCTCAGTGAATATTTAGTATTTATTTCCTTGGCTCTTTGCAGACAAGGATCAAAACCCACAGTCATATTTTTATGGATCATAGCTCTATACTGTCTTGCAGCTCTACAGACTGCTTTAGAATAGGGAAACATCTCATCAAAAGTTCTGAATCCTTACCAGAAGTCCATAAGCAAAGAAAACAAAAAAATACCATCCAAAAAAAGGTGGAGTAGCCATTGCCTTACAAAACGGAATGAGTCTAAAGGATTTCTCCCAAAGAAACAGACATAGACAATAAATCAAAAACAATGCATGAAAAGTATATTCATACTACAATCACGTCAGCTAAGGAAAACATTTAGGAACTAAGGAAAAAATTGTAGGAGAAATTGGAAGACTAAATGGGCATGTTGTCAAGAGATAACATTTCAAGCCCCATCTTAAGTGAGATCCAAGCCATGATACCTACAGCCCAGTACAAACACAACTATTAGAAACAGCATTTTTTTTTCAGCTTCTTTCACTAGTATAGCGTGAAATTGGTTCTTTGTGGAAAATTATATTATGTTCCACACACAACTTGCCTGCAAAGGGATGTTCTGTTTCGGGAGAACTTAAGCAAGCTGCTGTAGTTTGGCCTTGAGTAGCCAGCTTAGTTTTGCTATTGTGTTACTTAACCCTCCTTTGCAAACACAAGGCCTTTATCAAAACACTGCCTGCCTTTATGAGGTTGCCAATCCCAAAATAAAAGTTTGCCCAAGCTGTTTATCCCTACAAATACACTTAGAAGCTATAACTATTCAGCCTTTCATAATCACTTATTTTACAAGATAGGAGCTTAGTATCAGGGCTCCATGTGAAAAAATTCTTGTATTTTCTTCTTACAGAAAATCGGTTTCTGCAAAGGCTCTGTAGTAAACAGTCGTGTGAATCCATCTGTCAGAGTATCCTGTGAAATCTACGGTCAGCAGGTATTTCTTAATCTAATCATAATATTGCAAGAGTAATACTCCTTTACAAAACAGGTATTGAAATTTTGAAAGCCTAGATATTTTTAAGTTTTCTTATTCACAAAGACATGTGCTTCAAGAAAGTGATAAGGCCAGATCAGGAAGAAATCTGTCTTGTGATAAAACAGACTGCTACTGGGTGGATAAAAAGGCAATAGAGGGAGTATAGAGACAATCCTGCAGAATGTGTTCAGAATGCTCTACAATGAAATTGTAAATCACAAAAGGAATGCAAGGGGATATTATTATTGTAGTTACCCAAGTTTCATGCACCCATCTCCACTGGTACAAGAAGCAGTTATATCAGTTTATCCTTTGAGCTTCTGTTCTGTAGCCGATCTACAGTCTACAGCTCTTCTGTAGGACTAGTGATGCAGCAGATCCTTGGTATGAAGGGTAATCTTCAAATCAGAAGGGATTTGGAATTGCTTCAATTTAGATTATGCTTATTCCTTGTTATTTAGGATCCTGCCACTGAAGAGGAAAACCAGGAAGCTAATCAGACACCTGGAAAATCGAAGCAGGATCAACAGGCTTCAGATGCCAATCTTTTCTCCCCACCCCTGGAAAAAACAGTGGGCTGGGTTAAAATTCTACCCCCTTCAGATGAGGACATCACTTTCTATAGCCTACAAGAAAGTCAAAATGAACATAAAGACAGAAAGCCAGCTCTTCCTAAGGATGCAGGATCTGCCCACAGTCTTGATGAAGAAAAGGCTCAAGTAAACAAACCAGACTTGAGCAAACCAGTCACTAGACCAGTTATTCTCCCTTTTCCTGAAGAACTTTCTCTATCAGATTCATGTCCAGGTGCAGCAAAGCAGGCAGAAGGCATCCTCCATCCTTTGATAACTAGAAGGCCTCCCAGAGTCTAGCCAGCACCCAAGTAGCTCAGTGATCTGCAACAAAATAACAGCCCAAATGGCAACATAGTTCTCAATTTGTGTAACACCTTCAAGTAAATAAACTGTTAATTACAGTCTTCATCTTTGGCATTCTCACTTTTATGAAAGCACAAGAACAGATTGGGACAAGTTTAACTGGGGCATTTTCCAACAAAAGTATTTGGCTTTAAATTCTCAAAATTCCTCCCACCAGACAAAGCATGAAGGAAAGGTAACTGTGGAGGATAAAAGAACTTGCAGGGCTTGGACAGCCAAAAGACATTGGAGAAAATATCCTTGGTAGCAAAATCTGTCAGGGCTCAGTGCAGGGTGGCTGATTCCCAAGGGACAGGGAGATGGAGCCGAGTGTGACAACCAGGCTGGTGGGGCAGGAGCCTGTCCCGTGGTGCCTGAGAGAGGCGAGCAGGGCACACCCAGCGATGGAAATCAGATTATAGGAAGGAGCCAGTTCACTACATAAGTTCAGGGGCAGGGAGGCAGGTCTGAGATCAGGCCATAAATGTGAGTTAGCAAGGCATGGTCAGGGGCTGGTGTGGTTATAGTAGCCAGTCAGCCCAGCAGTGTCCCAGCAAGTCTGCAGGGACCAGGCAGGTGTGAGGTACACAGGGCTGCAGGTCTGAAACTGGATCTGCATCTGCAGCATTTGGGGCCAGGCACAGGCAGGGCTGTGATGCTGCAGGAGCTGGAGCTCAGGCAGGGCCCTCAGCACTGTAGCCTTGGCTTAAAGCAGCCCCTGTGGCCTGGGCCCAGCACTGCCCACAGCCTGTCCCCAAGGTCACCAAGGAACAGCCTGTCCCCAAGGTCACCAAGGAACAGACTGTCCCCAAGGTCACCAAGGAACAGCCCCAGTGTGCTGAGCCTGGCATCCAGTACCAAACCCTCCTGGAGCAGGGGTGCTCTCATGTGACAGGGCATGAACAGGGAACAGCACTTCAGCACTGGATAGCATTAAGAGCTAGTGAGGTTTTGGTATTATGTGGGTAAACTTCTTAATTATAATGTGAAGAGCTTAGCCCATTTTTTTATTTCCCATAGAAAATCTGAAGAAAGATTTTTTCTTAATGCTTTATACCTCACTTAAAGCATGTGGAAGAGCTTCTGCATGTGTGAAGCTTCTGCACATAATTCTGGCTGGTAAAGAATCAAATCCAGACTATTGAGACTGTTATGCTCTAGTGATGCTGCTGTGCAGGAAAAACAATGATTTAAAAAATCAGCCTAAATCTTTCTTGAGATAGGTCAATTAACTGCTCTATAATAAAAGACACAGGAGCACTTGACAGCCTGCAGCCAAGAAAAATCAATTTCACTGAAGTCAGACATGGTACTTGTACTGACAAAAACAAATATAAATAAATGAGAAGACCAGAAGAAAAAGAATAAAGATAGGAAAGAAATGTCATTTGGGGGCCAGGAGTACACTGATATTTGCAATAATTAAGAGGTTTCTATGAGATTATAAAGCCTTTTTCCAGTTGCCACCAGATCTGTAAAACCGTTTGTTCAAAACAAAATCAATAAAATATTGTTTCTGAAGCTTTTGTGATACTGTTTCATCCCTAGAGATCCTGGTTAATTTTTACATTTAAAGAGCCTTCCAACAAAAAATTATAGTTTTGTCAAAGTATCCTGGCATTACACAAGTTGATTAAAATGTATTATTTTCGTATTATAAATAAAATATTAAGTATTATTTTATTTTGAGTGGGGACAAAATAATATTGAAATATTGTGTGGAATTATATTCACATAAACTATTTTGCATTTTCAGTCTACAACACTCTTACAAACATAAATTTGATATAAAGAAGTAATTTAATTGCTTCAAAGATTAAAATAAGCCAAAACCTGATGTGTGAAATGTATCAACTTAGCCAAAATTATTCCATTTCAATCCTAGATTATGAGAAATTTCAATATAATTTTGTTTCATTCATTTCAGAGTAGAAAAACTTTCAAAATCGGATAGTTCTTGAAAAATCCTAAAATTCAAATTCTTATTCCTATTGCAGTAGGAGCTCTAGGCTTTGTCAGCATTCCCTGTTTTGTCAAGTCATCAAATTACAGCATCTTGTTTTTCCCTCAGGAAGTTTCATCTTTGCCAGCTCAGGTTTCTCTAACACAACCAGTGTGTTCTCCTTCCCTGGACAGGAACTGCTGATCTGCCATATGCCAAAATCTGGGATCCCAGGCACTGCTCCGTGCCCTCACACAGAGCACCCATGGCTGCCTTTAGTGAGTCAGGGAACAGAGCACTGGGGGAACAGCCTGTCACACTTGAGGGGATTTTCAAAATGCTGTGTTTGCCCCTCTTTTCAGTTAATCACCATGCTTCTCACTTCTGCTGTACAGTCCTTTTTATTAACTGTTTGCATGTTGATTCTATTCTCACTGTGGCTCCATCAGTTTAATGACACTACTGAGACTTTTATCAACATACACAACCAGATTCTTCCCCTAAAAGAGCACTAGGGAAGAAATCAGCTTCATTAACTTGAACAGCCACAGTGAGTGAAGACAAATGGAGTGGAGCTGGTGTGAACATAAGCAGGGGAAACTGGAAAGTCTGGATGCACAGTTTTGAGCATTCCATTTGGATACTGTGTAGCCTGTTCTGCAGATGAGGCTCAGAAATGACATTTGAATCACTAATTCCCCTAACGTGGATTTGGGATTTGGGTTCAAAGACTTCTCTGATTTAAAAATAAACAGCAGAAGGGGTATTTCTCTGAGCAGTAACTGTACCTCCAGAACAGAACAACAAAGAACCAGTGGTCAGTGCAGAGTCATGAGAATTCTCTTTATTTGCTGTGGCCACTCCAACACAGAGTCCATACCCAGTTTCAGTGTCACCTGGGCCACCGCCAGTGTTTACCATAACAGAGTCCCGGTACTGATGTCCAAGATTAAATTCTTGAATTACAACAAGGAGTCTGAGGTTGTATAGTTTCTGTGTTTCCTTTGTCCTCAGGACACACCTGGATACTGCAGCACTCTCATATGGCATTGATATTATTAACAGCTGGTAGCATTTAGTCATCAGGACTCAAATCCTGCTGCTGATTCAGCACCTTTTTGCCAATCTGGTGAGTGGGCCTGCACTCTCACTGCAGCATTCTCCCTCCAGCACACCCACATGGGCAGCCTGTCTCCACACAGCGACTCTGAGATAGGACTGCAGGAAATCCTCTTAAAAACATGCCCAGGTCATGCTGAACCTCTCCATCTTCTGGCCTGGTCTCAGCTTCCAGCCAACGTGAGCAAAGCAGCTGGGCACTAACACACCCTGCATCCCTCCAGCCACACCCCAAATGCTCCTCACCTTCTCCAGGACTCTGAACTGTTACATGCTGCTTGTCCTTGTCTGGCAGAAAACAGGCCAGTGGCACAAAGAAGCCCTTCATCCAGTACTGGAGCTGAGAGGCAGATGGATTTGGACAGACAATTTCCAATTCACTTTTCAGTTTTGTTTTACAGGTTTTCAACACTTATTGATTTTATGATATGATATAATATCATCCATTAATAACTTGTTATCTGGGCAATGTTTAGCTAAAATGTGGTCTGATGTTTATTTGAGCAAACATTCCAATTTCACACAAACAAAGTTTTTATTCAGGCACAGATAAATGATGGTTAATGACCTCCAGGACTGTTGACATTATTATCTGATACTTTCAAGCCTTTACCTCAGAATATAGGTGAGGCACCATGAATTCAAACATAGGAACAGTAATGTTCAAAGGAAACAGAAGATTTTAAAAAGCAAGATCCAGACATCAAAGTTCTTAAGGTGGGTATTAAAAACAAGGTTTTTATAAAATAAAGTAAATATAAAATCTATTTTTGTGACTTCAGAACCTATCTATTGCACACACTTCATAATTAAGCATTTTCTTCTGCATCTGAGATGTAAAACTTCCCCTAACTCCATGCTTAACATCAAATTCTTAACCTCACCTTTTCCTCCAGCCTCTCAAGTCTCTCTGCAAAAGGTCAGTCTTTCAACATATCCTTACAGTCATCAATTTACAATTAGACTGTTTTTTTGTGAAAAGCAATTTGCAGCCAAAGACACTGAGGACAAGGCGAGGAATACTGATACCCTTTTTATTCCCCATATTAGTCCTCTTAAGCAATGAGACTTCTGTAACCACATTGTCAACCTGCTCACTTGACAGTTTGTCTCCTCCAAATAGCTTTTGAACTTAAGGTCTCTGAATGAAATTTGATAGACAAGGCGATAAAACTTCTACACATTAGATAAAAACTGGTGACTGATAAAGAAAAATAAGCTGCAGGCAGAGAAGGGAAGCTGGAGCTGGAGCTGCTGCTCTGAAAACCATAACCAAAGCAAATTTATCTAACATTGCATTTGTATTGAGGGCAGCCTGTTTACACACAGCACATAAAAATAAAACATGCCACATTTACATATTTTTCCATCCTACTTGGGGGAATTCCTGTTTAGTGCAGAGCCACCCCAAGAATTGCGAATCTTTTTTGGTTTTGGCATCAAGACCACCAAGATCTGAAGCTCTGGGGAATTTCAGACTGAAAAAAAGAGAAGCCAGCCCAGAATTCACCTCTAAGCAAGTGGAACCACACATATCTGTATCAGCTGGGCTCTGGCTTGGGAGCAGGAACAGGAGTGGCTGCAGAGCAGCACAGTACGAGCTGGGAAAGGCCTTGCTGCCTGCACAGGTGACTGAGCTGTGCCATGTGGTGACACCAGCTTGGGTGTGAAGCTCTCCTGCAGAGGGCAGAGAACAGTCTGCTCATAGCAGCTGTGCTCCCAGGAAACCAGGGATATTCATAAATAGTTACAGCTGTAACTTAGGAAAGGAGGAATTGGTTATTGCCTATCATCTCCTTTATGTGTCAGCTCTCCTTTTCCTATCCCTCTAGTTTAAAGTTACATTTATTATGCATTTCATACACTGCTTTTCAAATGGGAAAGATAAGCCTCTTTTTGATGTGTTCTCCCAGTGCTCTGGTTATGTTTAAGATGGATGTTTATTACCATATCCTTAAAGTTTGAATTTGGATCACCTCTTACTGTTGCAAGACAAGCCTTGGTAAAAGTCATAAACGAGGTTTTAATGCACTACGCAAGAGAAATGCCATGTTTGGATAAACATTTATATTCCTTCCAGCAATCTATTTACACAGGTGGCTTCATTAAAGCAGCACACAAAACTTAAAAGTAATAAATATAAAAACAAAATAAGTTTTTAAAAAGATATCAAACTGAAGGAGAAGTGATAAAAATACATTATCCTGACTTAAGTACAACCAATATTTAATTAACTGCTCTTACTGTGCCTGGCGTTCTTGTCAATGTACTTTAATAATAGAGTCCAATCTTTCTTTTCCAAAAAAATCAAGGACAAAACTCTCTAGAGTGGGAACAGAATCTAACTTTACTTCCACAGTCAATTTTGCAGGAATTGCACATTTCCACTGTTTATTCATACTGTTTCAATTACATACATAAAATATACATAAGCTATGGTCAAAAAAATGATGAGTGTCACAATGAACAACCTAGAACAGAAGAGGAAAAAAAGAACAATCTGCAAACAACAGACAGCTAAGGGAATTATGTTATAAATCACCTAATCCAATGCCTTTCTTCAGTATCACTGCCCATTTAAGAAAACTAACCAGTATTGTAATAAATGAACTGAGGTGCAATTTGGAACACAACAATAATGGGAATTTTATTTTTAACTGATGAGATATATTTCAAATGTCTTTGATTATTTACACAACATTTATTTCACTGCTTTTTTTTCCATCTTCTGTAAAAGTTTCTGAGTAATTATAATGAAATATTGTAAAACCAAACCAAAAGAAATTCCCTTTTTCATCAGAACTGTTGTACATCCATCCCAGTATCCATCTCTCCCAGTGGCAAAAGACAATTGTGGTTAGAAGAAGCTTATGACCTGCCTCTCTCTGCAAACCATTCCTCTTGTACTTTTCCAACACCCAGAATCATTGTACCAGGGACTTTAAAGGGTAATCTTCTGCTGAGTCCTTTTCATATCCAGGTAAGCACCTTCTGCCCATGAACTTTTCTAAGCAATTTCTGCCCCCAATAACCATATCTGCATCCAGATCTTTTTCTGTGGCAACAACTTCCACAAGAGGGGGGAACTGGTTTTAAACATTTTAATCCTACTCATGATGTTTTTGGGTGACCTTGGTTCTAATATTTTAAGATGCTCCATTTTGCTTATCTATCACCAGAGAACTGTTAGGTGTGTCCTGAACTAACTGTGAATGAAATCTACTGCTTCAGCTCAGTCCATTTTAAAACATGGTTTCTCAGACAACAGACATGCTAAGAGGTGGATTCTTTTTTTAAATAAAGATTAATGAAATAAGGTAACTGTTAAAGATGATAATTCACTGTATTTCTGAAGGTTTCTCAAAAAAATAAGTGAAAATTCCCTTCACAGACAAAGATGTAAATCCAAGTCATAGAATCATTGAATGCTTTGGGTTGCAAAGACCTTAATGATCATCTAGTTTCCAGCCCCCAAGTCAATTATACAGCCAGCACCTTTTCTGTGAGAAGCTAATCCAATCTTCACATCAACCTGGATTTGGAAAATTCCTCATCTGAGTCTGACCTTGTAGTTTTGGACTCATTTTGCATTTTCGTATTTTCTTATTCAGTGTTTGAATTTTGTATTCCATCTTCAGCCACTCCCTGACAAGCAATTACTGTCATTTAAGACTGTCTTAAACTATCCTGAATAAAAAAATTTGAATACAATGAGACAACATCTCATCCTTTCTGCTTAGGAGAGGATATTGGCATATCCCTGAAAGGTATAAATCTTACTAGGTACTGCATTATTTTATTAAATACAAAATTTACCAGCAATTCTCTAAAGGAGTCTATGAAGGCTATTACAGCCAAAAAGCACACAAAACTGCTCAGGCTGAGAATGAGAAGGAAGTTTTATGTAACTTTTTTCCATACCTAGATTACATGGGTATTAGGCCAGTCAGTCCCTTTCTGAGTATTAGTCTGAAATTATGTAAAGGTGATAGTAATCTTTTCTAAATTTTATTGAGCTGGAGGAGAAGCAGGTACTCACATAGCAGCTACAGACCACCAGCCAGCAGTGCACCTTGAGCTATGTCCTTTTTCCACATCTGAGTGAATTCCTTATTTCCCTGTCACTAGTTGCCTGGTAGTTAAGGATCTGTAAAAACAGGGGTATGGATATAGCCATAATTTGACCACAAATACTTCAGCATATTTTCAGTTTAACTGTTTTAATAGTAAACAGAAGACCAAGATTATATAATATCTGCACATATAAACTGGACCTTCTTACTGCCAGGCTCAGCCTTATGCTATTAAAAGTAAATACTTTCCATGGTAAAGTACCATTGCACAATGCCTGCTTAAAGAATCACCAATAGGCTCTTTGAAGGGTAGTCCAGAGGGTGTTATAAAGCCTACTTTCCTCAAAATCTACTCAATCACCATATAATCATTTACTTGCTGTTTGCAAATGTTAATCCAGGGTCAAGGTAATGGCTGTCTGACATGACACTTAAATTTAAAGCCATGCCCTTTTAGCATTCATTTACAACTTTGGTGGGCTGCTCTGATTTAAAAGCAAGCTGGCTTTATCAAGGCATGGGCATAAGTGACCTAACACTGCAAACAAAATGCTGCTTCTAGTTTCAGCTTTTTTTCTAACACTACTGCAGTGCTCTAATGCCCAAATTACACCTGCAGACTGTAACACCATTGAAACAGATGCAAGAGTGGCCCTGGATTTGGTCAACAGACATCGCAGAGATGGTTATGTTTTTGGTTTATTCCGTGTTGCCGATGCACATGAACTACATTTAGTAAGTATGAACTTAAAGGCTGATTTACACAAGACTGTGATTTTTAAATGTTTAATGAGCCAGGTCATTAAGAGCTTATGTTTATTGCTTTTACTAGAACAATGTTGATGTAATCCAATGAATCAGCTGTGATTTACACCATCTCAATATTCATTTGTGTATGACTTATTGCACATAAGCTTGATTTCAAACAATGCCAAATGGCCTCTCTTCTCTTGGTCAGAAGGATGTTTGCATAAGAGATGCTCTGAACAGCTTTATACAACTCTGGAAATTAATCTGTCCTGTCTGCTGTCTGGTGTCAGATGTTATACTCAAAATTTATATTCAGGTTTCTTTAATCTATGAATGCCTAACATTAATTAGACCAATGTACCCTGCAAGACTGGTATTTTGTTATTATCTTAATTTCAGAGATAGCTGAATAAACTGGTGGAAAGGGAAAAAGGCAGAGGAAGTCAAAGGAGTTTGATTTTGTTACTCTGGAGTTTTCATTTTGTTACTCTGCAAAACTGGAGAGGTACTGGATAGAGAATATCTATCGGCCATTTCCTATTTCCTTCCTATTTCTATTTCTGTTTCCTAGAGAAGATACATAAGCCTTTCTCAATGACTGTTGAAATGCCAAAACAAATCAATAGCAGAAAAAGCAATAGAATAAAAATGTCTTTAACTAGTACATAAAAGAGACCAAGGACAGGCAGATTTACCAATCCATCCACCTGGTAGCTTTTAGCTGCTTGACTAAGATATTGGTATCCAGGCACACATCCATCGTCCAGAAGTCTCAGTATGGCAACAGAAAAAACAGGCCAGTTTTTGATGGAGCTTCTTAGTACTGCCTGTAAGGACAGGTACAGACTCAGAAAGTGACCCAAAGCCCAGGTTATCACAGGTCTTCAGGTACACCTGCAAAAAAACCTGATGGATTATTTTGCTTTTCAAAGACAAGAATGCAGCAAGTTATATATTGTGTTCTACACAGTAGCCAGGCAGCTAAAGAGCTTAATCTAGGAAGGTTCTCCTCTGCAGTTATGTGCATGCCAACCCTCTGAAGTGGTACCACCAGGCAGCAAGACATGCAAAATGCATTGGATTCATGATAAAAAACCAAGTTGTGTCTAAAAAGAAAAATCTCAGTGTTTCTACATTTTAAGCAACAATTGTCTATATAAAGTATAAACCATAACTTGGAATATGGGCTAATGCTGAGGATCCACACTTCCAGATGAATGCTATAAATACTAGAATACCATGTTTATGATTTGCTTTGTACCCTTAATGAATTTTGCCATCTTTGCAGTCCAGGGCCACAGCTTCAGGTGTCACACAGTGTCTACAAGAACAGAAAAGGCACTTCTGAGTGCTAAAGAATCCTCCCTGTAAGGTTTCTATATCTTCTCAGACCCGAAGCCACCAGATGTGACCTCCTGCACACTGATCATGTACACTATTGTGCAAGAATTCTTTTTTGCTCCACTGCCAAGATAACAATAAGAATACGAATATATTAAAAAGGAAAAAAAAAGACCAGAACATTTTTTTTTGTTTCTCTATCCAATAGTGTGCAACAGGTTTGTCACATCAGCCCCCTCAGAAATCTAAGCAGGGCAATTCCAGACAAATCTCTACTGGGTTTACACAGGAACTCTAGAAGCATAAGATACTCAAGTATTCACAACAAAACAGTTCTGGACTTGTGCAGAACTGTAGTGACTAAAATGCTTTTAAAACAACCAAAAAGGAACCATTTTTTTCCTCAAGAGCTATTGAGCAGATAAACAGAGGAATTTTCTCCTGCATATTTGGAAGTAGACACTTAACCCCTATTTTAAAATCGGAGACAATGCTAAGATACACAAATATTGCAAAACCAGCACTTAACATGACATTGGTGGGCTCTCACTAATGAAAATATTACACTAGACTGCAGCAATTCTTTCACAAGGTCTCATCTCTACAGAAACACTGAAAAAGGAGCCTGAATGGATGGAACTTCATAAAATGTGAGGACACTTACAGTGAAGGGCTTTGTATGACTTCATCTAAATGACAAAATACATGTGTTTATTCTGAATGTCCATACAAGGGCTGAATAAAATTTAAATTTTCCACTCCAAAACTGTTTCTGTGGGTCACAGAAAATTCTTAGCATGATATCCCATTACACTGCCATCCAAGTTCAAATTTTAATTCTGCTAATCCTATTTGCTCAGGAGACAGAACATAGTAGAAGAGTTTCAGAGTTAAGGATTCTGATTGGGATTATTAGAGTTTTATTGCATAACTCCCTGAATAAACTGAGCAGGAAGCAAACTCTGAAAGAGTATCTGGTCACTAAGGTAATTTGAAATGGATGTAGATACATAATTGGACGCCTGATGTCCTAATAGAACAGTATGTTCTGTGGGAAAATCAGAATGAGGGAATGGCAACCTTTTAACACTGGCATTTTCCCTACTTGATGAATGTCAGATTAACAACAGACACTTCTCGCAGGTTATCAACAAAAGGATAAGAGGCAACAGTTGTTAGTTGCAGGTGGGGAAATTCTGACTACATATAAGGCTAAAAAAAATCATGGAGAAAGTTGTTGAGTACTAGAATGGCCCAGAGAGGTTGTGGAATGCCTGTCTTGGTGATATACAGAATGTAGCTGAAACTTTGAAGTTTCAGCTTTGCCTTGAGCAAGTGGCTGGACAAGATGACATCCAAAGATCCCTTCCATGAACCCTTTCTATGCTTGTCAGCTCTGAAAAGCCTTAATAGAGAACTGAAGAAGCTTCACTAAAGGTTAAACATATTGACCTCAACAAAAGTTTCTTTCAGATCAAGCTTCTTGCCTACAAACTCTTTTTCACTTGCACTTCTCTTCCAGGGAAATTCAACAGTCCTCTACTTAACTTTGGATGTGCTGGAAACTGAATGCTCTGTCTTATCCAGAAGACACTGGGAGTCCTGTGAATACAGTGACACCTACCCAATGGCAAGTAATGGCATCTGCACCAAATCATACACAATAATGCACTAAATTTATCTTCTTCTGAACTGTCCAAAAATTTGTGTCACAAAATCTCTCAGTGAAGACTGGGCTTTAATGTCGCTCATTCTAAACCAAAATCTATCTAATTCTAGAATTGCTAAATATATGCTAAAGGCTTGGGAAAGGATTGACTCTTCAAATAACTATAGCTTTATTTAACTTGTTGTCTCAAAGGAACAATGCTCCACATTCCACCGCTTGTAGCAGGATTTATGTTTTAAGGGTAATTTGCTGACAACTGAAGGGCACTAGAAATTATTTTTTAAACATGTTCCTGGTATATGAGCCAGAAATACCAGTGGTATATTTTGTCAGTTTTCTGTCATAGGATTTGTGGTATGACAGTGTGAAATACTGGTAGTGTCAGTACATGAACGTTATACAGCAATATTTGTCCTTCTTTTTGCACTCCAATGATGAGCGCTCCCAAAACTTTAAGTAGGAGAGTTGTGATACTATGACAAAATATAAAACAGAAAGGCTACGAGGAGAGAATAGAAAGCATTTTTTTTTTTTTAATGGAGGAAAGGAATGGATGAAAAGTCCATCCACTTTTGACAAAGATTTGTGTAACCTGGCATTCTAACTTTCCCTGCCATCTTGTCGTATCCTACTCTAAGTATCAGGATGACTAAGAAAGCTAGTTTGGTTTTCCATTGTCTACTCTATCGTGCAAACTGAGAAGTAAAATAAAGGCTCTTGTAGACAGAGATCCCATTTTATCTGAAGACAAATTTTGAGTGGTACCTGATCAAACATTCCATTAATGACCACATATGTTATTCTTAGAGGTACTGCACATTAAAAGCAGGTATAATTTCTATGATAGCCTACATCCAATTAAGTCCAGCGAAAATAACATCATAATCATGTATTCTTTTTTCCTCTCAGGACTTTGGGCAATGTAAGATTATCACATATACAAACCATCTGCTGAAGAAACCTCAACTATATGGATTTAATTGTACATTAAGTCCAGGTAAAATAACCACTGCTGTAAGCCAATGCATACCTCAAACCAGCCCTCGTACCAAAATCAGTACACTACCAGTGTATGGAAACCATAACAGATTCATTCATCTGCTTGTAATTCATATTTTAGATAATTCAAATGGAATGTTAAGAATGAGTAATAGAATTAAGGTTACCCTACTCCTCTAAACCAGACTTTATTGATGTCAGATGATATTACCATTCCAGTCCACCAAAATATGATAATGAATATGAGAACAAATACAAACTCTGGAAGACTGCACATTTAGGGTGGTAAGATTCTAAGGTGATTTATAAGAATAGTCAGTTTCATGGGTTTGGGTTTTTTTTATATTACAGGACAAACCCATATTTGTGGAGCAAGAGACAGGTATTTCACTTCCAAGGAAAGTCTGCATTTAAGTTTCTCATTATGAGTTCACATTAAGGCATAGGCACACTCCCAAGAGTATTAATACCAACTGCAATATTAGTAAATTATTTGTTTTCACAGTTCCACCTGATGTGGTAGAGTGCAAAGACTGTCCAGTGAAACTTGAAGCCTTAGAAGTCACTGAGCAACATAGAGATATTGCTAAAAAGGCCCTGAAGAAATTCAACAGTGAAGGTAACCACACGAACAACTTTGCTGTGGATAAAGTTGAAAGAATTTTAAAGGTGGTAAGTGGCATTTTCTCTTAGAATTACTTTGAAATGACACAATTTTGTGAGCAACTCCAAGACAATGGGACCAAAACTCAAACCCTTCTAGGATCAGATCTAAGTTGAATGTCCTACTTTGGCAAAGACTTGTTATTAACTTCAGTTTAGATGTGTGAAAGAAAAAGGATTTCTTATTTGCTAGAGAACTATGGCCGTGTGATGACATTCAGAATGTAAGGCCTTCTTTGTGGACATATTTTAAGTTTGAATGCCTAATTACCTATCATGACATACATGAGTTTATTTACTACAGAGCAGATTTCAAGGTGGACAATCATGTATTATCACAGTCACATATTTTGTCAGTTGCAGACAATTTTTTACTCTTAGAATACTTAGCACATGGGTACAACAAACAGTGGAACATGCTCAGCATCATTTTGTCTCTTGATGCAGAGCAAAGCAGCACACTGAGGACAGGAGGTGAATTTGTGCTGTAACACTTGAAGAACTTCAGGGTCTGGTAAATATCTCCATATCTAAGTGATGTCAACATGAAGACTTATCCTTTGGGTGATTTGAAGTATATTAATAACAAAATTTCTTGCTGGTAGATACTGGAGACTTTCACTTAAACAGCATGGGATCATTCTGCCAACACATGTGTCAGCTCAGGACACCTCAGTAATGAGGTCCCATGGCTCCCACCATAATACATGCTGATCTTGGAAACTGCCTAAATGATAGCATGCCAAACCCACCTCCCTGCAGCTTTTAATATTGCTCAGAAACCTGACAGTATCCCACACTGTAGCCCTGTGCACAATGTATCCCTACTGCCATTTAGAAAGGGATTGTTTTCACATTGCCTGGGTTTGTGTGTTTCCCTCCAAACACTTTGTTTTCACACTTCACCATGTTCAGCTACAGCAACACTTTACATTGTACCACTGGATTTTAATGCTCAGAAACTATGAATTACAATAAAAAACCATACCATAAAGTACGCGCACACACTTTTAACCAATTTAGTTAAACTAGTGAAACTCATGTGTGCACACATGCTAAGGACACCTTCAACACAGACTTGAAATAAAAGTACTGCTATAGTTGGAAATTAAAATGAAACACCTCTTTATGGATTTTAATAGGATCACAAAGGCTTTCTCCCATGTTCATATGGAGTAAGGCGTTCTCCATAACTAATGCCCTTGACAAAAGAGAAAGCAACATTCTCACAGTAACTAGCAGAATTTCACCTTAAATTAACAGCAGCACTGTAATACACTCACATCACTGGAAAGGGGTGGTTGCCATCCAATAGATCTCTACTTTCACAGGAGCAGCAGTTCAGCTTAGGGAGAAGACTCTCAGGACACTACTTCCTAAAGTCACAGGCTGTAAAAGTAACAGGTTTTATAACATACACATACTAAACAAAGAATTAAAGCAAGCGTTCCTAGAAGTTGCAAGAGTGTGAGATATAAATTATCTAACCTGTTTTCCTTGCTGAATATGTGTATGTGCATGAACAGTTGAACAGGACAGGTAAGGAAAACATGAGGTAGATGGGATTTTGACAATAAGATGATGTATGGTTGCTCTGAAAATGACAAGACTTTAAATACACTTAGTTACCACTTCTTCTTTGACCTCTTGGTTTCAGACTGCCTCCCGTGAAGGTCACATTTTGGGATTCTCTATAAAAGAGACCAACTGTTCCAAATCTATGCAGGAAACAGATCAGGCATTGGAATGTGATTTTCTGCATGACTGGCATGCTGTAAGTAAAGTCTTAGGATGAGAACTGATATAATGGGTGGTACCAAGAAGATTCTACCAATATATATTCAAGTGTTTATTATAAGCATGCATCCAAACTCAAAACCAAAAATCCAGCATGTTCAAGCCCAAATCCTAATTTTACAGCTGCTCCTTAACCTTTTATAAGGAAACAGTCTGAACTCTCAAATCTTAATGTAACTGGAATCTGGCATATTAGAGGCCTAGAGTTTTTCAGGTTATATCTGGTTTTTGCATTCAAATTGTAGCCAATTCCTATCAAATCATTCATGCTATGTCCATAAAAACTTTTACACCAATGTGAGTCATAGATCCTGAAAAAAATATATGTCTTATGTCATCCCAGTGAACTCAGGGTCACTTTTTTCTCTGCTGCAGAGGAACAGAGATTGGAATAATTCAATCCCATCTGCAGAAAACTATCCAAGTATTCTATTCACCCCATTTTTCAATTACTATTATAGTCTACACCAAAGAAACAGTTAGGCAAGATCTCATAATTTCAGAATAAATTATTCTCCAGAAACTAAAATGAAATAATGAAATAAAAAATGGAAAAAATAGAATATGTAAAACTTTTGGTTTATATATATCCATCACCTTCTCTGGCTTTTTATATTCCAGAAGAATGGAAAAGGCTGTGAATTAACTGGTAAGGGAGCCACAAATTCACTAGTACAAAGCACAACACAGATGGCTATAGAGAGTTTAAATTCTGTTCTCAGTGCTGCCATCGCTGCTGTTTGTGTGTAAAATGCCATTACCATTTGTAGTCACTGATCATAATGGGCTACTAATGGCCCAAACAAATATCAAGATAAAGCACCCAGTACAGAGAGCATAGACAGAACCCATCACCTGAGTTCTGTGCTCTTTCACATGAGCAATTGCACACACAATGACTGGACAGCAGGAGAAAGTCACAGCAAACAGGATGCTAAGGGAAGTAATGCAAAAAAATTAAACCATATTGTTTTTTAAAAAAATAAATGGAAGAAACTTCTGCCTTGAGCTTTGTCTGAAGCAACATAGCGACACAATGCCGGATTTTGAGACTTGAATTACAGAATAGACCAATCTGAACAGATGTTTGACAAGAAAAGACAGGAAAAAAAAAAAAAGAAAAAAAAATCAGGCACCCAAGGATACTCATTTTGGAGGCATTAATAGCTGGCCAATCTCTTAGACATCAAACGGGAAGCAAGATGCAGAGTAGTAGACCTCTAGGTGCACATGGTGAAGTGCATCTAGAGTACATCACAGTCAGGAACGCTCAAAAATGGCACGTATTTGAATCATTATTAAACACTGGTAAACATTGGTTGGAAGGCTCAGGATCTGGCTAAGTTATGTGAACACACTTAGACGTCAAAGGAATAGCCTAACTTGTAAAATGTTGAACATTCAGCAGTTTGTATTAATTCCATCACAAGAACCCAGATGTGCATTGTGGGTTTTTTCCTTGTCTTTTTCTTAGCACACCGGATTCTGCAAGGCAAGAATTATCAGTGATGCAGACAAAGCTGATGGAACAGATATAAGCTGTGAAATCTACCATCCCTGGGTATGTACTCAGTTATGGACACATCTTTGGCTGCATCCTTGTGCAGGTTACAGCAACCTTGCTTAGTCCAGACTGGCAGATGATGGTAACATGCCAATATTGCCTGTGGGTGATGCAGCGCATCAGGACGGACTGACCTGCAAGTCCTAGGTCAGTCAAAGGATGAAACGGAATTGAGCTGTCCCTATTACTCCTTCCAAGTGTGTCTTCTCTCAGTTCAATCACCTGACTAAGTATAAGTGAGAGATTGGCAAGCAAGTTCAAAGAAATTTTAGAAAACAATAGGAGGGGAGATGATCTTTATCATATTTGGTATTCCAGTTTACATCACAACAGCTATTATAAACAGTGTGGATTTATTTTGTTTTGATCTATCACAAATATTTCTCAGCTGCTTATATAATTTTGGCATCATGTAGCGTTTCCAGCAGATTTTCAGTAACTTGGCATGTTATTATCTACTCCTTCTCCTCCATTGTGAAAAAAATGCAGATTTTTTTTCCTTAAAGATCATCAGGCTATGAATGCAAACCTCCCTCTTGCTCATCAATTTCTTCTGCCCTATCAACACCTGATTAATACTTTCTCCCTGGTGTTTTTATAAACAGCACCATGGCTGTGGGCGAAGAGGGAAATATTCAGCTCTGGGACATCCACACAGACATCCCCATTGTCATCATCATTTTGGTCACAGACATCGCCATAAGCATCACCACAGACATGAATGTCCTCCCTTTTCTCAGTCCAGACCTGAAGACCCTGAGCATAACCCCAAATCCAGCAAGGAAGATCAAGACAACAACAAAGGATTTTCCTCTCCCCCTCCTCCCCATGATGAACCAGACCACCACCATCCTACTCCCCCTCCTCATGGACCACACCACCATCCTCCTCACCACCATGGACCACCCTGTCCCCCTCCTCATGGACCAGATCATGACCATCCTCCTCACCACCATGGACCACCCTGTCCCCCTCCTCATGGACCAGATCATGACCATCCTCCTCACCCCCATGGACCACCCTGTCCCCCTCCTCATGGACCAGATCATGACCATCCTCCTCACCACCATGGACCACCCTGTCCCCCTCCTCATGGACCAGATCATGACCATCCTCCTCACCACCATGGACCACCCTGTCCCCCTCCTCATGGACCAGATCATGACCATCCTCCTCACCACCATGGACCACCCTGTCCCCCTCCTCATGGACCAGATCATGATCATCCTCCTCACCACCATGGACCACCCTGTCCCCCTCCTCATGGACCAGATCATGATCATCCTCCTCACCACCATGGACCACCCTGTCCCCCTCCTCATGGACCAGATCACCACCATCCTCCTCACCATCATGGACCACACTGTCCCCCTCCTCCAGGACACCCTCCTCATCACTGCCATCACTATCACAGACAACATCACAACAAGACAAGCATATCAGGAAAGTATTTTCCATGCCATGTAACAGGAGCTGTCTATCGCATCCCAGTTCTAAATCAGCAGGATTCTCTCACACCTCCCACTGCAAATTTTCCTGAACTATCCCAATGCAACTTTCACTTTTCCAGCACTGGCTCAAAACTAAAGGAGATGGAAGAAGCTTCAGGCTTTCCAGATCACCCTGCACAATCAAAATCATGCCCTGGAAAACCCAAACTTGACCTTCCAAAAATTTTGCCTTTATTTCCTCATAGCTTTGTAACAGAAAATTCTCCTATATGACTTCAGAGAAAGATGTTCCTGGCTTGATAATTTCAAGGGTAATCACAGTCCTACAGTCAATGAAAGCAGCACATGGAGAAGTGGGAAGAGCATTCAGCTTCTAGGAAGGAGAATCACTGAAAATAATCATTAAGTATTTCAACCTGCTTCTTCATCCTAGCTATCTCAAGCTGCACTGTAACTAAAAGGCCCAAAATTCTGAGTCCCTCAGATAATGTGAATAGGTAAAAATTTCCCCAGAAAATAATGCTCCTCCAGGACTAAGGAAAAAGAAAGTTCTCCAATAGTGCAAAATAGAGCATCAAAAATCTTGCATTTTTTTCATCATTCATAATTATAATGTACTTCTCCAAGGAATCTGACCTAGAGGAAATTTGAATGCTTTCCATAAAAAGTAATCCATGACACTACATTCAAGCTTTATACAGATTTTAAAAAAATAAAAAACATGCAAGCATTTTTTTCTTGACACAGTTGTCTGTTTCATTTTTGGGTTTTTTTTTTACAACACGTAATTAGGTATTAGATATTGAACTAGAAATTGTATTAAACTATTAAGCTATTTTGGTATTAAACATCCACAAAGCAAACTCTACCACAAATTGACTAATGGTGTTTGGGTTAGCACTTTCTCTAGAAGAGGTCTGAGAACAGTTAATGACTTGCTGTCTCACTGCAGGGTGGCCTGCACAGGTGCTTCCATCGCTACAGCTGCTGGTGGTGATACATAGAAATATTGCAGTCAAGGACAGCCCTTCTCAAATAGTTCATAATTGCTCTCAGGGGAAGAGAAAAGCAGATGCATGTAGTAACTCTTCCATGTAAATGTTTTCTTTATTGCTAAACCTTCCTCACTGGAAACTGAGTTGGCAGGAGCAGGAAGAAGGAATAGTGGTGCCTCTTTATACTCCAGCCCCCATCAAGGTCGAGTCCATTCAGATTGTCCGGGGACAAGCAAGCTGGCTCAGAATAGCTATGTCATAAGCAAGAATATGGGATTAATCTCAAAAAAGTAATTTGATTGTCCAAAAAGCTTTTTAATGGCATAAAGTCAAACACACTGCAAGGGCCACATTGAAGAAAAAGAAACAAAATGAGGATTCAGTGTGACTGAGTGAAGATTGACTAATTTTTAAAAGTATCTTATTATGTATGAACAGACTTATTTCTGGTGTAGTTTAGCCACAGTCTCTAAAGTGCATTTTCTTTAATCAAAACTTGTAGCAAATGTGGTGATCTGGTCCTGGCTGGGTGCCAGGCACCCACTAAAGCTGCTCTGTCACTGCCCTCCTCAGCCAGACAGGGGAGAGAAAATACAACAGAAGGCTCATGGGTCAAGGTAAGGACAGAGAGACAACTCACCAAATATCATCACAGGCAAAACTGACTGAACTGGGGGAAATTGGTTTATTACTAATCAAACAAGAGTAAGGGAACGAGAAATAAAGTCAAAAATTTAAAATGCCTTCTTCCCAGGCTTAAATTTTCTCCTGATTTTCTCTACCTTCTCCCCTAGTTGGTGCAGGGGAATGGGAATTGCAGTCAGCTCATCACATGTTGCTTCTGCCCTGCCTTTTTCCTCAGGATAAGGACTCCTTACATCCTCCCTTGCTCCAGCTAGGGATCCCTCCCATTGGAAGCTGTTCCTCATGAACTGCCCCAGTGTAGGTACTTTACATGATGTGCAGTCCTTTAGGAACAAATTACTCCAGCATGGGTGCTCTCACAAGTCCTGCCAGCAAACCTGCTCCAGCACAGGCTTCCACAGGGTCATAGCCTCCACTGGACATCCACCTGCTCTGGCATGGGGTCCTCCATGAACTGCTGGTGAATCCCTGCTCCACCACTGACCTCCAGGGGCTGTAGGGGCACAGCTGCCTCACCACTGGTCTGCTCCATAGGCTGCAGGAAAATCTCTGCTCCATACCCACAGCAGCTCCTCCCACACCTTCTTCATGGGCCATGGGGTTTGCATAGCTGTTTTCCTCACATACTCCTCTCTCCTGTTCTTTCTCAGTTCCCCGTTTTTTCCCCTTCTCCACTATGTTCTCCCACAGGCACTACCACCAGCACTGATGGACTCAGTCTTAGCCAGAACTGGATCCATCTTGGAGCTGACTGGCATTGGCTCTGTCAGACATAGCAGAACCTTCCTGCAGCTTCTCACAGAAGCCACCCCTGTAATCCCCTGCCGTCAAAACCTTGCCACGCAACACAATACAGCAAGACACAGCTGGAATACAGGAGCTGAGGCAATCCCAAGGTGTTCACAGATCCAAAGCAAAGCTATTTGGTGCCAAACATGGGAGACAAATACCAGATGTTCTCAGCCAGCTCTAACCCTGGTTTGGCTAGGCTCAGACAACAGTGTTTAATCCTTTGTTCTCGGGTGTCACATATCTGTAACGATAACAAAGCACTATGATCACTGACTAATCCATAGCCCAGGCAGTCTCCATATGGCAGCAGAGATGGACTTTCCAATAGGTCTAGTAGGATCATGAAGGACAAGGTTTATCAAGTGCTATCAAAGGGTTACGTGACGTTCAACCATATGCATCAGTCCAAAGACTTTACAAACGCTTCCTGAGTACTGTAATTCTCAGAATTGTTGCAGCCTGAACACTAAGCAGATCTGTAAAATTTACAAGGTTGTTGTCCAAAACTTCATTGTCACTGTGACCTTCTTGGGTGTTTTATTTAAGCTTTGTAAAATTCATTCTCAGTAGCAGTTTACGTGCTAAGAAGTCAGAAAGCTACTTCTTTCTCCTTTGCTTTGCCTAAAGTGGTCCCCAGCTGCAGCCATTTATCCTGTTATCTTGATGGCAGGTGGATAACCTCAGTGTCATTCTGGTGAACAAACAAAGTTTATTTAGATAAACTCAGAACTTTATTTGCAGTATAAACAGGGTAGGATGAGAACCAACCAACCCCAGCAACCCACTCGTTCTGTTTACTTAACTATTGCTTCTGAAAAACAGAAGAGGTGACTAAAATCCTGTCAGGCATTCCTTTTCCATTTGGTTTTTAAAGAGCTTCCTAATTCAGGGGGCCTTTTTCATCCAATTATGAAGGCCTTCATTGTACTAGCACTCTGCTGTAGTTTTTTCTCTAGCAGAGCCATTCCTCTTGCATTTGAGTCTTTGGACTGTGATGACCCTGATGTCTTTAAAGCTGTTGATGCAGCACTGAAGAAATTCAATGGAGACAGAACAACTGGTAACCAATTTGCTCTATACATGGTGATGGAAGCCAAGAGAACTGTAAGTAGACTTTGCAAAAAAAAAAAAAAAAAAAAAAAAAAAAGTTGGAATTGTTTATGCACTCTGAATCAGCTTATCTCCGTCTCATTTGTAAGGGGGGAAGTATGATAGCGTCTTCCAAAAATGTTTTAAAAAAATCAAAGTGACTTGCACCAGTAAGATACTTGTTCCCATGACAAGCAGGGATCTATAGTATGCTTTTATCAGCAGAACCCTGTGTGCTGGTGAATTGCTTACTAATGCTAGGACTAAAGAATAGAAAACTTCTATCACCAACAGTATTTGTCTTACTATTCTGCTCTGTTCCCTTTTTCTTTATTGGGAATTCTACCCCTTTGCATCATCGGTAAGGTTTTCAGACCAATGGCAAAACCATACTTATTAAAAAATATGAATATAATCTTGACTTGGAAAGAGCTGGTGCTGAGCATAAAAAAGAATCACCTGATAAAGTTTGGCAATATTCTGAATTATTTATGAATATTATTTGATTGACACCAGTCCTAAGTCAGAGATCTATCTAGAAGCTCTAGGTGGTATTTTAGTCAAATAGGGTGACAGCTAAAATTACAGAAGAAAGAAGAATGCAACATGATCCTGTGCCTGGAGTCCTTCTATATAGCCTTAATCTAACAAAAGAGTATTTACCTCGGAGAGGCATACAAAGATAGTATTACCATAATAATGGCAAGCATTATCTTACTTGAAAATAACATTAGCATTTTTTTCAACTGGATTGGATTTTCAGATGTAAACCACAAGAAATCCAGTGTTAGTGAGAATATTTTGCACTCCAAAATCACAAGACACTTTTACCCAGATAGAAACTGACCTCTGAAAGGAGCCATGCATTGCTAAACACATTCAGCAAACTACCCACATCTCCTGGCATCTACCCTCTCGTGTTCCTATTTACACACTGAAGAGATTTTAGCATGTGGAGACAGAGTAAAATCAGAGAATCTGTTATATAATTAATATGAAGTAAATTAATAGTTGCACTGTTCTCACTGAACTGCATACATCCTTAACAACAGCCAAATGCAAATATTTCTATATCAGAGCTGTAGTACCACCTACCTTCCTTTTGCTGGTGTTCCAAAGGAGAGATAGGACTTTCAGAATTTTATATTAAACAATGTTTTTTTTTAAGAGTACATATTTATTGCAATTATTATTAATCTTTCCTTCTCTAGATATCCATCTTTCCTTTTCTTGAAAGATATGAAGTGGAAATCAATTATTACTTTGAATCATTGATCTGATTATGATGTTAAGTAAAAAAACAGAGAAAAGGAATCTGCAATTGAAATTTCCTCATATTTGAGATTCTTTTTCTAAAGAGTATAGATTTTACTCCTTGCTAGTCTCACAATGTTGAATGCATTAATTAAATAGCTGGTTATTACATATTCATGTACATTCATTATTGAAAGGGTAATAAAACATAAAAGCTGACTAGTGAAAGAGTAAACCTGCCCCAGTTAAAGGCATAGCTGTTCGTAATAATAATGAAATAAACTAATAACAAATTATACAGAAACAATGTCTTTTCTCACTTTGTTTACTTACTGAGCTGATTTACTGCAGATTTGGAACACTGTAACAGAGAACAGAATTTGGCTCTTTTTAAATTTCAAATAGTATAATCTGATGTAGTTCCATAAAAGTAAATTCCTACCTGCTGAGGATTGAGTCTATTATATTTTTAGAGCCCCTTTTATCCTTTCTTTACAACCATTATATAAGGTACCTCTACGCTCCTTCTGTAGCAATACACAACAGGAATTGAGAGAAGGCAGAATATAATTCTGTGTCTACATCAATGTAAATCCAGTATATGCCAACCACATCAACTCAGCTTCATTTTTTTGGTAGCATTAAAGCAAGAATTATCATTTAATCCTCCCAGCAGAGACAGAGAACAGTAACTGGCTATTTTAGAATAATCAGGGCTAAACTACAGCAGCTGCCTGTTTGTATTTGAAAAGTTACGTTGGCAGAGCCTTTTTAGTGGCTGTAAAAGGTTGCTAGCTTCTGACTTTATATCTTCTCTAAAGGATGAACCACAAATCTTAGTGTTGTCAGTGTCACCTGTAGGCACAGGCCCACTACTTGGTTTATGACAAGGAGAAAATGCCCACTAGTGATTTACCAGCTTCTGAAATACTTGCACTGGTTGGGTCAAACTTTGCTTAATACTTTTTATTTCATCTTATGGGATTGCTGAGGCTGTCCTGCCCTGCAGCCCGGCCTTCAATGCCTGTAGAAAACCGCAGGCAGTGCCCAGGGCTGTCTCCAGAGCACATCCCTGCTCACCCCTTCCCGCGCAGGCGGCGCAGCTGAAGCTCCCCGGTACCACCGAGCAGAGGCCGTGCGGGCACTGCCAGGCTGCCTGAGGGCTGCTGGTTCTGGGCTGCCAGGGGAGCTGCACTGAAGGACAGTGGACAGATCTGGGACGAGGCCAAGAGTGAGAGCGAGGGAGTCAGACAGGAGCACAGTCCAAGCTGGTAATTATGCTAACTATCCATGCAGCCACCCAAAATGGCTTTTTTGGAGTACATTTGAATGAGAGTATAAAACCTAACCACTTCTTTTTGGTTCTAAACCCATTGCTACTACGAGTAAAAATGAAGGTAGTTGAGCTTATTGTATCTATTATATCAACATATTGTCATTGTAGGTAAGGGCTAAGTAATATCATTAGGTAAGTTAATAGTTGAACTACCAAGATCTGAGAGACCAGCAGCTAATGGGAAACCATGCTATAAAATTTAAGGTAACCAAAGAACAGTATTTACTTTTTTTAAACTCTTATCTTTTCACTTGATTCTTTATCATGTACATTGTTTTAATCTAGGCAGGTCCTGACCCACAGTTCTATGTGAAATACAGAATACTTGAAAGTAATTGTACCACTGAGGAAAACAAACACTGGCAAGACTGTCAATACAAAGTATCTGCAGAGGCTGTAAGTATCTGTTCTCTCTACAAGTTCTCTGAGCAGAAACATCAGCAAAATGACCAGGATTGCAATTGCCTAGGGAAAAATGCAGTAGAAGAATTAACTTTCTTAGCTGTGTTGCTTTTGCAAGGTTATATGTATACACTACAGAAATGTTTACAATCCCGAGGTTAACCATTACCATCCTGAATACATGCAGAAAGGAACACTTGAGAGCTTCAATATGAAGGTTCACAAGATAACATAAGATTTGTGCACTGTGAGAGTGTAAAGACTGCAAATCTTGGTATTAATTATGTATAATGGAAACTTGCACAACCAGATACTGACTTGGAAGCCACTACGGAAGGAATTTTGGCAGAGGGGTTTCAGCAGTGCCAAGCATGTCTGGCTCATGCTATCAGAGAGCACCCAGGGGAGGTACAGCAGGGGCACACACTGCAGGGCACTGCACATCCCCAGGGGATGGTGCTGCTCTTTCACACAGTGCACAGGAAGGGATGATGGTGACAATGCAATTTGAATCTATGTGAAATGCCATGGTCATTGCTGTGTATCTTGTACTAGCAGAGAGGAAATGGATAAATACATAGTTTATACAGTCTTTATTCATGAGCAGGTGTTTGTTTCCATTATTCTGACTGTGAAGTCTTTAGTTAAACACATCATACAAATACAACGTAAGCATTCAAGTTATCTGCTCAGTTTGTCTCCTACTTTCCTCACCATCAACAAAACTGATCCCTTTTCAGCATCAAAACATCAAGTTAGACATTACTACAAATATACTCATGAACCTCTTCCCAAAGTCAGCTGTGATCAACAGCTAAAGCACTTTATTTTTCTTTAGCAAGTTTCAGACAATTGTTTACATATGTATTTGCAGAAAACAGGAGAATGCACAGCTCGAGTTCATATGAATGATGCTGATAAAACAACTAATGTTTCACAAGAATGCAAAATTTTCTCAGGTACGTGACTATTTGAGACAACATTGAACAAACACATTGACAAATAAGAATGGAATAAATATAATACTGAGACTTTCAGGTCATTTTAAAGGTAGAAGCTCCTTATCATTCTAATCAGACATTTTTAAATAACTTTATGTGAGCAACTATATATTAAAGATAAAATTTCACTTCATTGCTATACACATATAGACTAAGTCAGTGAAGAACAGGCAGCTTCTGCCCAGGGTAATAAAAACAAGCACGTGTGTGTAGTAAGTTTCTTCAAGCACTAGAATTATGCCAAATAAAAATTTAGTTTGCTCAAGACCAAAAGCATACCAATAACTTAAGAGACTAGATACAACTTGTTACACTTGAACTTTATGTCCTTACTAATTTAAGTATAAAATTGTCCCAGGAATTATTAGAAAAAACTTTGTATAACATAATTGCATCCTTATTTTCTCCAATCTAAAAATGACTGAATTATTTCTGTTAAAGTTTACCAAAAGAAATATTTACCCCAAACAAGAAAAGAAGAAAAAAAATCATTTACAAAATAAAAATCTGGCAGTGATGTTATTATGTAAGACCTTTTAGATCTTAATAATATTTCACCTATAATACATTCATATATGACTATTACATTCACGTAAGAATTTCCTTTATTAAAAAGTGATCACATTGTTTTAAAGCTTTCAAACTGAGATCTCTCTATGCCTGGTGTTCTGAAAGACATACCCAAGCTCACTTTAATATATCCATCTAACTATTAACTACAGAAATATTCACCCAAATTTCTGAGATGTTCAGCAGCTGGTATTTGTTTTTTTCCTAGTTATCTTGTTGAAAGTTGAAATGGTTTAACCTACAGCCAGTGTCCTTCTAGGAACTGCAGTACACAAACCCCATGTTCTGCACTGAACAAACGTTGCGTTCATAGGGCAATGGTGACACCTAGTTGCCACAAAAGTTGTGTGAATACCACAGAAGAGCTCATGGAAAATTTGCATTTGAATCTTTGCTTAGAAAGCAAAAAAACCCCATACATAAATGGAATGAATCAGGTATTCAACCTAAGGAACTCATCTCTTCTTGCTCAGTTACAGCAACTCTGAATAAAGAATACACATTTGTTCATCATACTCCTTATGAAAGTGCTGAGACAATAGTTGGTCTAGGACTGGGTGTGCTGCTGGTTCATTATCTCCTTTGTGATTACTTACTGAAAATGTGGTCACAATTTTCTGTAAGGTATCTATTTGTCATTACTTATCAAAACAAGACATACTAGAAATAGGAAGGCCCAGACTTTGGCCACACCTGACAGGTGAGGGATTTCCCCACCATATTTGTACCACACTATTCGGCCTCTTTGGTGGAACAGTTTGATCTATGTGACTCTGGACTGGCTTCCTGGCTGGTACAAACTGGCATACCTCCATTTAAGCCAGTTTATGCCAGCTGAAGATCAGGCACACAAATTTTACTTCAATTCCACAGAGACCACATATTGTCCCACTTCCATTCTCAAGCTCGCTGGCCCGTGAAATTAATTTATGTACTGAACTATAAAATTAATTTATGAAAATCCAATCCATGATTACTAGAAAGGAAAGAGAGTTAATAGGATTAGTAGTAGGAAACAGGAGTTTGAGCATCCTTGTCAAGCTTGTCTATCCACAGCCAATCCAGCTGGTTAAGCCTGAAGGTTGCACCAAGTGGTAACTGGCAGGGACAACATAGTCCAACTCCAGTCCCGGGGCCACTCAGAGTCACAGCAGCTCACACGGGTGAGCCCAAACACTTCTGGAGTCCCCACCCTGAAACGTGGTGAGGACAGCAAGCAGCTGCACATTGTGGGTAAGCTTTGAAAAACCTAAAAACCATCCCCCCACTTAACTGTAGCCTCCACTGGCTCTTCCCTGGCTGAATGAGTAATGTATCTTCCTTAATGGTGCCAAAACTACATGCAAGGTTTTTTTGAAATTTGGTAATTGCTGGAATGGGGTTCATTGCCAAAACTATGCCTGGACCCTAAGGTGGTCCCTGTATTACAACCAGAGCATGTTCCTAAATATAAAAATGTCTTTGTAGGTCATGAAAATGGAATATAGGGTTTGCTTACCATGCCAGTTAAAAGCAGGAAAGGTTCTTGCTCACTCCTAGACAGGAAAAATGAAAACCTAAGGCTGTTTTGCATGAAGCCCTATGTTTTTTGGGTTTTTTTCTTCTCCAGATGTGTCAAAGATAAGACTTAGTAAGGCTCCATGTCTTGGATGCACTCATCGTATATCAAGTGATGGTCCAGAAGTGTCAGAAATTCTGAAGAAAGCCATTCAGAAGTTTAACAAGCACAGTGGTGAACTTGCTCTTTTCAAGCTTGTGGAAGTAAAAGAAGCTAAGAGACAGGTTTGAGCATGATTTTTCTCTAAATTTTACCAAAAACATCCAACCCAAAGCAGGTCCCTTTTTTGTTTCTGTATGTTTCTGATATTTAAGTGGCTTGTATTTAATAATAAAGCATACAAATTGCATATACAGGGTAGAGTCAATAAATAATTATCTTAATTTATAAGGAATCATTAACAGTTACCTACTGGATTTTCAGAGCTCTCAACTGATATCATACATATTTTTTCTTTATCTTCTAAACAGCATTGAGCACTTTTAGCAGTTTATTTGCATTCAGTGATGGCACATGCATCCTGTATCATCTCAGATCCTCCTGAGTACTCCCTTTAGCCTTGCCCTGAAGCTCCAGCAGGAGCAGATCCCTCCTAGGGGCTGAGCCAAAGCTTCCAGCCTGCACAGATGTCTCACACACTCCCCAGCCTCTCAAACAGTAGCAGGCATCTCTGTTTTTGCAGGCAATAAGGCCCATTTGCCAGCAGCTGCTACGTGCTATAGGACAGGTAAACCCCACATAGGAAAAATGGGTAAGAGAACCCAAAAACCCAACATATCACTTGCTGCAAGATTTCTGTTCATGGGAATATCTGCTTTGGAAGAAATGACTACTCAGGTTGTAGAAATTCTATGTCATCTGGTATTCCATGCAAGAATTCCTCCCCTGTGAAAGGCTCTCCTATGGATTAGTGTAACATTGCTAGAAAGTAAAGTTTCTTATTTGGTTTTTAACTAGTGTACAGCCTAACAGCAAACACAGACCCTTTCCTTTGAACCTGTATGTATTTACTTAGCCAAAAAGCAACTTCTGGTCTCATGTCAGTTGGACTCATGATTTAAACTAGACTGTCCTCTTTATATTTCCTGATGGCAGCAATAGTCTTTGCTGAAAGACAAACTTGCACAACATTTAAGCCACATGACAAAATGTTGCAGACAGACTACAGTCCAGCAGCTGGAAAGAGAACCATCATGTCACCTCTGACAAACAAAGAAAAGTCAGAGCTCTCCACTTCAAGTGATCTGGGATAAAAAATTCTTATATTTGATTGTTTTTCCTTTTGAATCCAATGTTACCTGGCCCAACACTATGATTTGGAGAGATCTCATGGGTGACAAGAAGTAGCCACTGTTAGGAAAATGGAACAGCTTCCCAGAGAGAAAATTTTAAAAGGGTTACCAACCTGGAAAAAACAGTGTGTGTGAAGGTAAAGGCCAGGATAGAGGTAACTATGTAGATGATAAATGCAGAACACTCAACAAAATTGATGCCAGCAGTATAAAGTTACATTATTCAGATACTGTTTTACTGTGTCCCATGCTCAGGAACGCAGGACTTGCCAGGCTGTGTTACTGTAGTCATCTATCTAGACCAACTTCCTGTCACAGGGTGTAATATGTAACAGATCTTTGGAGGAAAGCACAAGAAACCAAGCAGTGTGAGGCTGCAGGCTTGCCAGAAGTGGACACCAAATACAAAGTTCAGTTCTAACAAAAGCAGGACTTAGTTTACGTTTTGTATTGTAAGACAAAATATTTTTTTGCTGTCCATGAACACTCTATGGCTTAATGAGCACAAAGTGATTTGACAGATAGAAGGCACTAGATGACTAGTTTTGTTTTCTTTGCTAATCTCATTTAATAGTTTAACGTTCAAGTTTGCATTGTTTTATATAATGTATAACCTAAATATCTATCCCAGGTGTTAAATGGATGGGAGTATCAAATTAACTATGAAATCAAGGAGACTAATTGCTCCAAAGACCAATTTCAAGATTTAACTCCAGAATGCAGAACCACTTCTAGAGGTGTAAGTAATCTTCAAATTCTATTCATCAAGAAAACAAGAAACCTTGAGAAGTTTCTGTCCAGATATTCAAGGAGTTACTCAAGTGCCACTCAAAAAATGATAACTAAAATTAGCACAATTGCCAGCCTAAGACATATTTTCTCAGAAAAGTCAGTAGCTGAATTATTACTTAACCTTTACCACAGTGCAAATAATAGCTTCAAAAGAAATTTATTAAGAAATATACATAATCCAGCTAAACAGTGCTGCAAACCCAGGTATTCCCTTGGCTTCACTGGTCTGGAACAGAAGTAGCTGCACCAAAAATACAGGCTTCCTATCTCAACTGGCCTCCCTGAACCAGCTCACAAGGGGATCAGAACACAAGGCAGAGGGCGGGAATGCAGAGACTATGCATCACCACTATGAGCAGTGGTGGTAAACAGGAGGTGACAGACTGGCATCTGTTTCAGCTGTTGAGGAAATGCACCATTGAGTGCTACATTCAAGAGCCTCTCCTGTTCAAAAATTACTCCTTGTACATCTCAAGAATGTTTCAGAAGTATTGATCAAAAAAGGAACAAATGACAACACTGGTAAATAACAGAAGTGTGAGAGTCAGACTAGCTGAAGCAAATCCCTCCATTACCCATGTGCCCTTAAACCTTAAGCAAGTTACTTAACCTACTTGAGTATGAGTTTCCCCAGCTGTCACCTAGAAGTGATGACTTCTGCCACCTCACCTGTTGCAGGAGCACTGCCTCACTCACATACTGCTTTGGTCACACAGGGCATCTGGAATTAGATGATAAGCACTTATCCCCTGAACTTGCTACTAGACCATTGACAGATATTATTAGAATACCATATTCCAAGAATATTTCATACCTTGGAATGGCCAAATTCCAAGGAAATTTTCTCATATTTTTATTTAGCTCTGTACTATTAATTTTTAAATATGAGGACCAGAATTGCAGCCTGTATTCTGGAGGGAGGGAGGAAGGAAGGCATTAGGATGCAAACTTATTCATTATTTCTAAATAACAAGAAGCTGTTTTGCATTTTTCACTCCAGCGTGTAGCTAAATGTGAGGCTAAAGCATTTCAGAATCTTCAGGCAGAGATCTTGGATATTGCCAGCGACTGCAAACTTCCAGGTATGTCTTAGGCACTATCAGTTTTGCAAGTTCCAGTTTTCAGTGTCTTTTATTGTTATGTATTGTTACTTATTCCTCCAGCCTTTCTGGACACAGATTCTGTTCCATGTAGTAAATGGTGCATTCTCAGCCATTCAGACTAGGTTTGCTTCAACACGCAAATTCACTGCCAGTTACACGCACCTCTCATTTCACTCTTTCCATCCATGTAAGCTGCTCCCTCTCCATATTTTCTGGCTACCTACAACTGCTGCACACAATTCTTGTTTCTACAAGAAAACTGTTGTTAAGTGTCCCATGTGACAGTAGGTGCTGATGTTCTTTTAGATAGCCAAGATATGATATTGCTGATCATATAAAACTCAAAATATATTTTGTTTTCTTTTCATAGACCCAAATATGAAGAGTTCCAGAAAGCAGGGCTTTATAACTGTTTTTCCCAGCCTTTATCAACATTGAATCTCTTGTTTCTTAGATCTGAAACCTGTTGTTCTATTTCAGTTGAAGAAAAAGTAGTTGCTGCCATTTGCCCAGGTTGTCCAAGGACTATCCCAAGCGACAGTCCAGAACTGAAGGAGCTACTGAAGCTTTCTGTAGAGAAGTATAATTTGGAGAGCAATGAGGAGTTCTACTATAAAGCTGGAGAAATACTATCAGCAACAGTTCAGGTTGGGATATATCACAGAGATAAGGAACCGACACAACATTATTATCGGCCTGAGCTGAATGTTACCTAAAGTTGGTCTTTAGATTTGAAATAATGTCTTTGTCTAAGTGCTGATACATGCGGTAACTGAAATATCCATGCAATTTTTCCTGTAAAATCTAATCCATATTTGTTTGCATTCAAAAATGATTCAAAAATTTCCCATCTCTTGAATTTTCTTGTTTTCTTAAATCAAAATTCTTCTAAAAGAATGTGAAAAAGGTTGGCTCAGGGCATTTGATTTCCGTGTATCTACCCGACTTTTTACCTTCGTAATATACCTTAGACTTTTATACTTTAATAGTTTTATTAGACACGACTACTCCCATGATCCACCATACCAATACTCTCCAGGCTATTTTAGGCAGTGTCCACCCTATAGTTGTATGGTCCAAGAAATGAGGCATCTTAATTTCTCTTAGAAAACTGTTATTCTATATACTGATTGTGCTGCTAATAATACTCTAGCTAGATTAAGAAAAGGACATCTGCGTATAACTTAATACATACAGATAAATAGAGCTTGATAAGGGACAAGGAATCAGGAGGATAATATTTGTCAGCATTTGTATAAGCCTTGTTTACTGTCCCAACCCATCAAAACAGAAGTTTAGGATAGGATTGAAAATCTGACAGTAGAATAGTTCAGAAAATACTTGGTCATAACTACCCCTGAGCATGAGGTGTCACTCATGGCACTCAGGAGAAGGCACTAAAAGCACACTGGAATTTTTCCAAATAGATCATATTATCTTACTGATAATACCTGTGCCTTTTTCTCTTTCAAACTTTTTTCTTCCCTCTGACTTTCCCAGTCATGACTGATATTAACATGCATACATCTTTAAAACAGATTGCAGGGAAATAGAATTTCATGTTTTGCCTGATGTCCCCAAAGGAAGATATATTATTTCAAGCTCTGTAAAACATACTAAGAGAACTCCGAGCAGGCACATTTTTGAACCCATGCAGTTTCTCTCTTTAACGTATTTGGCAAACAGGTGCATTTTCAACTGAGCCTGTTCATCACACACTTTGTTTTACTCACATGCCACTTTTCTGACATCATATTTGGCTCCCTACAGTGCTATCACTAATGATTTCATCTGTTACTAATGAAATTACTACACACATTCAATAATTGTGGGCCCAATATAATTCTGAACTTTTCTGTTCCCTTCAGCTTCAATGCTAGATTTTTTTGAGAATAGGAACTGGAGTAAATGAGTTACTTGATTAGAAGCAGATAAGTTTACTGACAAATATTTTAATACATATTGTTCTTCACATATGTTGGCCCAGTTGTTAGGACTTGCAGAATACAAGTAGTATAAACTTGCAGATAACAATCTTTCCTGTGCTAATTCTTGCTAATTTTTCAGATGGTTGCAGGAAAAAAATATCAAATAAAGTTTACCGTCTGGAAGACAAACTGCTCTAAGAGTGAATTTGAAAAATTTAATGAAGCCTGTGTAGACATATTTAGCAGTGTAAGTAATGATAATCTTGATAATGTAAGTAATGATAAACTATAATGTTTCTAATGGACAAATTAATTTGCATCAGAAACTGTAAATGCTTAAGTAAAATCACATCCTGGGTTCTGTTACCTCTTTCACTAAACCTTTGTTCCAAGAAGAAGGGCAGCTTATACTGTTTGTAACTCAAGTTAAGAAACCCTGAAACTTAAACTGCAGCTGCAGGATCAGTGCTCACTGCAAAACCAAAGGAACTTTCTTTTGATAATAATCACTCAAAGAAAGGAGAGGAGAAGGCTGCTGCCAAACGAAATAGCTGCAATACTCCTGACTTTGTGGACTTGCAGCTAAGGAAAACATGAGACTGGATTGTTACTTGTGTGCAAAGGAATGACATTTCTGGAGTGCATGCCATGCTGCTGATAGTGGGAAAATGTGTTCTGGACACTGGAAAGGAATGCAGATAGGAGCAGAAACCATTGGCAAGGGAGTTGTTTGGGGAAAGGGCTTTTATCTCCCATCTCTTTTCCCACCATATGAACAGTGCTTACCTGTGAGATTTTAAATCTGTTAGTGCAGCAGGCACAAAAAAGAAAAAATAAGGCTTTATTTCAATTTCCCAATTTTTAGTAGGAGAAACACCATAAACAAAAAATATTTCTTAGAAATATCATGAAGATTATGCAGTTAGATCTCCAAAAGTGATGGAGATGAAAAAATCTAATTTTCAAGATCCAATCTGAAATTTAAAGTTGAATTAAAGTGTTCACACAGGCATACTATAACCTTGAAAAGCTAAGCTGTGATGTGTCCCAATGTAGAAGCATTCATCACTAAGACAGATTTCATAAATATTTGATTAAAGTTCCCAGGATTTTTAACTATTATTTTAAAAAAAAAATTTCTTTTCCAGGCCCCCAAGTCTCTTCCATTGTGTCTGAAGTTTTGTTGCCTTAACATGTTGGGTTTTGTTTTGTTATCAGGAATTACTGACATGCAATGCAGAAATTCATGTGATCCCATGGCAGAATAAAATCTTTCCCCAGGTGAACTGCTCTGAATATTATGGAGTGGTAAGATTCTTCTTCATTACCCATCCTGTTAAGCAGAGTGTAGGACAAAGGCAATCAATAAATTGTTTATACATTCCAAATTATCCCAAATTTTATAACAAAAATAAAGGAACACGATTCTTTTAACCATGTTCTTTCCTAACTGTCACGCTCTTCTCTCATCCTCTAACCTCAACAACCTGTTATATCAAAGCAGTTTCACCACAAGGTGAGAAAATGGCCAACAAGTTGACTAAACAAAGACACTGGAAGAGGGAGAAGTTTTGCCTGTTGGCTGCTCCTCTGCATTGTCAGTTAAGCTCTGGAGTATCAAGCCCCATCAAATCCCTCAAATTGCTACTCATACTAGCTTTGAAAGTTGAAATAAAAATGGATTTGGTGACACAATAACTATACCACACAGATTTCCAAGGAATCTGTGAACCTTTCCATATTAGTTGAGTGGCACCTACTACAGCTATCAGCCTCTGCACAAGGATCTTCCAATTTCTGCCTACTTGGCTCCATGATGAACTAGTCCTGAGTGAGAGCCACTTTGAAAATCTCACAATGGAATACAAATATTTTTTATTATAAGATATTTCTGAGGATTGCAGAGACTCCAGTGTGACACTGAATAAACAGATTACCCTGCCCTTGTAACAAATAACTTCACTGTGCTCAGCACCTTCATAACTAAATATTCATTTGTATTGTATTAAATAATGTCTCTCCTCTCTATCTTCACTACAATATTTTATCCATAACAACTTTCAAATTTAGCGTCCACACAAATAACTCTGATCTGCACCTAGAAAATAATCAGAGACTTTGGTGGAGGGAAATGAAACTCGTATTGAACAGTGACTGGTATACCATGTGTTCAGCCTTTGTTTTCCAGCTGAACACTGATGAGGGAGTAGAGATGATTCAATAACAAGAGAATATTTGATATTATCAGCCTTATCTCTGTTATTTCCAGGCAGTATTCGGAATTGTCAAACCTAGCAGTAAAACATTGAATAGTTACATTTTGTGTAACAAAATTACACAGATCTTCTGTACATTCTGACACTGATGCTACTCAGAGATGTGCTAACCTTCAGCACAAACTGGTTCTATACATGGGAATGTAACACTCTAACGAGTGCCGGGACATTTAGTCCTAGAATCCAACTGTATTATTCATAAATTAAAACCAGGACATGTGTTTTGCTGTCTGTAGTACAATTCTTCTCTTACACTGACAAAATTTTAGTGATACATTAAAATACACTAGTATTTTACATTAGATACATTAGTGATAAATTTTTCTTTTACACATATAGCTGCTAAAATACTCCAGAGTTATATGGGAGGATGTTTATGTTTGTATGCTTATCACAGAAGAGAGAATTATTTTGTTTAGATTTTAATCTAAAATCTTTTAAAATCTGCTAAATGATTCATGTACTGCAATGAGCCAGCTTCTGAATTTCCCACATCTGAAGCAATTGTTCTGTTTTATGTAAAAAATGTGGCACCTGTTGCAATGTTTTCTAGATGTTGTCAGCAAAACTACCTTCTGGATTCACACCTTTCCGGAGCAGTCTGCCACTAAGCGAGGAAGAAGTTTCATATGCTGATAAAAATGGAGAAAGCCAAAGCCCTAGCCCAGAAATTTGGGAAGACGATGGACAGGAACCAGAAGGCAAAGGTGAACCTGAGTATAAACACAGGCATAAGCACAGGCATGGAGTTAAAAAGGATCATGACAATGACCAAAGACATAGGCATGACATTGGTTGTGGGCACAGAAGTGGCCATGGGTGTGGGCATAAAAAACACAGTAACAAGAATAAACATAAACATCCAAACCCCAGATCTTCTGAGGAGTCACATGAAAGAGGTTTTAATCAAAAAGAAACCCTCCCATCACCCAGTGCTGAAACTGCACTGCAACTAGTAAGTACAGGGGTTGCAAGGGAGGAAACCAGTAGACCTGCAGAGCCACTAATTCTTCCTGATACTTCTTTATTCAATGGGTTGCCAGGTCTCCCAGAACCTCCTCGCCCCAGATGTCCTGGAAAATCATGGAAACAACTTGTGGGCTTTCTAGCCCCTCCTAGCTTTCCCAGAGAATTCAGAAATGAGGATCTCTTGCCTTCTGCAGCAGAAAACATCGATCCAGCTACAGAAAACAACAAGGAAGACTTTGATCTCACAGATGCTTTAGCATAATCCAAACATTGTAGGATCCTTTTCAGAAATGTTACATAGAAAATATGAAGAATTCTGCCTTTTGAAATGTATAAAACACAAAGAGGCAAAAGCTCATATTCTGTTAACTGAAATACTCAAGTAGGTCACCAACACTTCTGGGGACCTAAGACCATATGGCAATATTGTGTATTTGCATATATTTGCAAATATGTAAATCAGTGTAACTCATCTGCCTCAGTTTTCTATAAGCGCAAACTGAATCACTGCGTCAAATCTTACTCTGTTATATTTAAAACAATGGCAGAAAGAATTCTGCAGATAACATGAAGAATCTCAACCAAATGTGGGTAAAACAGAAGACAATATAGAACAAGGGAGCCTCTCTTAGATATGTGAAATAATATTTCTGTAATTTACTAGGGTGGATCACTAAAAGAACAAAATAAAACAAAGGAACCTTTTTACCTGTTCATTTCTTTAAACAAACCAATATTAAACACCAGTCTATCACAGTCTATCACTAGTGGTTGTTCTGTTGGATGAGATAACAGGGAAAACTGAGAGAACCTTAAATAAAGCAGGTCTATTATTCCCTATACATATTATGTTAACTACCTAGAGTAACATATTGATTGGCAGATTTTCATTCAGCGGAGATGCACAAATACTACAGATCAGATGACAAAATTATGAACTCTTGAGACACCTAAAATTTGTGTGCCTTCTTCCATTATTAGGTTGTGCATAATTTTGAGACTGGACTGATTTTTCTGTTCTGGGTATCTTCCAAAGACATGGAATGCATTAGATAAATGATAAAGATAATGCATTAGTTAAAAAGCACCAAATATTTATTGCAAAATAGAATACGTCTTCCCTCTGTATGAATGCGATAACTTTTTCAGATAAAAAAAACAAACAAAACCACACAGTAATAAATAAATAAATACTTTAATTCCAGATCAGTTCACCAGTTTGAAATGCTACTCCATCCTGTAAAGGGTTATTGACAGGGTGAGGTCCTACAAATGGTACCACTTCACTTATTTTGTTGTAAAAGACCACATTACTTGAAACCACAGTGGAAGTGCCCTCCACCACTGCAATTCTGCTCATCCCAACTGCTAGGATTGCTATGACATCAAGACTTTATACTCAACAGCTGGAAATGGGTCCTTTTTTACACAGTGTAATTGGCTGACATATAGGGATGGATGGAGACAGGCAGAGAGATATCTGTCATGACTGATGGTATCAGAACCATTATAATTCCTTTCTTCCTGAAAATAATAATTCAGAAGTCATACAAATTTGCTGGAGCCCTATTTTAAAGAAAGGTACAATAATAATAGCCCCTGGATCCATTACTAATCAAATCCAGCCCTTTTAATAAATTCATTCCTTGGAGCATAATACGCAAAGGCTATCTTCTTGTTTTGACAATAACTAAACTTACAAAGCTACACAAATGAAAGCCTTGAGAGTTATCTTTCATTCTCTGCTTCTTTTCTTCTGAATATTTGATTGGTATGGTTTTGGCTGTTACTGGAAACTCTTTGTGTATACTGAATTGCTAACAGGAGTATAAGATCAAAACAGTTTTTCTTTAAATTATAGTAGACATTTAAGTAATTAATGCAAAATTACAATGAAGACAAAAAGATGCAAATATAAGAAAAAAAAGTTTTCTTCCCATCTCCAGTCTCCCTGATCTGAATGAAAAAACAGTCACACTCTTGATATATGCTTCCCACAGAGCATACATACACAACCACAAGTAGTGAAACACAGGACTGAGTGACTGTTTACCATGTGCTATAGTGGTAATGTGAAGTTTCATTATTGTTTAACACAAGGATGACAATTTCCATTTGTTTATATAATTTCTAAAAGTAATTACTTTTTAAAAAATTGTTCTGGAACAAAAATCAGTGTTCTATTTCTAAAAATTCTGAAACAGAACATTTAGATATGTTTATGAAGGAACCTTTCCATTTCTCATTGATGCGTTCCCATAGAAAGTCTCAATTATTACAACACAGCACTCTCGGATGGAAGAATCTGTGTGAAAACTCCTGACCAGACCTGCTCCAGCTGAGCTGCTGAAGAGCTCGGCAAAACTCCCGGCTTCTCCTCCGGCCGGAATCATGCTGGAGCGCTTCATCCAGGGCCCGCAGCGCCTAACGAGCACTTTCCTCCTTGGCCAGCAGATGGCCCATTTTTTATCACAGGGCGTACAATCGCCAAATTTTTTCAGGTTTGTCATTGCCAGGAATGGTTGAGCAGGCTTAACGCTCAGCGTTTCTTCTGGGTGAGTAACACTGTAGCTGAAAACACCCCATCTGTGCCATCTTTTTTAAATATTAAGCTCTAGCAATAGAGCTTCGACACTTACCAGTTAGTTACTATAAGTAAAGTGTATAAATTACACTCTAAATGTAATTTCATGAATATGAAAAACAAGGGCTGCTCCCGCACCTGAAAAATTGCATTCTTACTGATACAGAAAATCGGAACTAGGAGCCTGGGGTATGAAAATATGTCTGAATTAAACCTCTGTTTGCTCGTACTGCTGACATCCACAGCCACATAATGGCCATTCTGCAGCTGCCTGAATTTCATGTGCTCCCTCCCTTGTTCATTCCATCTGTGACAATGGGACAAAACATATATTTTAACTGGCCATAAGAAAAATTCCTCAGCTGGATGGACTATTGGATTCTTGCCATAATTCAGACATGACCCTTTCATCACACTCAGCAGTTCCAATCGTCCTCTAGTGCTATGTTCACACAGCATAAGCCATGGGAGAGAGCTGTGTAAACACCTGACATCAGAATATGGTTCAGGATCTGGCTAAGTTATGTGAACACACTTAGATGTCAAAGGAATAGCCTAACTTGTAAAATGTTGAACATTCAGCAGTTTGTATTAATTTCATGACAAGAACCCAGATGTGCATTGTGGGTTTTTTCCTTGTCTTTTTCTTAGCACACCGGATTCTGCAAGGCAAGAATTATCAGTGATGCAGACAAAGCTGATGGAACAGATATAAGCTGTGAAATCTACCATCCCTGGGTATGTACTCAGTTATGGACACATCTTTGGCTGCATCCTTGTGCAGGTTACAGCAACCTTGCTTAGTCCAGACTGGCAGATGATGGTAACATGCCAATATTGCCTGTGGGTGATGCAGCGCATCAGGAAGGACTGACCTGCAAGTCCTAGGTCAGTCAAAGGATGAAACGGAATTGAGCTGTCCCTACTACTCCTTCCAAGTGTGTCTTCTCTCAGTTCAATCACCTGACTAAGTATAAGTGAGAGATTGGCAAGCAAGTTCAAAGAAATTTTAGAAAACAATAGGAGGGGAGATGATCTTTATCATATTTGGTATTCCAGTTTACATCACAACAGCTATTATAAACAGTGTGGATTTATTTTGTTTTGATCTATCACAAATATTTCTCAGCTGCTTATATAATTTTGGCATCATGTAGTGTTTCCAGCAGATTTTCAGTAACTTGGCATGTTATTATCTACTCCTTCTCCTCCATTGTGAAAAAAATGCAGATTTTTTTTCCTTGAAGATCATCAGGCTATGAATGCAAACCTCTCTCTTGCTCATCAATTTCTTCTGCCCTATCAACACCTGATTAATACTTTCTCCCTGGTGTTTTTATAAACAGCACCATGGCTGTGGGCGAAGAGGGAAATATTCAGCTCTGGGACATCCACACAGACATCCCCATTGTCATCATCATTTTGGTCACAGACATCGCCATAAGCATCACCACAGACATGAATGTCCTCCCTTTTCTCAGTCCAGACCTGAAGACCCTGAGCATAACCCCAAATCCAGCAAGGAAGATCAAGACAACAACAAAGGATTTTCTTCTCCCCCTCCTCCCCATGATGAACCAGACCACCACCATCCTACTCCCCATTCTCATGGACCACACCACCATCCTCCTCACCACCATGGACCACCCTGTCCCCCTCCTCATGGACCAGATCATGACCATCCTCCTCACCACCATGGACCACCCCACCATCCTCCTCACCACCATGGACCACCCTGTCCCCCTCCTCATGGACCAGATCATGACCATCCTCCTCACCACCATGGACCACCCTGTCCCCCTCCTCATGGACCAGATCATGATCATCCTCCTCACCACCATGGACCACCCTGTCCCCCTCCTCATGGACCAGATCACCACCATCCTCCTCACCATCATGGACCACACTGTCCCCCTCCTCCAGGACACCCTCCTCATCACTGCCATCACTATCACAGACAACATCACAACAAGACAAGCATATCAGGAAAGTATTTTCCATGCCATGTAACAGGAGCTGTCTATCGCATCCCAGTTCTAAATCAGCAGGATTCTCTCACACCTCCCACTGCAAATTTTCCTGAACTATCCCAATGCAACTTTCACTTTTCCAGCACTGGCTCAAAACTAAAGGAGATGGAAGAAGCTTCAGGCTTTCCAGATCACCCTGCACAATCAAAATCATGCCCTGGGAAACCCAAACTTGACCTTCCAAAAATTTTGCCTTTATTTCCTCATAGCTTTGTAACAGAAAATTCTCCTATATGACTTCAGAGAAAGATGTTCCTGGCTTGATAATTTCAAGGGTAATCACAGTCCTACAGTCAATGAAAGCAGCACATGGAGAAGTGGGAAGAGCATTCAGCTTCTAGGAAGGAGAATCACTGAAAATAATCATTAAGTATTTCAACCTGCTTCTTCATCCTAGCTATCTCAAGCTGCACTGTAACTAAAAGGCCCAAAATTCTGAGTCCCTCAGATAATGTGAATAGGTAAAAATTTCCCCAGAAAATAATGCTCCTCCAGGACTAAGGAAAAAGAAAGTTCTCCAATAGTGCAAAATAGAGCATCAAAAATCTTGCATTTTTTTCATCATTCATAATTATAATGTACTTCTCCAAGAAATCTGACCTAGAGGAAATTTGAATGCTTTCCATAAAAAGTAATCCATGACACTACATTCAAGCTTTATACAGATTTTAAAAAAATAAAAAACATGCAAGCATTTTTTTCTTGACACAGTTGTCTGTTTCATTTTTGGGTTTTTTTTTTACAACACGTAATTAGGTATTAGATATTGAACTAGAAATTGTATTAAACTATTAAGCTATTTTGGTATTAAACATCCACAAAGCAAACTCTACCACAAATTGACTAATGGTGTTTGGGTTAGCACTTTCTCTAGAAGAGGTCTGAGAACAGTTAATGACTTGCTGTCTCACTGCAGGGTGGCCTGCACAGGTGCTTCCATCGCTACAGCTGCTGGTGGTGATACATAGAAATATTGCAGTCAAGGACAGCCCTTCTCAAATAGTTCATAATTGCTCTCAGGGGAAGAGAAAAGCAGATGCATGTAGTAACTCTTCCATGTAAATGTTTTCTTTATTGCTAAACCTTCCTCACTGGAAACTGAGTTGGCAGGAGCAGGAAGAAGGAATAGTGGTGCCTCTTTATACTCCAGCCCCCATCAAGGTCGAGTCCATTCAGATTGTCCGGGGACAAGCAAGCTGGCTCAGAATAGCTATGTCATAAGCAAGAATATGGGATTAATCTCAAAAAAGTAATTTGATTGTCCAAAAAGCTTTTTAATGGCATAAAGTCAAACACGCTGCAAGGGCCACATTGAAGAAAAAGAAACAAAATGAGGATTCAGTGTGACTGAGTGAAGATTGACTAATTTTTAAAAGTATCTTATTATGTATGAACAGACTTATTTCTGGTGTAGTTTAGCCACAGTCTCTAAAGTGCATTTTCTTTAATCAAAACTTGTAGCAAATGTGGTGATCTGGTCCTGGCTGGGTGCCAGGCACCCACTAAAGCTGCTCTGTCACTGCCCTCCTCAGCCAGACAGGGGAGAGAAAATACAACAGAAGGCTCATGGGTCAAGGTAAGGACAGAGAGACAACTCACCAAATATCATCACAGGCAAAACTGACAGAACTGGGGGAAATTGGTTTATTACTAATCAAACAAGAGTAAGGGAATGAGAAATAAAGTCAAAAATTTAAAATGCCTTCTTCCCAGGCTTAAATTTTCTCCTGATTTTCTCTACCTTCTCCCCTAGTTGGTGCAGGGGAATGGGAATTGCAGTCAGCTCATCACATGTTGCTTCTGCCCTTCCTTTTTCCTCAGGATAAGGACTCCTTACATCCTCCCTTGCTCCAGCTAGGGATCCCTCCCATTGGAAGCTGTTCCTCATGAACTGCCCCAGTGTAGGTACTTTACATGATGTGCAGTCCTTTAGGAACAAATTACTCCAGCATGGGTGCTCTCACAAGTCCTGCCAGCAAACCTGCTCCAGCACAGGCTTCCACAGGGTCATAGCCTCCACTGGACATCCACCTGCTCTGGCATGGGGTCCTCCATGAACTGCTGGTGAATCCCTGCTCCACCACTGACCTCCAGGGGCTGTAGGGGCACAGCTGCCTCACCACTGGTCTGCTCCATAGGCTGCAGGAAAATCTCTGCTCCATACCCACAGCAGCTCCTCCCACACCTTCTTCATGGGCCATGGGGTTTGCATAGCTCTTTTCCTCACATACTCCTCTCTCCTGTTCTTTCTCAGTTCCCCGTTTTTTCCCCTTCTCCACTATGTTCTCCCACAGGCACTACCACCAGCACTGATGGACTCAGTCTTAGCCAGAACTGGATCCATCTTGGAGCTGACTGGTATTGGCTCTGTCAGACATAGCAGAACCTTCCTGCAGCTTCTCACAGAAGCCACCCCTGTAATCCCCTGCCGTCAAAACCTTGCCACGCAACACAATACAGCAAGACACAGCTGGAATACAGGAGCTGAGGCAATCCCAAGGTGTTCACAGATCCAAAGCAAAGCTATTTGGTGCCAAACATGGGAGACAAATACCAGATGTTCTCAGCCAGCTCTAACCCTGGTTTGGCTAGGCTCAGACAACAGTGTTTAATCCTTTGTTCTCGGGTGTCACATATCTGTAACGATAACAAAGCACTATGATCACTGACTAATCCATAGCCCAGGCAGTCTCCATATGGCAGCAGAGATGGACTTTCCAATAGGTCTAGTAGGATCATGAAGGACAAGGTTTATCAAGTGCTATCGAAGGGTTACGTGACGTTCAACCATATGCATCAGTCCAAAGACTTTACAAACGCTTCCTGAGTACTGTAATTCTCAGAATTGTTGCAGCCTGAACACTAAGCAGATCTGTAAAATTTACAAGGTTGTTGTCCAAAACTTCATTGTCACTGTGACCTTCTTGGGTGTTTTATTTAAGCTTTGTAAAATTCATTCTCAGTAGCAGTTTACGTGCTAAGAAGTCAGAAAGCTACTTCTTTCTCCTTTGCTTTGCCTAAAGTGGTCCCCAGCTGCAGCCATTTATCCTGTTATCTTGATGGCAGGTGGATAACCTTAGTGTCATTCTGGTGAACAAACAAAGTTTATTTAGATAAACTCAGAACTTTATTTGCAGTATAAACAGGGTAGGATGAGAACCAACCAACCCCAGCAACCCACTCGTTCTGTTTACTTAACTATTGCTTCTGAAAAACAGAAGAGGTGACTAAAATCCTGTCAGGCATTCCTTTTCCATTTGGTTTTTAAAGAGCTTCCTAATTCAGGGGGCCTTTTTCATCCAATTATGAAGGCCTTCATTGTACTAGCACTCTGCTGTAGTTTTTTCTCTAGCAGAGCCATTCCTCTTGCATTTGAGTCTTTGGACTGTGATGACCCTGATGTCTTTAAAGCTGTTGACGCAGCACTGAAGAAATTCAATGGAGACAGAACAACTGGTAACCAATTTGCTCTATACATGGTGATGGAAGCCAAGAGAACTGTAAGTAGACTTTGCAAAAAAAAAAAAAAAAAAAAAAAAAAAAAGTTGGAATTGTTTATGCACTCTGAATCAGCTTATCTCCGTCTCATTTGTAAGCGGGAAAGCATGATAGCGTCTTCCAAAAATGTTTTAAAAAAATCAAAGTGACTTGCACAGTAGGATAGTTGTTCCCATGACAAGCAGGGATCTATAGTATGTTTTTATCAGCAGAACCCTGTGTGCTGGTGAATTGCTTACTAATGCTAGGACTAAAGAATAGAAAACTTCTATCACCAACAGTATTTGTCTTACTATTCTGCTCTGTTCCCTTTTTCTTTATTGGGAATTCTACCCCTTTGCATCATCGGTAAGGTTTTCAGACCAATGGCAAAACCATACTTATTAAAAAATACGAATATAATCTTGACTTGGAAAGAGCTGGTGCTGAGCATAAAAAAGAATCACCTGATAAAGTTTGGCAATATTCTGAATTATTTATGAATATTTTTTGATTGACACCAGTCCTAAGTCAGAGATCTATCTAGAAGCTCTAGGTGGTATTTTAGTCAAATAGGGTGACAGCTAAAATTACAGAAGAAAGAAGAATGCAACATGATCCTGTGCCTGGAGTCCTTCTATATAGCCTTAATCTAACAAAAGAGTATTTACCTCGGAGAGGCATACAAAGATAGTATTACCATAATAATGGCAAGCATTATCTTACTTGAAAATAACATTAGCATTTTTTTCAACTGGATTGGATTTTCAGATGTAAACCACAAGAAATCCAGTGTTAGTGAGAATATTTTGCACTCCAAAATCACAAGACACTTTTACCCAGATAGAAACTGACCTCTGAAAGGAGCCATGCATTGCTAAACACATTCAGCAAACTACCCACATCTCCTGGCATCTACCCTCTCGTGTTCCTATTTACACACTGAAGAGATTTTAGCATGTGGAGACAGAGTAAAATCAGAGAACCTGTTATATAATTAATATGAAGTAAATGAATAGTTGCACTGTTCTCACTGAACTGCATACATCCTTAACAACAGCCAAATGCAAATATTTCTATATCAGAGCTGTAGTACCACCTACCTTCCTTTTGCTGGTGTTCCAAAGGAGAGATAGGAGTTTCAGAATTTTATCTTAAACAATGTTTATTTTTAAGAGTACATATTTATTGCAATTATTATTAATCTTTCCTTCTCTAGATATCCATCTTTCCTTTTCATGAAAGATATGAAGTGGAAATCAATTATTACTTTGAATCATTGATCTGATTATGATGTTAAGTAAAAAAACAGAGAAAAGGAATCTGCAATTGAAATTTCCTCATATTTGAGATTCTTTTTCTAAAGAGTATAGATTTTACTCCTTGCTAGTCTCACAATGTTGAATGCATTAATTAAATAGCTGGTTATTACATATTCATGTACATTCATTATTGAAAGGGTAATAAAACATAAAAGCTGACTAGTGAAAGAGTAAACCTGCCCCAGTTAAAGGCATAGCTGTTCGTAATAATGATGAAATAAACTAATAACAAATTATACAGAAACAATGTCTTTTCTCACTTTGTTTACTTACTGAGCTGATTTACTGCAGATTTGGAACACTGTAACAGAGAACAGAATTTGGCTCTTTTTAAATTTCAAATAGTATAATCTGATGTAGTTCCATAAAAGTAAATTCCTACCTGCTGAGGATTGAGTCTATTATATTTTTAGAGCCCCTTTTATCCTTTCTTTACAACCATTATATAAGGTACCTCTACGCTCCTTCTGTAGCAATACACAACAGGAATTGAGAGAAGGCAGAATATAATTCTGTGTCTACATCAATGTAAATCCAGTATATGCCAACCACATCAACTCAGCTTCATTTTTTTGGTAGCACTAAAGCAAGAATTATCATTTAATCCTCCCAGCAGAGACAGAGAACAGTAACTGGCTATTTTAGAATAATCAGGGCTAAACTACAGCAGCTGCCTGTTTGTATTTGAAAAGTTATATTGGCAGAGCTTTTTTAGTGGCTGTAAAAGGTTGCTAGCTTCTGACTTTATATCTTCTCTAAAGGATGAACCACAAATCTTAGTGTTGTCAGTGTCACCTGTAGGCACAGGCCCACTACTTGGTTTATGACAAAGAGAAAATGCCCACTAGTGATTTACCAGCTTCTGAAATACTTGCACTGGTTGGGCCAAACTTTGCTTAATACTTTTTATTTCATCTTATGGGATTGCTGAGGCTGTCCTGCCCTGCAACCCAGCCTTCAATGCCTGTAGAAAACCGCAGGCAGTGCCCAGGGCTGTCTCCAGAGCACATCCCTGCTCACCCCTTCCCGCGCAGGCGGCGCAGCTGAAGCTCCCCGGTACCACCGAGCAGAGGCCGTGCGGGCACTGCCAGGCTGCCTGAGGGCTGCTGGTTCTGGGCTGCCAGGGGAGCTGCACTGAAGGACAGTGGACAGATCTGGGACGAGGCCAAGAGTGAGAGCGAGGGAGTCAGACAGGAGCACAGTCCAAGCTGGTAATTATGCTAACTATCCATGCAGCCACCCAAAATGGCTTTTTTGGAGTACATTTGAATGAGAGTATAAAACCTAACCACTTCTTTTTGGTTCTAAACTCATTGCTACTACGAGTTAAAATGAAGGTAGTTGAGCTTATTGTATCTATTATATCAACATATTGTCATTGTAGGTAAGGGCTAAGTAATATCATTAGGTAAGTTAATAGTTGAACTACCAAGATCTGAGAGACCAGCAGCTAATGGGAAACCATGCTATAAAATTTAAGGTAACCAAAGAACAGTATTTACTTTTTTTAAACTCTTATCTTTTCACTTGATTCTTTATCATGTACATTGTTTTAATCTAGGCAGGTCCTGACCCACAGTTCTATGTGAAATACAGAATACTTGAAAGTAATTGTACCACTGAGGAAAACAAACACTGGCAAGACTGTCAATACAAAGTATCTGCAGAGGCTGTAAGTATCTGTTCTCTCTACAAGTTCTCTGTGCAGAAACATCAGCAAAATGACCAGGATTGCAATTGCCTAGGGAAAAATGCAGTAGAAGAATTAACTTTCTTAGCTGTGTTGCTTTTGCAAGGTTATATGAGTACACTACAGAAATGTTTACAATCCTGAGGTTAACCATTACCATCCTGAATACATGCAGAAAGGAACACTTGAGAGCTTCAATATGAAGGTTCACAAGATAACATAAGATTTGTGCACTGTGAGAGTGTAAAGACTGCAAATCTTGGTATTAATTATGTATAATGGAAACTTGCACAACCAGATACTGACTTGGAAGCCACTACGGAAGGAATTTTGGCAGAGGGGTTTCAGCAGTGCCAAGCATGTCTGGCTCATGCTATCAGAGAGCACCCAGGGGAGGTACAGCAGGGGCACACACTGCAGGGCACTGCACATCCCCAGGGGATGGTGCTGCTCTTTCACACAGTGCACAGGAAGGGATGATGGTGACAATGCAATTTGAATCTATGTGAAATGCCATGGTCATTGCTGTGTATCTTGTACTAGCAGAGAGGAAAATGGATAAATACATAGTTTATACAGTCTTTATTCATGAGCAGGTGTTTGTTTCCATTATTCTGACTGTGAAGTCTTTAGTTAAACACATCATACAAATACAACGTAAGCATTCAAGTTATCTGCTCAGTTTGTCTCCTACTTTCCTCACCATCAACAAAACTGATCCCTTTTCAGCATCAAAACATCAAGTTAGACATTACTACAAATATACTCATGAACCTCTTCCCAAAGTCAGCTGTGATCAACAGCTAAAGCACTTTATTTTTCTTTAGCAAGTTTCAGACAATTGTTTACATATGTATTTGCAGAAAACAGGAGAATGCACAGCTCGAGTTCATATGAATGATGCTGATAAAACAACTAATGTTTCACAAGAATGCAAAATTTTCTCAGGTACGTGACTATTTGAGACAACGTTGAACAAACACATTGACAAATAAGAATGGAATAAATATAATACTGAGACTTTCAGGTCATTTTAAAGGTAGAAGCTCCTTATCATTCTAATCAGACATTTTTAAATAACTTTATGTGAGCAACTATATATTAAAGATAAAATTTCACTTCATTGCTATACACATATAGACTAAGTCAGTGAAGAACAGGCAGCTTCTGCCCAGGGTAATAAAAACAAGCACGTGTGTGTAGTAAGTTTCTTCAAGCACTAGAATTATGCCAAATAAAAATTTAGTTTGCTCAAGACCAAAAGCATACCAATAACTTAAGAGACTAGATACAACTTGTTACACTTGAACTTTATGTCCTTACTAATTTAAGTATAAAATTGTCCCAGGAATTATTAGAAAAAACTTTGTATAACATAATTGCATCCTTATTTTCTCCAATCTAAAAATGACTGAATTATTTCTGTTAAAGTTTACCAAAAGAAATACTTACCCCAAACAAGAAAAGAAGAAAAAAAATCATTTACAAAATAAAAATCTGGCAGTGATGTTATTATGTAAGACCTTTTAGATCTTAATAATATTTCACCTATAATACATTCATATATGACTATTACATTCACGTAAGAATTTCCTTTATTAAAAAGTGATCACATTGTTTTAAAGCTTTCAAACTGAGATCTCTCTATGCCTGGTGCTCTGAAAGACATACCCAAGCTCACTTTAATATAGCCATCTAACTATTAACTACAGAAATATTCACCCAAATTTCTGAGATGTTCAGCAGCTGGTATTTGTTTTTTTCCTAGTTATCTTGTTGAAAGTTGAAATGGTTTAACCTACAGCCAGTGTCCTTCTAGGAACTGCAGTACACAAACCCCATGTTCTGCACTGAACAAACGTTGCATTCATAGGGCAATGGTGACACCTAATTGCCAGCAAAAGACCACAGAAGAACTCATGGAAAATTTGCATTTGAATCTTTGCTTAGAAAGCAAAAAAACCCCATACATAAATGGAATGAATCAGGTATTCAACCTAAGGAACTCATCTCTTCTTGCTCAGTTACAGCAACTCTGAAAAAAGAATACACATTTGTTCATCATACTCCTTATGAAAGTGCTGAGACAATAGTTGGTCTAGGAGTGGGTGTGCTGCTGGTTCATTATCTCCTTTGTGATTACTTACTGAAAATGTGGTCACAATTTTCTGTAAGGTATCTATTTGTCATTACTTATCAAAACAAGACATACTAGAAATAGGAAGGCCCAGACTTTGGCCACACCTGACAGGTGAGGGATTTCCCCACCATATTTGTACCACACTATTCGGCCTCTTTGGTGGAACAGTTTGATCTATGTGACTCTGGACTGGCTTCCTGGCTGGTACAAACTGGCATACCTCCATTTAAGCCAGTTTATGCCAGCTGAAGATCAGGCACACAAATTTTACTTCAATTCCACAGAGACCACATATTGTCCCACTTCCATTCTCAAGCTCGCTGGCCCGTGAAATTAATTTATGTACTGAACTATAAAATTAATTTATGAAAATCCAATCCATGATTACTAGAAAGGAAAGAGAGTTAATAGGATTAGTAGTAGGAAACAGGAGTTTGAGCATCCTTGTCAAGCTTGTCTATCCACAGCCAATCCAGCTGGTTAAGCCTGAAGGTTGCACCAAGTGGTAACTGGCAGGGACAACATAGTCCAACTCCAGTCCCGGGGCCACTCAGAGTCACAGCAGCTCACACGGGTGAGCCCAAACACTTCTGGAGTCCCCACCCTGAAACGTGGTGAGGACAGCAAGCAGCTGCACACTGTGGTTAAGCTTTGAAAAATCTGAAAACCATCTCCCCACTTAACTGTAGCCTCCACTGGCTTTTCCCTGGCTGAATGAGTAATGTATCTTCCTTAATGGTGCCAAAACTACATGCAAGGTTTTTTTGAAATTTGGTAATTGCTGGAATGGGGTTCATTGCCAAAACTATGCCTGGACCCTAAGGTGGTCCCTGTATTACAACCAGAGCATGTTCCTAAATATAAAAATGTCTTTGTAGGTCATGAAAATGGAATATAGGGTTTGCTTACCATGCCAGTTAAAAGCAGGAAAGGTTCTTGCTCACTCCTAGACAGGAAAAATGAAAACCTAAGGCTGTTTTGCATGAAGCCCTATGTTTTTTGGGTTTTTTTCTTCTCCAGATGTGTCAAAGATAAGACTTAGTAAGGCTCCATGTCTTGGATGCTCTCATCGTATATCAAGTGATGGTCCAGAAGTGTCAGAAATTCTGAAGAAAGCCATTCAGAAGTTTAACAAGCACAGTGGTGAACTTGCTCTTTTCAAGCTTGTGGAAGTAAAAGAAGCTAAGAGACAGGTTTGAGCATGATTTTTCTCTAAATTTTACCAAAAAAATCCAACCCAAAGCAGGTCCCTTGTTTGTTTCTGTATGTTTCTGATATTTAAGTGGCTTATATTTAATAATAAAGCATACAAATTGCATATACAGGGTAGAGTCAATAAATAATTATCTTAATTTATAAGGAATCATTAACAGTTACCTACTGGATTTTCAGAGCTCTCAACTGATATCATACATATTTTTTCTTTATCTTCTAAACAGCATTGAGCACTTTTAGCAGTTTATTTGCATTCAGTGATGGCACATGCATCCTGTATCATCTCAGATCCTCCTGAGTACTCCCTTTAGCCTTGCCCTGAAGCTCCAGCAGGAGCAGATCCCTCCTAGGGGCTGAGCCAAAGCTTCCAGCCTGCACAGATGTCTCACACACTCCCCAGCCTCTCAAACAGTAGCAGGCATCTCTGTTTTTGCAGGCAATAAGGCCCATTTGTCAGCAGCTGCTACGTGCTATAGGACAGGTAAACCCCACATAGGAAAAATGGGTAAGAGAACCCAAAAACCCAACATGTCACTTGCTGCAAGATTTCTGTTCATGGGAATATCTGCTATGGAAGAAATGACTACTCAGGTTGTAGAAATTCTATGTCATCTGGTATTCCATGCAAGAATTCCTCCCCTGTGAAAGGCTCTCCTATGGATTAGTGTAACATTGCTAGAAATTAAAGTTTCTTATTTGGTTTTTAACTAGTGTACAACCTAACAGCAAACACAGACCCTTTCCTTTGAACCTGTATGTATTTACTTAGCCAAAAAGCAACTTCTGGTCTCATGTCCGTTGGACTCATGATTTAAACTAGACTGTCCTCTTTATATTTCCTGATGGCAGCAATAGTCTTTGCTGAAAGACAAACTTGCACAACATTTAAGCCACATGACAAAATGTTGCAGACAGACTACAGTCCAGCAGCTGGAAAGAGAACCATCATGTCACCTCTGACAAACAAAGAAAAGTCAGAGCTCTCCACTTCAAGTGATCTGGGATAAAAAATTCTTATATTTGATTGTTTTTCCTTTTGAATCCAATGTTACCTGGCCCAACACTATGATTTGGAGAGATCTCATGGGTGACAAGAAGTAGCCACTGTTAGGAAAATGGAACAGCTTCCCAGAGAGAAAATTTTAAAAGGGTTACCAACCTGGAAAGAACAGTGTGTGTGAAGGTAAAGGCCAGGATAGAGGTAACTATGTAGATGATAAATGCAGAACACTCAACAAAAAATGATGCCAGCAGTATAAAGTTACATTATTCAGATACTGTTTTACTGTGTCCCATGCTCAGGAACGCAGGACTTGCCAGGCTGTGTTACTGTAGTCATCTATCTAGACCAACTTCCTGTCACAGGGAGTAATATGTAACAGATCTTTGGAGGAAAGCACAAGAAACCAAGCAGTGTGAGGCTGCAGGCTTGCCAGAAGTGGACACCAAATACAAAGTTCAGTTCTAACAAAAGCAGGACTTAGTTTACGTTTTGTATTGTAAGACAAAATATTTTTTTGCTGTCCATGAACACTCTATGGCTTAATGAGCACAAAGTGATTTGACAGATAGAAGGCACTAGATGACTAGTTTTGTTTTCTTTGCTTTCTCATTTAATAGTTTAACGTTCAAGTTTGCATTGTTTTATATAATGTATAACCTAAATATCTATCCCAGGTGTTAAATGGATGGGAGTATCAAATTAACTATGAAATCAAGGAGACTAATTGCTCCAAAGACCAATTTCAAGATTTAACTCCAGAATGCAGAACCACTTCTAGAGGTGTAAGTAATCTTCAAATTCTATTCATCAAGAAAACAAGAAACCTTGAGAAGTTTCTGTCCAGATATTCAAGGAGTTACTCAAGTGCCACTCAAAAAATGATAACTAAAATTAGCACAATTGCCAGCCTAAGACATATTTTCTCAGAAAAGTCAGTAGCTGAATTATTACTTAACCTTTACCACAGTGCAAATAATAGCTTCAAAAGAAATTTATTAAGAAATATACATAATCCAGCTAAACAGTGCTGCAAACCCAGGTATTCCCTTGGCTTCACTGGTCTGGAACAGAAGTAGCTGCACCAAAAATACAGGCTTCCTATCTCAACTGGCCTCCCTGAACCAGCTCACAAGGGGATCAGAACACAAGGCAGAGGGCAGGAATGCAGAGACTATGCATCACCACTATGAGCAGTGGTGGTAAACAGGAGGTGACAGACTGGCATCTGTTTCAGCTGTTGAGGAAATGCACCATTGAGTGCTACATTCAAGAGCCTCTCCTGTTCAAAAATTACTCCTTGTACATCTCAAGAATGTTTCAGAAGTATTGATCAAAAAAGGAACAAATGACAACACTGGTAAATAACAGAAGTGTGAGAGTCAGACTAGCTGAAGCAAATCCCTCCATTACCCATGTGCCCTTAAACCTTAAGCAAGTTACTTAACCTACTTGAGTATGAGTTTCCCCAGCTGTCACCTAGAAGTGATGACTTCTGCCACCTCACCTGTTGCAGGAGCACTGCCTCACTCACATACTGCTTTGGTCACACAGGGCATCTGGAATTAGATGATAAGCACTTATCCCCTGAACTTGCTACTAGACCATTGACAGATATTATTAGAATACCATATTCCAAGAATATTTCATACCTTGGAATGGCCAAATTCCAAGGAAATTTTCTCATATTTTTATTTAGCTCTGTACTATTAATTTTTAAATATGAGGACCAGAATTGCAGCCTGTATTCTGGAGGGAGGGAGGAAGGAAGGCATTAGGATGCAAACTTATTCATTATTTCTAAATAACAAGAAGCTGTTTTGCATTTTTCACTCCAGCGTGTAGCTAAATGTGAGGCTAAAGCATTTCAGAATCTTCAGGCAGAGATCTTGGATATTGTCAGCGACTGCAAACTTCCAGGTATGTCTTAGGCACTATCAGTTTTGCAAGTTCCAGTTTTCAGTGTCTTTTATTGTTATGTATTGTTACTTATTCCTCCAGCCTTTCTGGACACAGATTCTGTTCCATGTAGTAAATGGTGCATTCTCAGCCATTCAGACTAGGTTTGCTTCAACACACAAATTCACTGCCAGTTACACGCACCTCTCATTTCACTCTTTCCATCCATGTAAGCTGCTCCCTCTCCATATTTTCTGGCTACCTACAACTGCTGCACACAATTCTTGTTTCTACAAGAAAACTGTTGTTAAGTGTCCCATGTGACAGTAGGTGCTGGTGTTCTTTTAGATAGCCAAGATATGATATTGCTGATCATATAAAACTCAAAATATATTTTGTTTTCTTTTCATGGACCCAAATATGAAGAGTTCCAGAAAGCAGGGCTTTATAACTGTTTTTCCCAGCCTTTATCAACATTGAATCTCTTGTTTCTTAGATCTGAAACCTGTTGTTCTATTTCAGTTGAAGAAACGGTAGTTGCTGCCATTTGCCCAGGTTGTCCAAGGACTATCCCAAGCGACAGTCCAGAACTGAAGGAGCTACTGAAGCTTTCTGTAGAGAAGTATAATTTGGAGAGCGATGAGGAGTTCTACTATAAAGCTGGAGAAATACTATCAGCAACAGTTCAGGTTGGGATATATCACAGAGATAAGGAACCGACACAACATTATTATCGGCCTGAGCTGAATGTTACCTAAAGTTGGTCTTTAGATTTGAAATAATGTCTTTGTCTAAGTGCTGATACATGTGGTAATTGAAATATCCATGCAATTTTTCCTGTAAAATCTAATCCATATTTGTTTGCATTCAAAAATGATTCAAAAATTTCCCATCTCTTGAATTTTCTTGTTTTCTTAAATCAAAATTCTTCTAAAAGAATGTGAAAAAGGTTGGCTCAGGGCATTTGATTTCCGTGTATCTACCCAACTTTTTACCTTCGTAATATACCTTAGACTTTTATACTTTAATAGTTTTATTAGACACGACTACTCCCATGATCCACCATACCAATACTCTCCAGGCTATTTTAGGCAGTGTCCACCCTATAGTTGTATGGTCCAAGAAATGAGGCATCTTAATTTCTCTTAGAAAACTGTTATTTTATATACTGATTGTGCTGCTAATAATACTCTAGCTAGATTAAGAAAAGGACATCTGCGTATAACTTAATACATACAGATAAATAGAGCTTGATAAGGGACAAGGAATCAGGAGGATAATATTTGTCAGCATTTGTATAAGCCTTGTTTACTGTCCCAACCCATCAAAACAGAAGTTTAGGATAGAATTGAAAATTTGACAGTAGAATAGTTCAGAAAATACTTGGTCATAACTACCCCTGAGCATGAGGTGTCACTCATGGCACTCAGGAGAAGGCACTAAAAGCACACTGGAATTTTTCCAAATAGATCATATTATCTTACTGATAATACCTGTGCCTTTTTCTCTTTCAAACTTTTTTCTTCCCTCTGACTTTCCCAGTCATGACTGATATTAACATGCATACATCTTTAAAACAGATTGCAGGGAAATAGAATTTCATGTTTTGCCTGATGTCCCCAAAGGAAGATATATTATTTCAAGCTCTGTAAAACATACTAAGAGAACTCCGAGCAGGCACATTTTTGAACCCATGCAGTTTCTCTCTTTAACGTATTTGGCAAACAGGTGCATTTTCAACTGAGCCTGTTCATCACACACTTTGTTTTACTCACATGCCACTTTTCTGACATCATATTTGGCTCCCTACAGTGCTATCACTAATGATTTCATCTGTTACTAATGAAATTACTACACACATTCAATAATTGTGGGCCCAATATAATTCTGAACTTTTCTGTTCCCTTCAGCTTCAATGCTAGATTTTTTGAGAATAGGAACTGGAGTAAATGAGTTACTTGATTAGAAGCAGATAAGTTTACTGACAAATATTTTAATACATATTGTTCTTCACATATGTTGGCCCAGTTGTTAGGACTTGCAGAATACAAGTAGTATAAACTTGCAGATAACAATCTTTCCTGTGCTAATTCTTGCTAATTTTTCAGATGGTTGCAGGAAAAAAATATCAAATAAAGTTTACCGTCTGGAAGACAAACTGCTCTAAGAGTGAATTTGAAAAATTTAATGAAGCCTGTGTAGACATATTTAGCAGTGTAAGTAATGATAATCTTGATAATGTAAGTAATGATAAACTATAATGTTTCTAATGGACAAATTACTTTGCATCAGAAACTGTAAATGCTTAAGTAAAATCACATCCTGGGTTCTGTTACCTCTTTCACTAAACTTTTGTTCCAAGAAGAAGGGCAGCTTACACTGTTTGTAACTCAAGTTAAGAAACCCTGAAACTTAAACTGCAGCTGCAGGATCAGTGCTCACTGCAAAACCAAAGGAACTTTCTTTTGATAATAATCACTCAAAGAAAGGAGAGGAGAAGGCTGCTGCCAAACGAAATAGCTGCAATACTCCTGACTTTGTGGACTTGCAGCTAAGGAAAACATGAGACTGGATTGTTACTTGTGTGCAAAGGAATGACATTTCTGGAGTGCATGCCATGCTGCTGATAGTGGGAAAATGTGTTCTGGACACTGGAAAGGAATGCAGATAGGAGCAGAAACCATTGGCAAGGGAGTTGTTTGGGGAAAGGGCTTTTATCTCCCATCTCTTTTCCCACCATATGAACAGTGCTTACCTCTGAGATTTTAAAATCTATTAGTGCAGCAGGCACAAAAAAGAAAAAATAAGGCTTTATTTCAATTTCCCTATTTTTAGTAGGAGAAACACCATAAACAAAAAATATTTCTTAGAAATATCATGAAGATTATGCAGTGAGATCTCCAAAAGTGATGGAGATGAAAAAATCTAATTTTCAAGATCCAATCTGAAATTTAAAGTTGAATTAAAGTGTTCACACAGACATACTATAACCTTGAAAAGCTAAGCTGTGACGTGTCCCAATGTAGAAGCATTCATCACTAAGATAGATTTCATAAATATTGATTGAAGTTCCCAGGATTTTTAACTATTATTTTAAAAAAAAATTTCTTTTCCAGGCCCCCAAGTCTCTTCCGTTGTGTCTGAAGTTTTGTTTCCTTAACATGTTGGGTTTTGTTTTGTTATCAGGAATTACTGACATGCAATGCAGAAATTCATGTGATCCCATGGCAGAATAAAATCTTTCCCCAGGTGAACTGCTCTGAATATTATGGAGTGGTAAGATTCTTCTTCATTACCCATCCTGTTAAAGCAGAGTGTAGGACAAAGGCAATCAATAAATTGTTTATACATTCCAAATTATCCCAAATTTTATAACAAAAATAAAGGAACACGATTCTTTTAACCATGTTCTTTCCTAACTGTCACGTTCTTCTCTCATCCTCTAACCTCAACAACCTGTTATATCAAAGCAGTTTCACCACAAGGTGAGAAAATGGCCAACAAGTTGACTAAACAAAGACACTGGAACAGGGAGAAGTTTTGCCTGTTGGCTGCTCCTCTGCATTGTCAGTTAAGCTATGGAGTATCAAGCCCCATCAAATCCCTCAAATTGCTACTCATACTAGCTTTGAAAGTTGAAATAAAAATGTATTTGGTGACACAATAACTATACCACACAGATTTCCAAGGAATCTGTGAACCTTTCCATATTAGTTGAGTGGCACCTGCTACAGCTATCAGCCTCTGCACAAGGATCTTCCAATTTCTGCCTACTTGGCTCCATGATGAACTAGTCCTGAGTGAGAGCCACTTTGAAAATTTCACAATGGAATACAAATATTTTTTATTATAAGATATTTCTGAGGATTGCAGAGACTCCAGTGTGACACTGAATAAACAGATTACCCTGCCCTTGTAACAAATAACTTCACTGTGCTCAGCACCTTCATAACTAAATATTCATTTGTATTGTATTAAATAATATCTCTCCTCTCTATCTTCACTACAATATTTTATCCATAACAACTTCCAAATTTAGCGTCAACACAAATAACTCTGATCTGCACCTAGAAAATAATCAGAGACTTTGGTGGAGGGAAATGAAACTCGTATTGAACAGTGACTGGTATACCATGTGTTCAGCCTTTGTTTTCCAGTTGAACACTGATGAGGGAGTAGAGATGATTCAATAACAAGAGAATATTTGATATTATCAGCCTTATCTCTGTTATTTCCAGGCAGTATTCGGAATTGTCAAACCTAGCAGTAAAACATTGAATAGTTACATTTTGTGTAACAAAATTACACAGATCTTCTGTACATTCTGACACTGATGCTACTCAGAGATGTGCTAACCTTCAGCACAAACTGGTTCTATACATGGGAATGTAACACTCTAACGAGTGCCGGGACATTTAGTCCTAGAATCCAACTGTATTATTCATAAATTAAAACCAGGACATGTGTTTTGCTGTCTGTAGTACAATTCTTCTCTTACACTGACAAAATTTTAGTGATACAGAAATTTTTCTTTTACACATATAGCTGCTAAAATACTCCAGAGTTATATGGGAGGATGTTTATGTTTGTATGCTTATCACAGAAGAGAGAATTATTTTGTTTAGATTTTAATCTAAAATCTTTTAAAATCTGCTAAATGATTCATGTACTGCAATGAGCCAGCTTCTGAATTTCCCACATCTGAAGCAATTGTTCTGTTTTATGTAAAAAAAGTGGCACCTGTTGCAATGTTTTCTAGGTGGCCACTTGGGGAAGACTACCTCCTGGATTCACACCTTTCCGGAGCAGTCTGCCACTAAGCAAGGAAGAAGTTTCATATGCTGATAAAAACGGAGAAAGCCAAAGCCCTAGCCCAGAAATTTGGGAAGACGATGGACAGGAACCAGAAGACAAAGGTGAACCTGAGCATAAACACAGGCATAAGCACAGGCATGGAGTTAAAAAGGATCATGACAATGACCAAAGACATAGGCATGACATTGGTTGTGGGCACAGAAGTGGCCATGGGTGTGGGCATAAAAAACACAGTAACAAGAATAAACATAAACATCCAAACCCCAGATCTTCTGAGGAGTCACATGAAAGAGGTTTTAATCAAAAAGAAACCCTCCCATCACCCAGTGCTGAAACTGCACTGCAACTAGTAAGTACAGGGGTTGCAAGGGAGGAAACCAGTAGACCTGCAGAGCCACTAATTCTTCCTGATACTTCTTTATTCAATGGGTTGCCAGGTCTCCCAGAACCTCCTCGCCCCAGATGTCCTGGAAAATCATGGAAACAACTTGTGGGCTTTCTAGCCCCTCCTAGCTTTCCCAGAGAATTCAGAAATGAGGATCTCTTGCCTTCTGCAGCAGAAAACATCGATCCAGCTACAGAAAACAACAAGGAAGACTTTGATCTCACAGATGCTTTAGCATAATCCAAACATTGTAGGATCCTTTTCAGAAATGTTACATAGAAAATATGAAGAATTCTGCCTTTTGAAATGTATAAAACACAAAGAGGCAAAAGCTCATATTCTGTTAACTGAAATACTCAAGTAGGTCACCAACACTTCTGGGGACCTAAGACCATATGGCAATATTGTGTATTTGCATATATTTGCAAATATGTAAATCAGTGTAACTCATCTGCCTCAGTTTTCTATAAGCGCAAACTGAATCACTGCGTCAAATCTTACTCTGTTATATTTAAAACAATGGCAGAAAGAATTCTGCAGATAACATGAAGAATCTCAACCAAATGTGGGTAAAACAGAAGACAATATAGAACAAGGGAGCCTCTCTTAGATATGTGAAATAATTTTTCTGTAATTTACTAGGGTGGATCACTAAAAGAACAAAATAAAACAAAGGAACATTTTTACCTGTTCATTTCTTTAAACAAACCAATATTAAACACCAGTCTATCACAGTCTATCACTCGTGGTTGTTCTGTTGGATGAGATAACAGGGAAAACTGAGAGAACCTTAAATAAAGCAGGTTTATTATTCCCTATACATATTATGTTAACTACCTAGAGTAGCATATTGATTGGCAGATTTTCATTCAGCGGAGATGCACAAATACTACAGATCAGATGACAAAATTATGAACTCTTCAGACACCTAAAATTTGTGTGCCTTCTTCCATTATTAGGTTGTGCATAATTTTGAGACTGGACTGATTTTTCTGTTCTGGGTATCTTCCAAAGACATGGAATGCATTAGATAAATGATAAAGATAATGCATTAGTTAAAAAGCACCAAATATTTATTGCAAAATAGAATACGTCTTCCCTCTGTATGAATGCGATAACTTTTTCAGATTAAAAAAACCAAACAAAACCACACAGTAATAAATAAATAAATACTTTAATTCCAGATCAGTTCACCAGTTTGAAATGCTACTCCATCCTGTAAAGGGTTATTGACAGGGTGAGGTCCTACAAATGGTACCACTTCACTTATTTTGTTGTAAAAGACCACATTACTTGAAACCACAGTGGAAGTGCCCTCCACCACTGCAATTCTGCTCATCCCAGCTGCTAGGATTGCTATGACATCAAGACTTTATACTCAACAGCTGGAAATGGGTCCTTTTGTGTGCTATGATTCTACAGTCATCACCTCCCTGGTGAGGAGGAACTAGACAGGAGAAGTCTACTCAGAGAATGCAAAAGAGATGGGAGCAAGATCAGGAGGTCTTGGCATAACAAGCAAAGGATGATCTGCAAAGAGGAGATAGTTACTAAGGAAGGTCAGAAGACACAGAAGCGGAAAGAGCAGAGGCAGGGTAGCCTCTCTGATATGGTTGCGGTGAGAAGAACAAAAGAAAACAGCCAAATTAGTGGCAAAAATTGAAACAGAGTGACTGGGATAGAAAAGTGGGTGAAGGTACAATCATAAAGGAGCTATAAAAGACAGGAACTCAAGAAGGGGAGCAAGAGCAAAAACAAAAAGAGAGGGATCTCTCTGATTGTGGCAGGAGAGCCCGCAACACATCACAGAACAGAACCCATACTGCCTAAATCTAAGCATTCCCTGACAGTGTAGGCACACCTCCCATCTTCAATGCCTGGTTCCTTTTTTCTAATTGCATTAGAAAATTCATTAGAATGTACTGAAAAAGTAATGAAATCAAAAATTAGAAACAGTGAGTATAAATTCAGCATGGTTCTGTGCATCAGATCTTTTTTTTTACACAGTGTAATTGGCTGACATATAGGGATGGATGGAGACAGGCAGAGAGATATCTGTCATGACTGATGGTATCAGAACCATTATAATTCCTTTCTTCCTGAAAATAATAATTCAGAAGTCATACAAATTTGCTGGAGCCCTATTTTAAAGAAAGGTACAATAATAATAGCCCCTGGATCCATCATTAACCAAATCCAGCCCTTTTAATAAATTCATTTCCTTGGAGCATAATACGCAAAGGCTATCTTCTTGTTTTGACAATAACTAAACTTACAAAGCTACGCAAATGAAAGCCTTGAGAGTTATCTTTAATTCTCTGCTTCTTTTCTTCTGAATATTTGATTGGTATGGTTTTGGCTGTTACTGGAAACTCTTTGTGTATACTGAATTGCTAACAGGAGTATAAGATCAAAACAGTTTTTCTTTAAATTATAGTAGACATTTAAGTAATTAATGCAAAATTACAATGAAGACAAAAAGATGCAAATATAAGAAAAAAAAGTTTTCTTCCCATCTCCAGTCTCCCTGATCTGAATGAAAAAACAATCACACTCTTGATGTATGCTTCCCACAGAGCATACATACACAACCACAAGTAGTGAAACACAGGACTGAGTGACTGTTTACCATGTGCTATAGTGGTAACGTGAAGTTTCATTATTGTTTAACACAAGGATGACAATTTCCATTTGTTTATATAACTTCTAAAAGTAATTACTTTTCAAAAAAATCATTCTGGAACAAAAATCAGTGTTCCATGTCTAAAAATTCTGAAACAGAACATTTAGATATGTTTATGAAGGAACCTTTCCATTTCTCATTGACGCGTTCCCATAGAAAGTCTCAATTATTACAACACAGCACTCTCGGATGGAAGAATCTGTGTGAAAACTCCTGACCAGACCTGCTCCAGCTGAGCTGCTGAAGAGCTCGGCAAAACTCCCGGCTTCTCCTCCGGCCGGAATCATGCTGGAGCGCTTCATCCAGGGCCCGCAGCGCCTAACGAGCACTTTCCTCCTTGGCCAGCAGATGGCCCATTTTTTATCACAGGGCGTACAATCGCCAAATTTTTTCAGGTTTGTCATTGCCAGGAATGGTTGAGCAGGCTTAACGCTCAGCGTTTCTTCGGGGTGAGTAACACTGTAGCTGAAAACACCCCATCTGTGCCATCTTTTTTAAATATTAAGCTCTAGCAATAGAGCTTCGACACTTACCAGTTAGTTACTATAAGTGTATAAATTACACTCTAAATGTAATTTCATGAATATGAAAAACAAGGGCTGCTCCCGCACCTGAAAAATTGCATTCTTACTGATACAGAAAATCGGAACTAGGAGCCTGGGGTATGAAAATATGTCTGAATTAAACCTCTGTTTGCTCGTACTGCTGACATCCACAGCCACATAATGGCCATTCTGCAGCTGCCTGAATTTCATGTGCTCCCTCCCTTGTTCATTCCATCTGTGACAATGGGACAAAACATATATTTTAACTGGCCAGAAGAAAAATTCCTCAGCTGGATGGACTATTGGATTCTTGCCATAATTCAGACATGACCCTTTCATCACACTCAGCAGTTCCAATCGTCCTCTAGTGCTATGTTCACACAGCATAAGCCATGGGAGAGAGCTGTGTAAACACCTGACATCAGAATATGTGGAGCATTAATGATGAACACTGCTATTTGATGGGATGTAAGAACCCATTTCTTTCCTTGTTTTCTCAGGTCTCTCAGCCAGCAAGATAATTGCTCCCAATTTAGGAATAACAGCTCTGAGGATAAATGAGTCTAAGTGGCTACAGAATTAGAAATGACACTACTACATGGCCATTGTCATGTAGACAGACCTGTATCAAATCCAATGTACAAATTCCTCAAATATTCATTAAAAATAACAATGGGGATAGCTATTTTCAATTCTGTAACTAGCTACTCACCCACAACTCCTAATTCTGCTGTGTTTACAAGACCACATTAGTGTAATGCAGCTCCCACAGTTTTAATTATGCTTTATTTGCAAGTTCATTTGGGAAAATGTAATTAATAACACAATGTTTCCACTGCATTCCAAAATAAGAGAAAGGGTGTGCTAAGGAGGAAAGAGTGGAGGTTTTTCTAGTTGGGTAAAGCATCTCGCTACAATGAATACTCCTAATACTTCAGCTCCTTGAAGTGGTTTCAATCTGCTGCTCACTGAAAACTCAACCATAACCTTCAAAGGAGTAACTCCTACCACTACAGAGTAACAGGGATTAGAAACCTCATGGTGATTCTCTTCTACCATGACTACTGATAGTGCTGATCTGTGGGTTGAAGATTGGGCATTAAAATACTTAACTCAAACTGAGCCATGGGAAATCAGAATTCCTTGCAGAATCCAGAGTCATGCTAAAGGAGTATATTTGTTTTAAAAACACAAAGACAAAATCTATTTATGAAAGGCCCTGTATGATTTTGGTGGGTGTCTCTCCACTTTACACTGGATGCACTTATAACAGGATCCAACGGAGCACTTGGCTTGAAACAAAAGAAATACTACAGTTTGAGTGAAAAACAAGGGAACAAATCTGACTAAGGCAGAGAATGAACAAGGATGTATTTTTAACTAAAATTTAGATTACTATAAGAAAAACAGTTAGGCTAGACAAGAATTGAGGATTATTGATTTCAAGTTAAGCTTATGAACAGAGTATCAACAGGAGCTATGTTTAAAGAAAGACTTTGACCTACATATCCAAAACACTACAGTTCAGTGCCTTGAAAAATCCACCAGACACATGTAAAGGAACAGTGTTTTATTTCTTATTCTAACCCTTAAGCATGTCAAAAGACATTAATTTCTTGCCATTTAATCCGATAGAAAAAAAAAGAATAATGCCATAAAACATTACAAAGAACTAAGTCTACTATAACTCAAGTTATAGTTAGAGTAAGTTAGAATAACTTCCTTTTATGTGCCAGTTATTCTACTAGCTGTGTACTGAATAAAAGAGTAGTAGTGCTCACAAAATAAAAACAAAGGGGTATAATGGGACATAACTCACTCTCTGTAAAAGAAAAAAAAAAAGTTTCAGAAGGAATCCAGAATTCAGACTGACCATTTAAGCAGTCTTGTGACTGCTAAACTAAAATCTCTGGTTTGTGTGCAGAAGCCCGATTTTAAATTTTGCTGAGAAGTTTGTGCTCCCATTAACCTTAAATAGCATTATGGGTGCTCAGCATTTCAAAAATCAGGCCTTGGAGCACTCAGCCAAAGCCTATTGTGTGGAAAGCTGATATTACTTGGAGTGGTTGAGATGGAAATTGAGCAGTGGAACACCTCAGAAAGGTAATTATGGGCAGCATTAGCCATCAAAGTAGCTTTTATATTTCATATATGTGTTTTGGAAATTGATACAAGTCCTGGTATTAACCACAGCAGCACTAGTGGCTTAACAGCTTTTTTTCCTGGCCCAAATACAGAGATTAGAGTGTTCTGGGCAATGTTTGCCATACTTCTTCTTTTCTTGATCACTCCCACAATATAAACCAAGTGGAAGAAGCAGACAAACCAAGCATAAACTACAAGATCACTTCTTTCTTTAGAATTCAGTACAAACGTGCGGACAGATTAGTAGATTTACAAACAACTCCTCTGTCTTGTTCTACTTCATTAAGTTGCTTTTCTATCAGAAGGCAACCAAGATGCCTCTGAAACTTTGACTTAAACTGATAGATCTGTACTGACAGTTTGGCATAGGAACAGCAGCAATATAAATGTTATAATGTGAGTGCACTCCACTCAAGATATTTCTGTATCAGCACTACTGTAGCTCTGCTCCTTTTCACTGTAAATACATACTAGCCTTTATCAATCCATCAACTGGAAGCAATTAATATTCACACTATTTGGAAATTTATGAGAATAGCTTGTCATTTAGCAACATTGTGCTTCTGCCCACCCCTTTGCAAATGAAAAACTATTACATTGATCTTAGACTGCAACACTAACTGTCCACTAAATATTTATATAGGCAACTAAATTTTTGTTGGGATGGGACACATCCATTTCTTGTTTAGCACTTATTCTACAAGGAGGTGTTTATTACACGTTACAGTCATGCTTGAATAATCACCTCATATCTCTGAAGAACACAAACTGGTTTGATTCAGAAGTCCAGTGATATCCTCTGAAATGCAACACCTAATGCTCTGTGGAAATCAGTTCTAACACAGTTATTCACTCAGCAAGGCACTATCAATTGTTCAGAGAAGGAGACTAAACCCCTTGCTGACACTGAACTAAGTCACCATCACTTGTACTGCCAGGGGATACCTCAGTCATGGATTAAAACTTGAACTTCACCTGCAGTAGCTTAGAGGACCCCCACAAACCTTAACAGGCTGTTGTCATCCCCCAGTGCACTGGGGAGCAAAGTAAATCAAAAGAATGGTTGTAAAGAACGCAGAAGAACTTTCCATAGCTTACAAGTTTGACAAAATTAGTCTGAATCAAAAAAAATGAGTCTGGCTAGTAAAAATACACTTGAACATCCAATTCCACATGACAAACTTTGGAAATGGAAACTTACGTATTCATGATTGATAGATCTCACCCAGTGCCATTCATGACTGGGAAATGTACAAGCTAAACTCTATACACTTAAAGAATAACAATTTCACACTGAGAGACGATAATACTAAAAAATAAAAATCTGAAGGCCTAACATTTACAGCATGAATTACTCAGTCTTACTACCAGGCTGCTATAGAAAAAAAATCACTCTGACCCGAACTACAAACAGACTCCAGGAGAACAAACACTATTTGGTAAATGGTGATAAAGTGCAAAACAAGGAATTGTGAGAAAGGGTTGATCTATCCAAGCACATTCAATAACACAGCAAACAGATGGTTAAGCAATATCAACACAGGAGTATCAACATAGCTAAGACAGCGTTATCGCTGCCTCCACAGTTTGTTTTATTCTCCTCAAGGCCCCACCAGGCAAACATGGCAGGCGTGCTGGGTTTGCTGTGCAGGGCATATGGGTTCAGCTGCCTCAGAAACAACCTAATGACTGGGAGAAGAAGCAGGTGAAGGAGACCAAAAATATGTAACGTGATAGATGTAGAAACAGCACCAGCTTTTGCATGAGTGTTTTGCAGATAATTCTGCAATTATATTGAAGTCTTAAACTGAAAAGCTAACCCCATTAGAGATCCTACAGAAAGCTTGTCTGATGTTGGTTCTCTAGTTAGTATGCTTGAGTATTTAATATTAATTTTTATTTATTTATTATACATTTCCACTCAAAAGACATCTACTTTGATAACAGAAGACAAAAGATCATTGATAAAAGGTTGATAACACATCAACATATCACAACAATCTTACCACATAAAACATAATTTCACTTGCGTTTTGAAAGGTTTCACAGCACTGCACAGATGAATGTAACAACTGAGACATTTTAATACATACAAACTGCATTCATCAGCTCAAGATTATGCTGAATTTTTTACCAACACTTTTTCTTCTCATTTCTCTCCCTACTGAGTTCTTTCATGGCTGTCTTTACTCAGGGTAATAACGTTAATGCCAAAGTAGTATCAAAAAGCAGCTACCTTGAAGCAGCAGTGAGTATTTTCTAAAGGAAAAAGTCACTCTTCTTCTCCCTCCTTTCTTTGCAGCATTTCCTCCTGAAAGCATGGGAGTGTGCTTGCTTGCTCATCACTCCTGCTACCCTAAACAACTGAGATAGCTTTGTTCTTCTGCACCAGCAGTTCTGCTCATGAACACTGACACTGAATTTCCTTTTTTAGACAGCAAGGACGCAGACTTTCTTCCTCTTCTCCCTCCCTCTGCCTCGCCTCCCCTCCCCCACCTACAGTCTTTGCTGTGCCCTCATCTTACCTTCAACAGCACAAAAAATCCATGCTGCAGTTTTTTTCTTCGTTAGCAGCTCTATGGCAACAGCAGTTCTGAGGCAGCAGTCCCTTACAGTTCTCACTTCATTCTCCTTCCTTCTGCATAAAGATACACAGCCTGTTAGCCCAGGAAATCAGCAAAGATAATTCTGATGTGATCTAAATTAGTAAATACAATTCCACAATTATTTCAGAAAAAAAAGTGTGCTCCTGGGGGTACAAAGTTGTATTCCCAGAAGAGATTAATATTAGCAAGGCAAATGAATATTAAAGGAATCAGAGAATTCCTTTTGGGTAATTAACTGTAAAATCATCTTTGTGATAACTCAGCTTTCTTGGACAGAAAGGTGAAAAAAGAGAATTCTGAGCTTAAGATATACACAGTATGACATCCAAATAAAGTCCTCTATGAATTTGTCATTGTTTGACTGAGTCTTTATTTGTCATTAGCACATGAATTAAATCAGTTCTTTGTTTGTTAAAATCCTACTGAAATAAAAGCAATAATGGCATACAAAATCTTGTAACCCATGTAAAAAGCATATATTGGAATACATTTAGAAATGGTAACACAAACCTTAGAGAAAAAAAAAGCAATGAAAGAAAAACTAACAGTAATTAGGTAGTTACTGAGTACTAAAATACTGAAGTTCAAAGTCTGCTTTGAAATTAGGATTTTCCTGATTTCTTACTTTGTTACTTTTAAAATAATCAAAACAATGAGCTACAAATAAAAGCTGAATATGACAGAAAAACCCCAAGTACTTAAGACTCTGAAACAATTATTATCAGAAGCTCTTAAATTAAAGCACAAGACAAAAATATTTGGAACAGAGGCACAAACATTCTCTCTACTGCAAAAACTGACAGTAATTTACAATCTAATCACTTTTATCACTTTTATCACATGCACAAAATAAATGAATCAATATATTCCTGCAATTCAGCATGAACTCGCATTTCTCTCTCCTGCTGTGTAAAGAACAAAGGTTTCTGGCCACTGCCAATTGCTGTGACATGATGTGTTAAAGTGCATGTCCTTGACTGCCATGAGCAACACCACAGTTACACCTGGCTAAAGTAAAGGGATCACCTGCATCTTGTCTGTGCTTGCAGTCCATGTCCACACTTGCTGGAAAATGTGGAAAACAGAGGCAGGTGTTCCTGGGCAAAACCTGAGAGTAAAACATTGAATTTCTTACTAATCCAGCACCTCACCTGTTCATTTTTGTCTCATCTGGTGATATTCAGTTGGCATACAAAATAATATAGAATCATGTTCTGGGATGGGTTGAAGCACAAACAGCTGGGGCTAAGGACTGGCCCACAGAAGCTTCCTAGCACTAAACAGAAGCTCCAAAAACCAGAGCAGTTACATTTAGCAGCTCACTTGGCACTTCAGCTTCATGGGCACACAATTCAGACTCAGTCACAAGAAGAATATGCATCTCTAACACTGTTAAAGACAAAAGCCATGGAACAGTTATATTTTCCATTAAAAAAAAAATCTCAAAAGGATTAAGAAAACAAACAAATAATGTGATTAAACAAGTCACAATGTTTATCTTGATTAATTTCTTAAACTTTTTAAAAACTTTTTTACCACCCTGAGCTGGCTGCTTTGCAGGCTTGAAGCACAGCTCACAAAGCAATCAGTTCCAGCTTTAGTCAGTTTACAACTGAAGAGATTATTTAGAGAGATAATAATTTCCAGCTTCCAAAGAGATGAAAGAAAGGCACAAAGTTGAAACTAGTCATCTATAGTGCCAGTATCAGTGACAGAAAAAAAAAACTTGGGGAATCTGAGCTATAGTTACCTGAAGAAATGAACAGTCTCAATTTCCTTACGAAAAGTAAAGCTCAGTAGGAAACTTTCAGTTTGTGGAGATTAAGATTTACCTGGAGGCCAACACTTCTTATCACACAGCTCGTTTTAGTAACGACCAAGTATTTAACTTTAATGTTAAATTTCACATGTTAAAACAAGCCCTATAAACTGAAAAATACTGTTGTGAAGGTTAAAATTATCTGATAGAGAAGAATTCAGTTAATATGCAACACTGGAAATAGACAGAAATAGCTTCTGTTAGGGAAAAATGAAATTATTTCTGTGATGTCTTACTGCTTAGGGATGTACACATTTGAAATATTCTGACAATAAATACAGAGTGTATTACAGCCTGTAATACACTCAAAGCAAAGCTCTTTGTGCAATGCTGTATCAGCTGATAACACCAGACATTTTGTTGTCACTAATTTGAGATAGGCTCTCATAACTCAAAGTGCTGCACCTACACTCTGGAAAGCACAGTGTGTTTGTTCTGACGTCCAAAAGTGTGATTGGGATGGGGACAGAGTCACATGGCTCATTGCTGTCACCAGTCAGGACACAGGGCATCTATCATGATACACTTATCTACAGCGTACAATAGAGATTAGTACTTTTTTTACCACAAATGGGTCCCGTGAATTTACCCCTGTAAAAGTCAAAGGCCTGCTTGGCCTTTTTGATGTTTTCATCTTGGGTTGGGTTCCCATGCACTACTTCCTCCTACGAAGCACATAACATTCAGTGTTTTTACCAGTAAGGAAAGGTACCCAAATTAATACAGATATAGGTCTGCCTGTAGTGGCTGTTCCAAAACTTGGCCAACTGAAATCAGCAATTAAAAAAACCCAAGCAATGTCAGTAGATTGCAAGTTTGCAAAATCATGGGAATAAATAATGTACAGAGATGGTTAATCAATAGCAGAATTAAAATGGTTTTCTTCAAAATAATGCACAGGCTTATATATGCCTTTCTTTCAGAACTGGAAAAAATGTTCTTTGCAGATTGTCTCACAGAAATATATGATGTGCAGTATTTCATGAGTTAAAAAATAAATGTAACCACAACTGTGTCAGGATATTATCATCTGCCACCTGGGTCATCTCTCTATAAAAATAAAGTTTTATTTACTTTTGTAATACAAGAAACAAACCCTACCCTGAAAACATCCTGCAACTTCTATCAAAGATTTCTAGGCCTCCTTCTATTACTAAACTCCACATTCTTCAAGGATTTGCCCACACATAACAAATAATAAGACCCTCATATTACAAAGACGAAAACTGAAGTGCAAAAAGAGCTCTCATTCCAAGAAAAGTCAATGGCAATTCTAATAGATATCATCTGCTCAATTTTAGTGCTAAAATTCCAGTCTGTGGTCACACTAGGAGTGCTTAACACAATAGAGGAACAGACCTAAGTTGATTTCATGTCCTGGGCTTGACTACAAACCTTGAAAACTTGGAAACAAAGAATCTAAGTGCTCAATCAAGAGGAACACTCAAGACAAAAAACTGTAATTATTGAGTTTTATAGCATGCAGAGGACTGGACGACTACAAAAATCATAGAAAGAAAAGCATATTTTTGTTTCAAATATTTGGGTTAAGATTTTATTGTGACAACATTCTTCTTATTACCAGAATCATTACTAAAATTACGAGACCACCATAAGTAATTCCACATGACAGTTTTCTCATATTACACTAATTTAAAGAATTAACAGTAATTTACATATTTCCACTAAGAAATTGAATGCTTACTTTCTAGAATTAACCCTAGTTTTTTATTAGAAGACCAACCAAATGCTAAGCAAAGTAAAAGAGAAATTTTTCACAAATTTAAAGTTCCGAATGGAACTATACCAGCTATAAAAATAAGCAGTAATTAACTTCCCTTAGTTCTTAAAATTTTTGACCCCCTGGGAGAGGGATGAGAAACCAAGGTTCCTCTGAGGTCCCAGAGCACTTCTGCTGCTTTCTTTTCAGCAGCAGTTTACAAGAACTGTCCCACTGGATAAAAGAAACACCATCTTTCTTAAAAATTCAGCCGGAACTTCATTATTCCAGAGTAAGAATTAAGTAACAAATAACTGCAAACCTCTGAAGGTGGAAGGGTCCCTGTAAGTCTGAATTTAAACTCCAAACTGTAAGAACAGATGAATTAATAGATGAATAACCTGAAAGATTAAATTCACACAACTTTGCTATTTATTAAAAAAAAATAATTTAAAAAACCTTACGTAAATTAGTCTTAAATAGTTTAACAAATTATTATAATCAAGAAAAAAAGATCCAACTGGCAATGGGAGAACTTAAGCTAAGAAACAAAATTCTGCACAACTGAAGCAGGAACACTCTTTGGAGACGTGTTCTCCAAGCAATTAGGAAGCACAAGCCACAAACCACTCCACATACATTTCAGACAAGTGAGTCAGCAGGCCAGCAAAAGGCCCCATCCACCCCACATCCTCTGCACGAGCCTGAATATGTTGAACAGACTGAGCATGTGGGACAATTAAATCAACCAAAGCAGTTTAAATCCCACTGGCTTTCCATAGTGCTTGGCACCTAAATAATTTAAGCATCTTTGAATACGTTCCTTATTGGCCTAGTGCATAACTATTCAGTGAGACAGAACTTTCACAGGGAGAGGAGATTCTGGATGAACTTTCAATTCATTCAACAGGGACATCGAGATTTCACAACACAACTCTGAGTACAGTTACAAAGATTAGAAATATCTGTCAAAACATAACAAAGTTGGAAAATCACTTTAAAAAAAGATGACAAAGCAAGCCTAACAACCCAATGTACTAAAGTCATCATAATGTGCATTTCAGATTACAATGAGGTACTACAGAATACAAAGCCAACATTCTCAATCATTAAAAACACTGTATCTTATAAATTCTTATTGTTCAGCTTTTTTAGACTGTAATTTCAATGGAGTGCCCAAAAATGCTTCTTAGCATTCACGACACCCTGACTGCATTTAAACAACAAGCATGGGACTTCAGGAATTTGGACTTTCTTTGTCCCCTGGACATTTTCCAGAATCTTTCCTATCCGCTCCTACATTTGAGGAAGCACGCTTTTGTTTAGGCAGGATCCTTTGGGACTGATGAACTGAAAACATTACTTATTGCTAACAACACCCTAACAAATCATCTTGATCCTTAACATGACCTACTGTGAGCAAACTCTGTCTGTTTACCATCAACTTCCTTGCCCTGCCAGCCACGGCAATCAAATAATACACAGATTGAACTATGGCAGCAGACTGGCAAGTGCAGGAAAAGAACTCTGGGATTTTGCAGGTTTCCTGTGAAGTACCTGGCAGCTTCATGGCAAATTCAAATCATGCCATGAGATTATTAAAAGATTTCTGAGATTTCCTAATGCAAACTGTACCATCGCCTTTGCCAGAATATTGGTGAGCAGGGATTGCTCAACAGGAGCTCAATTTCAGAAGGTGTCAGCTCCTACTGCTTTCTTTAGATACGTCATTCCTTCAATCTGCATGAATAATCACTGGAAACCCAGCTGCTAAACCAGCTAGTCCATCTGTTACCCCTGTTAATAAATGTGTTATTATGTTCACTCTCACTAAAGAGCTCATGATTCATTGGGATTGTCTTTTTCGGAAACATCTACAGAAGTATATAAGGTACATACATATGTGGCTGTGGAGCCTATCTTTAGCAGCACATACATATAATTTAGTGTCTTCTTGGTATCTTTTCTGCCTGATGATAACATGAACTTAGTCTTTGGGGAGCAAGTTTTCAGTTGAGGCTGCTCTAAAAAACTTAATCAGATTTAAAGCCAAAGGACCACATGAAATCCCAGTGTTGGTACAAAATTTTTGTCGGTGACAAAATCTGACCTTTTGGTTCCTCTCAGCTTGATGCTTCCTGTTCAGAACAAAATTATTCCAGGCAGAATGTGGCTAGCACTGGCCACAATAATTTTAAAAATTGTCCCACTTGATTGAAGATAATAATTTTAATTATTTTTTCTACCTTTTTTTGGGTTTTTTTTAACAAAATGAAATTTGGCCAAGCAGAGTAAAACAAGATTTGCAGCAAGCTAGAGCAATGAGAACAATTTCTCCTTAAAGAAAGCCAGAAAAGCCTTGTTACTGGAAAACTGTTGTCAAATCTGAATACACGGGTAATCTGAAATGACACTGATTTTTTTATCAGAAAAGATGAATACTTGTTTCTGAGATGCCATTTCGGGTCTGTGAAGAATGATGGCTTACCTTCATGAAATTCCCATATGTCTGGAAATATTTTCCTCTCAGATTTGCAAATCTACTAAAACTTAAATGCAGTACTTGAATAATAATATTCATCAAATCAATTTCAACAGCTTTCTTAATAAATATTCAGTAGTGTTATTTCTCCATTTACTTTTCCCCATTTACTTTCCCACCTTTAATGCAGTGGGAAATCTAACTGTGCTAGACCAAAACTGTGTTTGCATTCTTTCTTTAGTCCATCCTGTTTTTCAGCCAGAGGTTAGCAGTCCACACAAACTGGCACCATTCATTTAAAAGGCCTCTGGCTATTGTTGCATGTCTATCTGAACTGCAAATAGAAGAAATATCCTCAATATTTTCTACCCAGCAGGGGTGGACAGAAAGAACTTGAGAGCATTAGGAGGGCCTGACAGTGGAGCTGCGTTTATATAATTTTGCTGGGATAGAGGTAGGTTGTACTATTTCTACAGATATTGCCCCAGAAAACGCTATCATAGAAAGATTTAAGTTATATACAGTCTTTGAGAGGTTCCCTTTGTGGATATTCTAGATAGTTCTAGACAATTTACAGTATTCTAGACAAGGGTTGAGTTTTTCAAGCACTGTCTCCATTTCAACATATATAATCACTATGGAAACAGATTGCAGTGATACACATATATACAAAGTTGGCACAAAATTATTGCTTAAAATGGATATTATTTGTTTCCATAAAAAATACTGATGAATAGATTATTGTGAAACCTGAAAGAGCATTAAAATGATCGATATTTTTTCTACCATAGTAGGAAAACATTGGGCATAATCATGCAATCGCTTTGCACAGTAACAGTTCTCTTAGTGCTTTATTTGGGACTGCACTAACCTTTAAATCATTCTTGACAGGTTTTTCGTGGACACCGCTGTACTGAGACCTACACCAGATCACCGTGCTTTCGGCTGCACCCCGAGGACCACCTAACCTGTCTCCTACAAATACTCCTGCATCCCCTTCAGGAATGATCCACCCTTAGCGCCTCGGGACAGGTTTGTGGGATTCAGCCCTGGGCCCACCGGCGGGCACTGGGTGTGAGCCCGGGGCCAGGGCCCCCTCAGAGGCGCCTCCATCTGCCCCCTTCGCCTCAGGGCCTCTGCGGGAGTTACCAACGCTGCCCCGACTCTGGGAGCGCAGGGGGATAGCTCGGGGTGTGTTTCGCTTGTCAGGGAGGAGGAGGAGGAGGCTGGAGCCATTTCTGTGTGCGGATGGGGCGGATGCGCGGCCGCTGGCCCCCGCCCGAGGAAGCCTCTTTCTCTCTTCTGTCACCCCCCGACTCCGGGGCTTCAAAAACAACCAACACAGTGGGGAAAACGCGGCCACGAAAAGGTCGCTATGACGCCCCAGCCGCAGGGCCGCTCGCTATCCCCGCAGCCCGGCCAAGCCGGCGCCGCCATTGCGCCCTCCCGCCCCACGCTGCAGCAGGGACCGGACGGGAAACCCCGTGCACGCGGGGGGGAAGGGGAGGCAGAGGTAGGAAGGAGTGGGGCGCTGTGACGCACTCAATGGTGCAATATCCTTCCGCGATCTGACAAAAAAAAGTAGTTCTATGTTCCACGTAACCTCGTAGACCCCAGAGGTTCATACACAACCTTCGGATTAACTCAAAAAGTCGCGTGACGGGAATCTCTTGGGACAGAAGATTTAATCCAGAAGGATTCGTGCTTTTTTGCGTGTGGCATAAGGTATATATCCATGCGCAGAGCAGACCGCAACGAGTCCGGCAGCAGGGCGGGTATATAAGGCGGGCGCCGCGGAGGGCTTGCCTTTTCAGTTGAGGACAGAGCTGGTGATCGGAACATGTCAGGGGGCTCCGCGGATTATAGCAGGTATGGCGGGGGCCTGGGCTCTTTCCTCACTCGGGGGCTTCGTGGGGTACGCGGGGGCAGCCGGGGGGAGAGAAAATGTCAAAAGAGGTGCAGGGGTGGGAGCTGGAGCGCCCTGGGGAAGGCAGGGCGCTGTGGTCAATCAGCCCTGCGCTCTGGCCCCTCCCGTTCTAGACGTTTCGGTCCCTGCGCTCCCCTTGCTCGCGGTTCAGCAACGGTTTAGCTCTAGTTCTCGGGGCTCAGTATTCGTTACTGGCTTTTTTAGCGATCTAGTCAGCCCTGAAAATGACTTAATCAAAATTTATTCGTATACAGCTATATTGTAGTTTGAAATGTTGAAATGCTTTTCTGTGGTTTTCTTGGTTTTTTTTTTATATTCTGCCACGCGCCGTTGGTTCACCCCGGGTTTTCGGGCCGCGCCGAGGGCGAAACCATTATATTTTTTTGCGGGGGGAGGGGAAGGCCGAGGCCCCCCCCGGGCGATCACCCGGCGCCGTCCGCCCGCAGCGCCCGGTTTGCGCAATCCCAGGGGTGGAGCTCTCGCGAGAGTTCCCGGGCGGGGCGGGGCGGGGGGGGGATCCGCTGCAGCGCCGGGAGCGCGCCCGCCCCCCCCATCGCGCGCCGCCGCGGGAGCGCGCGCTCGGAGCGCCCATGCCCCCGGCGTCGGGTCCGGCTCCGGGAGCTGGGAACGAGCTTTCTTTGCGCCTGGGCCACTGAGGAAGAGGGGTAGGAGTTTGTCCATTGGCAAAAGCTGAGAGAGCACCTGCTGGAATGATCTGTCACGGATTTCGCCGCTTTCTCAGCCGAGGTGTTAGCTCGCTTCTGCATGGTGGTGGCTCTTGTGCTAACAGCGTGTTCTCTTTCATGGCAGAGACCATGGCGGCCCAGAGGGAATGGAGCCCGATGGTGTCATCGAGGTGAGCACTTATGACCTGACCTGAAAATTTAATCAGTGGTGGACAGGAGTATTAAATTTACTATTTTTTATTATTCTTTTATTACAGAGCAATTGGAATGAGATTGTTGACAATTTCGATGATATGAATTTAAAAGAATCCCTTCTAAGGGGCATTTATGCTTATGGTTTTGAGAAGCCTTCAGCTATTCAGCAAAGAGCTATTATTCCATGCATCAAAGGTATGCGGTAGATTCGTTAATATCAACATCAGATAACTAAGCATTGTAAAATGCATATATTTCATTAGTGTCCAGTAATAACGAATTTCAGTCTTGATTGAACAAGTGATATGATGGTACACCATCTTTCGGGACTGACCTGAAATGGAGAGAACTCTGTAGTACTGATCACTTACTTCAAGGGGAATTAAATAAAACTAACATGATTGACCCGTGTGGGAGCAGTAAATGTGTATCCTACTTTTTTTAGGATATGATGTGATTGCTCAAGCTCAGTCAGGTACTGGCAAGACAGCCACATTTGCTATTTCCATCCTGCAGCAGTTGGAGATTGATCTCAAGGAGTCCCAGGCACTAGTATTGGCCCCTACCAGAGAACTGGCTCAACAGGTATTGATAGTGTAGTTTAAAAAAACAAAAAACTTTGTGTGTTGCATAGGTTTCAGGTTTCACAACTGTGACACATTACCAGGCTTCTTAAGGGGCTGTAAATATCCATTCAGAACCCTTTTTGTGTCAAGTAATGGGGGTTACAAACTGGCTTCTGTCCCACAAGTTCTCTGCCTCCTTGGACAGCTGAGTTGATGCACATGGAGGGTGTGCTGGGGCAGGAGTGCAGGAGGCAGCTGCTGTGCTGTGTGTAAAGTGGAGGGAGCATCTTCAGCAGAAAAACACAATTACTAAAGCACAGTGTTCTGAGTGGAAACAAACAATTTACTTATTTGGAAGCTATTTAAACTTAAATGCAGTTGTGCAACATGAAAACTGCTGTGCGCATTTGGTTACTTAAATGGTTTTGTATCTTTGTATGTTCTCTTGACAACATAATTGCATGTCTCTTCCACCTCCAAGGCTTGGTATTCTGTTACGTTAAGTGGGTGTGTGGTAATAAATTCAAGAATACTTGAATTTTTAGGATAAGTGCATCAGTAATCTGGAGTCTTTAAAGTGCAGTGTTGAAACAACTCTAAAGTAGAAAACTTGTACTGTCATTTTCAACTAGACTATACTAGTTGAATAGATAGAAATGCCAGTGTTATGTGACAATTCTTCAAGATAAAGCTAAACATAACAGAAAACAAACAAAAAAACATTGGTGTATAGGCCTTTCTTATACTCTAAAGCTGTTGAGGTGAGACTTGTTTTGAAACCTGGCCTATAGTGCTGCCCTTGGACACAGCTCAAAAGTGTCCAAGTGCTTACCATGCAGGCCTGAGCAGCTGAGAGCTTGAGCTCCCTTTTGGTGGCCCTGCTCTCAGCTTAGTAATTGCCTCATGGCAGTCACTCAGCAAGCTCAACTAGTAAGAGCAAAAGTGTGACTTTAACTGTCCCTCTGCTTTCTAGTTAACCACTTGAGTTATGTGAAGTTGGGCAAAGTCTTTCTAGCAGCTCTCAGTTCCAAGAGCTCCACAGACCTTGTTTGGTGTCTCAGCTTCCAAAGTGTATAAAAGCCTGTGATAATGGGGCTTAAGCTTTATTGTCCTATGAACTACTAATGGAAGGTTTTATTTTAGATTCAGAAGGTAATCCTGGCCCTTGGAGACTACATGGGAGCAACATGCCACGCTTGTATTGGTGGTACAAATGTGCGCAATGAAATGCAGAAACTCCAGGCTGAGGCTCCACACATCGTGGTGGGAACTCCGGGGCGTGTGTTTGATATGCTAAACAGGCGCTATCTTTGTAAGTATGAATCTCACTGTGCCCTTGCTAATAAATTTCCAGTGAAAGCCTCATTCCCACTAAGAGCTTTAGTGTATTTGTTCTGCTGGAAAGCTTAGTACAGAAGTGTGATTTTTGTAAAGCATTGTGTGTATCTGAAACTTCAGGAGATGCTTCTCTTTTTCCAATAGCACCAAAATGGATCAAAATGTTTGTTCTGGATGAAGCTGATGAAATGTTGAGCCGTGGATTTAAGGATCAAATTTATGAGATCTTTCAAAAACTAAGCACAAACATCCAGGTAAAAAAGCTTTTGCATGGTAAAGTTGATGCATGCGGATCTGGTTATAATGTGGCTGAGAACTGAATTGTACATATGAAAATCGTTGTATGGAGTATGTACTAACAGTAACACGTTTTTAGGTTGTGTTGCTGTCAGCTACAATGCCAATGGATGTGTTGGAAGTGACCAAAAAGTTCATGAGAGATCCCATCCGTATTTTGGTGAAGAAGGAAGAACTGACTCTGGAGGGTATCAAGCAGTTCTACATTAATGTTGAGAGAGAGGTTGGTATTGGTTATACTTGCTCTGGCAGGAGGAGTTAGAGTTCTCTTACCTTCTTGTTAAAGCACTGTGCTAAAATTGCGGAAACCAAGGCTGAGCTTTAGTTCCTGCAATAATGCTAGTAGAGTAAATGCAAGAAGAAGAACAACTATGCACCAGATCAAAAAGGACTAGGGTGGACCTCTTTCTTAATGTCCAGTGTCCTGTGTCTAAAGATTTGGTGCAACAATTGATGCAAAAACTTCACTTAGTTTCCAGGTTATACTGAGTATAATGGTGTGCCAGAGCATGCTCAATCAGTTGTAATTGAGTTATTTTCCTTGTTTACAGTCCGTGTTACATACTGAGGTGTCTGTGTCATTATGTGTTTCTTGATTATCTTTGTTTTGCTCAGGAATGGAAGCTGGATACTCTCTGTGATCTGTATGAGACACTGACCATTACACAGGCTGTTATTTTCCTGAATACAAGGAGAAAAGTAGACTGGCTTACAGAGAAAATGCATGCCAGGGACTTCACAGTCTCAGCTCTGGTAAGAATTGTTACTTCCAGTCACTGAAGTGCTGTGTATTTACTGGAAAAGAAGTGGTGATGAGGGGATATCAGTGAGAAGCAGGAAAGTTATAATATAGCTGTGCAGTGCTGTATTATCGTTCCCCCTGCTTAAAGTAAAATGTTTCCTTTCTATCCTTACCTGCTTTGTTCCTATAGCAGGTAGGGACGCTGGGTTTCATACATGCCTTTGTTCTTTAAAGAATATTCTGGTTTGGTGCATTGGAACTGTACTAATTCTGTACTGTACTTCTGTTTTAACTCCTCCAGCATGGTGACATGGACCAGAAGGAACGGGATGTTATCATGAGAGAGTTTAGATCAGGGTCCAGCCGTGTCCTGATCACCACTGACTTGCTGGTGAGCATTGTCTTCCATTAAACATGTTCCTGTTACAGCCTTGTCCCAAAAGCTTCATAATTCAGTGATGGCTTTTGTAGCCTGAACTGTTGGTAGCTTTTTGGAACAGCAAATACCATGCTCCACTGTGGACTACACAGTTGTAGTTCATAACTACTGATGTGGTTGACAAAAGCCCAAGATAGATAAATTTAAAAATCGCCCCTGACTTTCATTAAAGACTTGGCGTTGCTTTGCAGGCTCGTGGCATCGATGTGCAGCAAGTGTCCCTGGTTATCAATTACGACCTGCCGACCAATCGTGAGAATTACATTCACAGGTCAGTTGGCTCTGCCCCCAGTCAGTCCCCGTGCTGCGCTGGATGTGGGCATTGGCACACATGTCCTCTCACCTGATCCTGTGGTTCTCACCAGACCAGAGGTGTTAGCATCCATGCATAAACTTCTCAGCGCTAGCAGGGAATAAAACCACTTGTGGATTGGCTTTAAAAAAGCCCTGCCTTGCACAGCAGTGGTTCTGAAACAAGGGAGGAGCAGAACTTTTGAATACTTAAAGCAGTGGGAAAACTTAGATAATGTAACGGGTTCAGTTGATGACTGATGAACCTTGGAATTGTGGGGAAAATGCCAGCAACTTGAGCTGCCTTTTGTCACGTTGGCTGTGACATACTAATGTGACACTGTTAATGCTGGTGCAGCATCTTGACAGTAGGGTCAGCTTGATCTGGGTTCTGGCTGATCTGGAGTTGTTGCTGCTCAGTGACAGGATAGACCTTAATTCTGGCTTGTTAGGGCTGCCTTCGCTTGTGGAGGTTCAGCTGTGTCCATGTTGTGTGTGCCATGATTGCTCTTGGTGGCTTCTTAGTGGGATTCTTCTCTGTGGTGTGTGTTTTCTGGTAGCAATTTGAGTTTGTTTCCCTAGGTTTAGTTAACTGCTTCTAGTGACTGTCCCTAAATTAAGTAAACTGTGCTTTGTTACTTGATGTAAAAAAATACAGGAGTCGATAGCAGCAGTTGATGACACAAGATGGTGCTCAGAAACGACGTTGACGTAATTTAGGACGTGGATTCGTAAGCGGCACAGTTTGAATAAAGAGCGAGTTGGTATTTATTTATTTATTTTGTCATGATTATCCCCTAAGTTTTGTGAGCCCTTTCTGTGTATTTAGCTCTTGCTGGCAAGGTGCTCTATTGTGCAGTCTGTAGGAAGGTGAAGCTCACGGTGGGTGTAACTAAACCGCATGCACTGATGTGGGCTTAAAAATATTGAATTTGGATTTTACTCTCTAAGGAAAACCAACAAAAACCCTAAGTTTTCCCACTGGAAAAAGTTTCATTGAATTAAAATTCTGAAATTGAGTGCTGTTCCATGTTATTGGATGAAATTGGATTAACTTAGTAATGGTCTGATTGTTAAAAAACAGCCTGTGCTCTGTGCTTGGGAGTGGATGCATGAGGGGTGGGTGCATAGTTGAACAGAGAGAGAAACTGACCCAGGACTTCAGAACACAGCACCAAGTATTAAATGAAAATCTTACTTTGCAGCCAAAGAGTAACTGTGTGCCCTGCTGCCTGCCATGGAATGGACCTGCTGTGCTGCTGGCACCAGCTGCTGGTTTTTCCTGACCAGATGTGACTTGGGTGGCAGCTGGCTCTCTTAAGGCAGCATAGACTGGCCAGTGGCAGATCAGAGCAGCAGTCAAGAATGGATCTTGCAGACATGTAAAGCAGATGGTTACACATTTAACTTGGGTGTAAATGTGTTTCTTTCTTGTGCAGAATTGGCCGGGGTGGCCGTTTTGGCAGAAAAGGTGTGGCTATCAATTTTGTCACTGAAGAGGACAAGAGGATCCTGCGAGACATTGAGACTTTCTACAATACTACAGTGGAGGAGATGCCGATGAATGTGGCTGATCTCATTTAATCCCCGGGATGAGGTGGTTGTGAATCCAGTGCTCGCTGTTGCTGAATAGGCGATTCACAACGCGCATTGTGCTTCTTTCTTTGGGGATATATTGAATCTTGTCTCAATGCTCATTACGGATCAGAAATACAGATTTTTGATAAGAGAAGCGACTTTCTGTCGTGAGCTCTTGTGGGGAAAGCCATTGGCTTTGTCCACTTTAGGGTTAGACTGTTGGGGTTGGGTGGAAAGTCATGGGGTCTGTAAATTTTTTCTTTATTAGAAATTTATTTCCTAGTTCCATAGAAGTGGTTGTATTAGATGTTCTTTATCGTTTAATAATTTACTTATGGACTAAAAGATATAAGTGCTGTATAAAGTCAGCCAATTATGTTAAACTAGCCTACCTTCCTTTATTGTATGTACTTACACCTCAGATTAAATTGGAAAGGCCTTTCAAAATCTCTAAACTTTTATAAGAGCATTAAAATGCATTTTTGTTTCATATGTATTTATTCAATAAAGTATTTAATTAGTGGTAAGTGTGATCTGGACCCTGTTGCTAAGCCCCAGCAAGCAAGCAATCATACTATTGTCTTAGTTAGGGTTAAACCCAGTAAAATTTGCCATATTGCACATGTCTTAATGAAGTTTGAATGTTCAATAAAATACTTCTATATTCACTTAAATTGTAAATAGTTCTTACTGGGTTGAGGGGAGGGTGACAGCAACCTGATATCTCAGGGTGGAGCTGAAGGTGGCAACTGCTGCAGCCTTGTGCTTGTGCCCCACAGCTCCTGTACTTTGTCACTAATTGCAGGGGTGGTTCTGAACTCAGGAAAAGGTTGAGCTTCAAGTGCCAGTGTAGACCTGAGTGACAAAGTTGTGGGGTGCTGCACCTGTGTCCTTAACACTGGAACACCCTTTCATCAGAGTAGAAAATGGATCACTTAATGATTGGTGCTTGCTTGATGAAAAAGCTCTGCACTGCATCATTCATGCTTAATACCTGTCCAAGGGTATTTTTTTTTTTCCCCAAACTATTCAGGAAGGAGGGACTGGTGGTCAGAACAGCATCTTTGAAAGGGTATGTCCCAAAGATGCTCATCCAGGTCACAGCTTTAAAAATAGTGAGCAAGAATGGAGTGAGATGACAGGAAGTCTCAAGTGATGTCTTCAGAACAGAATGTCACCTACCCTTTGCTTTTTCCTCAGAGAGCTTGAATGGACTAAAAGTTGCAGTATGTTTACTAGAAAAGTGATTTTTGCCACATTTAATCCTGAAGGGTGAGATACAAGATGGTGGAGGCTGTACCTCCTGCAGGAGCTGGGTTCAGTCTGAAATTCTGTTCTATAGGGATCATGTTGTCAAGTCAGTCTATTCCAAGCCAATATACACTACAAGGAATAACCCTTCTGTCTCTGCTTGCAGCAAATGTAGACTTCAGTATGGATATGCCCACTTCAATACATTCATTTGTAAATGCACAAAAATCACTGCACAGCATTAAGGGACTCCTCAGCTCTTTACCCAATGTAAAAAAATGAAGTATTCCAGCCTCAGGTTTTCTAACTGCAGTCAGTGTAGCTCTTTTATAGCAAAATCTTTTATACTTTTGTATAAAGTGTATTTTATAGCAGTACAAAAGTACACAGGCACGTGCTCAGAGCCCCAGCCACCCCTGGAACAAAAGCTGCCAGAGAAGTCAGATGTTCTGTGTGAGCTGCTGCATCACAAGGGCACAGAGACTCATCAGCTGCAAGAATTCATCAGCACCATCTGCAAGGCATTTGTCCACTTCCTGCAGAGAGAACAGAGAAGGGAAAACCCTCTAAAAATGGTGATGCTCAAGGTAGCTGTGTCTTGGGGTACAGTGGAGAACAAGAAGTTTGCCAGCTGTTTTCTTAACACAGATTTCTCCAGCACATCACACCCCCCCACAACTGGACTGGGAACCGTGAGCTCTCCAGCCTCCATCTCATCTCCTACAGGAGGCTGCCACATGAAAGTTCTGTACACAAAGAGGGGTACACCAGCCCTGCAAACCCTTGCTTGGAGCATCACTGCAGGGCATCCACAGCACCTGCCTGCAGTGATTTTAGCAAAACCTCCACCACAGCTGGCTTTCCTACTTCATCAAAAATGGGACAAGTTAGTTAATCTTCTCTTTTTTGGAAAGGCATATTTTATGCACCAGAATAAAAACTTGCATTTTGCAGCTCCTGAGGTTTTTTTTAAGTGCTAACTCATCTTAGTTTTCCCTCCCATGTTACATTAAAAAACCCCAAAACAACCAAACCCACAAACCTCTTGATTTAACTCACTAGAACAATATGATATGGATAATAATTCACTCAACTAGATTTCAATTACTTCCTGTGAAATTTCTCAGGAAAAAAGTTTGCATTCTAGCAAGAAACATTCAGAAAAAAAAAAATCACCACATACTTCTTGGGAAATACTGTGCAAACAAAAATCAATGTGTAGAGATGAATGTGTTTTGGTTTTTTGACTCCTGCTAGACTTACTGCAAGTTTCTCAACTATGGCAGATTTCTGTTTGTCACTGTAATCTTCGCTCTCCACAATGGTGTCATGCAGCTGGTTTACAAGCTGAGCAACAGCAAAACCCTCATTGATGAGATTCTGCACAGGGAGAAAGGAAAATTGAAGTAATTCAGCAGCAGAAACTGGAAAGAATCTTGAAAAATTCTTTCTGAACTGAGAGACTACACTGCAATTTAGTATGGAACTTGTACATTGTAGAGGGCAATTCAGTAGCCTGTGCACAGCCCTGCCCTGCATCCTGCCTAACAGCGACCCAGCATGAGCACCTCAGACAGGCTGCAAGAGCAAGGCATTTTTCATCTTGGAAATTTTATGATACATTTAAAACATTTAACAACCTCCACTGAACCTGTCCAATCCTATTCTAAAATTAGGAGGGCTTGGCATCCACAGCATCAGATGGCAGTTTCACAGCCTTCACATTTTAAAGGGCCACCTACTTGGGATTTATTTTCTTCATCTGGTCATTGCTCGTCTCAGGCATTGAGAGATCTGTAAGACCAAAACTTCTTTAATAAAATAAAGCCCATGGCGACTAAAGACAGCTTTTAAAAAAATTCAGTAGTGCCCAGTTACAAAAATGTCAAGAATTGAGAACAATGGTCATTGAAGTGAAGCCATTTAGGGAGAGAGAAGTTCATGAAAATAGAAACAGCATTGGTGCAACCTTATTTTTCTGTTCAGCTAAGCAGATCTACAATGCCATCAGTTTAACCCAGGAGAAAGCCAGGGAGTCCTGACTGGTGAGACACTTCCCAAATGAGCATCCAAACTGACTGAGGCCAAATGTTCTTCAGGCATAGTCTGGAACAAAGGATTCACAGGGCCTAAGCATTACGAGAACTCTTACCTTTGCCAGTGTTTCCAGTTTCTCAAAAGAACCACTCTGGCAGCCCAATAGCAGCTCATCAATTGTTTCTTTAGGGATGACCTGTAACAAGAAGTGACATTTCTTAATTTCAACTCTGTAAACTTAAAATTGGTGTTGATGCTTACAGTAATAAACAGTTCATGGCAGAGGTCATTTCAGGATTCCATTCCTCTACACACCCATCCACTTCTAGCAAAGTATATGAGACAGACTCAATAAATTTTAAAAGTGAGAACTAGGCTGTGACATTTGTCATATGCTGGTGATATTAAAACAAAAACTGTATCATGACAACAGACTGTCAAAGTCACCTTCCTAAATACAACTGCTTATTTGGGACACTGACTAAGAGGAGGACATTCTTCAACAGTTAGATCAGCCAATGCTTTCTGTACCATTCTACACCTAAAGAACACAGCAAATAGGTTTTATTTCCAGTGACACACCAATGACATCCAAAAAAAAGCCCAATGCAACAAGATCAGACAATAATCAGAAGGAAAAAAGTTGACAGATGCCATTATGTCACTGTGCAGGGACAAGCTGCCTCTTTCACCCTTCACTCATTGTGATTCCTGTCAGTTGAGTACCTGGACAGTTTGGTTTCAAAGCTTTATGAAGCTTTTGTACTAAGGTCACTCCAGGGTCACAGAAGTTGTGAATGACCAAGAACTTCCAAGTTTTTATGAAGATGTAAAGTTGGATTCCCTTGCTTTAAACAAGCATTCTTTCAGTAATGGAATGTCATGCTTCTCTTTCCTATCATTACAGTCAATTTCTGCCTGATTTCAGATGGGTGATATCAATTCAGATACCAGCTGGTTTACAGATACACAAAACTGAACAATGACTTCACCGTGAAAATGTTTGAAATTGTTCTGTAAAACTCTGCACATTAGCAACTGTCTCTGGTTTCTTCAAAGTGAGAACCTCCCAACCCCTACAATTAGCTACTATGGTAGCACCTTCATGGGAAGTGTGTCCATCATTAAAGACCATTTATTTTTCATCTTCTCAACTCCTAATCCCACATTCCCTTCTTCAGGGATATTTTGTTGCAAAAGGAACACCTTCACCCAAGTTTTATTAAACACATTTTCTCTCTGGTTTTCCTGTGTCTCTCAGTATTGCCCTTGTCATTCTAGAACAAACCACTGCTGTTTCATTAAAAAGCAGGATCCACACAGATCCTTGTCACTGCCACTGTGAACATTAAGCTGAAAATGAGCTGCTACTGAAAGTCATTTCCCTGTGGTGCTTCCAAACCAATACTGCAATGATCTATACTTTTACACATATATAGAAAAGCACCAAAAAATGTTCTAATCTACTCTCCCACAAAAACCCCCACAGTTTACATTTATGGGCAGATTATTTCAACTTCAATTTGAATTATAAGACTGTTTTACAGTTTTCCATGATTTACAGAAGAAGTTGCTAGGAACCTGCTATGTAATAAGTGTACAGAATCAGGCAGTCTTTAAAACTTTGGTTGATAGTGTATCATTACCATGCTGCAATACTAGTGAGTATAAAACTATTTTTTTACCAAACTGTGAGCAGTTAGAGGCAGACAGAAGTAGAAAAAATGCTTTTCAGAGTAATTCCAGGAGAAGCTGTAAGGCACAGCTTACCCCAGCAATTTCAGTGATTATCTTCTCTGTTATCTCCTTCCCACCCATTAAGCGAGTGGCACTTTGAAGAAAAGTAATTGCTTTTCTTAAGTCTCCTTCTGACACTTTCACCAGGTACGATACTGCCTGAAAAATAATGTCAGGAAATACTAAGTTAAATGTTCACTGTTAATTAAAATCCAATACACTTTTTCAGCAGTTACTTTAAAACACCAAGTGGTGCATAAAGCAGACTGTCAGAGCCAAGCACAATACACAAGTTACAAAACAACCTCTCTACTAAAACAAATGTGTGTTGGCAGTTTGAGAAAGAAGCATGGTTTAATGCCAGTACACTCAGTAGAGAACAAAAAGCCCTACAGTTTGGCTTCAGTTTTCTCTGGTGGACATTTCTCTGGTTCTAGGATGACTTAAAAATCATCTCATCTATGGAATGAGAATAAACGAGTTTATGTATTTTATTTCATACAATTGAGCAGCCTGGAAAAGTATGCTGACTTGGCTTCTTTTGCTGCCCTGCAATTACACACTGGATTAAGCAGCAAAATTACATGGCAACCACAAAGTTACCTCATTACTGATTTTCACATGTTCCTTCTCAGAAACATCCAAGAGCCTCTGCTGTTGGATACTGTCAGACAAAGGCTTGAAGCGGAATTTGGAGCATCGAGATGTTAAAGGTTCAATTATTCTGAAAAAAAGGAAGGGGAGTGGTAAATTAATGTTGTGGGTCAAGTTCTCACAGACAAAGCTAACACAGGCTGAAAAGGTTTAAAATACCTTAAAGTTTAAATAACCCTAAAACCACAACATTGTAAAAATTAAAAGTGAAATCTAAGTATTGTTTCAGGCTTGCATGCACATAGTGACATCTCTGTTAACTGAAAACTGTGAAAATTAGCTATCAACTTTTAAGCAGAGAAAAAATAAAAAAGAGACTACAGACCAGACAGCAAATCCAAACAAGCAACAAATTCCAGGTGTACCTGCTGATGTAGTTACAAATAAGACAGAAACGCGTTGTTTTAGATTCTTTCTCCATTGTGCGTCTTAAGGCTGCCTGGGCTGCTGAAGTCATAGAGTCTGCTTCATCCAGGATGACAATTTTAAAAGGAGGACACATTTTACCACTAAAAAATTAGAAATCTGTTATTCAGCAGACATGAAATGTCCAGACCAAGGGGAAAAAAACAACAGTGAAAAACATAAACAGAAAAATCACTGCAAATAGCAAATAATATTTTACTTAAGCACGTATTCTTGAAAAATAGAACAGATTCAGAGGTTCAGTCTTTTAAAAATTATTTTTAGATTAAAGACTAATATTTTTAATAAAGTTGGGGACTGAGTTCCCATAGAAAGACCAACACTTGAATACTGCAACAGTCCTCTAAAATACATACTCTTACTGTAAGCTGCTTCTTTAACACCTCATGTAGCTCTTCTTTTTACAGGCTTCCTGATTCCCTAAACTCCCAAGAATACTCAACAGACTGATTTCAGTACACATTACCATTTTTTGCCAGGCTGTCTTGGCATGCAGTTTCTTCCTGATACTTTCCACAGTCCATACACATGGCTTGACCTGCACTGGGCTTCCCATCACCTAACACCAGAATCCTTTTAGAAACCAACACCCATATTGTAGAAATCCCTGCAGATTAGAAGGACTAAGGAAGTGACTTCTGGCACAATTTACCCAAAGAAATTTTTCTGTGGTAGTCAGCATCTTCAAAGGCAGCAACATGTGCCCAAACCCAGAAGTCTTGACCTTGTGGAGTTTTTGCTGTCTGCCTCCAATGATAACAGCAACAGTAAAAATCCTTCTGGGTATTCAAACCCCCAATGTGAAATTCCATGAAGTAAAAGCTCAGCCAAAGCACTGCGTGTTGCCAACTTCTGGGCAGTGCTGACCCATCATTTATATTAGAAACAAAAACAACCACATGCTTTGTCCTAAGCAGGAGGGGTTTGATCCAGCACTTACTCTGAACGGCTTCCAGATGCCGTTAGCTGAGCAAAAGCCTTCACTTTTTCCCGAATCACTTGTATCCCACGCTCATCAGAAGCATTTAACTCAAGGACTCTTTGTCGGAATAAATCAGGCCTGCAAAATTTTTATTACAATACATTAGCTGCTAGCCCTTGTAATGATATGTCATAAAATATAACAACAATCCTTCTGGCTGTTTTGAATGGCAGGGATTATTTTTATCAGCATTACTAAATAACATTGTTAAAAGACAGTTAAGTTGAGATCATAAAATGTTAAGTATGAATTTCCATTAGCTATTTTTAGAATCTCCTCCCAGGCTACAGAAAACAATGAAGTATAAAATTACATCAGTTAACCAGGAAAAAGAAAGTAGGAAGTTGACTTTGTATGCTCAGAGCACTGTATTATATGCCTTTTTACTTATATCCTGTGAGCAATGTGAAATAACAAGTAAAATGCCACAACAGAATCACTAGAATGAAATATCCAGAAAGTATAAGACATGCAGTATTTACCTGCAGTACTATACTCCATTTAAAAAAACAAGAAACAAACCAACAATTAATACACCGAATTTTAAATCCTAGTAATTAAAATGGACTTGCAATGTGGAGCTGTCTTCCTCCTACTAAAGTAGATGTGGTTCTCTCAAAAAAAACCAGTGAGTCAAAGATTAAAGATTTCAAATGGAATGAGGGAGGTATTAAATTCAGCATTACATTTGATCATAACATCAAACCACCTCCTCATCCATTTTTTGCTCATAGATCACCGAGTTCACTGCTCAAAAACTCACAAGTGTTAAAAGAGAGTTAATGGACATATACATGCTGAATTTTAGTCTGAGTTCCAATACTACTTCCCATACACAATTCAATGCTGCATAAGAGGGAGATTACAAGTCAGGCATTTTATGAAGCACTTTGAGATCTATGTGTAGCTAACAACTTACTAAGTAAACCATAAACACTGAAACTCCTTTACAAGGTTCAGCAAGGCATATGCAAACCATATTCTTTCCATACTCTTTGTTAGGTGGTTACATGGCTGCCAAGCTGAAGTCTATACCGGCAACAGGAATCAGTGACTTATTTGACAAATGAGAAAGAAATCTTATGTTAGAACTGAATTAGAATATGAAGATATTCCTGAAAAAATGCTGGGAACTACCTAAGAGCAGGCAATGACCAGAGGCACTTCATCACATGATTAGGAGACATGTGACAGTTGATTACACTGAAGCAACTTGATTCCAGCTTACCCAAACAGTTCTCTTGCAGCTGCTAAAATAGTGGAAGTCTTTCCAGTTCCAGGTGGGCCATAGAACAACAGATTGGGAAGCTGAAACAGCAAGGCATCATTTGTAAGAAAAGCAAATAAAAAAAATATCCACTAACAGGAAAACCTAGTGACAATATGAGCACCTAACAGAACAGAAACTGTCTATTCCTCACAGTAAGTAATGACAAGTTTTTCACTTCTAGGCCTCTAAAGGAGGCCAACAGTTGCTGTTTATAGCACAGCAGGAACAAGTGTTCTTTGGTAGCACCATCCCATGTTCTATCCAAACTGATATTCCAATCTATATTTATTTTTATATATTTACTCCAGGGCATGTCTGAGATCACTAAAGCCTACAGAGGTTACTGTTCTGATTGCAGCGACATCCAGATTTATCCAAGAATGGCCTTAAACAGCCTAGGTAATACCAGCAGTGCAGATGAAACCATCCTTTGCTTTCTCAGCTCCCCAGCCTGCCTTGTCCAGCCACGCTGAGTATTCTGTGCTGCCACCAACTGCACTGCAGTGAGCACAGGGCAGCTCGGGAACGCCGGGCTGCAGCGAGGCCAGAGCAACACAGCCCAACAGTGACCACAGGGACAATGCCAACAACTCACTGCACAGCACAGCCCTGGCAAATTCCTGCAGCCATCCAAGGAGTTCTCAAGGGAGACCATTGGCATTTCTTAAAGAAATTAGCTTAACTGATCTTTAAAATAATTTAATTAATGACCTCAGCATGAAAAATACAACTGCATTAAGAAAAGCAAAAAAAAAATCTCTCAATTTGATAACATAACTAAGTATGTGCTAGATATCTGAACTTCATTAGATGGAATGAAACGTAAGCTGGTTTTGTTTTGTCTGTCAGAGGAGGAGTATAAGCCTGTGTAACATGGTGGTCCTAACAGTGCACTTTTAATACAGATGTAAATTATTAATACTAACTGGTAATGAGCTGCACACAGTTCAGGTCATCCTTAGACAAGGATGATGAATTCAAACTGGGAAAAGTAATTAAAGAAGTGAAAAACCTATCTTATGAGAAGTGACTTTTTGAAGAGTTTGATTTAGTTAGCTCAGCAAAACAAAAGCTAAGAGGGAATATGACTTTATCTTCATGAATCCACCTGAGCAACACAAAGAACAAAGCTGGTACAAACAAAATTTGTATAAGCCATGACAAAATTTTGGCTGAAATCAAGAAGTTTCCCATCTGACACAGGAGTCATAGTTTTCTATATTACCATTTCAAGCAATCACTTTATAAACTATCACTGTAAAACTGTTGTTTTTGACAATAGGGGATGTTCCACTTCTACATTCTTAAAACAAGAATCCAAAAATTCCCTCTAACCAATAGCAAAAAGACAAACCTCTCAGACTGACTTGATTTCTAGCCCTTAATAAGCATTCTATTTTTAAAGAGTCAACTAAAATTAGATTAGAGACTTCTATCCTGAATATAGCATGTAATGCAGGCAGAATGGAAACAGCAAAACCAGCCAAAGAGCAGAGAAAAATGCAGGCATAGACAACCCATAATCAGAAAATGAAATACAGACAATCAGTTGGGTAATAAACATCTCATTTAACAATTAAGACAAGACATAGAGCACAAACTCAACTGTGCATGTACCCTAAAAGTAGAGATATAAGAATTTCAATCTTCAATCAATTTCTAGTAAATAAATGAATTTCAAGTTTTGCCTGCTCTTTCTGCCAATAAATTGTTGCTTGTTTCCCTAGTTACTAATAAGCAAACAGCATCCCCTACTAGTAAACACCTTTTCAAGTTTAGATATCACAATAGTATTATCCCTCTCTATCTTTTATGACAGCTCCACAGAGATGAAGTGTACTGAATGACAGCTGAAAATTCACCAATCTCTGTGCTAGGTTGGCACATTGCAAGGGTAGATGTTTGTGAGGAGATTCATAATTTCATGTCTCTGTGCTAATTCACACACTACTGTCCTCAAAAAAAGCACAAGCAGATAAAAAGTTTTAATTAGAATCTGTTTCCTAATTCCATTACACCCCAACTTTATCACTGTTTCTGTTTCAACCTCATTTATGCTTACTTCTCACTGAATATTTACACCACTTTTCACCAAGCACAACCTAATCCTTTATGTAACTGTGGCAGTATTTTTAAATAAACTGCAACCTGATCTGGTTATCCATTTTTCCATGCTTGCCAGGAGTAAGCAGGATACCTGCAGGCATCGCTCTGCTCATGGGAAAGCTACCTCATATAGCGTAAATCTCAGATGCTTTTCCAGAAGTTTCAGTACAAGTAAAGATGTAAATTGCAATGATAACATGAAGCAAATGAAAACTAAAGAATACCATGACTGTTTTCAGGGTTTTTTTTGCCAAAAACCAACAACAAATCAATGCTTCTGGCAGACAGAAATCAATTTCTCCAGTTCAAACCCCCTTGGACTCTGCTGTGCCCAGCTTATAACAGGACAATGTGTGCACTTACAGATGGAGGTATATTGCCTATAGGGCGTCACAACTTCTGTATTAGTTATAGGCAGTTACTCTACCTAAGTCCTGCTCCATTTAGCAGCTCCCAAATCAAGGCCCACAAATACAGGCCAATCAACAAAGGACTGACTCTCCATTTCCAACACTGTGGTTTAAATAAAGCATATTACTCAAACCTGCAGCATTGTCACAGCTGTTTCTTAGATCTCACCAAATCTCCAAACTCAGTAAGAACTTCTGCAGTAATGTGTACTTACTGAAGTACATGCTAGCCATTTCAGAGTTTCAATTCACTTTTGCCTTCTTGACAGAATGAGTCCTTTCAAGAAACTAATAACAATGTCTAAATTTTAAAAGAACCCAAATATTTTATTTTTGCATGATTTTATTCTCAACTGCCTTGCTGAGTTTGGATAGCTATGGCAAAATACAGAGCCTATAACCATAAACAGGAATTATAATTTTTTTTTTCAGCTCAGAAGGCCAAAAGTCAACACAAGTGCACAAGGCTCAGAATCCAAGAAACACTGCTGATCCACAAACTGTAGGGTTTTAAATAACTGTTGCTCAAAATAGAACTTCCCAACCCATCACCTAAGCAATGTTACACAACTGATATGTCCAGACAGAATAGGTGGCAGCAGCTCATTTCTCCTTTGCTGTTAACTGTTCCTTCCTGATTACCTCAACTCTATAAATACTGTAATCCAGCAGCATTGCTGCTGAAACACAGATTTCTGGGGTCAACATTACCTGAAAAGGTCACATTACAAGAATATTCTCAAAGCAAACTGAACATGGAGAAAAGAACTAAAGAAAGAAGTGCAAATCTTTCGCAGTTGTGTTGTACCACTTTGATTTTAGCTTCATATGCTCAAAGAAATAAGGTACATTTGCTTTTGCAAGCTTTGATTAAAGTATTATTTTCAGAGAGAAATGCACTCATATCACTGCAGAGCAAACCAAAGTTGCAGCCCATGAAAACAGACAGCTTTTGAAGCACAAGTGTGATTGTCCTAGGTGAGGAGGTAAAAAGTCACAGTATGTACAAAAGAAGGAATTGTTCAGATTTGGAAAAAAGCAGAGCCATCTCTTGGCTATGTCCTTTATTTCTCCCTTCAGCCCCTTCACCTCTACATCACCTGTTTTGGAAGAACTAACCATCAAACATACCAAATATTTACTAAGTTTTTATCCAAGAGCAAATAAATGCAACTACAAATGCTCTGCTCGTCTACACTCTTGGCTCATGCAAGCCAACCCTGCAACTGCCACACTTAGCTTTTTAAAGCCAAAGAGACTTACTTGGAAACTTTAACCTAAAAAGTTTGGGAATCACTATCCAAGCAGTAGACCTGGCACTTATAAATTTCTCTCATTAGCCAAAATTTTTAGTGTTTAGCAGTTTCACAGAAGCACTGACAGATCACTAGAAATGTTTAGGAGTGAGTGGCAAGTCAGACTTGTCTATGACAGAAAAACCTTCTCCTCTTGTCTTAAACGTGAATGGCATAAGTACTAGTGGAGTAGCAGTGTGGAGACAACAAAATCTTTTCTGGGTTTGAAACTACTAACAAGTAGTTTGCCATTTGAGCTTTTCCAAAAAAACTCCAAACTGCATAATGGAACTGACAATTCCACCATGTTCAGAGAACTAGAAATATAAAAAGCTTTACCCATGTATCACAACAGCATTTATCATGAAGAAGTCACTTAGCCCGTTCATGAAGGACCACCGTAAAAAAAATCACTGCTGAGTTGGAAAAGAGAAATTTTCAATACCACTGACACAAGTGTCTATCTAAAAATGCTGATTGGTAGACGTTGTCATAACACTCACATCAGCACCTTCCAGGGACTTCTTCAGCACAGCTACAACTTCATCCTGGAAGGCGACTTCATCTACATTTTTGGGACGACTAAATAAAAAGACATTAAATAAAATGTATTAGCTAACAAAGTTTTATAGGAAAGCTGAAACTGAGAAAAGTATTTGCCCTTTTGATTACATCAGATACTGAAGAATCCCATTGAACTTTGTAGTTTAAGTCAAAATCACAACAGGAAGTCTAATGCCTCTGGTCTGTACTACTGAATAACTGCTCAGGAAGCTGCTTGTTTTTTCCTGTTGTAAACACCTGTCTGAGATGTTTTTAAAAGCTGAACTGCAATATTTTACCACTTTGTGATAAAGGCTTCTCAAAAAAACAAAGTATTAAATGTACTCATGCACCAAAACACAGCGATGAAACAGCACTGCTTGACATGGCCAAGATTTTCTGCTCAATAGCAGCCACAAAAGGCACTTACAGTGTCTCACAGTGCTGGAGTTCCCCCATAACAGGGAAAGTTAAGCTTTCCTCCCTGGTGGGGACACCCACACCTGCGGTCCCCTTTTGCTATGCACCAACTACCTCTCTATACCCCCATGAGCCAACCTCTGCTCTCATGGCCAGTACCCCCACTGCCCCAGAGCCTCCCTTACTATTTCTCCACCCAGGGGATGGGTTTGGTCCTCTTGCCCTCCCCGCTGCTCCCGGCGGCGCTCTTTTCTTTGGCAGCGACGGGCTTGGTGCTGATAGAGGCCGGGCCCTTGAGGAAGGCCTGCATGGCTGTACCGGGCTGTGTCGGGCCTCAGACCCCCCTCAGGTCCCGCCGGCGCTTCCCGCCAACCCGGCCGCGCACGGGGGCGGAACCACTTCCGCCCGCCGAGAGCCAATCACAGAGTGCGGCACCGCCGGGGAGGGGGCGGTGCTTACGTCACGGTGCTCGCGCCCCGATACCTAAAGGGGCGGGGTGAGGGGGGCAGCGCGCGCTGAGGGTGCTAAGCGGGCGGTTCCTCGGGGCGGCCGCGCGCGCGCCGCCTCACAAATGCGCAACATCCCCCGTAAAATGCGCCCCCCGAATGTGAAATACAGAACAAAAAGATCCCCCCAAAATAACAAGCGCTGCACGAGACCAAGCGGAGGAGGTACCTCGCTGTGTAGCGAGACCTGCTGCAGAGTCCTGAGGCACGGCCTGCTCCCTTCCCCTGCTCCGTTCCCCTTTAGGCACGAAGTGAAATGAAACCCAGGAGAGCCCGAGGCTGGCCAGGGCCTGTCATGGGACAGACATTTTGGCCTTTATGGGCTTTTATTGATGCTCAAACCTGCTCCGGCCTGTTTGCTGCCGTGCGAGCAGCTCCCCCAGGTGTGCAGGCTGAGCGTTATTGGTGCTGGAGTGAAGCGTAAGTGAATCCTCTGAGTCTTCCCGTTGTTTCCAGTGACATCCATCACAGCTAAGCCAGGGTAAAAGTAAACTCAGGAGTGTGATTGATGTGACAGATCCCTTTAAATGACGCAAAAACATCCTGGTAGATGTGGCAGTCGTGATGAACGCCCACATTTCCATGTGCTGGGTGGCTGTAGCTTACTCTTCCAATTACACACCAGCTTTGTGGGTAAAATAATGGAAGTATTTCTGCTACCAGCAGCTGGGTGTTATGTGGCTGCAGTTGTTCTGCTTTACTGTTTTCCCTTGGCTACTCCTGGGCAGGAGACACAGAAAGAATAGCCTGGGAAGCTGCAGTAGTGATCGCCCAGAAAAAACCCTATGGAAGTGAAAAGAGACTGGAAATGGTCTCTATGGCAACAGAAGAACAGTCTTTGGAAAAGGAGATGTAGGAAAAAATGTAGGCTGAAAATACATAACTCTGTCAGTGAGTCAAACCTGTAATTCTTGTCTGGGCAATTTTAAATAAATTGTTTCCTCTCATCTGGCATTCTACTGAAGAATGAAATCCAGATTGCAGTCTTAGCAAGAAATGCCCACACTTATAATTACTGAAGTTGTTTTGTTCTAGATGAAAATATAGTGATTTTTTTTTTCCCCCCACTGTGATTATATTTGGTACTTCCAAGTCATGGTAACAAATGATTTCTGAAATCAGTTTCTTTCTGCACCTGTATAAAACTTTGTTCTATTTGTTGGTCTCTATTCAATCCACTCTCCTTAATGGGGCCACCTCAAATGTAACTTGCATTTCAGCATTTTGTCAGCTCTGGATGAGCCTGAGGTTCAATTCAGCAGTGGAATTTCCTTTCTGCTACATTAACTGAACTTCACAACACAACTTTCAGTTTCATTACCTTAAGAAAGGTTTAAAATTCCAGAAAGGAATAATGAAGCCCAAGCTTCTCTCTCTTGCTCCCTGGGTTTTTTTTCTCTCCCTCCTATATATAAGGATTGAAAATTATGCTTCCTCTATTCTGTTGAATTGCCTTCACTCACCATCTTAAGGTCCAGCAGATCAAACTCAGTTACCATGCCCACTCCTTTGCTTCTATCTAGCATTTTCTGTGGGAAAGACTGTGTTTTACACCAGCCTAGTCAGTGCTCCTTGGGCTGACCTAAATGGGGACCCTTCCCAGTTTGCTGTGGTTTACCCCAGCCAGTAACTAAATCCATGCAGTCCTCACATACTTCTGTCCCTGTGATGGGATGGGAAGGAGAATCAGAAAAAAAAAGTAAAACTTGTGGGTTGAGATAAGAGAAATAATTGAAAGTTTAATAATTGAAACAAAGTAAAATATAATAGTACTGAAGATAACGAAAAATAGCAATAATAATTGTAATGTAAAGGAGAGAGTAAGAAATAAAACCCCAGACAAATGATTCACACAAACCTGACTGGAGCCCAGGCCATCCCTGAGCAGTGATCAGCTCCTCCTGGCCAAATCCTCTGTTTATACACTGGACAAGACATTGTATGGCATGGAATATCCCCTCGGCCAGTTCAGGTCAGCTGTCCCAGCCATGCTCCCTCACAGTTTTTTGTGCCCCTCCTCATTAGCAGAACATGGGACACTGTAAAGTCATTGATTTAGGGTAAGCACTGCTTGACTACAACCAAAGCATCAGTTTCATATCAGCATTATTCTCACACTGAATCCAAAACACAACATTGTATCAGCTTCTAACAAAGAAACCAAATCTATCCCAGCTGAAACCAGTATACCAGTCTTAGGTGAGCCATTTGCAGATGAACAGCCACAGAATGAGCGTTCAAGAGCTTATCTGACAAAAAAACCAATGTGTCAAAGGCTAGTGACAGTAGCAGGGCAGGAAAATTGATTAAGGGGAGGACATTTGTCTTTATAAGTTACTGTGCCTGCTGCCCTGGAGACCTCCCCATACCTCCATCAATCTAGACCTCCAGTCAATTGACACGAAAGCTTCCTAGGAGATCAGCTCAGGGATGTTTATGAGGCTGAAAGTGGACAAATGGCTTCTTTAAAATAAACTACATAGTGTACATAAAAGTAAGCTGGGCCTAAAAATTACAGAGTCGCTTCTATTCAACAGCTTTGTCTAAAATCCAGGCTTTGTTTTAAAAGAGGAAAGAGTTGAAATAAATTAATACAATAAAAATAGGCACATGGATTTTTGAAAAAATTTAACAGCAAACATCTCCTAACTCTTAACACTGGAAGACTTCTGCCAGAATTATGTCAGCTATACAGAGCAGACTGGCACTGGCAGTTTTCACTGTCCAAGCTGCATAAACAAGAGAAGGTTCAAGGCAACATGGCAAGAATATTGAAGGTATCAGTGGAGTTGTTTTTTTTTCCCTTAGATATGATAACTAGGACAGCATTTGTCTCAGCTCAGGTAACTGTGGGATATGATCACTGTATAAAAGATCATGGCTAAGGTGGATACTGCAAATTCAGGAAACAGAGGCCTGAAACTGAACTATGGAGCTTCAGATTTAAAACCAAAAGAAGTAGTTTTTCTTCACACAATGCGTATTTAAATTGCAAGTCTTGTTACTATCAAACTTTATGGCCATCAAAATTATAAGTAGATTAAAAAAATAGCTAGGCATATTCCTGAAGAAATAGAGTATTAAATATTATCAGTCATATGCAGACTTAAGCTCAGAAAGTCCCTGAACCAGAGATCACTGCAATCTGACAGGGAAATACTGGAGAGGGATAATCTCTTTAAGTGGCCTCTTTAAGTGGTGTTTCATGCGCTCTTTCCTGAGGGTATATTAATGGTCCTGATCACAGATGGGCCACTGCCCCAGCCTATGTCAGGACAGTTGTTCTGGAGCACAGAAAGTGAATGATTGATGTAAATGATGGTGACAAAAAGGTTTATGATTGGGAAGGAGGACAGGGAGAGGAGCGGCAAATTTTGCTAAAACTAGTGTTGTATCTTCAGTGGCCTCTTTTTCTTCAGAATGGATTTTACAAGGCACTGTGCTCCTTTTCAAGTAGCTGAAACAGCATCTGAGGCAAAGCAGGTCAGGCTTTGCAGATCTTAGGTGAGAGTCTAAGTGTGAGGGTAGAGCTTCAGGCGTTGCCAGGGCAGCTGTGTGTGCAGAAAAGGTGCTCCTGCAAGTTTTGGCGGAGAAGCCCAGATTTGTCACAGGAGCTGACCAAGAGGCCAGCAGAAAGCCGAGAACAGCAGAGAAGCACTAGCACTGTGACTCTCTTAAAAGCCAAGCAAAAGCACTGTTGGCTGAAGTGTTCCAAATAACATAAAAGTAAGAAAATTTAAAATATGGAGTGCTATTTTCCTTTACTATGTGACTGATGTTCCAGAAAGGAAGCAGCACTCTGTGTGCCTTCTTTGTGTGTGAGTCAAAGAGATATCTGACTCACTTAACAGTTTCTTCTACTGATGGAAATGTGCTACAGATCTGAGGTACTGCTATGGCCATTCAGAAGTGTTGGCAGTGTAATTACCTTTCCCAATTGTGCCGAAAGTGTTCTAGTTCTTCCCAGCAAGTAACAGAGCTTCAGCCTTTGATACAGGGATCAGCCAGTCTAGAGACAAAATTTAAAGAGGGAAAGGGTATGATACCAAAGTAGTACCAAAGTTATCAAAGGAAGAAAAGTGGCAAAGGGATTCTAAACTTTTCTGTTATTCCATCAGCCTGCCTATTTTTCTGCTATGGAAATGTCTTCACATGAACTCTGTACACCAGAAGGTTGTAATCATGTTCTGGAAGGAGATTTTCATGAAAAATTAAAAGATGGGTGAGTTTGTAAAGGTTATGTAGGACTGGGAAAATGGAAATAATCAAGACAGTGAAGAAGATGGGCTAGTTTTAGGGATGGATCTCATTTTGATTCTCAACAGCTCTTCAGGCTCAGTTGACTAAGTGTTTTTTAGTGACAGAAGGAAGATGTATAGCTATAGCTATCTAAGATGAAAAAAAGATCCTTTTCCCATGTGAGAGCTTCCTCTTATACTGTTCATGCCATAGAGTCTTATAAACACTTTTTGTTAGCAGTGTGCAATTTACTTTTAATTTTATTAACATCTCTTACAATGCTTTGGCCTCAGATGTTTGAATCAGGATCTAATAAAGAGCTGGTGATTTGTCAGGCTGTCACTCTACAGAAAAATCAAATTCTTTTGCCTGCTGGCCATCATCTTAGCAGTGGAACCATGGTGTTTGCACTGCCCCTGATTCTGCTTTCAATGAGATCCCTGCCTGGAATGTAAATCATCATCCTCTGTACCTCTACCACATGTTTATCAGTGAGGGCTTTTACCCTTCAGAGGGGAAGTTGGTGTTTGTTGTAAAAGTACTGGCTCAATTTCACAAAAAAAAATTCCCAACACTGGAAATTGTTACCATCCCATCGATGGACTAAGTTACTTCATCATCTTTCAACCATTCCTCAAGTGACAGATACAGGGCTTTCATTTCTCTGTGTCTCCAAACAACCCCTATAGTCTAGACTCCTATTTTTTCCCTTTCTCAGCTTGGGTTTGTAAATCACCTATGCTTTTGCAGTATTTTTTACTTGGTTCCGTCCCCTGTGGCTCTTCCATTAGAGAATTTGTAATGACAATAAACAGTAGCCTTTTTCTAATGCAGGCACCACTGAATCCTGGCAGTATAAAGAAATCATCTTGTAACTGGTAAAACTAATGGAGTTTGCTATCCCATGGTTGTGTCCTGCTGCCTAAACCTTCCCACTAAAATTCCCCCCTTTTATCTGTTATCACTCACATCCTAAGGGAGGGACAGCACCCTCAGCTTGGACTGAATCCCATATAGCTTTGAACGGATCCCATGGAACCTGCAGTTTAAGCTGGACAGGGAGCAGCAAGGATTAATTAGTGAGTCCCTGCTGTATTCTTCCTTTCAGACTTGGTGCATCTGGCTGAGTTTCAGTGCACCTATGAGAATTTGTCTCTCCTGAACTGGATTGCAATTGACCGACATGTTCAAAAGCTATTTCAAGGTGTACTGGAAAGCTGGAAAGCAGATTAACATAACAAGAACAAATAATAAGAGAAAAGGGATCTTAAAATAGCAAATATCCACAAGTCTGCAGTTACTAATGCTGAATAATAAAGTTGGTATAAGAGCATATGGTCTTAAAATAGCTGAGAATTAATCTAGCTAGAAATTAGACAAAGGCTCTTAGTTATCCTTGATGTTCTTGAACAGCCTTGCTGTAGGAGTCGTGAGAGCAAATCATGTACTCTGCTTTTCAGTGTATTTCATTTATGAATGGGCTTATACACTGTCTATGCCTGCAGAAAAAAAAAAAAGAAAAAGTCTTTTAAGTGTCTGGAAACATGATGACTTTTCTAGTGTCATGTTCCTACCTGACATCTGCGACCCTTTAAGAAAAAAATAAAGCATCCTAGACCCTTCAAATTCCCCAAAAATATTATAGTTAGATGTTAGCCTGCTTCCCACATACATTTCCCCCCGCCAATGATGCCATCTCTTCCCTGGCTGGGGGAATCCTTTTAACATTCATCAGGGTCTCTGCAGTTTGACCTGTACTGCACAGATAGGCAGTAAAATTTGACCTCAGAAAAAAATGGCTTTTGCTTTAATCCAAAATTGTTGGCAGGTGGGTGGCTCTGAAGTCATCCTTCTCATGTTTTCAAACAGATTTGCTGTTAAACTCACTGAAGTATGCAAGGAACTTCTCTGACTGATTGTTGGTCAGTCAGCCAAAAATGTGGACAACAGCACAGGTACTCATACTGGCTTGTAGGTCAGCCAGCTGATTATAGGATTTTCCCTTCACAGAGGTAAACCTCTTTGCAACACCAGGACAGGCACAGTCACTGTGCTGTAACATCTGCTGAGCCCACAGGGGTATTTTACAGCTCCAGCTTTGGGCATATGTGTCAGGTTCTTTGGCACGCTTGGAAAGGTGGACTTAAGCAAAACTCTATGAATGGGTAGGGATCTGGATTTAGAGCTGAATTAATTCTGTGGAAATAGAGCAGATCTTGCAGGCAGCTGCACCCTTCTCTGTTTTATTTCTTCCATTTTACTGTGCAGTAAGTTTTCCATGTTTCCGGAGTTACCTTGTGTGGAGCTTCAGGTAGGCTTCCTAGGATGAGCTGCAAAGAGGGATGGAATGGAGACATACAAGTACTTGGCTTATCCTGCCCTTTCTCGCTTCCTTTCCTGCCTTGCTCTCCCTGTTATCGGATAGCAACTGGGATCTGTAGCCAGCAGGGTTGTGAAGCTTTCCCGTTGTTCGGCAGCCTGTCGCCCCACGGCAGCCACGCGTCCGGGCAAGGCTCAGCTGTGTCGCAGGCACCCAGGGACAGCTGCTCCCTGCTCCCTGCCCTGGCCACTGAAGGTGGCACGCTGAGCTCCGTGGCCATGACGGCTGGTGAGCCTTGCCCAGCACCCACGGCTGATTAATTCACCCTGCTTGTACACGTGCAGCTGGAGAGGGTCCTGTGGGCTCAGGCAGGATCCCGGGGATCCTGTCCGTGCAGGTGGAGCAACAAAGCCTCTGGCCACAAGACACGGAAAACTCCCAGTGTCCCCCCCCTCCCCCTCCATGGAAGCGGTGGCCCCGCAGGCAGGGGCTTCTAAGAGGGCGTGGGAGGAGGGTCTCTGGGGACATTGCGGGGTTTCACTCAACGACAACCTGCAGGGCACTCGGGCCCCAGGGGCCGAGGGGGAGCATCAGAGGCTGTGAGCGTGCTGTTCTCCACTCCCAGGCACGCTGGTGAAGGGAGCGTCGCACAGCAGCTGTTGTTAGAGCTCTCCTGCCAGCTCCACTCCTCCCGATGCCATTCCTACCTCCAGGATTTTTCCCTGACTCGCAGCATCACCATCCAAAAGTCTCCCTGGAGGAAGGTATCTGCTTGCTGGTTTGTCTCTTTATCCCTTGCCTCATCCGCGGGAGAAGGGAGGAAAAAAGCCATAAGCAATCAACTCGTCTGCTTTCCCCCCCTTTTATATTTCCCCCCTCCTGCTCCCTTCCTTCCGTCAAGAGGGGTAAAATCCCCGTCTGGAAGGAGCTTTTCAAGGTCCACGCATGGATGGCAGCAAATTGGAAGAGGTGAGCAGCCAAGAGAAGATGTGAGAGCTGGAAGGGCCGTGCCGTGGGAGTGGTCCTTGCTTTGTGTGCAAGTGAGGCAGTGAGTGTGCAGCCTCCCACTCTGGGTGCATCTTTTTTTGGATGCTGTGTAGTTCCCTGTGTGAAATGCTTTTTTGGCTAAAAGAAGAAGAGATGTCACATCAGGAGCTCACCCAGCGACTGACTACGGTTATCACCCATGTGGGTAAGGCATCTTTATTTTTCTTACTACATTTGTGTGGATTCGGGGGCCCTGTTCCCCCAGGAGGTGCTGCTGCCTTTGTGTGACAATATCACACCTGTGCGTGAAAGAGGAACCATCAGCAGACTGCGAATTCCTGGCTTTGGGCAATTACACAGACTTTTATTGATGCTTTGTTTTCCAGGCATGTTTTCTCTGAAAAGCAGGAATAGTAGGAGCTTCGTGTCCTACCTGTGAAGTGATCTGTGTAAAATACACGAGCACAGTTTTTGCAGGGAGGTGGTGGAGAAAAGGGGGTGTGGGAGGATGCTCGAGCAATGGAAGCGCTAATGTGCTGTGCATTTGCTTGTGATACTGGAATAGCAGCCCACTCTCGGAGAATCTTTTCATGGCCTTTGCTGTTTCAGAATTTCTGGAAGATGCTAAGACAGGAACAGAATCTCAAAAGATTTTCTCTCTGTCAGGCTTTATTTTACTGTTTCTAACATTCAAATGCCAATGAATACAGGTGAGGCCCTATGCTTTGCACTGGCATCCTTATGCATCTGAGCTGGATACCCACCTGCTGGCACTGGGGACTGCATGACCAGGAGCTGAGGAACCTGAAACTAGCAAGACAGTAGGAGATGCTGGTGATTAAAACATCAGCTGAGAAAAGCTTTTGTGACCCTTTTTTCTTACCTACAGTTGAGTTGAAGCAGATTGCAGCTGTGTTGCATCACATAAAGAGAACGTTTGTAGTTGAATTGCATAGGAGCAAATTTTATAGTTGTCAGTGTTTGCAATGGATTGTGTGCTGTGAATGCAAAGATGTTGAACAGGTTCCTGAAATGCCTTTTTCACTGGCTTTGTTCAATCTGTATATGAAACAGAATGTGACCAGAATTTGGCTTTTAGAGAATATATAACTAAGGTTTTAGACCAACATTATTATTTGGTTTGATATTAGCTATGGCAGCTGAACTAAGTTTAATAGAGCACATGCAATCAGTATCTTGCCTAAAGAAATAGCGCAAAAGCAGATTCAAAGTCAATGAAATATTTAAGACCAGGCCCTATCTCTCCAAAATCTTTTCAAGGATAACCTCAGCAGGAGCTTGGGATGGGAGAGAGTATGATTGCCAGGAGAGCTTGCAGCAGCAGGCTCTTTGACCCAGTAATGCCAGCATGAATTGTTCTGCAATTGTGCAAATTCAGATTGACATGAAGTCACATGAATTCACATTTTTTAATGAAGATCTGAAATTCAATATGAAGCATTTTTTTATTTTTTTTAAGAGTATTTCAGGAGAGCCAAAAATATTTTTATATATTCTGGTTTTCCTTTTAAACTCAATGCAGGTCCCCATCATCCATATTGAGGTATGATACTCTCTTGATATCAGAAGGGACTTGTTTGAGGAAACATAGCATTATGTTACCTACTATGTAATATACTATTGCCTAATAGGAAGTCATAGAAATGTTGATGAACCTTTCCCCTGTTCTCTGCTACATTCAAGAGAGGTTTCTGGGTCATGAAGCTGATGCTAGAGTCATTGGTTTCTTGGAGGTCAACCAGCAGGCCAGTCCTTGGGAGAGGAGAGAAGGTCACAGAGCTTGGTGTTTTTTTCCATTCCACACTGAGGCAAGAGCCTAACTGATCAGCTTCCATCAAGGAAGCATAATCCTACCATTTCCCCAGCCATTTGAAACCTACAAACCAGACCCTACTTGTGGAGTCTGCCTGCCTTTTTTTGTAGGCAAAGGTAATTTTTTATTGAATGTGGCAAAAATAGTTGTGCAAAAGTGGAAGAAAGAAACATTAAAACATTTGCTATTGGCTGAAGGAAGAGCATTTCTTGCAAACCCATGATGATGATGATGCACCATGTTTATGAATCACACGTTACAACATGGCTGCCTTAGCTGAATCAGCAGTAGCTTATTGGAAGAAAAATTCCTGGGAAGCTGCAGGAGTCTCTTGTATGTTCATTGGGAATCTTTACAGCTCCAACAAGTGAAAGAGCTCTCACCCTTAGGAAACTGAGGGAATCCCTGGCCATTTATTGTGTTCACTATTTTTACAGTTCTCACCCTCATATTGCCACTTGGACTGGTGGGATTCAAACTCTCTAGAACATAGCCACCTCTTGGATGGGAGCACAGCTCCCAGCTCACCCAAGAGCAGGAGGGAATAAAGTTATTCACAAAATTTGCAAAATGCCAAAGAACTTTATGGGAACGTTAAAAAGAAAGAACTTTACATTTTCAATGAAACCTTTATGGAATCATTTTGGTCTCTGTGAAGTAATGACACACCATTTTATTTTTAATGTGTCAATAAGAGTATCACAAAGTTAATTGCCTGGGGCTCAACTTATCTGTCCTGGGCAAAAGCTTTCATCCCTCATTAGCTGACTCATGTTCTGTTACAGTTCTTGTGCTAGCAAAAAAAGCTTCTTATCCTGCTATAGACTTCATACATACAGTACCTGCCTCACCTGGATCAAAATCAAAGCTTTGAAGGTATTTTCCTGTTCCACAGTAGCTTTCTTAGCTTGGTACTTTTCTATTACCAGCCTTCGTGGTAGCACATCTTCAAACAGTGTAAAACAACAGAGGACCAAATTAGAACTCTTAAATAGCCCTGTTCTCCCTCAGCCTCCCTGGGAGTATTCCTGACTGTCCTTGTGTGGCTGAGGCAATGGGGCCACCACAGGTGCCTAGGACAGGAGTAGTTTGTGAATGTTAGCAGGCTTTCTGCTTACTATCTGGGATTTAGCAGCAACACTACCCAATCTTGTTACCAAAACTGCGTCAAGAGTCTTTTTTAAATTTACCCTACTTTCATTGAACTTGTTTGTTGGGAGGTGTTGGGGAAACACTCATCAATTTTGGAAAAAGCCTGTCCTTTGGGTAGGTGGACAAGTGGCAGCTCTTCTGTGTTGGGGAGGGAAGAGCTTTGCAGTGTGCCATGCCTGGTGCTGACGGCAGGATTATTTGCCTGTGGGAACACGTACAGCTCTTGCAGCCTGCAAAGCCCCCAGGAATATGCTTTTGTGCTCTCACCACCCACCCACACTTAGCAGTTGGCCCCCAGAAGTCTGATGCCAGCTTCGCTATGTGTGGGCAACATTCTGGGCACAGTGGCGCACACAAGCACCTCCACCCAGTGCCCCATTTTCTGCAGATTTTTTTCTTAAAATGATTTTGTTATAGGATGGAGCTGCCAGAACCAATGTGAGCTGTCTCAAAAGGCCAGCAGCTTGGCTCCCCTCTTGCCAATAAAGAATTCCACAGCATACGGGAGTCGGGGTTTAGTTAGAGGCTCCCCACAGTTCTCAATGAAGTTGTAAGAGATCCTCCCTTTCAAGTGTTAACTGGACCCAGATGAGCTGACTGTCAGTGTCCCTGGTACGAGAGGCACTGATTGGAATTTGCAGAAAGCACTACATTGCACAAATGTTACATACAAGAAATCACCCCATATGTTCATGTCATCTTTCATCTGCTTTTACACACTCATATTTCCCCAGTCTCTCATTTTATGGAAAAGAAACAAAAAACCCAGAAAGGAATTTAAGCAACTTGATGGAAATCAAAAGGAAAGTCAGTGACTAAACTTAGTTTAGGACTGACATCTCTGGATTTAAAATTCCTATCTGTTAACTATGGCATGTGAATTCCTATCACTTTTTGCTTAACCACTGGAGTTGGGGAGCAGTGTAAAATACCTGTGTTTGTGAAGAAAAGCTGTGTTATAATTTGGGACAGGAAGTAGAGGATGATACTGCATCTACCTGACTGTGTGAGAGGAATTTAGGTCAACAGAATGGAATAACCCGAGTTGGCACCTGTCCGAGGCCAGTGGCTAAGCATCACAAGTCACAGAATCTGCTTTATGCTACAAAGCCACAAATAATCTAATATGTCACAGCTGGACAGACAATTGCAATGTTTCTGATATATAGCTATGGACATCAAGGACATAAAAAAGGCATATTTTAAGAGATTAACTTTTGAGGTACCATATCAAATAGGCCCTTTGCTACTCCTGTGTGAAGGCTTAAATCAAATCAAATTCCTTTGCAACATAAAATTCTTGGCTTTGTTTTAGAGCATTCATGCATTTCAGGAACTCTTTTTGAACCATGGATTCTGTGTCTTTGTCCTACTTAGGGATTTCTGGTGCACAATAAAGGGAAGCTGATCTTTCCATTGACCACAGCACACCAGATTTCCTCACCAAATATACAGGCATGGGAGGGGCATCTATCACTGCATTCCAAATGAAATATGACAATAGAAAACTGCAGAAATGGGTTTGCTAAATTTACTTGGGATCTCATGCTTATGAGAAATGTTTGGTTGAAGTTTCCCCATTAACCTACTTCTATAAAAAAATTGGGCTTTTATCATGTTTGTATCTTTATCTCTGTACCCCAGTAAAGCTTTTGAACTGTTGGCCAATTTTCACCAAACTTGGTGAAGTGGCAAAGGTCAAAAATACTGAATTCATGCCAAGTATAAAAATAGTATCTGAAGAGAAAAATGAAAATAGTGAAGACAAGGGAAATAAGCTCATTCTATTAGACCTCAGAGGTTCCATGTGGGAGGGTGGAATGTGGGAAAGGAGAGATAACAGCAATTTCTTTTTTAGTTTCACAGCTTAAAAAAAGCTACTTGTTTACTTTTTTGTTCCTAGATGGTGGTTATTAATTTTACCCCATTCTATATGGCCTATTCTGTGCAGCTGTTTCACTGAAAACAGTTTAGTAAGGAACTGTTTAAAAGTGTTTTGCTAATGCTGCGACTTTTGTATCTATAAAAAGTGGAAACTAAGCTCTCACAGAAATCCATGAAAAATCTGCAGATGTGCCTGGTGCACTTTCCAAGACGTAGAATATTGCAAGTACCACAGACTTGCTTAAAGCCCACATTCTAACCAGGTTTGCAGAGACGTTATCAGAAATAAAGACTATAAGAAACTGCTGTGAGTTGGGATCCAGAGCACTAATTTGTCTCAAGACAAATATTTATGGTTTGGCCTCATGTTCAGGTAGACAGAGGTGACTAAAGAGCTTCCCAGAAACAGTAGCATGCATTAAGGCTGCTTCAGTTTCAGGAGAGGACAGCTCAGAGATCCTCCTCTTCTACATTACATCTTTTACTTTAGGTGAATACTTTTTCATATGGGATGTGATCCTGGCATCCTTGACAGAGTTTAAGAGAAATCTTGCAATATCCAGGTGTGATACTATTAATAATTTCTTTTAGAGCATCATGCACTAAACAGAGCCATGCACAGCCTCACAGAATTGAAAGGCTGCTTACAGTCCTATTTTCTAATTTATTGATATCTTCCCCAAACCTGGCTGTTACACCATGAACTTTCACTCTCATGCCAGTAAAAGACCAGGACATTGGGGAGAAAAGGGAATAGGAGTTGCTATCCACCATCTGCTTGCTGCAAGGTTTTCACACTTTCTACTTAAGCATGTTGTGATAGCAACTGTTGGAGACAGGGAACTAGGCTGGATGGAACTGAGGTGTGATCCAATCTGTCAGTCTCTAAGTCACTCTCTCTTTCAAAAGCCTCTGTGTTGCTGCTGTTAAATGTAATGCCACAGCAGTCTCCCTCTGTCCTTTATTTTCTAATCTACCTCAGTAATGACTTGTAAGTGTTTGTCTGTTGGCATGGAGGAGTGTTTAACATGCAAGGAAATTAGTAAAGTCAGGTGGCAGGATCCAAGTTTAGCTGTTAGTAGTGGTGATGCCTCTGGTCCCTTCCACAGCTGTGCTTGCCAGACACCGGGTTCTGTACATCCCTAGAAGCTCTACTGGCTTCTGCAGTTCATTTTTTAGTGCCTGGAAAATAGTTGGGACTCAAATGAGTTATTCCAGGATACATGCTTCAGCTGAAAGTCTGTCTGCTGTTTGGGTCAGCTCTTCTCATGACTTTCCTGATGCCTACTATGTTTCAGGCCTGTATTTCAGACAGTGTTAGCCCTCTACTGGCAGTTTTAGTGGAGCAGAAAGCAGAAACCTCTGACTTCCAGAGCAGGCTCTTGTTAACACTATATGGTAGTCTTTTGTTGGGTCCTGGGGGATTTGGGGTTTTTTTGGCACATTTTCATTTTCTAGGGGTAGGGAGAGGGCTGGCTATCAAATAACATTTTTTTAAAAAAGAATGAGGTAGCTTAGGTCAAAAGCAGGGGAGAATGACAGCAACATTCAGTGAGCTGGTCAGACTGTGGTGATTCCCAGTCTGCACTTAAACACTTCAGGGCAAGCCCTGGGTTACCTGGAAGAATAAAGTGGGAGGAATCTCCAGGGTGAAGCAAATGCAGGAGGTTTCCTCCCGTGTGATGTCTCTGAGTCAGGCACGATGAGAGATGCTGGTGCTGGCAGAAGTCATTGCTTTCTAACAGGGCAGGCAGTAGTGACCATTCTGCATTGCTAAAGCCCAAGCTTAAAAAGCAAATAGGACCAAAAGGAGGCAGAGAGGAGCCCCTGTCTGTTCCCATCTCTATGTCAGAGGGGAGCTCAGATGGCCTCGCTGGAAATTAAACTAAGCTGACATCTATCACATTGTTTGGCAGCTTGTTAAATACAAGGGCCTTTTTCCACCTCCTGCCTCATCTTTTATTTAATTCCTTTTTCTCGCCTTCCATATGGTGCCTGAATTCAAGAGTTCCCCTGAGAGGACATTTCCCTGAGGGAAACAGGATCAGGATTTGGGAAGGTACTTCCAGCACCAGGTTATCTCAGTGAGTAGAAAATAAGCTAATCAATTCTATTGCTGTCCCTCTTTTCCCCCTTCTGTACCACTTTTGAGGCCTCTTTTAGTCCCAAGGCTGGACTTAGTGTTTGATCTAGGATGAACTTCTCTGAAGGGGGCCCAGATGACTGCTAAAATAATTTTGCCATCACAGTGTCTGGTACATGACACTAGTCCTGTCTGTGCATTTTCTCCTGTTCTTCAAAGCTGGGCTTGTGTTCAAGTGTTTGGGAGAAGAGAAACCATACATCTTTCATGTTAATGCTGTGCTTTAGCCTGCAGTCCAGGCTTCTTGTAGCTCCCTTTAGAGTTCAGCACAGTAACATCTGGGTTGCCCCAGGTGGTCAGTGGGTCAATGACTGGGAGTAATATAAGTTCTCTGCAATGCTGCCTGATCCTGCTTATGTGAGAAAATGTTGGAGAATGATATGAAAGAGATAACATGGCACATGGATCATTGCTAATCAGTGACTCACACTAACCAGTGCAGCAGATGCTGCCAGAACTGAAACCAAGGAACAGAAAGGAGACAGGGTGAAGAAACAGCCAGCTCTTATATGCATAGATGGAAAATTATAAGTTGTAAATACCTAAGTGATCTGTAAGTCATGGTGTGGAAGGAAGTACTGCTTAGGGAGCAGGAACACTGTAAAAAGCTCTTGAGTTTAGTGGAGCAAAGGACAGCAGACTCCACTTTGGCATGGGGACAGATGTGTAGGGGACAACTGGGTTGAGATCTCAGTATCTTCAAACTCCACTGTCGTGTAAGCACAACACAGATAGCATCTGTGAGTCCAAAAGCATAACTGCCTGTGAGGAATGATTGAGCTCATGTACTGGAGAAGGGCCATGCCCAGCATGTGAAATCAGGCTGGTAAAATTTGAAGCAACAGCATTCATTAAAGGGTGAAATACATTACATTTATATGTACCTACCTCTTGTCTTTTGCAGTGCAGCATTGCAGTAGGTTGGTGCCTTTTCAGCAGAGGCCTGCAAATAATTTTGCATTAATGAATTATTCTGAATATAATTATGCATTCATCCTGTTTTCTATTAGAATATTTCCTGCAGTGTAGTACGGAATGAAGTCGTTAACAGAGACAGACAATCAAAAATTTCCATGGACCCTAGGATTTAGTTTACAAAACTGCTGTGTTCTGTCTCCATCTTTTCTAGCCATTGCAGGGACCTAACATTACAGTAAAATATCCCCCAAAAAACGGCCAGAGGAAAGACAGACTACCAGGATCAATAATCCATGCTGTCATTAAATGATTATCTATTTTGTTTGCCAGAACAGCACACATACTCAGTCACTCTAGGACACACCCACACTCCAGCTCAAAACCAGCTTTGCACCTGCTGTTCATTGTATTCGATGTATTTTTGAAGACATGTTGTTCCAAAATGGATGATGTTATGACCTTTGAGTCCTGAATCTTTGGGCAGTCAGGAGCTAAACAAGCACAGCCAAAGCACTGAGTGTCTGTGCCTTCATGGAGACTGCTACTCATATCAGTATCATTGCTCTGCCTGTCTCAAAGGTGAATTGTGCCCACAATTTGGCTCCAGTATAAGGTACTACCATCTCATAGTCGTTCTCCTGCTCCGAGCACACAGGGACTTGCTTGGCCCTTCAAGGCAGCCAGCCCAGCCCTCTCTTGTATCTGCAGAGCTTCCCTGATTCCAGAGGTACGTGAATGCGACACAGATGAAGTTCTCTGGGGACTCAGTTGCAATAAGTGCAGGACTATTACAATGAATGCAAAGCTGACTCTATGGAAGTTTAAACAGAGACACAAAGGTCCTTTTTGGAATGTTAGTCCAAAGTTATTTTGATTTTAAAAGTCACTGATTCCTGACCTGGATTACTCAAGCATGGGAATAAAGGTTAAATTTCTGCAGAAGCCAAAGTCCTTTGGAACATTGCAAAGAGGTGATGAGAAATGATCTGTCATCAATATTACAGCCAAGTGCTTCTGATCCAGAAAGATGCAAAGAGCTCTTTATTTCTGTGTGAATATGGGGAACTGCTGGTACTCAGCACTCCGTGGGACCAGATATTTTTGTCTGAGTGCACTCAGCTGTAGCTGACCCAGCTGTAGCCCCTGCTGCAAATAGGTATAAGAGGCAGTGCAGAGTTAGCACCTACTGTCAGCATTGTTCTGGGTTCATATGGGGATCCTGAGTTTGTCAGAGCTCAAGGAAAGCCAGGCTGAGAGGATCTGAATTCAGATTCCCGACATCCATCAGTGCAACCTGTGATATCTGTGCTTCCAGTTACCTCCATCTGTGTCTCAAAGATCTTGGATGGAAACCAGCAGCTCTTATCTTGATGCTGATTATGCACCCACCCATATCACCTAATGCATGAGCACCCCAATAGTACTACAGTGGGGCTGTCATAGTATCCATATATTAACACCTTAAGTTACAGAATTTATATGAGGAAGGCTGGATCTGCCACTTCCACAGTGCAGTCTGTTGCCCAGGGCAACAAGATATGAGGGGCTGCAAACCATTTAGCTCTTGCTTCCTCTGCATGACCGGGAGCTATGTGATTTCCAGGTTCCCTTGGGCAATGAATTGTCTACAGCTGGCCCCAAATAAAAGAGCAGTTATCTGCAGTTCGAGACATAAATACAAGACAAACAATGGTGATGTACAGCATTGTGAGCTGCCTGGCAACAGCTGCTGATAGGATCTGACTCTCCTCTTACATGCCTTGAGCTCCAGAGATTTTGTAGGATTTACTCACTTTTTATACTGGAAAATCACTTCAGGTTCAATGTGAAGAGGTGAAGAAAATCTGAAACCAGAGAGGATGTCTTTCAGTATTTCAGGAGAGTGACCTTTGCCTTTAAATTCCAAGACCTATAAGAATTTTAGTTATGCATAGGTAGGCAATTAGCCTACAGTTACTGGCATTTCCAGTTATTATTACTACAGTATCTCCAGTTTAATTATAACTTTCCAAGGATGTGCACATGCTGACAGAGGTATCGAGACAAGAACTGCAGCGAACACACGCAGCTCTAGTAGCAATGACAAATGGAAATTAGATGATTTGGATGTGAGAAGTTTGAATGTGCTGCCTGTTAATCATACGTTACACTTTAACACTTTGATAGCATTTTTGTCTGGTATGGATTTCATATTCTCACCAAATTGCTGTGGCTAGAATTACTGTTAGGAGAGTTTGCTTCTCATTATCAATCAATAATTCTTCACCTGACAAAGCATGACTATAAATGTTTTCCCCCTGTGAGTCTGAAGTTCGCTGTTATCCATTATACTGTGGTTCAGAGGTCTCTGAAGCCAAGGCTTATTTTTCAAAGGGATCAATATTGGTGTTTGCAGCATAAAAACCAAAGCTGATGACATATATAGGAGCCATACTATTGATTTAGCAATATCCAGAGAAAAGGTTATTTCAAACTGAAATAGCTGTGGCCTTAGCATGACCCTGAGCTGTAAGCAGGTGCATAACCAGTCAGAGAGCTCCCAGCAATTACATGCCAGTTTTTGGTGCAGGAAGACTCCTGGAAATGCCTGATTAATCCTTGCTATGGTTATCAGCTTATTCTGTGAAAAGAGACTCCCTATTTTTTAAATGAGAGATTCTAAACTATTTTCACCATTTCCTATGTCTCAGATATTTGTACTGTTATCTGGGTCTAGTATCTCTTCCCCTTCCACACTGACAAAACCAGGAGAGGCTGCACAGCTGGCTTTGAAGTCACAGTTCAGTTTGAGGTAAACTTTTTTGTATTATTGTTGATAGCTCATAAAAATCCATCTTCCTGGTTTTGTTTTCAGCTAGGGGAGAATGCAGATTCAGCAATGTGCAATTGTCATTTTGGATCATGTTGAATTACACTCTGGCTATACAGCAGAGCCTTTTGCATCATTTTGTCTTGAATGGCAGCAGAGAGCTGGCAGCAATTGCCCTGTGAATAGCAGAACTGGTTGGACAGAGCAAAGAGGAGCTTGTCAGTGATATTTTGTACCCATTCTACCTCAATATCTGCAACAGCAGCTCTGTAAAGGCCACACACTGCTTGCCCCAGTCTGCCCTTCAGAGCTGAGATGTCAGCACTGTGTGAGGTTTTCCCAGTCCAGCAATAGGAAGGAGAACTGAAACACAGTCACTCTCTGAATCCTCTTTCCAGCAGGACAGCGGAGCAGGGCTGCTGCCCGGGGAAGGGATGTGTGTGTGTGTGTGTGTTGGTCTCAGGAAGAAGCTGTGCCAGAGCAGCCTCCTCCGCCGCGGGGGAAGGGCAGCAGAGGGCACAGCAGCGCTTTGACACTGCATTTTCCACCGCCCCAGACCCTTCTCGGGTCAGCTGAAAGGCAGCATGTTACAGAGCTGGGCAGAGGAGCCTCTCTCCTTGAAGCCCCTTTTCCAAGGGATGTGATAGCACTGCCGGGTTTGGTGCCCAGGAGCTGCTCTCCGTTACTGGAGAGATTCAGGCGCTTCCAGCTCCGCCTGCGTGCGGAGGAGCCGCTGGAGGGCGCGGGATGGGGACCCGCTCCCCAAGGGGGACCCGCTCCACAAAAGGGACCCACTCCCCAAGGGGAACCTGCTCCACAAAAGGGACCCGCTCCCCAAGGGGGACCCGCTCCACAAAAGGGACCCACTCCTCAAGGGGGACCTGCTCCCCAAAAGGGACCCTATCGCCAAAAGGGACCCGCTCCCCAAAAGGGACCCACTCCTCAAGGGGGACCTGCTCCCCAAAAGGGACCCTCTCCCGGCCCAAGGGGCTCCGCTCCCTGCCCAAGCCCCCCAGAACCGTCGCATCTCCCAGCTCCTGCGGCAACAGCATCACCATGCAATGTACCGGCAGCACTAATTCGGAGAGGACCGAGGTCACCAGAGATAAACAGCGAGATGGGGGCTGAACCTTTGAAAGTGGGATACAAAAGTTCTCTGTTTCAGCTTTTCATCCAAACTGGGTTATACTACAGGAGGACATCGTTTGACTACATGTGTGCTATTCTTGATCTTTTTAGAAACAATAGTATAAGTTTCACATAAAATCCATTTTCCTATTTAGAAGTAAACATGTCTGTTTATTTGAATCTGTAGAAAATGTAGGAAAACCGAATCTTATAACAACTTCTCTTTCAGCAAATGTGAGAATCTGTTGTGATTTTGATAACTTGATTAAACACCACTGAAGTTATTAAAAGTCTAAAATATCTGCCAGCAAATAAAAAACCTAGGAATATACCTTACAGAAAAATAAGACAGATATTAATATGTTCATTCTTATCCTCCAGAGAGCTGTCCTACAATACTCGAGCAAAGATGGAGACATTCAAATGATATATCAGGTCTAAATTAATCTAACAAGCCTAAACTGCAGGTCAGGAACAGCAGAGAAACCAGCTGAAAACAACATCACCCACAGCATAAAGGGAAGGGATGTGGGAACCCTCCAAAATGCAGTAGCTGAAGCATTGGGTAGAGGGTGTGTTGGTGGAAGTCTCAGAGAATGCTCCGGGAGTTCAGGCTGATTGATGTACTCAGTGTACACTGACTCCATGCTGCTGCCAAATGCAAAATATCTTCTCAATAGAGCTCACATGCTCTAAATTACCTGGCATGTCCACTGCCAGTGCTGATATATGGGATCAGTCATTGAGCCTGGTCTTAAGACTCCTTGTTAGTGTTTTGTTTTGTTTTTATTTTACCCAATTACTTCGTTCTTAGCAGTTTTAGTTCAGCAGCCTTCACTATGAGACCTGCTGACCCTGAATGTGTGCGTAGTAGTAATTAGACTAACAACAGATAATGCTGCAAAATCTTAATGAGCAGAACTCTATTTTAAATTCAGTGTTGGAAAGATGAAGATATCTACAAAATCTACATAAAATATTAAAAAATATATGAAAAATATAAAATAACATTGAGAAATACTCTATGTGCCTTGCTTAAGGCTACAACCAAGAAAGAGATATTTCTTAGTATGTTAATAGATATTTCTTTCCTTTCTAGCTTTACTACAGTAATTTCAATTGATCTTAGACAAAATGTATGAATACCTTGGGATTTAGTTCCCAGCTGAAGAATTTTTTCCTTATGCTTTATTATTTGTATTGAGATTTTAAAGTTCCCTGGTGAATTTTTACAATGCTTCTGATACAGTTAAAAATATTGCATTTTTTTTGTTTGTTTTACAGTTGATTGCTATTCTTGAAGTAAGTATATTTAAACAAGAGACAAGAAAATATTGTGTAGAATTATTTGCATCTATGCTACAAAGGAGCAGCAAAGAAGTGGTTAAAGAGAGCGTAAAGCTATTGCTAAACCAATTCAAAGGGCTCTCAGGCCAGCGGGAGATGTGTGAATATATGCCTTTGGCACACTCCTCCCCATTTTTAGGCTTTTGTGGGGCAAAACTCTAGGTGAAATTATTCCTTCCCCCACAAGCTTTCTTCAAAGAGTTCTCAGATGCATACTCAAATATATCTAAGCAAAAATATTCTTCTTAAAATGTATCCTTTTATTGGCAATTAGAAAGGAAATAGTCTATTTCGTGGGATTAACAATTTCTCTGTGGTGCCAGAGTGCTCAGCTGAGAATCACTGGAGAAGTACAAAGCATTATTTAATGCTCCATGCCATGAAGTGAACTTATGCCTACTGGGACTAAGGTCCATAAACGGATGTGGGATTTAGATACATTTTATTGAGTTAATCTTTGCTGCTCAGCAGAAAACATTTGTAATGGGGTTTCCTGACAGACTAAAGGGTAATTTTTTATCTCATCAGAACATTGCACCACTCAGCTTTAGGCAATTTATGTCCACGGTGCTGTTGAAATCAAAGCACTGTCCTTATTTCCTGTGGGCTGGAGGTGTAACCTTGTGCAGAAAGTGCTCAGCACCTCCCAGCACGTGAATGCTGCATGTGGGACCCTTGCAGTTGACAGGGAAGGTCTTTGTGCCTTAGTGTAATGTTGCAGAAAAAACCTTGTGCTGCTTCATGTAAGAAAAGTTCAGTCAGGTGCAGCTCTATACTCTTTCTGCACCTGAAGCTGACTTACAGATGTCTTTTTTTTACTGTGTGGGCTTATTTGCCTGTTAATATAGATCCATGAATAATTTTAGTCTTGGTATGAAAGGAAATGAAGCTTTCATGCTCATGCTTTTTCTATCCCAGCTGGCCCTTTTCCATATAATTTTAGCAACTCTTGCCTGGTTTTGACAAAGGATTGAAACTCTTGGCTTCCTGTAAATTTATCCTATTTATATATTCGAGATTGGGTATGGTGACAAAACCCGGTAATTGTGCTGGCTGAGGAAGAGAGGGAGAGTGTGGGGTTGTGGTAATGTCTTGCCTTGCCATGCCTGGTGTGTGATGCAGTGCTGCAGGTGGGGAGAGGTGAAGGAAATGCACACATGTTGCACACCAGTGCATGTGTTAGCAGGTTAACCATACCTTTATTTTCCTGCTTCAAACCAGGTTTTGGTGTGACTTGGGAAATCACCCCATAGATTGTGTCTTTCTAGAACCTTTAATCTGCTACAGCTAGTGGCTTAGAGACTGGGGTGGGTAAACTGGGCTGGGAATGTTACAGGCTGTGGGTTGGACATGAGGAAGGAACAGCTCTGCAGGATAATGCACTAAACAGGACAAATTCCTGTTACCTGGATATAGGTGTCTGCAAGCATACAGCTGCCCTGTATGCTTGCACTTGTGGATGCACACAAAGGAGAGTGTTCCATCCTCTCATTTGCTGGTGCTCAGCACAGAGAAATGCCTGTGTGGGCAGGTCCTTCAGGACAGACCTCTGGTTTCTGACAGCAGTCCTGGCCTGGGGGAAAAATAAGGTCTACTTCACAATTACCAGAGCAGAGGGAATAACTCCTCTTTGACTGATTTTATCCTCAGTTCCCTAGATAAACACAAGCCCTGCCCTGGGGATGTTAAAGGGCTGTGTTTGATGTGTATCTGCCAGCTTAGAGCCCAGTCAGACAAAGCAGTGTCTAGGAAAGCTCTACAAAAGCTCTTTCCTTGTGGACTGCACAGAGTGACTGAGTGAACCTCAGTGCACAGACAGGCGAAGAGGGAAAAATCAATAGTCCCTAAGGCCCAATCTCCTACCCCTTGTGGTAACTGATGTTGAGTGCTTGAGAGATGGCAAGAAAACATTGGAAAGGCCTTTACTGTACTTTGTAATGTGAGAAGCTCTTTCTTCCTGTTCAGCTAACATCTGGCATGTGTCCAAAAGCCTGGAGTATCAACAGCCCTTATGATGCTCACAGATGCTATTTTTATCCCTGTGTCTTTCTGGTTCTCCTTTATGTGTTTTAAGTTATGAATTGCAAGCAAAAAAAAAATGCTGTTTCCATCAGGGAATGTGCACAGCTGCTCCTCAGGGAAAGAAGCTGTCCTGGTGGTCTTGGCTGCATGGATCCAGCAGCTGTTCTGCACTAGGCGTGCTCCAGAGGTTCCTTGCAGGGAGAAAAAGGTGAAGGGGAAAAGAAAGAGGAATAGAGCAGTGAATCCAGTGCAGTGCTCTGAATGACAGCAAGGATCAGGGTTACCATGTCCTGGAGGTGACTCAGTGTGTCTGTGGCAGAGCAGAGAGGAGAAAATATGTTCCCTTCTTAATGTCCAGAGTCTGTCCTTTCCAGCTCCCATGGGGCTGCTGGAGAACCATGACACAAAGACTGTGCACTGGTGCTGCACTGGTAATATGGTTTAGGAGTTGGAGAATGGGGTTCTGACATGCCTGGTTTTATAGATCACAACCTTCTCTGCGTTACTCAGTGTCTCTCTCATGTATTTCTTTTGCATTTACTTGTCTCTCAGTTTATTCCTGTGATTTTAAGCCAAGAGCCATTTATGTTTTGGGCAGATTCCTCTGAAAGGCTCTTGGTCTCACTTAGGTCTGTAAGAATTTTCATGATCAAGACTGGAATAATGGCATCCAAGCCTAAACCCTGGATCTAGTTACTCTTTGCCCTTGTGCCAGTTACACTTTGGTAACTCTGGGGTCTGTTTGTTTATCTTGCCAAGCAGAGGCCTAGCAGGACTGAAATGCCTTCTGCTCTTGGTGATCTGCTCTTAGTTGCAGAGGTCAGGAGAGTCAGGTAAAATAAACCTTGCAGGTGCAGCAACAATTCATGTCCACTGCTTGGCCTGTGAAGATTCTGCTCATCTCCTGATCTCCTGAGAATCTTATCTAATCCAGCAGTGATGTCACTGGATTGGGGGTTTCTTTTTTGTCTGCTTTTTTGTTTATTTGTTTTGGATTTTTAATTTTTTTAAAATTATGGTAATGGTCCTTGAAAAACTTTGATGTCTTCACAGCTTTGAGATGACAACAGAAGTTCTTTGGCTAAGGTTGTCCTTTGATCTTCACTATTCACTCCTGCTTTTGGCAGTTTGCGTGGGAGTCTGTGTGCGTCAACAGTGGCAGAATTGTTGTTTCCCTCTGCTGAAGGTGACCAAAAATGTTTTGCTTGTCCGTTAAGAAATCACTTTAAGCAGATCAGTGTAATGAGATTCTGAAGCCATATGGCACTGGAATTAGTGCCTTCTAGTGCAGGAACTGCCTGTTGTAATTGCAACAGTGCTGTACACTACAACGAATTTCAAGAACAGAGATGTTTTTTCCTCTGCTTGTTCCTTTAACTCCTTGGGGTTTAAAACAATGTCTGGGATGTAGTCCTTTATTAAAAAAAGGAGGGAGAGGAAGTCCTGGTCTGCTTTTTATTAGTTGGAAGAAAATAAATGAAAGTTAATAAAAATACTAGTTTCTGTTTTCTAGCTGAACACTGGGATGGATGTTACCATTGCACCAAGAGTGCTCTAAAAAAAAAGCTTTGTGTCAAACTACTGAAATGCCTCATGGCTTATAGGATTCATGATCTGGAAAATGAGAAGGCAGAAGGAAGGCTATTGAGGTATATGCAAAATGAAAATGTGTTTCAGCATAGCTATCAAAGGTTAGTTCAAACATCAGATAAAACATCATGAAATAAGAAAATGTGAAGTTGGGGTTTCAGGGAAGAAATATAGATTATTTTCTTAGCTTCTCTGTGTATTTATAGTGGCATAGGATTTAGATTACTTATTTCTTAGATTTGTGGAATACTACATACATTGATGGGGGGAGCTTCAGGTCTTCATGAATAAATAAGATACCTTTGCTGTTGGGTTTTTATGTTTTGTAGTTTCTAAAATGTTTGTGGATAAGAGCAGTATTTTTTTTCAGTCTCTTTTACACTAAACTTTCTTAGTGGTTCTTACAAGGCTCTGATGGAAAAGTGATGCCTGTTTCCCCTCAATTGCTTTAATGACTCTGTGGGGTAAGTTGCAAACAGCAAGTGTTTTACAGTGTTTTCTACCTGCCTCATTTGCACTCTCAGCAGAAGCAGATTTCTTGTCTTCCTTCCTCTGACACATAAATGCTGTTCCTAAACTCAAATCTTGATTCTTCACAAGAAATTATGTCCCCTGGGCTCAGCATCGTTGAGATCCAACATGTTTGTTCCATGTTTTGTGCTTAACAGTGATACCAACCATCACAGCACTGCTTTTTGAGGCACAAGCATCTTGTTTCATGAGAAGAGACATGTGGCTTAAACAGATTTAACTGAGCTGACTTTAAATTTTTTGCCCTCCTCTGGCCACACAGTCATGGCAGCAAGCACTTTCCAGCAAGCATCAATTCCATGGCAAACTGGTATTTCTACTGAAACTAGGAACCAGTACAGTTCTGCAGGCTGTTTTGGATAATGGCATCTGAGGATATCTGGGTCATGGGTTGTGGGGTGGGGTTTTTTTCTTTATTTATTTTTTTTGTGTGGCTTTTTTTAATTTTTAATTTCTGATGACACTTTCTTACATTTATTTACTTGCTTATTCATTGACAGACCAACCCAGATTATGTTGCTAGGCAATGCTGGCAATCCATTACCAGGAAATATCCTCCTCCTTAGATTTTCCAAACATTTTGCTATGGTTGTTTGAAGCAGCAGGAAGGTAATACACTTCCATTCTGAATGATTATGGAGAAGACCCAGGGAAGCATGCCTACCATTTTCTGTACCTGTTTCCTGCACTACAACCTTCTGCACACAAAGAGTAGTAACTTGCTTTCAAAAAGGTACCTTTCAGCTAATGGAGGAAATTTGTGAATTCTCCATCATCCACACTGTGTATGCGTTTGGTAACATGTTACATAAAAGAATTTCTGCAAGGCAGCTCTCTGCAGCTCCTGTGCAGATACAGCCAGACCAGTGCAGAAGAGGTAATTTGTGTGGTAGGAAACAAGGTAGGTCTCAGTGCTCTTATGTCCTGTTTTCCATATGTGTCAGGAGAAGCTAGCCCAGCTTGTGAATAGGAATGCAATGAAACTTACAGTAGAGCAAGCAGATCCTTCTGTCCATCCATCCATCCATCCATCCATCCATCCATCCATCCATCCATCCATCCCAGCCCTTGCATCACAGAACTCAGTCCCTGAGGTGACCTTTATGTGCCTTGTTGCTAAATGTGTAGCAGCTGCAGTCAGCTTATTTTTCTGTCTGGAGCTGGGTGATGGCAGTGCTACCACAGGCAGCAAAGGTTTGTTTTTAGCATTGTAATAGATCAGGCTTTCCTAGGGAAAGACTGGGAAGTTATTTTAGATCATTTCCCTTTTACCTGTGCATCCAAAGCTCATACATGGAGCAGATTTCTTCTTGCATCCATTTCCAACATCAAGTCTCCCCCTTGGAATACAGCATGTCACAGATTCTCCTGTTGCAAATCCATGTGGGTACCCGTGGGAAACAGTGTTCACAAGGAAGGGTGGCAGACAGAAATGTATTTCCACAAATGCTGGATTCTCCCTCATTGTTCACCTCTGTGTGTCAGACATGAACATATTGTCAGAAAAGTTTATTTGCCAAGATATATCATGTTTGTCCGTGTAAGGAAGGACACCTTGAGCCCCTGTAATGAAAGAAAAAAGGGAGGAAATGTTTAAAGATGAAACTGCAGGGTTGTGTTTCTAGTTTTCTTTTTCCATCATGAAAGTTTTCTACAAAGTATTTCTGCCTTCTGTACCACTGCTCCCCCTATCTGTAAAATACTACTGTCACCTAGAAATTTCTCTATGGAAGCTCTAATAAATATTTTACAAATGCTAATGAATCAGGTTATTCAACTGCTCAGTACTTCAATGTTCTCACTTTGCAGGCAGGATTTTGACAAAGACAAAGAACAGGAGAGTGAGCAACTTCATGCCACATAGCAAATTTGGACGTGAGGGTAGTAAAAACTTTTACCTTTAAGAGTGGAAATGTCCTTTATAGCATCATTTCATAAAAAGAAGAGGTTTTGAGACTCAGTTCTCAAGTCTGGTAGCTGTTTGACTATATGGCCAGTTTGTGTGTGCGGGGTTAGGAAGCTTAAACCTCTCTCCCTGTGTGCCTGAGGCAGCAGAGCTGGCAGAGGAGAAGTTGCAAGTTCGTGGAATGGGAAAGAAATAGGGGTGGGTGAGTTGATTTCTGTATATTTCAGTTTACAGGCATTCAGTGCAGTCCAGCCAGTTATTCAGCATTTTAGTTATGGTACCATAGCAGGCTTTTTGCTCCTGAGCATCTTTGTCCTCTCTAGGTCATTCACTAATTTGGATTAATTAGCCTTCTGCTTTCCCACTCCATGTCCAGGGATCAGTTGTGATCTGAGCAGGCCACTAGCTGAACTCTGTATGTTCTGGCACTAGGTAAAGTGCCAACAGGTGTTAGTGACTGAGGCAGAGGAAGGCAAAGGTTCTCAGTCTGTGTGTAAAATCCTTGCAGGAAACTCATACTGTGCTCAGGTCACTGCACTTGAGCTCTGGCTGGCAGCTCAGCCCTGATTCATTGTGTTCTCATTGTATTCTTTGCACTGTCACCAGTGCTGGCCTTGTGCCTGTTATGCATCTCCTGTGCAGTCCCCTGCCAGTCCTAGGGAAAGGTCCTTTTTAATTCACTGTATCAGGATTGAGTGCTCTCTGCACTCAATTTCCCAATAACTAGTTTCTTCATATGGCTCTCTAACCAGTGGTTTGTGTTATAGTAATTGTTAAATGGGAAAAAAAGTCAGCTTAAATATCCAGCTCCTTCAGAGTGGGATTTCTAAATGTATGTTTCAAATATCTGGTTTTGGTGTCTAACTAATGGATCTAACTTCTTTGTTTAAAAAAAATTAGTTGGGGAGTTTCACAGCTAGCAGAACATGTCTGCCAGCAATATTTCCCTTGTCCTCCATTTGCTACTCTGTTCATTTCGATTAACAGATCTTATGAGCAGGGACTGTGCACAGCAGCAGAGGGCTTTTCTGTACAGTTGCAGCCTCCCAGTGCCACTGCCAGACGTGTGAGTAATTGGTTGAGCAGCTCTGCAGAGCAGTCTCCTTGCACCGTCCAAGCTGAAATGCAGAAGTAAAAAATCCATTCTCAGAGATGAAGAATCATAAAATCATAAGCCTGAAAGGGACCAAAAATCACGAAGAGAAACCTTTTCTCAAAGAAAAAAAATTTGCAAACATATCTGGCATGCTTATTAAGAGTAATTCTGTGATCTTGCAGTGTGCTTCTGGGATCTTCTCTCTTCATTGTTGCTTATAAGACAGCTTTAAATTAATGATAAGGAAGCCATTCAGGGCATGGGCTGTGCTGAGGTTCACAGCTTTCATTCTGAATGAGAGATTAAAGTAAACTGATATTGAAAGCAAGGAGGGAGAAACAAACACAGTCAGTAAGCCTGTAAAAGTCTTAGCCAATTGCAATGGTGAACATCCTGCTGGCGAGGGTGACCTTGAATGAACTAAGTGGGATAAAGTCACCAGGCTGGACTGACGGCTGAAGAATCAGGCTGGATTCCAGCAAACAGGGAGCAGATTCCTGACAAGAGTCTCCTGAGCCAGGGCAATGGCTTCTCGCTGTCGGAAATGTGGACAACAGGTACCCAGGAATCTGCCTTTCACTGCTGTCCGGATAACAGAAGGAGAAATGAAATCTTATCATGATTTTATAGGAGGATGCATTAGACTGGAGCGCATGGCAAAGAAAGGTATGTGCAGCATCTTTAAACAAAATAACATCTTGTAGTGGTAATTGCATTGCATCCCCAGGCAATTTGCAAAAAAGAGATTATATTCTTAATGCTTTCTCTGAGGAGTCAGTGATAATTAAAGGCAAATGGCTGGATTTGGGTATTAACTCAGGTGTGACTGCAGCATTTGACTTGGCTACATTTCCGGGATATTTGCAGTGATTTGACCTAAAGGAGGTTAAAATGAATGCTAGACTCATTTTGAATAAATATTTATTTCATTCGGGTGTTAGACACTGAGTTTTCTGTATAAGTCAGGAGTAGGTGTCAGTGCATGGAAAATACTTTTTAAAAATAAATGTAAAGAGCTGGAGCAGTGGGTGTCATGACCCAGCTGAGCCTGTCACCCTGTGCTTCTAAATTAATGTGTGGAAGGTCAATATCTTCCTTTCTATAAAGATTTTGGTTTGACTGTATTTAGAAAGTTGCACAATGGAGCTTCTTGTGCTCTGTGTGAGTCATCTCAGGTACAGGGCAGTATTCCACTCTCAGGGGGGTTGCTAGTATAAGGTACTAGTGCCTAACAATTTGTGCTAACTGCATGTTAACTCTGAAGAGGAGTGATGTAGTTGAAATCTAGGCTGTTGATGTCAATTCATATATCAAGATTGCTGAATCATAGAACACTTTTTCTCTATGTCATTGAGAGGAAGATTTTTTAAAGAGCCCCCTTTCATTTACCTTGTTAACTTGAATAAATACTTAGTAAACCTCAAATCCAGAAATTTATAACATGTTCACTAGTGCATGATGAAGATTGCCAAAAACATGTAATATGATAGTACTTGGAAGATAAAGTGTTTACTATGATTCAATTATCTCTTCAGCAAAGAGAGTTGTATTTGATCTGGCAAATCGAGAATATTCTGTAGAAAAAGAGGTGGACCAGAAGCAGGGCATCAGCTGCAGCCACTGCTCACAAACTGGGGTTTGCAGATGCTTTTTTTAATAGGGCTCTAACACACAATGTCAGGGTTTGAAAACTGCAAAGCCAGTCCATTGTACCTCTGCTTCTGTGGGTGATCCATCCATGCTGATCTTTGGGCTCAGTGCCTACCTATGCATTGTTGTATTTGGCTGACCTTTCAGTAACACTGATGTTTCCAGTTGCACTCTTTGTACTGAGGCATTTCGAGTTCAGTGTAGCAGGACAGAAATGTCTGGTGTCCAGTAAAAGACAGTGGAATTCATTGAAGTTCCTTCCTGAACATTTGATCAGGTTGCTTATGGCTTTGTGGGCCTGTGGACCTGATGGAGGCAGAGCTCAGGCATCTGCTGTTCTTTTTCTTCCTGTAGTAGAGAGGGGAAGAGACTGGTAAGGACTTTGCCATGGTTACTGTTCCCAGGGAAACACCTTCTCTGCCTCTCATGTTGAGAGACTACCTGGCGTAGTATTATGGGCGGAAATCCCTTGGAAAATAATTTTTTGCTAGAGAACAGAGAGCATGTCAGATCAGCCTGAGCCTCTTGTCATTTTGTGAGGCAGAAAACATCTTCACCACTTTAGTATTAAATTCTGCCAGTGAAGCTGCCAGAGGGGCAGAAGTTCAGTTGTTGCTGAGGACAAGGTGCCTTCAACTGCAGGTATTAGAGCTTGTGTGAGTTGTGAAAACACACCAGGGCAGCTCTGTGTATGGTGACAGTGTTAGAAGGGAGCTGAGGAGTGGCAATGTGGCACAGCATTTCTTAACAACACTGCCTGAGTTGTTTTCTCCTGCTCTGAACTGACTCTGACCTTGTGTTCATTGTGGGGGTGTTTTTGGCCTGTGTTTTCTTATCTGTAAAACAGGAGTGGGAATTACCTGCCTACATAAAAAGTGGATCTTGATGATGGAGTTATGACTTCATATTACTACTTTGATGATTAGACCAGTTTTCCTTAGTTGTCTGTGCTGCATAAACACACAGGCAGGAGCATTAGCTGTCCCAGAGAACTTGGATTCTGTCTGCCACACCCAGTCCTACAGGCAAAGACTCACTGACTGCCTTTTTTTCAGGCTGACTTTCTCTGAACATAGTGGCAGTGCAGGATCCCTGTGGCATGTTCTGACTTACCATCACTTTAGGAGGAGATACCCTTTCTGCAGTTTAAGGGTCAAGCTGGAGTGTTGCTAAGGTCCAATTGGCTGATGTTTACTCAAGCAAATTTACTTCAAGCACTCCAAAATGTGGAGCAATTTTCACCTTGTCCATCCCCAAGACACACATACAGACCATGCCTGTGGAGCCCTTTGAATATTCTGTGGCAATTTTATCTTGTGTATTAGATATCACAATGAGAAGATATGGAAGATTTGCAGGTGACCACAGCAGAAACAGAGGCCACATGGTTGCAGTGGCCTGGAGGTTACCTGCCTTTTATCAGCAGTACCCCACAGCAAGCAGTGTTGTGCCAAGCCATTCCAGTTCCTGTTTTCCAGTTCCAGTCTGATCTTCCACATTCCTGGATCATGCAAATTTCAAGGCTTAGGCTTCTTTTCAGGTAAAGGATAAAAATAGTGAATGCTCATAAAAAGAAAGTGCTGCTGTAAAGGGAGCAGCTGAAGGGCAGTTTCCTTATGGCCATGCGATACCTGCTTAGAGCTCCACAGCCCTGGCTCCCTGCAACAGGCTATATGAGCTGTCTACAGGCACTGAAGGGCCCTCTGGGCTCTGGTGTACAAGTGGTGCTATTTTGAATACCACTATGTGACCTTGAGACTCTGGGAGCTGCAGCTCCAAGGTGCTGGTTATAGCACAGCTATGAGAACCAAAGGGAAGGAGCCCCCAGAAAGCCAGGCAGAGATGTGGCAGGGACTCCAGTCCAGGGCTGATCATTGCTGGAGCGCCCTCAGCTCCTCACCAAACAGATACTGAGGCTGAAAGCAAAGCATAGCCTCTTGCCATGAAATACATTGCTCTTGGACAATGGCTCACGTGTTTTTTCTGCATGGACCTGACAATTTCTGTCACTCAGCTGCTGGTGAACATCTTTAATGCTTGAGGAAACCTCTTGCCAAACCAGCCCCTTTGTCCCCAAATGCTCCTAATTAGCCTGTCTTGTTGTGATGCTCAAGTCCTCCAATGAGATCATACACCTACGGGGGTTTTACATGGATGAATGATCCTGTGCTGGCTATGACTATGTCTCTGCATGCTGTGGAGCTTGGGGCTGCAGCAGATTATATATCTTTAAGGGAATAAATGTGTGGTTTTCATCTGCACTCAAGGCTGGTGGCTGCTTAAATCAGGGTAGTGAATCTGCAGACACTAAGCAGTATGCAGTTTATTATTGAGGCTTTTCAGGATTTTGCTATTACTGCAAAACCAGGCAAGAGGCTTCTTGCCAGTAGGATGGGGACCTGTCTGTTGTGCTGGCAGTGTTTCTGCTTTTGTTCTCTGTAGGAGAGAGGAATGCTGCAGTTTTGTCTGTCCAGCAATCATGGGAACTTGTTCTCAGTCTTACTGCTGTGTCTCTCTTACTGCTGGAGTTGAAAACCAATTCTTCAAATCCATATGTTCAGGGAGGAAAAGGGGCTGAAGTGCTGGACTGGTTAAGAAATTCTAGTGTTATCTCTGGAAGGAAATCCCATCTGAAATTAATTCGGGCTGAAATTTGTCGGCCTTTTTGGAGCTTCTCCACCTTTAGTAGTAAAATAAATGAGAAATACTCTCCTTTTTCAAATGACTGACTTTTTCACAAAGGTGCTGGTTACTGGAGAAAGTGACTATTTCATGTGAAGACCAAAATCTGAAGTATAAGTGGAAGGTATTTCTAAATCCCTTGAGATTTGGTCATAGAGCCTCCTTGTGCATTGCTCAAAATTGTTCTGCTTCTATTTGAATTCAGTATTTCTTCTTCTCTTTAATAAAAAATGCTACCTAGGGGACCTGGGATAACTTTTTTCAGCTGGCTCTCATTGCATATTAAATAGCTGAAATAAAATATTCTGTTTTCCACTGAGGTTTTTCTGAGAAAAGATGATTGTTCTAGATGATTTGGTTTCTTTTCACCTGTTCCCATTCATATGCAGTGTGCTCTGCTGTGGTTGAGAAATACTAAAACCCAGTTTACCTAAGCAAAAAGTCCAGACAATTATAAGAAAAATAGGGAAGGCACAGCTTGATTTTAATTTAAAAGAATTCTGAGAGAGATGTAGTACTGCAAAGATCAAGAGAACAAATCCTCAGAGGGCAAGTTATAGCAGAGACCTTGTGGGTATTTATGTTTTTCCCTTTCTCCCATGATACCAGAACAAGAAACAATTTAGCGAAATGGGAAAGCATTAAACATGGATAGACAGATTGCTATAATTGGCAATGTTTTGTTAACTTGTGGGACTTATTACCACAATATAATGGTGCAGTTTGGTTGTTTTTTTATTATCCAATTGTAGTGTAAACTGCCTGGGGAGAAGATTTCAGGGGAGAATGGTGCTAAGTATGCTGGGAGATTGGAGCGTGCCTGTGCAGAGCTCTCACCCTGGTTATGCCCACAGAACTTATTTTCCAAATTCAGACAGTTCTGCTTTTTCAAGCCCCACTTAAAGACCCAATTCTGCTGTGCTAATGTATTGACTTTTTTATACAAATTATACTGCTGCTTTATTATTTGAATCTTGCTGTAGATTAGTCTGACCAGTGAGTTTTCTAAGACATGTACTTTCTTTCTTCACCACCTGCACATTATCTACTAGAAATACTCAGGACCAAGGATAAAGGAATAATAAATAAATGCTTGGTTGAAGCAGCCCAGCTATATATAAATATTTGGACTATGCCAAGTGTCTTGTTGCACAAATTTCTGATCCTATTAGTTGATTCCAGTTTTCAAGGGGAAGAAAAATCCTCTAAGCTTTTACAACTGACAAGAATTATTGACCAAGCATTTTTTTCCCCACCTTTTTCTACTTTTTCTAAGCTGGAATATCTCAGCATCTTTTTTTCTTTTTTTTTTTCTTTTTTTTCTTTTTTTTTTTCCCCACAGAGTCAGTGCCTTGTTTATATTCAGAACCTGTGCCTATGAATCATTAAACTGGGGATTGCTCAGTTTAGGCTACTTGTCTAAACTCCTGAGTCACTACCTTGAACCAGTATGCTTCTGGGGGTGCCTCTGAACAGGTCTACAGGAGTGATGACCTGATTTTTAAATTGGGATACTGTTAATTAATAAGGTCATCATTTACTAGCATTGGGGAAAGCTGAGGTGAAATGGGAAGGCGTAAAGGGATACTGTGTTCCATTTCCCCTTGACTTTACCACTAGACTCAAAAAGTGACATCTGTCAGTGAATGGATGAAATTGGGGGCAACTTAAATTTTCAAGTCAAAACCACAATAAGAATCAAAGGCCTGTAAGTCAAGGTGGAGCTGTGAAACACAAGCCAGTTTCTTTGTTAGGCCATCTCTAGCGGAAACAGTGGATTTGCAGTTGCCTGGCATCTTTAACATAAGATTAAAGAGCTTTCTAAAATGCTGGTTTAATCCAATTTCCATGAACATCTTGTGTGTTCAACAAGTCAAACACAATGAACCTAGTGGTCCTCTCTGGTCCTGCGGTGGAAGAATCTGGGAAGATTATCTCTGAGTTAGAAGCACCTAGGTATGAGCCATTCCTTGTCATGCCTTTGGAGGCCCACACCTGCAGGTATGAACACATGAACGTGTGGAGACAGATGCTGACATGGTGCAAGTTATTTCAATGAAACTGAGAGGGTCATGTCCTTGAATACAGGTTCACTTTTTTGAAGTGAACTTAAAATTAAGTGAACTTAAATGGGTAGTAAAGTTGCTTTCCAGTAACAAAAACTGAAATATCATTATTTCCCAGTTCTAGGGGTTGTATGCTGGTGGGACAGTATTTGGATAGTACAAAATACTGTTCTGCTGAGAGAGGCACAACTGAGCACAGCCTTTTCAGCTTGACAAAGACATTTTGCCGATGCATACTGAAATTACCTGTTCTAATTACCCAAATGAAAAACATCTGATGTGTAAATTTAGCTTATGAAACGTAAAGTACTGCCCAAGGAAGAATGTAGTGTCCTGAGAGGAATTTCTTGCTGCCACTTTCATGATGAGTTCATTCCTCTCCTTATATCCTAAACCCACATTAGTTTAGTAATTTACATTCACTTGCAAAGTATCATTTAATCTTCTAACTGCGCGGCTGGATGCATCTGCAACTTCTGCAACATCTCTACACACAGGGTTAAAGTGCTCCTTAGACTGTAACCATCTGGCGCATTTATCAGCCGCTGGGACCGATGTGACACCTGTCCGTAAGGCTTTGGAACTTGTCCCTCTGAGCTCCAGGGAGCCAATCCCGGCAGGAAGGTGCCGGACGGTGCCGGGAGAGGGCAGCGCGCTACCCCACATCTGGCTGGGGAGCCAGCTGTGCACAGGCTCTGCCGCTGTCTCGGCTCCCCGGGGCTGAGCTGGGCTCGGTGGGTAACAGGGCTCTGGGCTGTCTGCTCTCCCAGGAGAGCAAAACGTGTCTGGAATGGGAGACAGATTTTGTACATTGGTTACACGTGGGCATGTTTATACTGGTACAGGCAGCAGAGAGTAACATTACACACCCACTGCAGCTGGTGAATTCACTTGTTTGGCAGGCAGTGTAGGGGAGGCTGGGAAAGGAAGTGCAGTGTGAAATCCATGCATCTTGCCACTCTCCCGATGTATCTTTATCCATCAAGTAGTGTCTCTCTGTAAAGCTACAGGTGTCATAAGCTATCAGGTGTATCTTGTACCGAGCATGGTGATGCACTGCTTAGATCTGGCATTTATTTCTAACTACATAGAAAATCCCGTTAGTTTTCTCATGCTATACTACAAGCATTGTCATAGTTTGTTTTGGTTAGCTGCTGGGAGACGGATGGAAATAGTGGGTGTATTATCCTTAAGACAGATCCACTGTCCAGTGGTTTGTCTGTACAAACAACTTTGGTCTGCTCCTCAATTTACAGCTGGGGAAAACTGACGTTGGCTGATGACCTGGATTCCTCTCCCTGTGCCTCAATTTACCTATCTATAAAATGAATGGCACTACTCTTTTTGGAGCCTGAAGACACAGAAAAAACAAGATATTACCATTGCATCCGACATCCTAGGGGACAGCTACTGTAGCCTGGGTAAAGAATGACTTGTATCTAAAGCTACTGAGCTGCTGGGGACTGTGGCAGTAAAGGGACAGTAAATTTTATGAGTTAACATTAGTTAGTGTTGCTTCCCAGTATTGCTTCAGACTGCTATAGATGTGATGTTACCTTCATTAAGCCACAAGTGTACTTCCTTTATGCATTGAAAACTTGTGTCCTGAAGTATTCACTGAACTAAATATGTAAAAGTGATTACTCCCCTGTTCAAAACCTGAGGTCATGTTTCCTACCAAATTCATAGGTCTCATGCAGTCTTCTTTTCTTTAAATAACAGCACTATGTTCTGATGAGTGGGTGTGCCTTTGGGATACTCCGAGACAGCTATTCACTGCAGCACTGCTGGTTTCCCTTGGCCCTGAGTACCCTACTATTTAAAGTTATTTTAATGAAAGCCCTTTCCATGCCTTAGTCTGAGCAAGTGAATCTTGTTGCTTGCTGGGCTGTACCTTTATGGTTTGTGCCAAGCCGTGAATGCCTCCACAGTGCCCTTTGGAGGGGCCTGAGTGGAGAGCTGTCCAGGCAGGAAGGGGCAGCTGCACCCCGGGCAGGGTTAAAGCCTGGGCACGGTGCGAGGCAGAGGTCTCTGCTGTGGTTTGTCTTGAAGCTGTTACTAAGCAATTTGTGCAGACTCCTGCAGGAGAGCGTCAGCTCTTTGGTGCACTGTTGGTTGGATCTAGGATTGCTTCCACAGAGTGCTGCCTCTCTCCATCCCTCCCCTCTGCCTCGCTGAACCGATGGCCACAGCAGGACTGCGGAGAAGCCAGGCTGCCTCAGCAGGAGGGACACGGGCTCGTGAGTGGCTCAAGGGGCTCAAGGGGATGCATCACTCTGCGGTGTCTTATGCTTTTTCTAGTGGGCATCTGAGCTGAGCTGCTGGTGAGAGCTTGGAGAAGGCTGCAGGAGGGTGGCTGAGAGCTCTCTTGGGCAGAGGTTGGCTGTGAGCAGTCCCGGAGATACACCGAGCGCTGCTGGCAGCAGTGGTGCCTGATGTGGCTCACTGTCTCCAGTGACAGTAACCAGGGAAATATTTTTGAGCTGACTGGCCTCTGTTCAGCAGTGAGCAAGCAACCAGTCCTTCAATTCCTGAGCTCAGAGATTGTGTGAATAGGCTCTAAAATGATTTTGCTGGATGCAGTAGTTCAGGTCAGAGCCAGTGGCTAGAAGTTTTCTAAGATACAGTTTCAGCTGTGAAACTGTCTGCTGGCAAGCTCTGGAGAAAGAAATGAAGTCTGCTGTACAGTCTGCTGTATCTCTTGATTAGCTCAGTGTCCAGGCATTATAGTGAACATATTTTAGCTTTGCTGTTTGCCACATGTGGGTTTTATTATTTATGATGGTCTTTAACATGACATTATGGAAATGTTCTTTTGTTCTATTCTCTGAGCAGGAATTTGCATTCTAGCAATCCAGCATTGTTGTGAAGGACAGATTTTGGGAAGAAGATGAATTAACTTTTCTCTGGCAAAAATCAGAAACTATCAAGAAGTTTTTACTACAGGGGCACTAGGCAAGAGGCTGTCCCATGCTGTTATAAATCTGGAATTATTTCTTGAATGCTGAGATTAGACTTTTGCCTTTAATGCCTTTTATTAGGGAAGTTTCAGTTTTGTGGATAATGGGATGTAGCATCTCCCCTCAGGGGGTGGTCTGTGAAATCAAGCAATATCTTGCTGAGAAAATGATGTGGTATGGTGTCTTTCTTTAGATCTTTTCTGATTATGGATAATTCATAATGTAGAGTGAAGATTTGTTAATAATTTCTTATCTAGCTCTTATAATATTACAGCAGTATAGTAAGAAGTATCTTCATAGTAGGCTGGGATATGAAGTCATCTGAATTGAACAGTGAACAGTGCTTTGGGAATTTTATATTAGTTTGTGAATTTAGCTTTTATGGGGATTATTAATGGAGAATTCCTAGATGGGTGCATAAATGTATGGTGCATTCTGACAGCAGGTAGTCATTGAAATACTTGAAGTGTGACTGTAAGTATGATTTTGTACACACAATGTATTTTTGCAGAATGTACCAATGGTAAATCAAAATGACAGTTTATCTATGCAGAAGAAAGATTTTTTTTTTAATTTACCAATCATTTTTAAGACTTCTTTAAAAACAAACAAAAAAATCTCCATCAAACAAGAACATCCAAAGACTGTTTTTGAAGAAGTGGTTAAATGGAAAAAGCTGCAAAATCTGTTTCTTCATCCAAGGAAGTGTATTCCAAAATATTTTGATATGGGCTTAGAAAGCTGACATAATGCCTAGAGGGTGCATTTCCATTTGGGAGGGCAAGATTTCAGTTTTTTATACGAGGAGCTCTACTTTCTTCCCCTTGTAAGTCAACCACAATAGACTCCTAATTTGTACTGTGCCTGCCTGTAAAAACAGGCTTAAAACTACTTATAAAGTCTGTAACTACCCCTGGAGAACAGGAAAACACAGCCTCTAAACCTGTCTTTTCAATCTGTGACCTCTCCACTCTTGTAATTTTATGTTAAAATTAGCTTCAAATTCAGTAAATGAGATTAATTGAAAAATTTAGTGATCCAAATAATTTGAGCAGCCTTCCCTGAAAGACTTATAATCAGCAGAAATATGTGCCTGCAGAGCCAGGCTCAGGTAAAGCTGTACCTCCATCATTAAGTTGCAGATAATGCCTTGTAAATATTAATCACAACTCAGTGTAATGGCAGGAGAAAACTTCAGAACAGATCTGCTGCATGATAGAAAATCACATCAGGCACCAGTTCAGCTTCTGGCCAGGTAGACACTGGGACTCAGAGGTTTATGAGCTCTTCAGAGAAAGGCACATTTTTAACCTTTCATGGAGACTATTTGGGAAATTTTGCAAGGTAATTCCTTCCACACCATGACCTCAATCTGTCCCCCCATCAAGGGATTGGAACATGTTGCCAGTGCATCACTGACAGAGTCTTGCTCCTAACCTTGCTTCTCCAGATTTCTACTACCTTAGTGTACACAGAACTGGGTCGCTGTTTCAACTAAAAATCCACCAACTTAAACAGATACCTCCAAACATGAACATGAGTTACTTAAATATTTTAGAAGAATCTTCATCTTTGGAAGATGGTTACCAAACTGTGCTATGAAACTTGGCTTTAATGAGAAGAGAAACTGCATTTAAACAAATACTTTGTGTAGATTTTACAGCCATGCTTAGTGAAAAATTGATCTGAGAGAAAAGTTGATACCAGTCACCTATGCTTCATTTTGGCTTTTGCTCTCAGCTGACCTAAGTCTGATTCTCTCCTGGAAATGGTAGTCCTGGCTTTGCCACCCCTCACCTCTCCTATGCATTACCAGCACTTGTACCCTTCAAGCAGCTTTGCAGAGAGCTAACCCAGATCAAAGGAAATTTCACCGAGGAAACAATTGCTTCACCTTATTTACAATAACTTTATTCCTGGCTTAGTTTTCAGTTGACTCAACATGGGTTAGCAAAAAAGAGGTGGCAGGTATGTGAAGAAGAATAAGAGCAAGAATGGGATTTCCTTTCCGTTTATAGCGGATTTTTAGTTCCTCTTTAGAACAATCTGTAGCACAGCAGCTTGTATCAGTAACTGACCTTGCTGTTTGTCTGCCTGGGCTGAGAGAATAAACAAACCTTTTCAGAAAGTAAACAAGGGGCACAAATGGTGAGGAAGAAAAATAAATAGAAATGAAAAAAAGGAATCCAAGAGATTCTTTCTCTCATGTAATAACCTTGAATTTCTTTTTCATCTTCAGAAAGGGAAATGTTTTGCTTAAGGGCTTGAACGGGGAATTCTGGTGGGAGAGAATATTTTCAAATCCTTTAGCCTGCTTAAACCTTATCAGTGAAACATGCAAATTTGTTTCCTTAGTGTGTCTAACTCTTGAAATATAATCTTAGCTCTGCTAGACTTTGCTGCTGTTGGTGGCAAGCAAAGCAGACTCTGGACCTGGGAGAAGTTCTGAACTGTAAGAATGCTGCAACTTTCAAACTCTGGATTTGCCTTTTGGTACTTTTTAAGGAGCATAAAAACATATAATGTGAGGTTATCCTTGTAAGTTCTTCAAATGAAATATCAGGCCAAGAAATATCTGACCTCATGCTTAACCCTGTCTGACCCTTTTCCATCACATCACCAATCTGATTTTTCTCCAAACAATTACGAAAACTTTGAGCATAACTTTTGACAGAGCTTGTACAAAGTAGAAGTAGGCTGATGTATTCCACTATTCTAGAAAATATTATCTTTCACTCCCAGCTGTCTTCTTTCCCTGTGAATTACATATTAGGCTGTCATTAAGAAGAGATGAACTTTCCTCTGGAAATTTGTAACCCATTATTCCAAGAATAGTGGCTTCAGATAGGGGATTGAAGCCATCCTCTCCTGCAGTCAGCAGAAGGCCAGGCAGTTGTAGCCTTCAGCCACTTAGAAACAAAGACACACCAGTGTCCTGTAGTGGTTGGTGGCCTTTAGTTGTCCTTGGTGGAGCAACAGGCACTGCTGTGTCAATCTGCTTGGTGCAGTCCAGTCCCTCACTCCAGCAGGTCACCTTTCCAAAGCTATTGGAAACAATTGGTTGCCATTAGCATGTAAACTAGTTTGTGTCTGCTCAGAGAAGAAAGAACAAGAGGATATTCTTTATTGCCTTTAATCTTCTGCTGTTGGTGTAGCTCCTCCAGACCTGCTGTGGGAGCACATACAGCTGGGTGAGACACAGAATAAACAAGTATGTGTGTGTGTGTGTGTGTGTGTGTGTGTGTGTGTGTAAGCCCAAGCAGGTTTCATTTTAGAATGAGGAATTATGAAGCATAACTGAATGGCTTTCCCCTTGAGGCTCAGATAGCACAGTTGCAGTAACCCTCCCTAGAGAGCTAGAAGGAGGAGAAGCTGTGCCAGACAGATGGCTATAGTAATTGCTTTTCTTTTTCTTCCCCTTGGTAGAAAACCTTGGGAAGCAAAACTGTAAGGCCTAATTCTTCTGCATTGAAACCGGCCTCTGCTAGGAATTGAATTTATAGCAGTTTAAGAGGAGAACCAAGAGCAGATGAACTGACTTGTGTCTTTTATTTTTCTTCCTCTCTTATCACATCCGTATTCATATTCAAATTGTCCTGACAAATTCAATTAATTCAAGTAATGATGAACATACCTCAAGTATGGTATATGTAAATGTTCATCTTTGATGACCTGTGTAGAGGATTGGCATTGTTTCATGTAACACCAAACAATTAAATTTTTCTTTTTCAAATTTTAGAGTCTATGAATAACTGCCTCTTTAATAAAAAAGAAGACCCCAAGAGCAATCACACAGAAGGTGGGAAATGTCTGAGTCAAGTTTCCCAAAATAAATATGTTCCAGACACTTGGCTGGTGTATGTTTTGATAAGATCTCGAGTTGCATGCCTATACAGATTTTATCAGAGAATGGGACTGCTCTGAAGAGACCAGGAGTTGTCTGATCTCCTCTGTACCAAGGGGTACAATGAAATAAGATAATTGTCCAGTTCCTGCAGCTTTTCAGCTTCCTGAAACATTCCTCTTGACTCTGTGTAGTGTTAAAATGTGGCTATCATCAGTAAATTTCTCTGAAGTGTCTATGAACCTGAAGCTGTCAGCTCAATACCAGCTCATGTCACCCTGAAGAAGGGGTTTCTCAGCTGGAATATCAGTCCCACAGAAAAATGGTACCTTGCTTGTGTCCAGGAGGGTGAACAGCACTTCTGCTGCCTTATGTCTTGCAGTACACGCCAGAGAGGCTTCAGAGCTTCCTGACATAAAGGTAGTGAAAGATATAAATGATTAATACTCAGTGATGCTAGGCTAATGTGTAGCTTTGAAACAAACCCAGACTTGTGTCTTTTGGTTTGCCTATAAGATTTTTTTCCAGCTTTTCTTGTAGTCAAAGATTGAAAGCTTCCTCCAGCAGCCCCAGGTAATTATGTTTTCAAGGACTGGGACTTCTACTGCAAGTTCTGTGCTGTGATGGTGTTACAAATTCTCCCATGTTGGGGAGTAACTACCTTTAAGCACTGTCCTAGGGGAAGATAAAAATGGGCAAATGGGACCTTGAGTGCTGTTGGCTACAAGATGCTGACATGTCATAGCCACATGATCTGATTTGCTGTTTGGGCTCGTGAGGCACCTTCCCTTGTTTTCTCAGATTTTCTCAGTTTCCTGCTAGTTTCTTCTGCTACAATTTCTTTTCCCAGCATGCCAGTGTGTGAACTGTACTGATTTATTGAATGTGTGATTCCTAGTCACCGAATGTGTTTTGTATCACCTTTCTCATCATCTGAACATCTCCTCTTGAGTGTGGGTTTCACAGCAATCCCATGTGGTTTGTCTTGCCCAGGCAGGGGACTTGATGAGAACTAATTCACACTCTGCAGTTCTTGTTTCTTTTGCTTCATCTTATCCTTACATTGCAAAAATATTTTGAAATAAAAAGGGTATTTAGAAACCAGAAACCAAGCTATGTTTAGAGAAAGCTAATAAAGCTAAATAGGTGTTGGGTGGGTGGTGGAATTTCAGTTTTGCTCAAGAGTGGTTGATATTAATGATGTCTTCATATTGGCAAACATCAAACACAAAGTAAAGTACTGGCAGGCTTGTTACCCTAGAGGGCTGGGCAAGTCTCTGAGAGTTCAGAAGTGGTGGCTCCTTTTCTAGTAAACTTTCTGTTTCTGTCAAACCTCCTTGTGATTCTGTCATCCATTGTAGAAACCTTTTCCCTATTTTTGCAGCTGTTTGTCATAATCTTGGTCCTGGTCAAACCTGAATGTACCTAACCACCTGTGGGACTGCACAGATGTCACAATAACTTTGCACCTTCTGGATACTGAAATCAACAGTTTTTCCTTCAATGGATGATACCCCGAAGTTTCTCAGTTCTGAGAATCCAAGCTTTGTTTTAATTATTAATTTGATTTTCCTTTCTCATATTTCCATGTTGATTGTTTTTTTGTTACCATCAGCTACAGTCACCAGTTTTTCTCTCTTCTGCCTTCATCTCGCTGCCAACACCTTTTATGAAAAGGGCAAATCTGTTACTATTATGGTGATTCTGAGATACATCCAGTGTACTTTCTCAGGGGTGGTAGAACCTTTGGACCAATAATCTGGGGATTTCTCAGTACCTGCTGAGAACTGTGTTCATAGATTACAGGACCGTTTTGCTGCTGGTTCCTTGAGTATAGTGTTTATCTGACTCCGAACAGGGCTATCAACAAGCTGTTCTTCAGCAGCTAGAGAGAAATCAGGTTTATAGTATTCTCTACTATCTAAAAATAACCTTGTATATTCAAAAAGATTTTAGTTTGCTTTCCTTTATTTGCTCTGCAGTTTCCCTCCCAGGTCCCATTCTGGATATGCATGGAAGAAATTGCAGAGTAAAAGAGGAAAACTTAATGGGTTTCTTTTGTTTGCTTTGGGAATGTATAACCATCTCTGACACCAAGCCCCTTAGTGATTCCTTGTTGCTTTTGCCACCTACAATGTCAAGAATCAGAGAGCTGATAGTGAGCCTCAGAAACAGGATGTAAAAGAAGGTCCCACCTCAAAAACATCACTCATTCGAGTTTGCATTTTCTCCTACTAAGTTCAAAAAGGAGGATTTCCAGAATTATCCTTCTTGACTCCTCCCCTTCTGCCCCCCTAGTTCTTTGGAATGGTTGCCTTTTTTGTGCATCAGCCAAAATCTGTGCAACTTCTTTTCACATTGTGTGTCACCTGCTGTGACAGAAGCTCTTCAGCTGCTTTGTCTCAAGGCATTAGTGAAGTGTTTGAAAATGAACATAGAACTTTTCAAATGACATTGTGTCATTTAAAACCTAGAATCCCTGGTTCTGTAAAGCATCAGAGTGGATGTCTGAAATCAAGACAGAGAAGGTATTTTGGGCAGTACACTAGGATGCAGGAGAAAGAAGGTAATCTCTGACCCCTCTCCTTCTAGACTGTTGATTTAAAACCAGGTGCACAAAAGTATTTCAGTGCTTGTGTTGAATTCACATCAGTTAAGATCTTGGTGCTTAAATGGGGCAACTGCCTGCCCTGGCTCAGGTCTGTGGTCTATCCAGACCCAGCCACCTTCCTTCCACCTGTTGTCTGGGCACTTAGAGGTGATCTGTACAACATCAGGATTGGTTGTTGTTCTGTACAGTGGCTAAAGGAGTAGTTCAAATAGGTGTTGTTATAGCATAAACCTTGATCCTGCTAGTTTTGTTGGCAGATGTTTCTCAGTAAATGTTGCTGCTTTGGACTGATGCAGAGAGTGGGGAAAATAACTGGGTGCACCTGCTACAAAAAGAGATCAAATTAGCTCCATGTGAGACTATAATTGCTCTGCACTCCATAGATCACACACAAAAGTTGAAGTAATTTTTGCCCAGCTACTTGCCAAGTTACTTTTTAACTTTTTAGTGTTTACTTCAAAATACAGGCTTTGTTTTCATGAGAAGAAAGTCTCACAGCCTCTAACTTCCTCCTTTTACTATGTATTTACTTGTAGCGGAAAAAGCATTAGGAAAGGAAACTGTTGTGGATTGGCTGGCTACACAAAGTCCTCCAGCAGAGATCTGGGAGTTCAGGGTGGAACAGGGCCATATATGAGGCATAGACTTTACTGTTTCAAATATTGAAAAACTGCTGTAGTGGGAGGCCAAAGGCAGTGACTTAATAAGGAACCTGAAGTGCTGAGGAGCAGGCTGTCAGCTTGAGCAAACCCGTGGCGAGCTCTGGCAAACCTACTGGAGCTGGTTTATGGAAAGCTCCATGATCTCTCTGAAATCACAAGGCAATAGATAAAGTTAACAAGCTGAAGAGGAGACTCTGTAAGTATCATAATCTTTACCACAACAGTCATATAATAGCTCGGGCAATAGTCCAGCTAGGCCCTTTTTCTTTGAGTGTCATCTTTGTTTTGCTGGGTTGATAAAGGAGGAAAAAATTGTCATTGAGGCTATATGAGCTCACTGAAGATTTCTGCTTTCCCTTGCACAGATGAAATCATGCAGCAGGAGATACGGCCGCTGGTAGCAGTGGATATAATAGAGCAGCTCCACAGGCAATTTGCAATCTTGTCAGGTAAGAAGTTGCTGATAATGACACTCTGTGATTCTCTTGGAAACATATTGGAATGTGTCACGCTGACTGTCACCCTTCAGCTCTGCGCAGCAGTTGCAATAGTATTTTCATATTGATCCTGAAAAGTGCTGCTACAATCAGATATTCATGGTGTATGGAATGGATAAATGCCAAGGTGCTGTACTTGTTTTTTTTTTAGTTCAAATTAATTTTCCATGTTCTCCACAATGGGCTGGGAGGAACATATTTAGAGGGCAAGAAATTAAACAAAACTTTTACTACATATCTTTGCACAATGTCCCAACATCTTGTTTGTGGGAAAAGATTTTGGTCTATCAGGGATCTATTCATGACCTCCCCCTTCTTCCTCATTTGCCTTTGTTTTAGAAATGATTCATTGCTAAAGTGTAAAGTTCTAATCTTTGAAAGATATGATTATTACATAGTCCTTTGTTTGCCCAAAGTTTGCAATCACACAAAGTGACGCAGTTCCTTCCCCAAAGAAAGAGCTGATACTGAAATATTTGGCAAATTATTTAATGCATTATTTTGGATACTGTAGATGCTAAATCTTATCTGTGCCCTAACACAGGCTCTTCTGTTGACTGCATGGCCTCTGGCAACTCCTTTTGTCTCTATTTCTGCCTGTTCTGCAAATAAGAAATTTCAGAATTTGCTTATCAGCTTCCCCACAGAAACAGTGAAGTATCATGAATTTGCACAAAATGCTGAGATTAGAAGAAGGTCCCATGGAAACGCTTGTCCTTCTTGGTGGAGAGGAACACTGGGTATAGAGCACAGAGAGTGCACCAACTCAGCTCTGGAAATGGCAAGCTCAGCAGGCCCAATCCTTGCTGCATCTTTGCATTTTAAAGTATATTCCAAGTTGCCGTAAGAAATCCAAATCTAGTTTACGCATAATTCTTTATGAGGCTCTGAGTATTAAAACCAAATTTTGGAGGCTTCCAGGTAGGATCTTGTGGTAGCTTCCCAAGCTCAATAACTAAAGGGTTTGCATTAGACAGAGGGTATTGACTGAGCAGAGGTGGAAGCAACTGTCTCCTCATCTGCAGCAAAACATCTCAGGGTTCCACCTTCCTAGAATTCCTAATGAACACAACCCTCTGGGCAGGACAGGGTCTGTAACTCCATGAAATGGCTCAAACCCTTTCCATCCCACTGCTGTGCTCAGTGCAGGGTAAGTAGGAACTGTTGAGAATTGGGTGCCTCATAACCAATTGCCTACCCAGTGAAATGTGCAGGATTGCTATTTTTGAACCCCATTACCTTGCAACATTTGGGACCAATAGCAAAAGTTGAATACAGCATGTAATGAGCATGTAATAATTTATGGAAAGTGGTTTACTAAATGGGAAGAAAAAAGTCATTTCCAGTTCTAGATAGAACATTAAACATGGAAAAAAATGTCAAGGGTAGACAAAAAAAAGAATTTTCATACTCTTTTATGGACTCATAATTTCAGCAGTGCCTGTGTTCTCACCTGCTATTTTGGCAAATTCAACTCTTCACATTTATCTAATTCTTTTATTCTTGAAAGTGATGAGAAAGGTGTTTAAATAAGGCTGTTTAAATGTGAGCTGCTTAAAGACTTGAAAAATAACTCTTTATAGAAGGCAAGGCTGAGAGTCTTGTTTGTTAGGAATCAGCAAATAATTGGTTCATCAACACAGAAGTAATAATAACAAATACCAAATAAGAGTGAGAAGGTGTCTTTCATGCCCCCATCTACATAAATAACAAATTGCATTTAAAGAATTTTCAGGCTTATCTAAAATCTCCTCAGTACAGTCTAGAAATAGCATCCTGCTATAAAATGGGGCAGTGTAGTTCATAGTTTCTAAGTTGATTTCAGTCTGAAGCTTACAGCTAAATGTGGAAACTTGGGTGCCTCTACTCTTTGGCCCAGTGTCTTATTCTGTTGGTAACCACAGGTGAGTCATAAGTAAAACACAGCAGGAATCTTCCTTACTCTCCTGTTAATTGCCTCCTGCAAAGAGAACTTTAGGTGCAAGCCAGACATTACTATACTTTTCAAAAATGCAGTTCTCTAAATAATGTAACTTTCTTTTTCCTTTAGCAAATTTTTTTTTTCATGCAATGAAAACAAATCTGGGCACTCTTCTGCTTCATTTCACTTTTTTAAAGTGATATATTCACTTGTTAAAGTAATTCACATGTAAAGTTCATTTGATTTAGATTTTTTTTTTTTTTTCCAGATGGCTCTGTAGCTTTTCCTTGAAGCATGGTGTTTACTGCTTTTCATTAGGTACAAGCAACCACAAGGATTTTGGTGCTTCAGCACTTGCCTACATGGTGGCTGAAAATTTGATACTTAGCCTATTTCCTGGTTTTCCATACTGAAATGTTGCAGCTCAGTAGCCACTGAGTAGTAGTCTGGAAAAAAAATAAAACTTTCTGTTGTTTGGTGTCACCATCATGGGCAATGAAAGGCAATTCCAATGTTCCTGTAGAGAGTTATATACAAAAATTGTTTCTCTGAACAACTTCCTAACAGTGGTATACACTGATTTCCACTAGATGGGGTTATCTTTGAGTCTGGAGGCTGCAGCCCCCAGAGCACAGCCAGTTGCCTCTCCCACATCTGTGCAGAGCCCAGAGGATGTAGCACTGAGCCTGGTTTGTGTTACTCCACAGCCTCTAGCTTTGTCAGCCTCTCCTATTTAGTCCTGTGGACCCCAAATGCATTTGTCCAGGAATAATGAAAGTCAGTGGTTGGCTGTTGCAAACTTTGTCACAAATGAGTGTTTTTTTGGTTAATACCATCTTTTTAGTAACAGCTGGAAGCTGAGGCAGAGGCAATGAACTCACAATGTTCCCTTGCAGTAAAGCAGAAAAGAAAGAGGAAAATGATTGAATCAAAGGTTCTTTGTTTTCCCTGGACATGACTCATTAGAAACACTTCTCTCCACTATTGCTGTGTGCAAACTTCTTAAGAGGATCTGACTGTCTTGTGGTCTCTGAGCAGATGGTAGGAATTACATAGCAATCCAGTGAGTTCGGTGTTTGATTTTGTCAGGGTCTAGTTACAATGAATGTATTACCCGGTCTTCCACCTACCAGACTAATCAAGACCTTGCTCCATGCCAAGAACAGGGAAACTCTCCAAAGCCTTCCCTGGTCCACTAAAGTCATGGGAAAGGTTGCAGTGTAATGTGACAGCGTCCCTAATAATGCAATTTTATTTTAGTCATCTCTCTTCCCATGTGCTACATTTAGCACTGCTTAGCTTGTGAGATCTGGCAGGAGTACTGGTTCTTGTGGTTAAATTCTAGTTTTGATACTGCTACTGCCTCTTTTCTTTCCCTGAAAACCAAAATCCCAATTATAGGACTGCAGCTGTGACAACACAGGGGTGCTCAGCTAGGTTTGTGTGTCTCCTGTATCTGTTAAGGGAACCAGATCACAAAGTTGAGTAGTACTGAAAACTGGGTTATTCTAACACACCAGTTTTTACTCAAGAATAAAGAACCACTAGTAAAATACTTTTTCTGTCCTGCTGACAGACTAATAAACTGCTGTACCAATCTGCTCTTGGAACTGCTACTATTCCTCCCCTCCCCCACTTTGTATCTGCAGCTTCACAACCTGTTCTTATCTGTAATTACTCTGTCAAAATGCCCAATCTGCCACTTTCAGCAATAATGGATCATGTTGCTAAATCACGACTTTATTAGACAAACTGTCACGAAGGGTATTAGCAGAGAGAATAATTTTCTTTGTATTCTGTTCCTGTTAACACACTTCAGTGTATGGGAGAATATGTCTGAAAATGGTAACTGACTCAGAAGCCAGTTTATTTAATTTGCAAAGCCTGGAGGGTATTTGGCCATCTGCTTCCTGTTTAAATCGAGCCTTTTCGAAAACCTGGCCTGACCTTGCCAAAAGGACAGTATGGATCTTTTACAAAAACTGAGACCCAGGAAACATGCTTTATTGAGAAATTCATCATTTGCAACCCTTAATCAACATGGAAAACCAAAACAACAGAGCTTGGAAAAAGCAAGACCTGACCAAAGCAGTGAAACTTCAGCCAAGATATTATTAGACTTTTTGGCTGTCTGACCCAGGAGATGAACTGCAGTCAGGGCTGGGCTGTGAGGATTCAGGGAGCTCTCTGCATGTGGGCAGGCCTGAGCAGTCAAGCCTGCACGTGTCAGCAGCATTTGAGAGAACACTTTCCAACACCAACTGATGAGTTAGTGTCTGTGGCAGGCTGGGGAGGTGAGCTCTGGAAACTTTCAGACTAACTTTTGGAACTTCGCCTGACCGTAGCCCCTTTGTTGGGCTGGTGCTTTTCATTTGTGTTGGTTCTATTTCCCAAGGGAGTCAGCATATTTAGTGATTTCTAGTTAGAAGAGCTGTTTGCTATAGAACAGGACTTCAGTGTAGCCTCTGATTGTCTCAACCATGGATGTTTTTGTGCCTAGGTGGGAGGCATAGGTGGACTAGAACTGAGGAGTGGGAGATTTTCTAAGATCTTCATTGCATTCAGGGCCTTGGCCTGCAGTTTTGATTGCTTTCTGCTTTTAAATCAGACATACCAGCATACAGTTCAGCTGTGAGAGACCTCAGAATTCAGCACTCACACCTCATTTGTCAGTCACACCCTTTATACTGCAAAGCAGAATTAAATTTTCTCAGCTGCCATAACCTTTTCTCCCCCACTTATATTCCTTCTCCAAATACTTCAGCTGTTTTGTTTCCACAGCTGAATTCTGGCCCCATCTTCACTGCAGCAGCTATCCAGCCTGCGTTGGCAGCTATGAATGCTGCTCTGCATCTTGGGACTTTGTGGATTGGCACACATAAGAGTGAGTGAAGGTCCCATTACCATGGGTACCTTGTATAACCCTGATACAGCTTGTGTGCTATCTCTTCTTAACCTTCCACATTCACTCTGACTTCTGATCTGTCATCCAGGTTCTTCTTTTTCCTTTGCATCACAAGTGAAGAGGAAAAGCTGAGCAAATTAAGGAGTGTGCCCAGGAGGAGGGAGAATGAGGTGCTGTCATTCTCATTCTGCAAACCAGGCAGGAGGTCAAGTAATATTTTCCTTGGAAGTGTTGCCTTTCACCAGGCTGTTCAGCCCTCTGCTCTTCTAGATCCTGTTGTTTGCATCAGTTGTGCTTCAGCTTGTTGAGCTCAGGTCTGCATAGGAGACCTGGCTGGGTTTCCTCTCCAGGCAAAACTCTGTGTCTGCTTACGATGGAGCAGCTTGGGGTGTGGCTGCGGAGCAGCGATCCAGCCACGGGAGGCTCCTGTGGGATAGCCTGGATGCCCTAAGGCAGAGTCAGGAGCGAGCCCCATGTTAGTGCAGCTGCAGGACAGCCAAACCTTCCCTGCTGCCAGCTGAACCTCCAGCTTTGGTGGCTGCTGCTTGCAATGGCCACTGCCACCAGCTGCTGATTCCCTGGCTGGGCACCAGCATTTGGAACTGCCAGGAGGTGCTGGGGGTGGCTGTGTTGCTTGGGAAGTGCTGCAGGGTGGCATCTAATGGTGCCTGGAAGAGCTGCAAGTCAGAGAGACACAGGCATTGCATGCACGGACACACTGCCAGGCACAGCCATGCTCCTGATGCCTATTTTTCAGTGTGTCTTTGTTTTTGCTTCTGGCTGCACTAAACTCAAGGTATTGCTTGCTGCTCCCTTGGAGCTCCTTAGCTCAGCTCATGGCTCAAGAGTTCCTTTGCTCCTGACAGTCCTCAGGTCCCTTGCCCAGCTGCACAGTCACTGCTGAACAGCACAGAATGCTTCTGGCAGCTGTAAGGTGACCCCTCTCACCTCTCTGCTGTGCTCATTGACTCACTCTCTTCAGCACTTCTGTCTCCCTCTCCTGTCTTCACTTTCTAGATAGTGTATTTATTTTATTTTATTTTTTTTTTCTCTTGAGGATTATTTTTTTCTTCTGATGTTCTGTGGAGCTGCTGGAGCTTGTTCTGTCCCCATCTGCCTTACTTATAATGGGCTGTAAACTCTTCTACTTGGCAATTGGACTCTTCTCACAAGTGATGCCCAGGAGTGTAGGGATTATGCACAGTCCGAGTAACCACAAGGATTGTATACAGAGAATTCTTGGGGCCAAATTCCATGTACTCTGTCTTTACCACTGTGGAACTGACTGAAGACTCTCCCTATTGGCTTTTAATCTGTGCTCTCTGTCCTTTCAAGGCATTGAGTAGTATCTAGCTAAAGTATTTCAAGGACTGGAAGAAATATTGTGGCAACTCCCTAGAAAGAAAGGTTGACAGCCGAGATAAAAAGGGCTGCAGTTTGTCAATTCACATTCTGCAGAAATTTGCATACTGCAGCAATTCTTGGCTTAGTGTCAGGGAAAAAAATGGCATTAACATTTAGAATGTATGGAATTGCTCTCTCATACAGAGGAGAGAGCTTTCCAGACACCCTTGGCATTTAAGGAGCTTCCCATATAGTCCTTATCCAAATGGATATGGATAATTTTCCTTTGTAACTCATCTACTGTTCAAAGTTCAGATATGGGCAGGAAAAACTCATTTGGAACATATTTGTGGCATTTGCTTGTCACTGAACACTTCAGACATTTCTTTTCTCATCGTAGTGCTTAACAATTTTTGAATACCAAACTCCCTCAAAATTACCCAAATTTCCTGATGTGGTGGGAACCGAAGGTTTCCTTGTTTATTTCCCTGTCTGAAATACAGCTCTGCTGAACCATCTGAGGGTTCTGGTGTGGTTGCAGCAGGAAGTGTTGCCTTCACATTGGAGAATGAGATGGAGATCAGGAGCTGTTAAGGGCTTAGTCAGAGGCAGGAGCTGCTGACTCTTAGTTGCATGTTCAGTCTGAGGCTGCTCCTAAATGTCCTAGATTTGTTGCCAGCGGCAAAAGGAAGAAGTCAATATTCAGTCTGCTTGCATTCATTCTTTGGATGCCTTTTTATAGGACAAGATCCCATGACAAAAATACATACCCACATACATAGAGTGCATCATCAGCCTGCCTCATGCAGCTCAGGGAAGAGCCCAGGAGAGGATGAGCACATGTACGAATGGAGATGCAAGAGATGAAATAAAAGGACACGAAGAGATCCTGGTTAGCAGGAGCATTAGAAGTACCATTTGAAACTTGTAGTTTAAACAAACCTTGAGTATAACTGCAGCTAAAGTACCAGGTGTTGAAAGAAGGGGATCCAGGGGAATCTCTGTCTTATCCTCCAGTGGCAAATATTGCTGCTTTAAAGCAAAATATTCCAAGTTACTACATCTCCCTCATTTAAAGTTTATTCACATATTTGAAATATATGAATGGGAAAATTTGGTGCCCAGAATCCTGTGAATGTTGATAAGACACCAAGTATGAAATACCTTGGCATGCACTCAGCTCTGAACAAAGACAGCAGACAATTTTCCTGGCTGTTACTATTTATGTCCAGGAGATGTCACTGAGAATCTGTAACAAAGCAGCCTAACTGACTACCTGCTGGTTGGAGTTCCTGGTCTAGAGTGCAGCAGTCAGGGGAAAGCCTGACTAAATTTGCATGACAGCATATTCTACATCACTGCTGACTGCAGACAGTGCAGCTGGAGATCCAGCTGCCATGCATCAGCATTTGGCATCACCCCAAGGCCAGCGGGGAGGCTGTGGCTCCACTCAGCGTTTGAGATCCAGTTCAGGACAGTGTGAATGATGGCTTTCTAGCTTTCTTTCTTGGCTGAGAGTCTTTTGAGTCTCTGTAGGCCTGTTTTCTCCCTAGCAAGTTGAGTTTAGTGAATGATCTAACACAACTGAGTCATTTTCAGATGCAATCAAAGCAATAATCAACCTTCAGGAAGGAAAAGAGGGGCTAAAGGTAATGTGCTGATACCATGTCACTAGACGTCAAGAAGAAGGGTTTCTTTGTTCAAAATGCCTATTTTCTAGAGCTCTGAATTTTGCCTTGTGCAAACATTTTGCAGCATTCCAGCTCTCCATGGCCAGACAGCACAGAAGGGATTTTAAATAATCCAACCATGGCTGTGAGGATAGGGCAGAGTCAGGAGCAGGATTAGCAAGGGACTGTCCACTCTACAGAGAATTGCTGGAGCACCTCTTTCCAACACAGGAATGGGAGAAACTGGTTTGTGGCATCAGCTGTGGTTATCAACAGGGAAAGGCAATGGTGAATGCAAACAGCCTGGAAACAGGGATTATTTATGGGAATTTAGAGGGTGCTTTCAAGGAATGAGAACACTTTTTTTTTTTTTCTCCCACTCCCATGCTCCTAATGGGACAATTTATTGGATATTTTCCTGAGGAAGGTAATTTACTGCCTCACAGCTTCCTCTTTACTAAAGAGAAGCCCAGAATCTGGCTGTCCCTTAGGCAAGAATGACTCAGAAAACTGTGTCTGCAGCAGAACTACACTCAGTATTGGGTTGTTAGAGAATTTCTGAGCCTGGTGCAAAAAATAGGCTTACATAAATATTGCAGAAAAAGGAGAAAGACTCAGGGAAAAGTATACCCTTAATACCCTGTTTAAGGAGAACTAAGCAATAAGGTACCTGTAACAAAAGCTTTGTTTCATCATGTTCCTTTATGTGCTGCTGCCTCCTCAGTCTGCTCTCAGCTTTGAGCCCAAGCTGGTGAGAAAACCCCTCATAACTTCTGTGTGGCTGGAGTGATGCCCAGATTTGCCAGTGGAACCAATTTAGGATTGGGGCTCCAAGTAAACAGGGTCTGTGCTGTGGACTACAGCAGCTCTTGGGGCTGAGCATTGTGTCAGGAGAACTGTAAAGGTTGCTTTGTTCCAGTGGGCTTGGCTCCATGCTTCCTGTAGCTCTACCTGAATCTACATCAGGGAATCCCTCAGAAAGGAACTCTTCTTAACCTTATTGCTTATGAGTCTTGTAGTTTCCTGTCTTGTTTAATAGAGGTTTGATGCAAATAAGCATGATAAGCAAAATTCCTCCACGCATGTTGAGCATTCTTAAGGAAAGACCTAAGCCTGGATTGGTTCCAAGCTTGTATTGTGGTCTATATGTGTGTATTCAAAGTTTGTATGCTCTGTTACTTCATTTTGTTTGATGTCTAGAAGGAACTGGACAGTGCTGTACCTATATGTAGGGAAATACTGTAATATCATCTCAAGAAATTATTTGGAAATGGGAAACAACAACAAAAAAAGCACTTAATCAGAATTGTGCAAAAGATAAATGAAAAAGCTGAGAATCTCAAAGGCTAAAATCTCATCTGGAGTAAACGGCGGTAATGAAATTACAGTGAGTTATATCAGATGAGAGCTGATAACAGTTACTGCATCTGGGTGCTTTACAAGGAGAAATACGCCAGTGTTTCCCACTTGAGTACTAACCAGTCTGTCCAAAGGCATAAAATCACCTTCTGAACATTATGACTTGTCTTTTGCAGGAGGAAGAGGGAAGGATGGGGCACCCATTATAACCTTTCCAGAATTTGCAGGATTCAGTGAGATACCCGATGACGATTTTCTGAATGTGGTCACGTATCTAACCAGCATTCCCAGGTGAGGAGCACAAATTTCTGTTGATTTTCTAGAGAGTTTTGCTTCCCCAGTGGCTCGCTGATTTTAGTGGTCCTACCAGTACATACTAGTGCCTCTGTATCTCTCCAGTCATTATGAAACTTCCCTATCTACTGGAGGCCCCAGGAATTGTGTCTGAATGGAAAAGAAAGCTTCACACAGGGCGGATTGAACTGAATTGGAGCAGGAATAGATCTGAAGAGCAGCAGCAAAGATGAAAGGGAGCTGAGAGGGATTGTTTGTGAAAAGTCTCAGGGGCTGGATTATTACTGGATGTAATGAGGGAAGGGCTGCTTCAGGAGGGAGCCACACTTACATAGGTCCCATGACTGCTTATTCCAAGTGCATCTTTCTATGCAGCTTTCCCTTTGCTGGAAAAGCAAGTGAGGTGCCCCACTGACAAGATTCTGGCAAGCACCACGTTCTTTCTGGTACTTCATTTCTTTGGAGATTGCTCCACAGCCAGGATGTTTTCCTTGCTTTTTGCCTGCAGCTTTATAAGGATAGTGAAACTGACTTCGCCTGCTCTGAGGAAATGTGCTAAGGCATGACTACTGAATTACTTTTTGTTTGTCTAAGAGAGTTTAATATTTTTTCAATCCCCTGATCCTGTCTGTAGACCATGGCTCTCTGTGCTAGTGAGAAGCACAGCAATGATTTATTATTTCCTGTGGTCTTCTGTAAAAAGGTGCTTAGAGGATCATAGCAGAAAATGTGCCTCCTTCAAGTCTGAGTGAGAAGTTTTACAGCTCCACCTACGTGTATATTCCCCATATTTGCCAAAGTTGTTGCCAAAGAGTTGCCAAAGCAAGCTGAGAGAATCCACATACTGTGAACTTAACAGCTTCATTGTTTCACTCTGCTCTGTGGGACTTTTGTTCTGCCAGGGGAAACTCTGTTTTGAATATTTCTTTACTCGATTCAGGACTGGGAGGGTGACCAGCTTCAGGCTATATACAGCAGCAGCAGTGGCTGAGAAAACCAGAAAACTAATTTTTTCAGTTCTTTGTACTTTGGTATGCAGGGAGATGATTCTCAGTGATCTTGTCACATGTTGGGGAACCATCATGTTACATTGTCAACATGATAGAAATGCTTTGAGCTTCTTCAGCCTGTGTGAAACCCAAAAGCACAGATGCTTTCAAAAGAAATTAGCCAAATTCATGAAGGATAATGCTCCATCAATGGCAGCTGGACACAATGGCTCAAATGCAAACTCAGGCTGAAGAAATTAATGTATTCCTTAATGCTGGGACTTGGGAGAATATACCAAGAGAAATATTTTCCTTCTCATATTCCTGCTGCCTTTGCCTCAGTAGCCACTATCTACCAACACTGCAGTCAGGGTGTTGAGCTAGATGGGCCTTTGCTTTGATTCAGTTTCAGTTCTGTGTTTTCTCTTCCCCTGAGGAATCCCAGAGCCATGTGCAAGGAATGAAAGATTGAGTTTCAAAACTTTGTAAGTCAGGAGAGCTGTGATATACCTATTTTACAGATGATGAGGTATGTATGAGTAATATCTCACTCGACAGACAGGCTTACCAAAACTTGTGTTGCGTAAGTGACTGTTCAGTTTGCTCTAAATGACTTGTTCAAGGTCAATGACAAGCTGTGGTTTGAAGGTACATTTTCTGCATACCAGCACAGTGGTTTGACTCTTAGGTTCCATCATAGACCACGCTGTAGGGATGTGAGTTTTCCAGGGAATTTTCTAGTCTTTATTGCAGTGCTTTTAGAAAGATTGCCTGCATTTCTTGAGTTGCTATTTGAAACTTGCCACAATCTCTGTAAATGGTGAGGGAGAAAGATGTTAATTTAGAAGAAGAATCTGAGCAGCAAGCTTTGTGTGATTTATGGCATAATTATATGGAGTTCAAACTCAATGAGGCCTAAGTAGTGTATCTGTTTGGGTGCAGCCCTGTCAATCTGCAGTTGGCTGGTCCATGCACACAGTGTCTCTGCCATGTACCTTAGCAAGCAGTAAAGGGTGTGCATTGTTACCTTTGACAGCACTACTCTACTAGATAGTGGTGTGTGTAATATAATAGGATTCCTCTGCATGTAGTTTCACTGCCTGTAGTCTATCTTTTACTTTCATTCTCAAGAAGGATGTGAAGGTATCCAATGAAGTGACTAAGAGCAGAGAACAGTCTCTAACTGTTCTGGAGTTACAAAGGGTATGTCCATGAATCAGGTGAGATGGGGTACACTTTGAAAAGCAGTTCATCCTATTTATCATAGAAAATACTTCCTTCTTCAGAGCTTTTTGAGCCAGAAAAGTCAGCATAATTTTCCAGGCAAATGCAGAGAGAACACTTGTCTTTTATGGTGCCTGATTTTACACATCCTGTAAAATTAGGTTCATGCTAGTTGTGGAGATAAGCTCTGTGACTGCAGATAACATCACTTAGTGTTAGTAACTTTCTAAGCCCCTCTGGAATGATTAATGACAAAACATATGACAGGATTGAAGATCAACCCAGTGAGACTTTTGTCACCTGATTCATTTTCCCTGTGGTTCAACACCTGCTCATGAGAGTGCTCCACCAAAGGGGTTTGCGTACAAAAACATCCACAGGCACTCGGTAACGTGTATGCACATGCATGTCTCTGTGCATGCACTAGATAGCTCTAGAAAGCCCTTTTTTACTTGCTTTGTTCCATGGCCAGAATTCCTTTCTCTTTAACGTGACATGGATTAAGTACTTTGATAAACAGGTATCCTTCTCTCTTTCCAAAAGAGGTCAGGGAATTCAACATCTCAAGTCAGTGTTCAAGGGCTAACCTGAATACAGAGCTGAGAGGATAGAACAGTTCTGCTGATTGCAGATATTTCATTCAGGGAAAGGGAACCTTTCTTCCAGACATCTGTCCATCTAGGCAAATGTGCCGGAATTTATTTTGGGGGAGCCTGATAGTATCTGCTCTTCAGTATTGTCTTCAAATCCTTCTTTTCAGAGGACATTGAGAAACCCCAATGCATTTTCATAATGAGGGTAACAATATTACACTACTGACATTGAGAAAACATTGATAGACTCTGTGTGTGTGCTTGTTTTTAAACAAACTTTCTCTGGATGTGCACTTGGGCGGGGGTTCTCAGCTGTACATCCACTTGTGCTGATGCTGCCATCTGGGCCAGACCTCTTCACATGACTGCTTGCATCCATCTCTTGGTGCCAGATGACATTCAGACCTTGGCATGGCCTTTCAGCATGCTGGTTGAAATAGGATCACTTGCTGACACTCTCTCTGTTTCCCTGGATAAATTTAGGACTTCAGGCAGTCCTATCTAGCTAAATAGAAAAAAAAAAATCCCCCCCCCCCCCCAACAACAACAAACAACCCCACAAACAAGCAAAACAACAAAAAAACCTCCACATTAAAAAGCAAACATACAAGTACCATTGGCTTATCTCAGTGACAACAACTGATGCTATGCTGAACATCATCTGAATGTGAAGGCCCCGTGTTGAGACTTTTGTGGTTATTTTCTCACCCTTTTTGTAACAATCTGCAACACACACTATCTTTGTTGCCTGTATTTGAAAACTATCAAGGAATTTTATTCTGTGGAATATTTATTGAGCTATTGAAGGACGTGTATGTGTTTGTGTATATCTAAGACCACTGAAGTGTATGTATATGTTTGTGTATTTATAAAAGGTAAAACAAATGAATTCTCTTCCCTGTGTTTGAGAGGCACAGCTGCAAACACATTTTCTGTCCTCTACAGAGAGCTGCATGTTGCACTACTAAAGAGGAAAGGTCATGTATTGTCATTGAATTTTGTAATCCTCAGAGGAATGTTGTAAAAATATTGAATTGGAAAATTCAGTGATTTTTCCCGTTTGCAGTATGAACTACCAGGAGCATTCACATGGCATCCCAGATTTGCACAATACTTTGGCTTTCATTTGTTGATCCTGCAGAACTTCAGCAAGAGCTCAGAGTTGTTACTGTGTTGATGGATGGTCTTCAGTAGATTATTGATATGAGTTTGGATAAAAGAACCCATGGAAATGGTGTTCCTGGGTTGATACTTGTATGGACAGTGGAATAGGGATCAAGGAGATACTTTAAACAATTTCTTTCTTATTAATCTGTGATTAGATATTTGATTGCAGTATGTCCTCTGATTATGACATTCATACTCTTCCTGCCTGCCTCTGGTTTCTCCTGAGATGACTGAGCCCTCCTGCTCGTGTGAAGTTTCTGGACAGTCAGTGCGTACTTCTTAGCTTCTCCAATGCTGAGTGCTCTTGGAGGGCAGAGGAAAGAGGAGTCCCACTGAAACCTTGTACTCCAGAGTGGGATTTTTGAGATGGAAAGAGAGGATGGGGTATTTAAGAGATCTACATAGGTGAAATGGAGCACCAAATCCTTGCCTCCTAGATCCTCCTTGAAAAGCACTGAGAAGGAGCAGGAGCTGTTATTATAGCCAATATGTTGAAAAGGATAGTTTTGAATGACTTGCAACCCCAGAACAGTTTTGTGATTGGCAAAATAGAGCTCTTCTGTTTCTGCTTTGCCTACCAGAATTCCTGGGGCTTTTTGTACACAAGTCAGGGGATACTGATGCCCTGCAGCTCAGTTCCCCCTGTCAGGTGTCAGCATACTTGGAGAATGAAGACTGTAGGGGAGTGTCTAATTTTGCAGGAAAAAAATAAAAATCTGGGGGTTTTGTCTTCAAAAGAGCACAGTGTAATTTGTGATCCTGAACTATTCATGTCACCTAGACTGTCAGCAGAGTAGCACAGCAGCTGAGAGATTCAGCAGATAAAATATTCATGTTTTGTGTAAGCTGCTAGCCTTACGCTGGAAAGAGAAATTTTGCTGGCTTTCCTTTTCATGTGCGTTTCTGCCAAATATTCATTCTTTCCACTGTACGTTGTGTTTTCATAATGGGCTCCGAGCGTGGTGTGACGGAGGCTGTGTTTTGCTGCAGTTCTCTGCCTTGGAACGGGAGTATCTCCCTGTAACCCAGCACACCTATTTCATCTGTTTTGCAGTCTGGAGGCTGCCAGCATCGGATTCATCATCATCATAGACAGACGACGGGACAAATGGAGTGCAGTCAAGGCATCCCTGACACGAATAGCAGTAAGTGCTTGCTTTTGTTATTTATCTTCTAGAAATTAAAATTGTCTGCTAAACCTTCAGCACACGATTCAGCCTCCTGTGCTCATTTTAAGCTCCCATTTTCTGGCTGTGGATGCATATTCTCCCTGGCCCTGCAGCTCATAAGTGTTAAATAAGAGAGGGAGGAAGCTGCAGACAAATTACATAGTCTTGTTTACTGCTGAATTAGGAGAAATTCCTTATTTTCTGGGTTGACTGCAATATAAATTCTAGTAATTTGAAGTTGGTTCCTGGAGGAGTATAAGAGGTACCCCTTCTGTGCCCTGAGGAGGGATGACGTGGCCTGCTTATGAAAGACATAGATCCCAAGGGATTTGTGTTTGCATAGTAGTAAATGATCTCTGTCAGAAACTCTTAACAGCTTATTATATCTCATTTGCAAAAGCCAGAGCTGGGCAGTGATTTTCAGCGCTACAAAAGCAGCTGGTTTTATACATTTTTTACTAGGAGCATTTACTGTGTGAGGACCAAACACTTAGACACAGAGGTGTAGGATGGCAAAATAACAAAGGCAACTTTAAGTTCTTTCGAGGTATTTAGACAGAAATATTTTTCATTCTCAGCCTTTTTTGCTGCTCTCTTCAAGAAATTGTTCCTTTTTTATGCTTGATGAGCTCAGAGGAATGTGAGAGATGTAGGCTGGGTGTTGCAGGCAGGGCCATGTCTGATGAACGTGTTGAGTGCCTGCCTGTGTGTAAAAATATGAGAGGTTAAAAAGATTGAAAACCCTTTGCAGAGTGAATAGGTAGGTCAGCCTGGGGAATCCATCTGCGCTACCAGCTTCCCTCACCAGTCCAATGTGGGCAGCCAGCTTTGCCCTCTAGTGGCTACAGCCTAAAAAATGGGAAACCCTCTGGCGTGGTGGTGCAAATGGGGCTTGGTGGGGTTCGGATCTAGGAGAGAAAGGCACTTGTCAGGAGCTTTGGAGCTCTGTGATAAATGTGTATCATGAAATAATACGTGGCTGGGCAGCAAAATCCATGGGTCAGTCTTCCTGTTGGGTTTGGAAATAGTGACAACGAGCACATGCTGAATGGACCAGCTGATGCAACGAGCAGCTGGACTGAGCAAGATTCAGTAAGTCCTGCCTGCTTTGCCCTGGTGAGGAAACACTTGGCTGAAAATTCCCTGGTAAGGTAGAAATGTGCCTTCTAATAATTCTATATTTCTTGCAGGGAGCATTTCCAGGAAACCTGCAGCTGGTGTTTGTCCTGAGACCCTCCCGCTTTATCCAAAGGGCAATCGCTGACATTGGCATTAAACTCTATCGAGATGACTTTAAAATGAAGGTACCGGTAAGCATGCAGTTTTTTGTCCATGCATTTTCTTTATCTCCATTTCTGCAGCTCTGGGCTGTCAGCAATTTTTCATAACCCAGGATTGCAAGTGGCACCTGGGGCCTTTCATCCAGGCCTGTGTGGTGATGCTGAAGAGTTAATGGACATGTTCCCATATCCAGTCTAGCTATAAAACATGACTCAGTTTTTAAGTACTGGCATTTTAACTCAGTGGAGATGTCCCCTTTGTGTAGGCAGAGGTAGATCCCACTTCAGTGACAAACATAAGTATCCAGGACTACAGAGCAGTGAAAGCCTAGGGCTGAATTCTGCATTATTTGATGGGTTATCCATGGGACTGCTGAATGTCTTTTATGATTCCCATGCCCTCAAGATTCAGAGTTTGTGTTTTACTTGTTTTTATATGCACTTGGCATATGCTGTAGGTTGATGAGATTGCGATGTGAAGAAGGTTATCAGTCCAGAAAGAGTCTGACATTTTTCTATGAGAGGTCTTTAAGGAGTTGTTTTTAGCTGCATGTTTGCACTTGGTGTCAAAAATTTTAAAGTTTTATAAATAAACTTGAATTATGATTATTGATGATATTTCATCCTGCATCAGACTCATACTGAGTTCCACAGTGACTTTACTGGAGGAATTTCAGATGACTGTTTTGGATTTTGCTTTTGGGTTTATGTTGTTTTGCAAAATACTTATGGCTGTCCTCCAACAAATTCTAGCTCTGTTGAAACTCGAGTTTGAAGTTCAGGTGTTTAAAACACTTTCTGCTTCTCCTGAAGTGAGAGACAGCAGCTGTTTGTTTCAGTGCATGCAGAAAAGGAACCATGAATATACATTTAATTACTGTGGTTAAATTGTAACATTTATAGTCATTTGGTAAAGGTGGCTTTTTGGTAAAATGCAAAATTGATGAAAAAAATTATGCTTGAATACAAATTGAAATATTTTATAGTACTTTAAAAAATGTATGTACCTATATTTAATATGCCACAATCTGTTACTATAGCAACAGTTGTACCAGACTGCAGCCTGGAAAGGGACAACTTCATCAAAAACTGGCATTTTCAACCAGTTCAGCATTTCCTATACTTTTAGCAATTTATTTGACATTGGAGTTGCATTCCAAAACTTGGAAGAGATCGAAGTTGGAAGAGAGGTTAATTCTAGGCAGGGGTCAAGCACTACATTAAGTATGAAATGGTAATTTTCCTTTCTTACAGGCAGGAAAATCAAGATATTAGTTTAGTTTGGGATTGTCTTGGATATTTTGAGCCATCCTGGGTATGTCCACAGAGCTTAGAGAACAGCCTAACAAAAACTAAGAGCATGACATGCCTGCTGGATCCACCTGCCTCCTGCCCAACAGGCTGCCCACATATGTCTGATGATATTCTAAGTTGCTTAGGGTTGTACTACAGTTGTTCTAAGCTCCTGGGATCTGTCATGTTTTCTGGAGGGGCTTTTCTCCTGTGTTGCAGCCCATCCTAAAAATACCATCTGTGCATGTCCTTGTATAGCCCAGTTTCAGAGTGGGGAAGTTACTGAGAATGATGTCTGTTTGTCCTCCTTGAAAACAGCATCCTAAATGCCAAGCAGGAGAACAAGACCAGAGAGTTCTTGTCCCATTGGAGATGTCCTTACTCAATGAATTAGGGATCAGGACCTATCTTCAATATCACCACGATCCTTTAAATTGTTTGCAGGTTGTTTGTGTTGTGTGTTTGGCCCTATGACAATATTCATGTCATAATTGGCCTGGGGATGGGTGGCATGTCCTATCACAGCTATGAGTCAGGACATGAGCATTCAAAAGGGACTCCAAAAATATTGTGTGTATTTATTAAGGAAACATTTGTTCAATAGTTTATTTGAGCTATCAGACTGAGAATATGTTCAGTAAAATAGATTTGCTGGGTTAAAGCAACACTGGAATGAGTAGAAACCAGAAGATCAAACAGGGGCTGGAAATAAAGGCTGAAATAACCAACCAGACACAAAAAGGAAATGCAGGATTTATATCACATTTACATACAAATGTGGGTAATAAAACCTCATCAGGTAAATTTCTATTGGAGTAGTGGTTTGATTAGATATCATTAATGAGGATCAAGATGTAGAAATATAAGAGACACAGCAGGGTACATCTGAGACTAAAGTCTGTGAATTCAAAAGGAACACCCAGAAATGTACCCAAGGAACCTCCTGTCATAGGAAATGAATTAAAGCATCTTCAGAACATACATAAAAGGCTGAACAATCTGTCCATAGCAAGCACTTCCTTGAGCTTTGTAAGCTGTGACTTCTTTTTAACAACCTAACCCATCCAGAAGCAACCCCCCCACAGCTCCATGTTCCACTCTGACCCTTCTCTTCTAAACTGCTGCTCCCTTGCACTCTTCAGCTGACTGACTATGGCTGTTTTCTGTCTGGCAAGCAGCATGGGAGATGCTAATGCTCTCTTAGATTGGTTTATCAGATGGATGCTGGATTGCTCATAGGTTTCCTCCTGCAGGAATGCCTGCGTGTTGAACACCCATGCCCTGTAGGGTAGCACCATAGCTGGAAACATTAATAGGTTTGTTTTGTGGCTCATACTGAGCATACCAGGTTAAAGCAAACATTTAATTCTTCCTAAAAGAAAACTGTATGACAGAATTCCTCTGTGGTTTCAGTGAGGTTTGAAGTGTCAGAAGATTTCCAACTTGTCAGCAGCATTTCTGATGGGGAAGAGCTACAAAGCAGTTAAGACTTACTTTTTCAAACGTAACTTCCAATTCAGAATTAGTACTTAGACTTTATGTTCCAGTGTGAGGCCCTTTCAAGATGATGCAGCTTTTTGAGCTTTCTGGCTTTGATCATAGCAGAACAGTGTTTCATAACACATTCAGGGAACAGTTTTTCCTTTAACTTTGTGTGAGATACTCACCTTTCTTTGCCATAGTTTCTTCACCAACAAGATCTCCTCATTTTTGCATTTAAAGACAGGGGTCAAGGAGAAGAGGAACTACTAGAAGTGAAAAAGAATAGAATGAAGACCTACTTGAGAATTTTCAGCCTGTACAGGTCCCTGGGGCCAGATGTATCCTCCACTGTATTCTTTTATCCAAGTTAGGTTAAAATCTGGATGGATGGTTTTAAGAACTATTTTCATGATGGTTAGGAGGGTAATGGTAATGGGTCATACTCTGCCTGGAAGTGGGCAAAAAGTGGAGTGTTGTAGTGGTACCTGCTGGGACCTGCACTGTTTGATGCCTTCATCAGTGACATGGAAGAGGCAACAGGCTTCACTGGCACCAAGTATGCAGATGACACTAAACCAGAAGGAACAGGTGCTATACTCCAAGACAGGGCCACTGGAACAGAAACTCAAGGAATGGACTGAACAGCATATTATTTTATATATACAAAAGGGACAAAGTAGTCCTACAACTGGGAAAAAGTTTCCTTGCAGAAGGATTTTTTCCTCAAGAAAGAACTTATGTTCTTCCCTGCCAACAACATAACAGCTGTGTTGTTGACAACAATTCACAGTGCAGCCTGACTATCTGGGGAGCATCTCTGCAGAAAAGGACCTGGGAGCTTGGTAGACAGCAAGCTGTACATGAGCCAGAGTGTGCCCTGGCAGCAAAGGAAGCCATCAGCCTCCTGCATTAACAGGAGCAGTATGAACAAGAGCAGAGCCAACAGGTTGAGACAAACACTCGACCCCCTTTACTTGGCTCTAATTAAATCACACTGAGAACACCCTCTTGAGTTTTGGTTCCCCTAGTACAAGGAAAATATTTATCTGGAGTAATCTTGGAGAGACAAGAAGGTCAGGACTTGGAGAATGTGTTCTGTAAGAAGATGCTGAGGGGACTGTGCTTGTCTTACATGGAGAAGGGAAGGCTTAGGAGGGTTTACAAGTATGACACAGCAGCAGCTTTCCTGTCCCTCCAAGCTGGGCACTGCAGCCAGCTTGTGCATGATGGTAGGACAAGAAATAACTAACAGAGTGAAACAAGTGCAGCTCTGACTTGACATTTCTCTCCACAAAGACAGGCAGCAGACCAAACTGCCCAAAGAGGTTGTACAGGCTCAGTCCTTGGATGTTTTTAAGTCTCAGATGGATAAAGCCCTGAGCAACCTGGTTTGATCTCAGCTGACACAGCTTTGAGAAAAAAATTGGAGTAGAGAGCTGAAGTTCCTGTCAACCTGAATTATCTGTAACAAAGGCCAGCTAAAAACCTGTTCAGGTTTGTTCTCAAGGCTTTTCTTAGAGCAGTCCTAGCCTGGAATATGCATCCTCTTGTCTCCATACACCTGCACTCATCTTGTCCACAGTGTTTGCCAGTGCACTTACCATACTCTGTTGGAGCCTGCTGACATGCAGAGCCACTTAAGCTTTCTTTAAATAGGATCAAGTTACACATTTGACATATTTCTGACATTTATTTAAAATTCTTAGTCATTTGTGTTCAGCTTTTAATTCTTCTGTTGCTGAAATCATGGCATATATTCTAGCTGTTGGAACAACAATAAATGTGTGTTATTATGTAACCACTTGTGTTGACAAATTTACAGTGGTTGCCAAAAGGTACTGCTGCTTATCTGAAGCTGAACTCAAATCATATTTGGCTTTCTTCAAGCAAGTCTAGTGGTAAGGAGATTCTAAAGTAAAAAAATGGATCTAGGTTTATCTCTCCTTTCTCTTCCATTATGATTTTAAATGGAAAAATTTCAGTGAATTCAGTGAACGTGCAGTGACAAAAAAAGTCAGAAAACAGAAAGAAAAATCTTACTCTCCATGGTTTCCTTTCAGCACTTCCCTGGATCAAGCGGTTGGTGTTGAGGAAGCTGTTTAACTTCCCTGTCCCTCCATTTCTCTGTAAATAAAAGTTATTTAGAGAATAAATTATTTTATGAAAGTTTGTGTGAACATACCATACAATACCATACTTTTTTTTTACATACCAACAATACTTTTGCTCTTGATGCACAGGCAAAATGATTCAGCCCAGCAAGGAGGAAAATGATGTCAAACCAAAGTTAGTTCAAGAAGATCCGTGTACACATTGAGAAGGCAAAATCTAGGGAAAATAAACTGTGGCTGTGGCATGAGAAAATGCAAAATGAGAACTGATGGCCTCTGGTAGAACTGCAGTGGTCATAATGTTAAGGCAAACCCAGATCCTAGGAACAATGATTGAAAGGCTCGTTTCTCTCAGTCCAGTGTGTTTGGATTTGTTTCAGATCATCATGTTAAATTCTGTCTCTGACCTGCATGGCTACATTGACAAGAGTCAGCTGACCCGGGAGCTGGGAGGAACCCTGGAGTACGGCCACAGCCAGTGGATCCATCACCGAACTGTGAGTGCTGGGGCTCTTCTTGCACATCTGTACCAGAGCTGTCCAGGTGACAGATGCAAAGGAACCATTAGGCAGTAACTTTTCAGCTACATTACAGCCTATGGATTCTGATAGGGACTCAGGGAAAGAGGAAATCCATGGCTCAAACAGAGAAAAGCAAATTCCCAGCAGTTTGTCATGGTAGCAGTAATTGTATCTCACTGCATACCTGGCCAAGGGCCTAACAGTGTCCTGGTATTCTTATTCAGCAAGGCCTGTGGGCACATCCTCTTGCCTTTTAAATAACTGATGGGATTCATGGGTTTCATAGATTTCAGCTGAAATTGAAAGTAGGCTGTAGCACTTTGCTGACTTTACAAAGGTCAAAAGTAAGGTCAAAAGTCTCACTTTAATGATTAATTATGTCCATACTTTTAAGAGAATAAAAATAATCAGGGCACTATATTTTATTTTTCATTTCTATGCTATACAAGTATGCACTCCAGCTAGGTCTTATTTTGGCTAACTGAAGAACGGTTGTCAGTAGGAAGGCAGAAAGACTTTTTTATTCTATGGAGGAAGCTTGTACAGGTTTGATTGTTCCCTTTTTGGGCTGTTTAATGCATTTCTGTGTCTGCTTCAAAACAATATAAACAATTCATTACGGTGCCCAGTTAAGATGACAGTTCACAAAAACCAGACTTCAAACTCTGGTACATTAGCAGACAAAATATTGTCTCATTCTTCCTAAGCAAAAATGAGCTAAGCTGGGTCATGATCCTGGAAAAGTAATTAATTTCACAGAGAGTTTATACAATGTTTCTACTTGCAAGATTGGTATTTTACATCCCAAATCTGATGTGAACCTGAATGTTTTGCAAAATTCTGAGCAGCCCTGGGTTTGAGCCTGCTGTTGCTCATGGGTAGGTTACATCTAACCCATAAAAAGAGCTTTTCTCCTTTTATGTCAAAATATTTGACAAAAGTCAAACCACTTTTGTCACTTTCTTGCTATAGCTTTTTTGTGCTTTGCTGTGCTTATAAAATTAAATTTTAATCTCCTTGAGACCCACCAAATATTTCAGGCTTCTAAATATGCAAACACAGAATCTGAATTTCTTCTAACATTGATTTTCTACATTTATAACTGTGTTGACTATAATGAGGTTAGGGTTGAGATGAGTGAACAGGCTTATGTGTCAAAAGTATCAAAAATATGAAACTGTCCTTGCAGGAAGGAGGAGTGTGAAGAAATGAATCATCTGTAAGAGCTTCCAAAGAGCAAAAGGTTTGAAAATATGAAGGGAGATAAAAAGAGGCACAAGAAAGGCTGTATTATTTATTAATGACAGAGGTTTACATAAAGTGATAATACATTGTTTGGTAAAATATGCAAACAAAAATGAGCCAAGAACTTAGGGGTGTAAAGCTGTGTAATCCTCAGAGGTTTTGGTTAAATTTGTTGGAAAAATTTTTACCAAACACAAAGACTTGAAAAAAAATAATCCAGAGATATAACTTAGGTACATTAAATAATTTATTGCTCATATACACAGGAGAGAGTTGGGGGCAAGCATGCTATTGAGTGAAACAGTGACAAGTTCATGGGGCAGTCAGCCAAGGAATATCTGCTGGATAAGAGGTTGTCATCAGGAAAGTGTCAGCTTCCATGGCACCTTGAAACAATCTGTCTTTCCAATCTTGCTGAGCTATGGTCTTCATGTCCTTTGCTGCTTTTCTCAGTGTTCTCATATCTCGTCCTGCAAGTGCTTTTCTTCTGAAAAAGCTTTGAACTCTGGCTAAATGGCAGTGACACAGCAACCTCCTTGCATTGTTCACTATTTCTGCTCTCCTCTCTTGGCTGCCAGAAGCCCATGGACTTTCTTGCCCACAGAGTGCATTTTTGGCTTTCAGTAAATGGCCTTTGGTCATGGATGGCCACGTTTGTTGCAGTCAGAAGTGTGACATTTCAGCCAACTCTAATCCAGTAGTTTCAGTGCTGAGAACAGCAGGATACAGCTGCAGAGCACTGAGATAGAGCATATGTGGGTCTGTACTACTTGTGTTGAAAGCAGACATGAATTTCTGGGGGAAAAGGGAAGAAGGCTGTGAACTCTGCTAGCATTGCTTCATGGGGGGCATGTTTGAGATCACAAATCTGGGCTAATTTCTCTCTATACCTTTTGAATGGTGATTTACCTCCAATTTGTTTTTCCCAGCACACAGTGTAATTTCATCTGTCATGGTTGCAAACAATGAATTCCCATCATTGCTGGAGAAAGGAATGCAGTGTGCAACAACTGCATAGTGTTTGATTGGGTGTAAGAGCATCCCTAGAGCTTGTTGATTGACTCAGACCAGTGGGGGTATAGATCAAAAAGTACAGAGAATAAAGAGCTGTACAGACCAACATGCTCACACCAAAATGATCATGAAAACCTTCCCATGCAGTTACTTGATACTAGATATAAAGGTTTTAATCACATGTCACAGGTCTGAACATTATATTCTGCTCTGAGAAGGTGGCATTGGTATTTTTAGCCTTCCTCACTTACCTGTTCTTCATTAAAACCACAGATTTCTGACAAGTTTTGTGTTGGTGCACCCAAGTGATAAAGGAACAGCAATGTTCTGATGAATTTATGCATTTTTACTGTATTTGTAGTTACTTGTTCTTGTATTTGTGAACTAGCAGGGACAGATGGGAGGAAGGGACTAGAACTCATACTGATAGGCAAGATGGAGATGCACATACTCAGAAGTCAGGGAAAGACAGATTACTGCTGAGTGAACAATGGCTGTATAAATATAATGACTTTGCCCTATATATTTTAGTAGTTCTCAACTTAAATAAAACCTTAATAAAATTTTAAAAGCAGCAGAATTTCCCATCAAGCATGGGCTGAGGATCTGAAGTTCCAGGGCTGGCTTTGAAGCTGATATCTTCTGTGATTTCATTATGTCTGCTCAGCTCTGGGAGTTCCCCTTTGACTCACGGAGCTGACAATATGTGCAGACCTGTGAAAAGGTCATTTGTGATACATGGTTTAATTTGTGACTTCTAGCACATCCACCCAAAAAAAGGCAACGTGACCAGCTTTAACAGGCATGCAATACTTGCAGCACAGTGTGCCTGAAGCACAAAGTGCTGTTAAAGGGCTATGGGTAAATAACTAATCTGTGACTTTATGCTTTTGCTTTTCCAGGCTATTGAAAACTTTGCAATGACAGTAAAAACAACAGCACAGATGCTACAGACCTTTGGAACAGACTTAGCAGAGACTGAACTTCCCAACGATGTGCAGTGCACAGAGGAGCTTCTCTCTTCACACACTGAGCACCACGGCAAGCTGAAGGTGATTGTTGCCCCGTGATGGACAGGACATCCAGCAGTGTAATAGATGAGTTCTGATCTAACAAAATTCTCTGCCATCATTTGGCAGTCCATTGTCTGGAAAGCACTGAGGACAGACAGCTGGGTTCAGGAGGTCAATTTGATTCAGCTGTGGAAAAGGACATTTTACAACTTCAGGAATGATAGAATGGGGAAGTGTCACTTCCACTGTGTGAGAGGGAGTAATGGGATCACATCTGGAATAGCATGGGCTCCTGATGAAGAGTTAATCAGAAAGGATGGACTTACATTGCAGCAGAAACAGAACATCTGTGAGGATAGTCAGGAACTGACAGAATGATCTAACTAGATTATGACTGTTATTTTGTTTAAAAAAAAGTTGGGGCTAGTTTAGCTGTGCAGAGTAAGGATCAGAAGTAAATATTACTGCTGTCAACGAATGCCTTAGATTAAACACAAGATTAAAAATACTACTTAAGCTATATTAGCACAACAGCAATTTTTATGGAAGAAGTGTGCAGTGGGGGATTCATCATCTGACAAATTAATGTTTGAGCCTCATTGTCTTTTTATTGCTCATCTTTCATGCTGGGAAGACACTTCTGTGGATGACTTCTTATAGCTGGTATACTATGGCTCAACATGGCACAATGTTCTTTGAGGAAATTCTATTAGGAAGTGCAATGTCTCAGCCCAGTCTTTCGGCTCACAATCTACAGCATACATTCAATTTGTGTAGAGTAATTTATTCTTCAAGGGCCTGGTCAGATATGCAATCTGCTCAGAAATTATTCCTTTTCTCAGTTAAAGTTAAAAGATATAGGTCTCTGCATTTGCTAGCAAAACATACCACCTTTGGTTAGCCTTTATATTTTGTTTCAAGTATTTTGTACCTATGAAAGAATCCTCCTTTTTGATTAATCTGTTGTTATCTAAGAGATGTGAGTGCTGTTAGAAGTAGACACAATTTGGTTTTTTGGTTGTTTTTTTTTTTCCCTCAGGATGAGCTGAAGCTAGCAGTGAAGCAGGGGGCCACCTTACTGACATGCATCCGGGAGCCAGTCACCCGAAGTGCCAACAGCAAACTCAGTCCAGATGAACTGGAAAATGTGGCTACAGTGGAAAGGTCAGTGGAGCTAGATTACCTTGTGCAACTTGCTAATTTACTCCTAAGAGATGCAAGTGTAATTTAAATAATTTAACTATGCAGGTTATTAATTACCCGTGGTTCACCTACTCAGGATTTATTTGACAGGTATGTCAGAGACGGGAATGGCTTAGAGGAGGTTACTTGATTAAATTGTCAAGGCAAGTTCAAACAAGTCCTGAATTTCTTGGTAATTTTTGGTCAGACCACTAACTATCTGGCTAAAGATTGAACATGGGACTCACTTTCCCCATAACACATATGGCTTCCAAACTTTTGTGTCTGGTTAGAAAGTGGCACCTGAATCTCTGTGAGATGAGAGGGTGGTGTGCTTGTGGGTGTCTGTGGAAACACTGGGGGAGGAACAGATGAAGATGATACCTGAAACATTGTGTGTGTCACAGCTGCAGAGATACACCCAGAGAGAACCCCCTTTCCCTTCCTACAATGCTAGTTATTACCATAAAGCTTTTTGTCACCATGTAGCAGTTTCTGCTGTGCCATGTGATGCAGCGCAAGGGGAAATGCCATGCTGGGGTTTCAGCATGTCTGAATTCACTGGGAACAAAGGTGCTAAAAGTAAAGCTGAGCTGATATTTTTCACTGAATATTTTAAAATCCTTTGAAAAGTCATTCCAAAGGAATTTGTGAATTCATCTTGAATTCAATGACTAGCTTTGATTAAAAAAAAGTTTTCCAGGGGCAGATTGAAAACAGAAATTTGGTTTTGAGAAGAATAGGAAGGAGCTATTGGCATTTGCTCCAATAACCTGATGATTTCAGCACTCACTGATCCTTTATCTGCCCAAAGAATGCCCATCTATTGAAATACAAGATATTCAGAGAACACTTCCTTTTCATTTTTTCTACTTGTTTAAAACCGTTCTACTTTGTAATTAATGAATCATTGAGAAACTGTGAGGATGACTCACTAGTCTGGTGTCAGGTATTTTACTGAAGATATGACACCTTGAGATTAATGTCTTTGCAAATAATTGTTTCATCATTTATACGGAGTAAAACATTGTCCATAGGAGTCATTATGAGTTTCTAATCTATTGTTTTTAATGGACTGGGAAAAATGATTCAGTCCTTGCCTATTTCTGATGGGTGAAGAAAATTAACAAGTTGTAGAGTTCTGCTTTAATCCTTCCATATAATAATAATTGCATCATATTCAATCTGCATCAGTTGGGGATGAATTATTTTGAAGCATTGGGTGGAAATTAGGGAGTGACAGTGGCCCTTGACTGCCAGCACATGGAACAGCTCTGAGTCCCTCTTGCACATCAGGAGGCAGGACTGTAACTGCCACAGTAGATCCATGTAGTTGTCACTCACCTGTCACATTCCTGCCTGTCCTACTGCAAATTTCATTCTCTTTTGCTTAAGGGAGAGTTGACACAGAACCCTCTTACATAAATGTAGGGCTCCTCACCATCTCCCTGCTCTGCCTTCTCCCATCAATTACTGTAACTTAAAAGAAATGAACTATAGGAAATAAGTACATTCTGTTCATTATAATTTCTTAACAGGTTGTTGGCTCAGTTGGATGAAACAGAAAAAGCTTTTGATCAATTTTGGACCAAGCATCATCTAAAACTAGAACAGTGCCTGCAGCTTCGACACTTTGAACACGATTTTAGAGAGGTATTTCTTTGTTCATGCTGCCTAGTCTTCTCTTGTAAATAAGGTCAAATTCTACCCATACTTAGAGAATACTGGCAGTACAAAAAGGAGGTTGGAAGAGAAGATGTTAATTGTGAAATAGGAAATGAATATTCAAAAATTAAAGTCTTGACAGCTTTCAGATGTCTTACAACACTTGAATAAAACACAGTGAGGAAAGTGCCAGACTGTGAGGCCAAAATGTGGAACACCAACATCTTGATAAATAATTTTGCATTTAGGTGTGAAGTTATCAAAAACAGATTCTTCTGTGATGGTAATTTTCCAATCCCACCTGAGTAAAGGGAATACGGTTCAGAAGGGCCAATTGTCAGCCCAGAGACTGGAGTAATACATATTCTGGAGTAATATAAACTCTGGAGCTACAGATTGTCAAAACTTTGTGGGCCTAATTAGTGAGAAGCAGGGAGACTCTTTGAAAAATATTTGATTGATTTATTCCTTGGCTTTTCCATTTTGGAACAAGCTAAAAGACTGAACTTGAGATACAGACTCTTCTCAATGGTGCAGGTGAATATTTGTTGTAATTTTTATTAGTATCTTGTTAGGGGGTTTGGGTGGGGTTATTTTGTTTTGGTTTTATGTTTTTGTTGTTGCTGTTTTTTAGGTAAAATTGACATTGGATAACCTCATGGAAACACAAGCAGGTTTTGTTGACATTGGAGACAGTGTGACTCGAGTCGAGAACCTTCTAAAGGAACAGAAACATCTGGAAGAGAAAGGACAGGTTTGCAATCAATTTAGTATTCTAGCTGCTATAGACATGGTATTCTAGACACTTCTTTGTCACTGTCCTTTTTTTTTGTCCAGACTTTATATCTCACAAGTCATTACTTTAAATTGCAAAACACAGATTGTAATTTCCAGAAGCCAGGGTTGTTCAGACCCAGTAGTTCCATATTATTACTTGGAAAGCTAGGGGAAAAAGTAGGGAAAAACCTTGTATAATGATGCCTTCAGTATGGGAGAAAGAAGTGGACTCCATAACTTCAGCAGGCAACCTGTTCCAGTGTTTGGTCACCCTCAGAACAAAAAAGTGCTTCCTGATGTCCAGATGTAAGCTCTCGAGTTTCAATGTACTCATTGACATTGAGGTTGGCCTTCAATGTAAATATAAAGTAAGACATATCAGCTATATTAATATTCCAAACCTTTCCTGACCTCCAGGCTACAGGAAGAGTTACAAAGATGGATTGTCCTCAATATGCATGTCATTCTAACTTAGGCTTTTTCTCATTAATTTCACAGGAACCTTTGGAGAAGGCCCAGTCTTTAGCTCTCCATGGAGAACAGCTCATCCAAAACAACCATTATGCAGTTGACTCCATTAGACCAAAGTGTGTTGAACTCAGGCGGATTTGTGATGACTTTACCAATGAGACCAAGAAAAAGTATGATATTTTGGGAAAGTCTCTTGAGCTGCATAAGCAGTTAGATAAGGTGAGCAAACCTTCTCAGATAACAGCTCTGGTAAGGTTCTACTAAAAATGAAGGGTTTTCTAAGCTCAGGTAATTATGATGAAGATAAAAAGTTGAGTTTGGTTTTTCTTCATTTCATTCAGTAAATGTTACCATGAATATCAGAGCTTTGCATTAGCTCAGCAAGTTCAGTTCTGCATATGCTGATGGGGTGACTTGTGAGCAGGAACTGCTGCATGGTATGAGTAACACTGATCCCCTTTAATGACATGCTAGGGCAAATCTGTTTTTCATAGTGTCAAAGCAACACCTGGCAACCTGGATTGTCATTGATGATAAGTCCATCTTCCCCCACTTTTCTTTAAAGGCAAGCCAATGGTGCGAAGCTGGAATCTACCTCTTAGCTTCCCAAGCTGTGGACAAGTGCCAGTCACAAGAGGGAGCTGAAACTGCACTCGTTGAAATTGAGAAGTTCTTGGTAACAGCTAAGGAACACCAGCTCTCCAACCCAAAGGAGTTCTACAATCAGTTTGACATGATCCTCACCCCTGAAATAAAGGTAGAACACCTCAGATGTGCTCACTTAGAAGTTAAAAATTTCCAATAGTTTTGCCCATGAGAGTGTACTGGACTATACTTGATTCTGCTAAAATATGCCTCTTTCCCTACTCTAAAAGGGCACAGAGGTCAGTATTTGTGGCAGTCAGCTTTACTCATAAGAGTAGTCATGCAACACATATGTCATTTTCTTCAGAGCAGTGCTAGGAGCACTGCTTGAATCACCATGTCTTAGTCAGTGAAACTGTGATCTGGGCAGAATGCCTGGACTGGACTGCAGTAAACTGCAGCACAGTGTGATGATCTCCAGCTCTAGTCTGAGTCTGGTAATACAAGTCCTTTCTTCACTTACTCAGTCCAGTACTGACAACCATTTGTTGTTTGCCTTTTCTTTGTCAAGGCAAATGCCCAAAGAATTGTACAAAAACTTGAAGATGTACAAGAAATGTTTGACAAGAGGCAAGTAAGCCTGAAGAAGCTGGCAGCCAAACAAACTCGGCCAGTACAACCTGTTGCTCCACATCCTGAATCTTCCCCAAAGCGAGCATCACCAAAGATTACCAGACCAGCAGCAGTAGGTAGGCCATGAGCAGCTGCTTTCAGACTCACACCAATGTTTTGTCCACATGGTCATGTTTTATTTTTGTTATCAGAATGATCATTTGAATTTGATGTGCAGTGTCAGCCTTGTAGGCCCAGCTAGTAAAAATGAATATGAAATATCTCTCACTGCAGCAAGAGTGAACCAAAAAACCTACCAGATTTCTCTTCCTAAGTCTGATCTACAGGGTGCATCTCTATACTGTGTCTCAGTGTGTCATGTATTGCTAATTCTCAAATACCAAGCCAGGGTGGTCAATGCAAGCTTGCAATAAGAACCTCTTCTACACTGCAGATAATGTAATGTGAATATTTGCCTTTCAAGTGTAATAATTCCTCAGGTTTCAATCAGATATCTGCAAAATTAAGGGTTCATGAGTGAGTAACACTGATTCATTTGTGGAGTTTTTGTTTTTCCCCCTCTACTTAGATGTAAGCTCACTTTCTGCCTTGTCCTCTGCTAACCATAGAAGCTGAGCATTGCTTGTTTGGAAATTATTGAAAGTTCCTGATTTGAGGTTAGCGTGTGCTAACCAAGATAGCTCTTTTCTGCAGAAGGAACATGGGGGAAGCTAATTTGAAACAGTGTATACTGTATACCAGCCACTCCGTGGGGTGCAGGGGGGCAGGAAAGGGCTGTCCCTTTGGAACCCTTAGGGCTGTTCAAAAGGGAAACATGTAGCAAAAAGCCTTAAAAAACCCCTCTAACTTGCATGAAGAGCATTCAATAAACTGCTTTCTCAACAGGAAGATGGCCAGTAGCCTGACAATTTTGCTTTCTAGGCGTACAAGCACAGTCACACCAATATTGCTCCTCAATATTCATCCTTTCTTCCAAAGGAAAATCATCCCGTTCCCATGCTGGTTTGACATCTGTACTTTTTTCCCTAAACCATGTTATCTGTGTTTCTCATACACAGTTCCTACCTCAAGTTTCAGCTTCTCTTTTGGTTTAAGGCGAGCTGAGAACACAATGCCTGTGAAAAGGTCCTGCTGTGCCACGCACACATCCTCCAGCACTGCGCTCCCCTCTTGCACTGGGGCAGGCAGTTTGCTGGAGTTGTGATTTGCCTTGAAAATTGAATAAACAGACTGCAGAACTGTAGTAGTTCTTTTTCCATTGCACGACTTAGAGAAGTGCAGGGAGCTCTGGAGATCACACAGCCCAGTCACCTGCTCCAAGCAGCACTAATGTCAGAGTTCATCAGATTGCTCCCTGCATGGCCACAAGTGCTCAAGCAAAGGAAATTGCAGAAAATGGGGTTATGGGTCAGTAGGTCAGAGCCAGTTAATCCTGTCACTGGCAGCACAGTTTTAGGGTGGCTTTCACCTACTGTGAAACTGCATCTTCAGGCTAAAAGCTAATCTTGCCATTCTGTTTATGCATGCAGTCTCTTGAACCGTTTCCTGAACTTCTTTCTTGTCATTTTAGCACAGTTGCAGATCTTTAAATTAAATTGTTGATATAGATAGAACCTTACAGAACAGTCACTAGGTTATGACAGTGCTCTAAATTTTGATTCTTGTTCATACAGCCCATCCCACATACTATCAGCTCTTTCAGAGTCATGAGATGCTCCCTTCCTCTATCCCTTGAATTACAGTTCATGATTGTACAACCCCATATAGGGAAACGGTGTGACAAGGCTTAGCCTTTAATGTCCTGTTGCAAAATAATAGTTAGGTGAGATTTATTTTTAAATGCTGCTTCGGTTGTGAGGAGGTGCAAAGTGCAACCCAGTCCTGTTCAGACATTGATAAGCAGACTCTCATTTCATTCAGATTCTTGAAGGTGACTGACCGAGAGTACCTCTGTACAAAGAAACAGAAGTGCCTATCTACAAGTATCTACAGCTCATCCAGGGACTCACAGTCAGTGACTTTAACAGCCATGAACAGTACGTGTATATGCCCTTTCCCTCAGAATGCCAAAGCACTTGGGAAGTACTGGTAGTTTTTTAACCTCTGTTTTTCAGAAATAAAACTGAAGCACAGATAAACCGAGGAATTCACCAAGGTGTTTCATAGTCTGACTCTGAAACGTGTCTGAGAATAGAAACAGGGACACTGAGTCCTATTCCAAGGCTTAAAATGAGGCTGTGAAATTCTGCTCTTCTTGAAGCTACCCTCTTTTGGACTTTCCTCTGTGTCCTTTCTTCACATTCATGGCATCAATGCACTATCAGCACTTACTTATGGGGAGAATTTATTGAACAACATCTTGAAAACCTGAGAGAGGCTTAGAGCACCTTCTCAAAACAGGTTTTGTAACTCATTTTTCATTTGTTACCCAGGACATACCTGAATGCTTGCAAAGTAAAATGTAACAACAGGGAAATACCATGTTCCTAGGCTGTGTAAATACAAAGGCAAGCAAAGGCAATAAAATGTGGTAAACAGAAATAGAAGACCAGAAAGAAAGGCTTTTGTCCCCAGGCAGCAGAGTAACAATACCATGGCAGCACTGGGGTGGTTGGTCTGTGAAAGGAAAAGAAGTTACATTTGTTCCAGAATAGATTTTGTTTTGTTCTTCCTTGCTGACTATCCATTTTCCTAACAGGGATCAGTAGGGAAAATTCAGTCCAATTCAGGGTGCTAATGGAAAAATCTTCACAGATATGGAGGCTCAGACATTAAATACTCCATTATTGTAACTGTCAGTCTTTCCATTTTACATGGACAAATACATAGGCAAAGATGGATTTTCTGCACACAGGCACAGCTGATACCATGTCTGAGAGAAAAAGCAGGTTTCTGTTGGGGAAATGACTGTCACAGTTTCATGTCCACATTCTTATGGCTTCTGGCGAATCTCAGCAATCTTTTAGCTTAGTGAAGATCAAAAAAGGCAGCTGAGTTGACTTTCCTTCAGTCAACACTTTTCTATGGGTCTGGAAACTTTAAAGAAAAGTTTTAGATTATTCTCAACTTTGCTCGATGCTTCTGGTTTTACAAGTGGACTTCTATATTTTGCGGGACAGGCTCGTTCAAGACTGAAGTACTAGTCCTGGAATTATTATGATGCTGAAAAGTCTGTGCCAGCTGTATTTGGTGCATGTTTTAGCTGTGAGAACTTGATTAAATATTATTGATAGATCAAACCTGAAAAGGCAGAAAACTCTGTTGACCTTTTTATGATAAGAGCCTTGAAAATATTTAAGTAGCATGCATGACACCTTATTTTAAGGAGAATTCTGTTTTCTCCCAATGAAAGCTGCTTGAATACTGCTAATGGCTACATTTGACCCTATATGTGTTGGGAGGAAAGAAGTGGCGCTTGATAGGGAAATATTTTTGCTCTGATTCACTTCTGAAGGCATGATTTTTTTATGATTTGACTACATATTTGTTCTCTGCATTTCTGTGCAAAACTCTTTAGCATAGAGTGAATTAGAATAGGTGCACAGAGTCAAACCACAGGGTCTGTCAGGCACAATGAGATGAACTACAGAACTGTAAAGGATAATACAAGCTATTAGAAACAGTTAGCATTTATCTATTTTAATTTGCTTGTAATTCTCCCAAACTCTTACTCTTTGAAATGAAACTTTCCCAAAGGCTATTCCTTCAGCCTCACACACTCTTGGAAAATTTCAGTAAAAGATGATTTGGCCATCTCAATGACTGTGGTTAAGAAAAATGTCTTGCTTTAGTTACCTTTCTGGCAAAAGTTGGAACATGGCAGCAAAAAGTGCTATAAAATATTCACCTGGAGAGCTCTTTGTGTGCAACATAAATGTGAAATACAGGAGCAGAGATGTCAAAATTTCTGTGAGCTTGTTAAACAAATAACATGTTTAAGAGCACATTGCACATACAAAATCCATGACTCACCATTACAAGCATCTTAGAAGGCCAGCTTGGAACACAAGATTCATAAGGGGGGAACACAGCTGGAGCCTTTTCAGTTCTTTAAATAATAAAATTTAAGCTGGTTCCATCTCAGTTAAATGTATACAACTGCTCATTGGATCTGGTCCAGAATTCCTCACAGTCACTAGTGCATAACACTCACTAACTAATAACATCTGGACAGAGGATAAAGGAAGAATTTCTTGCAAGAGTCTGAGGATGTGTGCAGGGGAAGTGGGGCTGTGGAGAGATCAGCTGACTCAGAAGAGGTGGTGCATATCACTTTCATGAATGATTTGAGAAACCACTAGTTTCTATGGTTCAGTATATTTCTATAATTGAAGTTTCAGTTTTGTAGCTGTGGGACTGCTATTACACTTGGGCCAGTCTGAGGAAACCAAGTAGTGATTCCTTGTACAAGAGTATCCCTCGTTCTGTGCTTCATGTACCAGGAAATTTTCAGGAGACTTGACAGAAATTTTTCTAGAGCAAAGAAGTCTAAATTATATTGCCTAAGAATGGCAAAGTCTTTCTGTCCTAAGCCATTAAGTGACAAACCATAGCTGCTCTGGTTTCTTTAGTTGCCTAAACATTGTTTTGTCATCACCAGCATTCAAAACAGCAATTAAGCCACTAATTATCTTCAAACTCATGTTCCTGTTGGACAGCATGAGCAGCAAGCTCCAATAAAGTTTAGCAGACTAGTTGTTTCCATGCTTGTTCTTGCCAAAAGAAATTGATTGTGCTGTAGGTGATTAGTGAGAATGCACAAACCCATACGGAAAACAGATGGAAAAACATGTGATGTGGGAATTCCCCCCAAACCTGAATGTGAAGTGTGACATTTACTTGAGGGGGGGTTGGAAAATCTTACAGGTGGTGAGTATGTATTGTAACCCTTGACTATGGCCTGTGTCTCTTGCTAGCTAATGAGTTACATTTATTCTAGCAGCAGCTAACTTAGTCACTTACCCAGGTGAACTAACCCAGCTGTAACTGAGCACCTGGGAGCTGCCCACAGTTCTGTCTGTCCCTCAGTGGGGGATGCAGCCCCCTCTGTAAGAGATCAGCACCTGAGAGATGGTGCCTGTGTCCTGCCATGCAGGAGCAGGGAGGGAAATGGTGAAACCACAGCTTTTTCTCACAAGCAGCCCAGCAAGTTTTCCTCACTGAGTTTATTTCAATCTTACAAGGGTGGAGAGACTGCAAAGTAAAACAGAGCACATGAGTCTCTGTCATTTTCTCGCAGCTTTAGGGATACACAGCCCATTTACACTTTGCTGTAGGCTAAATAATGCAACAGTGATTCCATTCTTTTCATGCAACTTGTTCATAAAAAACCAGTAAGCAGTACTAAAGCCCCATTGGAAAAGTGTAATGGTGCTCCAGGTGAATGCAAGTGACAGACCCAAATGCTGCTTTACCATGCCCTTTGACAATATTTGCTTTAAAAGCAGCATCAAGCAATTTAAAATATTAATGAATTCAAAATGAAATCATCATTATGTATCATCCAGGGGAGTACTGTGAAACAACAGGATGAAAACAACCTAGAAACCATGCAGACATTAGATCATTTCTAGTTTTCCTTTGTTCCTGTGCCTTTATTCTTTCAATGGGCAGCTCAACACTATAATTTTCAGCTTCTTCAGCAAGACAAGACTGTACTGACCTTGAAACAGCCAATTGAATTTTGTAAGGGAGTTTCCCTTGTATTTGCAGTTCGACAGTAATTAGTGCAATAATAATTGGCAGGTATTTTGGCTGTTTCTTTCTGTCCTGCTCCAGAAACTACTTAAATGCCATGACATGTAGCAGTCTCTGACTATGGGCTAGTCAATAACTGGAAAATTCTCCAAATCATAACCAAAGCAGCTTGTTTCCTATTTTCAGTTCATTTCTGGGTCAAATTGGAAAGGGAAGTTCTCTGTGTCGATATGAATCAATTCAGCTGAATTTGGCGGCTTTCTTATCTTGTACCTGTCTCCTTTTCTGAAATATATCACACTGAAGAAGCCAAGACTCAAATTGTGAACTGAACTGAGTAATTTGCTACTGGATCAAGGAGTACCTGCAGTTTGGCTTCTTGTGAATGTCATCTTTCATTTAAACTGCCCTGTGTTCTCTTTCCTGAATCACTTGGAGCTTTCTCAGCTTGTAAATTGTGATCCGTACATCAAAGTTGTAATTGATCTCCACTTTTTCTGCTGATTGCTTTCAGCAAGGGTTTTCATATCAGTATCAACCATCCCTTCAAGCTACAAAATTTTCTGATTAATGAATAAGCCAAACAGCTTGGTATTGCTGACTATGGTCTTCTAAGCAAAAGTCCTCATGTTTTCTGAAGTTATTTTCATTGTTTCCCTTTATTTCCGTGACATATCCATAAAAATTGTGGATTAGATTGTAGAGCAATCTAGTGGACTGAACTCAGATTTAGAGAGGGCAACTAAACACTGGCAGCATATCTAGGGTATTCAGGTGTGGGTGAGATTATGAAACAATGTCCTGGTGGCCAAGTCTTATATCTGTTTTCTTCATGCTGATTTTTCAAGGTATAAATAACATATAGTTGGGAGAAGCTCCAGAAGGTAATAGTTTTTAGTGTAGTAGGTCTGACCACATCCTATTTTGTAATGATCATGGTAGGTGAGACTTCTTGGCTAAATAGAACTTCCAGGGTTTATCAATACAAAAAAAGGGTGAATTTGCTGATGCTTATAGACACTTTACTCAGAGAATAGAGCCATGGGAAAACACATAAACAGACCCATTTGAAAACTTACCAAATAGTCTGGTTTTGCCAACAGTAGCAGTCACTGTCCCTGCAGATTAGAAAGGTATGAAGAAGTTTGACAATCAGGATCAATAGCTTCCATGTGCTGCATCTTGCATTTTTTTGTTCCCTCGGTTCCAAAATGTCAGTACACCACTTTTTGGGTGAAAAAAAAGCACCTTTGAGAGAGCAAATACTACTTCAGGGAAAGCCTGCCTGGGTATGGGAAAAACAAGTATTTTTTGGAAGTAGTGCTCAAAATCAAAACAAATCCCCTGCTGTATATTCTGATAGAGTGATGGAAGAGCCAAAAAGGGACATTTGCATTTCATCTCAGTCCTGGGAACCACAAGAATTCTCTACTAGTCAATTATAGCTGCTAGTGACTGCCAGATTTCACTGTTCATTGAGGAAACTTTCTAGTATGGAGTCATTGTGAGGAGGTAACAGGCATGAAATGGGCATTGCCAAGTCCTTATGTCATTCAGCATTGGATAAATCCAAGAAGATTAGGGAAGAGTTGGAGAGAGGCAGCTTTAATTAATTCTCTTCCCAGCTGTGTGATAAGGCTGTTGAAAAGACACAGGGTAAAAGAAATGTCAGCTAGCATTATTATTATCTGTGAAACTGATACGTTGTCTTTTTAACTGAATATAATTTCAAGTGCTTCTATGTGCTTCCTTTTTGCCTTTTTTTAAAACTGCTTTAATAGAATATATAATGACAAGGGCACTTAAAACTTTGTTAAGGTGTTTCTTTTAAAAAAGTATTCAGACCTCTCCTTCATCAAACCTTTGATATCATGTCCTCCTCATTCAAAGATGTCTGCATCTTTTTTACTATATCCCTCAGCTTCTCCCAAAGAAGTAAATGACTATCAAGACCCTCAACACTTCAAAACATTAAACTTGGTGAAACACTCTTTTAACAAAATGTTGCCAGATACATTTGAAAACACCAGCTTTTATTCTTAGAAAAAGTGTTTGTTCAATTAGAAAGTTTTGCCAGAAAAAAAGGACTTGACTTCAAAATAATATCCTCAGATTCTGTCCTTTAACACCTGTCATTGTGCCTTACTGAACTTCTGTGATTACTCTTCTGAGAGTTGTTCATGTAATGAAACCTTACAGGGAAAAATCCTTTAATCCAACATCAACCAGCAAACCATTACCAAGAACAAAATTTCATGGGAACCCACACAAACAAACTATGCAAGTGAGAATTACCTAAGTTGGTATAGCTGGCTAACACTTACCTGTGCTGTCTGAAAGATGGTTTGCCCAGGGCAAGCCAAACCAAATTAATCCTTACTGTGGAGCTGAAGATGCCAATTTGAGACACAATGCAGCACTGAACAAGGGAACATCCCTTGTTCCACCCAGTCCATCACTGCTCCAGCACAGCTCAGTTCTCTAAGCCAGGTCTCATTTACCACTTTGCTCATTGGTTTTAATAAGAAATAACATTTTAATTTTTAGCATATTTTCTAATATTAATTTCTTTTTTACTCTTTAAGCTACCAACAGGAGGTCTACAGAAATTTCCTGCCCTCCAAAGACTGTTTCTGAAGTAGAGTTATCAAAAAAGAAAAGCATTAAGAAGACAAAAGGTGGAATTAAGGTAGGATTACCTGTCATTTGGGGACATCCCATATTATGAGAGAACTCAGAACCACATAAATATAGATTTACATACCTATACTTGGAATTAAAATAAACCTGGAGTATTTCTAAGTTAACTCTCTGATAAGGACGAGCTACTTTGGCCCAACTTGTCTGTTACCCACACCCCTGACTTGCCTATACATTTCATCTTTATTCCTCTAAAGCTGAAAGCAAAAATTAAATGCAGTCCATTTTCTGAAATGGCCAGCACAGCCCACTTCAGTAGAAAGCACAGAATAAAACACAGTTATCAGCAGAAACATACAGGTGGTCTCCCCTTTGCCTAAACTCACAGAAAGTGACTTTAGAGTCAGTTTTATTCTCATCAGTAATGCATGTAATCAGTTACATTCCTGCCACATGCTTAGGTGTATGCAGCAACACGGTATATGTTTATAAAACATCCATTCATTAATTTTTAAATCCACTTCCCAAGACTACAATGCAAATTATGCCTCCCCTCCTTTCCTCCCATTGTTCTGATAATAGCTCAGATGAGGACAGTTCATTACTGGATTCCATCAATATCATCAACCAGCTAAATAATTTAGAATATAGAATGTAGGAATCAACCCTTAAAAATTAAAGTGCTCAGGAACTTGGATTCTGCTGGGATTTAGATATTGGCTTGGATTAACAGCAAACTCAGCAGATGGGTTGTTTAACTGAATTTGAAGAGATTGGCTTTTGAGTAAGTGCAAGTAGTGCTTGGTGCTTTTAAAGCTGCAGGCAAAAGGAGGGAAAAGCCTGCTTAAAACTTGCCTGGAGAGCATTTGAAATGATCCAATTCTGCAAGACTGGACAAGGGAGTGTGTGAGTATATATCAAAACAAACACTGGAGCTGTGCAAAAGCTCTGTTCCAGCCTGGGCACGGGCTCTGCACAGGTACCTGTTCTCAGCACTGCCTCACCCAACACTGCTGCTGGGACACTGACACTTCTCAGAGGCACACGGAGGAGTCACAGATTTCTCCACAGGACATTCTGCAAAGAACTCTGAAAATATTCTACATTTTCTACAAAGACATTCTACAAAGACTCTGAAGTCTTTGGGTTGGCTTCAGACAGGAAATGAAAAAATAGTATTCAAGAGTCTAAGGAACAGATTATTATGCCTGTAATTATCTACACAAGGAGATAATTCACCTTCTGTGGTGCAAGAATATAATGACTTTGCCTGGAGTAAGGAATGCCTCCATGCCAACACTGAGCAAGGACAGAGAATATAAATAGGAGATATTCCTGCACATCTAGATTTCAATTATTTGAACTTGTCTAGTGACTTTCAATGTTAGGTAGGATCTGGTTTCTATTCTTTCAAAGAGTTAAAGTTCTCTTAATAAAAGCATCAGCAATTTAAGTATTTTCAGTTTTAACATGTCCTTCTCATTCAGATTGAAGTGATGCATGAAGCCAGTCAAGGAGGATCTAGCAGAGTCCTGGTGACCAGTGAAAGTGATGAGAACTTGTCATCAAGGAGGAGGTAAGGCTGCACATATGAGCCACTATATTTTTTTACTTAGAATGCAAATTACTGCATTTATAGTACATTCTCTACAACCTCTTTGAAGTTCACCAAGTTTAATAAATAATTAGCAATAATGAAGTCACTGAAATGCTTACAGCCCTGCATTTATACCAAGTCTATCAGATGGAAAAGCAAATAAGTTATCTTTTGTTTGGGTTGGGGCTTTTTTACATTTTTTTTTCTCTTAGAAGCATTAAGTACAAGATGTGAGAGAAGAAGTCATTAGAATAAGCCTTGCAAGTATTTACAAAAACCCCCTGGTGTTAAAAGATCCTCTCATGGCATTCAGAATATTCACATTTGACTATATATCTCTGAGGGGCTTCTGGATTTTTTAACTGCAAGCTCAAGTTTCTGCAAAATCTTAAGAAAGATTATTAACAATGCATTCTAAAGCACCAGATACTTAAATCACTTACTTCAACAAAAAGTATCAAGCAAACCAAATTTTAGCTGAACTGCAGTTTCTAGGCCAAAGGGAACAATTAAATACAAAACCCCCAGAAAACAAAAAACCCACAACAAAACCCACCCTGCAAGAAGCCAAATTCCACCATCCTGACTTCATTTCCTTTGTTCTCTTCTTCACTATCATTTAGATAATTCATGCTTTAGTTATGCCCCTGTCTCATACACTGGAATTACCTGATGCAAATGACTCAATTTCTAAAAACCCTAACTTGATACATTATGTCAGACAAATTGGAGAGACATACAAATCATAATTATCTGAATGCAATTATACCCTATAAAAATACCATGTCTGGTCCCCAGACCATCAGCTACTTTTCCAAAGGTGCAAAGTATGATCTGAAATCTTGTGTATTCAGATACACATCTCCAGGGGAGCGGCTGCCTGAAGAGAACATACAAATTATAACAACAGGTTCAGCTGCTAATACTTGGCAATTTTATAAACTTTAGGCCTAGAAGCTTGGTAAATAAATTTGTGAGCTCTCCCTTTACTTAAGAACACCAGTTTTGCCTTTTGCATACACCAGGGGCAGTGGGGGAATGAGGGGCAGTTTGAAGCCCTCTTGTAAAAGGGAACTTGGAACAACAGTTAGACGTATCAGAATTGATCTTGTCAGTTACAAAGAAAGCAACAAGAGATATTTACCTTTTCTGTATTATTTAGGTTTTTTAAAAGAAATAAGTCTGTTTATTCAAAACAAATTTTACAAAACAACTGTCTTTCTGTGGTACAGAGCAAAGTTTAAGAATAAATATTGAATACTTTGTATAAAAATTAGTAATATCAAAGGGAAACTGATGCAAACCAAACAAACAGGTAAAAAAAAAATAGCATTAAATATGCTGTGCAACAATGTCAAACTCTTAATGAGGAGTGACCATTCAGGCTGATAAGAGTTTTATCTGTAGAAGTAAAACCTATCAGCCCTGCATTGGAGCACTGAGACTATTGTTAAAAAAAGATTCCTGATGGAAGTGTACAAATCTTAATTTGTGTTTAGAACGAGAAAATCTGAAGTTTTCTATGTATCTTCTATTTTTTGAAAGGAGTGCCTTCATGCTTTCCTTTTTATTCAACAAGCAACTTCTTTTCACTGCAGCAAAAGAAAATGCATACTACAAATATCAACGCCTTTTTAAGATTAAGAACAATCCAAACAAAGCTCAAACCAACTGTAAAACAAAGTTTTTCAATGGTCAAGAGTGACTTTCAGTTAATGGCAACTACATTTAAGCAGCATTTTAGATGTTAGCTGGTTAAAGCTACTTAAAAATTACTTTTGCATGTATGAGTGAAAACAAATCCCAACACGTAGATATGCTGGAAGACTGTGGTCTTACTAGTACATTTTGGTTGCACACTGCATATGAAGACCCTCTTTCCCTTCAGTGAACAGGATGGCTTTTCTAGCAGTGCAGTTTTGCTGTGCAGCTTTGTTGATTTAAATGGCTCACAACAAGTCAGAAATCCAATGAAGTAGCTTTCCTTCAATATAGAATAATACTTTCTCTATATGTGCATTTATTTTCTCTGTATGCAACAGGTTATATAGATCTACATCCCCAGTACTATTATCCATTTGTTTAGGCAAGAAAAGGAACTGGATTTGTTCCTTTTGAAGTATAGCTGTTATACTTGTCAGTCATTCTGACACTGATTAATTATTTATTTGTGGGCTCTTTATATGCCCAACATTTGGGACCAGTTAGGAATCTTACTACTTTCCTTCTTCAAAACCACTTATAGAAAGTTACATGCTTGACATAGTTCCAGTAGCTACCTACCCTCCATCTGAACAGCTTAGAGAACAGTCAGCAGGCTCACTCCTGGATTCTGTCTGCACTGACAGATGCTGTTATCCATTCAAACCAGAAAACCTGCAGCACAGCTCCAAGAGCAGTAGCAGTTAGTTAAACCAAGTTTACTACTCACACCTTCAAACTAGCAATTCCTGTACAGCTGCCACAGGTTTGGCAATTTGCAACTAAGATATCTGTCCTGAGAATCTGTGGAAGCAGCATGACTGAGCTGTGCAAGGACTGCAGGAAGCCTACAACTCTGGTTCTCTGCAGTATCTTTATGGCACCACAGGACAACTCATAAGGGCTGCAGTTTGCACATCACTTAGCTCTGGTTTGGTTTACAAAGCCACAGTCATTTTGTTCCTTTGCAAGTGATACTAACATTGAGATATGTTCAAGGTATGGGGAGTTTGTGGACACAAATAACCCTGATATTTTAAAGACAATTTTGACTTCAGGAGAAATATTTTAGTTATTATGATTTGTGTACTGAGTTTGTGTGAATCACCATCTCCCTATCCCTTCAACGTGAAGTCAAAGTTTGTACAGAAAGTATCTTCCCTCTCTGTTAGTTCAAGCATGAAATTTCGCTTTTTTAAGTCTTTAAGTCTTTAACTAGCTCTAAGTAACATGCATGGGGACTTTTGCTTGCTTTTCACCTCTAGAATATTGGAAAACAGAAGCATTATTGGAATAAAAGTAACTCAACTTATTTTCCTGTTAAAGATTGGACTTTTTAAATATGCTGATTCAGTTTTTGGAAGACAGAGAAATATTAGCCCAACCAGTGACATGAGTAGTATTTGGTTTTTTTATAGCTTCAGGTTCTAAAGGGGGTTCCTTTGTTACTTAAAATCACCAAGTCAGAGGGCATCCAAACACTCTTTCCCTATTTCAAAGATTTAGGGAGCTTTGAGAAAACAATTGTAGCAGGTCTTCACTTCTAGAACTCACTATTTGTCAGCTCCAGGTGCAGGTCAGTGCAGGTCCAGACTGACTTTGTATGAAGCATTGAGAAATGGTGAATATTTGTAGAGTTTAGGCTACCTTAAACTACTGTGATAGTCTCATTCGTCAAGTCAGAAGTTCCACTTTCCTCATGCTTTGAAAGGTCTACTCCATTCTGATATAATAGATTTTTTTTTGCCACATGCCTTAGTTCACATAGCTTTTAAAAAAACAATCAAGACTTACTGACAAGTTCAAAGAAACAGATATTTGCAATAAGCATTTCAAAGTCTAGAAGTCAAGTTCATTATAGTTCACTTATAATCCAGACTTGCATCCCTTGAAGAGTGTAAAAAAACAGGCTACAATGTAAAAAGTTGAAGTACAACAGGAGAGCTATTCCACTAAGTCTCTGAACAGAATCTGGGACCCTAGGACCATCTTCTTTCTCTCCCTCTGCCCACCCCAAGTATTCATGTGTAAATTTTACCTCTTTCCATGTTTACATATATTTTGGATAAACACCTAACATGTTGCTTTGTTATGGCTCAGTGGATCTTCAGTGCAGATATTCAAGTATTAAGAAAATGCAGCTGAACAAGGATACGTGTCCACATAGTACAGTTTACAGAGAAGCACAATATTGACTAGTCTGCAGTACATTCTACCCCAAATTCCTGAAGAAATCTTTTTAACTTTGGGATCTGTAGCCTGCTGCCAGAGCTGGCGAAGATCATCTACGTGTCCATGAGATGTCATCATCTTGTTATAAATGCAGGGATGATATGGAGCCTTTCCTTCCCCAGAAAAAAATACATGATATTGTGGTACAATTCCCATTTTATTGGCACAGAGACCCATGAAAACATCATCTATGTAAAGACTTGTATTCAGAGTCAATGAAGCCTCATAGACTTTAGCTGCTACATCATTTGATATAACATATGCAGCTCCTGCTGTGTAGTCAGGGTAAGAGGGCCACTGGTACATTTCATATGGAACATAGTATTTGCTAGTCTTGTCTCTTACGGGAGGGGATCCACGATGGACACGACCAATCCAGAGATCTTGAGCACCCATTTGTGTGAGACTTTGGAGATAAGCAATGAGATTTGGCATATGGATAAATATGTCATCATCTGCAGACATTATGAACCTGGCATGAGGACAGTAAGCATTCACCCAGCTAAACTGCAAAAGCAATTTAAGAGTAAGATTGTGAAAAGTATCCAAGAAGTCTTGCTGAATCAAATCCTGGTATTTCTGGTCTTCGAGCTCAAGTTCTCTTTGTCGCTGTGTTTTCTGCAGATGGCCTGTTGGTCGTCCTAAAGCAAAGAGGGTTTTAATGTTGGCATTAAGTTGAGAAAGAACGTACTTCTCATTACCCCAAGTTTGTCTAATTGCATCCCTTCGATGGCGGTTTTCAGGAGAAGTCTTCACAAACAATAGGAGAAGGACATCCTGCTGCTGACATTTCTCTCTGTGGTTGATCAAGTACTGATAACTTGATATTCTGTTCAGGTTATCCCTGCTGACAGACAGGCTGTCATTCACAAAATGGTAGCTATTTATGAGGTATCTGTAGGAATAGGACTTCATATGGCTCACAATGTGATTATCAAACGGTACCCAAAAAATCATGAGACACAGTATGAAGCAAGTGGCACATATCTGCAAAAAATGGCATTTTCTGACTCTTCTGGGACTAACAAACATTCTGATGCAGTTTTTATAATACTTATTCTTGTTCAGGATCAGTGTTTTTACAGTGCCTGTGTTTTAGTTTAAGAGCACAGTGTCACTTTGAGATAAGTGTCCCTTGTAAGGCATGATGTCTTTCATTCAGTATCCTTCTGAAGACAGCTTTGTTCACAGACTTCACAAGTCATCTTTCTAAAAAAACGTTTCTCTTTGATTGAAAGAACACAGGCAGTTTTGAAAGATGAAACTTGCAGATGATTATTTTTCCTTTGGGGCATCTTGAGGCAAACACTACACTTCTACTCAGAACTTCTAGTGTTTCTTTCCTTCATGAAGATGAGCACCTGCCGGTTCTGAAGGGGAAGAGGAGAAAAGTTTAAGTGAACTGTTGTTAGCACCTTTGGTTTTAGATTTGGTCATGGAAACGAGCTGACTTCTCAGTCACTGCCCATCACCACCCACATACACAAATCCCTCCCACACCTCAAAATAAAAGAACCAACTGGCAGCAAGTCGGAGGCGGTCAGTGGCCCGGAGCAAGCTTGTGCAGGCCAGCGAGAGAGGAGACTGACACAGAAACCTCTTTCTTAGAAACCCCCACTGCCGTTAAACGGCAGATGACCATCTTTTGAAATTCCTCTAAGCCCGGAGAGGACACCCTACAAACGGCCGGGTTTACAAATTGCCTTTTGGGTCGGCAATCCGGTAAACCCGGAGCCAGGCGGAGCCCTGCGACTGCTCCCGGGGCAGCGAGTGCCAGGCCAGCGCTCCGTGCCCCTGCCCGGCAGCGCTCGGGGTCCCGCCCGGCAGCGCTCGGGGTCCCGCCCCGCCGCCCCTTTGCCCTCCCTGGTCCTTCCCCCGCAGCCGTGGCGGTGCCGCGATGGGCTGGTCCCGCACCGCGCTCGCAGCACGGCCCCGCTGCTCCGCCCGTCCCCTCCGGCCTGAGGGCAGCGGCCGTTGGGCCCAACGGCGGCGGGCGCGAGGCGCCGCGAGCCCGTGAGGGCCGTTCCGCCCCCGAGCCCGGGGGTGCCGCCGCTGCCAGCGAGCGACGCGGGACACACGGACGGACACACGGACACACGGACTGGCTGCTCTCCCGGCAGGTACCCCTGCCACCGGTACACCGCGCTGCTCACGCTTACAGCGCTACTGCCTCTGATACCCGCCGCGGTTTAAGTGGAGAATCCAAAGCACAAAAAGCCACCCAAGTCCAGCATTCTTGCCCTGGACTTTAAAATTTGGTTCTTTGTAGCCGGAGTCGTCTCTGCTGTCTAATGAACAAGAACAACCTGAAGTAGCAACTCCGTATTCGTCCCATAAAAAGCCAAAAATAGCCATCAAGCAAAAAACGTAGGACTAGCATCATAAGGAATGACGTCCCAGAAACTAAGCACTTGTTGCACAGAACCAACCCCGAAGCAAGAGAACACAAGATTTCACTTTCAACTCAGAAGTTATGTGCAACACAAATATTTTGAGACTGTTTTAGCCATCTGAAGTCTTGCAACTAGATTAGCATGATGAGAAAACAACAGAGTATACAGAGGTAAGTATACTGAGGCAATTTTGTGGTGCTCCAGGAAGGCGACCAGCTGCTCAAAATGGAAACCATGCATTGGTGTATCCGAGGATTGCAGATTGTAATGCATAACAGAAAAGCTGTATGGGCAGTTTGATGAATAAAAGTCAGCACTTTTTATAGTATCAGTTTAAACCCTTTTTATTTTGGAAACATGAAGTTAAACAATGCACCTCAGAGTTATAAACTCAGCAACTTTACAATAGAACACTATTGTGAAGCTTACTCTTGTTTCAGATGAAGCACAGGGATGCAGACAAGCAGGAGTGTTAGAAAAATCCCAAAACATTTGGTCATTCCTTTTGAAGGAATGGGTCTGAAGATACCAGGCAGTCAGGCTGTTCACTGCCATCATGATAAACTTAAAGCGGAGGATTGAATGCAAAGGGAGCACAGCACAAGGCAATCTATTTAATCACATGAAGCAAAGTTTACCTTGGTAAACACAGGGATACTCATCACCAAATACAACTTATTTAGATTACAATTGGATAAGAAGTTTGGGAAACAGTCTGCAGTTGCCAATGCCATCTGGCAAAAGGAGACAACAGCCAACAGCGCAGATTAAAAGGACATGGTCACTGTGAGCCAGCAGTGAAACTAACCTACATGACTGTTATTCCCTGCCAGGGAAAAATAAGTCTCCAGAAAAAAAAGCAAAACCAACAACACCACTCAAACCAACCCACACACCCACCAAAAAAATCCACCAGAAAACACATCATGGAAACAGCTTTAAATATGGAGTAGCTAGCAGGGGACAAGAGGCATGCATAGACTCAGTTTTGTGCTCCCTAGCACCGTTTCCTGAAGTCAGGGATCTTGGAAAGAGAAGTTAAGCTTTTCCAATGAGCAAACAAAAAAGAACAAAAACAAAAAACAAAACCACCACCAACAAAAACAATACAAAACAAAACAAAAAAAAACAAAACCAACCAAACAAACTAAAAAAACAACCCCCACCCCAAACCATAAAATTAACTGGCTAAGGGCTGGAACAGTCTGGTCTGTCATTTCCTTGTTCTAGTTCAGTGGAATTACTCGAACCATTAGTAGACAAAAGTTGTTCAGAATCCTTCTCAGAAAAATACCTCTCTTTAAAAAAAACTTTAAAATGTGACTATAGATGAGCAATACTGATGAAATTTAAGGAGGTATATACCCACTTGCCCTTCTCCCTCCAAAAAAGCATGGAGATATTCACTGAAGGTAAAAACGCACAAGTGGAGCCTCTTTGATTGTCAGAACTTTTTATAGCCCGTTTAAAAGACCGAGCCTTTGGGCTTAGTCATGTTCTACTTCCCTCAACAGGAAAACAGGTTGAGACACCACAGGACCTATTTATTGCTATTTAAATTTCATCATTCCAGGAAAAGAAAACAGTCCAACTCACCAATGTGTTCTCCTTAGCAAGAGGAAACACCATGGAACAGAGATAAAGCCGTGCTTGACAGTCATTTTTCTGACCATAATTAAGGTGTTTTTCCTCTTGTGCATTTTCTTACTTGTAGCTTGAAAGCTGTTAGATCCATTCTAAGATTGGATAACCAAACATCCATATACAGTTCCTGTTACTGCCTTTCTTTCTGGCAGATTTAAGATTAGAAGTGCCTGTGGTATTTCCCCCAGCTGCAAGTACTGCAGGCTTTTGCCATCCTTAGCAATCATGACTTTGCTAAAGGAGTTTGTTATTTAACCTTTTAATACTTCCACAAGCATGACTCATTGTAGCAACTGTTCACTGTTCTGTGTTTTGCATTTGGAATATATTCTAGGGTGAAAGAGGAGCTGGCATAGTGTGACTGCAGCCTCAATAGTTTGTAGAGTGACCACTATGGAAAAGCAAATCCTTAGGGATCCTTTAACTTTTGAAAAAAGTCAGTATGAAGTTTATTTCAGGACAGCAGTAGAACAATTTTGGAAAGTCAACTAAGGAGACACAGACAGGACACATCCTAAAGAAAAATAAAGACATCCTAGACATGAGAGACCAGAGGCACAGACCCTCACAGGAAGATCCATGCAGAGACAACATTTACACAAAACACATCAACACAGAGATTTTTTCCAACTAACACTTGGATAAACCTGATAAAAACCTAAACCCAAGAGGTCAACTGAGACTACCCAGAGAAAACATCTCAAAACTCCCAGCTACAGATTTTGTCAAGCGGTACTATACACGAGCTGGGCTTCAATACACCACATCCCAGCACAACATGTATTTTAGGACAAAGATCATAATGTATAGTTATTTTTCACTCTTCCTACCTAGGACAGAAGAGAAGTTCAGATCACAAGTGGCTTTGCCAGGCAATGCAAGATATACCAGGAAACACTATTTTAAATAGAACCTTTTTTTTTACAATCAACTTGTAGCAACTGGCACTTTCACATCAGCAACTCTTGGTTAGAGTTCAGACCTACCAGAAAGATTGAAGACCTCAAACATTACCTTGCTCCAAACAAAAGTAATCTGAAGAGCTGCTGCTTTCTATGTCCATGTTTTGTTCTTGGCTGTTGGGGACAGACTCACAGTCACTCTGCCCTCTCATCCTTACCACACCAACCTTCCACAGCTTGCAACAGCTCTGGAGTTTATATGGTTGCTCAAAAATCCAAATTCAGCTCCTCCAATCCTCTTGCCCCCAAAAAGCAGCCTGCTGAATCCCTGAAGGAAGTATCAGAAAATGGCTAATAGAGGTGAAGCTGTGCCTAACCTAAGTGCACAATAGGACTCAAGGGTTTTCTTATGTAGGATCAGTTGTAACAGATGTTGTTTCTAAAGCTTTCAGTCTTTTCAATTCTAAGGCTACTGCCAGACTCTGGTGCTACAGAAATTGTGAAACTCTAGGACAGGCTTTTGTTTTAAGGTCAGGATAGTTCTGTCACGTGAGCTACTCCATATCAGCCTGTTTGACACTGGAGCAGATGCCCAGGTTAGAAGGCACATTGTAGACAATCTAGTCAAGCTCACACATCAAATAAGCCATCAAAACACAATTTTATCGAGATTTTTCATTATGATTGACTGATTTAATATTAAAATTATGTGTCTAAGTTAATAGGAGCAAACCCTGAATGGAGTTTTCTGGTTACAGCTTTAGCTACAAGATTATGTAATCCAGGTTCCTCTGATGATTTTTCTGTTGCTGACATGTCTTCACAAGTCATGTTATCTGTCATCTCTTCCCTGGCCTATGTCCTCCTTCTTCACTTCTCAGTATTTGAAACACTTCTTATATATTAAGCGCTTGCTTTGAAACTAATCTTCAGGTTCTTCTTTTATGTGAGCTGTGTCACAAAAAGGAGAACAGCTGTTGACACTTCAAGGATTTCCTGCCATAGTGACAGAAGGTCACTTTAGGGAAAAAGATGCAGTAAGTTGCTTAGCTAAGGCTGTCTTCCTACATAGTTTGCAAGCACCAAGATGAAAAGAAGTCACAAACAGCCTGCAAAGAAAAAAATTTCAAAAATGTCAGAAATTCCCCTGTTGCACCTTGTTCTGTCCAAACTGTTGAGACATGAAAGCAAATTCAGACAAGTATTCTGTAGGAAAACATGATCACAATGGCAATGGAATTAACAAAAAGAAATGGTCCATTGCTCCAAGGATCTATGAAAAATTTAGAATCAGGTCACAGATGTTGCATTAATAAGGAACATAATGCAGAAATGACTGACAGTAGCTTTGGAAATTTTGTTTCAAGAACATATAATCCATCTTCTGCAACCTCCAGTTCAGGCTTCACCTGCAAGATCTTGAGTTGGCCTGCAGCTCCTACTCAGGGTATAGCTTCCTGGGATGGTACACCAGCATTCTTACATGCTCTTTGTGCATATGTTGAGGACTTCTGAGGTTGAACAGACACCCGATTTTCCATGAAGGTGAACATCCAACACTTTGCAAAACATGAACTCCTTAAATGATCCTGAACTTGTTCATTCAAGAGGAATCCCCTTATTAAAAATATGGGCATTGAAGCATACCACTTTGTCCAGGAATGTTCTGTAGCAGAATAACTACACCACCACCTAGAAAAATGAGCCATTTGAAGCTGTGCCCAATTGCTGATTCTCACTGATGGCTAAAACTTGCAAGTGCTGAGCAATGTTGGCAGAGAAATTAAAAGTATGGCAAAGCGTTAGATGGCAATTGAGCAAAGCAATTCAATTCCTTCAGGGCTGGAAGCAGAAACAGGTTGTAAATGCTTAGCACTGCCAGGAAGCAGCTAATTGCCAAGAGATATTTAGTTTCTACAGAGGTTTTGCACTTACTGTAACTATTGGGTGGAAAGAAAGAGAGTGATTTCTTCAGTCTTCCCTAAAATGAGCTGAAAGCTTCCCAGCTGTTACAAGCTGCTGTAAATGGAGATATCTGCCAGAAAGGACAGATTTGCCTTCTTAAATTGCTTTCATCAAGATCAGTTGCCCAAAACAGCCACTATGGACATGGCAGGAGAGGATCAGGACCACATCTTTCAAGCATCAGTCTACATTAGCTTGCAGTTCTCAGTTGTTTTAACCTCCTACATCCATTGCAGACTCTTCCCCACACAAGCTGGAAGGAACGACGGCATTTTCTAGAATGAGTTTCCAAAATATGAGTCATTTAGTTCAAGGGATTTTGCATAAAATGCACAAGCACCAGCATGTTTTTGCTTTGCATGCAGCAGATTGGGTGAAAAGAGCCTGTTCTTTGCACTGATAGTAAGGATAATATTCTGAAGTTTCTGTCTGTCAGTGACATGATTGAGGCCACATGTCCTCATATTCTTAGAGGAGGGACTAAGTTAAGCACTTAACTTCCACAAAGACAAGTCAGAACTCTGAGACACAGCTCCAAAGGCTGTAAAGGCACCTATCGTACCACCCACCACATCTGTTTTGGCAGCACTGAGCAGCAGTCTGCATTTATGTAAGTTCACTTTCACAGTGCCAGCGTTTAAAGACATATGAGACTGGCACACATTCCTCTCTATTCCTATGTACCAAGGCAAAAAGAGGGAGCAAAGGGGCAGAGTACATTAACTGCAGTTGTTACTGTTACCCCATTACTATAGCGTCTGAAAAGTCACCCCCCTCTCCATTTTACAGTAGATCATTTCTGTTTGTATTTGGAGTCTTATCTGGAGGCTTCTGTGCATGTGGTGTAATGAATTTTCTAGTGATTATGATATCACTTACTCCCAGGATGTTATAAACACAGCTTGCCTGCAAAAGTTGGCAAGGACCACAAGAGACTTTACAAAGGGCTAGCCACTACTTTCTATCCCACATTAGTGTATTCACCTCTTTATAAAGTGGATTGCAGACTATCTCACAGGAAGGACATCCCATTAAACATGGCACGCTTTGAGCTGAACATTGAAGAAAACTTTTTTCCCCCATGCTAGAGAAATCAATTGTGAAATATCAAGCAGTTAAGAGTCCAGTACAAAACTCAACACTGGAAGACAACAAATTGAAAATTCCCTAGTTAGGCATTAATACTGAATGTCCCTGTTTCATAGCATGTTCCAGAAGAGCTACAACATCAGGGTCCCACCTAATCAATACTTATATATTTAACTGTTTTAAATAAGCCCATTCAAGTATTTATTTGCAGCTAGATCTAGAGATATTATTTCCTGCCTATTTTCCCCATAAACCCAAGGTGATTTCTGTTCCAGTCTGCAGGCCATACCTGGTGATCAAGCTGCACAACTATCTGAAGCAGACTTTTTCCGTGCTAGCCACCAAACTAAAAGAGGAAGTCAAGTTCAGACTGACATGACTAACTGTGAGAATAGTTCAAGTTGCCTTTCTATGGGGCCTCTCAGAAACTTTTCTTTTGCCCAGTAAGAATACTAAAAAAAAAATAAAAATGCAGTGAGTTAGAAGGTGTGTGAAAGGCTTGTTTAAAGAGAAGGCTAACACCATTGTACCATGGCCTTTTCTAGGTTTTCACATTTTCATTCCAGAGTAAATATTCTCTCATCTGCTTCTTGGTCTATGACTCTTCTTCAGACAATACTGTAGCCTGTGACCCTAATTCAGCATCAAACTTCAGCTGGATATCCCATGCTGCAGCAAGAGCTTGGATGTTGTATGGGCCACTACCATGTAGGCACTGAAGCAGGAAGACAGACAAATGAGAATTTGTAAGTTCAGTTTTAGATTAGGATGCAGGGTGTTTTTTGTGCCAAATGATTTGTGTTTTTCTCTTTCAGTTAGACCAGTGATAATAAAACATATTGAAATTAAAAATGTCAAATATACTGGTCAATTTACAGGGCAAAGGGAGCTGGTGGGTTTTCTAAGTGCTCTGTTAGATTACCTCTCCCTGTTCTGCACTGAAGTTAGTACAGACCAGAGGTGAACTCTTGAGTCCACACAGCAGGGTATCATCCCATCAAGACTTCCCAATCATCTCAGCTGCATAAATCTGTCTGTCTCTCTTAAGCATGGCTCATTCACCTCAGCCAAGTGTCATGCTGACTTACCATCCAGATAACATTTATTATTATTTCAGTCTATAGACAACTCAGCATGACAGAAGTCCTACATCACCCTTTTCTGCATCAAATCCTTTCCTCTGATAGTTTCTTTTCCCAAACCTACAAGCAGAGCCCTGGAAGACAAATCTGCAGGGTTTTTATAACCTGCAAACCACATTCACAAAAGTTTGAGGAAGCTGGGTTGCAGAACACTAGTGCTTGTTCCCATCCTAACATCCCATCAGCCAGAACTGACCTCACTTTTACTAAAAACTGTTCCATCAACCAGGAACATAGCCTGGTTTTCAGTTGTGTTGTCAGGGAGGTATCCAGGTCTGCAGTTTCCAGGCCACGCTTTCCCCACCACACACACGCACCCAGCAAGCACAAGGTCCAATGCTACACTGAATCTGGCATGCACAAAGCTGTACCTCGAGCAAAGCACACGTTTATACACAAAGTTCTAGTAATTTAAACTATAGGATCAGCCTAGAAAAGAAGCTGCTCTGTGGAGAAAAACAATACTTCTGTCAGCATCTAAGGAAGCACATACATATATAATTAATTACAAAAAAATGAGCTTTCTGATTAATGATAATGAGAAAAAGAACCTCTAAGATGACCCCCTAATGGCTCATCCCCTCCCACGAATGCAGTGGAGCTGCCACTACCGCAACACTTCAGAGACCTCCTCTTGAGATCACCAAGAGCAAATATTGCCCAAGCCACTCCATCTTTCTGTACACTCACAGACCTACATGCACTTAAGAAGAGACAGTCATTGCCCACTGTTCCTTGGCCCTGAACAGTCTGCCCTTGTTTATCCTCACTCACTCCCATTCACAGCTGTGCACAGCTACCACCAGCTCTTAAGCTGAGAGAACTGCTGTATTCTGCTGAGGCTGAGGGAAGAGAAAAGTTATTAATGACCCTGTCTGCTTCTTGCATAATCCCATCTAGTGGGTTGTCTTCTTTCATTAATAGGAAATGCATCTCTGAATCAAGAAAGCAGCCTGTCTGATCATGCATTCACTTTTTGTTTAGCATTTGTAGTGCAGTTATTTTCTTAAGAAATTTATTACCATTTGGGGTATCTCAGCAGTAATTTGATAAAACTGTGCAGATGCTGTGTAAATGTGAAGTTTATATATACTATACACATGCACACATTTCCTATAAAAGCATGAAGTACCAGTCATTCAAGATATGCTAGTGGAAGTTAAAGAACTTATATTTTTAACTACTTTAAAATTAAAGTTACACAAACAGCACCTAAATTCAACTAAAGCATCACCCTAACTTGAGGCAAATCATTATCTAGAAATAGCAACACATCAGACTGACCATTTCTCTTAACCTCCAGCCTTCAATTCTGAAAGCATTCACAGTCTTCACAGACCTAAGAAAAGCCAAAAATAGCTGTAGCATTGAAACTGAAGAAACATTATGTTAAGAGGCACAGGAGATAGTTTGAGTAACCAGACTACAAACCTGTAAGGTTCATGTTCTCCAATCTCTATTTGAATAAAAGATCCCACTTCTGGGGAAGGGGCTGTCAGTTAGGGGAGAAGGTTATAGAAGACATAAAAGTTTTGGTGTTATAAATGTACTTGACAAGCTGGCCACCAAAAAGGACCAGAGAGGATAATGTTTCACCACTGATATAGTACTTCTATGAGATCTGGATTCATCTATCCAGCTATCCTTTTCCATTAGTTCAGTAGAGAAATGTATAATTTCAATTATTAAGTATGATTACATAAGTTTCAAGGTTCTCATTACACCTTTTTAACTTTTCGAGACAGTCAAATATTACACATCACAAGCTGATAGTTCTTTGCAAATTTAAAAACAGATTCAGTACTGAAGACTTCTGCATGCATATTGGGGGTCTCTATGATGCCTCAAGCCAGCCAGAAAGAGTAAGCATTTCAGATTTTAGGATAATGTGGATCGAGAACCATCTCAGCATATACAAAGGAGCTGCAGACTGGACGGGATAATAGCGGTGCAAGGCTTTGTTTAAGCCTGTCTGGAAACGGGGTGGGATGAATTCCATTAATCCTCTCCTACTTCTGTGGGAGCTAAGGAGAAATTTGGCTTTTATACAGCGTCTTCTGCAATACAACAAGGGCAGGGATTGAACAGGACATACTTGCCTGCTTTTAGTTATTAAATACGGGGAGCAGGATGAGCACGGGCTCAGGACAGAAAAGTAAATCAAAGCAACCCTCCTCCCCACCCCAGGCACTTCCGAGGAGCACAGAGCTGCAGGCACGGAGGAACAGCATCCTGCAGCTCCTGCTCACCCTGGCTCAAGTGCTCTCACCAAGAGCTGCTACCAAGCAGCCACAACAAGCCGCAGAAGAGAGGGCTAAGCAAAGCGTTCCTCGTCAAGATACAAATCAGATAAGAAAAGTCAAACAAAGGAACTGCAAAACTGTTACTGATGAGTAGCAGTTTAAAGAACAAGAAAAACAGTTTTCTGCCCTAAGACAAAAAGACTCTCGTCTGACGACCCTCCTCAGGTCTTTGTCGAAGTGAGACTGGAAGAAACAAATGATGCAGGGTACAATACGAGAAGAAATGTAAGCATCTTAGCGGGCCAACAGCATGCTCAATTTGAAGAAACTCTTCTTAGCTCTAAATACAAGGGACCAGTTAAATCCCTTCCTTTCCTGTCATGTCCCAAAGCACCTCCAACAATATGCTCTGTGTTGACAAAAGAAGTTCTTTATTCCCAAATTCCTGCCTCTCCTGAGTTGGTGAGGTTGAGCTGCTGCACCTGAAAGGTGATCGTGTACCTTCAGAGCACGGCAGCATTCCTGGGAGTTCTGAGCGACCACTTTTTATTCAAGTTTTAAACTACATTCAGAAATCTGGAGTTGGTACCACAGTCAACCCTGACCTCATGAAACTGCTTTGCAGGAAGCCAAGGCAGGAAATCCTACAGCCTGTGGTCTTTGCAGTGTGTACATGTGTGTCCCACTTTAACAGTCCTGCCAACTAAGTTGCTTTTGCGTACAACATTCCCTTTTTCTGAGGGCATCTGTTTGCAGGTTGTTTAAGCAGCCTTGGGATCTATTATATCTTCTGAGTTATGTGGGCATGTAGCAGCCACAGCATCTCCAAGCCACAATTCTGAGTTGAAGATCAGACTATGCAGACAGCCAAGCAAGAACTAAACTTCAGGATTGCTACAGGTTCATTCTAAAATGTTGCAATTCCCAAATCAAGGTGTGTCATCATCCTACTTTCCATGCATTGTGGTGGTTTTCCCACTGACTATAAAATTTAAGTTAAGTGTCATCTTTCAAAGATCCTTTTACAGCATTCTCCCCATTGCTGACAGGGGCAAATGCCCTACCTGGAAAACTTATGAAAGGAGGGAAACGCTGCTATCCAGGACTATTATTTCAATTTTGAAAACTCAGGAATGCACAGATCTCAATTCAGGATCTGGACCACAATCTCTCAAATGTTGCTAAGATGTCCCAAATGTCTCCTTTATCAGTGAAAAATCCTGCTTTTACTTCTGGCCAACCTGACAGAGGTGGGCTATACTGCTTTCCACAGGAATTTAGTTTAGTTATTACTGAGGTCTGCTGAATAATGAGATAGCCTCACTTGAGATGTGCATATCCTAGGGAGCTAAGGAAGGTATCTGACTAAACTCTGTAAGTGCCATGTGGAAGGAAGAGCCGGTAGTGCAATGCTAATCCATCACATTCTGGTTCCCTCCACCTCTTTCTGCCAGTCCTAAGGCCCAGCCAGACCCACTGCAGTAACAGCAATGTTTACCAACAGCAAACCCCCCTCAGTACTTCTGTTTTTCCAGTAACCAACATCTTCAAGTTAGAGGATTACCTAGACAACTGCTCAGGCACAGAAGGATAACCATGGCAGAGGCAATGCTCAGTACATCTTGGATGCCCTAACACTGTAGGTGCAGAGTGACACCAAACACATCAGCATTTCCAACGATAAGCCATGAATGGCGGGGTTTTCCACACGCTTCTCCCTAATCTGTAGGTGAATTACCATTCCTAGTATCAGTACTCACTACTCCAGTTTGGCCAGATGTCAGAGAGACTGTCCCAACTACTGCTCTGGGCAGCAGGAGCAACCAGTTTGTTTCTCAATAATTTGGGATCTCAGAGAAAGCAGAAAGTGATACAGTTTTGTTTCAACCAGTGGAAAACAACCAGTAAGCAGATACTATTATATTTCTAAGCAGAAAAACAAACAAACCCCTTATCTGCAAAAAAAGCCCACATTTTTACTGTGATATTCCTGTATGTAATAGATGGTGGACCTCTAGAAACTAGTTCTGGGCAAAACAACTTCCATAATACCAGAGCAACAGCCAGCTCTATGTGATAGTCCAGGGTTCTGGAACACTGCTAGAATATTCCATGGCTGTTATCAACAGTGACTTACTGTGTCCTGCCCCATTCAACAAAACAAAAAAGAAGGAAAAAATAAGAAAAAAAATCCTTAGACTGCAGCTATTTTCCCTTTTAAAAAATAATCTGTTCCTTTTCTAGTCCCATCCTTTTCCCTTTCCTTGCTAGAAGAAATGCAAGAATCGGGGAGAAGTGAGACAAGACAGCATCATACAAAGCAGATTTCAACAGCTGCACTGGTAGTTTCAACATTGCTGCTAAGAGATCCTCAGGCATGCGCCTGGGTAGTCCCGAGTTGAGGATGCTGCAGCACGTATCGAGTTCTCCCCTGCCTCGCCGGACCAAGATAGTTACATAAGATAAGAAGGTTCTTATCACTGTCTTGCGCTCCATGTAGTTGCTTACACCGGCGTAACGCCAGTCTCCCATCTCCGGATAGTCCCAAGATCTTGCGCAGAAGCAGTTAGCGAAGCTACTGTCCCCAGAACACCTCAGGTGTTTGCTGTGCTCCCCGCAGCAGGGATGAGGCGCTGCCATTCTCCCTTTCCCGGGGCCCCGCCGCCCCCAGCCCGGCCGAACCCGCGGCTCTGCCCCGCGCCCGCCTCCCGGCGCGGCAACAAGCGCATCCCCAGCTCTCCCGAAACCTTTGAAACCCAGGAGAGTCGAAAATACCGGGAAAGTCGCGGGCTGGAGGACAGCCCGCCACCCCCACGGGGTTTTCCCCGATGGCTATTGCCGCCTCCGCGACCCCCCAGTTCAGCGCAAGTCGATGGTGATCCTCCCCGCCACCGCGCCTTCCCCCATCGCCATCCTCCGGGGCACCCGCGGAGCCCGGGAGCGGCCGGGGAGGGGCGGCAGGCAGGGAACAGCTTCCAGCCATGCGGCTGCGGACGCCCCTTCGGGGGAACAAAGGCGGGAGCCGGCGCGCCCGTCCCCGCACACCCCCGCCGCCAGCCCCCACCTTGGGAGCTCCGCAGCCCGGCCAAGACCACAGACCAAAAAAAATAAAAAAAAATATTTTTTTTTTCTTTTAAGCTTTGCTTAGCTCAAACGCCATTTATGAAAGCGTTTGCTCTCCTTTTGCCTAATGCTATTTCTCCTTTTTTTCTTACGGGGTGCCCAAAAAGTGCTCGGGGTGGCGGCAGCTCCGTGCCCACGGCGCCCGGCAGTGCCGCCCCCGGGCGCGCTCAGCAGGCGGGCGGCAGCCCCGGCGCTCTCGGGGGCGCGTCCCCGTGTTGCAACGCAGGGCTGCGAGGAGAAACTTACAGCCGGATCTGCGAGTTTCTTGTGTGGGAACAGTGGAGGAAGGAAAAAAAAAAAAAAAAAAAATCCCACACTTTTCCTGTAGAAAAAAAGTTTGGAGGAATAGGAAGCCGGGAGCGTCTGCTGGAACAAGGGGCGGGAGGGAACGGCGCGCCTTTGAATGGGCTGTTTCACCGCAATGCTCGAGTGGTCGCGAATTTTCCCTCCAAGGCTCAGGGCATGAGAAAGACCCTTAAAGGGCCACAGAAAAGCCTGATAATTTTCTGGCCTTTTTTTTTTTTTTTTCCTTAAATATAATCGACTGCCAGAAAATCAGAGGTTTGGGGGGGAATCTGCTAAAAGGTTACGCAGAACAAACATAAAAACTACCCTGAAGTTTGGGTCTCGTTTATCTCAGAAATTTGAAATCCCAAACCCTACAAGACCCTTTCTTAGGACGGGAGAGGGGCAAGCGCGTACGGCGTTAATGGATGCGGTCTGCGCCGAAACCTTGGAAACAAAGCAGTTGGAAAACTCGTTTGTCCAAAGCAGAGAACCGCAATTCCTGAAACGCGGAGAAGTCAGCCACCCTCCTCCCATAAAGATACGAGCTCTTACAGTCCCTGAAGCCAGGCAGAGAAGAGAAAAAATAGCATTTAGAAAACCAGAATATTTTCGCTAATTTTAATTACCCGGCGACTCGCTTTAGCCATCAGAGGAACGAACAACCCGGCTGCTCTTAGCTCAGAAAGCACGGGGGGCAGCGGGACGACACCCAGCAGGGATTCCCGCACCTCACCTACCAAGCTGGCCGGAGAGCTGCTTTCTCCTCCGCTGGCTTCCTGGGGGAGCAGGGACAGGCCGGGCCACCGCGCTCCCCGGCAGCAGATGGGCTCCGGCGGCCCGGGAGCCACCGGCTCCGCCCCCTGCGCTCGCTCCCCGCGCCCGGCCCGGGCTCCCTCCTCTGCTCGGGTGTCCCGCTGCTGGCAGCGCCCTGCCCGCCCGCCGCGCTGCTCCCGAGGGGCACACCGCAGCGCGCACAGCGGAAACTCTGTCTTGCCCTGACGCTCAGAGTGCCCAAAGTGATGCGCTAGAAGTTCAAAAGTACTTCTATCTTAAACATTTCTTAAGGGACGCCATAGAAGTTCAGCTAATTGCTCCTCTAAGTCTCCGAGGTGGCAAATAGCATCTTATTGCTGGGTAGTTAGTTTGTAGGTCGCAGTGAAACTTGTTTGTCTCACTTTGCTGTTCGGAATCTTCAGAGGAGTGAAAAAGACCACGTTTAGAGTTTAGAGTTTCTTTTTCTCTTCTGCCTTCCCCACAAGTCTTGGTGACTTCCTTACACCAGCCTGAGGGGAATGCCTGATTCACTGAAGATCAATAGTTAGTCATCATGGGCAGTGGGGCTAAGACAGAAGTATTTAAAAAGAAAACCAAAGAAAGTGTATGAACACGCCTTCTTTGAATACACTTTTGCCAAACTTTCGTAAAGAGAAAAACTGGGCTAAAAATGGCTTTCAAATTCAGTTGAAAAGCCACCACAATGCTGCGCCTTGTGTGATTTTTTAGAATCAGAGAATCATAGGTTTTTCACTGACTATAAATATCAAACACAAACCCATTGTGTATCTCCAGTTCTTTCACATGACTGTGATTGATCTGAATCATTCCTGACTTCATCATTGACTTCATAGAAATTTAACTATTGCATATCATGACAATTAGGGTCTGTTTGTCACTTTGCAACCGTAAATCAGACAATGTCTTTGTGAGGCAAGGAATTGTTTTCTTTTCACACACAAGAGAGAAAATAAAGATAGGAACACTGTTGTCGAGGTCATGCAGCAAAAGTAGAGCAAGGGTAAAACCTGAGCAGCTGATGATCCTATGGAAGGATGTGTTGTTTTGCAATACAGGTTTTGCTTGGGAAGCTTCAAGGCCTAAGGAGTTTTTCACTTGATCTCTCCTTTCTCCTGTTGTGTGTCTCAGTATGACTAAACAGCCTTCCCAGATTTCTCTTTGTCTGTTTGAATCTTCAGTAAGATGAAATATAATTCTGTGCAATCTTCAGTTCACTTTAGAAGGAAAAGTTTGTAGGTCATTGTGGAAATTTGACATGTTATCTGAGCAGTGTTTAGATAACAATAGAAATAACCTTATAAATGAAGCATCATTCATTTTTCTTAGCAAAAGGATAATTGTTGATTCCTTCTTAGTTAACAAGTGTGGTGGGTTTTTTTCCATACATTATTCTTCTTTCTTAATTTTAAATGTCATTTCTGCTTGATCTGTGTCTGGATAATGCAGCTACCAGAAAATACAGCTTCAATGAGTCACATTTTCAAAATCAGGAGAAAACATTAAAATTTAAGGTGTGTTTATGTGGAAACACCATTCAGACATAATTACAAGATTTGAAGAACTGGGTCCATAGAAAACAAAGTCGGAAGTATTTCAATTATTGAACAAAAATGGCTGTTTCTAATCAGTACTGCCGAGAAACTAAGTTTGTTTTACAGTTGTGTCCACTTTTTTCCTGAAAAGTGACATCTGCTCAAAGGATAGGCAACATTTTCTTTGTCTTCACTATTTTCCTATCTTGACTGATCTGCATTTTCTCCAATTGATGTCACTGAAGTAATCACACTTCATCCTGCTTCTGACCTGAAATTACAGTAGGAAATTTTCTATCTGTATCTCTTAATGGATTTTATTTTTTGAGAAACAAAATGTAAAATGGACTTCTTCCCTTCCCTTCCCTTCCCTTCCCTTCCCTTCCCTTCCCTTCCCTTCCCTTCCCTTCCCTTCCCTTCCCTTCCCTTCCCTTCCCTTCCCTTCCCTTCCCTTCCCTTCCCTTCCCTTCCCTTCCCTTCCCTTCCCTTCCCTTCCCTTCCCTTCCCTTCCCTTCCCTTCCCTTCCCTTCCCTTCCCTTCCCTTCCCTTCCCTTCCCTTCCCTTCCCTTCCCTTCCCTTCCCTTCCCTTCCCTTCCCTTCCCTTCCCTTCCCTTCCCTTCCCTTCCCTTCCCTTCCCTTCCCTTCCCTTCCCTTCCCTTCCCTTCCCTTCCCTTCCCTTCCCTTCCCTTCCCTTCCCTTCCCTTCCCTTCCCTTCCCTTCCCTTCCCTTCCCTTCCCTTCCCTTCCCTTCCCTTCCCTTCCCTTCCCTTCCCTTCCTTTCCACTTTCCTTCCCTTCCCTTCCCTTTTTTCCCTTTCCACTTTCCTTTCCCCTTCCCTTTTTTCCCTTTCCCTTCCCCTTTCTTTTTTTCCTCTCCACTTTCCCTTCCCTGTAAGTATAACAGAGTTGGGCATTTTTGACAAAATTTTAAGCAAGGCAACCCTTTCTAGTCCATTTGCACAATGGCTGTAGGCAGACTGTTCTTATAGCAAACTGGCCAAATCCATGGGAGTCCTATCTGCTGCTTTCTTTAGTATCTTACATACATTGACTACTTTGCTGGGATATTATTCAATTTATGTTCAAATGTTATTGTGAAGAATTTGTTTGGTAGGGTGTTCTGTGGTGTGATTTTATGGTTGAAAATCTGATTCATAGATCTATTCTGAAAATGGTTTCACAACCAGTCTTAGAGCCACTGCTGCACCTTTTGCTCTCTCTCCCCACACCCACCTCATGTAGTCCTTTCATAGCCCTTTTACAGGACTGGCAATTGAGCAGCTGCTATGACCTTTTATTTTCTTTTTGTGAGGTTGGTTTTGAGTTGGGTCAATTCCTCTTGCTCACCAGTTTGCCTGAGTGTGCATGCTGGTGTACGCTCACTGTCAAATGCGAGGAAAGATGGAGTGACTGGGAGCATGCAAAGATGCATAGTTGTTCCTTTATAGTTATGTAGTGGATAAACTGATCAAGAAACTCCATCCAAAAAGCTGATATTGGCAATCCCCATCAGATAGGAAACTGAACTTTCTGTAAATTTGGAATATTTTTCTGGTTGATTTGCTTTGGATCTGATAAACCCAGCATTTTTCTAGTCCACCTCACAACATGGGCTGGGACACTGCTGAGCAGTGTTAGTGCTTCATTTTGAAAACAAGGAAGTATGACATCTGTTCCAGGTCTTTCTGACCACAGTTTCACTCTTTACATGAGATGAGCCCCCAGATCTTGCATGTGGTTTTGGTGTTCTCAGTGAGTAGCCAATATGGCCTTGACAGAGATCTCTTACAGGCACACCGATGTGTATCTTGAAGTGATAGGTGTTAGGTGATAGGCAGGAGTTAGTGTTTTTCATGTTTCATTCTCATTCAGGTCTATAACAGCAGAATAATAAGCTGAAAATTGCAAGGCATTGGTGGTTTTATACTCAGGCAAGGCATGTCACATAAGCAGCATAACCCCTGCTTTCTGAATTAAATTCTCAGTAACCTCTCCTACATTTACATTCAGATAGAATTAACTTCATGAATGACCAGTTCCAGGGTTTGGAGTCTGAGCTATAATTTTTGTGACTATAATGAAAGAGAGACAAGTTTGAGGGCTGGCCTTAGCTATCATGTATGCATGGAGCGCTTCTGTACACATGCAAAACAGTCTCCAAGCATGTACACAGTCCAGACTCACTGCTGGTCCTCTGATCATGCACGTAAGTTTTGCTTTACATACTGAGGAAACCTGTGGAGCATCTGGGATCACTTCTGCACACCAGCAGCCAGTTGTCACTTTGCATATTCACATCCTGGAGTGTGCAGCCTGTGTTCCTGAAGGTGTTTTTGCCCTTAAATTACAGCTTCCAAATGTACATTTGGATGTTATTTAAATCAAAGAATCCTTTAGATTCAGTGTATCTTATTATCTGGGTTGGTGTCATTGATCTAGCAAGGACTGAGGACCTTCACAAATCAGTCTGTGCATCACTCTGAACATGAGAATAAGTGTATCACTAAATCATCAGGTTGTATGGGTAGAGCAGGAGCACTTATGCCCTGGGTAAAGAATTAGAAGCTATTTTCAGAATGAGAATATTGTGCCAGAGCCCTATTCTAAATCAGCAATAGCAAAGTTGTGCTGACATTAGGTCTGGGAATTGCTAAATTTAGGTGTGGACTGGTGTCAAAAACACTAGTAGCTCAGGGTGTGCTACTAAAAACTTTGGTGTCCAAGTGCTTATTGTAATCATCAGAGCTGTGTATGGCAGGAAAGAACTAAGTTTCCTGATTTCATTAGCTGTTGGCCAAAGATACAGAGCTTCTACAGGAGGCAGAAATAAATATTAGAATCATAGAATGATGGGCTGGAATGGACCCAAAAATCTTGTAGTTCAACTCCCCTACCATGTCCAGGGAACCTTTCACTAGAACAGGTTGTTTAGAGCCCCATCCAACCTGGCCTTGAACACTTTCAGAGATGAGTAATCCTCAGCTTCTCTGGGCAGCCTGTTCCAGTGCCTCACCACCTACACAGTGAAGAATTTCTCCCTGATATCTAATCTAAATCTGCCTTCAGCTAGTTTAAAACCGTTGCCCCTTGTGCTGTCACTACGGGCTTTGGTAAATGTCTCTCTCTTATAAGTCCCCTATATATTTTGAAAGGCCATAAAAAGGTCTTCCCAAAGCCTTTTCTTTTCCAGTTTGGTCAATGATTTTCCCCCTTTACATGGCATAAGTAAGATCCATTGCAAAGGTTTCCATTCAGTGTATAAATGGAATATATAACAAATTTCATAAAATAGTGTAATATAACACTTCTGTTACAATTGAAAGAAGGTGATTTTGGTGAGTGCTACAGTAGGAGCCCAACAGTATGTCTTTCCAGTCTAATTTCCACGCTTATGAAAACTTCCAGCTAGTAGAGGGGAAGAACTCGGAGTCTACATTTTAAAATACAATCCATGTTCTTGACTTTATCAATAGGCACAGGGAAATGTTTTAGTTCACCAGACTTAATGAAAGTTCAGTCAGCAAGAGAAATTTCAAGAAGCCACAAGCCATTTCTTGTTTGCCATCATCTCTTTCAACTTTTACAAAATCTTTGTTTTCAGAGAAGTTTTCCTGTTGGGCAGATTGGCTCCAGCAGCTACAAGTCTAATTAGAGCCTAAAGGGTTGGGAAGATCTTTGAAGTGAAGTGTATGCTGCCATGTAGGGAGATCTGGCTGCTGATAGAAATCTCTGTAGAATAGCAAGGGGAGAAGTAATCCTACTAGAGTTCCAAATATTTCTGGGAACTGGGAAAATTATTATGAACAGGAGAAAAAAAAAATTCTTATTGTTACAATGCAGGAGTTGACTGAGTGTTCCGGAGGCTTCCTGAAGTCCTTGAAGTCCTTGTATTCTTGCTCCCAAAGAGTCTGGGAGGTACAGAAAAGCTGAAAAAAGCACTCAGTATGTTTTCTTACAAAATTTGCACTTAATCAAGTATCAAAGAGCATTAAGCAGTCACTTCTGCTATTATCTCTCATACCTGCTTGCTATTGGATACTAAGGCTATTTTAATGCTCTTCAGAAATTCCAGGAATTCCTCGACTTGTTTTCTGTGCAGTTGTTCTGCTGCCTGTTGGCTCTGGGCAGGCTCCTGGAATGCAGCTGGCCACATGCACATCCTGGATGGTTGGTTTGGTTTAGGCTCATGGGTGATTAGGATCAGAGGTATCTTCTGTCTTTTCCTGTGTCACAGAAATGTGTGTGTTCCAGTTGAGAAGCACTGAAAATTTCTGCAAGCACATGGTCAATGGGCAGCAATCCCCCTCCTCTTCCTCTGTCTATCCAGGACAGGACTACAGGTCTGCTCCCCCTCAGCCCTGATCCAACTCAGGGTTTACAGAGCACATGCAAAGAAAGGCAGCTCTGTGTTGGCTTAGGATTGCATACATCTTCTCTGAAGAAGCACATGTGGACTTGAAGTTTTATATATTTGTTTCTCCTAACTGTAGCTTGTTCGCCTCTCCATAAAAACCCGACTTTGCTCTGACGTGGCAGGTTGACAGTCTTTGGCCTTTATGTATTTGCATGAAAGACACCTCGAAATCCCAGGTAACACAGGCACAAGCCAAGGAGCAGAGGAAATTAGCCCTGGTATCAGTGCCAAACTGATGGATGGGGAAGGAGAAAGAGAAGGAGAGGCACTGGTGTGATTTTATACCACCTCAGTTCAGGTGGTGCAGCTTTTTCTGTAAAGGGCAGAACAATGACAATCTCCAGGCTGGAAACCACTGAAACAAACCAGGAGCAATCACACCTCTCATCCAGACAGCTGCCAAAGCCTTCCCTTTTCACATTCACACCAGTTTCAATGGAATCTGTTTTTAAACTCTGTAGTTAAAAACATGCAGCTCCTGTGTGTCAATTAGCTCATGAAGGAGTGCTGAGCACTTCACATTGTTATTTACAGCAGCACAAAGAGCACGTCATGTTGCCTAATCAGATGTCAGTGACTTGCACCCACACTGAGCTGATCTAAATAATTGCACGGTTTGCAGGACAGCAGCAGGCAGGACAGAGCAGATGGGAGATCACTCAGTCCCGTGTAGTGAGTGATTTAATGGAGCTGTGATTTATCAATTGCACTGTGCAGTAAATCACTGCTGACTTGACTTCCTGCATTTAACAAGCTGCTCATTAACTGGGAATAGAATAACTCGGTTTGGAAGATTTATGATGTAATCATGTTTAGAATTCTATATTCAGTTCTGAAAATTCATGTGGATTTTTTAATCCAGCAGGAACATTCTTTCTTTGTATGAGTCTAGAAAGGAATTCTAAGAATTTGTACGTACATGACTTGTCTGTCCAGCATCTCCTCTGTAGACTCTGCAAAGTTCCTGTGCATATGCAGATTATTCAATACACTTGTTGGTCTTTCTCTGTAGCCTCTAGTTGGATGACACTGATGCTTTATTTGCATTTCTAGCTATTACAAACCTGTCTTCAAATACTGTTGCCTGGTTAATAGCCATGTTGGACAAAGTAGCATGGACAGTCTTGCCTTTATGATAACTGACCTGCCTCAGAGCTAAACAATGTGACCCTGAGCGTGCTCTTCTTGGTAAAAGTGCCTAAGTTCTATTTGTCTGTGCTGGCTCCCCCAGTAGTTTATCAGGCCAGACTTCCTGTGTGGGCAGAGGACACCAAGAGCTCCAACCTCTGTAAGAGCCGTGCCCGCTGCAGTGCTCTTTCCTCTGCCAGGCAGCATTGCAGCTGCACCCAGCCCCAGCTCTAACTACAAACACTGGAGTGGCAAACAAGGCATTTCCCACGTAGGCAAGGCTTGTGTAAGACCTGCAACAGCTGCTGAGGCTGATAAACCAAGCTCCCTATTCTGGGGAGAAAAGGGGAGGAATGGCTGTCATGGATGAGTCCAGATATCTCTCTGATTGTATTATTTTGGACATTTCCCATTAGGAGCCGCTTAGAGAAAAAAGTAAGAAATCCAAATGCTGGGTAATATCCTTCCACTTTCATGCAATCTGCAATTGTGAGAGTTTCCCTCTGAGTTTCCTAGGGAGTAAAGTGGCCCTCTGAACACATTCACCAGCTGGAACCTATCTGACAGTTCTCAAAAGTTTCTTCCTAAATTTGGAATATTTTCCAAGAGTGTCTCTCCCTCTTTCTCTAAGTTTATCATTAAGTTCTGCAAGCAGTGTTTCGGGGTGTGGCAGACAGGGTTGCTCAAACTATCCCTTAATACATAGATGGGGATGTTGCTGAGAGCTGTGATTCCCAGTCCCTGCTGGGTGGAGTGTGGTAGCTGCAGATGGCAGGATCCTTGCCTGCCCCTCTGGCCCAGATTACAGTGGCTGAGGAAGTGTGACACACAAAAAAGGGATGTTTGTCCTCAGCTGTGGCAGTTCACAACTTACTGACTGATGTAGATGTGCCAAGAAGAGATTAACTAAAATATATGTGTTCCAGTTACTCTTGTAAACTCCATTTGAGCTTGTCAGAATTTTCTCTCCCTGTTCCATTGCTGTTGTCATGTAATTAACACCTGAGTTTATTTCTCCCAGGCCCCAAAGAATACTGATTCTTGAGGATATTTAAAAGCAGAGCCCAAGATACACTAGAGTTTGGGCTGGGGGACCATAGATTGTGAGTCTGGAGCAATGCTGTGTCCTATTACAGGAAGAAGCAGATCTTTCAGGATGGAGTTTTCTTAGTGTCATATCTCAGATAGAAGTCATAGAACCATAGAATAATTTCAGTTGGAAAGGACCTTTAAGTCCATCAAGTCCAGCTGTTACCCCAGCACTGCTTAGGCCTCCACACACGTCCCCAGGTGCCACATCTACACAACTTTTAAATATCTCACAGGGATGGTGACTTCACCACTCCCCTGGGCAGCCTGTGCCAGGGCTTGAAACACAGACCCTCAAAGGATGAGGCATCATCACCAAACCTATCCTCTCATTTCCAAGTGCAACATGAGCTTCCCTGGTAGCCCTCTCCAACATAAACTCAGGCCTGTCTGTAAGATCAATTATTAATTTTACTAATATAACTAATTATCATTCTACCCAAATAGTTCTACAAAGTCTTGCAGAACAAAGCTATCAAAGGCATATCTGCCCTAAGAATCAAAACCATTGATGCTTTTCTCCTCCTGAAGAAGTTGGCCCTTCAGGGTAGAATTTGTGTTGACATTTGCATGAAGTAAACACTAGTTCTCTGTTAAACTTTTGCATCCCAATGGAAAATGGCTCTGTACAAAATGTCCTTGCAGGGACAGGAAGGCAACAAGTGAGTACCACAGGATGGGACATGTTAATCACAGCGTTATCAGAGGTACTCTGCAGTAAGAGATTAGGCTGGTGGAGGAATCTGTAGGGAGCAGTCACATGTGCTAAATCCTTCTCTGTCCCATCAAGACATCCACCAGCAAGGATACCACCTGAGATTACAGAGAATTTTGGAGAGAGGCTGTGGGCATGGTTTAGGTTTACTTAGAGCCTGGCCTCTAGCAGTCAACATGAATTCTCAGTATAAATAGTGTTCATTAAGTTTCCTTTAACCTACTTCTGAGTTTTATATTGCTGGTCTTGTCTGTCTGAAAGTTTTGGGGTTTTACCACTGTAACATTTGCTGTTTTTGAAAAAGTGCTTTACCACCCTGTGTGGGAAAATCCAGCATTGTCAGCCTTTATCAGATGTCTTGCTCAATGAGGTCAGGTGGTAGTTGGATATTGTTGTATTGTGTCTACAAAGGAAAGGAAAAAGCATACAGCATGTAATCTGAAAGTAGTCACTGTCTTAAAAGTCAGGCTGGGCGTAGAAAAATGAGTTAAATGTTTTTTTTCAGAAGTCAGAAGCTATTACATAGCCAGAGACTTTTTTACCTGCTCTATTTTCAACTTTTGTGAAAAAGGCAGCCAGGCAGAAATTACTGCCAGGACACAAAACCCCCATGAATTTCCCACATGAGTAGGACATGCAAAATCTAAAGTGCTTCGTTTCAGAGGCCTTATCTTTTGAATATCATCTGTGACTGATACACACATAAATATGTATCTCACACACACACACACACACACACACACACACACATATATATATATATATGTCTGATATATATTCATAAGGTATGTTCTAATCATTACTAGCTAGAAACAAGTATGAGAGTAAATGTGAATGTTAGTATATTAATTACCTTTACTTTTATGCATATGTGCATATATTTATATTTCCATGTTTTAAAAAGCATTGAGCTTCCTTTCTTGGCTGGTAAACTTAAGTATCCACACTGGTTTCACTTCAGCAGATCAAATCCATCCTTAAGCAAGTGTAGTGAAGAAGTATATCTTCCTCCTCTGTCCTCACTTTAAATCCTTTATGCAATATGGTTTGTTGCTGTATTAGATCTGCCTGGCACTAGGAAATCATGTTTTCTTTTGACTGGGCAATATTTCTTAAGAAGAATACTGAAATCTGAGTAAGTTAATTCCGTGGCCTGCATGTAAATACTCATTATCTCAGACAATGAAAGAAATTACATGGAAGTCTGCACAGTGTGGGAGCAACCTGTTAACCTGCAGTGTCTCAGTTACAAAAGGTATTTCACAATCATGTGTTTGTAGTAGTTTCTATGGATCCCAATTTACTACCAACCTACTACAATCTGCTAGAATGTGACCTAATACTAATAATTCTTAGCAGTTACACTATTTTTGTATATAAATTTTTCAACTGCTCTTAGCTAATTGGTTACTCAATGCTGAGATATCACAGAGCTAAATATATCTTTATTACCAAACAGAAATGGTACAGCTGCAAGATCAAAACCAAAATGACGAGGTGGGCCTGACGGGGAGTTCATAAATATGGGTAGTTGGCAGAACATGTACACAGCCATGTGGTCTGTTATTTTGGCCCACAGCAAGGACCAGTCTGTAGCATCCACATTGTCTAAATGTAGCTCAAATTTGGGTTCTGGGATGCATCTTTTCAGTGTAGATGCACAGTTGAGATGAGAAACAACTCCTGTGTGACTTTTAGTCCTCTATTCATATTATTCCTTTCTGTAGGTGATTTAATTAATTTACCTCTCCATTAACAATTATGCTCTGGTTCCTATAATGTAGGTCAACTAATTAAGATATATAAAAATATTTCCCCAAGGTCATTTGTTTTGGGAACAATGAATGTGGGACAATTCCTTTTATGTGAAGAGTTCAGATCATTTCAGACAAAGCAAAATATTATAAATGGTGGTAAAATGTATTTCTTACAAAGATGAAATCCTTCTGCTCAGAAGAACTTCCATAACAGCTGGAGCAAATCCTTTTGACATTGCAGCAGGCAATCACAATAACTTCAGTAAAGGGCACTAATTTTGAGATGGGGTGGAGTGTACTACCTAAGCCCCTTATGCTACTCAAAGTTACTTGGTTGGGCTTGGTTTGCAGCCATGAATTGTACTTTAAGAATGGTCCTTGTTCTTTCAAGGCATTGCTCTCATTGGAAGAAAAAGGAAAAAAAAGGAGTACATGTCAGAGAAATGAGAACTGTTTTCTGTATCAACTAACAAATACTGTATCAACTAACACGTTCTGTTGAAACAAATGCCCTTACGTCCAGAAAGATCTTTTATTCCACTTTAGGAGGTAAAGCACAGCAACTGACTCATTACTCAAATTTCATTTAAACTGTTGCACAACCTCAGTTGAGAATACTTTTCAACTGAAAAAGGCCTTTTTAGCACTGTGAGAAACAAAAAAAAAAAAGTCCTCTTAAATGCAATTATGTGGATGGAATGGAAGTTTCTTCTGCTCAGCTACTGACATGCTGTCATTTTTTTTCATTCCATAACACTGAGATAATTTTGAGATTTTACGATTTGACCAGTCTTAGAATTTCTTGTAGTGATTTAAATTCTTCTATTCTATTCTTCTATATTCATCTAATTCAAAACTGGATGTGATATTTATTGCTGATTCTATTTCAACTGCAACAGTGAGACTTTCATCTTATACTACCTACAAAGAAGACACCATTGCAAAAAAATATAGTTTTGTTAAATTTTATTTACATTCAGAAACAGAAATTTCACAGTAGTTAGAACTAGCCAGAGTGTTGTACCAGGGAGGTTTTCACCACTGTGCTCATATTTGCAAGCCAGTAAATTACTCAGACTTCCCTTAAGTTCAAGTCTATCCAATGTTGATATTTTTTTCTGTGTTTATGTTTTCATTACACTGCACACAGCTTCTTTCAGTTCTTGCTATTGTGTTTGAAGCCTCAGTTATTAAAAGAACCAGTATTTTCAATTTAAGTACCTCTCTATCTATATTAGGTATATTTATAAAAATGATGAAGTGTGTTTTGTATTAATTTATTAAATGAAATATTTTGCTCTTACATACCTATGTTCTGGGTGTTGAAAATATTCCTGTTTCATCTGCTAGGCACCATGTGTTTTTGTAAGACAGGTATGGAGAGCTCATGTATGAGTGCCATTTCTGCTGGTTCCACACCTGTCATGCAGTCAGGTTTTCTGCAGCACAATAATTTTGGAGCACCAGTTATGATTTATGCTGGGGGTTCTTTTCAGAAAAGCTCACTGGTTTAATTTTAATGGATGTCTTTAAATTCTCTTCTGGGAAAAGACTGCCTATCAGGACAGGCATGTGTGGTGGTAGCAAATCCTGGCATAGAAACAGGATCTGTGAGTGGAGGTGGGCCAATGAGTTTGTTAGAGAAACACAGCTATGGAAACAAAAATCCTGAATTAGCTTATATTGTCATCGGAGCAGGATGCACAAATAGTAACTGTATGAGGACAAAGCAATTGAGATTTAGCCAGAGGAGATATTAATAGGCTGTGGTAATCTCTAGATAATATTCCTGCTTAGTGTTTCATTATATTTGATGGGGTTTCTTAAGGCAGCACGTATCACAGCAGAGAAATCATCCTGCCAAAATTATTGTGAGAAAGACTTGCAGAATTACCTGACACCCCTGGGGATCTTGGCCAACCACTCAGTTATGTTTCTTTTCCCTTCTGATACTAAAGAAGAAGGAAGGGGAAAGAGTTTCTGAGATGAAATGGTCTGATATGCATCTGCTTTATGGTCACTGGGGTGAGTACCTTCCTAGAAGTGTGCTCTCAGTTACCCAAAGAAGCCAGCTCAGATAAATACCTACTGACAATGTTTTGTTGCAACAAAACGATACAGTGCAGGGTAAGTTTATACTTATAGCAACAACACTGCTAATTGCTATTTGCACAGTCCAAATTGATATAAATAGCTACCTTTGATCTAAATACCAGCAAAGGCATGGGCTGATAGAAAAATGCATCTCTAAAAGCCAAGGGTGATAATTAATGCCAGTTTACCTCAGTTTCAAGGTTTCACTTACAGCCTCGCCTAAAAACAAGTCTTTTCCCAATGCTTTGTTTTCCATTACAGCTCCTACATTCTCACCCTTGCTGAGGAGTTTCCTCTGTGAAGTATTTTTTTTACTTCACTGCAGCATGGCATGGCTACTGGAGACAGGACTATTGAAAAAGCAGAAAGAATTTTCTTATTACTTTCTCCTTTCTTATCATCCATACCGTGCAGGCACTTCAGAGCTTCCCAGAGCTGGGAGTGACAGAAAGTGGCTCAATGTGTGACATCTCAGTAGTGCAGGGCCACAGGATATCACAGCTGGTCAAGTGAGAAAAACCTGCTCAAATGACACCTCTGTAAAATCCCCCACGTGGGAAATGTTGTCTCGGTGTAGCCAAGGCCACAATGTTTCCTTAGAAACCCAGAGCAATCATTCAAGGAAATGTGAGCTAGTTCATGCATTGTAATTGTGTTCCACACCAAGAAGTTTCCTTTGCAGGAGGAACATCTGACAACACTGTATCACTGAGTCTGTGTGTGATCCCTGCCCCAAACACACCCTAATTCAGCCCCTAATTCAGGGGCTCTGCCATACACAGGGCTGTGCCAGGTTGGTGGTGGCTGAGCTCCCTGTGCTAAGATGTTTAATTCCCTCCACAGAGGGAAAGCTGGCCTTGACCTCCTGAGCAGTGTTTCACATCACTATTTCCGTGTCAGGAAAGCTACTGAGTCAGGTATTACTGGGACCAGAGTATTCCACCTTTGGCTAACTCTGCTGGTTTTGTGAATCTCTTTGTTTCACTGGGGAAGGAGCAAGTATACTGGAGTGGAATGAAGTTTTACTACCAACAGGGATGCCTATAGATAGGACCTTAGGGATTTCTCAGATTCTGACCTTCAGGTCAGATGTCTGATGCTTTACCACCCCTGCTGAGATGGCCTGTTTTCTTGGGAATGATCCTGGTGAGGAGTTATTCTATCCCATAAACTTCAGCCAGCTCAGAGTTCTGTTGTGTTTGGACTGCTGCCATGCAAACCTCAAATTCTTGTAAAATTTTCTGAAATGAATGAACAATACAGCATGGAAGTTCTCCCCTGCCCCTTTACCTCACACATCCCAGTTACCCTAGAAATAACTTCTTAGTCATGCATGTCAAAGGTGAAAAGGGGGTGGGAAGAGCTGCCTGTGACAATAATCCTGTCAATTGTTGCCTCCTATTTTCATTAAATGGGTTACTGGCAGCAGGTGTGTGCTGAGTTCCCCTCATTGCCCATGACAGTCACGGAACTCCTGTCCTGGCACTATCAGCAGTGGAACATTTTGGGGGGGTCTCCCAAACTGGGGACACCTGAGGGGGAACAGAGAAAGTCACCAGGAGCCCACAGCCAGTGCAAGAGTGGCCAATGGGACCTGAGTGTGGCCAGGGGAGCACTGGTACAGCCAGCACCCATTGCTCTACCTTGTGCTAGACCCTACAATTTAAGGCATTATGTCAAGACAACTATGAAATCCCAGCTATTTTATAACAAAACTTGAAACATCAGTTGAAGGTAAGGGCTAGTTTTTTCAGTATTTATAATGTTTCTCAAGCAGTGGTCCATAAAGGAGCAATAGCCTTTGAGACCTGAATAAGTGGTCCCCAGGTAGCCTACAAAACCACATTTCCTTGAAAAAGGACTGGGAAAATCCAAAGGGAACCAGTGGATCTATTGTAGTAGCCAATTAATGTTTTAGTCAGTGCTTTTGCATTTCAAGCTGCAAGCCACAATATGGCTATTTTATTTTCAAATGCTTGAATAAACCATTCAAACGAGGCTTTATCAGAAGTGCAATTGTTTTTTAACCTCAAAAAGGACAGCCTAATAAATTGTGGAGAATGAGGAAAGCCCCTTATAGTGAATGCAACAGTACAGAAGTGACTCACGATCTAAAGCACGAGCAATGAGGGGGTCTGGCTGATGGTGTGACTGTTGTGTGACACAGAGCCAGGTGAGCAGGCACAGGCAGTGTGTGCAGGGAGATGCAGGATGAATGCACGAGCTGGTATTGATGCCAAGAGGTGCCTACACTTCACTGGCCTCATGTTGTGTGCTGCTCATGGCTGGCCACACTCTAGTTCCTCTAGACATTATTCCCTAGTGTCCTGAGGATGTGTTTTGGCTTGAGGTAGCTGTGCTTAAAGATTCTCGAGAAGCACAAGCCAGGAGAAGAACACCAGGTATTTGTCCTTTCCTGCTGCTTAAACCTCTGGAGGAGCTGGCCTGAAAACGTTGCAGATAGCAGTACTAAAGACAACACTTTCTGGATAATATGGGACATTTGGTGGATAAAAACATGAGAGATGTAATGCAATTGTATTTCAATATCTAATTAGTTATTTGTCCAAAAGTGAATTGGTTACATTCATGTGTCTGTGAAATAAGTCAGGAATCTTCAATATGTCTTCAAGTTACCTAGGAGCATTAAACTAATAATAGAAATGAAAAGTCTAAAATGTAGTAAAAATATTTTACTTTAATCTACTTTCATGTTTTCAGACTTCTGACATCATCCTGTTGCCTTGTTTTGCATTGTATTAAAGGATGGAAGTCTAGTCACTGATTTTGTTTATTTTATAAAAGAAATTAAACAGAAACATTAGCATGGCTCTGAAGTATATTTTCATTTTATTGAGTATTAGTTATTCTTAGAAGATAAACCTTTTTTGTTTTCCTTCTTGGGATTTTTTTTTTTTCAGTTTGCAAATGTAAAAATGACAAAAGAATCCAAGATAAAATTTAAAATGAACTGAAAAAAAATTACAGTCCAAAATGTGTTTAGGTCTTTTAATCTTATCAACAAGGCACAACATTGAAGAATTGAAATGACCTTCAGAGGGTTTTTGTGTGTAGTTAAAGGCATAAACAGGAATATGTAAGGAATATAAATTTTTTTTTCTTTCACATGTGCTTGGTTAACACTATGACTCTCGACCTTCTTGTCTTTCAGCCACATAATCAATGAGCTGATAGAAACAGAACGGGTTTATGTAGAAGAACTTCAAAGTATAATAGAGGTAAGAAACTCTTCTGAAATTACTTTTTGGTGCTTAACCTCTAAGTCATCACTGCAGGTGCACATCCTTCATGGGCTGAGCACTCCCACCTCCTGTTTATAACACACAGGCTGTGTTGGCAAGATAGCTCAGCCTTGGAGATGGAGAATGGGAAGGATGTTTTGAACATCCTTCCTCAGGACTTAAAGGAAAAGGCTTAAAGGGCCTTCTGTGGCCTAAGCCCACAGAATGACAATTTGCATGGTTCTGAAAGTTCTGGACAGAAAAGGAGTTAATAATGTCTTTTCAAAATATTACCAATAGGTCTCAGAAGCAGCACCTTTGATGTTCATGAGACCAGACACTAAATTCTGTGAATGTACATTTGGAAAATTATTGAGAAAAAGGAAGGTGCCCCTCCTGCTCTTCTTTATTATCCCATGTTGTCCTTGAACACAGAAAAAAAAATGCAGCTCATGCTGCAAATTTAATTCTTGAGCTTTTGAAACCCATAGGATACCAGCATACTCAGTGTGTGTGGGGTCTGAGGTCCTTAATCTGTGGGAGGATCAGAAGCTGAGTAGGGATCAATCATGCTTATATTTGGGTGGGACTTTAAGGACATGTGGTTGGTTCTTTATTGCATTTGTTCCATGGGAGCTGGCAGCTCTGGTAATTGATATATTACTCCTGAGTTTAAAATCAGAATGTTCTTCTCTCAAAGCTATTATTGAAGAAACACAATCCAGTTTTTACAAGAAACAAACAAAAAAAAATAGTCAAACCAAATACCATGGTTCAACAAATAAATCCAAACTAACTCTTGTGCAATGAAGCAGGGTAGCAGAAAGGTATCTGTCTGTCAGTCTTAGCAGTCTCCATCCCTACATGACCCAAATGGCTTTTGAATCCTAGACACATAATTTCATCTATTTTTTATTAACCTTGTGACCTGTGGTCATTTGTGGTTAAAATGTGTTTGCACAGTTACAGGGTAAAATCTCTGGGGAAAACCAGAAGCATCAGAAATTCATGGGAGCAACAAAGCAGCAGGCATGGGAGAAGCTTTGTTTGCTCTGTGGAGAACAAAAGCACATGGACTTTGGAGTTTTCCAGTGCCTTGAGCAAGTACTTCTTCCCTGGTGAAAACACACTGGTTTTATTTCCCACTCTTCTCTGCAGGGGTACGCTTCAGAAATGGACAATCCCAATTTAGTACATCTGATTCCATCTGCACTTCAGAACAAGAAGGAAATCCTTTTTGGGAACCTCCCAGAAATCTACTATTTCCACAACAGGTACATGGGAACTGGTGGTTGTCCTGTATCCTTGTGTGCCACCACCATGTCCAGTCTTTTTCTCTCGGGTGCTTTGTCATGCTCACATGTACAGTGACAGGAAAAGTTATCCTCACTTGGTCTCTGTGTGTATCCTATATACCCATGTGTAGAGAAACCCTCCAAGATCATCTATTTAATCTTTTTTTGGTGAAGATTGTACCTTTTGTGCATTTACAAGTGATTTCCTCTGGCAGGATTAATTTTGAATGCCCCCTGTGGTCACTGTTTTACCACCTCTTGGTACACTAGTAGACATCACAGGACTAAATTCTGGTATTTTCTGTCTGGCAAAATACCTTTGTGAGGAAGTTTTCTTAGTTTTCAACTTATTTGTCCTGTATTTCATTTGATATCAGATATTTTTCATATTTATATCAGATCAGAAGACATTATATATTTGATACCACCTTTCTTCATTTCCCTTATATAAGATCACAAACCTTTCCAGAAGCCATGTCCATAGTGTGGACAAGGAAATCCAGAGCCCATAACTACAGAATACAAGTTATGAACAAGATTTACCCTCTTGCAATCGGCTTTCAAAACACAAAGCTTAGAGCAACTCCTACAAATTTCCTGCTTTTCCTAGCCTTGCTTGAACAAAACTGGCTATAACCAGACTAGGAATTTAGGAATTCTTTTGAATAATAGTTGCCTGTAAAATGTAACAAACAGTTGAACAAAATAAATTTTAAAAATCTCTTTTGCAAGTCTTAATATTATGCCAGAGTAGTTAATACATAGTAGAAAAATAATTTTTGAGTTTATATATAATTATCAAACATTGTGTCTTCCATTTGGAGAAGGATGTTCCTCTCCCTTTGCAAGCCCAATTTCCCTAAAGGGAAAGCCCTTTCTTTCCCTAAAGGTTTAGTGAATTGACTGTCACTGCAGAAGCCTTTGGACTACATCCCATGTTTTCACTGCTTCCTGATTGAGCAACTGCATCTGATAGAGCATTCCTGTCTGTTCTAGCTGTTCTGAAAAATCCTTGTACCCAAGTGGAAAGCAGGTATTTGGGCTACAGATTGGAAACAAATTTCAACAGCAAGAGGAATCAGATGTAGCAGATGCTTTTGAGTAGAGAAAATATGATAATATTTGTGATTTAGGGAATCAGGTAACAGCTACATCCTGTTTTTCTAAGATATATATTTCTTGGTGTATCAGAACTGTTACCTTCCCCACTGGATCCTCATATTACTAAAAGGAAGGCTTTAGGTTGCATTTACGCAGAAGCTAACACACAATATGTGTAAAATCAACAATCCTAATTTTACATTACTCTTTGCTCTTTTTTTCTCCCTCATAGGATTTTCCTTAAGGAGATAGAAAATTGCATTGAAAACCCTGAGCTTCTTGCCCGGTGCTTTTTGAAAAGAGTAAGTATATCCTTTTCCAGGTTTCAATGAATATCTATGGTCTTATCCTACAGTACTTACAGATTTACTTCCATCTTTTCACTCTGTTTGCTTTTGTTAATGAAGGAAACTCCTCTAAGCAGCTATTCCCAAATTAAGCCACAGTTACCAAGCATGTATTCTGATATCTCACCCTTTACCTGGTTTACTGACGGGAACAAGTCTGTTACCAGTGTTTTACAAGTATTTTAAGTCCCATTTAAAAGAAAAAACCCAACAAATAACAGTGATCCAAATGTTTGACATGCTTTTCATATCAGACACATCTGTAGCAGGAGTCTGATGTAACCCCGACACCACCCTGCAGTAAATAAGCAGAGGAGGTATCGGTGTCGCAGCAGGTTGCTCTGAGTGCGGACAACACATCCTGTTCCAGCTTTATCTTATCTCTTCTCTGCACTATTCAGGACACTTGGTCCCCTAGAACTGTCCCAGCAGAGTCTGTGCTGTCCTTGCATGGACCCCCCCAGCTCCATAAGACTCTGTGAGGTGGATTCCTTCACTTCTGCACAAAACAGGTGGGATTCTCCCCTCTGCTGCGAGGTGCCTCTCAGTGCCCAAGTGCTGCAGCTCTCTCTGAGAGCTCCTGGTGATGTCCCTCCTCCACCTCCACCCCCACTCAGCCTGACCATTAGTTCTTTCCTGCAACACAACCAAAGGTGCTTGTTTTTATAGCACTCCTTCAGGGGCCCTACTAATGAAAAAAAAAAAATCTGTTTTGGTGGTTTGCTACTGCTTTCAGAGTTTGACAAAACTGTGTGAATAAGGCTCTGTGTTTTGCACAGGAAATGGAAGTGGCATGAGAAATGGGGAAATCTGTCCACTGTAGTCAAAAGTACCTCCTGCTTCTACTGTATACTACAGGTAGCATTTGCTGCTTTTCCAGAGCACACGTTAAATACAGACAGATTTGGATGAATCAGTCAGAGGTGCTGAGCACTGCCACATTACTGAGATTCAGTGGGAATTATGAGCATGTGATACTTGCAAAGGGTATGCTTCCAATTTACAAACAGGTCAGGCCAGAGAGAATCATACAAGTGTAAATGTGATTATGTGTTCATTGGATTATTTTCTGTTTAACAACGAAACATTTAGAACTTGAGTAAATGACACTGCTAAGGCATATGTTGTTATCCTAGGATTCAAATGCTGGGCAGGAAAATACTGTGGTGAAATAATTATGCAAAAGAGGATAAGCAGTCTTTGAAGAATGCAGACCTTTGAAACCCAGGAAATGTAAAATAGTCCATGTGTTGCATATATTCTTAAAGAATGCAGCTAAATAAAAATTCTTGGTATAGAATTGTTCCTATGATTCTGCAGAAGGTTCAAATTCCACATTTAAATATTGTAGCTTTTGTCTCTCTGTAAAAGCAGCTGTTAAGCCCAATTCTTGTCACTATTTTACCAATATGAAAACAGCACTAAAGCTGAGGTTCAGGTATGAACTGAGAGAAAACCAGTCCCTCCATCGCCTTGGCTCATCAGTTTCTGTGGCCTGGTCAAACCACACTAAATCTATCAAATAAGAGGTTAAATCATGCATTTGCTTTCTCCCTACTTCAAATTTCACACTAAGACAGCACAAGCTTCTCTCTTGAGATGTCTCTGCTCGCACAGTAGCACCTTTGATTCGAGAACTTGCCCTTATGTTCTGTTTTTAGAAGAAGCCACATAAAGTCCAGAAATGTGTTGTTTCTGTTGGACTGCCTTTAGGAGGCACAAACAAAAGTCTGGTTGTGTGTTTGTGTTCCCCATGATTTGGCAGCTTTTTATACCTTCCTGCTGAGCAGTGGCTTCTGGCTGCCCGTGAGTTACGACTGTGCTTGCTATGACAGGGGGAAACAGAAGCAGCTGCTGTTCCAAGTGATGCTGAGTTCTGGGAGGAAACTCACATTGTCGCAGGTTCTCCTTCTTTCTATGGGTGTGGCCATCCTGCCACAACAACAGCCTAAGCCTATGATTAGAAACAGACAGTTATTTTTTAGATTCAAACTTTGAAGAGTTTTACCCTGACTGACCACACTGGGCCTTTTCAACCCTGATTCCAGAGCTGCTTGAAAGTATCCTGAGAGCTGCAGTGAGACACTCTGGTGCCAGAGTCACTCCATTCCTGGCCAATCATTCCTCTGCCATGTCCCCACACACTCTTCCCCCTCCACCAATGCCACCTGACCAGCTGTCACCATGAATGTGAACCCTTCATCTCAGGTGAGGGGAGAAACAGCCTGTGGAGTCTCTCTCTGGCTTCTCTCTGGCTTTGTCTCCTGGAACACAGCAGCAGAATCTGGTAAAAGATGAGGCAAAAATGCCTTTCTTGTCCTCCCTCCCACTTTGCCTGACCTCTTTTAGGGCATGATCTTCATATGAGCTAAATTACAAGTGAGCCAGCTCAGCTTTTCCATGTGGCAGCTATTTTGCCATCACCAAGATGCTTGACCTTACTTGCAGCTCTGTGTGCCCAAGGACTACACAGGTTTCAAAGACAGGAGGGAATATGCACTGAATACCTTGCAGAATGGGTCTTCTGGTGCTTTATCAGCAACAGGAGGGACATGCTGGGCTGATCTGATGTACAAAGAAAGGGCTGTGAAGGAGGAAATCTTACCAAGCCAAGGCAGGAAAGCCCAGGATGGAACCAAAGGTGTGTCAGACTGCTTACGAAAATGTGCCAGGTGATGTATCTGGCAGGAGTGATTCACTGTGGATTACCACTGTTCACTTATTCATATTGCTAACCTTATAAAAAGGAATAGTTTAATAGGAGCCAGCAGTTGGACATTTAGTCATTCAGAGAGAAAGAAGCTTTTAGAAAAGGAATCTGCCTGTGAAAGGACAGTAGCAGCTGACCAGAAACCTGTGAGTTAGATTCAAATGTCTAAATTCTAGACTAATGCAAAAATTATTCATAAATCAGCAGTCAAAAAGGTAATTTTAATTGTGTATATATGACATGGGCATTGGAGATTATAGAGCTCTCAGGGTCCAAAGAAGTGTGGAAAGGAAAAGCTTTACAGGAGAGAGGAGCATGGTGTAAAAGTACCAGCAAGAAGTCAGAACCTTTACAAGTGAAGATAGAGATGTGTGGATTATTTAGGACTGAGATTTGAATAATTAGACAATCAATTACTTCTTAGCATTTTAAAGTCTGAGCTTAATTCTATTCCTAACACTATTGCAAAACTTAAAGCTGTAATTAAATATGTAAGTATCTGCCTGAGTAGGTGTCACTGATTTAGGCAGCAGTAGATTGCTCTGGTGTAGGGTGGTTCCACTATGGCAAATTACTGGTAAATTGTTGGTTATTATGCCTTTTCTTTAAGTTTACTTGGTTCTTTTCTCTTATTCCTAATAGTTCTCTTGTCTGTTGCTCTCTCAATTCTTACCCAGTCCAGTTAGGTTTCTGTGGGCCAGGATGAGATTGTAATGCTTGATTATGCTTTGTTGCTGTTTTTACTTCTGTGGGATTTACCCCCTGTTAACTTCCCTCCAGGGCAATATGTACAAACAATTCTATTTTTGTGAAGAAAAGTCTGCACCTATTTTAAAACAGCACCACTAATAATCCATTGAGTTGCAACAGAAGAGGTTTTTGTGTTGCATAATCCTTGACACAGTGTGGTGTTACGTGTCACAGCTCTGATTTCACAGCTGATTCATCAGGGTGATGTCAGGATGGGTCTCTAGAGGAAGACAGCAGCAACACTGATTTCTTCTGGTAACTGTACAGAGGGAAATGATTTCCCTGCAGCAGGAGTGTATGGGAACTGCCTGGTAGGCTGGAAGCATAGAGGAAAGCACAGATCCAGGAATTGCTGAGATTTATTTTTGGTGTTTGATTTGCTGAGGTCAGATCCAGCAGGGCAGGTGCAGATGAAGGTGGGAAGCTCCCGGCTGGCCGGGCACAGCCAGCCCAGCTCAGGAGCCCCTGGCACTGCCCTGTGGCCACCTGGGTGCACAGCCAGCAAGGCCAGGACCTGGCAGAGGAGCACCCACACAGCCCAGGGAGCTCAAACACCCTCTCTGGGCTTTTCTAGAGATGGTCTCTGTTTTCACTGAAGTCAGTGAGATTTTTGCCATGGCCCTCAGTGAGAGCACTTGGAGTGTAGTCAAAACTAAATAAAATTAATCCACCCACTTCTAATTTGGAGAGAACAGGGTTTAAGTACATCCCCCTGCCTGGCCTGGGACACCAACAAGACAAACTTCCTCCCTTTTAATTTGTCCTTGTACTATTGAGAGCCAACATTATTTTTGAAGTGTGTTGAACTGGTAAACCTTAATTATCATTAACAATTACAGTCTGCACCAGTATTGTTAATAAAGTTTAAATTTCAAATGTTCTTTTTTGCTTTGTTTTTTTTTTTTCCCCAAACAATCAATTCACCTCCCTGAAAAAGATGCTGGTTTTGCTGTTAGATTATGTGTCTTCCAGTCTGCAGTCTCCTTGCTTTGTGTGAAAAGTGAAGGAAAAAAAAAATAATGTCATTTTCAGATGTATTTAACTTAATCAGAAGTAAAAAGCAGGTTTGGTGGTTTCAGTATGTTTTTACATGCAGAATTATTTTCATGTGATAATTACTTGATGTCTTAGGATGGAAGGTAAGAAAAAGTGTGATTCAAGAAAGACACTGTCTGGATTCTTTTTCCTTCCCTTACCTAAACTCTTCTTTTCTTGCAGAAGGAGGACCTTCAAATATATGAAAAATACTGTCAGAACAAACCAAGGTCTGAAGCTCTCTGGAGACAGTGTGGAGACAGCACTTTTTTTCAGGTGGAATTTCATTGCAGACTATCAGTGCAAGACCCTCAAAGCTCGTTTTCCTTGTGTATCTCCATTCTTTAGAAAACCTAGAGTAACACACAGATTTTTCTGCATGCTTCTTATACCGATGGCAGGTGCCCAGTGTGTGTCAAGGTGCTCTCTACAGGAGACTGGGTAGGGAGAGCAGTGGGTAGATTTCCTGGACAGGAGCCTGACTCTGCAGGCTATACCCACACCAAACAAGTGCTGGCTTCTTTGCAAATCCCAGCAGATTGCAATCTTATCAGCAGGGAATGCCAGATTTCGACACCAAGTTGAACCTAAACATTAGCTCTTGTTTAGATATATTTTCACTGTGGTATAAGTAACCCGGAAATTCCTATGCAGATGGAACAAATTTCTCTCTCAATTAATTCACAGACATATAATCTTCAGATTGTCAAAGGATAATTATCTTGGTGACTTGCCTGTGTTTCAAGAAACAATTTTATTTTTCTTCTGTGTTGCCTCCTACAGGAATGTCAGCGCAAGTTGGATCATAAGCTCTCACTTGATGCTTATCTCTTAAAGCCAGTCCAGAGAATCACCAAGTACCAGCTGTTGCTAAAGGTAAATTCTCCATGACACTGCAAAGAATCCCAGTGTAGAGCTTGCTTTACTTCCAGAATTGCATATCAGTCAGGACTACCTGGGAACAAAGCCTCACTCAGTTCTTTAGCAAACACTCAGCATTTTTTAGTTGTAAAATGGTAGAAAACAGTCTGGTACAGGAACTTGTATTTTAGATTGGGAACAACCATTACTTACTACTTATACTAAGTAATAGCAGTGTAGTATTATAGGTACTCTATATAAAGCAAGACATTTTACTTTTTAAGATAGTATTTTATTGTCTTATTGTTTTATTTTTTTTAAACAGAAATTGAACTTGACTTTATTGTATCAGTATATGGTCTTACAATTTGAAAACATGAACTGATATCTTAAATCCTGTCTGTAACATCTGTCCCTGTTTAACAAAACTCTTTCAGCTCTCTGCACTGCTATTTTCCCATGGTTGTGACTCAAACCTTTCAGAGGGAGCCACTCCCTTTTGCTGTTTCTTTTTAAAAGACACAGCTAGGAACAAATTGTAATTTTTCCACAGGGTGAATATGTGAACTTCCCTCTTGATTTGGCTGGAACCATGAATGGTCCATGCTTGAAATTCTGGTCTGAACTGGGCAATAGAAATTATATATACACTCAAAACAATGATTTTTTTTTTTTTCTTTTTAAGGTGGTGTCTTAAATTTCTGTCTCCATCTGCTCTTAAAAATAATATTTACTGACTTTCCCTATGGGAAGGTCATGAAGATAAATTACATGTTGCTCCCAAGCCTCTGGACTTAAAGTAGTGTTATGCACTGTCATGAAATTTAGCATTGAAATTTGCAATGAAGATTTTAGGTTGCCATTTAACTTGCTAATAGCTGCTATGGCACTGCTCAAAATGTGCCAGTATAAACCATGGGAAGACGTGGTTGGCCATTCTTGTACATTATTTCTGTGAACAGCTTACATTATTGACTTAATGTAAAAGTACAGAATCCAAATATTGAACATGGGTATTGACAAGGATGCAACTCCAGTGATTCCTGTAGATTTACATCAACATAGTCCAGAAATAATTTGAACTCTATTTCTTGATACTATTCTGTGAAAAGGGAAAAAAAATCTCAAGGTCTCCAGGAAAGCAAGAGTAAACCAGATTTTACTTTTAATTTTAAATACGACTGTAAATAAAGCCAAGATTAGATCAAGGAGTAAAATTCTCAAGCAAAACAGGTCTCAGCCATTTGGGCTTGAAGCTGGTCAGACCAGTTTCGTACTTAGCAACAGCACATTGGCACTGGCATTTACTTTGTCAGGGTTTATGAGATCTGGGAAGATGGTGCAGTCCTTCCCTGGCTGCAGGAGCATTTAAAAGTGTCGAAAAATGGAATCCAGTGAAAAATTGGTAACAAACAAGTGCTTAAGAAGCTGTGTGCCTTGAGTGGTGAGCAGACTGGATTTGAATTTTGGGTCACAGTTATTGCAACCCTCTGGTTTCAATCAGTTTAGCTAATATGCTCATGCTGATAAAAACAGCATGATCACTGTACAGAGATCCATTCTCATCTTAGGAAATGTGCAGCAGGTACTACAGGAATGCATCCTGCTTTTACCTTCTAATCCCTGGTTACCCAAGCACTTGAAGAGAGACTGCTGCTGTTTGGGGTTTGCAGGAAATACTTTTTTGCATCCTTATTTTACAAGGAACACAAGTGCCTCAGCTTTTGGATTAAAATATTTCCAAACTGAAAATGTGGAATGTCAAACTTGCCAAACTCAGACTAGAAATTCATATTTTAACAGTGATAGTAAGTACCTTGTGGAACTAATTGCAAAAGAAAATTGGGAATTGTCTAATACCTGAAATAATTATATTGAGTTTCTGTTCTAGCAGATGTGAAGGAAAAAAAACCCTGGATGCAATTCTATGACATGCAAGGAGTTCATTGTAAACATGTCAGAATGGTCCTGTCTCATCTTAAATAAACTCTTTAAACTTGAAAATGTTCAAAAGATCAAAATATGTGTCCTCAGTGACCACCCCAGTGAATGTCATATTTGGGGATTTTGGGGCTTTTTTTGCTCCTCTTTTGTTTTCCGCTAGTTATGCAACACAAATTCCAGGGAGGATCATCCTACTGTGTCTTCTGGTATCAGAAGTTCTCAAGTATTCCCCATATCTTTTTTTATCAGGAAATGCTGAAGTGCAGCAAGAATTCAGAAGGTACTGCTGAATTGGAAGAAGCCCTGGCCACGATGCTAGATATCATCAAATCAGTAAATGATTCCATGCACCAGATAGCAATCACAGGATATGAGGTAATTGCTGCTGTTGTTCCTACCCTGGTCTGAGCCATCCCATGCTCCTGTCATCACTGATCATGCTGTGCCTGTGGCTGGTACTGTGCTTTAGGGAGCCTGTGCCACGTTCTGGAAGGATGTCACTCAGTGGTGTGTTGTGATGACCAAAAATACATCTCAGCACACCTGTCATGTGGAGCTGGGGTGTGAATGTGGGGACACAATGGGGCAAATGCAGGACTTTTGAGTAATTGCACCCAAAACTCATTTGTAGGTAAGAGGTGCAAGTGTGGCAGAATGAAAGAAATTTGCTGAAATTTTGTGACTCCTGTGCAACTCAAGTGTTTTCAAATCTTTTGCACTTAGGGAGAAAAAATTGGCTTTCATTTAAAGTGGGTAATGGAATCCATGCCACTGATTGGCAAGCTTGTTATCTGAAATGTGAAATAACAACCAGGGTACAAATCAAAGGGCACAAATATATACCTCTGCAGAAGCTCCATTGAAGTCATATGACTTTCAAGAACTAGCTGATTACATAAAATGAGCCCTTAAGTGAGAAGTGGAAGTGATTGACACATAAAGAAGAAAGAAGCTTGGCAAAATGAGGCCTGAGAATCATGTGGTTGCCCTTTTTGAAATAGCTGCAGGGTAAAAATGTCAAGAAAGAAACAATATACTGAGTATTGTTCAAAGAATTGTTACATCACAGTAACAGGCTTTAATCCAGACAAACTATTTTGTGTGAAATCTGACTTCCTGAGAAGGTGTTGGGGCTATACAGATAATGTCTGAGCGGGAAGAGTTATTCTGGTTTTCAGAATGGGAGTGTCCTCAGAAGTTTTGATTTCTATAGTTCTATTCTGTGAAAGTGCATCTGCATCTGGTAGCTGAGGAACCCATGCCTGCTGCCAGCATGACTTTATAAATAAATTCAGTGCTTGCTCGTTTAACTGCTTCTCAGAGATCCACTGCTGCACACAGCTGGAGATGCTCCTGTGGACTGTGCATTTCCTTTGGGATGAGAATGTGAGTTCTGCCTGCAGTAGCTGGACTGGGTTGAAGGTGAAACAGGCCACCTCATTTTACTGGTAAACACTGAATAGGCACAAATAAATAAATAAAACATCACATAATCCATTCTGGTCATGGCTGAGTTTGAGTGTCTCAGATACTCATTTTAGAAAAACTCTTTAGAGCCTGTACATTATTATTGCAGACGTGAACCAGTCAACATGGGCATGGGAAGCTCATGGATGCAGCACACATTTTAGCTCCCCAGTTTCCACTGTTTCTTATTAATTCCCAAAGAGAAAGGCAGATTTCCTCCTGTGTTTCTCAGTTTAAATGTATGTACTTACAGCAATTTAGCAAAAAAAAAGTTTTGAAACAGTTCTGTAAAGGGAAAAGAAGAGCTTCTCTAAGAAAGGTAACATACTATCCTGAGCAGGGGGATTTATCCAGATTCCTGTCCATATAAATATTGAGGTCATCCTTTTGTTTATTCCTTGCTTTAAAGCTAGAGTAGTTTTGTACACAGGAATTCAACAGAACATTCCTGTTCCTTTTCAACTTTTACTTTTGAATTTTCCAGCCTTTCATGAAATGCCAAATAATAACTCCAAGGACTTGATTTTTGCTTCTGCTTTCTTAGCTGAACTGTAAAACCTGGCACAGTGGGACATAGCCACTGCTTAGCCAAATGATGACAGCCATCCTGAGATGGTTTGCTGCATGATTATTAAATGGGGTGAAAGTGTGAAAGAGGATGGGCCCAATAATTTCTTCTCCCTGTTCCACCTGTCCCAGGTGCTCAGCCAAATAAACAACTCCCATAGATGATGAAACCACACCCCATCTTGTGGAATCTTTCCCACACAGCCATGATAGAAATACTTGCCTGGAAAACGTTTCAGGCCAGGATATTATACCAGTAGGAAAGCAGGTTTTGTGATAGCTGATGAATGCTCCCAATTTCATAGGATATTCTGTTCCTTGGACTTGGGCACATGCAGATTTGAGGACCTGAAGTCTTGTGTAAGAAATTGCTAACATGTAAGTCTGGGGTTGGTTTGGTGTATGTTTTCTATTTTTAGGCAAAAACACAAAAAAAAAGCAGGATAAAGCTTGGAGAGCAGAAGTTTTAGGTGTGTTCCCTACTATCATCCCAATATTTGTACACAATCTGGCCTAGGTAGTTTGTCCATGAATTATGATGAGAGATTTTTATAATTTATCATATGTATCATTCAATAAACATGGGATACTATGTATTGCTCAAACAGGGAATAATTATATTTGAGATAGCGATCAAATCCTACACTTTAAATAAACTTCCTTTAAGATAAAATATTGCTGTCCACTAGCAGAAATTACCAGAAACAGTATCCTCCTATTTGCTGCCTACACTGAAGAGAATGCAGTGCTTGTGGGCTAATGTTCAAAGTCTCCTGTGGGATTGCTGCAGACTGCCATCCCTGTCTGTCTCTTTCTCTCTGCAGTGGCAGCCTCCCACTTCACTCACTATTATCCCAATCCCAGATTCAAGGTGGGAGAGTCAGGCCTGTCTCAAGGGCTGAACTGAGCTTCTGGATCTCAGTGCTGTATTGAAGAGTGCCTGGATTGACAGGAGCCTCTCACCATTGTCAGAACCATGTTGAAAATATGCTTGGGTTTTTTTGTTTTTGTTTTTTAATTTAGCCTTGCATATCAATGTGCTTTTCACAGGCTTGCCATTTATAGCTACATGCACATATATTAGAGATGACAGACTTTATCTAAATTGCTGAGGTTTTCTGAATGGTTTGGAGAGTCTAATAATACCCTGATATAGAGTGTAAAAGTATCTAATAAAGCTCTGGTTTTGCAGTTGAGTGTAGGGTAGAGGACGAGGAATGAGAGGGAGAACAGGTTGAAATTCTTAGTATAAGAAATTAGGCATTCCCACTTGGAGCCAATGTCTTCACCTTATAATCAACAGAACATGCAAATTTTGAAAATAAGTACTTTAATAATGCACTGGGCTTATTCCCTCAACTTATTATACAAAGCATTCCTTAGAAAACTTGCTGTTAAGATAATTACAAGTATCATTATTTGTTGAATCCCATTACCATACCATTGCCATGTCTTCTATCCATATGTTCCTCCACTCTTAACACAGAATTGGCATCTGAGTTAAGTATTTATATCAGTTGAAGTATTTACCCATCAGTGGTCTTCAGACAAGAGCTTTAATTTGGAAAAGTCTGTCTAGTTCCTGCCTAGTTTCAGTCTTCCTCAGGTGCTTTTATGGCTCCTTGGTGCATTCATTCCTTCTCTGCCCAAGGCTGTGCAGCGTTGCATAATTTGCAGAGGGTGAGCCAAGAAACTATTGACAAAGTGTGTAAAGACTATTTTGAAACAGGAGGGAATTACATACCTACATAGCTCTAGGCACTGATCCGTGACTTCAGGCATCTAAGCTCTTTCAAGGTTTTGCCCAGGGATGGAGGAAACTTGTACAAGAGTGGAAAGTGAAACTAGATCTTCCAGAGTCAAAGCCTTTGCTTGGGTACTGGTCTGCACTGGGCATTCCTTGGAGTCAGGAGCCTTGAAACCCAGTTTTTGCCAGAAGAAGCTTCCTCTGAGGTCACCAGAGGGGACAGCCTGTGTGTCACATCCAAAGAGATCCTGAGATGGATCTTAAACACTAACTGTGACCGGGGAAACAAACTGGGAATTATCGACATGGAAACCAGTGAGTTTGTGGTTATAGAAAGAACTTAGCAAGGGGACATGCACTCTCCAACACAAGGGATGCCACTGCCTGGAATCTCAAACACCAGCAGAGGAATGAATTGTGCCTGGGACGACCCTGGTTTGAATGTGATGTATGCTCTTTCTTTTCCTTGCTGGCTAGGGGGATGTCAGTGAGCTTGGCAAGCTATTGATGCAGGGTTCCTTCAATGTATGGACTGACCACAAGAAGGGGCACAACAAGGTGAAGGACTTGGCTAGATTCAAACCAATGCAGAGACACCTCTTCCTCTATACAAAAATGCTACTTTTCTGCAAGAAACGTGAGGAGAACACCGATGGCCATGAGAAGACAGCTTCATACAGCTTTAAAAATTCATTAAAGGTAATAAATGCAGTAATGGTAGGGGAGGGAAATAAGTTTGGTGTTCTCCCAGGCAGGGATGTGTCTATATGGGGATTTGAAGAAGGTGTATATATCTGGAGCTGTCTTGCACCCCTGAGTAAATGACAGCTCCCATTTAGTCTTGGGCTGGAGACAGACCAAGCCATATATCCTGCAACTGCAGATGTGAACCTTGTTCTTTGCAACTTGATGCAAAGGGACACGGTGTGTTCTTGCCCAGCATCCCATAAAGAGGAGCCAGACTGGATCTGGACTTGCAGATTGGTCATTAAATCTCACAAAGCCCTATTCCATCCCTCATCTTCTCCCACCTTAAAAGGTCAATGATGGCAAGCGAAAAAAGAGGCTTCCTAAAACTGAAAATTTGTCACGGTGAACAAGAGCCAGAATGGGGTTAAAACTGATCCACAGATCAAGCAATAAAAGAAAAGAGAAAAAAGAAAAGATAAAATCATGATCAGACATTAGCCTGGGTTAATTTTGAACATTCTTTTTTCCTTTAGCAATCAAAAAGATGAATGGCAAATGAGATATTGAAAAATAACATGCTCTGAATTTTACTTTTAATGACTCCCTAAGGTGTCAGAAGTGAATGCAGCCTTTAAAAAATGCTTCTCAGAGGATCAAGTTTAAAGACTACTGGTATTTTCCAGATTCCAACTTCTTCTTTTCTATTTTGAAATAGATGAGCACTGTGGGCATTACAGAAAATGTAAAAGGAGATAACAAGAAGTTTGAAATCTGGTATAATGGCAGAGAAGAAGTCTATATCATTCAGGTAATGACAATCCTTTCTGCTTCCAAGAGCTATACTTCCTTTCAGTTGAATTGTTTTTAAGAATGTTCATACAAGGTCCTGTATACTCCAGAAACAACAGCCATTGAAAGCTTCATTGTTGTGTAGACACTGAAAAGCTAAAAGAAGAAGTAAAGTACTGAGGAATTTCTTGGAATGCTAGACAGAAAAGTAAGGACAAGACCTTAGGTTTGTGGTAACTTCCATCTTGAGGAGTGTCTGCTTTGCTCAAAGCTGGCCACAGTGTTCCAATCCTTGGCAAAACTGAGAGCCAGTGTAGGTCAGGGCAGCCCAGTGACTGGCAGTGTTTTAACTGGATCTGCTTTGCCTTGTTCTCTTTTGTTCTCAGGCATCTTCTGTTGAGCTGAAAAACACCTGGATTTCAGAGATCCGCAAAGTCCTGACAGGACAGCTGGAAGCATGCAGAGGTAGGGCTCACAGAGTGGGAATGTGTCCTTCCCTCTGTAGCTGTGTGTGACAATATGGGGCTGGGACAATACCAGCCAGTACCACCAGTGAAGCCAACAAGGACCAGCTGGGCAGTTGCAGCATTGCTGGGATTTAAAGCCATGTCCTGATCAAAGAAAATTTCTTGGACTTTTATAAATGGCATAGATAGCTATTCCTTTCACAGTTAGTCCAAGGAACATGGTTTTCCTCTATTGTCCCTCTCAAGTTACAACTCCAGAAGCATCTTTTTACACCAGCATGTGAGGAGATGAGGTCTGCACTCTGTGTCTGCTCACAACACCTGCATCAAAAGTTCTCCTTACACATCCGTGACTGTACACAGCAACTGCCCCTCTGTCCTAGTGTTTGCTTTGGGTTTTTTTGGGCTTTGAAGGTTTTTTTTAAATCTAGTCACCCACCTTATGTTCTAAGTGTCAGTTGTCCCATCTTTCCATCTTAGTGACCTCCCTGTAAAATATGGTTAATGACATTTCCCCTCTCTCACAGAGATGTCAGTATGAAGGTGGTTTGTGACATGTTCAACACCACGAATGATTGAAGCTTCCTAAGCACCTAAGATAATGACACCCTTTTTCATATAAGATATTGAATCCTAGACAGACAAAATTCAGTCAGGTTATTTCAGAGAGTAAAAGAACATAGTGATGATAGCTATCATAGATGTTATTCTATTTATTCTCTTAGGACAAAAAAGCCCCACAGACTTTTCCTGGATCTTGGTATTGCTTCTCACCTTGGTCTGTCATTTTCTGCTTCTCTCATACACTCATCTCTCTTCAAAGCAACATCAGCAAAGCCTCTCCACCCACATCCTTTAAATTCCTAAGCAGAATTTGTCCGAGGTTGAAACCTGTGTCTGTGCTTTAATTTTAGAGGTCACCTCTATTTTAATTGTCTGTTTCAGAAAGACAATGAGTCCTTACAACCTCCTTAGGTAGAAGGAAACAATTATGAAACTTAGCCTCAGCAATTTGATCCAGCCCATAACAGTACACTTATTTACAATGTTTTCTATACTGGTCTTTTGTTACTCATCTTTTCTTCATCCTTTCTCCTTTTTATTCTGAATTTTACTGTGATTAGTTCATCAGGAACTGCTGAGGAAAGACCTCAAGATTCTTGTTAATGCAGTTTCAGGACTGGATCTAGAGGCTTTTTGATATGGTTTGTAATATTTACTTCTGAAGTATAAAAGCTGGTGACTTAGGCTACCACAGAAGAGTTACTAATGGAGAAAAATGTACATATTTAATAGGATAAAGAGCTACTCCCCCACTGGTATTTCTAGGCAAAGGAAATTAAACTTGTATGTTACCCAGATGAGCATTTGTGAAGTCTCTATAGCATACAAGACCTATTAGCAAGAGTTACTTTACTTTTTCCAGAGAAAAAATATACAGGAATCAAGACCAATTGAAGCATTTTTAATTTGATGTTCTTTATTGTGTTGCCCTAAGATCATACGATTCTAGAATATCTTGGGCTTCAAGGGACCTCAGGATCTCACAGTCCAAGGTCCTGCTCAGAGCAGAGTCAGTTATTGGTCAGACAAGGTTACTCAAGACTTTATTCAGTCTAGTCTCAAGACCATCCAAGGGTGACTTTCATTCTACTCTATGGGTAAAGTCAAGCTTTCCTTTATTGTGAATTGAGCAGAACAGCAGTCAGAGGGTATAAATTTGATCTCATATGCTATTGCAACTCTTCCCATTGCCTTTTCCCAAATGATCACATTAATCAAACCCCTTACTACAATAACTGGTGTCAGGAAGCACACGCTTTGTCCTGTGGTTTTAAACTTTCTATTTCTAAAGACTCACAAAAGAAGAGGCCTTAATCCAAGACTGGTTATTTTGACAACTGAGCATTGCAATGGGAGAAGGAAGAGGGATATATTTGTTTGTTTGGCTGTTTTAAAATGACTGTTGTTAGGAGTTGCACAGGGGGTTGGAATGTTGGAAGGAACCAACTGAGATGAATGAGTGAAGGGCAGAGAAGGTGGCCACAGGATGTGATAAATAGTTTAAAATATGGGTCACTGGTGTCCAAACACTTGGTGTGTACCCAGCCCTGTCAGATATTGCAGTCAGCATGGGATGTTAACAAGGCTTTGGGCAGCACCTTGATCCATCAGTCCCAAACATAGCTGTCCCTTGCAGGCAAAGCTTAAGGGATCTGTCTAAGGCCATGAATCAGTTGCCAATCCCAGAATGGAGCCACTTCCCACTCACCACCCAGCATGGGCATTTGTACCCCACCAGCAAAGAACTTGAGTTTAATCTTTCAGTGCTGCCCTGTCTCCTTGTCACTTCACTGATGGGAAGTTCATCTTTTTTCAGTGTGAAATAGCCCAGAGATCTCAGCAATGTGAGAGTTTGAAAGCAGCTGCTTCCATTGTTTCCTCACTTCTCAGTGTCTGACTCTCCTGGTCCTGAAATCCAGGCTCTGAGAAAATGTCTTATAATTTTTCTTCACTCAGCATTTACTGGACAAAGTACAAGCCTGTTGCTACCTTGTGGCCCTGCAAAAAGCATGAACAAGTAGCATATGAATAACATTTTCTGATTGCTGTTTGCCCAGGATGCTGAGCAAAAGAATTCTGCAGAGATATGGGGATATATTCTGCTATGTAGCTGAGTATATAAAAGGACTGATGGACGTGTGTTGCTAAATCCAGAAAAAGCTGAGCCACAAAACTTGTATTCTGGGAAAAGGGCCATTGTGTCCTTTCTCTAGGACCATACCTTGCAGTTAGCTAGGAAGAGATACAGAGAATAGGGAAGGTAGCAGGGTAAGAAGTCTCTTTAGTGCTGAAAAAATGTAAGTAGAAGAATTGTTCTGTGAGCTAAAAGGTTTCATGAAGATCTTAATATGCCTTTCTCTTCAAGTACAAGCATTCCATTTTGATTGCAGTGGCAGGCAAAATCTCTCCTCTCCTGTTTCTCTCTCCCACCTTCTATATAAACACAGAAGCAACTTACACATTTTGGAGCAACATCTTTTTTCTTTTTCTTTAACAGAAGCAAGTCAACTGCACCAAAGAATCACTGAGAGTGTGTATCATGCACCAATGGATTCCTCCAATGCAAGCAGGTAACCACAGCTGCCTTGACATATCAGGGTCATGTTTTGTCTTGCGTTTGTGCTTTTGCAGTACATAAATTCTTAGGTTTTTGTGTTTAGCTTCCTGGGTATGAATTTACTCAATTGTCTTCAAAGTCTTTAAAGATATATAAATACACATAAAGGTTTGCTTAAGAGAGAAGTAATATCACAATGCAGAATTAATTTCAAAGATTAACTCAAGTTTAGACAAAAAGTATTGGAACATTTCCAAGATCTTAAATGGAGCTGTCAGCAAAGTTTTGTAATGACCCAGTTGCTGGGCAAGTTTAATGTAAATTGTCATGGGATATCACTGTAGAATTTTAGCAGGATCAAAAACAGGAGATTTCAGGTAACAGACAGCCTTTGAGACTTGTACAGCTCAATGCAAGAAATATTAAACAGATGTAGTGCTATTAATCCTGCACCATTTTTTTCTCTAGACTTGGTTAAATTGCTTTGTTCAGGGTTCAAGGGTGGGAATCTTTAAGCAGAACCACCTTGGGGATAGGAGAAAATTATTCCAGTAAGATATGAAGTGCAATCACAAAAATGTTTCAGAAGAATCCAGATGTGTTGTCCTTCTTAAAAAGCTCTTAAAGTGAGATTTTCCAGAGCAGAAATTATAGACAAAATATGTCAAGAGAAAATTAATTAACTCCAGGAGGAAAGACCATGTGATCAGCTATTTGTCCTAGAGTGGATTAAACTAAAGGAAAAATGAAGTGTTTGTTGCCCTCACTCTGCCAGCTGTGCCAGAAAAAGAGGTCAGATGCTCCTGCTCCAAATGCTGGGTTATTATAGGAACAGGAGGAATACAGTGAGTCTTCCTGTAAGAACAGTGCTCTGGGCTGTGATGAATGGCATAAAGTTCAGGGTGTCCCATTATCTGTGCTATGTGTCCCCAAGAGGAACAGGGGCAGCAGAATCGCAGCACCAAGCTGGCTTTGCAGTAGTGGATGTGGAACAGTGGATGCAGAGCTCCTCGGACTGGGGAGTCCTTTCTGCTCCTGTTCTGGGATGCTGGGTGGAGGCAAGGAGGGGAAAAAGCTGGACTGTGATAGCCAGGATGTGGCACAGCCTGTGCTCATGGCTGATGTGACCAAGCAGCCCCAGCTGTGAGAGGTGCTGGAGACCAGTGGAGACAGCATTGGCTGAAGAGCAGCCAGCATCATCAGTGCTCTGCCAGCAGACGGAGCTAATTAATCACTGACATGTTATCTACTCCTGGGTTGCCCATGTGTGACAGTGACTGCTGGAATTGTCAAACCTCTGCTCTGACAATGGGGAAATCTGCTTGCAGGATGCTTTCCCTTCCCCAGGCTCTATCTGAAGCTGTCATAACTCTATCTATGACAAAGATTATCCCCTTCACTGTTTACATGCCACCAACATCATCTGGGACTGAAATTCCATGAGATAAGGCGGGTCTGACTTGGGATTGGAGCTAAAGTGTTGGGAAAAGGGACACTTAGAGCCAGTGTCCTTAATACAGGCAGTTACTGAGTGTCCCTAAATCCTGTCCAATCTATTTCAATTCTCTCTCTCTCTCCAAATTTGTCCACTGTTTTATCCTAAAATGGGATGCCCTGTGGTATCTATTGCTGGTATGTCTCTCTCAAGGGATGGCTGCTGCATTTCATTGATAATGAAATGATCCCTTTGTATTGTTTTCTAATCTATTTAAACATATGAAATTTAAATAGTCTATTGTTCTAACTGCTTAACTATCTGCTCTGTTGGAAATGACTGATGCAGTCATACATCCATGTAAAAATATCCTGTGAACATGGATAAACACAAACTCTTGGAATTTGGCTGCAGATGCTGTTTCAGAAAAGCTTGTGTATTTTTTGGTGTCTTTCTCACAGCTGTAAATCTTTAACTCTGTCAGCTGCATATTTCACAGTTATCCCAGCCTAGCTAGGAAGAAAGAGACAAAAAAGAATGAGGAAATGTGAGCGTTCTTTGGATTTGTTCCATATTTATTTTGAGCCCCATTTTGTACCTGACATTAGTCTGCAAAATCACATTTTGATTTAGTACAGGAGGTAACAGAGACCTTGCTAAGGTTCCATCAGAAACAGGTCAGAAGTTCAAATGCAAAACAATGAGTCCTGGATTGCTTTATATTAGAAAAGGTGTTTCTTTTTCAGCTCTCTAGCATTTGAATTTAAATTTTTAATCATATCTCAGATCTTTCCTTACAGCAGAACAAACTGCTAAGTGTAGCAGTTCACTGTTAATTGTAAGCAGCAGTTTAATTGCTGATACATGTCAATAACAAGCACCTTGGCAAAGAGTATTTCAAATGTGTAGATACAATGATTTGTGTGGAGCAGTTTGCCAAAGATAACAGTCAAACACCCAGATTAAACCATCAGATATTTGCATAACAATGAGGATAAGAGCCACAAGAAGACCTTGCATCTTGAATGTCCTACAAACCTGGGACAGGGTCACTCATCCCATTACAGACCCAAGGCCAGTGCTGGGCAGGTTTGTTAAGGCGGATCCTCCCATTTGTGATTCAGCTGCAGACAGGGATATCCCACTGGGATTCATGTTCCAGAGAGCAGAAGAAACAGTAGTTGGGGAATAGAATAGAATTCATAAGTTGCTCTGTGCATGGTGTAACCTCTACATGGCCATCCAGTATCCATTTCTCTCCTGGAGACAAATGTATTTATGCTGCAAAGGTTGGAAAATCTGGATTATCTTTTCTTACCGGGCTTCCTACTCCAAATTCTCAAATCTGTTGCACTTGCAAAAAGAACTTGTGCAGACAACCAGCTTGTTTCTCCATTTTTCCCTTCTCAAATCTGATGAAGCACATCACTCACTGAGTGTGTGGAGAAGAGGCAGGATGAGTTTTTCCCACCACACATGCCTGCACAGATGCAGGCTTTTATAGCACACAGCATTTTAAAACCAGCCCTTTGTTCATTAGGCTTCCATGTCTGAGGGTAAAAAAGAATGCTTAGTGCTCAGTGTTTTATTAGATGTTAACCAGGGATGTTACTATTTCTGTATTTCTTTTATCCCAAGGTATAGCAGGAAGTCATCAAGTATATATGAAAACAAATCTGAGGCATCAAATGTGGATGCATCTAACAATAAAAACAGGAATTCCAGTCCCAGCGCCAGACAAAAGAGAGGTAGGAGTTCTGACAGAGATTTTGCTTCCAAAGGATAATATTTTTATATTTGCACATATTTCTGGGGTTTGATGGGAATACTTTAAATCTATGCTGTTTTAACCCAACATCAAAAAAACAATGCTAAAAAGCTGAATGGATGTACCAAGAAAATTTGTGAGCACCAAAAGGCATTACCAGTTTAGAGTTTTTAAGTCTGAGTTTTGATGGTTTAGAGTGTTCTTTATACAACTTGTCTTGTTTAAAAATAGAACTTAGGGGACAATAGCATGTGTGTTTTAACCTTCTGCGTCCCAATGAAGCTGATTTCTTGACATATTTAATTTATATTTTTTTCTACAGACTTTGCTAGCTGATTTCTTTGCTTTAAGTCAAGGAGAGTTTTTTTGCCTCCTCTGTGCATATCAGTTCTCCCCAGGTGTACAGTAAATAAATCCACAGGCAGTCACAGAAAGTCCCTCCATTATTTGAGGCCATAAGTACAATAGATCTTCTATACAACAGAGGTTAAAATAAACACTATAAAGAAACTGAATCTCATCTTACAGTAGCAGGAACAGAAAATCTTTTGATATCAGTTTCTCTTTCAGGCAGTACTTCCTAATGTTGAACAAAGAATTTTCTAGTAATATGAAAAAAGAAAATTGTGAGGTTTAAAGAGATTAATGCCCAAATGAGGTGTAAGGTAACAGTGCCTTTAAAAATAAAGATAATAAAAAAGAAAATGTAATAACTGTCTTGGAAAAATGGGCTCTTCCCCAAAAGATTTTTCATTGCATTAGGTTTTCATGCTGGGAAGAAAAGTTACGGATACTTCATTTAAAAACCCAATCTTAAAATTTTGTTTCAGTAAAATTTTATTTTTAAAACATTCAGGCTTTTTTTTTTTTTAAATTAAAATAAGTGGAAAAGTAGCTTTTCCTTTTAAATTTATAAACCCCATTTAAAAAAAAAATTCCATGAAGATTACTAATGCTTTCTAACTGTCCAGCTTACTCAAGTGTGGGAACTGGGATCACATTCTGTGCTGATTGTCATTCTTCTGTCTTCTGCTTTCCCATGAGCAGCTCCTCAGGGCTCTGGCTGGGATCCCACTGGCTCAGCCCAGAGCATCCTCATCCTCTGGTGGTTGGCTCTTCCTGCAGAGCTGGGCAGTGAGTCCATTCTTGTTTGGTGATTTGGGTGTCCTGTGCATCCTGAGCTGCAAACCTCGCTCTGCAGAGCAAGCAAAATGCTCTCTAGCTCTAGATGTCCCACCAAAACTCGAGTTTGTGTCCCTGTGAGGCACCTCTGGTTGAGGCTTTGCAGGGGGCTGAACTCAAAAATGTCCCAACACCCTGCACAGAGCCTGGGGCTCTGCCAAAATTGTCTCTTTGTGCCACCTACTGCCTGTAAAATGCTTCCAATATCAGTGTAGTTACTGTGAACACAGATTACTTTAAAATATTGGGGAGTTTCTGCAGTACAGAAGGGGAGGGTTCTATTGACAAGCTTTTTCAGTTTTGTTACTCTTATCAATAAGTGCCTGTGGCAGTTTTCTAACGTAAACCAGTGTTTTGTGTGGACCTGACTGGTGGAGTCATTGCCTTGAAATATCATGGGAGCAAATCCTGCAGGAACCTGTGGAGACCCCCTGCTCAGAGAAGAGTCAGCTGCAGCAATTTGCTCACAACCATGTCCATTTGGGTTCTGAACAGCTCCAAGGATGGTGACTCCATTATTCGCCATGGGGATGCTGTCCTAGGTTTAACCCCTTTCACAGTAGAAAGGTTTTTCACATTTTTAAATGGAATTTCCCATATTTCACTTTGTGCCCATTGCCTCTCTCATCCTTTCACTGGGCTCCACTGAGAAGCATCTGGCTCAATCTTCTTTACTTTATAAGATCCTCCTGAGCCTTTTCTTCTCCAGGCTGTGGAATCACAGCTCTTTCACTCTCTCCTCATGTCAGCTATGGTGATCCTTTCATGATCTCCACGGCTTTCACTGGATTTGCTTGAGCATGCCCAGGTCCTGAGGAGCCCAGGACAGGACAGCACTGCAGGAGTGTCTCTCTTGTTCTGAGGGGAAGCATCACCTCCCTGAACAGCCCAGGATGCTGTTTGCTTTCTTTGCCACAAGGATGCATTGCAGGCTCTTGTTCAACCTGTTGCCCACCAGGACCTGGTTCTTATTATATTTGGAAATAGTTTCCAGGGTTATTTGGTATATTTACAGAATGAAGGAAAAGGTTTGAAATAACTCAGGTGGGGACAACATGAGTTTAGACACCAGTGGCCAATGCTTTGCTGGTGCTGAGAGGCTGTGGGGACTTGTGAAATGCAAAGGGGTCCCTCAGTGCAGTGATTCAATTGCAGAGCTGAAGAACTAATACAGGAACCCACCCCTCTACACATGCACTGCTGTACTCCCTGTAGGACTCTCTGATATTTAAATGCTATGGATTTTCTTGCCCTAAGAAAACAGAAAGTAAGTATATTTTTTGTACCATTTTTTGAATTCTTTATAAGCTACAGTATCTGTACAAAGATTGCCTGGCAGTGGGAGCAGCCATGGCAGGGAATGGACCACACAGATTGTCTGAAAACCAAAGGCCTCACAGCTGAAGCCACTGCTCAGAAGCAGCTCCTCACGAGATGCAACTGCCTGGCCCAGAGCTGGCACTGAGCACTGGGTAGAAGGAGCTGAACCACAGTGAAATAATTCTTCTGTGTTGTTAAAATCTGTTCATCTCACACCCACCTATGCATGCAGACACCTCGGATCCTGGATTATCTTGGCTGCAAATCAGGAAGTGATGGGATGCACTTTCTTTTGGAAGCACAGCTTGTCTGTCTGTTGCTTGTCTGTCAGTGTGGAATCACTGTCTCTTCGTGTTCCCTTTGTACTTTTGGTCTTCATTTGTCCCTTTAAAGATTTTCATGTGACAGCCTATGAAATAAAGAGGAGGAAAATATATTGGTTAAATCCCAAGGCTCACAACCAGGTACCCAACATGTGATTTTTCTCCTGCTCCTTTGCCATAAACCTTCTGGGTGTTATCTGCCCACACCAAGAAAGGAACAGATGGAGGATTTGGCAGGAATGTGTGGATCTGGGGGTTTGATCTAGGTCCACCTGTTTCCTGCAATGTGAGTAACTGAGTATCTTTCAAGCCCAGAGCCTCAGGATCTCAATCCATCTGTGACTGATCTCTGCAGAGGCAGCTGTCAGACAGCATGGCTGATTGTTCATGCAGGAGCCTGGCACGTGAGCTTTGCTGGCATGGCATCCTTACATCCCAGCAAATCAAGAGATCAGTTGCATGACTCTGCCAGCTTCAGAGGCTTTAGAAAGGCTTCAGCAGGTAAGGCTGAAGGTGTACCAGCCACAGGGCTGCTGAGGGCAGACTCTTCAGTGCCAGTACTAGATTGCAGAAGTGGAACTGCTCTCAACACTTGCATGACCTGCACTGCAAGGCTTCTTCTCTTATTTCTTCCTACAACTCGCTGTTCCAACCAATGATGTGTTTCCATAACAGGAGGCACTAGCTTGCTGCTAAATTGTATTTTCCTTTGATAAGAGTTACTCCCTACACCTGTTATTCTTTGGTTTAGTTCTGTTGTTGTTCTCCATTAAAACTCAGTGAGCCAAACTCAACCCAGGGGCTCTGTTTGGTTCAGCTGGATAACTCACCCTGACCTCATGTCACCTTTCTAATTGATTAGCTCTTGCTCAGGCTTGAACTGAATCAAAATCTATTTATTTTGAGTTGTCATCCAGTGCTAACCTTTCCTTTCCCATAAGCTGAACAGCTGACCCTTCCTTCCTTATTTCTCTTCCCTCTCCCTCTCTCTCCTAGTTGATGCTTCCAGCAGCCTTAACCTTGAGCGCACAGCGCTTGCTAGAAAGCGATTCACATTGCAAGGTCTTTCCAACCGCAGAGCTCCACCCAAAGGTAAAATCACCCATGCAGCATTTGGTCTCAGGCCATCTGTCTCCTGCACTCCCACAATGTTCTCTCCATCCCATGGTGCCATCCATCACCGTTTCCTAAACTGCTGCTGCATCTCACCCAAATGCTCCTTTCTGGTGCACACAAGTGGCTCCTCTGCTCCAAGACACCGTCACCAAAAATTGCTCCCACAGCAGCATTGGCAAGGCAACCTCTGGGTTGGCTGGTTTGGTCTTTTACTGGTGCACTGTGCAAATAACATTTGTTTCCAGTTTCTCTCAAGGGTCAAAGTGTGAACTGGCTTTAAATGAAAAACTGAACTTCTTTCAGCAGCTTACAGGCTTGAAGAAGAATGTCATATCTCTTGTGCTATATGAGATTTTAATGTGTGAAATCATTCATTGATTGGATGTCTTTGTTTTTTCAAATATTGTTCAGCTGTGGCCTAGTGGGGAACAGGAAATCTGGGGTTTTATTCCACTTAATTTTGTTATATGACACTGTAAAATGCTGTGTTTTGAGTACTTGTGTATAACTGTTTAGTAGATATCCATGAACAGAGAGCATTGCAAGTTCCTGTGACGGCTGTACAAGGAAGAGACTTTAGAGGAAAGAAAGAAATATTAATAGAGATTAAATTGAATGACTACTTACATCACTTTCTGAAAAGATACTCTAATTACTCCCTTTATTGATTTTGTGTGGCTTTTCTCCTGTTCTGAAAAATATTTCCTCTGTGAAACAAAGGGTTAGGATGCAGTGATGGAGAGCATGAGCATCAAAGGAGGAAAAACCAAGATGAAAGCATAAAAGCAGAAATACAGAAGCATGAAGTTATAATTGACAAAGTAGATAAGAATGAACCAAGAGTCTGCACTGCTGCAAGATTCTGGCTACAAGATTAAGGGTGCATGTGGTAGTGAGGTTCAAGGTGGACAAACAAAGTTTAATGTCTGAATATAAAAATAAGCAGGGTTTAGATCTTGTGACTCAGGAAAATCAATGACAAAACACAGATTTCAGAAATAATGCCATAATTTTTGCAAGTTTAGATCGACAATTTTGTTTGGGGTCCCTTTTACCTTTTTATTTGTGTTTTTCCTTGTCATATGAAATGTCTTGCTTTATATTCAGTGCTCCAGGCAGTGAAGCACAGCTCAGAAGAGTTTGTACCCCCTCTGCTGTAGGTACTCTGAGTTCAAAGCCTTGCTGGGTCTGGTTATTTGAGATTCCTGTGGAACACCTCTTGCACAATGCCCCATTTCACTTTGTGGTGCTGATCTGCTGCTGACCTGCTCCTGGCCAGAGGGAACCACTGGCAGACAGGCTAGGTGGCCGGCAGAGCGTGGTCATTCCCACAGGCAAATCCCTGCATGGGCTGGCTGCTGAGGCAGATTGGGAGCTGGGAGAAATGAACAGAGAAATGTCTGCAATCAGCTTGTCCTGCTCCTGAACATTTTGTCTAAAGGTTTTTGTTACTGGCCATGGTGAAGGATGGTGTGTTGAGCTGAGCGTACTTAGGTTCAGACCTGTTGTGTCTGTTCCTGTCCAGAGCAAAAGGAAGGTCTAAACAATATAACCAAATATTTTACCCAACTAACTAGGGTGAAAATGAGATTGAGTATCAACTGGCAGTGGAGCATGGGTGCTCAGAGAAATGCTGAACTGCCTGCCTAGGCTGGATATGACAGGCTGGAAAATGTTGTATATAATCACTTTGGTGATTTTTTGGCCAAATGAATGTTGATGTCTGGAGAAGAAACTTTAGCATCCTGTGCTCCATCAGTGCAGAGATCCCTGAGGCAGTCATCCCAGAGCTGGCACCAAAGTGTATCGAAAGTCCACACTCAAAGCACCCTGCATCTCCCCACCACTGGGTCAGCATTAGCCATCCTGGTTTGCAGAGCCAAGTCCATATTCCTTGGAGTGGGCACAACTTCATCTCTTAGTGAAATGTGGGAAAGCTGTGTCTTTACTCCTGGGAAGACTTAGAGAAAAAGCAGGATGCTAAATAAGGAAACAAAGAAGTACTATGTAGCCTTCACTTTTTCCAAGTGGTTTGCAGCGGTAAAGATGGAAGCTCGAGAATGTTTTCAGGCATTCACACAGTTAAATTTTAGAAATGACAAATGTGAACTCCAAACCATTCATGCTTGTTTTTCAGTGTATTTCAGGTCAGTCATCACAGAACAAGCAGTTCAGTGTCTAAAATGATCCAAACATCATCTGTAGACACATACCCCATTTGAGCCATCATGCCATTTCTCTGTGTTTTGTAGCTCTATTTGGACACTGGTTGGTTGCTAAAATAATAATTGGCATAAATCTCTTTCCTGAAGTATTAAAATTGGTGCAATTGGAATTGCTTTGAAAATATGTTCATAATAACACCTTGTGTGCTTTTCACCTTGTTGAGGCTAATTCTCCTGTCTGTTTTAGAGGAGCAACCTTTCTTTTCTTTACCCTTTTCCAGCTGCAGCTTTGCTTTGAACATCTTTTACCCTCAGTGCTTATTAACCTCTAACCCTGCCCTGCATTGCATCTGTCTATTCTCCCAGATCCAGAGTCTAAGGACAGAGAAGTTACCCGTCGCTTTTCCCTAGCCTCCTCCATCAGCACCACAGTTAATGCTTCTGCTGTGACCAAAGGTACTGTCATGCTGCTTGCTTAGCTCCCCTCTCCCTGCCTGCTGCCTGACACATTCACTGCCAAATGCTGCTCACAGAGAGAGTGCCTCAGGCTCAGCTTGTACAAAGGCAGGAGGTTCCAGCAGAAGAGTCAGCACCACTGCAACACCTGCAGGGAGGCGGGCCAGGACATTTTGAATCTGTTTTGAGGTGTGCTGCCAGCACACAGACTCTTCCCAGTAGAAGAACTGTAGGCTTCAAAAAGTGTTGCTGCTGTCCATGGAAATGGGATTAATTTTTGGCTGATTTGGGGTTAGGTTTCCAACTTCTCCCTGGTTTGGATTAACTGATGTTCAATTGAAATTATTTCTCTGTTTCCTTAAAGCTCTTTAGAACTTTTGCTTTCAAGAAGGAGAAACTGTCCTCATTGCATTGCAGATATCAGATAGCAAGAAAGATGATACCAAGCCAAAAACAGAGGAACAATAGATGCCAGTTTTAATTATGTTTAGCAATATCACTGTTATGATTATAAACTATGTTTGTAGGGAGATTTTCCTATGTGTAAGGGAGTTGGGTGCAGAATGCACTGAACTCTATGCAGTTTGTATGGGAGCTTATGGAAGTTTTATTTATGTGCTTTATTTAGCTTTAGAAAAGGCACTTTTAGAAAATACAAGTTACTGTACTAGTGCCTAGATTTAAACTCAAAAGCAACCCATGCATTTAGGCAAACGGGTTGTTTTGAAAATCAGTAGCATTGTGGGCACACATGCCTACATGTCAGGGACAATTTTAACAACAGAACATACGGTCTTACATGGAATTCTGATTATACTGCCTTTTGGAAGTAGTTCTTGGAATGGAGTGGAGGAACTGATTTGCAAGGTTAAGATTTTCAGGGCAATTCATGAATCAAAATAGAAGGAAAAATGGAAGAACTAATTTGTATAAAAATCTTTGCTCCATACTTGTCAGGAAGAAAGTCACTCAGTATCTGTTGCCTTCTCAGCAGCTGTGAAGGATATGAGCCACATCCTTGGCTGCAATGAGGCTGGCAGGGAATGAGGACACGGTGGGGTTCATGGGCAGAGGAAGGATGTGATAGTCTCAAAGATAGTCTCAACCTGCAAATGTTTCTTTGACAGCACCTTTAGACCACAGCACTAGAACATCCTCACACGGAAGTCATGGGCATAGCATAAGAGAAGAAGTTATTACAGCTTTTTGCCATCAGAAGTACATGATCAGTTGCTAAATTATGGGAAGACTGAATTATTTCCTAGTAATTATTTTCAAAGCTGGGGAACAGAATGAAACACACATGTACATAGAAAATGGGCAAACAAGGGTTATTCTTTAATGTGGTTTATCAAAGACAGCATGTGTGAATTGCAGTGAAAGTTAAAATTTGTTACAGTTTCATATCAAAAAGTCCTATCCTAGAATCCTGTCTGCCCAAAGACTGTTGGCAATCTCTCAGGATACTGAGAAAGCCACTTCTGCAATGATTTTCAAAACTAGAAAGCAGAATCAGTGCTCTTCAATTTAGTGTTTTATTTACATCATCTGCTTTAAGAAAATATTTCAGGTGACAACAGAACCAAAGCCTGAGTCTTGTCTCAGCATCAGCCCAGATGCAGATCTAGCCAGGGTGCTGTGGTCATCACTCCTGGGGCTGCAGCTGCCGCTGTGTCTGATCCTCACTCCCCAACACGTGCACTCGGGCCACAGGAGAGGCGCTGCACATGGACCTGTGGCTGGCGTGCCACACTTCTGTGAGCCAAAAGTGTTGGCTTTGTGGGCTGTGCCCTGCCAGCCTCACGGTGAAGGCTGGGGCTGCGGGTCTGGCTGCCTTAGTGCCATCTCCTGGGCAAGAGTGAGAGGGAACTTCTGTGAGACCTGAAGGGAAGCAGAGTCTTCTGCTGTGATGTCTCAATATCTTCTGACAAAAGGGGTCTCTTCCCTATCTGCTTCCCAGAAGTATCTTCACCACCTAGAACCTAGGGGCTGGTCATTCTTCTGGGTGAAATTAAAAGTGTTAGGTAGTCAGTGTTTTGAGGTGGTAGGAAAGCAAGTTTCTTCTTTAACAATATTTACAGCCTTGTGACTCTGTAAACTTCACACAGGTCCCCTTGTTCCTGCAGTTAAAGTCAAGAGACATGAAATAAAGAGTGACCCAACTCCCCTGGGGTTTGAAGGTAGGAGTATTTCCATCCTGCATGAAAACCTCGTCTGATATTATTCACTGAATTCACATCTCATCACAGCTGGTAGATGACACTGGAGTCCATCAGGAGGTTGGGGTCAATTTATCTGCATAATTTGGATTAAGACAGCTTTACTGTCTCCCTTGCCTGTCCCCTGCACTCATATTCACCTAGGCGTGGGCCTAAATTAAACCCCCAGTTCTCTGCCTGTTTTGTGAAGTAAAGCTCTAGATTGTCACCTGGATCTGGAGTTGCTGCCTGGCTCTGCCTCCCTCCACAGGGAGCAGCAGCAGGGAGCCAAGGGGCTACTTTTCACCTTCACCTGCAGTCCAGCCACTTGCATCCCTCCTCCCTTGTTAGTGTCTACTCCTAATGAGAGAAACAGGAGCCATATGCATGAAGACTACAGGAGAGGCTAGACTGTGCATTAATAGTCATTTCAAGTGCAGTGTTTCATTTCAGACAAGCAGAATTTCCACCAATTTGTTGCATCAGATTCATAAATTACTGTTTAATAAAAATTATCAAAGAGTTAAATTGGGATGCTGTTCCTCAGCCACTGAAAGATCACCAGCTTCCACTGTCAGCTTTCCCCTTTACCTGACCATTTGCCTTAGGGGGTACAAGGAGACAGATAGCTCTGCTGCAGGACAGGCAGAAGAGAGATGTGGGCTGAGGAATCCTTTCATAGTATTGTGTTGTTCTGCACAAAAGCTTGGTAGGAAGAGCTGGTGAACAGGTCAGTGATGGAATTGGTGAAATATTAGAGCTATCTCCCATGGCACTCCCAGCAGAAGAAGAGACTGGAACAGAGAAGTTGGAAGAAACAATTCAGAGACAGCAGAAGTAGTTTTCCTGTTTGCAGAATATTTCCTTTTGCCAGTGTTCCCTAGATACATGTTTAGAACAATCCTGGCACCCAGCACCAGAGTTTCCCAAAGTGTGGGGTTTATGCCTTGCTTTCCTCACTGACAGATGCCCTGATCTCAGCATTCCCTGTGGCTGCAGAGGCAGGGAGGATTTTAAGGTGCAAGAACTATGTGCAGCATAGAACTGACTTGCTCCTCACAGGTTAAAAACAAGGTACTGCTGCACAGCATCCCTCACAGACTGAGCATCTTTAAGTAGGAAACAATGAACATTATTTCCCCTCTAGCAGAAGATATTGCTGCTATTGCCAGGGCTTTGACTGAGGTAATAACACAAGGGATTCTCCCCCCAAAATTCTGTTGCATTCATCAAGAGTGAATTCATTAATTTGTGGCCTATCTGGTCCCCTTTTGCTGCTATATGGATTAGGATCAAAACCACAGGATTATCACCTACAAAATGATTTGAAATGCTGAAGGAAAATATGTTAAAGATGGGTAAGGATGCTGTAATGAAATAGAACACTGCACTGTTCCCTCAGCAATTGTCTTCCTTAATTAACATCAATACTTCTGTTTGATTCATTTCACTGTTCTCTGTCCTTCTCAGACTTACAGTTTTTCTGTGGAATGCTGCTGTCCTTTCACTCATTTGTGCTGGTCATGTGTCTCCTCTTTTATAACTGTTGGACCACAGTCCACCTGTTTGTTAAAGAGACTGTCAGTTGCAGAGGTGATGCAGGAATTCACTTTGTACTGGTTGTCTGGTCACTATTTCACCTTGAAGACACAAATTGTACTTCCTGTCACAGATGCTTTTGAGAACACCATTTTGGCCCAGACTAAATGTAATGCCGGTTCCACCACGAGATCAGTGCCTAGATCTGCTTCACAGACAGGTAAACAAAATTAAAGTATTTGTAAACTCAATTTGAGAGTGCAAACTAAATTTATGATAATACTTACTCTCTTTATAATAAGGAGCATTTTTGCTTTTGGTGAATATTATTTACCATCAAAACAATGAAAGAACCAGCTTGGATCACTAGCTTAGAAACAATGCCCCAGATTCTGGTTTTCTGAGGTCAGGATAAAAAAATTCTTGTAATTGAAAGCAGAGAGCTCAGAATTTGATCTTATTTTATAATAATTAAGCATGAGAAACAAGCTGTTTCTTAGTCTCTGAAATTAGAATAGTGATTTGTAGGAAGAGGGAGGCTGATGCATGTATTTGTAAGGAATTCTTGCTGGTGAGGTTTCTAAATTACAGTGGCAAAAGACTGAGGAAGTTTTGTCTAATGGGGTGGAGGAATATCTTGTTCTCTTGGTGTTGGTAGTCCAGCCTGTGAATTTAAACTGAAATTGCAGTAGCAGTTTGAAGTTAATTAGAATCAGAATATCGTTGTATGTTTAGATTTTTGCTAGTCTTGCTGGTGTTAATAAACTGGTACAGGACAGTGTCACTTCAGAGGATGATTCACACCTTTAGAAGTACAGATGACCAGACCACACCTGTGGGGCGGTAGCTGGGGATGCAGCTGTGCTGGAAGAAGGTCCCTGTGTCCCTTGTAGCTGGGTTGCAGTTGTTGGAGCAGACAGACCCTGGGTGGCAGAAGGGGCTGCAGAGCTGCATGACCACGTGTTGTACGGTGCTTATAGCACGGAGGATGTGCATGGGGAGGGATTCAATAAACCAATTAATAAACCTATTTCTCCCAGATCAGGTCACCTTTCTGTTTACTGCCTGAACTGCCTGGCTTTGGTTTTGTATTGTCTCAGGCCAGGTTTTGGTGTGGGTTGAGAGTGCTGGGGTGTGCACACTGGGATAATCATACTGAGTGAGCTGTATCATACTGTGTAATCTGTCTCCATGCCTTGTGGTCAGAGCTTTGCCTTGTTGAGAGCAATGGCCCACAGGATATAAAGAACTTGGTTCAGCATCTGCTCAGCCCAAGTCCCTGTGAATCAGCTAATGCCCAGCAGGTACATTAATTAGGAAAGCACCTGGTAAATTGACGAATTCCATTCAGCTTGTGTCTGTCAGGGTTGCAGAATCATTTGGTAGATCCAAGGTCTGTTTCCTCTGAGCTGGACTGTAGTCATTCCCATCCCCACCAGAAAAGTGACAGGCATCAAGTGCATCAAAGTGCAGATGATGAGTGTCATCTCCACAAAAGAGCCTGAGCTACCCTTTCACCATGGGAGCCTCAGGCAGAGCCTCAGTTTCCCTCAGGATACATCCTATGGACATGCCTTTTTAGGTGAAGAGAGACTGAATGTTGAGCTTGGGCTGGAAATCTCTCACTGAGTCCATTCCACTGGGTTGGGGTGGTTCTGGTGAAAATCATGCAGTAAGACAGGTAACAGCACAAATATGACTGAGATCTCTCCTCATCCCCCTGGTTGTCTTTGTGCCTTGCTGTTTACTCTGTCCCTTCCCTGCACTTGCAGCCTGCCCCAGGGTATAGTACTGTAAATTGCTCAGGTGGTAACTTCACCTTGGGGTGAGATGGTGATCAAAATTCCATGGCTTTCTACTTACTTAAACATGTGCAGGTAAGCTGGAAACTGAATGATCAGGGCCTTCTGAAAGTCATGTCAGCACAAGTTATCATTTGCTCTGCAGGAAGATTCCTGGTCCTTGTTTTTAGTACCTCCTGAGCTGAAGGGATTGAGCAATGCTGAGCACTGGAAGTATCCATGGGTATGAACACTGCAGCCACACACGCTGCTCTCACACCAGGGACAGCGAGTGGTACAGGCTTTTAGAGACAGAATAATGGCTGTGACATAATTTTTATGGCAAAACCATGGAATAAGCTATAAAAAAGTGCCAGAAATTGGTAAGTGGAAGAGTGGGAAGTGAACCTGTGACATTTATTTTACAAAGACTGATTCTCAAAGAGACTAATGTCTGATAGCTAACTCTTTCTGATTTATCTCTTTTGAAAAGGTTGGCCCAGCAGACAAATGCCTTCTCTAGACACATTTGAAGATTTTGAAGCCATCCCTTCCAGCATGGATGAACTCTCCAACTCTTCTGATTTGGAGGAAGAGACAAACCCTAACAATGTAATTGCTTTTTAAAATTACACTGCCCTTTCCCAGCACAACTTCCTCCTCTCTAAGGTTCGCAATGTAACCTGCAAAGTTTGGGTTCATACCAGCCTTTAATCCATGGATGTGTGGGAACACAAAATATGGAAATTTGATCTAGGGTGTTCTAAGATTATTACAAAACTTTTGTTGATCAGAATGAGGATCATAAAAAGTCACTCATACTTGTAAGCTGTCACTTTGCCTGCTACAAAAGTGAGGGAAAACTCTGAGTCACTGAAAAAGTAATTTCAGATTTTTTCAGATAACTTTACCTGGAGTCAAACCCAATTTTTATATCAGAATAGTGGCTGGTGGGTTAAGCCTAAAGTCTAAATACAGAGAACAGGTCTATCCAAATTTTGAACAAAGTTTAACCTGGTCATGATAAAACACAATTGCCTACTCTGGCAATCTCTGACAGCTTGAAATGCCTAATTCAGTATTTAACTGATCTTGCATAGCGTTCTTTCATCCATACTGATTTTATTTATGGTGCCTTGCTTCATTCATTTTAGGGGAGCAATCTCTTCCGGGTCGAAGGCAGTTTTGACAGCTGTTTCCCAGATTCTCTTACCCTTGAGGATGGAGATTTAGTGCAGTTTGTGCAGGAAGGAGAGAATGGTCAATGGTGAGTATGGCAGAGAGACAGAACTGGACAGGTAGAACAGCCATAACCTCCTGGAAAAAATGGAAAATATTCAGAATAATGTGAAAGTCTCTTCAAAATCAATCCAAATCTACTCAACCCATTGATCACAACATGAAAGAGGCAGTGGGAGGCATGAACACACAAAGCAGCTTTGGTTAATTCCACCTGGGTGGCTTTGATCCAAAATGCTTGTGATATGAGGTTTAAAGAGACAAGTTTCTGTAAAGGAAATGGATGGGAATAGTTGGGCTTTTGACACCAGAAGGACATCTGTCAAAGGCAGCACCCTCCTGTAGGATACATCAATAAAATCCCCACACCTTCCACTGAGAACAATCCAGCCCCAAAATTTTAAATATGTGATTGACAAAGAGGAATGAGACTGCCCCTCTGAGCTCACCTATGCTTTGGTGTATTCATTTTCTCTTGCTGACAAGTGAGTGTTAGGAAGAGACCTTCCTGGACATCTGAATTCTCCCTTCACAGGCATTTTGGAGGGAGAAGATCTGATCTTGAAATGCAGTCAGACCCTTCATTCAGAGCTGACAGCTAAGAGGGGAGTGAGTTCCACAGGGTAAAGTAGTTGGGAAGTGAAATAAACTCATCCACCCAAGGGTGGTATTTACAACAAGAAGGATGGATGATATGAAATATTCCTTTTCTTCAGCTCTGAATTTAGAATCATGGAATCATTTGGGTTGGAAAAGATCTCCAAAACTGAACCATGAACCCAGCACTACCAAGCCCAAAGGCAGTATCCCAACCACAGGACAAGGCTCTGTTTCCTTGTCACACAGCCTGCTTGCAAGTGACCTTGCTCTGGGATAGTGGCTCACCATCTGACACTGAAGAAATTGACACCTGTAGGTGACTTTCTCACTCTCCACAACTCCCTGAAACGTGGTTGTAGTCAGGTGGGGTCATCTCTTTCTCCAGGCAGCAGGTGACAGAATGAGAGGACACAGTTGCAAGCTGTACCAAGGGAAATAAAACTTGGATGTTAGGAAAAAAGTTTTTTACAGAAAGAGTGATAAAGTACTGGAATTATCTGCCTGGGGAGGTGGTGGAGTCACCATCCCTGGATGTGTTTAAAAGAAGACTGGATGTGGTACTTGGTGCCATGGTTTAGTTCAGGTGTTAGGGCTGTGTTGGACTCTGATCCTGAAGGTCTCTTCCAACCCAGTGATTCTGTGATTCTGTATGGATACCTGTAGGACTGCCCTGGGTCCTCTGCCTTCTTCCTTAGTTTAGGAAATAATAGCCCAACACAAACCTCTAAGAAACACAACCCAGGGAAAGGCAATGTAGGAAAATTCATTGACTGTTTTCTGAGTTTCAGGTTAGTGAAGAAACTGGTCTCTGAGAAAAGCGACTGGGTTCCCTCCAGTATACTGCAGCCAGCAGAGGGGGACAGTAACAACATAATTAAGAGCAGCAATGCAGGTACCAGAGAAAATGCGTTACTGGTTTGGTGGCTTTTTTTCTCCATACTGAAAAAGGATGCAATAAAAAAAAAAGTGATAGAAAAGTGCACTTTCTGTATTCAAGTACTCACCTGAGTGCATGTCTGTGCTGCATTCTCTGGTGACATGGCTGAGCCAACCTGAAATTTGGTGCCTGCGTGTCAGAGCTAGTCAGACACGACAGCTTTTAATTGTTTTCCCCTTTCTGAGGAGAACTTGAATCTCCCATCCAGCTTCTATGGCTATCAGTACTCAGACTGGCTGCTTTACAGCGAGCCCAAGTGTCTCACACATAGGGTGTGCCTGCAGGACAGCTTTGATCCTGGCATGGATAGACTCTGGATGTAGACCAGCATCAGGGCTGTGCTTCTGGTCTAGGTTTGAAAACATTAAAATTTCATGAACCATTACTGCCTTCATCATATTTCACAGCTAGTTCCAAAAGCTGCAGGGAGGGCTGATCTGGCAAGATGTCAGCCAAATCAGCACTAAAAGTTATCCGTTCTCAGCTTTGGTTCTGACCTAACACCCAAACAGGTTGCACTGGAAAAGCTGAATCTGAGCATCTCTGCAGATCAAAGGTTTACAATTCTAGACCAATATTTGTCCATCCTTAAATACAATTTACCAAAATGTGTTCTGCTTTTCTTCTGGTAGCAGAAGAAAGCAAAATCTGGCACAGCCATTCCCTGGGGATCTGCAGTGGAGAGCTACCAGCACTTTATTCTGAGTTACTGATCTCTTGATTCTTTTTGGTCAGATTGTTAAAGTATTAAAGTTACACAGCAAAAGAGCCTCCCTTGCCTTTTGTGAAGGAATTAGGAGAGCAGTGGAATTGTGATTTTATGTTTTATTTTATTCCAGGCTTTTAACAAAGAACCTTAAGACTGTAGGTGGAAAATCCTGTAGACTTATTGTAGTGACAATGCCCATGTCCTCCTTTTCAGACACATACAACGATTCCTGCAGCACAGCCTCAGTAGAGTCAGACACGAAGGAAAGTGAGGTGGCCAAAAGCTTCCCAGCAGAACAGAGGGCTGGCAGCTGAACAGCAGGACCAGCCTTCCTCAGGACCCTGTCCACCTGTCTTTATCTTGGGTGGACACTGGATCAAAGCTGCCTTTCTCACAAGCTCTAAGGTTCATAATTCACTAATATTTTATCAATGTGAACAGATGAGAACTGTCCTGTCCACCTGGCAAGCTGGGAAAAACAAACTTGAAAGGAGCATTATACATCCAGAAAACATCAAACCTACCTTCAGTATTAGAGGAGAAAAATGCTTCTTGCATTGATTATCAAACTGTTTCAGAAGATGTGGCCTAAATTAGGTCGACAGCAGAGCTGAAGAGTTTCTATGCACGCACCTTTTGGCAACTTTGCTTGAGCACCACATCACTGCAGAGGGGCACGTGGTGGTTACGAGTCCTTGCTCCACCCTGGGGTCACCTGGAGGTTTTTCCATTTGCTTGCCTCTGGCTGTGCCTTCCCTGTCCTTCTCAACTCCAGCTGATACATCATCACAAATGTGCCCTTTTTGCTGTCGGTCAACACCAAAAACACCCCACTTGAGGGTGGCTGTGCAAAGGAGACTTGTGGCTGGGACCATCAGAGGGGCTCGGAGCAGCAGTGACGTGACTCCTCTGCGGTGGCCCGGGAAGGCCCTGCTGCACACAGCATTCCACACCTGGAGCGCTGCAGGTGGCAGCTCCTGGCTGGGAGGTGCAGGGCCAAGCAGGGAAGTAAAGACATGTAACAGCTACTGTGACAAAGAACACTCTGAACTCTTTTTACAGCCTAAGTCAATCCTCTGCCCCCTCTACAGTCTCTGGTTCCTGGATCACAGCTCTTTGCATTTGGTGCCGAGAATTCAGTTGAAGGCCATTTACTGTCACATGTTTGAGTAGACTGCATGCTTTCCTTGTGTGCTGGGCTATGAGTAAATACATTTCACCCCCCATTTGGAATATACTTAAGCATTGCAAATAGGCAGTGAGCATTAGATGCTCCAATGAGTGGATAAAGTGTTGTTGTTAAATACTTCTTTCCAGGACGTTTGATGAAAGGCAAATCTCTGCCATATAAAGATGTAATGTATAATATAAAGTGATTACAGATGTTATGATTCCTACACAAGCCATTAGCTCATTTAGAGCAGCTGTTAAGGCATGAAGGCATTTTGATGGTAATTGGGTCTTAGGTCCCACAAAAGCTGCTAGTACTTTAGTAAAGATAAATATTGACTAAGGGTTGCAAACAGGCGAAGATCAGTCTAGTAAAAACTCAGAAGAAGCTCAAGAGTGAATGAGTGGCTTTCACTCTTAGGGATGTTTTGTTTAACCCTCAGACTAGTAGTGCTTTATGTAAATAAAGGGCACTAAAAGCACTAGAAATGGAGATGAAGCAAAACCAAAACCCACTTTTTACTAATTGAGGCTCTGAGCAAAGCAGTAGGTGTGTGTATCATTTCTGCTCTCACCTTCACAGGGACTCGAATGTTCTCCTTTGTGTCTCAGTGGAGGCTGGTGTTGCAAGTACCTTAGTGTGTGAGTCAGCATAGCTGTGGAGCAGGTAGATAGTCCTGTTTGAGAAAAAGCCTTGGAGCAGGTAAAGGCTTAGTCAGATTTCTTTTGCCTATGAAGACGTATTGGTTGATTATAAGTTGCACTGTGGTGATTGATTCCCATGGCTCTTCTAACCCTCAATATCTAAACTCTGATTTTTGACATTTTCTGTTCATGACTAAAGGACCTGAGAGTTCTGTACCTTTCTGGAAGCTATTTTTGTCCTACAGAAGTAGGAGCTTGCCTGTTTCTGTTGGTCATTTACCTCAAAAATGACATGTAGGCTCTCAGGAACATGGATCCTCTTGGTCTACTGTGGTTATCAGAATCTTGCAGGAGGAATTGATTCCTTTCAGTCCCCTAAGGAAATATGCAGCAACGTTTTCTTACAGTGCAATTACTTTATCCTCTCTCTAAAATGAGTACATTCTGGTTTCTCTATTACTAATTTTTGCACAGGAACAGTGCTGCTGTCTACCCCTGCCCTAAACATAGGAGAGGGAAGGGCTAGGGAGCTTTGATTGCACATTAGTGAGTATAGTAAGCTTTCTTGTGTGGGAGAGAGAGATAGGGAGGGGTTACCCTGGGTGTATGAAACTGCCAAAATGAAGATTTGTGACATTGATGATGGATGGAAAGACAAAAACATGCACTTTGGAGTGGAGTTTATTTATTATTTTTGAGGAATCTCATTCTGATTGTGAAATGGTAGCGAGAAGTCTCTGAACTGAAGATGAGAAGTCAAGTGTTGTCAATCCATTTCCCACCTCTGCATGAGCAGGGTGAGAGTGTGCTGGTCCTACATCCCCTGGTGCCCTGACACCTTCCTGTAACATGGGAGCTACGGAATTTCCTGCTAAATGCTACATTTTACCACATATACAAAAATTAGGGACCCTCCAGGGAAAAGCAAAGCATTCAACCCCATATGCCCCAATGTGCCCTCCAAGAGTGCCACTGGTGGCATCCTGTGGAGCAGTCTAGAGCTGGAGCAGGGAATGGGGTTACTGAGGAAAAGGGTCCTCTCCCAGATCCAGACCATCTGTCATGGCAACTGCAAAGGTAGGGGCTGGATTATTGCATTCGCCTCCCTACTTTGCTTTTGAAAGCTTTTCTTTTTTATTTTTTCTTTTTTTTTGTCTGAAATATGTTATGGTCTATCCTGCTGGATCAAAGTTTGAGTGTGTCCTGCTCCATGGATGCCCTGGGAATGACAGGTCTTTCTGTCCCGTGGCTGTGCAGCAGTGGCACAGCACTCTGGTCTTTGGGAGCTGCCTGTGCCGCAGCTCCTCGGGCACACTGAGCCTGAGCAGGGAGCTCACAACCATTAACTGTGTCTTTAACCTTCCTGCAGTGCCAGGTGCCTGTTTCTGCCTCCACCCAGGGCACAGGGCAGCCCTGGCTGGGTCTCCTGGGCAGTGACAGGGCCACTGCAGGGCTGGCTTTGGGAAAGAATGAGTTCAGTGACAGACCAGGCTGCTGGCAAGTCCTAGCGCAGCCCACAAAGGAGTAACCTCCTGGCTTTGCTGATGAGACAAAATGGGGTTTGATGACTTTTTGAGTTTTTTAAATAGTATGCAGGATAGTCTTTTAATTAGTGTATTTCCATCAAACAAGGTAATAATTAGGGGAATGACTCTCCATGTACAGTCTAGAAGATGATTTGGTAAAGCCCAGCAAGACTAATGTGTATGTTAGGGTATGCTTATTCTGTCTGTAGGTCTTTGACACCATCCTTTTCAGGTAGATGGATCTAAAAATCATAGTTTTCAAATAAGGATTTCATTTCAGTGTTGTTTGGAGATGATACAGTGACCATTTAGAAGTCATTTAAAAGTAATGGTTGTGACTGAGTTTTGGCTGTAGAAGACCCCAGATCCCAGGTAAATCCATGCTGCAGCAGCCCTTGCTGCTGGCCCAGTGCCTGGCTGTGCTCCCTGGGCCTGGGCTGGTCACACCTCCCCTCCAGGCTGTGGGTTTGCCTGGGCTCTCCTCCCTCTGTGCTGCTGCTCTTCTGCAAGTTCTGCAGAAACTTCACATCCTCCAAACTGCCCTCAAAACTGCTCACTCAGGTGTGGCTGGGCTGCAGAGTCCTTCCTTACTGGCACCAATGGCGAACAAAGGCAGTTGCACAACACACAAGTCTTGCTTTTAGTAAACCAAGCTAAAATAGAACCAGGCCTGATCCTCTCCTCTCACCTTGAACCCCACCAGGTGGAGAACCAGACCAGTGGTCGTTGTCTTGAACACAAACAGCTGCAGCCAAACCACCTCTGAGCTCTGGCTTTTCTCTCCAGCGACAGCAAATCTGTGTGTGTGTCTTATGTTCTGGTCGTGTGTGTGATGAGAAGCCATTTTATTATCTATGATTTTCTTAGAGTCTTGATATTTCAAACAGGATTGGGTATGAGAAAGGCCATGTGCTTTCTTTCCAAAAATACTCAAAGACTTCAAATATATATATATCTGATTAGAAATATATAAGAATAATAAGAAAAAAAGATCCAAAATGTGTATTTCTTCTTGCAGCTGGACTGAAGTAGCTGCTAAGATTTCCTCTCCCCAGCTGAGAATTGGTACAGTTTTTTTTTTCTTACATGATTTCCATGATGTTGATAATGATGTATTTGTATATTGTGACTGATGAGAGATAATCAGACAGGGAAAGAGCACAGAATTACCTGTCCTTTTTTCCAGTCAAGACAGAATGTATGAATTTATTACGAGAAAAAAAATGTGCAAATGAACTTCCTGTAATTAGGTCATTCTAACCTGTGTAGAACCACACTTTGTTTGAAATTTATAAAAATTATAACTAGTACAAAACCCTGTGGTTGATGTCTCTATATGAAGCAACAAGTAAAACGAGATTTTTTTTTTTTTCTATTTGAAATAAATGAATTATCAGTAAAGGCACATTATCAGAGCTGAAAAAATCCACACATTTGTCCAATATAACTTTAACTTGTCCAACATGTGTCAAAAGGCAGATTAGGGGTTTTTGTCCTTTCCCCCATCTCCCTTGACTCTTAGGAGAGTGCAAAGGTTCACACAGATAGCTCAGAGGAAATCGCAGATGACTTTATAATAGTTATTCCTGAGATATCTGCATGCCTTTGGCTACCAGTGTTCATTAGGGAGTGCTAATTGACCCAAATACAAGCTGTGGATCATGTAGAAAGGCAAGCAGAAACCTGAAATGAAACTGCAGAAAGAGTGCAAACCGAGCAAGATAATTAGGAGCACACCAGATGCCAGTGTGGGGGTGGCTTTGTTCCCTGCCCCAAGCTGGCAAATGCCCAGGGCAGGGAATGGCCAGGGCAGGGAATGGCCAGGGCAGGAGTGAGCGATGCTCTCCCGTGGCACATCCAGGCCTGCAGCCAGCACTGCCCACACAGCTCCTGCCCCAGCCTGGGAGCTGTGCAGGACCCTTTGTGGGACAGGGGCTGGGATGCAGCACTAACAGAGCTCCCATCCATCCTGGACAGGGGCTGGGAGCAGCACTAACAGAGCTCCCATCCACCCTGGACAGGGGCTGGGATGCAGCACTAACAGAGCTCCCATCCATCCTGGACAGGGGCTGGGATGCAGCACTAACAGAGCTCCCATCCATCCTGGACAGGGGCTGGGATGCAGCACTAACAGAGCTCCCATCCATCCTGGACAGGGGCTGGGATGCAGCACTAACAGAGCTCCCATCCATCCTGGACAGGGGCTGGGAGCAGCACTAACAGAGCTCCCATCCATCCTGGACAGGGGCTGGGATGCAGCACTAACAGAGCTCCCATCCATCCTGGACAGGGGCTGGGAGCAGCACTAACAGAGCTCCCATCCATCCTGGACAGGGGCTGGGAGCAGCACCGGGCCAGGCAGCAAAGGATGGGTCCCACCTGGGGCAAGGGCCCGGCTGGGGCTGTGCTCAGCCCTGCCTTACTCTTAGCAGGTGCTCTGCGGGGATGGTCACACCTCTCCCTCCTGTGCCTTAGCGGAGTTTGGCCTTAAATAAAATCCTTTCTGAAGAACACAGCACAGGCACTGATTTGGGGCACTTTGCACCAGGTTCTCAGAGAGGGAGGGAGATGCACGAAGCTTTCCCTGGCCTTGCAGAGCCCCAGGTCCCCGATCTCCTCCCAGTAAGCCCAGCAGTCATTTCTCCTTTCACTTTCTTTCCTAACCATCATTTATTTCCTTCTGCGTGAGTCTACAGACGGAGGGAGGCATCGCTCTCCCCCTCCCTCTCCACCTCCCTCCCAGCCATGTGACCGAGCTCTCCCTGCCCGAGTGAAAGTCCCCAGCCCTCAGGAGAGCCGGGCTCGCTCCGCCGCCGCTCCCCGGGAGAAGCAGCGCCTCTCGCAGCCGTGCTGGCCATGGGGAGGAGCGCACGGCAGCTCATCTCGCTCACCCTCGCCTGTGGTGAGTAACAGCATCATTTCTACCTGAAAAACGGCATGTTATGCCGGTTTTGTTGCCTTGCAGTCAGGACAGCACCCGACAGACTCAAAACTTTGAACAGTTTTGTTGCTAGCACTAAGGGTGCTTTCAGTGAAGTCCCGCTGCTAAGAAACTGCTGTTAATTGCAGCTGCCATACTCTTAATTTGATGTTTTGCTCTGTTTTCTCTTGAACTGTGTGGTGGCATAAAGTCTGTGTGAAGGAGTCAGTTCAAAGCCATGTTAGAAGCAGACTTTTTTGGCTTTGCTTTTCTTAATTAAAAATAATTTCCACACCTCCAGAACTAACTGAAAATCCTGAGTGACACAAGCAGGAAAGATAAAAGCAAGGAAGTGTTGCTCGAGTTGTTAATTTATCCTCACTGCAAGATGCAGTGCAGGATCAGGAAAGGCAGGGGCTTGGAGAAGACAGACTGGGGCTACTCTCAATGACAAACCCCATTGGAGTCACCTTTTGATCCTTAATGCTGCTCTGGGGAGCCATACACATGAAGGAAATCTCTCAGTGCTTCAAGTCACTGCTCAACAACTGCAGCAGCACCAAATTTACCTGATGAAGAGGGACAAAATGTGACTTAATCTGTGGAATGGCCAAGGGTTTGAGCTCACTGTTTGGTGTGTTTTGCCACTGGCACATGGGGATCACAGGATCAACCCCTGTCCCCCTCCCAGTCCATGGGCAGGAAAAGTGCCCAGAGACTCCACCATGAGCAGTTCCTGCTGTATCTCTCTGCTTTCCTGTGCCTGCTTCATTGCCAAAGTCTGCTGAAGTAGCCCCAAGACATACAAATGAAAGTAAGAGCAAAATTAGACTGAGGAGCAACACTAATAATTCAGTGGTCAGCAATCACTTTTGATCAGAAAGAACTTGTTTCCTCTGTTCCTTACCCATTTTTGACACTTCATTTAATAATTTGTTGTGATGTTTCATTAATGTCACAAAGTCAAGTCTTTCTATGCAGACAGGAAATGAAACATAATTAGTGCTGAAGGGATAAAGGTCAAATGGGTTGGAGGGAAGCTATGACAGTACTGAAACCTCTCAGAAAATCTTGGTGCTTTTCCAATTCCTCCAACAAACCAAAGCAGCCAAGGCTGGTGAGAGCATTTTCACTGATTACAGGAGCCAGTTCAGGTTTTGTGTCCACTCAGAATCAGTCAACTAAACAGGAGGATTTCTTCTGGCAGCAGAAAGTAGAAAAAAAGCCGCTGGGCAGCGGAACAGATGAATGTGGTTAGATGAATAGGGGACAAAAATCCTCAGTAAGAGTTTCTATCACATACTCCCAGTACAGGATGGAAATGGCACAGCCAGGCCATGGCACTGAACACTCAGCCAGGCTCCCAGAGAGGAATGTGGCCATGCTAAAGAGCCATGGAAGCCTTCCCAACCTCAACTGGAGGGTGGGTCAGTGACCCCAAGGGCCTATCTGCTCCTTCACACAGCAGAGCCACCAAACCACCTCCAGCAGCTGCTCAAACACAGCCAGTGCCAGTGGGTGCAGCTGAGTGATCCCTGCCCAGCCCTGTGGCCAAATGCCTTTTGGGAAGACAGTCCAAGCCAGTGGATTTAGCAGTGTGGCCATGCTCTGGCAGAAGCCCCAAAATGCTCGGAGGAAGAGCCTGGTAGTCACCCAGTGAGCAAGAGCCATGGGCCTTTCTGAAGACATTTCTTGCTTTACCCCTCAGGTGACCCTGTCTGGCTGAAAAATGAAAAATAATTAGGTGGAAATTACCTTTTAAGGAGTTTTATTTAAAGGTGGCATTCTAATGTCACTTCAATATTTCTTTCTACATCTGTGTTATCTGATCAGTAATCAAAACCAGTCTGTGAACTGAAAACTAAGACCTACAGACAATTTAGGACTTGTGTACATTTATATATGGGTTGTTTCACATTCTTAGAGGGGAAGAAAGAGTGAAAATTGCAACTTCTTCTTTCTTGTTTTCATCATGCTGATACAATTGGACGCAGCTACCGATAACTGGTGCGAGGCAACTGCTCCGGCTTTCCCCAGACCCCACAGAAGGAGATCAGTCATCTGATCAACAGTTCTGCACCAGCTGTGGTGAAGTGTAGGGGCAAGAGCAACAATGAACTAAAGTATCATATGAATTATGCATTTTTAGGTTCATTTTGAGAAAAATCACAGTATTTTCTTTTAGATTTTTCAACTGTCTCTAGTTGGCCTTTGACGGCAACACCTAAAGTGTTGTTCTGTAAAAGGTGTGTTCTGTACAGCTCAGTGAAACCCAGGCAATTTTAGGAGTCTGGAGTATTTACATCTACATTTCTGCTCTTCTCCAGCATAGCCATTTTTTAAAGGAAAATTGTGTTAAGGGTTAAGATCTGTGCATCTGCTCTTGTTCCTTTGATTTTTATGTTGAATTTGATTCAAAACCCAGTAAGTCTTATTATTCTTACTTAGTTTATATGTATCTGAAAATGGTTAGATTTTGTGAGTTCAGCTATTACTGAAGATCTCTGTTAATGGTGAGTGGCAATAAATAAATGAATACATGGAAGAACTTGTGAGATTTCAGCTGGTTTTACTCTAAACATGCCTCTGGTATTAATCTGTCCTAAAATCCTAATCTCAGCAGCCTGCCTGCCATCAACTTTGACACTGATTCATGAGAAATTCCTTTGAAAGAACAAGTGTACAGTGAACTCAGACGTGTTGAGGCATTCTCTGTGGAGTTGTACTTCTGGGAATATGAGCTGTCTTGGACTTTTGGGTTCCTTCTGTCTCCAAACTGGAGAATTTATCTCTGTCCTCGCACTAATTTAGGCAGTAAAGCACTTTAACTACACCTATATCTTCATGTACATCAAAGAATTCACATACATCAGTGATTTATTTCTTTAATTCAGCCTTGTCTTTCCAGGGTCTTGTTGCATACTCACTAAGACGAAAGCAGAAGAGTTGTGACATTAAAATATTCTACAATGTACTTTCCCACTTTTTGTTCACTTCTCTATTTACTTTTAGGAGCCAGATTTTTTTTTTTCCCACTTCTGCAATGGACACGTTTCTGTAACTGTTGTTAGGTGGAACCATAATTTTGGTGCTGTAACTATTTTCTGATGTCCAAAATACTCCTGGATGCTGCACCCTGATTTTTTTCTCATTTCTGAAAGCCTATCACTAAGAGGGATGGTCTGTCTTTGGGTTCTCCCAGGAGGAAGAACTTCAGGATTCAAGCTGACATGGCTACAGCAAAACCATAAATAAACACTTGGAATTTCCCTGTTCCCAGACTGGTTTCCCAGACTGGTTTTCCAGACCATTGTGAATCACTTTAAGACCATTGCACTGCCTTGCTTCCTTCACACAAACAGACATACCCCTTTCCCTACAGTTTGTTGTAAGAAACCAACAACCCCTTTGGCTGCTACACCCACTTCATCTTCCTTAGACCTGGCAATTTGCTTCCAGCAAATCTGGCTGAACTGTCTGCAGGGAATTCTTGTGCTGCCCAGGGATTGTGCAACATCTGGTTCCTCAGTGTGTGGAGAGCTGGGAGCCAGTGTGCTCCACTGGGATGGGAATACTCAGAGGTGTGAAACTCAGGGTGTGGTGCCTAGCTGTGGATAATCCTACAGGGTGTCTGCTTTCACTCTCCTATCATGACTGGGGCCAAAGGAAGAGTGAAATTGTATCACCCATTTGATAACAAAACCAGTGCAGGTATTTTGCGTTATTTAGTTTATCAACACAAAAGTGAAATGTAAAGGTTTCTAGACTACTGACTTTAGTTTCTTTGCAGCATTTTCCTCCTGCTTTGCTGAAGTGGCCCTGGGGGTCGAACTGTCTCCAGAAACCACATCCTTCCACCAAATGGCTACTTCTGCTCAGCCACTTTATCATTCTTCACCCCATCAAAACACCACAGTTCGTTTTAACAGCACAGGCCCTCTTCAGACAACACCCATGAGCCACAGAACAGCTGAGCAGACAGCTGAACAGCTCCAGGCAACACCAGCTCCGGGCCAGCACACGGCAGCCGGGGCAGGAGCAGGCACCGTGTCCACAACAGCCGCAGACAACCCCAGCACGGCCGGCCAGGTCACGACACCGGCAATGCCCTCGGTTACAGTTGCAGGGAAGAACACAACCTCTCCCTCTGTGTACTCCACCAGGCATGGGAGCAGACCACGTGTGAGCACAGGAACCACAGCAGTGGCCACCAACACCTCCCTGAAGCATGAGACAGCAAGTACCCAGGGGACAGGTGCCACCTCCACCGCTGCAGCCGGCAGCACGCAGCGGGCCCGGCCCAGCACACGGTCACAGAGACAAACAACAGCCACCGGTGGCCCAACAGCCACGGCTGTGACCAGCACAGCCACCCATGCAGGGACACAAACAGCCCCCACATCCCCTGGCAGCACAGTGAGACCCCCTCCCACCCCGCAGCCCCCTGCCATCCCCACAGGCACCTACACCCTTTCCGATGGGAACGGGACCTGCGTCAAAGCCGTCATGGGCCTGCAGCTGATGGCTCGAAACACACAACAGGTGAGGTGGAAGCTGAGCTTTGTAGTGACTTTATTCATTGGCTGCAGTTTATTCTTCCTCTTTCAAAGGCATTTTCAGAATTAGCTTCTATGATAGAAGTGAGTGGTTTGCTCCAGTCTAAGGCCCCTCGTGTGCCGCAGCTGCTGTACTTTGGCCTGTGTGATGATGATGCCAAGGGGACATAAAGGTGCTTTCTTACTTCAGCAATATTTGTGTGGGAGCAATTCTGGGGCAGGAGATCAGCCTGCAGGGTTATGTGTGCTTTCAAGAATGGGAAATCAGTTAAAATCTGAACTGACTTCAGGTAAGAGCTTGACATTGTGAATTGCAACGAAAGCAAGAAATTGTCAGTTCACAGATTTGGATTTAGAGATGAGTTGTCCTGATGCTGATGTATGGACATTTTAGGATCATGTGAACTGCCAGGTCCAGAAGAGCTGGTCTTCTTTCCTAGAAGTGATTGGCTGAGAATGATTCAGCTAAAGATGTCATACAACCTGAATTGGCAATTGTGCCCTTCAGGCTTAAGTTTTTTTAGTCTCCATTAATACAACACATGGAACTACATCCTCAGGTTCTGAAGTTCTTATGCTTGAGCCACCCCTTTTACAAATACAAATATTCATATTTGATGTCTGAATATTTCTAACATAGGATGAGTGTCTAATGTTGGTAAAGGTAATTTTCATCCCTTGTTCTGGCAGAAGCCAGGCAGGGAGCAGGATTTCCAACCTCACCAGACCATAGTGAGATGTTTAAAACAACATAAGGTGATCCCTCTTTGTAAACTACCACTCACACTCACTCACCTGACCCTGCCTGAATCACATCAGTTCACTGAATGAACAGAAACCCAGTATTTTCTGCCAGTTTAATGCATTGAAACAGCTCAGTGATGTGCCAGACAACTGCCAGTGCTGATTTGTGAGTGGGGAGTGACCCTGGCAGGCAGCAGTTCAGCTGCCACCACCGCTGGCCTGTTCGTTCAGCCATGCAGAGCCTGTCTGGGGGGAAAAAAAAAAAAAAAGTCAAATCTCTGCAAGTTTTAAAGTTATTAAATCTCTTTAAAAATTAAATTTGCTTTTAAATTCCCCCCTCCTCTTCATCAACAACCCTGCAATGTCTCTTCTCTCTACAGGAACAGATGGAATATTTGACTGTCAACCCCAATGCAACAAAGATATCTGGAAGCTGTGGGATGGTGCAGTCTCAGCTGAATTTAACTTTCAGTGGAGGATTTGTAAACATCACCTTTGTAAAGGTAATTGTTGCATTTAGAGGGAAGGAGTGTTTAGGACTGGGAAGCAGAAATTTAGGCTGCCTTTGATCCAGCTTGAGCTGTGGGAAAAGGCATTTTATCTATCTCTGTGCTTGTTTTCCATCTGTATATAAGGCAAGAACCCTAGAACCATAGAACCATGATTTAATTAATTCAGGTTGGAAAATACCTCTGGAGGCTGCCTGGTGCAATGTTGTGCCCACAGTGCAACTGAATTCAGTGTTAAATCAGGTCTGTTTGAACTTCCAATTTGGAACTGAAGGGTAAGCACAGTATTCTGCCATCCTCTGACAGAAAGTGCCAGAGAGCAGCATTAAAGCTGCCCATCAAGCAACAGAAAGTCTAGGGTTAGCCAAGCAAAATCTGAGTCTGCTTTTTACATAGGTAAAAGTCCCATGTGAGGGAAGGTCAGGCCTGCTGTTTGCATTGGAGTGGTGCAGAGGGAAGGGTTTGGGACTGGAGTCCCTGTGCAGGAACCAGGTGTGCTGGGAGCTCTGACTCACGCTGTCAAGTTGCTCTCAGCCATTTGCTTCCCCTAAAAGCCAGCTGGGGTTATCAAATTCAAAGGACAGCCTGCGCAGTTTTAAGTGCCCAGGAGCCATGACACATCCACAGCTGAAGGAGTCTAATTTCATCTAATTTTTCAGTGGAAAATTCCAAACAAGTGAACTGCAACAACAAAAGTGTAGGTAAGTGGCCTTAAAATAGACCACACCGGGGAGACCTAAAACACACACAGAAACTTGGGCAAGATGAGATCGATCTCCTGCTTACACAGTGGAAAACTGAGCTTTGTTTTTGACATTGTATCTATTAATTCCATGTTCCCCACTGGGCCCACATCACATGTAGGTGTGGCTTTAACGCAAGCTACCAAGAGTGCTGCAGCTTTTATAAGCACAGGAGAAAATCAAAAAATCTCTGAGTGCAGCCATCCTCTTGCTAACTCGGGCATTTGCACATTCTGGGAGGCAGCACTATTTACCTGAAAGCTGTAAGGGCTGAGTGATGATGCCAGCAGAGGTAAAACACAACTAACTGTGTATAAAGTGATTAATGGCAGGGAGGAATGGGCAGGAAGATGGCACGGGTTGGATCCCATCAAACTCTGGCAAGTGTAACGTGCATCAAGGCCAGGGCTGAAAGCTGCATCTGGCCATCACTGCTGATCTGTGTCCTTCAATTAATCAAGTTAAAGTGTCAGTCTTGCAGCCTGAATCCAAGCTGAAATTAGAGACAATTAAGAAAAGTACAAATGGTTAATCAGTCATTTTCATAGAAAACCCAAGAGGGAATGGCGAATTATACCCCATATTTGTCATTAATTCTTGAACAGAGAAAATATTTTTATTAATAGTTATCTTTATTTTAGCTTATGGCAAAAAGTTTTCTAAGAGCTACAGGGTAAAAGTAAGGTAAAAAATGAAGGAGCTCTTTCAAAACAAAGGATCAGTTCAGACTCTGAGTGTTTGCTTTAAATGTGTGCTTCCTGCAACAAGAGGAGCATTTTTGGTGTTACAAGAATCCTTAGAGAAAGGCTGAGGATTCAAGTACCCACAAAAGCCCCAGGTTGCAGCAGTGCTAAGGAGAGTGATGTGAACCTTTAGGAGGTGCTTGACTTGTCTTGCCCTGAAAAAGCTGGTTTTTGGCACAGCATTAGACAATTCACCCTCCACTTAAAGATAAACCTCAAGAGCATAGCAGGGCTCAGCTTGGACTGCTTTGAAATTGAAGTTAATAAGAAAACAGTTTGCTGCTGGCTTTTTGTGTTTGGTCTCTGCAGCTTCTGTCGGTGCTTTGAAGCAGGAGTGCTCCAGCAGTGGCACTTGTGGCTGTCCCTGGTGGGAGAGGAGCTGGCTTGGGCCCCGGGGCTGGGGTGGCAGAGGAGAGGGGCTGGCTCAGTGCTCACCACTGCAGCGGCCTCTGTAAAGGGCTTGAAAAAAGGAAGTTGTGTAACCAACCCACAAGATGTGAAGTAGGGGTAGGTGCTTTCCACAAGCAAAGTTTTTAACTGTGGCCAAACAGAACAAAGCACTGCCACCCAAAAATGGTTATATTTATGTATTTAAGTTGGAATGATGCTGTGAACCTCTTCTCTGGTGTATTTCTTTCTTCCATTTTCCCACTCCATCCTACATGTGCACAGGAGACATTCATGTCTACTGCCATTTATCCACCAGCTGCACTCACCAGTCCCTGTATGCTCACAGCAGGAATTAAATTGGGTAGCAGGGCTGCTGCATGAGGCATCACACTTTACTCCAACACTGCTACCAGGGGGAAGTTCCCAGGGCTGGCTCTCTCCAGGGGAGGGCAGTGTCCAGGTTGCACCAGGGTTTCAAGGGCACGTGTGACCTGGCTGGAAATTCAATTCTACACAGAAACAGTTGTACCAGGTGTTTTCCATGTCAGCAGTCTTCCTACTTTTGGTTATCACAAGTATCTCATGAGTGCCCAGCTTGAGCAGTTTGTGTAAAATGACACCTGCATGGTCCTGTTTCACTGAACTGAGGAGAATTGATGATGCAGCAGAGATTTGGGAAAGAAAAATACATCCAAGAGAGTTGATCCTTGGGTCTCAGAGGTGATGCTTTACAAAGTGTTTCTTTGGAAAATTCTTTATGACCATTTTGCTGAGGTGAGCTGTGTTTCTTTCCCCTGAAAATATGAGTATGTATTAGGAGTAAAGATATGTCTTCTTTTGCAGCAAGCTCCAAGTTACTCTGTCACTAAAATTGAGAGCAGAATACAGTTATCTTCTGAAGGTCAGTGATTTTACCCAGTCTTAATTTCATATCAAACTCTTCTGGATGTGGGATAAGCTTTCATATCTTTAAAACACTGGATTTTGCAAATATGTGTTTTATCAAGCTTTCAAATGTGTCATTCACCTAAATCTTACAGAATAAAAATGGAGGAGAAGGGATCTGGCTTAGTTACGTCACTGTTATTACATTTTCTTTTTGATCCCAAAAGCTTTCCCTGCCCCACTCTTTCCAAATAGAGATCACTTCAAACCTTGCCTGCTCCTGTGAGAATTCTAACCAACTTGTGCAGACGCAGTTTGTTAAAATGTGATTTCAAGAATCATCTGAAATTTTAGCCACTTTTTCAGACCTAAGCTCAGCTGAGTTGCCCATTAATAGCTAAAGCACTCATTTAAACATGTTAGAAAAATAAGTGAGAGTTTATGGAGAAAATGCCCATGTTTTAGTCACCTCTGGGACTATTTTACCTCAGAAAGATGCTGGTTCCAATGGAGTCAGTGTGGACTCTCATCTGTCTCTCTCTGGCCTCCAGGTATGCTTTACTATGCAGCCCTAAATAAGAAGCTGTTCACAACAAAGCTGGGGAATTCCTTTAAGTGTGCCAGCACACAAACCTTCACCTTGGAGAGGAACTTCCAGATCCTCTTTGTTCACATGCAGCTGCAGGCGTTTGACATTGTGGATAACCAGTTTGGAAAAGGTGAGTAGAAGGATGCTTTTCCAGCCTTCCCAGATCTACATGTCAGCACTCTGGTGGCCTGGTGGATGTAATCTGCTAAACTCTGCCCATACACAACCCACTGCTGTTTTTTCAACCATTCCTGAGTCATTTCCAGCACAGTGCGAATACCTATGTAGGATGGAAAAATATCTTTGCCCCTTTCATTCAGTACCTTCAGTTTCATCTTCTCATTAAAAATGTTCAACTCTACAGCCACAATTTTCTTCTTCATCCATTTTCTCCCTGAACAAGCAGAGGTGTGTTCACCACCAGTGCACTGCTCAAACCCCAACGTGCAAAGTTCATTTCCAGGTCACTGTTCTCAATATAGCCAGATTTTAGCTATTTTAAGGGCTCCCGGTACTCACATTGTTCCACGGCTGCAGCAGCAAAACTGCCAACTCATAAGGGATATTTGTGAATGCAGGATGATGTTTTCAGAGCAGCTGTGTCTAGACATGATGAAATGTGCTTCTGAGGAGGAGCACAACTGGCCCACTCCCAGCTTCAGAATTAAACATGATGCTCATCTCTTCAGTTTGTCTTTTCTTGGACAGGAAAACCACAAAGAGGCAATCAGGTATCTCAGTAAAAGACAAAGGGAGATTCAGTGGGACCTTGTGGTGCACAGAGGGGCTTTCCAGGTGCACAGAGGGGCTTACCAGCTTTCCAGCCCTTCAGATGCAGCAATAAAACATTCTCTCTTCTGCCACTTACCTTTCTGTGTGCTTATAAAATATTGCCTCTGTGTTCCTCTTTTTACTTTAGATCTGTCTTTTGACTCAGTTTGGCTCTGTTTGACCAGTTCTTCTGTTAGGTCTCCATTTTGGTTACTTTATCCATTCTAAAGGGAATATAATGGGAAACAACATTTGGAGCTTTTTTAAGACATGGTCCTTCTCCACACTGAGAATTCTATCTATGCTCTCATTCTCATGAAATATTTTCAGGGGATAACACTGAGCTGGAAGAACTCATGGGATCCCATCTGGTCCCTGCATTTCCATTCAAATGTATACAACAAATGATCTTAATTATCAGATAAGGTATGGCCTCACCTCCAGGGGAGACTTCCCTGAGAAAGATGCTCTCTGTTACTCTCTCTCCCCCTCCCTCCAAGTCAGACTAATCTCTGCTAGTCAATACCATATACAAATTTAAATTGGTTTTGCTCTTAATCAGAGAGCTGATAAGGCAGATCCCACCTGTGAAATAATTCCCCCGTGGCTATAAAACAGTCGTGAAACTGCTGTGTATTGGCTGCATATGCAGACTCTGAAGGAGAAAATCCCCAGTCAAGGAATGACACATCACCAACCTCCTCCCCTTGGGTGTCTCAAGACTGATGGTTTCACTTCTGTTGCTCCTGATTTGCTTATCCTTAAATGGGGAAGAAAAAGAAAACATTAATGATCACTGGTTTCAAGTTCCTTGCAATGTTGTACAGATTATAGCAGTGTTCCATCAGTTGCCTGATCTTTTTGAATCTGGAAATCTGTAAAAGGGCCTTCTGTACTTCAGTGTATCAGAAACAATTCCTAGAGTTCAGAGAGTTCTTTCCTTCATTCCCAATGTTTCATCAAAGCAAAATAGCTAATTCAAACATCTCTGGCTTTAACAACACTTAGATGCAAGTACCTTTCAGCTCATTTAACAGCAGGTTACATTAACCAGACAGAGCTTTTAAAAGGCAACCTCTAATAAAATGCTCATTCCTTTGGCTTTGCGGCATTGCGTCACCATCTGGATTAAAGCAGAAGAGGATCAGACTTTGGGAAGAGCCATGTGGAGGCTCTGGAGCTGTAACATGATGTCATGTCCACATGTTCCCTGGGCTCATTGCCACAGACAGTATAAATTCCCATGGGGAAAAGCCCAAGCCAAGCTACAGCCTGTGCCAGCAGAGTCATGGAATAATAGTTTTTATCTCAGAGCACTGTTGAAACCTGCCTTGGAACAATCACAGGGAGTGGGGGGGCACAGGGTATCATATCTCCCTCATATCCTGGCTATAAACTGGATTTTCTGCTGAGCTGGGATATACTGTGGGGTTTAGCTGACCATGCTGCCCTGCTTAGAGAACAGTTTTCTCTGCAGATGCCACTCTGAGCAGCATGACAGAGGTCTGGCTTTCCTCGGAGCCTGAGGAAGGATCATTCCTGTAGATCTGATGGAAGATGTAGGTCTGATCCAATTCTGGGACAACACATTAGTGGTCATTCCCAGATACTGCCTTCACTCCCAGGACTACACTTGTATTTTGAATCTGAGCCTGATCCTGCCATTGTTACTGGGTAAATTTTCCATTTCTGTCAGTGGCACACGTGGTGCAGTCTCTCCAGAGGAAAGCTGCCAATTTAACTCAGTCTAGAAGTTCACTTTAAAGTAGTAAATTTCTGTTTAATCAGAGGATGTTTTGAATATTCATTCGGGTAGGAACTGGCTGAGGGAGCTAGGATTTGCCCTCTCTGTAGCTAAGAGGTATGTTTGGAGTGATATCTTTGGATGATCCTTCAAAGATATGATTTGTGTCTGATATCATCATATGTACAACAAAATTGCAAAGGTACTGCTAAAGCAACTCCCTGGACTAAGTCCAAGGTTTCTGCCTTCCTAATCTCTGAATGCTCTAAGCTAGCCACCATTATCCACAAATATTCTGAATTAAACAGAGAGAACAATTAGAATTTGATTTTTCTTAGAAAACACTGACTTAACAAGGATCCCTTCTGCACTTATCATGTGGCTGGACTATGGGCTTTTGTCTCTGGCCTGATGCTCTTCACTGGGAAGAAGCAATCAGATGTCACACAGGAGCAGTTTTTGACCATGCAGGATGTGTCTTTCTCTTTATTTTAAGACTGGCACTTTGTATTGTGATGCTCCCCATCTGCTTTTGGGAAGAAAGTCCGTGCTTTGCCCCTGTGTGTGTACTGAGTGGTGAAACAATTCCTGCAGATATGAGGGAGAAGAGCCACTCTCTAGGGAAGCACAGAGCTACTGCAGAAGGGGTGAGGATGGTTTTCTTGAGATAAGGCTTACCACAGATAAAAAGTGTAGTAAGTATAGCTCAGGAAAAAGAAAGAAAAAACCAAAAGAAAGCAAGGTTCTTGAGAACTGGCTTGTATTTGCAAACTTTTCAGGACTATATATGTAAGTTTAGGAGTATAGTGTTATGCTATAACGTTTTCTGATCTCCTTTTCATTTCAGAAGAAGAATGTTTTCTGGATAGAAACAGCAAAGTAGCTCCCATTGCAGTGTGCCTGAGTATCCTGGGATTGTTTGTCATTGTGTTTGCCACCTTCCTGATCTCCAGGAGGAAACCACATAGAGGATATGAACGCATCTGAGGTGCCCTTGTGCTTCCAAATGTTTGTGACAAGCAGAGAAATCACAGGAGTTTTTGCTTCTGCCTGGCAATTTCCCTGCCCTGGAGCCACATTTTAAAGTGAGATGACACCATGTGTTTACAGCTAATGAATGTTTCTGGAAGGAGTTTCTTTAAAGTGGGAAGGAGAAAACTCACACCTTCTACTTTAGGCTATTCTTAGCATCTAATTTAGATGTAGTCCAAAATGAGGAGCCTAAATTCTCTCTTATCAACAAAGGAGTTCATTCAGATCACCTAAGCCAGATTCCTAAAAATAGCTTAAAGGAAGCAGTATCACTATCCCCCAGAAAATCCATCAGGTTTGTTAATAATGGTGATGGTGGTTAGATTTATCAAAATATGTAAGTCTGACCTTCAGCTGAATAAATCAGAGGCCCACAGCTACAGACAACTCTGCTAAGTGAGAGCTCACTGAAAGCTTTTATTGGAACACAGCGTGTGCCAAAATCTCAGGGGAAGTGTCAGTGTGATTCTACTCACAAGCAACTTCTCACCAGTCCTACAACACAGTTACCTTTCCTAAGTGCCTGGGATTCTCCTGCTAAGCCCTTTGCAAAGACACAGTGGTAATTGTGACTCTTGCAATCACTCTCCTGGAGCTTAGTATGTTCCTGGTCTTGTGAGAGCTCAGGCATCCCCCACTGTGATGTTCAGACACGGACCTGTCACACTGAGCACAGGAAATGTCCTCTACTGTGGCAGCAGGGTGGTCTCTTAATCCAGGAAGATTCCACACTCACTGGAAATGCCTGGGATTAAGTGACCTCCACTGGAGCACCTGCACAAGGTCCATGAGAAATGGAAATCCACTGATGCTGTATGATCAAGGCTTCTGTGGGAAAGGCACAGGCCTTGCCCTAAAGTGAGTGCTCTGTAGTGTGCTTACAGCTGAGCAGCTGGATTTTTATATGGAAATAATTTGGAGTTGCTTTAAAGCACAGTGATACACTCTGTAGTTATTTCCTGCTAAACCAATGATGAAGGCATGAGAATAATAATTGCTTTTGAGATTTAAATCTGGCTCATGTTCTTTGTTGTAACAAGGAAAAGCTCCTTGTCACAAAAGATTTACATGTGCAGAAATGTACACATACACGTGCACATGCCACACAATCTGCTCACTGAAGCAAATGACATCAAGATGGTAAGAAATTATGTACAAAAACATTTGCAAAAGAGAAAATAATATTCAATAAGAGCACACTTCCTCCAAGGAGTTAGGCTAATGGCTTAAATTTTACTAATAACAGTTTGTGGAATGGCACTCATTAAACAAAAGAAAGACTGAAGACATATGGAAAAAATGCCTTGACAGTTTAATCTGTATCTAAACAAAATAGAAATGCTGGGAACTAATTTAATTTCTATGAATAATAGCCCAAATCCTGCACAGTTATTAATGGTGACGGAACCTCACTGGATTTTCACTGAATAAAATTGATGGTTATGTCTTGTCAGATATTCTCTTAAGTATTTTATAAATGGTTTTGATATTTTACTAGTATTTCACCATTGCAAGTTTACTTATTTAAATGAAGAAAGAAAAGAAATTCTTCCATGCTATGAATTAATTAGAGATGTTGGTCTGTGTGGAGCAGGAAACATGGCTGTACTGCTCTATAATCAGTATAATGTGTAGCTGTGGAAGTAATTAACATTCTCTAGAAATGTTCTCTTTGAGTCTGAATGAACTGATAAAGAAGAAAGATAAAGACAATTTTGAAGCACTTTTACACTTGGAGAAACATCAGAACCAGCTGTGAGCACAGGAACTTTTGCTTTATGTTAATATTCAGTCTTTCAAAAAGGTCTGACATCACTATAAGGACAGAAAAGAGTTACTAATGTCTGCTAATTCTGTGGTAAATATTGTGAGATGTGGCATTTTTACTTGTGATGCACGAATAATGTTCTTCCCCATAGTTTTTTTCCTTTCTACAGTGAATTAACCTGTTGGTATTGAACAATGTTTGGATTCAGTTTTACATGATTTGTTCTTATGCTTTTTCTTGCTATTTTTTGTTTGCTATTTTATGAAGCTGCATTCTGCCATTTGTACACGAATTATATTCTGGGCTTGCTCTCACTGGCACACGTGAAGTGCACGTGGTGCAAACCAATGAAACAATTGGATGCTCCCAGGAAATGCTGCCAACATGCAGCAAAATTAATCCAATGGAGTTAGTGCTTTATAGCAGTAGAATGTTCATTGGAGAAATCCTTACTGCATCAGGAGATCCCAGCCTTGAAGTGCAACCTTCCTGCCAGCTGTGGCCCAGCCTGCATCCCGTTACTTCCATCCCTGATCCCAAAACCCAACCAGCCTGCAGCAGGAATGCATGTCAGCACAGCAGGGAGTGTTGCCTCTCCAGATCTAATGCTGAATTAGAATCAGACAGCTCAGCTGCTCCCTGAGCTGCCATGTGCAGTTCTAAAAGCTGATGCCTGTGTTTGTTTTCTGCCAGAATTTAGGAATATATTTAGCTGGTACTTTTTTATCTGGTGGAATGGCTTTGAGGTCTCCCTCCCACTGGGAAGACTTTGTAGGGGTAATTAGTCTCGGTGTTTCCAGACTTGCTCTTTTAAACATCTTGTCTGGGGAAATGTTTTGAGCAAAAAGTCCCTAAAAGAACACCATATAAAAGAGGATATTTGGTAAACACACTAGATGGGCCATAATGGCCATACCATGGAGCAGCAGGGCAGTTTTGTCTGCTGGGGGAGGAGACAAGGCTGCAGCTGGGTCCCAGAGTGACTCAGCAACCCCAGCTCACTTTTCCCCCAGCTGCAGACCCAGACCAACCCAGCCCTGAACCAGAAGATGCTGATCAGGGAGATCTGGTGCACTGATGACATGATGCACTGATGATGTGATGCATCCACCAGGGAATCAAAGCTTAACTTCTGTGCAAGCGTGTGCTGGTCAGGAGGCTGTGGGGCCACCACAGGGACTGGGAGGTGAGCACATCCCTACATCCCTATGTCCCCACATCCCTATGGCTCCCTGGTGCCCTGCTGCAGCTCCCATGCCAGACAATCCCCTGTGGTCTCTCGCACACCCAAGAAAGAATGAGGGCATCCCAGAAGCATGATGATGTCACGCTTAGACAAGTAACTGAAGAGTTTAAAAAATGAGGTTTAATTTCTTTCAGTCCTTTTTGTTCTCTGATGGACAAGTGCAAATTAAGAAACAGCTGTTAATTCAGTTGAAAGAGGAAGGGAGATTAGATTGGCATCTTGAGTGTCTGAACATGGCTTGGCTGATCACTTCTAGCTTGCTATAATGTACGGCTGCTAAAAATAACTTGCTATGAGAAGTAAGATATGCTCTTTATTTTTCTATTGTTGGTGTTTTCATAATAAAGGCTGTATTTAACCATTACAGTGTGCATCGCTGTGCAGTGATTTTATCTCTGAAATGGCTGAGTGAGTCTCATATGTTGTGCTCTTCATGAAGCAAAGGTTGTTAGATGGACTGCAAGAAAGAAGACATGGTAAAGATGGGGGAGAAAAAACAATCTCTGCTGCTGGCAGTTGATTGAGGAACTTCGCTGTTGGAGAATTTCCAGTGAGAGCAGCAGAGAGGCCATAACTTCTCCCAGGGATAAAATACCAGAATTATGCTTCACTTAATTTCTGGTGTCACTGCACATCCCTGCATGATGGATCATTCAATGTTACAAGGTGAAAACTTTGCAAGCCCCTTGATTTGTCCTTCAGAAGAAAAGCAAGGCTGTCTGGAGAGCAGGGGCAGATTCCTCTGCTCTTTGGCACTTGCTTGGCCTGATACAATACTAAATTTGGTGGCAGTTTTGCACCTATTTAGTGGGCAAAGTTCATCACTTGTTCATGTTTTAGAAGCTGGGCTGGTAAATACACACCTGTATGTGTGAGGTAGGCCCTCAAAGGCTGCTGGTGTTTCAAAATTCTCTCTTGGCAAGGTTTAATACCAGATGGAAGAACAGTCCAGTATTTTATTTAAAGGCAAAAGGTCCCCATCTCTGAGTCACACCCTGGACTGTCCCAGAGGCACAAAAGTTTGGAATTAATTGAAGAAATTTTTGCATCAGAATATTTAGAAAAAAAAAAAAAAAGGAGGTGTATTTTTAAAGCATAATTTTGAGCAAAATAACAAGCGTGAGAAGAGAAGGATTTCTATGGAGTTAACCCTTTTTGACTAAGGTGACAAGACTTGGACTCTTTCCTCACATCCAGGGCTGTGGCCATTGCATGCCAACAAGGCAGGGGAATGTGGGTCTGAACTTTATCTGCCACAGCAATATAACACTGCTGGGCTTTCCCAGCTAGCCACAAAATGTCACAAACCATACACTTCTCTTTCTATGAGTCTTATTGCCTATGAAATTGGTAGATCCCAAGTACGTTATTAAATTATAAACTGACTCAGTTTCTTAGCTCTTTCTTCAAAATTTTAGGTAAGAGCAGGTTGCATTTCCAACATGCAGAAACAAAATAAATGGCTGTTGGGAAAAAAGAAGGCATTCAGTCTGAGTCAGGATATCTGTGTTCATTAGAGACACAGATCTTGGTTTTGAACTTCACTTTTACTGAGGTTTTCTTATATCACAAAAATGTTTGAAGATTATGAATCATGACTCCAGCTGATGTTTAACCTCATTTTACCATGACTTTTTTGTCATCAGGTCAAGGAAAATGAATTCATATTTCAAATAACATTTTTCATAACCTCCTCATGGAAAAAATTGTTACAAGCAAACAACTCAAATGATTAATCAAAGCAGTTTTCAAAATATGCCCAGCGTCCACAATAAAATAAAAAAATAATGTTGCCGACCCAACCTATCCACTACATCAGTATGTTCACCTGAGTGCTTCTGACTATGGATGTGCACATCAAACATATTACTGGTGTCACTGAGGAAATTATTATTTCTGCATTTAAGCTTTATTACATTGCACTTTCAAGCATCTGTGTGTAAAGTCTGGTGATCCCGCTTCAATTTGCAAGCCCTAAAAGCCCTGCTGGCAGGATGCCTCCACTAAGAGCAGATTTGCAATACAAATGAGTTTGCCACTTCCATTAGTTCTATTGCTAAAAGCACCGACTCCTCCGCCACCTCTGATTTATGTACTGTAAAATATCTGTAGCTTGCCCCAATGTCCAACTGTTAAACTACATAAAATGCTGCCATCTTGTGTTTAGAGACAAATGAAGCATGACATTTTAAAAATCTGGATTACGAAAGGCAAAAGTAGGATCTACACTGTTAGCATTTTATGTTGAAGATTGAAGCGAACGGATTATGGAAAAGTGGAAGTTTCACATAATAATTTAGTTTTTAAAATCTCATTCTTAGAGCAAGTGCTGATCCCTCTTGCAGTCAGGTCCAAGGGATGATTGCTCCAAGGTGATCCAGTGTCTGTTTAACCTGCTTGAACCATTCAGTCACTGGTGTGAGGGCTCACCACGGCCGAGTAAAAATAGCAACAGTGGAGCAAGTAGAGATTGCCCACATACCAAAGATGCTCTTAATGTGAGACACTGTTAATTCATCAGAGTAAGGAGAACATGTAAGACATCAAACACTGCCACTATTGCAGTTGATAGCTTGTGTATTCCTGTTGTGAAAAGGCACAGCTGCTTTGCTATTTGTAAACAACTGGAAATACTTATTTTGACTGTGCTGGGTCTGGGCAGGTTTAGCAAGGCCCTGCACTGGGGTGGACTGGCCCTTACACTGATTTATTGAGAATAAATTCTTCTCTATGAGGGCGGTGAGGCCCTGGCACAGGCTGCCGAGAGCAGCTGTGGAGGACCCATCCCTGGAAGTATCCAAGGCCAGGTTGGATGGGGCTGGCAGCAACCTAGGCTACTGAAAGGAATCCCTGCTCAAGGGAGAGTAATGCAATGTGATAGCTTTAAGCTCCCTTCCAACCCAGATCTTGTGTGGCTGTGTGACTTGCAAAGCTCCAAAGCCTGAGGGAGCGGAATGGATCCTGACGGCTTTCTGATCCCACCGCTCTGTGACCTCCTCCTGCACGAGGCGTTTTGATGCAGGCTCTGGGGCTGTTGTGCTATCCGAGGATGCCCAAGCTCTTCCCAACAACCCTCACGTCAGTGTGTGGCTGTCCCATTACATCCCCGGATGTCATTCTTGAAGGAGCACGGTCAGCCGAATCCGTCCACCCATAGAGGCGATGACCCTTCACCGACACGCATCATTTCGCATTTAAATGAAGTTTATTCCATCAGCCCTCTCAGCGCCGTTTCCCGGTGCCACCCAGCCCCGCCCCCGACAGCCATTTCCCCGCTCCCCTCCCCGTGACGCGCTGCCTCCGCCCGCTCGTGCCCCTCAGGCTTTCCCCGTTCCCGCCCGCGCTGCCCAACATGGCGCTGGCGGCGGCCGAGCGGGGCCGCGGCTGCCTCGGGGCGCTGCGCCGGCTGTGAGTGCGGGCCGGGGGAGGCCCGAGCGGTCCCGAGCGCGGGCAGGGGCCGCCGGGCCGGGGGCAGCCGTGGGTGCGGGCCGGGGGCGGCCTGAGGAGCCGGGGGGAGCTGCCCACAGCGAGCACGGAGCCCGCTGCCCGGGCAGGAGGGGAATGGGTTCTGCAGGGCGTGAGGGGGGCACGCAGGAAGGCCGGGCTGCTCTGTGGGAAGGAAGAACAAATAAAACCTGGGCTTTAGGGAATCGTGGCAGCTGCTGTGGGTCCCATGAAGCTGCCCCGGCCGCAGCCTGTGCGCAGGGAGGGTGACCATGACAGCTGTGAATTCAGTGTTTAGGACATGCACCATTCCTCCTCCCGTTGTTACAGCCCAGCTCTGTTTGTGCTGGGTGCTGAGGACGCCCCGTGTCGTCTTGTCCGATAACCCTTAAAGAGTGCTGGGCTTGATCCAAAATTCCGAGGTTGCTTTACATACTAATTAAAACAGTTCCAGGAGTTAGTTTTCACAGTTCTGTCCAGTCACTTCACTGCCTCATTTAGTTAACGTTAATCATCTGAAGTTTAACTTTCCATTTCTGAAAGTCTCCATCGCTCTTGCTCTTTCACATTATTTTGTCTTGCACCTTTGCTCTAGAAAAACAGCTCCTGTTGCCTTTTTAAGGTTTTTTGTTTTATGGTTGCTCTCGTCTTCTTTCCCAAATACTTCATGAGTTGGTCTCTCTGTAATAAATAAATGTGAGTTGTTGGCTGTTCTGTCCACCAAAAAGTTTTTTTACTTTTAAGAAGTTTTAAGAAAACTTCCTGATTATTTCTCTTTGAATGCTGCTAAAAAAGCAAGGGGATAATTATGCCCAAGTGAAAGTACTTAGGGAGAGATCTGGTGAAGTTTGAGCAACTTCCCTTGTTATACCTGAATGTGATCTGTGTAAATAGATGTGTCAGAAGTTTCACTGCTGGACTTCTCTCACCTGAAAATAAAAGTACCTCAGTTGCTGCTTCTTCATGTGTACTCATAACACTTCTGTCCCTTTGTAATTGCACAGGCAATGGAACCAAGTACAAATATTTGTGAAATGGGCCTCAACAATAGGTATGAAATCTGACTTCTTTAGCTACTAGCTTAAATTGCTATGCAGCATGGATGGTTTTAGAATATTAGTTGCTGAAAGACTGCAGGGTTTTTTAATATTCAGTATCTTCAGAGTTTTTGAAAACCGTAGCTAACCTAACAGAAATCATCTTTAAACAACTTTTTGTATAATTTTAGCTGTCATATTTAGGTATATGGAAATTAATGAAAACTTTATAATTTGTGATATTTTCCTCAGAGTTATTTCCTGATACAAAAGTTGAAAAGTCTGTGAGAGTTGTTTTATAGGCATAATGATATTTAAACAATATATGAAGGAGAGTAAAGGGGTAAGCAAAATGATTTAAACTCACTCTGTGGTCATGTTATCTAAAAAGTTGCATTGGAGAATCCGGAGTTTTTAAGGTATTTTCACTGAGAAGTCTCTGCCAGTGCTGGCCTTACACATCTATCAAGTTGTGTCTGCTGTCATGACAGTTTGTAGAAGTTTGTGAGTCGCTACTTACAAAAAACCAAAACAACAAAAGCTGATACCTTGTTATTTCTTTGTCACTGTTTATGGAGAGGCAACAGTGCTCTTCATATGTGAATGACTTCTGTTGTGAGGGACACAACACAGCTTTGATTATTTCCTAGTTAGTCCAGAAGGTACACAGCACAGCTATAAACATCAGCTGTTATGTAGAAGTAGATTTTTTTAGGGTTAGGCTATATTTCATGAATTCTAAAAAAGAAAAAAAAACCATGGCTTAAGCACGCTTCTGCATAAGGATGCAGAGTTAAAATTCAAAGAGCAGCTTGGAAATGCTTTTGGATGAAGCATGCTTTTTTCATTATTGAAAAAATGCATAAACTTTATAAATAATGTAAGAGAAACCATAATTTTAAAATTGCTTTGTTTTCAGGAATGTTTTTGTGGCTTGGTTTCTTACTGTGCTTCATCCTTTCAAACAGGAGGTCACAGCATAGGGAAGATCCTTATTGCAAACCGGGGAGAAATCGCCTGCAGGGTGATGCGAACAGCCAAGAAAATGGGGGTGAAATCTGTGGCAGTTTATAGTGAAGCAGACAAGAATTCCATGCACGTAGCAATGGTGAAGTACATTCATTGAATTTGTGGCTGATGTTCATTCATAACAGTGTCTTTCATTGATAAGTTCCATGTGTAAAGCAGATTTGGGTGCTGATGCAAAGCTGATTTTCACTTCTGTAGACCTACTGCCAAGTTTTCCTTGAATGGATGGAAAGTTTGCTTGGTGTCTGTCCCAACACTTGACAGTTCTACAGGAAGTGCATTCAGATTTGGCTCTCTGACTTTGGACAGCCAAGGGTTAGAGAGTGGACTGTGATTTTGGGGAAGAAGTCAGAATTTGTTTCACCCAGTTGAGCCTCTCCATGAGGAAAGGCAGTGCTTTAAACTGCAGTCTGATAAGTGATATAATTAGCTCAGAAACTCATTTAAATTTTCTAGTAAATAGTCTCTGTTCTTTGTGTTTTTTGTCAAACAGGCAGATGAAGCTTATTGCATTGGTCCACCACCCTCACAGCAGAGTTACTTGGCCATGGAGAAAATACTGCAGGTGGCCAAGGTCTCAGCAGCACAGGTAAGGAGGCCTTACCTTTTCTGTTACTTCCATGTCTTTGTTATTTTTGCTTTCTTGCTTTTCCTTAACGATCTAGGAAGTTTCTGAGTTTTCTAAGCTAAACTGATACAAAAAAATAGGCTGGTAACATTATTCTGTTTTAGGCTATTCATCCAGGTTATGGTTTTCTCTCGGAAAACACAGAGTTTGCAGAGCTGTGTAAGCAACAAGGAATCATCTTCATAGGTCCTCCTTCATCTGCTATCAGAGATATGGGTATTAAAAGGTATCTATTTCTGATTTGTTACTTGGTTATGCAGTGTACAGCTTGACAAAGCTGATTTTGTTAACAAATGATCAGTTTCTTTGTAATTGTTTTATTCTGTCAATTTGCATTGTATTTTTACAGTTTTTTTCAAAGGAATAAACTCCAGGTTTATAGATTTTTATAGAGATATAAATAGTAAAGAATGTTCAGTTCTTGGGGTTTTAGTAATTAAATAAGTAATGATGTACTTTTCCAGAATTGAAGCCATTGCAGTGTAATATAGGTAAAGGTTCAGGAGTCAGATTGGGTGGGTCAAAAGAGCAGTGGAAAAGAAGCACCAAAACATCAGGGTTATTGTGGCTCATGTAAAATGATTAAGTTCAGTTCATCACAGAGAATCTTATATTCTTGGTTACTTAGATCAAAGAAAGACTTTTAAGGTATGAAGTATAAATCAAAAGTATGGAAATGAAGTTATTACTGACATAGGAACTGTATAATAGTAGTTAGAGAGAATTAACTTTTTATCACCTCATAAGGTGAGATTAAATTGCCTCAGTGATTTAACAAGCTTTGCATGCATTTTGGAAATTAGAGTTGTTATACTTGAATGTTTCTTGTGTGGTGTGAAGTAGCCTGTGTAATGAAAAGTTTTGCCTTTGTACAACTTTAAATATTGTAGGCTATTTAAATATGTAGGATAGTGCTGTAATATGAAAATGTTAGATTTTTGTATCTGTAATGTGGAAAAACAGTCAAACTGAAGTGTAGTTCTGCTAGGACAAACAAAAATCTTTGAAGCATGTGCTGAATTATAGTCCAGTGCTGTGTAGCCCACCTATACAAGTAGTCCCATGGAGGTCTACTGTGGAACTGTTTTCATGGAGAGAATTTACATTGGGAACATTAGACAGGTTGGAGCTTAAAGTAAGAAAAAAATATTATTATCATTCTAAATATAAAACTGTTCTGTCAAAGCACTTCCAAAGCTATAATGTCTGCTGCTGGCGTTCCTGTTGTTGAAGGTTATCATGGAGAAGATCAGTCTGATGAGTGTCTAAAGGAACATGCCAGGAGAATTGGATACCCAGTAATGATTAAAGCTGTCCGTGGGGGTGGAGGAAAGGTAAGGAACTCATCTGTTCATCATGTGCTGTAAAGTTACCCTGTCCTAGGATCACTATTCTAAAAGAAAACAAAAACTGGAAAAGTACTTTTTGTTAAAATTTATTATTAATGGCCAGTCTAGCATTATGAAATCTCATTTCCCTTTGATATGCAGAAGATAAGTCACTGGAATAAATGGAAGAGTTTTGTTTATTTCAGTGTATCTCCAGAAATTCACATATGCAGAGAAGTTGTGCTATGGATTTGTGCAAAATTAGATGACTTGAAATTGTTACTCTGTGTTGGCTTCTGTGACTTCTTTTGCTTACAGTTTTAAATGTTGCATAAAAAATTATTAGAAATACCATTTTGTGTCTAGATACTTTTTAAAGAGTGGTGAACTCCTAAATCAGTCTAAATCAGATTCTGCTCTGAAATAAATATCAATAAAAATTCCATATAGAAACTTCTGATTATTTCCAAAATAGCTAGGTTTATTTTGTAAAAAATAAGGTTTTTTTCTGCCAACCTTGGGAAATTACTATTACATTTGAGGACAAAATTGAATTTTGTGCTCATTCATATCAATAGAATGATAATATCTATTTTTTTTTTACCCTTCTTATGGCACTTTCAGTGGGACTTAGTAGGATTATTTTACTGGAAGCTGATAAACAATTCTGCTAAGGTTTCTGAAAGAAAGATAAAGTGTTAAAGTAATTTCTCACTCTGTGTCTGCAGCAAGGTTTTTCATTGTGTGCTGTATTTTTAGAGATTTAGATAAGCTTTTTTCCTATATTTTAGGGCATGAGGATTGCTCATTCCGAAAAGGAGTTTCTGGACCAACTAGAATCAGCAAGGAGAGAAGCAAAGAAGTCTTTTAATGATGATGCAATGCTGATTGAAAAATTTGTAGATAATCCAAGGTAAGAAATAGATGTTTCTATTATATAATAATAATAATAAAAGCTGTAATGTTTATTCTACTGTTAAATAAACAGAACTAGCTTAGTTGTAGGACTAAAATTGCTTTTGTATGTCTGATTTGCACTATGAAAGTTGTTAATTTGGTCAAAATTGTTTTTAATTTGCTGGATTTCTTGTAGTGGCTTTATTTTGAATTACAGGAATGAAAATGCTACTGCTCAGGAGACATGACAGTGAGTGAGCTTTCTAAAATTGATTTACATCTAGGAAAAAAAATCACTCTATAATATTTAAACAATAGACTTTAGTCAAGCTGTGATGGTGTTTCTGCTGCCCTCAGGTGTCCTAAACCAGTTATTTAATCTTCCTCTATTTTGATATTTCAAACAGAAGTGAGAGTTTTTATCTCATGCCTGTCCTGTGAAACTGAACCAATGTGTTTTTATAAAGAGTATCTCACAGAGGTCTGTTTGATAGTCTTGTACTCTTCATCTGTTTTTCCTTGTAGCATCACTGTAGGGAAAGCCTTTTTTCCAAAGAAATTGAGGGTCTGTTTATGCTGTCAGGTGGGCATGACCTATTGCTGGGGAATTTCTTTTGCCAGGATCAGGGGATTATCAGAATGGTGAGGTATTTTGATTAGTTTTATGCATAGAAAAAGATTCTGCCACCTAATAATTGTCCTTTGAAACGGTGTTTTGAAGTGAACAATGTGATTCCTGATTCCTGTCTCTTGTGAATTGCTGCACAGTAAATTATGAGGGAAATAATCATTATCAAATTATTAGTGAAGTGGTTTTACTTCCATTATAATAACAACTAAGAAAGAGGTAGTTGCCTTCACATACGTTTCTTGTTTATCCTACAATCGATGAGATTTTACTACAGTAGTTGGTATTAGGAATCCTCTTTCATTCAGAGGATTGAGTAAGTCTAAAACAGTTTAAATCCTGCATAATAACAGCTTCATGTCTACTTTTTTGGCATTTATTTAAGGGCAGACACTTAAACTTATAAGGAATCCTACTGAAAGGTACAAGTTTGAAGTCTGTTTGGGGCATTAAAATACATTAAAACATTTACTTTTGTGGAACAGGCATGTTGAAGTTCAGGTATTTGGTGACCAGCATGGCAATGCAGTGTATTTGTTTGAAAGAGACTGCAGTGTGCAAAGGAGACATCAGAAAATCATCGAAGAGGCACCAGGGGTGAGCAGAAAATTGTTAATTTTTTTTGTGAACTGATACGTTGTTATGGTAATTGCTGTGCCCCACTAAATGTAGTGGGTAATAATTTATTTGTAATTCTCAGACCTGTTTTAGTTTTGCTGCAGAAGACGTTCAAATTGTAAAAAAAAACTACATTCTTTAGGGAAATGATTCTCAAAGAAGTATTGTGTAGATTTCAATTGTAACATAGATCAGGGTTTCACTACAGTTGTTAAATGCTCTTAAACATTCATGCATACAAGGTTGACTATCACCAAACTTAACAACAGTTTGTAATCTTATTATTATTATTATTTTTATTACTTACAGCCAGGAATTAGTCCAGAGGTTCGAAGGAGACTTGGAGAAGCTGCTGTCAAAGCAGCTAAAGCAGTGAATTATGTGGGAGCAGGTAAGTCTAGGGAGGTGTAACTTTTAACTTAGAGACTTTTAAGACTTAGAGTCTCAAGCAAATGGCATCTGGTTGTTTTCGAGTATGACACACATCCCTCAAATTTTTGAGGTTTAAGCAAGTAATCATGTAGTTAATTCTAATATAATTATAGATTTAAATTAGCATACCTGTGCTCAAGACCAGTGGCAGCTGAAGGATAGAAAGTAAAAAATTCAGAGCAGGTAATTTGATCAACTCAACTGTTGTTGGAAAGTGAGTATTATGAATTAAGTTTGAGCTGAGTGAGGGGAAAATAATTTCTCTTTTAGTATACAAAGGGTAATACTTTATATGCAAACAGTAAAGTCTTTAAAAGAAAAACACAACTTGCTGTAAAGTCCACACCATTTCCCAGATGAAAAATAACCTCCTAAAATTATTTGTAACTTTGTTTTCTCACTGCTTTCTTTCAATATTTTAAAAAAATTACATACCCTATGAATATTCCAAATACTTTCAAAGGGTCTTGATGTGCTTTTTAAAGTGCTAATGAAATGCAGCTCTTACTGTAGAGAATGCCTACTAAACAACACAGGTTATGTAAATGTACAAGGAAACAACCCTTGTTTTCAGGCCTCAGTTTTGTGACCCTTCTAGATTGTTTGTGTAGAATTTAATGAAATTCAGTGTGTCTGATTTAGAAATAGCAGTCTTGGTGTAGTTGAATTAAGTGTCTTGGGTGTCTTTTCCATAAATGGACACCTAAGATGCTCTTTGGTGAAATGTCCTTTTGTTAAATACTTCAGGAACAGTCGAATTTATTATGGACTCCCAACATAATTTTTACTTCATGGAGATGAATACCAGGCTGCAAGTAGAGCACCCAGTTACAGAGATGATCACTGGAACAGACTTGGTGGAATGGCAGCTCAGGGTGAGTGTTAATTGATTTTACATGTAAAGTTCCTCCTGAGTGCTCTGTGACACTGCCTGTGGGAGGCCAGATGGGTTTCCAGATCCTCATCTCCTGCTCAGCTGACAGGGTAGAGTTTCCTTTGCTCCACAGGAACATCTCACATTGCTGTATTGGATGTAGAGCATTGTGTAGATGCTCTGAATTTCAACCAGCCCTCTCCCAGCTGTGTAGAGAGAAAACATTTTTAAAGTGTATTTAGAGACATTATAGGCAATGTGGGAAGTGGGAGGGAGTATGGTGCTGATCTTTACCTTGCTATGCTGAAAAGTTTCTAAAACTCTTAATTGAAATGTATCTGTGGCCCAAAAAGTCATTCTTGCATCAGGCTGTAGGAGGAAAAAAATCTTCACTAAAACCAGTGTCTGGTGTTATACCAGTATAGCCACATTCTGAAATAAATGTACAGTGTCATAGACTGGAGCAGGGGATTTCCTCACACACCCAATTTGCAGAGATTATTCACACGTTGGAATGATCACAGGAAGTTTTGGGTATTAGGGAACTTGAAATAAAACCCAATTTTGTCTGAATAAATCCAAAAGTGAGGACAGCAGTTTAAGTAGTGTGAGATTAAGGGTGGGGAAGTATTTAGTGTAAGCAGAAAGAAAATTAAAATGTCAAATGCTGATGCAAAAAGAAGGAACACTTGTCTTCCTTATCTGGGCATGGAAATTGGCATTGAATCTTGAGTTAGAACAGGGATCAAACAACACTGGAAGAAAGAGAGAGAGAAGGTGCACAGGTTCAGTGGTCTTGGCACGATTTTTTTCCTTGTGCTTTTTAAAATGTGCTTCCTAGTTGTTCATGTTTGGAAGAAAAATAGTTAATATTTCATATATCAGCACTCCAGAATATTGATCCTGCATTAAAGAAAAAAACTATTGTTTTCAGGTTGCAGCAGGAGAGAAGATTCCTCTAATGCAGGAAGAGATCCTGCTCCAGGGCCATGCATTTGAAGCTAGAATATATGCTGAAGACCCTAATAATAACTTTATGCCAGGAGCTGGGCCACTGTTGCACTTATCTACCCCCCCAGCAGATCGTTTCACCAGGATAGAGACTGGAGTCAGGCAAGGTAAAACTGAAGGCAGTGATGGAAGAAGAAATAATTAACATCAAGAACTTTTCTTTGTAAGCATTTCCCTCTTTGGCCTAAATAAGTTTGTCTAAAAGAGTGTTGTTATAAAGACAAATCCCTACAGAACTATTTTTCCTTATAGTTTTCCATGTACTTTTGGTCAATCACGGAATATTTTTTTTACATCTTCTTTACCTGTACCCAAATGAATGTGCACTGGCTCATGGTGGTGATATTCTCCTCGCTATTTAGCAATCATACATTCTGATTGCAATAAAGAAAATCAAATTTGAGTACTGTTACCTCTACAAAAATTTATAAAATTTGTGCTGAAGTTGCCCTTGACATTGAAATGCCAGGTCACATCATCTTGTCCTTAAACAACTTTAATCTTTGGGAAAATGTGGCCATGAATTGTCCCTGAGTTGGATGCCATGTGGTGTACTTAGCATTACCAACTTTCATAAATACTTGTTTGCATGTTAGAGCATTTTTGTTTTATTGCCACATTTTAGGTGATGAGGTTTCTGTGCATTATGATCCCATGATTGCAAAGCTGGTTGTCTGGGCTGAGGACCGACAGGCAGCTCTCAGAAAGCTGCGCTACAGTTTGCACCAGTATAATGTAAGTGGGAGAAACCCAGTGTGATATCACAGCTTGAGCCATCAAAGTATGCTGAAAACACTGCAGTAAAACAAAAGACATTTCCAAAAGGTTGCCAGCTTTGCTGCTGCCATTTTACATTCGTTATTTGTTTGCAGAAGTTGTATTTTTTCCTGATTTGCAAACTGTTTTCATTGTTGGAGTGAGTAAAAATTAAGTCTGAAATGCAGTTTTACATGTAGATTTTTAAGTTTGTGATATCTTCAGTTTGAAGATGCACCTGGGACTTTGTAGAAGGGTAAGGCTAAACAACATTTTCAATTTTAGTTTTCTTTGACTTAAAGGGTTTCTTACGTCGACTAAGTTTTTAGACTATAGATATGTTAAAGAAATATGCTATCAGTTCTTTTTACGAAACATTCAGTTTTTCCCTTATGAAAACTACAGGTATTATAACTGTTTTCAAAAGCAGAATTCAGAAGGTTTGGCTTGAGGTGAGACTGAATATTACTTGTGCAGAACTAATTTACACTTTAAAATCAACAACATGAACATGACTAAGGTAGTGAAAGTGTTGGGCCCTGTATAATTTTAGCTAAAAATGAAATTTATTGCAGGGGCAAAGAGATGAAAGATTTCTCTTGCTTTTTCTAGAATTTTCTTAACAGTTCTGTCAGTAAATATTGACAGGATTAACAGTTACCAGTTTCACTGATTTCTCTAAAATAATTATGTTATTAGGTATTTTGCACTACAGAAAATGGATAGTATCTAGTAAACTTATAGAAGTCCCTGTTCCTACTTTTTACTATTAAAAGATCAAATATGGGATACTGAAAATAATGTAACTCATTTTTTATATGAAGCACTGGTCAAGTTAGGAATGTTCTTTTAAATACTCAGAGCATGATTTTCCAAAAGTGGGGGTTTTTCTGAAATTACCTCCTGTTACTGTTTGTGGGAAACTTTGCTCAACTTCACAGTGGACAAAGGCAGCATTTAGAAAACAGAGTCCTTTTGAGAAAGCAGCTTTTGAGTTTTTGTTTTGGATTTTTGTCTTTTACAGTCAATGGTTTAGTTGATAATAAAGCAGACCAGTTGAATAAATTACATTTTATTGATAAACTTTGCGAGCAAAAAGCTGTGTATTCATAACTCAGTTTGGCAATATGCTTCTGTTTCTTTACAGATTGTAGGATTAAGCACTAATATTGATTTCTTACTGAGCCTGTCAGGACACCCACAGTTTGAGGCTGGAAATGTGCACACTAATTTCATTCCTCAACACCATGATGAACTATTTCCAACCAAAAAGGCAACTTCACATGAAGTTATGTGTCAGGCAGCTCTAGGGCTCATACTGAAAGAGAAGATGCTAACAGATGCTTTTAGAGATCAGTCAGATGGTAAGGATCATTGTTGTATATTGTTTTATTTTATGAGTTCATGATTTAATTTGGATGTTCATTCTTTGCCCTACTTTGTGCCTGTTCAGGGTTCTGCTTTCTGGCATCTCCCAGATATTTACATACAGAGCAGACTATAACTTTTGTTAAGGATCAGATATGGAGTGTGTCACCACTGTAATGTCCAGAGTACTGCCCAAAGCCCTTCAGACAGGCTCTATCTGAAAGACCTTGGGATTCATGGTCAGTGACACTGAGCTCTTTGCTCTTATAAGCACAAGCAGTGACCTTCTGCCTCTGTTATCCTTACAGCTGGCCCAAGGTCTTCAGACAAAATTGACCCTGCTCAGAATGGGAGAGGCAGTGGGATTTAATGGAACCTTCACCTAAAGGTTAATCAGGACCTGGATAATGGTGTAGCTGAATTCCCATGCTCTCTAGTCCTGTTAAAGCATATCTTCATGGAAAACAGCCAGTGCCCTTCTTAGTGTCATGTTTTCTGTAGGTCACACAGCATCAGTTTATTCAGTGCTGGAGATAAGGAATTGTCACTCTCTATGACTACAGTAGTTCCCCAGTCTTTTCTGAGCAATAGAAATAATAAATATGAAGGTAGTCACTGTAGGACAATGATTTTAAGGCCTAAGTTCTAAGTGCTGCGTTTTGCTGAAGTAGAATGAAAATAACGTATCTGTGTTTTTTGTGTTTCAGATAAATTCTCACCATTTGCATCCAGCACTGGTAGAAGAATAAATATATGTTATACTAGGAAACTGTCTCTGCTGGATGGGGAAAATAGTAAGTTAATAAAAATGTTTGTGGAGGGAAGAAAGGTACTTGATGGATAAAGTTATTTTAACTGATGCTTGAAAATTCAGGCTAAGAAACAGCATAGAAGCAGTATGAGTTTTATGCAGTGTAAGCTGGGAATTCACAGAATTGCATGTTTAATCCACACTTAGATCCTGAGGACGTGTAAACCATTACTACTTAATGTTTGTCATTTAAATGAATGAGGTTGAGATTTTAAAAAGAGCAGAGTGCCGTTTACTTTTTTGAACTTCATTTTGGTGTGAAAGAGCTTAGTATTTTCTCTCCTCACAAACTTTTTTTCTGTCCAGATAATACAGATTTCAGAGCATGATTTCAGGTGTTCATCTTTGAAAGAAAAATTGTCTGGAATTTAGTATGAAATCTGCAGTGTGTAGTAAGCTAATCTGAAAATACTTCTTATCCTAGTGTTGGTAGGCCTCATTTTTATCAAGAAAGCCTTGATACTGTTTATGTGTCATCATTCTTTAGATACTCTAATTAAATCTACTTACACATGCATATTTTGTTTTATTGAACAGCTGTGGATGTAGCTGTAAGTTACAATCAAGATGGGTCATACAAAATGCAGGTACAAGTACAATTCTTTCAGATATTCATTAGATAAAAGAATCCATTTCCTGTAGATTTCTCTTAGTATTAATTGTTGATAAAGTTGCTTGGTGATTACAGATTTTTAGTTTGCTTGTATCCATTGCTGTGTACTGTTACTTTGACCTCAAATTATCTGTGCTAGATGCTGGATTGGCATGGAAGAGCTATTAAAATGCTACTGACAAGGCTAAGAAAAGCGTTTTGTATTTTCAGTATTTAAAGGTCTTATTCTTTCTTTTCCTTATTAAATTTGTCTTTCCTAAATATGGGATGTTAGATTTAAATCTGCATTTAAAAATACTTTTTTTTCCACAGGACTCCTGCTTTATTCTGTGCTTGAGAATGGATCTCCTGTGGGATAAATAAAAGCTTTCTAGAGCATTATCTGCAAGATAACATTTTATTTTGAAGATGGAAATTGGAGAGTGATTAGCAAATGAGCTGAGGAATCTTCTGGTTAGATAATTGAGTGATACCCCATAGAATTGGCTTCTTTGTCCATGCTATAGAGCTCCCATAGTAAAGAGCTCAAGTTGCCTTAGTAGTAGATAATTTTGTGTGTGCACATGTGAGAGTCTCCAGTTGTGACTTAAGGGGGTTGTGTTTGGCTGGGTGTTGAATATCCTTCTTGCATCCCCTGTAGCTGAATGTCTTACTCTCCAATTTGGCACCAAGAATGGATGCATACTTAAGAATGTAGTCTCTGTAGTTCTGCTTCTTGTTTTAATAGTCAGAAAAGGGGAACTAATAGAATAAGTATTTTATAAACTGCTTAGACTGTATAGAGATGGGTGTACTAGAAGAATAGGGATAAAATTATTGTGTTTTCAGGGCTATAACCACATCATGATGACTCAAACATTTACTTCTCCAGATACAGAGATTGAGATAATCCACATCCCTCCTGTAATACCTGGGTTATTTTGAGTGTATTGATTATCTGTGTAATGCCTGACAACTTTTACACTTGAGCCTTATCTCAGAAGTCTCATCAGCAACACTGAAAAGAGGCTAGAAGGGATGGAGGGTCCATTTGTGGAGGAAAGTGTAACTGGGGAGAATGTAGACTCCTCGGGAAGAAGGAAGAATGGGGGTTGACATGGAAATGGAGAGCAGCTGGAGATAAGAGAAGTAAAGACATAATTGGGGGCTTATTATAAGGAGGACAGTGCCTCTGGAGTGTTACAGAACCTGTCCTGAGGCAAATCAACAAGAGCAGGTGGCTGGGCCTGGAACTGGCAGGCACTCAGTGTTCAAGCAAATGATTTTCTGCTCAGGGATCAGTGCCAGATCAATGGGAACCTTTCAGTGAATGTTTTCAGTGGAAGAATAATTTGGAGCTGTGTAAATGAAGACTTGAGTTTTATTTCTATTTGTACCATCCTGAAAGACCAGCAAGTCTCTGGTTCTGTGCTTAGTGATGTCAGACTAGGAAGTAAACATATGAGTAAAATGTGATGTATTTACCTTTGTGTTCTTACAGTCTTTGTGTGCTGCAGTTGTGGTACAGGTACACCTTCCACTGAAGGGAAGGGATGAAGGGTACTCATAAATAAGTGACCTTTCTATTTGGTCTTTCTTCTGCAGTTTTGGTGTCTCATTTGCACTGTTTCCATTACTGCTCTGTTCCTTTGTAGGTTTACTGAATGCTGTAGTTGTTGTCCTGCAAGCTTCCAAGACAGAGGAAATCACCTCTCTTTTGGAAAACACTGGAATATGTCAACTGAATGCTATGGATTCTTCTGTTTGAAGAAAGTCAAGATGCTAGGACAAATTAAAAATACTGGATTTTAATAGCATCAGTAAACTCAATAGTCTGGATTTTTTTTCTGTTTTTCTTGAGAAATAGTATATCATTGCTTAAGATAAAAGTTGTCCTGAGTGAATATATTACATAATTTGCTGAGCTGTTTGTATTGGATACAGAACAGTCTCTTAACTGAAAAACAAATGTATATATATATTTTAATTCCAGAGCTGTCTATGGAGAATCACATGTTATGAGGGTACAAATACAATCTTTTGATTTATTGCTCATGAAGGGTTAACCTTTGTCCTTATAAAAACATTTAACTTTCAGATTCAAGATAAAATGTTCCTGATTTCTGGAGAGATCTTGAAAGAAGGTGAATCACTTTACTTGAGGTCTTCAGTAAATGGAACAATGTCCAAGTCCAAGTTGGTCATTTTGGACAACACCATTTATCTGTTCTTCCCGGTAAAGCTCCTTTCTTTATTATCACAAATTTAAAATTTTGAAATTTTATCCATGTAGATGAACAATATAAATTTCAAGAGAATGTAAAAGAGAACAACAATTTCAGTTTCTTACTTTGACCTATCAAGTTCTGATACTTGTTGGATTATTGTTCTAATTAGAAATTCATTGCTTATGGTGAGTGAGAAAATTTATTACATTTAGAAAGCTAAAATACAGTTGGTGAGTTTGTGATGGTTTAGGAGGGGGGAACACAAAATACTAAATTTGTCAGGTATATAAGTTTGTCACAGAACAGTAGCAAGTACTTCAAACTGACAAATATTTGAAAGGTCTTGTAACTGATATTTTAATTTCAGTTACAATTTTTAAATTATATGACAAGAAATGAATCAATATTGGTCTGAGGAAGGATAACTTGAGCTAATATTAAAATACGTAGTTCATGAGTTACCATGGCATATACATTTCATATATGCAAATGCAAATGACATTTGAAAGAAGAGGTACCCTAACTTGCATTATTAGGTAGGTAATTTTTTATTTACAGGTAAAACATTGCAAGCCCATAAAGTAACTATATAATAATGTAATCTAAAGAAGTAAATTATTACTTATTAGTTTCAGTAATTAACCTCTAGCTCTGAGCCCCTTAAGACTTTCAGCAGAATGCAGCAAAAACGTTGCTCCAGTGAGGGGGACAAAATAACCCTCTGGCTGGAATGGTAAAACTCAGTTGTCCTGTGGTATCAGAATGGAGTCTGGGGTGAGTGATCAAGAAGAAATCACAGGACTTTAGGGCATGGGAAGGATATGGTGGATAATGAGTCTTTGAGAGACTCTGGAAGCAAGTCTGAGGGGACTTAAGGGATTTTGAATAATTTTAGCACTGAATTAATTTTATTGTAAATTGTGGAGCACTCACTGGCAGTGGCTGACAATGAAGATGCCAACGTGTCTCCTGCTTGTTGCAGCAACCTCCCTGCCCCCTGTGCAAACAGACTTATTTTCCAAAACCTTCTGCACTGCTGATGCATGAGCAGGAAAAGTACAAATACAGGGTTTGTACAAAGATCCATGTGGAGCTGCTTTATCTCAGGGATTGTTCCTTCCTTGCTGGTCCTTCCAGCAGCAGCATGTGTGACTTTCTAGACCTCAGAAACTGGCAGAGCAGTGACCATGACAGTCCTGCTGCAGCCCTGATCCCAGGGTCTGCCACCCTCAGAGCTGACTGCTTTGCCTGAGGCTGGATATGTTGTTTCCCTCTGTCAGCCCATCTACTGGTGCTACTATTTCATGTTTTTAACTCACCTGTCCTGTATTTTCCTTCTGCAGGAAGGCAGTGCTCAGATTGGCCTCCCTGTGCCTAAGTACTTGTCTACAGTGAGTTCAGGGGCAGAGCAAAGTGGAGCTGTGGCGCCCATGACAGGCACAGTAGAAAAGGTAATTATAACAACATGGGTGGGATCTGAATTTTCCAATATATTCAAATTTATTCTGCCAGAAATAGTGCTTCTGTACTGCCAGGAAAGTACTGCCATGCTTCTGTACTGGGGCCAGACATGTCAGCTGTGTGACTTCTGATTGGAGAAAGCTTTGTTTACTCTGAGTTTTCAGCAGTCACCCAGGGCTTTTTAAGGCTTCCATTCTTTCTCTAGAGCTCTGAAAGATCTGAACTACTGAGTAGCAGTAGCTTAACAAATTTTTTCTTCATCTTAATTACTTCCCAAGTCAAAGCTCCCTCAAGCATTACAGGCTGTTTGATTCATTTCATCAAACAAAAGAGTGAGATGCACTTGCAAGAAAAGAAATACTCAGAAATGCCTCTTCTGTTGAGCTGTGAATTTATTTTTCTTTAGCTCAGCAGGTCTTGTGTATTCTCTGTACAGTGACAAAGTGTCAACAGAAAGAGATTTTCTGGAGAGTTCAGTGGTTGAAGGATTCAACCACTAATAAAAAGGCATGAGAGATATAGTTCATGGAAGATGGATATCTGAAATCCTGAATGAACACTCCTAATCAGAGTAATTGCTGAAAAAGGTGATGGCTCCTGCCGTTTTCTTTCTGGATGTTGTTTTAAAGATGTGAGGGACTAGCTCCAGGAAGAGGTTCTGCACTTTCTCAAAATAGAATTGCTGAAGCCCAGAAAGGGTGGAATATACATGAGATCTCTTCTAGTGTTTCTTCTTTGATAAGTGAATGGTTTCCTGGTCATCCTGTCATCTGCTACTGACCCTCTTCCTGTAGGCTCTGCCTTCCACTGAAGAGATCTATCTAGAACTGTTCCCTGTCTAGAGAACTCAAATACCCAGACCAACAACAATAAAGATTAATATGAGGCTGTTTTGCAAAACCTTTCTCCCTCTGTGTTAGTCAAGATCCAGTTGATTTTGAATGGTACAGACATAAATTACTTTTCCCCCCCAATTTTCTCCTGAATTGCAGGTGTTTGTGAAGGCAGGGGATAAGGTTCAAATTGGAGACCCTCTAATGGTTATGATAGCTATGAAAATGGAGGTAAGTGACATATAAACTTTTAATTACTGACAAAATAAAAATCTGCTCAAAATATAATATTTTTTGGTTTCATTATTGAAGTTCAGTGTAGAGTGCAGCTTGCAGATGTCAGTATCACTTTATCTGCTGTCACATCAGTGTTGTGTCTGACTAGATTTCAGAGGATTATATTTGCTGTTATTTTACTAACAAATTAATGATTATATAATCCATGTTATTCTGCAGCTGTTTTAACATGCATTTGGGTGGTGGTGTCAGGCCTTCTGTCCCCTCGTCTCCTTTGATTTTTCCAGCACAAACTTTTCCTGTCTTGGTGTGTCTCTTGCTCCCTGGTTGTGATCCAGACACTTGAATGTCTGCTGGTAGTTCAGGCAGAGATTCAGCTAATGGGGACTTTGTAAATATGCACAGGATTCTTCTTGTGTATAATCCTTTCATTATTATTATTTACATAAAGTTTTATATGGAGCACACTAAAGATTCTGTGTAATTATTCACACAGTATTCAGAAGACTGGCATTTTGGCCATTTTACCTTGTCACAGTGCTTGACTGTGGCTCAGACTACTTGAATTACAGTTTCTGTAGCCTGGTTTGATTTGACTATTAGTTTAAAATAAACCTCAGTTTGTGGCAGCAGAACTAACACTGCTGAGAAAATCTGCCTTTCTCTTATCATGTTCTTTTTTAATTACACTCAAATTCTATTAAATAAAACTGTGCACTGAAAAAAAAACCTACACACAAAATTCTTCGCATTTGGATGCTAAATGTGTTTATGCCTGATATCCAGACTGACATTATCTGAGTTATCTTTTTTAAGAGCTATTGAAATATAAAATGTAAAAATTAAAAAGCAAATTATTATTTAAAGAGTCCTTAGATGTGAGGATTTAATATCTGATCTTAAATGTTTTGATGCTAGACTAACCCTATGTAAAAAACTACCAAGAAGCAAAGCTACAGTATCGAACTAACCTGGTACAATGACTGGCAGACCAGTTGGGGGTTGGTGTGTAAGCATGCTGTTCCTTTACTGTCATTAGCTGTATTTGTCTTTCATCTGCATTTTGCCAAATATCTGCCCACTAAAGACCCCTCCTGGCCAGAAAACAGAAATATCTGTAGTAAATCTGCACATTTCTTTTAAGGGAACAAATCTGCTCTCTGATTAACATTTTGGATTAAAACTGTATTATTTCTGTTTGGTGTTTATTACAACAGTTAGTAAGGTAAAATAATAGTCAGATGTTCATACTGATTATAATGCATATGATGATGATGATGATATTTCATATAAATGCATTATACAGCATTTTTCTCCGCAGTATACTTATGAAATATCCATGAGAGAATAAAACTTGAAAATGGACTAGGATAATGTTTAAAAGGTTTAAAATAAAACATGTCAGAGGAAGGAATTGTGTTCAGTTCTAATTGGACCAAGAAGTAATACTAGCATTTGCTGGAGAGAGAGACAGGGGAGGGAACCCCCTGAGTTGTCTGCTGTTCACTTTGACTTTGTTTCTGTGCAGCACACCATAAGGGCTCCCAAGGCAGGAGTGATTAAAAAAGTCAATTTCCAAGAAGGTGCCCAGGCTAACAGACATGCTCCACTCGTTGAATTCATGGATGAAGAGGCAGAGTCAAAATAAAATTTAAGGAAGGTGCATTTTATTTTTTCTACTTTGCTGATTTTCTCCTGGAAGATTTCTTCATATTTTCAGCAAACTGTTTTGTATAAATGGGGGATTGTTTTCCTCTGCACTTCCTGCATAGTTTGACTGTAAATTATGCTGACTTCACTGAAATTTGGATATCACTATACTGTAATTGTATTTATAACTTATGGACCTATATGGTTGTTGTCCGGGGGTGTTTTGCCTGTGGAAAGGCATTAGACTGGAAGAAAATGTGAAACTCTGAAAGGATCAGAGAGGACTGTAAGGTACAGAGAGGTTGGGTTCTTCTGCCTACTTATTCACAACTGCCTTTTTTCCCCTAAATATGTGAGGATTGATTTAAAGGAAGTCTGAAAGACAGTTGTTCTATTTTCTGGCAAAATTCCTGTTTGTGGCTTATGTTTTTGCCTTAATAGGGAATTTAGGATTGTTGCTTAGCCCAGAATCCCTCTCAGTCATTTCTGGTGCATCTATTTTTCTTGTTTACCTCAATGAGTTGTGAAAATTTGCATTTCAAAATTATTTTAATATACCTCAAAATATCTGATACAAAGCATTTTTCACATACATTTGCTACAGTAATCAAAGTTAAAATGTAACTGCTTTCCAAAAAATACCATTTGAACTTTAAACACGAAGAAGTAGCATAGAAAGATAAGCTTATTTAATACTTAATGTGCCAAAATACAATACTGACTTCAAAATCTTCATTACTGTTACCATATTGTTAATGTATTTCTTATTTGCTATAATGAAGTACACCACAGTCTTTATAACAACATGAAGTGTAGCTAAGAATAATAGATTTTTTTTGTATTTTCAGGGTTCAGAAGGGAGAATTGGATATTTCAGATATTCAAAGAATTTGAATTGGAATTTTGGATATTCAAAGAAAAAGAATTCTCAGACTAAGCATCCTGATCATTTGCCATAAATTTACTTTAACTTACTTAACCAGCACCTTGGAGAAGAAAGGGAAAGAAAAATGTTTTAATTGTTACAAACTTTGAAAGTCTTTTCATATTTCAGTTAATGTGAAGTTCTGCTACCATATGAAGTTTTGATATGCTAATTTAATTCAGTAATCTGTTTTATGCGGAAAGGAACAATCAGATGCTGCAGTGATCTCAAACCTGTAGTTAAATCTGTGCAAATTAACCCTTACCTGAAATCTCATTTCTGAATCAATATACAGGATCACGGGGAATTCTCTGATCTGCTTTTATAATTGTGCAGCCTTGTCTGCAATGCAGAAAAGATGTGGTAAAAAAGCAATAGCTCTGGATGATCGGTGTATTTAAAGCATATTTTAATACTTTTCAATTTTCCTTCCAGTCCTATGGTCACCTAGCAAAACTCCAGTGATCATCTTGTAGAATATTGCCACAGTGATTTTTCTTTACTGCCAAATAAAAATTAAGCGTAACTTTGAATGTTTGTTTTGATTTTTCTCCATTTTGTTCTTTCCTTGGTTGCTTCTGTTCATGCACTGGATTAGAGGGTTTATGCAGCTGTTTCTGTATCAGATGATGATGATGATGAGCACAATCTGCAGATCACATTTAGAAGGAAGTAATCCAGACACTCGTGATAGGTTTCACTGCAGGTAAGGTTAGGCACTTGTTTTATCCAGAATTGAATCTCCATATAGAAACATGATCTCAGCCCTGAGGAGACTCAGTAGCTTGGCATTTATTTTTTTCTCTCTCTGTGACACGGCTGTGCTGCACTGAATCTGTACCAAAACATTCAAACTCCCGGCAGGAGGTTCTCTGCCCGCTCACTCTGCACAGCTTGGCTGCACACAGCCAGTGCAGCAAAACACATTCCCTGGGAACTGACAAAATGTCCTCCCTTAGGAGCCAGGGGAGACAGATAATCTCACCAGTCTTCATTTTCCCTCACTTCTCAAAAATTAGCTGTTAGGCTTTTTATCTCTGTAGGTTTCTACTGAGATAGATGTTTCAGATAGTGATGGTTTTGTTTATTTAAGAAAAATCTCTTGCAGAAGTCACTGTCACAGTTGGCACACTTTAAATGTTTTACTGCAGTGTGATTTAATTGAACTTGGAGATGCTCAAAGAATGATTAAAGGGAGGTTGTTCCTATACCAGTATCTGAGTTAAAAAAATATTCATGAACCTTCAGTTTATTACAAATAAATTTTTTATGTTAGGAATGTAAATTGGTAAGAGCCCTAGCATAGTAACATAGCTGTTACTGTTGTTGTCTCTAAAACACTTAATTGCAGACTAAGAGAAAAACTTTAATTTTTTAAAATGCAGTATTTTAGCATTTGAGCTAAAGGGATAATCTCTGCTACTAATTTACTATCAATGTACCTTTTCAGATAGTGCTGCAGTTCTGAAATAACAGTCACAGATGTTACAGGAACAATGAATCTGAACTGATTCTAGTTGTAATGATTTTTCTCTTGCTGCCAGAGGAGAGAGGGGGCTGCATTGTGGGATATTTAATTCAGCCACACTTGATGGTCTGCAGGAAAGAATGAAGGTGTTGGTGTTCCCGACTTGGGCTTCTCTGAGACAGGGTCAGGGAGTGACACTCTGAGCACTGATCAGCTTGGATCAGGAATGGATCATCCTGCCCAGCAGTGTGAGTGGTGCCAGACCACAATGAGAGCCCTGCATAACCTTCAGTGATCTCACTGTGGGGCTCTCCATCTCTCCTGCACTCTCCAGCTGCTGCCACTTCCTGTGGCTTATACCCAGGGAAGCTGTGTGATAAGGAGTCTCAATCCATGCTGGACTGGGGAATGGGACACAGGGAGTAGGAAGCAGGAGAGCAGGACTGTTCTTGTTTCAGTCACTGACTCACTGTGACTTCAGGCAGGTCACTTGGTAGATATTTGCCTGTTTCCTCCTATTTAACGAGGTTGATAGCAATTGAAACACTGCAAAATTTGTGGAGACACTGATTTATAAATAATTTTCTCTGCTTGTTGGGAAAGTTGTAATTTCAGATGTAGACTAACTCTACTTGTAAAGGGTTTTTTTACCCTTTTAAACATCAAATATCAATACCATAGAATTACAAAGTTTCCAGTGTGTATTGTATGCTTTGTTGTAATGATTGTACCAGCTAGTTACCAGGAAACCCAAGCTTCAAGTCTTCATACTGCTTAAAAAATGAGTACTCAAGTGGTTTTTGGCAGGACCTTTAAAATTAGTCAATGTAGAGGAAAAAAAGTTCATGTGGGCACACAACTCTTTTATTAAAGTAACTTGTTAATATGTGCCTTGAAATAGGTACCAGTGAACTGTTGTAGGTATATTCATTGCTATTAATAATGCTTTTCAAGCAGATCAGGAATTGTCTGTGTTCTGTTTGTAAAAAGCTCAGCTGTGTTGAGTAAAATGTGTTTACTGAACAATCAATGGCAATTGATTAAGTTCTGAACTACCAGCTTTTTATACAAAGTATATTCTCAACACATAGTTCAACTTCTTGTACAGTCATGTTCCAAACAGATTTTTAGACACAAATGCCTTGCAGGTAAGTATCACCTAGTACCTCTATAACATTGGGGCATATCCTGCATAAGAATTCTGTTTGGAAAGTAATATACAGTACTGAAAGCTGTATTAAAAAAATCAATATTGCAGAAATTGATAATTGAAACCTTGGTATTTATTTTTATGTGATCCAACTGAATTTCTTGGAAGAGAGCCTGGATGCTGAAAGCAATTTTGAGACATTTGATGTTATCTTAAAACCTGTTGATTATACAATGAATTCATATTAAAACAAACATGGATGTTCTGGTTGAATACACCATTTTTTTATTATAGCAGTAATTAATAAAACACATCTGGAGCCCTGCTGGGTTTTAAAATCATAATGGTTGCAGGATTTTAGCTTTAATCTGTGTCCTGGTTTCAGCTGGGAGTTAACTTTCCTCCTAATAGCTGGTCCAGGGCTGTGTTTTGGAGGCAGTGAGAGAATAATGTTGGTAACAAACTGATGTTTTAGTTGTTGCTAAGTCCTGCTTGCTCTAAGTTAAAAGTTTTCCAGTTTCCCATGCTCTGGCAGCAGGCAGGTGTAGAAAGAGCTGGGAGGGAGCAGGGCTGGGACAGCTGACCCAAATTGGCCCAAGGGACATTCCATACCACAGAACACTGTGCCAAGCACAGACATGGGGGAAGCTGGCCAGGAGCCAATTGCTGCTTGGGGACATTCTGGGCATCAGTCAGGCTGCATTGAGCACCTGTAGTGCGCATCACCTGTCTCTGCTGGGTTTTATTTCTCATTCCCTTTGTCATCTTTTCGTTACAGTTGTAGTATTATTATTTATTATATTTTATTTCAGTTATTAAATTGTTCTTACTTCAACCCATGAGTTTTGCCCTTTTATTCCCATCCTCTTCCCCATCCCAGCAGGAAGTGAGGGTGGTGAATGAGCAGTTGCCTGGTACCTAATTGCTGGTGGAGTTAAACTGTGACAGATCTTTTTGGAGCCCAATGTGGGGCATGAAGGGTGGAGATAACAACAGATCTGACCAGAGTGTGTAAAACAGATTTGTTACAAGCATTCATTATATTAATGAATTAATTAATTTAATAGTCAGTGGTCACAGTGTTGTTCTCAGTTGTTGTGCTTGTTCTCACGTTTGTGTCATGTGATGATGTCCTTGGTGTCGAAGTTGCCTTTGTGCTGTTTATCACCTCTGGGGGCTGGACTAAGCTTGATGCTGTTGTACTTTATTACACTGGCTTATGATATAATAGAATTGCTGGTTGTAAAAGAAAGAAAAAACAATCACAAATGGGTTCTTCCAGGAAAACTGCTTCTCCAGTGAGTAGTTCTCCAGAGGGAAGAGCTGATCTTACTCCCAATCCTATGGAAAAAAAAAATCCATTTTTACAAGTCGGGGATCCTAAGACCCAGTACCAGAGGGGCCCTGTCTCCAGCCAGGTGGAGGAGAGGGACCTTCAGGTCAGGTCTGTGGGACTGTGGCACAGCACAATAGACCCACAGGAGTGTAGGCTCTAGCAGCTATTTGTGCACAGTGCATCCTAATGCCACCAAGCTATAAAGGGGCAGATCCCATTTTCCTGTGTTCCCCATCCCACTGGATGTGAGCAGCTGTGTGGTACTTAGCTGCCAGTTGGGGTTAAACCATGACAGGCTGTTTTCCTTTGAACAGTTCTGGTGCCACAGCAAAGCTCCAAAGAGTGGTAAAAAAGGCTGCTGCTGAGAGCTGCATCCCTCTTTGGCCTCTCTGGAAAAGAAGGTGGCATTTCCTGGGCTGTCCCATTTTGCTCACACACAGGAACACTCAGTGATTGATACTGGATGGGATGTGCCACCAAAGACCCCATGCCTGTTCAGTGTCCTGGATGAAGCATCCCAGAAACATCAGACACAGCTGCTGCTCTACAGAGTTGTAAAATGAGGTAAAATATGAGAGTAAACCCATTTAAACCCAGCACTGTTACATATAGATGTGGTTAATGCACATTTTCCTTGAGGCCTGCCCCACTGTATTTATGGCAGGCAGTCTTGTGCATGGAGGTTACAATCAGGACAATATTGATCAATTGACAATTAATCATGAGCCCAAGAATCAGTTTGCTATTACAAGGAGTGGAAAAGGCTGAATGTGTGTAACGTGACAGGAAGCAAAAGCCATCTTACTGCTCCTGCTTTGTACAGCTGCAGTGTGCCTGCCTTCAAGGCAAAAGGCTCTGCCTCCAATATAAGTAACTTAAATTATTTTTTTGTATACTAATATCAAAATATGTGCTTTGCATTGGGATGGCTCATTTTTATTATGTTGTACTATTACAGATGGCACATACAGAAAGTCACTGGGATAGGAAAATAATTGTGTCTCAGTCTTCTAGATTCTTGAAATCACCTGTAATTCTTTGTAGTGAGAATAGAAAGCTGCTTACAGTTCAAAGGTGTAGGATTTAATCATGAAGCTGTGATGGCACTATGTGGATTACAGCTTGGGAAAGTTTCAAATAATTCTGGTTACAAACATCATACCTTGTATTACAGAAGTTCTGTACTCAAAAAATGTCCATATAAAAAACAACTAGCTATGTCAATTCTTACTGCCCTCCCATTTGCTAACTCATATTACTTAAAATGCCTTGCTTTTAGTATAAGTGTCTCAGTACTTATTGTTTAAAAAAAAAATACAGAAGCCTAGCAGTCTGTTGCCTTTTAGGTGTGCTGGAAAGTCTCAGTTTATTCAGGCCTGCCAGGGTATGGTGGAATACCTGAGAAATTTTCAGATTTTCTTAGGCTCTCTGACCTGATTTTGCTTTGTCACATAAAGCTGTCCTGCTCCCTCCCAGAGATGCTGTCATATCAAAAACTGCTCCTAAGAGTGCCTTGGTCTGAGTGTAGTAACTTGTTGACCTCTTGTGTAATGCAGGAAGGATGAAAAACTTCAAAGAAGGTGAACACCCTTCCCTACAACCCATCAACAACAATCTTCTGATATTGGTGCTGTGTCACTGCAGGTTAAATTGCTCAGACACCTACAGGAAGACTCACACTGTTTACTTCCTCTCTGCTTCTCTGTGCAGGAAAAAAACCGCAATGGGCTGAAAGAGACATTCCAACTGTATCAGCTGAACAGCACAACAGGAGGAGACCATTGGGTCTGCACCTCTGGATGCCTACAGAGTGGCATTAAATCTCCTGGTGCAGGATAGTTCATGGGACTTTGTTCTCTCTTAACCATGGGGTCAGTTTGCAGGCAAAGGGCCATAGCTGTAATCACCCTATGGCTGTTCCACCAGTATATGATGATTTGGTGGTTTCATTTTCTAGAGCACAAAATAGCTGCCAAAAAGATGTGGTTAGAAAGAAATGTCCAGTCCAAGCTGCCCTAGGTTATTGCTATCCTTCATAAAGCTTTGGGCCTCTTCCTCAGAAAGTGCTCTAGGTGGAAGTTCTCAGCTGGGGGATTACACTAAATGGATTCTGCTTTGACCGAACATGAGACTTATTTGTCTGCTCAAGAAGAGAGCTCAGGTCAGTGTAAACAAGCTCAGTGTTATATTCAGTTATGCACTTGACACAGTTGGTTTTAAAAACTGCCTCACTTTCTTCCAGTTCACAGGAGAAGATTAAACATCATTCGCTCACACAACAAAACAAGGCAAGTGTGTCAGCCTTAAAATAAATTAAACAAGTCATCATGTTAAGCTGGTCACAGTGATTATGCTGCATTGCACAATGAAATTTCCTTCTCATCTGTGTCGCCGAGTGCATGTGTCAGGTTCCCAAGCAGCAGAACTGGGTATCCCTGCTTTGACCTGGGGCTCTATCCTGCAGGGAGCTGTACGAAAGGCAACACATAACAAGCGGAGTTCAGATAACTTACACTTTTTGGTGGCCTCATGCTGCCTCTTGCTTTATAAAGCATCTGGTTTTGTTCAGAAAGGGTGAGGATGAGATTCAGACAGCACACACTTCAAGCAAGTGCCCGTCTCCATCTGTAGGCAGGCTCAAACATGAGAATATGGAATTGGGGTGATCTGGCTATGTCCTGAGGAGTGTGCCTTCCTATTGCAGTGAGCTGTGTTTGGAGAAGTAACTCAGTCTAGTCAGACCATGGTGGCCAAGAGCTCTGAGTAAGGTAACCTCAGATTCAGAAATTCAGCCATATCCCCATGGAAGCACTCTGGAAACAAACACAGAACACTGCAGCTCCCACTAAAATCAGTAACACTAGGCTTAAATGGCAGCAGCAAGACACTCCTTTTCTCAGGTGAAGTTTCACCTTAGGAGTGATCTTGAATTGGAAAAAAACCCACAAGAATGTAGCATGCATGCTGTAAATAGCAGCAATATGCATTTCACATTTTTTAATATATTTCATTATTGTATCACTGGATTACCTTTTATCTGCCCTGCTGAGAAGCAGCTAAGTATGATTTTCCATACCTTATACAACAGGAATTCATAATGCAGAGCAATTTAGTAAGTTAGGGAGATCAAATCACAAGCCAGTCAAAAACTAAACACAAATACAGTGTTCCCCCATCAAAAAACCCAGTAAGACCCTGCATTACAAGAAACCTGCAAGATCTGTGAATTTTCAAGAAAAACAATCCACTTAAAAAGTCCTCTTTCTCTCCTGAGAAATCTCCTGCATGCACAGCTCATCTCTCAGATTATTGTTACATGTCGCAATAATTTGCTAGGTCTAAACTGTGTCTTCAGCTGGCAGGAGGGCTGTCACAGCACGTTACAGTGATGGCAATTAGCTAACTCAATCAAAGAGATTTCCAGGTTTGGCTTTGCTTCCCCTGCCATGGTTACGTGGACTGGGCTGGTGTGCAGTGTTCATGGCTGTTCACTGGCCAATTTGCATCCATCCCCAACTTCAAAATTATGCTTTTTGGTAGGATTCAAAGTATCCAGGCAACTACTGTCTCCAAGGATAGCTGAACTCAGCTGTATATTCCCACATACTTGATATCAAGTTCTTAATTTTACTGTTTCATACACTGGCAAAACTGGACACTTTACAGGATAGGCCTGATTTTCCTCACCTAATACAACTCCTCACATTCCCACCTAAGTTTTGCTCTGATTTTCTGCAAAGTAAGAAAAAAAAGAAAAAATTCAGACCCTTTTCTATACAAACACATACATAAACTGTGGACATCCATGATGAGGAATGGCTTTTTGAAGTCTTAATTTCTGTGGTGTGTGCAATCATACCAGTCATGTAATGTAAATACAGAAGCTTACTTTAATAGCTCCAAGCTCAGCAGGAGATGAGAGAACAAGATCAGCTCTCAAACCTTTGTCCTTCACAACAGCAGTTTGCCACCACTGTGAGTTTTATCAGCAAATATTCTGCTTCCCCAAACTCCCTCGGCTGCCAAAAGCCTGCAGTAGGTAGAATAAGCTTTCCTGGGAAAAAAACAACTGTCTGGAATAGTGGTACAAACCGTGATCTAACCACTGCGGCCCCATTTGCTAGTACAGCTATGCTACTGCAGGAAGAGCTGCATCTGTCCACAGCTACCCGAAGGGGATCACAGCCTGGAGCCGGGAAATCAGGGAAATCTTACAGGTGTGGAGGTGCTCCTCTGTAAAGCTGCTACCCCGAGACTTCAACTTCCCCAGGTCTCCGTGGCTGCTCAGCAAAGGATTTTGCCTCTTTGCGAATCCGTCCTGGAAAGCCCGGGGGATTTTCCCACCTCGCCGTTCCCCCGTTCAGGCCCCCGGGCAAGGCGGCCACACCACCCTGGCGCTCACACCGGGCGCTCGAAGTGTTTGACCTTTTGATATTCACGAAACAGGAACACACAGAACAGCGGGTCCCGGGGTGAGGAGCCGCTGCTACCCCGCATCCCCGCCTGCCTCGCCGCATCCCCTCCGAGCCCACCTCGTAACAGCCTCCAGGAGGCTGGGGGGGACTTTCCCCTCCCTTCCCTGCTCGGGCCGAGCCCCCCTCCCGGTGCTCGCCGCGCCCTCAGCACCGATCGAGAGGCGCTCGCCGCGGCCTCTCCCGGGGACCGCGGGCCGGGGCCGCCCCCCGTGAGGGCTCCCGGCTCCCCGCACTGCGCATGAGCGGGGGAAGGCGGCGGAAGGGCCCGTGAGGAGCCGGGAGCCGCCGCTGCCGCCGGAGGAAGCGCCGCCGCCGCCGCCCTCAGTGTCCGCCCGAGCCGGGAGGGGAGAGGCCCGCACAGCCCCCACCATGGTGAGCGGCCGCCCGGGGCCCCTCTGGGCCCAGCGCGGCGCCTCGGGGCCGGACAGGGGCAGCGCGGCCTGGTCGTGGCGCGCTGGGTGTCCGGGAGCGGCCGAAGGGCCGGTGTCGGGGGCTCCGCAGCCGGGCACGATGTGCTGGCCCGGGAACTGCTTGTCCTCCTGCCGGGCACGGCAGGGCCGGCGTGTGGGGCCCGGGCCGGGGCCGCAGGGCGGGCTGCAGGGGCTGCTCCGGGCAGGGGCCTAAGCGGGGGGCGCGGGGATCCCGCCCAGGCCTCCGACCCGCGGGGCCCCGCCAGGCCCCGCACGGCGGGGAGGGGCTCGCTGGCACCTGGTGTGGGGGTTCAGGCACCTCTGCGAGACAGCGGCGGTGTTGTGGGCAGCTCCGTGCGGTCTGTGCCCTGTGTCTGCAGCAGCACTGAGAGGGAGTGCTAGGGGCTGCCAGGAACCAGTGGCTTCTCGGAGTTTTTCCTCAGGATTTCAGGCATCTCAGGGCCCATTAAGTGCTGTCAGTTCACAGGGGAACTTAGGGGTGTTGATGCTTCTTGAGCTGCAATTATATTGAAAAATTTGTGGATAATTGTTCTGGGGTCTTGGTCGGTTCTATTCATAGAAGTGTTGTAAAGGAGGGCCTTACAAAGGTCCTCCTAGTAAAGGTCTTGTAAAGGTTTATCTTGCGTTTTCTCTGTAATCCTGTTCTTATAGCTGAGGATTTGCTGTGGACTCCCAAATCGACTGACTTGGTCCCTTGCTTCTTGTAGGGAGAAACTGCAGTGTTTAGAACAACATTTGCTGGTTTTTGCTTGCCTAAACAAAAGAAAAATATATTCCTTCAGTTTAATTAAGGGGGCCCTCATTGGTTTCTTGCAGTGTCTTAATGCACTGGAGGGAAGAGTTTATAGTAGTACTTCCAGGCTTTCTCCGTATTCAAATGTTGTAACAGCTTTAGCTACTACACCTGTACAATTTAAAGCAGTACTTTTCTGTAGCAGTGATACAGTGTTAGGAAGGGTGTAGGAGGGAGTCTTAAGATCTACTGGTGTATGCTTATTGGTATAAAGATATTTTATACTTACTGTTAATACTATTCTGACAAGCAGTGTTAAAAACATATTAAAAAAATTACAATGTCACCTTTAATTGATGGAGTTATGTTGGCGTAAAAATTTGGTTAGCCAGCATTTAAATTAAGTGGTGTGCAGACCTCTAATAAATTTGTCACTGTGTAACTAATATAATTTTTAATTGAATAGCTTGATGTAGATCTTCGTTTGTGTTTTTTTATGAGAGCTTAAGACTGAAGTCTGAGTAAAGTTCAGACTGTAAAGGTGTTTTACTAATCTGTAATTCTGCAGGTCTGGGACTGTCTCAAATAGTGCTTACACAGTAATGTTACACAACTTTTTATGAAAACTTTTTTCCATAAAAATCACCTAGAGCTGTCTCACCATATATCCAATGCAGGCAGGCAAAATAAATACACAGTTGATGAGATAGACAGTTGATGTTTTCCATGTACATATATTATTGGCTGGCTATGAGATTAGAAATTTAAATTGAACAGTCCTGTTGAAAGTGACATTATAACAGAAATGGTGTGGCCCATTATTCTAAGAATAACTTTTCATGAAAAACAGCAGAGTTCTGTCTTCTTGGAAGCACTTAACTGAAGAACCAGCAGACATATTCTGTGTAGCAATTCTGTACTGCTAGATTGGCATTTATCAGATTGGAGGGAGTATGTGAATACTCCACTTATGGCCCCAAGCAGAGCTGTTAGGCCCTGTGCAGACAACGGTGTTCCAGGTTGTGCTTGTTGACTGCAGCACCCAGGTGAAAGGATGACATAGCGCTGAAGTGGGACTGAATGACAGGCTGCACCTTTTAGAAGTAGTAAATACAGGTATGAATGGTTTCCAGTGCCTGGGTGTAGGATTCTATACCTGTACTTGTGGTATGTTAAAATCCTCTGTTTGGTTATGGGAAAGGTAGGGAGACTTCACGGAGATCGGAGGATGCCCATCCAGGAACAGGAGATTCGATGTCCTGTTTTTCTGCCCATGTAGGCAACTGCTCTGGCTCATCCTCCCAGTGGCTGTGGCCAGGTTGCTTGTCCAGCACAACAAATGCCATGGCACAGGTTCCTGCATCTGGGGCCTGGCTCCTAACTGTCCATCCAGCACTGCCAGATTGAGCACTGCTGGCTCTGCCTTAGTGCCACCAGTGTCCATATGGCCACAGCCTTGTGCCTTCAGGACAGAGGTTTCCTGCCATTGAACCACCTTTGTGCTATATCTGGAAGAGACACCACCCTGCCAATATTCCTTGGACTGCTGAGAGCACTCAGCCTCTCTTACTCTTCATTTGAGCTGGCTGAGCAGCACCTGTAGAAGAGCTGTCCTTCACCTTCCCTGTTAGTGTTACTGCTTCATCTCATCTGAGGACAAAGGTATACCCAGGAGTCAAGGCAGAGCAGTAAGCAGCTCCATTTCACTCTGAGCCATCTTCGCTCTCTGTACAATTCTGAATGATTTAATGAATTTAGAACTGTGTGTGGTAATCGAGGCAAGTGTGCGATTATCTACATCTTTATCCAGAGCCGAGTGCTAGCCTTGTCTCTATTTACATTATCTAATACATTGTCCAGTTCGTGTTCTCTGAAAAATATTTCTGTGCTGATAAATACATAATTTCTTACTGCAAACCTCAGCTGACAGGAAGTTGTAAAATTTAATACTACAAGAATTTGATGTCTGACGCTGACTCCTGTAATGTTAGTGTACTTCATGACATTGTTATGTGGTGTTTAACTCAACAAGCTATCCTGCAAGGCCAGCTGTTTATATGTGTAATCTGTGGTGCATATGCATGTCTGTAGAAGTTTGTTGATATTAAATATTTGAGGTTTGATTGTCCCAGAGTACAACTTTAGATCCTTGGCATTATGCTTTGGACGAAGTAGTCAGAATGCTAGACAAGATGGTGCATGATTTTGTTTCCTTTCCTAGCTTACCAGAGATCCCCTTGAACTAATACTTTAAATCACTTTTAACTACAGCCATGAAAAAAAATTTCAAGAATATGAACTACTCTGAGAACAAGGTGTGAAATTTATTATGTAACTCTTGATATTTTACTCATGTTTTATGGGGCCAATGCAAATATACAGTACGAATAGAGCTTTTGCCTCAGACCAGACTTAAGAATGCTAAACAACTGGCTGCTCTATGTTGTCTTTTTTTATTTGGAAAAGCCCTGATTTTTTGTGTTTCCTTCACCTCCCAGGTTAGCATGAATTACCATTATATCTACAGCAATCTTCTGGGTATCTGTACATTGATCTTCTGCCTGCATGCGAATTCTGAAATTATTCTATCCACTAAAAGAACATTATAGAAGGTGGAAAGCACCTTTAATTTTATGTTGTGATTTTTCCTTTGGATTTTAGATCTCAGCAGACTTTTGTAAGTATTTTTGTTCTGTTCCACTGCAGCTAAGTGGATTTCACATCAGTTTGAAACAGAAGCTTACAAATGTCCTGACTTTCTTACTTTGTGTGCCCTCTCTTAGAGAAACTGCTGTGGAAAATAAAATATAGTTGAGGGATATGTTTGTTTACATTATGTAGAAACTGTGGCTACTTATTTTCGTTGTTTTTGTCTTTTTTGTGATTTTTTTGATAGTATACCTGTGTGCCATCACTGTTTGTGGGTTAAGATGTAGTTCTGTGTATTTGTAGATTTTTGTTGTAATTAACGTTTTTTTATCAAACAAATTAAAATACTCGTGATTTTGTCTTTAAGCTTTAGCCATGTGTTTGTTGAATACAGGCAGTAAAGCAGACATTTTTAGGTGTCTTGTGGTTCCTTTCATGGTCCAAGGTGGGATAATTCAGGAGCAGAACTCCCCTGGCCATTCCTGTGGCATCAAGGGACAGAAGTGGCAGTCGGAACTTCTGTGCATTTCTGAACCTCTGGGATTGAGCTGATGTCCCCAGGGTCCTTGGGAAGGGAAGGGATGCTTCCCACAGTCACAGCTCTTGTTGAAGTCTGAATGCAGTCAATGTAAAGGCCTAGACTTTGTGGAGGTTGATACTATTTTAGAAAAGGCTTTTACCTGTCACATGCATGAGAATTTAACAGGCTTTTCTTTGAGTCCTGCTTGAAACAAAAGCACAGATGTCACATCGTTCAAATTCCTTTACTTAGCAGTGAAACTCGAAGGAAACGGATCATCTATAGCAGTGGCTGGGAAGGGAAAGGTGCAGAGCAGTTGCTTACTGAAGAGTGGCTGGGTGAATGCTGTCCTTGGGGGCCACAAGGAAATTTGGGCAGCAAAACTCATCGTGCCCTGCTTGTCTCACTGGTGGCTGGATGGAACCTTTGAGCCAAGTCCAAGAACAGGGCTCCAGTAGGGATCCTCAGCTCTCCAGTGAGGCAGTGTGGGACAAAGGTTGGTGCTGTTTCCCTTGAACATTATCCAGGAGAGTGGAGCCCTCATTCGGCTATTAGCTGTCTGCAAAATGCTGATGACCACTGTGCAGAACTTGTCTTTGAATCTAGTGCAGAAAGGAAAACAGTGCAGAAGGAAAAACAGTGCTGTAGTCAGAGTTGGTAGAGAAGTTCTAGCACTTTTTGTTCCTGAGACTAGGAGAAAAAAATATTTGGGAAAATAAAAGTCCAGGTATTTTATTTTTCATTTGTAGTTTTTCACTGAAATATCTGTTCAAGGAAAGGATATTGAATTAGAAAATTCAAATTTGATACTTCATCATAAGAGGCAAATCTTCATTTTAAAATCGAAGTTATAGAACCAGATGTTAATTAGAATGAATGTAGTTGCATGCATCTACATAATGTAGCTTTTCATTTGGAGAAGTTATTCTGTGTTTTAAAAATAAGGTTATCTGTCTTGTGACATCCTTATTATGAAAGGTAGCTTGGATACCACACAAACTTGATCAAGGGCCTGCAGAACTAAATTTTTCCTTTTCCTCTTAACCCAAGAAATAAGTGTACAAATTTGTTTCATTTGCTTTCCATTGTTTTTCATTTGTATGTATAGGCAAGACGCGTATCTGTTTAATAATCTTCCTTTTTAACCTGTGTTAAAGTTGAGATGTTTTAAGTGGATTGTTTGCATTACAGTGAGCGCAATTTCAGTGTCAGGTATTCATTGCCTTATGACTGTGGGATTAAAGGTTATGTGCTGCTCTGTATTGCACTTAAAACAATAATAGAGTATTAGTGCTCAGTGTCTAGAAATAGCCCTTAAAAGTGCAGAAGGTTTGGAACCTGCTTGAAGATCCTGCTTGAAGTCTGGGTTTTTAATGTGCTGGAAGAAGAGCTATAATAGGATAATAAAAACTCAGCAGTAATTCCATCTTTTGCTGTCCTGTTGTAGACCTGCAAAGAGTGTCCAGTCACTCAGGATGTGGAGTGTCTTATCCACACTGGCAAGGTTCTGCAGAAGCATTCATCAAGTAGAAAAAAAGGCTTTGGCCCTTCTTCACTAAAAATAAACTCCTATTTTACCAAGAAAAGTATGATTATTCAAGAAAAAGGTGGTGGCTGAACAGTGTGATTTATTGCATCTTATACCTTACTGAATATTGTACTGATTAACATAATTAGCTGCTTGATTCTTTGCAATTTTGATCTTCTTTTAAAAAGGTTTTATGTTGTTACTATCAGGGAGCCCCAAGGATAGGAAAATCTCATGTATATATGTAGAATTTAAATTTTATCATAAGAGGCATTTAAGCTGCAAGTTTTTGATCTAACAAATTGCACTCTTGCGTGAAAAGATGCAGAACACGCCACCTTTTGTGGTCCTGGCCATCCATGGTAAAGCCTAGTTAAACCTGTTCCTTGACTTTTTGTGGAATGTCACTGCTTTTGGAGTTTACCCTTGCAGGAGCAGGGCAGAACAAAGCCTCCTGAGGTTTTACAGAGTACTCACGATTAAATGGGCTATGCATACTTATGTGTACATGTTTTAAAAAAATCAAAATACTGAAGATTAAAGGCACCAGCTTTGTAAAGAAAAAAGAAAGAAAAAAGAAAGGAAAAGCTAAAGTAATTAAGTATGGCTGCCCTATAGTGCAGCTGAGTCTGTGGTGATGCAGCAGTCTGGCTGTGTGGAACTGATTAGAAGCAGCTGGTAATTGATAGAGAAAATTAAATTTGGGATTGTTTCATCTTCATTTGGGGTTTCATTCACTGGTTTGTTTTCTTATATCTGAGTTTACAATACATTTTAAAATGCTGCAACTAAAATCCATTAGTCATTCCTGAAAGTCATTGCACATGACTTTGTCAATGTAATTGATTTTTGTGGAAGTGTGAGCACAGTAGTGCAAGGTGTTGGATGTCTGCTGTGGAGCCAAGCACAGGAGCTGCTCTGGTGGCTTCGCCTTTACCTGGAACCACATCTGAAAATCTCAGTTTCAGAAATGTGTTTGTAGGTAGAACGTCCAGTGTGACAAACTTGGTCAAGAGATTGAGATAAAGCAGCAACACATAATAGATTTTAAAATAGTATAGCCTAATTAATGTCACTGTTTGAAGTCTGGAGCCTGAGCTAAAAGTTTGGCTTCAGTTAAGTGTTGTAGATACAGAGTGGTTTTGGTTTGGGGGGATTATTTTAAAGGATACTTATGCTAAGGGTATTGTTCTATTTAGTGTATTATGTGAGTATCAATTTAAACCAAATGTGATGCTCTTGTATTTTTTTTTTCAATGGTGTAACAATGAAGCTGGTAACTTAACTATTCTTACAAATAAAAGCATTCACACTCATCAAGCCACAGAAGACTGATCCTGACTTTTAGGACAGATGAATTTGTGTTCTGAAGCATTAGTTCTTTTTTCTAATGATAATGTCATTGAGCGCTAATTATCCTTTGGAATTAAGAGCTCGAGCATGTACTGCTCCTAAATCATTCATGCTTTGGCTGAATTTTATCACATTTTGGGATTTTTTTTTGCCCTTCTTCTCCATATTCCCTGAGAAGGAGCTGTTGAAATTACAGTTATAATAATGAACAGAATATACAAGTTTTGGTTAGAATACAAAGTAAACTAAAAATTAAATATTTGTGCCATATAAGAAATCCAGCTCTGACTTAAAATTTTGTCAGAACTTAAATTTACCAAGTTGTAACATTGGGAGTCTTTGCTTTGTCTGTATTTAGTGAACTGTAGAACTATAACTGAATTTGGGTGTAGTGCAGGAGCTGTGATTGCTTTCTCCTGATGAGCAATTAGTTTTGGGTAAATCATACCCTTGAAATCCCGAGTGTGCTCTTCTCATCAGAAATATCCTTGGGAATCCCTCTCTGCTGATAAGCATCAAGTTTGTGTTCAGTTCTGGGCTAGGCCAGGGCGGGATGGCTGGGTCTGGGCAGGAGGCCTGGAATTCCAGAGCTCTCACCTTGGCTACTCACTCCCCCGCCTGCCTCAGGCACAATTACCTTTTTTTTTCTTAGCTTTGGTTGCTGCACCTGTGAAATGGAGACAATGCCTCCTTGCAGGAATGTTTTGCAAATTATGTAGGTGGAGCTGAGAACCCTCAAAGTGAAAATTCTCTTTAAAGAAAAAGAAATCTTTAAGGTATTTCAGTGTGTAGTTCCCTAAAATGGATGACCCAGCCTAGTCCCTTGCTGCCATCAAGAGGCACCTCAGGAGATCCTGTTCCAGGTGTGGCCCTGGTCCTGCAGTACTGGACACCAGGACACCAGCCTGCTGCTCAATGGTGCTGAACTGTTCAGTGCGTGCTCTGCCCCACCTCTGGAGGGACTCAATCAGATACTTTGATATCCTGATTGCTTGGGAAGATTACAAAGATAATGATTTAAAAAACATTCAGAGACTGTTTTTTATTTACTTGTGTTTTTTTTGTCCAGTAGACATTTCTAGTTACAGTATTGTTTGTTTTCACTAGAACAAGTTGAAATCTTCACAGAAGGATAAAGTGCGTCAGTTTATGGTCTTCACACAATCTAGTGAAAAGACAGCAGTGAGTTGTCTGTCTCAAAACGACTGGAAGTTAGATGTTGCAACAGACAACTTTTTCCAAAATCCTGAACTTTATATACGAGAGAGTGTTAAAGGATCACTGGACAGAAAGAAGTTAGAACAACTATATAACAGATACAAAGGTGAGTACCCTGAATTTTAAGGCTTATTTCCTACTTGTATAATTCTTATTTACAATGTATTGGTGATGCTGTGCTCTTGTGCTGGGAAATCTTAACTGACTCTTCCAGCTTTGTTTTTCTGTACTAACAAGACAAATTAGAAGGGAAATAAGGTAAGTTTATGCTTCACAAGGATTACATGCAGTTACTTTATGTGCTGTGAATGTATCTACATTTATGGGACATTAAGGTCTGAGCTGGAATTGTGTGTATAGTGAGTAATTGTAATGGTTAACGAGGATTTTAGGTAACTCTCCTGGGGAAGGCACATCACACAGGACTTGATCCTGACAAAGGAAGAGGTTGCATAGTAGGGATGGATTCTACCTTGGTTTTTATTCAGCTTGTTCTTACTATCATGTAGTTACAAACAGACTGTAAAAGAAAACAAAGTCTCTGTATCTGTTAGGTAGACAGTGTTCAACTGATATCCTACCACATAAAGTGGATTCAGTAGAGCAGAACAAATGCTGTGTTTTAGCACTTAATGTAAAAATGAATGCTCTGTTTTCTGTCTGTTTTCCTGTGTTTTATATGTATAATCCAAATACCGTTTTTGTGAAGTCTGTGTTGGCTTGCGTTAGTGGATCTTTGTTAGTGCAGTTGAAATGTGAGCATCTCACTTCCAGACCAGATGTTGATTCCTTTGTGAGGAGTTGGCCTGGGTGACTTGGAATCTAAGGGGGCAGCGTAATTTCCCCCTGGAGGTTACTGTATCCAACCTCCTGCATGCTGGAAACCTCACGTGTGCCAGGAAATGCCTAAAACTGCTCTTGGGGTAGCCGTGGATGGGCACATTTGGGTGTTGGTACAGCTTGGAAATGAACACTGCAGAATGGCTCCTAATGGAACTCAGCTTATCAGTCTGACCAAAGAGGCCAATATTTGAGTGTGCTGGGGGGAGAGAACCACTGTGCTCTGTAGGGAATGAGTCAGAAGATCCTGCATATTATTAGGCAAAAAACAAATGTTTGTGGTGCTTTTGTCTCTCAATGAAAATAACATGAGCTTCATTGTATGGGAGGCTGTATTGCATAACTGCCTCAATTGTTAAAGCTTAACCATTGGGAGCACTCATTTAACTTTGTTTTGAAAATACTCTTATAAGGGCTGGTCCCAAAAATGGCTTCTTGAAAATGTTTCCTTGTCTTAAATATACTTGTTGAACAAATTAGCTTTTTCAAATACCTGTTTTTCTTGATGCTTACTTTTATGTCCCAAAGATCCTCAAGATGAAAATAAGATTGGTATAGATGGAATTCAGCAGTTCTGTGATGACCTAGCTCTTGACCCAGCCAGCATCACTGTACTCATCATTGCATGGAAATTCCGGGCTGCAACACAGTGTGAATTTTCAAAGCTGGAATTCATGGATGGAATGACTGAGCTGGGGTAAGTGCTCACTGAGTGTTAGATGGCGACAGTGTGATCCAGGGTCCTGTTTTGGGGCATTCTCATTCTTGGTGTCCTTTCTGAGACATTTCAGAGCCCAGCATCACTTGTCTGCCTCTGCAATAACAAAGCCCTGCTTTGGCTGTGTGAGCATTGTGTGCTAGTTGGCACAAAGCTGCTCTGGCAGGTAGCTCAGGGAAGTTGGGCACACCTGGGATTTCTCTGCCTTGTGAGAGTGCAGGAGTCTTCATCACATTTTCCTAAAAAATTTGTGGATTGTAGAAGCTGATATATCAGTAGTATGTGCAAATGCAATGTGAAGAAATAAATAAATTAAATTCTTGTAGAGTTGCAGACTCATTAAAGTGATTTGATGAATTCTGTTTCGATAGTAGTATTGTATTCTACAAATAGTTTATAGATTGTTGATTAACTCATGTTTTTATGGCAAAATGAATAATCAAACAAACAAACAAACAAAAGTGCTTTTTAAAATGCAGATGTGACAGCATAGAAAAACTGAAGGCCCAGATTCCTAAAATGGAACAAGAATTAAAAGAGCCAGGAAGATTTAAGGATTTTTATCAATTTACTTTCAACTTTGCAAAGAACCCGGGACAGAAAGGTTTAGGTATGTATTCTAATTCATAAGCATTTTTTCATAAATATTGGAAATTACTAATTAAAGCAGTAAATGAATGTATTATTGTGATCCAATGAATCTGAAAGATAATTACCCTTGGGATGAAATATATCTCTGTGTTTTGAAAGATAGTTGTCAATTTAAGGTATTCAAATTGATTATTAATAAAGGCTACAGAATTTTATGAGAGAGAGTTTATTTCACTCAGAGTGAATCCAGTTCTCAGTAAGCACAATGGATTATGGTCTTACATTAAAGACATAATTATACCACTTAGAATTTGCAGCACTGAACAGATTAATTGAATTTTTACTTTTAGGATAAATTGAAGCTGTAAAACCATTTTTTGTGTAAGCACATTTGTAAAGTCCCTTGTTACATCATGCTTGCAAATGTCTTAGCAGGATAGAATTGGAATGGTAGACATGGATTCCTTTGTTCTGGGTCTGATGCCTGCTGGTGCCTACCTACAGAGATTCTCCTCCCTTACCTCACTGAAGGCTTTTTTGTCATTATTTCAGAGTTAACACACTGAATGTGGCTTTGGTTGGTGTAACAGGTGGAGTGGTGGAAGAATAACTTTTTAAAAATAATTTCAGCACACTGGAGTTTGGATGGAATTAAAGGAACAAACTGTATCTCTGTCTATTCAAAACAACAAAAATGAGGGAATAAAAATTTATTTTGAGTGGTGATGTTCAACAGCCCAAATGTACATTCATTTCTCTATAGTATGATTTGGCTATTAGCCATAACTAGCATTTCATGATCCTGTAACTTAAGTTAATTGTTCTGGTTTTGAGGAGTAATAAAATATGGGAAGGCTGGTAGGTTCTTCCATGGCAGCTTGTGAATTTGTTTTTCTCAGTAATGAAAATGCTCTAGACTGGACAGCTTTGCATTCCCAGGGTGTGTAAAGATGAGCTTTCTGCTTTAGTTTTATTGGCTTTTATGTGCAGGCCAACTTTTGGCTTAAAATGAGTGTTGGAAAATAAGTAAATAAGCAAAAACTCTATGTCCTCCTTCAACATCTTGCAGTATCTTGTTTGTTGTTGTTTTCAGTGGATTGTGAATTTTATTGTATCCAAAGGAGCTAAAAGTGCTGCTATACTGTCTGAAAATACTTGTGCGTGCTTGTAGACATTTCTGAATCATGCAAATAAATGAATAGGCTGATCCGTGTTTCTTGTGGAAAGTCATGATAAATTTTTTAGGCTGCTACAACAAAGATAATGTGAACAACAACTGAATTTTGGGATTAATTTCCCAGGAAAACTGATTCACTTGCTTTATTTCTCATTCATCATAAAGCTTCGTCGTGCAGGTTAAGCTCTAGCAGTGGCAGATAAGTGTAGTTTTCTGATACCCATATAGCATATACATAGTGTAAGATAGTTTTTTTAATTGTTTTTGTTTTTAAGTCTGGATCTGGAAGTGATGTAGAACTGAGCTTAAAGTCTGGATTCTTACCAGCCCTTTTGGTGCTCATAAATACACAGTTCTAGGCATGAATTTAGAACAGGGAAGAATAATTCTGGAAACCCTGGAGCAAAAGAACACTTGGAGAAGTACAGAGCTGCAAAGTAAGTGCTGCTAGTTAGGCAATTAATTTTGGTGTGTCTAAATAACTGCTTGTCAGAGCTTGCAAATTGATTTTAATGTATATTGGCCTCTAATCTTGCAAACATTGTGCAGTAGTTCAGGCACAGTTCTGGAAATATATTTCTTCTGCATAATTTCTTACTACTGTGTAAGTACTGTGGGTGTCTGAAAAGTTCTTGTGATATTTGCATCTCATTGGAGAATACCCTGTAGATGGTGTTCATGTCAAACATTGCTTGCTTCTCTTGCTTCTCTCTGGATAAAATTCAAAATGGAGGATGTATTTTGAGGCTCATACATTTGATCCAGGAGGATTTCATTCTCACACTTACAGAAACCTAAAATTATATCTTTACTTTCCAGTTTTGTTATTTCATATAATTTCTTTTTAAAAATGTAGTTTGTCCCAAGGCATTATGTCATCATGCTTTACATGTTTGGACTTATACATTGAGTTTGAGGTTGCAGCATCCTGAGATTTAGCTTTTAACAGCCTTTGCTTACCCACAAGAATTATCTTAAAATTGTATAAAAATGTCAGAATGCACAGTTGGTTTATAGTGATTGTTTACAAACCACTGTAAAATGCAGTGATTTGATGACCTTGCCTTTTTGAATGCACACCATTAATGCAGCACAAGGAAATAAAACTTAGTTTTTTATCTGTTTCCTTGAGGAACTGATCAGCTTCTTCTGAAGTTTGTATCTGTTAAATTTTAGAAAGGCAGTAGTTTAGTTGAAAGCTAAAATGCCTGTTTTTGTGCCTGAATCTCCTGTTAAAGAGAGATTTTGAGCCTCTACAGTCTTGAATGAGTTGCCATTTTCAGATACAGCTTTATTTACTGAGGAGAAGTGACTTCTGTCTAATTTGTCTCTGCTACTTGAGATTCAAAATCACACTTTTGTCTGAAATCAAACCTCTTTGCAGCTTCTGTAAAATCCTTCACAAATTTTATTCTCTACTTTGGTCAGGAGGTATTATAATGTGACTCTGCTGTTTGAGAACTTTTAATATCAGATGCTAAACAATTCAGAACCCCCCATCAGCTCCTATTTTCCCTCCAGCAATGCAGATTTCATACTTGGTGTTGTTTGCTGTTGGTTTCACCTCCAAGATCTACCTCCCTGGGTTCTTTTAAATATTTGGACATCCTGGGGGAAGGGAGGGAGTGCAGTTCTTGGGTTACTGGTGTGGGTTTTTTTCTTTCTTTCCTGAGGTGTGCACTTCATCCTGTGCCTTCTCCCCCTTCCACAAGGGAATTATTTATAGAAGAAATTTTCTAGACTGCCAGATATATAAGAGCTTTTGTTAAAAAGAGGCCACTTACCTAGGCAGCCTTTTGGGGTCACTGTGTGATAGCCTGTGGCTGAGGACACTGAATTTGGTAATTCACAGTGAGTGGTGTTTGGTGCTGCAGCACTGAGCAGTTCCCTGGTAATTCCTGGTGATCCTGGGCAGAGTTGTGTGTTCCAAATGTCTTTTATGTGCTCACAAGCTCCTGTGTGCCCCTCCTGGTGGTTCAGCCTTTGGCACACCCAGGGATGGGGGAGCTGGCTCTGTCCTTCCCCTCCATCCAGACCAGCTGGGGTTTTTTGGGAGCTGCTGGACAAGCAGGGGGCTCCTCTCCAATGTGTCAGGTTAGGCTTCACTCATTCCAAACAAACAGGAATTTAACAGGATGCTTTGAAAGAAATAAAAAAAAAGCCAGCCCACCACAAAAAGCACCCAGTGAACAAAAGGAAAAAAATCCCAAACCAAAACAGCCAAAAACTATCCCAAACCACCAACAAAAAAAAAAAACCCCAAACAAAAGCAAATCTCAACCAAAACAACACCACAAACAGATGAATCAGCTATCTTCTGTCTGCTTAGGGACACTACCCAAAGATTCTTTTTCAAAAGGAAATCTTGACTGCAGAAATGAGCACTTGACAAAAGCCTTGTTACAAGGGCAGCACCTGTAATAGCGTTGCTCTAAAAATGAAATTGTTAAAAGTTGGTTTTATCTAAATTGTATTTTGTATATTAAAAAAAAAAAAAGTCTTAGTACCAAATACTACAAATTTTCTTTTCAAGCCAATAGCATCTTTAACTGAAAATGTTTTGCTGACTTTTTACTATTGTTAGATAGCAAAAGGCATATGAAATGTCCTGGGGGGTTCTGACTATGTTGGATATTAATATGGGCAATTTTCAGTTCTGTAAAATATAAAATATATGTGTAACACTTTATTTATGGTTGCCTTTTTGTAAAGGATCTGTGAGTATATTTCCATTAGTTTAATCTTTTCAGACTTATGGGTACATGGTTCATCCTGGTGTTAGATACTTGTAGAGATTATATATTTGATATGTATATCTCTAAAAGTAATATATTTTAATATTACAGATTTAGAAATGGCCATTGCCTACTGGAATTTAGTACTTAATGGAAGATTTAAATTTCTAGACTTGTGGAACAAATTTTTGTTGGTAAGTTTAAACCTTTACATAATCTGGACTGCAGTATTTTCAGAACTTGGAAGATAAACATGTTTAAGTTATTGAGTAGATGAAGTAGACTGTCTTGACCTAAGTCCCAGATATTCATAGTGTGTTCAAGATATGTTTTGGGAATATGGATGTGTCTGAGACAGTAAAAATGAATGTATAATATGGTTTATTTTTTTAAAATATAAATTTTCCACCTCTCCAAACAGGAACATCATAAAAGATCAATTCCTAAGGATACCTGGAACCTTCTTCTAGACTTTAGTACAATGATAGCAGATGATATGTCTAACTATGACGAGGAAGGTAAACATTGCCATTTTCTCTCATTAATTTTTGTGTTTTATATTACATTTATTACTGTGCATCTGCTTTGGCACGATCTCAGAAACAGCTCCATTAGAGTATTACTGGTGATCTGAAGTCCAATTGGAGCTGCTTTAATGCATGTTATAATCATCTCTGTTACCAATGTTTTAAAAGGGAAGTGCTGAAGCTTCCTTGGAATCCATTTTCTTTTTTTGTTCTGTCTAAGCTCAGACACAAATTCTTTCTTACTGAGACAACCCCAAATTCTTTCTTACTGAGACAAACTCTGCTATATGTCCATTTAAAACCCACAGATTCTCTGGTGGTGGAGTTCTTGGCTTCTTCATCCAAGTAACTGATCCATGGTTTGTGCAGCTCTGTGTAGGGTCCTCTGGTTATTGCATTTCGTAGCTGAGAATGTTTTTAAGTCTGGTTGCTTCAGTTTATGCGAGGCTTGGACGTGTTTTGACATAGAAGTGAAGCTGGCAGCACTCAGAGGCTGCTGAACGGAACTCACTTCCTACCAAATGTATCTCTTGTAAACTTTTGTATCGATCTTTCCTCTTCCAGTCCATGTGCAGCCAAGAACAGCTGATTACCCTCAGCCCTTGGCAGCACATCAGTTCAGTCAGGGGGGAAACTAAACTTGTGATACCTCTGGAGCAGAGGGCAGCAAACTTCAACTTTATTTAGTAATTATGGACTGTCCTCATTCATTGCCTTGTCAGTTTTGAGTTAGGATTTTGGTCAGTTTTTTGTTTTTGTCTGGAAGATAACCCTTAAAAGTGATGTGTATTAACTGGCTTTAAAGGAAGCAGAAATCTTTATTTGGCTCTTGAATTTCAAGCAGGAAAATAATTATTTTTTTTTTTTGCTTCAGACTCTGTCTAGTTGAATACTGGAAAGCAAATTGCTTGTTTGGATATGAAGCTTGTGAAAGAATGTCTTGTTGAACCAAGTTTTTACATTCTGGTGTTTTCCTCTTTTAGGGGCATGGCCAGTTCTTATTGATGACTTTGTGGAATTTGCACGCCCTCAAATTGCTGGGACAAAAAGTACGACAGTGTAGCATTAAAGGACCCTTCTAGAGTGTACATAGTCTGTACAAATACCTGAAATGGAAAATTGCACAGTCAATTTCTGCTGGCTGGACTGAACTGAAGATCAATCCTCACAATATGGCTGAGGGTTGAGACAAACCTTTAAGGATACATCTTGGACCATATCATATTTCATTCTTCTACTGGTGGTTTGGGCTTTTCTTCTAGTCTGGACCACTCTTGCCCGTTAAAATTCCAACACTGTGGATTTCATCATGGATTTATTTTTTGTTGGTGGATCACTCTAGTTTCATCTCCCATAAGTCCTAGAAGCTTTATAATTATTTTGAGGTTTCTGATTTCACATAAAGCACAACGCTGGTCATCATCAGACAATTGTTGTATGGCATCTGAATTATACAGATCAACATCAAAACAATTTTTAAAAGAATCCTTAAATATACACTTGGGGCTAGTTGCAAAGACTGTACTGATAGCACTTCCTGCAAGAGTGATATATTTAAGTGTACTGGGTCCGAGTTTTTTCTTTTCTGGAAAAGTGCAGGTGTCGTCTGAGTTTGAGTCTCTGGTCACAGCAGTGACAGGAATGGCCAAGGAGCCCCAGGGCTGTTGACTGGGGGTCCCTGGCTGAGGTTTCCTGGTGGCTCAGCTGCTCTGGGGACAGCTGGGGGACGACACAACTCGAGCACTTCCCCCCTGTGGGCCGAGCTGTGTCCCCACAGAACCCAGCGTTCTCTAGGCTACTCTCTGAGAAATCAGATTTCATTACAGTTTTGAAATGCTTATCTGTCTGTCAAAGAAAGGTTTTTCATTTCTGTGGAAATCAAACACTTGAATATACTGAATTTGTGTCTTAACTGTTTGCTACACAATACAGTATTTTAAATTGAGATATGTGACTTTTATGGCTGAGGTGTGACGAAGGTAATGGCCCTGTTGTACAAGAAGCTGGTGAGATTGTTGTGAATCTGGGTTTTGAAACCATTTTCCTGGTAAGTTAAATCTTCATAACATAGAGGTACTGCCATTATGTATGACACCCTTTTCTAAATTATTTTGCTGAGTTTTCCTTAAATTGACATATCACTGTGGTAGCCAAACACAGAAATTAAGAGTAAAGCTTTCCCAAACAAGCACAGATCAGATAGAAACTACTACACTGGCTTTGTTGTTTAAATTATTTTGTGGATCATCACTACTTCTGTCTTGCTGCGTTTGACTAAATCGCTTCCTTTGGATCAAAGCAGGTTTTATCAGATGCAATTCTTTAATAATACAAGAGCTGTTTAGCTGCTTTTATGGTCTTTTACTCCTCACTGAGTTAGTTGTGAAGGGATTTGATAAATCCTGCTCTGGAAAACAAGCTGGCAAGAACAAGCTCCAGGAGAAGAGACAGACCATACTTAGAAGTGAGAAGAGGGGGTTTAAGCCCACACTCTGAATACTGCCCTGTTAAGGCCAGAGTTATTTTTGAGATGAGTCACTGGTACTTGCACTAAACTGTGGCACAATTTTATGCAGATGCTGAAAGTATTTTAGGGAAAAATTGATTATTAAACAGCTAAAATTTTTATTTGTACTCTGTGCAGTTGACCTTAAGGCTGGCTCCCCTTACAGCAGTGCCCTTTTGGCAAATCCAGTTGTGCATTTATTCCAAAAATACAGTTCCTCAAAAACGTTGCAGATTTTCTCCAGCTACTGGAATTGGCTATGCCAAAAACTGTGTGTTTTGCTGCTTTCAGTATTTCCTTTCTCAGTTTTGTGTAAATAAAAATGGGGACTTGAAATTATGGGGGTGGGTGGGGTGGAAAAAAAAAAAAAGCTCGACAAGGTTATCTCTGCGTGCTGTTTTCTGTCTTGAGGGTTTTGGTACTGTTTCAGATTGATTAGTTCAAGTATGCTGTGTTTGGAGAGGAGAACTGACTTGCTTTTCTTCCCAATGCAGACTTGTCCCTCAAAAAAGTCTGGCATTGGGCAGTGGCAAAATGCCGTGGTGTTTTAGAGACTCTTCCTTTTGAATGCGAGATCTTTCCAACAAAATAGTGTTGTCATCAGTTTGGTACTACATGCTTATAATTACTGTGTAATTATAAAGAAATACATAAAAACTTTGACTAATTATGTTGCAGAAAAGGGTTATTTGTGCTATCATGGCATCTTAAAAGTTTTTCAAAATGACTGAAGTTGAAAGAAATATTAACAGGGTGTTGTTGCAAGGACAAAATGCCTGGTTACAGGGAATATTTTGTACTGAAATGTGCTCGGATGTGGCCATGTGGTTTTTTCCTTCATATATGTGTGGGGTTTTTTGTTTTTCTGTTTTTTGGTTTTTTTTAAGAATGCAGCCAGTTGCTTACATGGATTGCTTTAATTTGTAAGTGCTTATGTCTTCAATTTGATGATCTCCCTGCAAATGGATCAATTTAATTTTGCCAAATGTCAAGAAAAAAAAAACGAAGGCAAACGTCAAGTTTGTAAACTGTTTTTATACATTAAAATATGTACAAAATTAGAAGTGCCCTGATATAAAACACTTAATCTTGAGATTATATTTAGTAAAAACCCATCATTTGCATATCTCTGTAAGTTCAAAATGTAACTTCTTACAATCCCTCTCATTACCAACAGAGGCAATAAAGCTCCAGTGAAATTGCCATGACTGAGGTTTGTACTGCATTGTTTCAGTGTATTATTTGTAAAGCCTGTTTCTGGAATGTGCTTTTAGGGAGTGGGGAGGGGAGGAAAAAAAGCATGGAATAATATGTGTGTGCTGCATAAAATACAGTTCAGGGTAAGTCTTTCTTTTGGGGTGGAAAAAAAAACCAAACCAAACTAAAAACTGCTCCTGCACCTTGCCTGTTGTTTGTTCCCGATGTTTCCAAGTCCCACCTGGAGCTGATTGTCCCAGCCCTTGGCACAGCCATGGCCCAGCACGTGAAGGAAGACACCACACACACCTCAGTGCTTCAGATACGCCTCAAGTACAGCAGTAAAGCCACTTTTTTATTATCAACCTGTTAATAAGTAACTTATGACTTGCTTCAAAGCTGTTTTACAATGAAATCCGTACTGGGACATCCTTATTTAAGAAAGATATCAATTTTTAAAGAATGCATTTAATAAACTTTTGTCATTCACACTTTTATTTAAACAGTGTTGCCCAAAGTTTCTGTAGATTTTATTTGAGGATGGTTAATTGACTGGGTTGGCTTTTAAACAGAAACCAGTGATGCCCTTCAGGTCTCTGAGCTCTCCAGCAGTTAACCACACCATTAAATACTTGATGTAATTAAAATTTCATCTATCAAAAATAGGCCTTAGCTTTGTAACTATGGAGCTGGTTTAGTACCAACGTGTAGAAGTATCTGCAGAAATAAACACCAAGAGTTTTTCTCCTAAAAAATAGGCACCTGTACCTCAGGCCCAAGTCTGACCATTTGAACTGGTAGAGAACTCAACACCCAGCTTCTGAAAGTTCTGGGCCAGCAAAAGCTGCCCAAATGCAATTTGAATTTTTGCATGAAACTGCACCCATTTCTTTTTTACACTCAATTCTGTGGCTTTGGAATGGAACAGTTCAAGCCTTTTACAGTGTTCAAAGGACAACTGGCAGGAGTCTGAGGGATAAATAAAATTGAGGCGAGGAACCTGAGGGTGAGAGATGAGAGGGCTGTAAAAATTGTGTGGGGACAGGCCCAGGTTTGTTTTCTTTATCTTGCTGGTGGCTTCTCTCCAGCCCTGCTCATGACTTCCTGGGCCAGAGTGCAGCAAGCTTGGCTTTGCTGCCTTTTCCTCTACCACTTACATAATTAAAACAATGACTCAGCTAGAAGTGAAAGTTTTATTTAATAAATATAATTTTCATAAACCATTTTCAAAACAACTACTGACCCAGCTGTACAAGGAACAAGCACATGGCCTCGCTGTCAGAGGAGCAAAAATAACATCAGGCAGCCACAGTGTCAGAGGTCCAAAATTCTTTGTATTACTTATTGCTCATTTCCAGTGGGCAATGCCCCTAATCTCCCTAAAATTAAGGATCAACATCTTTTAAAAGGTACTTCTTGCAGAGATGAGACTGTTACAGTTTTTTTTCTTCAAAGAAACAAGCTCAATCCCATTTCAGTGAAAAAACAGGAGTCTAGATGATGATTTGTTATTTTCGTATGCATAAAACCTGATATCTGTCACAGGGACTGCAAATAGGAATTGTAAAAATATATTCTTTGAGATACAAGTAAGATCCTCCTGCAGCAAGGTGCGCCTCATTTATAACCATTTTCATCTTCGTGCTCCACAGGTCATCTTTTGTCCTGTTGTCAAAATGTAAAAAGGGTCAGAACCTGCTGCTGTTTGATTTCATTGAGAGCTGCTGAGGAGAGACAGATAAACCCGCAGGCCATGGCGGTGCCTGCCGGGGTCTCTGTCAGGCCAGCCTCGCTCGGTGCCTCCCGGAGCAGCGCGTTTCTGTCCCCGCTGTGCCGAGAGCTCTTCACCCCTCGGGCCCCGGAGGGGCTCAGCCGGAGCCGGGCGGTGACAGCAACAACGTCCCTAAGGAGCACCAGGCGGCCGGGGCAGCACACACGGCTCCGAGCGAGTCCTGACGGGCCTGGAGCAGCCCTGAGCTGAAGGGAGAGAGAAATCCATGGGGAGCAGGAGCCTGGCACGTCCCGCTGCAAATGCGCCACAGGAGCGGACAGATCCCCAGCACCCCGGCCCCGCTCCTGCCCCAAACAGAGGCGTTCCCAGAGCAGAAACCAAACCGTGCCACTGGAAACAAACTACAGCAGCAAGGAACGTGCAAAACAACCAACAATAAAAATATCTGCAGAAAAAAATCCCAGCCCAGAGCTGCAAAGGAGAGAGTCTGGCTGGGAAATAATTTAGGAACAGGATAAAGGCTGAAATAAGTCCCTGGTGAAAGGTTTGCCCAGCTCTAGGAACGGCTCCTTTAAGCAGTGCCATCTGTGTGACAATCTGTGTAAAAAAGCAGTGGCAGTGACAACGGTGAGTTATTAGAGATTCTACACACACACACACACAAAAAAAAAAACAACCCAAAAAAAACAAGAACCTTGAAATAAGGGGTTCAAAAGCACCTTTTGCTTGAGCACTTTTGGACACTTTCACCAAAGTCACAAATATTTAGAAGTATAGCAATACCAGATAGAACTATGAAAAATTGTTTAGGCTGCAGCTTTGAGACACTTCTAGCACTATAAAATGGTATTTTATTCCAATATAGGAGTTACACTAAAAAAAAATGTTTGAAAGTATTACCAAATATTTTCAGTAAGAAATTATAGGTGCTTAATATGCATTCTAAGTTGCATAAGCTTTTCTCAAATCATTCTGAAAACAAAAAAAGTTTTCAGCATTCCTTCCTTTGAAGCTTCTGTTTCCCCTTACCTGCAGTAATCTTAAAAAATACAGAGTATTTTTAAGCAGAATATTTACATTTTAGTTTTTGAAACAATTCAGAACATCCCAAGTTTTTTTTTCCACTGCATCCTCTTAAAAGCATGAGTTTGGCAACTAAAATTGTTTTCCTAAGTAAGAAAACCAAACCCTGTTTTTCCCAGAGGCAGAACTGACCTGCAGAGAACATGATCCCATTCGAGAGTGGCTGTGGAGAAGGTGCTTCCTCATGGACACTGCACAGTAAAGTGAGTGTACACCACTCTTGCTTTGAACTACAAACCTCTAATGCAGGCTTTTATGGATTTCAAAGCTAAAAGGTAAATAATAGAACATTTCCTCCCCATGGCAAAGCCTCCACCACCCGTTCCCACTTGCACTGGGAGGTGAATGCCTGCATTACACTGAATTAGCTGTATTTCTCACTTTCCCTAATGAAGGATGCTGCACTGTGCTCAGGGCACAGTAAACTGGCTCCTACACTTCAGCTATCAAAGAAATACACAAAGTCTTCCTTGAACAGGAGCATTTAAAGATTCGTGACATCAACACAAAACCCCAGTGACTTCCACACAAAGTATTTGTCACACCAAAAATCCTGCCCTTAAGCACACCACATCTATGCTCTTACTCAATGAGACAATACTGACTTAGATTTACTGCAAATAGAAAAATATACCTTGGCCGAGGGATGGATTCTTAAGTCCTTCCTGAATTGTTTAAATGCAAGTTTCTTCGGTAACCTTACAAACACTGGGAAAAGGGAAAGTAGGGGGAAAGGGAGGAGAGGAGATGGAAGGTTTTAAAGAAACACATAATGAGTGCAAATTATTCTTCAAATACACGACTGTGCTGCTTCTGTGCAAATCTACTCAACACACTGGTGTGGTAAAAGCCAAAATACATCACCTACAGAGCTGGGCCAGTGGAAATGCTTGGAGCAGGGTTTATGGCAAAGCCTCTGCTTCCCCTCACACAATGAACTGGGTCTCAGGGCAGGACACACGAAGCACGTGGATGGATGAGGGCACACGGTCACACACACTGACAGGACAATGCTGAGCCTGACACAGACAAACAAGCACTGCTGAAAAGTGAAACACTCTGGTTGAGGTATAAAATACAGCTAAACAGCAGATATCTGATTAGAGTAGTAAAATAATTCTGTATTTCCTAGGTATCCATGGCAGCATGAAAACTCCTAGGAGGAGAAACTACTAGGAAGAAAATTACTATTTTAAACCCAGGTTTAATATAGATATGAAATATAAAGGAAGTTAGAGGAGTCAGTGAAATCTAAGTGTATTTTGCTACTAGTGCAGATCTGGAGGGAACTGGATGGATGACAATCAGGTTATTGCCTCTCCAGCTAGATCTAGGTTTGTAGCTCTATGCAGTGGGATTAGTTACATGTTCATACCTGCTGCATGAGAAGACAAGGCTCAATTTTAGTGTTTCTTCATCCCCTGGGCACTTGCTGGGGGAGTGCACTCTGACATCCTGATACAGAAATGTGCTAGGAATGCTGGATGAAACACTTATTTAAAAGGAAAGTTTGCTGTATTTTGTTTCTTCTTGTCTTGTAATTTATTTTTAAAGCTTCTTAATTCCCAAACTGATCTTCACCTATAACAGTAGGAAAAACCTTACGAATTTAACAACGAAGTTGCAATGACAATTTCTTTCCTAAAGGGATGTTGCCTTGAGCATTGAGATCTTGTAAACTCCACATACCTGCAACCTTCAGGTCTGAGTGATGCTGCCAGGCACTGATGCAAAAACAAAGCTCCAAGAGGAGAGCTGAAGTAATCCCAGTTAAAGTCAGGGGCACGAAAATGAACAGCAGAGCTGTTATACAGTAAGGAACATCTGAAGGATCTGATCCCAGGAAAGCAGGACCTGTTCCTTTGCTCATTGAACTTGGGAGAATTTGGGATGACAAGAGAGATAACACTCCCCTGGCAGCAGCCCAGTTACACTCAGCAGCCCAGATTTACAGTTTTTACCCAGAGCTAATTTTAAGATGGATCTTTACACTTCTAACTGTCCGACAGGGCGAGTATTCCAGTTATTGATGGGATGTCACTGTTAGAGATGACAAAAGGGGGTGTTTCAGAGCAGCAGCACTTTTCCAGTCCCCAGCAATGAACAGCACCATCCTAAGGCACCCTTGCCCACATCCCAGGACAAGCAGGGGGTTCAGCCACCCTGGCTGAGGGAACAGTGAAATGTTGCTGCTCCTCAGCCCCCACCGTGCAGACACGTCTGGGACAGGAGAGGCACCTGCAGGATGCACCACCCAGAGCTCCAACTGTGCAATTTGTTTTTATTGGCATTCTTAGGTATCAAAACATTGCCATCAAGGTCTCAGATCCTTCTGATAGACGAAGATAATTAAGCATTAATTATATCTTCAAAGTACAACATGACCGAATATAAATACATGAAAAAGAACAAAACATGCAAAAATTCCCCAACTTTAAAAGGATTAATAATTCAAAAAATTTATGCTAGTGAGACTTCTGCTCAATCCACAAATTCTTAACAAATTTTTCCATGTCAGGATCCAGAACTGTTAACAAAACACACAGGGTATAATAAAAGATGACTAGTTTCTGAATTGTACCTTAGGAGAACAGTGAATTGTTATATCACTTATTCCAAATTACTGATTTGTCACATTTAAGTGTTTTTCAAAGCAATGGCTAATATGTATAGTGACTCATACACCAGCATAAATATTTGAATTACATTTAACTCTCAAAAATTACTAAACTGATTGCTCATAGAATACAGTAACTGTCCACAGAAGTAACAAAATTGATTTGCAAACTGCAAAGACAGCATCTGCAAAACAGCTCAAAATGAATGTGTGTTTAAAGGGAAGTGTCACCATGAAAAACACAAATTTTAAAAGTTTCACTGTGGAGATTCAAATTGATTCAAATTGGATCACTCAAATTTGGGAGGAGAAAGATTTCTGTCATTGCCCTACAGGGACATCTCAAGTATTAAATGTAGGATTCCAATCTGCTCATACAGCAACAAGAAGGATAAAATGGTCAGAGGTAAAAGCATTCCTTAAAAAAAACCCAAAAAACCAACTTATTTAGCAATTTGTAGATATAATTAAAAAAATCCTGGAAGTGACTGCTGTGCAGATTTTGGCAGGCCAGACAAGCCCTGCCTGGACTCAGGAGTCCTCTGGGCTTTCCTAGGGCAGCGCTGGACACTGAGCTCGCCTCAGCACCTGCTACAGCTGTGTGAGCACCACAAGGCTTCCACAAGGCATTCAAAAATGTCCCTGTCAGCAAGTGGCTGAGTCCATTGTGGAGAGAGTCAAGATGCTCCTGTCGTTGGCATAGAAGGGATCCGATGAACTCCATGATCTAAAGTAACAATAAAAGAAAAGTTTGGCTGACTGGGAACTTGTACTCTAGAGGTGAGGAGAAAGTCTATGAGAGCAAAAGATAAAAGTGTTACAAGAGCAGGCAAATGTACCTCTTTAAAGGACTAATGTACTCATTTCATGTAGGTACCTGCAGTTCATTCAGACCTTTGGAAACAGAGGCCAATTCATGCCTGCTCTGTAATTAGCACACAGCTATGGCTATTTCCATCACTGTGAATTAAAACAAGCAGAGGTTTTTATGCCTATTTTGCAGCTGAAGTTTTAACCTCAGGAGGCTGTGAATGCTGCCTGTGTACAGAGGCACTGTGAGGCTGCTCCTGCAGAGCCCTGTGGAGCACACAGCCAACCCTGGAAACCCAGCACAGCCGTGTGCCAGTGGGAAGCTTCCATACTGCCTGAACCTGGGGGAGGCAAAACTACAGCCAGGAACCTATTTCTGTTCTATTTCCCTATTTCCTTTCTGTTACACTTCAGAACGTCAGGGAACCACCCAAACATCAGAGCTGCTGACTCAAAGGGGTCTCACAATGTCTTTCACTTGAGGACAAATTGCTGCTGGGGAAGAAATGCTGTTCTTGGCTGGACAGCATTATAGGGCCGTATGGGAAAGCTGAAGAAGTTTAGAAGGCAGGAAACCAAAACACAACGAGCTTATCCTCCAAATTAGGCTCTGTCAGAAATCTGCTGTTTCTTTAGAACTGTTCCATGCAGTGCCTTGACACAAGAACCACTAATGGGAGACCCAACAATTCAGCAATGACTCCTACTGTACAAGTAATGTATGTGATCCAGCATCCTTAATATTTTAGTGACTGACAAGTAGACAGACAATTTAATGGAACATACAGACAAAAATGCATTTTAACATACCACACCACACATTTTATATTCTAACTGGTGAAGGAAGCTATAGAAAATACTTCTCAAATACATTTTACAAGCAGTAAATTAAGCACAAAGAGACTATATTCCTGTGGCCCACTACTCCAAGCATTTGTATGACTGATTCATCAAAGTTTTTATCAAAATTTGTTACAATGTTTGATTTCATGTTATCATATTTGACAGAATATCATATTTGCCAGAATATCAGGAGCAGAGAATACAACACAAGCTGGCTACACAAACATTATTTAAAACAGTGCTCTTCATTCTACAGCACTTGCACAAACAACATATTCATCAGCATCATTTCAATCAATGAAAATAATTTGCAGCTACCTCCTGGTTGAATACTTAGCTGTTTTACAGAGTACAAATACTCAAAAGATCATCCTGTTGGGGACTGCACAATCTTCTGGAGATTTAAATAAATAACAAAGCAGCTCAAGCTCATGAGCAAAGCTGGAACAATTTTAAAATCACCCAACAGTTTTCTGAATTGTACCTTCAGCATTTCACAACTTGTAACTGGGTCATGTGATTTAAGCAATTAGTAATTTAAAACATGAATAAAGACTTTTTCATATTAACAAAAAAGTATAAGGGAGAAAATGGTTCCTTGACTTTTTGATCAGGTTTTAAGTGCCAATACTGAGTGGAAGGAGCCAAAATCATTGAAGAAAAGAAATATGACTGACTTTAAAATCTCTTTTCTATTTGTACTGTACATAAATTTAAGTGAAACTAGAAGATTGTTCAGAGCAATTTCAACCAGAGGCAGAAGCAAAACCCACAGAACTTCAAGCCCTTAGTGTAGCACCAAGATAGTTTTGCATATTCATTGAACTTAATCTTAATGTCTGTGTTTTAAGAACTCTAAAATTATTTGGCTAGATGAAACTTCTGAGAACTATATGAGGTAAGCAGAAGAGAAACCTGAGAAAAAAGCAGTCTTGAAAAAAGTGTTTAATATTCTGTCAAATACGAGTTAGCTTCAGTAAGTATTTTTAAGTTCTTAAGGAAAGAAAATTGGAATGGAACAAAGAGAAAATTGTAAAACTGCAAATACATTGCAGAAAACAAAACCCAAAATACCTACCTTATAAGACTACAGGTTACTAAGGCAATTGTTAACTAACAATCTGCCCTAATTAGATAACAATAAGTGAAAAGAAGTAGCATGAGAAATTCCTCATTTGGAAAGCACAACTTTACAGAGAAGTGAAAAAAAAACACCCCAAAAAAGTTAGAGTAACCACTACCAAAATGTTGATATTTAGATCAATTAAATGCTCACCTTGTAGATTAAAAATTCTATTAAACTGTTTATTTTACACATCATGCCCGCTTTCTACACAGCAAGTTTGAATTAAAAATGTACTTAATTGTAACAGTTCATTTTTCATATAGAATGAAACTTCTTGCATACTCATACCCTAGATTTGTAGAAACATTGAATAAATTTCATAAGCAAGCCAGAAGAGAGAGACTGACTGAAAGCACAGACACCATGTTCAACACAAGAGTTCCAACAGAGATGAGCTACAGACCAGGCAGTACCTAAAGGCAGAACCAGAGCTGACAAAGCTGTCAGGGAAAATTACTCACATGAGATTTGATACCCAGTGAATGATATCACAACCTTTAACTGAAAGAGACAAAGTTCTTCAAATACAAAATGAGTTTCCTTGAAAATGTGTGAAGTTCAGTGTTTTCAGGTTTGCCTTTTGACCAATGAAGGACCGTGATATCATTCAGGGACAGAGATTACGATGTACAAAAGACTATTTTTATTTCTACCCCCAAATATTTCCATATTTGTTTGCTATCCCGCTTTGTTAAGGAGATGGGGAGATGGCAAATGAGAGGATTCAGTGAGAGCTCCTCTCCCAGTTGGGCTGACTGCAAGAGCCATGCTGCTCCTCAGACATAGTCAATTACTCAACGTGCTTTTACCCCACTGACGTTTGTTTCACACGTGGTTTGTGAAGGAAAGATTTATTTTAGCACATACTTTGGAATGGCACACATGATTTTGACAATATACCTTCTGGAACCCAAAAAACATTGAAAATTCTTAGAACCTGAAGACTCTGTTCCGTCAATCACTCCGATTTTAGAAATAGATTATAAAAGTTATACTACAAAAATATTTCATCTTCATATCAATCAATGGCTGAAAGATTTAAAGGCTCTCCTCCTAACAGTGAAGTTAGATTTAAGGGGGGGAATGTGAGCCTTTTGTATACCTTCAGGAGTAATGCAAGCTCCAAGGTAAATATTTGGAGGTTGTACATCAAGAACCAAAGGGAAAAGTCTTTCGACTTTACAAACAACTCCTGATTCATGAAGGCAAAATGTAATCGTAAAAAGGAGAACAAAAACAGCAGCAAGGCTTGATTTTCTAAAGAGAAGAATGTACAAATCAAGAGAAATTACGATAGATACAACACAAGAGCTTGTAAAGCCAAACTAAACACTTTAACAGAAATCTTTCGAAAATCGTTTTTCCCTTCCCCATCCCAAAAGAAACCACTCAAAAAGAAACAAGAAGCTAATCTTTTAGGATGAAAAAAGTACAATAAAGAGTTGCATTTTCTACTTAGATAAGCAAAACCTGCAGCTGGTTTCTAGACATCTATTGCTGCAGGCTCATCGGGTTCCAGTTTATAGGAGAATCGTCTGCAGCAAAGGCTATTGAGAGAAATGCCACACCTGTTGACCCGGGTTGGGCTACACCTTCCCATTAGTCGTTCCAGCATTCTTCTAACAGATGTGCATGCTGTTTCCCCATCTGAGAAGCAGCACATGGAGTCCAAGCAGTTGATACCTGAACCTGCCTCAGTAAGCTGGAAAGAAAAAAATAGAAAGAAAAAAGAAAAATCAGTATTCACAAATTCTAGCAATGAAGATGCTACTGAAAAACACTTAGGAAAAGCAAGTTTTCTTAAAGCTAGAGTGTTGAATATTTTTCAATTTCATAGGAGAACCACAATAATAATATTACTACTCCCTCAGGTCTACATACTCTAAAATTTATTCTTCCCGAGGTTTGAGCGCAGCCTTGTTGAGCGCATGGAAATTGTCTGGCACCACGTCTGCCTAACACTGGAAATGAACTGGTCAGGAATTCCCACCAACAAACCCCACAGCAGAGCACATGCTGGGATGCCTTGATTCACCTCTGTGGCCCTATAACAATTTATACATCTATTTTAAGGGAAATTTATAAAGACAAAGCTTTGGGCTGCAGAATACAACACAGCCACCCAATCCCAAGTAATTCTTCCTCAAGTGAACAATGCAACTTCCTAGAATAATTTACATTATATCACTACCACAGATACCCTTGGCTTGGTATGGAACAAAAGCACATTCCTGATTGTGTGAACATGGCTTATCCAAAAGCAAACAAGGCTGATGTCAGAAAGGTTCAGTCATGTTCATGCCAGCATGAAGAATAATTCAACATTAGCATAATAAACTCCTTCAACAGCTCATGTTTTGTAGGTGAGAAAAAAAAAAACGAATAAAAGAAATAAAATGAAAAGAAAGCAGTATCAGATATATGGGTGTAAGTGCCACCAACCAGTGTGCTCCTCCACAGCACTGCTGCATCAACTGCAGCATAACTGGAATCTCCTACTTCTGCAGAGACCATCCTAAAATGACTTCAGTAACCATTCCAAAGAGAAATAAAAATGTGAAGTGTGGGGATGCTTTTTAATTTAATTTTAAACTCTCCATGAGAGCATCCTGTCAAACAAATACTGAACACAGAGGCTGAACTTAAGCATCCATTACCCTCTCCTCACACCAGTGAAAGAAGAATTCTGGGAGGAGGCATCTTAGTTCATGACGGGACACAGCTCACTTAAGACCTTCCCACAACTTTTCACTGCAACATCAAAGGTCACTGACTGTTGTCTGAAGATTCTGTTTTTGAGCCCAAATTTCTTCCACGCCATCCACAGTTGCCAAACACTGCAAGGAAAGCAAAGAACCTCAAGAGTTCCCTATGGGAATGATTTACTGTGAGTGGACACACTCTTTTTCCTAATTCCCCCAAACAGGACACGTTTACAGCGTCACAACAGAAGAACAGCCTACACAACAAAGAAGAGGCAGCTAACAGAGACAAGAGGCTTTTGGAAATAAAAGAGAAAAATCTCAACTGGTAGGACAAGGAGGAACACACGCGGAACTGGTGTTTGTTTCCATGCACCTTTTCCTGTGCCTGCCCCTTCCTCAGCCCTGTGCCACATTCCCCACAGCCCCTCCAGACCTTCCCATCACAGCACTCATTGTGATGTTCACAGAACTGCTGCTCAGCAGCTGTTGGAACACACAGGATTCTCTAAAAACTGAGCCCCCTGATCCTGTGGATGCTGCACCTCAGTGGCTGTGGCTGAGTACAGGCAGAAAATGCTTTAACTCACACACTCATCTTGGGGGGTCTTTGGGACACAAAAGGAACATTTACTGTGACAATGAACTTCTGTACCTGAAAGGCAGGAGCAGAAGATTTACAAGTGACAGGTCTGGAAGGGGTTCTGGTTTAAAGACAAACAAAACAAAACACACTTCAACAGAGCCTGAGTCCCTGAACACCATGTGATGACTACCACTACTGCAGTGCCACAGAAGATACCAGAATCAGGAACTGCACACTTTGCAGCACTGCAGTACCAGCAAATATGACCTTCAGAGCCAGCTCAGACTGTTGTCTCAGAGTTGTGACACAAGAGATTACACAGAGCAGAAGGAATTCCCATGTGGAGGTCAGCAGGCAAACCCCCTGCTGCAGATGGAGTGACTTTCACAGGTGTTGTCACAGCAGTACAAAACTTTATCATTCCTACACTCAGGATTTCAAAGAGAGTATTTAGTTCATCCATTATTCTCAAGCAGACCTTTAAAGTTACTGCAGAAAGTCACATTACAATGGCTGTATGCTGGATCAGATGAACCAGAGCATTTTTTTCCTTAGAATCTGTTACCCTGAGAGCCAGCAGTCCTGGATATTATCCAAAAAGCATCAGAAAGAGGAACCAAGAGGAACCCAAAAAGCTTCCAAGGAGCAAAACCTCAGCTCTGGATTTTGGAGGTGTAATGTCTCTTTTTCTGGAGAATCTCCTTTATTCTTCGTAAGTTAGATACAAAAAGCTAGGATCATGCTTGAATCACAACTTATGAAAAAGTTAATATCACTTTTTAAAAAAATGGCAAGTGAGACCTTATGTAAGCCTGGAAACAACAATTCTGTTCTGTCAAACTCACAGTTAAGTGTAAAGAAATACTGTAAGAACATTAAGAACAAAAAAAGCCAACTATATTTTATATGTAGATATGTTGTTTATCACTGACTGGTGAACATGGATTTTTTTGTATTTACACTCACTACCTGGAAGGAATATGCTAGAGAGTCCCTTTTCTCACTTTTTCTCTGTGAAGGACAATTATGGTCATAGTTTTATAGCAAAGTAAAACCTGGCATGGCAAGGCAGGAAGGCATAATGTTCCCTGGAGACCTGAAACAAACCCTCAGGAAACACAAGGCAGGAGAGACAATGTTTTTAAAAAAATAATGATTATGGAGAAATACCAGATATTATTAATATTTGGGCAGCAAATAAAGTATGTTCATAAGGTGAGATCTGGAATCTCAAGAAACATAATACTTCATATGAGAATGACCCACTGGATGTAATAAATCAAAAAGCAATTGAGGTGCAGAATTAAAGAATGATTCAGCTTGATAAAGAAAAAAAAATCAGCATTCTGTGATGCAATTTTTCTTGTAGACACGAAAAATATGGGTATTTTGGAGATGGCTCAATGACTGTCTCTGTATAATATATGTAAATAAATACACACACATTAGGGTACAGTGGGAGTACTACCTAGTGGAGGTAAGAACTGTCGGGCAGGCAAGATGGGTCTAGCAGCTGCCTATTGTCCTCCCCTCTGTGCCTGCTTTCAGCAAAGTCACATGCTGAGCTGACTGAACCCTTATCTTCTTCCATCTGGAAGGACAGAAAAGCAACAGATCTTATAAAGCACCATGCTTACATTGCTTTAAAACAGTTATCATTGTTACAAGAACTTTCACAGGTCTGGTCTTGAGAGAACAAGGAATATTTACAAGGTCAAGAGGCAATTTTTATTTTTGATGGATCAAATGTGGCTTCTCAGCACCCAAGTGTTAAAAGTGGCCGCTTTGTGCTCTACAGATTACAACAAGGAAACCCCCAAAATTTGGAATCTATCTAAAATTCTTAGATTTTGGAGTTTTGTTTTTCCCCTTCTAACAGAAAGGATCATTTCAGTCTGTTTGTTGCAGGTAAATAATTGCAGGTTATTCCATATGCCACAAGACAGACATTTGAACCCAAGATTTAATCACACTGAAAAGCTGGGACTTTGAGGAATGGGGAATGCATGTTTAATCCTGTACACCAAGTTAAGAGCACTGCAGGGTATTTTCCTGACTGCAGATCCCAGCTGCCAACATTCTGATGCCACATAGTTTTAGAAAATTGATACGAGATGGTTATTACTATTTTAAAATTAAGTTAAAACTTGTTCCCTACTGTAAATCTCACAATCTTTAACCCTTAATATTACATATACCAATCTACAATTAGATTTAAAATTTTTAAATAAAATATATAGGAATATTGACATCTAACAACTTCACTGCCATGATGTTTTCATCATGTCTTTTTCTACTCTTTGTATCAAATGAACCTACAAGTGCCAAATTATTATTTCCAAATCATTAGACAAAAGTTTGTTCAGGTAAGTAGTATGTGCACTTTTGTGACTGAAGTCAAATCCAAAATGGTGCATTCTTCCCTCATTTCCTCATCTTCCTGTGATAGCTTCTGTGGATTAGCCAACAGATCCACACCAAGCTATGCTAACACAATGAACAGGTCTGTAAAGGAAGAGATTACCCTTGACCAAAGTGCAGCACATCAGGTGTTCTAGCACACCTCACTAGTGGAATTCTTACTTCCACTTGGGCAACTTTCTTGGAAATTACACACTCCTTACAGAAAACATAGGTGGCAAAAGGAAGAGAGGCCCGTCTGCTCTCACACACAGCTGGGCTGGGTCAGACCTGAAAGCTGTAGCGGGGGAATCCTATGGAACAGGAGCTAGAGTTAAAAATACAGACAAGGACTGAAGGCCATAAAGCCAGGGCCTGAAGCCTGGAGACAGCTGAAGAGCAGATATGGACTGAGATGAAGGGAAACCCAGGCAATAACAGACTCATAGGGCTGGAGGAAGAACAGGGTTTGGCTGTGACAAGGTAAATGCTCCAGAGCCCCAGATACAACACTGTGCACTGACAGCCTTCTCAGTAAATAAAACCCTTTCTGTGTCTTACATTTCTCCAGTTCTGGGTACAGTTCATAACACACTGTCCAAAGGCAGAAATTCTGTAAACATAGCTAATCAGTAAGTAGAATTAAAACATCTGTCCAAGCAACACTTCTGAAACATGGCTTAAAATTTCTGACAGTTTTTACAAAGCACAAGACATGTAGACATACATGCACACAGAACACTTTCTTTACAGATAAAAACATGGAATGACATAAGACTGGGACCCAGTTAGTACCCTAGGATACTTATTTCACACATTCCAAGAGCAGGAGAGGCAGCTGTGGAAGAAAGCAGTGCTCAGCCAGACTCCAGCTAAGCACAACACCTGCACCTGCTGGCGCCACCTGATTTCCTCTTCATCCCGTGTTCCAAAAGGGACAGTAAAGTTCACAGGCAAGGCTCCAACATGCACACATGAGACTGCAAATCTGACTTACAGGAATCACCTGGACACTTAGAAGATCCCCTCAAAGATCTTAACTGTACATCACCAATGTACTCAATATAAACTTGAACATTTTTTGCACACTGTGAAGCCTACAGAAATAAAAAATTATTGCAATATCACACTTCTCTTTTAATTTGCATTCATAAGGGAAGCCTTCTTTTGATCTCAAGAGAAGAGTAAGCGTTTTGGCAGAACAAGGCATAACTCAGTTTAACCTGGAGTTATGCTCCTTTTGAGACATTTAATACATATTTACAAACAACAAAAACCTGCTGAAGTCTGTTCATCAACCTCCATGCATTCTGCAGTCACAAAGGATGCAATCCCTGGGTGGGCATGTACAAATGAGGTGTGACAGGTCAGCTGCTTTACAGCTACATATTCACCAGGCAGCTGTTTTGTTTCATGCTCCTACAGTTTTCCTTGGCTTCTTTGCCTTATTGCTTTGGGAAAACCACAGAAAGCAACTCAAGCTCTATACTCCAAATTAGATTTTATTTAGTACAATGAAGTGAGTGGTTTCTGTCTATCAATTGATTTTCCTTTTCACTGTTTTAGGCAAGGATCCACAGGATAACTTTTGAACTTTGTCCAAAGAATAGAATAAAAAACTAGAGAAACCTGAATCCTTGTTTGCTGCTTGTTGCACTTTACAAGCTCAACTGCATATTAGAAAGCAGCCAGTGCTTGTACTTCAGGTACTGTCAGATACTTAAGTGCGAATTCTGACTTATAAGAGAATTGGATTTACATAATTGTTTTTCACTCATGGACAAAACAGATTTCCCTTTTTTTTCCCAACTCTTCCCTAAGTTTAATATGAAGAAAACTGCCTCACATTAGCAGGGATTCTCCTGGTTTTAGTATTTTAATGGCTATAGTGCTGCATTCCTTGACAGCTTTATTTTTCTTTGATTATCCAGCTGTTTAACCATTAAGACGTGTTTAGTTTTTGAAATTTTAACAGAATCTTCTGTTCTAAAACCTTTGGTGTAGATATGATGTGACATAACTCACTTTAATAATTAATTGAGAAAACAGAGATTTACATACATTTATCCAAAGTTTTTAAAAGGTAACTTGATAAACAAAGATATCTATAAACTAAGAATTTGAAAAGCTAACTTGTAAAGGCTTTTGCAGAGGAACCTCCCCAGTATGTTGCTAAGTTTAACAGCTTTCAAAAGCTATACTGTACTTTGCCTGTTTTAAAGGTATTAAATGCTGAATTCAAAACAAAACAAAATAAAACCAGCCCACCACTATCCCCCTGGGTGTTTGGAAATCCAAGGTGTTGTGTTTCACACTGGGGTCACTAACTCCACAACACAATGACTGTTTCAAGTTTTGCCTTGTAAAGTTGTAGTGGACTCTCAGAGGAAATACAAAACTTTACTCTTTTGGTTAAACAGACAGCAATTAAGACCCTAAAATACAGGTTGGTTGGTTCTCCTAGGCACCTATTTGAACATTTTTAACAACAAAGTCACCTTGAAAAATATTTAAAAGGAATCAGATCTTTGCATTAATTCTTGCTGTAGGATGTAGAAGTAGGTATTGGTGGAATTGAAAAGATTGAGACATATGAATGCTTAAGTCTTACAAAAGAGAACCAGCATTTGACAGCATTTAATGTGCTGAACACAGTGTGTTTGAAGAGCTGCAGAATCATGTTTGACCTGCATAGACACATGTATGCTTTGATCTTGTTTTGAATAATTTTCTGGGACTTTGTAGCCAAATGCCTTTAAGAATATGTATCTATACACATTGAAAACAAACAACAATCACTTTATAGCTGCACAAAACAGACACAAAAAAGCCTCTGCTGCACAAGGGTATGGATGCACCCAAGCTTCAAACATTTTCTGCTCTTTTGACACAATTGAAAGCAAATTAAAATGGGCAAATAACTTGCAAGAAATTGCTGCCTGAAGTACATGGATCTTCCTGTCGCAGCCTTATAAAGCTGAAATTATCCAGCATGCAAAATGCACTGTTAATTTTTATCATAAAGAAACTAAAAGCATTATAACCATGCTAGAAACTATGATTATTTAAAAATGGATGCAAGAACAGCTGATCTTTAGTCTGGAAATTGAGCATCATGCTAGGGATGTTTCTTTCCTATTAAAAAAAAATAAATAAAAAGCACGTCCAACACATGCTACTTAGGAGAAGCATTTGGCTCAGAAACACAGAGCAAAGGCAAGAAATGACCAAACTGAATGTTTCTGCGCTACAGGTATCGCCCTCTCACCCCACTAATATATATTCATGCCTCTTCCAATCTCTCTCAGCACTGGTTAGTTCACCTTGAGCATGCATAAGAGTTGATGAGGAACTGTCCCTCCTACTCTACCTAATTTTGCTCAGCTGATTCCTTGCCCTGGACAATGGCTGCAGTGCGATGAACTCGTCACTTAAAGCAACTCTGTTGGAGTACATCTACAATTGGACAGAGAAGGGATGGAACACACATGTCAGTAAGTAGCAGCAGTAATTTTCTAAGAGAAAGACACAGGACAACACATTGTTATTTAAGTGGAATACACATCATATACAGAACACAAGCCTGGTACCTTCAAGACAGCTCCTGGGACCATCACAGCCAGTCACTGTTTGGCAGGACCGTTCTTAAAGTACCTTTGCTTTCATACTGAGAGAAAAGGCCTACACACTTTTATATCTGTGTTTTACCAGACACCTTTATTCTGTATTGCTTTCTCCCCTCAGAAGTGCTGTGATTTATCTTTACCCAAAGATTTATATTTTGATTCACATTTACCTTACTGTCCAATTCCTCCTGTATGATTCTGTAACAGACCTATACTGAGAAATTGCCCACAAGCTACATCAGGGCACCTGACCTCAGTGAAACGTAAGATGGCTTTTCATTAGGCCAGCAAAAACCCCTTGAAACACAGCAAAACTAAAATAAAATACAGTAACACACATTCACCTTAAGTGCATTAAGGAACATAAAATTAACCAAGCTCATCCTCTGTAAAAATCAACCCATGCTTGCCTGTCAATTTTTTAATTTTTATTTTCACAAAGCAAGATGCTGTATTAGATTTAAGTTGCTGTAACAGAACAATATTTACGTTTGAAAGCCTGTCAAATTTCTTTCTCATATCAGTTAAATTTCTCTGCTCTCTTATGAATAACTTGGCTACATGTAACATCTAACAGATCAGAGGCAAACTCACACTTGATGCTTAAAATCAAGGTTAGGCAGATTCCTACAGATAGAGTGAATTCAGAGCACTAAGTCAGGTAAGTCACACACAAAAAAAATCTGAAAAATTAAAACAATAGAGGCAAGCATTTTCAGCTGAGAAATGTGTGTTTTGCTCACTGCTCCTGGGATTAGTTTAGAATTTAAATGATGGCAGACAGAAACAAATAACCTAAATAGCTGCAATTTAAAAACAAGGAACTAGGTCATGTAGCAATTTATCTTGCCATGATAAAAACACAGTAACTATAAACCAAGCTTTTTCTTTCCTCCAATATGAAAATATGCTAATGTTGTCCTACAATTAAAAATGAATAATTAAACATGTTCAGTTTTACAGAAGGTGCACCTACACTATGAAAAATAATTTAAAAGGACAATATACAAAGTTCCATATTTACTCCTTCAATGGCTTCCACAGAATGCATTAGCATCAGTCATCATCCTCAGCATTTAGGACAAAGATATTCTCCAAACACTTTCTATCTGAAAGTTGGTCCCTTCCTCTGCTTGGAAACGGAAAGAAAAATATTTACTAGGAATTTTAAGCGCAAATTATGAGGTATGATTATAAAAGAAACAATCTGTCACTTCTTGACAACAAATGTGCTAAGCTGATCATCTGCTCCTCTTCAGTTATATCCACTTCCTCATTGCAAGAACAGTGAATGAAATCCAGTGGAGCTGACTGTCCTATTAAAGCAAGAGTAGGAACATCTCAACAGATTAAACCTCAAGAAAGGAACAAAGAGGTGCCTTCTTTTTCCAAGTACATTTGTAGCTATGATTTCAGTATCAGACACACAAAGAGAAACCACTGGATGGCTGCTGTAGAATTTCTGGTCAAATCCCATTTCAGGTACCTTGACTTTGCTGCATCAGGAATTAAGAATTTGCAGAGAGAAAGAATATTTTGGTAAACAGAGACCCTAGTGCTGACTCTGTCAAGTGCAAAGTAGAAAGCACATAAGGAAAAAGAAAAAAGATAACTAATAGAGATACACAAAGCAAAATCCCCATAGTCAGGAATTAAGCTATAGCCACAGGAAAGGTGTTAGATACTCATCAAGATTCCTTCTTAGAAATAAAAAGTCTTTCTCTATCCTTGACTGCACAGCTGTAATGGCATTAAAGTGAACCCAAAAATTCTTTAGAAAGGACTCCTAAAGCAAGAGAATGCAGCAGAAGTGTAATACAGGATCAAGGCAGGAAAATCCACGTGGCTTTTTAGGTTTTAATTCAAGCACTTCAAGAACATGAAAACCCTCAAGAACCACACCAATACTGTGCCAGACAGCAACAGGTGATGTACAGCAAGGAAGGAAAGAGAGTGTTTGATAAATATTGCTACTAGTTTTTGAGGGGAGAAAAAAAGACAGGTATCATTACCTACAGACACTCTAATCCAAGAAATGCAGTAATGGTGCAACCCAGAGCCTTACCAGGTCTATCTGAAAACTCTTATGAAAGCCAGTGGTTATTCACTTCGGATTTTAGCTATTAAATTTAAAGACAGGAAAAAGCAGCCAATATTCCAGTTTTGGAAAGGGACTAGTGGGATATTTTGGCTAGCAGTAAGCTTGTCAGCATGATGGCAAAAATGGTCCTAGGCAAATTAAGAGAACGTCTGACACGGATTTTTTTTTTAACACACAAATTAGAAGGATAATATAATTTAAGTAAATCCACGTGCACTTACATCAAAGTAATTACAAGGCTAGATGCTAAAGATACCAGCACTGATGCAGTGCAGTCAGGAGTTCTGCAGGCACAGAGCTCAGTGCCACCTGCATTAAGCAATTAGGAAACCACAAAATCGATCTGGCACACAGGTGGACAGAAAGCTGCTAAGAGGTTTCAGACCATTAAGTGTGCATGGGATGTCTCTGTCAGCTGGGTTTTTCATTCACTTTAAATATTTTTGGCCCTATGCTAATTGAGCTCTCATCAATGACCTGAAAGAAACCAACATCACCACCTGCAGATGTGTAGAAAGAAGATGCAGAAGATAACAGGTTACTGATGTATGTTATTCTGTAATCTGAATGTAGCTGGGGACTCATTATTTCCATAGTTGGCATAGAAGTCTGCTGTGCTGTAATATTGTGTCCACTGGTGAAATCTAAAATTCAAGATGAGGTTGAAGAAGGGTGAAAATTAAAGGAGAAACACAAGAATGATGAGAAGATTCTAAAACAACCTTCTTGACTAAGATGCAACTCCAATCTACCTATCAGTGCTAAAATTAACTTGATCACAAAGGTAACTGTGAATAAAACAAAAACTGTAATAGAAACCTAGTTTAGCAGAAGGAGTATAAGAAGACAAAACATTGAAAACTGAAACCAGAGAGGCAGTCACTATTAGAACAATAGGTCAGGATAATTTCTCCATAACTCTCTCTAAAAAGAAGAAAACACTCGGAGATAAGATATTTACCTTAAAAGACAGTCTAATCTCACCAGAATGATTTAAAGGGTTTTTTTGTAGACTGTATCAGGCAGAAGGGAGATTCCATTACCACAGCATAACTTTAGACCTTGTCTATGAATCTGTGAAACTGTCACGTGGGTAATTAGCTTGAATATAGAATCAACAACTGAATGCATAGCATCAGAAATGACTGATATTTAAAAAAATACTAATTTAAACAAATTTTACTGAAGTAATTTTTAAAATTATTGTTTCCATCATGTTTTACAAACTATTCAGTGCCAATCAGAGCAGTAGCTTCTAATACCTAGACAAAAAAGTAAGTTACCATCTATAAAACAGTATAAAAATGCACAGTATGATCCTTTCATACAGCTGCAAGGCGAGATGCAAAAGACTGAGTGATCCCTTCATAAATAATTCTATTCTTTTTATTACCAATTACTAAACATAAACATTACTGCCTTGTAAAATGGTGTCCTCACTTTTGTTATTTAAAATTAATAAGTGTATTTCAAAATGAGAACACTTTTCTACATTAAACATGACAGCAATGTAAGAGGGTAACGACTGGTCAAGATGGATACAAAAACATAACATTACCTGAGCTTTTTCAGTACTTGTTGGTTGCAGATGTCTGTACAGCACTTTCTTCACAACATCAATAAACAAACAAGCAACTACTATGAGGATTATGGCAAACCAAGCAGAACCACTTGACAACAGTTGAACAAATACAAAGTACATGTCCTGGGTATGTAAAAATGGCCTGAAAAGTTAAAAGAAGTGCAAATTACTAAAAAGAACTTTTAGGATCGAAAACACAGGCTGTCTCAAGTGTATCTTATTTTACATCAAGCAGAGAGACTCAGGATGCAGAGTCACAACTGCACCATGTGCATGTGAAGTCCAGCAACCTGTTAGACCTGACCTGCAAGTGAGCTCCAGGGAAAGAGGGTACTGAACTTTGGAGGAAAAAGTTATGATTTAGTTTTAAATTGTGTTGCAGATCTATCTCTCCAGACTCCAAACCACAGGCAAAAATACTTCAGTTTACTGATTCAAACCCCAGCATCCTAATTTCTGTTGCAATCATTTATCTATTACATAGCACCTCTGGGAACCTATTTACTTCTTAAAAATGCCTTTATAGTTACAGGCTGCCAGAGACAGGTACTGTGTGTCCTTGAGAACAGGACAGCATAGCAGCACTTCTGAAATTTTTCAAAGAATCACCAAAAGCAAGTGGCCAGTCTAGATTTAAAACTTTTTTTTTTTCACAAACCTGTCACAAAATTCAGAGCTAGAGAGTAGAACATAATATTTCAGTGTTTTTTTTAGCTTCATCGATATTACATGTGATAAAGGGGGAGAAGCACTTACCAGATAATTCCCCCATAAAACAAGGAGAATATGAAATAAAAGACAATGGATCCCCAAGTAACAAAATGGTTTATCCATGTCCAGAAGTGAGTTTCTAGTGCCATCTAAAACAGAAATAACTTCGGTGAGTTTCTGTTTACCATCCACTTCACAGAAAATGATAAATACCAGTCAGAACACACTTATGAACTTCCAACCCAAACACTAAATACTGTTGTAACACACAAAAACTAGAGAAAAATTTCAACCACTCTTGAAACTAAACATAAAAGTCACTTATCTGGAACCTTCAAGAATCAGTAACGTTGGAATAAGTTTTAAATTACTGCTTTATTACACATTTGCCTATACATCCAAACTCAGAGAGTAGACAGAGTGATATCATACCTTCATCGTAACAGTTATAACCATAACGGTGAAGACCAAAGTACCAAATGTCCAGTTCCCAAACATCTAAGAAAATGGCAAGGCAAAAATCATGGAAGAAAAAAAACATCAGTTAAGAGCATTCACAGTAAGTTAGATTCTTCTCAAGTCAGCTACACTAAAGAAATAAGACATAAGCTTGTGACAAGTAATCATCATGAAAAAAAGCAAGGAGGATACAACACAAACTACTAGAAATAATACAGCTTATGATAAGAGCAAAATTAACAACCCACAAATTATCTTTCTTCTTGGTTCAAAACAAATCACCACAAAGGCTAAATGAAATATGAAAAAAAAGACCAAAACAGTAATATGAAATGATAGGAAAATAAAGATACCAGTTTGATCAATTAATTCTAAGCGTCCAATAGAAAGGAAATACTGGGTGGAAGGTATTCACTTTAAGTGTAAAACCCTTTTGAGTTTAAACACTTCCAGATAATTTTAAACATGCAGCATCAGATGAAGGTTCACTTTTAACCCCAAGCACAATTCTACAATTCAAAAATAATGGTGCCGTTGTATTTTACAAAGAAAATTCTAAGGAAAAGACACTTTGTTTCACGGCTAATAAACACAAAATTTAGCTCTAATTCTGAAACACTGAAATCTGTTACTTTTGTATTCTCTTGTGCACAAAAATTAAACTATCAAAACTCTGAACAAGGTCTACAACAATAAAATCTCAGCTCTGACAACCAAGCAGGGATGCTGAGGTTGTATCTATCTACACACATGCTACTCAGGGCTGCCATTCTACACCAGGTCCAGCCTGGAATTGGTTGGGGGATCACAGGGAAGATGTTGCTGTTTCACAGCTGGTTTTGCCACTGACAAACTGAACAATGACCAAATCCTCAACTCTGCATTTACTGATAGCAGACTAAGCAAGCAAGGAAGAAGGTACCACATGCAGACAGGCAACCAGGGTCATCCTAGAGCTGATGTGTCAGTACGGCAGGGGCACGGAACTGGGATTCACACAGTTGTAGTTCTTGTTGCAGAGCTCTGACAAAAACATCCCAACAGCCTGAGGACAGATCTCACAACTGCTTCTCTCATCTATACACAAGGTACAAAACTGAAGCAGCCATGAGTCTGGATTTACTGATAATTTTAAAGATCTTTGTGATAACATGTCTTCTTGAAGCCTGAGATTTACTGTAATGGTTAACAAATAATGCGTTTGTTGTTAACTGCTGCAACGTTCATCTTCAAAGTAAAATTAAACAACTTCTCCTGAGTGACCTGTGAAAGAAAGTGTCTTTGCTAACACTGCCCTCAATGGTCACAGAGTTAGAATGCAAAACACGAACAGGTTCTTGCCACCATTTTATTTTTGAACACATTTACACTGTGGATGCTGCATCCCTTAATCCTATGAAGTAACAGATACAATATTTTGTATCTCCTCCTCTTCTAAACTCTTACCATTTGCCTGTTAGGTTTCAATATCTGACGACATGCACAGCATGAAAAAGGGGGGAGAAAAAAGAACTAAAAGATCAAGTAGTTGCACAATGTGTTGAGGTAAGCCTAACAAAGCACGAGTATTAACAAAATTATTTACAATCTCCTCTATTCTGCTGTGCTCTGAACTGAGAACTTGGAATGGAAACATGAGGCCTTGCACTAACACTACCCTGTGCCACAGATCTGTACAGGTGCTCACTTCTTGAGGATTTAGTAAGAAAGCACTTCAGCAGTGCACAAAATCCTTTTGCCCTTAATCTTGGCTTTTCCAGGCACACGTTAAATTTTGCAAGAAACTATGCGATGCAGGTATTTCACTGCAACACAGTTCTACCAGTTCTAATCGTCATCTTTTATCAAACAAAAAGAGGCAGAGTTACTAAAACCCAGAAAAGTCTTAGAATTTATTTGAAGCCATGTCATGTAAGAAGCTAAAGGGCAGCTGCCAATTCCCCAAACCAAACAGCTGTTACTAAATACAAAGGAAGTTTCTTCCTGCCCTGTGGGCATTTACTAAGCAATTTTGAAGCGAGATGCTTTGACAACTGAAGATGGATGCACCACACACACTGATTCATAGTCTAAAATTACCTCATTACAAGAGTCCTGAAGGACCTATACCAGCTCACAAGCATTTCAAATCCCACAGCTTGTAACAAACAACAAGAGAGGACACACTCATGCCTCAGCTGGAAAGAGACATTTTAATCTAAAGCACAACTATTTTAACATTCTTATCAAACACCTGACGATGGAATGGGTGCTCCAGGTGGCTGCACCACTCCCCCTTCACTGCTCCTCATCAGCAGGGACAGACGCTGCCAACCACCAGCTCTGCCTGCAGCCCCTCAGGACCCTTCTGTTCACTGTCTGTACATCACTGCACTCCTGACTAAACTTCCTGAGCTCACGCCCACTCCCTGGCACCAGGTGACACTGAGAATTCAGCAGGATGCTGCTTTTGTCCCTTGTGCCACAGCTTGCAACTCTGCCAAGCACTATGAGAATTGCCAAGTCCTTCATGCCAGTATTAAGAATGGCGTAATGAGAAGGAAATGTATTTTTCCATTACTACCCACATTTAACGAGGGAAAAATCAGTATCTAATTGTTCTAAACCAAGTTAACTAACTCAGAACCTGGGGGAATAAGGAAACAGACTTGTAATGGTTTCATTCAAGCTTTAGAGTTTTTTTGTAAATGGCTCTTCCTGTGAACTTTTAACATCTTTAAAATAGAAAGTGTCAAATTAGTGTACAATGATTTCATTAAGTTATGGCCTTAAAAACATCTATTGAATATAAAGCACAATTTAAAAGCAGCTTGCACCACTAAATGTAAAAAAATTAGAGTAATTAAAATAAAATATCTTCAGAAGAAGCTTTAAGACTTTTGTCAACTTTCAGCCTAACTTTGTAACAGTTACTGAAGAGAAGCCATTGCTTGACATTGCAATTAAGTCCAATTCGAAATGAGTTTCCAATGAATAAATATAAATTCTCATTTGCTGACATTATGAAATAGGATTTTGACCAAAAAAAGTTTACAAAATACAACAAAGTTCAAGACAACCATGATACATCTATTATCTTGAAAGATATGTTCTCCAGGGACATATGCTTTCTGACAAGACCTTACAATTTCCATGCTAAGAAATGTTACTCTTGGGAGCACACACAAATACCGACAAAGAATCTTTGATAATTGTAGTTCATTAAAACAACATTTTTTGGACACAGAAGGATTTTCAAAAAAAGCATTAAGAAAAAATGCCAAAATTACAGTGATAGGATAATACTTATGATATTGTACCTGGCCATTTCCCAGCAGAGAAGTGTCTTCTCCCATTAGAAGATACGAGCCATAAAAGAAAACAAATGCATGAAAGAAGCCCAAGATGGTCCAGTAAAGAAATGGTTTAAACCCCAGATGGGCATTTTTACTGATGTCTCTGCAGAAATAAAACAGATTTTGGATTTCATACTGTCCATAACCATCAGTTGTCCACACTGCATGACTGCTACTGCTTTGAATAAATGAAACTTTCTAGTGCACCAAGACACATTTAACAAATGCTGACATATGAAAAAGATACATAAATCATGGGCAAAAAAAGAACTCTGAGCTCTCATGATTTGGCTCTGCTTTAAGAAGTGGTCACCAATGGCCAGGGTCTTGGGTCAAATTCAGAATAGCACAAACTAGAATTCTGATCCCTGGAGGTGGAACTGCAATAGGAAGTAAAAGCCAGATCTCCTGATACTTACCCCTTGCTCTGTTTCAAAGACCTTTACAAAAAAAAGAAACATCTGAGACACATCTCTTTTTACAAAAATACCTACTTTTTTCTCCACAAAGTAGTATGCAGTGCAACATGCTACCACTGGGAGGACATCTAATTCTACAGGAAATCACTCCTCCTTTTAGTAAAAGATTTTTTTGGTGATTCCCCTAACCATGGTGTCCTAGTTTTTCATTCTCTCATTCTCCTGTCTGAGTGGTTTTCACCTCCTACATGTAATGGAGAAGAAGGCTGCCAATCATATAAGCTGACCAAGTGCTCAGTGCTCTTCACTTGTAACATGGTTGACATAAAAGGACACTTCTTTTAAAAGACTTCTTTCAATTAACTTTTAGGATGAGAACTATGTAGCTTCAACTCTTCCTCATCGAGATAGTTACTAAAAAAGCCTAAATTGCAGTTAATTACTGTACAAATGCCTAATAGCAAGTTCAGAGTTGTGCAGATGTGCCCCTGTGGGGATTGATGCAGGACATACATACCTGTAGAGCACAGGTTTACTCTGCAATACATGCGGGTGCACATGCTGCTCAAAAAGACTGTAGATGAGGACAGGCAGGGAAGTGAAACAAATATTGTACAAAGTCAGGTATACACTGTCATAGAGCGTCTGCAAAGGAAAGCAAAAAGCATTTTATGCCTTGGAATTTATGAAGATTTATTAGCACACTTAGAGCAGTAATGATTGATGAGTTACGTGAATTTGCTAGCTAGGAAAACAACTGCACTCACACAAGAATCCAATAACATCAGCTATCAAATACAGAAAATGAAGCTGGGTATTTGCTAAGTGTAACATCTCTGCCACTCCTTGAGTCACCCTTTCCAATTTTCTTAATTATGGACCTCAAGTGTTTCACCGACAAGATGTCAGGCATGCAATACTTACTTGTTGTGAAAACAAACAGAAGAACTGATATAAAAATTGTGGTGTAATAAAGCACACATTCTGAAATAGAGAGAAGTGAAGGAAATAGTTAATCCTTAGTACATGTATCATAGCCCTAGCAGAAACTGCTAACTCTTACAAGCTGGTAAAAACACACAGGGAGATCACAAAGCATTTCATCATTTTACTTGGCAAAATAAAGCAAGATGCTTTGCCTGAGAGGGTATTTTGTTTGTCCTTTGGGACAATGAACCTGAAAAGTATGAACTTAACTATATGTGCTTGATGAGCACATCTTAACTACAGTAGTCTAAGTACTATTTAAGTAGAAGAAACCTATTCATGTTCCCCTTCAGTTTCTTCTTAAGAATCTCTTTGCAGACTAGATTCCACATTTTATTTGAGAAATTCACACGTGCCCTGCTCACGTGAGTTTGCTGCATAGAAGCAAACAAAGCATAACCCAAAATATAACACAATGCTATTGCCTTTAAATGAAAGAAAATAATTTCAAGAGGAATTTGGGAGCCAAAGCTGAAATCCCAGATAAAATTCAACGAAAGTGAGTTGTGAAAACATGTAAAGTATGTCAAAAACATGAACAAGTAAAAAAAAAACAACCAAAAGCATCCCAAACAAACAAACAAAAACCCCGCCTTGAGAAAACAAACACATCAGCCTCTCAGCCTAGAGAAACTGACTGCAATGAGTATTCAAAGCCTATTTCTAGGTGGAAAGACTAAACAAATTTCACAATTAAACTACTGCATTTGGTTGTAAAATATAAAATAAGAAAGCCCAGAAAACATGTTTAAACAGAGATATTTAACCTGATCCCAATGAATATCTCAGATCTGAAACAAATTTCTTGCTGGAAAAAAAAAACTCACCTTATAAAAAAAGTACTGTACAAGGGTTGCTATTCTAATATAGTAAAAGTGCCCATGAACAAAAAGCAACTTGGAGAGGAATTTAAACCGTGCTATTGCATAGTCACTGTTTCTTACAGCTTGCCTTCCTTCCTTGCCCATGATTCCTGTAATGTTTGAGAAACAAAATACAAAACAGGTTAAGTATGAAGTTTAAAAACCCAACAACATTCATCTGAAGCTACAGTTCTGTTTTCCTGCACTTCAGCACAGTAAGGACTTTAGCAGCTTTCTGTTGCAAAGAAAGATATTATTCCTCACAATTACAACTAAAAGAAGCTGCTCATCTGCTGCTGATTCAAATAAAGAAGCCCCAATTGCTCGAGACAGAAGGAAGTTACCTATGCCAACATGTGCCTCCTGGATCATGCTCACATCATTAGCACCATCTCCGATCGCCAGCGTTATGGGCTTCTCTGGAGAGGTTTTTAACAGTCGAACCACCTGGAAAAAGAAAATTAAACACTTTTAGATTAGGCAGTGTACCTACAAACCATGTCACCAATTCCCAACTGTCTCAGTTAGCTGCCTAGATACTAGATACTAACTGCTGTAGATATAATTAATATGTTTTATGAACATCCATGTTTGGGTAAAATACAGCTACGGCCAATCACATACATACATTAATTCCTTCTTTAGAAAAGCTGCCTGTTTTGGAGCACAAATCTGATTTAAATATTATATTTGCCTTGAGTCTATTTTCCTGTTCTTATTTCAATCTTTTTCAGCTCTTAGTTTGGTGTTTTATCATACAAAACAAGGTCAAGTCAAATAAAATTTGGAACTGAAAATTTACTTATGGAGTAATACAGATTTAGTGCCCTTTAATAACCCAGATTCTTCTTTGTATTTGTAATACAAAGGTGAAAGAAGAATTTGAAAGAGCAGATGCATTAGCTAAAAGAGCATATGCTGTTATTAAGGAAAATAGTTTCTTTCTAAAGCAACTTCATTATCACTGAGGGTTATTCTCAACTGACAAAGAAACAAAAGAAGATATGACAGAATGGGGGAAAAAATTATTGATATGCAAGGCCCTAAAATACTCAAAAGAGGAGCAGTGATATCAGATCTTCAATGTAAGTGTCAATAATACTCTAAATACAGAGGAGTTAGTTAGATGAGACTTTTGGTTAAAGAGAATTAGTGATTCATTAACCTCCCACAGACCTCTAGCTTAAGGTAGAACTTCACTAATTCAGTTATAAATGGGCTGCAGGTGAAGATATGAATGCAAATCTCAAGAGGTTTTCCAAAACCAAGAAAATAAGTATGTATGAAAAAACATTTTCCCCCTCAAGTTCCAGAAACCCCAAAGTGCAAATATCAACAGAGCAACTGCATGAGTTTAAGTAGACACAAAAAAACTGTACTGGAGTAATTGGGTTGTAGCTGGCAGTGTCTGGGCATTGATTCACGGGAGTGGGAATTCACTTCACATGAGGAACACAACAGTGATTAAACACAGTCCACAGCTCAGAGAAATCCACCTGGTTGTGGGAATACATTCCCTAATTGCAAGCATTAATATTCAAGTTTAAAGGTTCCCCATTCCTAAGGGGTAATTTTTTCAAGTACATTTAGCATTAGATCCTAGGAAGCAGCCTTAGAGAGGTAACAAGGCTGCAGGATGTCACCCAGATCAGTCCTCTTGAGATGCCCAAGGCCTGTGTAATTTGGACAGACATACATCTATGTGAAAAGGTCAAGACAAATCCTCTGGCAAATTTTAACAGCAGCCATCAGCAGCAGCTCCAAATGACTGACATGATGATGTTTAAAAAAAGTTTTGAGTCATAAAACATACCAAAATTAGTAGTGAGACCGCTAACCATACATTAACATGTATTATAATTAAAGATGCAGAGACATTAAGCTGAGTTCCAGCTTAATCTTGGAATAAGCTTCACAAAAAGGTTGCCTACAGCAAAAAATAATGTGCAAGACTAGACTAAACTGCTCTGCACTTCCTTCCCTACCCCTCATGTTTTATGGCATTTGTCTTGGTGATTTATATACTTCAATGTTTGAAATTAAAAATTCACTGTAATCAAAATTACATTTTACTGTACATCATAACTCAAGACAGAAAATAATCTCCATTATTTGCTGGTGAGGAGAGGAATTAAGGAAAGCAGTACAAAACATTATAAATCAAGTTAAATGACAAAATAAGAACAAGGACACAACACTGACAAATAACTGTACCTTAAACAGAGAGGATGACAAAAATTCCAGCTAAAAGAATGTAAAGAGTGGACATATCCAACAGACTGGTTTACTCAGTTTAGCTGCAACTGCCTTTCATTTTACTGAAACTAATACTATACCAGGTGAGCAGTTCTATACTGAAGTGATTCTAAAGACTGCATGAGAACTCTGGAAGGAAGAGTGACCTCCAAACAGGTCACTCCTGTTACAGCAGAACAGCCTGCCTCTTGAACATGTAACACCTCACAGAAGGGTTTCCTAGTGCTTTAAGATAAAGAGATACCTTTACATGAAGAGAAAATTTCAAAAGGAAAGAATATAGTCCTTCAGAACTTAGCTTTCTGGAGTAAAAAAAACCAAACCAGAACACAAAATTTGAATGTGAATCTTATCCAACATGTATTTGAGTAGAATTCAGTACATGTGAAGGAAAAATGATATTAGAAGACAGTATTAAGGCAAACCTTTCCTGGAGACTAGGCCTTAGCTTTCCTTCCCTTTTACTTCCTCAAACTTGGGTATTTTTAAAGTATTTCTTCTTACAGGTTCATGAACTTTCAATTTAGTTTTTTTGGTTTGGAGAAGTGACAGAGAAGCTAAGGCAAAAGTATACAGGGGATGGGAAGAGCTGCTGCCTTACTGCACACTCAAGAGGCAGAATAAAGATGAGCTTGGTGGTAGTATTCTGATTTCTCTATCCACTTTCAAACTTTTAAACACACATGTAGAAACTTCTGAGCAAACTACTCTAGATCTGAATTTAACAAGGATTTGGAGGTCACAAAAAGGGTCAGACAAACAAACAAAGCAATTTCAGAAATCCTTGCCTCCACAAAGCATGGTAAAAATACTGCAAAGGAAATCCTGACTATATTCTCACTTACCTTTGCTTTCTGAAGGGGTGCCATGCGACAGCACAACACTGCAGAACAGTTTTTGCAAACTTCCATGAACAGTTTTTCATGTTCCCTGAGTGCAAGAGAGAGGCTGGTCCCATCCACAACCAGTCCATGCTGGATAACATGGTCTTCCTTTATTCTATTTGGGGACAAAAATGCTGACTTTGTACCAGTGTTAACAGTAAAACTCCAATTTTGCTATAAACCATATTGTTTGTCTGTTGACCAGACAATAAGCAAAGGAATTAATCTGCCAGACAGACTACTTCTTCCAGTCTGCTATGATATTAATAAATAATTCTTTTAAAAAAGACAACTTCTTTGTTTGGCATGTGCTTTGAAGAGCCTGCCATAAAATTTAAAAATGAAAACAATCCAAGCTAAGATCGTTACTGAGATAGTAACATCTCAGGTATTTTACCTCTTGGCTAGCTGCCTCAGCTGTTCTGCACAGGTACTGTCTGACTTGTGCTGCACAAGCTCAAGGATGTTCATGGTTCTGTGAAAGTGTCCACAAGATAAACTGACACTAACAGCTGTTTCGTGCTTGTCTCCAGTGAGCACCCACACTTTGATACCAGCCAGCCTAAGGGCTTCTATAGTTTCTTGGACTTTCTCCTGCAGTCTAGAGAAACAAGAAAAACCTTAAATAACCAACTGAACACTTAACAAACAAAAGAGCTCATACTGTAACTCCAAGTTACCACTATAACCCCACTGTTATGGTGAGTTAAATCTGCCTTTCCATTTTTACATATATTTTCAGAGAATCATAGTCTGGCAGATGATATACTGTTACCAGCAACAAAACAAAGGCCTTGATAAAACAAAAAACAAACCTCAATCCTGCTAAGGGATCAAAAATTTGTAATAAGCATATCTTGATTTAAAACAGGCACCATCACTGCATCTGAGAAGCTTTAAAACAGTCTGCAATAATTCCTGGCTACTGTGGTGCATGAAAAGCTTCTTGTGCCCCATGTGCTCACTTCAGTGTACAACACACCCTGTGACCTACAGAGCACAAGCAGAAGCAGAATGCTTTCCAAAGGAGCTGTGTGTAGAAGCTTTCCCAAGGAACTTGCTGTTGCAGTAAATATTTGCTGCAACTATTCCACTTCACATACATGAAATCTCTCCTGATGAAACACACTGTACGTCACTGCTATTAAGACAGAATCACTTGGTACAAGTTTTGTTTTGAACGTGCCTCAACCCAAAGGAAAATGTACTAAACTAAAAAATAGCACAGAACTTTTGGTCATAGTGGGAGAGCTTTTCACACTTCATATTTCAAGTATAAATCCTAAACTCGCTGGGTTTGAGCATAGATAGCAGTAACTCCATGGCATACTTGTCTTCTACTCCTGTAGCCCCAAGTAATTCCAGATCCCTTTCTATGAAGTTGAACACATCTGCTAATCTCTCTTCCCGCTGCTGTAAGGCAGTCCTGGCCTCATGAAGGCGTTTGCCAATTTCTTGGTACTCCTCAGGTGTGAATCTTCTGTAGGCCACACACAAAGTTCTTAGGCCTTTCTGTGAGAAAATAAAAGACTACATTCAGAGTAGATACAATGCTGATCCAACAAGAAGGTGTCACCAGTAATTTTTTCACTTCAAGTCACAATGTATACTGCATGAATTTTCTTCTGATCAGCTGAGGCTGGGAGCTGGGCAAGCATATACACTTACCAAAGCAAATTCATCCACATGTATCCTTGTTTTATCTATTTCTCCACTCTTACTACGAGGAAGAATGGAAGATTCTGCTCCCTTTGTGAATAAAAGCTTCTCCCCTGGAAAGTCAAATAGAACTGAAATTAAAAATAATGCAGTTTAAGAAGTTCCCAAGTGCTGCTAGTGCAATTTCTGATCACCCACCTGAGGGACTCTCTACAATGACACTCATTCGTCTGCGATTTGGATCAAACTCCAAAACATGAAGCAATTTATACCTGCATTTTGTGTTTTAAAAGGGGACAGGAAGAAAACATTTTTAGAAATAAATTTCCAAAGACAATTACTTATAAATAGACTCTTACACCACAGACCTTTCCTCAAAGTGTCATTTTGGTATAGAAACTCCAAAAGCAATGCTACTACTGCTGAACAACAATCACTCTTCATTGTTTTTCATCAATTTATATATGCTTAATTCCATTCTGTATGAATGAAAGGTTCTTCTACCAACAGAAATAGCTTTCTGAATACTAACTTGACATTTGGCGATTACAAGCAGCTCCTATCTATTTTTTCATCCTTCTGTCATTACTTTAAGTATAACTTTGAAAAGTATGTTTCTTTTCTGACAAATTTGTAAAAAATCTAGACTGTCAAACAAGTGTGTGTGCCCTGGTAAGTGGATGAGTTTTTGTTATGTTACCACTAGCTTACAAAATTAATTTTAGACATTTAAATTTAAAGTACTGCCAACTAGCTGACACAGATCAAATGAGTAAAAGGAGCTATGGCGTACTGCAGATGTACAGTTATTAATAATTTGTACTCATTTTGGGAAAGTTTAAAATATCTAATTAGATTATGCACAGATGAGACTGATTCTGGGAATTTCTAGAGCTGAAACAAGACTTGAATATAAAATTCTGTTTTCCAACTGCTACAGTCTCTACCTTTGAGGAATGGGAAAAGATACAAACTGTTACAACACACACCTACACAGAGTAACTCACACAAAATTCTTGCATCTCAGCTACAATTGGTAAGGAATAAGATGCAAGCTGTCTTGAAGACATCAAGGGAAAAGCATTAAACAGAGCACGCTGTGGAAAGGCAAGGTTTGCTTATGAACAGAGAGGATTAAGAGAAGAACATTTCATTAATCTTCACTACTGTTCTGTCCTTCAAAATAATCAAGTAAAAAAAACAAATACCTCTCTGGTTTTCCAAGACTTTTTACTTCCATAATGTCTCCACTAATTCCAGTAAATACTACTCCAACCCTAAAAATAAAGAAAATGTACATTTAATTATCACTTTAGACAAAATGCCTATTAATGGAGGGAAGAGAAGATGGCAGGGAAGAAAAGGAGAGATTTACACCCAGTTACTTTACTCTGCTTCTAGGGAAAATTAAGAATGCCCATTTCTGCAGCAATTTATTCATATCATACTCTGACCACTGCAATTTCTCATGTATTTTCATAAATATTTTAAATCATCACTTTATAATACACCTACGGGGTTGTGTATTTTACATCTGAATGTTTTCCCAGTAAGGTGACAGTGCCAGGCCCTGGGCTTCATCAGTGTTCTGAGCCATTTCTAAGGCTGCCCTCACAGGCAATTCCTGAGTCAGACAGTCCTGGCAGTGCTCACCGGCTCGCAGCTTCCACTAAAGCCTTCTCATCTGGAGAAGAAGCATAATATTCCAGTGGGGATGTTATTCCATTGGCATGCCAAGGACCATCAGCACCATCTGTCTGATCTGCATTGATCTGCACTGTATGACACAGACAAACTGCTTTCAAGAAGAGCTCTTCCTCTTTTACCTAGAAGGAAGAAAACACGTGATTTTTAACATTTACATATCAACCCAGTTTTGAACACACTTAAGGAAAAAGTGTTTTTACTTACAAATCTGCCAAGCATTTCATGTTAAATAATCACATCTCAACATGTTTAATAAATATTATTTGTTCAGTGACACTTGAAAGCTTCAAACTATTCAGAAATTCTGATTTATGTATGGGTTGGGGTTTTCTTTATGCTAATGGTGCAAGAATATTTCTCTGAAATAAAACACTTTCCATCTAGGATGACTAATGCTGGGAAAACCAAAGAGCCTTACCAAACCATGCCTATTTCCATCTGGAGAATCTTCAGAAAATCCCTCTGGAGTTAGTTTACCATTGACCTCTTGGTACTTTATGCCATTAATGGAGCACTCCCGAAACTGCATCTCATTTTCAGTTAATGTACCAGTTTTGTCTGTAAAAACATACTCTACCTTTTGTAAAATAAAACAAAAAAACAAACTTGGAATTGCATGTACTTGTTAGAAGAAAAAAGATACAATAGTCTCCACTCACACTTTCTATTACACGTTTTTTAATCATGAAAGAATTATAACTTCTGCCATCAGATCTTTATACCTTATTTTAAAATTAATCAGAAACCATATCACAAGTAACAAAAAGCCTGCAGTAACAAATTTTAATATTAAAAACAAAGTAGTAAAGTAGCAAACAGACAACAGATTTTTTACCTGTCCCAATTCCTCATTGAGGTCTGAAGTATTTACTTGTGCTCTCTGGTTTGTTTCTTCATGATAGAGGTCAAGATCCCAGCCAATGAAAAAAGATCCAAGAAATTTCTGCATCTCAACAGTCACATAGAGTGAAATGGGTATGATAAAATTGTAAAGTACCAGAAAAGCAAGAAAATCTGAAATAAATCTCAGGATCTACAAGAGAAAAAATGAAAACATGAAGATTACCACATTGGTCAGGTCAAATATGGTGAATTAATTATGCTTCAATATGCATGAAGAATGACAAACTGGAAGAGCCAGAGAAGCCCAAGTCCCACGTACACAGGAGAGAGACACCAGTGACAACGCAGGCATTTGCAGGTTGCCCCAGTAACACGCCTTCACACTGATGCAAAAAGTCTACCTTAAGCTGTGACTGGAGGTTTCAATTCACAAGTTCATTAATTTTTGTCTCTCTACTGAATCTGTCAGGAGAGCTGCCAATTAATATTAACTGTCGTGGTGGTTCTGTTTTCAACTCTGAAAGAATTTGGTCTAAGAAAACAAATGTGTTCCCCATTCCATCAAACATCATTCATGTAAGCTTCTCTAAGGAACCTTAAATTGTGAATGCAAACATGTGTTTTTCCATGCTGCCAGAGGAATCTGCAAGCACTCTGCTGTTTCAGGACAGCAAAGTGTCAAGAGGGTTCCTGTCTGCTAGCATTCCCCACTGATTTGGGTGATCCAGACTACAGGAAAAGAAAGCAACCACGTGGATTTCTTTTATGCCTCTTCAAGCCATTGTGTTCTGCATACACATTTCAGGCAAATACCTATGTGACAGGAGAGAAACTTCTTTTTACTAGGTATGATAATTTCAACAAACCCTGAAATGGAACACTACAGTCACTTTTTCATCTGCACAACAAACTCAGTATATAAATTGTACTTTGGAAAGACTCTTACCAACACCTGAATATTGAGCAAAGGAGATTAGAGATGACAAAAACCAGGCCACCTCTTTTAACTCCACCAGATATTGGTGCAGGAGAACATTTTAAATAAAGGAAGCATAAAAGTTTGCAAAGCTAAATAATGTCTGTTCTTTCTCTTTAGGAAGCATTGCTATAAGTATTTAATAAATAATTAAACTAGCTGACAAAAACTCAGCAAGTTCTGTGCCTAAAGAGATCTTCCAAACTAAAACAGAAAAGAAAGACAGAAAGCGAGAGCAGTAATTCATCTAATAGAAGTAGTGACAATTTAAGTTAGAGAGCTCCTTCAAGCAATGGCAATGAAATAACAATCTGCACACACAGGAGGAGATGGACAGCGAAAGCACTCTGAGTAAGGATGTCAGCATGCTGAGAAATGCAAAACAGATTGTGGAAGTCAACATGGGAGACAAAAAAACAGAGGCATGACAGAAGGAGAATGACACTGCAGAAACACACACAGCTCTCTACATTCCTGATGGCAAAGGAATGGAAAGATTGAGGAAATACTTATCCCTGCTCTATTCAGAACTGAGAGGCTCCACAGGCTAGACTAACTTGCATAGCAATTATTTCAAATTAAGCTCCTGAACCGCTTTGGACAAAAGCAGACTCATACAGAAATCAAAAATTAAAGAGAACACATAAAAATACAGACTAATTGAAAAAAGAGAGATACTTTTCAGAACCACAGATTTCAGGGACACTTTAAAGTATCCCTTCAATCTCCAAAGAGAACTAAGCAGGCAAGCAGGAGCTTGAACAAAATTACAGCCTTACAAAATTGCCCAAACCATCTCAACATCAGAATGTACAAAATTCCTGAACTGTGAAATTGCTGCAATAGAACATACACAAGAACAGCCATCTTTCTCCTCTTTTCCTTTATGGAATGACAAAAGACATCCTAAAGAACAATAATTACAACATAGACTATCAGAAATATGTTCTAACAAAGCCTTTTCAAAAGTTGTCAAGAAGTCTGGTCTTTTCATAAAGGAAGAGAAAGTCCAACCAGTAACAGAGGTAGAACTATTTCTACACAATGGTGAGGCTACATGGGACTAACTTAAGAATCACTGAGACAACAGCAGAGACTTGCAAGTGGATCCTGTGGTGGTAACACATAGAATAGAGACACAATATATATGACATTGAGTGTATATTGGTTGACTGCTCCTCTGATATGCAACTGGGCAGAACTAGGTTACCTTACTGCTGTTTCTTTCATGCTCTGTTTTTTCATTATACCAAGGCTCATCCCATTTCTCTTCAGCTTGCCATGCATACTTTAAAATAGTGCTCAGAATGGCTTCAAAAAGGAGGATTATTAGATAAATAATCAAAAAGGAATTCATGGACCTATAAAGAGGCAAAAAAAAGAAAGCAAGAAACTTCAGTTTATTTTATTTCATCTGTTGATACTGTGGTTACATGAATTGATCAAAATTGTGTTGGACCTTTTTTAAAAAGTGTATCCTGTGCTCGATACAGATATAAATTTCTATGTGACAATTCTACATCTCACTAAGATAAACTCTCTATATAGCAATATATAGAAGATTAGATAGAAGATAGAAGACTAGATTAAGGTGCAGGAACACCCCAACAGCAGACTTGCATCACACCTTGGAGTCCCACATTGGTCCTCTTTTTCCCCAAGGAGCTTGCAAGGCTGTACAGACAGTACAAACAAGCACAGCAGAAACCCATGGCTGCACCTTTTCCTCAGTTAGAAGAGCACTGTCATGTGCAGCTGAGTATTTAACCCAGGCCAGGCTATGGCAGTCACACCTGCTTCTTGCTCTGTTACCAGCCAAATCATCCTTCCTGCCCTCGTTTCCATGACTCAGCTTCTCTTGTGCTACATACAGTTGTTCCCATGTACTTTGTTTATGTACTATGTAGCTATATATTTGCACAAGAACGCAGGGGGGCTCTGAGATTTTTAGTAACTGGAATAAAGGCAACATATCAGAACTCCTTTTCCTTTTAAAATAAATCATGATATTCAATATAAATATCTATATATAACACCTATCCAGCAATCAGGAGCAAGCTTGGGTATTTCCACTTTGCACTAAAGGATGAAAGATCAAGAAATAGATTTTATCTTTATAACTTCCTACTGAAGGCAAGGCAATTAACACTCTCTTCCCTCTGCCTATAACTCCATGATTAGAGCACCAGGGTTTTAAGGTTACATAGGAAAAACTAAGTTAAAGCTCTACAAATAAGAACGATATTAGAAAATAAACATACTTTTCTACTGCTGACCGTTTCTGAGATTTACTCTTGTAATTTAATGCCATCTTTGTCTCCATACCTGTATACACAGCAACACCTGGGAAGGAAGGGGGGAAGAGTCAGACTTCATTTTCTGCATAAATACAGTTTGCAGAATTTTTCATTTTGAGAGATGTAGGATAAAAGCAAAAGGTGGTACTACTTCTGTGTTTACTACGAGACAGTATTTTGTACTATTTGCAAGACTCTTCTATAGTAAAAGAGTACTACCGAAGTAATTTTAACACCTACTTTAACATTGTTCATTATTATGACTGTACTGCTCTTCAATATGTATTTTATGGAAATCAGCATGGTAAATCTCAGGAGAAAGCCTTGAACAATAGGTAACAGTAAGAACAGTCATTTATCCATTGAAGTTAAGTTATTCCTTTATCAAACCACTTCAAATATTTTCACAGAGCAGAGCTGGAACTTTATATCCTTAGAGGTTCTTCAGCATAATATCATTACTTTCATCTATAATCATATCCCCTCAGGTAACAGCCAGAAAGATTATTACAATTTCTTCAGTGCAAGTAGAATTAAAACACAGTTCATCAACATGCTTTAAGAAGAGAATACTCTTTAAATATTTAGATGTCTACAAACCAAATATTTCTTTAGTGTTTTTTAATCTTGCTCCACGAAGTAAGAGACTTTCAGGCCCAAGAGGTCTAAAAAGAAATAGACATATCCGCATGTAAACATCAGCTGTTCTGTATTCTGGAGAAGCAATGAAATCCCATTTCCTATGCAAAACTGTCCTATATCCCTTATAAATTCTCAATGCAGCAACGCAATCAGCGATCTTACCCCTTTCACCACACCTCCCACATGTCTCCACAGAGCTCTCTGTTTCCTTTCATGTCTCCTTTGGTCACTGCCATGCGCCCCCACCACTATACCATATCCCACAACTACTAACTGAACTAAATATTCCAAATGGCTGGTTCAGACCTAAAAGGTACCTGGGAAGGAAGCAGACATGAAACCAGTCGAGCTCACAGTGCACCCAAAGTGCTGGTTTAGGTTTGGCTAATTTATCACCCCTCTACCCCTCTATCAGGCTGAAATTATCTAGAAAGCTCAAAAGTTATTCATAGCAAAGAAACAAACAATTAGATGGACACCACCACAGCAATGCCAATTTTGTTTCCTAACACAGGAAGTAAAATGTTTTTTCCTCACATCTATCACAATACAATAACATATTCATTTCTTTGGCTACATTTACCACAAGCAGTGCTGTGAAAATAAGGGTCTAGTTAGAAACAAGGTGAATATAAGGTTAGAACCATATGTTCTACTGCGGCAGCTGTATCATCTTTAGAAACTGCCAGCAGGGTTGGTTTGAAATTTTTAAAAAGGTACTTCTCCCACTATTTCAAATGAAAGCACAAATCTAACAACTGCAGTGGCCAGATTGACATATTGGGTAGAAACAAAAGAATTAAAAGTTCAGATGCTAAGTACTTTGGCATGCAAGCCCTTGGGTTTACCCTACTTTTCCTTTAGCTGTGCCACATGCAGACCATGATCACTATTATATAAACAAAGCTCTTGAAGTCCCTTTGAAAGTATAAGGTGAAGCCACTCAAAAACCACAAAGCCAAATCCACAATGCACCTCACACAGTCAAAAATTTAACTTGAATGTTACTGTAAATGTAACAGTTACCATCACAAATACTATGTGTATCAATTACACACACAGATGATGATGGATTCTTTAAATTAAACATACTTTTGTTAATATTTTAGGCGAGGCTCAGACTTTGACTGAAAATTTGAACTAAAAGTGACAAAATGCTTGAGCATTTAAAATTTTTCATATAAGAAATATAATTTATATTTCTGGATTCAATTTTGTAAAACCAGCCTGACAAACCCAAAATACCAAACTTAAGTCAGTGCAACACAGACCAAACAAGTTTATCTTTGACAGAAGATAAAACTCCCCTAGCAGTGGAGCTAGAACATGCAATTATTTTTTTCACCTCCCTTTAAACCAGCTCTGTTTTACATTGTCAACTGAATTATTTTGATAAATTATCCTAATGTTGTGTCTGCCAAGTTTGCCAGCAATGAATTCTGAAAAGCTCTCAATGAAGTAGCAAAAGTGACATTAGAAAACAGCTGATTTTTTTTTTTTGAGGTGCCATGGGTGGGGGCTTTTTGTTGAGGGTGACTAAGCCACCGAGCTTGATGCCAAGTAACCTGGCTGCTACACTTCCATATTTCTTGCAAAACCACTGAAAACTCCTTGGTTCACTCTGAACTCCATGTCACTCCCATCCAAATCTGACAGATGTTTGCCAGCCTCAGACTAAGACATTCAGTATTCAGTCCCTCATAGTGAAGGCAGATATTACATGGAAAACAGTACTCTTTTAATATTCACGTAGAAATGTCACTAAAAAAAAGTGTAAAATATAACATTTTGGACATTAGAGGAGTCAAAGAACCGTAACAGATTTACCTGTTTCTGTGACAAATTTACACACAGCACCTTTTCAGAAGAGGTGACAAAGCTTTTTTTGAAAGCTGGACAATCAACAACTCTCAAGACAAAATAACTAAACTTGAATGCTAAATATTTCTGAAAATTTGGCAATTTCTTGTGAGTGATTTCTATGTCTTTATTTCAAACCCTGATCCTTCTCACTCCTGTCCTTCCTGGTTTCTCTCCTATCCTGTTGTGTTTGGGGGGAATTGAATGAGCACCTGTTTGGATGCCTTGCTGGTAGCTGGGACCAACACACAGCAATTAGAAATCTTCCCAGGAAGTCGAGATGGAAGTCTGTAAATGGCTTCACATCTTTATTTTTATATTTGCACATGTATTTGTTACTTGCTGTGACTGCACAAGGAAAGGTGGTGAGCACATGATTATGTGCACACAGTTGTGTTGCCTGTGACAGATGTAAGCCCTTATCTGCACAGTCCAGCTGTAGTTTGAAATAGATACTAAAAATTACAAATTTGTAGCAGAAGCTTTGTTAAACCATTAATTTCTAGGGATTTCAACTGCAAAAACTCCTTCACAGTGCCCCTAATGACAGGGGATCTGTTGTAGCATAGATAATACATCAGTGGAAATTGTTTCAGATCAATAAATGCTTTAATTAACAAATAACAACAAAGTTACTAGCTGATTATCACTGCCAAAAAATTACCCACTTCACAACAGCCAAGCTTTTTCCAGAACCCTTGTATTAAATCTGTAAAACTGTGTAGTAATGAACTTCTTTCACTCCTTTTTTATCATGTCCATCTGAGGTATGCAGCTGCAGTTGATAGTTTTAGTAAAAATACCTCCCCTTTTCATATATTCAACAGTAACTCTTGTAATGGCAAGATTTAAACCACCTCCACCTGTTCTAAATAATCATCTTACACAAATTTACTCACCGTACTATTTCTTCAGCTTGTTGACTTACAGTTATTCTTCCAACAAATCTATGAAAGATGGATACATCTTAGAAGTATCTACATAAAGACTCAAAAATATATAAACCTTCTCTGTATTTACAAAAAAGTCATTAATGGCTCAGAAGTAAACTTTTAATAACAATCAAACTGAACCAATATGGCAAAACTGGCAATAATTTTACAAGAGACATTTAACAGGAGAAACATTTATCCCTCAAAGGAATAGGCATTTGAGAAAGCTTATTAACTCTAATTAGTTACCACAAAAGATTATATTTATATTAATTTAAAACAGATTGTGACTTCTTCATGATTCAGTAAGAAATAATTTCTCAGCAAATGTTAGTTTGCACATTATCCACCAGAAATAGTAACTTTTCATTCAATAAAGCCAATCTACTGCACACTTAAAAATCTGACACACACATATTTAGCAGGACTCCAGACACAAAAAGGGACATAAACTTCTATAGTGACTGTACTTTAATTTGCTAAATATCAAATATTTGAAGATCTGTTCAAACTGAATATCTTAGTTTTAAAAAAACTTAATATTTCTAGAACATCTCCAAGTTTACTTAAGAACAGCTGCAATAATATACTTGGATTTGAAAAACTACTACCTCATAGCTACCATTTTCCATTGTACAATTCAGAAGAAACTTGGATGGGAACATAACTTTTGCATGATGCTGCTTTACAGAGTCTACAGCCTTGCTTGCTGATGGTAAAGCAAAAATTCGGATATCCCCATTTTTAATCTAAGGTTTTGCTGCTGAAGAATGGAGTTCAAATCTCTGGAGCATATGTGAAATAAATATGAGCAACACATCCTTAGAATTAGACTTGAGTCAATTCCATTTCCTATATCCTATCTGAGACTGAAACATATACTATATAATACTGAAATCTCCTGGCAGAACCTTATAGAACTTTCTTCAACCTGATCAGACTGTAGGCCATTTAATTCTTTAAAATCTAAAAACAATTCTGATTATAACTGAAATGTACATAATTAAAATAAAAAAGATAAATATCATAATGTCTGATTTACTACTCAAGTACTCAAATTTAACTTGTCACTTGCAACTGTCAGTAAGCATATATGTACAAACACAAGCTGATTATTAAAACCTAAAATTCAAGCAGATGTCTGAAGCTATTTTAATCCTTGCAAGGCCTGCAACATTCTGAGCATTAAACACCTCCTTCTGGACTTAATTTCAAAATATTTACTAATAAAATGATACCTGTATAGATCTGCTTCTGGCTGCTGACATTCTATAACAGCTACCAGTTTGTCCAGGTTGGCAACAGACTGCAGCACTGCTGTTTCTGGGACTGCAACGTGTGTCTGTAAAACAGTGCCAATTGTGTTATACAGGACTACCAGGCAGCAGGGCAGGTATTTCAACAGGCTGAATGAAAACCAGCACCACAAATTAACTGCATTCTATTGCACAGAAGTAACCCAGACCTTAAGATTGGTCTCTCCATCCAAACTCGCAGTGGTAACGTGGCATGAACCGTCCACTCGGTCAGACGACAGGAGCACCAGATCAACAGGGAAAGTCTCATCTTTGGCTACTCTGACAATGTCCCCCACCTAACAAAGCGAACATAGATCAGAAAGGTGCAAAGAGGTTTAAAGGGCAGATTTCAGCATTGTTACCAAACCACAATGCTTAGCAATAAAATGAGAGTTTTAGCCGTGTAGTAGAAACACAGTTTTCAGTTTGTCTTTTACCCGAATGTTTTTAGATCTGGTTTTCACAAGGCCACCACTTCGAACAACATAAACTGGAGCACCGTTGACTTCATTGTCTGCTTTATGTCGTAGCCAGTCCTCATAGCCCTGTGGAAAACACATAAAAATCTACTTTTTAAGCATGAAACCTAAAAAATAGACTAAATTTAATCTACTAAGTAAATGTGTTCAAACAACTTCCTGCATTGTCTGAATACAGTTACTAACTTCTCTTCAGTTTCTGCTCCAGCTGTTACTCAAGAACCTGTGAACCTCTTAATTTTGTCACAAACCTACACAAACAAGTAAAGGCAAATAAAGTAGCAGAAGTGGCGAAAAAACAGGCAGTGACATTTTCTGCAGATCAGATGACCAAGCACTCAATAAATCTTTGATCTATATGGATTAATACACCACAAAACTGGGAACAGTCAGTCTTCAGGCTCCTTTCTGGATTCCCTTTTTTTTTTTTTTTTAGAAGTAAGAGACTGAAATTACTTTCTCAAGTCATACCATAGAGCACTTCTCATAGTTACTGCCATAGCCCATGTACAAAATCCCAAGATTTAATTCTGTGTGACATGCTGTTGACACATCAGCTCTGTCCAGCAACAGAAGATGACCGAGAAGATTTTTGCTCTTTTTTGAGTCCTAATGGAACAGTCTGCAACAACTGAGCTTTTAATTGATAAACTAAGCAGCTTTCCTTTACTTGATACTTCATACCTGTTTAGGCACCCTTTATCCCATGTACACACACATGTGCAAACATGCAAGACTGTGAATCCAAGTATACTATTCCCCTCTTATTTTCCTAAAGTATGAATTCACGGCTTGTTTAATCTAATAGCATTAGATCATAACAGCCTAATAATCTCTGATCCCCAAGTCTAGGGACTGTTTGGAAAGCCCCACTAGCATGCACAGGAAATGGATCAATCATACAGGAAGTTCAACTTTCTGTTACAACCTGGCAAGACTCCTGCAACTAATCTGCAATAGAGACTTCCTAAAATGCTTTTCTGGTAAATATAAGAACTGTGAAAGAGTTAAAAACATTTCTTTGGAAGTCTGCAGACAGAAGAAGGCAGATGTGTGAAACAGTAGGCATAATCCCAGCTCATTCTACAATTACATGATATTACATGAATGTCATAGTACAGATAGTACTAATGTAGATGCAGTTTAGAGAGTTTTGTGGTTGACTGGAGCTTGTAGGAAAAGTTATATCACAAATTTTGCATGTTTAAAGTAGTTTTGTAGTTCTATCTTCATGTATCTCCACTCTTACTAGCACAAATGAATAAGGACAGCACAACTGCACTACCTGACAGGGGGAATGTGGAAAAGAGATTTATATGCCAAATGTTTCAAAATCAGCAATCAAGAAGTGTGCAGTAATAGCAGCCATACAGAGATACTGGGACATCAGAATCCTAAAGTCCTTAAGTAGGACTCTTTTAAGAATCCTTCCTAAGCAGTATGAAAAAGCAAGAGTCAATACCTACAGCTCCTTGTTAAAGGTGACTGACAGAAGAAAACAAGGATTTAACTAACATCCAGTAACCTTGGGGCATTTGTCTCACGAACCTGAACAGCTGAGCAACGTGGGCATTTGGCAAAGAACTGAAATTTACCTTCTTTAGAAAGTACAGATTTCAGCGCTTTCTCCATCTGACACCTCCTGCCTCCAACACAAGGGTGACACCTCACACCAGGGAATTCTTAAGAGCCAACTTAATGTGGTCAGTTCAAATTCCCCCAAATTTACCTACTGCGGCATTTTTGAGAGGTCCTTATCCTCACTTGAAAACATTGGAAAAATACTGTGAAAAAGGAAGATGCAAGAGGAATACAGGGAATGATGCCTACTTGCAAGAAAATAAACTAAAGATTAGAATCCCTCAAATTACATTCTTAAGTCCTGCTTAAATAACTTGATTTAATTGATGCAATTGAGAAAAAAAATCTGCATTTTATACTACCAGGTTTTTCATTCTCACTTTAGGTCTACAGTTAATCAAAACCTGCAAAGTAGTTGTTTATAGTTTACCTGGTAGTCAAATAAACATCTGTGTTCCATCAGCTAAATACCTATGAACTTATTAAAATGCACTGCTTCCTAAAGTTCCTTAGGAAATACCTTTATTTTGTTGTGTTTTGGTTTGGGTTTTTTTTTCAACTTTTTGTGTTGTTTTTATTTATTTGCTAACTTTGAACTCCTTGGAGGACTGCATACAGATCTTCAGAGGCATAAGGAGGAAAGCGCTCTGGCTAACAGGACAGACAAAATGACACAGCATGAGCTGCATCACTTTGCAGTGTTGTATGTCCTTCTTCTGACCTAGGTGCAATTACACTTCCAAGTAGAAAAAGTTCTGTCTCCTTGGCTGAGATTGAAACAAGGCTGAGTTCTGTGGTTTGCAAGGGGTGATACATTCACCAGTCTTCTGGAAGGCAGGGGACTTTTTCCATCCACTGCTGAGCTTCTCGAACCTTCATATGAGTAATGCTTCTGTTTTCCCCTTCATCTTTTGAGAGAATACTAAATTATAGTTTAACATTTATCCTGATGTAACTGTGTAGAATCAGCACCCCACAGCTTTCAAAAGGGGGTTCTTTCCTTAAAATCTTCTTCCTATATTACACATCTGGTTTAGAGAAAATGGAAACTGATTTTGAGACAATACTGGGGATTTTTCCCTCTGCACTCCAACAGATTTATCTTCCTCCCTTGTCTGAGGGCAGCCTGTTGGAACTAGCACAATTCATTTCCCTTTCAAGATAACAGCTTGTGAATATTGCTTGCCTCCTTTGCAGCAGGTAGGAGAAACATGAGAGTCCATTAGATCAGTTTAGGTGGTTCCAATAGTTCTTGCAGAGATATTGAGACTGGCAGAAAATCTCTTGATGCCTGGCAATTCATGAATGATTCGAAGCTTCCAGAAGAACTGACAGAAACTCTGTTCTTTGAAATTGATGATAAGAGAGTTAAATTTCCCAATATAACATTGGACATCTGGAAGCAAGGTGGTGTTAAGATTATTTTGGACTATTTTAGACTTACACGAGCCCAACTTTCTGGAAAAAGTGATCTAATATAACTCTATTTCATAATCTCTTTTAGTTCACACGGTTTTATTATCCACTGCCTACTTATGGTTACAGCTTTTGAACATGTAATTTTTTTTGGGGGGGGGGTGATGGTACCAACTGCAATTGAATAGGAATAGGGCATTCAACAGATACAAATTGCACAGCAACAAGATGAAATATTAGTCCAAATATTATTCCATCATTAAGAACCATTCTGTCCCAAACACCTTTCTATCTGCTTGAAAGGCAGAACTATTTTTACTTTTGCCCTATTTCTGGGTGGCTTTGGGTCTTTCTGGCACAGAAGGCAAATTGAAATTCCAGTTACAGCTCTGAAACAGTCTCCTGCTTATTTTTCAATTGCGAGGCTGCATTTATTCCCGACAGCACTGTCAAACCCCTTGAAGAGGACAGTTCCTGAAAATTACCTCCCTGCAGAAGAGATTATAATTTTTATCCACATCACTTCTTTATTTATAAGCTTGTTTCTTTCTCCTCTTGCTTTAAGGGCATAAGAAAACAGACTTTTTTCCCTTTCTTTTTCTTTCATTTTTACATTCTGATTTCAGAGGCTCTAGGTCTCAGTAGGATGTAATATGGTGCTTGAACAAGATTTCTATTAGTCAGAGGATTTTTCTTATTTCAAATGCTATGAAATACTCCAAAATGTTTTATGCAACCAAAGAAGACCAGGACCACACTTAATACACATTTTACACCACAAAGCATACCCCTTGGGGCAAAATTTGCCTTCTAACTACTGACAAACACATCCTGCACCACTGCTTCATCTGCCCAAGCTCCTTTCTCAGGGTGTGATGTGGGAGGACTGGTTCTAACAGGAAGCGAGGTGTGCCAAAGGAATAAGTGAGGAGCTTTCAGAAAAGGTCTGATAACAAGTGACATGTAATGTTTAGACAAAAATGTTGCCTGACAGTCATCCACTGTCCATTTTAGGGTACTGCAGTGAGTCACTGAGTGCTTGACAACCAACCAAATGCTGAAGCTCAGGCGTCTAACTAGAAATATTAAATCCAAAATAGCTTCTAAAAATTACACCATTTTCATGTATTTTCAGAATCTAAGCACTGTCCTAGTCAGACTCTGTTAAGTAACTTTACTTCAGTAGGACTTCATGCTGCAAGATTTTTCCCCTTTACCTGTTTTATGGCTGTCACAGTTATGACAAAGAATAATGGCAATCCACTGGTAATAGGACTGGTAGGGGTATCTATCATGAGCTGAAAGAAAAGAAAATATGAAAATTAGTCCAAATTTTCATTTTACAATTGCACTTTCAAAAAAAACCCAGACAAATGAAGCAAGATGACAACTGTTTTCCAAACTCTTTATTATAACCTGTGATTATTTTTAGTGCATTTCCTGCAGAATTTCTCAAGCCAAACTCGATTTCTGACAACTAAATAATACATCAATAATGATGCAAACAAATGTTTTAGGGCATAGAACAGCCTTAGTCACATTTGTAAAGCATGTGACAATTTTAAGGGTCCTTACAAAAAGGAAGGTATAATTTCATCCTACAACAATGAATTCAAAAGCATATTACAAAGGAAGGAAATCTACATTTCATGAAGCTGTTTCAACACTCTATATGATCTACTGCTTACCAGCAATGTAGAGTACAACATCATCCACTTTAGAAGTGAAAATAATTGTAATTTCCAATTGTCTAGATATTAGAACTTTTTTTAGACTGCACCCTTCTTGTTGCCCCAAGCTAACATGCAGTTTTTACAATTTGTGCTATTATTTCTGACATGCCAAAAGTGCAGTGTACACACTAAGGTTCTGTATGTGGGGGGATGTTAGTGGTTCTCCTCTGCTGCAGGAAAAAATCAACATGGTCAAGTGCTGTAAAGGAAATATACACAAGAACTACTCAAAACCACAGACACTGATTTGATCCACTTTACCTGAGACTTATGGCATTGCTTTGGGAATCATTAAAGAAGAAAAAAAAGTCATACATGAAGTTTACTCTGTATGGGGGAAGAACCTCACAGAGAAAACAGATCATGCTACATTACAATGCACACATGAGGTTTTTAGCAAGTTTTTTTTTTGTTTGGTTTTTTTTTCACTGAAACAGACAATTTATAGAACACAATAAAAATGAGACCTAGCCTGCAATACCATCTGTTCTTTAACTGTAGCACTACAATTTCAGCTTCGCAGCATTTTGGCCAAGAAAAACCCTACCAAAAGCATCTGATTTTTGGCTGGATAGGATTAATCATGGCATTTCTGCCATCTATATTCTCTCATTCTTTCTGAAGAGAGGCTCATATATGAAAACGAAGCAGGTTTTGGGCTGGTGGAATTGTCATGTTTCACCAGGACACCATGGTCCTCTGCCTGCCACACAACAGGATACATATCCATGATACATCTTGTGTCACCAAAATGCAGTCTGTCACCTTGTTTTGGGCATGCACATGTGCAGTGAACAACGTGGACTGGACTGTGCTTCAAGTTGAAATCACACAATGAGACCCTGCCCCAGTTCTGCTATCCCCAGTGGAAAAGGTGGAAATGACAGACTGCATCTTGGCCACACGAGATTCATAGGACAGGGAGGGTACCATGGTGGTCAGCTTTAAAAGGCAGCTTTGCCTCATAAAAAGAAAAAAATATTAGATATTAATGAACTTCCAAAAGGGATTTGAATAAAAACAGGATTCCATTTTAACAAATAAACAAAAATTACTCCAATGCTGTTCTGCTTCCAAGAATGCAGACACACAGACAAGACATTTCCCATACACGTGAGAGCATCCACCTGACACAAATTGAGAAAACAAGATTACACTCAGAGAAGAATTCCTGCCCTTAGATCCTTATTTGTTCATGAACAACACACTTAGATACTACTGAAAGGCAACAGTTTGAAACAACTGTGACACAACATTGAACTGAAGAGATAAATCTGCCTTAAAAAAATAAAAAAAAGCCACGCTGTCTGTGGTTACTTTAATAACATTTATGTTCCATCTTCAGCACATTCCCATCTTACTCATGCTACAGTATGTTAAACAGCATGAAACACTGCAACAGGAATATCACAGTCAATATTCTTAACTAGGAAGATGTGATGGACAACACATTTTTTTAGCCTAAGTTAGAACTGTATGACTTTTGTCCAGCATAGGAATTTTCAGCCTAGAAATGTCCTTCTTTATAAAAGTGAAAGAACAAGATAAAGGGACACAGGAGGCAACGGATTAAAAGCTGCAGACCTGGCCCTGATACTGACACCTTACACAACCACAGACAAGTTTTATGAACTCTTCACTATCCCCTTTCTTTGTCAAATGAGGTGCCATCTTTTTCAGATGTACATTCTAAATATTGGTTAATCACTTTGAGGCTGTACATGTTCAAATGATTCCATTTTATAATGAACGAAAAGTTTGTCTACCCCAAAATCTTGTCTCTGCCTCAGATATTAATTAGTCTTTCAAAAGTTACTCTCTCTCCTCTGAGCCCTTCTCCCACTTATCCTTCACCTACTAAGCCTGCAATAGCTCGACAGAATTCAGGTACATTACAGAGCTGGAGAGGCAAAGATCATAGAAAATGTACAGACTGTCCTAATCTACTTGTGGGTGTCCTTAATCAAAAGAAATACAGTCTACTACAAAAGCCACAGCCATATTTCTGACATAAACTACAAAACAGTAACTGAGGTCTTCAAAACTGGCAAACCATTGATTTTAACTGTAGCATCTGTGTTCATTTTATCTGAACAAATTGAATTTGAGGATCTTAGAATGAAATCACAATTGTCTGTTGATTTACAACCACCAATGTACAAATATTCAAACATCACCAGTGCTCACAAAAACAAGAAGTGCATCTGGAATTTCATTAGTCCCTTAAGAGATTTAAAGTTGTATTTGAGGCAGACAATTGTATCCCTGTGCTGACTGTGCAATAGACTTTGAAGCTGCACACTTAAATACATTAGTACTCATGAAGATAAAACCTAAGGATAATACTTAAATTGGGACATAATTATTTTCAAAGTTAAGTTCTTTTCCTAGAGAAAGTGGAAATGTGTCCTTTATATAGACAAAATATATAAGTAGAGAAGTTAAATTCATATAACAAAAATCAGTGGCAGAATTTACAACAAAAATTGCAATTTCCTGAGTATTATTCAACTTACCTGAACCAAAAATATAATGAGAAAATAAAAATTGGCTACTCTTCTGAACTGCTCAAATAAGTTTTTTGGAACAAAATTCCACACTGTATACTGAAGGGAAAAAAAGAAGAGAGACAAATAATTACAACACAATGCAGAATTTTTCAGTGAAGTTCAGTTCCGCTCCCACTGAACTCTCCTAACCTAAATCTTTTCAGTCCCCAGGTCCCCTCCCCCAGACCTTGCTCTTCTCCCACACAGAACTGCTGTATCCAAATTTTGTTCCTTTTCTTTTATTCCTTCTGTTTTAAGTACAGCTAGCAGGGAAGCAGGAGTTACAACTGCATTTCCTCTACAGGCCAAGTTTACAATGTTTTCCTCCAACTGGGACAGGGGCAGCTGGACTCATTTGGCTGCTTGTGTCCCGGGTAGGAGGAAAGAAATTAATTCCTGCAGCTGTAACATTCCCTCCAACACCACAGCGACAAGGCACATCCCCACCATCAGCTCTATTGATCTCAATCCAAGGACACACCAGGAGGGAATCCGCAACTGCAGTCCACTGCTGATTTATTTTATGCAGAATACTGACTTTCAATTTGGCTATTTTAAAAATCCTCATAACCAGCTTCATCCTTTTAAGTAGTTTGGGCAACATTAGTTGAAAACCTACTTTTCTTCAGAAAGCCTGCTTGCTTAATTGCTCTGTACTTGAGTTTTGAGGAAAGAAGGGTGAGAGAACGAGAAACTACACATGAAGCAATCCAGCTTTTCCCTCAAAGCAGTTCATTTAGTTTCATTTTGAATACTGTATTAGGCACCACTAGACATAATACAGATGTGCACATCTGCCACACAACTTCTTAAGTAACATATCAAGTGGTTTTGCCATGACAAATTGATTCCTTACCTTGGATGATATGATTCTGTTGTCCGCAAACTTCTGAGGAACATAATGGCCATGCTGGGGAAAACGATTTGCTATATAAATAGTTCTTGTGTCGCTTTGATGCGGTGGGTCAAAACCCTAGAACATAAAATAAGAGGTAATCAAGAAAGTCGACTTTATTAATTGCTGTTTTGTAAAATTCTGTGGAAAATTACATTCAGATATCAAGCAACAGTTTTCAAAGGGTAAAGAAAACTACTGTATAAAATTAAAGTCTGCTGTGTCCAGAAAATTTTCAAAAACTATGGGAAAAAAACCCCAAAATCTCAATGTTGAGGTTGTATACTCATTCTGAAAAAATGAAAGAAAAAAGTGTTCCTGTCTCAAGGATAGAGAACACTTGCTACTATGCAAACTTCTAGCCCTGCAAAACTTTAAAAGGAAGAAAAAGAAATGGAGATAAAAACATAAATAATTTACAAAACCTCACAGCTATGCTTGTGATAATCCTAAAAAAAACAGATTATTGAGAAATATAAAAGATCAAAACATACAAGCTATACTAATATGCATAGGAATTGGATTTTGAAAAGATTCTCACCAGAGAAAAGCCAAAAGCAGCTGACCAGACAGCAGTATTTTTCCAAATAAGTTCTATCTCTAAGAACTAACATTTTGTCCCATTTCAAATGTGATTTTCTGCCATTACCACCAATTCATACATCAATGGTGCAACAGTGAAAGCAAACTCATGGGGAAAAAAAAAGCAAGAATACTCAGAAATACTTATCAATAATTTCCTGCCAAAACAGATGATCTGAGTGAGGTCCCTGGGAATCAAAGCCCTGTTTCAGGTCTAATGGTCAGTGTTTCCATCATCTGATTCTTCAAGAGGAAGTGCAACACAAGTGTTAAACCTGCAGATACCACCCTGGGATTGCAAGAACACCAAGTAAGAGAAAATTCCTGACCAACCAGATGCACAGAACACAAAGATCCAGCACAAAGAAACTGCATCTAGAAAAAGAGAATAAAAGCCCATAAAGGAATTTTGAAGAAAAATGTCAAAGGCTATAACAGATCACAGGCTAGACATGAGTCATCCACGTCATCCCGCTGAGAAAAAGGCCTTCAGTGCAGAGGAGGCTGGAGGAGTGGGAGCCACAGCTGAAGCACTGTGAAGCAACTGGACAGCACCCAGAGGAATGCAACATGAGCCCCAAGAGATCCTGAAAACATGACATATAACGCAAGGCTGAACAATCTAAAAAGCAAAGAGCAAACAAATTAGAGTCATTTAGCCTGGAGGAGAGGAAACTTGGGATATCCTAGTAAATCTCCTGGTACACAGAAGACTGTTCCATTGAGAAAATGGGTGCTTTGAAGGCCAGAGAAGAACAGAAGTAAGCAGGCTTAAGTTGCAGGTAAGAAAACTTATGTCTGGGTATTGGAAAGCAAACAAATTCCATTGTTGCGGAAAGCAATAATTAAACACCAAAATAAGTCATGAGGAAAGGTTGCAATATCTGTAACACAAGGGCTTATATCTAGGTCATTCAAGTCTATCTTTAATTGAGCCTTTCCTGGGGCTACATGACTCACCAGAACCCTTCCTAGCAATAATGTTCTGACCCAGAGAAGCAGGTGATGGCAGAAGACAACAAAACAGCAGTAATTTGGATAACAGGCCAAGAAAACTACTACATAAAAAGTCAAAAAGCTGTTACACATGAAATAAACCAGTGAAATTAAATTTGGAACCCTTGCTTGATTGGAATCAATGGCTGTTTGCAAAGCAGTGAATTCCAGCATCAGCATCACACATTCCTAATCTTAGAACCAACTTGCAGAGTTTACACAATCTCCTTTTTCTTTGTTGCCAAGTGCAAGGACAACTGGTGGTGTCCTTTGCTAGAAAGGGAACATTATCAATCCCACTCTGCATTTGCAGTTGTGTTGCTCCACTTGTGAATGAGGCTCAGAGCTTTGTCCATGTCAGATAAAATGTGACACTTCACAGAGCTCCAGAAGATGATACCTCTGTATCAGTTAACTACAGAAGATGAACAGTGAGCACAATGACTGACATTAAAAATGGCTGGTATAACCACACATTAATTTTTTTTAATCCATTAATATCTCTAATGTAGGTCATTAGGTATGTTCACACCTAGGATGGTGTCATTTTAAAGTAAAGGAATAATTAAAAAGTCCACTCAAACATACAAATGTTTGTGTGTGGTATCATTGCTACAGAAACATTCTGCTTTAGAAAGAAAGATGTCCAGAATAATGAAGGGACAAAGAAAGGAAAGGGGATTTTTCAAAGAGATTTGAAGGAGAATAAACTTTAGATTACAAGCAGTGGAAGGCTGGTCTAGTCACATGCTCCAGGGTGAAAACTTGTTTAAAGATAAGAGTGGAGCAGGGAGACAAAAAGTAGATAGAGGAAAGCATGGAAAAAAATTACACAGGATACCAAAAGTAAAATGCAAGAAACTGTTCACAGCTTTAAGAAAATAAATACAAGCATGAAAGGAAGATGAAAAAAATGTACCTGTTAACTGCTGACAAGAAATTTCAAGAGAAAAGTGTTTGTGGCAGAAGCATTTTGGATATCTGACATTAGTGACACAGTATTTCTAAATCAATCCAGAAGATGCCACAAATAAAAGTGTTTTGCAAGCAAGAAAAAAGGCACCTAATTAGTAAGACTTCGTACACAGCTCTCTTCTATATTTCAGAAAATGTCTGGCACTCACAAAATGCCAGACTCCCTCACTTTAGAAAGTCAGACTTAACAGCCTGAAAAATCCTGCTCTAAATCAAACAGCTGTAAAACAAGGAAAAAACCACAAAGAGCAAAGAAAACAAGTTGCAGTCTTCTTTCTGACAGTGATAAATGCTAACCTGCATGCCACTTGCTGAATGCTATTAAAAGATAAAGCAAAGATTACTGAGTGACTAGGATAGGATATCACTGAATTTTTTATATGCCCTTTTTGGGCCACTGTCTGAGCACCTGAAGGTTGATGAGTTTGATGACATTTTATGATGAAGAGTAAAGACCTCTGTACAGCTCCAGTCTCACTGCACAAGCACTTTTATCAGAACAAATACCTCTGCTGAAGCAGGCTCAGATGATTAAGAGCAAAAACTTTATTTTCTGAATAAATCAGAGTCTCAGGCCATACAAGTTTACAGGTGCAGAGCTGAAACAGTTTAAATTTGCAGTCTATAGAGATTTAATTCTGTTTTGTTGACATTTGCCACGGAGAAAGCACAGAAGCTGTGCTGTCAGCAGATCACAATGCACACGCAAGGCAGGCCGGAGACAAAAGCCCCTCAGTTGTCAGAGCTGTGGTTGGAAAAGGACACATCCCTGACAACCTCAGTGACTTGACTGTAGTCACAGCAGGAAGTGAGTGTCAGAGCTGGGAACAAAACCCAGATTTCCTAAGTTTTACGACTGTAACTACTAAAAATCACTTGAAATTAGCCAACCACTCTGCCGTCTCATAATTAGCTGATGAGACCACAACTAAGCAGATTTTCCAGAGAAATTTTAATTACACATCTCTCCAAGGAAAATTCTGCACAGGCACTGAACTTCATTGTTCAAGAGCTAAAATGTCTTTAACATTTCTCTAACTATGGGGCTGGTCACAGAGCCTGCTCCTGCCACTAAACTGATTCGTAGCCCAAATTTCTGCCCAGCAAGGGATTTTCCACAGTAACTCTGTGCAGCCAGCAAAGCAGTGCAGAAAGCACACTGTTTCCTAATTTCACTTAATAGACAGTTCTCTCTTTCTAACGTCATTCTCCAACTCAGCTGCAAAAGTAGGGTAACATGCCCTTGTCAAAGGATTTCTGCAGCTAAACAGCATGAGCAGAGAAACCCTAAATTAAGAGTCTTGCAAAATTATTAAGCTGTCACCAATTTCTTTCAAAAAGCAGTTAGTTTTCCTGCAGTTATCTAGTGAAGTGATTTCTATCCAAGTCCACAGATCATTGACTTCGTAACAAATAATGCTGAATATATTACAAGAGTTGGTATTTAAGGCTTCTTGACCAGGTATATATATATATATATATATGTATTACATGAATCACCTTTAAATAAAATTTGACCCTAAGATGAAGTGACCTGATTTTCTCCCCTTCATGTTGCAAATTAAATCTAGATTTATTGGCTAAAGTTCAGTCCTTCAGGTGATTTATCAACACATACCAGGCCTTATCTACACTTGGAATACAGCTCTCATTTAATCTTTGATACACACTTCCCCAGCAGAAGTTCTGCACCTAGATGAACTTAATACTTTCATTTTGAAAACAACCTAAAAGCATCCCACTTATATACAGTACACAGATGCCCTAGTCAAGCTGATTTATAAAGCACAAATGAAAATAACATTTAAAAAAAGAAAAAGAAAGAAGTGATTAATAGTTTTCATTTCTTATAAATCTGAATGACTCTAAGCAAAGTCCAAGTAATTTTTACTGAACTTCGTCAGCAGTGATTTCATTACTGTTCTAAAAGTTAGAATCTTCCTCTGTGCAGTAAATAAGGCCCTGTAAAACATCACAGAAAACATATCCTGGGGAATTGAAGAGAAATATTTGACTGCAATTTTATGCAATTTATTTCATGAAAGCAATGGGATTCAACAGCCACTCCCAAACAACTCTTTCCTACATTTTTTCTGCATCTCAACCACTGTACTTGTAGAACGGCCCATTGGCCATCAAGTAAGGAAAACTGATCCATCCATTTTCCCACTTTGCTTTGTGTTTTTGATTTTGTCTTGGGTTTTTTTTTTTTTCCTGTTTTTTTAATATGTCATGCCAGTTGTCTGGTCAAAATCTTCCCTGTGAAAGAACAGTTTTACACTTCTGCTGAGGAAGCCTTAATAATACACATAACAAGCTAGGCAACCACACAGGAAGCAAATGAGGATCAGCACAACAGAAAAGACCCTCCCAACACCTGCAAGTATAAAGGAAGAAAAGAAAAAAATGCTTTTGTACTCAACTTGTTGCTGTAACATACACATCTGCTGCAAGACTCTTAACACTTCAATACCACTATTAGTGTATGGCAGTGTGCACCAACGCCCTCCCCACACACTTTACAGCACTATTACATGAGACAGCAGAAATCCACAGATTTCAGCAAGGATTACCGACATGAGACTGGCAAACAACACATCCATTTCATTTTCAAGCTTTGCAATAAGTGCACTGATAATTGCAAATAGTCTGACAGGTGACTTGCATAAGCTTAGCATACTTTAATATTCATTACTTACAGCTTTTACAGAGGGGGAGGAAGAACCAAACTTATACTTGCCTAAAGAACTTCTGCTATGTGACCACTGAACAGTGAAAGGGGTTTGAAAGAAGGAAGACTCATTCTGAGCCTCTTCCTCCTTTCAAAACCCACACTGAACATGACAGACAAAAGCAGCAGTTCCCCCAAAATCTTGCTGAATATCACATACTACTTAATAAAGCTAATGAACAGAAGAAAACTTGGTCTCAGAAACCCTTTCTCCTAGGGAAGTGAATTGACTGATTGTGGCTGCAGAAGCAGAACACCACATTTCCTGGCAGACAGCCCAAAAGTCTGCTATTACACTGCTGTCAAGATATATTTTGATTAAAGGTGTTTTGAGGAAATGGATTTTCTTGCTTGGGATTTTCTTCTGAATATACATAGAATACTTTTCCCTCTGTCAGATAAGATGATCTATTCACACTCCATTCCCATTTTCAGAAGTCTGTATAAATTTGTACTCCATACAGTCAGCCAATAATTCTTTCAGTCATGTAACTGGGCCGTAGTCAAACTGAATTTGCTTTATCAAAGGTTAGCATGAAGGAAGAAACAGCCTCTCACAGCAATTTTAAACACTGCTCTAACAACTAAAATAGTGAATCATCTGAAGCACCCTGATGTGTACACAGTGCCATGCAATTTGTACCTCCCCTTTTAAATATCACTGCAGTAAAGAAATAAAACTACTTAAAGTCATGCACTATTCGTGCAACTTCCTCTTCCCTCTTTCTGTATCTACAGCTGTTCAAAATATCTGATAATAAATCATGTTGTAACCTCCTAAAAGGCCTATAACCAGATTACATTATTTTGTGAAAACACACCCTTTAGGCAAGAAGGCCTGTGAAATCATGAGGCAATAACCCCTTCCTTTCACAAAGTTAAAATATGCCTAGTACTGAATTAAGAAAAGTTGTACTGGTGCTCACCACGAAGTCCTGCTTACACAGAGTTCAAGTTGTTCTTGCTTGACATACTATTTTGTCAAGATACCCACCAAAATAACTCAGAAAAATCCCTACTTAAAATAGTAAAAAATCAGCTATCTTTTCATTACTTATCTGCAAACACAACAAGCAAGGTAAGCTGGCTTCATTCACAGCTAACATACTGCCCTGCACCGGTTCCTCTGCTCAGGTCACCAATGCCAAACATACTGCTCTTGTAACATTAATAAAATCAGAAAAGAAAAATGAGCTGAACAGGCAAGTAAAGCTTTCTAATGCAGCATACACAAAGGCTGTTATGGCATGTCCAGTTCCTGTTAGCAGCAAAGGATTTGAATGGAGATTCAGGTAAATTGCTTAATTCAAAAATACTCCAACTTGCAGCAATGAAGGAAATGTCTTTCTTAGCCTCCCCTACAATCCAAATCACAGTATTTATAAAGCATCATCCATTTTGGACTTCATATGATAATACAAACCTAAGACCTTGTAACAGCTGCTCTTTCATGAGTGTCTTCAACAGAACGCCAAGATTCACTTTTTTCCTACAGGATTATTACTCCAGTACCCAAAGAGGGCCTACAAGAAAGCCAGGGAGGGACTGTTTGCAAGTTCATGTAGTGATATGACAAAGGGGAATGGCTTTAAACTGAGAGAAGGCAGATTTGGTTTAGATACAAGGATGAAATTCTTCCTTGTGAGGGTGCAGAGGCCCTGACACAGGCTCAGAGAAGTTATGGCTGCTCCATTCCTGGAAGTGTTCAAGGCCAGGTTGGATGGGGCTTATCCTCTTGCCTCAATGTGCTTAACCAACCAAATGCCTGTAATACATTCCTTGTCCATTGCTTTATTTCAGTATGCTCCGTCAGACACAATAGATCATCAGTAACTTTTGCTCAGATGCTTTTTGGTGTCTTCAGCTCCAAAGAAAGACAAAACCTAATTAGTGTTCAGGTTCTAAGGTGCAAGCCTCAATCCCAAAGGCAGGGCTAGTGGCTCCCAAGTTACATTTCAAGGCCAGTCAGTGTGCTCTAATTTCTTTTTCTTTGAGAAAAAAAGCTTCATGTAAAGTCCAAGAAGCTGAAGAGACACTGAGGCTTGACAGTGTCTGTAGTCCAAAACGTGTGGTCTTTTGCCACATGCTCCCAAAGCAGCCCATTGCTCTGAAGTGGAAATGAAGATGCCTTTGAAGTTCCAACCACACAGTTCTAATTTCAGAACTGCAAGTTTTCCTCTGTGGGCTCCAGCAATTCTTTATCTGCAATATCATCTTCCTGTCAGGCATGTACAAAAGGAGACTAAGCAAGATTTTTTAAGCTGAAGGGTGATTTCAGACCCATCAGGAGACAACTATAGGGCATCACATTTTATAAAATAAGAATTGAGAGCTCAAAAAATCACAAGCCACTTTTGCAGAAGACTTCTCAAACTATATAAACAACACTGACCATAGGAAGTGCTACAATTCTGCAATAATCAATCACAGAAATAGCACCTACTAAGCAGGCCACACTAAGAAATACAGAATCAATGCAAGAGATGAAACATTTAACACACAAATCCTTCACATACCTCAAATGACCATAGGATCTCAGAAAAAGAACTCCCCCAAGCGCATCCTTTACGTACCTTCCCTGCATTTGTTAAGTAGGCTTACAGCAGATCTTCAATATTAAATAAAGCATTGAAATCTAGGACAGGCTACAAATTTTCCCTTACGACTAGAATGCAGTTCAAATTTTGTAGATAGCAATTTCACCATAAAAAAATGACATCTGTCAAGTCTGTGACAGGAAAAATACAGAGCAATTGTACATTCCTTCACATATTGGCATACTATGAACTCTATTATCTTATATAAAATGAAACGCTGTTTACCCTCTGCTTTGAAGAATCATTTATAAAAGTATTTTATACAAGCATGAAGGGCCTCTGTTCTGGACTACTCATACAGCCATTATTGAAACCCCTTGTTTTCAGTATCTGGATTTGTTCTAGTAGGCAATAGCTATTCATGCCAATCAGCTCCTGCACTGTGAGTCTAATTCATATTTTCTTTCAGCATGGAAAAAAACCAACAAACCCTTTCCAAAAGCACCCTCCCCCAAAATCACCATTAAATAATAAATCTTAAGGCTTTTTCAAAACATTTGCCAAAATTATACTGACAATTGCTGACAGTGGCTGCTCAACAAATTTCACAGGAAGAGAATTCAGTTCATAGCTGGAACTGTCTAGCTCTTCCTTTTAACCTGCTTTGAGAAAGCCTGCTCTGTAAAGCATTACGGTTTAGAGTCTACTTCATCCACCCAATAGCATTTTTAGTTCTAATTCCATTTTGAACATGGTTTATGATTTAAGTGTCAGTTTAATGCCCTGCTTTCAAACATGTGTACAGACTAGTCTATCCTTAAAGCTTGCTAAATCTTAAGCTTCCTTGCCATTTTGTTGCAATTCTCTTTCCAAAGAGAAATATAAATATCTACAAAAATATGCACAGCCACACAAAGTAGCGCAAAAACATGCAAAGGAGTAACAAAATGCAACAACAGATGACAACATGTATTTTGGGGGATAAACCATTTAAAACCTGTTCCTCTAGTAAAACACTTCAGGATAAAAACAAACAGTTTGCCTTTTGTCTACATCATTATCTCTCCTTCCCATTTACAGGAAAGTTCTCCTTTCCCAGACTTATTTTTACTCAAAGTAAACAAGGAAAAAAATCCTCTTAAGTCACTGCATGTGGGAGGCCAAGGAATTGTAGGGGTTTGTTTTTTAAATCACGGTGTAGTTCTCAGTCCTACTTTCTGCCTTTTCTACCATGGTTTGTACTAGTGCTAAGTGGTTTTCTCAACAGCAGGTGAAAAGAGGTTTGTATTAAAAAAAAAAAGTCTAGCTGCAAATATGTCACCTGTGTTTTGCTAGAAGATATGACCTTGCATTTACAGAGACACTTTGTCACATCTGTTTTGCTGCTTGCTTAACAAACAGATTTTGTTCTAGAAATTGAAGGATATTTTTGATAGGTAAGCTTTTTCCTGGTGACATAATTACAAAAACAGTCATAACTACTGAGCACATCACAATACAGTCAAGAAAAAGCAAGAGCAGATCGTCAGTGAAAGTCACAAGTCATGACGCTTTTAATAAAATTTAAACACATTGTTATATTTTGCTTTTATAAGTTCTGTCTCTCCATCCCAGAGGAAAGCAAATGTCAGTTTTAATGAAATCAACCAACCCATTTAAAACCAGAAAAACAAATACCAATGATATTCAAAACACATGTTGAATGTTACTAAATCCAGCACGTATTTACTTGCCTTACATTACAAATTTTACCTTCCACTGAGAGTACAGAAACAATCTCTTGGCAGTAAACAGAGCCTTTCACCCATCCCACCAGATACTCCCTACTGACCAGAATAGAAATAGTTTTTGCTCATTGTCAACAAAATTCTATTTTTCTCCCTCTTCTCCCTTAGTCACATAAACACACAAGTTATTAAGGGAGTAAGACCCCATTAATGGAGGAATATCATAGAAGTAAATTAAATAGTTCTATTATTGAGTGATAAGTGGTAATTTGTCACAACAAAAATTTGCTGCTTAAAAAGCTCATGGATAGGAAAAAGAAGAAAAGAGGATGGGACAAGATACAGGTCAAATATCCAAGTCTCACAGCAAGGCAGCACATCAGACAACACCGATCTTCCCATTTTTAAAACAGTCTTTGAAGGACTCAGTGTCAGGACTGATTTGATTATGTTTTGGAATGCAATTCTTAGATTTAGAGTTTAATTTTCATGAGGTAAGACTTATGAATTACACACAGGACACAACGGATGTCTCCATTTGGAGCAGACAGCTGGCTGAAGACAGGGCCAGGTTCTGCACACTTTGGAACACATTGTGCTGCAAATGTATCAGCCCTCAGCACTCACAGAATACAAAGAGAAAATAAGGTTAAAAGACCCAAACACATGGGAGCACTAGTCCAGCAGATCAAAGAATATCTCTAGCAAAAAAAGAAGGCCACATTTTCTCCTGTGCTAAGTTACAGGAGGGGAGTCCTTGACCTCCAACTCTCAAACTACTCTAGCAAAGCAACACAACCTTTGGGCTGTTCAAACACACACCTCACTGATCCCTTAGAGATAATTCAGAGGGTATGAACTGGGCAGTCTGAATCACAGGAACTCTTCTGAGCAAATATGCATTTATTTTTCTAGCATAAAATAACAAGCAGTTAGTTAGTTTTAGCCAGAAAGGGGAAGAGGTTTCACTGACAAATAAGAGGGGGAAATTGTACTCTAGAACAGCAAGGTGATTTCAGAAGCTAGATTCTCAGTCACTGAACTAGTTTAACATGCTTTTGGCATTCAGAAAGTAGAGGAAATTCTAGGAGGGCGGGAAAGGCAGTAACTTCATTCAGTAAAATGATTAAGTGAAAATAATACACATTTGTCAGTACAAACAATGAGATAAATGCTGTCCACCTTGTTCAGAATGCCAGTAACTGCAAGGTATTACAAAATACCATCTGTCCTCTCAAAACATCTTAACAGTAACCAGCATCTGAAAGGAAAAAAAAACCAACACATCCCAGACATACAATCCCTTAGTGTTAATCTATTTGAGGACATTCCCTTATTAGTAGAAATTTTTCATTAGAACACATCTAGAAGATGAACCCTCCTACAGACATTGTGCTGGCTGTGGAGGGTGTGAGGTGTGACAGGCACTACCTACACAGCACAGTCAAAAACATTCCCTGTGATCACCCCTCAATGCAGCCAATGCAGAACTTCTGGACTTGATAAACTTACATCCCTCCCAGTCTGAACCTTCTTATAAACACAAAATAAATAAAGTAGTCTGGTAACTAGGTTTTACAGTCAATCTATAGATTTTATCTTTGATTTACAGTTAAATAAGAAAGCTGCATTTGCCCAAATACCCAGCTCTCCACAGTATTAAAGCTGTTGTGCACTACAACATTCAGGTCCTTAAACGGCAAAGAGACTCTGCCAAATCCAACACAACACTCGTCTTGAACTGTCATTTATAAAAGAGCGGCCAGGCAGACAGCTCTTCATGCAGTATCCTTTGTACTTCACTGAGCTGTTAGACAACACATCAAAAGCTCAAACTCCTTATAACAGTAGTAGAAGAGAAATCCTGAGACCCTTCTCCAATTGACAGAACTAATAATTTAAAATTAGGCAGCTAAAATCATACATACAAGGGCATTCTACCACAATTTTCAGAGACCTTCTTGCCAGACAACTGAAGGTGTCAGTACATTCTGTTAATAGCACTGCAACAGCTTCTGCACTCCATGTGCACCATCAGAGAGCAGCACAGCCCAAATGCTGTCAGAAACCCACCAAAAGAGATGTGGAACAGAAAGTCCCTGGGTGTTACAAATGTCACTGTACTCTCATTTTTGTGTTGGTACTGCACAAACTCAACCACGGGAGCCACAACAGCTCTTTGTAGACTGATTTGCCATGAGGTCTAACCCATTGTATCTGGAAATGCAAATAAAACATACTATGCTATTCCTGAATAGTAATGATGCTTCCTATCAACTGTTGTTTATCTGGTTGCTTTTTTCAAGCAGAGTTGGCTGTGCCTGTGGCGTTATGCAACCCTCCAAATCCACATGCCTACTGCTCTCAGAGATCTAAAGGTAACAGAGCTGGAACCCAAAATCTCTCCCACCCAAAGCTAGTCTTTGTCACGGCATTTTACCCAAAGCCATGAATTGTAACTCCATTTAGCTCTGTATTTTTTCATTACTAAGACCTAAGTACTTCCAACTATTAACTACATATTATAACATCACATTAACTAGAAAGTTAATGACTTACTATGCAGCTTATTTAGCATGAGGCAGCATTAGGTGGAAAAAAACTGATAAACTGTCTCTGCAGGGTGGTGTCTATTGTTTTGGAGCGAGAAAACCAGACTGAAGGCCAAGATACCAAACCTGATGATTTGTGCCACATAGGCACTGAAGGCTGAACTATTGTCACCAATTTCTTAGATACAATAAATCACTAAAAAAACATCTAACACCTCAGTTTAAAAGCTGTTATGGACTTGTAAGACAATAATAAGAATGAACGAAGTCCTACATTCCCAGCATGTCACCTCAAACAACTGTTCATGACTTTCTATCCCTTTCTGTAGCTTCACAGGCATGCACAGGTCTCCACAGAGAAAGCACAGCAAAGTCACCACTTTCAAAACAGCTAAAAGAGTCTGGATTCCATACCAGGTCCTCTCAATACTTTTAAGTTCACAGAATTCATTCTCCCGCCATCTTAACAATGCAAGATCTCAAAGCCACACACTCATGAGCACTCAGTATTTGAAATACTGTTCTCTTAAGCAAACAAGAAGTTGCAAAACAATTCATTGGTTTCATACAGAGAGTACTTAATAACTACCTAAAAGCATCTGCAGCAAAGTACCAGTCCCTCCCACTTTCCCCAATCCCTTACTACTTTTCCAGCATTTCTGCACACCAACGTTTTTCTTTTGTATTACTACAACATCCTACTTGCATCACTCCCACACATTTGCCTGATTCCAACCCTCCTGTGCAGATGAGGACCCTTTTCTAAAACCCACTGCCACATCAAGCACAGGTACAAACGCACGCTCCAAAGGCATCCAAACCCACGCATTCCTCTCTTCTCCTCTCAGACACAGATTTTGGCACCTTTTGATTTGAATATTTCTGTCACCCTACTCTTCCCACTCATTCTGGTTATTTTGTCAGCACCCTTCCCTGTGTTTTTAGCCCTCTGACATTCTTTCAGAACCTAAACATCACAGCCATGTGAAGAAGCAAACATATGGCGGGATCTATGTTAAACCAGCCATTACACACATGGATGAGTTGTCTGAGTGTCTTCAGGAAGAAACATGCAGTGTGATACCTATCTTAGGCTATTTTTCATCTTTATGAGCTGTGAAACAACCAAGCCATTGACATCTGTGATGTCTGTAGGAAAAAAACCCACAAAACACGTATCATTGCAATAATGTTTTCTCATCAGTACCATATTTAGACATCTGCCAAGAGTCTTGACTTTTTATTGTCCTGCTTTTCTATTGCATTGATTCTTCCCTGTCAAAACTAGTGCAAGTTTTAAGCAGTCATTTTCCACCAGTTTCCTTTAAGAAGCACTAAAACCTCCAAGTGCCAAGTTTATTGCTCATCCTGTTACGCTAATCTTTTACTTTCTATTAAGGGCAAACAGATTTCTGGAAAGCTGGTCAGCATACTATTTGCAATGATTAAGGCAACCATGTTTGATACATGAGTTGCTAGCCCTGATACAGTTCTAATCTAAACTCTAAGGAAGGTAGCACAGTTCTGCTTTAAAAACCACACGCACAAACCTCAAGCCACCTTCAAGTGGAAAAAATGACAGCTATGTTACACCAAACAGGTTTTTTTTTTTTCCCTAAAAAACGTGTGTATGACTGTAACAGAACAGAAGAGCGCAGTCAGAGCTCAAACAGAGCAATTAATTTCCAGGTCAGTAACTCTTGGTGTCAGACCAAACTACTGAGCACCGTCAAGCTGGCACTGAGGCCATCACCACAAGCTCTCTGCCTCAGACAGAACTGAGAAAATCTATGGGCCATGGGAAACGAGGACAGAGAAGAACAGGAGGAAAAAAGCAAGAACAAAATATTTTACCTTTTTTTTAGTAAAAAGTGATGGAAGAAATTAGCTCATTAGTGAGACAAAAGTTTAACAATGAAAATCTGAAAACCTAACTAATGCAAGCTCTTCCACTAACCTGGACAACATTCGTGATGAAAGTAACTCCAATGAATGGAAGAAGTTATTTTACAAATACATCATTTAGAAATAATTTCTCCCTTAGAGAAAATGCAAGTAGGGTAATGCTGGTCGGGGCAGAAGCCGGCCAATACTTCAAATTAAAATAGTGAAACTCGATGTACTTCCCTGCTACAGCAGAACAGACGTGACAGCCACGGCCGCCTCTGGTTTCCCCTGCTCGCTCTAACCCAGCACATCAAGCAGCGCCTGTGTGGGGGGACAGGGACCCTCACTGCTGCCTTTTCCAAGCGGTTTCCCCCGCCAAAAGCATTTCACGGATGCTTTCCTTCCATTTCTTTCACTTTCAAATCCTCAGCACGCAGCGGCTGCAAAGCGCTCAGGTACGGGGAAATATTTGAGAGAGACGCACGTCGGGTGTAAAAGCCTTAAAACATTTCGCAACGGGAAGGAGGAAGAAGCAGCGAATCTCCGAAGTGTCGGTCCAGGGAAAAAGGCACCGTCATTTCTCCGGGAAGTTTGGGGAGCCCTTCCCAACGGGGGCCACACGTAAGGGAATGCGCTGTCCTCTGTGCCAAGGGGTTTCGAGGGAAAAAAAGCCCCACAAAAAAAAGCCAACCAAAAGCCAAATAACCGAAACACCCCAAACCCTCGGATACGGGTTAAAAATAAAATTTAAAAACCCATCAATAACGATCCCAGTGCAGCCTGCGGGTCTCCCCAGCTCCTGAGGGGGGAAGGACTCTCCACCCTCCGCACCCCGGCCCTGCTCTCCTGCTTCCTCCGCGGACCCGCGGCCCGGGCAGCGCCGTCGGGACGGGGCCGAGCCGAGAGCCCGCCCGGCCCGGGGGGTGCAGGGAGGCACCTACCAGCTGCTGCCGGACCCAGCGCAGCATCCCCGGCGGCGCGGGTCGCGGCCCCCGCGGCGGGGCTCCCTCGGCAGTGCCGCGCCCTCCCTCCGCTGTCGCCGCCTCAGGCGAGCCGCCCGCCGCGGCTGCTCCCCATGGCGCGGGGCCCACGCCGAGTCAGGAGCGGCACAGCCCCGCCGGCGCCCCGAGCCGCGGCTGCCGCCGCCATCACAGCACGGCCGCTGACACTCGGCGGCTGTGGCCGCCCCGGGAAGTGACGTGGCGGGGCGGGGAGAGGGCCCGGTGTGAGCGGAGCAGCCGTGAGGGGGGAGCTGCCGTGACCTGCCCCGGGCCTGGGCAGCCGTGCTCCGGCCGCTCCGCCGCCCTGAGGTGCGGCTTCCCGGGCACAAGAGCCGTGCGTGCGCTCGGGTGACCCTCGGGCAAAATTCCAGCTCCCCACACAGGCTCCGGCTGCAGCCCGGCAGGGCTCAGCGCCCTCAGCCAGGGCGTCAGCCTACGAGGGCCCCCTGTTCTACCCAAGGGAAGCTACTTCGCAACTCGATTGTTTTGTCTTGGTTTTCTTTGCAAAAAGCGCAAAGCATACATATGTTGGAATAAAGACTTTGAAAAGACAGCAGATAAGCCGTGATTTAAAGTTAAATCCCAAGCGCACGGCGTGTGGGTCTCCCAAAGCCGGGAACAGGTGCTGGAGAATCTAGCGCCCTGCTGGCAGCATTGTCATGAGCTGCTGTTTGTTAAAATCGGGTGTAGAAACGCGCTGGTGCCAGGCAGTGATCTCTGAAATCTTCCACTGGAAGAAATCTTCCCACCTGGCCGCGTTCCTGTGTCACCTGCTCTGGGTGACCCTGCCTTGGCAGGGAGGCTGGGCCGGGTGATCTCCAGAGGTCCCGCCCAACCTTGACAAATCTCATTTTGCTCTGAAAACAGCTTCTGCTTCTGGAAACAAAACAGCGTTCAGCGCCAAACACTGGACACACCTATACAAGTCTGCAGCTTCTGCGCCTGTCTGACTAAGAACTAAAGGAGATTATTTTAAGCAGTAAATGCCCAAGTAGATGCCCAAAGACCTGGGCATTTGTGACCAAACACAGTTGTCACTGAAGTCAATGACAATTTTGACACTGAATTAAAGACAGCTCCCATTTGTTCCCAGGGAATTAGGACTTTTAGCAATGAATCATAATCATATCTGCTATAGTTTTTAGTGTTCATACAGAAATTTAGAACATAATTTAGGATTTAAGATGGATGATCTAATGTCTGAGCAATGGGATCTTGTGGTGAATGCTGATGGTTTAAGCATCTGCATTTAATTAGAAAAATAACGTTTAAACAGCAGGGAATAAAACTATTTTTATCAGGCACTTAGGAAAGCTAATGTTAGGAAAACTCAGTATTAAATGCTAGGCATTATTTCAAAACATTTAAATACATCAAAGCTGAGTTTCAAACAGCTTGCACTACCCTATTCATCTAATGTGAAGTTGAAAATAACAGAGTGATTTCATAGCTGTGGCACGTTGCCTGGAGAGTGGCCTTAAGCCAGAAGCTGAGCTGATACACTCAATATCTGTGCTCCTCTTTTATCATCAGATGTAGAACAGGGTCCTGACCACTACACACTAAAATTCATATGCCATTACTCTGAAACGCAAGAATATTTGTCACTCTGTCCCTGCCAAATTCCAGTATGAGTTGCACTTTCTGCAAGCCTCTGTTTCCATGGCTTGCAGTTGTGTTACATAAAGCTGCTTGGCGCTGTCTGTTCTACATTTGCTGTAATGATACTGTTTCACCAGACAAAACTTGGAAGCAATTTGCAAGTGATTTGAGCCCTGTAGTTTGTATTTTTCACTCTAAAATGTTTGTATTTTAGTGGATGAAATATATTGCTGGATGGAATTATTTTGCTCTGTGCAGCAAAGGCTCCGACTGCACCTTTTCAAATGTACAGAAAAATTGCACTAAAAAAACATCCTTTCCTAGCATCCTGCCTAGTAAAACTTGACACCTTTTAAATTGCTCAAAAGCCCACACTAGACACTTATGAAGTTTCATCTCACCCTTGAGAGATAAATAGTTTTCAGAAGAGAAAATTGAAGCAGAGCAGCAAAGCCAGATATTGATTAGCCGGTAACACTCCAGCACTTCTCAAATCAGAGGTCAACTGTATTAAGAATTAAGATTCCCACATCAGAGACCCCACTTTAAAATAGTGCCCTGGAGTCTCACCTGAATTCACACAGCAGGCTTATACAGAAAAAAAAGCACCTGCCAAAGGAAAAAAGTCACCTTCTGAAAGATTAGGTTTAACCCATTGCCCAGGCTCTCTTGATTAGATTCCAAGCTTTCCACTTAAGTTTATATGAGAGTAATGATTTCAGATGTTTGTTTAACAAGATCAGGATACAAATGCTGTCTGATGAAAAAATATTTACATAAACATAAAAACACACACTTAAATGTTAGGTCCAGCAAGCTTTTATTTATATGTGCATGAGTAATTCTTATATAATCAATGGTGCTACTTTTAGGTTTATAAAATTAAACACTGGTAACCACAGAATCACTGCCTGAACGTTCAGCCATCAAACTGATGCTGGGGCTGCTGATGCTGCTCCCTGAGCTTGTTCCTGTGCGAGACACTCACACATTTCCATTAGTTTTGAATGGTGTTTTGGGGCCCTTTACGTCCAGTGCATGATAAGAGGAGATGGAAGTGCAGCACTGATGCCAGAGGCTGAGCTGCCTGCAGCATTCCTGCCTTGGAGAACTCTTAAGTGCTTGGCATCTGAGCCCTTTCACCTGCCCCATCCCCAGATGTACCAGCCCCATCGCAGGCTCCCAGGGCGCTGCTGCAATGCAGGCAAGGCACGTGGTAGCAGAGGGGATGGTCTCACCTGCTGCACTGGCTTTGGGACAGCTCAATTCTTGTGTTACATCTAGAAAACACCTCAGTCCTTTGGGACAGGAAAACCAGCAAAGCCAAAGAGATGCAGAGTAGGGATGTAGGTTCAGACGTAGGTTTGTGTAGCAAAAAACAGTAATATTCCTTACAGTATCATTTTCCTGATGTAAAAGTCCTCTCAGTCATTACTTTGGTTTTAATTAAATATTTTGTAATTTCTCTGAGTATTTTAATCTATGCATTATTTACTTGCTAATTAGGGTTGTAATTAAAAATGTACTCTATAAAAATATCTGTTTTGTTTCTAATCCATAGAGAGAAGGGCTGCCTGAGAGACACAGGGTTTCTTCAAGGCATCTTTATTCCTCAAGCACTCACTGGCTGAAGCATCAATTATACAGAGACAATCAGTGGCTGATTTTCAGTCACAAGGCTTTTCATCTAAAGACACATGTGTATTCTTCCCTAGAGCAACCAGTCTTCAGGGAAAAAGTAAAACAGAAAACGAACTGAATATTTTTAAAGGGAAAAGTTGCATGCAGTTTGCCTCTCATTTTTGTGCCCTGAAAGAAATAAGATTAGATTAAATGACAGGATGCACAAGGTGACATTTCCAAGACACTTTCTAGATCTCCACAATAATGCAGTATTTTTTTATTTCCTCTTACCCTTTCTCTCAGTTTTTAAAACCTCAATCTTGACATAAAACCTCACCCTTCCATTGTTTTGGTTTTTTTTCCTTTCACTTGAGAGCTTTGCTTTCAACTTCTACCCGTCACATTAAGCTTAAGAGAGCTGGATCCAAAGTACCGGCTGAGGGGCTCCATGTGACACACAGAAGGTCAAACCTGTCAGTCCCCTGACTGACAGGCACAGAGAACTTTGCACTGCACCAAACTTCACCAAAAGATGCTCTGCACTTTGCAGACTCAGACTGCACACTCTGGCTGTGTGGAATGGCCTGGGCTGCTAAATGCAAGTCAAGTGAGCTTACAATCAGTGCTACTCAGTTTGCAAGGCCCCAGGATAACAGGAAGCTGTGGAAAACATTAAAATTCATCTTCCCTTTCAGCCTCACTGTTAACTTTTTAATTAAGTGTTGCCTGTAGACTGTAATGTTCAGCTTGTGGCTTTCTCTAAAGTGGTTTTGTTTTGTTTTTCCCTGGGGAAGCTGTTCAAGATTGGAAGAAATAGGAAAACCTGAAAAGCCATCCCTTATCTTCTTGAAGCTATGATCAGGATGTATAAAATGCTAATTGTTCATGTTCTTCTGTTTGTTTGTTTGGTTTTTAAGGGAAGACATACATTTTTTTAACCCAGGGCTCATAAAATAAGGAATATTTCCAATGGCCCTGTCTTGATGGAAAGTGGAGAACTCATAATCTTGCAAAACAATGGTTTTGTTAGAAAATGTGTTCAGGTAAGTCAGTTAGTTTCTAGTATATCCTTTACAGTGACATAATTTTGTGATTCTGTATCATAAACAAGAATAACCTTTTAAAATGTGAATTTTTCTTCAGACTCTTTCTTTAATGACTTAAAAATTACACTTTTCCAACTAATTCATTCTTATTCTCATCCTTTTATAACAATGTCCTTTTCTAATTTATAAACTCTATGGGGAATTATTTTTTTTCCTGCTTTGTAGCACCTCAGTTAAGACCACTGAGTGGATAAAGAAAGATTGAATTCTCAAGAATAAACACAAGGCCTGGTACCCAGGTCTCTTGACCCCGGTCACCTGACATTACCGTGACAACTGTAATACAAACAGTTACACACCTAGGGATGTTACCTTGGGAAGGAGTTTGAGGTCTTTGTGGGGAAGGAACATGGAGATTCTGTTTATGGTTGTACACTCTCTCTTGGTTTAATAGCTTGCTTCAAAATAGTGTAACATCTACTATATGCAATGTTCTTCAGGTAGTGGGAAGTAGCATTTCAAGCACCCTCACGTAGAACTTCAGTTTCCCATGTCTTGGAGGGCAAACTGCTGAACTGGATTGAGGTTTTCTGAAAGCACCTTCTGGTTCAAACTTTACAAGTCACATAAATCTCTGTGGGATTTAGATATGAAGTAAGCTTGTCAGAACTAACATATTTTTTGTTGTCCAGGATTCAGATTTTTAGTATTTGAGTTAGCTCATATAACACCAGCTGACACGTTCCTATATTGCACTCAAATTCTGAAGCAGGTATTTCTGAATGTGTTCCTTGCTGTGCTATTGGCTGGATTGTAGCCAGCTTCAATGCTGAAAACATATCTTGGATGCCTGCGGATCTTACCTGTCCCAGCAGCAAGGAGCTGTGATTATACAGGTTCCTTTTCAAGGGTCTTCCTTTCTCTCAACTCATCTAAGGGAAAAGGAAAAACAATTTTACAGAGCCTTATAATTCAGTGCTTTCCATCAATTCCCCATTATTTAAGCCTATGCCTCAATGGTAAGTGTCAGGATATTAGCCAGTATTGGTGAGTTCCTCCCTTTCTAAAGGTTGAGAGATTAAATTTGTGTCCATTGACCCCTGTACCTGCTTTGTACAGGTGTCTTACACTTCCTGTGTGGTTACTTCCTTGCCCAGGCGTGTCCATGACAAAGCCCAGAACTCCAGCTTGTCTGGGTTACACAAATGCCTCAGGAAACAAGACAGAGGCTTGGAGAGGCAAGACAGACACCTTGGGGAGGTGAAGAAAATTTCAGTGCCACATTGAAAACTGAGAGAGCCACCTTGGGTGACAAAGGACAAAACAGAAGAGTTCTGCCAACATCGGCCATGAACACAGGTTTCAGATATATCAGTGGGTAGGTGAGGGTCTCACAGATGAAGATAAAATCACTTGTACTTGCTCAGGACTGGAGAGGCTGTTCATTAGTGCAGCTGTAAATCAATTTTTGCTAACAGAGATGCATTTTATACAGCAAAAGGGTTTTACAAAAGTATCTACCAAACAGAATAAGCTGGCAAAAACACTTCTTCCTTCCAACACAGTGTTTACCATAAAGTTTTTGGCTCTCCAGAAACTGAAAATGAATCACATCTCCAGCTGGTATTTGTGATGGGACCTGTCTTTCCACCAGCTTTCCTTTCACCACCATCCTTCCCACCCAAACCAAATGTGTTCACATGTGTGCTAATAACACCCTGCATGCCTCTGGGCAGATCTCCCATGTAGGTGTGTCCACCAGGAATACCAGGCTGGCTCCTGACTATTGCTGACCTCCCTCCCACCAGAGCCCTGGCTGGGCTGTGCACGTCAGTCAGGCTTCCCTCACACAGACACAGCACATCGGTGTTTGGTTCACACTCATGGCTTTGAACAGCAGTCACAAAAAAGGCTTTTGGTTGTGTTTTTTTCTCTCCTCTTTATTTTTGGTATAAATATAGTAAGATAGGTTGATTTACACTGATCTTGGGGAATGAGACTTTCCTGGCCTTTAGCTTGGGGATTATATTCAAGACAAGTTATGTATCACATAGGAAAAGAATATATAAAGTCTAACGACTGGTCATGGTACCACTGATCACACAACACTGTCACAATTAATTTCCAGCTAAACTTTAAGAAAAGGCACACAGGCTCAGAGTTTCAAAAACCTGTCTACCATGTCAGTCAAGTTTCTGAAGTATCTGCAGAATAAATAAACCCATACGAAGTGTTTAGCACTTAAGCTTTATAAATCTAAAGCTGGATACTCAAAATTTGAGAGGGTGTGAGCATCTATTTATTATTTTTTAAAAATCCCTTCATGGCCTAGTATTCTAGAAGTAGGGTGCAACAATCTGCTATGCAGGGATAACTGGGGACTCTGCAGACAAAAAAAAAAATAGCTGTGAACATGACAGATGATGTTCCTACAGCCATATGAGGCAAACAAACATATGGTTGCTCTGTCTGAAGTTCCTACAATCTTTTATGTCTTCAAAGTGTAGCAAAACATTGTCTGATTAACATAATTAAAGCATTTTACAAATGATTCCTAATTATTTTTTGCAAATGTAAATGAAGATGCTGACATGAAGTTTTTTGCTGTGCATGATGAATACTGAGTTCTCATTTTACTGAGTACTGTAATCAAATTTAGAACAAATGTTATATAAGTGCATAAGTAATCCTAATCCTAATCCCTTTTCTGCTGTCTCACTTTCTCCATCTAGGTCTGCTGCAACTGTAAATCTATAAATCTCCCATATTTAGTAATTTCCTCACAGATTTTTATTTTTGTTTCCCAATCTCCTGCCTTTCTGAAAGGAGACATTTTTAGTGGCTAATGGTTCTGATAGAATGAAAAGTTTGGTTTTTAGCCTTCTGCCAGTTTTCATACAGTACTGTGTTTGATCACAGCAAATGGACAGCACTGATCCTTTTGCTATAAGATATTAAGCCTCACCCTGTTGAAACAAATCTAGAGGTCTTCAAACATTTTTTTACTCTGTCCTTAGTTGAATATCTGTTGTTTTCAATGTTTTATTAATATCAGTAGAGGTTGGCTGAGGATATGTCAACAATGCATAATTCAAAGTAGCCAGAAGATATCAAAGAAAACTATAAACAAACTAGTTGTTAATAAATCAGTTCTAGCATTGGAACACTGAATTCCCTGTGAGCAACCTGACCCTGTTTCTGATTTTACCCTAGGATTTGTGCCACAGCTATAATCTGAAATTATTTCACTGGCTCAATGAAAAACAGCCAGGAGGGACAGCATCCAGTGCAGATTTAAATGCTGGACTCAGAAAAACAAGAGAGACTGTGCTAGTGATTGTGTTTTGTGATATATGTTCCATGTGATTCTTTGGAATTTATTTAATAATTTCACCAAAAATTTATAAAATAATCCACATATCAATTAAACAATCTTGTAACAATTATATATTTTAAATCACTTTTGTTAAACTGTATTTTTTATTTGGAATATTTCTAAGGGTACACAATAGCAAAAGGTAAGTATTACAGATGAGTGGTTCACAGCATATAATTTATCCAGTTAATTTAATTTCTTTGTATTTGTCTACAAATTGCTTATAATTTTATGTAATTAATTCATTATGTGAACCAAATTGCTAAAATAACTCTGAGATTGTCCAGATGAAAAAACCAGAAGGCTTTTCATTGACTTGAGTCAGAACAATGCTGGACCATGGGAGGTTTATCCCTACTCTGTAGACCCTATGGAAGTTATTCCTTGGAAGTACACATCTGATATACTATTCCTTCTACTTCTTTCTTTCTAAAACAAAAATTATTCTTAAGCAGAGAAAATTCTCATTTATATAGTGATGAATGGACCCAAATATTCTCTGATTTTATTTTATTTTTTAATATAATACTGCCCATGAATCTATTTGTTAAAATATATCTGGAAGAAAACACTAGATGATCAGCCACAGCAAGCAAAATAGTCTTCCATGTTTTTTAAGTTACTGTAGTTCCTTCTCTTCTGCTTATCCTTAGTTTTGCTTGTTCCACAAAAATATATTCAGATATTTCAGTACCACTGACAGTAGTTGGGACTTAAGCAATTGTTTTCTAGAAAATAAAATGGGCAGAAGTTTTCCAGTCCCACACACCTGCCCAAGGCCTGCTACACCAGCTAAATCCATCCTAAAAATCAATCATGAAAGCTCAATATCCCCCAAAGCATTAAGTTTTTCTGAATCTCTAACCTCAATCTTCTTCACCAATATATAAATTTTTTGTTTCTTATCCTGGCCCAAATATGAAGTGTAATACTGAGCAATACCTGTGAACTATATGAAAATAGTCCTACTTCTTTACTGTGTACTATATGAAAATAATCCTACTTCTTTAACCTGAAGATCAGGATCCAGTTTCCTTAAGTTCTCTGACAAAATATGTTGTTCTTTTTCTTGTTCTCATCTGGACATTATCCTGGCCACTTCTTTTCCAAATTTACAAATATCAAACAGAGCTGGTACTTTAATTGAGGGCTTATCTGTGCTGCACGCAATGGAAAAATAATTTCACTTATCTCACATGTATTTGTATAACCCATAACAAGATAAGTTTTTTTTTCCCCCCTATAGCTATTACACCTTTGACTACTGCAAATGTATGCTCTGTAACATTCAAAACTTTTTTCTGGCACGCCAAATTGGTCCCTTTATAGTCAATGTTCATGCAATTCATTATTCTTAAATAATTCCTATTTTTTTTTAAATGACCATTTTTATTTTAACACCACCTAGACTATTTGCCTGCTTTACCAAGATTTTTTTTGAATTTACCTTTTCTTCTGCAAAGTGCCTCCCATTTAGTATCATCTGCAAATATAATAACACAGTATTCCCTAATCCCAATGTTTAATGAAAATACTGATTAATATTGGAACAAGAACAGGCTTGTATAAGAACCACTCTTCGATTTACACAATGAAAATGGATTTAATCCACACTAGCTCTTATTATTAACATGGAATTGAGTTATCCTTAGACAACAGATAGATTCCAGTCTGGGCAGCCGACTTGCCTGGCTGCTGTGGAGCCTTTCTTGAGCCAAACAGGATTCAGGGTTAGTCAAAGAATTCATTACAGAGCCCACAGATGGCTAAAAACCACTGCTACTGAGCTGCATCAGCCCTTTGGAGGAATGCCACCCCAAAGTACCTGAAAGTGATACGGACAAAGTGCACTGTCCAACTTGTACATTTTTAATGATATTCTGCAAGGTAAATGTGTGTGGTGCCAGCTGAGATTGCCCTTCTGCATTTTGCCAAAAAGATATTCAGGTGACCCAGAAAGTACCGCAGTGAAGAGCTGAGGTTGGATCATCTACACCACTGCTACACATCCTTATGTTCCTTTCTCACTTCTCATTTTCTTGCACCTCCAGCTCTGGTGCTGGGCTGATGGCACGCTCAGGAGTGCAGATCCTGGCTGTAAGAACACCATGAAAGCCACCCCAAAGAAATGCATTCCTGTCTATCTGTCACACAGTTCAGAACAGGGAGTATTTCTCATTGTATTTTGGGAGAAAGAACAGAGAAATTGAGAGACTCATGGATATATTCAAAATTTATCCATGCCAATTCAGATTGGATTCACTTATTTTTAATATATTTCTCTTTTGTGAATTTACCCATCTTCTTATTTAAATGCATGTATCTTTGAGCTGAACAAGGAACTGGGGATTTGCCTGTGTAAGGGCACACATAAATTAAAGAAACGAGCACCTTCTTTTGATAGAAAAGGCTATTCCTCAAAGAACTATTTGTAAGGGAAGATTATTAACTTTTTTATTTCAGATTTGAGGGCCTGATTTCCATTCTGAGATTGAAGCACACAACTAACAGTATAATTTAGATATCATATTTACCTGTTCCCTACTGGTGCCAGCCTGTATTTGGTTTCAGGGTTCTTATGTTGACTATTAACCTATTTAAATATTCATCAACAGTGTTCTGCCAAGGTGGATTAATTCACCATCTCGGGTCTCTGTCAAGTTGTCAATTTGTCAGATATTTTTCATTTACCAGTGCCCTTTAGAGTGACAATGATGGCACACTTACAGCTGAGCAACAATTTTACTGTTGGAATCTCCTGCTATAGAAAACTCTCCAACACTTGAACGGGTAAAGCTTGCTGTTGTGGCAGGTCTGAAAAATAGTCTTTTAACCAAAAGCAAGAAGTGTATATGGAAAGGAGCTGATAAACCATTGTGTTTGATTTATGACAGTGAGGGCCTGTAACACCAATATGAAAGTTGCCTCTGAAGCTAAAGAAACACCATCAGTTTTTATACCCACTTCATTTTTCATCCAGAACCATGAATAAAAGACATTAATATTAATCACAGAAGAATCCTGTCTCTCCCCTCCAGTAATGATCAGAATAACCCATGTCAGCCTTTGATAGAATATGGAATCATTAACTTATTTACTGAACCAATAATTAAACATTAACTAATTATTATTAATGAAATATTTAATATCACATTATTTACATTATCATTTATACCAGTGCCTTAAAAAAAAATAATTGCACATTAACTAACTAGATTTCTTTTGTTTACCTCAACTTATAGATCACCTTTCTGGAGGATGCTGTCAGAAACATTCAGGACATACTCCTGCAGCTGATGATTCATGCATTTTTTGTGATGGAAATCAAATCTGCTGTATCCACCGCACAAAACTTCTTTTATGACTCAAGTACTTCCTGCTTCCAAGTGAGTATTGAAAACACAAATTAAATATAACAGTTTCCAAAAGCAAGGAAATTCTGTTGAAATGTATATAGACAAATGATTTTTTTTGTATTTTGGGGGCACTGAGGAGTGGTAGTCCTCCAGGAAGAAGTCTAGGTAAGCCAGTGGTGTTACAATGGGGATGTAAATGGTGTGGGAAAAAGACCCTTGTGCTCCCACAGATTCCTCCTCCCCAGGGGCTGCTTTAGGTCAGCATACCACAGGGGAAAAGGATTTTCCCTCTCTCAGGCATATCTGATGTGGAGGGTGAACAGAACACAACCCAGTGTGACAGCAGGTCAGAGCCCAAGAGAACTTCACTGCAACCACAAGCATCCTAGAAAAGTATCTCTGTAAAGTGGTAGCCCAAATACAGCCTTTTCAGGCTCAAACATCTCTAAATGCCTCACCCAGTACATGCATACAAAGAAGAAACTCAAGCTTTAGAGAGAGCTCTAGGCTGGAAACTGAATTTTCTCCCTAATTATGCAGAGGCCCTGACTCCTGACACCCACTGACTTCCAGCAGTTTGGTTCCAAGTCTAGAGAGGGCACCAGTTTTCATTCAGTTAAACACAATAGAAACAGAAAACATCTAATATGTATCTGAAAAGTCTGACAGTCCAGATTAATAGCTGTGTTAAAAAGGATGACCAAACACACAGAGATCTGCACAGTTCAGCTGGGCAGATATCCTACCCCATTTGCTAGAAGCAGCTTGCATACAGCGATTGATTTCAATGTAGTCTGCAATTCTGTTGAGCAGGTGCTGTATTAGCAAATCTATCATTAAATAAATATGACACGTAATTCTACACATGGGGATGCTTTCACAAGGCTTTGGACATGTTACAAATTGGTACATGGGTAGATTGTGCTATATAAGATCAGATAGCTGAGGCTGCAGCCTGTACTGTATACATTTCCACTCTGATAGCAATGCAGTGATGCTGCTAGGTTAAGAAAAATATGAAAAAGAAAAAAAAACCAACTCCCTCAGGAGATCCCCATTTCCTGCAGAAAAATTTATCATTTCTTTTCAGTTTTAACAAAACTGAACAATAGTGGATTGAAAAAAGAAAGGAAGGAAATGATGTGTGGCTAGGGAGAGTCAATCATCTGGGAGATCAATTCCAACAGATCCATGGGAATGAACCTCTTTCATCATCATCAGTGGTGCTCCTGCAGGCACTCAGCTACACAAACAAGGACTGGGAAAAGCAGGAGCAGGAGTTGAAGTTAATGGGGTGCACAGTATTTTAGTGCCCAAACTGAGTTCCAGAAGAAAGCTGGTATGGTCAAATAATGATTAATGTTTGTTTGCAATTTCTGCTCCTAATTAGTCCATAGGGCTGTGAGGTGGCTGTGCCAACAGTGCATTTCCTGAGGGACAATTAATCCCCATCCTTCCAACGCTGCCTTACAGGGGGAAAAGCGGTTGAAAAATGTTAACAACACTTGACATAGACAATACAGAATGCATTTTTAAGTCACTGGTGTTTTATTTGGCAGATGTGAGCAGATCTGCTACACATAGGTGCTCTTCTGAGGTACTTCTCACTCACCATGAAGGCATTCTGGCTTTTTTTCAGGGTCTTCAATGGTTTGGTGAGTTGGGAGATTAAGACTCTGAGTCTTGTCATGGTGTTGCTTTAATTACATTTCCACAATTCACTTTTTATTGTTCTCTTCAAGAGCTGCTAAGTTAATTTTACAACATTTACTCTAGTGGTTAATGATAATATAGTTTCACAGGCTATTATATAAACTTTTTCCTCCTACAGGCCAGGGAGTTTCACTTGGTATGTCCCATATGCAGACTTTACTTTTTAGTGAAATCGGGTATTTTCAGTCCTTAATTTAAAAAAAACCCACACAAACAGTTATTTACTTAATGACTTCAAATGACAGGCAGCCTAGCCCTCCCTTATGAAGCTGTTGCAGTACTCAATCCCAAATGGAGACAAGACTTTATCCCTAATCTAATTTAAGGTATCCACTGAATTTCAGAGTCCAATATTATCAGATACCTTAGTTATGTAAGTATTTACAAACCACTGTCTAGTCACCACTTCACTTTTGTGTTAATCCATTAAATGGATAAAGCTTTCTACAGTTTTCACTGGGAGCTTGTTCATTTTCCAGTTCCCACACAAGCAGTGCTTTGTGGGGAATCAGATGGCCAAAACTGGAATGAATGAAGTATTGCAGATCAAAACCAGAAAGAAAGAAGCATCTGTGAAGGCCAAACATCACTTAAATGCTTGGTGTGGGAAAACAGTGTTACCTGTCCTGGCAAAACTAGGGTTGGAAGAGGACTCAAACACCCATCAGGCTCATACCTGACTAATTAATCTGGTTTTTACTGCCCAGGCCAGCTTCCCCATTGAGTTTTGTGTTAGCTGGGCCATGGAGAGCACAGAGCCCACGACTGCACCTATTTCACATCCTGCTGTCAGGAGCTGGGGAACCCTCCCCCAGCAGCTTCCTCACACCTCTGCACAGGAACCACAGAAAGGATGTCACACCCTACACCAGCCCTGTCCCACAGTCTCCTGACACTGACAGAAGTGCAGCCTTTCCCAGGGAGGGGCGATAGGTTGCTCCCACATCTCTGCAGCCCTGGATGCACCTGAGTGAATCCAGCTCCTCCTCCCACTCCCTGTGAGCCCATTAGAAACGTCTTGCTGCTGGGCAGCAGCAATTCCCAGTGGGGAGGTTTGCAGGCAGGACTGAGTTTGGACCTGCCCTGTCATGTCCAGGAGCAGGGCTCTCTGTCCCAGTCTTGCTCCAGTCCAATCCTGAGTTTCAAAAGGGAATAGAGCAGCAACATAATTTTTAAGGGGCAGAAAACTAATTGGGTAATTGCCTTCAGTTATATGCTCAGCTTTCTACTGTTTGCACAAATGAATCACAAACAGAAAGATTGATACCACTGGAAACCTTGGGCTACCTCTTGAGGCAGAGATAATTGTTCATCTCATGCTTAGGCAGTCAGTAAACAAACAATAGCACCTTACACTTCATTTGTCAGCCTACAAGGCACAGGTTGTATTCATGTTTTATCTCTACACTCATCTTACACAATGCTGTCATGCAATTCTCAGTGATTTTTTTTGAATTAGCAATAATTATAAGGAGAAACACACCACTGAGTAAATTACAGAGTCTCTTGCCATTTCCCCAAGCACCACACTGCTGTTCTCTGCTTTAGTTTTCATGCTCATCTGCACCTGCTACAGGGAAAAACTCAACATGACACAAATTCAAAATATAATCAAAAGCAAGCTGAACCAGTCCAGAGAGGAGTGGTCAGTATTTGTAAAGCACAAATATTTCTGTATTATAAACTGGACTAATCAGCTTTATCAGCATTTCTCAAGCTACAGTTTCAGATCCTTGCTGCAAATATCTGAAGGATATTACAAGACTTTTTTTTTCAGTTTAAAGCATAGTGACAATCATATACATTTTTGTAAAAGCATTGATGTCTGTTTGCTTGGCTCAACAAGGTCCCAAAGGCTCTCTGGGAACTTCTTAGAACTCAGAATGCCATGGAAGGACAAACCACTCCCTGCATACTGCAGAGACCATTGCTTAGTGCCATTCAGCATCTAAGTAGAAGAGGATGACACAACATTCAGGTTTGGGGGGAATGCAAAACCCAAAGGGACACTGGATGTAAGTTTGCCATTCAGAGGTCCTTCTCTGAGGACCATTCTCACTAGCACTGAGTGATTTCTGGCAGCCCAAAAAAGCTAATTTACTGGCATTAACCAATACCTCAGAACTGAGGTGATGAATCTCTGTTCTTATCATTGTAGATTGCACAAATGAGGCTGAACATTTACTCTGCAGTGCCTGAAATAACTCAGGAGTGTCTCCCAGCCATTTTTGAATGGCTTTAAACTTCTACCCATTATGCTCATAAAAAACTGCGTTTGCTCAGTCTGTTCTTTTTTTCTGTTCCCTGAGCACCATTTCCACTCAAATATGATCTCAGTTTCAAAGCCTAAGGAGAACACAGTTCCTCAAAAATCTCCATAGAGCATCTGTAAGCTGCACAATATCTATAAATTTCAGTATGTAGCCTGGAAGCCAAACACAGGTGATGTAAACAAGGACATTTTTATAGGCATGAGCTTATAATAATTTAAAACTTGAATACATAACAGAAGGATGGAACAACTAAAACTCTCTGATTTACACCATCTTCTTTCAACACAGCCATAAGTAAGCACAGTCAAAAATTATAGGAAACCGAGACAAGAATGAAAAGTAGTTATAGTATCCTGTGCCACTTGCTGGCAGCAAGTACACTGGGAAAATATTTAATATTGGCTAAGGAAGAGCTCACGTGGGGATAGGAGGGATTTCTTTTTACTGACACATCTTCAGCTTACCCTATACAAATAGAAGTCCTGGATATATCCACACTTTGGCAGGATTTGTGCAAAGAAGCAGCTCTCTTAAAGATATCCATAAAGAAGTTCTGAAAGCTGAGGTAATAGAAACAGTTCTCTGTCCAGCATTATGTCTGTAAAGGACTTGGCACTGTAAAATGTGATCCACTCATTTTCTTCAAATAATTGATGGTAATCCCTAAAGTGTCCTGCTCATCGCTTATTGCACCTTAGTGTCATTTCCAGGGCCTATGCCTATATATTTCCTGTACTGTGATTCTCCAAAGTCTGTTGTACATACACATATCAAATTCATCATGTTGGATCATCAATGAGACCAGATTCCCCTCCCCTTCTTGGAACTCAAGAGAACCAGATCCTGCTAACACTGTTACCCTGTTATCAGCAATACTGAGCTACAAGCAGGCTCCAGCCCAGGACCTTTGCTTATAAGGCTCTTTATTAAATAATCACTCTGCTGAAAGGCCCAGTCTCCTCTTACAATGGACTCTCTTACAGCCTCCCTCGCTTCTGGCCATTCCTTATTTATACCACTCAAATTACTCGGCTCATTAGTCTACCATTATAATAGAAGTCCAGTTTAGTTTATTTACTGTTTGCTAACAGTCTTTGCTTTTACAGAATGACATATGTATTTCTGCATTTGCAGAAATCTGGAATGCAACAGGAGCAAGAGAGTAAAAAAATTCCATCAGAGCTTATAATCATTCACATAAACAGCCAGATGAGTGCAGTCATTCAGAATAAAAATAAAATCAAAACATACAGACTTCCATAAGCAAGTAGATAGCTCTTTAAATGACTAACCAGATAAAGGAACAAGCTAGTTAAAACAGTATTGACTAAACCATACTGCTTTTGGGAACTCTGATAATGAGAGAGAGCACAGAATAAAATAGAAAGGTCTTCCAAGTATTCTGGCTACACTGAAACACAACAAAGCAGATTGCTTCCACTTAAGGAGGATTCAGCTCTTACTGTTCTTCTTAAAGGGGTTGTGTCACCAGGATTTATTATTAATGTAGACATAAGCTTGCCAAGACACTCAGCTTTATGTTAAGAGGCCTGAGTGCAGATTTAAGGTGCAGTTTGGCATTACGCACAACTTCAAGTAGATGCATAACTTCGAGCTCTGTTGTTCCTACTGCTGATCAGAAAGAAATCATCAGTTTAGATTACCTATGGTGATATGACAACAGGAACTGGAGCTTCAGGATTAGGGGCTGATGCCCCTCTTGATGTGTGGTGAATGTTGTCAGAAAGGCCACATCAAGGTGTAGAAAATTGCTTCTTAAATCCTAGCAGGTGGCTTCAAAGGACACATGTTAAAGAGCTGTGTCTAGGCAGATGGATTTGAAAATTGTGGCTTAACAAATTGTTTGAAGAAGTGAGGCCAACTTTTCCACATTGAAATTTTTGCTGTGACTTTTTGTACTGGGATCAGCAACAGGCCAAGTTCTTTGGGGAAAAAAAAAAAGGAAAAAAAAAAAAAAGTTTAGCTATCTCTAAACTATTGCAGCCAATTACCAGAATGGAGCTGGAGATAGAGAAGACTGTTTGCCTCATGGTAAGAAGTTCAGGCAGCCATGGCTTTGCAAAGCTCCTGGTGCAGAGGCTTGGAAAGTGGAACAAGGTTCACCTAGACAGAGATGTACTCTTACACCAGAGACAGCTAAAAGCAAGAGTTAAGGTTTACTATGCTTAGTGAGTGTTTAGTTTCATATTGATGGATTGTTTCAACTTGTAAACCATGATTGTCTAATGTTGCACAGAATCTCATACCATGAGCTGATGGAAATGTTAACTCCTACCTGATAACTCCTGTTACATCTCTCTTGTAACATAAGATATTGCTTTATGGATTTGTGTGTGTAGGAGTAGATCCAATTGAATTATGTTACCAACGTGCTCTTAACAAAATGACAATGCAGCTAGGTCAGGATAAACTAAAAATAACTTCTAGAACAAGCTATTGGAAAATTAATTAGTTTTGGGTCTAACCCAATATTCACTGCACTCCATGGAAAACCATCTGGAATGGCAAACCAAGCCTTCACAAGATTCTTTATTCCTGGGCAAATTATTTTATAAATGCAAGTCCAGAAAAGCACCATCAAGTGAAGAACTGAGGATAAAAACTGGCTGAATCCTTAGCATCCCATTTCAGGCATTTGTTCACCATACTGTTTGTCAATTGAAACCAAGTTATTTAAGTTTTTTTACATTTGTACTGTGCATTGCCAGAGGTGAAATATTAGTTTAGTTTGCTGCTGTGTCCTTAGAGTTCTCTGCTGTATCATAAAGGCTCCTTTCCTGTTCTGGTTAAGGACAATGTCACCATGAACTGTGAACTGTCTTGGTTTTGCTACTTTGGTTTTTGACCTCAGTGTTACTTAAACTAGAAAGGAACCAGTATTAAAGTACATATCCGAGTAATCCAAGGAAAGAGTGTGAATGACTTCCAAAGCTTTAATCAACTCTAAATCCTTTTAATTCTTCCTGAATATTCTCCTTCTATACTTGTGCTAAGCAGCCCTAGACCTCATAGCCATGGACTACTTGCCTCCAGTTTTAAGCATTTAGATGTCAGTTGTGGCATCCAATTCAAGGACTGAGTTGTAGTGCCTTACCTTTGTGTAACTCTACTGGGCAAGAGCCGCAGTTACTACAAACTATGACCCGTGGCTATGAATTGTCAGTGCTGTGCTGATCTCCGTCCCCTCTCACCAAACCAGTGTGAATGAAAGGAGAACCAAACCATCAGCATGACAGCTGAACATGCACAGAAGTTTCTAAACTTCTAAGGGAAAAGTTCTTACAATATGATGAATATGTAAAAATACTGAAGTTGCATTCCCTGGAAATCAGCCTAAGTAGGAATTAGTAGCTCAGTAGTTAACAGGGTGCAGAGTTATCCTAGAGTTGCTGACATACTCTGATTTCTTTCTTAGTCATTTCAAGCATCAACACAAGATCTTTCTTCTAAGCATGTTAAGGCATTTCACAGGAGATATCCTTAGGAACCAAGTGAGGAGAGCAACCTGAGCCAGGAGTGAAATGCAGACACAAATCTGCATCACTTCTCTTCTAGGAGAAAGCTCTATCAACAGTGTCCTGTGGGATGCAGCCTGCCAACCAAAACAGTTTTGCAGGGAATGAAGAAAGTAATTACTGGTTAACTTCACATTATGGTCAGGACATGTACTTGAGATGTGTGCTCAGGTCCTTTTTCAAAAAACGTGTTGGACCATCTCTGCATTACATAAACAAAGGAGAGATTTAGACAGATTTCCCTCTTAATAGCCCACAGCCCAATGACCATATGCCTCTAGGTACCTCTGCAATGTTAAACAGTAATTGTGGTTAAAATAACAATATCACAGCAATGAAAACTTACATGAAAGCTCCAATGCTTTTTACAACTGAAATAATTCAGATGTTGTGTTACTGGATCCATTTAGTTTTCTGTCCTTCTATCAGCTTGAGTGTTTATGCAATTGGGACTGGTGACCGACTTCCTAAGAATCAAAATGTAATTATTCCCTTACTTTACATCATGGAACTGTAACTTTTTATTTCATCAATATAAATGTTTAAGCAGTAACATCAATGAGGAACAGCTACGTATCAGCTGAGCTGTAAGTGACCTACATCACTGGTTGATCATGCTTCTTGATTAGTGTAAGCTTTAAAGCTCATAAGCTGTATTCTGCACTAAGACAGACATTTAATAACAGTGATAATTAGCTACTAGCTTGCACTTTTCTAGTACTAACATCTACCTAAGAACATAAAAACATCTTAACTTATCTCTATATTTGGTATTAAGAACAAATCTTGAGCTACTCTGAAATTACATATCTTCGTTCATGACTCTTGGGTGCAATTCTCTCCTCATCAATACATACTATTAACAACGTCTATGTAATCTAAACTGAATCACTAATTAAAAGCCTTTAATAAACATTTTCTGAAGCTGATAGCTTTCTTGAATCTAACAGGCATAGCCATAAAGCAATCACAGATGAAAATATTTCTGTGTATAAATACATACATATGAACAGCTGGCCTGAATCAGTCTTCCAAAATAGTCAGCAGCAGATTAGGGAAAGACTAAGAACGAGGGACACATTCAGGGAGCCTTCCTTGTAATCCGGTGTTGGTTTCAGGCAGTGAATTTGGACATTGTAGTTGTCAGTATTCTGCGGGTCAGTGATTTTGAAAATTATCTTGGCTACGTGGGAGTCAAAGCAACCTCAGGGCTTTCAATTTCCTAAGTTTCTCCACCACCATTTGCAGTGCAGCTAGCCTTCCTATTTTACTGCCACGTATTTCTCTAGCTCTTGGCTAGTGTCAATCTGTCTGCAATGGGAGGAGTGAGAATGCAGATGTAATGGGAGGAGAAAGAAACCCCAAGGCTGCAGGAGAGACTCCTTTCCTTAAAGGCAGATCCCCCTGTACCATGTCACTCACTTGCCTTTGCAACCAGGGTACTGGCTGGGTGCCCAAGGAGAAGGAAGTTGCTCTATGAAACAGGGTCAAGTACTAAGGGGATAGATTTTTTTTAAACTATTTAAATGGCTAATGGTGTAGACAGGCAATTAGTGTAACTTTCAAATTGCATTTCCTAATTGCATTGTTAAATACTTGAACACACTTCATAAAATTTAGTCTTTGTTCCTTCTAAGATCAAAATGAAGGGAGAACAGGATAAATTACAATCCAGCATGTAAGCAGCCTATTTTTGTGCACCTAAATAAGATGCCTATGTGAGACGTGCAGTTTCTCATATTTTCCCTGGTATTATCAGTTCTGCCTGGCATTGTAGTGTTGAGCTGGAGGCTGAAGATGGGCTGGAGCTCAGCCACAACCATCCCAGCTTCCAGGGAGTATGGACAGGCACGAGCAGTAACCCCACCAGCCATCCTGGGCTCAACTAGCCCTAAAATCAGATCCTTAACTCTATCCCTGAGTGTGAAGTGGAGCCACTAAGCAGGACTGTGTGTAGTAATTATGGGGAGGCTTGTTTTGGGGCAGTTGTGTTTTTTTCTCAGTCTTTCACAGATTCAATTTATATTCCAGGCTGGACAAGAGGGCAATGCAAAGGCTGCCTCCAAACTGGGGCGTGGGGTGGGATAGGAGCGGGACCTTGAGGGTGAGACAAGATGGGCAGTTAAGACTCAGACCTACAACACATTCAAAAATCAAAGCCTTTCTGTGATTCAGAGAAGTTTCTCTGGCTAGTTTGAATATCTGTGCCAGACACTGGCAGTTACATGATGTGAACACCCCGTCAGAGACAATTATTTTGCTGATTTGCTCTTGTGACAGCTCAGTTATACACCAGCAGTTACAGAGAGTAACAGAACAAAAAAACAACTTAGAGCATAGCCTGAAGTGCAGTGACAAGAGACATTCATCTCAGGGGAAAATAATAAGGAAATACATTTGAGCACAGGAGCATCAGAGGGTTCAGAAAGTCACCACAGAGCGTGGGAGGGCTGGGTGTGAAGGCAGCTGACAAACGAACGCACCGACTGCGAGATGAAGTGCTCCCCTCCGGAGGAGATGGCAGCCTTTGAAGAAACACAGCCTGGTGCCCAAGAACCTGTTACGTGGCTTTGGCTACTCTCTCTGACTTCTACGTTCATCCTTAGCACTGCTGTTGCCCTGTAGCTGGATCCTTAATCCCCACAGGTAAATTGCTCCCCTCCTTCTAACTCTTCAAATCTGTGTCTCTGATCTGGGCTCCCCTGAGCCTGGAAGTTTTATTTCTGGTGTTTTCTGGAAGGGTGAACCTCCCCCTCCTCCCTGGGCTCTGAGAACTGCTCCAGCTGAGAGGTGCAAGTCCCTGTGGGCATTATCATTACTGCAGGCAGGCAGGTGGAAAGATGGCAGATAAAAAGGAGCACCAGGCACACTCTTCTACTCTCCTGCTCTAGCCTCATTTGAAAGCAGAAGCACCCTTCTCTGTCCCTTTCTGTGAATACAAATAAAAAAGCCTGGAGTGTGAGAATGCTGTAAATAGTCAGATCGGAGATGTGTGTCTGACAGCTCCTGAGCACTGCGGGGAGGACGTGTTCTGGGTATGTGACAGACTTCTTACCTCCCTTTGAACACATCTTGGACTATTTCTGATTTCAGCCCTAAATGTGCTTGTCTCCCCGACTTTCAGACAGGACTTACAGAGGCTTAACTCTTACAGCCAGCCTCAGTCTTGACCTGGCACCCAACCCACTGAGATGTCTTTGAGAGCTCCAAAGTCAAGCAATATCATCCAAGTGCTTTCCCTTCAGAAATGAATCTTGGAAATGCAAAGCAACACTGCAGGGATGACCCTGAAATGGTGATAAATTCTTTTCTGAGTGCTCACAGACTAACTTTCCATTGCTTTTCCAGTGCAATAGCTGACTCTTCAGGTGCCCTTGACAAACCAGCTAAAACAGCATCATCCAAACATCAGCTGGATCATTACATTACCAGCTGCCAGTCAACATTTTTGCCCCACTGCAGCCATGGACGATTTTGCAAGCAGCCCTCCTGCAATAGTGAGTGACATTGCTCTCTGCCACTGAGTCCAGTTGTAAAGTTACTTTTTTTCCAGAACAGTTAGAGAGCATTAGTTTAAATCCCTCTGATTTAAAAGTACAATGGCCAATCAGCTGACTGGCAAGCAAACAATGTCACCATTAGCTCTGGAAACCAAACACACTTTCAAAATAGCTATGGAACAAGAGGAGAAAAAAAGGCAATGCCTTTTGTTCTGAATCGTGCAACAGAGGCAGGCTCTAAAAAGCTCACCCATCACTTTGGGTAGTTCCCAGCATACACTGTTTATCCCTGTAATCAGTATTTTGGGGAGCTAGTGCAGCAGGAGCCAGTCACAGGGACACCCTTTGCTGGGGCAGACAGTGCACAATTGACTCATCATTTGGGTCTGGAGCACAATAAAGCAAGGGGAGTCAGAAAACTGACACCCACATCAAGCTGTGCCAATGCCTCAGGAAGGCTCAGAGCTGAGCAGCTTGTCATGGCCCAAACCTGCCTGGGTTTTCAAGGATGACTCATAATTTTGGCCAAAATCTTCAGTTCTAGCAGAATAACTGCTATTTCAAGAGCAAGCTTCCAACTTTCATGTTCAGGAGAAGGGAAAACAGCTCTTCAACAGAGGTTAACAATGATCAGAAAATTTGAGTTTAAGGAGTATCTTGAATTTTTCAGTTGATAAACTGGCAGCTAAAGTCTTAATTTAACAAAATAGCCTGAAAATAATATTGCTATTTGATGTTTCCCTAAAGAATTCTGCTTGCTCAGTGCATCCTGTATTTACATGCACTTCCTATTGGTATTGCTGTGATTTCCAAGACATTTCATACTACATTCTGCACAGCCTCACATGAACCACCAAGGTGATGCCAGCCCTGCTCCAGGTGTTGAGTCAGAATTGTTGAAAATTACAGACACATCTCTTGCCCTCAGTTTTATGTCACAGATTTAGTACAGATATGGATTAGTAAGTTGGTCTCTAACTGTCTAGGGAAGCAATACTTAGGACCATTTTTCACCTATGTGAGCTGGTTTAAAAGACTGATTTCTATAATCCCCTCAGATATGTAGAGTCCCAGGTCTGAGGAAATCAGCAACTTCTCTTTAAGCTTTACTCCCCTTAGCATTGAATTCTTTCTGCAGCTGGTAGTTCCCTCCTCCCTCGATAACAGAATCTCCTTTCCCATTCAAAGACTGCTCATGGAATACACAGTATAAAAGCAGTGGAAATTAGCATATGTGTGGGTTGAGAAGGGCACATACACAGTATTAAAACCTCAGAAAATTACCCAGTAGGCTTACTGCTGATTTTCAGAAGATATGAGGAAAGGGATTTTTTTTTATTTTTCTTTGTGGAGTGGGAAATCAGATTTTTTTTTCAGGAAACACTATTAAACTTCTCATTCCTATCAGGCTTCAGTGAAATACCAGTGATTATCTGGTCTTCACAGAGCTCCTCACAGAACAGTTTTCATATCTGTCTAGAACCATTTGCAGTGAATTTTAGTAGTGACATGAACCCTACTGTGACTGACCTTCAGAGCCAATATACAGCACAGCCTGACCAGCCCACGTGGCTCCTTCTGCCCACATCATCATCATTACAGCTCTGTGGATTCAGACAATTCTGCCTTCAAATGGCACTGAACCAGAACAGAGTCCAGCTGGATTTAGGAAGTTACTTTCCCAAGCCATAAAACCCAAAGCTTATGATGAAACAGCTACACTGAAGACTTCCAAAATAAAAGCACTCAGATTATCTGTAGGACCATGCTGCTCTGCAAACAAGTGTGTGACTTCAGGAATCCTCCCACAACAAATTAGCTTGTGGGGTCTCAGGCTTTCCACCAAGAAATAATTCATGCTTTTTGGCAGAGGAAAATAAATGTATTATTACTGATAGGGTGTGGCAAGAATGATACCAATAGTGCAGGCCAGGAGCCATAACTGCACTGCTGGATGCTGCTGTTCCTGAGCAGAGGATGGATGCAGGGAGCAGCAGAGATGTGTGGTGAGGAAATACTCAAGCTCCATCTAGTGGAAAATAAATCCCTGTAAGGTCAGATTTGGACGCATGGTTATTGGGAGTGATAAGCACTAAGGAAAAAAAAGTCGGGGTATGGATTCAAATCCCTGGGAAGGAATGGTCTCTCTTCTCTTTAAAGGGAGTTAGGGTGCAAACATTACTGAGAAAATAAGGCTAGAAAGAAAGGGGAAAAAAACCCCATATGCCTACTGGGACTTCAGGATTTAGGCATCCTGCACATATATTTTACTCTCCCTAGCTCCTGCCATATCTACCTTGAGCTTCTCACATGCTCTTACTGCTGTTTACTGTGCTGGCTGGCACAGGCTGACCATGCCAATGTGACCAGGGAGAGTTAAGAAAAAGCTTTTGTTCATTTGGCTCCATGGCCCCATATCAGAACAGGGCAGAAAAGGCCACTTTCTCATGCAGTGACAGAGTGTTACTTCTACAATAAGAAGAGTAAATGGCTTCAATGTTCTACTTGTGCAAAAGGAGAAATGTGTGTGCTGGATCCAGCCTACCTTGTCATTTGAAGGAGCCAGAACAGAACAGTAACCCTGTCCCTGCACCCTGGACTTGTGTACTGAGAAGAAATGCTAAGTTTGAGCCTGACTTGTCTCAAGATGCCTGAAGTTTCTGCTTGACTTCAGGGTTCCATTAACAGATAATGCATGTGTGTAAATCCTCCTTATGCCTCCAAAAAATCTTGATGCAGAGCTTTAGAAAAATGGAGATAAAAACTTAATACCTTAGGTTATTAAAATCTCAGCACCTCTTTTACTGAAGAAGCTTTTTGCAATATCTACTAATCCTTTTCCTCCACAAAACTCCATATCCTATCTCACAATATACTTTGCTGTGTTACTGCTAATCTTTTAAATTTGTGCATGTTCTTCAGTAGGTGGACATTAACACAAGCACTATGAGAGCACTGCACTTAGGGGATGCTGGATGTGCTGCCTTCAGCTGCAAAGTCAGGGTAAGACAAGTCTCCCCCACCCATGCCCACCCCACCAGCACCATCAGCACCACAGGGCTGGGGCAGGAACTGCAGCAGGGGCATAAGGAGATGCAGCAGGTTGCATAGGGGAGAGGGATTTCTAACAGGGCTTTCTTACCAAAACCAGGATGATATATATGCAGAAACCAGCATCTCTTAGAAACCACCTCATTCTGCAAATGGTCAATGCTCTCTGAATATTGAAACTGCTCCTTCGTCTCTGCTTTGCAAAAATGAAATGACCAGAGAGAGAACTGTAAAGGCCGGTGCTAAAAAGCCACAGGTTTTGTTGACAACACTTAAAGGTTCACAGTGTCACCTTTAGTTTTGTTCAGGTCTCTACCAGCAAAGATAAAGAGACTCTAGCCATTCCTTTCCTGAGTTAACCCCCACCATCGTATTTCAAGGATTCAAGAATTTTTTTAAAGAGAGAAAATGGTAATGTTTTAATTAAACGGTATATGGGCATGGAAATAATTTTTAGAAGCTTTGTGGCAGGCCAAATACAAGTACCAATACTCTAAGTAAGGTCCTTCTCCGTGTAGAACAGAACATTGTTCTGCTTATTCACTTAGAGAACCTCTGATGCATTTTCCTGTACTTTTATTTTAAATAAAAATAAAATGCTTGCAATAGTAAACATGCAGTGGTTGATGATGTTCTAAACTCAAAGAACTGTTTCTAGAGATGAGACTTTTCTGCAGAGAAGGAATACCTCAAACTCCAATTTATGTATTAAAAAAGCAGTTAACTGTAAAGAATATAGGAGAAAGCAGGAAAAAACCCAAAGCCTGGAATTTGTGTGGGATAAGATATGAAATCACAAAAAGTCTTAATATGCCAGTGCATGCAAATAGACAGTCTGAGGCATGGCCAGACACATAGGCCAATTTAGGTCTGCTCTTATCATTAAATCATCTGCATCTCTCCTCTTCTCTGCCTGTGCTCATTATGGCTCCTGCTGAAATAAGAAGCAAAGGAGATACAGGTACAGCCAGGACAGTGTCCTTCAGTGTTTGGGCGCTGCTCTTTTCTGCTTCAAACACAGCTGCAATCTCCTCTGCATTTGTTTTACTTTATCAGTAGCAGAGGAGCTCACATCCTCCAGCCCACTTAGTAAGAAGAGAGTTTGTCCCTCTCTTGGGCCCCTGCTTTATTATCAGAACTGTGAGAGAAGGCCTTAAAATGCTTGTCCAGCACTTTCATTTGTTGTGCTGTAATGTGGCTGCTGTAGTCACTGAATATGTAGATTTAGAAGTAAGTTTCTAAAGCAGAGCTCGGGAGGTATTTGTGTTAATCCCATTATCTGATAAACGGATTTTTGAACACACCTCCCACCATCCTGCATTAATAACTATCTCTCAGTCACAGTAGGAAATGAAATTTAAATGCTTCTGAGAAGATGATGGACCATATGTTCAAAATCATGGAATTAAACAAAACAAGTTTATGGAAAGTTGCAATGTTGTCAAGATCTTATCCCTCGCTCTCTCCTGCCAGCTCCCCATCTTTCAAAGTCACCAATTAGACCTGCTGCTGATTTCCTGCCCATTTGTTGAAAGTGCTACCCCATGCAGCTTGTCTATCCCAAAGTGTGCTGGAAGCCAAGCAACATGAGATCTGACCACTCCTGGAATTTAGGAAGTTTAGATTCTACTCCAAAGCTGGACACTGGCTCCTGCTCCTGAGGAAGCCATTAATTCTTTATCTTCTTCTGAAACACACCAAATCCTATAATATAGGGGGGTTTACTCTAATATCTCTCCATGTTATCGGGACGTTTCCATCACATCACTGTGAAGGTTGGCAAAGAAAAGCTTTTGCAGCCCAAACAACCAGTTGACACTGGTTGAAATCAAACCTTTTACATCCAGGCCATCAGTCTAAATTCAGTATAGGCTGCCAGCAATGCACAGCACTGGTTATTGTTTGTCTGTACTGAATGGATATGGAGACTGGACTTAGAGTCTCCTTATAAAGATTTATTTTCAGGGAAGAAACTTATTAGACCCCTCTAAATATTGATTATCAGAGCTATAGATTACTTCCTTGAAAATCTATGATGCCATAGATTGCAGTGCTACAGCAAAAGGAGCCTGCATCAGCAAGGACTGAGGACAACATGCACAAGTTGCTGGAACAGGCTGGAGTTCAAACCTGTTATCTGTCCCATCTCAGCACACTGACAGGGAAGGGGCACAGGAGAGGCTTGGTAGCACCCACTCCCAAAGCAGGAGCTCACAGGCCAGAGAAAACCACTATAACCTGCTTTTCCAGAGAAGCCAGCACAGTCTGCCCATCGGGTCAAGAGAGGGAAAGGGACCATAGCATGCAGTGCTCCAAATGGCCAAGGTGCAGCCACCTAAGGGGGAGAGGGAAGGTGGAACCAGCAAGTGACACACTCAGCATTTGAGGTGTGAGAGTCCTACAGGGTGTCACTGTAGTGACAGGCCACACTCTGTGGAGAGAGGAGTCTATTCCTTCCCTGTCACCCATCTTTTGCTTTTGACGGCAAAAGAGGTCATTTGGCCTCTTTTATTCTCCACAGATAGATCCTTGGGTGCTGAGGCTTTCCATTGCTCTTGGCTGGAGCCCACAGTTAACAACAGCATACTTGTTTTCCTAACCCACTCCACCAAAGAAGGAAAAAATCATTCCAAGTCCCACCAGTCCCAGGTTTAAGAGAGTGGCAATGAAGGGGCGATCGCTTTCCAAACCAAGCAGGAGAACCAGCTCAGCTGGAGGGGTTCAAGTCCAGACTTGCAGCCTGTGCAGGAGTCCAGCCTTTTGCCTCGCCAGGGCATTTTAAACGAGGGCTGGCCTTCTGTTCCCAGGTGGGGATTGGGAGCGCTGGCATGCATTCCCGTCTCCAAGGGGGGTTGTTCTGCAGTGGGTGTCAGCAGAGCCGGCTTTGCGGCAGCAGCTCCCCGGCTGCGGGAGCCGTGCGCTGCCCGCCGCTGTCGCTAAAGGGAGCTCCAGGCTCAGAGCTGGGCTCTGCCTCCCACTTCAAATGTCACCAAACCCGTTCTCTTCCCTCCTCCGCTCACCAGGTACATGGAATTAATGGGGCATTTACAGGGTCATTACAGAACGTAAATCTGCTCCCTCGCTTCAGGTTTGCGACACAGCAGCTACAAACTCTTTGGGGAACTGGACGCACCGTGAGTAAACGTGAGATGTGCACCATTTCACCGGGTATTTCCCGGGAATGTCTTCAAAATATATTGTATTTTCGAGCCGATTTCTGTAATTGGTATAAAAAGTCTTTGCAGCCTAAGCTTGAAAAGTGAGGCTCAATAAACCCCCAGTACTGCACATAGCTACTCATCACATTCAGCTTACAACACACATCTGAAATAAAGTACCTCCACTGATTTAATGTGATTTGCCTTGAATCAGCTGCATAACACCAGAATATTTCAGTCACAAAGGCAGTGTTTGCCGAAGCACACATCACCCTTTCACAGACAAACACACGGCAATCAGTTCCCAAAACATTGCAACAGGTAAGCAGGGTAGCTCAGCAGAAACACCCTGGATTCTTGAGACCAGGAAAACATTACACCACCAACACCAAGAAAAAATAATAATAATAATAAAAAAATAATAAAAAAAAGACCTAATTGTTTTGCAATGGCAGTGTGATTTGAACACCAAGCAGCAAAACCCCCTCAGGGAACAGCACCTGCGGTGTGGCAAGCACAGCCTCCAAATTCAAGAATTCAAGTGTCCCTAAGGCAAAAATATCAAAACCTGTAAACCTGTAAGGACCTCCAAAGGCAGCGATGGTTGGGAAAGGCTGCTTGTGGGGCTGGGAACCAGGCAGGAAAATATTTTTCGCTTGAAGTGTTTCTAGCAGATGATGAAGCTATAAAAGCTACTCTTCTGGTATGAGCAGTGGTACCTTTTCCAGTTTTGCTGGCCCTCCTGAGGGAGCTCTGATTAGTCAGTTTTGTTCAGTCACTGCTGGAGTTAACTGTTTATGAAGACATGAAATACCTTGTTTTCTACTGTCTCTTCCTACAAAAAAAGAAAAAAAAAAAAAAAGAAAAAATACAAACCCCTGGACTTCTTTGGGGGACTGCTTAGAAACAGGTGACCTTGAGGTACTTCCTGCATGTTATTTGTCTTAAAAAGATTCACAAGTCAATAATATATTCATTATCATTAAGCAGTTAATGCAAAGCAGTACATATGGTGCAGAAAGCAGCAGTGGCAAGCAGGCAGTCTCAGAAAGAGCTGACAAATGTGTGAGAGGAAGGAAATTCCCACCACTAGCCTATCTGCAATGCCAAGCTTGTGCCTGTATAGATGCAAAGCTATGGATATTCCAGACAACTCATGATTCACTTGTTTGTAATTACTGCCAGCATTTAAAGGAAAAAGGGGGGTCTTTCTTGAGGGCTATATACTCCAGCTCTGGCTCCTCACCTGAGCAGCTGCAGCTATAATGAAGATAAGGGCCAGATTCTATCCCAACCCTGGCAAAACCCCAGCCAACTCCCAAGTTGATGGACTGAACATTGCTTAGCCACCCCTTAGGGACATTAAAATCCTCCAATCAGATCCAATAAGAAAACCCTAAAATCAGACCCTGCACTTAATAAGACAGGGTTATCTACTGCTAACCCTGGCTGACTGCTCTCCACAGGGCACGAGTAGATGTGCCATCAGGAGGGAGGTGGGAAAGAACAACCTCCCTTAGTTCACACAAGTGCAGCAGAGCTCATTATGTGCCCTGCTGCCTGTTGCTGTGAGAGGTTAGAAATGCTTCTTTATTTCCCCTGCCCTAATGCACTTGCTGCCTTCCCCATTCTGTTTATTTTGTGCTACCAAAGCAGTGACAATCAGCCATGTGAAGCATTATTCCCTTATTCCCCAGCCTCCTTTCTGAGGTGAGCACAGTCCTGAAAACAGAGCAACTTCCAAAATTAAAAAAGAAAAAAAAAAGAAAAAAGAGAAGAAAAAAAGAAAAAAAATTACTGCCACATCAATTTCTATTCAAATCGCTTGGCACATTTCTCCAGTTCTTTTGCTGGAGACCAGGGTTCACTTCCAGCTCCCCAGCCTTCAATACCTCGGGACAGTGAGTGCTGGCACAAACTGAAACCTGGTGACCTTCCTTTGAGAATATTAAGTCTTGCTGGAGTTTCTGTGAGGTTAATCGATTCCACTCAGTCCTCTCTTGTGAAATCCTCGGACAGGAAAGAATAAGGCGATAAAAAGCCAAGGGAGATTTTCATGCAATCCTTATAGCCTCGAGATTGCTTCAGTTTTTAGTGGTGTTTGTCTCAGTCTCACCATCTTTGGAAAGTATGCTGCTAGATACTCAAATTACTCTTTAAATAAAAACCTCCAAACACTGAGCTGCACTTTTAATTTGCCAAGACCACCCAGTCTGTGCCATATTTGAAGTACTACACAGCAAATTACAGTGCAACACCATGTGAGTTACCAGAACCACTCGAGATCCCAAAACTTTGTGAAGAGATTTACCTTGTCCAGCCTGGCATGCAAAGAACATTGAGTGCAAAGAAATTTGAGGGGTTATAGACATATGGAAATTGGCATGTTAAACGCTGGCCTATGGAGCCATCTAGGCAACACTGAGCCAAATCAAATTGCTAAACCCTTTTTCCTCTTTGCCACAATTTCTGTTGGCTGGGCACTCACAAATGCAGTTAATGTCCAACCTCATTGCTTTGCAGCAGCTGGAGCTCAGTGCTGCCTTTATACTTTCCTGTTGCTGATGGAAAACATGGACTGGCCTCCAGACTTTCCTCTTGCTCCCTCACATTGTGAATTGCACCATGACTGGGGCAGTGGTGGAGCTTTGTCTAATGTGGGCATTTCACATGTGGCAAAACCAAGTGCTACATCAGGGAAATATTGAAGGAAGCAAAGTGCTAAAATCCCCTTTGCTCTTCCCTGAGTAAACTGGTCTCCAAAAGGCTATTCTGTCAAGGCACTGTTCTTGTACCAAAGTTTGGCCACACTTGGGCTTGTGTACAATACTGGGCACAGGAGTTCTTGAGTTGTGTGCATGATTGGGCTGAACTGGCCACTGTCCTGCTCTGGGCCAGCAAGGAGCTGGCACCAGTGCCCTCAGGAGCCCAGCATTTATGAAGATGTGGAACACACAAGGCATCCTTGAAAACAGCAGATCTGACCTAAAGGATTTTTCTGCTGCTAAAGCATCCCCATTCTGATGTCTGCACCTCACTTTCTGTGATCAGTGCTGCTTTGATTTGATCAGGATCATTTCACCCTGCAGGTCCCCAGCCATCCCAGCCAGCAGCAGCAGCAGGAGGATCCACATGGAATAGCTGGTGCAGTCCAGCTCTGCACAGCACTCAAGTCCCTAAATAGCAGCATGAATAGAAGTATTTCAGTTTGGACATCTGAAAACCAAAATGGGGTGGAAATATATTTAAATCAAGAGGTAGTTTCTGAAATGCAGAGTGATTCCTGATTATTTGCCACTGTTCACGAGGTTGTATTGAGAGATGCTACTTATTTCATCACTTTTAAAATGCTACACAAACATCACACAAATAACTGACATTTTGAGCTACATTTTGCTTTTGAAATAATTTTAAATAGTTCCATTTCTCATCTTAAAAAAAAATATTAATTTTTCTTCTAGGTTACAGACACTGATTAAGAGTGCTATATAATCTTTGGATTCATCTGTCCAACAATCATCTAATTAATTAATCATTGGTAATTAAAATGACCTCCTTTTGACTGATACCTGATCTCAGAAGGGATCAAAAGAAACTTGACACATGTCGTGTCATGTTCCAGCATAACCCACTACAGGTATTTTATCATGTTATGCCACATCTGGTTTCCAGAGAACAAAATCAACTGAGGAATAAATTAAAGGAGGAACCAGTTGTACACGTATCAGATCTAACCAGTTCAAGTACCTGGCAACATACAGGAGCAGGTGAACTTCCAGAGTACTTGTAGGACCATTGTTATCCCCAGAAACAGCACTGGTTTTGGATATGTTTAGACAGGGACATCTGATAATAGCATATTTTCTGTGCAATCCCTGTCGTACTTAGATGCTACAAGAATCCTCTTTAGAGAAAATCTGACTAAAATTTCAGCTAAACTAATGAGAAAAGCATCCCTCATGTTTTGCCTGTACAAGTACTGAAAGCCCAGGGACATTGAATCTGAGATGTGCAAACTGTGAGGAAAATGAATGGTCTGGCCATCCTATGGCTCCTGTGATTTTTCTTATCTCACATGGGATCTGCAGATTGACCCCGACCCCTCTTGTACTTCTTGGTCACTGCAGTGATGAGGGAAAAAGTCTCCCAGGTGGTTCAGATGAAACACCACCATGCAAATCTCAGTTCTCCAACCACACTAAATAATGCTGTTCAGGGAAAGCTGCTGCCCCCATCCCATGGACAGTCCAAAGCTCAGGGAAATCCATGTGCTTCAAAGATTCAGGGCACTTGGCTCTCATTTGCCTTTTTTAGGTGTTTTGTTCTCATAGATCCGCCAATGCACAGCTCTAACTTCACTTTTAAAATTAATTAAAATGTGGCGATAGCATTTATTTCTTTCTTCATGCATATTTTGTCAATTTTAGGAGGAAAAGCATTTTTGGGGAATGATAGTTCAGCTACAGAGTTGGAGTTCTGCCCTCTTCACAGCAGCAGAGTTGAACATTGAGTAACTTGATGGGTGAAAACAGAAATAAATATTTACTTGTTTGTTTTTTTTTTCCTGAGGCTAGATAGGATCTTTTTAAACCAAACATGAAACAAGTGAACCAAGGGGTTTTGGGGCAGAAAATCTATAGAATATAAGTTGTGGTTCTTCTTCCAATGGGATATTGGATAATTAATAGCAAGAAAACTGTATCCTGACTTTGGGGTCTGCATCAGCATCCTGGAACCAAAATGACCATAAATTAGCATCAATTATGTATTAAAGTTCCAATTAACCTGGCTGACACTGATATACTTTAACAAGGTACACTTAGATAAAAGAAGCAACTCTCTAATTACTTGGAACAGGACCTCCTGACCCATTCTGCTCTTTTATCCCAATGCCAACCTAATGAGGAAGGAAGTGTGAGACAGCAAACTGTGCAAAGCTGAAGCACCACAAGATGCCCCTTGGGAAATGATTTTAACTTCTTACTAATGGCTAATACTTTATTGCTCTCAGTGCCTTTTAACTGTTTTCAGAAGTGCTTTGGAGGCTGAAATTGCTAATGTTCATTTTAATGTGGAAGTCTGCCATCTAATGAAAGCCCTGGTCACATGTTCCTTCTCTGTGACACACCACATGCACATAATTTGTGATGGTGGCACCCAGGGTTGCTGTACACAGATTTAAAGTGTGCTCCTTGAAGTAAAGTATCTTGGCCTGAGTGATGATCACAGTTAATTTCACACCTTAACCAGAACAGTTGGTTTAAATGTATTTTTCAGCACTGAAATTTTGTGCAAAGACTGGGGGTAAAACCTGTGCCGCCTATAGGGAGAGCAATATCAAGGTGAGGGGTGAGGGTGGAATCAGGATGTTTTTTATAAAGCATCTAATAATGCACAACTTCCTTCTTCCTCTCCATGTTCCTTGAAACCAGATTGGTTCCTTGAAACTGCAGATACTATACCCAGGGGAATAAATCCACAAGCATCTCCCCTCCCTTACAAAACAGGCAGTTGTAGAGTGTTCAATCCAGCAGTCTGCTCTTGTTCAGTTTTGTTCAAAGCTCAACTCTTCTACCCTAGACTGACCCACCAGATTTTGAACATATGCAGTTATGCAAAAGACCAAGAGAGTTGCTTTTTCAGGTGTTGTGGTTTTTTTAAACCTCTCAAAAATGTTGTACTCTACCACTGAAGAACAGTTCCCCAAAGCAAGCCAACTCTTGTAATGAAAGCTGCAGAAGAACTAATTTGTCATTGAAAAATAATCTTTTGTCGGTGCCAATTCTTCTTCTGTATCTTGTTACCAGCACTTTAAATAGTTGGAAATGAATGATGTTGTTGACCCCTTCATAGTGGTTTTCCAGTGCAATAGAATTGGAGTCTTGACTTTCACACTTGATCTCCCACTAGCCACAGAAGTCTGACTTCTGTCCTTTTGGAGAAGAGGTGTTGGAGGAATCCATCAGAGGCACCTCCTAATTATAGTCACAGTCTTCAAAAGTCAGAGGGAAGCAAACTCGTCACTGAGATTTCAGCTGGATGGTTCCTGCAGCGAGTGCGTTCCTGGACCCTTGCAGTCAAAGGTTATCTTCCACGTAAGGCATGCCAAAATTTAAACCTAAACACATTGGGTCATGCTCTTCCCTACATGGAATTTTACTGCAGAGGGAGGGAGATTTTCCTCTAGTGCTGCTGAAACACACAGCACTGGAAGAGAATTTCAGCAGCTCCAAGCCTGGAATCATAACTCCTTTCTCAAACTATTATCTCAAACTATTGCTCCATTTGCAAAAGCGGCCAGCAGACAATTCCCCAAATTACAGCTTCTCCAGCAAGACTTTCAGAATTCCTTTGCTTTAGTTGGGAATTTCATCTCTATCATTTTCCTCCTAACTTTGAGCCATTCTTCCAAAGCCAGCAGAGAATGAAGACAAACCTAAAAGAAATTCTTTAGTTGCTAAAAGGGTCAGAGTCAGGTCATCTGCAAGATTTGAACAGTTCATCGATGCCCCAAGCTAACACTGCCATGTGCATTATTCTCCTCCCCTGCATTTTCTGCAGGAATATATCTGGATCATTCAAGTAGTTTGTGAAGATTGAAAAAAGTTATACAATCAATTTTGGCCTTTTGTGACATCCCCAGCGACTTCAGTAAGCCCTTGTGGAAAAAGGCCCATCCACAGTTGATACGTGATGCACACCCCTTGATCCAGCCCCATTTAAACCAAGGTCTAGTTGAAACATCAGTGGCAATTGAATCAGACTGACAGACTATTATATGTGCACCATAGGGGACTCGCTCATAAGTCTCTTGTGGCAAACATGCTACTTATACAGTATCCCATTCAGATAAGTGACCTACTTATTGGTTGCATGTTGTAAGCTATTTTGGCGAGAGCAATGTGATCCTTGCTGTTCTTTGCTTTGAGTAAACTTTAGCCTTTGGGTATAAGGAGAGGGAAGTTTGACATCCATGTAATAGAGGACAGCCATGTACATTCAGAGTGGGATTTTCAAAACCGTTCATAACCGGAGAAAGAATAAACTCACAAAGCTTTGATTATCACAGGAATACAGTCACTTAGTAAATATCTAGGTGGCTTTATTCTCTATCACACTGGAATGGGCCTAAGTCCTGGGAAAATAGGACAATTATTTGGTATTGCGTGGCTGCAGGTATACAGGAACATTAAGGAGTACTGCCATCACTATTTCTTACCATTTGAAGGGAAAAGTCCAATTTTATTAGACTATTAGTAGTGTGAAAAGAGGATAAAGGACAGGACTTCAACTTTTGCTTGTTTGTGCTGCTGATTAAATAAGTCCATCATCTTCTCTGCAAGACTTTGCTTAGGAGTGAACAGATGTAAAACCCAACACACCATATCCAAAGAAAAATGCCCTTTTAAAATGACACAGAGAGGGGGAAAAAAGTGTTGTTTTTGAGACCTTAGCTCTTTCCCTTCCAGCTTTACCCCTCCATTGTTTTATGCAAAGCAAATTGTCAGCAAACTGCAGGAAGAGCTGTCCTTATCAGCCCGGGCTGCCATGGCACACGTGCCTCAGCACGGGCTATAAATGCTCGCACACCCTGGCTCCCAGTCCAGATGACTCCATCCACTGGTGAGCAGCTTGTGAAAGCCCTTCAAAGCTCTTCAGTGAGCCAAGGGTGACAGTTTACTCAATCTTTTGTAGCTCCTCTGACCCTGCCTCGTTCAAAGGAAAGCTTTTTTTTTTTCCTCTTCCTAATTCCTCCCACTCCCACTTTTAGAGGAATGAGAGAAAATTTAAGTGCCCTGCTTTGACACTCAGCTTGCTGCTTGCGTGCAGTCAGGCCAGCTGCCTCCCCAGATCTCCACTGCATTGTCGATATGCTCCTCTTGTGCCAAGACAAAATTTATAAATAGATTTGCCCAGTCAGTAAGCCCTTTCTTTTTAGAAAGACAGGGATTCAGGCAAAAAGAGGATTATTGATAACATGCAACATCTTTATTATAGCAGAGACTGCTACTGCTACTATAGTTAAGGACCTGTCAGCATTTCCATTGTAAGATTTTTTTTTTTTTGTGCAAGGGTTTAACTTGGCAGTAAAAATTTAAATATACTTGAAGCTGGACTTTTTATTGCAAGAATTCAGCAAGAGTGTTAAACACAGGGCTCTCTCCTCTCCCTAATTAGCAGTGAATTCAATGAGTTTTAGAGCTTCTCTTGTGAATATGCCTCTCCTGTTTTCTGAGCAGTGGCAACACCTGATCCACTATCACGTATTATAGAGCAGAGAGAAGAGCACAAGGCAAACAGAGGGCCAAATCCTGCTCTCATTAGCAATGGTGCTTGAATAGCATTTGGCCATTACAGGAACACAGTTTTGGCTAACTTCCCATATTTTCATCTACCAAAAAAAACAGCAGAGGGAGATGCTAAAAAAAGTCCTTTCAAAATCATCTCATTTAGGTAGTTAATTTTCCTTGCAATGCATGCTGGTAGGACAGCACAATCTGCCAAGTGATGAATGTGTCTTGGGAGTCACCAGCCCCACCCCTCTCCCCTCGTAGTCTATGCCTCTCTTCAGCCCCTGGCAAATTGCTTAATTTCTGCTCTGCCTCAGTTTCAGGATTCAGGATGGAAAACAGTAAAACCCACACAAACGGTTTTGCACACAGAATTCATTCTGCGGCAGCTCAAGCACTTTCTGGCAGGAAATAATCCGGCTCCCTCGGACTTCAGCAGTAATTAGCCTGAGTGCAAAGCCAGGGCTTGTTACTGCAGAGTCCCTGGCACCCCCAGACTTGTGTAACTTCAGTAGTCTTGAGGACAGGACTGCTAAAATACTGCAGTGTGCACACAAGGGTTTCATAAAGCCATCTCTGCTTTCAACCAGGCTCACAGACACATGCAAGTAAGCAGCAATGTGTCCTCTGATCAATTTTTTCCTCTTCAGGTTTAAAAGAAGAGAAAGGAAATATTTGTGCATTTCATGGTTTTCACATCTTCTGGGGGAAGAAGAAAAGAAAAAGGAAAAATGAAAAAAGGGGTGTGTGTTAAAATTCAGCCACTGATTTTTGCTAAGATTTATGAAGAAAGAGTGGTAAATTGACTGGGGGTCTGCATGGAGGAGTGGTAGATGTATTTTCCTCTGCCTTGCTTCTCAGTGGGATGCTACATGTCTTTTTCTCACAACCAATACAGTAAAATATTTTGCTTTAAGGATCTGAACAACTTTTCTCCCTCTCAGCCAGAAGTTAAACCCTTAATATTAGGAGAATGTGGGCCTTCCTCAGGGTGCTTTAAACCCAGTGTATGTTACATAAAGTCCTTTACACACATGGCAAAAAGATTCTTTGGCTTGTGTCTGTCAACATTTGTATTTGTGGTCAACTGAGTAGTATCTTTCGTGTGCTGATTCCTACAAAAGAATAATACTCTGTTTTTTGTGTTGACAAGATCTTCAAATCCTACTGCCCCTCTGACACATTAAAACAGTGCATTTCTGTCTAGTTTTATTTTTATGATATGAGGATTTAGCTAAGACTTTGACACCATGGAAACTAGACACAGGACACGATCCTGTTCTATCTAAATATATCCCCTGACTTTCAATCACACTCTTGTCTTTTATAGTCCATGAAAACTGCTCTTTTACCTTCCTCCATGTAGGCAAGATTCTTGGCCAGCAGGATCACCTTGGGCCCACCCTTAGCTTTCCTCACTAGCCATTAACACTTCAAGAGAGAATTACATACACTGAGTGGAAGGGAGGAAATAGAGGAAAACAGGACCTGAAATGTGGTGTAACATCATGGAGGTAATTCTCAGATAAACTGAATGTTAAATGGAAAAAAACTTTTAACTCTCCTAAGAGCTAAATGCAACTTTAAGTAAAGCAGATAATCTTTTTCTTTGTGCTGTAACAAGAAAGGACTGTCTCTTTCTTAAACCACCAGCTCCACTACAGATCTTTGGTACTTTCTATTACTATCTTTGGGCATTAGTTTTTATGGCTAGCTACAGCTCACGGTTGTAACACTCATTTATACTTCTAATCTACAGGGCTACAAACATTACCATTATTATTTTTTCAAACCACCAAATTATCCCTTTGTTATAGTTCACACAGTTTCTGCCTGAGTAAAGGAGGTGGGAAGGACAAGCCTGAAATGCAACTTGATGAAAACAAATTTCCCATTTCAGTGTGGCATCAGATTGCTGCACTTCTGGAGACAAAAAAGCTGTACATGCCTCCTAAAATCAGCTTTGTGGGCTAATGTGGGTTTTCCTACCACTGTGAAATCAGGACACAAAACTGAGGCCACAGTCAGGAACTCAGTGTAGTTACTGGGTAACCCTGGTGCAAGTGAGGGCACACAGTCCTCACAATGCAAGATGGAGCTGCCTCTCCACTCCTTTCCACCAGACAGAGCAAAAAACTGTAGGAAGGCCACAAAAAAATCTCCCCTCCAAAAAAATAATGGGCTGCGTGGCTATTTTTGAACAGCTTGTTTTAAGTGTCAATGTGTGTTTTGCCTGCACAAGACAAGTGAGCTGATAGCAGAATGAAGCAGGCAAGACATGCAGGAGGAGTTGGAACAAATGTCTTAAATTTTTGAGCCTGTCTGTTTTGCCAGTGACCCATAGAGTGGGGAGCTGTGTCAGCTAATCACTCAGCTGGCCACTGCCAACAGACAAATACCTTGTGGTGACATCTGATGGAGTTGTTACACAGCACCAACCTTTCAGGGCTTGGAGCTGAGGCTGAGCCAGTGCCTGGTGCTTGTGCACAGCCCCAACAAGTGCAAAACATCCAAAAGTGATCAGATTAGTTCCTTAAAGAGCAAGTGTTTGTGCTTACTTGGGCATTTTTATCCTAAACCAGTGATGATTATTAACTGATTAAAGACGTAAGAGTCATCAAGAGTGATAGCACATTTTCAAGGAGCATGCAACAATAGCTCACTGCTTCTGTGGCTTTAACTGTAAAAGCAAATAATTACATCCTTTTCAAGGCTTGAAGAGAATTGCTTACAACTGTAAACAGAAACTGTGAGAATTCTCCAGCATAATACCGATTTTTAAATGGCCACTTTTCCTAAAAGAAAAAAAAAAACAACTTGCAACAGCTCTGCTTCAGGTGCATATTCAGGGACTAATTACTGATATGGACAGTACCCAGATAATCAGATGAGGCTCTGCTCATCATCAGGGTGTCTTGACCATGGATAGAACTGGCCCACAAAATTTTTTTTTATATCATAGCAGGGCTCCATGTGCAATGCTGACCACACAGAGAAATGCAGATGACCTCAGGACTGACTCAGTTCCTCTGTCATTACTCTACAAACCACTGCAGTGGCTTGTTCACTTTTCTTCTTTAGTGTTCTCCTGCGGCATCTGATCAATCTCATATTCTTTGTGAACTGAGAAACAGGGACTCATTGAAGATTCTGGATGCAAACCATAGAAGGAAAAGTGTGAATGCAGCTCTGTTTTTCTCACAAACCTTTTATATTATGATGGATTTTGGTGCCTGGGATTGATCTCTGTATAAGCTGCACAAACAAAACACAGGTCAAAAAGGACCATCCAACAAATAAACCTAATTATTGATACCTTCCACCTGACACAGTCAGCAGGGTTTTTACACCAGCTTTCTTCTACCCCAACTACTCTGGTGTCTGACACAATCTCCCCCAAAGTAGCAACAGAACCAGATTTAACTGGACTAGAGCTGAATGGAGCTTTGCAAACATAAGTTATAACCCATTCAGTAAACGAAGTTGGATATCAAAACTGAAGTGCTTTAAAAGCCCATTTTTAGCTGCTTACACAGGAACAGACTTGCCAACCTGTGAGGTATGAAGCGTATGTGGACTGTGGAACTACACCAAAAGTCCCTTTCACATCAGCAATCTTAAGCACTCAGCACTGAGCATTGTTGCTTTGAATGTTTCCAGCTCCTGAAGCAATTCCAGGCAGACATGCTGACAAAAGAATAATTTTATCAGCATATGGCTGATCACAGCATCCAATTCCACCAGTATGAAATGGCCCCGTAGCGCACACCAGCATTTCTGCATACAACTGGAACAGATGCTGCAGAAATCAATGTAATAACACTTTAATTAATTTTAGTGTCAAAGTCAAATGCTTCCTTATTTCCAGTTGACACGTCTCTAATTTCATGGTTGGCTCTATAAATTTTGGAAATGGGAGGAGGGTTTGAGGGTTAAATACTGCAGAAAAGCCTTAAAAAATGCAAGAGAAGCACTTCTTCATAGTATTCACAGCCTTGAAGCCATGTTCATTGTCCTCACTTTGTTATAAGTGCTCTACAGTCAAAGTTTAATTTTCACAAAACACACTGCTTGCTCCAAGCAGTCCTCTGGAATAAAAGTGCAGTAGCATCCTGGAACTCCAACCCTGCAACAAGATCTCATTGCAGGTGACACACTGGGCTAGGAGTCAAGAGACTTGGCTCCAGACCTCACTCTGCAAGCACTATTTTCTGTTTTTCTGGACATTCTGAGAATCTATTTACCACTAAAAAACCTCATTGCATCAGAGTGAGATCTTTTACCAGACAGTGCTGGTCAATGTTGTAGAGCTCCTATTCCAAAATGTTGTTCAGCAGATGAGCTGGACATGTGGAGGAGAGGAAACCTGTCCTTGGACAATTATTTTTTCTATTTCAGGTCACCAATTTTTCTATTTCAGGCACCAAGCATTATCTGTATATTACAACAGTGGAAAGGCTGCATGTCCTGCATCTCCTGTCATTGCCCTACTGTCCAGCTCCACAGAACAGGCAGGGGAAAAACAGTATGTTAAATAAAAAGGCACTCCACAAGGAAATATTGCACACTGACATCTGGTCAAGGGAAGTTATGCAACCTTTTAATAAAATAATTCTAGGAGCTGTTGACAAAGTTGTGTTCTGGGTAGCCTTTGGATCGTCACAACACTGAGAAGAGAGAGGGTGGTGAGAGATTGCTTGCTGCACAAAGTATTATTATGCTGAAATGTGTCCAGCAAATGTTTATTCCACAGGCAGGACCTACAAGTGCCTGTTGTGGTCACTTAGGCCTGAAACCCAAGATTTCAGTGATTTTGTCTGAATGCATTTGCCGAGAACTGGGTGACATTCACCAACACAGGCAGCTTCTCAGGTTTCAGCAGGAACTAATCTACCATCCTCCTGCATCTCTCACTTCCAGTGACCCAAACTAAAGAGCATCATGCACACCCCGCCTGCTCTGACACTCGCTGGGGTATCACCTCACAATTAGGACTCTGCCTCTCAAGGCATTTCATTAACAAGAGGTTGCCAGGACTCTGCACACGTTGTCAAACAAAGAGTGCCCTGATCACAGCAGGCACTGCCACAGAAACCCCCCACCCCTCCAGCAGCCTCCTCCCATCTTGAAACAAAGGCAGGTTGAGGGAGAAGTGATGGGGATGGGAAGAAGGGAAACCTTAGCAATGCTTGAGCAAACACATTTGGAATGAGGCTTAGGTTACTACACATGTCAAGGGGTTTTTTTTTCCTCCCCCTCATCATGTTGGCAAACTGTTGATGACCACAGGCATGGAGGGCTCTCAACAGGAGACCAACAGATACCGGAGGCAAAAGGACCTGGGGGTTCGTTCTGTAAAGGAGAGCATCTGACCAGGCACATCCTCTGGGGGCTTTTGTTTGAGGGCTATGCTTCACTAACAAATCCTGCTGCACTAAGATTCCAGGCTGCAGATATCCTAACAAAAACAAACCCAGGGTACTACCTTTACATCCAAATGATTTCAGGGAAGAGCTGTTAACAGCAGGATGACAAACACCACAGTCCTTGAGCTCATGTGTGCAAATCTGGAACAACTGCTTGCGTTAGGATATCACACAGAAAAATCCCACAAATCAAACACAGTAATACCAAGTGCTTGTATAGCGTGTTTTACCTGCAGCTCTTGGAGCGATTACAAAGAGAAATGAAGAAGAAAGGCTCATTACCACCATTTCATAGATAAGGAAACTGTGGCACAGAAAGGAAGTGATTTGTCCTGCAGCCCAGTGGAAGAACAGGGCAGTCAAGTCAAGCCTCTTAAGTCCCAGTCCGATGCCCTCTCCCCTGAACTATTGTAGCCGACTCTGACCCTGCAGGAACTTCACATTTGTCATTATGCTTTATACCTTGATCATGAGGCTGGGTGTCTTCAAAGCACTGCCCTCAGCTCCTTGGCCAGGAGAGGAAAAAGCTCCCATGTACCTAATCAAATATAATTGCCATTCCCAGAGAAAAGAGATTCCTTCTCAACTCCTCTGGATGATAATTCACCCTGTGTTCAGGTGTAAATGTAATGCTATATGTAAGCCAAGATAAAAGTAGCTCCTCTGACCACTTTTAACTCAACATCCCTTATGCAGTAAATTTCATACACAGCTATTGAAATAGTACCAGAAATTGGCTGTAATTTTGTTGTCTATTAATATAATTTCATACAGCAGTTTTAGAGTATTCTTACTAAAACGTAGGCTCCAGGGAAAGCTTGTTTAACAATAAAAGCCTTTCACCTTTAAACACACAGATAGCAGAGAATTAGTTTAACTATTGAACTGCAACTGGGGGACAAGTTTGTACCAAGGCACGGGCCCAGCACCCTTTGAGGCTCGGGTACAGCACTGGTACCTGCTACAGCTGCAGTTGTGTCACATGGGAACAGAGAAATAGCCAGGACAGGAATATGGGTCAAAATCAGCACTTAAAAGTTAACCTGGAAAACAGTAAATCACCAGTGGGTATTCCAGAATGTGAGCACAGAGTGCTTGAAAAGAGGGACACTGCTTAACAAGTCTTCAGTGTCACTCCTACAATCAGCAGTGTGGGTTTAGGATGCAGCATGAATACAACCTCACGAGACACGTGAGAGCATCCTGGTGGGTAGACAGCAGGTTTCCTCCCCGTGCTGCTACCAAAAGGTCATTGCTATGACCAAGTCACTCAGTTAAATTACTGAATGTGAACAGTTAACAAATAGGGCCAGGGAGGAAGGGATGTTTTCCCTTAGGTGCCTTGTGTAAACTTAGAGCCTGCTATGCTCTAAAGGTGGCCATATGTGACTTGTAATCCAGGCCAAAAGCAGAAAATCACAGGATTAAAAGTGGGTGGTCAGATCATTCATTTGACTTGCAGGGGAATAAAACCCCATGATATCTGCTCGTAGACGACAAGCAGTTTTGCAGAGAACAAAGAAATCTCTCTCACAGACAAAATTGGTCTGCCAGGAACTGAGCCCATCTAGCTCCTCACCTCCCCACCACCCTCCCCATATCTTCCCCTCTAAAAGGATCTTTTCTGGGATTCAGGGAATGCATGTTTATAAAATAGTTCCATTCAATTAGGGCACAGAGTACGGCAGCTTTATATCAGAGGCAACCCAGAGCGAGAGCTCTGTGGAAGTGCAGGTACATGGTAATGATGACAACCCTGCACTGGTTGTAGTGTCATCACCTCTTATTCTTAATCAAAAGGCTTCCAATCCCTTCTCGACGTGTGCACTCGGAAATGAAGGGACTGCTGGAGCATCATTTGAATGTGGCAGCCCTAGATAATGATGAAACGAATAAAAGACTGACTTTTTTGTTTAGGTTTGAGGAAAGATTCAGGATTCCTCTCGTGAAAAGGCAGCAGTTTAATAGCAGTGAGGCAGAAGGGCTTCTCGTTATCCACAGAGGCTGCTGTCAGCACAGCACTAATGGCCACGGCTCGGGCTTCCCCGGAACGCTCCCTGTGCCGTGGTGCCCGAGGAACCTGTGTGCCAGGGGCTGAGTGGAGACTGCTTGAGACACTTGGCCTGGGACTGGGGAACAGCACAGGGCTCAGCTGCATAGGCTTTCTCTTGTGGAAGAAGCAGGGACAGCGTTCCTGGGCTGCCCCAAGCAATGCAAGCCACACAAACCCACAGCTGGCTGGCCAAGTGTGGGGCCTGGGCACCTCTGCCCCCAGTAGCTTCATTCCCTGCTGGGGAAGCAGCTGCTTCAGAAAATGTGATGCTGCACACAGTGGAAAGGCCATGTAAATCAGCTATGGGGCAGGAGTTACTTCCATGAAGTAGGGGCCTTGGGCAGGCACATAACACCCCTGGGAAGCAGCCCATTGATAAGCTGCACGTTCCCATACACTGCCCTGCAAGGCTCATTTTGATACTGGATTTGGATGAAAGGAATGGAAAGCAGCTAAACACTTTGCTTGTCCCTGTAGTATTTATATAGGTACACATACCTCTCAACACAACCTTCTTAATACCTCTTGATATATGTTGTTACAGTATCTTTTATATACTCCTGGTAGCAGCCACTGTAAGTCTTAGGATCTTTTGTCTGAGGGAGGTCAGGAGCTGTGTTGAGTGACCTACTGGATACCTGCTGGTTCCATTTGGGGAATACCAGTTCCATGCTGGGCAAGAGTGGTAACAAAGGCTTTTTGTTTTGTTGATTTGAAAGAGCATTATTTTAGAAAAGGAAGTTAATTAGCAAATACTTCTTCAGTGACTTAGGAACCCAGGGAAATAATTTTTGTTTCTATTTCATTACTGGCCTCTTTGTCTACAACTAAAATTTTCACAAAAATAAATTTTGACTTATGCAAAATTGCAACTATCTTTAGGAATTTGCTCACCCTTCTCAGGCATTCACATTTATCTATACCAGAGATAAATACACAAATCGAAATTCAAAACAACTTCTATTTGACATCTGCTAAAGTTACTCTGTTCACTGCAGTAACATTTGTCCCAAATGCAGAGCTGGCAAGGTCAATAGTTTCACTTTTTGTGCTTCAGCTACATTAATATAACAGTTTGCCATTCCTCTCTATTACTATATACGTTCAAAGCTTCATGAGCTATCATGAGCAGCCTGATCTCTGACACACAAGACATGTTAACAACAGCTTTTCCCATTCAGAAAGCCAGCAAGGAAGAGAAGTCAGACCTTTCAATGTATGTTAAGTAACAAATATAAGATCTCCATGATGTCCTACATGATGAAACACCTTACAGCAGGTTAGAAAAGGAGGTATGGGGAATCAATACATTTCTCCTCACAGTTACATAGCTGCATACATCACCACTTTTAACTTCACTGTCTTCAATCCAGCCCACTGTGCCCACAAGTAATATCATAGGGACAAGGCTATAGAAAAGCCAAGGACATTATAAATGAACAATGTGGTTATTCAGTGCATACATCTAGGGTTAGGGCACAGTGACCAGCCACATGAAAAGCCCTGAACACTGTGGTGAGATTTCACTGCATAGCAATACCTGTTAGTTTGAACCTAATAGGAAGAAACAGCTGATAAATCAAGCTTACAGAAGTGTACAAGAACATGTGTTTAGTCAAGAGACTAAATGTAGTCAAGCATAAACACAGAACAGATATGTGCATGATTTCAGGATTTCCTCCCCCCCTCCTCAATCACAAAACCATAGTGAATGAATTAGGATATTTGGTTTATGTGGCACAGTTTGGTAGTGGCAGGTGGTCTGCAGGGGTGACAAGAGGCCAGGAGCTGCCCCAATATCAGACGGAGCCAGCTCCAAAAAGGACCCAGCCAAAACTAATCCCAGCAGCAATGCTGGTGGCATCTCTGTGAAAACTCATCTAAGGAGTAACAAACACTGCCCAACAGCTACAAGAGAAAGGAATGAGGAAAAAGTGCAGAAGAAACTGAGGTCTGCATTGAAGGAAGGGGAAGAGGTGCTCTAAGAGGGGGGCAGATTCCCCACAGCCCATAGAGAAGGCCACATCCAAGTAGGTTGTTCCCCTGCAGCCCAGGAAGGCAAACATGGAACAGGCAGCCACCCTGCAGCAGGGGCCTGAGCCCTGAAGGAAGCTACAGCCCATGCTGGAGCTGTTCTTGAAGAACTGGTGCCACACAGGACAAGTTTCTGGGGGACTGCATGCCATGGGATGGATGGCACTCTATGCCAGAGCAGTGGAAGAGTGCAGGGAAAGAGTGGAAAACAATAAGTTATGAACTCCCTTATCTCCCTGTGCCAAATATGGGGAGGGGGTAGAAGAGTTGGCAATGAAGGAGCAAGGTGGAGAGAGTGTTTTTATTTCTTACTTTCCTTCTCTATTTTTAAATCGAAAATAGAATGTTTTCCCCAAAAACTAGTTATTTCAGTTTTGTTGGTGATGTGTATTGGCAAGCAATCCCCTTCTTAACCCATAAGTTTTTTTACACTTTGTTTTCTTCCCCTGCCCCATTAAGGAAATGGAGAAAGAGTAACTTGGTGGGCAGAAAGCCCAGGTTATTCCACCAGAACAGCATTGGGCCCTAAATGTGGAAGTACAAAACAAAGCTCCACAACTCCCTAGAAAATGAGGTTTACTCCAAAAATATGCCTTAGACCAAGAGAAGTAGAACTACTGTCCAAAAACCAAACCAAAACAACAACAAAACCAAAATTAAAGTTCAAATAACTACTATTTTTTTAAAACTGTAAGCAAGTGAATTAATGCATCCCATTCATTGGGTCTTACCTTTTTAAAAGTTTCAGTGCTCAATTTCTTTTTTTTTGTCTCAAATTATTTCTACTCATGTTCATTTCTGACAAAAATGCTTCTGTTCCTCCTTTCATAGCCTCTCCTCCATCCTGGTACATAGAAAGTGACCTCACCTGTAGGTTAATAATCCCAGCACCCTCTTATTCTATTGGTCTGCTTCTTCCTCAATCATTTTCAAGAGAACAATTAAAAGGCTCAGCGAACTCACAGTGCTCTCCATCTGATTTGCAGGTAGCTTGGTGAAATGCACAGCAAGGGGTTGGCAGATGAATGTACACATGAACTTCAATAGCACAAACTGCTGAGAAAACATTTTAATCTTGGATTATAATAACCATTTCGGGTTGTGCTGAGACTGTTTCCTAATCACTTCAAGCTTCATCAGTCATAAAAATGTCCATTCACTTGGGCGTGAGTTTTATGAAACCAGCCTATGATCTCATAATAAATTTCATATAAACTAGTTGAGGATCAGCCCTGATTATGGACACAGGAAAGATTCAGCAAACACAAGACATGAGAAAATAGACTATATTTGTATTGTGCTTTAGTTATTAGGCGATCAGCTGAAGAAATGCTGAGCTGAAAAAGGCCATTGTATCCTTAACTGGGTAAAGAAAAAGCGTCTCTTCCTATAGCAAACACCTTCATGGCAATAAAGAAGCTGGGTCTTCTCCTATGTTATATGACCTTATTGGTATTGATGTGTTTGCTGCAGGAAAAGATGCTTCTCCAAAGTGTGATGAGATCCTCCTCTCCCAGCACTGCTGGGTGGGTGTGTGCTCTTACCAGGGTAAATGAGCGTCTTGGTTAACCATAAATTAACTGCAGACAGTTCAGCACCCTGCTTAGCTGTAATCCCCTATTTGGATTAGTATGTTGCTCCAATTGCATGTGCCATTTTGGGTGCTAATGAGTAAAATACAGTGTATTTACTTACACTGAATAAACATCTTGTAATTAGTACTAACCCACCTTATTGCAAGGCTGTGTTCTCCCACAGATGCCAGGAGCTATTGCTGGTGGATAATTGCAAGGGAATGTTTTGGCCACAAAACAGCAACTTTACAGCACAATCCTTGTAAGCACTTTTGACAAAACCCATGTCATCACCAGCCTCTCATGATAAGGATCTTCCATGGAAACTCCATTGGGACACCTGGGGAATGGAGCAATGGGAAAAAAAATAAATCTTTCTGAAGAAGCCTAAAACTGACCGAGAAATGATGCTTCTGAGGTATTGAAATGAAAAACTTCGGTGGAATTCAGTGAATTATGCAAGCTTAAAAATATCAGTATGTCAAAACATCAGATTTACGTAATGCCATGTTCTGCTTCAGGAAATTCCAGAGTGTCTTCTCTAGAGGCAAAATATTTCAAGGCAGAAGAGTCAGTGATGTAGAAGCCAGCAACCAAAGCACTTTGCAGTCCTGGTGTGGGCAGCACTCCCGCGGCAGCCGCAGAGCGAGCACTGTGAGCTTCTCAAGGTGCTTCCCACAAGGTGCCAGTCTTAAAGCTCAGTGACAGAATTTTAACATCCCTGCTCGTCACTGCAGCAGAGCAACCACTAGCCTTGTTGTAAAATAGATGTATTTTAAGAGCACTGTCCTGCTTTGTTCTGTCCAGAGAAGAGATTGGGAGTGGAACTGTAGCCAGACATTGCTCACGCTTCATTATATCCTTTCTCTAGGAACCATTTTTGGTTTTCCATTATTTCTTTCTGAGTGTAGTAAAAATGCTCTGGAGAGGCTCTAGTGTTTTGCAATGTCAAGGAGCGCAGCTGACCCAAAAATACAAATTTCAGGCTAGTTTAGAGCAGTGATAAAAAACTACATTGTGCTTCTGTTTCCTTTAGATGTCTGCTGTGCTCCCAGACTCAGGAAAAAAACAGAGGAGAACAGGACAGAAATTAAAATTTGTTGCAAAGAAGGTCTAAATTTAGTCAAGAGAATTAAACCCCAATGTGTAAACATAAATTAAATGTGCCTTCTTCAGAGGTGGAGGATCCATAGTCATGTCACAATAAAGTTGTTGGTCATGGGCTGAAAATAAGGTAAATTTGTGGCCATGACCGTCACCTCTCAAGGTAAGAAAACAAGAATGCTGCAGCACTGGGAGTTGACTCCTGTGGGGCAGTGGTTTAGCAGCTAAGCCTGAGGAAAGCTCAGCCACCCCACTTGGGATAGGAAATCCCCACCTGAAGGAATGACAAAATGTACAACCCCCTGTCAGCAGATGGTTCTCACCTGTGCTCTGAGGCACAAAGTGAAATAGAGTCAGCAGAAGTGATCATCCTGATTTTTATTTTTAAAAAAATATACATTAATGTTTAAATACAGCAGGGCTGCTACTGATTTTTTTTCTTTACAGTAAATTCTTTGTCCTCCATTTTCAGACAGGTCCCCAGTTGTTAGCCCAGGAATGTGGGGCTGTTTCTGTGGAAGCTCCACAGGAAACACTGCTGTCAGCTGTCACAATTGCTGTTTATCTCCCTCGGTGGGACACATGGCATGAAGGAGGCTGGAGCAGAGGGCTGTAGGAGTGGGGTGTCCTCCTGCAGAAGGAGAACACCAGCACCTGGAGCCCCTCACTGCCACCTGTGTTCTGCTGCTGCTGTGCCAAGGAAGAGGAACTTCAGCCAGTGAAATGCATGGAGAAGCATCCTTGGAAAGAAAAATGAGCAGGTATGAATGGGTTTGTTGAAGTACAGTGGGTAGAAGCACAGCTCTGAATTCCCTGGATGTGTCAGCAAAGGCCTTCTGAGAGGAACAGTGCTGGGAGAGGGGAGATGGAAGGCATCAGACTCCTCTGGCTTGGGATGCAGGAGCAGGTCTAGTTTCTACTTCCTCTACAGAGGTCTCAAGCAGTCCGAGTTTTTTGGCTGTAAGAATTCCAGATCAAGTGGTATATTTTTCTTCCAACTTTCTGTCTCATGTGGTTAGTTTGTGTGCTGTTCTGGTGAGCAGTTGCACCAGGGCCACAGTCTCAGAGGGGACCTCACTGCTGCTGGAATACAAGTTGTGCTAGAAAGATTATTCTATGACTGTATGAATTTCTTTTCCTGCCATTTAGGTTGTAAAGTGCTAGCAGTGTGCAGTAGAAGATTTTCAGGCTATTGTGCTTTTATTTTGAACTCAGATCTAGATCCTGTCACCTGCAAAACACTGCACCTAATGCTTAGTAGGGTGTCATGTCCTGCATTTTGCACATCTGTATCATTAGCTGGAGAAGAGAGGGAAAAGGGAAAGAACAAAAAAATCCACCTTTGTATTACTAAAAACCTTTCAGTGGTGTTTATTTAGTGGGAAAGAATGATTAGTAATTTTTAGTGAACAGAAATTTTCTCCCTCATGTGACTTTTCTGCATTCCCTTAGAGCTCACAAACACAACCGACCTGCCAAATGGGAGGGAAAAGCTGAGACAACAAACATTAGATTTCATCTCTTTTATTTTACTATTCTTAAACATCAGGTCTAATCAACAGAAAGAATACAGCCCTTTTTTTCTCTAAATCACTCAGTGTTTATGGAAGCTATGTAGTTATCTATAGATATCCATAGATTATGTATAGATATAGATAGAGGGAAGAGGAGAAAGCTCATCTAGATATCTATATAAATATAGATGGATATAGATAGATATAGATATATAGATATCTAGGTGTGCTTTCCCCTGTTCCCTGCACCATTTAGAACTGAACAGAGATGAAAGAAACCTCTTGGTTATGCCAATTTCCCCCTCTCTCCCCTCCCTGTGACATGCTGAGGAAACTGTACTCTGGTTTCTAGGGCTGGTTTTCTCTGCCCCATTGTACAACAAAAAAGTGATTATTTTTAATGTGATCAAGAAAGAAGCATTTTTTCTGTTCTCCTTTTTCCAATTGATTCTGCTGCAGGAGGGATCTTGCTTTATTGTATGAGTGAGAAACACGGGGCCAGATTCACACGTGGGTAACTCCTACTGATGATGCTGGACTTACATCAGGGATGGATTTGACCCATGATCTGTTATTTTTTTTGCCTTAACTGCAGCTCATCTGCAAAACCTCATTACACCTGGTTAGACTAGAGCCTTGACAAACTGTGTGGCCTCAGCATTTGCTTTTATGAATCATCCCTTGTCTCATATAAAGAAATCCAAGACAAGCTGAACACGGCTTCTTAGTTTGATGACAATCACACACTTCACCCACCTCAGGGTTGTGTGTCTAATCCTTTCCAGGAGCTGGGAAAATATTCTCATCTTAAACCATCCCATTTAGTGCTGCTTTTAGAACAGGAATAAGAATATTCACTGCATTTACTGTAGGGAAAGGTTCTGGAATTATACCATTGTAGACCGAAGTCGTACACATACAGAAGTGGTGCCACCTCTTCCTGGCTGCCTCTTTAATTTCCTACCCTGCTAGCCAACCCCAAGGAGCAAAAGGGAAAATTAGTCTACAGCCAGTGAGTCTTAAACCAGTAAAGCCAGCAGCAGTGGTGGGTTTTCACGTGGTTGTTTCACATGAAAATGATCTGAGATCTGCTAACACTATGGAGATGTCACTGAATGGCCCTGTGTGAGAGCCAGCTTACAAAGCTCCAGGTGTTTTCTCATGGTAAGGCACAAATTCCTCCAGTACTGCATGTGAACTAGTAATAGAAATAAAAAGCTTATTTCATAAGCTGGAAAATCTGACTGGGCAGCTAGGAGGGAAGCTGAGGAAACATGGAGTCTTTCACACTTTCTCCAGGCCTCCTCTTCAAATTTGTTGAGGTGCTCAAGCTTGCATCATCCCATGCCCTAAGCTGAGTCGCCCTGAGACTGAGTTTATGAGGTAAACAAATGCTGCACCAGCTGAAAAGCAGATTTAAACAGGGAGCTTCAGAAAGATGATGAGTGGGTTTTGTTTTGTTTTTGCTTTTGAGTCAGAGGAAATGATAATCTCTTCAAATTTCCCCAGTACTCAGGAGCGTGTCTACTCAGTGGCCATCTTGAAGGATGGGATGCAGAGAGATTGGAAGTACCTTGGGTTTGGTTTTTCTTTATCCTTTTTGTTTTAAATGATCATGATGCTGATCATTTAAATGGGTAAAATATGGCATCTCACATGCACACACACACACACACACACACACAGACACAGTTTTCTACAACCAGCTCAGCTCCTCAGCTTGATGCTTTCCAGGGATCTTCATTTGACTGGACAGTCTGAGGGATGGATGTTAATATGATGATATTTTTATATAATTTCCTGGCTGCCAGAGATTCCTCATTTACTTGGGCAATTCAATTTGACTTTTTGCCTCAACCCTCACAGTTGTCAATACTTTATTGAGCAAAGGAATTATTATCACTTTCTCTTTGAGAAGGGAAATATGATAACTGTCTGATTTAGTAATGGTTTGACTGTCTGAGAGAGGACAGGTAAGAGAACTTCTCAGAGGTCCCAAGAATAAAAGCACTGTGGGAAAGTCAGTGTAGAACTCAGATTAATGGAGGAGTAAACTGAGGCACAGAGTAACCAAAATGATGTAACAAAGTCTGTACCTGCCAATGCCCACAGCAGGGACCAGTAGAGGATGGTGCCTTCCACAGATTCAGTCGGTGGGAACTGGTCCAAAAAGACTGGTATAAAAAAGAAACATGAAATAGTTTGAGGAAAACTGCTTGAAACTGAGCAAATACAGTTATGCCAGTGTTTGTTTTGGAAACACAGTGTATGCTCAGGTGAGAAAGTGTCCCAACTTGCAGCATATTTTAGCTTGCCTGTAAACAGAGCTCCTCTGGGCTTTACACGAGAATCACTTTCCCTTCTTTGGAGAAGAATGACAGACCATCCATTTGACAGATGACAAAAATGGAGAAAACAGAGGCCAAACACAAACTTAGCAGAACTATTTGCCATAAGAATCGATTGCTATTTTCCTCTTATTTGGAAGATAATTAAGTGCTAGAGCTCAGGCTTCCTGACCTATGGAAATAAGATATTTATCATTTTAACTACAATTCCAACATGTACATTCCTCAGGGTGCTCTGGCTTATTGCTGTTGACCAAAGCCACATCAATGTAAGACCTGGCTAGAAATGTTCAGTCTGAGAATGTTCACAGCCAGCTTGCTGGAGTCCAGTGATAGAGCAATCCTGCTCTTCTCCATGACTGGTGTCTATGTTAAGAAGATGCTGATAATACCCTGAATTTTCACCTGGGTTTTCCCACCTGCTGCTTCTTGGACATGGAAGAGGCATCTCTAGTACCATGCTTTTACTCTCCTTCACATTCTTGTCCAGTGTGAGGAAAGGAGTAGGGTATCAGTGGGATTTTCAGAATCAAAATGCAATTGTAACAAACTGCAGTGATGACCTTACAGGGAGAGCAAGAACGGGCATAGGTAGTGAGAGTGGAACATAAACCCTCCACTTTCCACCCAATCTGCATGAAGCCAGCTGAATGCCAGTCTTTGATTTGTTTAGAAACCAAGTTACTTCTCACCTTTGCTTCTTTAATCCTACCTCTTTCTTTGCCCCAGGAGTTTCTGTGACTCTGATAAGCTCTTTCTATTTTTGTCTCAATTCTGTTTATATTTATTTCTTCCTGCAGTGCTCTGGTTCAAATTAGTTTTGACTCCAAGGGATCCTGACAGCAAAGCTAGTTATAAAGCAGAAACCTAAGTGCTGCAAGTGGTCTTCAGGATATCCAGCCTCAGTTTAGTGTTCAGGAGCATATCCTTCCTTCTGGAGCACTTTACTCGTGGTTGAGGCTATCATGTCCTGATTTTCTAACCTGTTATTTCTAACTCAGAAGGCTCTCCAAGGCTTATCTTGTCTCTTGCTTTCCCTAGGAAGCTTTCTTCTAAGGTATCTGCCATCCTCGAAATTATCATCCCACCCTCTCAGGATGAGAGATTTCTCCATGGACTTATACTCTTTCTCCTCCTTTCCAGTACTCTCTGCCAAATCTCCCACCCCCAAGGACTTTGCAGTTTTGGGTTTTTTTAAGCTTTTACTGCTCAGGAGCCTCAGCTGATCACATGGCAGACACCTCCTGACCTCCTCTTATTTTCTGTGCCTGGAGAGAGGCAGCTAATGGTGCAGGAGATGATGTGGAGTCCAGAACACCTTTACACATGCAGGGAATAAATATTCCACTCCAGCACTGAGCTGGAGATTTGGTTCTTCCCTTTACAGCTGGTGATGGGACTGGATCTGTGCCCACGCTCATGACAAACGTCCCCCTCGGTGCTGGCCATCAAATCCTGCGACTTTGGATTTGCAGCCATTTGGCAGCGATCCCACTGCTCAGTACAGGGCTCCTTCCAATTTGAGATAATATTTTTTTTCTAGGACAAAATGGAAAAACCACGCGGCCAAACTTCTTCCACAATTTGAGGAAACCGATGCCGGTTATCCACTAGGTGACACTGTTTACCTACAGATCTTGTCGAATTTGTGTGAAACTCCACAAATCTTTCAAAAGTAGCATACAATATGTTTTGCTCTTAAAGAAAAAGGAGACTGGTTGCAGAGGAGAAGGAAAATGGGCTGTCAGTGAGGTATAATTAAGGGCAAACCTACAGTTATGAGACTTTATGGTCTGGTTTCAAACTATTTACTAAAATGCATTTTAAAAGCTGCTTTTTATCAGCCCCATTTCAAAGCCTTAGGAAATTGTTTTATTTAAAGAAAGAAAAATAGAAAGAAAGGCAGGCACTCACCATCAGCACAAATCTCAGCCTGGCTCAGATTTTGTCTTGGAGAACAGTGTGAACAGAATTGCCTGGTGGCAGAGCCAGGGAGGAAGAAGAAAACAGAAGAATTTCTGCAATCTCATCTGAGGAGAGCGCAGTGGAAAACTGCTCTCCAGCCTTGCAGACATTTCAGAATTTTTCATTTTCTCCCCAGTCTTAAATAGAACCAGAATTGGTAATCTCAATTTCTGAAAATTGGTTGTCTGAAAGAGACAAAAACTGGTTAGATGCTGATTTGTTTCATGCATAAATATTATTTCATCCTTGATATATTTTCCCCTATAGAATCATGTGCTCCTCTCTGAAAAAGAATAAATTTCATTATGAAATGCTGACCAAGTAAAAATGTTTAAAACTGAAAATTAGGTGGGCCAAAATCAAAAGCTTCTCACAAGGTTTATGAGCTTTTAATTAATATTTTTTAATTAGAAAAATACAAATCTATTTCTTCACACTAATGGCACTGGTGTTAGGGAAGTCTGTGCTAAACTTAGCTGTGATCTGGGAATCACACTTGCAAGGAAGCCGGATGAGTCTGTTTGAATTGGGCATGCATTCTGGAAAAACTTTGGAGAATTCCATTCTTCCTTCTCATTTGTGCTGCTGACAGGCCAAAAGAAACACTTCTCATCTTCAGCCTTTAAGTCAGGCTTTCAGAAATACCAATGCCCTGCAAGTGTCAAGGGAGGTGTCTGGGGAGCATGGGATGTTCAGGATCTCTAGGAACAGGAGCACAGGGAGGACTGCATGGGAACCTTCCAACCTCATGCTCTCCCACTGTGAGTCAGCCCTTTCTATTTTTTTGTAGACACAGCCCGTAAGTAGCTTATGGTTGGTTAGTTCATGTTTAAACATGGCCATAGATCACCTTTAATTGCACTGTCTAGTCACATTCTAATATAGGTTTTGACTACAGTTCCAATCAGTCTCACGAAACACAAATTTGGGGAATATTTCTGTATGATATTGCTCACACTTGCAAAGGAAGATCTTTCCCCCATCATTTTGGCTAGTGGGCTTTTCCCTCCTGGGTTCTGAAGGAAAAGACTAGCTAAATTAAAGCTGGATGTTTATTTTCTGAAGGCCTTTTCCTCATCTGCCTTCAGCAGATCCTCCCCTCTGAAACCCAGAGGTGTCCAGCCTTGGTTTACATCAGTGAGGGAGAACTTCAAATCTCTGAGGTGCAAACCCACTTCCAACACACTGTGTTACAGCCAGAACACTGTCCAAATACCCCAACCAAAGCAAGATCCCCCTTGTGCCTTCTGCTGAGCACAGGGCTCTCTCTTCATGTCTGAAGCTGCAGCTTCAGCTGAACCCCTGTAGCTCAGAGGTTTTCTAGATGTTTGCAGATCTCGGGAAATATTCTACTGCTGACAAAGTTTGGTTCACCAGCAATAATGATGGAACAAGAGGCAAGTTTTGCTTTAAAGCTCTTGTGATCAGAGCTTTAAAGCAAAAGATGGGAGGGCAAGAGAGGTACAGGGATGCTCCAGGGATTGTGCCCCTGAACCAGGAGCAGAATCGAGGTGTGCATGGACATCCTGTGGAGGAGGCACAGCTGCACTTCCACCTCCATCCGTGTGATTTGCTGTGTGGCTCCTGATTCCAGCACTGCCTTTTTGAAAAACAACTGAAGAATTAATTGATAATTGTGCAAAAAGCCTTGAGGGTTGGACAAGATAATAGTAGTTTTCCAAGAACCTGGAAGACGCTGAAAAAGTTTTATAGTGTTTTTGATGTAAAATTATTATTTTTCACCACTGTTCAGTGCACACAGTAGCTGCTGGCAAAGATTCAATGGTTAGGTGGATGACATGCTATTTTTTACATTTTTAAAGTGGCTTTGGGGCCTGACTCATACACACAATACATGGAGCAAAAGAGGAAGAGAACTGGTGTTAAGAACTAGTGAAGTCCCCTGTTTGTCTTGTGGTGTGGGCAGAAACAGATTTTATTTAGACTTTATTAGTCCCTAATTGGACTTTTGTCTATGTCACTCTTCAAAAGTTTTTTCTACAGCATAAAGAAATGCCCAGGAGAAGGCATTGAGGTTTAGGGCCTTGTTTTAAGCTGTGGAACAAACCAGCAGAGAGGAGCTTTCCCCAACAATGTTGCTCAAGCTCAAATCTGAACATGTTGTGTATTTCAGCCCCCACTGGGGCTCTCCTTCCCCATGAGTGCTTCAGACAGAAAATATTTCTAGCAAAATAACTTAAACTTTCAAGTGAAAGCTTTGTAAGGCAAAGTAGGGGGAGTGGGAAAGGAGAAAAAGGAACTCGTTCTCCAGAGAGCTGAGTCCAGCAGGCTCGTTGCACGGGTGACACCTTCCAGATCTGAGACTGCACCTCCGAAGGCAAAGGGCAGGAGCTAGTTTGTTCAATTTTGAATATTTGCATATCTCTTTCTCTCACTGCATTGGTATCAGATCTGCAACAACCTATTAAAGCTTTCATTTGAATAGCCATTATATGCCTGAGAATGGAGACTGGGCTCCTTGGGGGTGCTTAGGAATAAACAAATCATTTGTGGCACATGTGTTGTTCAAGCTTCAAGCAAGGTAAATGGAAAATACAGATTATGGTGCCTCAAGTCCTCTCCATTTTCCCCACTTGTCAAACATTCCCAGATTCTTCAAAAGAAGAATCTAGCCATATTATTAGCAATAAAATGGCTTATAGCTGAAATTTTGAAAAGATTTAACAATGTTCTTTGCAGGAATTGTGTTTCTCATTACATAAATCTCCAGGCTCTCAGGCAAACCACCACCACCACAGCGAGCCATTATGTCCTGCTGTGGCGGTGTCTCCACTTTAAAAAGGTAAAGATTCAGGGCTTTTTGACTTTCTTGTTTTCCATTCTTATTCCTTTTAAAGAAAAAAACCCCACCACAAACCCACAACAAACCAAACAATTTATTCACCAGAGAAAAGTCCCTGCAGATTCATCTGCGCTGGGGCAGGTTAGTCCCCATTAGCACCAGTGACCCATGCATGGCCAGGGATGGGCTGGAGGGGATGTGGGTGAACAGATGGGGGGACACAGGGGTTTCTGGGTACCTTTGGGAGTGGGTGCAGGCTCCCTCCCCACTTCAGTGGTGCTGGATGCAGATGCAGGTTCCCAGAACACCAATACACTGTCCAACAGCAAAGCCAGGAGCAACCTCCCTTGCCTTCACTCTGCCTCCTACAACTGCTCTCCAGGGCAACAAAAGAGCTGAGGCTGCCACTAGCCTTCAGCCAGTCTTTCTGTTGATGCTTGTGACCTTTCCCAGCCTATAGGATGTGTCCTACAGGCTTTCTCCCAGCTACTAATATTGGCTGCATTTTGACCTGCCTCCTGACTTCTGCACATGGACTCCTAATTCTGAGATGTGCCTGGGCAGAGACAGGGTGGGGATCCCTGGTCCTCTGCTCAACATGGCTTGGAAAGCAAATACTGGGAATGAAGTAAAATAACATAAAGTGAAATCCTAGGAAAAAAATGCTGAACCTGATGCAACTAAGTTTTTTAATCTTCAATTGAAAAATATGCCATTAATTGCCAGGCAAATTTCTCAGGTTGATATGGCAACTGGAAACACTGTAAATTAAAAAGCTGAGCAAATGTTCTTAAAGGAGAAAAATAGTCTCAACTCCTGATCAGCAGGGATTTCCAAACTCCCTTCCTCAGCCTGCCTTCTTTTAAATTCACAACCTACAGGAACAGCTGATTTTATTTCCATCACCAGAGGCTGTTTCTTGGAGGGTGCAGTAACAGCTTTGGGCTTTTGTGTGATGAACCTATAGTCACAGCGCAGCTCTTACTCCCTTTTCAGCAGCCACATCTACCTGCTAGCAAGGTCTGATGTCCCCACAAAATTAATAATATCACTCTTTTAGATAACCCTGTCAGTATATGGAGGGTAGTTTGGGAAAGCAGAGTTCTGGTTTTCTGTATTATTGCCATATCATCTGTATCTCTTCTAGTCTCAGCAGAAAGCTGGCAATGTCCCAGGGTCCTGATCGCTCCTGAACAGGTCTGGTAGCACGGATCGGTGGAAATGGGTCAGGAGCCCACATGGAGGGAACAGCTCATACCGGGCAGGAGAGTTGCTCCTGACAGGTTGACTTGAAACAAAGGAATTAATGACCTGTAGGTGTCCAAAGAGCAGCTACAGGAAGAACAGAAACTATTTGCTGAATTTATGCACTACTTCTCCTCCATGTCCAGCCAATTAAGTACAAAAGACGAGAAGGAAATGGTTGTTAAGCACCCGAGGCTGCCCCTTGCGAAGAGGAACTAAACAGCACATTCACATTTACATGCCAGCTTCTTATTCCAGAAAGATATTGAGTGAACAAACAAGATGACCAGAATATTATCCACCTCCTAAGATCAACAAGGTCTACTAGTCTAGTATCTGACTAATAAATATTTCAATTTTTAGCCTCTTGTTTTCAATCTCAGTTGCTTGATGATTAATCTCTAATTTACCAATAAAGGTAAAAGTGACCTGTTCTGGATATGCCAAGAAAAGTGATGGGTATGGCTGTCAGAGATACTGGGCAAAAGGAGACACTTCTTGCCGTAAAATGCAAATGTGGTCTGTGATAGGGACTTTACTGCCTTGCACTAAACTTTGGAGCAGGTAGAAAGAGGTGCCTGAAAGGTGCAGATGGCAGCGTCCCCCAGAGCTCTGGACAAAGCCAAAAGACTCTTAGGTGTGCTGTGATCACCATGGGGCATGACTGGAGCACAGTCCCACACAGCCTGGGATGCAGGTGAAGGAAGAAACTGATGGTGCTTGGGGCAGTTTTAGGCTGCCATTCTCCCTGCCCTGTGCTGCCCCTTGCTGATTAATTGTTGTCCTGGGACAGGAGCTGCCTGCTGGGGCCATGGCAATGAGGACAGTGGTGCTGCCCAACACCTGGCAGGAACCTGCCCTCTGGGAGGACACCTACTCCAGGGGACAAACCCTACTTCCCCTTTGCTCCCTCCCTTCACAAACACTGAGAGCGTTTGATAATCATATCAAAGCATCTCAGATCCAACTGACCATATCTTCTCAAGCCAGAGTCCCACAAATTAGATAAATTCATATTTATCCTCTGAAGGGGACAAGGGAATGTTTAAGAACCCACCTCAGAAAACCAGATAGGGCAATTAGCTCTTATTTAATATTTATTTTATCTTTTTTTTAAACAAAAGATTGCTATTCTTTTCTCTCCCTACAATGAAGTTAATAGATTTATTCATCAAGTTTTCCAAATTTAGACATCAAACTGATGTTTTTCTCCCACTGCTAATTTTATTCTTAGCAGCACTTACATAAAGGCAAGGATTGCAATATGACAAAAATACAAACCTCCTCTGAACTGGAATGTACCAGCAGGTAAAGTACAGGGGAAAGTACAGGCAACTTCTCACCCAGGCTCTCCAAAACAGCAAGTCTTTAAATAGAACTGAGAGTTTTTTTAATGCTTTTTTTTTTTTCCTCTCAAAATCTACAACTGACCTATCTGCCTTTGTACTCTGGCCCTGGACTACCAGGTTGTGCCCTCACATTACCACAGTGGTTTGGGATGATGCTGTGTTTTGCAGCAAGGCCAGATTTCCTGGTCTCAGTTCAGCAAGCAGCACTTTTTGTCTTATGGGGTCTCTGTTCATGGAGGCCACGTCCATGCTCTCAGTTCTTCAGACATCAGTCTCCTGATTTTAGTCCCAACCTGTTTTTCTGCAAGCAGTTGTGCTCGCACTGAACTCCCAAGCACATGCCTTGAGTTTGCATTCTTGCATCTGGCCCAGTTTAGCTAATTTGGGCCCAAAGCAAGAGTGACTCCAGCCCTCCACGTTCCTCCAGCCTCTTTTGAGTACAGCAGGTGCTCTGCACTTGGAGTAGTGGCCAGCAGCGCACATGAGAGACAGCTCCCATGGACAAGCATCTTGTGACTTCTTCTTGCAGAGAAGGCAGCCTGCAAGAAAAACTTCCGACAGTGTCTCTGCTTTCCCCCATTTTCCTGTTTCCCAAAGTGAAGTTGATTAATGTTGGTGAAAAGGATGCTGCCTGCCTTGGACACTGGGCTGTCTCTTTGCTGGAGAGCCAAAAATGCTGCTGTGCACATGCCTGAGAGAAAGAGCCACAGGGCCAAATTCAGACCCTGAATGTAGAGAGACACTGAGCAATAGCTGAGACCAAACCTAGCTTTGAACCCTGCTCAGCACACAAGGCACTCTCACATGCAATTACCGCTTGAAGAGGGCGGTTCGGGCGCTGTCACCAGCAGCGTGAACCTCTCTGTACTGCTCGTTTCTGTGACAGCACCTGTTCCTGCACACTCCATCCCATGGCATCCCGTGACTTTGCCTGGCATTACAAAACCCAGCCCCCAGTAAAGCTGCAGGTTTCCACCAGCTTTTGCAATGCCTCAGTCCCACACATTCCCACTGGCCCCGGTCGTGCCTCATTAGTTTGGCTTAATCAAGTGACGAGCACCGCTGAAGGCTGGGGAGCTGCCGTAGTCAATGGGGGCTATTCTCCCTGGATAGACACATGTCACACCCATTAGTGTCAATGGGAGTTACAAATGCACAGTGGAGAAAGGCCCCAATGTGCCCAGCGCGCATTAGGGACGAACAGAGGGGCCAGTTCAGCCCTGGGGTAAGAGCCTGCAGCTCAGTCATGCCTTGCAGCAGAACAGAAATTCAACTCAGCTTCAGGCCAGACCAGTGGGATAAGCACCAAAACAAGGAGAGAGAATAAACAAGAAGCTGGTCTCACCTAGAAGGTGACTGAGTCCCATGTAACACCCCTGGCAGGTGGCTGAGGGCCACGGCCTGCGCAGCAAACAGGTGCCCAAACACCAGCAGCTCCCCCAGGCTGAGCGGCACCAGCACAGGGGCACCCAGCCTTTAGGGTTGTCAAGTGATATTTCTCAACAGAGCAAAAAAAAATTAATTAAAAAAAAAAAAAAAAAAAAAAAAAGAGAGAGAGAAAAAGATTGGGGAGACAGCTGGGAGACCCTGAGGACAGCCTGGGGGCCGGCCAAAGCGAGCAGGCTGTGTCACAATCAAGTGTGAGAAAAGAGCCACCGTGTCTTCTGTGCACGTGTTCAAGCCCCATCCTTTGTGCACAAGAGAAGGATTCTTCATTGAAATCAGCCTGCCCCTGCCAAGGATCAGGCCTCCTAGGAGCTGCAGCTCAGCCAAAATAGTCAACTGGCTCTTTGAGTTTCCCAGTTTTGGGGAGGCCTTTTACATTCATATTTATTTATTTATTTATAAATTAATTTCTGTTTCTATTAAAAATATTTTAAAATATTTAAAATTTTGGAAAGGCTTTTTAAAAAATATTATCCCAACTTGTGAGTTCTCATCTATGTCCCAGTGAGGGAAGAGTGAGCCTGGCAGCTCTCATGGCACATGTTTCAGTGGTGTGCATAGCAGAGATGTCAGGCAGTTACACCAAATGATTTTTAAACATTTGCTTTTCAATTTGTGCTTAAATGAATGCAACCCCATAAATATTGCCATTGGACACTGGTGTCATTTTTGTTCCTCATGACTCTCTTTCGCATGTTGATGTTTACCGAGGTACGGGGCATGGGCCTCCCTGCATCTGCACCATTCCCATGGAAATTTCTCCTAGAACTTTGGTGATGTTTGGCTTGCCTTACTTTTATGAAAGAAAAATCTAGTCCAAAATGTGTAGCTCTATATCAGACTACAGGTACTTCACTGGCACTCCTAGAGTTAATAGCCCTAATATATATCCCAACAAACTGTCTTTAGCTTTCTCCATATGTTAATTCCCTCTAATCCTGTTATCAGTACAGGTAGTTGGACAAACAGTGTGATAATAAAGCACTATTTATAATACATGTCCTTCAGTCCTAGATTAACCAGGAGATTTCCCAAGCACCAAGGGATTTGATTTACCTACTGTGTGCAAATCTCCAGTAAAAAGAAAGTATCCAGGAAAATATATTTGCTCCCACACTGTATTGTTTACCATCCACTTTTCCCTTGATCTGTATGTGTGTCTGATCTATGCAATTTATTTATTCAAGCCCTCGATGATAGTTTAAAGCAGGGTCTAAAGAACTGGGACATTATCAACACACTGAAGGAGTTTTCTGTGAGCACCAGCCATCCTACTTCTCACCTCCCAAATGCTGCCCCTCTCACCACAACCAAGATTTAAAAAGCCAAAACAAGAAGAAATGAAGAAGCTCTTTTCCCTATGACTGCTACAGGTGCTTACTTAGTTCTGGATAAATGCAGCCCACTTCCCCCCCAACCCACCACCATTTTTTTTTTTTTTTTAATTCCTCTCAACGTGTCGTAGCTTTATATGAGGCTAATGGAGCAAGGCAATGCTCAAACGTCAAATTAAACTGCACAGCTCTGTAATCACTCAGACTGACATGGCATAAAAGGATAATTAGTAGTTCATTACATGGAACATTGTTTGTTCAGCTAAATTGATTTCTCTCAGCTGCCCATGTTTTCTGTTTACTTAGTGAGTGCTCCACTGCACATTCTTATTTGTGAACCAGGAAATCCCTTCCCCTGAACTTTTTCCTTCCCTCTAATCAGCACTGAGGATTTTAAATATAGTTTGCTGGAGGTAGATGAACCTCCAAAATTACAGACAGGTGCATGGCAACAATGGCCTGTGTGGAGCAATATGGAGTGGAAAACAAGCTGTGGTGGCTAAGGAGACATACCCAAGTATTCCAAAAAGGGCCCTGTGTGTCCATCTGCTTTGTACATAGAAATTCCTAGTCTGATTATTTGCTTTTCAACTTACAGTGAACTTGCCATTCTCTCATATTGTAAAGGATAAAAAAGAAAAAAAAAAAAGCAGGGCTGTAATCCTTCAGTGCTGGGAGTGGAAGTCTTCTTTAAAGCCTCATTTTTGCTCGCTAGGACCCAGAGAAAAGAGGAGATTGTTGTTTTAAACACACTTTTCTTTCCTTTTGCAATTAGGGCTGAGGCAGAGCTACCTAATTTCAAATGTTTTTAAACTGGCTGCCTCATGACACCTCTCCACTCAACTGAATTTCAAAACCCTGACAGTAGTTACAAGTAAAAGTGTTGGAGCTATCAACTCCCACACTCCTAGTGTCAGTCTCAATACATTTCTATTTTGCTTAAAGCCCTAACTTCTGTAGTCATTGCATTTTAAAAAGGATTCTTGTTTAGGTAGAAAATATGATCCCTAATGAGTCAGAACACAGGAGAAAAACAGACAAATTACTTATTTTTTCAAACCTATTTGAAAACTTTTGCTTCAGTGCTGCCTACGACATCCCAGACACCACCAAAAGACACGTACTGCACCCTTCTCTGTAGCCCCTGGAGATATCACATTTTTGGTTCTGGGGTGTTTGAGCTGGTTGCTCATTTGAGCACGATTGTTTTAACACAGTTTCTGAAAGAAGTTTACACAGTGTCTCACGGTAACCTGTAAGAAAAGTGGTGCTCGCTTTCTCTGAATTTCGGTGGCATTTATAGGCAGGCTCCTGATGGCAATATCAAACTAAGTTGTTCCCAAGCCCTGCTGCTTGTCACGGCCTCCACTCCCCCTTGGAAGTGTCGCCACAACACTGAAGTGGATTGTAGAGTTGATGCAGCTGAAAAATGATTTCCCATTTGTGCCAGGTTATTTTCCAGGAAGATGAGAGCTCAGTCAGCTCACAACACAGACCCACAGACAACTGTTCTGCCAGGATGGGAAGGGGGCAGAGGAGCAACCAGGACCAGCAGATGGGTGGGAACTTTTTGGGCTCATGGCATTGTGAGAAAATGGACTTGGATCTGCGGGCAGATCTACCCCTTGCAAAGCTTCCATCCTGGCTTTACTCACCGCTCCATGGAGCCTAAGGCAGTGCCATCATCCCCCAGAACAGCCTTGCCAGTCACATGAAAAAGCAAAGCAACTCTAGTGCCATGTAAACCCCTCCAGATCTTTTCCCTCTTTCCCATCTCCTCTCAGTCTCGTGGTAACAACCCTTTTAAGTATGTTCACAGCAACAAATCATTTCTTTTTGCTTTCAGTGGTCTTTTTCTAACTGTTGATAGCTGACCCCAGCATCCTAAGCACCACCTAAACACAGATCACCTTTAAACCTAAATTGTTCCTTAGTGACCAAACCATTTCCAGACATGTTAGGAAGATACCAGGAATGCTAGGATACCTTTAGGAATGCCTAAGCAGCTCTGGAGACCCTTTCAGTGACAGCAGACCCATTCCTTCAGCAGCAAACCCAAGCATCCTTGCATGTCTAACACCTCAGGGCAATAGGCACTCCCTCATCTCCTTTGTGCACATTTATACCCCTGAGCAACTCTCTTTGCTCACTTGGTTAGGGCAGGTTTCCAATTAGCTTTGCTAAAACCCATCTGTCCTGTGCCACACCACTGGCACGTCTGTGCTCAGGCCAGGCCAGCCCCCATGGGATTGATCTCACTTGCTCCAGCCCCAGTGAGCTCTACCTGCATGTACACATCTGGAGAGACAGACATATTATCTCCTGGCTGCTGAACCAAAAGCTTCCTGGAAAAGGACAGAACAAAACCTGTGTATTCTTCCTTTCTTGACAAGTGGGGGAAAAACAGAAAAAAACCACTTTAAACAGAGGAGTATGATCAGTTTGTCTGCTTCTGCTCTGAACTGAAATAAAAATAAAATTCTGGTTGAGTACTTGTAGGAAAAAACAAAGTATGAATTGATAAGCCTTGAAATACGTTGTCAATGGTCTCTTCCTTCAATTACCGGCTCAGTGATAGAGCTCACACCAAAGGCATCAGCAATTTCACTCAAATTCTTTCATCTGCTGAAACTATTTGAAAAAATGACTTGAAAAATTTGTTTCCACCTGCGATTACCTTCAGATGGAAACCTCAATTTTTGGAATGAGAAAACTATTTATTAAAAGAAAATAGGTCCAGAGTGCATACTGACTACAAATATGAGTATCAGCAACGACGCTCCCCGTGACTGACATTGGCTGCCAGCAGCACCTCCTTGACCTAATTCTTTAATGGAAATGGAGGTTTTTCTGCAGTCAGGCATCACCCTCTCAAGACATTGTATAATATTTGTACTGTTACCTTTTCCAGCAGCACTGAAAGGCATTCTACTATAGGCTCTCTTTTTATTTTGGGTCCTACTCCAGACTGCCCAGAGCAGAGCCAGCAGCTCCTTGTCCACACTCTCGTGGCTTCATCTCCCTCCCCGCGCTCCCCACCATGGCTTGCTACTTTCTGCCACTCTAATGAAGCTTCTGGCCTGGATCTGGCTAGTGCAGAGCATGGGTGAATCACTGCTGGGCCAAGCTGAGGCTTCCAAGGCGATGTTGCCACATCCCATCTACGGGTGCAGATCTGCAGGTGATCCTTTTGATGGGAACTGTGGAAAATCACCACATCCTCCACCTGTACTGGTGTTTCCTCGATTCCCAGGTTCTTTCCTGTCACTAAGGAGCTCCTCTCTGCTATTGGCTGCTTGTTGGAAATACAAATTTAGGAAATGGACAGATCACCCTGGGCTCACACAGCTAAAATTCCCAGCAAAGTGCTCAATCTTTAAACTGGTTTCAGAATTTTTTTTATTTATTTATTTTCTTCCCCCCTGGAAAACTCCTGCAGCATGTAGCCCTTATTACAGTGCCCTGGATAGTTTGCTCACTTCAACTAATTGCCTGGAAATCATTTGTTTGATCCAAGCCACATCTTTAAAGGGAGTTTCCACGAACTATTCCTGGCATCTAATACAAAGTTACCAGTCATAATGAGCAGCAAACCAATCATTAGCTCATCTTCTAGCTCAGCTATCCAGACCTTTCTTCTTTGCTTCAAGGGTACAAATTTCTGGGAATTTGGACAATTGCACCTTGCTTTGTAACTGTCTCCATTTGGGGCAATTAGGTTATTTGGCTTTGGGCACCTCACTGCACAGATTTCTGAATGTGTCTGGTCTAGTACCAGTTCTGCTGGAGCCAGGATCCACCATCCCCACACGTTTCCCACATCCTGCTGCCCTTCCAGCAAGCAAACTTCTCCTATGGTTGTTTAATTCCCTAAGTGAAAGTAGCAGTTCTGCTAGTTAAAATGCTAAATGAAGTTTGGTTTCCTACGTATTTACCTCTCATCATTGCCTTTAGGCCTGAGGATGAAGTTTCATTTGACATTTGACATAATTGGTCATTTATATGGGCTCTTCCCCCTCTCCTAAACTGATTTTCCACAGTTTAGACCCCTGCCTCAAGATAATTGAAAACCTCTTGAGACCTGTAGGAACTTACTAACCTTTGAGACCTTCAAGATTTTGTCAAGCTTAGATGGAATCAGCAAATGAGTTAGAAAGTCCTTATCAGGGATCACACAGAAGGACATAAACATAACACTTTTGAAACCCTTTGGTCTCACAGGAAAACAGACAGTGGAAAGCATGACAGTAATTCACACTCTACCACCTCAGTCTGGCACAAGCCCTCCACCAGACTGGGAAAAGAACACAGACACTGGTGACAGTTCTCTCTGACCTCCAAGTCTTTTACACAGCATCTTTCACAGTGCTGGTGTGTAAGTGAACTACTGCACATTGTTTTTATTTGGCTAAATTAACATTTTCCACCACTGTTTCAAAATGCCTGAAAGCAGAACTGGAGTCCCCTTTCCCTTCTTGCACCCTTGACACAGTTTTATTTGCAGTGCTCTTTTTTATCTTCCACAGCGCTGATTCCCCTAAACTCTTGGGCTGAGATTGAATGATGCTGAGCAAGAAGCTGTGTTTTAGTTTTGCCTTTCTTTGAAGCTACTGTATAATTTTTGCACCTGAAAGATTATCATTACCCTTCCCAGAAGATTCCAGAGCATTAACAGACACATTAAAAAACCCCAAGACCCAAATATGTTTAAAACATGTTAGTATGTACCAAGTAGACTGGAGCAAGCTTCTAATGATAATTCATTGCCATCCCAAAAACGGTGACTGATCCACAACATTTTTCTTGCAGACAGATGACAAGAACAAAATGAAATTTTGAATACTGGTGAGAATTTGCCTTGACATCAGCAAGACCAAGGCCCAGCAGATTCACAATGTGGAGCAAACTCACTCTAAGCCATTCTGAAAACAAAATAAATCAGTTGATTTTAACTGGTAAAGAACTTTAACTGGTGAAGAACTTTAGCCTTAACTGAAGAAATCTATAATCCACATATAAAATTCACTAGTGAGCAGGCATTAAACACCACCAACCACAGAAAGTCCCCTCTCCACACGGTGTCCAGCTCCCCCATTCTCTTGAAGTGTTCTGTAGAGAACAGCAGTGCTACAACTAGTAATTTTTCTTCTTGCAAAGAATACACAATTAGATAATAAATGCGTCTCAATCTTGGAGAGTAGAGTCACCATCCACTCTGTGTAGTGAAGGCTGGAAAGCTAATTACCTGTCACTGACTACATTCTCAATTACTTAAGTTTGTTAAAGGAAAAAACCCAAAAACCAGCCAGAAATGCAGCAATCACTTCAGACAGTGTCAGTGCCACCTGCTCCTGAGCTGCCTATACTGAGACTCAGAAGCCTCTTTCCCACCCCTCACCTACGTTACTGCTTGGTGATGGGACAGAACACAGCTCCTGTCATCACACCAGAACTGATGAAGTGTTAAAGCGACTGCAAGCGCTTGGGGCTGCTGTGGAGGCTGCACAGGGAGAGAAACCAGTCCCAGGGCACAGCCAAACCCACACCTGCCAAAAGCCTCCCAGAAATGGGTGGTGGAAACTCCAGGCAGACCCTGGGGCTTGTTGGTCCTCCTGGTTTTAGACCCTGATCATACAGAAATTCTCACGTGCTGGAAGTCATGAATACCAATGGTGTCCCTGAAGCCAAGGGAGCTTTTCACATGAATACATTTTAAAAGAAAATGCAAGGATTTACAGGATTAGGGCCTGAAATTCTTGGCTTTATGTCTTTCAGCAGAGTTGTACAGTGCCAGTTGCAGTCAAGAAATGCTATCACTTTAAAAGACCAAATGTTGTCAAATGCCAAGAACTTTGCTGGAAATGAGATTTGGGGTCTTCTTACTTGGCCAACCTGATGAAAGAGGATTAAGCTCCAAATGAGCCAGATTGCAAATTGAGGCTATAAAGGTCAATGATCATTATTTTCTGGCTGCTGAAAATAACTGTTTGCTCCTCTGGCTTTGATAATTTTTAACAATTATTGATGTCTTGTCCTGACTTAATATGTAAAGAATGCTTGTTCCTATATTCAGTTTATAGTACCAGACTTTAGCTTTTAGAAATAGCTTTCAAGGTGAGCAGTAGTGTCTAATTGTTTCTGAGCATACTGTGTTTAACCATCAAGGCCACATCTCAGGAATCTTGGATAAATTATATCAAAAATGCACCAAGAGACACAAATATCAATGATGAATTGAATAAATGCACCTTATTTCCCCCCACCAACAAGCCTAGTTTGGAAATATCCCAATGAATAACTCTTTGACCTCCTGAGTCAGTGTCACCTCTGCACCTTTTCCTCATCAATTACCTGTGTGCCACCCTGTCAAAGGATTTTGCATCCAGACCAGGTACAGGATTCAGCAAAAAACTGTGGAGTCATCTCCAAGCCTTTCTTGTTTCTTTCTATGCAAAAGAGATGGCAACCATGTCATCAGTAATTAATCTATTAATCCAGGATTAATAAAATTAAAATCTGCTAAAATTTAACTAGAAAGGAAAAGCCAGTATAAACCAGTGCACTCTTGCAGAATTGCTTATTTTGGTCAGCCATAGAAAGATTAATGATCTCTTCCTTTCTTATACTGTAAGAGAAGTGTTTTTTTGGACCTCCAATTTCTGGCAAGCAGATCCAAGGCAGGGGGAGAGAGGGGCATGTGAGGGTGTAGAAGGCACACAAGGTGCAAACTCCAGGAGTTAGGAAACGGGAGTTACGGAGCAAGATGGCCTATTTTTTGTACTCTTTAATGTGAGGCCTGTTTTTTTTAAACCTCTCAGCAGGAATAGCAAAGTTTTCCAAGTTATCACCTAGCAACAAAACCCAGAAAAACATTTGCAAAGCAGTTTTGCATCACTGCCATCCCTGGAAGAACTAACTTGTTGAAGGCTGAATTTGCTATGGAGAGGGATTGAATGCTCTGTTCTTATTCAGAGTGCTGAGACGTGCAGTCCTCTTTCACTGAGAACAGAAATTCATTAATGCACATGCACACACATTAAGTGTTGCTTTGGAGGTGTTCTCAGAGTTTTTGGACCACAGGGGTGTGGTTTCAACTGAAAACCGTGTGAAAACAAATTGAAACAATTTCTTCTTTTACAGGATGTCATTCCACCTTACAGATTGTGTTTACTGACACTTTCTGTAATAGGATCAATATTTAATCCCAAAATCTATTCTTAAGAGCATTTAATTTCAAATTAAAATAATTTTGATGACTAAAATGCCACTTCTGTAGCAGATCACCTTGGCAAGATCTGAAATTATGGTGAACAGCCTGGCTTAATACACTATTTATTTTATGAAAATAAATAATTTCCATTGGCACATTTACAAAACCCTCCCCCATATATTTGTTGAAAAATCATCTTTTCCTTGTAAGGTTCCTGTGTGCCTTCCCACTGAACTCAAGTTCTTTTCATGACACTGAGGTTTTTAACTGCAAAGTCCAGTAAGAGCAAGACCCTACAGGAGCTGCTACAAAGGCTCTGCCCACACAGTGCAAACCTGAGCTTTCTGAGACATCCTCCAGTGTGCTCAGAGCACCCTTCCAGCCATTTCTCCTCAGCCTGCAGAGGCACCAGCTCAGAGCCCAGTAACAATCTGACCATGCCACTGCAGTGTTACGTGTGGTGAGTGAGCCCAGGCTCACCAGTCCAGTTGCACCTCTGTGCTGACTGGTGCTTCTGGCTTTCATTAGCATCACCTCTAAAGGTTCTGTACCATGTTGCACTGCAGTGTAAGCAAATATTGAATTTATGTTTCCATATTTAATGGGCAGAAAAGATATAGATATTACTGGACCAGGAAAAAAACCCTAAAACTGAAGTTGGTCAGGGATATTATTTATATTTACACATTTTTTTCCCTTACTACTCTAATGGTGGGAATACTGCTAATGAGTCAGCCCTATGACTACTATGTACATGGAGTGTAGAGCTGAACAGAACAGTCACATTAAATTCAATATGGCTTTTAACCTCAAAATCTTCCCATTTCAAGTTGTAGATACACTTTTGAGAGGCATTAGTTGTACTCCTTAATCACTTTAGGGCAGGGTCTGCAGAAAGAAGAATTTACTGGAGGATATGGATTTCACCTTGCAGTGGTTATATATAATCACTGTGCAGCTTTGCATAAGGTCTTATTGCAGGATTAGCTACATCCCTTACTACTGTGGGAGTTTTACACAGCTTCCAAATATTTCCTGGGATGCTTTTGGTTATTACCACTTTGCTGCTTTTCCAGCTTTCACCAGAGAGTGAAAAACATTTGGAATTCTACAGGACTTCCAGTGAACAACTCGCTCATGTGCATTCCCATTTTATAGAGAAACGTTTGCCAAGACAGAGTCTGTTCTTTCTTTTCTTTGCTGCTAAATAAACCGTTAAACGCTGAGGTCTTAAAATCTTCCCAAAGTGTTCCCAGGCCTTGGGGAGCAAGGATGTAATCTCAGGTTTGTGACCCACCCAGTGGGGGTTAAGTGCTGCTGCACAGTTGGTTCAGAGGAGCCGCTGCTCCTTTGCTCCCAGCTTTGTGCAGCGCAGTCACTGGGGTGTCGCGCGCGGAATCCCGGAGCAGCAGCGGGAAGGATCAGGCCCTGCAGCCCTCTGTCTGTCCTTCTGCTTTGTCAGCCCCGCTTCCTTGCACAGCCAATGCCCGAACTTGCAAGCATAAGAGGGAGGACTGACCCTTCGAGTCCTCATTTCTGTCATTTGATCTCAGTGAACCTTTCATCCTGTCATCCTTCCTCTTGTGTTGTGTCTCGTCTTTTTAACATCTCTGTGTAACCTCGACTTAGGCCCCATTCACAAGGCGAGCGAGGGCAAACGCAATCTATGGAGGGGTTGCTTTCCCCTCCCGAATCATCTTCAGCTTTACCCCTCTCTGTTCCCCTTGCTCTGATTTTTCACCTTCATTTTTCTTCCAAACCGTCACCAGGTGGACAGTGGTTGGCAAGATGGGCCTGTCTCAAAAATCAGCATTTCTGTGGAACGTACACTGCTGTCATTCACAGGCTGCTGGATGAGTTGCTCTGTTGATAGTCCCTCACCAGTACCAGGTGAAAGAGAAGAGCACATGGCCAATATCACACCTACACCTGCACTTTCTGCGCTTTCCACCTGATACCAACTTAAGATCAGAAGTCAGTTTTTTAACATGATGTTAAATACAGAATATGTGGCCTTCAGGCAGAGATGTGTCTGCATCATGATACTGCACTTAGAGGAGCACATTTCAGAGAGGCCAGAGCTGTCTAACAACTACAGTAAGGGCCTGGGCTTGGCTACTATTACTTTTCTTTAATGTCTTTTTGCAAAATAGGGATAATGCTTTCCTGTGATCTTCTTCAAGATTCCTATGCAATAGAATTCTATTCAGAAAGATCATCACAAAGCAGAATTTGGTGAGCTGGGTGCTGTAGTGGAGACAACTACGTATTTCAGGCAGAATTCTTATCTTCAATTTCCTTCCCAATCACAATGAAAAACTCTTGCCCTTGTTTCATCAGGTGCATGTGAGCTGCTGCTATGTGCAAGCTGCTGCCCAGGTCAGCTGCAGCTCTGGGCCCATTTGCCTCCTTTAGTTTCTGTGCATTGCTTCATATTAATAAATTCTCATTTTCTTGTGTATTAATATATTCAGAATGACAATTGACATAGCTGCCAGCTGCTTCATATTGAGGCAGAACCACAAGCAGCAGCATTTTAGGGCCATATTAACAGCTTATTATAATAAAGATGCTATCTTGGAGCCCTCATTAATGTCAGTATTGCAGCTGTACATACTGCAAGTAGATGCATCATCATGATATAAAGTGTGTACAGCAGATGGAAACAAGATAAGGTGAAATCAAAGCTGTAATCTTAAATATGTAGTCTGCTGCGCAGTGAAGCTGACAGAATTCCTGAAATATCTGTGGCCAAAAGAGCTGAATATAAGCATTTTAAGAAAAGCTTATTAAGAACACACAAACTATAGGTCACACATATGATCATTACTAGACTGAAACAGAGAAGTGCTAAATAAATATGTAGAAAAAAGCAGGAACTGTCTGCAGCTATATCTGTTCTGCATGTGGGAACCAGGAGGAAGATGCCACTTTCTTACTAGGATGTTGGCATTGGACTAGAAATAAGGATGGGACAGGGCACCAAAATAGACATTTTTGCAACACGAGTGTGGTACATTCCAGAGTGTGTGTAACACATGGACTATGGTGAAAGTGTACAGAGCTGTTTGAGATATGCCACATTGAACTTACTCTAACATGAGAAAACAGTGGAGACAAAGAGACAAGCAGCACACTGAGCTGTTGCTCCATCACTTAGAGTCAGCTTTCCCAAGGTCTTCTCCAAGGTGAGGCCCCCGTGAGGCAGTAGGCTTGGCTGAACAATGGACATTATATGTTGAGCCTCCTTCTTCCACTCTTTGTTGGAATTTGTTTTCAAAACTCACTACTTAGTAACAACTCTGGAATATTAGTCTCACCAGGAAATTTAGCTCAAATTGGCTCATAATTTCAATTATTGCTGGTGAGGAATGAATGGTGTCCAGGTCTGACTAAATAATTTTTTTTTTAGGAAACTAAACTGAACAGAAATTAGTTCAAGTGCAATCCCAGAAAACTAAAGCAACAGTTTGTTTGGTATTTTAATAACAGATAATTAGTGTCAAGGACATAATTCATACCAGTGTATTTGCAACATGGGTAAAGACCTAGAAAACCTGTCTGGGAGATATTTTTAGGGTTTAAAGGAGAATGTAGAAGGATTATGGGGCAGGCTCACAAAGGCAGTTCGTTAACGAAGTTATAAATTTTTTGACTATAAGTGAAATTTTCAGTTAAAACTTCTGTTAAGAGGAGTCACGGATATATTTTCCATAGCTCAAAACCATCTTTGTGATGGGCTCAATTTTTAAGGGAGAAATACCAATTAGCAGGATACCTTTAGCAAGATGCATGGAAAAAAATGTAGAAGTATCCCCTCAGGGTCTGAACTGCAAAGTTAGTTTTTAAAAAATATTGATTTAAAGATTTTTACCAACCTGGGTCACGATATACAATTCTCACTGATAAGGTTTCAGCAGACATCACCAAGATTGGTTACTATTACAGAGTGAGCTGAATCTCCTGGTCAAACGGTTGTGATTCAGCGTGGCTGCATTTAATACAGCCAAATGCAAGGTGATACATCTGGGAACCTGGAGGGCAGATTACAGCTGTAAGATGGAAGATTCTGTCTTGGAAAAACGTGACCCTGAGTGAGACTGAAAAAGTCAATGGAGATAACAGCTTCAACATGAGCTCTCAATGCAAAGCTGCAGCTCAAAGGGCAGGTGTGTCCTCTTAGGGTGTGAGAAGGGAGGTATCAGATTAGAGCTGGGGAAGTGATCCTGCCTCAGTGGGGAGCTACTCTGAGATCACAACAGCAAAACCATGCCTAGCTTGGAGGTCCACTTGTGTATCTGGAAATGGGAGAGCGTTTAGATGGGAATCACACAAATGATTTTTGGAGCACCAGGCCTATGGGGGAAGATCTATGGAGCTCAGTACACTCAGGTGCTTGAGGAAGAGCTTGGGCGGAGACCTGGTCATTACAAATGTTATGGAGAGGTTCTCAGAGGGAGCAGGCAATATCTGCTCCCAGAATTCATTTTAGAAGTAAGCATTGCCCCAAAAGCATAGCAGAGCCTTCTGGGTTGGCAGAGAAGAGTGCTACCAGCACCTCCTAGGAAGGCATTTCACCTGATAAAATTTCACACTGGCACATGCTGTCAGTTTTATCTGGGCTCCACATAGCAGCAGAATTATTTTACTTTGTTACAGAGGAAGATTGGCAAAAGAAAGAGAGTACCACACTGCCATACCCAAACTTTTATCATCTGGACTTCAATTGACTGCTAAGGAGGTCAGGTCTGCAGAATAGAATGCTCTCAACTATAGAAGAATTAGTATTTTATCTTTTTAGTATTTTTATTAGTATTATAATTGAGTGATCTAGTCCGTTCTTAGTTATATGTGTATATATAACTATATGTAAATACAGGAACATATCAGCTAAAGGGAAATTATTCTAGTGGTGCAAATCTCTCTTTTATAGTCCTAGACCTGCACATATGGGTGGTGTGGGGTGAATATCCTATTTCCAATTGGAAAACAGGCTGTGAAGACCATGTTGCTATCAGTTTCCTTCCCCTCTCAACTATCTCAGTCAACAGAAATCCTTAAGCTTTAAATTCAGAAATTACCCTGCATTATAAGAAGAGGCTGAGCTAACTCAGTTTCCTAACTGTCTCTGTGAGGATCTACTTCAATTCTAGAGAAGTCAGAGTGGTTCAGGGGACATTTGGAGTAGTTCACATGACTTCCTCAAAGAAAGTGGCAGAAGCATGTGCTGGACATAGCAGTCACTGTTTGAGTTTCTGCTAAGTGATGCTCCCAGTTCTGCTGAATGATGTGCAGCTAATCCCCAAATACCTGCAGTGGTGTGGATAACCCCACCCACTAATTGCCTGAAAAAAAAAGATATCCCATGTCAGGTGTTCCTCCTGTAGTAGTACCTGGCAGCAAACATAACCCAGACATTGTTTCCTGACAAGCTATACATGATGTGTCACGTTGCAATGTGAGGGAAGAGACATTTTTCCATGTTTACCACCCACTGTTAAACTTGAATAAAGAAATGCTGTCTCCTGAGTTTGCTCAGCAGAGAGGAGCTCTTCAGACCTTTCAGTCTTTGGCTGTCCAAACATTTTAGGAAAGCTGGTGACTGCTCCCTTAGAAAAATAGGTTGGAGGCTTTTAAAATAACCCTCCCACACAAAAACGTTTTTCCTCAAATTCTAGGAGTTAAAGGGATTCCTTCCTGCCCCCTTGTAAGCATTGTTTTCATAGCCTGTGTGAGGGGCAGCACTGATGGTCTGGAGTTAATTCCCTAATGGCAAGTGCCCCAGATCCCTGGCATATCCAGGCTTTGCTAGTGCAGACATGAGGTCCAAGCCCACTGTCCCTGTCACAACTGCCTGACAGAATTCAGCAGATCACTCTCTACACTTCCATTTCTGAGACTGGGGTATTTTGAGTACCTGAAGATTACATCAACTAGAGGTGCTGAGCTGCATTCACCCAGTGACTGTTGCCATGTTGGTGTCTCACAAAATTGCTGCAATTTTGCAGACTGGCTCACTCAGCAAGAGTTACCCAGCTTTTTGTGAAAACCCTGCAAGGATGTCACAGATCATGTTCATAAACTGGTGCTGACTTCAGATTAAGGAAAATGAATTCTTGGGTTTGGAAACAGAATTGCTTTTTTCTGTTTTAACTCAGTAGCAAAGGCAGAATAAAGACAGCTGAAATGACTAAGAACAGAGCTGAAATCAAAGGCAGAGTAAGGTTTGACTGCCCTGAGGAGAGTTGCTGAATATCTCATGCACAATTTTGAAGAGTCCTGTTCTGATAGCATCAACAGAAGGCTCATGGGATCCCTATGGTTACAACTATCTGCTTTCCTGGGAAGAGAACTTGGGGTGCTCAGGGAGGCTTGGGGGAAGTCAAGGCCCAACAAGAGATTACATATAAGAAAAAGTGAATATTATGGAGGCAAATATCTTCAATTTTTTATCCCCTCTGTCTGTTGCCAAGGAACCTCAGACCAAGCTACGCAGGAACCTTCCCTGGATCTATTTCTTGTAATAATCCTAATTGCAGCTCAGTTGGTGTGTGCAAAAATCCTTCTCCCCATTTAGCAAAATGAAAGGTTCCATCAGAGAGAGCACATCTGCATGTGCTAAAAATGGAAATGCAAGAGCAATGCAAAATCTATTAAACAAATATTTTATTTTTTTGGGGGAGGGGCAGGAATCTAAAAGTGCCAAGGCTGAACCACATAAAATTGAAGCAAGATGAAAGCTTGCATCAGAAGTTTTCCTTGCCAAAGAGGTGTGCACAATAGTTGAAAGTACATGTTATACTGCATTGTTGTACTGTAGATATGGCATTATAAAAAGTCTCCTTTAACTATTTGGTCTGAAAGAAGACGCACACAGTTCAGGCTTGCACTAATATGGAAATGTAAAATTACCCATACAAATCCAATGAGAGACTCTGAGGAAAAACATGAAAGAAAAATGAGGTCCATATTTCACTCAATCCCTTTCCGATCAGTCATCCTTGAAGCTGTCAATCAGTCCCTCCAGCTGTATATGACTGACGTGTACAATGGGCAGGGCTTTCAGAGCAGTAATTTTGAAAGTGCCCCAAACCTCCCAGCCTTCCAAGCACTAAGGAAATTCTGCAAGAGAAAAAGCTGGGTACAAGTGAGGTGACTTGAGCTGCACCTTGACACCAAGAGCCATCCCTCTCCAAGCTTGCAGGCTGCTATTTCATGTTCATCTGTTGCCAGATATAGGGAAAATCCTCTTTCTGCTGCATTATTTGCAGTTTTGTTAGTGGTGCTACTATCCTCAGTGTAAATAAGATTGATTTCTGCAGTTCTGAACTGATCTGCACTGGAAAAATCACTTAACTTTAAAAGACACAGGAAGTCCTGTTTCTGCAGAGAAAAGAAACCCTTAGAGAAAAGGAGACTGGGAAGTTCAGATTTCCAGAACCTTGATTCCCATTGAGTTTAAATATTTAAAAAGCAGAAACAAACACTGTTTTTCAAACATCCCTTAATTGTGCATACAGGATAAGGTAGATATGGATATAGATAACGTTCTTAGTATTTTTCCAATTAGTTCTTTACAGAAGAAAACTGCCAGAACTTACTGAATTCTTTAGGGACCACCTTCACTTTTCACAATCCTTACCTGCCTGGCCATGCCAAGCACCATGTCCCATTTCAACAAGAATCAGATTTGTGGCTGATATAAATCAGGCTCTTTATGAGCTCAAGATACCATTTAGCCTGAAATGTTTAAAGAGCTGAACTGCTACATGCAGGTAACTCAGTATATCAGAGGCACATCATGTAGGTTGATCTGTCTGTCACATATTTTGGATACCTTCATTTACTTCACAGTTCATTCAAAAAGTGTGGTTGCCTTAGAAACCACGAAAATGCAGAATAATTCTAAGATAAACCAAACTGATAGAATCACTCAGCAGTGGCTCAGAAGTACACAGCCTTTCCATACATTCAAAAAGACATATTGCATTAAAAGCAGGAGAGAAGGATTATTTCCTCATTAAAAAATAGGGGTAGAGAGAAGTGGCTGATTACCCAATAGAGGATGACAGATCCAGGGATCATGTTACGTGTTCAGGCCGCCTTGGCCTGGGAAATGCCCCTGGTCATCAGGGTAATCCTGTGGGAAAGAAGGAGGCTGCAGAGGATGGGGAGAGCTCAGAGTCAGAGCAGGCCACGACTGTGGCCCACTTCTGGGCCACAATTTCCCTGCAGCTCTGGAAGGATGAAGAAAAAGAATATGCAAGTCTACATTTCCAGATGCTCCCTGCAGAACAGGCTCCCTCTGCCTTCTCCTGGAGGCATTTCCCCGTCCGTCTCAAGTGCTTCAGTTAGGAAGCTAAACCTGCTCCCCTTCACTGCTCCCCCTTTTCTCAGTGCTGAAATGCTGAAACTTATCTGCACCAAGGTGATGATTTCCTATCTGAAGGACATAAAGTGAGCTTCTGAATGGAATGTGATCTCTTCCAGCTAGTAAAAGTTTTATAACCGAGGACGAAAAACCCCTATAAAAATAAAATCAGGCACCTCAGCTGGTGTAAATCAGGACTGCCTAACTCCAGTGGAGCTTGCCTTAGGCAGAGGTGGAAATTTTGAGGTCTTTCTAGTACATGGATGGCAGGTTTATTGGAAGTCATTAAAATTCAAGCCTTATTCAAAAAAAAAAAAAAAAAAAAAAGAAAAGTAAATATTCTGGACTACTCCCAGGACCATCTTCCATCAAGATCCCCTCAATCACTGGAAATACTTAGACAGGGACACTGATAACACGGATCTTTGGTTTATTTGAGTACATTAACTAAATAATTTACACCCATCATGGCTAATTCCTGGTTTAGTATGAATAAACTTAAAGCCTCATTACTGATCCCCTTTTTGTATTACTTCTTCCCATTGCCTTACATGCCTTGGCAGAACACACTGGTGGCAGGTATGACTGGTATATCATACTTGACACAAGATATTAAAAAGAGTTCCCCTTGGAAGGGGGTAAGAGTCCCCAATTTTTCTCCACATAATGGCTTGGGAAGTGCATGGTTTTGCTCTGGTGCTTCAAATGCAGCCACAGTGTCTGAACAGCCATCAGAGGCACTGTGCTGGGTCACACACATGGCCTCTCCAGTAGTTTCATCAGGGAGCAAAACTCACCAACTTACTGAGATGATTTGTAAAAAAAGTAGGTTTTGCTCTTCCTTGGTTCTTGAATCGCAGCAGATTGCTGACCCTGATGTTGAGAGGCAGCAGGGGTGGGGGATGATTTGGAACAGGGCACTGTAGCTGCTAGACATGCAAAAGCTGATTTATTTCTCTAACAGTTGCTGAAGTTTGGGTCCTGCTTTAACCAGTCCAAGAAGATTTACATCTCCTTTAGCCAGCCAGAGAAGATCTACACCATCTACAGTAGCAAAGTGACAGTTCATCCATCATGGCTTGGAGCTTGCACATCCCTGCATGTCCTCAGCAATTTGCTAACTGAGGTGGGTTTTTTGAGTGCAGCAGTCTCAACACTCAGTTTTACTGGACATTAGAGAAGAGATCCCTAGATCCCTTAAGAACTAAGCAGCAAAAGAACCTCTGTAGGCACCCAGCTCTATTTGATTCCTAATGACAGTAACTTGCTTGGCCATTATGAACATTAAGCCTTCAATAAGTACAGAAAAGTCAAATCAATACATATAGGCAAAGGAGTCACTTGTAAAAAAAGTTGAGACAATTCAAACAGTCCTTCATTTAATATAAACAAAGAAGCTGATCCTTCACTTTGATCTCATCTATCCTTCCTTCCCCCAGAAAATAGAGAAGCAGAATACAAAGACCCAAGAATGCCAAGCAGGGGAGAGAGAAAATGAGAAGACAGATCACCAAGTTAAATGATTGACTATGAGCAATTGACTTCACAGGATGGTGACACCAAGTTTTGTGTGTGGATCCTCCCCATCTGAGACAGCCTCTTCACCAAAGATCTCAAATCCTCCTGCACTCATTTCACATCCTTGACCTGCTGCCAGTGCTGAGGAAAGAGCCATGCAGCTTTACACTCAGAAAAACAGTCCTCATGAAGTATGACCAGAAACAGCAGGGCTGAAATAACAATCATTAGGAAAGGGCTGGAGAGCAAGAAATACTCCCCAGAAGGGAGATGGCTTGGCAGGATAAAAGATGTCATGGATCCACTTATATATGAAGTCCTTCTGCCAATCAGATAGCGCCTAGAAGGGCAGCTTGCCCCTCTGTGGGAATCTAATTTCAGACACAAGATCACTGGATTTCCTTTTTCCTCAGAGCAGGCTGTATCTGCAGATCAAAGCTCCGCCGGGAGCTGGTATATAGTATATTCTCACTTGGATGGAATTGTAGCTCCCGTGAATGCAAACATGGCAAGAGGAGAATACATCCTTTATGTGACATTTCCCATGTTTTTCTGACCACTCATATTGCTGGCCAGAAGAAACAGATTTAAAGGGCAGATTTAGTCAAATTCTGCTCTTTGTGCTTTTTCTCTGCTATTGTGGTGCTTTATTAAGGGTGATGAGGGATCTACCCCACCCATTCCAGTCATCCTCCAGAGCAGGTAATATATAACTCCATTCATTGTGATGCTAACGAGTTCTATTTAGCTGTATTTAACTGGATATCATGACTCCATGAGATGACCTTTCACTCCTGGGAAGTAGTTTTAAATTTGATCCACAGCAAAGGAAAATCCCTCCAATTCATTGGCTGTGAAAGGTCACAAGTGAAATGTGTTCTGATAGTATCTGCTTGTGGTTCAGTTCTCAGTATACCTGAGCATCAAGCTGGTCTGAATCAGCTTTTGTGCTGGCAGTCTGAGTACCAAGCACCCTGAGAAAGCGCTGTGGAAAAGGCAGCCAAGCCTCTGGCAGTGCCAATTGGTGTAGGCAGTGCTTGGAGAGGAGATGCCCCATTGAACCCAAGGCATGTGCTGCCCAGGAAAAAACACAGAGGGCCTACTCAGCTGTTTTTTTTTAATGAAAATATTAAAAAATGCTAATAATATGCAATGTTAGATACAAGCATGCTAAGATCTCATGCAAGCATCAGACAGTGAGACCACAAAATACACTTGTAAATGTAATTTCCAGGACAAAACTGGATAGAGAGAAAAGGAAGGGACTAAAATTGTGTTAACATTGTGGTGTTAAAACTTCACTGGCACCTCTTCTCCCCTTGGCAAGTGAGTCCATGAAAGCCATTCAGCTTGGAATTTCAAAATAAAAGACTGTAAAAAAAATTCATCTTGTCTTTCCTCCCTCCTTTTTGGCCATTCCCCATGCAGAAGTGTAGGGGCTTGTTTAGCTCTTCTCATCAGAAAATACTTGGCACTGTGATATGGTGTACTATATACAGGGTGGGAAGAAATGTTGTTTTACTAATTTCTCGCTACTTAATGTTGGCATTATAGAAAAAAAATGGAGCTATCAGTCAAAAAAAACCCAATCAAACAAGCAAGACTCCCTACCAAAGCAATAAGATTATCCTTCTAAAAGCTTTCAGTTAAAGGGGGAAGGGCTAAGAACTGTCAGTCCACTTTTATACCAAAAATAAGGGAAACAAGTGGCTGAGGAGAATTCCTCTCTCACACCAGTTTGTGGCAAATCTCATATCCCAACTTGGACACTCCCCACCCAAGTCACCCTTCCAAATAATAGCAGGTGTATCAGATGTAACAGAAACCAGGACTTAAAAAATGATAAAAAGCACCAAAACCAATATTACAAGGAGAAAGCTTAGTCTCAAAGTTGTGGCAGCAAAGCAACTGTTTTTGTAGTAGCTCTGGTCAGATTTCTACAGCAGTGCTACTGCTAAGGTATTAATGAGGTCTCTTGGTATTTAAAACTCCAAGGGGTATCCTGAAAGCCAGTCTGAAAAGCAGCCTGAAAAGACCTTTCCTTTCCCTAGAATCTTAGAACATTTGAAAAACCCTAGGTTCAGTCTAGATTTGAGGTCACACTAACCAACATGAGGAAAAAGAACAGCCATTACACCTGCCTAGACATGTCCACTCTAGGAAAGAAGCCAAACCAGACTCAAAAAGGGAATGTGGTCAATAACTGACTTCCCTGCTGATTTCTGATTGTGACAGTATAGGAAACACAACCAAGTGAATGCCAAGCCCGCCAGAGACAATGAGCAGCCTCAGGGTTCAGAATCTATGGTATTGCTGCCATCAGGATGGTGGTGCTGTCTCAGGAAGGTGATGAGCACCTAACCTCTGTTGTCATCAGCACAGAAATGTCTCCTTCCTAAGGGAGCTGTGACATGGGGCAGGAGGGTAAAAAGTATTTGAAGTAAGGAGCTTAAAGGCAAAAACAACTGTGTGACTAAAAGACCCATTAGTTTGTCTCCCCTGGTGCCAAATCCATTCATTTACAGCATCCTCAAGGCTTCCCCACAATACACTCAGTTCCCAGTGAGGTCTCTGGGCTCATCCAAGGAAAGAGGATGGCCAGGAGTTACCACAGAAGATAGTCCTGCAATATATGCCGGGGAGTCCTGTATCCTCAGTGTGTGAGAGCTATGTCCAGAGCACAGTGAACTCTTACTTTACTACTAACTCATGGTCAGAGGGTGACTGGCACCCAGCACAGGAGAGCAGGGACAGGCAAAAATAAGGATGTAATGTGTGCTCTGTCAGATCAAATTCAAGGTGACTCTAACCTGTGGCTTTGATACAACACGGGGACAAGGAAGTACAGATTATATTCCTACTTGACACCTCCACTGTGGAAGAAGAAGGAGCAGCACACAGCAGAACAACTCCAGCTGAGGGCTCTCAAGAGTCTCAAGTTCAGCCAAGTTTCAGGTTGTAGTGCTGTAAAAAAAGCAAAAACAACCCCAAACCCAAAAACCAACAACCAACAAAACCTTCTACACAAAACAAAGGCACAAGGCCTAGTCCAAATATGTCCCTGCCTTTGTGTTACAGTCAGAATAAAATATAAGTAGACCAGAGCCACTCAGCTCTTGAAGTTTCTGACTAAAATGCAGAAAAAAATCATAGGGTGTTGAGTTAATAAAACACACCTGCAATAACTTCTTTTGGAAACATGCCTTGGCTGAGGTACCTGGCTTCACTCCCAACACTTAGAAACAATTCCCAAGTGTTAGTGACTGCTGTTTAACAGACAGCATCATTTCCAGGGGGTCCTAAAAAACCTGAACTGACAGATTTCTTTTTTGAAATACTGTAATAACTTATAAAGCTGTCAAAGTGGGGTTTTATTATTATTATTTAAAACCTGCTCCTGTGTAAGTCCTTGTATGACAAATTTTACCCAGCAGGTAATTTTTAAAGTCAAGACTTAAGATAAACTCCAGAAAGCTGAAAATGTATAGAAGCTCTGACACAGCTTTAATTAGAGGTTTGTAACCAGGTACAGGTAAATCAGTAAAACATTGGTTTGAGGCTCTTCACTCTTAAAACATCACTAACACCTCAGGTACATTGTTCATAAAATGATTTTATGCAGCTGAACAGATACATCTTTCTAATACAGAGCTCAAAAGCACAATCACCCTAATGAGTCCTTATCTGCCTCTTGTACCTCTATTCCCCTTTGCTCTTTTAGAGTACTGTAGGTTAATTAAGTTTGATTAAACTGGAGTTCTTACTTCTGAGAGGAAAGTTAAAACACAAAATAGACTTGTGACTTAGAAAACTACTTTTTGACCAGTTCAGACATAAATGGACACTTCCAGAAGGGCTTGTGGATCCAACTGAACTTCAAGTTGTCTTTGCCTTGGGACCTTACTTTGACCTTTCCTTGGAATAAACAAAATTATGTACTTGGCAATTACAAACTGTTGCTGAGGTTCCTGTTTCAAATGTTCCTGTCTTTGCTGCTTTTGCACAGCTTTTTAATTCTTTACTCTCCATCTCAGCTGTTTCTACAGACCTGCACAAATCATTCTGATTGGTGCCACCTTTCCCTTGGAGTAGATTTTCACATAATTCTTTCATTGTGAGTTTCAAATCTTGTCTTGCTTCTGATGTATAGCTATCATAAAGGAAGGACTAGTCTGCCTTGGGTTATAGCTTAAGAAATAGCCAGATGCAGATAAAACTAAAACAAAAAAAAAGTGCTTACTTAGTTGTTTATCTTTATGGAAGCTTTCATAATTCCTAAAGATGTCCTTTGTTTTCACTTCTATCAAGTCCTTTAATTTCCCCATTTAATTTAAGACCTCCATCTTAAATAGAATAACTGAGGGAGAAATGCTGAATTCTTAGGACATATATAACATGTAATGTAGTGCAGAGCTGTCTGAGTCAGAATTAGATTATCTAGTCTAGATGTCAGAAATTATGTACACACCAGGGCTGCTGGCACCTGAGGTACCTCTAGGATCACTGACACATCTCAGAATTTTCTTCTTTGTGCTTCACAACCATCTTCATCCCTGCAAGGTCCTGAGCACCACAACACTGAGCAACTTCAAGAGGAACTGAAGGGGCTCAGCATCCTGCTGGGTTTAGTGCAGGCTGAGTGATGTTGTGGGTGGATGTTTCCTGAAGCTCAGTTAAATTCACTGAGGCTTGGGTTTTCTGCCAAATAAATGCCAGCTGAGGAAGTTATGCCTGCCCAGAGGCTTTCTTCTGTGTACGTATTCTACTTAAAAAAAAAATTCTACTGTAAGTTTTGTGTTCATAAACTGATGTTCTCCTTTTTCTTCCTCTTTTGCCCTCTCTGACTTCTGCCCTTGCTCCTCAGCTGCCAAGAAAGTGCCCCTTTGTGTGCGGAAATGCCCAACGGTTCACAGAAGTTAACTAGAAAAGACACATTCAGCCACTTTCTGTCAAAATGCCTTGACACTCTCTTTCTGTCCAAAAGACCCTTTTGCTTTGGAAAGGCCCCCATTGAACACCTCCCCCCTTTCACCTCCCTCTTGAACTTACCCTGCAACAACAATGCAAAATAAATAAGTGAGGCACCCTTCTCCCCTGCCCCCGGACTTTGCTGCTGTATTTCGTTGTTGCCATCTTCACTATTAATTTTATGCAAGACACTTGCAAAGTCCAGACTGGTGCAAATTGGCTGCTGCTTGGTGTTATATTCACAGAAATTCTCTTTCTCTTTCATGACATTTTGCTTTTGCCTTGGTGTTGTTTTTCATTTGGTTTCTTTGGCTGTGGGAAGAGATCCCCCTGTGCCCGAGCCCCTCTGGGTGTGTGTGTTGGAGGGAGGGACCGTGTCACACTCTGCACGAGAGCTCTGGGGGAACAGCCAGCACAGGCCAGAACAGAAACTCAAGGCTGCTCCTTTGGTTTGAAAACAAATATGTAGCAGATGGATTAGCTCAAAATCAAACCACAGCTCTGGAAAACTTCATCATTTTGACCAAGGTTTCAAAGTCCTTTGGATGCCCATCTCTGCCCAAAGATACTCAGTGTCCTATGTGATTCCTATTAAGCTGTGATATGTTAAGACAAGTGCTAATGGAACTGTTTAACTAAACTTTAGTGTTTTTTGCTGTATAAAATTTTCTGAGACAGGCCCAGAAACAGGTCCTGTGATGGGTAAAACAAATGTGTTAACTCAGATCCCGTGTTAATAGCCAAATTTATTTCTGAATCTACTTTGGCCAGAAATTGAGAAGCTCTGCCCAATGTACATTATCTGGCTAGAAATTACTGGAGGTTTCACACAAGGATAGGCTCTTTGGAATTTGTAGCTATGTATTTTTAATACTGTCAATAAACTACTTCCTTGAGACACAGAAGGGCAATAATGGGAGCTGTTAACAAAGTGTGAAAAGAAACGGGCAAGCAAAGGTTAATCACATGGCTGTCCACTAATGACCTCTCCAGCCCTGAGTTTAAACCCTCCGCTACTTGTAAAGACCAATCACGTGAATAATTTCCTGTCTGAGGTAGTCTTTATGGTTAAGAATAAAAGCTGAGCTTATTGTGAAAAGAAAGTGCTCAGCAGGGGAGAAGGTTATTATTTTTAAGCTGATCTAAACACCTGGGTTTCTCAGTAGACCCTATTAAACTTCCTCCATTATGTCTAAAGATTTCAATCATTCCTACCACAGTAGTAAATTAGTGTATTACTGCTTAAAGCAGATAAGCCGTAGTGATGGGGACATCCTAAGCTGATGCTGCTCACCCACCCTGAAGAGAGGCCTATGCAGCCGGCTCCTTCACCATAAATAAGGCAACAAGGCCTGATGCCATCCCAGAATATCTTCTCCTTTCAGTGTGTTGAGGTGTGAGAGGAACATTGACTCCTGCTGCTAGCAGGGCCACGGCACAGACCAGGCTTGGGGCATGGGAAGGTGCTCTTGGAGCACATAGTGCCAGAAGCTGTATGGCATGGGAAAGCTTTGCAAAACCTTGCTGCCATCTCTTCTAGATACCTCCAGTGACAGCCAGAAGTGAAGCAGAGAATACAGAAATGTGAGATATTCCTTCTTGAAGGTTTAGCTTTTGTAGCAAAAGGAGTTCTGCGAGTGAGAAAAAAAAATAAAGCTGTCCTGGCCAGTGAGTGTCCTCACTCCCTCTTTCTTCTCCTCTCACCCCCCACTATTCATGAGACTTATGACTTGGAGTTACGATTCTGGAAAATGCCTGGAGATCAGGCTGTGCACAGAGGGAGTAAGCAGCCTCCATTGCTCCCATCATTGCTCCCGGCTTCAGGGATCCCCAGAGCTCTGCAGCACACCCCCACCCAAAGCAGCGCAGAGCAGGGCTCCTCTCTGAGGGCAGCAGAGCCCAAGCCCTGGCCAAGCAGCCCTCCTGAGGCTTCACACAACGTGCCTGCTGTCCTGACTCTGGTTTGTTTATGGGCTCGTATATAAAGAGTGCCAGATTCTCAGCCAAGTCCAATTTATCTCTGGGTAAACTCCACCTATGCCATTTATTTCAGTCCTGATTTACAAACATCAAAATACCTGCAAATCTTTTCCCTTCTCAACTTCCCCAAAACGTCTCGCCTGGCACTTTTAAACCAAGACAGTCTGCAAGAGCTGTAAAATGAGTGTGAAATTTTAACTCGGGTCAACATAAAGTGCCCACCTTACAGTCTCTGGAGGGGATGATATTATACCTTATTAACCTGCTGAAAATGCTGCCTAGAAACTGTTTGATATTGCACGGGTGGTGGCACTGCTTTTTCTACTTAATAAATGGAGTCCTTGAGTTTTCCAAGGGCGCACGAGAGAGAAACTCTTCTGTTCTGTAAACAACTGTGTGTCCAGTTTCCATGCACGGATACCCAATTTGTGCATGCAACTGTAGTTATTGTGCATTCAAATGGGGCACACCACTAGTCACGGGCCTGGGCTTCTTGCCAGTTTAAAAGTCAGCCCTTCTGTATGTAGAAAGAGAAAGCAGTATCCAATAGAAACAGTGCTCTGCATGCACTCACAGCTCTTATTCAAGGCTCTCAGAACAATGTCTAACTGTTAATCTTCCCAACACTGCCGTGAGGCAGGGAATATTTTATCTACATTTTACAGTCAGAGGAAACTGAGGTTAAGTGACTTGCCCAAGGTCAAAAGACAGATTTAATGACAGGCTCAGGATCTAGCCATGAGAATATGCTGCCCTGATGCTGCCTGCTACACCTTGGAGTGGGTGAGGAGTAAATGCATCCTTCCCGCAACATCCGAGCACCGTCGTTTGCTAAAGGTCTAATCCAAGGAAGTGCAAACAAAAATCTGCAGTGGTGCCAAGATTAGGGAAATATCTCCTCTGTGGTTGGGCTCTTTTTGTGTTGCAAATGCAGAGGCTGAAATTTCCAGAGATGTGGATGCCCAATTTCCGCTAACATTAATAAGCTGATGTGTCCAAATCCTGTAGGCAGCTTTGAAAGCCTGTTTGTGCTTTCCCTCTTCCTACTATTCAAGCATAGAGTAAGGTCAGGGCTTTCCCATACCCTCTCCCTTCTCTGCCGGTGGAAAAATTCTGGCCATACCTTCACTTACTCTGCAGTGAATGGATAATGTCACTGGGGATTGATTGATCTAATACCCACAAAAGGCCAGAGGAGAGATTCCCTTGGTTGCCACAGATACTGGATCAGGACCTTATCTTTTTATGGCACTCATATCACTCTCACTATTTTAATATCTGAACATCTCATGGTTTATAATATATTCCACATCCTAACTCATCCATGAGATACTGAGGTAGCATTAATCACTTAATCCCATTTTACAGATGATGAACTGAGGCACATCGGACTCCATACTCATTTCAGTCTGAACTACTCTGAGACACTCTTGGCATAGGCAAGAGGACGAGATAAGCACCTGCAGCCAGAGATTTAGACACTGTCTTAGGAGGGGACACTACAGCAAGAATGAACAGCCCTTTGGAAAGTGCCTTTTTTTACACTGACTGCAAAGGGAGCCCGGATGACGAGGTAGTTAAAATCCCTCCCTTTGAGACTGATACTGCTGGGTCAGGCGAATCCCTTCCCAAATGACTTGCCCAATGCCATGGAGAAAGCTTGTGGCAAAGGAAGAAATTAAGTCCCAGACACAATCACAAGGCTATTTTCCTTGGACTGAGCTTTGATTTCAGGTAAAGGATTTTTTTTATTAAGGCAGGAAAAAATACTAATAAGTTTAAAACTATCAGCTTTGCTTGGATTAGTCACTGGGAATCTCAGCAGCCGGGCTCTTGAGCTCTGGCCTCTTTGACTTTCGTATGTTTAGATGTTCAGGCCCTAATGAGTTGATCTCGTTGATCTTTAGGTACCTATTCATATGCAAATCCTGGCATTCTACTTTTGCTAAATAGTCTTTGTATTAACACATGAAATAAATTTTTAAAAAAAGAAAGTCAGGCTGTGGTAAATCCTCATACTTAGGTTTGTTTGCATTTGGATAAATGATCATGGTCCCACTTTATATGATCTTGATCTACCCCTGTTAGGAAAAGGCGGGGGAGGTTTGGGTGGGTATTGAGAAATCCAACTTTTAATCTCTTCTCCATCATTGCAAATGTTTTATCAAAGGAAAAAAATAATGTCCAAGAACTGAGAGATAAAGATGCAAATATATTTTAATTCCTCAGTTTCCTCTTCGGCCAGTTTTTTTAAATTACCACAGAAGTGTCCTCATTCTAGAGTCCTAAGTGGTTTGTCTACTAAAAAGACCAAATGTGTCTTCTAAGGCTCCAAAAACCATGGCCTGCCCCAGGGAGGATGCCTTTTCACAGTAGATTTTGCAGGTTCACAGTGCATGTGCATGTGAGAGACCTGTACATCACTGTGCCACGCCAGCACACACTCGAGAGATTTTGAGCATGAATCCTGACCCCAATACTGAATGAAAAGCACTCAATGACTTCAAAGGGTCTGGGATTTCACCCATCATTTTTCAGACTCTGAAGCTTGCAATCATTAGTGGTTTGTTCTGAAAGTGGTGGCTGCAGAGCAGTGAAGTCATATGGGAATTCCATTCAACTCTGTGACAAACTTCTACTAACTCTGTTTAAACCCTGGGTATTGTGCAGTTATGTATATAATGCCTACAGTACAGTTACATATTATATATATATATATATATATATATATTTAACTAGATTAGTCACAGAGAGTTATCTGAAACACAGAAACACAAGAAAACTCTTACAGGGCCTTAAAACCTGCTCTAGGCACTACATATAAGCTTATATGTATTTATGGATGTGAGTATGCACTTAAAACTTCCCAAAAAATCTCAGCTTTCATTTGAACAAGTTGCTTGGAGTTGTAGCTGAGTTTTCTTTGCTAAAGAAAAGATGTTTAGGAGCAAATGCAGGTTGCAACAAAATGTTAGGAACAAACTGTCCAGGATCTTCTTTCACAACAATCCCACGCGCTTACAAATCTCCCTTTAAGAATAAAGTGGTAGTGCAAACACCTAATTAAAAAAACGGCTTGTATTCAGAGTTACTAATTAAAAATCCTCATGTTCCCCCGACTTTTTCCCCCCTCTGTGGAAATCTGCAAGTTATTTAATTGAAGTCCCATTTTGTCGGTGCAGATGCACGAAGTGTCTGAATCATCAAACAGATTTAGGGTGTTTTGATTGTTGTGTGTGCCTCATTGCTATTCCCAGAATGTCGAGCTGAGCTTATGCTGATCGGCAGGACTTAGAAGCATGAAACAGTAAAAGAGTCCTTTCTTCTCATCCCAGCCCCATCCCCCTTGCCCCCCTGGATTTACATTGAAACTTTGCCAATCTCAGATCGCACTCTGTCTGCTGCCTCTGCATTAAAATGGAGCCGCTTGCCTGTTTCTTTGGCCCCACACTCCATCTTCAAATTCCCCTTGGCTGCCCTAAGATGCCCCTCATGTTGCTTCAGAGAAACTTCCTTAAGAAGATAATTTCATTTTCTGTCCTTTTTTTTTCTCCTTTTCTTTTTCTTTTTTTTTCTTTTTCTTTTTTTTTTTATTTTTTAAATAAAAATCCTTCTCTGTTTTTACATTTGTGTGCTGTGTGAAAAGAAAGGAGACAGAAGAGAGAGAAGCCTGTTTTCGTCTAGAGGTGAAAACAGCCTGGTGAGCAGCAGGTGCAAAGCCCCAAAGCAGCTGCTTTCTGCTCTCAAGTTGAAGCGCCTTGGTCCCCCACCCTCCACGCCAAGAGCACTTCATATAATCCTCTCATGCAATTCACACTGTAATTGCAGATATCCAGACTGCTAGGGCTCATTTTATTATTATTTTTACTGATAACAAGATCTGCAAACAGGGGACCGGTCGTAGTAATTAGTTGTGTGTCGCTAGGCAGCTTCTGCAGAAGCAACTTGGATTCTTTCCCTTTCTTTTTCATTCTTCTTAGGGAGGGGAGGGCATGACTGCTTTGCCCCCTCCTACCTCTCCTCTTTTTACCCCCTTGAAGGCCACTCAAAGTAGCACATGGGGAACTTTCCTGCTGGCTCTGTTAGGTCCCTTTATTATCTCGCCTGCCTCTTTCACTCCTTGAGTAGAAGGCTGTTGGATGGGTGCTAGCAATGAAGATTATTGTCTTGAGGACCAGCTTGTTTTCTCAAGGCTCTGCTTGTTACATTGCTAATTATGGGTCTATGGGATCCTTTTCTGATATTTGACTAAGTGGCATGGATTACTGTGTAATCATTTCCCACTGGGGAGGGGGATCTTTTTTATTATTATTATTATTACCTCTGGACAACTTTTCAGTTGCTTTTATTTAGGTAATTGCTCTTCTCTGTAATCCAGGAATTCTTATTTTTTTAATCATATTATGGATTTCACCAAACACTAGTTAACATGTTAATTACTGGTAAATACACACTTCTTTTTCCCTTCTGTTCAGAGTGAATACAAATCCTATGAATGTGCTGTTTGTCATCTGTACCCCTTATGTGTTATCTCTGTCTAATAGGACACTGTTGTTTAAAGAATGAAAAGACTGAACATGGACATTTGGCTCCAAACTTTTGTTTTAGATTAGGGCTTAATGAGTTTATGCTTTTTCTTTTTTTTTCTGTTTTATTTTTCAAGTCAAAATATAAAGGAATAAAAATCAGTTTGATGACATAATTATTTTTAATAACCTGAACAGATTTTGCAGTGCTGAGACACCATACAAAAGCCTAGAAAATGGGATCCTTTATTTAGTTGCAGAAAGCTTGATCCAGCTGCCATGAAGTCAAGGCAAATTTTCCACTGAGTCACAGAAACTCAAATCAGTGTGGAAGACCAGACAAGTTTCTTCCAGAGTGTCGTGGTAACACACCAGGGTCCAAACGGACAAGTGTGGTTCAGACAGAAGGGAGCAGAGTGGGGAGGAGATTCCAGCATGATTCAATTACTAGAAATATTTTCAGTTTGCCTTAAAATGGCTTATTTTCCTGGCTTATGCCAATGTGATTTTTTTCACAGCTTTAAGTTACTGAGATCTTTTTTGCTGCAGTCCCATGTTTTGATAAGTAAAATTACTGCTAAACTAATCATAATTAAAAAATAATTAAAAAATAAGTTGAAAGTCTTAAAAGCTCCAATAACCCCACTGCAAGAGTGCTGCTGGGAAAATGGTGGTGGAGTGCAGTGAGTTTAAGGAATCTCAAGTCAGATTGACACTGAATTGGAAAGGCAAAAAAATACTTTATTTTGGGTACTGGATAAGTGAATTCAGACTGAGATGTAAATGAGAACAGTCTAAGGCTGATTTAATCTGTGCCATTCTATCTAAGATGTCAAAGGCTCTTTCTGGCAATGAGGAACGCCCCAAAGCACTGGTGCCCTCTGGGGACAACTCGTCTCAAGGGCCATGGCTCATATGTCAGGATGTTGAGTTTCACACCTTTTTACAACTTTTTTCAATCACTCCAAAACTGGTGAGGCAAAAACTTTCAGCTGAGCTGTGCAGGCCAGCTGAGCGTTGTGAGAATCCAATGAATCATGACAATAATCCAGTCAAAAGACACTGTGCTGGTGCAAACCCTCCTAATTCATTACATTGTTTTATAATGTAATACCTGCCTAAAAAAGCATATCAACCCTGAGTTCTGCAGCCTCGGGTACATTTTCCTACAAAGTTGCATGGCTTAAGACCCATTTGTTTTTAAAAGTGACTTGGTAGCCTTTTTTCAAATTTCAGCCCAAAGAGCTGCTGGACTTGGGGCAAAGTAAAAGCAATCCAATACTAATTCTCAGCAGTCAGTCCAAAAGTGCTTTTCCCTGGGGGAGGCCAACAGGGATGACCACAAGCTTTCAAAATAAACATAATTCAAGGTGACACTGGCACACCAGGACTTGCATTAAGGATATGTCAGAAGAAGTAAATTGCAGGCTGGCAGAGTAGGGAAGAGCAAATCAAGTGATATTGTGAAAAAAACCCAGCGTTGGTTCCTGTAACACTTTCAACCATTTCAGTTGGTTCAGTGTAAATGCTGTTGTAAAACTACTCTGGATTTCATCTATAGTGTCAAAAGAGTTTGCATTCCTTACCATTAGAAATGTGAACTTCTTAGAGACACTCCTGAAGATGAGATTTATAAGGCTAAAAAGTGACAACTCCAGGCTATTTCCTGGAGAAATGTATTATTCCATCTCAACTAAAATTAAAACAGGTCAAGTAAACAACTCTGAAAGCTGGAAAACTCAATTTCTTGCCCATCTAATTATGCCTAGCTAGACTAGCCCGTACAATTTTCCATTATGACTGTTATGAACTGTGTGTGGTCCCCTGACTGTACCATACGAGCCGGAGCACTGGAGCACAATAAGGCATGTTAGAGGCTGTCAGCGTGTTTTAGGATCTCCTAATTCTTGTCCACTGTAATCACACTGCTGTGTACAATATAGCATTTGAGATGACCCTTTGAAAAAAAATTCTTATTTAAATCTACAGACTTTGGAAAAGTTCAGTTTGAGAGATAAGGAATATTTTTGTTGGTTTGTTTTTTTCCCATTAGATGCAATCAAAACTTTGGCTGCTAATATAGGAGCTTTCTCCTCAGTCCTAGATTGTGGCCTTAACTGTGCTTTCAGGATCTCCTTTTCATCCATGTTTATTTATGCATGGATTTTTCTTTTTTCTTTTTTTACTGACCTGCTTTTCCCCACAATCACCTATCACCTATCCTGGTTGTTTTGCTGTAATTTGTTTGTTTACCCTTTCAGTGTTGCTTGAGTAGGGCACTGCAAAATCTTAAGTACCAAGTAACCTCCAGCTCTTAAGGAAGAATCAATTTTTTAGTTAAATCAAGACAATAAAATCCAACCAGCTTTTCTTTCTCTTGCTCTTCCCAACACACACATACTTTCCAGCAGTTACAGAGCTATAGAGCCATCCTACAGAAAATGGCTCCTATTTGCAACTCAGCACTTACCAGGTCTTTTAATTGTGCAGGTGGGCTGCAAGAACAATCCTTCCACAGCAAATTGGGAAGTTACAGCACTGGCTGGGGAAACCGGTGATAGCAAGCAGCAGCACAAGCAGGATTTTCAGAAGGTGAGAATTCTCTCATCACCTGTAGAGGTATGGAAGATAATTCAGAAAGGCCAGCAATGAAGGAGGAGAAAATGTCTTGTTTGGCACAGTCATAACTTGGTGCCAAGGGTCTGTGAGGGGCAGTATGCTCAGGCTGGGAGCAGGGTGGGATGTAAGATGTAATAACTGCTGGGAGATGTCTGCAGTAGTGAGAAGGGTGCAGAGGTCCTTGGCCAAGCGTGCCCTGTCTCATTTTGGGACACCACTGTGTAGAGGGACAGGGCTTCATGTGGAGAGGATGGACTCAGCCAAAGTGATGTGAGGCCTGCAAAGCAGAAATGGCATCCATAATCACATTAATTACAGTCACTGAAATGTCATCCAGGAATTAGAAAGGTTTTGTAGGCCAATGTGTACACCTCTGTGTTGTCATCAGCCCTTTCCCTGCAGGTTACAGCACTATAGGTGTGTGTCTGTGGGGACTGTATGAGGGAGGAGCTGCTCCCTTCTCCCCTCCCTTAACTCCTTGCAGCGCCAGGGTCAGTTACCCAAAGAGGTCTCCTTATGTGCCACTTGTGCTTCAAGTGTCTCCTCCATAGCTGGTCCCTTGTCCCTGTATCATTCACTCATTAGGTATCAAATGGCCAACCCAGCTCCTGGTCAACTCTGGTCTTCATGATTATTTCAATCAAAAATTTCTTCAAAAACTGTCCCACCAAACAACTCAAAGGGGTGGGCAATAACTCACTCACTAGGGCTCTGACTCCACCCTCAACCTGCTGTTGTGGGGAGAGCTCTGGTGTCTCCAACCCACCTACATCTCTCTACTGTCTCTGGCATCACTGTAGCAGCAGGGAAACTGCTGCTTGCACAAGTCCTGCTCCATGCCCAGAGCTCTGGGGTTCTATAATAATGCTACAAGATGTAACATAAATAAGTGCAGTATGTGGGCAGGCAGACACCACCCAGTGATTTGCATGTGCAAATATTTGTACCAAATTTAAAGGCTGCTTGTGAAGCTAAGGCTGTAAGTGTTGCTGAGGCTTCAAAGCAGTAAAAACCACCATTAAAGCAGTCCATTAAAGCACAATTACAACACAACAGCAACACACCTAACTGCTGTGGGTCCAATACAACCATTCCCAAACTGGTCTGAAAGATTTCATATGATGGGTTTCATATTTTGTGCACTTGTTCTCTACTGGTTTTATCTCTGTATGTATTAGAGCAGCACCGGAAAAATGCAGGTAAAAGTGGGGCCCCATCTGGGTAGTCAACATAAAAAGTCATAGGAAGAGACAGTTATCTTAATTGCAGCAAATTTAAATAGACACACTGAGGCAAAAAAGTGGGAAAGGAAACAAAAATGGGTTACTGAGGTTATAAATTAGGTCAATGCCCAGGGTTTCAGAGCACTGGTCCAGTGACACATCCACTTCACAGCCCTGCCTCACGCTGACCCGAACACTTAGAGTTTGGTTTCCTCCCATCTGCACAACACTTATGACACCTACTAATTTTCTACTCTCACCAGCAATGAGGACAAAGGGCAGATGACTGGATTTTGTTCCTCTGTGACTGCCAGCTTTTTGTAGCCCTTCCATAAGCTTGAATAACACGTGTTGCATCTGGAGTGCTGAGGGCCACATTTTAAAGTTCTCACCACCCAGCAGCTCCTCCAGGAACATGACGGGAAGCAACCACCAGCCAGATGTTCAAAATAGCTCGGTACCAACTTGCTGAGACCTTTGGCCATTTACACTGGGGTCTGGGAGAGAACAGAACAATTTTCAAAGTCTGCAAAATGTAGCCTGCTGGGTATTTTTAATATAAATGTTCTTCAAATCCAGTACTCGTAAGCCAAATATTTAAGGAGCCTTGGTAGCTGAGCTGTGGTCTGTCTGGTTATAAAACTCACCTATCCATGGGAAAATGAACTGTTTTGCTTTACAAAAAAAAGTGCATGAATTCTGTGCCATGATAAAAGGGCTTTTTTAAAAATTGCAAATAGTAACTATTTTAGAGACAAGTAAAAAGTCTACTCCATTCCCCCACATTTTTTGCAATGAGATTCTGTTTTCCTTACAATCATAGAAATTATTAGGGGGGGAAAATATCTTTAATATCATTAATTTCAGCCATTGCATTGCTGAGTCCTCCACTAAACCACATCCCTAAGCACCTTCTCTACGCTTCTTCTAAATGCTTCCAGGGATGGGGTCTCCACCACTTCCCTGGGTAGTGCTTGACAACCCTTTCAGTGAAGAAATGTTTCCTAATATCTAATCTAGACCTTCTCTAGTGCAGCTTGAAGCCATTTCTACTTGTCTTATCCCTTGTGCCTTGGAGAAGAGGCTAATGCTCACATGGCTACAACCTCCATTCAGGGAGCTGTAGAGAGTGGTAAGGTCCCCCTGAGCCTCCTTTTCTCCAGGCTAAACACCCCCAGCTCCCTCAGCTGATGCTCACAGGGCTTGTGCTCCAGAGCTTTCCCCGCTTTGTTGCCCTTCTCTTGACTTGCTCCAGCCTCTAAACGTTTGTTGTAGTGAGGTGTCCAGGACTGGACACAGACATAGTGAGGTGTGGCCTCACCAGTCCCAAGTACAGGGGACAGGCACTATCCTGGTCCTGCTGGCTGCACTCTTGATGGTACAAACCAGGTGCCATTGGCTTTCTTGGCCACCTGGGCACACACTGGCTGATTCTTACACATAAACACCAACCCTATTATCACCATCATTAAACTCTAGACAGTCAAACCACTCCCCAACACACAGGGTTATCCCTCTCCTTCCTCACCTGGCCCTTCTAAAGAGTTTATAGCCACCCACTGCAGCCCTTCAGCCGTGTGAGTCATTCCACCATGCTCCATTATGACAAGGATGTCATAATTTTCCTGCTCTACCCCAGTTTCCAGCTCCTCCTGTTTGTCACTCATGCTGCCTGGTGTCCCTCAAACATTTGTGTGCCTCCACCAGGCTTATGTACTGGGAGCCTGGGAGCCTACATCTCATGTATCAAACAGAAGGGTGGCTCCCAGCATTAGCAGTTCCCCCTAGTCAAAGCCAAACTCTAGTGTTTGAGTGCTTTTATTAATTTTTATAAGCCAAGAGTGATGTGTTCATCAGAGTTCATCACAGCTCTATTTCTCCCCAACCCCCTCACTTAATTTTAAGAGGGGGCCAGCCCCAATATTTGAAACTCCTGCTCCATTTCTTTTCATTCTCTTTTTCTTCCGTCCTTCCTTCCTTCCCCCCGCCCCCTCCCTCCATCTCCTACTCTGTCCCCTTCAGAAGCCCCCAGGATGACACCGCTCATTGATGCTTCTCCTTCATTAGCATTTCAGCAACTTGGCTCAGTAGTTTCAGAGACAATCCGTCATGAGAAAACTGAAGAATGTGCCCCATTTGCATGATTCTGTGCCAGAATGCAACTTTTTCTCAGCTGTTCATTGTGTAATTTCCCCTTGAGCCTTCAACTTTCCCATGAAGTCCCAGAAATCATATTATAGAATTCCAGACCAGCTGCAATGCTCCAAAGATTAGTTTTATGGACATTTTAACCAATCTCACAGCTCTACAAAGAGAATCACATACATAAGAAACACGGTTTTACTTTCTGTTGTTAGGAAAGGCAATGTGCCTACTTGAATAAAGTTCTTTGAAACTACAAGAAGGAATTTATGCCCCATGATGAGAATGATCCAATAACTGTTGTGAATCCTTAGGCATATTTTTAACTTCCACTTGTACTGCTTTAATTATTTTATTCCTCTTACAATTAAATGTTTGTAATCCATTTTGAGAGTCTTTCTGAAATGAATGGATATGCAAACAACTTGATTGAAATGCTCAGTGCATATGACTAAAAGTTACTGGCTCTCACACATCAGCAGAACAAATCAAGCTTTTCGTTAGTTGGTTTTAGAAATCAAAAAGTGGTTTGTAAAAAAAGACAGGCAGATAAAGCCTGCTTCTAATGACTTTCCAGAGGGCATCTGAGTTTGTAGAAATAGAAGAGTTTATTATATTAAAAGTAAGCAAGGAACCGAAAATTGGTGCAAAGCAATCAAACTACTTTCTCAATTAAAATGTATCCCATTAGGAAAATTAAGCACCTGTTTCACAAAAGTTAGACAATGGAGCATGGGAGGAGAATACTGCATTTTAACAAACTGGTTGCTAATTAAATTCTTTACTTTTTCCTATGTATGCCAATAACTATCTCTTTTCCCATGTCATTTTTAACCTACTGAAACAAAACTCATTTTTAATTATTCTGCCTCTAAAAACCAGCAGATTTCGGCAATGCTTTCAGAAGCAGAGCATATAAAATGCAAACACTTGGATAACTATTTTAAATACAGTCTGGGTACTTTTTAATACAGATTTTTGTTGTCCCCCCCCTCCCCCTGCCAGTAGGGTTGGCTGTGTGAAAACCATCCTTGCTGACTCAGGTTAATCTATGAAACAAACACAGGTGCACACACACTATGTGAGTGTATACTTACATATATCCTTGCATTTTTGTGTGTATATATATATATATATATATAGTGCAAAAATCCTATGGAATTAAGCTTGCCAAGATTAGGACTTCATAAACAGATAAATTAGGGTTCTTCCGATGTGAAAGATAGGTGTTTTTTTTCGGTGAGAAGCTCACACGGTGATTAGAGTGAGGTTGTGGAAGATTTCATTAATTATAGGTGACTGGTTTTCCTCTCAGAGGACAGCTCAGGTCCCCCAGCTCCCCCTTGGCAGCTCATCTTAAATTGTTGTCTAACCTTTCCCTTAATTCAGCTCATCTTGAGCTGATGGGAACTGCTTTCATTCCACCTCTTGTGGAGGTAATGAAACAATCTTCTTATTCACTTGGTTCCTCTGAGCCGGTGACACACAACAAAAAACCCAGGGCCCTGATTAATGGCCGCTAATTAGCAATGTTAATGACCAGGTGTCCAAGAGCATGGCCAGCTTCTCTCAGCATGGAGTGATCCCTCAATGAGGGCCCTGCAAATCCAGCCCCAGTGACCCTTCCCCTCAGCTGCCAGTAATGAAGCTGAGCTCTCTCATTACACCCAGGAGAGGCTCAGGGGGAGGCCCAGGCCTTGAGAGCCAAACCCTTTCCTTCGGCTCTAGTGGGCCTTCCATTAATTAAGGTCAGCATTTTTGCTCTCCATTCCCCCCAGCCTCAGCTTTTTCCCCTTAAAAAAAAAATCCCCAAACAACAAAACAACACCAAAAATCCCCCAGCCCTCGAAGGTAAAAGATTTAGATGAAGGAAGGCTTAGTTTTCTCAGCTTTCTCTGCTTTCCCAGTGATAAGGATGCTGTTTCCCAGAGTGTTTGAGTTGCTCGTAGCCCCGTTTCCCCCCTCATGTTTTGAGCACTCTGGATCCAGCTATAGGCTGAGGGAAATCTCCACTGGCTGCAGTTGCCCTCTGCCAAGCCCTCTACCTTCTACCTCCCAGAGAAAAAGTGTTTGTAAGAGCACAGATGTGGAGAGATGCTTGTGCTGGCAAAGGAAAAGAGTTGTGTATATCAGCTAAAAACCCAAATGTGGACCTCCACAGGTCAGACTGGCTGCACAGAAATGTATTCATGTATTACTTCTCATCAACATTTTTGTCATGTTTACTACTTTGAAGTTCAGACACATAAAAAGTGACCTTCAACATAAATATCAAGTGAAAAAAGCCACTTTGGCTGCAGTTTGTAACTCCTTTCCAGCAGCAGCACGAAGTGGAGGAGGAGAGCTCGCTCTGCCTGCGAGCTTGGGAGAGCAGAAAGGGGATTCTCCCTGTCCAGCTGTGGCCCCGGTGCAGGCAGAGCACATTTTCCAGCTGTTGCCCAATCCTCTGATCATCATGCCACAGCCCCTGTCTCCTAGGACAGGCTGGGGGGATGGCAAAAGTTTCTATGTTCTAGAAATTAATCTTGGTTTTGGTGGGAGGGAGCCTTTACAGGACGGGGCGGGTATTATATCAGAGTACATGCAGCACATGGGTACAAAAAAGAGCCAAATGTTTAAAGAAATAGAGAACTCTTTCGTTTTTGCTTTGTAACTTAGCAAATGTAGTGATATATGAGCAAGCAAATACTTGTCGTGCACCTACCTGCAGCCTGTGTGGTAAGGCTGAGTGCTTCTGAAGTTTCCAGAAACTTCACAAGTCAGTTTTATTAGCTTTGACAATGCAAATGTTTTCTTTTAATTGGAAGAATATTACTACAAGTATTTTTTTTCTAGTTGTGCACGGTGAAATGAAGACACAAAATTAACATGCATTGAAAGAGAGTAGTTAAGGGAGCTGATGGGGTGATAGGAAGCCTTTTACTCTAGGTCACATCTTGAGCTGGAAGTGACAGAAAGTTAATACTGCAAGAATGCCATTTGGTGGCTGTTCTAAGATAAGGGGGAGCCAAGCTCAAACTTTAATGTGTTAATGCCTTCACAAATGCATTAGCAGTAGTTGGGGAGGTAGCTGGACACCATACTGCATCAATTGTTTTCCTATAGATCCTTAAAGGGGTGATTTCCATCTGTGTAATACTGTCTCCTTCCAAATGACAATTATTCGCTGCTCTCTTGACCGTCTGGGCATTGCAGCAGTGACTAACATGGCAAATTAATATCAGGATGATAATCGACTTGAATTTTTTCAATAAAATTCAATGAGTTACAGAAAAGCAAAGGAGCTGCCTTTTTTTGGATGCTCAGGCACAAGAGGTGATGCTGCACTGACAAGGCTGCACTCCAGCTCCTGAACTTCTATGCATAAATAAATTACTAAACTTTTAATTCTTGTTTCTTGAGAAAATTTTACTGGCACCCAACTTGACTAGAGAAAAATCTTCAATATGTACTGGTTCATTCCCTGTCGATTAGCTGCTCTCCACGGATCCTTGGACTTTCTAAGGAGACGCAGCCTTGAAATTGTGCTGCTTTCACCTTGCACACAGCAGGTTATTCCGTAAGGACCTGCTCTGGCTCTGGCTTGCTTCACTTGGAACTGTAATCCTACAGTAGGTCAGCTGTCTTTTAAAAGGTGTTTTTGAACCTGACATGGATTTTGAACGAAGGTTTACACCTATTCCCTATCTAGAAGTGTGCATTGGCTGTCATTACAGATATGAAAGGTTCAGTTCCCACCTCGCCCAGAGACCTCAGAGATTTTGGGTAAATTACTTATGGCCAATGAGGGTTGCTAATGAAAAGATGATATACTGATGGTGAGTGCTCCAAAATTAAAAATGAATTAAAAAAGCTGATTGAAAATAAAACCCACCCAAAACCCCAAACCAAATCAGAAGAAAAATTAGCTTGACCCTTGCCTCCCTGTGAACAGTCATAACACCATTGCCTTTATTTTCTGCCATCAAGACAGCCTGAAGCAAGGACTGACCCTTCATGTACATTTCTGTGGCATCAAAATCCTATGGGAAACCAGTGGCAATTGAGGGCTTTAGCTACATGACATAAAGAACAACTGGGCTTAAAAATATCATTCACTCCTTGTAACATCATTTCTAGCACCATGCTGTTCACACAGCCATGAAGAGCAAAGCAACTCCTGCAAACTGTAAGAGCTTTTGTAACTCCATCCTACACATCTAATTGATCAGCTGTGCCAAAAAGAACAAAAGTCTTTCTATAGCTATAGTTATTCTATTACAGGTTATGCAGATAAGGTTACAACTAGAGCCAGACACATTTTTTTCCAGATAAACCCTTTCCACTGACAAATACACACGATCACAAACTTTTCATGAATGGGTATTGAGTTCATCTCTTTTCTAGCTAAGAGGCTGAAAATGGTTTCAATCTAAATTTGTTTTCAGTTCATCAGAAATGTCTAGGAAACTTCAAAGTGTGAAATATGAAAATTTTTTAAAGTGTTTTAGTTAATCAAAATTTTGCCCAAAATTTCACTTCAGGCCTTCACCTCTGTTATTGCATACACACACACCCCTGTTACTGAAGAACCAGTTACCTTAATAGCTTCACTGGCCTCCCTTCTGCCTCCTGGAAGCTTCTCCTTTCAGGCAGTGCCTGTAATGCCTTTTAAATGTATCATCAAAAGTATTTCCTTCCCTATGTTAGAGCATTGCTGAAGCCATTGCTTAAATAAAACAACCAGGACTCTGACTGCTCATTGTACATTGGGAGTTCATGTATGAAGGGAATAGGGATCCAAAGCACAGTTTTGCCTACTTCCAATCTTTTGCAGGCATTTGGACACAGCTTTTGTTCCGTGCCCCACACAGAAGAAATGAGAAACATGTGAAAGCAGTGACCATCATGTGGGCCAAATCCCAGTCACTGATACCAAGGAAGTTCTGACACTGACTTCTGTAACGAGCTAGAGCCTTTGCAAGATGAGACCTGCACAGAGTTGTGAAATCAGCTAAACAGTAAAGATGCTCATTCTCCTTAATCCAGTGCTGTCCCTGTTACGCGCAGTCTTCTGTTTAGTAAACTCTTCAGTAACAGCAAAAATAAGTCAACAAAACCACTGAAATCTTCTATACCATCTTGGTTTATGCCTGCTATGAAGTCCCAAGAAGGATAAATCTGAGGAGTGCACAGCAAGCATAGAATTCGGGATAAATATTTTGGTTGCTGAGTTACATTCTTGGGTTATCTGACAATTTACTTTGCAACTCCAGTTTGTCAGGATTTTATGGATGATTTTCCATTTGCTTTTTCTAATCACTTTCCATTACAATCTCTTGCCTCAGTTTTTCATATTGAAAAATCAATGTGGCTTTTCAACTACCTTTTCAACAAGACAAGGTAAAAATCCATTTGGTAATGTTTGTGAAGCAATTTGCAATGACTGGTTTGTAGCTGTGCTAAATACAATGTACGATTAATAAAGTAATTAAAGAAAAATAAATAAGGAAGGAATTATGTGGATTCCGATAAAAGGCAACTAGTAACAAGGGAAGAATTTTGCCCATTACTGGAACACATAGCTCCATAGGCAAATTAAAACAAGGGCTCTGTCCTGAGAGTTTTGGGCAATCCAGGCTACATAATTGATTTGAGAAGAGCTACTCCAGGCTACTGTGTAATTACAGAAGTATTCACTCTTCTGGCTCCCACTCTCCTTGTCATGTTCTACCTCATTGCCCTTTATGCTAAAGCCTTTGTTGATGAGGGAACGGAAGGAGTAAGGACAAATAAAGCAATTAGCAGGTAGGGGGAATGCTACCACTGTTTAAGGATAACACACAACTTGTATTGGGACATTTATTAAGTAGAAGTATAGAGCCTGCAGGTCAGAAGGAAAATACAGGTAATCCAGAAAAACAATCAAAAATTTAAAAAGACCCTTTTTCTTATATATGTAGTATTCAAGAAATCTTGGCAGGAATAAAACATTTTCAAGTAGTTGATATAAAAAACATGATGATTTTACTCAACATATTTTTAGTAAGATTAGCTTCCAGCTCTCTAATTTTATTTTTTTTAAAACCAGAATCTAATCACAAGAATGCTCTTCTCCCCTGTTTCAAGGGTGCATTGGCAGTAAGCAAACACCAGTTTTTTTAAGGGCTAAAATCTAATTTAAAATTGCTGCAGAGCCAGCCAGGAGAGGGAGCCAAGACCTTGAACAAACCTTTCTTCCTGGCTCTCTGACACCCTGGGAAGGAAGCTGAGCCATTTTGGCCAGGGCTCCTGTGTGCTCTCAGAGCTTATGTGAATGCATTTCATGAGGAAGGGACAAAAGTGACTGGGAAACAAAATTACACACGGAGTCCCCAGACATCAAATGTTGGATGACTCACGGTATAAGGAGAGAAGAAAACAGAAAAATGAATGAGGACTGGTGGAAATGAGAAGTACTGTAGTTTTTTATTTTTCATGCTTCCATTGCTCCTCAGGACAGCAGGACTGGAGGTTGTTACAGTCCATGGACTCTGGTTTTCTTCATACTTATTATCAGTTGAGTTTGAGATAGGCATGAAGAAAATCATAGAGTTTCTGCTGAGTGTGGTGGTCTAAGACCATGGATGGTCTAAAGTCAGATGAGAACTGCAACTCTAGGCACTGCAATGCACTAAAATGTTGCTTCTCCTCCAGTGCTTGGGCAGAGTTTGGGTTCTGATCTCCAGAAGTAAGTCTAAACTATCCTTTATCTCCATAACACATCAGTTCAAGGGATAATGACATTGCATGGGAAAGAAAAAAAAAAAAAAAGAAAACAGAGAACATGAAGAGCACAAGTGGACAAAAAAAATTAAATGTTTAAGAGAATAAATATTAGAAATTAAGAAGACAATTTCATTCAGGGCCATTTGTCATATTTTTCTAGCTGAAAAACTAGAAGAAAGGAGAAGATTCTGAGTCCAATTTAATGTTCTTATTTTTTTCCTTTTCCAAGTTTTCAGGACTTGTAAGTATAATTTAGTTTCCTTTTCTTCCAGTAAAATAAAAGATATTGGGACCAGTCTATAATAAAGCAATCATCTACTCAAGTTCTAAAAATTCAAAAGTCTTTTGTGCTAACTAAACTGAAAACTGTATTTCAAACTCAAAACAAAAAATGGCTTCATTTTGACTCCTTTGTCCTGAAACTTTACTCTGAAACCATAAAAATGTCAAAGTGCATGCTTTTGGGTTTTTTTATAAAAATTGTTAGGAATTTCAATTTTCTCCAAGCATTTTAAATGATTTTAATTATTGGAATGGTTAAAATCAAGTATTTGTAGACTCAGATTACAAATTAGTTCCTTACTACCAAATTAATTTTTTTACTGTATGATGTTGATTTCTTTTTCTCATAGTGCAGGTAGCAACTTCTCAGAAGTGCATCCAACATAAACTAATGATGAATAGTGACAAACTGAATTGAAAACAAAGAGAACTTTTTGTTACTTGTTAACTATCCTTATCTTACAGATCAAAGTATTTGGATCGGAGACAAACACATTATACTCTATTTCCTGAACTACTTTCTGTTTCTAGCAGCCTGGCAGTGTTTCTTCAGGCGCTTCACCCAAGCTATGAAATGGTGAGTTTATCCACTCCAACAGGGAGTGAGGGATCAGCTTGGAGATGTTTCTGAACAGCACCCCAGGAATAGAAATCAATGGAGAAACTTCTCATAACTTTTCAGGAGGCTCAGGGGAAGCAAGTTAATGACTGTGCCTAAAGTTAGATGCCAGGAGCATTTTTTACTCCTGGTCTCTGAAGAGCAAGACCTTCCTCCAGCATTGATACCAATCTGCAGAAGAGAAAATTGAGGCGCATGGAGAGGCAACTCTGCATGGAAATGGTTGGCTGGAGACCTGAACCAGATATCTGAAATCCCATTCTGGTGCTCTCTCCTCAATCCACACCGTGCTGTGGTGCAGGGAAATCCACCTTCCTATGCTTGCTTTGTACATAAACATACAAGTTAATTTCCCAGACTTTAGAACCTGGCCATGTGCTGCAGAACTCTATGGATTATTGTTTCCAACAAGTAGGAATAAAAGGCAGAGCCTGCTGTATGAATGACTGCAGACCGTGTCCTGTCAGTGGCTGTGTGGCAGTGGCAGAAGCATCATCATGAAAACCCAAAGCAATCTTGTAAATCTTCATTAAAGTCAGGGAGAGTTTCAGATCTGTTATTAAATGCACAATTACACTCTGCAAGTAACAACAGAAGCAAATTGATAAAAACAGGGTAGGAGACAATAGGTTTCGAGCAAAGGAGACCACTAAAATATGTTTGTGTAGAAAGCTTGGAATAATATGAATAATGAACAAATTTGTAAAAATCAAAGTCTATTTGCAGATGAATAATAAACAGAGAAAAGGGCAGGATTGGTTGAATGAATTATGCATTATGAGTCATTTAGCAAGCACCCATATCTATAAAGATAATGGTTCTAATGTAAATAATAAGCCTTTAATATTTATGCTGCCATAATAGTCTGGGGAGTCTGTAATGATAGTTAAGAATTATACCTCTCCTCAGTGTTTTTCAGTGGTAAACAGGTTTATCACAATGTCACAAACCTAAAGCAGATTCATGCTAAGTTTTATACTTTAACTCCACTTTGGACCCCGTCTGCCCTAATGCTGGAGTCTGGACAGAACCACCACTTCTAATTGACAGCAATGCCATGGCAATAAAATCAGGGCCTTCTGAACTAGGTATCACAGAGCACTCAAACAGTGACAAAACTGGACATTTCACTTTCCTTTCTGCTTTGAGATAAGGCTCTCTGTACTGACTTAGTGCAATCTCAGCAGCGAGAGGAGAAATGAAATGAAAAGTGCCCTCCCCTCTCCTCCAAGCGCATAATTCTGTGTGGGAACAGGAGAGGCCCCAGAAAGCCCTGTACAATCACAGCTGGGCTGTTCAATGCCTGGCCCTGTGCACAGTCACACCTTGTTGCTCCTCTGCCACAAGAAAGGGCCACCCAGCCCAGCAGTCCCAAGGCAAGGGCAGAAAGGTTTCCATAATTGCTGTGTGTCATTCCCACCTCACGGAAATGCCAATGTGCCAGCACGGGCACGACCCTGCCTGGGCCCCAGCTGACAGCAGTGCTGGAAGTCTGGGAGTGACTGGGAAAGGATTGGGTTTCTCTACCCCCTTTTTGTTAAATTGAGGTTACAGCAGAGGAAAAATCGTTTATTCACAGGAGCAGAAGCAGCTGAATGCAGCACCATGCACCTGGCCCCTGAGCATAGCAGCAGAGGGCCCAGTTTTCCCGACCATTCTTTCATTCTCAGAGAGAGAATGCTGGTTCTTAAAGAATTTTCACACAGACCTTGAGGAGACTAGGTTGCCATGTCCATTTCCCTTCTGGACATGGATTTCTGCAAAACCTACTTACTTGGAGGTCTGATCTGGTACTTGGAGGTCTGATCCCTGGCTCTTAATTCAGATGCAAAACTGGCACATACTAATGGTGACACTATAATGAATTGCATAGAACCTGCAAAATATGTTGGGTTTTTTTTAAAAATAACTTGACCTGCAGGATATTAATATAGTGGTAACTACCCCTGCAAGATATAAAACTGGCACCAACTCTAAAAATTTCCATTAGTGTAGTAGGTTTCTAGGCCCAGTAATGGTCATTTCATCTGAACATGTGGAAATAAAACCAAACCATAATAGGACTTTAAAAGCATTCAATACATATTTGTCCATAAACACATCATATAAATAAAAACTCTTTCAAAAAAAGTGCCAAATGAATCAATGTGTATTCTATTATGGAATAATAATGTCCCTTACCACATGTGTTGCTGAAGCAAATAACTTTAGCTGGTATGATAGTATTTTCCATCATGTGGTACAGTTTGTATTTTCATCTATTGATTAAGGACCTGCCCCTGAGGAAGTTAATGTCAGGAGTTCTCCAAGATTAAAAGGAGAAGGAAAAATGTGTAAACGATTTGGCTGAAAATAAGGAAACAAATGTATTTCCTCCTCCCCTTTCTCCTAGCAAGAGTGAGTGTTGAATACAAAACTAGTTGAAGACAGTGGAAAGATTTGCTCCTTACTTCAGCAGCTTTGGGTCTGGCCCTAAGCATGTATGTGTGAGATAAATTTTGGCCCTGGAAGCCCCACCTCATACCTCCCACTGTGAACATGTCATCCTTCTGTGTGCTCATGCATGCCAAAGCTTTATCTCTTTTGAAATATTGCCCAGAATCAAGCTATGTTTACACAAGTAATAGGGAGATTCACTTTTATGCAATAATTTCTTCAATAGAGAGGCTGTCTTTCCGCAGTTGTACTTTGGACTTTGTTCCTAGTTTAGCTTCTGTTTTTCTAACTTGATGTTTTTATCCAGGTTTGACAAGAGGGTTGGATTTTTTTTTTTAATTTTTTTTAAGTTACACACCTGGAATTAGCTTTTCCTGCCAAGAATTACAGTGCACCTGGAAGTAGTAAATCATTTTAATCTGTTTTTTAGTGGTTTTGCACAATGGAATTGCATCTCTTTAAATCTTTCTTACCTTTTGCAAAACTAAATTGCAGCTCTAGACAGAGCATTTTATGAGTATGTAGATAGTGATATCATGAGATAGTTGTGCCCTACTAGTGACTGCCTCTACTGATCCTAGAGGCAGTTAGCTGAGAACTGCATCTCCGGGTTTCTTTCCTCTGTGGTGGCTCTGCTTACCTACATAACATATGGAAATGTGAGCATACACTTACAGCAGATTGTTTGCTATGTTTACACCAGTTCTAACACTAATCCCCATTAATGTTTGATATTGCTCCCAAAGAGTTTAAATAAATGTCAGGCCTCAGATCCATTGCATACGTGTTAGGCATCGTATAAACTTCTGATGGAAAGATACCGAAACGCTGTGGGGTGTCCTATTTTTAACATTACTTTTACTGGCTGCATTAACCACATCAATATATGCAAAGCCCTGCTGCTTTCATGATTTCTGTCATCACATTTAAGAGTCCTATTTTCAAGAAAAACATAAGCTAGTTTCACAGCACTTTAGAAGTCCACTGTCTTGCTTCTGCTCTCAGTTACTTCCATTTATCAAATGTGTGTGTGTGCGCGAAGTGAAAGAACAACCAGATGCACACTAACAAACAAAAAATTTTTTCCTCTCTGTTAAAAAATATCAGACACAGCCATACTAGCTGCACTTCACTGCAGAACAATAACCGCCAGGGTCATGGCAAATTTTGCCTCAGGCTGTGTAGCCCATCCAGCAGCAGCCTGGGTGCCTCAGCTTGTAAGAAAATATTTAATTGTTGTGCAGAGAGACATGCAAGGGAACAGCCTGAGGACCACAGAAATGACAAGTGCCAGGCAGATTCCCAGCTCAAGCTGCTCTTTTGCCCAATATGAGCTATATATGCTTACTGGGATTTTGTATTACACTAGAGAGAAATCTAGAGACCTTCTTTCTTTGTCTGCCACATGAAGAAGGAAGCCTCCTCTGTGCCAGGCATTCCCTTTCTCTCTCACCTTCCTTTCCCAATTTCATTATTTTATATGAGTCTGTTTCTCATGACGAGTTTCTTTTTAAATTGCTATTTCAGAGGCTCAGCTCTGAGGCTGCAAAACATTCCTATCAACCACCACCACCTCTGTCAGTCATATTTGGGATGCAACCACTTTGCATTTACAGGACTTTCTCATTATATGTTTACATAGTGCCCAGTACAAGACCTAGATCTTCACTGGAGCCTTTCTGAAACCTGTGTATTGTCATACAGGCAATTGCAACAATATTCAGCTACAAAAGTCACCAGCACAAATGAGCAACACTGTAGGAGTGTGCCTGGGGACAGCAGACAGTCAAGAGTAGAAAGTGCTTATTGAAACAGGCTTGTAATTGAACAGAGCTGATCTGCACCTTTAGGCTAAAGGCAGCTAATTCTCACTTTATCCAACCACAGAAAAAGTAAATAAAAGCTGTGGATGAAGCCATATCTCTTAAAATACAGTGTTGTTTAGTAACAAAAATGATTTGACTTCACAAGTTAATAGGTTTTACAGCAGGGGATAATTTTATGTTAAATGACTAAGCTGTGTCTTAACCTTTGCTGGGCTCATTATATCCTTTAAGTAGTTCAAGTTTCCAGATAACCAGCAGCAGAACCAGGTAAGCAGGCAAAATTAGTATGGCTGGGAAAATTTGTATCTGTCACACAGGTCTGGTTCCCACACACTCTGGTTACATCATTACTTAGTCTGTTAACTAGGAAACCAATTAGGCCTGAGAGCTACTGTCAGGTGACCAAAACACGAAAATGCACAAGAAACCCTACCCGAAAGATGGGATTTCAGCAGAGGCCCGCAGATAGCTGACTCCTCTTCTGCTGCACTGCAATTTTCGTATTTCGTTTCGCCTTTGCTTTCAGGCTGAGCTCTGAGGTGCCACAGATTGATGGTTGAAGGAGCCTTGTTTCTCCCCTCAACAGGTGTGCTGAGAAAATTGTTTCCTGCATCAAAAATTACACAAAATTATGTAATAATTTCTCTCATTCACTCTGGAAAATTTCCTTCTCCTTCACACCTTTAATTTACAGCGTGAGAACGAGGTAGTAGGTACAGAACTGAATGCTGCACTGCGGTTAACAGTATGTTCATCTTAAAGGAAAAGGGTTTATAAGACCAGGATGCAGTTAAAATTCAGGGCAAAAACACCTTCAGCAATGACTGTTGGTTTTCTGCAAATACTGAAGACATTTTTCCATGCACAGAGGAAGCACAGAGGTCTCTGGGCTCACCCACAGCAGAGAAGTACATGGGCAGAGGAGGCCAGTATAGGGCACTGGGAGGAAAGGTGAAAGCCAGTTTCCTGTAAAGCATACTTAAGAAGGGAATGTATGTCCAAATAATAACCTCACCTCTATATTACATCACTATCTGGCTAAAGTTCAGCTTGCATGACCATAATACTTTTTTTTATGCACATGTTGTAGACACATATATATGTATAAAAATGTATATGTATTGCATACTACAAGTGTTGTGGATATTTTTTTCTAGCTTGCACATCTTTCCTGATTCTGGCATCACCTGAAGAGCTCACTGACCTGCTGTGTCCTTGCTCTTATCTACTGAAAACCTACAAACACCTCCAATACCTTCAATCCAGGCCAAAAGCACTAACAAGCCACATGCTCTTTCTCTCTGTTCTTGTTCAGATTTGTTTTCTGTTAGGACAAGGAGAAAGAGGGAGAGAGATGATTAAATCTCACCTCAGAAGCCTCAAGAAGAGACTTCATGAACCAGGGCAGAGCAGGCTGAGGGCACTGGGGTCCTCCCTGACTGGAGGGTGATACTTGAGTACCAGCACTGCTGTTTGATCCATGGCACAGTGCCTTTGGGCTAAAGGGTTTGCCCTAGTGTGGCCCCCTTCATTTCTGATGCCCTGTCATCTTTGGGAAAATTTTTTGAGGAATGGTTTTTAGAGGAAGCAAACTAATCAGAAATACTTTCCTTCCCAATGATTTTGTGGAGCAGACGATTTGATCAGTGTTCAGAGAAGAGCAAACCAGTCCCTGCCGGACGCCTGCCAGCTCGGGGAACCAGGCTCTCGCATGTTTTCCAGCACAAGCACCTCATTATTAATTCATGCTCCAGGTCCTCTGTACATGCTGTTACTAATATTAGGTTTCAACAGAGTAATGAGCAACAGCAATAGACTGACTATCTTAATATATTTTAAATAATGTTTGAAATATTAAATTTGAGTTTGGATTTTTAATTAGAGCCTGGGCAGGGTATTGACAATCTTCCTACTGTTTTGCAGCCAGCAAGCAAATAAGATAGGGATTGTTCTGATCTGAACACTGAAAGCCAGTCTGATTTAGGGGATGGATCTGAAATACAACACCAAACTTTAAAGTGTGAGGGAAATTTGGCTCTGGCTTCAACAGACAGACTTTGACCCATCCCTATACTAAAAAAGGACTTTTGATATGGGACTTTTGTAAAAGCAAATAGTTGTGAGGCCAGCAATTATGGATATGTTCTGGAACATCCTGTCACTGAGTTGCCCAGGGACAGCTTGGCTCTCAAGGACACCTCTATTATTAAAAAAAGGGGATATAGTGTAGCTGGACATAGAAAGAAGGGGTTGTTGTGGTATAAATATAAATACATAGTATAAATTGATACCTTTAGGACATATACAGTAGGAAAAAAAAATAAGTCGGGCAACCTGTGGGTCTGAAACCCTAAAGGGCTTCAAAGTCCTTCCCAGTTCTGTGCTCCAGGCAGGAGCATAGGTCAGCACCTTACCCTTGCTTGGACATAGATATATTAAAAGACTCATTTAAAATTGGAGCTGGGTAAAGAGCTAGAGCCATTTTCCTGTGAGCATACACATTTCTGAATGTGCTCCCTTTGAGAGGGGGTTTGCAGTGAAGATTTTGCTGTTCTGGAACTCACTCCTTCCACTTGGTCTGTTGGGAGTCTGAATACATTGACCTATGGGGCACATTGCGAAGCCTAACTATTTTCCCAGGATTTTTCTGAATGAATGACTTGAGTAGGTAGAGAGAAGAATGTTTCATTTGTACAGTACGTGGAGGCTTTTAATTAATAATGTTCCCATTTGAATGCCTATTGTATTTTTAAATGTGCTTTGTACATAGACCTAGAGCATCAGATAACTGCAGGGTTTTTTTTCCAATTAAAACAAAAAGAAAACCCACAACAATGTGCACTGCTGCCACATGTATTTTTGTGATATCTTTACACAGTGTCTAGCACAGTAGTCCCTGGTCTGGACCACGACTTCTCAGTGCCAGCACCTAGACAGAGCTGCCCAAGCTATGGCAGGTCTCAAGGAGATGAAGTTTCACACCAATTGGAGGGTTTGACACTGCTGATCATCGCTGTAAGGCTGGGGATGTTCAGCCAGTCACTGATATTAGAGAAGTGCCCAGGCTCCTCAGGGTGGCTTTACCTTCTTTCTGGCTGGATCTGGAGCTCTTGAGAGATTGGGTCTTTTCTTGGGTATGCTGGGCATTTCATGTTTTTATAACAAGAGAAACAGCCTGGTGAGTCTTTTCATAGCAGACAGGTTTTGTTTGTTGAAAATAAAGGTCTTTGTAGGAAATGAAGTTTGTACTGGTTCCTAAAGTTCAAGTAAAATTTTTTAATTTGTTTTTTTATTTTTTTTAATAAAAATATCTTCTTTTGGTAAAAAAGATACTCAATTTTGATATCACAGATTTCCAATTTTTTGTTTGCTCTGATCCTCCCCAAACACCCTGACATAGCTTGAAGATAAAACACTTTATATTTTCATTTTAAAATGTATCTGAATTTAAAATTTTCCTACAGAGATATTTATTTAGCTGTTAGGTCCAGTGGTCTGCAGGTGAAATCAGACACAGGAAATGCTTTTATATGGTCCAATTTTTTCTCCCTGTGGGAGATGCAGGCACCTCTGCTGTACTATGTGCTTCTAAAGCACGTGAGTACATCCTTCCGTGCCTGCTCACCACATTTTTCTGATTTCAGTCTGCTGACAGTTGCTTTTTTTTAAATACACACCTGGACCAGTGTGTCAGATATTTTGAGGAGACAGGTGAGGGCGCTGCCAGCAAACTGGAGTTTTATTGCACAACTCATTGTGTTTAAGCTGTTTTCTTGATGAAGAAGTTGTTCTGCAAAGACAAATATCCAACAGGCTTTTTCCACACTGTGTTTGTCCTGGTTTCACTTGTGTGTTTTACTGCTGGAGCAAACCACCACCCTTCCTGAAAACCTTAAAAACACCTCCTGCCACCTCTGCTTTTTCATTCCTTTTCACTGACTAGGCTGCCAAAATTGATTTCTGATTATTTACTGCAACATCCTTTTCTCCACTGCCATGAGGCCTTCCCTCCCTGATCAGGCAAGCACAGGGCAAAGGACCAGGTAAACTCAAACCTGTCTCCAGAACCTAAATGCAGAGCTCCTTTGAGAAACACCATGGCCAATCACACTGTTGTTCTTCCTCTGTGAAAACTCTGTGAGAATCTTACACTTAAATCAGGTATTGCACAAACTTCCTTATGTGGCTCACCACAACCCTGACCTGCACTACTCTTTATATCTATCTCACTTAAGAAAGACAGAAAGGTTTGTACTGAAATGTGAGAAGAGCTCAAATTTCTACAAATTCTGCCTTACATGACAATACACAAGGGTCAGCTACAAGGAGAAGGCAGAGTTTAGATTTAAACCAAGATGAAACATCACTTTCCAGAAGAGAAGAGCTGATGTGATGCATTATTCCACAGAGAAAGTAATCTATTCCAAGTACAGTGGTCAGCATCTTATTCTATTTCTTGATTTTACTATACATGGTGCATCTCCAACAGAATTAAGGGCCCTTAATTTTCCATTGCTTTTGCAATTGATGAAATCCCAAGAAAATTTTGGCTGGAACAAAAAAAATCATACTTTTCACCATGAATGATGGCACACATATGGGAGGAATAAACAGTTTCAGATCTAAAAGCCCTTCCTATATAAAATGTAAACCACAACAAACTGCTCTCAGGCAGTTAAGATTTACATCCAAAGGGATGAGGTGCAATCACACATTTAAAGTATCCAACATTTCTTAGTATAGATGTTCAGCTCTGCTTACTGATGCTGGCAATGAGATGCCACCAAGCAAAGAATAGTTTACTGCAATTGCCTTTGCCTTGAGGAGTCCTCTTTTAAGAAACTTATCTGAACTCAAGCAATGGTGGAGAATATTGTGACTGAATTATTCAATCTCTTTTGCATTAGAAATTTGTACACAAAGTCTGAGAGAGGAGTCCCTGCTCTTTGATTACGCTGAGTGTGAAGAGCTCTGGGACAGAGCGTTACAACAATGCTAGGAAATAACAGACTCCAGAGTGACTGAACTGACTCCATAGTATACAGCAGACAACAACTCTTCAAAATAGGCCACACAGGTAGTGATAACCCATTACAGATAGACACCTAATTCCCAACACTAGAAAAATATGAGTGATAATGAGAAATGTTTACAGTGGCTCACCATGGGTGTTTACATCAGTCAGAAGCAGATGTTTTTTCTCCAGCTAAGCTGGAGAAAACTATAGTTTTAGTGTTCTCAGGTCCACAGCACCCATGGATATTCAGACAATATCCCTGCTTGCTATGTCCATTCCCTTCTCATCTGGCTGTGAGGTGGTGAGATCTGTATCATATTTCCATGAGCTGCACAAATGCTGCTTCCAGATTCAGCTGCTGCAAAACATTTTACATGAGTCTGAACAAAGAGATTCCAGCTGGTCCAGGCTGAAGCAACATGTTTGCTTCCTTCTCCCTTTCATCTCTAAGCTCATTCATGCTGAGAGTGAATATAATTGCTCTCTATAAAGACATTCAGGTTAGGCACTAAAGCGAGAGAAAAGATACTTAAGCAAATGGACAATGACGACACAAGAACAAATGATTACTAATGAGTAATTAATAAATTCAACCCATAAATTAAAACTTCTGATTATCAAAGGACTTAAGTTCTGTACCACCTTTCCACTAAAACAAGGAAGAAAAGAAATAGAATTGTTTTGTGAAGCTTTATAAATGTTTGAGATACTATGAGATACAGTTGCTTACAGCAGCAGAGGAACGGACTTGGTAGTCTACAAGATCCCCTCCACTCCTATGCAAATAGAGAACACAAAATCTAAATCACTGCCTGGAGTTTATATTAGCCTTCTGTTTTATTTCAAGCCCTTTGGCATCCGACTTTTTTAATGTTCCACCAAAGTTGCTCCTGCAAAATCTCTTACAGTTTCTTGTTGATGTAAGGACCACCACATAATCATTTTTCTTTCTCATTTGCCAGATATCTATTCCTTGAGCATGAGCAACCTCATGGCTTACCTGCCTCAACTTCTGTGAAGGACTTTCTTCATCTGGCTCTTTCTCCTCTAGAAGTTCCACGTATTCTGTTGTGATTCTTTTCTCATGTCCTTTACATCTGATGTGAAAATGTAGCCCTTTACAGAAATATCACAGTAAACATTCTATTCCAAATTTCCTCCTTTTCTTTTTAGATTTTGCAATGGACAGCTTGCTACCACCAAGCACAGTAAATACTACACATGGCAAATAAGAGCCCTAAAACCTGTTTGGGGAATTTGTTCTAGTGTCAACAAGGAGTTTTTCTGAATTAGGCTGAACCACCCTGACAGAATCTTCTTCCTACCTGTCATACATATAATTTCTGATCTAAGCTTCTCTAGGTCCTCATGCTTCAGCTCTTTAACAGTTCTCTCCTATTACATGAAGCTAAAGGTCCTGCAATAATTATATTTTGTACTGATGCTGAGATTTCCTTTTTTTCCTCATTTTGATGACTGCAGATTTAACCTATTGCCTGTCATCCATCCATCCATCCATCCATCCATCCATCCATCCAAAATGCTGCTGCAAGAAATATTTTTTGTTAGCTGATTTCCTTCTTTGGTGTCCTTCCAACTATATTTCCTTCTTTTGTCATCCAATAAAAGATCTTGGCTTTACTCAAAAACTATCTTTATTGACCTCCTGCATCATGTTGGACCCCTAGACATAAGCTCCCCCTCACGATCCACCCATACATGAGTACCTACCCAGACTTACTTGATTGATTTTCAGTTTTGTTCTTTTTTCTAGCCTTCATCTCCTGGGAGCAGCTCTGGTGACTTCAAGCAATCTCATTATCCTCCTTCAAAATGCTGACGTAAACTCTTCTGACAAACTACCTACAAAAAAATTGGACCAAAATTTTAAAGTTATGTTTCTATGATTATTGTTTATTAATGTAATCAATAGGTTTTGACTGTTTCTTTGTGCCTCCTCCTATCTTGTCTCATACGTACTTTGTATATGGCCCAGGGCAATGACTGGCCTCTTAATTTGTATTATGCAGGAGTTAGTTCTGGCTCTTGATAAAGTCCTGTGCTGATGCTCAGCTGTGACAACAGAAAAAATAATGCTGTTATATAATGCTGTTATGTCAGTTACACTGTTCTGTCTTTTGTTCCAACTACTGCCATTTCCTGTCCAACAGTGAGTACTGCTCAGGAGCTTCTGGTCTTTGATTTCTATACTGGACCTCGGGGACTCCCTCTGCTTTGCTGATGTTCCTCATAACGATTTTTTCTCTGGAAGAACAGAACTATCAATGCATTGGATGAAGAGCTAGGATATTTTTAGTGAGAAGACCCTGGAGGTGAGTTCAGGTCATCCAAAGAGCAAACTGAGTGTGTCTGACTGTGTTGGTATGGAATGAAAATAGAAAGGGAACCAGTGGAGTTGTGGTCTATGCCCAGGTCTTTTGTGGCCACGTTGCTGGTGAGGTCAAAATTTTTCACTCTTTTGGGAGTCCATTTCCATTTGTGATTGCCTTTGACATTTCAACTAAAAGCTTCCAAGGGAAGGGACAGTAACATAATGTTTTGAAGTCCCCAGCACAAACTCTTTTAAGTGCTCCTGTGACCTCCTGCACCACCATCTTTTTATAATGCAACATAATTAGACCCTGAAAAGTGGCCAGACAAAAAATCCTTCTTGCTAAGGGGGAAACTGCCTTCTTTTGGGAAAGATAGATATAGCACAGAGCTGGAAGTCAGCAGGTCCCATGATGATGGTAGGAAAGGGCAGCCAGCAGCCAGCAAGGCATTCAAGGGGACAGAAGGAAGGATTTTCTTTAGTCTGGACAGAATTAACTGCAATCCAAAGTTCCCCAAGTCAACTGTTACCAGGCATGGAAGCAAGGACCTGCCTGTAAGGATTTTGTAAGCAGGGAAAATGCTATAAATGACTGATTTTGATTTTAGTTCTTACCCAGATACTTTGTGTTTCCTCTCATCAAAAGATCACTCATCTTATTTGTGCTCTGTACAACCTGGCTGTGTGAATTTAAAGTCTGACAGACTTCTCTGGGGAGCTCTCTGTTAGCAAAGGTCTAGAAGGCAGCTCCATCTCAAACTCTGGCCAAACCAGAGTCATATCACACCTCCACAGTACAAAATCCTTGACCTAACATTTTTATTCCTTTCCATATGGTGGAGTAAGAGGTGGAAAATATATTAAATATAACATAGTATTGATCTTGGTAATACTGTACCCCACATACAAAAAGCACTTTAATGCCATAATGACTCAATTCACAGGGAATAAGTTCAATGAGAAAACACAGGTGTCTGCCAACCAATTCACCAGAAGTTTGCCAGTTTGGCAACAGGGTGCAAAGACTCTTCCTGAGCTCTTTTCCTTCCCCACGATAGCCCTTAGGTAAAAGTTTGCAGGAAATTCAAATACTCGTGAGCTGGCGGAGTTGCTGCTTCACATGCCCTAACAAACGTAAACACTTCTGTTTCAGCACATCTGCCATTGCAATACCTACAGCTTTTCCAGAACCAAAGGATTAACTTTATTGTGCTTTTGCTCAGCAGACCTGGTAACACAATATTGTACTTCTAAGCAGACAGATTACTCACAAGTTTCTGGATGCTACATCTTTAGAAACTCACTCTACTTAAGATAAGTGTTGAATCTTGCAATCCCAGAAATATCCAACTGATCTAAAAAACAGTTATACCAACAGCCAGATGGATGCTATTTTTCCTCAGGTTATTTGGATATTCCAAAGTAATGGTTCTATTATTATTTTTTTCACTTTAATATTAAACAGATGCATCTTGTTTGTAAAGACTGTTATGAGCCACGTTTTCTTTGGATTTATAAAATAAAACAATAAAAGATGTAAGGAGTTAGAAGGGGTTTTTGTATTTATCATAAAAGGGAAAGAGAGACATTACATCAATATAATTACATATGTATTAAAGAGCACTTTATGGACTTGTACAGAGCCCCATTCAGCATTTCTAGAAACCAGGTGTAATGCTACAGACATCAATTAAGTTATTTTGGTTTTGATAACAGTAGATTCAAATCTAGAAATGTCATATTTGTGTGTCTGCTTGTGCAGCTGAGCACATCAGACACCTGTCATTAAATGCTGAGACTCTTACAGAAGCATTTTCCTGGAAAGTCAGGTTCCATCATAATTTCTGGCTTATTTTTCAGGATGGCCACCATTGTGTCCCAGTGTAGGGACTAACTATGAGAAGTGCTGAGATCTCCCAGTTTCCACTACAGCAGCTGAGAACTCTGCTGTACATTGGCCCTGCTACCCAGTACTAGCAAAGCTCAAAGAGACTAAAAATAAACATGTTTCTGTACCAAAGGAAGGAAAATGTGATTGATGACCCTCAGAGCACTTTGTTTGCTCATCAGTTAGGAAGTTTCTCCCATAACTCTGCTCTCCCCATACAGATCCCCATGATCTCTTCTGTGGAATGGTTCATCCTTTGATCTAAGGAGAACCCAAACCTCCCAGTGACTATGGTTCACCAAAATGTCTACTGTAAGTGACTTATTTATTTACACAGACAAGAGGCAGTCTAATTGCAAAGGCTTGGACATAAACTGTATCCCTAAAGTAGATGTACAGTGAGGATATCCACCCAGCTGAAGGCGTTCCACTCCTCACGACCAAGGGAAATTTGCCAAACTGATGAGCTATTTAAGTGTTTTGTGAATAGGCATCCTTGAAATGTGAAATATTTAATCTCAAGAAGTATTGTTATTGCTGCTATTTATTTCACTTTTTCTCCAGTTACTTAATTTTGTTAGAATATAAGGATTTCTTCTCAATCAGATTATAAAACATCTTGCAGTATAAGTATAAAAGCTTAGGTTCAGATAGTGATAATTTTTTTAAACATTCATTTTGTCTGGGCTGATAATTGCTATGCTGAGTTCTCATTCAAAAGCAATACTATTATTATTGTTGTGAAATTCAAACATTAAGATTTCAAACACAATTGAGTGAATGACAAAAGTACAGTTTCCAAACTACAAAAATATATTTTGACCTTAGTTCTTACAAGTACTATGCAGCTAACATGGAATGGACCCATTCCATTTTAATATGGAAATATTCTTAACTGAGGAATTAGCACTTAGTCTGACTGTGAGGTAAACTGGGCTTATTTGGCCGAGTTCTGAGAGTTTAAATATCCAACCTGTGAGCCTGGTGGGCACACCATTGAAATGCACTTTTGAGTCCCTGTTGGCAACGTGCTGAGCATCCTCCCTTCCCAGGGCTTTAAGAAGGTTGAGGCTGCTGAGTACTTCTCAGAAGTTTGTGCTGCATCACAGATTTGCATCCATAGGATCACTGGACTGTGTGTGGGTAGAGCTCACTTTGCCATGCCACCACTGACCAGTCCTAACACTGGCTGGCCTGAACTTTCGAGTCTTAGAATAAAAGGAGGTTCTGAATTCAGGTGATGCCATATGACTTAAAACTGTACCTTGCTACTTTTACAGAACAGAATGTCTCTGTCTCCATGTCTCTGAGACAACTTGAAATTTGCTTGTAAGTTCTCTCTCGGTCCTCACAAAATAGTTCCCTGTGCCAAATACCTAATTTACCAGTTCTGGATGCAGACACTTCATTGACTCAGTAGGGATTGGTAGTTAATAACTCTAAACTATATATAATAGTAAATAATTCTAAATTATCTGAAGATACAATTCAAGCTGCTGAGCATTTCTAGACCAACCTCAATATTCTCTATTACAAGAGAATTCTATTCTTTAATACTCTACCATGAGTTTGTAGGCAGTTCATCATCTGCATCTGTGTGACCATATGTAATTTAGCTTGACAGGAGTTTGCTTCAGGCAGTATGGCAAAACCTCAGTAACATATATACAGAATAGAAACTAGTCAAGATGGCTAAGCTTCACAATTCCCCAATGGCATGGTGTTGGACAGGGGATAAAAATGGTGGATGTCACCTTGTCCCCCTGTTGTTACTATACAGTGTTACTGCCTGCAAAATGATCCCCTCCTGTCCTGCCAGAAGGCCACTGCATATATCTGCTTCTCTCTCTGCAAGAATGAACATGGTAAGGAACACCCACTTTGGCACAATGTAGGAGATGTGGGATGGGCTACAACTCCTTCTCTTTCAAAGGCACCAGCTGTGAGCTTAAAGAAGGGGCACAGCCCACCATGGCTCAACTTGCAACATGGGAACAACAGCCCTTCCTGCCAGGAGCTGGGGAAGGTGACCACACACAGGGTGTGATGTCTGGGGATGTGTTCATGGTGTGAGCATCAACCCCTAAAGTCAAGTTGTGAGTGGTGTGGAGCCTGTAGGACCCAGTTCCCCGTGCATTCTGGGGAGAGGGTTTATCCTTGTTCCATCAGAATGGACCAGTCTACATGGGATAAGTGCACTCTCAGCATCAAAGGGTATTTAAAGTTAATTGAGATCAAGTCAGGCCATCTGCCAGGCACCATGACAAATCCTCTCCATCCACTGTGCAGGGAGCCAAGGTCCTGTACATTTCCATTGCAGGTATTCCAATCTCTAAGCTGGCTGACCATTACAGACTTTGATGAGGTAGGCACTATGGATACTGCAGAGAGATGTTCTCAACTGTTCTAAAAGCTGCCAAGCACTTCATTTTACTTCAGTGTTCCATTACCTTGCATTTCTCCTATGGCTGTATTTGTTAGAGTTTTCCTACTGATTCTCCAGACTAGTTGTCCTCTCCATTTGGCAAAATTATTAGTCCAGACTACAGACCCAGTTCTGCATTAATTTTTCAGCTCTGCATATAATGATAACACTAATAAATATATTCTATTCCAACAGCATTTATCCAAAATTAAGATGGAAACCTAACATTCCCAGCTGGGAGCACAGCAGCTTACTATTAGTTTTATAAAAATACCCAGTATAGATCTGAATCTATTTTGCACAGTTAGGTTTTTTTTTTTTAGGGAAAAAATAAAATTCAAGATCAATCTCTGTGCCAGAAAAAAAGGACAATGCAAACAGATGTGAGCATTGACTTTTCTGGCCCTAGCTTTGGGAAAGTGCTTCGAGAAACAGAGCTCTGCAAAGAAAAATTAAAATTATAATAAACTCCTGTTAAAAAAAAGTCCTGTTCATCTGATTCATAGTTTTGATGATTAAAAAACCATTTTCACTCCACTTCAAACAGTTTCAGGCTAAGGTGCTAGGTTTTTCCATAACACAACAATAAAAGCAGAATCTGTAGTGATAACCATGACCAAAGATAGCCTCCACAGAGTGCTCACAGAAGCAAAATAAAAATCAAAACTGCTGCAGAGAGCAAACAAATACTGTAACAGCCAAAATTTTATACTGGCTTGAAAGCTCTACCTGCTGAAAAGCAGCTGCTTTAGGTGCTTCTGTGGCCTTTTTACCACAGTATCTTAAAACTTCACACCTAAATGATCACATTCTCAGAGAGGGTGTATTTATCTCTAGGGGGGTTGAAGTGAAGGCTTTTTCATCAATGTATTCAGGTACTTATATCCTGATTGTTTTCAAAGGGAAGGTAGGAGCTAGGAGCCTGAGTATCATCAGATTTTCCAGCCCTGTGTGACTCTCTGGAGGCCACAATGATGTAGCAGAACAGGAAAAATTTAATTTTTAACTCTGGTCTTCCAACTACTGTTAATACATAATCAACTAAATCATCTTTCTTGTGTTTCACATCATCCTTATTTCCTAATCCTGTTCTACCTCTCCACTCAGGTACAAATACACAATGGTGTCACAGCAAAAATGTTCTTTGTATTTCTTTGCAATGTAAAGACACCTGCCATATCAATGCTGCCACACACACCTGGCTCTATAAAAAGAGCTCAACATAAGTTTTTGAGATTGTTCATCAGTTTTCATTTTGACCAAAGGGCTTGTTGGACACAGCAGTTGGTAAGGACACAGGGCACAATGATTTGTATTAGAGAAAATAGTATATTTTCCATCATCTCCAACTCACTGTCTAGTCTATTTGTATTCCATAGCGTTTCTTGGTTTTGTTCTGTATAACATAGAAAATAAAGAGATTTATACAGCCGACTTTGAAATAATTGTAATTATTATAACTGTAAATTAGTCTATCTAGTTATAAGCAGAATGAATGTACAGTTTGCAAATAGTTTTGAAATTCAATTATCTCACATGCTTAACTTTTGGATGGACAAGGAGGCAGATTGTTCATATTAACAGTATTTTTAAATATGTTTTTCTTGCAAGTTTACCAGCAGAACAATTAATTTCAAAGTCTTTTCTTCCTTTTTTCTATTGGTCCTCATAGGAAGGGACCAGGGTCATCCAGGCATCTGTGGACCTCAGGATGAAAACTATTAACTTACATGCTTAAAATAAATCAGTGTTTGGAGGTTTGTTGAATCAGCAAATACAGGCTTACGTTAGCTGTTTGATGAAATTAATATTAATTTTTAAATAACTTCTTAGATGAGTGTAAATTGGTTGTAATGGTAAACTTGGCTCTATTTCACTTAATACTCTTTGCTTGGGTAATGTGTACTTGGAGAATATTTCCATTTTGCCACACTACTAATGTGCACTAATCATGTTTTTTCTTGTTGTAAGTAAATAGCTGGGATGTTGCACAGAACTGTTTGATCAGTATAACATGATTTAAGAGAATGGTTATGTCTTAATTTGTCTCATAATCCTGCTTAACATCTGTATGAATCATTACAGTAAGGTATGTGCTAATAACAGCTTCCACATACACACTTTTGTATATAAAAGTTAAAATATCAGCTGCCTTTTATTTCAGTAGATTTAAAGTGTCACTCTACTTTTCCATTCAAGCAAAATACTGAAACTGTTTCACTTATCATATGTGTTTTCTCCCCTCATTGACTTGTGTCTCACTTCATGAGTGATACCAAACTATGTTGTATGATTTGAAAATCATGAGTTTTCTGCTTTTCAAACCCTCATGTGAGAGAAAGGCCACTTTTGTAACTTCCCTGAACAATTCTGTAATGAAATCTCTTGGGAATAGGAAGGCATCTTGAAAACAGACAACACCAATCCCATTTCAAATCCCATGAGGCAACAGAATGAGCTGGTTCTCTGCACACCTAATGCAAGTCTGGACTGTCTGCCAGTGGATTTCTTACACCACAGCTGTGCCTCCTTCAGAACTGGGGAGCACTGGAGGAGGGAGGTCACCATGTCTTAAGAGAACATTGCATAAATCCATCCAAGTGAGCCTCTGTGGTCTTTTCTTTCCTTCACCTCCTCTCTATCTTTGCTCTTCCATGGATTACCCAGATAAAATTTATCTCTGTGTTGATTTAACTGTTCCATCCTTATGGATTGATGAAATGCAAACATTTTGTTTTGTGACAGGCCAGACAGAATTTGATTTGCCAAGGTTTGTATAGAAGGAGGCACTAAATCCCCATATCTTCCTTCCCCACTGCATGTCATGGGCTACAAACTCTAAGGATGTATTACCTTGTCATCACTTGGTGCCAGTTTTTATGGCCTCTTCTCTGGCTTTTTGCCATAACAGATTGCACAGATTGGCATTTCTCAGCAGACCACACAGGAATTATACACAATTGCACAACCCTGCTGCTCCATACTGTAAACACCTCTTTCCATCATCTCACTTTTGTATTTGGCTGGAATATGCTCATCTTGACTTCCAAAGTGTTAAAGAATTAGTTGCAACCTTGAATGTCGGGGCAGAAAAAGGAGAAGAAAGTCACTGCTGAAAAAGAAGAGGTGCACAATGCTTTAGGGGTGAGTAGCTTGAGCAAGATGTGAGCAGACGTGTGCCTCGTCTGTGGCCTGCCTGCTGGGCCTACAAAAATCTCACCTCAGCACTAACACATGTCCCACACGTGAGTTCTAGTCAAAAGCCAAAAGACAGGAAAATGGCACTGTAAGCCCTGGCATGTCCTGCTTGGATGAAACAGCATGTTCACCCTGCGTCCTCTGGAAATCCATCATTTCACTCAAACTCATGCAGTAACTTGCCTGGTGCCCCTCCCACCCTGACACAGACCTTCTTAAAACAGAGGGAATGTTTTTAAAGACCTCAGTTCCTAGTGAAGTCCATATGTTTCAGGCCAAAATTCTGATCATAGAAGTTAAAGGAATTTTATACATTGATTTATGTGGGTCAGGATTTTATATTTGATAATTTATTGCAGAGAAACTCTTTCAAAACTCGTGGCATTTCACCTGCCACTGGAGTTTACTTTGCAAAACTTGTCCACTAATGCAAGAGGAGACTGAAATTTTTGATAGTCATGGTAGAAACCATGTATTTCATACCAATTATATTAAAGCATATTGGTGAATAACCAATAGCAACATTAGATAATTGATAATCACAGCTTATATTTGCATAATACAAAGCTTTTCATCCATCCATCCATCCATCCATCCATCCATCCATTCAAAGAAGCTTTGAGAAAGAGATAGGCCATAATTAATGGAGTTAGCGAAAACAAATATATTCATCAAAAATTATTTAAAAAATTATACCCCCTTGTAAAATCAATCTATTTTAATTCTCTTCCCTACTAACCAAATTTGAAATATTTCATAATGGGTCAGAACAAGCTATTAACAAATCCAGCTTCTAGTGCATTTCCTTTTCTGCCAAAAAAAAAAAAAAGGAAAAAAGAAATGAAAAGAGGTTTAAAAGAGTAGTAGCCTTCCCATAGAACACAATTTAGATCATATTTCAAAATGCAACCTCAGCCGTTCAGTAATTTCTCCTGTTGTATACAAATATAAAATATATATATAAAATATTTGAAGATGAAGTTCAGTGCTGTTCACTGTACACATATAATAAGCAAGTGTATCAGGGTAAACCTGCCTCTGAATCATTAAGTGATTGTAATACTGCTGATTATATTCATTATTAAAAATTCATTGTACAGTTTGCAAGTGAAATACTTCAGACTTCTCAGCCTGAATCTGATCTCAGCTGTATCTCAGATTCAGATGCATTTCACCCACTTTAATGGACTAGAGTCAAAAAAATATTCTACTTTAATGACACAAAAATCAGCCTCTCTTAATTTCCAGGTACTTTAAAAAAGAGATCAAGCCATGCATCCAATGATAAAGATTTTCTCTTTCATAAGATAAGAATAATTTCAAGCTCTTGCAAACATCTTAGAATAATTGATCAAGCCCATAAGTTATGTGCAAGCCTCATTTTCAAATCAAGTATTCGTGTAAAAATTGTATAAGACACTAAAGATAATGTCATTACAGTTTTGAGTTTACCTACATGAAATCATCTAGAAAGTCAATTTATATCCACAAAAGTAGATGATATCTATACACTGAAATGAGGTCATTCCTGAAATTATCTGTTTTTCCAGAGAAACACTGCATATACTGGTTGGATACCTCAAATTTCAAACACACCTTTCTCAGTTCCATTATTATTTTCAGTTCAGCTCAGCTGAACGTAACATTCACCTTCTCTTTAATGATGCACTGAGTGAAAACATCAGCATTTTCAATCACACCAGAACTGCCATTTTCTGAATTTTATTAATTTTAATAGAACTTTAAATTATTTTTAATTCAAATAGAACCTTTAGGATCATTTTAGTTATAAAATATTTTTTTTCTGTTTAATCAAGGAACTTTATATAATGGAGTGAACCAAGTAAGAACCAAATTATTTTCTCAGGTGTGTGCATAGTATCACTTATTACATCCTCTGCCTGCAAAGCCATTGCATTGTTCACATATCTCAGCCAAATTAGTTTATTCTGTCTTAACATAATTTTTAAAAAAATATTTTAATATTTATTTAAACAAATATTGGCATATCTTGAGATATAAATTCAAAGTAGTAGAAAATAAGTTTAGAGTGTTTCCACTTCATTGATAAATAGGTGCTTGTTTCCTGGTACATCATATTCCTTCCACAGTCTGTGCCAACCCAGATTTGTTACCTGCATTAGTTTCCTCTCGGCAGAAGATGCTGTTTTCCAACAAACTAAATGAAAACTCCTTTATGTGCATTGACATGGGAAGCAATTGCTAAAAGAATATCTTTCTTGTTTTGTCTCACACTGCCCCAGGGCTGGACAGACAACAGTTGTGATCTTTCTCATTTACTGATTATAAAACCTAGGAAGAAAAGAGAAAAACCTTCTAATGAGGTGAAATCACAATTCCTTTTCTTGAGCTACTGGGTAATTCACCTCATATTGCTAATGCAGTTGGATATATATGTTTTTCTTCCTTTAGGACTGGAATTCAAAATAGAACTGCAAGGTGATTACATGATTTGAAAAGAGTTTCTAAATAGTATTTACAGGATATCCTTGCTGTGTAACAAACATCCAGAAAGAAAACATCCAGAAGAAAAAGTGCCATAGGGAATATACAGATATGCAGATTACAAAGAGATAGAGATTAGAGATAATCATTAAATTAGTAAAAAATATCACTTAGGAAAAGAGTATCAAATGAAGAGATCAGTATAAACAATGGTAAAAAACAAACGGAAAAGACGAATGTCCGCCTTTTTAGGAGGAAGAGAGAGAAAATAAGGCTAATTAAAATGTTGGTAAGATGAGAACAGGGCCAGAAAAAACAGAGACATGAAAGAAGAGTAAATACTTCAAGTATATCTCAGTGAGCTGCCAAATGAAAGATGTCAGGAAGCCACAATGATGGTCACAAAGAAGGAAGATATCAATTGGGAATCAGAAAAGATGGACATCAGCGGATATTGTTTTCTTTGAAGAGGATGGCAAAATACTCCTTGGAGATCAAAGGAAGTACAAAGGAAGTGAAAGGATTTATTGACCAAGTGCCATCCTTAGCTCACATACTCACTTGTCTTACTAGAAAGTTGCTAAAATTCTTGGTCTTACATAATATCTCAGATAAGTACAAACAGAATGTCAGCTCAGAGGAGCCAGCAGACAGCAAGAACATCTAACAATCTCTTAAAACTCATATAAAACAGCAAAAGAAACTTCCTGAGGAAGCCCAAGAAGGTCATCTTACACTCATTTTGGAAAACAATTACATAAAGTGTTATTTGAGAAGAACTTTTACATTGGAGCAAAGTTGAAAAGGAAGAAGATTAACTTTTTTATAAAGTTAAGTTAGAGCCCTTCTTTGCTACCTCTACTAAGATTTCAGATTAAACAAGATATTTCACTTTTATAAGTTCTGCCTGGAATTTTAGTGAAACCATGGTCTTTTGTTAATAATTTTCACACAATTTATCACAACTTCATAAATGCATGACTTCAACAAACTATACCTGAAAAAAGTTGTTTGCATTTCAAAGGTCTCTAGTAGATTTAGACAGTTCCTTAACTGAGAAATTATTATCATTATAGCCTATATTGCAACAACTGCAACATGAATGTGTTTTTTTCATTAAAAGCTTTCTGCATGGAAATGCAATCTAAAGATCATAGGGGATGTGTTGCTATCCAGATCTATGTACAAGTGTGCTTTCTGCAGGGGTTATGTTTGCAACTGTCTTATCTGTGCTATACTTACACCCAGCCCCAGTAAGACTGAGGATTTATTATGCTGGACATCATAAACAGAAGATGCCAAGGCAGAGTTTTTGCCCTACAGGGCTTAGTCACTGGGTAACTCAACAAAGAAAAGATACAGAAAACAGGAATGAGTTGACATTTTTAAGGTCCAGCTGTGAACCAGATTCTCCAGGAAGAAGAGGGGACATGGTGCCATTTTTCAGGAGGGTATCAGAATTTAGGCTGATGAAATTATAGAAGGAGGATTTCTCAATGTTTGCCATCCTATTCTTTCATCACAGTGCTTTCCTTTAGTCAGGTCTTTCATCTGTTTCCCTCTTTTAATGATCAGCTGCCTTCTTTTGCTTTCCTTCTCTTCATAGTTGTTTTATTTCCTCTCTTGTACCCTTTGCCACTTGCTCCTGGGGCAGGGAAATAGGAGAGAGAGGGACTGAGATTTGGATTCACTTTTTAGCAAAAGCTCATCCCTAGTGAGACAGACTTGGGTAAAGTACCATGCTCCTGCTCACAAAAACATCTCACTGGACAATTGTACATCTAATTTTCCATTTGTACAGACAACTTATTCCCTCATAACTAGGATAATTATTTGTGTGAGTAGTTACTGTATTATGGGAATGAAAATCAGAAATTGCAGTGATTTGTTTATTTAGTTTCCCTGAAAAAAATAGTGTCAGCTTTCGGTATACATTCATGACACTTGTCTTGCATTGCCAACCATCAGTAGTGTTGTCATTAGCAAAAGAATCAAACATTGACTGACAGTAAAAGTCAGCAAAATATTCACTTGTCAGTAAAAATGGCAAGATAATTTAGAACTTTTCATTGCTTTAACATAACTTCCTGGACTATTTGAGTACTTTTAATATCAAAGGGCTTTATTTATCTTTGTTGAAATGATGTGTTCTATAAAAGCTGACACATATGACCATAAACAGAAATGGCAGGAATCCCAAATTGCCTTGAAAAATGTACTCCAATCGCAAGTTAAATCAAAATTTGAAATCTAGATATGAGAGGGAAGACAAAATGCACCTGGAACAATTTTCCCAGAGAAGTTGTGGATATCCCATCCATGGAAGGGTTCAAGGCCAGGATGGATGGGGCTCTGAGCAGCCTGGTCTAGAGGAAGGTGTCCCTGCCCATAGCAGGGGGATGAAAATCGATGAGCTTTAAGACCCTTTCCAACCCATGCCATTCTATGAGTCTAAATTGAACAATTGAAAAATTGTTTAAATTGAGTAAATATTTTGAGAAGTGTATTTTTCCCCTCCTCACTGAGGATCATTTTCAAAATAAAATAATTTAGAAGCCTCTGTCCTAAGTGCTTTGCGAACGTACTCTCTAGCGCGGGTTGCATAGGCTTGGACCCAGTGGTGATTGCTTCTAGGTATCAGTACCTGTATTCCCTGTGACAACCACATGAATTAACAAGGCAAAGTTCAGTTTCAACACCACTGCTTGACTCATTACCACAGCCCTCCTAGTAAGTGAGGTGCATCACAGGGGACCTGCAAAACAGCTGCCCTCTGGGTGTCTTGTTTTGGCGGCCTTTTCCATCTGTTTTACCTGTCTCCCTCTCTGAATAATTTATTTCACCATCTCCCTAAGTAGAGCACCTGGCCTAGGGCTAACTCTTTCACCTAAATTATTCAGAGCTGAAAACTCTTTGGTTTATACTCAGATAATGTAATGACTTAACAGGACAAAACCCTTAACTTTGAAGCAACTGTGAATGTTTCTAGGCTCTGGACTCTGTTGGCAGTTTAAAAGGCTGGCTGTGTAAACTATGTACAAAAGAACCACAGAAATCCTTCCTCCTCAAACATCTTCAAAGCCTCTTTCAGCAGCTAAAACTTTCCAAAGCAGGGTTCTTTTACCTTGATGCCTCTCTGCCCTGTCTCAGTCCCGCGGGAAGCCAGAGGATGCCTCCGTGTGTGTGCACTGCAGCTGGCTTGTCCCTAGTCTTTATGCAGGAAAAGTCACTGAAAATTGGCTGCAGGGCTGGACTTTGTGCACGTCTGTTCTCTTCACAAGCAGGTTTTTGTTCAGAAACACCAAAACCCACCCCTGTGCAGCGCTCCCATCCATGGTCCATACTTCACTATCTTTATCTCATGAACTCTGCAGTTAAAATAATTCCTCCCTGCCTCTGTTCCTAATAGCACGGACAGCTGCCACACTCCAGCAGAAAGGAGCAGTACAAGGTTCTTGCCTTGGATGCCACAAACCAGCTGCTCTCAGACTGAAATCTCACTGGTAATTTTGGGTGCAATTTTGACTATCCCTGTCTGTATTGACTGAAGGAAAGTTTCAGCTTGCTTTTAAACATTTTTTCTATTTGTTTTCCCACAATGTTTCCACTGTTTTTAGCCTTTTAATTATGCTCAAAAAGCCTATGATCAGCAGTTCTGTCATTACTTTTGAAAATCTTGTATTGATTGTTTGGAAGACAATCAATACTGGGAAGTGATCTCCTGTCTTACAAGATACTTACTTCAGCAAGTGTCTTTATTTCTGAAAGAAATTTTACTTTAAAAAGTCATGGTATCAAGGGTATAATTTGAAATTTCAGATCAAGGGATATCTTAAAGCCTTTCCCTCTTAAGGTTAAGAGGGAATGATGAATTGTCCTTGGTGAGAAAATGAATGAACAGAATATTCATAAATGAAGGAACAGTTTTTGAGGGGCCTGTTTCCAAATGGCCTTGCAATAAAATATTTAAAAATTAATTAGTGTCATTTCTATCTGGGTTACTCTGGGTTTACCTCAATGTTCCAAAGACAGGCATGGGAAAAGAAAAGGAAGTATTAAGATGGAATCAGTTTTGGAAAATCAGTGCATTGTCACTTCTACAGTCAAGAAATCCCAAATATTTTCCAGAATAATTTACAGGAACCAGCACAGATGCTGTTGAGAGAACAAAAAGATCATACAGTAATCTTTATCATATCCTACCCAAAGCTAAAATTATTTTCAGTTGGATTTTTGTCTGCATAAGTACCAAAGAATGTGACATGTTTTGCAGCAACTAGCATTGTCTGTTTACTGCAGGGATGTGCATAATGCCCATCACTGTAGTTCTTATAGGCACTATATGAACTGTTTCATTTTCCTCTGAGAAGTTTATCAAGTATCAGGTATTTGCTTTTTTGCTCCAGCTTGGGAAATCAGGGTCATGGATTTCAAATGAAGTGCTTTGTACTCTCCAAGGGCAGTGAGAAAACACAATAGTACAGACAAAATCTAATCAAAGTATTTTGGCTTTTTGCCTCCTTTTATTTTACAATGGGAAAAAAAATTCAAGGTGCGACTTGAATCCCTCCAGGAGTTCCCTTCCTGTGTGCGCTGGCTCTCGCCAGAAACGCGAGACTGACACAATGATAAAATGTGCTGCCAGGTCCTCTTGCTCATTCAAAGACCCTCCCTCAGGTATCAGGTGCCTTCCCTGAGCTTTGAGGTCAACCAGACACCTCCCTTGAGGCTTACCTGGGCTGAAGGATACATCTACCCGAAAATCCGCTCAGGTAGAGCAGCTGTTATCTGAGCTAGGATCAAAGTCCCCCTCTGCACTCCAGAAAAAACATCTTCCAAGCTGGTCTTCTTTCTCCATGATTCAAATGAATGTTGAATGAGTCTCTGGGGACAACAGTTGTTGTGCTGAGGAGCAAGCTGTCAGAAATACTTTATAGTGAAAGTTCAGTTCCTTTCAGGGCCTTTTATTATTAATAGTCATCACTGCAGGGGAGCATCAAACACAGACCCTATTTACTGTACAAATTGATATATTATAAACTACAAAAGCCATCCTGGTGCTTTGCTACTTCACCTTCCTTTTCAGCATGCTAGCATGAGGGAATCTTTAACCTTTGTGTGGCTAGAATACAGACAGTGAATTTTGGTTTGGCATGGCCAGGCTGGATTGCTCAGAACAGCTGATTTTTTGAACATCACTGTCTTGAGGAGCGGATAGAGAATAGAGACATCTGCACTATACAAAAGGCAAGACATTTTGCTCCATAGTGACACTGAGTTCATCAATTCAAAAAGTCAAAGGCATTTATACCCTTGAAAAGGCTTCAGGATGTCCTCTACAGGAGTTTATGTTTTTGTACCAGATTTCAAGCAGCTCCTGCAGCTTTTTGCTGCCTGCTAGGGCATTGCACCTCAAAAAAAGATGGGCATACTATCTGTAATATATGGCCATGGTGTCACCACACAATGAGGCAGCAGGGGTGACACAGCCCATGCAAGTGTGCTGAGCCAGCAAGTCACAAAGCACCTCCTCAGCAAGACGTGATGCCAGAGAGTCACAAGAGTGAGTGACTCTGCAATTTTAAAAGAGCTAAAAGCAGCTCTAGAGATCAGTTTAAGTGCAATGCACCCATGCTAGAGAGGCAGCACTGCATGGCTGACACAGTGTGGCCTCAGTGACATGTCTGAAAGGCCACATAGCCCAGGACAGTCCATGGGAGACTCTAAACTCAGATGCACAGTTGTTATAAATGGATAGCCCCAGAAGAGACACAGGGAATCGGAGGGAGTGATGCCTCTGTTGCTCCTGCACTCCCTAAAGGGGTGTTCCTGGAACAGGTTTGAGGCACAACCCCAGGGAGAGTGGACAGGGGATCCAGGGAGCAGCTGCTCTGTGTGGAGAGGGTGTTGTTCTCTGAGGCTGTTGATCTGGTCTTTCATGAATATTGTATTCAGTGAAAAGAGCCAGACAGCAAGGGGGTGGAAACTGCTGCTTTTTAAAGTACAGAACATGTACTCAAAAAGTGTTCAGAAGTGCTTATTCCAGCCTACAGTATGCTAAAGATTGGTGCTTGGTACATTTCAAGGATGAGAAAAAGAATCACACCACTCAAGTGTAGCTGTGACTTTTTTCAGTTGAAGAGTTTCTGATATCCAAAAATGTTGTGCGTGCTCCTGACTAAAATCCTTAATAACAACAGAAACTTGAGCCTTCTCTTAGATAGAAAGCATACTGAGTCTTTTCTTGTTACAATAAGAAAACCCCCAAAAACAGTCCTGTAACTTTGAAACCAGACTTGGACAAACTTCTGAGAAGGACCACACACCAGATTAGATTATTTAGATTTGTTGTGAGAATAGTTGACATGTGTTCCCTTCCCTTTCACTGTCCAATCTTTGTTGTAAAAGTGGACTCATGTTGTGCCAGTTGAGATTAATATTATAACATGAAAGGGCTAGGTTTGTATCATTTTCCATGCTTGTTACATTCACTGATGTGGGAATAGAGTTATAGTCTACCTGAGCCACTTTGTGTTTTATGGCCAGGATTAACAGCACACAAATACTTCACAGTCTTAGGTGGGTAGAGCACCTGCCCATTGGCATCAGATACTGTGAGTGTCAAAGTATTCAAGACTTTCTTTTGGGCTGTGAAATATCCTTCAGGTTACTCTAGAAGATCTTGTCACGTTCTTTACCCTGACACCTCTTTTGTTCTTTCCTTAACAGGACATGGCTCTTGACTTCTTGCTCTGCCAAGAATTTCCCTGAGAATGTTGTGCTCCTTCCATTCAAGCCTATATTCCACTCAACAGATTCTTATTACCATCATTGTCACTGGATACAGAATTGGTTGTGAAGTTTCACTACTCTGTTCACTGGGAACACAACCTTATTAACATTAAATAATGCTCCATTCCACAGTCATAATTTCAGATATTTCAACTGTTCAGATAAGTGACACTATTTGTAAAAAATTATTACAGAATTTCATTATTTTTGTATGCTACTTTTAAAATCAACTTTTTGAAGGTACTATTATAGTGCACTTTATTCATTAAAAGGAAGACTAATGTTTTATGTATTTTAGGTGTAACTTGAACCCAGAAAACACCAACTTATTTACATTTATACAAGCCCTTGGAAACCATTTCAAAATGATATAACAGGAAAATAGCTGATACAATGGTTAGATAACATCAAAGAGTGGGTTGGGAACACAAACCATGATCCTTGTGAAAACTGATTCCTGAAGAATTAGCCAAGAGAGTTCCAAGTGCATTTCTGCTTATTTGTTGAAATATGATGTTTGTTCTTATTCTTCAGGTAGAACCTGGCAAGTCTGTATTTGCACTTGTTGATCTTTCCCAACATAAATCTCTCCATTGTATTCATATCAACGATATGTTTTCTTTACTTTACTAATAAAATTTCTTCTAACATATGCTCTTTTAGACTCTGTGTGCAGCATTTATCACGTTATTGAGGTTACAGTTACAGAACATTTCAGTATAACATGCAAAGAACAATGGAACCTTGCACAGGTGTAAGAGCTCTCTGATCTTCGTTTGCCATCTATTTAAAAGAATGTGTGAACTTTGCTGCAATATGTCCTAATAAGCATGATGATACATCTTTAACCATAAGACACACACTGCTCTTAAAACCTCTTTAATGTAATCAGCTAATAGACCTAATCTCCCATTTTGCTGAAATAATGCCTGGATACATAACTGCTCCTACTCTGAAATGGACACTGTAATTTCCTTGACAAAACATCAGCAAAGCTTGGGATACTAATCTTCATATATGTTACTTTTTATTTAATAACTTACTGGGCAAGTTTCTAGATGAAAGATTGAATATGAATTCACCTTTTTCTGGGGGGAAAAAATTATCTGAAAATCTTGCTGCAAAGTTGATCCCTGTGTTGCTTAACACTTCCATAGCACGATAATTTGGAAAAGTGTGTGTGGGGAAATCACTCCTTGTCCAGACCCATTTAAGGGTTGTCAGGGTTGTGAGTTTCCAGGTCTTACTTTGGAGGATGATGAAAACCCACCATTATCCTTTGGATATGGTTTGTCCCAAAATTCCACAGTAAATGTATAAAAATACAGACATGACCTTATCCAAAATGTGTGCTTACCTCTGTGTATGTATATACACAACTGAAATACACTGGCCAAGTTGTCTAACTCTCCTAGCTCCAGGTAAAACTCAAGAGTTTAATGCACTCATCACCATTTGGCCTGGAATTAACTGGGATGCATTTGAACAGAGGCACCTTTATTGGGATTCTCACAGATTTAGCCTAACCCGACTAGGAATGAGAAGTTTGGGGTTTGCTACCAAACAGGAGAAGAAAATAGAAACTTGGATAATTTTTATCTGAGTTACATAATGAAGAATCAAAATTCCTCTCCAGATATGATCAGGAAGTGCAAAAAATATCAGCCAGTTTATATTGGGGGTCTAGAAACTCACACACAAATAGTGAGTATTTTCCAGTTGGGTGAAGAGTTATTTTTCCAAGTTAAAATAGGAAAGCACTCCAAAAGGTATTTACTCATATTTTCATAGTGCAAACAGCAGCATTCCTAGAAAAGACATAGGTCCTACATGAAGATCTTGCCACCTAAGATAATCAAATTGTGGAGGAGATGAAGTCACTATGTACTGCTTCAGAAGTAACCAATAAATACCAGATATACCACAATGGAGAGCTCTTTGCACACCCACTAACACATTAATAGATATTTATCTCAAATTAGCCATATAATTATTTACTCTTTTTACTCTTGATAGAAAGTGTATCCCATGCACATTTCATATGTGCAGAATGCACAAGTGGTCTAAAAATATTTTAAAAATAATCATCAAATTATGCTTTTGGAAAATTAAATATGAAACTTGGAATGTGAAACAAACAAATAAGACAATTTAGAAAAGATTAAAAGCAATTGTTTTGTTACCTTGGCAACACATTCAAGGTGCAGCCAATCAGCAAAGTTGATGTATTGTTTTGACATACATGCACATATTTCTAACATAAATAGCAACAGAGACTTAATAACAATAGGTTTTAAAACTAGGAACTGATGTCATTTAAAATGTGTCAATCAAAGAAACCTATGAAAGTGTTTCTTCTATCAAACTGACAGTAAGTATATGCTGGAATGGCTTTATAAGAGATAGCAGACTTCTGACAGGTCATACAGAAGATGCAAAATCTGTAATTACATTCTAGTTTCTTAGATTGTATACTTTAGTATGTCTAAAAAAACTTTGAGAAGAAAATAAAACTTGAAGACTATGATATATCATTCATTTCTGTAAACAAGTAACAAAAAAAAAAAAGCAGCATATCTGAGAATGGAGACAAAATATCAGACTGAAAGAATCTGCCTTGCCCTCAAAATAGATGCACTTAAACTTCTTGTCTTATTTTATGATTGACTAGTGCCAGTGAGGTTCTGCAGTGTAAGTTTTCAAGGATACTAAAAATTAACAATAGGAGAAATGTACAGAGGAAGATTGCTGATGGGATACAGAGCCTTTCACCTCTCAGTCAGTGGTTTGAATCTGGGCTGTGTCAGCAGTAACAGGAAACCATTACTTTTTGGCAGGTGTCAGAAGCGTGTATGAAAGGAGTGCATCAGCCATCCTCCCCCAGACCCTGATGCATACATGCCCAAAAGCAACCGTCAAAATGAGAATTCTTCTTGACAGCCTAGAAATAAAGCTGGTGTCTCCTCACTTTCCCAGAGAGCACTGTCCCTGCCTCTCAGTCTAAAACCACACTACCATGGACTGGCCTCTGAATCAAAACTATTCTTACAGAACTTCAGTTCTTATTGTGCAACATTTTAGAATCTCATTTACAACTAAAACACATTTGAACGCATTTGTAAATTTCTTCATGGGATCGATAGTCTTCAGGAAAGCTAGGGTTTTACCTTAGATTTTTTACTTCCAAGACCCTAACTTAAAAAAAAAAGAAAAAAGAAAAAAAAAGCGCACATTCATAAAATCTTCAGATACAGAAACAAGCACCTTATTCTGTCATTGGGTGGGATTAAGTTACCCACTCTGGCACATCATCTTTTTTCTTTTACTTTTTCCAGATTTATATGACTCTCATCATAGCAAATGCTCAGAGAGAGGAATTTCCAACTGGAACACATTGAAAATAGAAAGGAAATAACTCACTATAAACAGCACTGAGGAGAAACAAGTGAACATGCAGGGTACAGCATAATTCTTTGTCAGGATGTGAGCAGAGTACTTTTGTCTAGCAGCCATTATCTTTCCTTAAGAAACACTGACTTTTACTCGGAATTTCAATCTACATTTTGATTGATTTCTTTTTCAGGATATAAGAAGAGTGATAGAAAGGACTGTGGATAAGGACAAGGAAGAATAGAACAAGATGAAAAGTTTCCAGCCATGCTGTCAGGTTTGGTGAAAACAGGCTGAGGATTAACTGTTTCAGTGCTGTGAAGCCTGCATGTTAATGGAGCCAAAGAGAAGGAAAGTGTCCTTGTGCATCAAACTCACAAGGCTTTAAGCCTTGTGGTAGAATCTCTGTACCCAGAACACTGCTGAAGTGGGGACAGTGACAACCACAGTCAAGATCTGACAACAAACAAATACTACACATATATAGTCCTTAACACAAATGTTTTTGCCATAAATTGCCCCTTCCCATTTGTGGTACTTGACTTCCTGCAACATATTTTATGGAGTCTGAGGTAAGGCAATTGCAAACTGCAAATCAAAAGATATTTTTTCCAAAAGGTCTACTTGTTAGAATTTGATTGTCAGGTCAGCTTGGAGCTGAGCTTAATACACTGTGCAATATCTGCATCTCCACAGTCAATGTGCTCCTTATGTAGATAGATTCTTTATCTAGACAAAGCCGGGTTCTTGTGATCTAGGATTTGATTCCTCTCCCTGTTCTCTCTTCTTGGAATTGAAATAGCAACACTCCTTCCTCCTGATGAGATATTTTCATAACTCCTTTTGCACATTGTTTCTCTCACAAATTTGTTCTACATATGGAGCCAGAGGTCTACACAGAGGACTAAGCCCAGGGACTGATGGAGATAAACTAACTGAAGAATTTTGTAACTGGAAATAGAAAGCATGTCCATGAGAGCCTGATCACCTTTATCTCAGAAGGCAGTAATCTCACACTGTAACTCCTGTCTTTCATGGTACAACATTAGAGACACCAAGGCTCGATTTAAGTTGCCATGGCAGAGAACCCACAACGTCTCCAGGTATCACAGGTTAATTACCCTCCTTAAAATAAAATTGATTCTATTATGAATGTCTTTTGTTTCCATTTTCAAGCCACGTATCGTTATATCTTTTTCCTCTAAGCCTGAAAAGTTAATTAAGAGTAAAAAATCTCTACACTATTTAATGCCTATAGTGACCTCTTAAGCCAAGCAGAGGGTGATGTGTAGCAGGCCCAGTGAGGAGGAAGAGGAGGAGTTGTATATGGTGAGGATTGTACAGGAGGCAGCAGGAATTCAATAATCGTACCAGAACATTAACATTTTTCATAACCTATAAAAAGATGGATGTCTTTTATAGAACTCTGGTACATGTATTTTCCTGTTTTATCAAACATTTCAAAAATATAAATGAGTGCTGACTTATATTTCTATAAACCTAGTTAGAATTTACATCTTCTACAGTCTCCTCCCATACATTTAAATCTCCATCCCACACTTGAATACTTTCTTTTTCCTGATTTCTTCGTTTTACCCATTATTTTCATATTAAGAAGCAATGATGGATCTAGGAGAGCTCTGTGTGACTCAACTATAAGTTTTTTCCTCTAGAAAATGACTCTTATAATTGCTCTAAAAGCAAAGCCTCCAGAAGTGATGGCTCAGTGCAGGAGGTAGGACCAAGCAGCACTTCTGAGCAGCAGCAAAAGATGGATCTGGAGGGGTCTGACATCAGCTCTGAGGCCAGCAGAGTCAAATTGGCTGATTAACAGCACACAGGAGCTACAATAAACACAGGGGTGCCAAGTCCACCCCTGCTGTGTCTGTCCTGAGCCACATCTGCAATAAAGGACATTGATCTGCTGAGCTGAACATTCTACAGGAATAACCCTATGCTACTGAACAAAAATCCCATCCATTCCCCAGTATCAACAGCTCAAGCTTTGCCAGCCAGTGCATAGGAGTTCATGGGAATCCACTGCCCTGCTGCTCACTAGTTATTTCCATTACAAAATCCCTCAAGAGGTTCCAGTAAGGAATGAAAGCTCCTTGGACACATTAAACTACCTGGAAACTCCCAAAAAAGAAACAGGTAGTTCTATTCCTATTAGGTTCAAGGAAAGTTTCAAACTTGAGCATCAAGGAGGTCAGGCCTTTATTGTTATTTAAATATAGCTGTATGGAAAATGAAATCCTGCTGCAAAAGTGAGTGTAAAGGTGCTCAGAAAGGAAAGAAAGCTTTAATACACTACTTTAAAAAGAGATTTAGTGCATGCTGGCTGCTATTCTGTTAGTAATGTTTTTTTGTAATCAAATCAGAGCCAGAACAAAATGCCACATCTTCTTTTATGAATGGGTTATTAAAGGAAATGGAATAAAGAAATCTGAAGAAAAAAATTCTCAAAGAATGAACTAAAGTCCTTAAACTACATAAATTCCCATGAAATTTGCATCAGGTTGTATCTTGTACACATTTCTAAACCAAACACAAAGGAAAAATACGTATGTAAGCTTCCATGCAGGGGTTTTCCTCTGTCTTTTACAAGCTGAAAAAGAAATCCACAAACTTTTACTTCTGGATCTTTCACTGAATTATTCCAGAAGTACAAAGACAATGCAGTGCCTCAGTCTATCAGTAGCAAGGGTGCTCAGTGTTTATAAACTACATTTTCTTTATTTTTGAGATCTAAATAGTTTGCAAGCACTGTCTAAGCCTTGTGACTCCTTCATGAAGAACAGAGCATTATTAAACCTGTTCTCAGCAGACAAAGACAGGCAATGCACATCCAATGGAGACAGGTAAGGAAACAGATTTGGGGGAGCTGCTGCAGATTTTCATTTTCACCTCAAGCACAGCAGTGAATTTCTTTGGCCCAAAATGGCACAGTAGTTATTCATTATTACACCAAGACAAAGCTAGATAGATTTGAATCTATATGCCTCTATTAATGGGAAGAAGAAAAAATCATGTTCAGAATATATTTCCGAGACACAACAGTGACTGTAGACCTGGAAACATCCAGAGTTATCGTCTACACTGAGATTCCTGGCAGTTAGACCCATTCTTTAAACCATCAAATCTTGTAATTTATAATAGTACTGTAAAATAGTTAATTTCCTAGGCAGAAGTATATCTTAATATTATGAACATAAAGTTCTTACTGATGTAATATATTTGCCTTTTCTATGAATCAAGATGAAAGTGCATAATAGTTGTAATTATGTTGTATAAAAATGAAAAGACCTAAAAGAACAATACGTCTCTTAAAATATTATCTACCCCTAATTGTAATCTCACCTAAACTAAGGAGCACGACATTCGACACACAGAGGTGAGCAAGTGTCTGTTATATTTTTGACTGCATATTCTTTATACTTTTCCTTCTCAAACTAATTTGTGACATCCTGCAAAGCCCTGTCTTTCCATAAAGTTGAGCACTGTGCTGCATGAGACATTGTTCAACAGAAATGTAGGTCAATTTTTAACTGTCTTTCCTTGAAATGGAATGGGCTTGCATTTTACAGGCAAAGGGCCACAGAGGAAAAAATAAATTGTGTCTAATAGTCTTTACAAGTGTGCTAGGCCTTTTAGCTTAAAAGCTGCCAATATGGAAATAATAGGATGTATTAAACTATGTAAAACAGAACAGAAATGATGAGATGAGCCTGAGAAGTGTGATGGGTCAGAGGAGCCACTGAAGGATGCTGAAAAAGCCCTTTCAGGTTAGGTGGATGGGGGAGCACAGAAGGAGAGCACAGTGAAAAATTAAAAAGATTTCCCATAGCTGGGCTAAAAAGGGGATTACATAAATAAATAAGCTCTTCACAGTAAGCAATCTCCACAGCCCTGGGTATCTGACCCATCACTTGGTCACTCTTTCCCTTTGCAGGCCCTCCTGATGGAGCAATTTGCTCCAGCTGAGCCCTGCACACCTGGGCTCCCTTGTAATCCTCAATGAGGCAGACACCTGTGGTAGCTCAGGGACAAAATATGAACCCTTTCCTTCCCAGAGTCTGAGGGATTTGTGCTTCAAAAGTAGAAGTTGAAAATCTGGGGAAGAGGAATTGGCTTTTGCACTAATGCTCTAAGGCTGGCCAATGGAAAAAAATTCTGTCAGAGATACAACTGCATGGTCAGTGCTATGGATACCAAAGAACTTTGGCTACCACAGAATTCTTGTTAACTCTAAGTTACCAACCAAGATGGAAGCATCTACAGAGCAAAGCAAAAGAAAGGTCTTCATCAAATGGATAAACTTAATTATTCAGACAAGTTTGGGAGGAGATAGACCAATTGACATGGAGCCCAAATGTAATTATCACAGAGCTTAATAAAATCCTCTCTTATTTCCAGGGCTGTAGCAAAATTTTATTGTGAATTTACAGCAAGACAAAGTAGGGCACAGAACTGGCCATTAGGTCCTTCTAGATGATCTACATCCCTTTGCCTCATGAAGGCACTCCAGCTTCACCCCCAGTTTCTCATCTTACACTCTATTTAACCAAAATAAAATACCAAAGGCAAAACAATTGTCAGTAACTCCTGTCTGCCTTGCAGAAAGTACTTCATTAGGAAGCTGACAGCAAAAGTGCTGAGCTGTGCTCCTGCAGGTCTGAAAGCCTGGAGTGCACCAGGTGCCTGGGGGATTCACTGACAGAAAGGGCTGTTTGTGTTGCAGAGCTGGGTGGGAGCTCCCTGCCCTGACTGGGGGTACTGAAACCTGGCTGTTCAGGGAGAGCTGAAATGTGCAGGTGTCCCTGTGCAGGGATGCCTTCACTAGGAGGGCTTAGGAGAACAAGAAAGGTTGTTTTCTCTCTTCCTTGGAGGAAGTTAAAATAGGCTGTATGTCAGTGTGGCAGACAAGGGCTTGGCTGCTCAGCCCATGGGTCTCCTCCCTGCCAGGGAGGGTTTCCTGTTTGGTAATTTCTGGTAGCTGACTCAAGACCCCATCACAGGATTTGACTTTCAGAAAGGACAGGGGATCCAGTGCACTGAAAATCAGGTCAGATAAAGATAACTCATAGTTAGAGCTCCCAAATCACCAGCTCTTCCTGAAAGCTGAAATCTCAATCCCTTGGTTATACTTTCTGTCTCATTGTTCCTGTGGCATCTCTCAACACCTTCACCTGAGACAAAGCCTTGGCTCTAAAACCCACCCAGACTCCGTGAGACGCATATAGGGAACCTTTAAAGATGAATCAAATGAAAGAAAGAACAATTGTTTCTTCCAAGACTTCAGGGTGTTTGGAATCTATGCCCCTCTTATTCAGGATATATTTATTCATTCTTTTCAAAATGAAAGTCATATTCTTTTGATTTGTGGGAGGGGTTGGTGCAGCCAGGAACTGAAGCCTCCCTTTTATTGTTGCACAAGATCTAAAGGAATAATAACAATTAATAACACCAAAAGACTGAAAGGAAACTGTTTCATCTGAGCACTTAGGTGAGCTTAGGTGGATGAGTCTTTAGCTGCAGGGTCAGGCTTAGGTCGCCTTTAGAGCTGCAATCGGGGCAGATTTGCGGTGTTGCACCTGGTCTGCAGTGCTTTGGTGGAGGAACACAGACAGCAAATGGAGCTCTTGCCTTGTGCCCTGACAGCACCTTGCTACAAGCCATCTTCTCCAGGAAGAAAAATTTTTTAATTCTGGGTGCCCTGTTTAATCAATTAAAAGTCAGACTCTTTTTAAGATGAGGCCCACATTGAGAGATGAGAAATTGCGCGCCTGACATTTAAGTAAAGTCTCTGAGTTATGTGCATGTACTTGGGGTGAAAACCCTTTGCATACACAGGCCTAGTAGAAAAAAAGCAGCCCCTCTGTTTAAGTTTCCTGTGTTCTGGTAGCTCTGACCAGAAGTGACACCTCCAGAACAGGGACCACTGCAAGCTTACTGAGATCAAAGTGTTTTCTAGTTCCAGAAGTCAGATTTTGCTACCTTTAGGTTAATCCCCAAAGCTAAATTTGATCTTGAGGAACATCAAATATCAGCAGCCTTTCTGTTTTCTATGGCTGTCATCCCTATCACAGCCTTAGAGTTCTTACAGCTCAACCATAATGAACTTTTTGACCAAAATATTATGCTGTCTTTGTAGGACAAAGCTGAAGATTTGTTGATGTGGATATTAACTATTCTGCCCTAAAAAAATGAACTAATGAAAATCAAGTCCAAGGTGTTTTTCAGAATAGTTGGATTTTACACTAAAACAGCAAAATAAGGTTTTTTGGTTTATTTTAGGTATCACAGAAAAAGCAACTGGTAACTAACTCATTGATTTAGCATCTAGAAATCTCCCTGTAAGTGCCCAACTTCATGCAATACTCCCTTTGAGCTTCATTTTCATTGTTTGCTTAGTTGTCTGTGAAAGGATTAAAAAATGGATAGGATGGATCCTCCTTAATCATTTCAAAGTACCAATCTATATTGGAGCCCTTTTGTCCATTTCCAGATAAAAGAAAGATCTTGGCCTGAAAGATCTTCACTTAAAGCATACATGAGGAGCAAAAGAGTTGTCACTGTCTCCATTTTACAGTAGCCCATAAAACTTTTAAGTGACTTTCCCAAGCTAACATACCCCCATTTTTGTAGAGACCATAATGTATCTCCAAAAATTTACAGAAATTTTTACACAAAAAGAGGTATGCTTTGCAGGACCCAGGGAATGCCTGAATCTATCTTTAAGCTTGGCAGTTAAAGTGAGTCCTTCAAACTTTTAAACTCATTCCAAATTTTCAGAGCTGCACAGCACGCAACTGAGAGAATGATTTTACCACAAAGATCAAGATGATGTAAGTATTGTTCAAGAAAAATACAGCTAAAAAAGATTCTAAAAAAAGTATCAGGAGCACTTTTAAAGTATTTCTTAAAAAATAAAAATCATAAAATAACCTCTGTTGACTCCTGCTGTTAATGTGCTTTTATTCAGGTGTTTGGAAACAATATTACTTTTCAGAGCAGGCAGCTAGTGTCAAGGGTAGCTTTCTCATTTGTGGTCATTTGTTAGGTACCATGAGTTTGAGAACTGATAATGTGCATTCTTCAAGATGGCAGAGAAAAAAGGCCTCTGACTGCACAAAGAGGGAGAATAATTCAAAATAGTTGGTAATTTTGATGCTTTCGAAAATTTTAGTAAGGTAACTTTTAATTAAAGCTTGAAATAAACGTTTAACTTGTCTTGCCATATGAAGTTGCTTCACAGACATTTATCAGCACACATATATTTAGCAGCTGCCATTCAGTGTAACATCCATGTCTGTCATTGTCTACTTGAAGCTCTTTTCATGCACTTCAAGTGTATTATGAAAGAGCAATTTTCTTATTAACAAGCAAACCCTGATTAAGTTACTTAAGCAATTGTCCCACCAAGTACTGAAGACAGAAGACAGATTTTGCAGGGACCCTGGCTCGAAAGTACAGTTGAGAAGGACAAGTGGAATTGTTAGGCTAGGAAAGGAAAGCTGGCACTCAGTTTCCAGTAGGAAAGATCCCATCCACCCTTTTTACCATCTTCCAATGGATGCATAAAGCTTCAGCCCAATGATATCCCCAGAAACATACATGTGGATAAGGATGAATCCTCTGAAAACTCTTTAACAGCTGGGTATATTCTTAAAATGCATCAAAAAATATGATACTATATAAGCTTTCTAAATTTTTTTTTCATGCTAAATGCAGTTTCTAGAAGTAGAAAAAGTACTGCACACCATGGTCTCCAGCTCAGTCTAAGTTTCTTATGATTACATTTTGCATTTCTGTTTCTGTTACAGTTGCTTTTCTGCTTCCACTTGTGGAAGAAATCTAATAGTACATCATTACCATTATTCCATATATGCCACAGATGTTTTTAAAGGTCAGTTTGTTTATAGCAATACTTCCATTGAGGATTAATGATGACACTATTTTGACCCCTCTGACCTTGATGGGCAGGAATGTACTTTTCAAGCATCCAGAGCCCCTCTTCACAATTTGTCTAATCCTACATCTCCCCTGCCCTTGCAGGCTATTTGCTGTTAGTGGCCACAATAGACAAGCAATAGTACCATTATAGGCTTCTCTAACAAAAGATTTTCATGATCATTTTCTAGTGGCTTGAAGATTGACAAGATCCCCTCCTGTTACCCAGATGCATTTTCCCCTCCTTCCTGGTGATTTCTTTTCTTGTTTCCAAGGAGGAAAGTGCCTCCCTGAGCAGCGACCTCTCTCTCTGCAGAGAGACCTGCTAGAAACAACAAACACTGCATGTTAAACCTCCTCCGAGAGGGCATTATGTACAAATGGAGTGCCAGGTCTTCTTTGATAAGGTGTACACCCGTGGCACAACTTAAGAATCAATTCAATTATCAAGACACAAAAATGCCTTTTGAAGAATGTTCCTGAGTGAGTCAGAGGCAGAGAGCACAGCATATATATGAGTCTGACTTTGCCAAAGTTATTTCAGGGGAAGAAGTTGCACAGAATCATTCCAGCAGCCTGATTAACTTACCGGGCACTCATCTGTTAGTGAAACCCTGAGTGTGGAAAACAAAGCTATCCCCCTGGCTTTATCACATCTGTTGTCTTTCAATGCACTCAGAATGTCACTTTTCTGCAGGTTTTGCTTACTTTCTGTACAAAACCTGAGCTATCTGAATAGAGTGCTTATTTTTGAGAGATGCAGAATATTTGTACTTCTCACTGGTGAGAGCATGTCTGATAATGGAACCCTCCAACACCCAGGCTAGGTGCTCAGAGAGCGAGGTGCCCTTTCTCTGCCCCAGCCAGCAGTCACTTTGGAAAATTTCAGCTGTGCCATCGTTGAGCCTCATTTGTAACATGAGTGGGTCGTAGTATTGGCCCACATTGGAATATTTTCTGAGGGTTGCCAGAATTTTGAGATCCCTCATAAGTAGTGGTGCAGATTAAAATAGTAACACAAATGTTAAAGCTTATTTTTTGCCTATGATTCATATGTAGAAAATTCTAAAAAAAAAGATGATCAGTGCTGACCTTTTCATATGTGGCACTGGACAAGGCAATGTGCTTTTGACGTGTGCAATATACTTTAACATACTCTGGACACTTTACAGGAACATCTAATTGACATGTTAGTGTTTGCTTTTCATTTACTAAGAACAGACATTCCTCTGTATTGTCATTAATAGAAGAGGAAGAACAAGAAAGCCACAAATGACATTATTTCAAATCCTTGGTTCTCAGTCCCTTCTCTTGCTGCAGGGCCGCTGATGTCACAGGGTGGGGTTGCTGGGTGCCCGCAGGGTGAGGACGGCTTGATTCATCTTCTGTTGGAGCTGAAGGGGGAATCAGCAAAGGATTCCACTGAAGACAGGATGAGTAAAGAAGATTTTGTTTGAATTAGGCTTAAAATGGGATTTTACTACATGATTTTTATGACAGGGAGGTCAGCACTCGAATTTGGGGTTGACGGTTTAGTTTTGTGTGTAAAGTTGTTTCCCTGAAAATGCTTGAGAACTGAGGTTGTCACAGGATTTCCATTATACCAGTTCAATATTTTGTTGTACATAATTCAATAAAGAGTTGGGCTCACACCAAGAATCCACAACAAAAGTTACATCTAATGAGGAGGATCCAACTTCTGCTGAAATTGAAAAACATTGAGACTTTTGGTTGAGTCAAGGTCACTGTGTTACTTTACTTTCCTTCATTTGAGCAATTGAATTTATTGAATTTGTCAAGAGACCCATTCTCAGTGAAAAGCTCAGCAATACTCTAAGATCTAGTAATTACATAAATAGAACCTACACAGTGCTGAAGAAGAGAACAAATTGAACTTTCCTTAAAACCACGTTTTTCCATCTTGCTCTTTATATTTATATATATTATATAAATATATAAATGTCAGCATATAATTATTATAGCTAATTATATTGTTACAGACTGTTTTATTATTATATCAGGTATTATATATAGTATTATAATACATATATTGATATCAACATTATATAATATATAAATCTTCTAAATACACTCTGTGACACCATTCCTAAAACAAGTTAGGTTTTGGTAAAATGTTCCTGAACTGCTGAGGTTAACTGTATTGTTCTTATTTGTTTTTATGGACTCCAGGGTAAGTTTTTTATTGGAAAATTCTGTTCCCAAATTAAGCTGATGGTATTTCAATTAAAAGAAGGTAGATTGTTGACCTCTACCTCTAATGTTACATGGGAAGAAAAAGATCACAGCATATCAATGCCAGTCTAAAAGCAATCAAAACAATACTGAATTCATTTTCTCTCTCTCCTCTTGCAAAGATTGTTTTGACAAGTAGAGTTAAACTAAGGGCAAGGCAACAACATTTGTCACTGTTTTTTTTTTCCTTTTTCTTTGCTCAGTTGATCTCCTCTATTTAAATGCAATTAGTATTATCCTAATGTAGTCTTTTTATCCATATCCATAGCTTCTCATCTTACTGTTTGCTAATATGATCCTTTCAACCAAAAGGACATCAATACACTCAGCAAACTTATTAAGCAGCTATTCTGTCTTAAGGGGAGACAACTGAGCTGCAAAGAAAGGCATGAGTCACTGGAAGCTGTGAGACACCAAGACTTTGATGCTGTAGGCAAAACAAGCTGCTTCATGACATAGTTTGTAAAATGTTTGCACGGGAACAAATTTCTGCCAAAAAGTATTCAGGAGAATTTACATAGTGCAACATGCAAACTACAGAGCATCCCACAGTATGTGATATTTACAGGCATTTAACAACTGTGAGCTTTCCTTCACCAGCAATGGTGCCCCCCTGGTAGACTTTGATCTTGGATCTTTTTCTAACACATAGACTGCAATTGCCAAGGGAAACCTCAGTTTCTATTCCTTTTTCAGTGCTACGTTCAGAAGAAACATCTTCAGGAACCAGAAAGAATAAATAGGTCTCTCCAGTAAAACCATGTATTTCCCCTACTCTCTTGATCAGTTCCTTGGTGCCAGTTCTCAAAAAGTCTCAAAAGCAGAGGAAGGAGTCATGCTGGCTCCTGCAACATTAGCCTGTTGGCAGCATTGTTCCCAGATGGGAAAGCAGACCTCTAAGTGCTGGGAAAGCCTTTCACCAAGTTTGGCTGTCCCTGGGATGAGGCACTTTAGAAGTCTAACTACTTGCAGCTACACTACACCAGTGGGGAAAGTTATGGAGAACACAAGAAAAGTGCCACTGAAATCTTGGAAGGAGGCGGAAAATAATAAACACTGCAACTGAAATTTGGCCTGGACACATGTTATTTGGTCTAAGTGCATGTTTACATTTCTTTGAAATGTTCCTAAATACTCCCTCTGTCTGAAAAGAAAATTTCAAAACCATGATGAAAAAATCTGTTTCAGATCATGTGTATTGGTTTTAAAACCAGGCATAACACTGCAGCCGGCTCTTTTATCCAGAAAAGGTGCAACTGTCATATCAATTTAGAACTTCAGTCATGTTATTTTAAACCTGCATTAGTAAAACCTATAACAAAACCTGTCTCTGTTGTCCACATCTTGCATCTGGAGCAAAGTTATGCTTAAGTTTGATCTCTAAAACCAGTATGGAAATGATATCTGGTATGTTCTGCACTTTGTAACATGGTCCATGTGAACTTTTTCACTGTAATGATAACACAGCTCTATAGCCCACCTGGTAAAAACATTATACATTAAAAATGACAGCAAAAATACCAGAATTACATAGGAAAAGATTGCAGTGTAAGGCTAAATCCAAACATCTACATTTATAGGCACTATCTGGCACCCTACTTTTAGACAAAGTATCTTACAGCGCCATTTTAAAGGCTTAGTACTGGGTTTTCAAGCTGGGAAATAGTATAAGACCACTGTATTAAGGAGCTGAAATTTTGCTGACATTATGGAAGCTCTTACTAGTTGGTCTCCTACCCACTTGATAATAGTCTACAGATGCTGTGGAAAAACACTATCAAAAGGCAATTCTTATATATAGAACCTCTCAAATCACAGCCAAACACCACTTCACACAAATAATTCAAGAACTTATGTTACATATGGAAAAAGTATTTATAAAGCAGGATTAGAATACAGAAAGGTGTCCAGATGAGACTGCTGTCACCTCTTTGCATCAAGTAAAAGGAGTAAAGTGTTTTGCAGCACTGGCAAGGCCACCGTTGATGCCTTGTGGATGCCCACAGTGCCGGGTGTAGGTGTCACACCAGAGATGAGACTCTGTGCTCTGGGTGGGCCAGCAGCAGCCCTGAACCTTGTGATTGTTATCCTTCCCCATTTTATCCCAGGAGACAAGGGCACAGCCTTGAAAGGCTTGCTTGAAAACAGAGAACCAAACTAATCTCATGGTGTGATGCTGGAAACTGCATCTTTATACAGAAGAATACATTTCTTCCTAATTTTACCTTTTCTGTGAAGCAGAATGAAAGCTCTTGAGACTGAATTCCTTCCTAGAACCAAACTGTATAAAGAGAATTTGTGAGAGAATTTTAAAACTGCACAGTACTGTCTTCCATAATACAGATTCCCATCTGCAGTTTCTTCCCATCTGAAGGACTCATGATACTGCTAAATGTTTGTGACAGTAGCTATAAATCTACACATCCATTATATGACATACATATAATGACAGAAAATACCAACAGAAGTACTTAAAAATAGTAAAAACACCTGACAGCTGTTGTAACCAGTAAAGAGATAAAGATACCTTAAAATTTGCTAAGCAAATTTAATATTTCCAGGTACAACATATCAGAAAATTCCATTGAAGGAATTTTTTTTGTGCATGTAGACCTTATTTTTACAACTCTAAAACTTTAAGTAGCTGACACAGTGCCAACTTTTGGGGGTAAAGAAATCACCTGTCTTATTTCCAAGCTGACACAACATGTTTTAAGTAGATGAAGGCTCGGTTTCATTACATTAGCAGTGTCTCTAGGTGCTCTTTGATGCATCTCTCCTGTGCTTAGTAATTTAGTAACAGGTTGGAAATGAGCAGAGGGGTAAAACGAGACTCTGTTGCCACAGCAACTACTGCACACCTCTAATTTTTGAATCAACAGACAGTAGAAGTTGATACTTTACCACAGAGTATGAAGAAATACCTTCCAAAATGTTCTATGAAAGCAAACTTGTTTTGTTTGAGAAGTGGCACTTCCAAGAAAACAATTTCCTAAAGATAGCCCATATTTGCTATTATTGAGCTAAAATGTTAATAAGAAATATTTAGCTTTATTTTAACCAAAAATCTAGCCACTTGCTCAAGTGCAAAGCTCTAGGAAATAATTCTGTCAGCTGCTTTATTGCCCAAAAAGAGGAAGCATTGTCTAATGGTTTGGATGCTGAAATTTTTGCTGTGTGTGACAGAGAAAAATTAAGAACAACAAAACAACTTGGTTTCATCATTGAAGCAAGTACAAAATATAGAAAAAAATCAGAACAAAGTGAGTGAGGCGAGTACGATTTCTGCCTTCTCAGTATCACAAATACCAGGACAAGCTAAGGCTGGACGGCCTCAAGACACTCACCTTACTCTTTCTCTTACATCTATGGACAACTGGAGACTTTGTGCCTGACAACATTTCCTTTGAGCAGTTTTGCTACTGGGAAAGTATTTTTTTATTGACCCAGGGGGAAAACAAAATGCTTTTCCCTCAATTTCCTGGTGGATCCTAACAAAGTGAGCACAGATATGGAATGAGCTGAGGTTGGATGGAACTGCGGCCTTGCTGTTTTGTGATTTCTGCTTGGATTTTCTGTTCCTTGACTGCCATATCCTCCTGCCTCATGAAAGACTTGGAAGTTTCAGTTGGAAATGTGAAGCCACTGTACTGGAAATGCAAAGCCATCAGAGCAGGGACATTGTGCTAAGACAGCCTCTACCAAAGAGCTTCCCTCGCCACACTGTGATGGAGCCCACTTCAGTAATTGCATCCCATTGGATTTGCTCCACAGTACATTGGGATAAAGACTTTAATAACACAGGAAGCAGCATTTTAATAATCTTTTGCCTGATTTTAAGTGCTGTTACACACTGACTTCTACCAGAATCCTTTCATTTTACAGAAAGCACCATATTTTAAGGGGTCAGAACTCTTGCAATGTATTTAAACTCCATTTTTGCATATTTCATGTTCACTTAAAAGTGCATTTCTATCAGTTCTGCTTCACAATCCAGTTACTCAGAAGTGAAATAGAGGTTTCCTGACAATCTGCTGAACTACAGATTATTTTTAATGTGGACAAATTCTTTTTCTCTCACGTCTCATCTCCCCATCAGGGGCAACAATTCCCAGGACCTATAGCAGCTTCCATCAAAGACCACCAGAGTTTTGTCATGGCCTACATAGCAATTGAAAGCTGTTTACTGTGGGTATAAAATTCTGCCATCCTGAGACAGAGGCTTTTTGCTGCCACTGTGACTGCCTGTGCATGGAGTCATCTTTCCTCTTATCAGCCCTTTGGTCTAAGCTACTCTGCTCCCTTTATGATCTGTGGCTGTACAGAGAAAACCTCAGAAAGGGCAGTTCATCACAGCTATTTAGACATGTATCTTAGAATGGGATGCAGTTCCCTGGAGAGGTATCTGTTTCTCTTCATCAATAAAAAAACAACCTCATTGCCTAGTTCAGACTCCACAGCCAGCTTTCAAATGATGGGGGTCAGTGGGAAGAATCCCACTCAAAACCTGATAGAAAAGGAGTCAAGGCCCTGCAGGGTCAATGGGAGCACACCCCAGTCCCCAGCAGAACACCCAGAACACAACAAGCAACAAGCAAATGTATGACCTCTCTTGCTGGGGAACTATGTTGCTTTGTACAGCACTTTTCCAAAGGGTAAATCAGTTTTCCTCTCCCAAGGAAAAGAATATGTCAATAGGTAGTTGACTAAGGGGAGCTGGAGAGAGTGGACAGCTTAATCTCTGGTGTTTCATCCAGGACATGCTAACAAATGAGTCCCTGCAAACTTGTATCTCTCTGTATGTATGTGTGATGCTCCCAGTATAAATAGCAGCACACAGGGACATTTAATGGCAGCCTGAAAGAGCATGCACCAGGCAGAGGGGACCTGCATCATGTGCATTCTCATCAGTGCCACAGGTGGTCAAAGCAGACAAGACTTCCAAAATCTGACAGCTGATGTAATTTTTTTTAAATATCAGAACAGAACACATGGATATACTCCATTCCCCTGCTCCCCTGCACTCTTTCAGTTTAAACCTGTATTGTACTGAACCAAATGCAGCTATTATGGCATAAGACTGGAGTCAGTAAAGAAGAATCCAGCTTCTGAGATTTAAAGCATTTGTGAAGAATTTTCAATTATTGCCAGTATCAGTCTGAGTGCTCTAAAAACCTGTACAAATCACAGAAAGAAAAACAAAGAACCACTCATACAGATGAACCTTTTTGAAAACTGAGTGTGTGAATGTGACTGGGAATCTGCTTGCATACTTTAATACATGGACTTAATATTTTAAGAATATAATTTCTTCAAATTCCTTAAATTCAAGAAGGTTTTACTTTCAAGAATGGGATGCATTAATAGCAATCTAGGAAGGTAAGTGCTTCTTTAAGCATTAAACTGTTCTCCAAAGAGGAATTAGACCAAGAAATTTACAGAGCATGTTTCCTAATGTATCAATGGAGAAAAAAAATAATAAAAAAATAAAATAAAATCAGTATTTTCAAGTACTTCTAATAATGTGTTTTTCTGAACAGAGCAGCTGCACTCGCTGCCTCACTATCCCAAGAAGAAGATGTAATTGCACTGCATGCAAACAAGAGAAGCTGGACAAAAGGGTCTCAACCATGGAAAACACTCAATGAAACTTGTAGCTACAGCACAGATAAGCTAATCCTAAAACTGTTGAAGTATTTAAGATCAATGATAGTATTTAAAAATCTATCAAAGGCAGGTATAACCACTAGGCAGTGAGTTAGCAATACTCAAAACTTTTATTTATCAAGTTTGTCAAGAAGTATGTGCTAAACCATTTGTAAAGCCAGCTGCATTCATAGTTTGAGTTATGTAGATAATTATGCTTTCTTATATATTTTATCTTATATATATAATCTACTTATTTCAATGTTACTTTTTTTAAGATTCCAGCTACTAAGAGCATCTCAATGATTGCATCACAATATCCTCTGACCTACATCTGTGTGCTCAAGGGCTTAGTGAGGAAGTGTGTAAATACCTACTCCTCCCTGTTTGTCTTTATGGGAAACCAGATGCAAAAGAGGATGCCTCACAGTCTTCCAGAAGTGCAAATGTCCATCCCACCTACTCAGGTTTTGCCAAGGACATCACACCCCCTCACCAGTGTCTTGGATGGCTTTGATATGTCAGTTGGACTATCTCAGTTGTTGTAAAGGCATTGATGATGCTGACATTGCAATGTCACACATAATGTGTGTCATACAGGGTTTTCTAGGCAGTGCTCAGTGCATTTAGGCACTGAGGGAGGCAGTTAGAACACCCCAGGTGAGTGAAAAAGCATCACACTCAGAGCCACAGTCATCATGAAACTCCTTCATTTCTATTTCTCAGACTCAATGATACCTTAATAAAAACTGTGATTAATTTGCAGTTAAACTATCTGTTTCTTGCTCCCAGTTCAGTGTAGGCTTGGACAAAAAATTAATTTTATTTCTTTCAAGTCTTTTTAGATCAGAGATCCATCAAGAGCAAGAGAAAAGGAGATCCAGTCTGTCCCCTCTTGCACAGGGAGGATGGTTTATCCATCTGCATTCAGCAATACCTGAGTAGTCTCTCTGCAAGTAATGGGTGGCACAGATGTCACTGTGAGTTGAATTTGACCTGTAAATTCTGGTGATAATGTGCAACAAGGAAAGAAGCCAGCTGGAGCTAGAAGCAGTGGCAATTAGAAATAAACATCTTTGCACTGGCAAAATAAACACATTTGATGTGAGAAATCAGTGAGTCAAACATTGAAGGCCTTGATGTTACCCTGACAGTCCTCTTTTCAGAGGAGAATGATACTTTTTTTAAAAACTGCTCACAGATTTTCTTGCATGGGAATAATTCAAGTTCAAAACCAAAGGGTTTGATATAACCCATCAACAGGCACAGCTGGAAGACAGAGATCAGGATGAACTAAACAGCAGAGCCTGTATGACAGAAGGAAGAAAAATGGTGAAAGATTTGAGTTTTAGTCAGAATTGAGTTTGGCAAAAATTCTCTTTCAGTTCTGTTCAATCATATGCTTGAGTAAGTTATTCACCCAGGCCAGTAACATCTGTTCAGGAAAGGGGCCAACTTTAAAATGTGTTTTTTCATCCCACAAAACAAAGCATAATCTAAGCTATAAATATACATGTTTTTACTACGCTGGATAAAGAATTTTGTGAAGAAAAAAAAAAATTCTTTAGTTTAGGACTTTTTTGTTTCTAGAGACATTACTCATCTGATCCTGGATCCTTTACATATTCAGGAGGCTCACTGCTTTCAGCAGGATCCTTAGGACTGCAGGGAGTTTTGTCAGACTCAGAGATGTTCTTGTCCCTTATGAGATCAGAACCTCCCAGGTCCACTCTCTACTGGCACATTCTTCACATCGTGCCTAGTGAGAGCTGTTTAGTCTTTCTGATACATCACCACAGACAAAAAAACCCCAAAAACCTCTAAAAGCCCCATTGTCATGTGAAACTAGTGAAAAACTTCAAAATAATTCAAAATAAACAGAAAATAAGACATTTTCCACTTTGGATTTTTTTTTAGATGCTTGATGAGGTCAGTATATTTTAATGAGACGCTTTCAAGCAGACACACACACATGCAAAACAAATACTACAATGCCACTAAAAAACCATTTTAAATTGATAGATGAGTGTCGGCTTTGAAGAACCTGACCATGCAGCGGCTTGATAGCACAGAAAGAAAGCAATCTGCAAGTGCAAGTCTGTTTCTTTTGGCAGCAGAAGGACTTGCTAATGGATTAATCATTTTCTGTTCAGCATAAGCATCAAACAAAAAAAACATTTAGGGCTCTATTCATCTGAGTTTCCGGGTCTACACTTGCCAGCCATGGAGGCTCTGTGGCTTTGTGCTCCAGAGCTCAGTTCTGACTCATGTTTCCCAAGGTTGGAAAAGAAGGCCCCATAAGACATGGAAATCACAGTGTCAATCCTTGTTCTCCCTTCTGTGCCTCTGCCTGCACTGGTGGCAGTCACTTTGAGGTCCTGCTGACCCCACCATCAGTGTGGCCACTTGATGCCAAGAGAGGCTGATCTGGAACAGAGACCAGACAGAGTGAGAGGAACAAAGTAGGTATTTATTAAAAGGCCTTTACAAGGATACACCCTGGGCAGTACAAGAGTCTGGCTGGGGCTCTGCCCAAGATGGACCCAAGGTGTACCCTTGGTCAGGAGTTTTCACACTTTTATAAGTTTTGGTCCATTTACATGTTGGGGTTAATTGTCCAGTTACAGCTTCAGGCTGTGAAGTCCCTGTTTGCTCTCTTCAATTTGCTGCTTATGTTTTTTGGGCCCCAGGCTGCAGCCACTGTCCTTGGTTCTCATGCTGAAAAAGGACTGTTTTGTCTACCTGTCCTGTGAAGAGAACTTACTAACATTTAATATGAAGTTCAGAGTTACACACCTAGGCAGCACAGAATTCTTAAAATATGAAAGCTAAAACTTAAGGCATCACACTGACCATCGTTTCCTGCTTTACTCATCCTCTAACAAGTTCTTAGATGGCAGCTGACTGATGGCAACAGATCCTGAAGTTGATCAGCCATGAAGAGCCACAGAAATGCACCCACCAGTTCAGAAGAAAACCACTAGAAAATTAATTGCAATGAGAAAGAGAGAACTGGAATTGCATTGAAGGAGACTTCCAGCGAGCAGGAAACAGGGCACCAGAGAAAGAAGAAGGGAAAAAATCCTTATTAAAAAGATATTTGACTTCCTAGGGAAAGGCTTATTAGTGCAGAGGCTGTTAAATGTGTTTGCACATTACTGTGCACACATGCAGGAACAAGGGAAAACACCGATACCAATAAACAGATCATGCACATGGGACACTTCACCCACTTCAAGGCAAGAAGCACCTTTGCCTTTTGCTTTTTCAAAAACAACTGAAAATAAACACTGTGAAACTTTATAGCTTGTCTTTACTATTTACTTTTTGCAGGGCACTCACATGGTGTCTGATGTGGTTCAGATGAGTATTTTTCCTTTTAATACATCGGAATCAGCAAGATGGGAATCTTTCTGATGGAAGGATGGAATAAAGAGAAAGGGTCTTACTGGAAATAATTTCACCATTTACTAGCAAAATACTTTACTGTACAACAGCAATAGTTCATGGCAGGGGCTAAAATTACAGCATTAGACTGAAATATGTCATTAGGGTTGGCTTGTTGCTGTCATTTTTTCCTTTAAAAAAACTGTCTCCTTACAGAACAATTTATAAAAGATTTCAGACACCCAAAATATTACTCTAACTCTACAGAATCATATTTTAGATGTCTTGTTTCACTGATAGTTTCAACAAGGAATGCACAGAATGATCAAACCACATATAAGTAGCAGCAATTATTGGTACATTTGAGATGAGCACAGCACGGAGGATAAGTCTAAAGAAAGAATAAGACCCAAATACTAAGGGAGGGAGAAAAAAAATAAAAGATTGAGCAAAAGGGCCTGAAAAGCAGGAAAGGACTAGCTGTCTGCAGGAAGCTTGTATTCTTGTGTGAGTGCAAGTGACCCAGTGCTGGCTGGAATGTTATCTCTATGGGATCTACAGAATTTTTCTCTTAACTGTAGCAACTGAAGAAGAGTGAATTAAAGTCTTAAAGAGAAAAAAATCAATAAAAGGAAAAAAAAGGAAAATATGACAGAAGAGCCTTTCAATGGCTATATAAAATGCTGCTCAAATGATCATGGGGAGAACCCCCAAATTTATGTGCTTGCAACAGAAATACCTTGCAAAAAAACCCCAAAAACAAACAAACAAACAAACAAAAAAAACAACAACCCAAAGACAAAAATGAGAATCTTATCCTTTCATTTTGATCTCTATTTGTCAGTGAGATTCTCTATTACATCACTAGGGCTGACACATTAGGTTACAGTAGGTTTTTCACTGATGTTTCTAGCTCCCGAAGTAAACTTCTGTCTGTTCTTCCTTTACAATCTTGAGTTTTAACCCAATTTATCTGTTGGAATAGACAATATTTAGCTAGAAACTCTAGTGGAAAAGTCCAAAGGATAATATCTGTCTCCTTGCAGCCTTGTCAAGCCATAAAGGTCAGTGGAAAGGTTTACTCCAACCACCCTTTTCTGCATTCGGTTTTATCTTTAATAGAGAAGTCCTGCTCTCTGTGCATCTGAGAGTCACCCTTTAATAAACCTTTGTAGGTTCCTTTGGTTCAGCTGCACTGAACCCTGCTGTTCAGGCTCTTGCTATAAATCTGTAGCCCCTAAATAGAGCACCTCTCTTCTGAGAGACAAGGCTTTATATACCTGCTGTCTGTAGCCAGCTGGAGTATTTCCCTTTTCCCTCCAGACTTGTCTTAACCATTTCCCCACCAGCTGCACGAAATGTGATATATCTTTCATTACAATGTGAAGATTAGTTTTTTTCCTTAATCAGTAGGAATTTGCCATTTGTATTCTACTGGGTGATCAAGGTCCTTTTGCAAACTTGAGGAATATGAAGAAAATGTAGGTCTTAGGTTCACCACAGCAGTTACTACCACAGTAATCAAAATAAACAGACTGGTATGTCCACATGTTCCCAGCTCCCATTCCTGCTTGTATGTTTAGGAGAGGCAAACCCTAAAACTGATCATTTTCCAAGCAGTCAACTGAAAAATCAAAGATTATTGAAGTAGTGTACACTGCTATAAAAATGACCTTCCACTTTCTGTCTGCCAAAACACAAACATGGAAGACCAAGAATTACGAGATCAAGAGGACAACTAACTGTAGAAAAGGTAAACACATCCATGAGCATCTGAGAATCATTGCCAAAACAAGAGCATCCTTTCTTAAATTCTAGGGAACAGACTTGTAACTATTTTTCAGGGTTGAAAATACAAGCTACTCAAAAACATAAGACCTGGAACTGCCTCTGTCATCGAGAGGAAACAAAAAAAGATAAAAAGTGTCCAAGAAGCTTTAACTGAAGAAAGGTTTTGTTTTTGAACAGAGGAAAAGAATAAACATTGCTTCTCAGCAATAATCTACCACCACCACTGTACTGGTTCATGAGGAACTTTTTTATAAAATAAGCAGATTTACAGCAAGGTCCATTCTGTATCAGTGGAGTAGCTCCTGTCTATTTGATAACACCAGAACAGCACTACAGATACACAAATGTCTGCTTGTGCCTATAGGCAATTACCTCACCACACAGCCTCTGTGCTGGGATTTTCTGTGCCCATTTCTAACACAGGTGAAGTGACTTTCCACTTACTGCCCAAGGTCATACATCTGGTAAATGATTCCAGAATAGAATATGGCTCTCAGTGCCACTTAATAACCTCTCAGGATGTGATAATAGAAATTTTCCCAAACAAAAAGAAATGTATGAGCAAGAGGTAGAAATGAGAAAGCTGGTTTTAAAAAAAAAGGCAGTGCTAAGTGTGTCTCATGTGGCTTTTCAAAACCAACTGTTTAAATACACAAATACTGCTGTTCAAATTTCATCACTCTACAAAGCTCATGGGTCAAAAGCAGGCCAAATATGAATCACAGGTCCCTATGTTTTATCAGATGCCTGCATTACTCGGTGCTGAAAACTATTGGGTGTTGGTTTTTTTCTTAATTCTTTGTCCTGCAATCTCTAGCACATCAGTATCATAAAGTCATGAATCAGTTTTTAATTTAAATTATGAAAGAAAGAAACATTTATTTGCATGTTATAAATAGGTGGATTATTTAATAGTGCTATGCACATTCTTTTAAGGTTTGGCTTGGAAATAGAGATAAGTTCCCTAAATGCATCCAGGGTTTACATGTAATGTAAATACACATCACCCATTGGTAAATCTCATCTGTTTTCCAAAACTGAGGTTAAGGTATCTGAAGGTCACTAAAAAAGGGATAATTATTGTTTGGACTTGATTGCTCCTGGGAGCTCAACTGCAGATGCAGCCATTTAATTTCCTGAATTACCAAAGGAAACGTAAGCAGAAATTCTTTTTTCATTATCCAACAATTTTAAAGACACGCAGCCTCTAAAGAAAAAAACTAAGATTTTATAGTGCTGTGAATAAAGAGTGGTAGTCTAAAAGATGTTCAGTGAAAAAAAATGAAGCTGTTTTCATTAGTATTTGCCATGTCCTGCAGGTGGGACTGCTGTCAGGACCTGGTGTGGGAAGCAAAGGTCTAAAAGAGGAGAAGACATTGTGAGGGCAGACTGTGCCAACAGGTGCGGGGTGTTCCTTAGAGCTGGGTGCTGGGAACAGGACAACGGACAACTGATGGATGCACTGGGTAGATAAAGGCAACATCTTAATTACCCACTTTGCTTCAGACATTGGGAATATTAGTTCAGTGGGAAAAATATATGTTAATTAGACTAGTTACCATAATTGCATGCCTAGTGGTTGATAGCAGCATCTCACCCTGGGAGAGTCTGTCACACAGCCAAGCTGAAGGCTTTGTGGGATTGCTAACAAGATCTTGCTCCTCCCAAATGCTCTGTTAAATACTTCAGGAATAAGCCCTCCCCAGGATAAAACCAAGTCAGATGACACAGGTGGAGCATGTCTGGTACAAAGATTTCTCTGGTACTCGCACATCTGCCATGTGACAGCTAGCAAAAGAGTACAAGTTATTGCTGGTAGAGAACAGGTTTGCCATATATAACATTTGGACAAGTTAGGCAGGTTTTAACATGATCATTTCATATGTCATGACAGCTTAAGAGCAAAACACTCACCACAGCAAGTGTTACATCAGATTTGAGACAGCTGCTGGATACTGGCCACGGAAGAGTTGTCTCATAGAGAAATACAGCTGCTACTGATCTAGTAGGCAAGGATAAGGCTGAGCTGGTGCCAAGTCATAAATAAGTAAAAATTTCAAGATTTTTAGGCCAGCTATGTTTTCCCATAGTGAAAAATTAATATTCTGTGTTTGAAAGCATATATATTGCATTTATCAAGTACAAAGGAGGTCAGAAAGCTTCTTAAAACAACTTGATTTTGAGACAGCTTCCCAGTGCAAATACTGCCAGGAATGAGCCTAAGAGGTTCAAAAGAGGGATTGATACATTTACTAGTTTCCCATGTAAAATTGGGAATTTTCCACTAAAAAGGAGTTTTAATTTTCTTTCTATGACAATTCTTTCTTTCTAGTTTTCACAGTGGAATGCGGAAGCTGTCTGTTCTCTTTGGTGGTGCCCAGAGAAGCCCAACAAATCATTGTGAGCTGAGGGAGAGGTCTGTCACCCAGTCAGGAGCACAGAAATTAAAAAAACCTGTTGCACAAGAGGGAGTGAGAGCAGTCCTGAAGTTCCAGCTCTCTTCTGGGATGTCAGAGCTGGGAGCTGTTCGTCACTGGGAGCCACACAAATTTGCACTGGGTCTTGGTCTGGTTTGACAAGTATGTAATTTGAACTAGGACTTCTCCAGTTTTAAACAAATAAGAATGTTCTGCTCAAACCATATCCTACTAAAATATTCCTTCCCATCTCCAAGAAAGGGTCTATGAAACTTTGAAGAGATTTTGAGGTGGAGGGAGAATGGGAGGATGAGTGAGAAGATGTGAGGAGTACTTCAGGACAGGGGAAAGTTAGAAAAGTGAAAGTATGGTAAGGGAGGGAAAGAAAACCATTTGAGATGTGAGAAGATAGTAGGGCAGCTACACTTGGGGAAAGGATTTGCCAGCACAGGTAGTGGCAATCAGAGAGGAAAGGTGTTTTATCTTTTCTTACACAGTAATTTGATTCCTGAGTGCTCCATCTAGCATTTGAGGCCTGCAGCATGATGGCTTTGTGTATGTTGCATGCAGGAGTGGAAGATCCTGTCGCAAGGGGATTGCCAGAGCAAAACTAAACTTACAGTCCACAGCTCCTATAGTCAAGCACAAATGGAATGTTTCTTGTCAAGGGTTGAATTTAGCTGGGAGCTCAAGAGCAGGACCCACCTTATAATCCTAGCACTGGTTCCCTATCCCCAGTCAGCATCCTCAGGGCATCTTTCCAGTGCATTACTCTTTCTAGAGCCCATCACCCAGCCAGAAGCAGGAATACAACTTAAATTAAGAGTGATGCCTTCTAGCAAGATATGCTGACTCAATAACAGTCTCCTTCTGTCCCCTGGCAGGGGAAATAACACCAGCTGCAAAAGAAAGAACTAATAGAGATAGATGACTGGAGTCACATGCAGCCTTCTCAGTTATCTTTTGAATAGTGAGACACGAACATAAGCATTGCACCCCCAATTGACCGAGCTGGAGCTGGAGCCTGCCTCTGCCCTGCCTGCACAGAGAGCCCTGCAGGAGCAGAGCAAGGTGGACACAGCCCTCTAAGTAGCCCAGCCAGCCAACATTAGTGAAGCCCTTGGTTTCTAAACACTGAGCTGCACCGAATTTGAATGCTCCACTGATGACTGAGTTGGTTAGGAATACAACTGAACAGCAGGCTGAATACCCAGCGAGGTATTGTGGGTAATTAGAGATTAATTACAATCCCATAGTTTGTATCATGGTTCAGGGTCAGCACGGGGTCAGTGCACATGGCAAACTTCGAGAGCTGTGACTGGATGGATGACGCCAGCTCAGAGTGGCTCAGCAAAGTGAAGCGTATAGAAACGAGGAGCCAGGGAGGCTGGGGAGTGGACTCACAGCCAGGGCACTGGCGACAGCAGTGACACTGAGTTGTGGGGCCTGGAGGCACTGAGAAAATGTTAACAAGCAGCAGAGAGAATACAGCTGCACTAACTATCCAACTGCAACCCTGACTTTTCCAATTAACCTTTTCCAGGCTTTCTAAGATTTGGGAAATCTGGGGCACTGTCCTGTTGTCAAAGGAAGCTCTTAAAGAAAGAAAAGTAGTGAAGAAAACTGCCAAAAAGAGGGGGGGAAAAAAAAAAAAAAAAGGAAAAGAGAAAAGAACCTCTGCTATTTAATATGGCTATTAAATTTTTATTTAAGGCTCAATCCAGAAAAATGTTTTGTCAGGCTGCAATGAGCTTTTCGGTACATGGCATTGATAGGAAGTGCAGAATATATGCTTGCAGTTCAGAGCCCATTTATCATTAAAACCCTTCCCCTCCCATTACCAAGAACAATTTGTCATATTTTTATCAACAATCAAGATATGCAAATAGCTTAAGGCAGCTGAAAAGGCAAATCCACAACCCCAATATGCAAAAAAGACAAGTGATAATGTAGTAGGTTGAAGATACAGAAGTGTTTGGTGGAGAGAGGAATAAATCAATATAAAACTCCCAAGCGGTCATTTTTGGCAGTTAATTATTTGCAGGAAGTTTTTCTCTTTTAAATAAACCAATTTTTTTTTTTTTAAAAAAAAAGATCATTAAACTAAAAAGCGAGCTTGTGGCATTCAGAGGAGGGTGAAGAGGAGACTGGTTCTTGCAAGGGACAGCTGGTATGTAGAGGATATACCCGTCCTCTTGTGTGCCCCCAGCCGTATCCGCAGGTGGCTCCTGCCTCTGGGCCTTACTGAATGAGGATCTGTGTAAATTCCCAAACATATGAACATCAGTTCCTTTCTGTACAACAAGGGAGTATTTTCCCTTCTGCCTGGATTTGATTTCCAGAGGCATCTGTGTATTTGCCCAATTCCTGCCCAGTGCTAGGAAGCATTTCAAATTATTCTTCTTAATTTCAAGAGTGGCAGTAATATTTATGCTATTTCAAAAATAGATAAAACATTCTTAATTCTCTTTTTTGGGTCTAGTTCTGTGGATATGAGGTTCTCGTAAAGTAAAGTTAGTGATTGCATTGACAAAATAATATTAGGTTTTTTCCTAATTTTCATCCATACATATCAGAGCTTTTAATACAAAAGCAGGTCTCTAGAATTACCTCTGTTGGCAAATGAAAACAGGTGAGAAATGAAATTAATTTACTCTAGCAGTGCAAGAGGCAGGTGCAGAGATGAGATCATTATCAGTCTTGACTCCTAATATTCTTGCACCAAGCTCCAAGGATAACAATGCATAAGAAGCATCACCATTTTTACCATCCAATATGCTCAGGATTACCTTAGGGTTCTTAAATATCTAAATCAGAAAAACGAGCCTATAAAATCCTCTGACTCCTGAGTGAGGAGAGGTGGGAATGACTGCAGGAGCACAAATGTAGAAGAAGAGAGAATTCCATTCCAGTTCAGCTGCCCAGAGGGTTGGGAAGCCTGAACCTCTTACAGGAGAGGGTGGCCAGTTGGAGGTAGCAGCACAGCTGTTGCAGAAGGAGAAATGTTGAAGCACAGTAGTTTAAAGACCAGAAGTGGCAGTGATAGTAGCCTTTCCAGCACTTTCCCACTTGCTTGAGTCAGCTGTCCCCTGAGCATGCAGAGATCTCACTTTTCAAGAACCATCAGTGTTTTCTGCAGCGTGTACTCCGCACAAATGTTATGCAGTTTACACAAAGGGATTTCACGCCATAAAATAAGAATTTGAATTTCTCAGCTAAAAGTACCAGTCCACCCTTTCATTTGTATCAGATGAACATCACAGCTATTCTGATTGTTGTATTTATGAGGCTTTCTCTTACACTTTCCCTAATGACAGGTGATTTTGTGTTCTTTCATCCCAGAGTTACCAAGTCCCACAGAGCCATTACAGTGCAAAATCAAAGAGCTTCTGTGTTTAACATTTTAAAAATGAATAAAAAGTATACAAAGTGCAATCTGAAATGCTTCCTGTAAAAATGCCCATTTTCCAGTAGTGTATAAATACGCTTGGACACGTAAATATCTTACCCATGGCTCTGGGAATTGGGGGATTTCCTGGTACTAAGAACTAATGCTGAGTGCTTTAATGCTTAGTGGGAGTGCCTGACCTGCCTGTGCCAAAGGATTAAACCCAATGCCACATTTCTGCTTACATACAGCACTGACCTGGGATGGGAGTGAGGGATGATGGACTAAAGAGATGCTGGAGGGACATCACTCTCCAGTCCCTTCCATTAAAACCAAAATTAATTTATGGTTAAAGAGAATTTCATGGCTGAGATGGTGATGATCCCTCTCCAAAGATCACTGCAGGTTGTCCTTTTGTATTTCATTGCCATGTCACTGCATTCAAAGTTTAAACAAAGCAATGTCAGTCACAGAGACAGATGTGTGCACACCTTGGGCATACACAGACACAAATGGCACATGAAATTTGCATTTTCTATGTTACAAGACTTGAACAGATTAAAAATAAGGACTGACTAGGTCTATAAGTTCAAACCTAGATTTGGAAAGAACAGGTCCATACTAAAACCTAATAACTCTGCATTGTACCCAAATGCAAAAAACTGTCTTATTTTCATTAAAAAACACAGAATAATGAATTTACCTGTAAAACTCTCAGCCCCACAAGACAGCAAGAAAATCTGACTTACAGTTAGCAATTTTAATAGAAGTAATTTTCATCTGTAAATAACGATTACTTCATATGAAATATGTTTACTATTGTCTTCAATTTCCCTTTAATGTAGCCAGTGACCTACATTACACCTGCACAGGAATCCAGCCCTGATTCGTTCTTTGTCTCTGGGAGCCACCTTGGGAAAGGTGTATTTTGGCCTGATCCCAATGGACAGTTGAACTGAATCCCATGCTGGATTTAAACATATTCAGTGTATACAAACATGAACTGATTTGACTAATCCATTTCCTTGATTTCAGGGATGGTGAGGCAATTTGGTCACAAAAAAATAACAATTCTTGCAAGTGTTTGCCTTTACCCAGAGAGTGATTCTCCAGGGGCACAGGAGAATAAAGGTTGCAGAGCATCCACAGAGATCTGCCATTTCTTCTACAGCTTTTTGTTCTTTTCATGCAAACCTCCCCAGATATAACAGAACAAGAAAGAATGGGCCAAAATATTTGTTGCACTGAAATAAATAAAAAAATTACCACTGGTGCCAGGATTCATCCATGTTTTTCAAGAAGAATTGAGAATATCCTCAAGGAAAGATTTATCCTGTAGTAGAGGCTGACAATGAATTTTCAGAATTTAAGCAACAGCAGGTGTCTTGGAGCCAGACATCTAATGCAGTTCAAATATGTAGAGTGTATTTGAAGAGTAATGGATAACTGCCTGTAATTTTCCACTGAATTTCCATGATTTTCAATAGAGCTGTGAATTTAAGAGTTGTGAAGAGACACAACCTCTTGCAAGCTATCAGCTGATGACAGAGGTGCGTTTCCCTTAATTTCTCTTGCAACACCACTGTTGGCCCTGCAGCCAAACTTGTGGCTGAAACATTTGTCATTCCCAGATCAGCACCTAAATGTAAAAGCCAACAGAACCACATGACAAAGCTGGTTATAATTTTTCCAAAATGATCATTGATCTATGTCTCTATAGAAGCTTCCAAAGGTGGAGCAGGCTCCTGGTGAGCACAGAGCCATAAGCCTATGCTCACACATAGAAATCTGCAGAGGGAAAACAAAGCCCAAACTCAGACCACACTGACTGTACAGCTGATAGGGGAGAGCAAAAGCCAGGGAAGGAAGGCACCTCCTATTCTAAGGTCTCAGGTGCAAGCACAAGGAAAATCTTCCTCAACAAAGGAATCAGAAGAACAATTTCAATAAAAGGCAAAGAGGATTAACTGAGCCACACCTTGGGAGCTGGAAACAACCAACCAAGCTGGCACAGCACTGCAGAGCACCCTGGCATTTGGGTTCTGACAATTCACTCCATCTGGGTCTTCCACACAGGGAGCTTCAGGAATTGCTTGCATGGACTGTTCCTCCTCCACAGACCTCATCATAGACTTTCCTGCCATTTAAACTGTTGTAAAAATTATCCTCCCAAGGCAGACTTCTCAGATCAGAACAGATATTGATTGTTTTGAAATGTGAACTTTTTGATACAATTTGAAATTTCCCAGAGAATGGAAATTCTGATTATCAATAGGTTCTATAGGACACTAGTAAATGACAAATGTATTAAAAGGAAGAGAAAGGCACAGCTAAGGACTGGATAAAATAAATTGAGAAAACACACCAAAATGTATGTCTTGGACACCTTTTATAAATAGAAACTCATTGTACTGGGAAAAGTTGCTTAAGTCATGGAATAAAAAGTTAATGTGTGGTTGGAAAATTATCTTAGCCCAATTTAGTCTTTTGCTAGAGAATTGCTCTTGTTTTGAATTCCTACTTCCATGCAAGGTGAACCAGTGTATTTTTATCATGTATACATGATTACATTGATATATTATTAAAACAAGCTAATCACTACAGTGGAAAAAGGTACTATAAAATAATTAATAAATAATTTGAAAGTAAGGAGCATATCCATATTTTACCATCCCTCATTCAACTACCACTGATAAACTTTATTAATCATCACTGTTGACCAGCCAGTGGCTAACCACTGTGTTACTTGAGACTTCCCAGACCATATTTCAGAAATTTAAGAAAGACAACTCATGTTTCATGGAAGTAATTAGACAGGCCCAGTGGCTAATTATCTGGGAACATTGCAAGAATGATTGACTGTCATTTACTTACTAAGAGATGAGGTATGTTTTTTTCCAGAAATATATCTGGATGTTGCATTTATACAAAAGATCAGGCAGCCACATTCACAGAGAGGTGAGAGCGGCACTGATCAGCAGAGTGATCCCAAGCAAGCAGAAGTCCTGGTGGAAGCATTCGAATCTGAGTCTATCAACACTATTAGCAACATTTACAATCCCATCATAGCAGCCTTGCCATTCACATTTCCTCATATCCTTGCACCATCCCGACCTTGCTCCCCGGCGTTTGTGCCACTAATTTCAACAGGGCTAGGTTTCTAACACTGTAATGCTAAAAAAGTGAAGATCATCAATGACAGGGTCTTCCAGGAGAAATCAAAGAGAGAACTGGTGGATTCTTTGTTCTTATTCCTGGGTTAGTGCCCTTTGGCACTGTGATAGAGTCACATCTTCTGGGATTTCACCTTAGCACACAGAGACAGATCTGGGTTCCAACTAAAATTTGCTTCAACACATTTTGGAATTGCAAACGCCTCTTCATTCATTCTTACAATTTCATCTAAGTGACATCTTTGATGGAAAGTCAACAAGGTCTTAAAAATCTGAAGATGTTTTTAGCCAATAGTAAAACAATCACATACTTTTCTTAATCAGGTGTGTATTAACTACAAACCCCTGCAACTAAGTTTGGTAATTTCATATCTAAACCAACTCCCTTTGGAATTTATTTTTTTTTTTTTAGTAATTTCAAAGCAACTTGGTAAGAAGCATTGCAGAACAGCTTGCTGTCTGATATTACTTTCTACTTCATTTTTGCAGGTAGCATACCAGCACAGAAAAAAATTTCAGACCAAATCACTCTTCCATCTGCTTCTGTCTTTGGTAGGCATTTAAGCAGAACTTACTTATTTTAATCTTTCTATTTGACTGACATTTTCTGAGTGGGAGAATGACATACGGTACCAGTTCACAATTCTTTAATGGCCAATTGAGAAATTAGAGAAAAATCATGATCTCTGTAAGAATTCCTGCTCCAATAAGATTAATACTGCAAACACTAATGACTTTCTTATTATCATTTCTGTATGACAGAAGCATCAAGTGACATTACTTTCCAGGCAGAAATCACTGACAGCTGCCATCCTTAATCCCACTTCAGGCCTGCTCTAGGCAAGTCTTACATTCTTATTATTGAGAATTTGATTGAATAAAGGCAAGGTCAACACTTTCAGCAGACAACTCATTTTTCAGTTATTATTTTATGTTTGTGTATGAACTACCTACATCATTAATAGATGAAAATGTTTATAAAGGACAGACAATTTTATGGAACTCTATGGTTATGATACTACTGTTTTCCAGGGGTAATTTTATTTACTGTTCTTATCAACACACTGTTATGCAAATGGACAAATTTACAATCTAAATAGAGTCCAGAGTACAGGGAAAGAGAAACTTACACACAAACCAGAAACTCAACAGTAGTAGGAATCAATTCTGATGGTTGTGAATTTGTACCCCAAAGGGATTAGGAGTCTGTGGGCTTCAGTGCTGCTTGTGAAGTTCACTCTAAAGCATAGGTGATGAACACCTTGTAAAATTTTAATGAAAACCAAAATAGACTCATGTATTTTACTTTTGCATGTAGAGTTTTCGGGTAGCTGCATGGACAGAGAAGTACAATTGTAATGAACATTATTATTCTATGCTGATTAAATTACTACTGTTATTGGCAAAAAATAGAAAGGGGATTATTTTAATTTTTTTTAAAGAAAGCTCACCTTTTTTTCTAAAAAAATACTTTTCTTTTTTTTTTTTTTTTTTTTTTTTTTTTAATGCAACAGATTACTAAGTTTACAAAATTTATGTATTGAATTACCAGTCTTTTCCTTGATGGTCAGATCAGTTTTTCTTCAGCCTCTCATAACTGTCATGCCAGTGCAAGTACAAAATCTACTTATCTACTTGTAAATGCTCATGCCAGTTTATTAAGGCTGAGTGATTCATTTGCATGTGGTATTCATGTACTATAGATAGGCTTCATAAAACCTTCAATGATTATAGTTAATAGAAGTGAGCTCCAGTGACAGCAAAATACACTGAGGGTACAATTAAAGACTAGGTATTGGATGAGTAATGAATATGAAGCTAATTAAAATTCTACTACTCACCAAAAAATGGCTGCTAAAGTGTGATTCAGTGCTCCTAATCATTCTTTAAAATATTATTACTGTTAAATTATTACGTGTAAATAAATCCTTAGGCAGTTCATTACCTACTTTATATAATGGGATAAATTTTGGTCTTTAGAAACTTATGGATGTTTTACCCTGTTTCTAAAGGCCACACATAATTTGGCAGAATTGACACTTAACAGAACTCTTAATACCTATTCCTGAATATTTGCTAATCATTTATTCTTCTTACATATGTCAGTGCAGCTGAATTAACTGGACTTGTGACTGGGCAACTAAATGTAAGCCAACAATTTATTGGGCAGACTTTTCCATCATTTTCTCTTTGAGAGGTTTGATGGCTATTAAACCTGGACATACAGGTCACATCATGTAGCTCTGAAAACTTTCCCACACAGGTGAGAAAATCCAGAGGTGAAGGTACCTTCTTGCATGGTGAACTGTTCAAAACATTGTTAGTGAGCTTAGAAGGATGAAACACTCTATTCTTCCATCCCCTATCTGTACCTCATACAGAGAAAGTGAAGGGTAAATCATAACATGATGGTTAAGAGCTGCAATGCCCTAGCAACACATATTTCAGGCTTGGAGGGTCATACTTTTCCATTTCAAAAATAATTTCTGTATACATTTCTCAACACATTTTTTACTTCAGTGTTTTTGAAAGCATTTCTTCCACAATTAAAGGGGAAATAGATCAGAAAACAAATCAAGAAACTCAGATACAAATTTGCATCTGAACACTCTGACTTCTCAAAGTGTTTGTTAGCCTTGGTATCTATCTCAGGGCAGAGCTGACTCACGGTGTCTGCTCCCACGCAGATGTATCTTAGGAAACAAGAAGCACAGGAGTTACAAGATGAAACAGAACAAATTGCAGAAGTCTCCAGAAGTCTCCAGAAGTCAAATGGAGTGACTGCATGTCAGGGCTCACTTCAGCAAAAGCTAATTCGGGTCCTGTTTGAGGCTCATACTTCAGGGTTGGACATTTCATCAGGCAGAAAAGCTGCCTTAGACCTCCATAAACTGCTACAGCCAAGGCAGAGGACTCACATCAGGCACAGCTCTGCATCTCTAATCCTCTCCTAACTAGTAATTAGTGCTCTACCTTGGACAGGCACAGGATTACTTTGGAAAACAGGAAACAATGCAAGAAGCATTACTCAAGCAAGTCCAGATGTTACCCACGGTACCTGGAGGGCATACATGCATGACAATTACTGCAAAATTGTTTCACGAACATGCCAGAGCTACTGAAAATAAGGCACATTTATAAATTATTATTATGCTTTCCTATTTTTATGGGAATGTATGGACAGAAAATGTGTCCCTTTGCTCCTAATGGCCATGACCCAACAGCCTTTTGTGACCCATCTCAGTGATGTTTCTACAAGGGTAGTCGCCAATTAACCATCATCTTCCTCCAATGGCAGCACAGTCTTGTCACCAGTGATTTTAATTAGTTAGTTGGTAGGAGGTTTGATATTAGACAGAAAATGAGACAAGAATCAGTGCTGAATAACCTATGGATATTCTTTTTTTCCAATAGACAACAGATATCACTGGAGAGGGACTAGACAGGGGCTGTAGTCACAGTGACATCAGATATATTTTTAATGTTTCTTAGGTCACATACTTTAGACTGTGTACATTACATTCGATTACACTGGAAGCTCTTAAGGCTGAATAGGTACTTTTAACAAATGAGGATCCATCCTCTTCTTTGAGGTGTGTGGATCAGATATATATTTATTGTGATCACTGTTAGTGGTCACACAATGTATAAAGCAGATTCAAAGAAAAATTAGGAAACAGAGTCTGGACCTGTCATTGGTCTGTACTGTTCTGGAACATTCTAGTAGCCAATAAAGCTTCAAAGATGTCAGCAAAGGACACTTGCTAAATAAGTAACTGTTAGTTTTCTTTGCAATGGCAGTGTACAAGGAAGAAAAAATCAGTCCACAACAGTTTGAATCTCAGAGCAATGGCTGAATAGATTTGCCTTTGATTAGTTGCTGTCTTTGACTTATTCACAGGTATAAAGGCAACCATGGATGGTCTGAGATCAAAGGAGACATGAATGTCTGGACCCACCTCTGCCCTGTAACTTCTGAGTCCTCCAGGATCATCTCTTAATGCAGAACTGGAAAACATTATACCATGGATTCACCAGCAAATTTTATGGTGTCAAAAGTGAATCTCACCTCTGCAAAACTGCAGAAGGCCAGATTCAGAGCAGGAATTAGGGTAGAGTAGGTGAATGCAACTACCAAGAATTTTCTTTCCTTCTGTTTATATCATCTAAGAAGAGGACAAATAAAACCTAATGCTGTTCTTTTGCTAGACTGGCTACTTTTACATACTGCAATATGTTGCAGTTTTTGCTGAGGAAAATATAAGTAGAGAAGTTTAATTTCATAAGCAAGATTGGTTTAATTTTGCCAAACTGGCAAGGATTACATTATTTGGGCCAGTCCTTAATTTCCTTCTGAATATACCATCTCCTGATAATTTAAATTTGCCAAGAACTATTTGGTGAAAACCAAACACTTGAATTTCTGCTCACCTTGCCAGTTGCCCTGCCCTTTGCCAATAACAAAAGGTTTTAAGATAGAAACTGGACTATTTAACCTTCATTAATCATTCATACTGTTCAAACACATCATCCAGTAACTGAAGAGGGGTTAATGGTAGCTAACTTGAGGCTGTTGTCAAAAGTAGGTTTAACTTTCTATGAACTCACTGGACACAAAGAATGCAGCCTGCTCACTATTCTGAATGTCACCAGCTCACAGCAAACTGATGACTACTAATGGTAATTAAATACCTCTGCAGCTATTTGTACCAATAACAAAGAGTTACTGTCAGAACTTGAATGAGGTCCATCTGCCCATTTTTAAAGAATGTTAACATTCTGTAAGTGATAAAGCAGATGGCAACCCAAAAAGAGGAGACAAAATCAAACTTCTATTATAGTCCCTTTCTGGACCTGCTCTGGATTCTCTATGTTTCTCCTCAAAGACAGAAGCTTAAGAATAAAACTTGCCTACAGATCTGCTTTTCCACTGCAGATTACCCCACTATTTCCATTTACCAGAGACTGTAAATCCTCATTTCCAGTGAGCTGATGGGGGAGGGACATTTTACCACTGCTCTGTCCACCCTCACTTCACCAAGGACATGGAACTTGATGTCAGCTGGATTTGAAGAGAAGATGGAACCACAGCTACTTCTCTTGGTACTGAAAACTGTGCAGGGGTCAACTGTGTATATTTGCAAAGACTGCACAAAGGTTCTTCCAAAGCAGTCCAGTCCAATTTTATTAATGTGCTTGACTATCATGATATATGTGAGTAGATATGGAAAATAACTTTTCCTCATCTGCACCTTAATTATAGTATGTCTTTTTCTAAAATCTGTCACCCTAGGATTTACACTACATTCAGGAGAATTATTTAGACAGAACCCTTCTGGGTTTGTCTAGTTAATTTGATTTGCAGATAGATTAAATGTTCAACTGTTTAGTGACTCTCCTTATTTATTCAGGAGGCAGTGTTCCCACACAGCAGGCAAAGTTTTGATCGGGCTGGGCTGTTACCCACTGCAGAATAAACACTTTATCCAAGTGACTCCTTGGTGGTAGCTTCTGGGGAGTAATAGAGAAAGTCAAAACTTCTGCAGTTATTTACTGTATTTTTTTGACTCACTGTTCATAACAAGCACATTTATGCTAATGAGAGAAAAACCCTTGTTTCATCTGCCACAGCAACAGCCCTACAGTGCACCAGCAGTACCTCCATAACCAGGTTTCTCTCTATTGGGGAAATATTCTCACTCTCTGTAACCATATCCACATCTAGCACCAGGAGCACTGACTATGGACCACCACTGCCACATCTCAAATACATTTGTGATGCCCAATCTGAAAAGACAGATTTTTATTTACTCTGTAAGGTCTCCTTGGCAGATCACTGTTTCAATCCAGTAGTGTAATGAAAGTACACACATATTACTAACATTTTACAAACAGTGTATTTGACTCCTTAAGGGTTTTTTTGCTGTAGCAAATAATTCTACTGGCTGCAATTAAACCTTCAGCTTTCAGCCAGAATTAGAAACTGTGAAAACACTGGTTTTGATTGCAAGATTTTCCTATTTTCAAAGGAAGAAGCAGCATTGCTATCATTACTTTAGATATTCTTCACATTTCTTAAGCTTCTGCCTCATAATTAAATAATTACTCATACTTTTTACTGCTATTTTTGAGAAATGGTTAAGAATTTTTTTTTACTGAACTAAAATGAATAAATTAGAATAATAAATGAAATTATGCTCTGGAGCAGGGAAAGCCAGGGAGAATTTAGAGATAAAATTCTCATATTTTCTAGCATCATTTTCAATGTCCTAACTCTTGTCCAGATAAAAATCCCAACTTTTCTTATGTCTTAATTCAAGCAGGCTCTAAGCACGTGCCATGTCCTGCTGTCCTGGAGAAGTGAAGCTCCCAGAGGTCAGCAGAACAATCACGTGTCCATAGCCATCTAGTTTGCTGCTTGTCTTGCTAAATCAGAAACTGATACGAGGTTTGAAATATTCTGTGTTTGCATCTACTGCTGGTGCTAAATGATGTGCTTGTATGATGGCTGAGACTATTGCTGAGTCGTGCCTGTGCCACACCATAATCCTTTACATCACACTTTCTTCACTACCATTTGTGCTTGAGTGTTGTGTTGCATATTTTTAATACAGTTACAGAAATATGGAAAATAATGAGATTTTTGGCTGTTCTAGTGAAGTATTCAACCACATAGTCACCCAGATTCTTGGGGAGGAAAGCAGCTGTGGCCCAACTGGGTGTCACTGACCTTCAAGGACTGATTTTATAGATTTCATCCTCAACTCTTTTTCAGAGAACAGCCCCCCTCTCCCTTGCTTGCTGTGGCAAAGGTGTTAGCCAGGCTATAACAGACCCACAGCCTCCCAGCACTTCACAGCCCTCTGTACTGCACACTGAGACTACCCAGGATTTCGGAGACATGAGCTGGTGAGCTCAGACCCCACTACTTCAAAAAAGACCCCCAGGCACTAGAACTAAAGGAGAATAGCACTTCACATGAACTGAAGCACAGCTGACTTTCCACACAGGGAAGAGCAAAATAATTTTTTTAAAAGTTAACTGAACTTTTTGAACATCACCAACAGTTCATCTTTGAGATCACACTGAGCTCCCTGTGAAGATCTGGGCAGCTTCATATCCTGGCTGGCAGTCTGGCAGTGAGTCATTACAGAGCAGATAATGATCCAAAGCAGGGAGTAAACCTCTCCTGTGCCGACAAGGAAAGGTGTTGGGATGTCAAACATAGGTGCTGCACGTCAGGCCCCTCTGAGCCTGCAGGCTCCAGAGTCAGGAACACTGTGGCCTTACTGAGCAAACATCACAAACTGCTCACAGCCGTCCCTGTGTGGCCAAAAGCTGATGTGTGAAGGTGGTGCTGAGGACACTTATCAAAATGAGAGGGGGAAGCAAATCTCTGCAAATATCAGGACTAATTTCTTCTCAGGTCTGCAGCCTTTCCCTGAAGGGAGACTAAAAATCAGCATTCCAGAAGACTAAAGCTGCGGGGTTAGTCTGTCACCTCTTCCTTGAGGAACCAATCATATCAAATTTACACATTGATTTAATTAATTAACCAGCTCAAATATCGCATCGGTAGCTGTGAAGCTCTAACAAAGGCGTGCGCCAGGCAGACAGGAGGCAGTCAAATGAAGCTACAGAACTTCTGCAGTGAATTATTTCTCCCTGTGATTAGATTGATTAATGTGCTGGTAAGCATTTGTTTCATTAGAAACAAACTGCAACAAACTGTTGATATTTCTGCAGGATGTGTATGCACAGTGCTCCTGAATAGGTTTTGAAGCTCATTTGTGAAGTTGTCAGGCTCAATACAGATAAACATTGTGTTTGATATTGTTTTTGCAGGGAGAGATTTGTAGATCACATTGTTAATCCATCTCTGAAGAGAAGAAGTATTTATTGTCTAAGAAAAGTGAACTTGTTAGATGACATATTTTGAAGATTAAGTGCAAGTGCACAATATTTTTCCCTAGTGAATGTTGAAACGTCTTCCTCTGCTCTGGGAAAAATAAGTAAACATTTTGCTAAAACACCAAGAAGAAGCTCATTATGATCACACAGTTTACAAGAGCCCTGTATATGTTCACACTTCTTTCTGTCTCATTGTGCTCAGGAGGTTGTAGTTTAGTCCTTAAATCCTTCAGAATATCAAGATGCAATTTATTGCTGTTTAAACTGCACATGAAAGTTCAAACAATGTCCCCACACTTGACTGAAGATTGACATAAAGTGTTAAACCAAATACTGTAATGAAACACATAAAATTTATGGGATGAATTCATGTTCTCTTCTTTGCTCTTTTGTGCATGTGTACAGAGCTATGCAGTGCTAAGGAACTCCCTGTCGCCTTCCTTTCAGTTTGTTCAGCTCTTCAGAAATTACAATACTGTTATTTATCATCACAGATATTGTTATTTTATTGAGTGCATATTTGAGGCTGGATAATGACTTCAGACTGTTATTTTGACTGTGCACCTGGAATCATCTCCCCTTTTTCCAACCATTTTAGCTGATCAGAGGTGTTATCCATCCCTAAACTCCTTTTTCCTCTGATACCCTTAGACTAGGAGTACAACATAAATGTAGCCCTACAGATAATTTCAAAACACATACTCAAATACCTAAGTTCTTAATGGTGTAATAGACCAACTCATGGGCATCTCCCCATAAAATAATATTATTTGAAGAACATTTTAAAAAACATTCACAAAATAGTTCTGGATATAAAAATAGGTTCTTGATTTCTCACTGGTGAGATGAGATATGTGTGAGAACTACCAGCAAATTAACATACTCTTTGGTCCAACATCTCTTGTCATAGTCCCATCACAAAGTACATGGATGTGTTCTGTCCATGGGTACAAAGTTGCATGAGTGCCCCTACTGAGCTTACTCACTATTTTAATTTCTGAATAAAGCCCCTAACAGCAAAATGTCATTTCTTCCTTAAAACATACATGCAACTGATACCAGTCATGCAGAAATCAATACTGAGGAATACATAATACCATAAAGATTTATCAGCTGTGTTTGTAGTTCACCCTCTCTTTGTAGAAAGAGCTGACCTTATATATAAAGCAAAATTGAGGTCATGCACATGACAGACAGCAGCAATAAAGGTTTTCCTGCCTGTTTGTGCTCTGTGCCATTATTAGAGTATTTGCAAATAGCTATGAAATTCTAGCACCTTGAGTTACTCAAGGAACCTGCAAAGACATTAATGGTAGAGTCAAATCACCTAACTTGAGGTCCATAATTCAGTCAGATAATTTCAGTTATCCCTTTAAAATCACAGGCTTCTCTGCAGAATAAAGCAAGGCACTGAAGTCCTGCTGCATAGGGTCAGCCAGAAACTTCTCTGCTCTGACTGTAAAGGAGATATAAAGTGACTAAGTTAGCCAGCTGACAGAGGTGCCTAAAGCTGAGGTATAAATACCTCCCCTAGGATGGGTATTTTTAAAAATGGGTTTCTAGAGCTATTAATTCTAAAAATAAAAATTACAGCTTTACAGTTCATATTGCTACTTTCTATATAGTATATAAGATACTTCTGCTTTCACCCTCAGCTTTTACTGGATATTGCTTTGTTTTCCTGTGGATAAGAATTTTCTCTTTCCTAAGTCTGCCCCAAATTTTTCTGCTAATTGAGATGAAGAGCTCTTGGGCTACAGAAAGATACATTGGGTAGAAGAAATTCAAAGCACTTTGTACAGTTTGCAAGGGAAGAAATTTACATCTCCTTACACCAGCCAGCACTAAAGAAAACCTTCTCAGAGAGAAAAAAATCTTGAGTGATGCAGAGTAGAACAGAGACACCTCTGTGCAATCCACAGGTTCACTGACATGCACTGCAGCAGGGATGTGTCAGAGAAAATCCATAAGAAAAGAGTGTTTTTTCCTCTGCCTGTTTCCATTCAGGTCATGAGATTGTGGGGAGCAGGATGTGGAAGGGAGGAAATGCTGTTATTCCACATTACAGACACAAAGCCAAGTGAAAAGTTCATATTACAGGCAGCACTACGCCTTGGAGACAGAAGCTCTTGGCTGTAAGTATTGGATCACTCTTTCTCCTGTGGGTTCTCCTGGACCTCCATCTGCCCTTGCACAGTCACACTCAACAAATAGCACACACTAAAACAACCTGCACAAGGCAGGCCTTACAGACTTTGCTTTCTCTGCAGAGAAAATGACCCTGAGAACAGCAGAAAAAGAAATCACGTGTCAGGCCTGCTTCTACACTGGCTAAAATGGAATGGTAAAACAGGGAAGCATTCCTACATGGAGTTTAAGGAGCCCAAGAGATTACTTGGCCTTCTAAACAACACCCCTGGAAATTTCTCAAGCCCAGTGAGTATGACCACTACTCAGAGCTTTGTGTGTAACCTCACACCAAGAAAGAGTTGGTCGTGTTTCTGACATGACTGGTGCTTTGGAGGGATCTTTGAATACAGCTATGTCTCTTGTTGGTTAATGAGGGCTTTGAAAAATTGCTCATCTTGGCCAGCACAAAAACAAGCATTCATGGAATGGAAACCTTCCCCCTTTAACTGAAAAGCTCTATGTAAGCAAAAGGTTGCTTCGTGTTTGACACTGTTTAGTAAAGCGTGGCAATGAGTGAAGTCTCCTGCCCCTTTACAGAGCTTGGTATTTAGATGCATTCTCTTTTGTGCTAAAAATAACAAAGGCAGTATTTGGAAGAAATCAGAATAGATGAGCTGATACATTATTGATAGAAGTTTCAAGCAGCCTGCCACTCTGTTTTGTTATGTAGTTGAAGCTCAATTTTTAATTGAGCAACCTATGAAAATCTGATGGGGTGAAAAACATGACCTCTAAATGATACTGTACACAGAGGTTCCCATCAGATAGCTGAACTGCCCTCTTTCACATCCCATCAGAGATTTACCTCAACTTGACCCTACAGTTTACAGGCAAGAGAGACAATGCCCTGACGCAGACAGGAAAGGTGGCATTAGAGGGATGCACCACTCTGAAAGAGGACTAAACAAACTGGCCTTTTCTCCTATTGTGCGGAGTTTCCATCATGTGCATACTGACTAATGCACCATCCTTTTAGAAACACACCTCCAGATTGTTGAGAACACGTTTACTAAAACATTGTTTGTACAGAAAAATCCATGGGAATCATACCATTAAGTGCACTAGGAGCAGAACAGCACGACAAGGAGCTACACTGAATACCCAGAAAATACTAGCAGAAGCAGGTTTTAAAATATAGAAGCATAGGCTTTAACAGAAGCCAGTCCTGGAGCATTTGTTCTTGATGATGCAAGAATGGAGAATTTATGCAACTGGGTTTTTTGTTGTAGGGGGTTAAGTCTTCTGCCTAAAATAACTATTCTACTGTCATTTTGACTTAATCCTTATTCCCCACAGCTGTGATAACATGTCCAAGCTGCAATCAGAGAAACTGCTCTTCCATCTTCTAGATCCATTTTCAAAAATCTAGAAATAAAGCACATATAAGTAATCCTCTTTCATTCACCTACCTTCTAATCTGATAATGAGCCAATATGTGCTTCTGTTTACCAAAATACTAATACTTCCACTATGAATACTGGTGTCGTGGTTTAATTTATAGTTACTGCCCTGTACACAAAATGTAATCTGCTGGCCTGGAGTAAAGTTACATTGATGATAGAAGGATGACATTCATGGGGTTATATTCAAGAGTTTACCACTCAGAATGAGGAAAGAATTGATGGAAGATGCTTTCATAAAATTAATGATAAAATTAATGATCATATGTCAGGGAGAGAAGTACAAATGATTCAGCAGCACAATAAAGAAAGAGAAGCTCAATATACTTCACAGAGAATAGTAAATCATGAATATGGAACTTTATACAGTAAAAGTCAAATTTTTACCTGGCCTTCATGAATCACATCTGTAGATTACAAGAGGGAACTGTCTGTGCAGGGCTCTCTACCTGCCCAGGTAAACTGTCCTTATTCAGTTCATGTTCTCAGAGATGTCATGGACTGGTGCAAAATCTTTGATCAGTCTTCAATGACTTTTCTAGTTCTTGAATCAGCAGCTTTTAATTCTTTAACATATATTACTGCATTTCTAAATTATACTTTATGCTTCTATTTTGTACCAGTCTTCAGAGGAAGTTTAGAAATACCGTAGAGCATTCCCTGGCACTTCACAAGTGAAACTGATGAGGTACAATACAAACATACTATAACCCTCTCATATTATAACTCATGAACGTGAAAAGGTATTCCAAACATATTACTCAAAGAACATCACTTGTTATCACTAATCACTTCACAACAGAGTATAATCACTTTCACAATGGAGCAAGGAAAAGGGGAAAAGAGCAAAAGAAAAGAAGTAGAACAATACTTGTCAAGAAAAATGTCAAAATTAGAACCTTGATCTCCTCTGAGTTACACTACTGAAAATCCACCAAGAGCAGAGAGACTTTTGCTAAGTGAGGCATTCAGAAATCACCTGGCTCTCCAAAGCGACCTACATTCAAGTCATGCTTAATCACAAGACCCCTCTTTTTGCCAGACTTTTGAACTCAGCTCCAGCAGGATATCTTTTCTTTCTCCAATTTGTTTTAACCACTACATTTATGTGCCCCTTGGACTAAGATTCAAAGACAACTCTTTTTAAATATTAAGCACCAAATTAAACCTCTTGTTTTGCTACCTAGCAGAATGGAAGAATGACCTTGTGATTAAAAGGGCTGGACTAGGATTCAAAATTCTGGTTTAATTCCTCACTTCATCAGAGGATCCTTGTATGACTTCATACAAATCACTTACTAAATCTCTTTCCACTTCAATTTCTTACCATAAAATAGGGATAAATGATTACATTATCCTTGTGGCCATGCCATGAAGATTTGCATAGACTCTAGCTGCCCATTGCAATGGTGTGTCAAAGACAGCAGCAGACTGCAACGAAGACTTATATTCCCCCCCTGGAAATTGTCCCACATACCTTGCTAGAAAGCTTAGGCCTGCTACAAAATCAGTTAATCTGACTCTCTTCAACCAGAATGAGAGCACATTTTAAAAACTGGGAGCTGAAGGAAGGCCCTTAAGCCTACTGGAGCAGACAGAGCAAGATGTGCCACGAACACATGACCATTCACACTCAGCCACTGCTCCTCAGTGGTGTCATTGCTGCAGGGACTGCACCCTACTACAAATGTTTTGCTTGTAGCAAGGGACTCCACTATTTGATATGACCTATCATTAGAGTGTTACAGCAGCACAAGTTGGCTCAAGCTTGAAATAAATCTAACCAGAAATGGCCCCAAAGGGAAAATCTGTATCCTGCACAAAGCTTGCTGCAAGCCCTGGGCCGCTCCTGCTGCCCCTGTCTTCCGTGACTGGCACAGGGCTGGTGTCCCAGGACACTGTGGTGTGGCACGGACAAATAAACATGTGCAAGGGTGAACAACGCTGCTCCAGAAACCTGGGGTCTGGGATTCCCTCCCCCTCCCCTGATGCTTTTAGGGGGTTAACTTTCTCACAATCAGATATTGGGACAATCTAGAGTTTCAGGCCCACAGCCCATCCAGCAGCTTCAAGCGAGGGAGTTAAGCATGATGCCCCTGATAATTTGTGTGTTTCTCATGCAGTTCTGTTTACCTCAGAGAATAGCTCAGATTCATGTGGTGGCTCATCTGTTTGTTTCCCAGGAGTGTCCTCCTCATCAGGTACAAATGACTTGTTGTTTCCCCGTCCTGTCTGCCTCCTTGGTGACGGATAGATGAGACCCGTTCCCTGTGCTCTGGGACTCTAATGTGATCTGGGTCGCGCTTGTGGCAGGCGGGGGTGGCGCGGGGGGAGAGGAGTGCAGGGAAGGGGCAGTTAACACTATGAGAACTAAAATCTCTTTGGAGCTGAGCGTGTTTGTGTGCATTCCCTACCTGTAATTCGCTGCCAGCTGCTTCACCAACCAGCCTCGATTCAGGGGAACAATGGCTCAGGAGCAACTCTGGCAGAAAAGACAGATCTAAAAATAGATCTTTGGAGGGCTAAAATCAGAGGGGCAAGATTTTGGGAAAGCGTTATTTTACTGGGTTTACTAGCAGGTATATTTTGTGCAGAGTGCAGTCACTGTGTTAGTTGCCTTGGACTCTTGGAGCACTCCTGAAGGCCCAGTTCTACCCTCACTTAAAGGTAAATGGAAAGTCACCAATCTGTTCCTTTTATTTATTTACCTTTACAGTTATGCAACTTACAGCCCAAGTCACAATCCACTGTTTTTCTGGCTGCCTGCCTGATGACAGAAGATGCAATTGTATTTATAAAATCAGCCTACACTCCTTTCATTTTTTCTTTAGAAGCTCATTTTTATCAGCAGTCTTAATTTGGCAGTTACACTTCAGCAGGGATCACATGCACATTTTTTCTTTTGATTCACATAGTTTCAGATGCCCTGCACTCCATTCAAATTCAACTCTATGCACAGTGAAGCCAAGTTTCACCAGCACTATGACTGAAATCATACATTTCTGGGAACATCACAGTTTCAACAGAAAACCTTAAACTGACCCCATTTCTGTCAAATCTGGCTAGAGATTCATCAAAAAAGTTCACAAAGTCCTTAACAAAACTGAAGTAAAAGCTCAGTCTCAGCTCTTAATGATATCCACAGGAGTTGTGTTGCTGACAGCAGAGGCAGCAGGATTGGGATCCCAGTTAATTAACCTCCACATTTTACACTGTGCACAGAAAACATTTCACACAATTCCACTTGTCTCAATCAACTGGCTCAATTAATAAAAACAGGTCTGGGAACATGCTCCCACTGGATTTGGGGCAGCATCTTTGGCTTGCTTGAATTCTCTACATTCTCTGGTAGGAAATCCTGTTGATTTCATTTTCATCTTTCTCTCTCTCTCAATTTGAAAATAGAATCTATGATTTTCCATCATTTCCACTTAGATAGAAATATGTTGTGAAAGGTAATTTTATTGCTGAAAAATAATCTTCCTAATGTCAGCCATTATTTCACTCTCAGTGTGACAACTAGGGTAAGTGTTGGAAATCACTGTATGTTTCAGCTAAAGTATCTTGACAACACAAACGAAGAAGAAAAAGGTAGTCTTTTTGTTAATGAAAACTGCACTGTTATTTTGGTCTATAATGGAGAGATTCATGTAAATGATTGCCTGTCGCTTATACTAAAGTAAAATAGCAAAAAAAAAAAATCCCCAACAAACCAGCAAGCAGGAATAGTGGTTTCTTTCCTTCCTCCTTGAATTTGCTCTTAGATTTACTGTAATCAGCTCTTTCACAACATTTTACCTCTGATATAATGTTCATGATTCTCTTAGTAAAATAAATCAAAATCCATCACCAGATTGAGGCTACCAGCTTTGCAAAAGCCAGGGAAATTGTAGCCACGCATTTTAGAAGTAAACATTATCCTATTTATAGATCCATAGGCATGTGGTACGTAATATTATATAGTAAAACTATCCCAGCCCATATCTCTACAATTAACACAACCACCTGTATGTCAAGTCAGAGTGGAAGATTCCTTCCGTTGGGGATTGAGGGACAGATGATATCTCCTACTGCTCTCAACCCTCAGGGCTCTTCTGCAATGCTACATTTCTCCCCTTTCTCTACTGCACTTGCAGACAAAAGAGCTGTCCTACTATGTCAGGAGTGCAAAATTCAAGTTCAGAGACAGGCAGAAAGAAAAATGTCAATAAAGTTGCATTACTTTATGTTTTTCTGCCCAACTTGAAAGTTGAATAAAGGAGAGAATTTAAAATTTTTCATAGTTTGCTCCTCCTTTGTACCTAGTGAATGAGAAGTTATTTTTAACTCTGTAAACAGGTTTTCAATTAGCTTTAGCAATCAGGTCTGCAAAGTCCAAGTAGCAGGGAGGGCTGCAAGAAAACTGAAACCACTGTGGGCAAAGCAAACCCAGCAGCATCTTCAGTAAAGATGCTTTAGTATCTCAGAGCTCTAATGACTTCCTGTGTCAATTACTGTTCTCAGCAATTTATTCACATCTTCAAATTCTCCTCTTAAAATTCTAGGTCATCAGATCTGCCCTTTGCAATCATATTACAATTTCTTAAATTTACACTTTGCATTCAACAGAGAATTTCTTGCTTGATTTTCCAGCTATCCAGAAACTCCAGTTAGTGCTTAAGCAGATGGAATATGTGAAATTTTTGCTTCTTGGAGTTATAGATTGAGATGATGCATGCTGGTATTGCATTTGGGCAAAGCTTACTCTCACAAGTAGTCTTTTCTAATGGAAATAGCTTCATTTGAGGGGGAGTGAGCAAAGAATTTGCCGAATTGGATGAGAATTCCCTGAATCTATTCCTGGTGCAGATCTAACTTTCTTTTCACTGCTTGATGAAGAAAAACAAGTAAAAACAAATTAAGAAACACTTCTAGAATTTTAAGAGAATGAGGGACACAAATTGACAGACGGCAGTGACTCATTGCATCACAGTTCTGTAGAACAGCAAGAAGTCCCTAAGCTTTTGATTTCAGGAACGTGATCCTGAACTTCTTGCTGGGGAAAAGATGGAGCAAAGCCATTCTGGGTTGGCTTCCTACCTAACAATATATATATATATATATATTTATATATATATATATATGTATGTATGTGTGTGTGTGTGTGTGTGTGTGTGTGTGTGTGTGTGTGTGTATACACGCACATAAAAGTTGCCTATGAAAAGCACAGTGTAGGACAATGAAAATACAGGAATTATGTATAAAGAGTTTCGACCAAGTCTGTGGCAGCTTGTTAATGACAGAAAAGCTGTCTTTCAGTTTGCTGAAAGACATGTTGTTGCTGGGGAAGTAAAAGATACTAAGAAGGTCCACCTAGTGAGGGGGAGAAACTAAGATTTATGCACTGATTATTCTTAAGTTGCTCCTAGGATTTTCATTCTTACATGCAAAAGAAAAGAAAACCATTTGAAAAAACTTGTGCAACAATTTGGAAACATTTCCCATTTTCCCATGTCAAACAACACCACAGGGAGAGGGCCCCTTATGCCTTGCCAAGAGGTTTTCCCATTAAGTTTTACTGCAGCACTGTTAGGCAATAGACAGGGACCTTGCTAGCCCTTACCTGCTCTGCAGCCTTTTACCTGTCAAAAGCCTTGAAAAATAAATTCATTTTTCTATGCTAATATTAAAAGCAAAGACAACCCCTTCCTTCAAACGACTGCCATTCCCAACTGAAAAAAGGCAGAAAGCCTGGCAGTACTGAATGCTACTGCTCTTGCATAGAAATGAAGAGGTCTTCCACTAGCTGTCAGACTCTGCTGATGTCCAGGAGAGTTCCTAAAGCCCTGAAAGTAAAAGTTGGAATCTGTACCTCTGCCCAAACATGTACATGGTTTCTGAGCTCAGGAGTGGTCTAGCAGGGAATTTCCCAAAGTAAGAAGTTATAGCAGAGACAGGTAAAGACCCACAGTTTGCCTCAGGCTATTTTCCAGCACCAACAGACTGCATCTGTAGGGGCACGTAAATCGGGGGAGCCTTCACAGGAAGAACGTAACGAGCCACAGGAATCCTCCTCTGAAAGGGACATTCACAGAGGCCTGAGCCATCCCACCATAAACTCAAACAGGTCCCATCAACCTGCCCATGCTCCACTGCCTGTCTGAGCTCCCTGCCAGGAACATAGACCTGCTGGGCACTGACTGCTTGCACACACACAGGGGCCCACCTGGATTCTCAACACAGGGGAAACGTAACTCACATTGGTTCTCTGCAATTTAACCCAAACACCACAGCAGGAAGGAAATGAAATTATTTCCAGTCCTTCAGACTTCCTGCCCCTCCCCTGCTCTTATGTCCCATGTGCTCCTTCCCCTTCTTCTCTGTGAGCAACTTTTTGCTCTCACTGGTTGTTGCAGGCCAAGGAATCAGCCTCAGGTGGTGAGGCAATTCCATTTTCCTGCCAATTCTTCAGCAGCAGTAGTTTTAGGGCACAAGTACCTTGGAGCAGACCCACAAAGAAAAAATTTAGGCTACAGACAGAGCAACATTGACCTGTGCTTGTCCACACAACACATTTCCTTGCTAGGGGAGAGGGAAGAAGGTGGTGTTCATCTGTGAAGCAGCACTTGCATGCAACATACAGCAATAGAGTAAAAAGCTCTGAATTTTCACCAGACTCAATTTACCAGCAGTTCCAACAGAGTTTCTGGGAAGGCAGAGAGCAGGTGGTGAGCAGCAAACAGCCCACACACCAGGAACATGGGCAGCATGTGCCACACCACTGCTGTCCTGTGCAAATCAAGCGCTCCCCTCACGCTCTGTCCTCTTTGCCACTGGTGGTATGGTAGGAAAACGGGCCAGGAAAATACATTCACAGAATTGTAGAACAGTTTAGGTTGGAAGGGAAAGATCATCTAGTTCCAGCCACATGAAGGGAGATAGTTATTCCTACTGCACTATTTGAAAAAGTGAATATTTTTTTCTAAAGCAAAAAACATCTCTCTAGAGGCCTAAAGAGGCTGTGGCCTGATCTTAATGCACTGTTACCTGTGACTAATGTTAACTGGTGCAAACACTCTCACTTATACTGCTAGTGAAATATGCAAAACAAGGATCAATGATTTTTCATGCAAACTTATGGCAGAAATTTAGATATGAATTTGCTCTTGCTTTCTACTAGTAGCAAGCAACAGGTTTAGATGACCCAGTCATTCTTGGGAATTGATTTTAAACCTCACACTCAGGTACTTCTGTGTGGAAAATGTTAAACCAGCATGGAAAAGGGCTGATATATTTTCCACAGGAAGGTCTTTAAGTCCTTAAGCCAGAAGTGGAAAAGCTTTAAAAAAAAAAATCACTTTTGGGATTAAGTGGTATTTCTTGAGGTTCACATTTTAGTCAGGACTATAGTACCAGCAATCAGAACAATCCGTTATAAATTGAACAGACCTAAAAATATAAGGGCAAATCTTACCTTTCACATAAAATTAGATAAGGAAGGACAAAGGAAGCAAAGGCCTCAGTATCTTTGAAATTCCATGGGTATTATGCACCCAACATCACACTCTGAATTGTCTTAATTTTTTTTCAGCTTCTTGGAATTATTTTTTTTTTAATATGTTTTGAGAAACAACAGCCTTGTTTACAAATCCTGCCAGGGATGATGCTTGCTTCATATTAGGAGTGCAGCAAAACCTCCAGCACCACTCTACCTGCCTGAGAGAAAATCTAGTTCTGCTCAAGACCTTTGCACTCAGGAGAGGCTCCTCCAGAGCACAGGAGGCAGCAGGGCACACCAGACCCTACAGAGGACCGATCCCAGGCTCTGACACCTCTGTCAGCTCCAGGCATCCTGCTGGTTATGGCACTGCTGCATTTCTCAGCAGCCACTCTACCAGGACTCACAAAGAATAAAACAAAATATATCCTAAATATGATGGCTCAAAACCATAAAAGAGTTTGGGAACTCTTTTTAGGGACAAAAAAAGGGAGGTTTAGGGACAAAGGATTACTATTCACTACTTGTTTATGTAAAATCTAATCTCATGCCGTTCATACTCGTCCATATACAATGGAATGCAATTGTATGGAGAAACTGTCTTATTTTCTCATAAAGCACATTTATTTTTGGGTGGATAATGGGAATAGCAATGCTTTGGTTATGCTTGGTAATAGAATGCTTGGAAGGTATGGAAAAAAACCTAAAACACAGCAATTACCAAGCTGAGTTTGCTGTTCCTCAGAACAAAATCTTTATTAGCTATTCAGGGTGTATTTGTCCAGCATCCAGCAAACAGGGCAGTGATTTGGGATGGGGACACCTGTATGTTACTGCAGTCTTATTCATCAAAAAGTTGCAATTTGGTCATGAATGATATATGACCAGGAAAATTAGCTCATTTTCTCACTGTCATTCAGAGGCTTGCCTGACTGGGAAAACTTTCAGTCTTTTCAGAATCTTGAAATTGATTACCACAACTTTTCTTTTAAAAAGAGAGAAAGAGAGAGAGGGATTTCACCCATTTTTTCAAAATCAGAATAGAATTCAGAATTTTGTAGGAAAAACAAAGCTAAAAGGCTTCAAAGAAGGAATTCTGACATTCTTTTAGAAATCCACTTGTGAGGAAGAAAACCCTACTTGTCAAATCTATACTTTAATGTAAAAAAAGACTGTTGCCTAAAAGTAGCCATTTTCCTACTTTCTCATGCTAATGTCCTGTTTATAACTGACACCTTTACTGCCTACCACTATATCAATTTCACTTCCCCAGAGAAAGAAAAACCAGATCCTGTGACTAGTGTACTGGATTGATAATCTAGCCTAATGCTGACAGATAAATGCACTAATTTTCTTATGTGGTTGGCTCCACATTGCAGAGTAAATCTGCTTCTAACAACTGTCTCAATAGGCTCTGTAACCTGTCCAAGAGATGATGTCAAGTGCTACAAGGGCCTAGGGCTAGTATGGCAGGTAAGAGTTACCACTGGGATAAAGTTACAGGTGAGGTTTTGAAAGAGAGAGTTATTTTAAATGAAAACCTGGCTGGAAATACAGATTGCTTTTTTAAAAGATGAAAGAGTAAAGGAATAAAGAGCAACTTTTATAATTTGGGGGGGGGTCTACATATTTTGTATGAAAATCAGCATGTTCTGAGCTAAGTTATTGCGATATCCAGGAAAAATAAGGAGTTATTTCTCTGGGTTGTGGTACACAGGAAAATAGTGTGCTTTGCCCTGTGTTTGATGGATTTGGTGGAAGCACAGAGTCGATGGAGCACTGGCACTGTTCATAACTCAGGGGCAGAATTCAAGCCTGAGCAGTATTCTTTATGCACAGGAGGGTACTAGAGGATACTGGTGCCTGCTCTGACCTCCTGTGTTGTCAAAAGCCCCTGTGCAGGCAGGATCCAGGGCTGACTCTAGATGCTCTGCACTCAGGTAATGATGACTGTGTTGAAGGCTCACCGGGCATACAAACTACAGATGTAGGAAGGAGACAGGACTTGCTATTTTAAGGTTTAATTCCAATGAAGGGGAAAAAATGTAAAACAATTAACTTTTTTTCTTTTTTTAATCATTTCATGTCAAATATTTGGGTCATTTCTAAGAATTTCAGCAGCAATAGCAGAGTCAGGAGGGTCTCAGTGTTTCTTTGCTCTTATTGGTTTTCTTGTTGAATTCCAGGATTGCTATGCTGGTTGCTACCAATTTATAACACTTCGATGTTCATTTATCATTTTGACCAAAAGAGTAACTTTGGTGGGCATTTATTGATTCCCTCTTTGGAAAAGATCACAAGCAATAGCTTTTTAAATAAAAAGGGTCTTTGGGTTACGTGGATAACCCTGGCACTGAGGGATACGTCTCTTACTCTGCTCTCATATCTAATATGTTCAATCAGCACCCACTCCCCTAACCTGAAACAAAAATAAAACCTCATTTTAATCACATCTTTTTCTCCTGATTTTCACTCTCCACCTCCTGACCTTTCCATGTGAAGAGGATCACGCAGAACATTTCAGCTTTTCTTAGGCTAACTTTTGCTCACTTTGAATAGCACTTATATAGGTCAATAGCATCACTTCCCCTTTCGCCCCCCTCCCCATCACAGAAGAAATACAGGATCTAACCTCTTTAATGCATCAGTTAACAGGATGACTTTTTGTTTGTTTATGGCACAGGAAGTTTGATATTTAAATGAAACTAAATATTCAAGAGAGAAACTAACTTTAGAAATTCTGCTCTTTTTTTCTTTTTTTTTTTTTTTTTTTTTTTTTCATATTTGTACAGCACCAAGCACATCTGGCTCTGAATAAGGCTCCTTAGTGGTGCTATTTCAATATGACTAAGAGTAACAGCAGGAGTACTCAGACCACAAACTACAGCATTAACAATGGTGGATCTATTCTCATTAAAGAATATATGAAAAAAAAGAGGCTATATTAATGGTGTGTACTATGGCATGCACAAAATCCCCTGTACATTGTAGGCAAACTGTAGTTCACTGATTTCATTGCTACAGAAAAATGCCAAAAACCAGCCAATCCCTGAATGAAGCAGGTCACTGATTTGGTCATATTCCAATATGTTATTGTTATGGCCACAAAGAGATGATAAAATGTGTGTAAGAGGACACAGAGAGAAACTATTCTTTGACAGCAACAATGGTAGAGATATTTTGTGCGTTTTCTGAAATTTTCTACAATTAGCATGGATTTATCTTATTTTTCTTTCCTTCTTTCTTTTTTTTTTTTTTTTCCTGAACATTTCTGAATGCTCTGTTTCCTGAGCAGAGGAAGCTAAAAGTTTCGGTAACATTTCAGGCTGACTGTTTATCTTTTAATTGTGTATGACTATTCAGTGAACCCAATCCTGCTCCTGTGGAAGTCTAATGAGAACTTTGGTACTAAATTCCCTGGGAACTGGATGAAGCCTCCAACTACTGACTTTGTAAGGCTTCAGCCATGCAAAACCCTGCTGGCACAAGTAAAGCAGAAGAGCAAAAATAAAAATTCTGCTTCTTTGAAATGTTTAACCACAGCTCATTTGTTAATATAGTAGTTGAAAGGTGAAAAAACTCCCACTGATTCTAAAAAGTATGGAAAAACGTATTATTTTTTGGACTGCGACGCCTTCGCTAGATGTTAGCTTTGGAAATATTTAGACATAAATCAATTTCGTCCCAAAATAGAGTCCAAAAGAAAGAATCGTCGGGAAGTGGAACAAAGTCCTGCATTGTGCTCCATGGAATACTTGTGGGGATGTGTCACTAGAGGGCACTACCACATCGTCCCCAAAGGCACGAGGACAAAGGACACGGGTGCCCGCCTGCTTAACTTGCACACTCCGTTTTATGGCTTGAGAAACAAATTTTAATCACATCGCAGAAATTATTAACTTTTTTTAATAGTAGTGGGACTTCAATAAACGGCCATATTATTAAACAGTTAGTGGATGGAGCCTTCACGCCGTAAAGTTCTGACTCTTTGGGCTGCAGAGCTCATTAAAAATAGTCTGCACTGAGTTAGCAGTTCTCATCAAAACAATTCAAGGAGGCTGTATTTGGGAATTACGCTGCTGAATTAGCACAACAAATAAGGAATAATATGGGGCATAAGGCAAAGGAAACTTACACTTGGGCTGCTTCCTTTTTTTATGTTCAGTGCTGCTCACAGGCACCCTGTCCAAATGAGTTTGGGGAAAGAGCTGAAACTAGGAGTCACAGGGGGGAAATAGGGAGAGAAATGGAAGGGAACTCTACTTTTCTCTCAAATAAATACTACTTGCAACAACTTGTAAATATTTCCTAACTGCATTTACTAAAATAAATGTGTCTTGCTGAAGGGAAGGGTCGAAAACATTTTAACATTCCAAGTTTAGACATTTTTAAAATATATTTTTAAGGGTTTTCTTTGATGGGTATGCAATGCTTGTTTCACTCAGTGTTAGAGGATAAATACAAATGAAGGTTTGCTTTCAATGGTTTTGGCTGAGAGAGAGCACAGAGGTTGCTTTCAAGGTGACTAGATTTTTGTTTGAAAATTGTGAGTCCCCTGTTTCTCAAGAAACTCTGCTTTGTAGTCCATTACTATGCACCTGAAAACTTCCCACTGACTTCCAGGGGAAATTTGGCTGCTCAGGAATGTGGGATTGGGCTCTGGAATGGCAGTCACATACAGAGAACTTAACAATGCACAAAAATTTAACCCTTCAATGGAACCAGTCACAAGCTTAAAGCTGTTCATGCATGTATTACCCTGCTTCATAAAGAAAACAGCCAGCAATTAATTCACTATATTAAAAGATTATAAGAAAAAAAAAAAACAGTGAGAAGATTTGGGGTTTTTTTTGAAAACACGTGGTTCATCCAAACATCTAACTTCTTAAGGCTTCATCTGATCTAAACCCTATTTCTGAAAGCTCTTGAAACTTGGCATCTAGTTCAGGGCACAATCCAACTCCCTTTAACCAGATAAGAATTCAGCCATTTATAATTATAGTTAGAGGCAAGCCCATGGTTATAAAAAGACCTACTAAATTCCTGCACTGTGCTTGGAACTCTGCAAGTGAGAACTTCATTAGTGAAATGCTATTGCTAAATTTAATTCTAAAATCAGTTTATTGGAAGTATTCAATCTGACCTGCTTTATGGCATCCATCAGGTGGAATGGTTGCCTGCTAAAATGGTCTCATTTAAATGGGGCTGGGAAGAAAGCAGAGATGCTTCTGATTTAGAGGCCTTCAATGTCAGATCCCAACAGGCATCAACAGAAGTTACTTGTAAGCTGTAGACAGAACGGCACCAATGCAGGGTGAGTGGGTTGCCCGTGAGGCCAGAATGTCTGAACTCTATCAAGTGCTGCTGAAGAAAACAGCTTCAAGGCCACATGTGATAATTGGGAAGCTGAGAGGGGATCTTGTAGCTCATGGGATGAGCACCAAGCTCCAGATTATCTCAATATGTCTCTTCATTAGCAATTAGAGACCTTTTGGCTATGAAGAAAGTGCAGCTGGGGTAATATTAAAAAAAAAGAAGCCAAGTCCTAAGGTTTTGACAATTGTGCGTTTTCCTTTTATGAGTTATGGAAACCTGGTTCTGTGCAGACAAGCCTGGGAAGGGATGAGTGAGCAGAATGCAATGTCTTTCCTAATATAAACAGATTATTTTGCATTATGGCAGATTTAGGAATGTAAAATGTTCACTCTGTAGCTAGTTAAAGGCTTACCATAATTGCTCTACAACTGCTATTGCTACAGGATTCTCTGTCTCGCCCAACTGGTGGATGTTGCTTGGTTTCCAGACTTTGTTTGCAGGGGTTCCTGGAGGAGGAAAGGGATATCTGAGGACAGACCTCCATAGCTGGTGCCACAGACATTCTGCACTGTCCAACAGTTCTAACTCACTTAATCCAGGCTGAGAACATGCCTTAGAAACACACAGAATCCAAAACATGAAAGGGAACCTTTGCCTACTCCCTTTCCAGGTGAGCAGCTCTTTGGGCAGCACAAAAATATGAGACAGGGAAAAGCCTAGCCAGGCTGAAGTCAGCTGCAAAACATGCCAGAAGATCTGGAGTTTCACCCCAGACAGCAACAGCTGAACTCAAAACTAAAATTGAGTAAATTCCCTTTGCCTGTGTCTGCATCTCCAAACAGGCCTCGAGCCCAGTGACTGGGCATTCAGATGGGGCCAATATGTTTCTGGAATAAGAAACCCAACAACTATTATGTCCAAGTGAGATACTCTGCAATCCAAGGTCAAAACTCTAGCTTCAAGCAACCCAAGTATTTTGCACAGAAAGACAGATGTAGGTACCAATTTAGTTACTAATTCATGCGTCAATACAAGATCAGCCCCAAAAAGCAGAATCCAAGCACTCCCAAATTTTGGACAAGAATTCTAGTTCGGGCTTGCAAGCAGGTCTGCATGTTCAAATGGATAGTCAAAGACAACCAGGCTCCTTTTGTCAGAGAACCACTTTCTTAACTCTGCCAGCAGTGCTTCAGACTGTCTGACATTTTGTGTGGTATCTTTTTTTTTTCACACAGAATTAAAGGGAAAAGGAAAAAATCCTTAACTCAATATCTTCAGAGGTTTTGTTTTGGTTCTGCAAGTTTTCTCTTTCTGAAAAGAGCACCAAGTAATCTGTTGACAAGAGAAGGAAAAATATATTTAAGTAAGGAAAAACATGCAGCTACAGTAAAACTGTGTCAAATTCTATTAATTCAGTTTTTCATTGTCTGATATTTCCAGGCACAGTGGGCTTTTTGGTAGACCTCTGAGCTCTGTTTTCTAACAGAGGCATAGCACAGGGCCTGTCAGGTAGAGGCAGTGCTTTCATTGTTATACACCTCAAAGAGACAATATAATAATCCTCATGCCTTCAGAAGGGCCAGGACTGAACCCCAAAACAACAGTCCTGTCTTCCTTTAAAAGGGTGAGCAAAGCTCAGTCAAAGCCTTGTTAGTGCATACCTATGAATTATTCCCTCATCAAGTGGCCGATCACACTACATTAATATCATGGGCACATTTTGCTTTGTTAGCAAACCTGAATTCCACTGCGGTACTAATGAAGGACCAGTCCTCCTGCAAGACATGATATCTTCAGGATGTGTCTATTCTGCTATGAAATTATTTTCTTTTGTGAAGAGCATTAAGAGATTACTAACTGGAAAATATTTAAACACAACACAAGGGGGAAAATGTCTCTTTTGGGGAAGTTACATGAATACACAGTAATGTAATTCCAATAAAAGCAAATGTATCTAGTCAATATTAAGCATCTGTTCTTAGTGTGTGTGCCAAGGAAACACTGAGCCTTTTACATGACACTTCTACAGAAGTTGGTTCTTTATTTGTAGGGATTGAAGCAAGAAGAGGCTTTGGCGGATCCTTGTTCTACCCAGAGTGTTTTGCAAAGTCCACCTAAGTGGAATCATGGTTTCTCTGTTGGATTAGATGAAACTGGATCCTTACCAGCCAGATATTGAATTTCACAGGTAGCAAAACCAAGAATAACAACAGATTCCTTGGTATTAATTTGGAAGTGTACCATGAGTCTGAGGCTAGTGTGGATCTGGCAGAACAAGGAGATTGCTGCACACAGCAGTACTGCACCTCAAGGAAATACATTTTGCCTAGTCTCTCCTCCCTCTGCTCTCATCACAATGGAGCACAAAAATCCAAAATATGCAGGAAAATAAATCAAGTTATAGCCAGATGTGTTGCCCTGAATTAAACAATGTGGACCACAAAACACATTTCCTGAAGTTAACTTCTACTTCAGCCTCAATAATCTCCATCTACCTGGGGGAATGTTTCTCTGAGATTGTGTGTCCCTCAATAACATCAGAAGTAGTGGAATAAATTATAGAGACTGTGTTCAGTGAAAATATGATGAATCTAATTTGTATCTGTATCTCAGAAAAACCTCTACCTTTAAGTTTATGAGCAAAAAGAATTCCACTCTGAATGCCACAAATTTAAAAGGTGTAACTGGTACCAATCAACACATTCAGTTCTAATCCTCTTTGCCTGACTGTTTTTCACAGAACAACCAATTTCATCCAAAACAAAACTGATTCCAAAATTGATCCAAAGCTTTCTGAAATCATCAGAATTTTTGCCATAAATTTCAAGGGGTTTTCAGTCTGATCCATTAAAAAAGTCATTAATCAATTTTAAAATTGGAAGGCTGATTTAGTATGCAGTTAAGGATTTGATAACCTGTACACAAAACCCAGGATTTTCTAAAGTCTTCAGTGCTGTCCAAGCTCTTCTCTCATTTAGGTCATCAGAAGTCTTAACATTAAATGTTTTTTAATAGTCCTCTATCCTGCTTAAATTTAGACACATTAATCTAGTACCAGAAGAAGACTATGCATCTCATACAGGGCCTGATCCTTTCCAATTTACAAAAGACTAATGTCATATGTTTACCATTCTTGATGGGATTCCTCAGTGTCCACCTCCACAATATCAAAATAATTTATAGAAAACCCTTATCAAGATGTGTTATTCTTCACAGGGATGCTTTCATATATTCTTCCTCACTGATTTTATAATATTCCTTGCTTGGGTGCTTTGGGATCATTATACTCTAAGCCACTTCTTTTTCCTTTATTATTTTATCACTACGTGAAATACAACTCGATTTTAAATAAGCTTGTGTATTCCACTTCACCAGTGCTGACAGACAAAATGTCACATATTGCTTCTTTTTTGTTAAGAAGTTACTATTCTCTCTCAGTTGCATAATCCGAACACAAAGTAGAGAGTATTTGAGGGTTTGTTTAAAATTATTCACTTTCATTATACTGCTACAAGTGGTGCTGACAGCAAAACCACTTGCTTGCCTAAAATAAAATGAAACATAAAGGATTTCTTTTCTTGCATATGAAAAGTGCAGGCTACTTTACTGCATTTGTTAGTTTTACAGAAGTAATCTCACTACCTCAAATTTCACTCAATTTCTACCAACTAAACACCAGAATTATTGCATACAATATTTTTAATTTTCATGTGATAAGTAGGCAATTCTCTCTCCTGTTCATTACTGATTTTATGATGGGTAAATTCTGCCTCCAAGAAACATTTGTCTTCCCTCTCCTTAGAAATAATCTGCAGGAATTCAACAAGCAGAGTATAGTAGATGAGAGAAATAACCAGGAGAAATCCTTCCAAAATATTATAGTTATAATTAAAGAGAAAAGGTGCTCAACTATTTATCACTTAGAAAGAATGTTTACTTCAGCAGTTGCTCTACTCAGCAGCATTGAATGAAATGAAAAAACCTTAACCCTGTGCTCTTCCTGAGGTTGCTAATCTTGCTTCTGCCACCACACCAGTCAAATAGGAAGAGATCAACACACTGCACTGAAGGGGACAGTATGTAAGTAATTTTTGAGATGTCATGCATGCAGGTCCAGCTGCTCATCCATCGTGGTTGTTAGCATTTGGCCTTTTGCCATCAGCTGACAGCCAAGCAGAAAAAAAAACCATAAGGGTTAAATCACATCTACTTATAGACCAAATTTGCTGGCCCAAGGCACACTGCAATGGTGGCCAAGAAAAGCAGGAGCACGGGGAATTAGCCTTTACCATAGCACTCGCAGCAGGAACAGGCCAAGCCAGTCGTGAAGTAACTCCTCTTTACTGTGTGTCCAGTAATTTCTCATGAAACTCAGACTACTTCCTCTGCAGTGTTCCACTCTTGTCATATATTTGATCTATGTAAGGGTTTAAATTTTATTAAAAATGAGTTGCAGAGATAAACTCAGTCAATTCAACAGCTCTCCCTTAGTGAAAGTCTACTCTGTATGTCTCAAAAGTAGTTTTTTGCAAAGTGAGCACACTTTTGACAACAGTAGGAATTGGGCTAGTGATAGCACATACATATATATATCTATTACCTTCTGCACAGGGCATAGGTACATTATTTGCTAAGCAGTTTGTTTTTTTTAAATATGTCACTTGAAAATCTGAACAAAATATTTCAAGGTATAAATATCACCTAGAGAATTTTCCAGCTCCAGACTAGATGGTTTTGGGCTTTGGTGTCACAGAAAACTCTGTGGCAACATTAGTAGAGGCAGGAGACTTTAGCCACTCTCCTACTGATTTCCTATGCTGTACACAGAAAACTCAGAACTAATAAAAAACAAGGGGTGTTATTTTCTACCATAACACATCTGATCAGGAAAATCAAAGATCTTATCCTGCACACTGTTTCATACAGTACCTGAACTGGCGCTCTCTGCTACCCCTCCTGCAGATTCAGAACAGCACCCAAAGCACTGCTATGATTTTTTTCTAGTATTTTGCATAATAAAGATGTGAAGCAAAACTGCAGTTCTGTTCAGTTCAGGACTAAAGGACAGTGTTTTTTGATCAGGCTCCTCTGCTTTTCCAGGTACTTGATTATATAAGACTATTAAATAGATAAAGAACATTCAGTTTACAATCACAGTCCCAGGTTACAATAGGAGGAGTAGTAATACAGACATCTGATATCAAGGAAGGGTAACAAGAAGATGTGTTCTTGTGCTTACACGTCTCGTTCATCACTTATTGAAGAACACTCACTGATCACATCAGCTTCTTGTTAACACCAAGAACCAGTGAGTTCTCTGAGCCTCACCATTTTCTCTCCCTCTCTCACATAGTGAAGCAGACTGCCGCAGATGCAAACTGATTGTTGATTTTTAGAGATGAGCAGCAAGTGTCTGCTCTGTGGCCAAGAAATGGGTCTGAATTAACACTGCAGTAATTGGAAATCCCATAAATGAGGCAAGTGACTTCTTTCTCTGCACAGCCAGCTCTGCCCTCACAACAGAAGAGCTGGTCATGGGATGGAAGAGAGGTTGTTTTCTTCCTGGCCTTGCTTGAGGAGATCTATTTCTTCCAGCAAACCACAGTCATTCAGGTGACACCTTCCTTGCAGAATGAGAAAGAGAGTCCAAATGACTCCAGGAACCAATGAAACCAGAAAAGTGGGCAGCTAAAAGCAGCACAGTGACTTTGATGTATTAACAGCCAACTATGTCAAGGAGGGGTAAAGGATCAAGAGATTCTGTGGGACCAGAGAGGCTTGAGAGGTGGCACTGGTTGAAAGAACACACATGGGACTACTAAACCAATTCATTTTCTGGAAACCTATTAATTTGTTGTTAAAATTAAACACCACACTAAATATAAATATGTGCTAAATATAAAGCACTATTACTGTAACTGAAAACTAATGTCCCCTTACTTTATTTCACTATTAAAATACCTAAAATCTTGTCATTCCAAATAACTCTTAGCATAGAGTATAACTAAATCTTAATTGACAGATTAGGGATGTTTTCATGAGCATAAAGATATGACATATTAGTGAATTAAAGGCAACAATATTCAGGCTCTTGGAAAACCCATTTTCTAAGTATCCACAGGTCCAGAATCACTGGGACATAAGAGAGTAATATGCACAAGAAACAGAATCACATTTAATCCTCACATCTGTGACAGGTGAAGATCATGAGAGGAATGCTCTTATAAATAAAAGGGACCCATATTGTTAAGCTGCTCTCCTCACTCCAGGCCAGGTAAATCTCACAAGAGAAATGTGTGTTCTGAAAATGATGGAGATTATATAAAGAACCAGAGAAAATGCAAAAGCTACACTAACCCAAAAAGACACAGAGGCAGCAAACAGCACTAATGTTTCTGTGGATGCAAAGCCTAAGGCAACTTGTCCTCTTGCATTATAACTGAGTGGGTTCATATAAACTCTCAATGTTCATGTACAGAGAGGTTATTGCACGACCTCTGATTCATGGTAACTGTCTGTGCATGTGCTCTAAGCTGGTGGCTCAGGTAACTGGAATTAGCTAATTCCTCTCTTTCACTTAGAGCAGAGGGATAAGCCAACATGAATTACTTCACATTTTTCAAGAGCTAAAAGCATGCATGGAAGATTGCGGTAGATCAGTTGATGTGCAGGAAATGATTACCACATATAAGCCTTAACTTGTGTTTATGTTTTGGGTTCCTCTTTATTACTGACTGGGGGATACTTCTTTTATCTGCATCTGTACACATGTTCAAAGGGGGTCCTTGACACACATACTGGAAAGGAAAAATCATGGCTGGTAGATGCTAGAACTCTTTTTTATAGCTATAGTGCACACATTAAGCAAGATACCTTACCTTTAAGCAAAGGTGAATGACTACATACTCAGTTTCTGCTGTCACCTGGGGTTCTCATCATCTGGGCTTTTTCCTGATTGTGCTCAGCTCTGCTTCACTTCTGGAGCTTGCAGCCTGAATTCACTGGGTTGATCAAAACTTCACCTAACTGTGTCAGACCATCTCTGCACTTCTCATCAGTTTCTCCTATTCCTCCAAGTAAGACACTTCACTGTTGCCTCAAATCAGACAAATTTCCAGTGCCACTGACATAGGACATTGCTGGCAACCACCTGCCATTGCTGAGTCTTTTAGCTGGTATCTGACAGGCATTGCATGCGGGGGATTATGTTGTGCTCCAGCTTGAGAGATGGATCTTACCTGCAGGACCCTGTCACCACTGAAACTTTCATTAGCTCTGAATCATCAGAACAATATTGCTCCATGAAGCAATTTCTAAAAACAGAAGCTCAAAATTTAAGAATATGCTCCCCAGGCTGACATTATCATTCTAATATCATTCCTTGTGATATTTTTCATTTGCGAATCAAAATGTACTATATAAAGCTGGGGAAACTGAGACAAAAAAGAAGGAACCTGTTTCACCAGCATTGCACAGAAGGACAGAACAAAATCCAGAAACAGAAAGCTCAAACCTTGCACTTCTACATTAAGAATTACTCTGACAGGTCCTGCCTACGTTCCAACCAAATTAATACCTAAAATTATTTGCAACTCAGCTGCATGTGGCCCTAAGTGAATAAATTGATCATAGTGAAGCTTAAAGACACAAATGCATTCACTCTTTTTCCTACCAAAAATGATCTATGAATTTGAGTTGCAACTTATTCCTTCCAATAAAGAAACATTCAAATGATTCTCTTCTAACATATATGTAATATAAAGAAAGACTTTTGTCATATCATCATTTAAAATTAAACCTAGAAAGAAGAAACCCAGGGGATTCACTGCACTTCTAGCTCTTTATAATTTGGGGGCAACTGCACACAATTATATTACAAAGCCTACATATAATATAAAATGTAGCTTGACGATAACTTAAACTGAACTTGACTGTGTTGGTGAGCTATTGTGATAAAAAATTAACATGTTTGGGGAAGTCTGATTTGCATTACACAGTGCCTGTAATCAAATTACCTCTAAATGTTATGCCATGTCACACTGTGTTTGAGATGTTGCTGTCAAAAATGCATACATACGCTTTGCAGTTTGACTCAACCTGGCTTCCTTTTAAGCGATCATGTATGCCTCTGAGCCACTTCAGCCAAATGGTGGTAAAATACAGAGGTTGGCAATTCAATTTCATTAAACCTTTCAAGAAGGCAATAGCAGATAAGCTTTGCTTGTTCGTGTCAATGATAATATTCAGCGCAGCCTAAATCTAATTCAATAGGTTTGCTCCCGCTCTCTTGTCACATTGTCATTTCCGAACCCAGTCCCCCGCCGCCCCCTCCCTGCTCCAGTTGCAGCCAAACTTTGTGCAGTGTTTAACCCACAGCCACGGGTGCCTTCCCAGTGGATGTGCCGCGGCTCCAGCCCAGCCCTGGGGTCTGTGCACGGGGCCGGGCCGCTCAGGTGGCGGCTGCCGGACACCATGTCCGCTGACCTCATTGCAGCCACAGATGTTTACTGCACTTTGGGCGTTCCGCAGAAAGCAGAGCAGTAAAGTAGGCCAGCTTGCGGGAAGGCTGTTACCCACAATTCATGGAAAAATGCCGGATAGTTCCCACTAGGTTGTGGTCGGCTAGGAAACGGCAACTTATTAATCTTGTGTCAGAGGGCCAGCTGCAAGCCTGGCAGTTACCATATTTCACCACCAACTCTGTGTCTGGACAGCCATTGTCTATTTTTTATGAAAAACTCCACAAATCAGCTGCTATTTTCTCTCCTCTACGTGCAGAAATGGTGCTTGGGGGCTGAGGTGGCTCTGGCGCATCATCCACACGGCGGTCAGGTTTGCTAATTCAGAGCGACTGCTTAGTTTCCAACTTTAATGATATTCCCTCAGCATATCACTATGGTTGCCTGGCGACCGGATTTCAGCTAGGCCTCTCATTTGATTCCCACACATCAGACCCTGAAAAGCACTTTTTTTCCTCCCTCTGCTTTTGATTCCGGCTCCTCTGAAACCCTTCCCCCTGCGGTGTCGGTATGGGTGGGCAGCGCGGTGGCAGAACAAGGCCAGGGGTGACGGGAGGCCTGGAGGCTCCTGGTCACACATCAAGGCCTGGAAACAAAGCCGCCAGGAGCCCTTCCTGACAAACACAAATTCCCTTCAGAAAAAGCAAATTTGGTCTTCCCTTCGTAGCGTGGGTGTCATTTTAAGACTTTCTTTAGACACTTTACTAAATCTGACGCTTTCCATTGTTTTTTGGGCCGTTTCTCACAAAAGGCTTCCTATTATCAACAAGTTGCTATTGGAGTAAGCAAACAGCTTGTGAAGGCCTGAAATAATCTAATAAGCAACGGGCTTGCGTGCTTTATGTACCCACACCTTTATGGGATACAAAGTTTGTTTGGATAAATAATTTTCCACTTTTTGCTCAGTTTCAATTAAAGTATCCTTTTTTAATTAATGGTTTTGTTTAGCTCTTCACCCTTCCCCCTAGCATATGCACAAACTCCCTCTACACAGTATAGTACAGCTATTTTTTGTAAACTGCTCTGGCTCAAACAAAAGAATTTTTAAAACATTTTGTTTCTTGGTGCAATTAAGATCTGATCAATAAGACAGATAAGGCTGAACTGATTTCCTTATTCTTCTCTTGGCTACAACTGAAAGTCTTCAAAAAGTTAAAGAATTGACTACACTGGAAGCTGGATCAGCTTACACCAGCTGAAGGCTTAGTCCTGAATCGTTAATGTGCTGTGGCAAAAAAAAAAAAAAAAAAAAGTTATCTATAATGAATGTTTGCAAAACAGTTTTACGAACAAAACACAGGATTATTTCAGTATTAAAAAAATATCAATAATATAAGTTATACCGGATGGGGAATCACCACGTATATAATAATAACATAAATAATTTTCAAATATTACTCAAATATATGAGGAAAATGCAGTCAGCTGGATAATTTACTAAAGGTTCAATATGAGCACAAACATACAATAAATAGCTTAAATTCAATGTTCTTCTTCTTGTTTGTATGGCTTTCAGATCATTCCCTGTGCAGCCTGCTGATGGATCTATCTATCTTGTTAGATTTTTGTCATAAACCACTACTCAAATGTCTGTTAGTGATGAGCACAGTCACACCCAAATTAATGGCAATGCATCAGCAGCAGGAGTAGGTCAAACCTTGCTAGCCTATACAGACATGAACCGCCTCATCTTTTGTACTAATTGCAGTCTTGTGTTGTTTAGAGATCCTCAAAAATCCCCAACTCCTCAAGTTATTTGGTTACAGGACAACCTTAGCTCGTTTTTTTTTAAAGAAGTTCATAGCTCTTATGTTTGAAGAAAATATGATTTTTTTTTTGCTGAAAAAAACACCATAACAAACTCAAAACACAAACAAACAAACAGACAACACCAAAAAACCCCACAAAGCCAACCAATACAGCTGAGAGTTCCTTATGCTTAGAAGTTTTCATTTTGAGATTTCCTGATTTTTCATGAAACTTCCACATTGCAAGGAGGGACACAAAGTTTCTCCATATATTATCTGGCAGTCCTGACTATCCATGATGGGAGACATTTAGGTTTGTCACGATCATGACCCAGGGTAAGAGTCTGTTGGGCTTGGACTTCCCAGACAATGACCAACTCATTGTAATAGAGCTGTCTCCTAGAGTCCAGCCTGTGCCCTAATAACCTGGCACCTCACATGTTTTGCACTCCCTCTTACATTAGTTTTCTATGTACCATTTATTACTGATTACATCCTCATTTGAGACTCAGCTGAAGAGAAGTTTAGTTCCAGAAATGGGACTTGTAATTGGAAGTAGTCATATTTCAGAAAATCTCTTGAAAACAAAGGTCACCAGCTAGGAAATGTGGGATATACATTTCTAGACCTCCAAAGCCACACAGAAAAGGTTTAAAGGCTAGTTATGTATTTGCATTCCATGTATCAAATTAATTTTCCAAGGAGTTGTAGATGTATGATACAAGGAGATAATTTTCTGGCAGACAGCGCTGCTCATCAGAGTTAACATCACTAAATGCTTACACCTGCAGGACAGAAAGTTCTAGTGCATGAGTAAACTGTTTTGCTTATCTACACTGAGACAAATTGTGCTCAGTTACATCAGTAATAACTCTATCAGGGAAGTGTCCTCATTTTCCCACGAGTGGGAAGGAGAATTCTGCCACTGCATAGCATTTCATGGGAAGTGAAACTAAAAGAAGTCAGCATATTGGAACACTTTAGAATACATTTATACCACTGTAGCTCTAATGTACCTCAAATGCACCTTGTGAAATGTATGTTCACATGAACATAGAAAGGATTTAGATATGTAGTCCCCATTACTATCTGCAAATTTCTTTGTTGAAAGAACAGATTTGATTTTGTGTTACAGTTAAAAGTAGGACTTCTAACCTTTCCTTCTCTCTCTCCCCTAATATAAAGCAGGTTTCAGATCTGTATCCTTTACTCAGCAACAACTAAATGCTCACAAGTGAAGAGATTTAAACTCTTTTTTTCTTATCAATCACTTGCAATAAGTGTAAGCATTGAAGATCCGCTACCCACTACAATGTTTCTCACTTACTTATTAAGTTGTTAAGGATGTTGTTTTTTACAGTACACTCCTGACATGTTAAAAAGGAATGTTTTTAAAAGATTAGTGTTCAAGCTTCATTTTTCTTTTTGCTGAAAGTTTTAATTAATACATTAAACACATTGTAGCTGTGCAAATGGGTAAAGGAGATACCTATTTATACATTCTGTTCATTCAGTTACTCCAATTTTTAGTAGCATTGCACTATATATGCAACAGGAACATGGTGCCCTTTGAGAATTCCTTCTTTTGTTGTTGTTCTTTTGCGGCAACACATTATGGTTCTGGCTCTGGGTTTTCACTGCAGGCCAGAGATTTAGTATGGAAATCTTATTGGGAACTGTGATAATAGATTTTGGAGTTTTCTTATCTGTTATTTAATTGTATGGCTTCCAGTAAACACTAGGGACTGGATTTGATAACTTGGGGAAGCTCTTCTACTTTCTGTGATCCTAAATGAAAAGCAGTGAACATGGCTAAAGTTAAAGTGGGTAAGAGACTGCGTGAGTACACAGAATTATTTTCATTGGCTACCTGTAGAATCTTTTAGTTGTTTAAAAGGACTCATAATTATTTAAAAAAAAAATAAATTAAGACTTTTGACAAAATTGTAATCAGAATTTTAATACAAAAATGGACATCCTCAGCTCCACATTTGCTCCCTCAAAAAGAAAATAAGTTCTGGGCATATGATCTATATATAAGTATGTGCTGCTATTCATGGTAAATTTAGAGTCCCAGATTTTAGAAAAATACTTTTGTGTTGATTGTGCAATAGAAATAAAACTGACCAAATATGGAAGGTGCACAGCATGCTCAGAATCAGGTGGTCAGAGGGAAGGGACTGGAGAAGTAGCACATCATATTTCTTGCATCAGAATTCTTGTGTTTTAGTAAGCAAGACAGGTTAAGAAACTCTTTGCCTAAAACATGACTTTTATTTTGATGTGATTCATTATAGGTCACAGAAAGTTTGGCCCATTTTCCACTGATTTGAGATCCAACCAATAATGAATCAGAAGCAGAACCAAGAATAGATCTGAGGAGTTTCTGAATCACAAGCCACCTCTTTCTCAAAACACCCACTCCCTCCCAATCAGACAGACGTCCCTTGTTTCTAAATAAATGCATTTGGTTACAAAATGGATTTATTTATTTTTAGCAAAAATTGCTCATAGTGACAAAATTTTCCATCCAGTTAATGACAAAATACATTCTGTTGCATAAGATTTGCACTCGTGCATAAAATTGCCTCTCTTGCCATAATTAATGTATAGATTGAAATTATAAGACATCTAGTGTTGCTGATGTGTCACTGAACACCCCCATTTCTCTTCTCCACTTTTCTTTCACACTTTTAGAACACGACAGAATACCTAAATACTACAGAAAGTCACACACACACACACACACACACACACACAGAAATGCATTTTTATTACTTCAAAATGCAAAAAACTCTTGCCCCACATGAATCCAGCACAAATTTATCACCCTCCCATGGCAGAACCAGCTGTGATAGAGTCAGCTACACTCCTGAGCTAACAGAGCTTTGCATTTTGGTTCAGACCATTGAGGGAGTTGAGCACAGGGCTCCTCAGTATCAGCTTTGCTACTGTGAAACTCCAGCGAAGCATCTGCCTTTTGCAAGTAAAGGAAGAAATAATCCTGAAATGGTTCCCATGCCTTAAACCACCACAGATACCTCGAGTCAGAAATCTTTCATCTGAATGTGTTGTTAAGTTAAGATCTGTGAGTAGTGCACAGAATTAAAATGAAGATAAAATTATCTCACTGTGATTTAATTATCTCAATTATCTGAGGGGCATAGTGTTTCTACAATGCAGAACCACCTCTGATGAACAAACTACACTCAATAAAATAAATAGCAAGTCAAATCACTGCATAAAATTTGAAAATAAACAAATTCCAAGGATAAAAGACACCTTAATTTCCTGTTCTCTGCTCCTCCCTTTTTGCTTACATCCATAGAGTAAGAAAGGAAAATATCTTATTTAGCAAAACCCTAAAGTTCTGTCCTAAATAATACATGAATATTTATTGTAGAAGAAATCCCTTGGAAGGAGCATCCTTTCTTAACTGCCAGTTGCAATAGTTTGGAGTGTCTGGGAAAATTTTGAATGAGCCTCCAGACATACAGAAAGCCTCCTCACTGCCTCTGCTCTTTTCTAAAATGTTTCCAAAAGAAAATAATCTCTATACTTAATAGAAAATCTCAAAATATGTTTGCCACTGACAAAAGACTCCCACACACACCTTTTATTTTTTTTTTCTTTTTTTTGGCAAGCATTGAATCATGAAGAAAGTTATTTGCCTCAAATCTGTGCCAAAGCCCAGCTAGTACCAGACCTCTGTTCATTCTCCAGTCCTGCAGCCCTGTGTTTTAACCACGAGACTGTCCCTTTCCTGGCACTCATTAGAAGACTGGAATGTGCTTATGGTCAAGATTTTCCCAGTCAAAGGCAAACACATGAAAGAAAAAAAAAGGAAAAAGCAAGATATGTAAACAATGGGGTTTTTTTAACTTCATTAGATTAGGTATGTTAAGGATAGATTTGAAAATGAAGTCAGGAGGCAATTGATGTTAGCAGCAAAAGCTGAATTGATCCAATAGGTTTGTGAACATTTTCTGATTTAACATATTTTCAAGTAAGCAATAGGTTTCCAGAGCCTGCTATAATTGCCAGTGACTGCTCTGTCACTGTATGATGTGAATGAATGCTAAAAATAACACACATTCTATACTGTGGCTACCCAGTACGGATTTCATTCAGCCTGGGTTTGTGTATAATTCCTGTTCCTCCTTCACAGCGCTGATATGCAGAGAAACTGCAACAATGGTCTATTTCTGTGTAGTGTGAATCTAGAATGCAGATTTAATCTATTTAATACACAGCCTAGTTTTGATCTCCTAAGACAAAGATTCACCCTAAGACAATGAAATTTCATCTGACACAACTCAGCTCAAAACATTTCATTACAAAGGGAAGCCATGGTACAGTGCCAGAACACAGCCAGGAGAAGATAAGCTTTCCCAGTAAAGGTGTCTCACCACAGAAGCAAAACTTGCACTTTCAAGATAGACCATGAGCAAACAAAACTCGAGCCAACATATTTCTCAGGGGATAATTATCCATTATGCCAAAATCCATCATTGTCTTCTTGAAAACTTTTTGTTAAAACCAATCTCTAAACTAAACTTTTTGTCTATTATTCAGTAAACAACTATATCGGGAAGGGATTGATAGGAAAAAATGTATATTAGGATAAAACTATTTCTTTACTTACACAGAACCAAATTTGCTGTCATCACTTACATGGTAAATATGAGGTCACAGGGAGGCTGACAATGCATCAACCGGACAAAATCTCTAAATGAGCAGACATTGCTGCAGGCAGAAAAGAGAGTTCCTCCATCCTTTCTAAGTGAATGGGAGAAGTGTTTCTATAGGAAAACACAGGGGAAAACAGGAGAAACACAGGGGGAAACAGGGGAAACAGGAGAACAGTGCTATGCAGGAGGGAGGTGGCCCTAAGACACTGTGCAGCAGAGAGATGCCCAGAATGCAGGATTTAGTCAAGTCAGGTCACAGGGCCAGTGAGAGGCTACTTCATGGATCCTAAGTACATTCCATGGTAGGATCTCAGGAGCTACTTCATCTCTAAAAGGACTACCTGGATTCAACTTCTACATCCTATAGAAAATATATTGTCAGATGAGCATGCAAGCATGGCCCCAGCACAGATTCTGGGGGGGATTACTCAGGTCTCAGTAGAGGTTCCTTTGGGACTGGGTGTTAGCCATCAGCAGAAAGTGGCGTGCTCCACTCATGCCCAAGGTCAGCATCACTTCCCAATCTGCCATCAGCTTCATGCAGGAGATAGTCACTCAGCAGCATCCTTGTCAGTGAAATGATGACTTGCCTTCCTGGAAGGCAATTGGAAATTCTGAGTTTTGGGGCAGTGGCGTGTGGGTAGTTTTTGGTTGTTATTTTTTTGTTTGTTTGGGTTCTTTCACCTTTTTTTGGGGGCGGAGGTTGGCATCATTTGGAAGGGTAGGAGGGGTGAGTGTCAGCAAATAAATTAAATATGAACAGTAGCTCTGAAGAGCTTCCTACAGCTCATAAGGACGGTAATTAGATTTGAAACCACATACCCTCACCTCATTGCACAAAGGACCAAGCACAGATGGGGAACCCACTCAAGGCAGCACTGAGATATAGACTTTTTGAGAATATGAGTAATCCCATTCTAGGCTTGTGTGCTTTTTAATAACAACACCACATTAAGCCTCTTCAATGGATCAGACTTGAAATACAAAATTGGACATGAATGTAGCTGAAGGTACAACTGAAAATTGTAGAAAATCACTTTGTGCTGAAGTTCAGAAGACAAATTTGAAGCTGCTCTGCTCCAGTGGCTGAGATGAGAGATTACGCTTATAAAAAGGAATTATCTACCTTATTAAAACTTTGCAAGCTTCTGTTGTCTGTGGGTCATCTGACTGGTACTCAGCAAATAGTGCTGAGGTTTCCTTTTTCCTACTTTGTAAATAATGAATGAATAAGAACTGGCTATGAAGTGCCAGCTTAATTTTAAGGGGCGTTATATGAGGCCTAGTAAAACCAGAGTCTGAGAGTATTTTTTAGCTGAATACTTGCACAGCCATTTCAGCACCAGGTTCATATTCTAGACTTTTTTGTCTAAGTCAAACATATATTAAGTAGAGATTCACCCTGTGTGCTGTGGTAGAAATCAATAGGAGTTTTGCCACTGATTTAAAGAGAAAAAAGGTTGGAAAGATAAACTTACCTTACCTACTGTTAATATGATAAGAGAAAATATAAAACAAAACCCACCAAAATTTGATAGCTTATTTAATGGTGTTTGTAACTATTAGCCTTTAGAAAAAAGATCCCAGAATGGACTCCAGAAGAACAACTGATTTCAAAATCACTAACTAAATTTCTTGGGGAAGCAGAGAAACAGTTTGCTGCAGTGGGAATACCCTGTTATCTAATGACAGAAGGCACGATCCCAGTTTTTTATCTAGTCAATGCATGTATTCCTACAGCCTCCATCTCCATCAGCTCGGTTTTGTGTGCACCAAGCACCAATGCCCCAGTGTGCCTGGGCTCCTTCCCAATGCCCAGAGCGCAAACACACCAGGCACGCCGGCCCCGCGCTGCGACAATGCGCTCTTGTCACAGAAGCTGCCACAGAGTTCTGGCTTGGCCCTGGCAGGTCTGTCTGCACAGTGGCTGTTCCCCACTGTCCCAGGCAGCTCTACCTCCAGATGCCGATGGACTGATGTCAGCTTTTGAAATGAGCTTGCTGGGAGTGCCTAGATTAGCTGTGTTGCCAGGCTCTCGCCACTCTAACCCCCTTTTCCACTTCAGTGGGCTGAGCTTTTGACACTCTGAAAAGCACCATTTAAAATTAATTAAAGCTCCTTATTTTGTCCCAAATCTCACCGCTACCAACTCTGTTTATTATGTTTTATGCAGGGTAGGGGGTACCAGTCTGCAAGGTGTTCTGGGCTGGGCTACCAAAACTCACAGATGAGATATTTGCAGGGCAAACAGGATGTTAACAGTGTTTCCACAAATCACAGCTTTTGCACGGTTTACTGGACTCCTCTGGGGGATCCACGTCTCACTACCAGTCAAGGCAAACTTCCCGGCAACAGCTTCTTGTGGAGATTTATTCCATTATTTTTACTGCTGCCTACAACATTGTCAAGTTTTGCTTATGGCATACAACAAGTGATTTTTAAAACATAATTTATTATAAACTTCCACAAAGGCTAACATGCATATGATTGGGCCAACTATTTTAGAATCTATATGTTATAGCAGATTTAAAAGTATTTTTTAACAGCTGAAGGCAAATATTGTCTTTTGGTTTTCTTTTCTGAAAGATCTTCTGCCCATCTGATAAAAAACAATAAAGGAATTTAAAGACTTTTACTGCACATCTGAACTGTCACCTACAAGACAGGGTAATGAAGTCATGTAAATCTGTGCATACAAAATTTTATTAGATGGCTGCTCATTGTGAAGGAGATCACAACAGTGAACTAATCCAGCACATGGAGTGTTCTTCAACACTTTGTATTTGGTAAACACCAAATTTCTGAACTATCCACCAAAATGTAAATGGCATACTTGATATTCAAACTAACAGCAGGTTGTCCCATACAAAATAGTGTTCTTTAAGTGTTAGACACTGATTGTATAGCACTCGGCACTTCCGTGGTATTTTTAAATATACTGTTGACAAACACTGAGAAGTAAAAATGTAATACAAAAGGTGCAAAGTGAAATGATATAAAAGCAACAGTTAGAAGCAACCACTGCATTCAGAGTGCAGGGGCATGAAACCTGAAGTAGCTGCGGTATTCAAGATCCAGCGAGCTCAGAGGATGCCCAGCTAGTCAAAACAATTAGTGTGACACATCATTACTCATACTGGAACAGCTTCAGTCCACATTGCTTTAGACAGGGCAGCAGCATAATAGGCTCTTCAGAGTTTTACAGCAAAAAAACCTCCTGGATTCAAAACCACTTACAAATACAATTCTGCGAAATCCTCCTTCGCAAACAAAACTAAAAAGAAGGGAATTTTTGGATGGAATTTGAGTTATACACAGACATGACTACAGAGGTATAAACATTAGGAATTCATGGGAATTTCTGAAAGTCGTGCTTTTTTTGTTGCTCACGCTTTTTCAGTTACTCACAGAGCAAAAATCCATTTATCTGCTAGAGAAAATGTGTCAGAATCTAGCCCTAAATCTAATACATCTAAACTCTTCTACTGCACAGTCTCAATTTTAATTCAATTATGTGTTTATGCCAATTCCTTCTTGGCAGTATAGATTAGGCAAGGTTAAAAAAACCCAACAATACAGACAGAATTATTTCTTTTTTATACTTGTGCAAATTAGAAAAGCTTTCATTCAAAAGGAAGACTAAAGGGCTGTAAACATATTTATATCTGTAAATATCTATAGAATTTAAAAAAAGTTATATCCTTTCATTTAAGATTTAAAGGATTCCTCCCTGCTTCTAAGCATCCCAGCTTGTACAAATGTCCTTGAATTAAACTTGCTTCCTTGTTCTGCCCCTTGTGCAGATTCTTGCACCTGTGCTGTGAGAATATAAAATGCTTCGAAATCAAAAAAGCACAATTCTGTCTACCGGAACCACCATAAACTAATATCAACACAAGGTATATATAGAAGAGAATCAGGCACTGAACACTACAGCCCCATAAGAAAGGATCTCCAGACCATGATTGATGCTACAAGTTTCCTTTTTAACCAGGGAGTCTTCCCATCACCTCTCAGACAGCTAAATCAGGTTAATGACAAATATGTCTACATGACACATGCAAGACCAAAGAATCCTAAGAGGGCTCATTGGAGATTAACATGAGTTCAAAAGTGGCACAGTATGGACTGAGACCTTGAGTCACTTTTGTGACAAATCCAAGTGATTGCGGTAAACGAATTGCAAAATGTTTCTGCTTTGGTTACCAGTCTCCTGTAGACCCTGCACCAGCCTCTCCTCCCAGCCCAGTGCTGCCCACTGTGGAGACATCACAACAAACCACCTTGGGAGTGGATATCCATTTAAAACATCTCTCACTATCTGCTATTGAGATTTTTTTCAATCTGGTGTCTGAGCATGCTGCCTTCTCACCCACAACACACTCCCACAAACTGCTGTGCCAATATGGAGTGGCAGGACTGCATCAGGAACAGGTGACCAACAGTTTTGTGAGCAGACATCTCCTGTGAAAAAGACCTTATTTGCACAAATACCTTTGATTACACAGAAACTCTTATAGTGTATGAAACCCAAAGTACAGCCAACCTTGTATCTTGTCTTCTTCTAATGTAAACTTATGCAATGCCAAGCATGTTGTCTGATACTTAAGTAAGCAGCCCACAGTTACTTTCAGAAAAATGCAAAAGTTGGAGCCCAGTGTTTACGCGATGAACATTTGTGTTGATAGAGTTCATCTGCAAATGTGCAAATAGAAAATAAAGTGTGAGCAAAACAAATTTTGAAAACTGACCTGGAAATGCGACCCTGGATCTTCAAATCCAGTTCCCTGATAATATCATAAAAATCTCTTACATAAACCAGTCAAGATGCATTTAAAAACATGTGTTATTCCATTTTTCCCATGGGGAAAAGTTGTTCTGATGGCAAGAGGCTTATCATGTTAAACCTGACCAGTCATGGCCAATCTCTGGTCATTTCTTCTCATGGCTGCACTTGTTCTTCACTACACCTCCATTTTGCTTATCTTTCTCATGATAAAGAAAATATCTGTTCTCAAGAGAGAAAATAAATCATTAAAAAAGAAGTTATAAACCACTATAGATCAATTTTAGACTCCTACTAGAATATTCTTGAATATATGCTAATAGAAAGTCTTTTGAAAATTAATACATGCCCCTAGGACAAGGATTTAATCCCATCTCATTCAAATTTCCATCAGTTTTTGGGTGTTTGTTAAATATAGAAAAACTGATTTGACTCTCAAAATTAAAAAATTAAAAGTAAATTTTATCTACTCTCCTCAGAGAACCGAATGTCCATAGGGTCCCTTTTTCTTTTTAGCTAAAAGGAACAAAAACAAGAGTTCTCAAATCAAAGCACCATGGATGCAATCACTCTTAACAGTTAGATACATGCATCAGTGCCAAGGATTATTTTTTATATTAAGCAAAGAAAAATCTCACTCTGTCTATGGTGACTTCTTTTTCCTCACTACACTCATCAGTAATCATCTATCTTTGCGTATTTCTACCTTTCTGTATTTGAAGGTGGAAATCTATAAACTGAAGCTGTAAATGAGTCTCCACCTGTAACTGATCATTTTATAAATTGTCCTTTGGTTGTTGTATCCTACTGACATGACAAATTTTCTTTCCCCCACTCAACCAGCATAGCACAAATACAGATTTAAATAAAAGCAAAACATCATCAGTACACATTCTCTTTTCTTGTCAGAATGGAATTGACAAAGGAATAATCCCTTGTTGAGAGTTTTCTGTCTTTCTCCTCTCTCTTTCCCCCTGCTTAAAAGACTATGAACATCTGCTTCCCTTGTTTTCCTAAACAAGTCTTTGAAAAACATCAATTCATCCTGCAGGCTTTAGGAAGTTTACTGATCCTATCGGTTTAATAGCACACTGCTACACTCGAAAGAAGGCAGTAGGGCTCTCGACTATTATGTCCCCTTTTAAAGCATGGCAAAGACATCAGGCACTCTAGCACATCCTTAGTGCTATATGACAAATTAAATAACAAGATAGTCATGAATTACCAGGACTAACAAGTATTTTTTTCATCCCAGCGTTACATTTTACTTATTTATTTACATCATCAGAAGGAAATGATTGCTCAGCATCCAGCTGGGCCTTCAGTTGTGCTGTTCAAAGGGAAATCCTTTCAAATGCCAATACAAAGACCAAGGGTTAAGGTCCTAGTTCTGCTCCTCTTGCAGATGCTGGAAGCTGCTTATCTCAGGAGATTTTGGCCCATCAAAAACCAGAATATCATAACAGATTCTGTCAATCTCCTAGGAGCAGAAAGACCAAACCTCTGCATTTTGGATTTGCTAGGAATAATGGAATTTGGATTATTCCTGCAAATGGCAATGAATGGTTTGTTTGGGATTATTGGACAAGGGTGCAAAATAGCAAAAGCACAACACTTGTACTCTTCTTTCTGTCCAAAATTTTAGGCTGGATACTACTGGCCTTGCATTGTGTTTTTCTGCCTAAATCCTCCCATACAGATAAGATAGGCTCTCCCTGTAGAAAGCTTCATGGGAGCTGCAGGAAGACTGGTGCCATATTTCAACCCTTTCTGTCTGCTGTTACATATAGGAAAATTGAAAATATATTTTCAGTATGTGTGGTTTGACAGTTGTGTCTCCTCTTACACTAAGGCTAAAGTGTTCATTTGCCATGAGCTCACAGCAAGGCTTTGTGGAGCAGCCTGTTTTAAATAAGAGTCTTCACCTGCACCAGTGAGGGATGGTTTTGCTGAGCCTGAAGGAGAACATCTTGATTTCTTTTATCTCATAAACAATCATAAGCAGACAGAGGTGTGAAATAATATTGTACAGCTGATTGTCTAAACTGTCAACAGTAAGGGAAGCTATACCCCCACCAAATATCAGTATTCAGTCTAGATGGGCCAAATTCATGTCTATTTGAAAACTCCATTTAATTCCATATTTTCATTGATTTTTACATAGCTGCTGTTGTAAATGGCTTAGAGTCAGACCATGCAGATGCAATAATTAAAGTAAATATCACTAAAGAAGTTAAGAACATCAATGCCTTAGACATTTGTATACACAGATGTCCCTCAGCTTCTCAGGCTGGTTTAGATTTCAACCTCTTTCTGCTCTGGAATAAGGAAAATTAAGGAATTTGGCTATAATTTTATATAGAAAAGCAGAGAATATTTTAGTCAAGGTAAATCTCTTTGTCTGGTAGATCCTGACCTTACTCTTCTCATTTCTGTTACAATCCTGCTCTGGCTCCAGCATTTCCATACCAGTAGGGATGGAAAGAAGAACAAAACTGAATAAATTCCAGGCTGAGGGCTTGTGTGGCTGACTAATAATTGTTCCCTCAGAACACTTGGAAATGCCTGCACAGTTTCAAGACCACAGAGCAGTAAAACAGAGAGTAAAAGTGTGAGGAGCCACTGATTCTGTGGGACACTGACATTTTCTAGAGAGATATAATGTTGTCTAGAAAATACCTTTATTTAGTATCACTGGATATTTGTTGTACTGTTGGTGTTTGGTACATAGTTCTAGTTCAATAAATGGCAATTTATTGAAATGGCAATAAACTGGCAGACTGAAAGGGTGTAGAAGAGAAGGATCACATAATTTCAAAATTAAATTTTTCCATTTTCCCACAAAGCCACAGGTATTTTATACGAAATTTAGGTCAGAGTTAGACAAAGTGTTTTATAACTTCAGATACAAAAGCCAAAAGTAAGCCAAACCCCCTTCAAACTGTTTAAAAACTGTGAAAATAAATGTTGACAGCAATCCAATTTTATTAATTCTTTTCCATGCAAAAAACTGTGAAAATTCATTATAAATTTGTAAATAATTTCAATAAAATTGTCTGGGTTTGACAAATAAAACATACTTTGTTTCACTCTAGAGTTTGCTTAAGCACATTTTGTGAGATTTTCATAAAAGGAAGGAGTTAATGAGATGTCTTGAAAAGGGTTTGGTATTTGGATTTTCCCTTCATCTCGGACATTGGTTGTAAGAGGCTTTTGCTGCCAGACAGTTTCCAGCTAAACATGTTTCCTGTACCGTTATAGGTACATGGATGTACAAAAGGCCATCTGACAGCAAAATCCAACACAGTGTCTGCATATCTCCCTGCAGAGTCACACACACACACTGACTGGCTGGGTTTAGCCAACTTATTTTGTTTTAAAGAGGTTCCTCACACTGCAGCCCATGGAATCTTTGGGTCAGTTTGGAAAATGGTGAAATTCAACTTGGCTTTTTTCTGGTGAGTGGTATTATAAACTCAAAATGCACCAATTCTTGCAAGTAAGGTAAGTCTCAAAAGAGATAATTACTTTCCAAACTGAGAGGCTTTATTAGTTTTCCTCATCACAGGTTGCATTTCTGAAGAGCACCGTGGTATTCAAATAATATAAATAAACAGCTTTTGAAAGAGAAAGGAAAATAAACATTTTAAAAACACATATAATAGCATAACACTGTGTACAGTCCTTCTTTATGACCTCGCTTTACACAATTTCAGTGATTTGAAAATTGAGATTCTTGATGAGTCAAACTGAAGCAGATGCCAAAACTATTCAATATCAGTGAAATGCAGTTTCGAGTCAATAGGATTGGCCGTCTAATGACGATTAAGTATGCTATAAATTTAAATCTTTGAACTACTTGTTGAGATTTATTCAGGCAGACAAACAAAGATAACAAAAGTCTTTTGTGTGTTTGTCACTCATTTCCGTTGCTCTGTTGTTGCAGTGTCAAATAATGTCAGTTATTTAAGCACAATTAATGTAATTTTAAATTCTCAACAAATTAAATTATAAAGACTAACAGTCCAAGGAGGACCCAGCCCATTTTTCTTGTACATTTTCTTTTTTCTCCCAGTTTTGTGGCAAATTTTAAATCAATGGAAGGTTAGTTTCAACCTTGATTCTTAGAGAAACAGCCCATTTTGATAAAAAATTAATTTTATTTTCATTAAGTCATTTCTCCCTGTTTTTGACCAGGCAAAATACATTTTGGAGTATATTTCAGGAATATGTAATAATTTTCCAAACACTTCCAGAGAGGAATAGGTGATAGGTTCCAAATGACTCTCCCTTGTGCCTTGATTGTTTGTTTTCCTTTATGATCGCATGTGTTCATTCAGTGCAGGGGGAGCTACCTTTTTAAATCCAGGACTCGGCTGGTTGCTAACTTCATTTTAGCAGAATAGGAAGGAAGCATTTTAAAACAATGCCACAATGTAAATGACCCCTGCAGGAAAACTGGAGGCAAGATAAGGAAACATACAGTTGTTTTTATCTCCTTAATAAAAGAATGAAAAACTAAGTCCTTCATTTAGAAATCTTGAAAATTGATTGAAGACAAAAAGTTCATCTAGTCTAGGCTTGCTTAATTAGACTGGGATAGGGAAAGTTATTCTGTAAAAGCAACTTAAAGTTGGTCTTCTCAAAGAAGTAAAATTAACACCCATTGTGATAAAATTACGTTGAATTTCATATAATTTAGAAGGAAGGGGGGTGAGATATTTTACATTTTGTGAGATCATATCTCAAGATTTAGTACAGCATCTAGAATTTCTTTGTAAGTAATAAAGACAATGATCCATTGTGTACTTCTATTACTAATTATTCTGTAAAGATTGTCTGTTCCAAAAGGTAATTAGAAAAGGTGAAATTTGATTCCATTAAACAGAACTCATCTGGGACACAACGAAATTTTGTTGTGAAGTAGTAGACTCACTTTGATGCCAAATAAAAAGCTTTTACATTGGTGGAATTAATAAGATTGTAAAAACTCACACCTTTTTTTTTTTTTCTCTTTATTCCTGCACAGGCAGCGTTTAAGAATAATTAGGCTAAGACTGAAATATATCTGCAAGAAGTTTCTTGGTTATTTCAGGAAAAAATGGTGTCTTCTGCTTTTCACACAGATCAGTCCTTGGTATTTGTGTTGCAGAAGTCAACTAATCAGGCACAAAATACCAGAAACCAAAGTGACTTAAACTCGTACAGGACCAGACTTCCCTGATTCCCCATCTTAGCCTTTCAACTGCCCAAATAAACCCCATACGAGGCTCACCCCAGGCCTGTTCTGGGTCTGAGGAGAACATTAGGTTGGCTCCAGGTCTTGATGCTTTTCCCAAACTCTCTATAAACTATGACATGCTTGGCCAAGTGATGATTTAGCAGTGTGAACCTGTCTACTCAAAAATAGCCTGAGGTCCAGACAGGAGCTGGAAGACTTAAGCACTTTGTCCAGACACCAGAGAAGCCAGAACTGCTGCATGAAAGGTGTGTTTCAAGTTATAGCTGGTACTTGGTTCAGGTCTTTATTGCCTCATTTGTAGATCATATGAACCTTCTTAATGGCACAGGTCTTATTGTAAAGAAAAGAATGGTCAGAATACGTTGGGAACCCATTTCTTTGAGGCTAACCACTAAACACAATGCACCAGGAGATAACAAGCTTGGAAAACTCTGGGAAAATACGTGAAGCTGCTTGAAACCAACTTGCTTCAGCTCACTGAGCCAAGTCCAAACATTACAGTCTTGAGTTTGGCTGACTGGAACGTGGAGCTGCTTCTGCAGAGGGATGAAAACATTTCACATCACAGCTGTCATGTCCTGTGACAGTCCTTTGCAAGACCCCAAGCTCTGCTCACACATCCTGGGAAGAATGGCTGAGAAAGAAGAATACCTTAAGAGCTGCCTGGCCAAGAGGAGCATGAAGATACAGAAAAGGAACAGAAGCAAATTTCTAAACCAGATCCTAACCAGCATGCTCAGCTCCAGCATAATTTTCACCTGCCTTGACGTCCCCAAATTAGATTGCTATCAGTAGAACAGAGGGCTCAGGAAATAACTGCACAAGAGGGCATATCAAATTCTAGGAACTTCACACCTGCCTATCTATCTTGTATGGACACTGACAAATATCTGAGCACATCCCAACATCCCTGTGGAGAAAGGAAATGTTGTAATTACCAGCTTATAGAGGGAAAACCAAAATATAGAGAGACCAAGGGAGCTGCCCAAAGTTCCATCAATAAGGCTGTGCCTCTCTTGATTCCAGGTAAGCATCCTGAGGACATGGTAAATTTCCTCTCAAGGATCACACTTTTAGTGGTTTTGCAAAAAAACCCAAGCAGCTCTTTTCCTCACAGTATGCTGAATGGATGTGGGTTTATTTTTTAAGACCAATTCCTATTTTAACAGAAAGTGCCATTGCTAAATTCTGAAATAAAAAAGAATTTCATCAAACTGCAACCTAATTACAGTGGATGTTAAGAACACATGTGGCTTTTCGGAGCTTTATGGAACATTCCCATGAAGAGATACTTAGCAAGTGCAGCTTTGTGTACATTTCACAGAACTCTGCCAGCGTTACTGACTTTTACCCAGGTCTGAGCCTTACTCTAGACTGAAGTCACAAAGAAGGGATTAGTAGGGATACACTGAGGCTGTCTGTCACATAGAAGCTAATTAACTGCTGATTGGACACTGCTAAATCCCCATTTCCTTTGCATTTTACGCACCTTCCCCACAAAAAAGTAGTTCTCACTTGGTAGAAAAATAAAAATTGCCATCCAGGGTAGTAATGAAATAAGCCTCTTCTGAACAAAAGTTGTTATATCAATAAGTGACAACAGCTTGTTAATGTCGCATCCTCTTGAAACTGAGTTAATTGCCATGCTTAATTCATCAATTCTAAATATGAGCTAAAAATAAATTACAACCAAAAAAACCCAAGATGATCTTCAATAAAGCATCTCTTGCTACATTCTTCATAAATCAAGTTTGAAATCTATATGCTATCTGTTGCCTCAACTCAGTAGTATAGGTATAAATCTAGAGCAAGCTGGACATAAGGTACAGACACAGTGAAGGCATGACAGAGAAAATAAATACATTTACATTTCAATTTGCATGTTTTGCGTAGATGTATGGTTTACACCAGATTCAAGGCAACCAGAACTACCCTTCCCTTTCACAGAAGCAAGTTTACACCAAAAAGGGGGTGTCGGGAGATTCTTCCCCACAGGCAGAGTGACAACTCAATAATCTTCCTCTGATACATTTCCAGTAGCTGCCTTGTCTCAAGGCATGTAAGCACTTACTACATGACCTGAATTTAGTTCTTTTCTATTTCCTGAATGTCAGTTTATTATTTTTCATGCATTTTCTAGGTGTTGATTTGAATAGATAAAAGAAAAAATTGTATCCTTCCACATTTTTGGAAATACCATTTTCCTGAAGTTCGAAATAAAAAAGAAGAAAATTAAGGAAGTGTGTGGCTATAAAAAAATGTTTACTTTAACTGTCTACACTGCTAAGCACTTCAATCAGAACTAGTAATTTTTTCTTTTAGAAATACCAAGCTATAAATTTATTTCCCAGCTGCAAGGAGAAATTGCTGATACATAATATGTCTGATTTTCCAAAGTACTAGGCAGCTACCTTGAGCTTCTGAATGCCCTTCACCCCCTCTGTACATAAGATGAAGCCCTTTTCTATATGAGCACACATCAAAGGTTTACATCACCCAAGTGAAAGAGAATTTCAGAGGTGAGAATGGGAAAGTAACAATTTTAAGGACAAATCACAAATGACAGTGTTAATCACCAATAAAAGCAAATTGCTGTTGAATAAAGGAAAGTTTCTCCACTGACAGAAGAGAATGTGCCCCTCAGTCTGAAACACAGAGCAAATTGGTTTTGCCACATAGAGTCACACCTTCCCCTGAGCCCTTGGTTCTCCAGCCCAAGATTGTAACAGAACTTAAATAGGTAATATAAGTTACAGGAGGAAATAGATAGGCATTAAATATGAGCATAGGGACCAAATGACAAGGTAAGTAATTCACACTGAATGCAAAGGTTGGAAATCCACTAAGTGGGAAATCACTCCCATTTTTGTCATTATTTAACTTCTCTCCACACTACTGATATCACAAATGCCACCTGAAGTCCAAATTACAAAATGACTTCTTTATTATATCAGGAATATTTCTACATTAGCTGTGAAATATATATGAAAGGTGCTCACAAATCACAGTTCACATGGCCTAGGCAGTTATCCTAGAGCTGGCAATCATGTTAGGGATACCAGAGATGTACCTAAACCTACACAGCTCTTCAGCAAGACAATTTCTGAACTGTCCCCCTTAGATTAGATTTCAGCTAATGCCAAATGCAAGTACATGAATGCCTGACATAAAGGTGAAAGAGGAAGAGAGAAGGGAGGGTGCAGTGAGAAAATATCAGCTGCCTTCAGAAATTAGGTATTACATGAAATAAAAGAGCTCAAGACAGAGGGTCAGGTATCCTCTGTTATTAAGAACAAGCAGATTTAGTCATGGTTCTCAGGCACTCATTAAAGTGAAACTCAATAGTCATTATTTTATTACCAACTCTAACCATCCAATGGATACTCCAGTCCTGCCACTGTCAGTTTGCTGGGAACAGTGAGAAGATGCCTACTGCAACATGCAGAGACATGAAGGGTGTGATAGAGGGGAACACAGGAGCAGCCTGCATTTCCTTTGTGTTTCCCTTATTTAACAGCTTGGTCCTCAAAAAGCAAAGTAAAGCAAAACATAAGTATTTGAATAAGGAATATAATCCAGACAATGAGACACCCAACATCTGTATGGCACCTTTAACAGGACAGTGCTGTGCCTCTTAGGACTGTGCACAGAGCTCATTTCTAAGGATCTTAGGATTTTATTTTTTTTTGCATAACCTCATTTTTGTTAACTTGTTTTGTTGCTTGTTTCTTGTTACCCACTTTCGCTCCATCAGCACTGCCTGTGTAAGAAGGAGGTCTGAGAAATGAAGAAGCCAAGCTCCCTGCTATTATTCTTGGTCCTTCAGAAAAAACAAAGGTGAAATTCTGGCTTTGTGGCAATAAATAGAACACATACCAAAATCTTGAAGGGCAGAATTTCCCTACCAGGCTGTTGTCATTTGTAACATTAATGCAGCCTCCCTCTATACACACCCTTCAGAGGACAGGGGTTTGCAGGTGGATTTACAAAATCCAATGCCAAAGGCAGGAAAGGAAAAAGCTTTCCAAAACATCTGTCCCCAGGGAATGTGATTCCCCTCTACAGATATCCTCTTCACCTCCAGTCTGTTACACTTTGTACTCAAATCCCATTCCTTACCTAAGCAGACAGCCGTGTACCATAAGAACCTCATGAACTTTTAGTATCTAATTTTTGCTTCTAAGATTCTTGCCAGTCTCTCAAGGCTGATGTTCCCAAAGGAAAGGACAAATTGACTCTTAAGAACAAAGTCTGCAATGAGAGTTACATTTCTTTTAAGTTTTGAGCACAAGCTGTGTGTTTCTAGTATGCACCAAGGCAAAGAAAGCCCACATCTTGTAATAAGTGGGGTAAATCACTGCTAAAGAGGAAATTATCCCTGTTAGACAACAGGAACAGAATCACTTTTTTGGTGGTTACTTGACTTGTGATTTTTATGCTCTCCGTTATTTTTAAAGAGACTTTCCTTATGCAAACAAGAACATTCACTGATCAGCACCAGTATGCCTTTGCTTTTGGTGTGCATTAAGAAAATTAAATGGAATATTCTTAGAAAGACATCTGTGCCTGGGGTGACTCACATTTGATCAATCCCTGTGAACAGTTCTTTTCAGAGGATGTGCAATTATTTGCTCAGTTAGGCTTAAACTTTTTATTTATTTAATCACCCTCCTGTAAAGCTTTGATCCGAGCTTCCAAAACCCATTTTTCTAACCACTTTAGCTACATATTTTAAGTCTTATTTTCTAATCAACTTCAGCCTGTAAAACATGCAATGTTCTACTTAATGCATCCTATTAGGAAATCAAGCTGCTGCATGGATTTTGAGATCTCTCATTTTGCAGCCCCGTGAGCCATTTGGAAGCATCATTAATGTCATTATTCCAGGGGAGAAGGAGAGAACTGGCAGCAGAGTGAGCCCTCTACACGGCTGTCAGCTCTGCCCTTCTAACATTTGCAGAGTGACTCAGAGGTGAATCACAGGTTTCTGCAGGTGTACACCAGGGAGAGCTGGATGATTTCCATGTCACAGTGGTTGCAAATGTTTACTTCATTAGTTCATGGGGTTACTCAGCAGTCCTAGCCAACTCAATTTCTCAATCTTACAGTATGGCAGTTAAAAAAAAAAAAAAAAGAGAGAGAGTAGATAGCAGCTTTGAAATTAAAAACACAAGATCAACTGTTAATTTGTAATTAGAAAATCTGAGCAATGATGGAAGGTGAACGGATTTATGTGTAGCTGCCATTAAATACACATTATGAATTATTTCAAAGCGTATCAATGCTAGATTTATTATGCTCTTCACCATAAAAAAAAAAAAGGATTCAGTAAAGGATATTTACTAAAGTATCCAGTAAAGAATATTTACTATATTCCTCTTCACAGCAGTACACTGCAAAAGGGATGACGATATCTATCCACTAAAAACACATTTGCCACAAGAAGTTCACAGTGATGTCCCTACTTAGCAAATAATTCAACAGCTTCTTCCAAGTGCCCAGATGTTTCCCAACAAGCCTTTGCATGCATGAGAGTAGTCACTTGGGATTTAAGACAGCATTTCCCACTCACTGCTCCTGCTGTGGCTGGAGATTAAACTCCCATAGCCATGTCTGCTCCTTACATTTCAAGTTTACAAAGGATTCAGCTGCCATAGGTAGGAGAAAATTCCTGTGTGCAGGACACCAGGTAGCTGTGCAAACCTCTCTGCCTTCAATTTCTCTAAACGAGTTTACATAAGTAACTTATCTACCCATTTTATTAACCTATTTCAGTTATTTTGAATTTTACCATCTTTTGACCTCACGCTAGCCTGCTCCCCACAAGACTGTGTCATTGGCAAATGTTATTGCTTGACTTCATGTTCCTACTTTAAGGTTCTTTCTGTCTAAAGTCTCAGGACTCATCCTTGACCTGTGCCCTGCTGTAAGTGATCTCTTCTGGGCATGATCTCCCAAATGTTTCCACTGACACAAACTATATCTTCTTGGATGTAGAAACTTTTCTCCCATGGTCTTTCCTAACCTTTTCATTATTTTACCTTGTAGACTATGTTTTGCATAGTTACCGCACCCAAAAGATGGGTGATCTGGAAATCTTGTTGGGATTTTCTCTCTAGCTCAAACCCAGTAAAAAGTTACAACCAAGTCTGTTCATTCCTGTAATTAAAATTGATCAAACTGTCTGAGACTGACTAGAAATACAGACAGTAAAACCTAATTTTCCCTTAAACAAGCTTAACCAGTTCTAGGGGAGAAAAATGCTGGCTAAAAATTGAAGACTATGAAGAGAAAATGGAGCTAAGACACGCACAAAAGCTGAATGTTCTGTTTATCCCAGATTTCCTTCACATTTTATGCAAATCCCTGACATCTTCGAAAGATCTCATTAGCAGGTACCCAGCCAGAGAGCAGAGTGCTATGTCAGCTATGCACCCAGTGCATGACTACACCAATGACACAGTCCCTTAAGGATGCACTTTTAACCTCTGAAACACTTCTCAACCTAAACGATGATCTTTTGAAAATAATGGAGAGTAACAATGCAAGCTTGTGAGAAGAGACACACTTAAAGCACACGTTCTAAGCACATCCCTGTAACCCAATATGCTGTTCTTCATGTTCACATTGAATCTGCAAATGAAATCCAGTGAATCTCTGTGGAGTCAGAGTATGGCAACACAGAATTGGCCAGGTAGTGTTTACTAATAAATCTAGCTGGATTATTCTGGCCAAGGGTCCTGCCAGGTGTCACCTACACAGGAAAAACCTCCACAAACACTTGCAGTTGCAACACAGTGGTCTTGGTAACCCTGATTGTCCCTTCCAATGCTCCACTCCCAAAAGAACAGACTGTGCCCCAAAGCCCCGGGTGGGCAGCAAAGAGCAGAGCCGACAGTTGGCACGGACAGATGGAGGCAGGAGGAGGCAGGATCACACAGCAGGAGCCTCAGCACCCCTCACCAGGCACCACCAGGCTCTGCAGCACCAGCCAGATTGCTCTCTGGGCAGCACAAAGTTTCCTGAACAGTGTTCAGGTTACTAAGGGGAAACCCAGGGAAGGAAAGCCTCCCGCTCTCCTCCTTGGCAGCAAACAGCGCTGTCACAGCTAATCTGGGAGCAGCTTTTCCCCAGACACAAGGAAAGGAAAGGAGAGAGTGGCTCCAGGGATCCTGCATTACAGGGTGGAATAGTGGGGTGAGGACACTGTACAGAAATTGTGCATTGATCTAGTCTTCAATTTTTGTATTATTTTAGTAGCTTATGTTCCAGACCGCATGAAAAAAAAAAAATACAGTCAGGTGAGGTAGGTATGAATATGATGCAGGCTCATAGTCATATTTATTAACATCTTCCCTTAAACCCATATTGTTTCTGATTTAGCAGACAAACCCATATTTAGCATCCCACCAAGGCAACAATACCCATAAATACCCATTTTCACTCAGCAGCAGCCATCTAAACAGGGTTGAAGATATATTTTTAAATCCCATTAGAAAGCGATAGAAAGTGTCTTAATTGAGTTACCATCCTAAGATTGGCACCAAATTCTTTCCAGATTTTAAATGCAGAGGACAGTGGCAATAGAGGAAAGAAATGCATTTCAAAATAAAGTATTAAGCTGAAACTATGAGAATACTGGGCTAAGCTGTAAATCACAAGGCACTGCAAACCAACTATTTAGATGTTCTTTATTTAAAAGCTATTAGCATGTTATGCTATACTTACTTAAGTAAACTATGAAGATGTTCTCAAAACTAGCATTAGCTGTTATGAATCTATTTCTGCCATGAACACACTGCCCCCAGGGTAAAGGAGCACTAAAACTTACTACAGCTATAAATATCCTGGTTTTCACATGGCCGGATTGAAAACGATGTAGGTGTGCTTGGCATTTAACCTGGGGAAGTCGTGTCAGCTCCCCTCCCTTCCTCCTCCCCATGCTAACAATGTTGTTTGGCAGCTTTTTCATTTTATCTCACCACAGATCTTTGCCAAAACTTGAATCTACTCCTGACAGATTAACTGCCACCGTAAAAGAAACTTTGTTTTTTTTCCCTGCGGATTCTGATTGAAAGGATAAACTTGAACGACAATCTTCTCGAATGGCCTGGTCTTGTCTCAGGCCTGGAGTTGGGAAATAAGGACCAATACAGTTGGAGAGGCTTTAGTTAGTCAGTAACCACACTTTGAATTCAATTATTTGAACAGTACAACAGACTGTGAGACCAGATTCCCAGCTGCTTTTAACTTATGTTTTCACTTGCACCTGTGCAAAGTGGGCACAAAATACTCCTAATTTGGCAGTTGGGAATTAGACCCCATATTTACATTTGCTTCCTGATTCCTGACTTTATTCATCAGCCAGCATGTGGTACACAAGCTGATGAATTATTGTTTAGCTTGTTTTGAAAACACATCACTTGCAAACATACTTTAAAAAGATCTGCAATAATTAGCTGTATTTTATTTTCTATGCTAACAGCACCTTTTTGTGCCTTTTTATGTATACATGCAAATACAAGTACGTTTATGTTCAGTTAAATTTAGTCCCTTATGATTAATTTAGGGTCAAAATCAGGTCTGAGTGAACACAACTGTAAAGATGGAATTCAATATACTTATACAAGCTCTTAATTCTGCCTTTTGCCTTAAGAGAAATTTCAGATTTCTAGTGTAAAAAGACATTTTAATTATTAAATATTTTGCATTCACTAAATCTAAGCAAGACTGTAGCTAATTCTACCCTTATATCTTGACCAAACTATGTTAAACTATCTTGCATTTTTTGTGGATCAAGGGGCATGTCTGCTGTTATATTGACATCCAGGGACCCGAATGGATACCTGAACCATTTGCTGTGTCCAATACTTAATATCCAGCACAACAAACAGAGTCCAATCCTCCCTGCACCAGGCATTTTGCCTCTGCTATGGAATAGGAGGAAAATTATTCTCTACCTATGATATTTAGATATTCACAGCAAAAGTTTCTTTTTCTCTGATTCTGCATAGAGAAAAATTATTTTTCAAGTAGTTACATAACTGCTTCCTTCAGGTCTCTGTGCTTTACAGTTCATAAGTCTGGTTCAATATATTTTTTCCCCACATTGAAAGAGTTTCTACTCTTTGCCTTCAGGGGATGCTAGAATGTCATTATCTCTGGAATGTGGCAGCTTCTGGGGGTTGCCTTTTGTCCCATTAGACTTGCTTCAGGACAAGACTGAGGAAAGCTGAGGCATTCCCAAACTTCATTAGAGGGTACTGGAGCCAGCCACAGCTCAATCAGCTTTGTGTGCCACCCCGAGGCTTCCAGGAGACCATGTCAGCAGCAGGGCTGGTGGCAGCACACTCCATCAAGCACTCCTGTGTGCCCTCCAAAGGAGGGTTCTGCTGGGCTCACACTGCTTCCCATCAGAAGTTTCCTCTGTGCAGACGAAACCTCACAGAACCCTCAGGCCAACACTCATCTTAATGAACAAGGTTGAGAATCTGGTTTATCAAAATGAGCTTTATACAACCAAATGTTCCTCAGTGCTTTATCCACATTCACACTCATCCTTCCCACAAACATCACCCTCCCCTCACTTCAGGCTCTTGTTTGACACCTCTCCTGTGCTCCCCCATCAGCAACATTGAGGCCCCTCCAGGTCAGGGATCTGTATTTTCTTCAAAGCCTCATAAACAACAATAGCACTGTATAAATAATAAATAACAGCAACAGTCATTCTATTACAAGTGGCATCAGCTTTAACAACTCATACCATAAGTGGTGTTGAGAGTCCACTGCAAGATCTTAACATCAGCTTTGTTGATGCAGACAATGAAACTAACTTCAGGCTGGGGAAAGATTGATCAGAATCATTCATCTGGGTTAATATCAGTAGGCTGGGGGTCAGAACATCATTGAAATATCAGTCACAGCACCTGGGATATTGCTGCCAAAAATACAGTACTGTAATAATGCATAGGGGGTAAGAAATGTATGAGGCCATATACACCCAGACCTCTTCTCTTGAAATGATAGTCCATGACAAATTTTTTTAAAGTGTCACACCAATGTAGGGAAAGCCTTTGCTCACCTTAATTTACAGAATAATTAGCGCTGAAGTTTTAGTTAGATTTTTATCTGGGAATGAAGTGTATAAATCTGAAATATGACGAATGAGACAATAATCCACCAGAATTCCACCTTGTTTTCCTGTGATGACTTTTGGAACATGTGTTAGTGAATACTGTCCCACAGATGTGCTGGCTGCACTGCTGGCTGAGGGCTCCAAGGTCATCCCCCTGTGTTCTGGGAACAGAAGCCCTGCCTTTTCTGCTACTTTTCTAACCTGACTGGATAGGCTTGGGGGAGACCATAGCAGCAGCTGAGGAGAGGAGAGAGGGCAGATACTCATCCAGCTGTGGAGAGATGGCTGCTGCATCAGAATTAAGAGCAGAGGAAAAGATTTGCCCTCAACTGTATAAATTCTTGTTAGAACCTGCTCCAAGAGGTGTGTATTTATAGGTACACATTTATTTACATAAGTGTGTGGAGATATATACACAGATGAAGTTCAATAAAAATTGTGTGATATCTCATATATTACCATAATCTAGAAGGGGAGAGGGTGAAAGCTTTCCATCTTCCAAGGTTTTAGCCATTCTAAAGGCAAACATCACTCCTAACCTTGTCTAAAGAGTGACATTATTGCAAAGCTAAGGACATGCTTAAAAATCCTTGAAAGAGTTTGCTTTAAATACTTTGAAATGTACTGTGTTTTTTTGTTTTGTTTAAGTTGGGATGGACAATTGACTATTGTGCAAAGGTAGATTGCATCCACAAGTCGATATCTGTAAAGCAATTTAAAGGTCACTTTAACAAGTCCAGTAATAGCGAGCATTAGTGATTCTGCAAAGAAAACAGACATTGCAAGATAAACCAGAGTGTTCTGAAGGTAACTGCTATTCTTTCTTCTCTGTGCTCCTGAACAGCTCCACCCTTGTCATATCCAATCACCTTCCAGCAACACAGTAAGGGATGCAGCTACATCCAGCGTATTTGTTTCTTTATTTTCTTCAAAATTGCTATTATGTAATGATATTGTCCTGTCTAAAATAAATAAAACCATGACAATTTAATGCAACTTAATACTTGTACACAGATCTATCAATACAGTAAATCCCAAAACAACTTCATATAATTATTAGACATTTTAAAAATGTGTCTGAACCAACCTGATGATTTTCAAGAATGTTTTGCAGTTTATGGTGTGGGGTTTGTTCTTTTGACTGAACAACCCTTCACTACAGTGCTATGAAAAGCCACTGGAATGATAATACAGCCTTTGCTTTAATCCTTTATAAAATAAATGTTTAAAAGTCTTACTTGTAGTCATCCTCTTAAATGCAGTTGGTACTTCTGACAGTGATACCTAGACTGAAAGTTTCTGCAAGCATACTTGCATAAATATATCTCTAATTACTCCCTTTTATATAGCCTTTGGTTTCCAGAAAGAATAAGAAATGTGACATATGATCAGGACTGGAAGTATTTTCTCAAAGTTGGATTAATTAACATCATCTCAAAACCAGAAAGAACAAAGTTACCAGGTATGTGGAACATTAATCACATCACTAGTAATTAGTGCTAGAATACAGAAATAAAAAGACAAAACGAGGCCATAATAAATTAGTCTAATCCAACTAAAATTTACCAGAAATACTGTAAAAAGTAAGATTAAAACGACACAATTTTTTGTTTAAATGGATAGAAGGATGGGTAGGGAAAGCCTGTCTGTCTGGGCCAGATCAACAGAAAAAGAATGCTTGAGAAAAACAATGACAGACGGGAAAATTGCAATATGTGTGATTCAGCTATGTTACGATAACACCGAGGTACCAGAGGGCAGTGCATAAAGCAGCAATAAACACCCATGAAATACACAGTGAATTTTAACTCATGCAGTCCTTCTGTTCCAGGCTTTAGAATTTACAAGCTCAGCAACAGAGTAAAGCACTGAACAGGCCCACAGGGACCTCGGGCTGCTACTCAGTGAGATGGATGTAAAACAATCAAGTTTGTCATCAGAAGGGAAAGTTTGAACACCTGCAGAACAACATCATTTTGAAGGATCACCCTCTGACTCAAATCTATTGACTATTCCACCAGCACCAAGGTGTCTCCCCCACTCAGCATAGGAACAATGAATATGCTGCAAAAGGTCTCTCATGGCACAGTCACAGCTATACCACAGCAAGCAAACACCTGGGAGAGAACTACAAAACCAACTCACTGCTGTGGTTGTTCAAAACGACAACAAAAATAAACAAAAATAAAGAGAAGAAAATAACCATCACAAATCAAACATCATGGGTATATTTTCTGTCATCTGCTCTTTGCTCCTTCCTTTGTCAAACATTCTACTTGTCACTTTTTCACTCTTTTTAACCTGACAATTATGCTGCTGACAAGTGGTAGAGGTGAGCTTCTTAAAAAAATCTAACTCTGGCACATCTAGAAGAAAACTATTTTATCCTGAAGAATTAGTTTATGCATTCTATGCATATTTATTTCTCACCATTGTTTATTCGATATGTGCTTTCCTGTATGGTCAGGCAGGTTCTCAGTTTGGATTATATATGGCAAGACAATAATTAGGCACCACAAATACAAAAGAAAGAATTCACTTTAACAGGTGAGTCCTTTTGGATCATCTCAGTAGGGCGTGCACATCCTGAGTATTCCTACAGACTGATCTTAACCTCAGCAAGTCCAATTATACCCAAGCATGTGAACTGGGAACAGATTTTTCAAAGCACAGGAGAACCAACCTTTCAGGTTCTCAAATAGTTCACAACCTGATCTCTGCAAACGTATTCCTATGAATGAATGTTATCTCAATGCATATAAATAAATTTCAACTTAAAGAGAGATTGCAAAGCTGACTGTTTGTTCTGCATTATTTGCTGTACTTCATTAGTCACCTAAATCCCATGCATCTGAGCACAGTTTACAGCTGCTACTGCCTTGTGCCATTCCTTGGAAAGTGGTGAGCATTCCCAGCCATACACAACAAGCAGACAGGGCTCAGGATGAGCAACTAAGTAAGGTTGTTCTCAGAAGGCCAGGGATATGGAAACAGGAATAAAAACAATTTATTTTGCTAATATGAGACCATCTTTTTCCTCCCTGAGATATAAAGGTTTAATTTCCAACAAAAGTCTGGCTTTTCATCATTTAGACTGAGTCAAGAAAGCCCCAAAGTTTACCGAGCAACAGTGGAATGGTATCCTTAAACATCTGGCTAAATCAGGGCTTCCATGTCTATATTGTAACACATCTTTTATCAAAGAAACTAAAAATAAAATCCCCACAAGTAAAAGAGATCTTTTCTTCACTTGTGGCTTATTGGTTTTCAGCAGATAACCGCTTGGTTCCAATATTAATATAAAAGAAAAAAAGGCTAAGATACAATCACCATAAAAGCAATTAGCCAAATTATTTAATGGATTAATATAAATTACACTGTTTAATTACAAGATCAAACAAAATAATGCTGGTTTCAATTAGAGCAATTCAAAACCAGTGTGAAGGAAGAAAACCAACTGATTTTTTGAATGCTGCCATCCAACTCTCTCCCAGAGAGGTTAAATTAACTACATGAAGACATAAAAAATTACAGTAATGACAATGACTACATAAATACTCTCAAATATAAATTTTTAGCTATTCAGTAATTTGGATTTTACTACCAGTACTTGCAATAATCATAATAATGTGCACAGAGAGGTGGGGGGGCAAAAGAGAGAGGTGAGGAGAGATGTAATCCCATGTCAGAACCAAATATTATCTGGTTCCTGCACAAATACATTCCTCTCTGTGTAGAAGCTTTTATGCCACTTAGCTTTAAAACTCTTCTCTACTGTTGTAGTAGCTGTTGTAACCAGCCCACCTCACTAACCTTTTCTGCTGTATTCGTTTCCCCACACTGCACTGTCCTGCTTATGGTCCTACTACACAGCATAAGGGTGCTCATTTTCACGTATTATCCACCAAGTGTGAAATCTCCATCTATATCTTCTTATCTTAATCATACTTGTGTTTGTTCTTCTCCAGATTCTGTATCAATTAATGTCCCCTCACCCTGATCTGCTCTTATTGGTACTTACCTCTGTAATTACCTCTGTTATACAGTGTGTTTCTTTCCATGAAAAATGCTGTGAACTGAGGTCTTTTATCAAGGCTATGCTTCATGAGGGAAATATCAAATTTTCTGCAGCCTAAACTAGCGCAGTCCAGCAAGATGTTGCATGTCCCCCAGTTAATGTACCCCACTGGCACTCCAGGGCACCATTTCCATGAGGGGTCTAGACAAAAGTTTTGCTGCCAAATACCACCCAGCTGAGTGAGCTGCCTAAGCCCTTCCCTGCTGTAGGTCTGCTTACCACTTCTCCTGCCTGGATGGAGCCATCACTGGCCACACACAACCTGTGTGCCAGCCAGCTTCTCTCCCAGGACACCTGGAGTAGCTGCAGCGATGAGAAGGAGCAAGACACCAACTGTGGTTCAGAGCTCTTCCCTGCTCCCCCTCTCACCAAGGACTGTCTCTGCCCTCTAAGCAAAAGCACTGCCACAGCCATCTCAACCCGAGCCACAGAAACCTCATGAGGAGCGTGACTCTGCCTGCACCCAGAACAAGGGATTCTGCCTTTAGGCTGTGCAGAAAGAAGCACCTGACTGTTTGATTAGTATTTTGTGTGCTGCTTTGAAGTGCTCTGCAGAGCTCAGGTCCTTGGCCCAGCACAGCTTGCTTTCTACCCTTTCAACATTATAGCACTGGTTGTTCCATCACAACCTGTCCTCCCACCCATTAACTAGGGATGCAAAAGAAATCCCAGTGCAACCCAGGCTAAAAATGAACGTGCCCATCATAAGAAGAAGCTTAAATCGTTACCTGCCTAACGCATTTGTTGAAAAGAACAATTGTAGGACATGAAGTATTACATATACCTTATGAGGAGCATGACCTTCACTATGGTCCTGCTTGCTGAAATTAAGGATACTATCCCAGAAATCTCACATCTTCTGCCTTGACAAACTTCCAAAACAAGAGACAAAATAAAACATGGGGAGAAGAAGAAGGAGAGCAAAGAGCTGCTGTGGCCAAGCAGATGGAGGCCACCAGAGCCAGGTTCAGCACCCAACTGCTTGGCACCGACCTCGCAAAGCACACAGGCTTAACAGGCTGGATTTCCCTCTTCAGATAACAGCAACCCAGATAGAAAAATGGAACTAACTCTCTATTGAGGATTTTTGTTCACCAAGATGTAACAAAATGCCAAAGACCACATGTTTTCACCACTGCTTTCCAATACATTCCAATATCTTCCTTTAAAGCCACCCTCTGTATGAGCACAGCAGATCGATGGCAGTGTTACTTTGGCAAGTAACTGGCACTGCACTGCAGTTGAGGTGAGCACTGAATTCTCTCCAGATTTTAAAGGCATTTATGATTTTTAATGGGTCTTGGGGCCTATCAGGGATTGTTCATCAAAACTCTGTTTCATATAGGAAGCTTTAGGCTTCATAAGCTGCATGTGAAACGAATACAAAAAGTGGTTAAAATGTAAATGAATCCTTTGACCACAGGAGTCAGTGGAAATATTTCTCCATTCTGCTTGTGGCTTGAAAACATCATATCAAACTAGTTAAGCTTGTGTAAAATATAACCAGTTAAATATATTTAAAACAAGCAACTCTCAAATATAAAGAATCATTTTCCCTTTATCCAGTGTTCATTATTTGGGCTTCTGTTTGGAGGGGGAGCTAGGGTGCTGGATGCAAGGTGGGTAGTATGTGTGTGCAAGAAGGGAAATCAGAAACAGAGCCAGTAAAACTATCTCCAGCCAGTCTAAACCAACAGGAATTATGCTAACTTGCTCTTGATAATCTGTATGTTGTGTTGGCTTTGCTCCACTGTTTGTATCCACAACAATGTGAGGATGTTGCTCTACAGAAATCCCTGTGCAGCCAGGACCAGGGGAGAGCTGCTGGTTTCAGCTCCTGAGCTCTGCAGGCAAAAAAAATCTCAAGCTTGAGCTCGCTGCAGCTCTAATTAAAAATAAAGTATGGATGACTCATTTCACTGCTTATTGTTAATGGTTAAGCTACTGGAAGAAGCCCTACCGGAGCTCCTTCAGACCCAACAGACTCATGTGCTGCTCTTGCAGGGAGTGCATTTTGTCGAGAGCTGGAGTTCTGGTCACAGGTTAACAAGGACCATTGAGGGCCCTACAGACAGAAAAATGATTTGCAATATATCAAAACAGATATCTGTGCTGGGGGAGGCAAGGTGGAAATACACACATACAGTGTAATTACAGTAATTTCTTCTTGCATGGGACAATATTTTCACCCACTGCTTCCAGCCCAGAGGTAAAGGACGGTTTCCACTGCAGTGAAAATTGAAAGCAATGGAAGTGGGGCTGCATAGATGTCTCTTTTTGCCATGCTCAACTCAAAACGAGCAGGACTTACAGCATCTGATACTCATTTTCACTGTAACCCCTTTATCTTTGCTGCTAAACTCAGACAAAATGATATTTAATGCAGGTATGTTCCAAATACTTCACCACTATATATCACTGTGGATCCTGCTTTTTGCTGGCACTTCTTATTTCAGCTTCCTATCAAAGCTGAGAAAGTTATACCATTATCAAAGATATAAAAGAACAGTTTTCTTCTACATCTGCAGAGCAGTTACCTGAGCCAACAGCAAGTGAGCTTGTTCCACATATCAGAAACAACACAACGGCATTAGTACAGACCTCTACACATGCTACTCTACTTTAAATTCACCCTCTCCAATAATTCAGAAATAGCTCTCAGGGAAGGCAGCTTTACAGTGGACAGTCAAGTCTGCTCATTTACTCTTAGTTTCATTGTTTCTAGGCAATGTACACCATGGAGAGTGCAGACTTCCATCACACACAGATACAACCTCATCCTGTTTAGAATGCATGTAACTGCACTGGGGAATGCTTGGAGAACACAGTTTAAGGTTTCTTTCTGTCATAATGGCATTGATAAATGAGTTTACTGTAAATAAAGTTTCCTTCATGTATCTGGTTTCCTTAGGTATTCATTCATCTGGAGTGACTTGTGTTTTATACATCAAGAATTCTTTACCTTAAAAAATGCCAAGAACAATGATTCTGTTTCTGACATTTCATCACTGTCATACTTCAATGTTATGATCTGCTATTAGGAGATGCATTAGTCCATTTATATCTTATATTCTATTTCTCTTAAAGGTTTTAAAGATATTTAGGTAACACTGTCCCTTCATAGATGGTATTGCTTAAGAGAGAAAACATTTCCAACATGATCAAGAGTTACAGAGTGAGCTATCTATAGCAGAACCTATTGTATTAACAAGACAAGATTTGTTTTAAGTTCAATGGAGAAAAGACACCTTTGAATTTGAGAAGTTAAAGGGTGTTGCATTACCTAGGCACAATAGGGTAAGTTAATGATGAAGTTTCAGTTTTAACTTGGAAACTGCTGGGTTTTGTAGGCTTCAGCCTGTCACTAATAGGTATATTTTAACGAGATACATGGGGACTTAGGGGAACAACTCCCATTATTGTTAATGGGATTCACACAGCTAAATCCCTGTGCTGGAAATGTTTCTTGTAATATGTCTTTAATACAGCCTCTGTGTGTGTGCACACACATGTATGTGCGTGTCTAGTTAATGGTTAAATGTATAAATAGGAACATTAGACTTCCAAGTGTTACTGTTTCATTCCATGGTCTATAACTAAAGTAGAAGCAAAATAAAAGTCCTAAAAGTGTGATTTTTTGACAGCAGTGGGTAAACCTGCTCTGAATGTTTGGCAGGAATGGGGACATCACATCAGTCACACACTTGTGGGCTCACACGAGTGAGGTCTGCATCCCTCCTGCGCTTTGCTGTGTATTAAGGCAGGGTGACTTGTACAGTCACTCTTCTTCCAACTGGATCCCAGGCAGAGGAGGGCTATGGAAAAGCTGCTCAGTGATACGTGGGAGCAATGTGCATTAACTGGAGAGGAAATCTGTGAAATGCCTGTGTCCTGCCGATCTGTCACTGAGCAGCTGCGGGCTCCTTGGGTAGCGACCCATGTGGAACCTGGGATTGCTCCTGGGAGAAAGCTGGGCCTGTACCCTGCAGAGCTGGTTTACCTGCACATGGCTACTACAGCAGCAGCAAATGAATTGCAAGAGCTCTGTAAAGAGTTTTCTGAATAAAAGAGAGTTTAATTTTAGAAACATGAAGTACTCTCATATTATTACCCACCAGGTGGTAGGCGATACATGCAGGAAGCAGCCAGCCTAAAAGAGACGCCACAAGAAAAGAAGCATGATTATCTGAGGGGCCAAGCAGCACCTTGAAACAGAGCAAACACATTGCATCAAAAGGAGTGGCCACCAGGATACTGGATTTTCAGAAGTACACCTGAGGGCACAGCAGAGCTGAGACTTGAATCGGTACAGAGCTGAACATTGAAGGATGAAAAGAAAAACAGAAAGGTAAAACTTTTTTTCTTGTCATTTAATCAGTGAAAAAGAATTAGGAGCAAGTCAAACTCAGGTGTCAAAAATAACATCTAAAACGCTGGAACATCAGATAGAGGTATTTGATGAGAAGCATCAACCAAAACAGAATTCAACTTTGCAGAGGGAATCAGGCTTATGGGTGGGGAAAAAAAGAGAGCAGAAATTTTATAGTCATAACTGAAAGCAGTGGCATGCACATGTAAAGATTCACCAAAAAAAGTAAAGAAAAAGAAGTACTATCCAGTGGAAACCTGCCTCCACACAAAAAGGACAGCTGAACAAGCCCCCAGATTTGGAAAGCAATGACAAGGACTAGAGCATGAGGAGTGTACTTTCTAGAACAGGTAAGAGTCAATAAATAAAGGTTTCATACTATAGAACATAGAAGGCAAAAGAAAGACAATTTATGCCTGCAGTCAAGGTGGAAAGCAGAGCTCTGCGTCCCAGTGACAGAGACATCCAAGAAAGAATATGCAAATGAACATGGACTGATTATGGTCACAGAGATTTCCAGTGATAATTAAGACATCTACTGAGGGCTGGAGCCAAATTGAAAAAAACCCAAAAGGATATGTGACCTGAAGACAAGACTATTGCCCATGCTGCTGGCCTATTTGTGACTATTACATGATCAGTGACCAAATTGCTTTCGTCTGTATGAGACAAGTGGTAATTTAACTCCTGAAGCACTGATAGGCATCCGTCTTAAGACTAAACACTAAGTTTAATTAAGACAATAAGTCTTAAGACTAAAATAGAAGAATATTCACCTACATACAGAGGAGTCAAAGAAAATAAGCACTATTTCTGTCTTAGAGTGACTTCTGTCCCCACTGTGAACATGGGACGATCAAAAAATGACCAAGCTGAAAGACATGAAAGATATTTGGTCATTTTTAGAGAAATTTATCTCCCATGCACTTTGAACACCTCTCTGTAGCAGGTACACTCTTGTTACCTCCAGAGAATTTAAAATGTAAATTGAATATAGACTAAGAGAAGGTTTCTATCACTATTTGTGGAGCAGCTAGCTCTGGCACCAGTCCTGAGAGATGCTTGTGATCATTGATATGATACAAACAAGTAAAAAATAAAATGTTTAAAATAAACCAGGTATCTACTGCCCTAAAATTTTTTCATTATCCCTCCAATTTGTCTGGTTTTTAATGCTGAAAGTGAGAAAGGGTTGTTCATTGTGGCTGTACACCCAGCAGGACTCAAGCCTATACTTGCTGTAACACCTGTGTAAGTGACCAACCTTCAGGAATAAAATACCCCCACTTCACCACTGATGCTCTCCTATTCTGCATAATTTATTAAATATGAACTGAGTAAGGAAAGATGTTACTCTACAGTAACATCTGATGGTTAGGGCAGTGACACAGAAAGAAACATGTTAAATTTTTGACTGAAATGGCCATTTAACCTGCAGTTCCTGGGCTGGCTGGGTGTGCTGGCCAGAACCTGTTCTGTGGCAGTAGCAACTGCTGCAGGGCTTTGTTAGTGCCAACTGCCAATGATTCCAACAATTACTAGAATGACAAGTGTTCTCCAGCAGCCTGAATTTATTTTGATGATACATGCACTTAGTATAATGGTTTACAAAATGGATTCAGACCTGTCTAAAGCTATCACTAAAGTGAAGGTATTTTGACCCTTCCAAGTAAAAAAGATTCCCTCTTATTTTACTTCACTGGTTCCTTCAGCAAACTTCAGTTTTGATTTGAATGCCATATTCATTTTGATAACAGATCACTCTTCTACTTCCATATCTCACTGCCAAATGGGACTCACCTGTTATCTCTGATTGCAGGCAATTCGAACTTAAAGCAAGCCTGTCTATCACCTACTGTTTTAACAGCTGATTAATTAGGGCTACAGGGATCCTGTGGAGAGCTTTATCTGAAGAGCGGCTCAGCCATTAGTAGAAGAAACTTCCTTGTACACTCCTAGCTCAGATAACAAAGTAAGATAATAGTTCACAATCCTCCTCCAGCTAATACAAATAGAGGCACTCCCTCTTATCCTAACACATGAGTCAATCCAATCCTCATGATATAATACTATAGCTCTGAATTCTCCAATGTTTCTGAAAATGAATATCAGACAACATGACATATTGTTAACCAAAGTATTACTAACAAGGATAAATTGCCTCTCTTCCTTTCCCCTTCTGTCTTTTTATTCTTTTTTTTCTCTCTTTTATTTTTTTCCTTTTTTTTTTTTTTTAATTAACATTGAAAGTAGCCAGATCCTAAAGAAATATGAGTATGCACAGTGGTCCTGTTCCCTTTTTGGGCGACCATTGTCAAATAATGAATTCTGTCTTTGCCTTGCAAATACTTTCACTCGCTCCTTAGTATTCTTTTGGATGATGATTGGTGATCTAGAGCATAAGAAATTCACCATTTTTTCACTGTTTATTCCTCTAAATTTGTCTCATCTACATTTCTGCTTCCTGCCCATGAATTGTCCTTATCTTTTCCAATGAATTTGGAGCCCAAATAAGGCAGGTCCATACATCCAAAGCATTGATATGCAGAGCTCAGTTGTGCAAGGCAGTGTAACACTCCTGAAACCAAAACATAGGTTGGCTCCAGCATTGATTAAACAAAGTAATGTGAAGAAATTCCTCTCAGGTATGAATGACACACTGGATCAGTGGCAACATGCATCTCAGGAATTCTTTAAATCCTTGGCTTCCAGAACGTGGCTTCCCTAAAAATCCACTACTAGCTAGCCTCACTGAAAGCAATTATGTGAGAAAGTGAGTATTTTGTCAAAATAGACCCATAGAGTCATACAGACTCAACATCCTGCTGCTGCCTACAGGGGTTTTAATTCCACTTACAAAAACAAACAAATGAAACAGCAAAAAAAACCACCCCTGATTTCTTGCCCCCTACAAAAGAACCTAAACAAAATCAAAAAAGCAAGAAACAAAAGGGCTGTAGCCCTGCAAAAGCTTTTTCTTTTTTTTTTTTTTTTTTTTGCTTTTGCTTTTAATAGAAAGCCTGCATGGAGAACACAGTATTTGCCCATTTCTGAAATTGCAGCCCACCAGCAATAAAAGCAGTATTTCTAGCAAGCTCAGTATAAAATCTTATTGGCCGTGGCCACAAAATCATCTCTCATTATCTCATTATCAGTTAAGATTTCAGTGTGGGTTTTTTATGGTACATTTCAAATTCCATCTGGATTGGCTGGGTTTCAAATGGCTGAAATGATTCAGTCCCATTCAACTGAATCAACCCAGTGCACTTACAGATGTTACTCATTATCTAGGTAGATAGGTCGGTATTTGGCAGGCTTTTGAAGGTAAGAGAAGGCATCAAAAGACTTGAAGGCACTTCTACCTTCACCCAAAAACTTAAAGAGAGATTATCATTAAATCTTTACCATCAGGAAGATATCACTATGTCATAAGGAAAAGATAGTCAAGGAGTGTACTTCCTGCAGAAGTCAACTTTACAGAAGAGAAAGAATGAATGCATCCATATCCTTGATAAGACATCTACATTTTTGAAAGTACTTCATGCTGAATGCCAGGACTTTTGATTTATTTCATACATATTTTGCTAATTAAATGAACACCATATTAATATTTTCTAAACAACCTTGCAATATCCATCTGTTTGAATGATTTCTCAAGAAGAAGATAAGAGATTTTAATGCCTGATTCACATATGTTACTGAAGGCGTTACCCTGGCAAGTTGAAGCAAGTGTAGAATTACCAGCCAGGCTGAAGGAAGGAGGCTGGTTTAGACCTCGCTCTCAGAAGCCCAATAACACCACCACTGTGATTCACTTGCTGCTTTCACTAGCACAGGTTAATTTTTTTCCCACATATAGCAATGATGAATGAAGCACCAGCAAAACTCAGATTCCAGAGAATTTACTTTCTGCCTAAGATCCCAGCTAGGTGTTTCCCACAGTTAGGCACCCCTGGCCCAGAGGTGCTCAGCAGGGAGCAGTGCACTCACAGGGCAGAATCAAAATACTGTTTCTGCATGTGGGGCCAAACCCTGTCCTCATGGATCAACACAGTCTTAGCCTAGATCATCCTCCAAAATGTGCAATGTGATTGAAATCATATTTTACCTTATCTGTGACCATTATATAGCTCAATGAAACATAGAGATTCAGCAGGACAAAAATGCAATTCCTTTGTCTTTTTCAAGGGAAAAGGCCTTGCATATATTGTAGTGCTTTGGAAAACTCCTTTTGGCAGAATCTGTGCCAGGACTAATGACATATGGTATCTTTCCTAGATTTGCAAGTTGAAAAGAGAATGAGAAGACCCCTTTCATTACAGCATAATAGCACGCCTGCGACAGTTCAATAGCTGTAATGAAACATGACAACCCAGGTCTGCTTCCAGTGATGTTTCCAGCCAGAGTCTGAATTGCACACTTTGGAACATGTGTCAAGTCACAGCTAAATGCAAAATTCCTATACATTTGGGGGGAGGGGAATCATCTTCATTTTCATATTTTATAATGATCACCCATTTTCAAATCACCAGTTTCCACAAAATGTTGTAAATGGTTACTTATTCTAAAAGAAACATTTTTTTTCCCCCCTTATTGTCTTGGGATACTTAAAAACATTTTCCTGAGACTGGCCCTGTAATCTGTGGCAGTGATTGTTACACTTAAAGAGCAGAACATACAGTCACAGTCAAATAAAAATATTTTAAAAAACAGTATGTGCGTGTCTCCTGTCCAACTGAAGAGAGTCTGAGTTAAAATCTGGCTGCTGAAACCTTTCTTTAGGTGTGTTTCTTATGCATGTAAAATGGAAATAATTGTAGTGTGCTGCAGTTTAATAGTATACACATGTATCAAAAACCAAAATGCAAATTGGGATCCTCTTCTAAGTATCCTAAATTTAGATCCTCTTCTCCCGACTGGCACAGCTTACATGGATTTACAATTCTTTCTTTATACCAGCCAAGACTTCTGACTATGAGTGACCAGTTTGTTCTGCATTTAACCACTTGCCTTGATATTTAAATATTGTGACCTAGGTCAACCAAAAATCACAAAATTTTCCAACTACTCCTATGACCTACAATGATAGATTCTCTTTGGTTAAAGTCTGCTTGGAAACTGGTGAAAAATTCATCACTTTCATTGAATGAAAGCTCAGACTGTCATGTTAACACATGGCTCCAGAAGTTACGACTTGAAGAGAAACATTAAGTATTTCCATAAACTCAGAGAGAAAAATACACACAGCTGATGACACTGACTGTGCACTCACTGGTGCACTTGTACAGGCAAAAATGCATCTCAAGTCTCATGCAGACATATGAGATAAATCCTGCAGAAACAGAGCAGGGTTGTATGTGATGAAGGACAAAGCACACCCCTTCAGCTTGGCTCCCAAAACACTGGGTTGGAGCCCAGACTTTGATGCTTCCTGGTTAAGAAGTGAAAATGCTAAACAAACAAACAAACAAACCCCCTATAGATTAGCAGGACTGCTGTAAGTTAACACATTTCAAATTGCTTGTAAGCGATGGGGTTCTTCCATGTTCCAAGAAAACTGTACACACAGAGTGGACAGAGTCCAAATTCACCCATTTGCCAGCCTTCATCTTCACTGTTAATTTTAATTAACAAAACAAAGGCTTCATCTAGTATTTCTAAAAAGTTGATTTTCCTTTAAAAAAAAAATAATCTCTTTGTCCTCATTTTTTCCTCTCTGCACTCAAACCGTCTTAATACTCCTGTGGTGGCACTAATAGGATTCCATTATCTGACACATAGTGAGTCATCACAAAGAAACAGAAAACCTTGCTTCCCTATGCAGGAGTCAAGTACCTGCTCCTTTGTAAGGTCTCAGCAAAAAGGTCTCTGTTCAACTTAATTCCTCTCTTTTCTGCCATGTTATAGAAATAGGGGCGCTTGAAAATGAGTATATAAATACAGGGTGCACAAGCAGTCAACAAAAGTCACATAAACAGAAAATACATAGTTGGTTGCATTTCTCATTGCAAAGTCCACACCAGTGGATCAGAGGTTCAAGGACTATAGTAATTTTTGAAACTTGCTAGCATATTCTTTGATATTGTCCTAGCCCTGGATCTGTGATTTGACTATAAAAAGATGAGGACCTTGGACAATTTGGCTTTGCACTTACAACGTAAAATGTACTTAAAACTGAACACAGAAAGTGAAATTAGGCAAGAATTATTCAATTTAGAAATAACTTGTATAAACCCATTGAAATGCAAACTCTGGAAAATGCAAACAAAGTACATATAATTTTAACAATTATTGTACTAATAGGGTCAAATTCTAATCTCAGTGAACTAGGTCCATCTGCTTTGATCTCTTAAAGAATTGTACGCATCTGCCTAAGAATGGACTCAATAATTATATGTTAGCTCTGAGAAAAATCAGTCACAGTGAAAACAAACACCTGTGCTGCTCTCACTTGATGGCTCACATATTCAAAAGTATTCTACATCTTTGAGTTTGGCTTCTAAACTTCCTGCAAATTTGGAGTGATAGTGCTGAAGACAATGGGGATTTCTATTGTTGTAATTGAAGGACAGAGTCTGTCCACAGAGATATATTTTTAATAAAATCTTCAAACAGTCATTTTAAGTGAATTTCACAATGTCTTTACTCAAAAACGAGCTTTCACTAACTGAAAGTAACAACCAAAAAGAAAAGTTAAGGGATAAAAAAAGAGGTTGAAACTGTAGGGACTGGGATATTTAATCATTGATAGCACTGACTGAATTGTAAAGAGGCTCAAAAGAAGGTGTATGTGAATGGAGATGTCAGATTAGCTTTCCTACTGGTTGGGATTTCAATAACTGACAGTAGATAAGATACAATTAGTATTCATATATTGAGGCCAGAGATTTTGAACCAGTTTTCAAAGTATTGTCTAGCCTTGAAAAAGTATGAGCTGGTTTATTTAATTTTTTTTTAAATATGTATTTTAATAAAATGCACTTCACAGGAGAAGGAAAAGTGCTGGATGATTGTCTTAATGTTTCAAACACCAGAAAACCAGCTGAGAAGCAAATGATTTTTGAGAGTCCTGGAAACTGCATGACTGATCTATCAAGACTTCCACTGTACTTGAAAGGTCCATGGGTCACAACCGCAGGAAGTCACATTTTGAGACCCAGCTATGAAGTTATTCGAATGGCCTGAAGATATATCCCACATCAAATGGCTGACCTCCTGCACTTGCATACTGCAGGTCAGCTTACATTTTTTAGCCAGAGGCCCTTGCTGATTCTCTTTCATAATACCCTGGAACAAAGAAACACACTCTCAACTTTCTGGGAAGTCTCCCTGGGTTACCTAGAACTCAGCTTGGCAGAACCGAGCACAGCAGCTCTGACAAACAAGTGCATCCCTTTCAAATGGAGGTGATTACAGAGTACATGCAAATGTTGCTTCTCAGCATTTTAGAGACTGCTCAAAACAATTTCTCCAAGTGGAGTTTCTGACTGCCTTTTAACAACTTCTGTCCCAAATTCTGCATCACAAAAGCGCTTCGGATTATTTGGCTTTGAAGAAGTAAAATGATGACCTGCATAAATACTATCCTAAAAAGCTCTCCGGTCACCCCTAAGTCCCTTGCAGGAGGTCTAAAATGGTTTTATCAGCAGAACTGGCAGTCATACAGCCAGCTTTATACAGACAAACAATCTAATTTGTAAAATTTCTGATTAAAGAGAAAACTCTGCCACTAAGTGTTGTAGGCACCATAGAATAAATTGATTAGAAGTAATTAGTGAAATGTTAGAGCTTTATTTACTTTACAAATTTCTTTGGTCTATTCAGAAATGTTCACTACCGTGAAAAATGATACTGAAACTTTATGCCACACACACTTGATGAAAAAAATATAGATTTAAAAAATAAAAAAATCTATGGAACCACTAATGCTACCTTCCACATGTGCACTCTATCACTGCTGTATCAGTGTTTCAGCTACATTAATGTGGGACAACATTCCCTAATCTAACATCCATATAACTGAATACAATGGATTCTACAGCATACAAAAATATCATGAGTGGTTTAAAACAGTCATTGAAATGATTATTAATTTATTATATTCATCTCCTGTATTAATTTCAGTCTACATTAAACAATGAATTTTTTGCCTCTAAAAGTAAAACATAATAACCAATGTGATTCTGTTAACTGCTGAGAACAGAGCAGCAAAATGTATCATCAAATACAGAAAATATGAATATGTAAAGATCACATATCCAAAGCTTTCAAAAGTCCAAAGTCCACAGCCTGGTTCATTTTTTTGTTTAGTAGAAAGAATAAACTTTAGATTTTTTTCCTGTTTTTCTATTTTTTGTTTGTTTGGAATGAGATTATGTAGTCTGTATCTAATATATTAAAGCTTCACAGTTTAGTATTCACATTTTAGGGTCATCTACTCTCCTGCTTGAGTCATATTTAAAGAAAAAAAATTAAATAATAAGAGGGAGGAATTTATCTACAGAGACACATTCAACAAGCAAAGCAAAAATGAAAATAAAAAAAAGACATAAATCCAAAAGACTAGAGAACCTGTAAATATTAAATTAGCATTCAGACAAAACTGGTTTTTGGGGAATTAAAGCATTGCCCCCTAAAGAGAAACAAAACAAATACATAAGAAAATTATTTGTATTTAATTTTAGCTTCATCTATTCTGTATGAAAATTAGATCAATTGCAAGAATTGCAAAGACACTACAGCACAAAAAAGCTTGGCTTTCCTCTATTTCATACAGATGGACTGATATGAAGAAAAATTGTATTTTCTGTGAGTTTATTACATTTATTTTTTCTCTTACATAGGGCAGTTATGAACAAACTAAATTTGTCTCCTGTGACTTTAGCAAGGACACTGAGATACAGTGAAAATACCACTCCTGAAGCACAGAAATTTGTAACTGGGCTCTCTTCTCTCCCCCTGGAAAACTTTTAGGTTCACTTTTCAAATGTAATTTTTTCAGTTTGGAATTCTTGGCTTTTTGTTTTTTTTCTTTCCCCAAACATAAGTCAAAAATTTGTTGCAGTTCACTTTAGAAAACCCTAAAGCCCCTGGGCTGCTTCAAGCCTCAGGGACCCCAGAACACCTTCACAAAGGATATGGTTGCTGATTTCAGAGATTATTTCATCCCCCTCTGGAACACATCATCTCAACAGTGAAAAAGCATCAATTTCCATGACAGCAAAATCAAGCATTAGATGCTACCCTCAGGTTGTCAGTAAGGAAAGACACTTGCCAAATACAGAGAAGTTAAAGAAACCCTGCAAGCTGAGTCCAAGCATTGGGAAGAGTTTCCAATTCAATTTATCGACCCATCAACATAATTCGTTCTGAAAGTGCTTTTTTTCCAAACGCTGCCTAAAAATATCAGGTTTTTCTTATCAAAGGCTGAAATCCTGTGAAAGCAATTTCTTAGGAAAAAGGTCACAGGTGTGCATGTTTAGTGAAAATAATGCTGGTGGCACTGTGGTGCTGCTTGTAAACACCTTGTCCCTGAGGAGAGACTGCACCAGGCAGCTCCCAGCAAAAGCACTTCCTGCCACAGGGACATCCTCCAGTGAGCATCCAGCAAGTCCCACCACTGGAAACTGCTTGCATATATCAAGTGAGAAAAATTTTTCTGGTTATTTCGAGCTGTAAAAAGAAAAAAAAAAGGAACAAAAATCGGCCTGCGCTCAAATCTGTACTCACACCTAGGAAAAAGAAGGATTGAAAAGAACTCTCTCTATGTGTATACACACACACGTTAGCTATTAAAAATATGGGTGTGCTTAGCAGCTGAATAGACCTCTTCTATTTGGAGTATTTTTTTAAATACAATTCCCAAAGCTTAGTCCATATCATTAATGCCGTGAAAAGTGAGGCTACTGTGTGGCTTCAAAGCATAATCTTTTTTCAGAAGAGTAGACATCTGCCGCATTCATTTTACTGCAGAGGTTTTTATAGAAAGAAATTAAATAGGAGAGAGGCATGTAGGGGGAAGGGTCTTTTTAATGTAGAGGAAAGAGTTCTGCCCTCACGTTAACATAATAGCCATCAGTAAAAGAGCACTGGGACAGGCAAGCTGGGCTTTGCTCTCCACTTTGGTGGGTCAGATGGGGGAGTCATATTCAGGAGAGTCATTTAGGTGCTGGAGCCAGGCTGCAGCCCTGGGAACCACCAGTCTGCTCCTCTCCTGCAGTGCCTCTCTCTGAAAAGTCTGGGTTAGAGAAAGCCATTATCCCCAAACATATTTATTAACTAGTTTCATATGGGGATAAGTGGACCTGAGAGCAATCACCTGCATGGCGAGGGTGGTGATCTGGGAAGAAGAATACACAGGTAACCAAGAGGTTGCACAGAGCTGCAACTTTTTTGTCTGCTTCCTCAACCAGGACAAGGCACATGACTTCAGCTGAAGTCTTCTAATCTTCCTTTTCTCATTGCCCCTTAGTTAGACCCTGAGCCCTTCAGGGCAGCCTGTTCACCATCCCAGAGCCTGAGGAGGGCTCAGCTGGGTGCCCCATTGCAGCCACCACAGCTCCGTAACAGGAAGGGCAGTGCTAGGGCCTCATCCCTCTACCCTGCTGCCATAAGGCACCTCCTGTGCTTGTTTCCAGGATTTAAACTCTTAGGTTGTAGCTGATACTTAGCCAAGGCAGATATACGCTTATCAAAGTATCTGAGCTACTGTGCTCAGAGCCACTGACAGACTTGTATTGCTCTGCTGATTACAAACTGACATGCAGGAGGGAAGACACTGCGGCTGCCCATGCGTAAAAGGGAATTTGCTCAGGAATACACCAACAGGACATCCTTCCACTGCTTTTCCCCACACATCATTTGTGACTCAGCTCTATTGCACAAGTCTGCTGGGGTTTCCAAAAACAACATTCCAGAAGACTGCATCATCCTGGACTAGAAAGCAATAATGAATGCATGGTTTTGCTTAGCCCTAAAATTCAATGTATATACACGAGAAGGTGATGATTATTGATTTCAGAGTCATATAATATTATCAGATATCTGAAAAACATATGGAAAGGTGGAACCGAGGTTGCTTTTCAGAAGAGGAAGCAGATACAGGAGGTCACCTTAAAAAGCTTTTGGAGTTACTGCAGACTAGGAAAGGATGGGTTGGTCTCCATAACCAAACAGCCCTACCAGAAAACAATAGCAGCTGCAGTAAGGAAAGGGACACTGTAAACCTTTGGGAACAAAACCTGATGGGGTGAGACCAGCAAAGTACTAAACCTGATTGTTATGGAGCCTCCATGGCTCATCCAGAGAGTATGGATAAGCAGCAGCCAGGAACTACGTGATTACATTTGTCTCCTTTGAGGCTGACGGACAAACCAGATGTCTTCAACATAATAACTCTGCTACTCCACATCATCACAGCTCAGCACTATTGCTTTCTCTCAGGTACCACATCCAAGACTCCCCAGGCTCACAAAGATACGCTGCTAACCTGGAGAAATTTAACCTGTTGCAGCCAGCTGGGTCTCAGAGGAAGCAAGATACAAAGCTTTTAATTGCTTTAAATGTTCTGATGTTAGCAAGATATGCTTTAAAATAACTCTTTCCAGGAGAAAGATATTTGCCAGTGTGCTGTGACTATGATTTCTGTAAAAAAACAAAACAAAACAAAACAAAACAAACCCTTGGATTATTTTGCCTCCTTGAGAACAAGTTGCAGCTCAAGCATTTACTGACATAGATGATGTAATTTCTCTTATGTCAACAATAAGATGCTGAGATTCAAAGTCAGCTACAATTTGATTGATAATGTTTGAAAGGCACAAAACTGACAGTGCAAATACTCTGAGTTCAGAAAGTTGAGGTAGAGAACAATAAATGGAAAAAAATAAAAAAATAAATTGAGCTGCACAAAAAGTTACAACACAATCACTTCTCCAGCTGTCCTACAGCAAAATGATGAAGTATATCACTACCATGGAAATATTATCCTAAGTTAAGAATTAAGTTGAATTGATTTAACTTCTTGAATTAAACAATATTTCTCTCAAAAGAAAAAAAAAAAGTCGTATAAACTTTTATACCAGTTAAATACTGAATTTCTTTACCATCCTGCCTTTACAATAATGCTCAGATTTCCAGATATTTTACTGTGACTCTTACAGATAGATTTCCAAAATGGCTGTGTGTGTTAGTTAAGTAGGATGAGACACTGAAAAGTTGATGCTCATTACATGACATCCAAATGACAAACTTTTGAAACAGAAAAAAAAAGGGATGTGCTTTTCTACTGGGACTCTCTCAAAGGGAGTATTAACATCCATTGATCTGCTTCACTATCACTTTCTCTGTTAAAGTCTGGTGCCTGCTGTAGAATAACATGCATCCCACTTTTTTAGTCAAGCAACACCCCTTTAATTTTCATTTCAGTCTTCTGCATCAAAACAAAAACTGCATCTTATTGTAACTAATATAATTTATTTATACTTGATATCATTTGAAAAAGTGATGACACACCAACAGCTCAAGCATGAAGCATTTTTAATTCTTCAGATGAAGTGACAGATGATTATCAAACAACAGTTCCTTAATATTTAAATAACTAAAAAAAAATTTGGTTGCTTTTAAAAAGTGTATGAAACAAAATAGAATTCTTTATTCTATCTTCTGTGGCTTGGAAGATACCTGGGGTGACAGGTCACACAGTCACAGAAACTTGAGCAATCAGTCCATCCCTCTGTGTGAAACATTTTCTGCGATGTACTGCTCATTTCTTGCCAACACTCTTACCAGTCACTGTTTTCATCACTTGCCTTGTGTTTATCCATCTCCTGACTCATTACTCTCCCTGACAAGCCCTTTCTTGCTCAATAATTTTCTTCCCCCCCCTTGCTACCATCTGCCAGTGACAAAAATTTTCTAAACATACAGTAAGTTGGGTTTTAATTACTCAATCTGCTTTTCAAACATTTGCAGTTTACTCAGGTGTGCTGACACTAAAAATAAAAAAAATAAATAAATAAAATTAAAACATTTAGTACAATAATTCTGAAAGTAGGCATCAAATGGGGCCACCCACAGGAAGAAAATGCAATGGAAAAATAGGAAAAATCTTCAATGCCAGGTAGGAAAAGCTGGGAACTGCTATGTACCATAATCTTCATGGCCAAAACACTCATATCCTCATTTTCAAGGTGTATGTTGGCTTTTTTTTTCAATCCTATTGTTTAACATTGGCCTGATAAAGTGAAAAATTTTCACCAGGAAAACCCTAATGTCATGACAGTTGGATGTAAAAAGTTCTTCTGAGGCCTATTCAAACTTTTGGCACATATTTCAGGTCTGTTAGGTCTCTCAGGTATCGGAAAAGATTTTTTTCAAGTTTCCTTATTGATTACAAAATTTAGCAATCATGCTGCTGCTACAGCGGCATCGTAGTAAGAACAGGCTGTGGGGTTTTGTTTTTGCAGAGAGGGACTGGGTGGGGAACTGATTTTGGTTAACAGAAGGATTTGGCTGGAAGCCTTTTGCTTTGGCTTTTTTCCAGCAGAAAAAAATGCCATTTGTGGTCTGACAGCAGGGTTTCTCTTGACCAGTTTGGCTCCTCCCATAAGTAACAATAAACCATGACTGCTTTATTTCCAGCTAAGTTCCAAGGAGTTTTTCTTCATCACCAACAAGCAGGAGATGACAGCACATGTGAGTGCAGGGAATTCAGTCTACTGGAAATGTGGTTTGGATTATCCAATTTGTAGATGAAAATTGAATTACTCTATGGGTGATAAAATAAAATTTTATGCAAATATTCATCCCTTAGAAATAGAAGATACTTAAAAACCTTTTAATGTGGCAGAACTGATGAGATTTTGGCTGCAGAACAACCAGTTTCTGAAGCTCCACAGATTGCAGAATTGTCTTTCTTGGTAAATGTCAAAGACACAGAACAGCACTATCTTTCCTTTATTTCAGTCCTTGTAGCTAGAGCCAGTCACAGGTCAACAGAATTCTGAAAAAGTTACATATTTATTTTAACATATGTCTATTAATAACCCCCTTTGATCTCCGTGCAGACAGTGCTTGTTGCCTAGAATGAGAATTAATATTATCTAAATGTAAAGTAATACTTTTACTGTGAAAATTCATTGAATAAGGGCCATCACTTGAGCATACCAGTCTGAAGCACCAGTTTGAAAAGTTACAGAAAGAGGAGAGGACCAGCTTAAGCCAATGGAAATTAGTATTTCTCTTGCTTTTAATGTTGGTGGTTGGTTCTGAAATACTAGTTTGCACAAATTTCTGCACCATTTGTCTACCCAGTTAGTAGATGTTGTGAACCATAAAACCCCTGGGAATGTAAGAAACCAGAAATAATCCCCATCTCCCCTAAAACCCATGAAAAAAAGGGGCAAGAAAAGAAATTAAACATATTACTAAAACATTTTCTCTCAGAATGAATAAGAATGTTTAGAGAAATATTCAAAATCATGTTACTTCTGCTACACTTCATTTTTAAAATGCTCTCTGTGACTGCTTAAGTTCCTCTGACAGAAATGCTTATTTCAACACATACTGTATCAGACAAGAGAAATCCCTACATATGGTGAACCTTCCTCCTTTACAACAAATTTAATAGTGGACCTCAATACTGTGCCTTTATTAAAAACATTGTGATTGTGCATTAAAAGGTCATGCTCATTTTCTAAGCTTTCCCTGTAGAAAACACACATTTCTACTATATCTGCACTGTAACTTGAGGGCTGCATTCACTACAATTTTCTGAGCTGTGGGGCTATAATCTTCCTTTTTGTTTACTTGTCAACAATATTAATGCTTTCTATTTTCAGCACTTTACTCTTTTCCCAGTCTGAAGATATGTCAAGAGGCAAAAAAGCACACTTAGTATTTGAATATGTAATGCAGCTTCATCTTTAGGCATATTTGTCATTATTCAGAGGTTAAGAATGTATACTTATTTCATAAGCATGCCATCAGTATGTGCTAACTAAATTATACATGGTAAATTTCCTACATTTAAGTAGAAAATAAAATTTTCTATCAATAAGTGAATGGACAGTAAAAACATTTTCTAACCCTGTGACTCTTTCCACATGATTTTTCCAAGCCTTAAGGGACCCCCAAATTTGGTACTGCTACAGCAGGTAATCACAGAAATGCTGAAAGATAACTCTGATGAAGAATTCTATTGTACGGTGCAGAGAATACTGAGGCCCATTAATGTGATTGGTGGTTGTATCATTCTCTCTATAAGCCTGAAAATATTTCACATAAGCTGAGTTAAAAGTTCCCATTAATCACTGTCAGCAACAGAAGCCAATTCCCATAACAGACTATTAATTTATGCTGTACTCCACTTTGTTCATGAATGTGGCATCTCATGACATTAGAAAAAAAATACTAATTTAAGATCCAAGATTTTTGCTGTATTCCTTCACAACGTCACTATTTCACTATTGGCAATATAATTCATAACTCAGAAATGCCAGCAGTCCTTCCTTTGGCAAGGTCCTCATCTTTCCTAGATCTTTATCAAACAGTATTAAAACAAGTTGAACTCTTGGCGACATCTTTTGGAACTCTTGGAAATTTTAGCACTTCCCAATCAAAGGGTCCAGATATCTGACACACCATAATGCTTCAGGGCTACTTCTTGAACTGCGATACCTCACAGAACATGATACTGGCATTTGGTCACAATGTCTTTTTTTGATATTTAAGATTGACACTTGCTGCAATTACCCTTTCTGCAAGATTCTGCTCCAGAGATGCGCAGCCTCTCAAATTACTGACATCCCTGCCACAAACCTGACTTTGTTCTCTTAACCAACTACTCCCCATGGCATTTCATTAAAGGGACATTTTGACTGAAAGCAGTCTTGCCAAATAGCTTTCTACTCATAAATTGGTTTGTCATTCCACTTCTGGCTGTCTCTGTTGAATGACATGCAGATTTGGAGGTAATCCAATTAACAAGTGGAACAATTAATATCACAAACTATCTTCATGCTAACTTTGAGATAAAGGGTTAACCATTTTCCAGTGACATGAGATCTAAACAACATATTAACAATTCTTACATTTATGCAGCCCCTTCCACCACAGCTCTCTCAGCATCATCAAAAACTGAGAGTTGTTGCCAGTCATTGTTTCTCATGGAATGCCTCTGGGAACTCAACAGGATTTTTGCATCTACACTCAGCTCAAAACTTATTTTTATGGAAGACAGAGATACTACCCTCATCTGCCTTAAAACGAAGCATTGGTTTAACAGGTCACAGAAACAAGGAAGGACCAGCTTAAGACAATGGACCTTATTTTTTCTCTTATTTTTTCTGTTGGTGATAAGTTCTGAAATACCAGTTGCACAAACTTCTACCACCTTTTGAAATATTTCACTTCATCTCTTGAGAAGAGTAGAGGATACTATGCAGACATCTTCCCTGAGTTCCTTATCAGTCCAGTGTGTTTAATATAAGGATTCCTCTATATTCTGAAAGAATGGTCCAAATAACAAAGCAAGTTTCCTCCCACTGACTTTTCCGGAAGCCAAAGTCAAGTAAAATATTAGTTGTGATAATTTTACAAAAGAAAGACTTTTGATTATTGAAATGTCTTCCCAGGGAAATTTTGTGCTTTCCTTGGTGCTATGATAAGCATCAGGGAAAAAAAAAAAAATTCAGCTCCTTACAGAGGCGAAACTGTGTCATACCCACCTTTTAAAAGTGAGACTTCCAGGATCAAAGCAGAACACAGTAAAAGCCTTAGAAAAACTGTGCTGTTTTACATCAGGGCTGAATTTAGCTCCACATCTTTGGCTAAGACTTTAAAAGGTAGCAAAAGAGAATGAAAAAACAAGGACAACACAAGGTCACTATGATGGAATGAAAATAACTGATGAAAACTCACTTTTCATTTTTCCTTCACATGTTCAAAAATTGTTGTTTAGTTAGTCAAAATGCTACTTTTACCTATATCTTGAGAAACGAGGTAGTGGCTCAACAGAACTGTGTGTTTGAGCAGAGATGGAAGGACAAACCCTCAAGAAAATCAGCTAAACAAAAAGGAATCATTAAACCAGTTGACTGCCCTAACTGTGGCTCCACTCACTTCTGCCCTAGATAATCACTTCTAGATGTGTTACTTTCCATTTGTCCCAGCTGGCATTCAGTGTGTTTGGATGGTTAATTTATTGGCAAATATATTAAAGATACTTTGGGGGACTGCTTATTTCTATCACAAATTCCAACCTCTATAGTATCAGCAGCACACAAAACAAATTACTGCATCCCAGGATATGGACTTACGCTTGACCACTTGATGCCAGTTGACACACTTGTTAAAGTACTCAGTAGGTTTCCAATGACCTATTGTATGTCCTGAAAGGCATTCCTGCTGACAATCAGTCTGCATTTCATCCCACTGCCAAAAGGGATGGGCAAAGTAAGGTTTATTTACCAGAGAGATGTTCTCTCACTTTCACATGTTCCTAGAACAAATAGCATATCTGTACTTCTTAACATTAAATATTTGGACTTGACTATTTCCTTTCATTCCAACTGAATTTCCATTCAGGCCTGGAAATGCCAAACACCAGCTTGGTCTCATGAACAGCTGTGAGTGGGATCAGAAGTGACGCTGCTTGAAACCTCACAAAGGCAGGAAAACACTTTCCTGAGATTTGCAGTTCAGTAATTTCATACTAACGTAACTTGAAAAAGCTCCCATGATCATAAGCACCAACCCAGCTGAGAAAAGCACCACAACTCCCCACTAAAACCCAAATTAAACAAGTCTCTAACTGAATATCCTGTCAGTAGAGCTAAAGGGAAGCCTCAGACTGGATGTGAAAATTTCCTTTCTCCTGTCTCTGTTAGACTTCAAGATTCCTTATAAGCTTTTCAACACTTACAAGGAAATTATGAAAAACAAAGACAGAGGAGAATTGTTGTTCTTGGATTACGTAGACATAAATACTAGTCAAGATTATGCTGCTTTATCCAGGCTATTCTTACAGATCCCTGCTAATGCAATATCCCTCACTTTGAAATCTTGTTGCAGTCAAAGAGTAATGCTCATCTTAAACCATCCAGAGGTCCTCAATCTTTTTCTAGTCATCCTCTTCCTCTGGAAAATGAGGTCTAAAAGGCACAGTGCTACTCTTCAGCTCTAGATTATATAAACTGCAAAAGTGCTTGAAAGCTATTTCCAAGACTCTTGTGGGGTCTTCATAGCTGTAGTGCCTCCATCACTGTAAAGCACTGTAAGATTCCTGTAAAATGGCAAGTGAAGGCGGAACTTGTAGAGGCATTTATGTGGCTGACTACATCACAACTTCCCTCTGTATTTCTTTGTGCAATTTTGTCCTCTATGCATGTTCTAGGTTTAACTGCATACAGCTGCTTGCCCACTGGATTGGCCTTGTGGCTGTACATTTCAACGGGTTATGCCTCCAGAAAAAGTAAAAATCTAAATACAGAGGAGTCCCACCCTGAAGAAACAGTAAAGAAATCAGACAAATATACCCTGAGTTGCAGAACACTTGGCACCAATATATGTAAAAGAAGAATGAACTCCAGTTCACTTGCAGACAGATCCTACTGCCTTGGCACAGTTAGTCTGACAGCTAGAGCAGTACTACGACAGAGCATAAATCAGATCTTAATCATTTCATCCCTTTTTTCGGAGGAGCACAGCTGGTAGGATCAGAGCACACCAACTGGGACATGCCATTTGATCACTTCTATTTCCTAAAGCTTCAGGTTTAAAGGGAACCTTAGACCATTGGCTATGTCTGAATGAGTCAATTCTTTAACACTGAGGCCAGCTGAGGAAGAGCACCCCCCTCCACACTATTGACTGCCCTGCCCTCTGAAACAGGAGGGCTGTGGCCAAAGTACTTGTTGGTAATGGCTCCTGTGCCACCTCAAAACCTTGTGGATGAGTCATGAGCCAAAGGCATTTTAACACAGTAGAGAAGGTCATGTACCAGTACACAAACAATAGCATGGGAATGGCCTCCAAGAATCTCTTCCCAATTACCATGTGCCATTATATTTCATACAGTTGCCACAGAACTGGACATATCAATCAGAAACAAAATATAAATACCTAATTTTAGAAATCTATTAATTTAAAAAAATCTAATAGTTTTTCCTCTCACTTTGTTGATTGAGGTCTTTAAGGTAGTTGGAGGATAGCATTTTATTCAGCCTTAAATACCATGGGCTCCTTACTCAGTGTTAAATATCTTTTAGGATGCAGAACCCTGAAAGTACCAACTTATCATCAGCCCAACTAATATTCAGTACCTAGAGTAAAAAAATCAACTTCTATTCACAATATGCCATTTCAAAAAATATGTTCCCCTTTCTACCGCATTGCATTGGAACATGTATTTAATTCTTCCCACTCCCTGACCACTGTGTAGGATTCACAGCTAGTAGGGAACAGAAGAGTTTAATAAAGAAGAAACATCAGAAATGATACCTTATAATTTTTGCTCTGTCTTCAGAAAGAAACAAACCAACACCAATCTTCCATTATTTTGCCCAGGAGGGATAACTGATGTATCAGCTTGTTTTTACCACTGCAATCCTGAGCACTGACAGAACATTAACGATCTTCCTGACTTCCAAAACTCTGTCAATATTCCCGTATATAAGCACATCCTATTTTGGGGGTCTCCTTTATGCTGAACAAAGACAAAAATACCACTGCTTTTGTGTGTACCACACAACAGATGTTTTTCCTCATCTCTGTCCAGTAACACAGCTATGCCACAGTGTTGCTCTTCATAAAAAAAAATACATTTTTAACTTTCTTATTGTCCTTTCACATGGCTTTATCCTGGATGCTTCAGTGGCTGTTATCAACTTTCTACACTTCATAACTTCTGAACTATATCAATTGTTGTTAGTGTCCCTATTCCTATTCATTATAAATTGCTTTTTTATTTCTAATCTCTGCTTTCACTTCAACGCTGAGCAAGAAAAGGCTTTTAGGCTTTTTTCTTGGCTGTAGAGTCATGGCTTTTTGGACTATCTAGTGTACCTGTACTTTATAAGAACCTTCAATTTTCAGCCACACTTCTCACGCTCTTATGTCTTTGTGGAAATTATATCACATTCTTCCCCTTTTTGCTGTGTATAAAGTTTGCTACAGATTTTAACAGTTTTCCTGGCAGAATCATTTCTTATGGATAAATAGCTTCAGGTTTGGAGTGGTTGCTCTGCAGCTGTTATTTTTATACTCTCAGAATAACCTGACTGGTACCACTAGTTCCTGTCACCCACCTCCAGTGCTAGAAGGGTAACCAGCTTGGTGTCTCATCACCCTCTACCAGAAGAACTGATTTGCTGCCAAGCTGTGACAAAATCCTGCTGAAAAAAGCCCTACCTAAGATTAGGGTAACATAGGACTGTCTGTAAGCACATTTCTGTGTGGCAAGATTCTGTTAATGCCTCACCTTTAAAATTAAACAAATCATGCTAATGGCAAACTCGATTCACTGATCAAGAGCAGACTCTGTCTGCACTGTTGGTGTTTATGAGACACCACAGAATCATAGAATGGTCTGGGCTGGAAGGGACATGGAATCATCATACTGTCATAGAATGTCTGGGGAGGCAGGGGCCTTAAGAACCATGAGTTCCAGCCCCATGTCATGGGCAGGGAAAATCCAGCAACATAATCTCTAACTTCAAGTTAGAGAAAAGTCCAGAGGAAAATTGTGTTCTCTGGAGCTCGGGATGCATTATGTTTCCAAACATCACCTCTCTCTGCAGGAAAACAGACTCTGCTTGGAGGCACCAGTGAGCAGCGGTGTTGATGGAGAGCACTCTGAAATCCAGATCTGAATTTAGAATCCTGAGACCTTCAATTTTAAAGTCACTTAGAGGAAAATGGACAATTATTGATTTTATGAGGCCCTTTGGAAAAGTTCAGAAAGTGTGAGGTTGTATTTGGAAATTGTTTGCAAACAAAAAAAGGTGCCTTAAATTGCCTCTTCAGTTCACAGAAATAATAGGCTTCAGCAGAGTTAAGATGCTACAAGTTTTCAACGTGTCACTGAAAAAAAATAATGGAAAATGCTCAAAATGTTGGTACATCCTTGTAGCTCAGACTGTGGTATATGACTATTGTCACTTCTATGCACTAATTATAGAGAATGGAAAAGGGCAACAATAAATAAAAAACAGATGGGGAAATGCCATCCAGTTAATTCAACTCTGTATCCTTCTAATTCACAGGAAACATTTTATTTCTGGGTCACAATGGTTAGTGCTACAGCACATTTTATATGCTGGGAGACTTTACAGCAGAGGGAGTTCTTACATTGCATCTTTTCCTGACATTTTCTGACACAGATTTTCTTTCCTCTATAGAAGATGTGTAGCATAAACACACAAGCCTAGAAAAGCAGGATAACTTTATTGACTTTTCAACTCAGAAAGCGCCAGGTTTACAGGTGCACATTCATGACTTGGGTTGCTCTTACATCTATCATGAACACCCAATGAGGGCGAGGAGCAACATATTTAGTGCAGAGTCATATCACTAAAATCTGCTTAAGATTTGGGGAACAATTGAAAAGTGCTCAGCAGCCAAGTATCCTGTACCCCTCATCTTCTGACCATTGGACTTCACCTAAATAACTTCATCTTATCTTGCTTTGGATGACATCAATTCACAGCTTTGTAAATTAAATACATATAAAACCAACAAACAGCCCATATTTTGTGCATAGCACATCCAAGCCTTTCAACATTGCTCAGATCTCACAGCTGATTACCTAAAAGCTGTTATGACACTGGGTGGGACAATCCATGCACAACCATCCCTTCACCACATTAACACAGAGCATCAACCTCTGCTGCTCTGCCAGCAAATCTGCCTTGTTTTACTCCCAATTTACTGGACTATCTACCAAAAAAGGAACAGGATGGAATGAGGGAAGAGGAATCCAACCCACATTTCATCCCACAGGGTGCTACTGTTCTCTCTGATGGACAATGTGCCAAGTCACAGATATGATGGGAAAAATGAGTCAAGCTCCAGCCTTCCCCCAGCAGCTTGCACAGACTTCTGTACACCTTGCTCTGCTCTAGGGCTGATGGTCATGACTTTTTGGACCATTTGCATTTAAGTGTTGCTTTGTCAAACTGCTAAGGGCTTCCCAAGAGAGTGACAGACAGAAAAGGTAAGTAGGGATTTACAAAAGTCAGGAACTCAGCCTAAATTAAAAAGAATCTCACAGGTCAAGTAAAAGACTCTAGTTAGGCTTGGCAACTTTATCCCTGGTGAATATGAAACATCTGTTAAAAAAAAAAAAAAAGGATGGATTTAAGTTGAGGATTTCTTTTTTTTTCCTGCCCAATAAAATTATTGCTATCATACGTATATGTTTTAACATGGTAAAGATATACTGAAATGCAGACATTGAGTTCCATTCAGTTCAGAAGATACATCCAGTTGCCTATAGATAATTAACACAATATTAGCCTTTTCAATTTAGCAAAAGTGATAAAGTATCTCTTCAATGTCAGGAACTCTGGTTTACATGTGTGCACAAGGAAAAGAATGAAAATGCAGCTGAAACAACATCATTATTATCACTGTAACACTTGACAGTAGTAATTTTATAGTTTCAGAACCTGAGAATTCACATTTACAATCATTAAGGAGTGGAGAATAATAAGACACCTGCTGGAGTTAGGTAGTGGGAAAGGATATGCACCTGATCAGGACAGACAACACATTATGGAAGCAGCAAAAGGAGATAACTTTTCAATCAAATTTGCATTCTCTTGTATTCTAAACAGCACGACCCACTTCCTTTCAAAAATGAACTGATGCGATGTCCTGGAGAGAAAGGGCTTTACTAGACTGTATGCAGCAAATACTAAATTTTCTCAGCCTGCCTCTAGAGAACTGGAAAACAAAACTTATTTGGGGAGTTTTTAGGGTATTTTTAATTTCATATCTTCCTTAGGAAAAAATAAATACTTACGTGATAGGAATTGAGATGCTGAGTTTAAAATACTCCAGGCCAGAAGTTCTGTTAAGAACTACCAACAAGAGTAAATATTTGAAACTATTTTGAGCCCACTAGCTTCCCTATTTCATTTCTGAAAAATATTTCATTCCTTCTGTCCTCAGGCTTTATAAATTCTGGCCTTGGATCAAGCACAGCAGAATTGCAGATCTACTACCTTATGATCCTATAAAAAAAAAATCAACCCTCAAGACCCCTCCAAAATGACTTGCTCACTCTCCAAATTCCCTTTTCGATGGCAAAAGTAGATTATATTTAGCCTAGGTTCCATTAAAAATTGCCTGTCTTTAAACAAGGTACTGGTTTTTATTCTTTCTGTCTTCAGTTATATAAGACTTCACTGCTGTCTTCACTATGATAACACTCCAACAGTCTAAAAAATACATTTCAGGTGTTCAACATGAAGGAGGTTGTGTGAGTTTAACCTTCCTTGGGATCCTTGTGAGCTTTTTGTATTTAATACTTGTTTTATCTGAAGCCTGTGGAGGTTCTAAAATATTAGAAGACACACTTTCTGAGAACTACCTTTCTAGTAGCCTGAAGATATAGCCTTGATGTTGGGCAACAAAGTTATTCTCTGTAATCCCCTTGATGTTGTAAATGAAAAAGAGGATGGAGCTAACATCATCTGAACTTTGGGCAAACCATTTGCTCAAAAGCACCATCAAAGAACCAAGCCCTGCCAAAAAGAGGGGAAAAAAAAAACTTAAAAAAAATTCCCAAAGCATACACAAAATGAAATTGGTGCAAATTAACTTCATTGTATTTGGAGACCCATACAAAACAAAACCCACCACAGTCTATAAAGGAAAGTCAGAGAAGACAAGGATTGAAGTTGTAGCTTCACAGTAGCTATCTTTTAACAGCTTTCCTTTTTCCAACACTTTAACCTAAAAAAAACTTCCCATTGTTATGCCCCTATTCAACCTCCATTCGAAGTCATTCACTATGCATTAATTACCACTTTCTTCAATGCACCGGGAAGCTCCCAAACATGCTCCTGTTTTCAAAGAGGCACACTTCCATGGCTCAGCTTTTTATATGCAGAGCCTGCTGAATTTTTTTTCCTCTGCAGACTTTGAGATTCCCCTAAATTTTGCATACTGTAATTGTTCAGAAAAGGAGGGGTGAAAAGACAAAAGGCAGATTTCATGCTTCCAGAACAGTTGTTTGCATCTCTTTCATTTTTCTTTCCAGCTGTGAGAGGCAGCAGAAGGTTCTTTAGCAGGTGTCCTGCCTGCCCTATGGTAATTTTTAACTTTCCTTTACTTACTTTTATGTCTGTTGCATTTGTAGAGGTATTTTCTCTCCTCCTGTTTTATTGCTGTTTTTCCTTTCTTTTTTTTTTTTTCCCTTAAAAAAATATCTGAATTTCCCCTATTATGTCATTCTGTGCAGCTCTGAACTAAGATTATAAAAGTGAACAAGGGATAAATGTTCAGAAGTCCCAATATATAAATTAAATCTCAGCTGTTTCCTATTCATTCCACAGACTTTCATCACTGCTAAACCACACAAGTGCCACACAGACACAACTGACAACATGACAGACAAAACCATCTCTGATATCAAACCCCAGCATCCACACCTTAACCTTAAATCATACAACCTCTCTCCTGTTAGCCTGTCACAGTCTCTGCATAGCAGTTGTTGTAAGGACTCCCCTGGGCTGAATGTGTGAATGAAATTAAGCATTCACATAAGTCTTCGCAAGATTTCACAAAAAGTAGTTATTATTTGAATGATCAAAAGTATATTTTTATTTAAAGCAAAAGAAGTATTTAGTTTTGATTCCCTGGACTGATTTTAGTTTTATTTGCAAAGCCTCTACCCTTATGACAACAAAAGTAAGATAAAGGAAACAGGAGACAATTAAATGAATCACAGAGAGCTATGAACCTTTTGTAGAAATTCAAACATCTCCATGAGAGGGAGTTGTTTTTAGATTTGAAAGAAGAAACTCATTGCAAAGCACAGGCCTACATGTTTCTGGTACAATATCATCCATTCTTCGTGTGCAAACACACAATAATCATCAACACTTAAAATGCATTTTGATAAAAACCCCACAGAATTTTTTATAGACTGGTTCTGCACATTTTCTTCTGTAAGCCAAATAACAACAGAAGATTTGAAGCTGAAAAAGAAGGACTGTTACTGATGTTGTGAAGGCTAAAAGGTCACTGTCATCTCCACAGTGTTATGGTCATGGTAGTTTGAATAATCACACCACAGTGCAAAAGCTGCTGTCCTCATCCTGTACAAAAGGCCTCGCTCACTGAAAGTCACACAGTTGATTTTTTACTGATGCTGATGCATTTAAATCATTTGCAGCATTGCTGCTACAGCCAGTAAGTATTGTAAGAACAACATAACTTCTATTTAAATGATTGCAAGGTAATACTGAGTATTATCTTATTTGACTATATTTCTCTTATTCAATATAAAAATAAGTATCTTATATAGTATAGTGTCTTTGCAACAAAAATATTTTCTTTTAAAATATAAGATTTTAAACTGTACCTTTCTGCCATTTAAAGGCTAAAATTAGAGAAAAATTAAAATAAAAAAAATGGAGGAAGTAAAAAGGTCAACCTTTTTAACTGTTTAGCTCTGGGATTATTAATTTAAAAATCACATCAAGTTCCTGGTTAATTTCTACGACATTTTACAATGGCAACCTGCTGCTTAAATAAATGTTTCCTACCTTTTTCCTGCAGTGAAAGCAGCATCCAAGAAAGAATAAATCAGGAAGCAAGTGGCAAGGGAGATCTCATAAGAGAAATGTTGTCTTTCTCCTGAAGGGGAGATTAAAAAAATGGGTAAAAAAAACAAAGCAAAAAAGGAAAGCTCTAGTTCAATCGACACAGTTCAACTGCAAAGAACCATCCAGAAAATAAAATATTTCTATTATGGAAATACAACCATTTTTAATTACTGATTTTTAATAGCATCCTGATAGAAATATGGGAAAAAATACTTGTTGTCTCTGTGATCATTTTTATAATAGTTGAATAGGCACATTTCTGAAATGGCTTTTTTTCATTTTCATAATTAATTTAAGTACATATTGAAATTTAAACCCCAGCCCTTGTACAGAAAAATACTGGAGAATGTCTTATCCTTCTCTGCTTTTTAAAGTATTCCCAAAAGTTTTCATGTTGTTTCCCCTGCAACAAACATGTGTTCACATCAAGTAAGGGGTATAGATTTAGAATGAATAGAGCTGACACAGTGTCCATGTCCTCATGGCCGTCCTGCAGGATCAGAGCACTGGATGAACCCCCATCCATTCTGCACCTGACTCCAGGGACATCCTTCTGACCACAGCTGCCTGCAGGCACCTGTGAAAGCTGCAGGGCTAATCCCTTAAAGACAGCTAAATATACAGGTCATGGCTTGCCAAATCCCAGTCTAGCTCTGTATCTGCTTCTATCAGACCATACAAATGATATTTTATGGTGAGCTCAACAGATTCAAAATTGCAACAAGGACAGGCTTTCTGTTTCACAATTACAGAACACAATAGCTTTCTTATTCACAATCCAGGATTTCTGGGTGCCACAGGAACATAATTTGTATTTCATAATTCTAGAATGTCTTTCTCATCTGAGGAAATCCCTCAACTGCTGACTGACATACAGTGAGATACCGTACCAGCACAGGATCCACTGTATGATCTAACTTCTCATGTATCTGGTCTCTCAGCATTGTGAATTGACAGATAATTTGTACTGACTTAGAGGGATCATTGGTTTTACATGGTGTGGTTATTCTGACACACCCATGACCTGACTTTGCTGTTCACTGAGTGTATCTTACAATATTTAATTGCCTGGGAATGCCACAGTTATTGGGTGAACAAGAACTAATGAGCATGAGAGAGAATAAACCCATGCAGTTACACCGTGGGACTTTTTTATGGCATTTGTTGTTACATATTCCCATAGCATCTCAACCCCAAATAAAAATTTGTTTACAAGATTCCAACTATCAATAAGCCATTCAATTTTGCCACAGTTTCTCAGTGGCTGAGATTCTCCTACAGCTATGACTAATGAAAAACAACAATTTCAACCTCCATTTTAAAAAGGGGTCAACTTTTCCAGGAAAAGCTTGAAAACCCAGTTCAGCCCACAGACTATAATCCAAGTAGAGAGAAAATAGTCACAAACGAAAGGTATATACTATGTTAAGCCATCAGAGAGATACAGAATGCCACTGAAGGACATTTTAGCACTTGGACTTGGCAGTCCTGTAGGCAGCTATGACCCACAGCCAGGAGGAGGTTGTGGGGTAGACACACACAGCAGTCCATAACTGTCCCTAAGCCACATGCTGAAAGAAATATTTTGATTTCCTACAGTGCCAGAGCTCCTGCACAAGACCAGGAGCTGGACTCAATGGTCCTGATGGGTCACTTCCAGCTCAGCACGTTTTTGATTCCAAGGGCAAAGCTGGGTGCACACACTGAAGGGATTGGCACAGAGTGTTTAAAGGCTTAGCAAAGAACAGGTAAACTCAAAAGCCAATCATGCAACTTACACAAACCCAAACACCCTCTTTTCCACCCTCACTTTAACTGCAATGTTTTTATGACAGTTTGTAGTAGGTCCTGAAGCACTTTTCAAGTCAAGAAAACATGCAAGCAGAAACCATTTATTCTACCTAATTTCTTAAACCAAACAAAACAAGAATGCATTCCTATTATAAAGACAAAGCATGCATTCAAAAAATAAGCATGGTAAAACCCTTCTTATGAGAAACAAGACAATATGTACAGACCAAAGGTCTTCTGGCAGCCTTTTGTTATTATTTTCCACTAATGTACATTTCCACAAATTATAGAGGGCCATGGAATACAATCCAGCCTGCATGGACCAAATGCCTTTCATGAAGAGGTATCAAAAGGCCTAATAAAATTGAACATTTAAATAATTTGAAAAATAGATTTCTATTTAATTTTTGTTTTGGTATAGAAGGTAAAACATTTTCTGCTGTTTTCATTACAGTGTTGAATTTAAAGAGAGGGATAATTAGCAGATGTCATGAATCTGCTTATGCAGATTTGGTTACAAATAAATTTAAAATAACAAAACAAGTATTTGGGAAAATCTTATGTAGAGCCAGAACAACAGCCCTGTACTACAGCTGTTCTGGAGGACTCAGTCTATCAATCCCTACCAAAAGCAATGCGGGATACTTTGGCTGTTTGCTACCACCCAACAAGATACGTTGGGTAGTAGTGAAGAGCCAAAATATCCAATAACCCAACTAGGACAGTGGCAGTTTCTGAGGAATGAAAGATGGATTATCTAGGTTCTAAGCCTTCAATGTGCACAAAGAAAAATCTATTTTAAAAACTGCCATGTAATTATCACCATTTATAATGATCCCTTCCTACTCCAAGTACACTGTGATCATTCCTTTTCTCTCCAATCCTTTTAAACCAGCTGTTTCTGGAGGATACAAGGTCTGATTTTCTGTTGCAGTGAAATTCCAGGCTCTCACCTGTGCTTTATGGACACAGACCATTTTTGCAGAATTGGGAAAAGGTCCCTTTATAAATTGTCAAGCAGAATTTTTGCACTGGAAGATCAAGAAAATCTTGAAGCTGCTTCTTCAGACAACAACATTTGCAATTTCCACCTGAACCATGGCAGTTGCTGATCATCTCTGTGAATGCTATGCACAAAAAGGAGTTGGCTTCTGACCCCTGGGCCTCCCATGCAGCACTTAAACTAACAGCATTATACTTGGCAATTCTTAGGGCTAGTGTTTGTTTGCTACTTCCCCTCTGAATTGCTGTATTTGCTTTACTGAAGCCTTTTTTTGATGCTGTTGTAGTGCATGCAGATGGTAATGTAGGCATTTACACACACAGTGACAAGATTCAGATAGCCATTATTTGCTAATGATCATGCCAAATATTAAAGTATTGCTGCACACCATTTTTATGCATTTATTTACAGGTATAAAATAAAAAGCCAAGAACTAAAAAAAACCAAATACATATCATAAAGAGAGAAACAGAAGTAATTTGTCCACTGTGGTGTTGTAGACAGTTTGCAAGACTAGAAGCGAAGAGACCTGAGGGTAGAACTCTGCTGCTGAACTTTTATTCATGTTTCATTTAAACCTACCAGCACTGACCTGAACTAAAAGTACCAAAGCTGCAGGGAAGGTAATTTTCAAGGCTAGGAATTGTAAATCCTTACTTCATTCCACTGAATCAGCCCCTTCAGCCTCTCAAACTAGAAAGCTTTTAGGGCTTTCTCAAACTACCACTTTCGTGTCCAGCACAAAGTGGTCTGATATTTCTTTGTCTTTCTTGGTCCTTCAGTATATTTAAATATACTGTTTTCAGTGTTTATATTGAAAAAAAAATACCCTTGAGAGGCATCCCTTAACAATGTATTATCACATCTTTCCAGCCTAACTAGTTATGTGGCACTATCTACATGAGCATTTCAGGCCAAGAGTGTGTTTAGGAATCAAAACTCCTGATGTCCTCCTTTGCTGTGCTTTAGTTCCCAACACACTGACCTTAGTGCACACAAACTTTCTTTCACATCAGACTGACCTGGAAAAGGTGGTCCATGATTATTCTCAACTCAATTTTTAATTCTTTATGTGGATTTAACACACTGTTCATGGATATTCAGATAAATATGGCCAGGCTAGAGGGACTTTTGAATAAAGTATCCCAAAACAGTGTAGATGTTAGGTCCCCAGCACCAAACACCCTCATATTGCTGTTGTAGATACAATTTACAGCACCTGGGTTTCAGAGTCCCAAAAGTGCCACCCAGGCACTTGACAATCCCCTAGAAAAAGTGAGCTACAAATGCCCCTCAGCATAGAGACAGGAAAGAAGGCAAATGTACTGAAAACTTGCTCATTGTTATGAAGGAAACCAAGAACCCTTACCTTATTTTTAATCTTTACAAATTCTCGCTTTATAATCATACCTACAAGATTTTTTTAGCAATTAAGTCAAATAGGAAAATTGCAAACGAACCACAACAATTAAACTGTGATAGAGGGGAGTTTGAATTTTGTATCTGTATCTTTAATCCACCTTTTTGTCTTGTACTACCCACCTTCAGTACTACTGTGTCCACAGAGTCTCAACTTGCTTCTGTACTTAGCATACTTCTCTTTTCTTGTTAAAGAGGATAGTGCACTATTCCTTCACTTTTCTTTATTAACAGAAAAGAAACAGACACAGACAAATTCACATGACCAAAGTTCATACTGGTAACAAAGCAGGAATTCAGTCCAAATATCCACAATTAAAACCCGTTCTATTCTATGTAACTTGTAGTTTTCAGGCTTAATTTCTGCCACAGGCCTTAGGTATTTAACTGTCAAGCTGTTTACACACCAAAGACATTGATTTTTAAATACCTGCTTTCTGCCTGTACTGAAACTATTACATTTTATTTCATGCTTTATTGTTTGAGACATCTGCGCAGCACACAAAATGTTCTGTAAATCTCAGTGCTCTTTTGTATAGCAAAAAAAACCTCAGTACCCATATGGAGATAAATTTGTTATTGTGGTCAGTCACATGAGTATTGAGAAAATTGAGAATAAACACTCATCTAGTGTTAATTGCAACTGATTAAGGAGTAGTCAGCACCAACAAACCCCGAGTCTGACTGTGCTAATTGTGCGCTTATTTTCACCTATAACCCATTACTACTCTTTCTGTCATTAAAGAGGAAAACTCCCTGAATAAATGAGAAAATTTCCATGCTCGGAGTTAGAAAAGAAAATGAGGTGAACACTGTGTGCCACAAGCTTAGCCAAACACTAAAAAGGCTTTTAGAGCATTATGGGAAGACACACCATGAAGTATTGATCACAGAGAATGGCAATACAGATTGATCCATGTGATGTGTAGCCACTGTCCTCCGTCAAAAGTCAGGACCAATTCATTCAGGGCTATTAATCGTGTTGCTCATAAAGGCAAGTGAAGCCTCCTGCTCTTGGAGTTAAAGGATTTTAAAGTTGCTCTAAAGTCCTGTGCCAAAGATAAACCAAAACATAAAACATATGTCTTATTTGCTCTGGTTATACTTTGTTAGAGTTTAAATGATCACTTCCAGTTATTTATGTGGTCTGAAAGACAAATGGTACCTAAACCATCAGTTAAACTAACCTGTTGAGAGAAGGGCCAGACAGACCAGTTCTTCCAACAGCTGGTTTAATAACCAGATTTTACTGATACAACTGGGATAACCAATAGTAATATAGAGTGTGTATCACGCTACCTGAGTTTTTAAGTCCAGTTTTGAGAAGAATCAAATCTCTTGAAGGCCAAAAGATATCATGTTGTGGGATAAATTCTGTACAGCACAGACTATGGAATTGTTTCCAGTTAATCCCCTACTGAGCCAACAAATCCCTGGACTGCACATCTTCCCCAGATGGAAAATCCAAGTTTTTTCTTGGAAGGTTTTGCCAACAATTAACTGTCCATGCTACTAAAAAACACAAACCTTGTTCCTAACATACCTATCTGTCCCGCTACAACTTTTTTCAGTTGACTCTTGTAATGCTCCTTGCTAATTAGTCCAAATCTGAAACATTCCCAGAACATTAGCAATTACCTGGACTACAAACAAAGGTTTGCTGCTTTTACCTGCCTGACACATTTTTGTATGACCTGCACATTATAAAGTCTCAGAAATCGTTGCACTTCACATGGGGTTTGCAGAGAAATTCTTTCAGCCAAGATCTAGAATGCAGTTCTCCCTCCAAGAAGGTGACTACACATCCAATTGCATCTCAATCTTCTTAATAAGCTAAATAGATGGTATCCTGAGACCAGGGAATTTTTGATAGCATTTTTTCCTGTCTTTACAAAATGGTTTTATCACTTTATTCATAGCCAGTTGGTTAGGGGGAAACTGCATGCCTTCTTTTACATCCACTTTTTTTATCTTTATACCTATTCTGTTTGTATCTATTTGTCGAATCCTCTGTTTTGAAAAGATTAATGTACATCATTCCAGCATCAGTAAAAGTAATTTTCTTTGTGGATAAAGAGAAAACTTATGTATCCCCTACCATCAGCCTCAGCTTCTTAGAATACTTTTTTGTCCAAATGTGACTGCAATCCATGAACATGCATTCAAATAAAATATGTTTAACTATTTTTTTCTTTGTGCATTTTTTTTTTTACTCTCATTTAAAGTGAAAGAAAACTCTTTAGTATTTTCTAGTTGTCCTTGGAAGATTTTTTTTTTCTTTGCAGGTTATTTGACATGAAGGTTTCTTCACAATCTAATCTGCTTTGTATTGCTTTCAAGACATGATGGCTGGGATTGTCTGTTCAGAAAACCAATTGGTTTACTGAAACAAAAGACTGTAATTTCCACATTTTCCAGTACGGCAGTTTAACTCCTCCTTTGTCTGTTAAACTATATGAGTCCAATCAAATTAAATGAAACAACTAGTCAGACCCACAGTGACATAAAATATAGAACAAGCCACTTATGTCACCAGTGCTTAAATCCAGAGAAACTTAGCAGAAAAGATACCATGTTGACCACTATTTAAACCATAAAATCTCCTTGGTAAAGTCTTTCACCCAAAATTAGATCATCAACTACCCATCAGTGCAACCCTTATAACCTTCTGAGGATAAGACAGATGTTTTCCTGTTTGTACCTCAGTATCACAATTATTCACCTGCTGTTCCCAGTCACCAATTGAGAACTGAAGGTTTACCAGATTTGTGACAGTTATTTGTACAAAAGTTGAATAAGTGCAGTAGTACTTATGAGACATGTCTAGAAACCACAGCAAAAAAGAAAATTGTTCCCTTGGAGACCCAAAGACTTGCCTCACTAGCATCTCAAAAATTTTCCAAAGACTCAAACCTGTGCCTTGGTGGTTTTCCTGGAGGGCTATATTTTAATTCAAGACAAACACCAACAACTTCAAGAAACCCCATCAAATATGCAGGATGAGCAAATCCTGATATCATCAGATGTAACAAGCACGGAACGCTGCTCATACCATTACTGGCCAAAGCTATGCCCCCTTTCCAACAGCCCATATAAAGCCATCAAAGTATGTGCCAGTACTTTTTGTTCATTTTAGAATTGAATGTAAAGGTCAAAAATAGAAAATAAATCCAACTTTTAAAAAAGTCTCATTAAAATTGTTTCTGTTTTTGTGGTTTTTTTACCCAGTCAGTCCCCCAGCTCTCCTACAAAAGCACTTTTCAGCCAAGGCAATAATTTTATCAGGTCTGTAATGTAACCCACCAGCATCACTTCTTGAATCTGTGCAGTAGCCAACAAAGAGCTTGCAGAATCACCAGAAACTACATCTACCTAAAATCCTGTCATCTTTGCTAGCTCAGAGTACCCACTCAGCTTAGCCCAGCAGAGTCCTGCTGCCTGTTTTGTTTGAGGAATAAGCCTGGTAAAGCTGTTCCTTTTCCATCATAGACTAAACTTTGCCATGGAATGGACTATTTTAAATACACTGTTTTTAAATATGCAAAACAACTCATTACAATTTATAGAAAGGTCTAATACATAAATTTCCTGATTGCTCGTGAGATATCACGTCTCTGAAATTCTAGTTCTGCAGGAAATGAGAGAAAGGACTAGGAATGTACAGGTCCAAAACTGTATGTCCTCATGCTGAGCCTTGCCTCTCTGCCTCACTCTTCTCCCAAATCAGCTTCCAGGGGAATTCTCTAAGAGCCTGTTAGGTAAATATTATCCCAGGGGTGTCGGGCCAAGGATGCCAGGCAGGAATGGTTGTTCTCTTTGCTACTGCTTATTCCCTATCCAGGAGTTCCTGAAGCTTTTACAAAAAAAGGTCATCCCTCTTGGGAAATACCATTAACAAATTATACCTTCAAAAGGCTGGTGTAGCACTATTGATGTTTCAGTGGGGTGAGAAGTACTTAAAATATTAACTGGATTCAGAGGCTTGAAGGTTTCTTTCCCCATAGCAATGAAAATTTTTATTTAAATCTCCTCAGAGGTAGAGGCTGAAAACCACTGGCTACAAGGCAAATATCCCTGTTTAAGTGCACACACACACATTTATTTTCACATGGGCCACAAGTATGAAAGAAGTACCCTCAGCTTTTCATAATTCCATCTGCTTAGAGACTCTAGTAAATCCATTTTATCACAGTTCTTTTATGTAATATGACAATTAACATTCCCTCACAGGAGGGTGATGTTTTTCACAGATTTAGTTGTCCTGGGTTGATTGCAAATATAAACAGATCTAAAAGAATGCAAATGTAATTAAAAGTTTAAATTTGTGCAAGACTGAAGTGCTTCCATGAAATGGGGCCAAACTTTCAAATTCATAGCTTGGAACTGGGCTGGGATTTGTCATGAACAAAGTGGTTGTGTTTTCTAGCGAATTCTGGGTGGGTCTGTTCCCTGCCAAGGTTGCTACACTGAATTCCTCTTGACACAGAGCAATTCAGATTCATGAGCTCTTCTCTTGCCAGCTAGAGTGACCCTGGACAGCAAGAAAAAGATGCTGAACTGGGCCAGCATCAGCACGGTTTAGTGGCCAAAGAAAATTTCAACTCATTCCTCTCCTGGTAGGGATTTCTGTATCTATCACTTCAGTCACAACTATTCTAGGTGTGAGTCTCTGCTGTGAACAATAATACCTACTTAAGTTGATTTGTTCATTAGTGTTTCACGCTTTTGTTTAGCTGAGAAGAAAAGAGGAGGGACAAGTGGGTGGAAAAGAGAGTGAAATTAACTATTCCCCCTCCCCCAACCCTACTACTTCTCTCCACCTGAGCAATGCCTGAGAGGCACAAATATACCATAGAGACATACACAATGCCTGGGAACCTTGAACAATGTCCCTTTCTGAGCGGTGACATCTCTGCACAAGCAGTCAAGCTCCACTTCTCCTGTTGGAAAAAGCTTATATTCCCCTCACTCAGTACTCAAATGAAACAAGTCAATTATTTGTGTGAGCCCCCCAGAATCATCTCCATAACCCTCTCCAGGACCCTCAGGCCAACCCTTGACACAGGACTGTAATCGTACAGCACCAGAATCAATTACACTTTTGGAGGGAGGGGTGGAAAAAATGACTTTGCAGGCCCACAGCAAATTGCTAAGGCTGTCCTCTGGCTCTCACACGGCTCGAATCCAGGAAGTGCCTCTCAGCTCAATTTTCAATTATGTTCTCATCACAATTTACAACAGACAGTGTGTAATTTATGGCAATTACCTCTTCTGACATCCCCCTTTAAAAATTTCAGATAAAGAGACAGACAAAACCTGAAAGTGAGCCAAGCTCACCTGGCCTGCCTGCTGTACTAAGTTGACATTATGGGGAGAAAAAGGTATGTCTGACAAGGCTGTGAAGGAGATACTTTACAGAGCCGTGAATGCGTGCTGACAACTAAATCAAGCAGAAGAGGAACATAATTGTTGTGGATGCATTCCTTTATTTGTTAATGCATATATACAATATCATAACAACTGAAAACTGTGTAAAGGGGTAATAGGGAACACAGTCTGTCATTCTGGGTAAAAGACCTGTGAAAAAATTACTTTACTATAAAGTCATCCAACTCATTTGGTTTATACTTCCTCCCCCTTGCAAGATGAGCAAGGCATAACAGAAAGAGTAAAACTCCTAAAATAGTGTAAGAATTTCTGGAAGGAAAGCTAAGTATTTTAAAGTACAGCAAGCAATGAATTGGCTTTTTGTGACCTAAAATATTTGAATATTTTTCAGGTATTATGCAGGTATCTTTGCATTAACAAAGACTTATTGTGGTATTTTTCACTTTCCAAGATCTGAAAGTAAAACTGAAAAACCCTGTGAAGCAAAAGTAATGTAATTTCTGGAATGAAATCTAGAGCTTGTAACAAATATTTTGACAGTCCTACATCTTCATTATACAAGAACACCTAAAAAAAATTGGATCAATTTCACAGCAATTTCATTATTGTTACAGATTTTTTCCTTTTTTTTGACAGCGTGAAAACTTCCTGTATTTTTATTTTCAGAATAAAGCATTTTATCTGTTTTGTTTACTTTAAAAGATCAACGAAAATGTTTTAACTGAAAAATGTTTTTCCTACAAAGTTCCTTCATCAGGAGTTTTAAACTGGGCAATTCATTGTCAAAAGTCAAACTGAAATCTCAAAGTCCCCTGTGAAAGAGGGACACCAAGAAAGGCTCTGACCCACTGAAACCTCTGGGAGTTGTACCACCAACTTAAGGTGTGCAAAATTTATACATGTCACAGAATCATGGAATATGCTGAGTTGGAAATGTTCCATCAGGGTCATCAAGTCCAACTTGTGGCCATGCACAGGACAGCCTCAAGGGTCACACCATGCACCTGAGAGTGCTGTCCAAACCCTCATTGAAGCTTATATATATATATAAAGATCATTTGAAATGTTCAAGATGACATGTATTTAAACCGAAAATTGCTTTATGCTGTAATAGGCAACTGTATTTGCAGGCAAAACCCTGAGCTACAGATATCCTCAAATCCCTGGCAGGGGAAAATAAATGCTTCTCAGATATTCAAGAGCCACAAGGACTACCATCTTTCCTAGTGAAAGCTGTCTCCTAGTATTTCCAGAGCTCATACTACTGTGCAAACAAAGCACCTTTAGTAATCTACTGCTTGATTTTAACTACTACTTATTTCAGGTCACAATGTTTATTAAATGACATAGCCTGAACCACATATCTGAAGTAAACTATGAAAGGAGGTGAGTGAGCAAGCACTTAGAGAAAATGCATCTTGTACTGCAGAGCTGATGTTTCACAAGAGGCAGCTCCCATGTATGTAAGCACAGGTCACAGAGGGCATGGGGGAAAACAAACCAACGATGCACAAAGTTGTGGGCATTTGTTTAGCCTTCAATATCAGGCCAGCTGAGAACATCTGGATCTCCTAGCTGAGTATCCCCTCTATTGGGGGAGTACAGAGAAGTAGTTACAGATTGCGTCATGTTAATTACAACAAAGCAGGCAGTTACCAGCAGAAAAGAAGGAAACTGGTGGGATTTTCCAAACTGGGGAAACTCCAGCAAACAGATTACAAATGGAACAAAACAGCTTTAGCTCCAAGGTAACACCAAGTGGTGTTTTTCACATGAAAAGCATAATGATGCACGTTCCCATCTGTCTGTGGGCTCAGGAAAAAGCCTATGTGGTTTACAGAAAACCTGAAGGATCCAGCATTATTTTACAAAAGGCACTGTGAGGGCTTTGAGGGAGGTGAGGTTAAAGCTGGGTGGTGACGACTGGTGGGCTAACAGGGACTTTTCTGAGGTTCTGCTGAAACCAAACAACTACTATCTCAATTGTGAGTCAACTCTGAAGAAGAAAATCATTCACTTAATCCTTTCCATTAGACAAAGAACGTCGTGAGATGTTGTGATAAACACATAAATTTGGTATCGATGAATGAGATGCTGCAAATATGTGGATTCATCACTTCTGAGTAACAACTCATCTTCACAGCTCCTGTCTACCAAACAGTGCCATCACAGAGTTCATTTCCTGCTGTAACAGAGTTCTATTCTGGTTTTATGCCTCCTGGTAGCCAGACATGTGGCTGCCCCAGAACCCATGTTCAGGAAACACCACAAATAGACCAAAGGTGAGGAACACTGTATAGTGCTTTCCTCCTACCTAAGGAGTTCATAGTGAGGGATGAGATGGGAATATTGTCTTCATGAGAGATCTTGCTCTGCCCAAGTCAGTGAAGGCTCTGAGTTCTGCATGACCAAACATGACTAAAGCCATGGTCCTCAGTCCATAATCAAACCAAACACTTATCATCTCTTCTCTCCTTCTATCCACAAGGTTAGCAGTGAAAACCTGAATCTTAAAATCTCAAGAGTCTGAGCTCTCAATTATTGATCTGAAGAAATAAGCCCACCTCTGCTAAAAGATACAAGAAAGAGAACAGACCGCAGGTACATTTTAATACTTCTCCTTGGATAACAAGTAAAAATATTTTATGAAAACCTCATGGATAAGGGCAAACACAACAGCAATTCCACACAAATTGCATTCCCCTCAGAAAAGACAGGAAAATCTGAGTCTACTACAACAGAAAGTAAGGGGGTACATGCCTGTAAACATAAACTCCTTCCTCAAGTTTCAGGAATGAAAAAAAACAACTATATCTAGTTTTGGATTATTGACAACAACAGCAGGGATTGTAACAGAGAATCAGAGTAGCCAAAAACACAGGCAGGCTACTCTCGTGTCATTATGTGAATCAAATGACTCTTTCTAGAAAAGGACTGTTCCATGAAACAGCCATTCTGTTTAGGTTGAAAAAGCTTCAGGAGCAGTGTTAGTTCAGTGCTCTGATAATAATCCAGCACAACAGGATCCAGACATCTGGAATGGAGCCTTGGGGTATGACAACAACATAAATAATCAATGACAACAACATATTTTGGATATAGATATGTGGAACCCCATCCAAAGTCAATGGAAAGATCCCCATTGCCTTGAGCAATTCATGGGAACCAGAGGTAAGCATCAGCCCTTGCTTCAGTTCTACCTCACCACTTGTTATTTACTACCTAACACATTTTCCATATCTTCTCACCATAAAATATTAAGAGGATGTACTCTATGCACCCCAGGCTTGTAAAATCAGCAACTATAAGACTTTAGTTTCCTTTCTAAAATATCAATAATAGTAATATTAAATACAATTATTATTATTTTAGCACTAAAATATGACCATAGCACAAGTGAACAACAAAAGTTATAACTGTAATTAATGTGAAACAGGAGTCTCTTTTCCAAGATGGCCAGCAAAGGCTTTTTAATGATTAATGGAGAGAATTGGAGAAAAGAAGTATAAGACATCAACAATACCTTGAAGCATCAACAGCCCCCAAAGATACATCATAATTTCAAGTGGAGTCATCAAACCAACAGAAATTATCTACCTTTTTATAATGTGATATGAGTTACTATTTTTAGTTTGCAGTAAATTATCAACCTTTAAGTGGGATGAAAAAGGTTTAGTAGTTGCTGATGTAAAAATATTTTAATATAATATGCCTCAGGTACATGAGATTTCAATAGAAAGAAACATTCTTCACAGAGACAATTTAATCTAAATTAAAATAAAATTAAAATTTAATTAAAATTAAATTTAATTAAATTAAAAATTCAGCTCTGGTTCTGTTGCATGTAGGTGAAATTCTGATGTTGATAGGGAAAAGCTCAGTAAAGCCCAGACATAGCTTAGCTGAGAGTCCAGCTGCAGTAATGCCTAGTTCAGAAATTTTACTGTTCCTTACATTTTTTCATTACAGACTAGTTTGCATTGCACTCAAAACACAACAGGAAAGGAATCAGATTCAAAATGAGAACCATGAAACCTATCATCTCACAAATTCATTGGAAATTTGGTAGATATTTGTAGTCCAATTACTAGTAAGAAGGAGAAAAAAAGAAAATTGGAATTCCAAAATTTTAATTTTCCTGAGTTGTGGGAGGAAGAAGAGAAAAGAAAAAACTAAGTCACCAGGCCTTTACCTTGGAAGCTCACAGGCCTTGCTGCAGCCTAACTCAATAATTACATTGTACTGCCAGCAACAATTCAATTTTTTTTTCTCGCCTGAGGGTTCCAACACATTTGCACCATAGGGAAGCCTTTTCTCTTTACATCTCAAAACTCTACCACAAACTCTTCCTTTATTCATAACAGCCAGATCCCCAGCTGAGATAGGCACTTTCGTATTGCTCTAGATGACAGTTTTCTGTGTTCTTTCCAAGCTCAGGGGGTTTAATAAACATATCTGGCAATCTTTCGATAGCTGGAGGGCCTGGGATGACACTGTGTGCAAACAATATGCTCTCACTGCTAGGGAAACAAGTTTATTCAATTCAATTAATAGATTACAGTCAAGATACTTGTTACCCTGCAATGAAAAATAGGAAAGGACTATGAAACTTAAGGTAGGTTGCAGGATTAGCACCTGGCAAAACAGCAAGCCAGGTAAAATAAGACAAAAAAAACACACTTGTACATTGCTGGGTTTTGGGGGGCTTGGGTTTTTTTTGCCATATTAAAAGTGTCACAGGCTACTGGTCTCAGTACAGAACTGTCCCTTAACTCACTTTAGAAGGAGCTTGGCCCTCTGAGCATGCAGTGTCTTGGAGGCAGCAATGTAAAAATATATCTGTTTCCTCCTACAAAATGGGGATATTCCTTTTCATTTACCTAGCTACAAGGGTGTTTTTCATTAGACGTGAGCAATAATTCTTTCTTGCTGAAACTGCACTGTTTACAAGCCAACTACAGCAGCCAGGATTTGGTTCCACATTTGAAAGGAATTGAAACAAAATTCTATTTTGAATTTAAACTCTATTTAAACCAAAGCATTTTCTTAACATAAACAATTTGTGGAATACAAATTTTGCTTCTATAAGGAATATTTCCAATGCAATATACACTGGTATGTATAAGAGAAGCACTCATGCTTTCTTGAAGTAAAATACTCCAGGAGGTGGTCGTCCTTTAAGTGTGGATCTGCAACAACTTGTCTTTTCTGAAATGTTCTCAGAACAAGTTTAGACTTGTAGAAGTTACCACAGGAGAAAATCTAATTTAACTACCAAAGTGACAGGTAAGTTTGCCTGAGGGATAATTTGTGGTTAAGGCACATACAGCAATATAGGAGGTAAAACTTATTTTGTACCATAGGCCTGAATAAGTAACCCAATATCTGAGTGCCTCAATTCTTATATGTAAAAAAGGGTTAAACCCCATTCTTTTATCTGGTTTGCCTATTCTCTTTGGCAACAGGCTCTGTATCTGGCCATGCCTCCTCTGGGCAATGGCTGCCCAAGTGGTACTAGGGTCCTCAGCTACTAGTCAAATTCCAGCTCAGTTCGAGGGCATAAAAAATAATCACCACTTAAGTACTCTGTTCCTATTTCACTTGCTCTTCAGAGTACTGGTACTATTTCTTAAAAAATTAAAATAAATTAAAAATAGCATAATAAATAAAATAACAAAACTAGCCTCAGGGCTGGCAATCCAACAATCTGAAAAATATGGTACTAGGGACAAGAAGATGGAAAAATTATGAGAAAATGAGTTGTGTTTAGAGGGGAGAAGAACATCCTAGAAGACTGATCAGTTCTCCTAGAGATATTCTTGTGAATGTGATATTTGATATAAAAGTCACCTTTTTGTATCTGGGTAAAGTCACCCATGAACCTCTCCAGCATCTGAATCCCAGGAGGGGCTCACTCTGAGTCAGATGTACCTTATTGCTGCTGTGCAAGCCAGGGAAGGAAGGAAGAGCTTGCAGGTCCTGGCAGGAGTGAAGAACTTTCCCATTAAATCATTTCTGCTCTGCAGCAGCTCTCAGTGTCCAGAAAGTCACAGAGCCAGGGGCTACACATTTGATGCTACTCCAGCCCATCTTTGCTCTGAGTAGTTCTGTCCCTATGGCCTTGGAACAGAAAGGTCATTGACTCAAAACTCAGCCAACAGATTGTTTCTCTTACTCTAACCCACATGTTTTCTCTGATCTTAATATTGAACGAATGCTTGAAAACCACGGAGTTTTTCACTGGGATCCCTGACTGTTTCAGATCTAGGTCACAGTAATTAGTACAGTTGAGTGGAGAATCAAAAATTAATTATTTATTTACCTAACATAGGTGGTTCCTTTGTTCTTAGATTAGCCAGCACCTCATGATGAATTTTCTGGGAACTCAAGCAGTTCAGCAAATATCTCAGTATGTCTATTTTGTGGCCTGCTCAGGAATTTTCAAAATTTCAGCTGTGTCTCAGTGTGCAGCTTAATCTCTTGATATCATTGCTCATTTACAAGTGAAATAGAATAGAATGCTACTATAAGTTTATGTAAATTTTAAATTCAATTCCTAAAAAATTCCAAGCCAAAGGTATTTTAGCCCATACAGTCCTATTTCTTAGTGTTTGCAAAACTGAAAACCATACATCTTTGGAAAAATTTTAAGTTCTGAACAAAATACAGTGCTCTTATATTATTGATTTACCTGTTATAATTATTGCATTGAACACACTGGGAACTGGCCTCTATCCCAAGCACTAACATTCCTCCACAGTTCTAAGTTCTTTTTTCTAATAGAGAAAAGGCCTATGGAATTAATAGGGATGTGAAATCAGTCAGAATTAAACTTTTATGTTTTCCTTCAAACTCCAGCAGACTACTCTGAAGATCGATAGAATCTAATCGATAGACAGTTTCAGGCTTCCAGCTAAATTTTTCTCATTGGGTTACTATTTTTACAAAGGATACAGAGCAGGGGAAAAGAAAAAGAAGTGGGGAATAATCAAAACTACCCCGGCTATCACTGGTTTTGTTCCAGTTGGTAAGAATCTTGGTAAGAGTCTTGGTAAGAATCTGATACTGAAGTAAATTACAAAATTAAAAAGTTTTCCAGCCAATTTTCTTGTCTAGTTCTTTAAGTACATGCTTACATTTTATACAGTAGATGCTGCTAATTTTGCAGGGAAATTTTGAACATTCCTCCAAGATTATAATTAATTTCTTACAAGGGTAAAGAAATGGCATTTATTCTTTTGCTATACTAAATACATATATATGAATAATGAGTGAATCTTTATTCTTTAATTCCTGCATAAAACTCAAATTCTGCTTCCACTTCACTCAGCAACAGACAGTAACTAACTTTTAGCAGTCAGGATCAGCACTAAAATATTAAAGCATGTGTTACAACAGAGGAAAGCTGAAAAATGTTATACGCCACAGAGCAGAAAACTCGGCAGAGAAATATATGCACAAATACAATTCATATTCTGATTTCCCCTTCACTTTCAAGTGCACATTTGTTTTCTTTATGAGAATTTGCTAGCTACAACAAAAGTTCTATTGAAAATCTTGATACTCTGACATGCTAAGGAAAAGAAAGCCTTGTTTCTTTAAAGACAAAAATCTGCGTATAGCAATCTTAACATTCTTAAGAAAACAACTGTTACACTTAAATTTTAGGTCTTTTAAGAAATACTAAACTTTTAGAAATACTGAAGTATTTTGCTTGAATGAATGAGTCTAATCTCTACTACTTACCTACTTGGGGTGGGTGTCTATTTTCAGAACAAACACTCCCTGAACTCAGTGTACACTGTGCTTGAGGAACCACTCGGCAACTTGGAGCTGTGTATTTGAAAATAGTTTGTATCTGTAACTGCTATTAAATGAAAATCAGTACATCACTGGTTGGGCAGCTGCTAAGGTTTTATAATCACACAATAGAGAGGATTAAATACTTGTAAAGAGTGCATTAGACTAAATTCTGTGCTCAGTTGCAATTGTACGACCTTAGGAAATCAATGGGGTTCCACATTTGCAAATGATATGGGGTTGGTCCATTCCTTAAAAAAAAAAAAAACAACAAAAAAAACCCTCAAGAAAGTTCAATTTGAGAGAAAATGATTGTGCTTCTCCCTCTACTGTTCCATGTCTCATAGCTAACATCTGGTGAAAATTAAGAAGCAGTTTTCCCCCCTTCCCCCTCATCCCCCAATCAAACAAAAAAACCCACAATACAAAACCCCGCATATATATCTGATGTATTTTATACATATTCATCCTCATAACTTGACAGATGGGAGGAATCTTGCAGTCATTTCTGAAAGCAGACAAAAGGCCGTTGGTTCTGCTCCACATGATGATTTGTGAAGACAGAATATCACCCGCTTCCGTTGATGATTATATAGTTCTATCCATCTGTCTGCCACTGGAGGTTGTGAGAGTGAGATACAGCTCACACCGTCTTCATAAACAAAAGTAGACTGTGCTGTCAGTAGTCAGACACGCCAACTAATTGGAGCTGTCGACAGACACAATATTCTGTGTCAACAGCTCTGGTAACAGTTTGAAACAGCAATGATATGTTGGGTGATGGTGAGGATGACACATATGTCTCTAATAGCATGCTAGAAATCTGACATAACTAGAAAAGAATTACTAAAATGTAATTCCCAGCCTCTAGTTCTGCTGTTCAGACTTCCCAGTCAGCACAGAGAGGAAAGAGATGCTTGTGTGTGTTCATGTTCTTGTGCTCGTACTTGTACACATCTTCTTCTGTATCACTTCATTTGCTGACAGCTTAATTTGATGCTCATAATGCCTAACTTAAAAACTAAGCTTTCTGCTGAATTTCAAGGAATTCATCAAAATTCCTACACAAATTTAAAATTAAATGGAGGGACCATTTCCACTACTTTCTTATGAACTGGAAATAAACTAGCCTAGCTAAATGGACAGATCTTATTGCATCTATGCAGGAAAGAAAAGAGCTATTTTACTGAAAAGTGGTTTGGTGGACTCATCCAAATGATAAATTGTCCTCTGATCTTGCCAAGATTGATGAACATTCTTCATTTTAAATTAAAGCCCAAGGAAAAAAATATTTTCAGGATTAGGGCCTCAGTTTCTCTTTAGCAGAAAATCCATCACCATCATGACTCCTTTAGGATTTGAAAGCAGAAAGAAATCAGTGTAAAAGGTTTATAAACAAAGTACTAGGGAAAGAGAGAAATTAGAGGTTTGCTCTATTCACATATGTATATACTTAGCTTACACATTTATCTGGCTCCTCCCTTGCCAAATGCAATGCAACATTGAGCAGACTAGATTACATAACTATATAATATGCCAGTGTACAAAAATACAATGTTTTTCCCCAAAGAACTTAGCAAATATACAAATGTCATGGCAGCTGTGGCAGTCAAATGAATAGTAAAATGTCCTTACACAGGGACCTGCAAGGTCAGGTCAGACAGCAGGTCTGGCATCTCACTTCAAGGCCCAGAGCTGTACCCAGAAGCCTGAGACCTGGCAGTAACCATAAAACAAATAATAAAACAGTGACAGTCCTTTTATTGATGCACATGACCACATTGGAGCCATTGAACAAAAAGGGCTTAAAGACTTGTCATCCCGGAGAAGCATGAGGAGGGAGCAAGCTGGAAAAGGCACAGAAGAACCCAGATGAAGTTCTGCAAAGCCCCTGGGAATGAGGCTAGCAGTGGTGAGTCCACAATATATCCAACCACAGTGATCCCAGCTTGGGAAGGACAAGCCCAGAATGTCCTTTCCCAGGAGGGAGGATGCCAGCACCCACAGGCAGCAGGATCTCATTAAGCGCAGCCCAGCACTGAGGAGGCCTTGTACACCCTCACCGGCTGCCTCAGCAGCTTATTGCCAAACTTAGAGGGACAGAGATGAAGGAAGCAGGTTGGAAAAGACGTGCCCGGAGGGCAGGAAGTCCTGAGCATTACTGAGGAACATGCAGTGACAATAGCTGAGGTTACAGAGGAAGAGCCTAGTCTTGTTTGCAGCATAAATCCCTATATTATCTCTTGTTACTTGACCTGCTGGAGCAGCCAGCAGCACCAGGAGCATGGCGTGCCGGCCTGAGCCGGCTGCTTCCAGCCAGGAGAGGGCACACAAGGCAGTTCCCTGTGACACTGCTTGCTTGGCAGCCACTCACTCTTCCCATCTTCATGGCTGTTTCTGTGCGCCGATGTCCCTTGTGAGCCATCCAGACTGTGTTCCAAATCATAATGGAGAAAGAAAAGACTAAAAGATAAGCCACTATCTGCTGTTGCCAAAGCCACAAAACTAGGAAAACCTGTCAAAATATTGTAAGAGGGAGAATTTTAAAAAACCAGGAGTGTGAAAAATAAAGTCAAGCAATATTATATTCTCCACCTAACCACAGAGCAAGTTGCTACCCAAGAAGAAGTGTGTATAAATAGTGTGTCAGCCATTTACTGTGAGTGTGACTCTAACAGCTGGGCTGTTTGCAGGAGATGCAAATTTGGAGCCATTCAGGGAAGGAAGAATGAAAGCTTTGGCACTCGCTGGGCAAACACTAACGGGTTTGGGAAAAGGGCCAGCAAAAGACAAACTACACAAAATAGTGGGTGGCCAGACTTAGGACGAGGAATAGTTGGGCAAAATACCACAAACAATCCAGCTCTAGGCAAACACCGGACATTTCAAAAGTTTTATTTTTCAATTCCAAAGCATAAGCAAAAGATCTCACTGCAATCACAGCACTCCCACAGCCCCAGCAGCCCTCGTGGCCCACAGACACTTGCTGATATTCATCTTGCATTACACTCACCCATCCCTACAGTGTCTGGCTCTGAGTCATCCCTGGTCACAAGGACAACTCTATTAGTTGTCATATTCAAAAGTTAGTGAAAAAATACCAATAAAGCTTCTGCCCCAAAGATGGGTTGAAGGAGTCTGGAGAAGGTCAGGCTGCTTACAGCTTTAATCTAAACAAATAGGTGGGCTGTGATACCGAAATGGTGCTTACAAGGGACCCTGTAGCTCATGAGTAAAGCATGAGGGTATTTCAGGACTCTATCCTTCTGCCAGTTCTGTGAGACACCAAGATTTTATAGAGTCTCTGTTACAGACACTCTGTTTATGTAGTTTCTGTTACAGATACTTATGGCAGAATAACACCAGGTTTATTTCAGGTTTTTTTGTTGTTCTGGGCTTTTTCTTAATGAAGTGAATCTAAGCAGAACATCAACACCCTCTGTGTTAAATCACATGCATTTATTTCACCACAACAATCCAGGGCCCAATGCATTTTAAGGTAAGTTCATTATTCAACCTTCTGGTGCCTTTTCATGCTGCTTAGACTTGCTGCCTTGTACCACATCGGTATTTAATAATTATTCCAGCTGTCTCCAAAGCCCTTTCACCACACCTTGTGTGGCACATTACAGACAGCTTGGATTTTTCAGGTACAAATTGCTAAACAATTACTGATGAGAGAAAGGTCATAATAATAGGTTACAGAAGCCTTTGCAGCCTGCCTTTACTTCATGGCCATTTATAAAGAACCATTTCATCCCATTGTTATAATGATGAGAAGGAAGTAGTTTAAGGTAGTTATAGACAAGCAAACAAAAGGCAGGAGAGCAGTGCTGTATAACTTCTACTTTCACTTCCTGCCTACTCCATTACTTCTGGCATTATGGGAGAAATAACATGATTGGAATGACCTAAAGGTTATAAAGGGTGGGCAAGGTTTGCCTTGTCGAAAGCAGTGCGAGCACTGTTGGCTAAACCTTTTTGAAAGCTGAAAGTGGTGCCGTTTAACAAAAATACTAAGCTGTCATTGAAAAAAGTACATTACTTAGAAATAGTATTTCTTCATGGGCTTTCTTATCTCTATTTCCCCCCCTCAAATGGGGTTGTTTTGGTTTTTTTTTGTCCCAGAGGAAATAAAAAGGCACAAAGATGAAATCTCTCTCTAAAGTTAAAAAGTAGAGGACAGATTTTGCACTGGTAGAAACTCCATTACCTACATATGAATGCTACTGGCTTTAAAATGGCCAAATGAAAGTCTCAGTGGTCTCCATTCTACAGCATTAGAGATCAGGCAGCCAAACTTCTTTGGATTCCTAGGAATAGTGTGGATACAGTAATTATTATTACCCCTAATTTTTTGCAAAAGTTTCTCTGCTAGGTGCTTCCTCAGTACCTGAAGTACAGGGTTGAATCCAAATATATCACTCAATTTCAAGCCCAGTCCCAATTCACAGAAAAATCCAGGTCATTTCATAAGAACTTCCATTTCAAAAGAGAAAATTCTGGGCAATTTGACTGACCAGGAAAATGCTATCTCAAGCACAGCCATCAGAATAGTGATGGAATCAATGAGACAATAAATAATTTGGCATTTTCAGCTAAAGGATAACACTTCCTCAGCCTTACTTAAAAATTTTTTAATTTATGCAAGTTAAAAATAACAGTAGTAAAATTAAAGTGGTAAAGGCAAAGTAGTAAAGGCAAAGTGCCACTAATACTTCCCAGCATTTCCACCCATGTTCAAACATTAACAGGCTTTTGTTCAAGAGCCACCCAGTAAGGAGGAAGCAAGTCCACTCAAAGCTAAGTAATACCATAAGTAAAGAACAAAACAAGTCATGGATCTTCATCAGGAGGTGTCATGGGCTTCCTTCTTTCAGAGAAACTTCATTTTTTAGCCTTTGGAAATTGCTGGGGGCAGATCCCCCCACATACCATCTTTATTCTCCGCTAATTTTCATTATATTGGGCCTTCTTTTCTCTAAGCTTCAGTTTCCCTTCCAGCAAAATGGAGATTAAGACACAGGTCTACCAATCAGAAGAGAACTGACCCTTGGACCATCCTCATGTCCAAACTCACCCTACATGCAAAACAAACAAGGTAGATGCCAGGCAGACTTCTAAATTACTTATCTCAAAATATATTGAGGCTGCTTCACATATTCAGCATAAATTAGGCAGGACTGGCCAAGCTTTTTTTCTGATGGATAAAGCCTCACTGACTGCAAGGGACTGCAAGACACACACACACACAGACTGTAGTCCACGTGGCTGAAATGTGCATTCTTCACACTTTACCCTGCTCTCAGCTGCAAATCACAAAGACAGAGCCAGTGTTGTGTCTCCCAAAAAAGTCCATAAGAGAAAACTTTGCTACTTCTACATTTCTAGCTTTAGAATGGGAAGAATTGTATTCCTTGCTTCATCAGACTAAGTACAGGGCAAAAGGATTTCATCACAGATTGCTTTTATATTGGCAAGTATAGAAGGCAATCAAGCCCTGACTTTTAGCAGATTTCCATTTATTGCTGCCAAAGATGTAATCAGCTAGATTGATAGCCAAGTATTAGTTTATTTTTGGTCAATAGTTATTTAAAAAGTAAAAGCAAACAAGTCTGTAAAACAATTTAAATGCATCAAAGTTTATATCTCACATTACGTAGCAAATCCCTCTCTCCTTCAGGAATCCAGCCAGGCAAACTTTTGTTCCCTTGGCCAGTTGCTGGAATAATAGCCTCTCCTTTGTTTCATCGTGACTTGATTACTATAATTATTTGCCCACTAGACTTCCAGCTACTGCTCTGATTGTGAGGAGTACAGAATACAACTGCTAGACTACATGCTGCATCTAAGTCTTTCCATCACATTACCCCTATATCCCCATATTAAGAGAGCTCCATTGCTTCCCAATGCAGTGGCGGCCTGATTTTTTAGATCTTCGTACTAATTTACAAGGCTTTACATTGGAAGCCTCAGATAAATCTTTTGCTGCTCCATGTCTGAAGAGTCTTAGGGCTGTACTTGTATATGCTTTTGTCTCCCCCATAGTGTTTTAGACCCTGAACTTGTTTAGCGTTACTCACATGAGCAGGTTTACAGACTTCAATGGGACTACTTACATGAGTAAGAAGTACTCATATGAGTAGATATTTGCAGGCTCAGACCCTAAGTGACTTGGAGAGCTTTACTATTATTCACTTCTTGAAAAGCACTTGCAAAGAAACAAGAGAGGACTTACGGTATTTATTCAGAGTTATTATAAATTCACCATGTCTTCTTCTTAAGCCCTCTTTGTTCTTGAGTACATGTACTCTATCTACAGTAGCGATACACAATATTTCTCTCAGGGGATTTTCACATGCGAAAGTAGAGGAGGGTTTGACATGTTGGACTGTTGGGGGTTTTGTGTTGTTTTGTTTTGTTTCTCCCTGTGAGAATTTGTAGATACCAACCTGAGACAAAGAGGATTTTGTTATTTCTTCTCTTGCAGCAGCACTAACAAGCTTGTGGCAGGGAGTAAAGCTCCAGTGCATAAAAGCATGGTTCACACACCTCACAACAAGCCATCTCCTGCCCCTAAAGTGTAAAAGCTGCAATTTCTCTACAGTTTAAATTGAACACTCTCATTTTCACCTTAAAACACTTGTTTCCTTCATGCATTTACAGCTATGAGGACAATCAATTTTGTCATCAGACTTACAGCACCCAGGTCTAGAGTGGCTCATTTCTACAAAACTTCGTATTTCCCACCTATATGATACACACAGCCCAGCACACATATTTTTTTATATAATGAGAGATGTTCTCTTCTCTGGAAGACTTGTATTCCTTGGGAGAAAGAGGGGCAGAGTGAAAAAAGCTGCATTGTTCTGTAGCCTGCCATGCTAAGTTGCCCTTGCTGGGAATGCTGGATATGTCACAAAAAATGTGCAAACTGGGCTCACTGAACCCCCCAGATCTTTTAAAATAAATTAAATGTCTTTTCTAGCAGAACACAATGGAAAGGTACAGATAGATCATTAAAAACTTGAGGCTTTCAGAGGCTCTCAATGGTGATTTTTTTCTCTCTGAAAACACCAGAAGAGATGACAGACTTGATCCTTTGCAGTGCAGAGCGCTCCTGAGCACCCTCTATTACTGTGGATGGGATGGAAAAGTGGAGGCATTCAGCACTGAGCATTGCTCATCACCTTGCACTGCTGTAAGCTGCTAGAAAATTCTTGCATTTCACACGTAGCAAAAACAGCCCCTCAGTTCAGAGTGCCTGCTACCTCCAGAATAGAGACCCATGAATTGTTTCCACTGGAGATTTCTGTACTTGGTTAGAAATACCAGTCTAGCAAAAGTTTCAGGTAGATTTGCACAGGAACAAATTGTTAAGAGTTCGTGTTGTTTTCCATCCAGGATGAGCTGCACCCTTGGCAGCATTAAGTCTTAAATGCAGATCTGCTTGGAGGGTCTGCCCTAAAGTCTTTGCAATAACACATATAAGAAACAACCTGGACAGACAAGGTGGTATGCTATAAGAATGTGGTGGAGAACCGTTACTATTTCCTTCCATCTATCTCTTCTTCCCAATAGCCATCCAAACAAAAACAAACAAAAACCCCCAAACAAACAAAACAAAACAAAAACCAACCAATCAAACAAACAAACAAAAAAAAAACCTTAAGTAAAAAAAGGAAAGTGGAACAGATGTAGCACAGGACAATGACCCAGAGCTTGCATGGAGAGGAGGGGGGTGAGGCTCTTTGGTTTCAAACATCTCCAGTCCTGGACTGTTTGCATTCTGTCACCTGTGTATTTAGACAGTCTACCTGTCATGTTGCTTGTTTCTCTCTAAGTAAATCCAAGGGAGGGAAAACAGCAGACAGGGAAAAAGCACAGCCAATATAAATGCAATGTGTTGATATATAATTGCAATGTACTGGTACTGAGCCTGGCCAGATCATGAAGTATCCCAAAACAGGGCAGTGAATGCCTTGGGTCCAGCCATCTCTCAGCGCATTCTGCACTGCACAGATCTTTCTCTACTTTAAGCTCAAACCTGGGGAACTTTCAGCTGGCTGAAAGACAGAAATAAAGCTTGCTCCTATGGCTTCTCTCAGAGTCCTCAAAGCTCTGGTAATAAGCTGATTTTCCTTTAAGAAAGTGGTATGCTGGCATACCACTGTCTTGTGTCAATTTTCATGGGTCACCATGAAAACAAGATGGGTGGCAGGAAATTAAAAGAATTTCTGTTAAGCTTGCAGCCTTTGAAATCCTCTAGGTCTGAAAGATGGCAACCTTCTTTTCCCTTCCCCAACTTTCACTTCTGAGACAATATAATGCTTTATGGATAACACTCTTCTCCCTGCCATTTTCAAGGGAGAGAAAAATCTCCTAAATCAACTCGCTTGGCAACTGGATTTTAGCAAGCACAGTGTACCAAGAAGCAAAACTTAATAGCTTCAATCAAAATAGTTACTGTTTATGATTCTTGAAGCTAAATTCTAATAAAGCTTAAACAAAAAAAGGTAAATGGAAGTACAAGTACAGTAGGAACACATGAACTGTTTTCTTTAAAAAGTCTTGTTCTGCTTATTAAAATATTATCATTAAAATAATATTACTACTAAAAGATTATTAACTATTTTATCAAACATTTTCTGATACCAATTTTCACTGTTTATATTCTCTGCTCATATTTAATATCCCAGTAACAAAACTCATACTAACAAGGAAATACAAATGTTACGATTAGTATTCTGAGTCAATGCAATATAATCCCCTGTGAAAATACCTTATATTTTAGATGCAATAAATAGGCCTGATAATAGTAATATCAAACAGCAGTATATGAATTCTAAAATTTCTTTCTCAAAGTCTCATAGAGGTTTGAATTTTTTCCCCATGTCTCCCTGTCCAACAGAAGAGCAATGAAATGTCTCTGTGTACTTTAACTTGTAAACCAGCACTAGTACTTCTGAGAGTGTGTATTTTTATCCTGTAGCATATTTTAATTCTAATTTTAAATCAGAAACTTTAGTCATTTTTGGGGTGCCTCAAATCTCTAGTACTTTATTTGAGATGCTTTTATTTGAACCATAGTGCACTACAGATGTCATTAGGGAATGTCACAGACTGACCATAAAATAATGAAGCTCCTGAAACAAAAAATGGGAAGGCTTTTGAGAACTTGGGGGATGTGTTTTGGAACACTAGCTGTAGAGAAACAGGCTTTCCAGTGGAAATGAAGGCATATTCAGCACAATAATTCCAGGTACCTAAGCACATGCATTTTTACTGCTCAAAGCCCTTGCATTTCAACCAAAACACCTCAGAGAAAAAGACTTAATCTTATTAAAAGTGACCAGAGTGGTTACATGTGTTAGTGTGAACTACATTGAGTTCACTAGTGGATAGTCAAAACAGAGCTAAGAATGTTTTTTCTGTGATAATTTTCTAATCAGAAGTTCTATGCTTGCACAAATGAAAAATTCTGTAGGAAACATAATAGAAAAAAATATTTCCCTAGATAGAACACTTCTGTTACAGAAAGCCTTGCAGAGGAGAGGAGAAACAGAAAGAAGCAAGAAGAACAGCAGTGTGCCAGAACCAAGTTCTCCGGTTTTCCAGGTTTCCTTGCCTGGCTCCCCCTTCCAGCTTTGCAAAATTCAGAATGGGACAGGGGTTTCCAGACATCCATAAGATGTAAGATCCTATAAACAAGCTCTATTGTTTGCTTTCCTAAAACCTGGACTCTCTAAGAATCTCCTGGCCACCCACTCACATACACAAGTACACATGTTAAAGGCTTTTCTCCCCCCTAATGTTTCATTCTGATTCATCATTTAAGCTATTTTAAAACCTTGCCTATTTTTCCATAGAAGAGGATGTCTAATTCCCAGCCAGTTTAAGGTAGGAGGCTGCCAGCTCTTCTGCAGTTGAGTGCCAGATTTAGGAAATGCAGACAGTATGTGAAATTCAGCAGCACCAGAGGCATTTCAGAGGGCTGTGCAGCATCTCCTGCTCTGTAAAGCAGTGGAGGCCCAGAGCTCCCCAAATCCCTCTGCTCCCTTCATCAGACTGTGTATCCCAGAGCAAACAAGAGGGATGGGAGAGGCGCCAGCCAAGGAAGAAGTGGAAGGTTCTGGTAGCCATGACATGAAACAATTAACTTTCACTGAAGTCATCAGTGCATCCCACAGACCCAGGTGCACAAGACAAACCCACCAAATTCCATACACATCTTTCACAAGAGGCACTCAAGGAGCTCTGTGTCCCACACACAACTTGGCCTACCTGTAATTGCACTTCTAATATTTTATTCAACACTGACACACAAATAAAAGGTAGGAATGATGCGGTACATTCTTCTTTATAATTACCTGGAAATCAAAACATTGGGGTAGGACTAAGCTGTCCTCCAAACACATCCAAGTGTTGGATTAGTTGGTAAAATGAGAATCACACTTTCAATAACTATGGAGCATGTGTGAACAAGCAGATACATTCCCATGGCTTTGAAGGATGGAGGTTTTACCACTTCCTTTTACTCTGTAATTTCATATTTTAAACATGAGAAAAATAAACCTTAAATACAAAGCATTTGCTTTTAAGCAAATCCTGCCTTATTTTAATGGCTTATGGTCAACATTATCACATAACACACTGCCATTTGCAGTGGGAGGCTGAGTAGAACAACTCCCCCTGCAGCTCTGGTTAGTACCCAGGTTATCAGTCATTATTCTGTTATTTAACATAGTTTATTTTACTGACCAACTACTCAATTAGAAGAAAATCAGACACAAATTTCTACCATTAAGATATTTGTAAATGTCCACGGGATTATAAAAAATGAAAGAGGGCATTTAAATGTGATAGGTATCTCAGATTTGGCATCTTACATGCATTATGGTTCACTTCTGAAGACAAGTGTGTTCAGGAATACACTTGTCCTCCAAAGATCTAAAGGACCAGTCCTTTGCTTGGTTATTCCAATTACACACCCACGTACCTTCACTGAAAGCAAAGGAATTACAGAAAAGTACCAATGAAGTTTAAAAAAGAAAACGTGTTGAGAATGGGAATTTGAGCACCTCAAGCAAACTGAGGACCCACTCCCTCATGGTCTATATTGGCCTAACTCCATGTGATTGGTATAGACCATTTACACCAGAGCAATCCGCTCCTTGGAAATTAAGGACAGAAACCTAAATGTATTCTGGAAATCTTGGCATTGTCAGGCTAAATATGTACACATGCCTGATTCTTTTCTCTTGTCCAGGAGAGGATGCAGCTTGTTAAGACTTTTTCCAGCAAAATATATATGTTTAATTTATGTGATTAATTTCTGTGTTAATGAAGGTTGAAGGACCGAGAAGGCTGAATGCATCTATTTATCCGGGGGCCAGATAAAAATTGCTGCTCAACTAGCCAGCCCGCCCCTAATATGGAAAACCTTAGCCTTATTCAGGGTGGAAGGACAATTAAATTTTTATGCTCATTTAATCCTGTGCCCTTTCAGAGCAAAGGCTGACAATTGTGCCCAATTTTTCCAAATGTTTGCTGTTACATAACCTTGACGAACCCACCAAACTCAATTTGTGCAGGGCCTGTTGACAAAAATCCTATTGCAACAATATTCTAACACTCTCTGGGGTTAAACCCTGGATTTAGAGGTTACAGGAAAAGAAAAAAGAAACAGCACTCTAAACCAGCACTTTATTACTTCCTATCTGCAGCAAGCAAATTCATATTACTATGTATATCTAGTCAACAAAATGCTTCTATATGAAAGAAAATGCTTTAAAAAGTCTTTCTGCTTCTGAAGAATTATCTGTAAATATTTTACTCTGATACTCAAGAAAAATGTTTTCAACAACTTAAATAATTTTAACTTTTCTTATTCTAGGCGTGTCACCTGGTCACTTCCTTTAACAGAGATTCAATTAGGGGAGCTGTACTGTATATTATTATTATTATTATTATTATTATTATTATTATTATTAGTGCTTTTGCAGCTTAGTGCAGCCAGTTTATCTTATTACTTTTATGTTCTTCAAGAGAGATCCATTTAAGTGTGACCTAGTCTATTATTTTAGGTGCCTCTTGCATCTCTATTGGGCATTTAAGAGTTGTAGAACTCTCTAATTTATTTAAGCAGGGCACTTTAAAGCAATATCTCAGTAATTTTCTTTGAGTTTAAGGAGCCCTTCTATGTTTTCTAAATGCTTGAAGTTCCTCTGCTCTTCTAAGGATGGCAAATATTTGAACAACAAATAAAAATGTTAGAAAAGCAAGTTTGAGACAGATATGGAGGCAGAGAGACAAGACAAATGAGTGCAAGTGGATTTTTTTTTCTACATGGAAAACTCTGCCAAGAGCAGCCACAGCAATATTTTGGTCAGCAAAGCAAAAACTGGTCGATGTAATTTGTGATGTATTTTTCTTAAACACAGGATTGTCAAATTGCTTTCACATAACTCTTTGTAGTAAGTCACAACAAATCAATTAGCACAAGGAAATACTTCCAAGTAACTTTTACAAGCACCACAATAAATGTTTTATCTGTGAAACACAACTAGAGATGACAGGGAGTTTATCAGCTAGAAAGTGGACTTGAAGTAGAATTAACAGTTCTGTAGGAGGGATATAGAAAAATAAGATACACAAGAATGATCACATGTATGTCCATCAATGTCAGAGAGAGATTTGTACAGACTGGGCTTAGTGTGAGACTGGGCTTAGTGCAGTCCTTTCCTATGCAAACCACTCCCCCCTGTAGCTCTCTACACAGGAAAACACTGGGCTGTGAGGAACAACCCAGAAAGATACTTTATCAGGACTAAAAAATGAAATGAGAACATCCAGAGGAAATTCCTAAAGTAAATAAATAGATAAATGAAGACCATTCAGAGAAAGGCCATGGGGAACAAGTGACGAAGCCTGAGGGAGGGAATAAGGAAAGGCAGTAAAGCAGCAGTGCCCTCCCATCAGCAGAGAGGAAAGGTAAATCTGTGTTACACAGGGCAGCACCTGAAGCTTAGGCCAGATCCTTACACTCTTTTCTTCCCCAGGACCAGTGGAATGCCAGACCAGCCTCCACTGCCTGTAGCTTTAATATTTTTGGTACTGCTGCCTGCCATCGCCTTGCCCTAAGGCTGATTGAGTGCTCCTGACTGGCTGTTCTGCACCTCACAGTGAGGGCAATAAGAACAGCCTATGCAAACTAAGAACAAGGACCTAAGTAATTTTGGGTAATAAACTTAATGAAAATTGCCCTACCACTTTCTTTCCTTTCCCATATTGCCAGGAATGTACTTAGCTAGTGGGCATTTGTCAACTTTAAACTGATTTTTTGCAGGATATGGCTTGGCTTTTTTCTCAGCTTCTTGTAATTTATTATACACAATGAAAGATGAACAAATACGTAGTTTGATTTTACTTTTGGAGGGGGAATCCTAAGAGTGACAGCTCCCAGGACACCAAATACACCAGCTGTTCTTTTATTTTCCTGTTCTTCACAGTAATGACAGTCTCAGCTCTTGTTGCCAAGCCTCTTTGGAAAACATTTTTAAAATAAATGTAGCACACATGAAAACATGCCAGAACAGCCTCCTTCACAACAAAGATTCTCCAAGAACAGAAGATGCAAAGGCTAGTGGGTAGTTGAGTTTAATTCAGGCAAACCAGAAAACTCACTAAAAATTATATTGTTCGTTAAGCCAAGAAAAAATTGTTCTCCCCTCCCCAACCCCAACTAATAGATCCATATTAATTCCCTGGATGTAAAACCAAAGAAATCTGAATTAGTCTAAAGATACCAGTTCTAGCCAGGGAAGATTAACCATGGTCAGAGTAGCCACCCACAGGAGCTATTCAAGAAGATTAAATGTTGGAACATGTCAGCAAGGGAAGCAGTAGACTCATCTCTGATTTTACAGGTCAAAACATCACACACAATGTTTTTACTAAAAGAGAAGTTATTGGTCCCAAATCAGCTCCTTTGGAAGCGTTTATAGAGGATATTAAATTAGGTGAACTCTTGATCTCTTCTTTGAAAGCCATTTCTCTGCACATCTGTGAATGAAAGACTTTGGAACATAAATTTTAGTGTTCTCCTTTTCAGCCAGTTCCTGGGAATTCATCCATAATAGACAATCTATTATACTCACAGTATAAATGTTCAAATGCTTGAAAGTCCTTTTTGGCCAAACTTCACCTACTCAGGGGTTTTGAGTTTTTCCTCATAAACAAAGCTCTTCAGATCTCTGCCATCTTTTGAGGTACTGCTTCAAATTTGCTTAAATATTTTGCAGTCCTCCTGAATAATTTTCTGTTTCCTCAGAACAGAATAAACCAGCCAAATTCTGCAGCTCTCCTCAAGACAGCAGTATTTCTACCCACTGATAGTTCAATGTAGATGCTTCCACCTGACATACAGCCAGTTTAATTTTTTCTCCCTTACTCACACATCATTATTTCTACATAGGTATTTCCAATCCCATGTATAATTACCCAGCAAATGTTTTTCCCCTAATTCTTCTGTATTTTTAAAGGTTTCCTCTTATTTTATTCTTTGATTACCGTTGATAAAATCGTAAACATCTTTAAAAAGTAAAATAAAAGAGCTTGTCTTATTTGCTATTTTGTAACACTGAAATGTTGTGAGAATGTCGAGCCTCAAAGCTGTCTCGGCAGGTAAGTGAATGACAATGAGATCTTAGGAATTTTCAATTGCACTGGAAAAGCCCTGGCTTGGCCTAGGTATAACACTGTGGTTGGTCTCAGGAGACATGAATGGGTTAAGTTTATAAAGCACTTCATTTTCCAGCCACAGCTATGGTACCTTGGGTAATTACTGCAGCTTAAGCTAGACCACACCTTAGATAAACCTGTAATGCTGGCGTTTTCTGCAAACATTTTCTTTACTGCAAGCTGTGGCTTGCCTCTCACATATATTTGCTCTCCATTCCCAACTTGGTTTTTCCTTAGCTAGTTTGTACTCAGTTGAACCAACAAATCAGAATTTGTTGATTTAGTTCCATGCCTCTTCAGCCTTTGCGTGACACAACCACACCAGCCATGCGGTACCAGCTGCTGTGGGGGCCTGATGACTGCTTTTTGTGCCACATGGAAAAGGCTGGGGATGGAAGAGAAGGAGGAAATATTTCCAAAGAGAAACACTTTGTTTTTCTTAAAAGTGAAAGAGGCCACCTTGATTATTGTTAGCACTAAGAAGGCGAATTCAGTTTTGGGGATAAATGAACATATTTCCAGCTCTCCAGTGAACATTTCCAGCAAACTTCAGAAATGTTGGTGTTAATTTTTCATCAAACTTCACGTAAAGAAAACATCTCTGGGTATAGACAGCTGAGGGCTCCACAGAAAGCAGTAGCTGTGATTTTCAGTGACCTGTTTGCCTCCAGGTGGCTGCCACCACTGCTGGCAGAGCTGCCACCCCTACAGCCCAAGCAGTGCTGCAGCACCCAGGAGCACTCGAGGAGCACTCCCCAACCTTCAGACAAGCAGGGATCTGCTGGACCTGTCCCCACCAACCCAGCTCGGTCTGCAGGAAATACCTTAAGGATGATGTACAGAATCAGCCCGCAGCTCCTGCCAGAGGGAGGAGCAGTTGCAGGTGAAAAGCTCTTTTCCTCCCAGACGTGGAAAAGGATCTCTGTGCACACAGCACCAGCCTTTCTACAGGCTGATGATAGATGCACTACACAATATTAATTGCAGCAGCAATCACTAATCTGATAACTTGAGCTTTCTGAGTACATTCCAGCAAAGCAAAACAAGGTAATCCTCATGCTGCCTGACATTTGCCCTCAGAAACAAGCCTTTATGAGAAACAAAAGCGTATATTAAAAGCTAAGGGAAAAAAAGAAGATTAAAGGATAACATTTTTAAAAACACCTAGTATTTCACCTAGTATTTCACCCAAAGAAAGCAATCTCTGACTTCAGTCAAAGCAGAATTTGGCCAATGATGACCACACTAAGACATCACAGCTTTCCTACAAATGACTAAAAGATCAAATAATACAAATTAAATAATTTTCAAATAACAATCATATCACTTTATTTTATTAAAGTTCACATTTGAAAAGGAAATGAGTAGCTTAACCTTATCTACCATTTTTTAAAAAACACACTCAATAAGTCTTCACCTAGTAAAGAAATAGATCTATAAATAAAGAAAATAAGATCACCATAATTATGATCTAAATATTCCCATGCATCAAAAGATTCATGACACTTAAGTTCTAGAACCTGAAAAGCCACATGTAGTTTTCAAAAATTCTGAACTTTCAAAGGAAAAGATTGACATAGAGGAGGTCAGTCAAACCTTAATGTGCTAAAGGGAGAGCAAAGATTGTGTGTGTTTGGGGATAACAGTCTGATCTTGGAGAGAATTTGTGCTTCTGTTGCCCAAAATGCAGACACCTTCCTGAGTGATTTGTATGCAGGGACTTGCCATTTGATTTGAAGATGTTCACAGCTTGACATGTGGTATCAAGTACAATAAGCATGACAAGAAGAATAAACAACAACTTTAACAGCAGGAACTAACTATGTAGCAGCACAGAATTAATACATTGGTACTGTAAATACCTGGTGCAAATAAGACAATACATCTCAGTTAAGCTGCAGATTTATATGACATTTTGTGGGATGATGATACATCTTTGCTTTTGGGTCCTGTGTTCACTGATTTATTCCCCTTAAGACTACTATTAGCATGTCAATGTCCTGAACATCTTCCCTAACCAAGTGATGCTAAAAAAGAAAAAAAATTGCTTCAGAAATGGTGGTGGTAGTGAGAGAGAGGGGTTCCTTCTAAACATCACATTTTCTACAAGAATTAGACCCAGCTTCAGCAGCTTTTCTGGCAACACATAGTCCCCATTTCAGAAACAATTTCTTCATTTAGAAGGAATATTACTAAAGGGTGAGAAATTGGAACAACATGACACCAGAAATGGGAGATTCCCTCTTTCAGTGGGACCACAGACTTGGCTCCTAGTCCTGGCAGGTTGTGGGAAGCTGGGATTTAAAGCAGCAATATTTTCACCTCTACAATAGCTATTCTAAGCTGCTTACAGGCAGCTTAAACAAACGAATCCTGAGACTTCCCCACTTAGGCTACAGCAAGCAAGGCACATGATTCTGCAGGTGGAGGAATTTGGAAAGCACACTAATACTTTTCTAAAGTTCTCAAATATTCTAAACCCATGTTCTCTTTCAACATGCAGGGAGCAATACAAATTTTTCAGCACAGATTAAAGATGAAGATCATACAGACAGTTTGTGAATCCTAACTAATCCAAAACCTCATAAGGTACTCATACTGCCCTTTACTTCTAGGGACACAAGTCTCCAAATTCTCAAATGCAGACTCACAAACATGAAAAACACTGCTTCACTGTATTGTTTGAATTCTTCCCAGTTTCACTGATCTTGCACAATGCTTTGAAGTAAGGCTAGTTATTTTATATGCGAACTACTTATTAAATTATCATCATTTCAGAAGAAGATTATCCATATGAAGGATAATTCTGAACCCCAGTACATTCATGTATAATACATACACACCATGTTCTTGATTGAGAGAATTAACATTTACATGGCCTAAAATTCAATGGAAATAAAACCAGATAACCCAGAAGCTTTGTGCTGATTATATGTGTAAGTAATATCACCTGAGTCCTGGTAAAGACTCTCCTAAAATTAATTGCTAAGCAAAGGAGTTATTTCAATTTACGTTACAAATAACTTGAACTCATCAAGAAGCTCAAGATCTGCTTTTTATGATGACAGCACAAAGCCTCTGGAGAGTCTTCTGCAAATGTTTTATTTTCATCTCTTGCATACCATATTAACCAGCCAATAGAAGATGACTGCAAGAACATACTTGGAAATATTGCGACATGCTCCATTTTCAGCTTAAACTTCAGGTATCAAAGTTGACCTATAAATAGGTATGAGTTAATATATTCTTGAGAAGAGTTCTTCATCTATTTTTCTGCAGACATACAGCAACATGCATTCCTTTCCCTCAGCAGCTAGATAGGTATAAGGGAGGAATGCAAGTAACAAATCTGTTCTTTAGGTTAAAATAACTTGGCATAGGTTCAGATCCTCTATCCAACAAGTAAACAACACAGTTGAAAGAGATTTCATAAGCAATAAGGAGCACAATAAAGGAGCCTTTCTGGGGCTAAACTCAAATAGTTGTAATTCACTGAGAGCAAGAGAGAGTAATTCTGTAGTAGAATGGATACAGCAACATAAGGTGCTAAATTGCATTTTGAGTTTCATCAGTGGCAACTGTAATGAAGATTGATCTTATTGATAAAATAATTCCTTCTATCAGCAACCTGAATTCCAGCACACTGTTAACTCATGCTCATCCAGCTGTAGGTGTTCTCTGGATATAAGTTATTCTAATACACAAAAATCCACAAATTCTTAAGACTGTACTCAAACAAGTGATCAGAACAGGGAGAACTTCATTTATTCTCAAGTACACTTAAGTTAAAGCCTTTTAAACAGAGATTTTAACAGGTCGCAATCTATTCTCTGCTGTGAGTTTTGGAAGTAAATACTTTCAAATGTCCACTGGCTCAAAGTATCACCTATTTGTGCCCTCACTAAGGTCTGAGTTTATTCCTACAACAAGTTCCATCCAGCCAGCAGCACAAAAGTAACAGGGAAGCAACTGGAAGGTTTCAGTCTTTCATATGCACAGTACAACAGCCTTACAATAGAAAACATGGATAGAAATCTGGCTGTATATTTATTCCTAAGTACAAACATCAGCATTTAGTGTTCTCAATGACCAAAACCTTTCACAATACAGGACACCACCCATTCAGCTAGGAATGCATGTTTTACAATTAACATATACCACATATTTATGCCCTCCTTCAGAGCCAACAGCTCATTTTGTAGAAGCTGAACCATGGAGAAACCTTCCTCATCACAAAAATGGCATGGTGAAAACACCATTTTGTCAAGAGGAAGCATGAGCAGGAACATAACCTTTTCCTCCCTTGGTGGTACATGTACAGTTTCATCTTGAAGCAGAAATGCCACCTCTAAAAAATGAGGCAGGCACTCAGTTGTTTCTCCAAAACTAGAAAATCAAGAAGTGTCAAGTCTTGCTGAAATTTTAGCTGAACAGCTCTTTCTCCTGATCAGCAAAGCTAAATTTGAAGGCAAGGCAGAAGGGATTGGCCAGCTCAGAGTCAAAGGTGCATGTAAGGAACATTCTGGGATTCAAAGGATCCTTGATTCAATGGCCTGCATCCAGGCCATGATTTTCTATTGAAGGACTGAAGGTCTCCAAAAGACTTTCTACACCTATACTCAATCTGTTATTTACTGAAAGTCAAATTTACACTGGATAATTGTTCACCTCCAACATGTCCCCAAATTTCAGATGAATAGACTAGACTTTGCAGAGAAGGGTAGCAGGGAAAACTATCATCTTTAAAAGCTCCATAGATAACATAAATTTGCATTTTGGCCCTTGGCTGGATGCATTACTAGGAAGCCTCTGAAACACACACCATAGATGGAGAGGTCATAATTGCCTTAACAAGAAACTGTGGACACACTGTTATGTCTAAAACTGCTGGAGCCCCACATTTCTTTAATCCTCAGATAAAAATTCTCTGTTTTTAAACTGTGACCAGTCACTGCAAGGAATAACATCAGGATTTTTCTATAGCATGCAGCATAGTGGACTGTGGTCACATTCACAATGCACTCTGAGGGTATTAACTTCATCAGTCTGCTCCTACTGATGCCTTTGCATTCTCTAAGGCTGGAGATGCAGTCATTGTTGGTGAATCAAGGAGCTTCCTTTGAATTTCCACATGCTAAAAGGAGGAAAATCAATCTCAAATTCAATGCTCTCTCCCCCGCCTCCTTCCAAATGGAAAAAACTGCTCCCGAAGGTCACGACGGCACTACCCTCCGAATCTTACAAGAAAGACATTAGAGCAGAACACGATCCTGTGCTCCATCATTACTGGGGGATATTGGAAAGAGGACAAAGGAATGAGCACACATAAGTGGGGAGTGGGCTCTTTTCTTGTAGTGGTCACATTCAACTTGTTTGTTCAAGAAAAAAAAAAGGAGTTGAACAAGACATGCATGCCTGATGCTCTTAGTGCTTAATACACTGGAAAAATTGTTTAGGAACAGTTCATCCTTAAAATTACTCTGTAAAACCATCAGTGGTTGAGATCTTATTTTATCTGTTGCATATATGTTTCTTGTAGTCCACCATATCTAAATATACTTCTTTTTCCTGTGTTTTCAGCTTGATTTTCACGTGTTTTGATGTGGAGGGCTCCCTGAACTTTCCCTTCCTTTTCTGGTCCTACTGGTCACTGATAGTGCGTGATAGCTACAGTTATCTTGGGGTATCAGCTGTGTGAAAGATCTTTCCACAAGGAGCAGAAGCCTTCTGCCTGTATGGATATTGAGCTCATGGTCAGATCCTTTTCACCACTATGTGTTCTGTCCATTTAACAGCTCAATTCCCTAATTTCTACTGCCCCAAACTGAGGGGGGGCAGTAGAAAGCAGTTTGCCCAGTGGCAGCACATCACAGGTACCTCACTAGATGTGCTGTGGGCACCACATGAATAAATACATTATAAATTGTTTCAGTTGAGAGGGAAGAGAAAGTGTGCAGTCCAATTAGTAAATGGATTGTATATTTTGTCTTTCAGCTGTAGGACTACACTGGGGAATATTCCAATTCTTTCTCTTTTTTTTTTCTGAGAAAGGTGTCTGGGGTTTTAAGTATATTTGACACATGAAAGAGATACTCAAGTTACTTAAGTCAAATATTCTATCACAACTACTCATATTTTCTTAGACCACAAATCAAATTTTAAAAATTAGTTTTTAAATATCTCAAAATTTCTACTTTTTTATGCACTCTGATGACTCCAGAATAAAAATGGTACATGAGGAAGCCAAAATCATTTGGTGCTGACATATGTTTTTAAAGAACTCAGCCTTGTGTACCAAGGATCATCAGCCTGGAGTGGAACTGGATCACGAGCTCCAGTCCAGTATGGGCAATTGCAATGCAGTGCAATCACAGCAACAACATCATAACGCCTCTCACTTTGATAGTAGAAAATCTTCCAATTTCCAGTCTAAATTTATTCATGGACAGTGTTTCAAAAAGAAATGCAATAAAGTATTGTGCAATGACTTACACCTTTTGTATTACTTAGATTACAGAAACAATGAAATATGTCATAAATGTCATCTGGATTTATTTTGGTGTGCTGCTGAATGACATTCAATGGTTGACTCGTCTAATTTAAGTCTGAAATGACTGTTAATTCATGTCTAGATTGCAGCTGAACAGAAGCCAAAGTTCATTCCACTTTGGTTTTCTGCAAAATTTAAATCAAGGAAAATGCTTAGCATTTTTCTATTCTTATTCTGTTAGCAACTGAGCACCAGAGATGAGAAATCTGTGTTAGTGTGTGTGTAGGCTCCTGTATAAAAAAGTGAGGAAGCTCTGAGGAGCTCTAGGCTGACAATGGCCCATCTTTGTCTGTGCATAAGGTCAATTCAGCTCCGAGATGCTCATTCCTACTTTCCAAATCTGACCCCACTCCAAAAGGAGAGGGCTACAACGCTACAGAAACTGCACAGAAGCTTCTTTTGCAAGGAGAAAACTAGAAATTATCTACTTTTTAGTGAGGCCAATCTCCAGCATCTGCATGGCTTCAAACACAGAGGAAACCCTTACTGCAAGGAGTGGGAAGGAACTACCCTAACACAGAAAATTCGCTACCTGAGTCACAGCCAGTGCAGGTTGTGCAGTTGCTCTGAATCTGTCTGTGGTCAAATTGACATCATGTACCATCTAGTGAGCTCCTTCAGCAGCCGAGGTCTGCTGCAGCTTAGAAGTTGTGCACACTGGAGTTGGCCAAGTTTTCACCAAGTGAGAAGAGAACAAACACCTCTTCAGCCACCACATACAACAGTGCTCAATACAAGTGCTGCCCTGAAGTCCCTGGAAGAGGTTGCACCAGCTCCAGCAGACAAAAACTCCAGAAAAATACAAATTTTCATGAGTAGGTCACAGTAACTTGCAACACACCTAGTAGGGATTGTGAGTTAAAGGGCAATTTTTTTAAGCAATATTGGCCTTGTGATATCCCACTTCAACAGCAGTGAAATGTGCTTAAGCATATACCCTACGTATGTACAGCACATATAGCTAGAGAAAAACAGCATAGGTGGGAAAAGGAGGCTACAAATAGCAGAGCAGGTTAAGTTTCCTTAGCTGAAAAAAGACCATGAGCTGAAAAAAGGCATGAGACCTCAGCTTGACCAGGCAGAGTAGTGATACCACAGCATGAACAACAAGTTCCCAGTTATGTGGGTGCTGGCCATAAATCCTAGTGAATTTAAATAGTCTAGGGACCAGTGCCTTTTCTGAGTAACAATTCTGCATTACCACATGCTGAACCTCTACCAGGCCATCTTCCTGACAGCTTCAAGGACAGTCCTTGTGCCCAGAGAAGAGCATTTCATATTATACCCCAGTTAAACACCAGAATGTGCAACCATGACTCCAAGTGTGTCCTTTCAGTAAAGCCACATGGAGCAGATGTATATGAGGATGGTAGAAAGGACAAAGTGCTGTGCTCCCTCAACATTCTGTCATTGGCATTATTTAATGTAGGAAGGTAAAACTGAACTATTTCACACAAAAGGGAAAATTCCTTGAAAATTCAGGAGGGAATCTATGAGCTCTGTCTGATATCCTACTTTCTGTCACCCATATTCTTCAAGGTAAGAAGCTGCTATGTGGGAAAAGCAATTTTTTCCACCAGCTCTCCTACAATTCCTTAGTAGCTAATTATTTTGTCTTACTCTGCCTGTGCACGTGAGCTTCAAATTGTACCCCAAGCCAGCACAAAGAAACTGCAAACAGAACTTTTATTTCACTCTCCCAGGTACGAGACTCTTGTCATTTGTTACCCTCTAAATTATCTACAATTATTTTGTTTAGCAGGCTAATATGGGAACTCTGTTTGATATGACAGAAAGAACAATTTAACTGAGTTGTGCTTTGTATCGCACATTAGCAATCAGCACGTTAATAAGTCTGGAAGATTGATATCAGTTTGAAAGGCAAAACCTACACAAAACAATTAATTAAGAAAGTTAAAACAAATGAACTGCTCAGGATGGAATCGGATCCATGAGACAAGCTGGTAAAAGCCCAGAAGGAAATGCTCTAATTGAAAACGGCAGTAGAAGGCACACAGTACAGTTAAACATTATCTTATCAGAAAATTAGCAAAATGTAATTTTTTTTATTGGATTTTTACAGATGTTATTTTTAACCACATCAAAAAACCCCACCTCATGGCTATTGGCACAAATTGTCATAATTACTATAATTTGAAGTCTGAGCTGTGGAGTGACTGCTCAGATAACTATCTCGTCCTCCTTATGCTGTATTAGGAAAGCAGCCAGGAGACATATCCTCTCATGTTTTTTTGTACTAGGTTTGGACTTCATTTGTGTCTATTATCCAATCTCATTCTTGAGAATACTAAAGAATAAATTCTTTTCCCCTACCTGAAACACTGGAGAAAATCAGGAGGTTAACATTAAGAGAGGTAAAGTCGACTTTAATTAACATACCAATTACCTCCTATTTGCAAGCAAATTGTTTTATTTCCTTTCATATGCTCCCTGGGGAAGTCTATCTTTTTTTTCTATACATGGTCATTGATTTTGGAAGGAAGCATCAAGCTCTAAGCTCCCAAATGAAGAGAGAACCAGAAAAGAAATAGTTAGCATTGTAGCCCATGTCCCAGGAACCCCATGGTGTTGGGTTACCAGCACTTTCTAGCTTCGAAAATTACTGTGAAAGTGCTTTACAATTTTACAACACTGGGAAATTAGCTATCTCTTTTTATTGTTTTTTTCTAATATTCCAAATCTCTAAAATATACAGACATTAAAGAATGTTTCCTTCCTTGAAGTGAATGTTTGGAGAAGTTAAAATGAAGGGGAGGTCAATGGAAGCACCCCACAAATGGGGTATTTATTCCACACATACTTTGAACTGTAGCTCCACCAGCACCCATGAAATCTAAGGTTAGAAGTTATCAGAATTTTGATGAAGGGCTTTCCAAGGGAAATGTTAAGCACTTCAGGAACTGGTGCTGGTGAATCAGTAAATGATGCTCTTCCTGTAAGTCAGGAACAGGACAAGCTCTTCCCAAATATAGTGCAGTGCTCTTCTGCAGAGCTGATGTTCTTAGAAACAAATAACACAGGTCCTGGATCCTACACACTTGGTAACCTCTAAAGATCTTACAGTACCCTTTTTCTCTGGACTAGAGCTCTTCCTCTGAGAATCAGAAACAGAAGTCAAGGCAAGCAATGCTGTTACACCTACAAATATGCAGGTATAACACACATGCCTCAGCACACAGCCTGAGATGCCTTGTGCTGTCTCCTGCCTGGCCTCCACCTGCCCCAACATGAGGGAATTCTCTGCAATGTCTTGCAGGAAACCTGGTTGCCCTGTCCTAGGGCCTCTCAACAGTATGTGATCCACAGAGGAAAATCAACAAGTAGATAGGGATTGTCCCTGCTTTGTTCATGGGTACACTTACTGAGAGAATAAATAAAATCCTAGAACTTGCTGTAGAAGTAAGTGAATCTCAGCAACTGGAATGCTCTGACTACTCCTGAATCTTATCATATGAATAAATGGAAATACAAAATTGCAAATCACAAAGGACACACTAGTCCTGATTCCCATCATACTGCCTTGTTACAGGCAAAAGAATACAGAAGGTGAAAGCAGGATGCAATACATGGCCCAGCAAGGCTACCCAGGTGTAATTCTGTAATTTTACCATACTATGAAAACTATATGGGTCATATGTTCAGTAGATCTAATATCCAGGAGGTCTTGCCAACATCCCACAGGTGTGCACAGGAGTGCAGAATGTGAAAGGAAAGCAATTATGTGGGTGGGTACACACACAAAACGGTGTTTCTAAATCCCGGATGAATTCATTCCACACATCTGCATCCATTTCACATTGAGGAATTGGGTAAAGGGGAAGAGGAAGGGGGAAAAAAATTCTCTTTTAGAGATATCTGAGCATTAATGCTGCTCTTTAGCTGGGTCTGTCCTCAAGCATTGCTCCCTTCCCAAGACCTACTTCAGCAGACTTTTTGTAAATGGGCCCAACCCAGGCATCTTGGGTCAATACACAAGTTTTCACTGATTTCAATCCCACCTCCTCTGCAGACTGTGCTTCTAGACTGGAGGAAGAGAGCTGCAAGTAGGAAGAAAGTGAGAGAGAGCCATCCCCCCTCCTTCCAGTTTAATTGACAGGAGGGATTTTCTTGGGGATTTTAACTTGAAAACCAAACAATAAACTACAATCCAGTCATTGTTCTGGTCACTTTACTCACATGTTACAGACCTTTATTTTATTCTGTGTCTGTTTTTGTCCTCTCAGTTTACACTTGTTGAGGTAGGGACCTGGCTATGCATCTGTGTTTTTGGAGTGTTTCCACAATGCAAAGGAGAGGTTATACTACAAGCACACTAAGTGTGACAAAGTGACATTATACCAGGCCAGCAAGGGGAGTAATAAAAGTTGAAGCAAGGTCTCTTGGGTCTCAGAGAACACAAACTATGGAGTCAGTTGGACTTTGTGTGTGGAGAAGGAGGGGAAGAACAGAAGTTGTATCCCTGTATCACAGTACCCTCTGCAAAATATATGCCTAGAGATAAATAAATATCAAGCAACAGGTGATGCATTAAATTAACTTACACCTGATGGATCAAGAACACAGACTACAATCTCTTTTTAAGTGCAGAAAAATTGGTGCTGAGAAATTGGATTAACCTCCTTTGCTGAGGAATACTTTAATCTTCTCTATACCTCTCCAATTTCTTGTTGGTTTTTGAAGGCATGCTTTACTTAGTGCAATTGCCCTACCCTGTTTGCAAATAAAGGGCTGTATCCTGCAGTCCTTTCCCTGAATGACAGAATTTGGACCTTAAAGGCAGTATATTATTTCTACATGAAATTTTTCTCTATTATAAGAAAGCTTAACCTTCAGTGATTGTTAGATTTATTTTATTGTAAATATAAGATTTATTTCTTGTTAATATTAAAGAACGCCAAATAAATGTTATGAATATATCAGATGCTGTTGTAGATAGTAGAATCTAGATATACAGATTTTTATTTTATTTTTTTATTTCTTTTTCTTAATCTCAGCATCTGGAATCAAGTTTAGTATAAAACTCTTATAAAATACAAACTTGTAACTCACAAGATTTCAGGAGAGTACTGAGGAGGAAGTCTGAGTGGAATGTAAAATCTCATAAGGCAAAGCAATATTTATTGAGCAGATCAAAGACATCCAGTCCACAAGGGATACATCACCTCTACATGTTTCTACTGCCCTCTCTTCTCCCTGCTCCAGAAACCCTATTTTTATTTCTTCAGCAACACCCTCATTTTCACCTATTACATTTTGTTATATGCGTCTCATGTCCCCTGCCTGCTGTATCCCGGCTGTCTTTAGCATTTCCCCTGCATTTGGCCTGCATGACACTTCAGGTGCCCAAAGCAGACAACCTCTCAGTGGATCCATTCCTTTGCTCCCAGCACTGTCAAATGCATTTCACACCCGGCAGAGCTCTTGTGCACCATGTATGAAAAGCCCTAAAATTCAATCATGCTTTCAGCTACCTGATCACCACAGGTGCCAAGGAAAACAAAGTGTAAATGAGCTTCATATGTTGCTGAAACTCAAAATTCTTGAAGAGGATAGGAATTTCCATTGACTCATAAAGTCCTTGGAAAATTAATTACCAATAAAGCAATTTATATGTGTATGTGTATATGTGTGTGTGTGTATGTGTGTGTATATATATTTATACACAAACCCACAGCCATGCTCCAAAACTCCATGCTCATGGGCTGCCAAAAAAGAGCAACTCATTTTACAAATGCCAAATAACTCAAACCATCTGGGAAAAGGAAGCTGTGGCATTTAACTTTTTCTGTTTTTCCCTTTTGCACTTCATTTAGCCCTTTCTGGCCATGCCTGCTGCAGCCCAGGGTGTTCCCCTATCCCAGGATTAGCAGAGATCCCTGGCGATTGCTCACACCTGCACCGCAGAGCGGCTCGGTTCCGCTCTGTGCAATCAGCCGTGCCTCCGTAAGGCCATCAGCTCCTGGGATGACAGGCAAACAGAGACCCACCTGATGGGTCACACCAGACACCTGCAAAGGGGCTGGAGCAGGAAGGACAGGGGACAGGGAGGAAAGGAAGAGGTGGAATTACACAATTAAAAGACCAGGTTGATGTTTTGAAGGGGAGGAGTATTACCTGCTACCCACAGGCGCGTAACACCTGACTGTGAAACCAGCACTCCTGTGCAACTCCCAGTGAAGTTGTTTGCTTGTTTAATACTCAGTGGAGTAGGTCCCATTGATAGAAATCAATCTGCTGGTTTCAAAACAAGAGGTCAGGTCTCCTAAAAGTTTCAGAAATTTAAATTTATTTGCCACCAAATCTCCATTACCAAAATGTAAAGAGAGACTGGTGAAAAACTATTGCTTTGTCACAGATACACCTGGAATAAGTGAAACCAACTGATTTTCCTTTCTTTCAGTTCTATCTCTGACATTCTCCTATAGCTGAATTATGCCTGTGCCAGACAATTGCCTGTTACTGAACATGGAGAGCACCCCAAAACATCCATAACTAAATATGATCAGTAGGGTGTGTTTATGCTTCAGTGATTAGTTTTGACAAAAGAGCACGCAAACCCCAAACTGTGTGTGATTACTGCTGTCTCAAAGTACAAATGTACAAAACAGTGCCCCTGAGAGAGTATCACAACTGTGACTACACAGGGCCCAGCAAAGACTCACCATTTGAGAAGAATAAAATTACATATTAAAAAAAAATGTAGAAGAGAATGTCAGAAGCAGGTGTTTGCTCCTGCCTATTCCCTTTCTGAAAATTCATTTCAGATTAATTTACTGTAGGAAGGGATCTCATCTCATTATTTATATTATTTTAAATCTTGTTCTAGAAACTGACAAAATTCAGTCCTCAGCTGATGTTATTTACTTCTGGGCCATCCATTCATCAAAGGTAAGGATGTGAGCTCGAACCAGTTTTAGCTCCAGCTTATGAACTAAAGTTTAAAGGCAGCACTTAGAGAACGGTTGGCAGTACCATGTGCCTCTTCAGGCAGTATTGAGCCCCAAGACCAGTTATTCTGTAAAGTTACTTCTTGTTTCTAACTACCACAGAAAGTTCAGGAACCTAATGTTGATACAGGAAAGAGAAGCCATCATCTCCTTGCTTTGTAAAAGGACAGACAACAAAGCACTGTGACCTTGAGCTACTGCAGGGCAGATCGTGGGCACTCTCCTCTCCAGGGCATTCTGTACTTCAGGGCTAAACGGATTCATTTTGCTCCAGCCATGGCATTTATCCTTGTAGCAACATCAGCATGGCTGCAGCACCCAAAATACTTGCAAGAAGTACCTCAACATTTATCTACCAGGGAGAGACAGGATGTGCCAAGGTGAGGATGTGTACACGTGGGAATACAGAGGCAACTGGCAAGGTCTGTGCACATCCAGTGTCCACCCAAGACCTCCCTCCAGTAGGGTACCCATGGAAGGAAGGCATTGAGGAAGACAAAGATAATTAAACACCGTGGTTCATTTGGACAGACTGCATCACACAGCCCTCACTAACATGCCAAGGGCTCTTTCTTATCAGCAGCATTGCATTACCAGTGATGCCAGATTGGAATGGCTCCAATCCAAGCACACATTTGTTGACACCTCCCAACCTCTGAGCAAGGACAAATTTTATCCCAGCTTTTCCCATACTTAGCAGCTCTTCTTTCTATGACCAGTAAGGAGCAGAAATTGTCAAATCCTTCAGATGTATCTGTTTCACAATTACATGTAAAATCTCTGAATATCCAGCAGCATATTGACAGTCATTGCTGAGTCTTGGATATTATTTTGCAGCTAAAATCAAAGTAAGAAACAATTAGCATCATCCCACTTTGTAAGAGAGTATTTTATCAGCTGAGTAGAATTCAGAGCATAATTATATGGCTACATCCAGAGATTACACACTGCGTCAGATGTCAAATCATGTCGTGTTAACCACCAAGTTATCCTGAAATTGTTCAGAGATAAGTGAGAAAGAATTTGGTCTCTCTCTGTGTGGTCTCTCTGCTGGGTGCATATTTTCCAGCTGTTATCCCCCTGACCTGCATACCTGCCGTGGAGTCCTTCAAGCTTATCAATCAAGCTAGAGAGCAGAAAGCCTAGCCTGACATCTGACCAGCTAACAGGAAGCAAGCAGTAACCCCCTCTGCTATCTAGTCCCCTTCTACTTATCCCCATGATGTAGGAAATGAACCAACACCTTGCAGAAGAATAATGAATGGAGCTGATGCATCAAGGTCAAACAGGCCTGACAGGTCCTTAAAAAAAAAAAAAATAAATAAACCAAAAGAAACCCCACCAAGAACTCCCTATTTACTCTTAAAATCAAACCAATACAGTCAACATTCACTTACAAATGATTAATGTAGAATGGAAACTTCCTGTTATTTCTCTGGTTTGAGAACCAGGAATAAGTGAACTTCATGAGGGCTTTTTTTCATTACATGCCCAGAAAAGATTAAATCACCTACTTGTGCCTTTGAAAGATCATTTCTACAGGGCACATAGCTTCTGTTGGCAAACATTGACTTTTATTTGGGGAATATAATATTTTAAAGGAAGAAAGGACCAAAAGCATAGGTCTCCATGCTCTTCTGCTTTACAAGTACTAAACCCATTCACATAAGGGAAAAATGGACATAGGATGTTTTTAGATGACTGGAAGGACAGAAAAGGGTATCAAGGCCAGGTCTGTGGAAATTACAATAGCCATTTCATCTCAATCTTCTGCAGAAGTACCAGTCCATGCATCTTCAGATTATCTCCCACTGGACACCCAGGAATTTGGTTGGTTTTCAACTTACTGGTGACATTTTTTAAATTTTCCTTTTTGACTAATCAAATAGCTGTAAACAGCCCCAGCCATAATTTAGTTTATTTAGTGCTGCCAAATTTTGAAAGTGTTCTTTTCTAATCTATTGGCACTTGAATATTTCCAAATCAGTGGAATACAAAACATCATGAATGAGTCCTCTTTCATGATCCCCAGTCTTAGAAGTAACACACAGGTATAAAAACCAGGATCAATATCCCCTTCAATCAAAGATGTCCTGAGTTTTATTAACGAAAATCAAAGCCACAAACTCTCTTTTAAACCAATAAGAAGGAAATTGGAAAGGAAATTCATGACTGAGTATATTGGGTTTTAAGCCACTATATACAACTGGATCTGTATCCCTTGAGGGGAAAAAGAAAACCCACCAAAAAGAAAAGACTGCACCATGCTTGGAGCTTAACTTTTTCTTTAACCAATATCCTTCCTTTTAGTGCAGCTGTTTACCATCTCTCTGAATCTGAAAATGTGTTTTATATGAATGCTTTGTCCAATTTTAATAGAAATTTGCAATACCCAAAAGATATGTAAAGAAAGACAAAAAACAACAGAGCCCAAAAAAGATTAAAAGGCTTAATTACGCCACACCTATGCAACATGAGGTGCTTAAGGAGTGACAGCAAAGAGATTTCTTTTCTCAGAAAAGATCAGATATGAGAAAGTACTGAAGCATTAGTAGGGCCCACCTGTGTGTTAGTCTTAGACCACACTAATGTAAGTTTGCTTTTTTTATTATTTATTTATTTTGCACTGAATAGGGAATGGGGAGAATATAAAGGATAACTCCAGGCACCCTTTCATAACTATCTAGTATAAAAATTCATTAGCATTCCACAAATCATGAACCTTTTAAACCCAACTGAATGCATTGGTTGAGTTGGCTTTCTGAGATTTCTGTCTCCTCCTCTCCTCATCTAACACTTCAAAGGAATGCCTCTTTTCTATTAAAAGTCTGTGTCTTGTAAAAATCCACACCCTAGGATTTCCCCTCGTGGAGCACACTATTCAAACTTGTAATTCAGGCATCTTATTTTTAGAAATAGAAAACCCCAACTGGAACATGATTGATCAGAGAAGGAAGAGGAGGGTGTGTTTTGGTAATTACACTTTCTCCTCCATAAATCATAGAAATTCAATATAAAATAGTTCTCCCACAATCCAGAGAGAGAAGCCACATGCAAGTCTAGTAACTCTTTTCTAGCCCAGCTCTGGGGTAAGGAAACGTGCACACAAACAGACCAGGACTGGCATCTGCTTAGGGCTGTGTTACCAGGCAAACCAAGGGGGCAGCTAGGCTCTCAAAGGTCAGTGCTGGAGCAGCTTTGGTACTGTCCTCTAACAGAAACAGCAGAAGGGAGAGCCAAACTGAGTGAAAGGTGGAATCACGGAGACTCCAAGATGGGGATAAACTTCAAAATGGGATTTATATCCAAATACTGCTTGAGACAGCAATAATGCACTTGAGGAAGCAGTGCAATGCTAAAATAAATAGTGCTGCATTTACTTGAGCCTCTTCACACTGCGGGCATAAAGGAAGCCACTAGCACATTTTATCCATGCAAATGAAACCCAAATAAGGGTCTGGGGTAAATCTGGTAAGTCAAAAAGTGTAGGCTAAAAAGAAAAACCAGCAGGAAGCTTACTATGTATTTCTGAATTTACTTTTTCTTATTTTATTTCTATACAGATTAACTCTCTTGAATCACTTTTAAGGAAACACAAATGGAAAATAAAATCATATATTCTGCTTCCTTTCCTATTTTTAAGCAGGAAAACTTGATATGGTTTTTAAATCAAGCTTTAAAATTAGCATTAAGATAGAGTTACATCTAAAACAATAGGTAGAAATGCATAGCGCTCGCTTTTGCTTCTGTTAGTTTTACAGAGCAAACAGACTGGAGAGATAAAGGAATATGAGTTCACCACAAGTAGGTTCTTTCTCTTGCTTCTGTTCTACACAACTGTCTTACAGTCCAAAGTTATATCAGTGTTCCACAGTCATTTCAACTGGCATAATTACCAGGGTGTGGGTTGATCCAGGCAAGCCACGTCCTCAAGGCTCCCAGACACTCCAGTAGTCAACAAAGCATGGAATTAAAAGGCACCAAAGCAAGGGTGACTAACAAATTAGAATTCAGAGATTTTGAAACAGGGATGCATCAAACATGGATTTCTGTTCACTGCAGAAACAAGAGTAGAACTCTTGTGTGAAATACTACCTTATGGAAACTTAGTCCTTAACTGAGCAACCCTGACAAAGTGGTACAAATATTTCCTATCCAGGATCAGAGGTGACAGCATAGCAGAACGTTTTTGCCAAGGCCATCTTTCCAGACCATGCTCAAACAGAGAGTCACTGCCAAGTTTTAGTAACATATTAAACCACCATACCAAATTGAAGGCTTTAATTTAGGAATTTTTACTTAATGAACTCAGAGCTTTTGCAGAAAAGGAAGAGCAAATTTAAATTAAATATCCTTTATTTGCGGGGGAGTGGATTTAAGCATAAAAAAATCAAGATTGAAAGCAGTATGCAATATATCAAAATAAACGTGAGTCAGACATGGAACATACTGAACAGGAGACTGAATATTATTGTAAAAAATAGGGTCATCACATAATATACAAGTATTATTCAGTAGACGCTAGTATGAACTGAACAATGAGGATATTTGATGCTGTATCTGTAAGAATTTGGTGGTCTTGCTCCCAGTTCCTACTCTGCTGCTATAACCAAAAGGGCCATACAATGAAATCTAAATAAACTTCCCACTAGCATTTCCTCTTAGCCATTTTAGGAGACAATTGATGGTCTCTGGTCTGCTGACAAAAATAACTCAACAAAAAGAGAATTTGCAGTTCTATTAGGTAGGAAATTTGCAAGCAGGTGATCAATGCTCTGCAGGGACACAGAGTGCAGTCTGCTGCATTCCAAATGCTGCATCTTCATGTTCCAAGCAGAACGAGCCCCATCCAGCTCAATTCTGAAGCTATTCAGATGAGTTTTTGTTTTTGTTCTTTTTTTTCCTGGATTCCGGAAAAGGGAAAGAGCGAAGCATTTTCCCTATGCAACCTCTTCCTGGCTACAAGTATGAAAAGAACAGAAAGCTGACTACCACAATCACCTTCCTCTCTTGCAGTTTTGCTTAAAGCCTTTGATTCCAGCTCCACCCCACCAAACTGCCATAAATCTGTGCAAGGATCTGGCCAAGGCACAAACACAATGAACATGAATGTCTGCCATGTACCAGGAGGACCTTGCAACACTCAGCTCTATGTGCCTATACTATGTTCATCATTGAGAACATCAGGAATTACTGAAATGCTGCCTGTCTGTCAGTCCAGGCTGCATAACTACAGCACACATCAAGCCCTTGTACACAGCACACACCCCTGTTCACTTGGCACCTTTTGCACAAAAGCCCCTAAGAAAATAAGGACCAAGATGCACCAGTTCTTGCAGTCACCTGTGTCACAGACAGGACCTCTGTATCAGGCTCCATTGCCCTGATTGAGAGCATAAAGGTATGTGCAGTGCCAGCCGAAGCTATTTCCTCAGATGAAAGGAAAATACTTCCATCTACAGTTCATTAAACACAATCTTAACTTTGCAACGTCTTCCACATTAGAAATGAACAGCAGCTTGGATTAGCTTTGTTTATTTATTTTTAAAGAATCACATTTTTTGTCATCAAGGACAGATAAAACCTCCAAAGAGCACACCAGACAATTACTTTTAAATATGTGTGCTTCTGAGTCACACTATGTAAAAGAGAGATATCACCTCCCACATACACATGCACCAGAAAGGAAATTAAAAAGGGAAAATAAGGAAAGAAAAGAAATCTTTTCTTTCCTAGTGCAAACTGCATACAACACTAGGGGTATTTGGTAAGAACCACTGATTGCATCTCTGTTATTTGAGTTCAGGTTCACTCTAACTTTCAGTCATGCCACCTGTACTCTTCCAAAACAGATTCAAAGGTCTAAAAGGGCAGCTTGATAAAAGAGAGGGACATTTATTATTTATTTATTTATTAAAAGGACATTTTTCCCAGACTTTAACTAAACCTCATCCACTCTTGTCACTCTGGGCAGACAGTTGAAAGCAATATTAGAGGAGGTAATTGCATAGATCAGTCAACAGCCTTTGTCCCCTTGCCACTGAGACTTACAGTAAAATGGGCACAAGAAAACATTGTACTGGATTAAAGGAAGGTCTTTTTCTCCAGTTGCTTGCTGCTTACCAGCTGTTGTGTTCAATGGCAGGGACAGAAGCTCTGGTGGTATCTATAGGGGAAATCTAGCCTGACACTGGCTCTTCCCCCCCGCCTCCCCTTCTCTCTAGGCTTGGAACAGATTACTCTTTGTTTTTAAAGTGAAACTTTACCAAAAAGTATTCTATCTTGTCATCTACCATTAAATCATTAATCATGTGTGCCGAGCACTTTAGTAGCTATGAATTTTTAGGATTCTGCATTTACAAGAACAGCATTGCTGTAACTGCTCAGGTTGACAAACATTTTTCTGAACCCTTTGATCTTATTTGGAGCAACTCATGAAAAGACTCAGAGTAGCTGTTTAAACAAACAGTACAGGGAACAGACAAATTTTATTAACATTTGATTGTAAATCACTGGCAGCAGCCCACATGCTGATAAAAACAGATACTGCACTGTCAAAGAAAGACTGTACCTGTTATGAGTATGTCAGAACAGTTGCAAGAACGCTCCAAGTGTACCTTGTAAGTGACAGAATTACAGCTGCAAAGTACGGTGAGATTGAATACAAATCAAAGGGCACGGAACAGATATGCAACAATAGAATTAAAAAGTCAAAAATAGAAATTGTTTTGTGTCAGAACATACATCATCAGCACCATCTTTAGGAGGGGAGTCATCACTCAGGTTTTGACAGCACAGACTGTAAATGGATTCTGTTTCCACAATAGTACATTTTATTTTCACATTCTGACCTAATTCAAAAGCACAGATAAAGCACAGTGTTGAGACAGCACTGGAATTCTTAAGCCAAGTCCTATCATTTTAATAATTTTAATAGGACTATTACAAACAGCAAAACAACATCAGCTCCATAGCAGCATTTGCATCATGTCAGTGCATTCTATGAAAAAAAACATTCAAAGCCAGCTCATTTGTAGGTGTATGTTTAAATACCTTTCCCACCTGAAAGTTACAGGCAAGAAAAAGTTGAAACAAGTGTTTTTGTTATTGATTACAGAATTTCCTAAGTTGCAGCTTACCTCAGAAACTATGGTCTGAACTTTTCCAGAAAAAAAACAAACACCTCAGTCTGAAATAATTACTCTGCCATTGTGGTTTTTTTTAACTGAAGCTCCTTAAAATAAATATCAAAGGTATATAAGAAGTTATGAATGTTTTTTTAAACTAAAAAGATTTCTATTTACTAAATAAATTTCTACCTTCAGTCAAGGCAGATCATAAACAAATTATATAATTTTTTTATTATGTCTGTAGAAATTTTAATCCAAATTTCTGATCCACACTTTGTGGTTAGGTTTTCATCCTCATGGACTGAAGCAAACCTCAGACCCAAAGAACTGTAAAATTTTGAAACCGTTTACAAAAGTTTGTTATGAGCTGACATAGTGATAACCATCTTTTTTTGTTTTCCTATGACTTCATTTTTATGAGAAACAAGTTTAGACTTGAACAGACACCCAAACTCCAAAGCTTTCTAAGCAAGTGGCTCCAAGATAGCTTCCTGTTGGAAGGGGAAGCAGTGCATAACTGTGTGGCCACAGCCACAGAAGGTTTAATCAAGGAAACCCCCTCCATCTCCCCACCCATTCTCCTGCTCCCTTGTCACAGTCAACACTTTGTTCCCTGCACCAGCCTAGTGGGTGGAAATTCAATCAGGATTACCCACCAAGATCTGCACCATGTGCCTGGGAGCTGTTTCAGCATTTCTCCCACTGCACACCAATCCTTCCCCAAGCAACACCCACTGGGGCCTCCTTGGGACAGGGCTGGAATTCCTGCGCATTTGCCTTTGTTTAGAGTGGAAACAAGCGATTAACTCTCTTTACTGTTAATGGAAGTTAAGGGCATTGGTTAAACTTGCCACTTTCAGCAGGGTTTAACACACCTGAGAACACCACCTTTTACAGAAGGAAACAAGAAAACATGCCAGCGCTTAAGAAGCAGCTGGATTTGATGCAACAGCCCTTTTTGTAAAGCTAACTGCATTGCAGTCTCTGGGGAGTCTCAGAGTTGGAGTCACAAAACCACTTTCAAAGGAGCTTACTCATTTAGCTTTTACATTAGGAGACTTCCTGCAAAAGTCAAGTCCTAGAAGCCTATGGCACAGCCATGTAACAACACACCTTTGTCCCAGGATACCACTGAGCAAATATCCTCACATTACTTTCAAAAATGGTCCTTGGAAATGCGTAGTTGCATTAACTCCTTGTGAGACATTTTTAACATCTTTACATTTCCATATAGATCCACCTCAATACAGGGCAAAACAATATTAGGATTGCAGACAAACAAACACATCCCAAAGGATGAAGATTTAATAATCTAGGAGAGACATGCCTTTTAAGGTTTTCTTTATTGGCTGCCAATTGCAACCACATCAGGGCAACCAATCAGTTGCTTACTTGCCTTACATGAACTTGCAATTAAGATTCAATATCTCAGATGAAGACATTGAATGCTGAGCCTGAATCTTGTTCTCCTGTTAACAGATAAACACAGAGAGTGCAAGACTGTTCTGCTGGTCTCACTTCAGATACCATATCACTGCTTACAGATTGGGTAAATTAGCTTCACTACACCAAGCTGAGGTGCAAATCAAACAGCAGAATTCCCTGGAATTTGCAGATGCATAAAGGTGGGTTACAGTTGCAATTTGTGGGCCAATTTGCTTGCCAAGTTGCCACCACTGCACATGAGGAAGGGAAACAGCCTGTCAGACATGGATTTGCATCTGTAAATAGCAGGGTTAAATAGAAAGACACACGAAAGTTTTACCCAAAAGTGTTTTTGCATGTATACACATACACAGGGCAGAAAACTGGGGCTTGGAAGTATCCTGATAAAACAACATGTAAAGTGAGAACTCCGAAACACAGAGAGGCTGGGCAAAGGGCCAGGAGCTCCAGAGTTGTAATCTCATCTGTGCAACTGAATCACTGTGGGTTTAGGCAAGTAATTAAACTTTCCACTGTCTTGGTTTTCTACTTGTGTTAGATACAGCCCAGTATTTTTCCCTTTATGTATGAGAAGGGTAAATAAAGATAAGACCTAGTACTTTACTGCCCGGTCTTTGCAGTTTAAAGCACCAAGAACAGTAAATTCATTACATTACTTGATTCTAGATTTCTTCTCTCATCCCACTGATATACAATGATAGCTACAGAGAATATAACAGATTTATGAATCCTTCAGTGTAGGTACTACATAAAACCAACAAAAACTAATTATTTCAGTGACTAAGACAATGAAATTTTAGGTTCATTTCATACTAAAATAAGTTTCTAGGGCAAAGTTTTCCTGCTACATTAGTTTGCTGTAATGGAGATATTGCCATCTCCTGTGGTGGTAGATATTTTATCAAAATCTAGTAGCGACCAAAAAGGAGGTTGTAATCTACTACATATTCAATGAGCTTGATTATTTTATCAGTTTACATTCTTTTCTTAAAACAATAACACAACAGCTCTAAATCCTTTTAGGACCTAACAAATAAGCTGTAAAGCAACCATAAACAGACGCCCAGGGTGGAAGTCTTCTCGGAGATATGATTTGCTTTCTTTGGCCCCTGCAAAGCAAGAGTCCCACAGTTAAACTTAACCCCGCTTGACCAATGTCAGTTAAAAACAGATCACAGCAAAAAGGAAAAATCAGATCTTCTACAGTAGGTAAAACAGCTCAACTTATATCCTGTTCTACAGTGACCTGTACACAATCATTAGTGTGTCATTTAAAGCTCCTAACACAACTCTTACCACCTCTGTTTTGACCTGTGATGTGTAATGGGCTGTCAGCTGCACAGAAGGGACTGAACCAACCCCTTCAAGGGAAGTCCTGCCTGAAAGACTGGATGATATGGACACAGCTGAAAGGTCACAGGACATGAGACTCATGAAAGGTAGTGTAGGTCCTTTCCTTGTTACTGAACTGTAAACCCTAATTACAATCTTTTCTCTTCGCCTGTTTACTGATTTGGAACCTCTGTCCTTGAATCTGCCCCAAGTAAATGTCTCCTCCATGGAGAAAGTGAGAAATATTATGTGATTTACCACCCCAAACTAAAGTGAAATGTTCCTATTTAAAGTTTATTGCATCTATTATTACCATAGAGCATGACTGTTTCCAGCAAATGCCTGTAAGAATGCCAGCCCTTTTGTATTGCCTGCAATTAGCTTATCTCCAATTATATAAACAGGTACATGATGACAGTCTTCGGTAATAGAGGTATTATAGGGAAAATAAGGGTTGCTTTACTTTGAGTGTAGGTCTTAGCAGAAAACAGATTAAAGCTTATGTGGATATACAAAATAATAGGCTAATTCTATTGTCTGCCTCTCCTAAATTATTTTATTAGATGGAACATATTAATTATAATGAAAGAGAACCCCTGACTCTGTTGGCTTCTAATGAAAATTCCTTTGTATGATCACGGCAGGATTTCCCACCATTTTCTGTTTCTGATGAAATTAACTCCCTATGGTTGGTCACCAGGATAAGCTCATTTTAGCCAATCAGCTTGGGAGCTGCCATTTACCTCACAAAGAGAGAAAAAGGTATCTGCTGTCATAGCAACCAGTGGCTTTGCTCTGATCATCTTTGGATCCTTTAGCATAATGAAAAATACCGGCTTGCTTTTTAGATGATTAATCTTTTCCCCTGTGAACCTACTTGAATACATTAGCAAAACAAGTATGAAAAATTTGTTTATCCCAAGATAATCATTAGAAAATTACCTGCAAGAGTAATTCTCATTAGGGCAGAGTTTGTGAATAGGAGACCATATGGTGAATGAAAGCAGCAAGAAGCAAGAAAATCTCAAAGCTGCAACAGGTTGCAAAGTTTACCAGATTTCAGACTGAATGCGGAAATTGGTTAAGCATCAAAAGTTGTGAAAAATTATTTTCTTACTAAAAATTCAAATAGGTTATAAGAAAGACTCAACAGATTTTACAACCAGGCCTGAAAATCCTTACCTACAGAGACAGTTCTTTTGTGTGTGACCAGTTGTGCTAATTCCAGAGGGCCTGATCCCAACCACGTCTTGTAACCCTGGAGAATCTTAACTTCAGTGGTGCTAAGCTCAGAGCTAAAATTATGGAACTAGATTCTTATCTTACACTAGTGTGAATTTAGATGTTATTTTGATATTTAAATGGTGTTATAAAATTAAAATTATAGAAGATTTTGTACAACTTCTGAGAACCAACTCCAGGAGAAAATGCAAGAGAAACTTAAGATTTCATAATACACTCTCTGACTTCTTTGGTATTGAAAATCTTATTTTAGCTATGTAAATGATGAGAAGTTAATATTATACTGGGGCAAGGTGAAAGAAAAGTGAGATCATTTGCAGTATTGAAATAGTTTAATTATGTTATACCCACAAGAAGTCCCAGTAGAACAGATTTGGAATTCATACTATGTAAAGCTAAAATGACTCCTCCAGTTTCAACAAATCATTAGAAAAAGAAAGAAAAAAAAAAAAAAGGAGGAGGAAGAGATAAAAATTCCTATGAGGTATCAGCTTGGTTCTGAGAGCAAAACCTGATGTGATTCTATGGAGTCTGTCTCAGTACACTGGAACAAGACTGTTCATACCAAAGGAGGTCCCTCTCAATTCTCCTGTCTATACATACAGATTTCTCACCTCAGCAAGAATGTTTTTCAAAACTGGGCTGTTTGGATAAGTTTCTAGTCATAAGCCGAAGATAAATAACTCAGTAATGTCCTCTGTTATCATACTCTGTTTACTACAAAAGAATTTATTTTTTATTCTAACTCTTTTGAAAGCTTAACTGCAGTGTTATAACAGTCTCAAAGAACACTGAGTGCCATCCTTTAACCTCAGTGCCATCGTGCATTGTCTTCCAGGCTCAAAGTTACATGATAATGACAGAACTGTGAGAGACCATTTCCCTGTGCAACACTTGCATTTGAACTCCATGAATAAATATTTCAGATCAATGATACCAGCAGTTAATTTTAAAGCTCTACCAGCTGTTAATAATGGTTTTCTAGATATGAGAGTTTTGTGTCTATTTTTTTTTCTCTGAGTGTGAGCACTTGTCCTACTCAGGCTATACCTCCTTCCTCAAACAGACTTCTAAGAGCTATCACAAACTAGGTAGGAAAGCACATCCAGGATTACATATTTACTGTTGGATGAACCCAAACCAAGTCCATATTTTTTTTCAAATGCCTAATTCTCAACAGGAAGATGTCCCTTACAAATTAAACATATTGGATTTCCCAGATGCTGGTTTTCCTCCACTTATTTATTTGTAGCCTCAAAGAGAAGCTGAGTGAAGAGCACAGAAAGGAAAGGGATGACTCTTCCCATTGTGGGTGAATCTAGGAAAAAAGAAAACTCCATTGCTGTTTATAGCACAACTCATCACACACCTACATTTCACTCATTTTTGCCTCTCCTTAGGCTATTCCATGGAAATTCCCACAGATAGATCAGAAAAATAGATGTTCAAACATTGAAAAAAACCAGGGAAAGAAATGTCTGTATTTCCAATTTGTGGGAGTACTTTTAGCTGCTGGAATTTGAACTTCACTTTGCAGCTAACTTTTCCTGCAGGTGACCTTAAATCCTGGATGAGTTTTGTATGAATTTCTAGTGGAAAATCTCGGGAATGGTCTCCAAACTGAACCTCCTTGATCTAAAATCTAGGCGGGAAGAGATCCCAATCAACTGCTGGGTAAAGCAAGATCAAAATAAGCATGATTAGCATATTCAAAAATCCATTCTATTAAGCCAAGCCTCAAGTATTTAGCATGCAAATTTTTCCAGGGCCCTTGATGGAGCATTACCATCAGCACCAACCGCTGAAAGCAGAGTGAAAACAGATGCAATAGCATCTCCAGGGTGACTTCAGATTTTCATCCATATGAAGTAATTAATCCTTACTTTGTATATGTCCAGGTGTGTTTATGTGTTTGTTCTATTACCTTACCTATACTATCCACAATTATCAGTTAAAACAATTGGAAACTTTAATCCCCCAGCATTATTAACAGTACAGGAATGCGCAGATGAAAAAGCATACCTCCCCTAAAATGTTTATTCATGGTCATTTCTTACTTTCATATTGTGTTAATTTAGCACTGACAAGAAAATCCTGTGAATTTGATGAAGAGCTTTTCCATCCCCTTAATCTACCTCACACCAATCAGGAAAGGTGAAAAATATTCTTTAACAATTAGAACTCCACAGATACATGTTGTGCATTAAATGGTAACTATGTAATTAAAAGGAACAAATTTAAAATCTGACAACAATTGGTGTATCTCCAGCATTTAAAATGATTCAATTATTAATAATTCATGCTCAAAACCCCATATGTGGGCAATGAAGCAGAAGGAGAGATGAAAACGAAGTCTGATCCATGACTAACCTTACATCTGTACAGAGCCTGACTAAACAGAGTTACAGCATTATGTTTTCTACAACATTTACCCAAATACAGTAGGAAATTGTCATACCATAATATGTATTTGCAGTGATGCTCAACAATTAGTTAATAGCATGGGGGAGGGAAAGCCATGCTAATGCACAAGAATCCAGTTATTTGTACAGTCCCACACCAAGTCCTGTGAATCAGAGCAATGAGAGGCTTAGACACCTGAAAGATTTTAATTTCACATGAGTTAAAGCCAAATTTGCTTTAAAAATTTTGAGGATCCGGTTCAGTCTTTATGATTTTGGTGCTAGTTTGAACAAAAATCAGGAAGTTTAATCTCTAGTACTGTATGGTCAGACTTTTAATGAGAAACAGTCATCCTTCTGAGATGCTAGACTACATTTAAAATAGTAATTAGAAGATGATTCACATTGTCTCATAGCTCACTTATCCCATCCAGCAACTTGTTCTGAAATGTTATTAGATCTGCTCACATGAATTTATTCTGAACTAGAAATTTGCACAAGCAACTCAGAATACCACAGATGTCTTTGTATCAATTCAGCCAAAAATCAAACCTCATAAATGGAATTTCATCTGTTAACCTACAAGAAATAATTACTTACTTCTAGATCTAGGTTTTTACTTTGTCCTCTTCTTTTTTTTTTCTTTTTTTTTAAATCAGCTTTCCTTTTATAGCTTTCTTGGCAAATTTGATGCTGCAATAATCTGCATATGAAAACAACAGCAGTGATGTGTCTGAGTTAGCTGCAAAGCCATTTTTCAAGCAGCCCAAATCAATAAAGCTACACATTATGCTAAAGTCCTCCTGATTCAAGAATCTTTTAAAGACTGAGGAGGGACAGAAAGGGAAAAGGTACTAAATTCCTTGCATTAATAATAATGAAAGAATACTTAATTTCTACTGTGATTTGTACCACTGGACAAAGCAAAGAAGAGGAGACCTCCCAGGATAGAAATGCACACACAGTATCCTTAGAAATACAAACCCTAACAGACATATGCAGTGTTATGCCTTTCATTAAGAGCCACAGATATTTAAGAAGAAGCCCACAATATATTCATGAAGAACATATCCATATTTTTACCATTAAAATATATAGTTGATTTATGTGGATTGAAAGAGATTACAAAGTTAATATTTTAAACACATTCCAAAAAAAGTGTCATAAATAGATCTGTTTACTCCTGCGACCTTTTTGATGTCCTGGTTCTAATCATCGTTCCATATGTGGGGGGATGAGGGAAGAGACATGTTTATTCTGCAGCTGATTTATTACAAAATCAAGACCATTCAGATTCAAATTCCACCCCTCTTTAAATACATTGTTGCTGTTCTCTCTTTCGCACAATTTGCCACCACATGTAAAGGTCAAGTCCACTGGTAAAGTAATTCATATGGTTATCCAGATCCTATCCAAGCCATAAATTAATGTGACATAAACTGCCTACAGCATTTCTTCTATTTCTAATGTTATACACAGGCAAGTCCAGCCCAGAATACTGATAATTAAAATAAAACTGCATGTACTTCCCCCAAGAGCACACAATCCTAACAGGAAGTCAATTGGTTCCAGTATGGGACTTGCTGAGGGAGACAAGCAATCACCTGTAGCAAATGTTAACTTTCAGCTTTCAGTGGAAAAATTAAGTCTGCTTTACCTCACAATTGCCACCTGTAATACAATCACAGAGTGAAGAGCCAAAGGAGGAAAAAAAAAAGCTGCAAAATTTCATCAGAATCCTGATGTTCCTGATTTTACACAAAACAACCAGAAGAGCTGCAGGCTGGTCTCCTAATGCTCTGAAAATTAAGACTTATGGAAATCACATGTGAACATATTATTTCTCAGAACTTGCTGCTTTCTTAAAAATCTCAAGCCCATGGTGGAAGATGCTTTGCAAATGGGCTTTACATCCTGTAGCTAAAATAAGCTTCTTTATTTTGAAACCACAGACTGATCATCAATGATGCCCTCAAGAATAGTCAAAGAAGATTAAAATAGGTGTGGGTTTTTTTCTTTCTTTGCTACAGCTAACAGTTTGATTAGTAAACTTAATCCCATAAATAAACTAGAACAACTCACCCTGCAGACTTCACTGGAAATGAGCTAATATGCACCTGCTGAAGATTCAACCCACAAGGAGGTAGTCTCCTTGGAAACTGCTCCTGATGGTCTGAAATACAATAGAAACAGTCACTGAAGAAACTTAGATTAGTGTAGGTGCTGGGAAAGATGATGAAAGATCAGGATTATGCCCCAAAAATTAACTGTCTGAAGAGGGAACACTCAAGTATGTTATGTAGTGTAAGTCGTGTAGGGAGTCCAGGGTAGACCTGGGAAGAATCTATATTAAAGAAATCAAGCAGAGCCTATGATATGTCATCCATCCCCAAATTACTATTTCCTTCACTGAGGCTCTGTGGCCGAACTGACATCTTCAGGTCAGTTTAACCCACGGGACAGGAGTTTACCCAGTACTGCTCAAACTCTGGTCTAAGCCTGGACATTTACAACACCTGCTAATATTCGCCTGTTCTCACATGTTTTTTAGAACATCTTTCATTCCTGATTAGCATTACAAACAGCTACTTTCTGCTGTCCTCTCTCTCCTCCCAAGTCTTTCATAAAACGTGCTGACTGATTTATTCAAGCACTTATCTTTTAACTTGCTGTCACCAGACAGGTGCACACTTGCAACAACCCTTGTAGCTGAGTCCATTTAACAGCTCTGATAGGGGCTCATCCTTGCACGACACTGAGCCGCTCAGAACTTAGATACACATCGAAAGCAATGATTTACGGCTCTCTGCAACTCTCAGGCAGCGCTCAGTGCCTTAGGCATCAGTTTCTTTCTTGTTAAGACGACTGTAAAAGGACCATCCCATCTAACTGTTTAATGTTTTTTTAATAGGCTACATTACATGAACTTGATACAGTAGTGGTTATCTGGGTCAGAGGCTCCATTTGCTCCAGGGACCTCAATCACAAAAGTAAATCCCTACAACACAGACAGATAAGAGAGTTTGGACAGTGTTAGGGTCCAAGCCTGGGTGATCTTGTTTGCATATTTCAAACCCACTTGACCACACCTGCACTCAAATATTTTTTGTTGACATTTTACTGTCAGAGACTAGAGACAAAGAGGGAGAAAAAATGAAGAGCAAATTCAGAGGGGGATTTACTCATTATTTTAAAGTCACTAAGACAGTAAAGAAAATCCTAAAGAGGTAATTCACTTAAAGTAAGCAGTTTCCAGAATCCCTCTCTTCCTGCCATTCTCCGCTACTCATATCACAGGCAGACCTTTCATAGGAGCTAAATTTTGACACTCTAGGGGAACATGTAGGACAACGGCCACAGTTTACACAGCCACATAAAAAGTGCATTACTTAGGAGCTAAAGCAAAAGCTAATAGAGACATGTTCTCCACAGAGATCACTCCAGCTGCAGGTGAATCGTAGATGACCTCAGATACATCTACACACACTCCCTCTTCTGTGCAAAATCCAAGCTCAGTGCAAAGAAAACACCACCACAGAATGTGAAGGGAATTTTTAAGCTGTTTCTGTCTGCCTCCCAGATATCTTCCACTAGCTCTCCCACAGAAAATTATCCAGAACTCCACATCTGAACTCTGGACTAAAGCTTTTTCGGAGGTGACAGAAGTCTTTGTAAGAAGGAAACCAAGTGCAGTCTCAGTAATTTCAAAGACAGAAGATTCTGTTGTGAGCACTATAATGTTTCCTTCCAATTCCAGCTCAGTATCATACAGCTGAATGTCCTGCAGCTACAACCCAACAACTTGATTAAAATATCCAAGCTCAATTAAAAAATCTTAATGTAGTGAAACATTTACTAGAATTTCCAGGAAAAGTTACAAGATCATACTCACACACACAGTGTTGCACACAGCATAAACAACATTGTGTATAAAATTAACTGTCAGCTCCTGTAACTTAAATTCCTTCAGATTCAAACAATATGAGTGTTTCCATGAAACCTGAAATCCCAAAACATTAGGAAACACTGCCAAAGCTCTTGAGTATAAGGTTTTTTTTACCTTAAACCATTAAATCAAATCACATGAAAACAAAACAAAGAATTCAAGTAACTGCAGTGGGAAGAAATTCAAACCAGCAATAAGTTTATTTTCTTTCATTCCTGGGGCTACCTTTTCATTTTCTTATCTTATGTATCAGGAAAAAGGTTCTTTGCAAACATCTCATCTAGTCAGACTCTTAATGCCCTCGTTAGCATACATTTAAATTGTCTTGGCTTCAATAATCTTCTAACTTAGCTCTCAAATTAGTATTAGATAGCTAATTTTTTAACCTTAGTCAGCAGCATATTCTCATACCTCAGATACTTTTTTTTCTCCCACACAATACAATCATGTGCAGCCAATTCTCCTGCGTGGTATGAGCCACAAAGCCAACAGCAAATAGTGCCGAGTTAGGACTGACAGAAACAGATTTTTCTGGGAGGATCAGGGGATAGTTTTGTGCTGGGAATGTTTCACCCATGCTTATACATGGAAGGGGCAGCTCTGTGCTCATGTCCAGCTGCTTTTCAAGGCCTCAGGTCCAGAGGCTTCCATCAAGCTTTGGTCAGAAACAGATTGTCCTGACAGACTCTCCATGGTCAGCTTTGGGAAATGGCTGCACACCCAGGAGAAGGCAATTTTTGAGGCACCCTAAGGAGCAACAATTTTGAATGAAGGGGACCATGGGGTTTGACATTTTTGTTACTTGCTTTAGGGCTGAAAGGAGGTTCACAACCCTGTCATTCTGTTTATGGATAATGATACCAAGCATTAAGGACCAGACCTTTTTAAACATATCCTATGCTGAAAAGATGAAGGTTACTTATTTAATGAGACTAATACCTCACATAAATCCTGTAAGGACAAGCACAATGAGAACAAACTTCTCCCAATTAACCAGGCACATCAGCGCCATGCTGCAGCAGCTTAGCTGTATCAGAGGCAGAAATGTGGGAATAAGGACCACTTATTCCTAGACAAAAATCCACAGTAGGCTGTGAGATGTGGGGATTTCATGTCATCACTCTGAGGGTGAGGTGGGGACTGAGGCCTCTGAACCTGACCCAAAGCCTTGTTGCCTCCCTCCTGCAGGGAGATGCAGCTGGGTGGCCTGGCTGAGGATGAACCTTTCCCACCCTCAGGGAGGATTTCTGTCCTGGTCCTGAGGAAGCTTTCTCACCACAAACCCCCTAATGCTGCAAAACTACTCAGAACTGACCGAAAACCTGGAGGTTTCTTGTCAGAGGGAGGGTACATCAGCAGCAGTCAGCTGAGGGCTCCTGAGGCACATCCCCAGCCCCTCACCTTCCTCCTCATGGCATTGACACTAACTCATGAGGCATTGCACCTCAGTTTGCTGCTGAAGCAGGAGAGCCCCAGGAAGAGGGGCTCTTGTTCAGCCACTTCCTCAGAACAGGGTTCCCCTCTTCTTGGCCTTGGTTGACACTGGATTTGTTCCAGATCATAAAGAGCATGAGTGAAACCTATGAGCCTGGAGCCTCAGGGCCAGATTTATAGGCAGAAAGAGAATTCTGTGATCTTTTTTCATGTATTTATTGTTACGGTCAAAATAGGCCTCTTACTTTCAGTCTGGAGACACATTTATTGCTCTCCTTCCCTCGTATGTCCTCAGGCACACGGAGTCACAGCAGAAGCAAGCCAGGCCCGGGACTCAGTGTGAACTATTGCTTGTGTGGAAAGCTTTCTGCTCCCTGGGTCCTCTGGGTGAGGAAACTTCCACTTCCAGAAAATGGATCTTGCTCTGTCCAGTTAATTACCAGGGAAGACACATTTTCACATATAATGTGTAGATGCACATAGTAGTCAGTAACCAGAGTCACAAACTACTGACAGCAATTCAGCTGAAACAGTGACACTTTTTACTTTGCACTGAAAAATATTAAGGATGCTCAAATACAGCCACATCTCTGGTTAGGGGGACTGGCTGCTTAAACTGTGATGACAGATGACTGTTTCACAGATGAATATTTGCTATGTCCAAATGCTTCCTTTGAAGGTACTTTTGTGATTAATTTGCTTTTTATCCAACTGTTAAACAAATTAAAATTATTATGAGATATGGAAGAAGAGGGTTCATTCCATTTAAAACCTTCTAAAAACAAATATCATAACCATAAAGATGTGGGAGTGAGTTTCCTTGACTACTCAGTGTTCTTTTAACCTTAATTTGATCATGCCAGATTAAAAAAAAGAATTAATTACTTTCACAAAAAAAATATTTATTATTCACAAGGTAAAAACCTCTGCTTAGAGCTGTGGGAGATGATGAAACTGCAGTTCCATTGATAAAAAAAAATCAAAACAAAAATCATCTTTAGAAAGGGGATGGGAAGGAGTAGAGAAAGTTTCATGAGAAACAGGCAGACAAAAGTAGCCCCTCTGTTGGTCTTCCCAACCCTCAATAACTAAATTCTGTTCTCAGTGAAACCTCTTGTGGTGACAAAATTGCCTCCACTGAAATAAACTGAAAAATTCCAATTGCCACGAACTGGTGGCAGCTGGGGTGGGGCTTGGTCCTAAGAAACTTCTTTAGCCTCAGCTGACATTCTAGATCCTGCTCAGATTTTTTACTACTTTTGCCTTCAGTTCCTGCACACCTCAGAACAAGTTCCTGTTTTAAACTCTTTCATTGCCATTTTCTCTCCTGTAGCCTGATAATATTTTGCTTTGTGACGATTAAGAAGATAAATGTATTCAAGGATATTTTTAATTTATTTTTTTAAAAGGAGAAAAGTAGACTTTTTTAAACAGGAAAAAAAAAAAAAGACCTTCTTGCTAAAGAACATTGCCCTTCTCTACCCAACAGAGCTGACTTTACTAATTTGTCCCAAGTGGTTGAAGATCCTCTAACAGATTTTTACAAGATACAGAGCATTATTATTGCATTATTTTACCTGCTTCACTAAGCAGATTTTACAACAAGACTCTCAGGGAGCTCCTGCAGAGTGCAAAAAGGTAACTTTAACTGAGCTGTCTGGGAGTCTGACATTACACTTTCCAAACAGGTTTTGATTTATGCTCAGGGCAGGGGTTTATTAATTGGCTAAATGAATCAGCCAGCACACTGAGGTCTTACAAGCACAATCACTTATCTCTTTAAATTCAATATGGACATCTAAGTGCCTGAACTTCCATGCTTTTACCTCCAGCAGCTTAAAAGGGGACTAGTGCCTGCATTGCTGGGCTTGTTTTTCTCCCTGAAGCCTGCAAGCTGCATCATGCCAGAGCGTGGAGCTCCTCTTAGATATCAAAACTTTCAGACAGCTATGTTCCTAAAGCAAACACCACCAAAGAATATGACAGCCCACACACCTTTAGGGCACTTACATTACAGACATCAGTACATGTCAGAAAGGTTTAAGGTGGGATAAAATAAACGGGCATAGAGTTATTGTCCTTAATTATCCTATGGATTTTCCCCTTTTCCATCCCCCATGGCATTTTTTTTTTTTTTTTTCCAAACACAGAACCAGATGAATGATCAGCAAGTCTGGGAACATGGTGAGAATCAGCACAGTTGGACAAAATCTTTACAGAAGCCTCAGAGCCAACTGGGGCTTGCCAAGAGACCACCCGCAAAAGCGTCTGGAGACCTCACCAGTGCAAATTAGACTGGCTCCCTGGAGAGTCCATGAAAAGAAATAGCTTCAGAGCCTGACTTAGTCAGACTGCCTTGTTCAGACACTACGATCATCTCCCTGATGTCAGTCACTTTGAGCCACAGTCCAGCCATCCCTGAACAGCACAGACTTTGTTGTGTTCAGGATCATCCCCACAGCCGGCCCTGCCCAAGATCACCTGAGAGCGGCAGCCAGGTCTCACAACACAGACACCAAAATGACCAAGGGTATTGCCACTTTTAGATAGTGCTAACATTTAATCCCAGCTTCACCATTCTACACATCAAATATTAGAACACTCTTCCTGTTCCTGGACTTCTCAGGAAAACCCTGTGGATGTTGGCAGAAAGCACCGATTTGTTATCTCCCCTTTCTTTTTTCTCTTCAGTTCCATTTCATTATTTCACTTCAATGCCTAATATACTGTATAGGATAAGGAAAATGTACAAACAGTTGAAAACCTGTGTATATTAATTGATAAATAAACTTCACAAAGCCATCATCTCCTATTATCACCATTGCAAATACTGGCTGCACAAAGAAGTTGGATAGATGTACCTGAAACTTTACTAAATCCATCCCAAACAGTTCAATATAGTGTTTGAATCATTCATTCTGAGCAGAGACTTTAATTGCCCTACAACTTTCCTTTTATTATTAGTATGTGGGAGATATGTACTATGAACAAAATAAACATCCTGCAGGGCTTTGTATCATATACTGGATACACTTTTTTTAAGCAGAAAAAAAAATTTCAGATTTGGTCAAGTAAACATTGTGAAGACTTTCTTTGAGAAAAGAAAATTTGGAAAGCAGAAGAAATGAGGCACACCACTGCAGGCAGGATGTTACAGGATTCCTCTTAAACGAATCAAGCAGGAGACCACTACGTTTGAGAACAACAAATACTGCCTAACAGTAAATTATTCTATCCAATTTCATAATCACAAATTTCAGACTGCTGGACAATTTTCTGCATCTGAAAATAAAGTAACATTTTAAGAAATGTTGATATCTGGTTCTGGAATTATTCATGCAGAGATTTCTTTGAAATTTAAGTGGAGTTAACTCAAACATATACAGGTGTGAGAAGCCCAGTCGCTTCAGGATTAGCTGTTCTTCAGAAACCTTAGCAATGATATGAAATTTGAAGCTCCTCTTGAACTTTTCTACTAATTCAGTAATTACTGCTGTGCCTGAAATTTGCCTCCTTCCTGTAATTGCTCAGCATGTGTTTTCAATCAAAGAGGTTAACACCTGAATTTAGATTCCAATTAACACCCAAGGTGGACTTTAAGCAAAAAGTTGGATAAATCAGGGATTTTTCCCAGCATAATATTTTAGTAGCCCACATAGGCAAACACCCAGTACATGCTCTGGAAATTTGAAGATTTGCAGCAGAGCATGATCAAACCACAGTCAACTCATCAGATTTGTGGAATATTAGGATTTACAGATATCACCTAGAATTAAGACTTTGCACGTGAGCACACAGACACATCTGTTGCTTCGTCACCAGTTACAATGCAGGTTTTTCACTGATGCAATTTAGCGTGCACAGAAGTGGCATTCCAAGTTTCAGCACTGAGAAATGCATATAGAAAAAAATTTTACATACTTGCACAACTGGAAACCACACTTTTTTAAAGCCTAACTTCAAACTCAGATGAGTGTGCAATCCTCCTTAAAGCAGGATTTAACCAGCTTTAATTCAAACATTGTTTTAACCAGCTGTTTTAAAAGGGGTGTCCTGCTAGAGATGGACAGGGGCAGGGACAAAGGGCACCTGAACTGAACAAACTCATATTAGATATTGATATTAAAAGAATTGGATGTGTTAGCTCTTAGGATAAAAGTGCAATGCTATAAAGGGGATTGCTGTCTTCCAGCTGTCATTCTGAGGGAAAGCTGACCCCAGTTCTTCCCCCAAAAAAAGATTTCCATTATGAATTCTAGACAGTTAGTCTTAAAATATTTAAGGAAGCAAACTTAAAATGAATTTTCCTTGAGGAATGACCAAATTAACAACTTAAGACTGTCAAAGTGCCCCTATGTTCTCCATTAAATGATATTGCTGCAAGAGCCTGGTTGTAAAGACACATCATTGTGCTGTACAAGGCTTTTCATGGAAGCAAAAAAAAAAATCATGTTGCTTGTAAGGCTGGCACCTTTGGCTCAGGAAATCTTTGAGTCCAAAACTGCTAAAGCTGAAAGAATTTCTGGAGCAGTGTTGCCATATGCTTGTATTGTTCTGATGCACCACCCCAAGCACCTTCCATTGACCACAGCTGGATACAGGACACACATCTCAGTAGACCTTTGCTCCAACCTGCTATGGCTTTTTTTATGTTCTCGTGTGTCCTCTGTTGGGATTTTTATTATTTTCTTTAAAAAGGAAAATTGTTTCCATGGAAACAATTATGGCAGTGGCATGTATGAGTTTATTTATGTCCTTAGGAAACATTTACAGTCAGTTCACAGAGGACAAGATGTCTTTATGAATATAGATCTTTAAGCAAAGGTACTGTTAAGACAACAAAAACAAGTTCAGAGGTTTTCCAAAGTGATCAGTAATGACCACATTTCATCACTGTCCCTTATTTCAAGTTCTACATCAAAATGTTTCCTTTTGAAAATTTGGCCTCAGCTGTGAGTGCTGAGCTTTTGAAAATAGGATACAGAATGCTCTGTAATGTATACCTGCTACAGGAAATGTTATCACACTCAATAAATTCTTAGTCATAACTCAGAGTTTCTGTACACAGCCTGTCACAGAAGTCTTGGTATAAACATAATTCTCTTACAATCCAGTGCTAGAACAACTACTATACAACTGGAGCTAAAGGGAGGAAAAAAATAAGATTAAGATACTCATATAATTATTCCTTTGACCACAGAACAAACCACAAGCCAATGTGACATTATACTCACTGTTTGCCAGCCCACGTTAATAAAAAAAAAAAATCTTATCATGCTATAAAAATATTTTAACTTTTAACCTAGCAATCAAGATAGTGCTTTTCAGATAAACAGGAGCTTTGAGAGCTGGCCTGTAAATGCTTCTTCCTTGCATGAAAAGAAAAGGATGCAAAGAGTTCTTTCTCTGGCCCTCTCTATAACTACAAGAGCATCTCTGTGCACTGATTTGTGGGTGTTCACACAGTCCACACAACTGCACCAGACGAGGATGGAGTGATGGTGTCACAGCTCTGCAGAGATGGAGAGCAGAAGCACAAGGCCATGCCAAGCTTCTCCCAGGGTATGTGTGAGGCTGCACTGCTCCCTGCTCTGGGCTGCATCTTTGTGCAGCTGCAGCATGAGGTGAGAGGTGGCTTCAAAGGCTTATGGCACTGCTAAGCTGATATCCTGATCTGAGCCCAGCGCTCAGCCATCCTGTCTCTTCTGTAGCTCTCTACAGCTCTGCAAAGAGGATGTGCAGCCAAATCCACATGTGGAAAGAAACAGGTTCACAGCTTGCTGGCTGGTAGAGCCTTAAAGGAGGTCAGGATTTTTAGCAGCGTTTTGAAAAGGTACAGAGAGAATTAGTGTGGGAGACCAAGGTAGGCAAACTGTTCCAGACAGCTGATGCGGTGGCAGGAGGAGATCCAATTTAAATTCACTTCAGTATTAATTGTCAGAAAAGGATGAGATCAGTTTATGAACTAGGAGCACTGTGCAGTCAAAAGTTACAAGCCCGAGTTGTTGCCACAAAGTAGCTGAAAGGCTTTTCTTTTGAAAAGATTAAACTTCAAAGAATTGCAGAATAAGATACACAAGAAGTGGCATGTGCTTTTGCTCGATAATGTTTGATTTTCAGCCACCCCCTCCCCAGCCCTATCACACTAAGTTCTTAACACTGAAGTTGCAACTAAGTAGCTGTTTTATAAGATAAATGACTGGGAATATGAAAGACTTTGACCAAAAAAAAAAAAAAAAAAAAAGAAAAGGGCTGCATAAAATGGATTGGAAGAAATGGATAGCAGAAAACATTACCCAGTGTAGGAGACCAAGGTTTTGCATATTTCCTGACCAAAGGAAGTAATACAAGAGATCAGTGTATCCACAATAGGTTGATGACATTTGCCCTGTAAAAAATACATGATACTACATCCAAGTCAGACTCTGGGGCTGTGTAGTACCATTCCCTCTGTGGTAGTAAGGGGTTTAATTCCTGCTGAAACCAAAAGGAGAGTGGGTCACCAAAACATGTTTTCTAGCTGGGACTTAAATGATTAAGGATAAGTAAAACCCTGAATGTGCTGCCTAATGCAAAGAAGGTAAACTGAGGTTGACCTACTGGTGGCCAAAGTGCAAGAGAGAAGGCAATGGAAATATTTCCTCTTGAGGCATGAAAGGCCTTGCTGGCGCTTGCCTTTTTTTTTTAACACATTACTTTGACAACAAGAGCAATTCTTTGCCTGATTCAGTGGGCTGTGGGGCCAAGGAAAGCCAAAGGAAAGAAAACTACACAAGGGCTTCAGTCTGTTTGGAAACTGGGACAGGCCTTTCCCAGGACATGGCTGGTTTAAGAACTGAAAGTATATTTCTCCTTTTGTTTGTCCATATTTAATAAACTAAAGGATTTCTGTGACTTAACTCTGTAGAAAGAGACAGATTCAAGGGAGATAGAAATAGGACAGTTAGTTAGAAAAGGAATTATGTCTCTTTTAGCATAACTGCCACTAATAATCTCTCATGATCAAGACATACATTAATGTAATAGAAGTTGGAGCACATTTACCATATCAGGGAGTTTGAGAGTTTTTTTCCATTCACTCTGAATGATCCCAGAGTTTCTGTTTTAGGATGTTTTTTTTCTCCTGTGGATCAAGAGGCAGAAATATTTCCAAATACAGCAAATAACCCCAAAATCCTGAAGATAATTAAGTAGTGCAGCACAAAGCAGAAAAAAGCAACACTGATTAGAGAGGAGGAAATGGAAAAGCAACATCCTTGTACTCATCACTCAGATCAGCTACAGCATCCATACAGGAGTCAAGAGTTTCTTGAGTCCAAATTCCCTCATGGACCAAGACTGAGCTGAATGAGCAATCCTTTCTCCCTCAAAAACTATGTTCCTTGGGAACAACAAAATTCCCATAACAACAGCCAAGAAGTAACCACACACAGGGCATTTTGGCAACCAACACATAGCTCAGAACATCTTTCCTGAGGAGGCAAATTCAGCCTTGAGTCTATTGCTAAATTTGCCTGAACACTTAGCTTTTCCCTGAGCAACAAGTACAGTAACTTAAAAATGAATAGCAACAATTTGCTCAGTAACTTTGGGGCAGGAAGGGAAAGACCTACCTAAACAGCAAGAATGAGCTTCTCATCTTATTTTTTTGTGAAGGATTCATCTGCCACAATCCATGAGTGTATGGCATAAAGCCCTGAGTAAGCAAATGACTTCAAATTATCCAGTGGCAATTATGAATGAGAGAATGCATGCTGGAGGTGAAATGAAAGAAAATTAAGAGAGTTTAATGAGAAATATAAGGTTATAATTAGACATAGGTATCTGTTTTCTACCTGCTTTTGCCCATGGGGAATTTGGAAAAATAAATACTCTTATTTAATAAAATTCTCAACGCCAACAGAGAAGCAGGGCAGCTTTTTAAAAGCTATGACAACATATGCCAGACAGGCTGTGTTGCAATGGGTTTACATTTCAACATGGAATGGGTTGCAAGTGAACACAGCCTGCTATAGCATGTTTTGACAATATAAAGAAAAAAAATGATAACTAAAAAATTCATTCCAAGGAGAAACAAAATAAACAATGCAACAATCCTGCAGTAGAAATATCTGCAGAAGTTTCCATGCATGAAGGAGCTGAGGTTTCTAAGAGACCATCAAGACATTTTAATACCTGGGGGAAAAAAAACCCACACCACCAAAGAAACACCATCACACAGAAACCCACAACACAGCTACTCTGTGAAAGAGAAGACAGATTCAAACAACTGAACTTGTTCTTTTCTCATCCTGACAGTTATCTGAAGGCTGAGAAGCAGTATTCTGGCACTATGCAGGTTGAACACTGATTTTTCCAAACAGTTCTGTTATCCTCGCACTTCGCAGTGTCACCACCTACATCAGCTAAGGCAACCTCTAAGCACCCATTGACAGATGCAAAACAGTTTTAAGCATGCTTTTCCTGAAAATTCCAATTCTTATTGTCTTTAACACATTTTTCTACTTCTAAGTGTAGACTTTGGGCAGCTCTGAAGATGGTGACGTTTATTTGCAAGTAAGAACTGAGCCTTTTTTGTTCTGTTATTGTTTTTACTATTCTGATACACATGGAGCTTTCTCTCCTCTTTCACAATGCCCACAAACATTACCTGGTCTGAGCTCTGTTTTAAGGTTCAACAGATCTCAGAATACTCTGAAGAAAATTCTCTTCATTAATTTCTAGAAATCTAAGATGAGACACTACTGAGCAAACTCTCCATCAGTTCACACCAGCCATATCAAGACTTGGTACTGGACCACCAAGTACAGCAGAGGTTTGGACATTTATGCCTTTAACTAAAGTAGAAAATTAACTAACTTTTTGGTCCTAGCTGGAATAACACAGCTCTTGACAATCAATGACATTTATGTTTTAGTCCCAATCCATCTGAACCCATGTCCTTTAAATTTATTTTTATTTCAGTAGGTTGTGGCTCTTGCTGTTCTTAGATTGGGCAACATTACTTATTACACCTCTTTGAAAGAATAGAAGTTTATTACCCATTACAAAAGGCTTCTCTTTCTACCCCTAAACATCAGCACCAACTTCTAAGGCTCAAGCATTCATTCTTGGGGGGGGGTGGAAAAAAAGCAATACTTCTGTTTGTCTGTTGAAGAGTTCAACACAGCCAAGTTAGCCATAGATATCCACTCTGTTTAAAAGATCATACAACATCTGTGGCATCCATGCAGTTTATTTTCCTGCACTGGTTCCCTCTCTTCAAAGGCATTTTCTGTATCTAGATCAAAGTCCTTAGGAAATTTCTGAGGTTTTTGCACCCTTCACACGTTTCCTACCAAACCAGTAATGGTTCACCTGTTTACTCCTCCTCCTCCTCTACCTGCCCTTTCTTACCTGAATAAGTTCCTTCAACTTTGCTGGTCCAGCAGCTGGAAACAACATTACATCCTATGACTGACCAAGCCCCTCCCAACTAAGGAAGATATTCTTCCCACTCCAGCAGAAAACCCAGCTTGAGACTTTTCATCTCCAAGCTATTTCTTCATGTTCTTTCCACCAGCTACACCAACAGAAATATTTGTCAGGCTGCAGCATTTCCATCCATAGTGCACCCCCAAGGATTTGTGATGTGCTGTTTTTCAGGTGTTAATCAGCAGGCAGAAATGGTGAGGTTGGGACTCCCCAGGTGAGGGCTGCCACCAAAGGCAGCACAACATGAAACTGTGGAATAATTTCCTGCCAGCAGGCCTTTCATTGGGTTTAGATGAGTCAGAGTGTCAGGGTCTGGCCAGCTGTCAGAGCTCTAAGTGTAGAGAGGTTTCCTTAATGGCATTATTTCTGAGAAATAAACAATTGTCTGTCACTCACCACACGCAGGTCCTCACATCTCTGAAATGAAAAACAACATCTTACAAACAAGGAAAATGAGTTATTAAGCAATTGGAAAATGATTATACAATTATGTTCTGTTCGGGTACCATTAGTCACAAGGAAGATGGAATATATCCAAGCTTTAAAAGTGAATTACTCATACAAAATTATGTCTGCTGAGAGTCACTTCTCCTTTAGGGTTCAATATCTACAGTGCAAGGTTTTCAGAGGAGGAGACGAAGGAGGGTGTTGTGGTAAAGCATAAGTACAGAAGCCAGGTTTGAGTTCTATTCCAGCCAGCAGTGGTGAGCAAGCTGCAACTGGCATTAAGTCTGAACTGGTAAAGACAGTAGCAAAGCTAAGCAGGTTTGCAGCAATGCGGAAACCAGCTCCTGCTTCTCATTAGAATAGGTGTGCAAGAGTGAAAGCCAGTCATAGCTTACAGCCTGCAAGTTCAGCACTCCCACCACAGTAACAGTCTGTCCTACTTACAAGCAGGGTATTTTCATTTCAAACTAAAACAGAGCCCTTTTTGGCCAAGATTGCTCCTGACTGACCATTTTTGTGCCGAGCTCTGTAAAATCCATGTACTCCATGTCCATAGGGAGATGAGAGTGATCTCAACTACACTTTTGGGTCTCACTGGGCTGCTTTTGGTCTCTCCATCCTATAGCAAATTTTATGCAGTTAACAATTCCAGTTTAAGTTCTCTGATTTTCTTTGCTGCTTATACGTTCCAAACATGCTTCAAGTTCATTCTTGTGTCAGCATTAAACATTTCACACAGGTGTGGCGCCAGCAGAGCTGGTAACAATTCCGCACTTTCCCTGACCTTTTGCCCAACCTCGCTGTAAACTGGCACATCATCTTCCCCCTTTCCCACCAAAAAATAGTCATTTTGTAATATAATACACAGCCTTCGACTGTGTTGGGGCTGCTGTGCTGCTCCATTGTGTCTCTTGGAATGCTTTTACTGGTACTTCAATGTAGTAAATGAAAGGGTGTGATACAGCACAGGTAATAGACAAGATTACAGACTGTGTCTACTTGTCATTAGCTGAAACTAAGTGCTATATCAACAAACATCATCTGTCCTCTGCCAAAAAAAAAAAAAAAAAATCAGGATGTTTCAGTTTAGGCAGCACAGGAATGCAGAGGGTTAATAGAAGAAAACCAAACCCCTGTAGTTGATCCAGTACAAGTTTAGTCATTGTACTCATCCAGAGCTCACTCTGATTTCATTCCTTCACTTCCTCATCAAGCAAGCATCAACTCATAGCAAGTATCTTCTTTCCTCAGCTACTGTCTTATTCTGTTTCACTAAACACTTCAGGACATGAATTCCACCTTCAGGTCTATCTTGAGCTTGTCATACTATGCAACTAAATAATTTCTAGTTACAAAGGAACCTGCTTTTAAACCTTGAGTCTAGGTTTGCCTAGCTAGTGAAGAAAGATGAGATCTGGGTCTCTCAGGGTGTTTTGCAACCCTGCTCACGGAAAGCACACTGAGAAGGGCTCCAGCACAGACTCTGAGTCATTGGCTGTACCAGGGGTGGAAATCCGTCTCCTTGCCTGGACAAACTATTGTTTGAGCAAACCCAGCCAAAGCCCTAGGCACATCCCTTTAGCCTGCTAAGGCAGTCACTCCCTGCCTCTGGTGCCAGGGCAGTTGCATGGATGGGTGCAGCCAGTGCACCTCCTGTACCGCTCCCACTGCAGCCTTCCAGCGTGGGGGATAGCACCAACCCAGCTTGTTCCAACTTGTTTCTGACAAGGACAGCAGTGAAACCTGTAGCCAGAATCTTGATACTGGTAGCAAAATTAAGTGAATAGCTCCTTGTCCCTTGCCTAGCTTGCAGATACATCCTCACAGGAACACACTTGTATTTAATTATTAATATTACCTGTATGAAGATTGTACAATAAAGTATTTGATTTAAGTTCAGGGCCTCCTTTCATGAACTGCAGGCTTTGGACCAGTATAAATCCACAGAGCTCCATCAGAGTTTCTGTCAGTCAACACCTGCCCAGCATATCAATCCCTGCCCAGTAACAATCTGTAGAAAAGTGCCATGAACTTGCGTGGCAATCTGCCAAATCCCATCAGCTGAGAAACTGTCCTGATGAGCACAGTGTTCTCAGGGATGATTCACCCTTGTCAACATCGCCATTAGTCAGAGTATTTTCAGAAGCAACTTTAACAAGGTTTAGGGAGCTCTTTAATAAACATGCATTTAAATAAGCTGTCTTGGAGCAGGGAAATAAATGAAGGAGGCCCACTGCAAGTTAGAACTGAAGTGTGGCAAAACAATTCTGCAAAATGTTTTATACCTTATATAATCTCTCCTGACAGAACCTCAGGGGTTCACATTAAACACCATAAATCAGACCACCTGGGGCTCCCCTATGATTATTGCAGCTGCATGCTGCAAGCTCCAGTAGAAGAAACGTTCCCTTTTATTGTAAGAAAGTAATAGGGCATAGCCCAAGTCTGCCAGAAAAATGCACAAATCAAAAGCAGGCCCTGCACAAAATCAGCTTCTGATGTGTTCGTTTGCTCTGGATGTACGTGGCAAGCTGACAGTCAGAATCACTTGTCCTCATTGATCACCAATGCTTTTGCCAGCAAGGTGAGTAACATGTGGAACAGCCAATTCTAAAGAAACGTCAGTTCAATGGAAAATAAAACTGAGACATTTATTTTATTTTTCTGTCTTCTCCTTAGTGAATTTCAGCAATTGGGAAAGGCACCAGACTCTGCACTGAAACCCAAGAGCACTTACAGCTCAGTGATGGCACAGCCACCAGTCTGCCCTTGGAAGGAGACCATCAGGGTCAGCAGCACCCACTCACCCACAGGCCTGGACACTTTGTGTCTTCTGCCATGTCCCTAAGCCCCATTTTCATTACCAAAGAAAGGTGTCAACTGCTGACTACCAGAGATGAGAAACAGATATGGAAAAACCTCAGAATAAATGCCCATGAAAAGTGACGGGAAAAAAAAAATAGCAGTTTTTCCCAGTAGTTTAACAGTAACCTTCCTTCACTTCTGCCTTAGTCCTAAACCTGATTGTTAACACTGTTGAGGGGGAATTCTGTCTTGTGAGAACTTGTCTGAAGTGAGCCCATATCATCTTTCCTAAGAGAAATTCTCACTTCTCCTTAAAAACCCACATTGCCCAAGAAGTCAGAGATTGGTAGAACCTTGACGTAGTCCTAAAAAAACTTTGGTAACCCACATGACAAGGAATGTATCATTGCCATCAGATCATGATGCCACATTGAAGACCCTCTCTGGTGGCCCTCCATGTCTTTGGTATTTCTATGGAAATGTCCTGCCTTGCTATCAGACCACCAAGACAAGTGTTTGAAACACCTGCAACCACTCAGGGCTTCATGCAGAACATTCTCTTATTGCAGTGGTGACATCTCTCTTCTCAGGCATAATGTCCCAGCCATTCAATGAAACAAAGAGTGGATCTTCTGGCTGGGCTTAATTTAGTGTTTTGATTGTGAGCTTTAGCAGTATACACAAAATGTGACTGAACAGATGTGCATATTCAAGGAGATTATTGAGGGAAACAAAATGAGATATGTTTGCCAGATAATGGACTAGGGCAAAACTAAGTGCTGTTTCAGTCTAGTACAACAGCAGAAAAAAATTGGTAAATTAAACTACCACCTGAAGGAAAGTTTTTGTAAGAGATCACCTTCTTCTGATATTGATTTTGGTTTAGGTTTGGGGGTTTTTTAAATACATATTTTATTTTTTTATACACATACACAAGCTACCATCAGACGTGTTTTCCTATGCTCAGGCTGAGAACAGCACAGTCAGAGCAGAATGTCTCATCTTGATGCTGCTTTATTAGGAAGCCTAGAGGAATTGCTGCTACCAGAATGGGAGATGCAGGACTTGAGAATCATCTCAGTATTCAAGTCATCTTAAAAAGAAACAAAAACAAAAAACAACACCAAAACAACCAAACAACAAACCAAATAAAACAACCACATTTTCTGCCCAAACAAATTGTCAGGAAAAGCATTCTGCCTTCTAGCCCATCACCCTGTTTGACAGTACCTGTCAAAGATAAAATCTTTCAATGAATTAAGGGAGGGGAAAGGCCAATCCCTCCTAGTTATGGTGCAGTGATTTACATCAGTATAATTACATCTTCATTACTGTGGAGACCGACTAGACCTCCAGGGAAACACTACTGGTACATAAGAACTTTGATTTTTAATTGCAATAGATCTGCTACTATATATCTAAATCTATTAAAACACATTTGAACAAGCAAAGATTAATAAAAAGATAGTGCTAGATAGTTCAGATTTGTGAAATGTTAAGCTAATTGCAGAGCATTCTTTCCTGCCTTGAAGTGGTAGTACACTGCAATTGGGTCATGACATTGCAAGGGTAATATATAGATCTTTTTTTACTAGCAGTACTCTCTCCCAGATCAATCTTAATATAAATTCCTAATGCTTAGCAATTCTGATACTTGCCTATAATTCAAATGCTAATATCAGTTTAACCTGGAATTTACTGCAATCACTTTCCCTCTGAAAAGTGCCCTCTTTTAATCAATGAAAACTGCCATTCTGAGGGCCTTCTCTTCAAACAGTGAAATCAATCCCCCTCATCACTGGCAGGCTCTTCAGTTGGAAGAACACCCAGCACTTAAAGAAACTGGTGTAAAGATGCAGAACACACACACTGCCTGCTTCTCCAGAGATGTGCTGGGGTCTGACACCCAGCAATAACACATCTCACTTCACAGCCCCATCACACAAGCAAGCACCTGCCCTGAGCCTCACACTTTATCTGTGCCCTAAACAATTTCTCTGAGCTCTTAAAGATGAGCTTGCCCCCCAAAAGAAAGACTAACTTGTCAGATCCCCCTACGCAGTACTTTTATACTTCTATGAATATATTTGAAGTGGGGAGCGTTGTTACCTCCCTTATGCTTTGTACCAGCTGGTGTTCATGTGTCTGTGTGTTTGGAAGGGTTTAACTTTATTAGGGTTGACCTACAACTTGCTTTTTTCAAGGTTTACAGATCCTCCTTGCAGCCTGGTGGACCTGAAAGAATGGTTCCTGCTACAAACTGTTCTCACACTCAGTGCTTTATATAAAGTTACACTTTACACAAATAATTGAGAATATATTTGAAAATGAAGGAAAACAAAAATAATTAAACTTATTTTAAAAAAGTGTCTCATCTTAATGCAGCCTGTGGCACATCCCAGAATTTTAAGAGAAATACTAAATTTTCCGTATCTTTTTAGCCTCTTGTTGATCCAGGTGATTTAAGCAGAGTGGATCCTTAAAACAGATTTTGATTTGTTTCAACTGAATTGGCAATTGTAGCATTAGATCCTTCACGGGCATCTTTTAGAGAAAAACATAAATTAATATGCATGTATGTGCCTATATTGAGTATTAGTAAACATCCTATAATTTAATTATTAAAAACATCTTACATTTTCACAGTACAGTTTTCAGTCTCCATTCCACCAAAAGGGGTGGAGGGGAGGGAGAGACAGAAAGAAGGAGAGGGAGAAAGATCTGGGCTTAAAACATAATGCAAGGGACAAAAATGAAATCTCTTCTGAACTAAAACTTGTTCACCATGAGCTTAGCAGAGTTGGTACAGGCACTGCAACACAGGAATTACATTTCTCCTGCACCCAAGAGACCCATTTCTTTCAGCAGACCTTCTTTCAGGTGCAAAGCATCCCCATCATTTCCTAAAACAGCATTTTGCACAGCAGGCAGAGAGCACTGATCCTCACGTATGCAAATTCATCCATGTCTTTGGGGCTCCTCTAGTGCCCACCCATTCACAACAAGTAAATCACAGAGAGAAGCAGGATTTAACTCTGAATAGCTTTGCTTTTGCTGATATAACTTCGACCCGTGATGATAGTTAATGTCAGGGTTTTTTTGCATTCAATTAATTTAACGGTCCAGATTTTTAATTTGCATTTCATTTAACATTTCAGATTTTTAATTTGCCAGATATTGTTTATCAAGTATTCATTTCAGCGCCTTTCACTGTATATACAGTGCATACTCCTCAGTAATTAGTGTGCAGTAAATTAATTCTCTCCTTGTTCCTTCATCAGATATTGGATTAAGAAACTTCCACTGTACCAACATAGTGAGCTAGATTAGGAATTTCCCATCTATAATACCTTTGTTTAATATTTGTCTTGTATATGTTATGCTGCCTTAATGCTTTACACGATAAGAAATGTTATAGTTAGAAGCAGAAACCTTCAATTAATTTGGAGTCACATATTTCTTTGAAATTATTAGACTCAAATTAAATGTGTTCACGTGGTTCTACAGTGTCTACTCTTTTAGACATCCCTACATTTTTTTTAAGAAAAAAATGGTTGTTGTATTTATATAAAGGATATTAAAGCCACCTGATGATTTTCATCAACTGGCATGAGCCTTAAATCAGATCCAAAGTAAACACCTCATTACAGATCTGTCTTCTACATTCTGTCAATATGGGCCAAAGACCAGCAAAAGTGTCCTCTTACAAATCCAGGGAAAATAATACACAGACTCAATAGGAAGGGCATTACCACCACAGTCCACTGAAGTTCTGCATGTTTCGCAAACACTTGCACAGCTCACTTCACTTTTCCATGTCCACTGAGACACACAGCACACAGACACGATTGTTCCCAGAGCACTCCAAACTTGGAGAATACCTTTGCTCAGTGATTAAGGCTCCTCTGTGCAAACTGTATTCATCATTACCTGAAATGACCTTGCAAAGCTCACCCACCTGCACGGGTTTTATGTAGCGGGCAAACTGTCCAAAAGGTTAGAAAATATCTTACAAGGGATATTTGTGCCTATAGAGTCAATGCACATTTTATTAGGTTGCGTTTGTTTTTCATGGTTTAAAAGTCTGCAAATTTATGAACACAATGCATCTCTTTAATGAATGAAACAGGTATGAGTGATGTGTGACAGAAGGAGGAAACACTGGTCCTGTCTGAACCTATGCCCAAAATGTTTTATGTCACATCAAGCACCAGTGCAGGCACACAGAGGACTGGAATCTGGTTTGGACAAGTCCCAGCACTGGCTAGCAGGGAAAGGCAAAGTGGTGGAGCAGGGATCTGGGGCAGAAGGGGTTTGAAGTTTGATTTCTTCCCAAGCAACTCACTGCTGAGCAGTATGAGCCACCTGGGATTGAAATTATCCACAGCCATGTGGATGGCACCCAGATTTCCCCATTGCTTTTCTATTTGAGCCAGCAAGACATACAGGAACACCATTTACACCTGTGAAATGGCAGCAGAGGACAACTGCTGCTTCTGTGCTCCACCAACACCCAACACAGGACATACAAATGTACTGAAGAATTAATTTGCAACAAGGCACAGAAAATATATTATTTATTTTTTTTTTAATCTAATAGTGGAGATAAGGCATAGGAAATAAAGCCCCACCCCTACAAACTAAGAAGTCCTGCTGTTTCTCTCTTAATGAGATAAGTAGATATTCGTAAAGATCAGGTTGCAGCTGTACCTCTCTCCCCTGGCTGCTCACAGTCACAAGGGTTGCAAGGGCAGATACCCTGAGCCAGCTCCACACTCCCGCTCTCAGAGAGTATTTGGGGTAGGAGAGGGAAACACACCTGAGCCACAACCCCTGCCAGTGCTGTCCAGGATTTTGTACAGACCCCCAAACACAGGGCAAAGCACACACTTGGGAACTGTCTACCCTCTGGCAGCTTTTTACCAGGGGACACAGCAACAGCAGAATTCAGTCCCAAGCTCTCTATCGAAATTTCAGAAAAAAAAAGCAAATCATTTGTATGAGAAGGGTCTTCCTAAGCATGAGACATTGAATAAAAGCAGATCTTTAAAGCTGTGACAAGTTGATAGCAATATTTCTTTTGCTATTTGGGCCCCTAAGTCCAAACAACACACAAAACAAAACAAGCAAAACCAAAACAAAACACCCTAACACACCCCAATGATCTTACAAAAATGCAAAGTGAAATGAAGATCTTACATGTTACATGTCTTCTCTAGTTGGAACATATTTTGTTTTAGAATAAAAGATAAAGTTTTGTTTTATTTTACTTAGAAAGTTTAGGCTTCTTTTTTTAAAACCAAAATATTCAATTTATTCAGTAAATAGCTTATCAGGATAAAGGGTCACCAAGCGTGCCAAGGGAAAGTATATCTTTTGAATTAAAGGATCGAAAACTCAGTCAGGCAGAATACTGGTTGCTCTCAAGAACATTATGGGAACTAATGAAAGAACCCCATTTCCTGCCTTATACAATTAAGTAATCAGCTGCCTTTGGTTACCCCTAACAACTTACACAGACAAGGGGATTACTAAGCAAACAGACTGCAGCATTGCAGAATACACAGTCAACGGGAATGCTGAAATTACACGCATTCCCAGGGGAGTCACTACCTTTTCAATTTTAAGAGAAGGAAGTGGGATTATTGAAAATTTAGGACTTGGCAGACCTTTACAGAAATGTTCTGGCTGATGTAATATGCACTATCCAAGTTAAGTACAAAAATAACCCTTGCCATCTAAAGAATGTTTCCCTTACTACCTCTTCTCCAAGATACAGTGAATTCCTGATCTGGTTCAAATGAAGGGATGCTTAGATACAAAATAAAACTATCTTGTTTGGGCCAGAAGAGATTCGTATGACCATACTTAAGGTCAGAAGTAGTATTCTGTGAAAAAGTCTGGCATTTAACAAACACTGTAGCTTCAGCTGGGGGTAAATTTTATGTCTGAAAAGTAAGGAAAACATTTCTTAGTATCTTCAGAGAGACTTAGTTTGCACAAGCACTAAATAAGGAGTGAAGAGCCTTCTCCACTGCCTCCATAGGTGCTGGGCACAGGCAGAGTTTCAGTGCTCAGCAGTCACTAGAAGTTTATTAGATTTATGACTTTGGCGGAAGCAGTGCCAAGAAGTTTTGGGAATCCACCCCTAAACAAACACCTCGATGAGTGGTGGAATAAACACAGCTTAGTTTTCTCACAGCAGGGAAGTAGTATTTGGGGTTCCTTTCTCTTCATGTTAATAGACTTTTGCTGTCCTCTTTTCAACTAATTGGTACTGCTGCTGGCAGGACTAGGAGTGTCATAACAAAATCAGAGGTACTTTTGTGACACTCTGCAGCCTTCTGGAGAGGGTGAAGGGAACTTTCCATTGGGTCACTACAACGTGTCAAATAAAAATCTAATAGTCTGTCAGTAGAAAGGAGTAATAAAGATATTTACAATTTGATGAGAAAGAAAAAATAACGGGAGAAAAAACATGAGCAATAGTCATGTTCTAGAGTGACTGAATGTCCAAAGTAAAGAAAAATTAAAATGCTACACTGTTCACTTGAAACTGCCAGAGTGCTAGAAGTGCTGAATGGAATAGTGCTTCAGAAAGAAGGTAAATATTCGCTCTGACTTACCATTATCTTCTGAGCCACTAGAGACATATTAAATAAACAGCTATGCAATGTTGAAAATACTTCCAAAAGAATGAAAGAAAACTGTCAGCATTGCCAAAAGATAACATTGAAAGAGAGGGGGGAAAAATCTTGTTATGAGACATGGAAAGTTAAATTTATTGTAAAAGAGCATTGCCTCTCAGTTTTTAACAACTGTCTCCTGCACCATCTGGCTCCACTGTCCCCACCAAAATGTGATCTAATAATTGGGGAAACATTTGCTGACAACAGCACCTGGCTGCTCTTTGGTGTTTAACTTTCCTTTCCTGCCCCACAGCCTCAGGTTGACAAGAGCCAGGCATATCTGCAGAGTTGCTCATGGATACAGTAATAATCTGACTTGGCCAGTGGTGGCAAGAACAAGTGACTTGGCTGTCATTACTCAATTGCCAAACTTTGAGCTGCCCTAAAATACCATGATTTTCCAACTCATTTTCCATCCCATCCTGGACAGATCCAAAACTGGCTCCAAAATTTCTGATTATTTAATTTGTCCCCCTTCCCCAGTGTCCTCCGGTGTCGAGGTTTGGGCAATGCACAACTGTGTGCTGTTGGGCAGGTGGAATTTATAAAGAGGATTAGGCAACCTGACATCAGAGATGAGATTAACCACTGAAAGAGAACCTCAGGCCTTCTGGTTGTCCCGGTGGGTTGGATTTAATTGCAAATGGATCCTTTCTGAATTTCATCCAAAAATACTAAAAACACCACTAAAATAAGCCTTCCTTGAAATCCCTCCATCAGCCACACTTTCTAAAGAAAACTTGGGGGCCACACTTCACGAGGCACCACAGCACTGCCTCTCAGCTGAGACACAGATCCCAAAACAGATCCCAAACCAGCCCAAGCTCGTGAGCAGGGCAGAGCCTCACCTTGCCCCTGGAGCAGCCATAGCTGCCACCTGCCTGGCTTGGACTGCAACGAGCCTGTTGGTACAACAAACCTGCTCCGTGACTTTATGGAGTGCACTTGGGCATGTAACATCACATGATCCTCACACTGCTTTTAGTACATACTGATGGTATTTTCCTGCACGGCATTAAAGAGACAACACTTGGCAACTGGCAGCTCCATCCCTCCCCAGACACATTTTTGTCACCCAGTGTCCTCCTATTCCATGCTGAATAGGAAGAATTCCATCGTCCTCTTGAGCCTCTTAAACTGTGAGCTGTGGAGTCAACAGCTGGGATTCATGATCAGATTTGGACTCCTGGACAGAATTTTTAAAAATAGGTATTTTTCTCTTTATTTCAATACAAACAGAACAAATTTTAATTTCATCGGAAAATAAAGTATTTTTAAATGTCCTCTGTTGCTTTCCTAGGAAGCTTCCCATGATTAGTTGTCAAACCAAATCTTATTTCTTGTGCTAATTCTGCCTCTGGTTTTGGGAAAGAGGAAATAAGACCTGGAACAGCAGATCACAATCCAGAGAGGGGCTAACTCAGCAGAGAGCCTAAGCAAACCAAGATGCCTTAAAGGAGGCAAGTGGTTTATTTGTATTGCTCTGGTCTTACAGGTGGAGAAACACAGCTCCAGACAAAGGACAGGGGACTTTGTTGCATCCTTTCTGTCACAGTGAGACCGAGCTCTGGTAACATTCCATGCATTTATTTAATCTGCTATTCAGCAGAGCTGCACTCCCTGGAGATGCTGTGCCAGATCCCTAGGGAGACCTATCCCCAGTGGGTTTTTTTAGCTATATTTAACTGCCACAATGAAGAGTTAGCAAGGGGCTACTTCCCTATTCCAGACAGGAAGGTTAAAAAAAATAAAAAAAGTACAAAACATCACAGAAAGGTTCAACACAAATTGTAAGATTCAGTGAGTGACTAAAGGCTGAAAATAAAATACAAGCAAACCCTAAGCTGTGTTTTCCAATCACACTTTGCAGAAATACAGGATTTGCTGTAGGTTTTGATTGTTCTCTGGACAGTAATAGAAACACACCTAGAAATCTTCTTAATATCTCATGCCAGAATTCTGAACAGAAAACATCCAGCAGATATTTGTAGCTGTTATAGCATAGATCTAGAAAGTAAACTATCAGCTTCCCAAGCAAGAAAAGGGCACCGAGTGCAGAGAGATGAAAGAGATTAAAGAAACAAATCAGACTACCAGCAATAATGGATGCCTTCAGCCCCTTCCTATGCACTGCTTATGTATCACAGTGCTACAATTGCTTTTCTTACTTTGCCATCTTGAGATGATTGCTCTTTAGATTAGAGAAAAAGCAAATAAAAACCAAGACATAATGAACTGTAAAGGATTAAACTGGGTACTTCACACAACTTCTGCAATACAAGAGCAGGGAGATGATCAATGAAGTTAAAAGGCAGTGTAGCTAAACAATACATGTTTAAATTCATAGTTTGCTGTGTCCTATGGAAAACTCTGTTCTCACTCCCCCTTGGCTTTCATGGTGACACACTGGGAGATGGGTACATTTTATCCTGCCTTGCCTTCCTTTTGCACAGAAGGTCCTATTCACTAATTCGTCATATCTTCATGGCCCTAGAAGCCCACATCTTTACTCCAGACGTCCCTGCTGTTCCAAATTGAATTCTTTTCTACTGCTAGGATACCTGTGAAGGATAGTAATTTTTAAAAATAGCCAGACCACATCGAAAGTAGATGGATTAAATTCTCTCCCTTCAGTTTTGTACTTTCCTCACTTTTGACCATACCACCATCTTTTCTATTACTTCAAACATAAGCTTATCTTGCTTGGCAAGGTGTTTCACACCTTATCACTTAACCCATCTTCCCCTTCATCATCATTCCAATATACCAGTCTGAAAAACGTTTGCTATATTGACAAACAGACAAAAAAAATATGAAAAAATTACACACCTACAAGATTTTAACCATACCACCTCTGCATTCAGTGGAGCTTCCTTGCAAGCACCTGCAAGCCTGTTAGCACATTTATGCTCTTTCCCAGTCACCTCAGCAAAAATCACAGGTGGTGCTTTGACAACTCACATTGTCTCATCATCACTTTTTGTGTTGGTCAATAAAATCTCATAACATTCTTCCACTTTTTCCTGTCCATCTGCTCTTCCCTTCTCAGATTGTAAGCTCTTTGAGGCAGGAATTCACTTTTTGTTTTCTCTGCTTGCTTAACACAAAGAGGTCCAGCCTTTGGACAAAGAACAACACTTTCAGTACTCATCATCACAAGATACCATTGGTATATAGAACTTCCATAATTTAATGAAATAAAACAAATCATGCATCATCATTATTAACAGCACTTTCTTTTTCCCCATTCTCCTTTGAGTCAGGGGAGCCCATATGTTCCCACTATGGGTTTTATTGTATTCCCTCTGAAGAATCTGTTACTGGCCCTTGTCAGGCTACTACTGTGGCAGCAAGGAAACCTGTTTTATGTAGGCTGATAAATGAGCCAATAAATTCTAAATCCACTGCCATGGATGCTTCCATTATTGCTATTATTTATTGTCATCTGCTATGTGTTAACTGTCTCCTTGGGGCTGGACCAGTTGGCAGTGCTGATCAGGGTGAAAAGTCTTCTGTTGTGCTAAAAAGAGAAAACTGGTCCTGTGGAACTTAATAGGCAGGATGGGAGGAATATTAAAATAGAAACATTTCACATGTAAGCAAGAACTCCCTATGGAAAAGAGTCCTCACATTGTTTTCACCTGCTGCATTGCTGATTAGAAGCTTAAATGAAGAATATTTCACAAAAGGGAATCTAAATATTTTAGAAAGAAGGTTGGCCAGAAAACTAGAGAAAGACAACTGATCCAAAAAAATTACTGCATGGGAAGAAAGAAGTAAAGGATGTGAGACATCACAAGAAGGAAATCAAGTCTTACACAGAGAACCAAATTCTGAGATATAAATACCAGTTGTATACCTCAAGTTAGGATTGTCTACAAAAATCTTAAATCAGGGATAAACTGCTAATATTTGAAATACCTGAACTTGGTTATCAAGTATGGGGGGAGGGGAAAAATGCAACCAAACACCAAGCCCCCACATAAACAAAAATCCCAACACATCTACATAGAATTCTGGAAAGGGAGATGGTGAAAAGGGATGAGTGAATGACATGAAGAACACAGCACACAATGCAGAATAATAACTGGGGATTAGAAAGTCTTTAACCCCTGCAATCAGAACACGACAGCAAAACCTGTATGCCTTCTAAATGGGATGAAACAATGGGATATCTGGCTGTTTATAATACAGCATGTAATTTTTAAAAATTAGAATAAGGTAGAATTTAATAGAATTCAGGTATAGGAAGGTTATTCACAAAACACACTGAAATAGTGCTTCCCTAACCAGCACTGCCATATGCACCTAGGGAGATTTACAGAACTATACTGGATTATTGCTCAGCTCAAAACACATCTCTGGTACAGACAAACAAAGTTGAAAATGATGGATTGGTTGTATGCCATTCATTTGACAAGCATCAGAAAGTGGAGCGCGGGGAGAGGAGAAAACCCTTTACTAAAGCCACGTAACCTGAGTTAATGAAATTATATTTAACTAAGGGTGTGTATTTAGACTTGATCTTACCTTGGTGACTTAGCCATTAGTAGGAATTCATTGTTTACCTCCACGATCCTTATCGGTACTTAGGCAGTGTTTGCACGTGATTTTCGACTGATTGCTCAACATGCTCTGTGTCAGACTGTTTTGAAATAAATGAAAACACAGCAAGATCACAGAGGGCTAATCTCAATTATCTAATCTGTTTAAAACTGCATGGTTTCTTTTCTTGTTGAGGCCACATTAAGGCTTCCTCTACGGGCAGAACTGTACCAAGTGATGCCAAACCAGATATCTGTTTCTGCTGAAACTTCTGTCAGGGAAACGGAAACAGTTATTATTCAAAATTACTTTTCTTAGGACATTTGAGAACCGCTCCTCAAGAGGTAATAACCACTGATAATGATTTTGGGCCCCTACTGATATCTGCGACAATTGTGGGTGATTTACACAATAGATGCTAAAAAAATAGGCCACTCCCTCCCCCCCTTCAAAAAAAACACAAAAAAAAAACGGAAAACACCCCACCAAACCAACACCTCAGAAACACCACAGACCTCTAAGAACCTCATCATAGGACAGAGAATACTGAGCTTTGAACATCTCCAAGAAAGCTGGATAGCTCCTCAAACCTTTAACAATACAGGGCAGGGGTGGAAATCAAACCGGAATATTTTGACTTAAAGTCCAGCCTCTCGCTGCCTCTGGAGCACAGATCCCGTCCAACAATTAATGAAAAGAACAAAAAACCAAGGAGTTCCTGGGAAACCATTAACCCAATGGGCAATTTACAAAAACATGATCAAAATGTTGCTTTGTATAGTTTGTGTGTTTTCACTGGCTGAAGAATATTACAGCCAAAACTCTCTCTCCCAGAAGGATTATGCTTTAGCCTTATGCAATCAGTTCTAAGATTTCACCTTGTGCACCTGAATTCCACAACCAAACTCCCTGAGTAACTTCAATTTCTGTGTCAGCTTCCTCAAAGATAGCATTAGCAATTAGGAAAAAATTAATCTTAGCACCTAGAGAGTTAATGCAGATACTAAAGAGTTTGCACATTAGCCTGCCAAGATCTGATGTCTGTTGTCTTCATAGAGAATAAGTTTGCCCTTGGGACACATGTTTCAAGCAGCTGGAGCCCTTGAGACAATTAATGAGGAAGACTTCTAGGAACACTTTCACTTAAACTTCCATGCAGTTCCCCCTCGGTCTACACATTTTTAATGCATCCTCTGTTGTGGAGTCCAGCAAAAGAGCAATACCTTTGTGCCCTCTGGTCCTTGTAATGGGCTCCCAGTAGCAACAGCCAGGTAAATAAAATAGGAGTTTCAGAAAGTGCTTTTTATAAGGGGGAAGTGTCCACATCAAAGCTGTCAAACACCTGGGTTGAAGCATGTAGCCAAACTGAGCCGCTACATTTTCATCTTCCCCAACATAATATTTCCCATCCAGCAACTAATTGCCTCTAGGATTAGACTGAGCCACATTTTCCTTCAGGCTTCCTGACCACTGCTTCTCCAGGACTCCACACAGCACAAGGCACCACCACTGAGGGAATAATCAGCATTCAGTGCAAGGGCCAGGGAGAGGCACATTAGAGCAGCAGGAATTAGAGCAGCACTGGCATTTTCATTACAGAATACACCAGTAAGGAAGAGCCTGGCTCAGGATGGAGCAATTGAATGGCAAAAAGACTCTGTAGGTTTGCTTAAGACTTCCTGAAGTCTCAGTACTTGCCTGATGACCTTCCTTTTGAGACAGATCTTTATTATACTTTTTTAGCCAGGAGTTCAAAGGAGTAACGCTGACAAAATAAGGGAGATGATTCCCTCTACACCCCAGATCACAGCTTGCCAGAGTGGTAAGGAATTATCTTGCAACCTTTTCTTCTACCATACAACAACATGAATGCTCAATCAAGAAGCAGCAATGAACATAAAGGTTCAGAGACAATTTCTGGTTAAGCACCAACATTTGCATGCTGTTGGAATTACTTGAACTTCTTGAGTCTGCAAAATGAGGTTGATCTTTTCCCAGAGAACCACTGCTGTCTGATTGCGTTCCTCATGTGATACACATTCAGCAAAAGGGGGAAAAATCTGAAATATTGATTTTCCTCAAACATGACTGGATACTAGTAAGAAAATCACTTCTAACTGAAGAAGGAGAAAGCAAGATTGAAAAGTTTGGGCATTTTCTTATATTCTAACAGCATACAACTACCTCCCATTTCAACAGTTCAGACTTAAATGACAGAAGTCCAACTGCCCTAGAAAATGAATATGCAAGTGGAAAGTCTGAACACTCTCCTGTCACAATGCTTCATAGAAACCACAGCTTCTTTAGTTTAATTTCACACAAAATGTGGGTCAGAGTCAAATCTCCATGTCTGTACTGTGATGTTTTGTCCAGAGCTTGTCCAATGAGCGCTGCTAGCAACTTCACCATATACCATTAGAGCAAGACTAATTTATAACTGCTTAAACCCTGACTGAGCCAACAGGTCACAGATTTTTCTTTAGCACAATTGGCAACTGTATGGCTTGTTTGCACATGGCAGAATTGAGCTTTGTTTTTGCCATGAGTATAAAATGCTGATGTTCATACTGTGAAGCCTTAATTGGAACAGGTCAATAGCAGCACATTCTATCCAGGCTAGCAAGGAAAATTGAGGAAATGAAAGTGTCCTTATTATTCTGAAATGACAGAACATTGAAAGGATACATTTCCAATAAAAATAACCTGAAAATATTGTGGGGTGAAAATCTATTTTTTTATGTATGAGAAAACAGCACAATTCCATCTGTTGCTAAAGAACACACAGGAGTAGATTTTTGCTTTTGAAAAATTCCACAAATGTAAAAGACTTGATTGGCCTGGAATTTGGGATTTTTTTATGTAGTCACAAAGCAACATGATTGTTGCCAAAGCTCAGAATTTTACTATAATGCTTGTGATGACCTGATAAAAACCCACAAAATTTTCATAAGCACACCAGTTTCTAGAATATTGGCATTATTTAAGAATCTGTTTTATTTACAAGGCACATATTTTCAATTCTCGCTGATGTGAACAAAGCAATACTTTTTAATCTATTTCCATTGTTTTGAAAGATCTGGCTCATAAATCATAAATATTTAGGGTTGGCCATGTGTATTTGACAATTTTTTTGCCTAAGCATAGAGTCGGGCAACACTTTTGCCAGAAATAGTTCCTGGCTAATGATTTCTGGGAAGACTTGATCATTATTTTCACAGGGCAGTGGAACAGATTCTTTGCATGAGGCCAACAAAGGATTCTGTCAGAGAGTAACGTGAACCTTGCCATGCTGCCACCCAGAAAGGAAGCCTTTTATAGAGAGTTTTAGAGGTACCTGGGAAGGAGGATGCTGCCTCTGCTCTACCCAAAAGCAATAGGTTCCTGCTGCCTTTGATGACTCAGGCAATATGCAACTTACCTCTGCAAAATCCAAATTTAGTTCTGACATGCTGCTCTTTCAATTTTGTTCAGGCTGTCGAGCCTGCACCTGCCCACTCCCTTTTACAGGCTGGATTTCACTCTTTGGCAACAAGCAAAGTGATTCCTGGGACTATCAAATCAACCAGATGAAGACTGACTTCTTCTCACTCAAAATATTATGCAGCACAATTCTCCAGTTATTTCCCTGCAAGGGAGTCTGACAAGTGTTGTATAATGTGCAAACCAACTTACACAAACAAAAGCATGAGAGATCATGAGCAGAAATAAAATTATGCAGAACAAACTTAGAACAGTTGTGAGGCTGCACAGACAGCAATTAGTTGACTGGCAATGCAAGAAAAGATGAATTTGCCATTCAAAAAAAGCCCTGAGCAGCACATCCAATATGTACTCTACAGGAACCAAAGACAATGCTTCCTCAGACAGAAGAGCTGTATTGACACCAGCATGAATACCCTTTCTTTTCCCCTCTCTTTTCCAAAAATGAATTTTCTAAGGAGCAGTCTCAGGTGGTAATGTAAAGATTGCTGAATTCTATCACCAAGACATTATGTGACCTTGAGGAAAAAAGATTCACTCAAGTGCACAGGGTCTCCATTTACCTACTTTAGAATAGGTATATAATCATAACATTTATTGATAATGCAGAAGGGTAAGGGTTGTGAAGCTTTAATGAATTGTTAAGCACTTCAAGGTCCTCAGCAGCATAATGGCAATGTTTATTAATAAAGTTCTATTTATTTGCTATCACAACCCTTACTTCTGTAAATATAACAATATTTATATTTATGTTTATAGCAGCTCCAGACTTTTTTTAATCCTATATCTTTGCCATATTGCAGTCCAAATATTTATTTTTATGAACATCTAAGACTGACTGATGGGGAAGAGAACACCGTATCAAAACTCCAAATCTGCTTACCCATCATATCCCCTCGGCTCTGTCAAAGGTATGTAGGGGGGCTACTGCTTGTCAAAGTTTGACCAATTAAATGCAGCAGGAATCCATGAAAAGTGAACAAAGGGATATGGCTGTTATGAAGAATGAAGTTGGTTTTTTCCTCTTCCAGTTCACAATCTGCCTTAAAGGCAAATTTTACCATTTCACCATCACAAACAATAAATAGGATATCACCAGTCTGCTTAAACACAGCATTTCTTCCCAAAACAATAAGCATCATTATCATAATGATTGGTGCCGCTTAACACCTTTTAAAAGCCAGGTTTTAAACACAGCCTTTCTAATGCAAAGCTCAAAACCAGCATGTTGTGAGCATGCCCTGACCTGGGCTGAGAGGCAAGGCAAGAGCATACAGGGCTCCTACTCATCTCCTGAGAGTTTCCCCATGAACCCACTGACCACATCTGGCTCTCAGGAACATTGCCATTGGCTCCAGATCAGTGTTTATCCACTAAATTTAAAAACTAAACAGCAAGTACATTATGGACCCTACCTGCAAGGAACTGTAAGGAAACAGATAAAGTTTGCTTCCATCTTAATTTAAGTGAAAAAGAAATGACGGGTTCTGGTGTCTTACCTGGGCTGAGAGCGGGGAAGGAAATCAATGAATGAAACATACTGGGGGGAGGAAAAAAAAAAAAATGTTATTTATGTTTCTATTTTTGGATATACACTGAGGTCTTTGCAGGAGCTGGGGGAAAAACCACACAAATTACTTTCCACCTGACAGATCTGAATGATCACAGAAGTAATATTTGGTATGCAGCAAAACTATGAAACTCTGTTGTCTCTCAAAAGAAAGAGTGAGAATTGTCTTAGGCAGCAACACCTGATCTATTATTAATCCATACTTCAGAATAGACTTAAAATGTATTGACATCTTCAAGCAGAAAATGACAATGTACAGGTTCTTTCAAATTCCTGAGGGAAATCCAGAATCATAGGTGAAGCTACCATTAAGGGGAGAGGGGGAAGGAAGCCAAATTATATTTCTTTATAAATAGCCTGAATTAATTATCATTAGTTATCAATTATATGTGCCAGTATAAACATATTGTTGGGTCATTGATGAGCCCAACTTCATGAGACATCTGAGAACGTGTGTTTGGAAAGGGATACCCCAGCTTGGGAGCATTTTGAAGTAACTTACAAATCATCTAACTCAGTCAAAAAATAACTCACTTGAGAATGATATAATTACTTTCAGTTTGTTTAAAGCCAAGGAAAAGTTGACACAGTGATTAAAAGGAGGGGGGGGAGTGCAAGCAAAGGAGCAAAAAAAACCAAGTTACTTTATACTGCTTGAAATTGGGCTATTCGGAGGCCTAGGACCTGAGCTTATTTGAAGAAAGATTATCTTGACAAATTGGATAAACATTTTGTGCATGACAGGACGCTGATGGAGAGTCTGTTCTGCAAGCACACCTGGGGGATAGTTTGCTTAGTGTGTGCCCAAGGTGTTCAGCTAACCCCAAGTCCTCCCAGGACGCTTTGTTTACCCTGTGACAGGTATAGGCAGATCTGAAGTCGAGGCCTCCATAACAGTTCCTGCAGACTTTGCAGATGCATTTTTCCCTCCTCCTTGGGACAAAACACCTCTTGGCTAGACCAGACTACAAAAACCTACACCAGAATTCAGCAAACAGCTTTCATTTCAGGAAGCCTGCAGGCTGACATGCCCAAGGCCAGTGAGTGACCAGTGAAAAAAACAAGGCATCACATCTCCATCCCTCCTTACCCCTCAGCACTGACCAAGGAGGCACCACTCCAACACCGTGCTAGAATCACCAGCAAGCACTGGAAGAAAAACATGCCTATAAACACAACCTCCTGGTTAGTCAGAAGGGGAGTGAACATCACCTGTGGAGACTTTTGACTTTCCTGCCCCAGAAAACAGTGACCATTTTGTTCATCACTTTGATGTCAGACACTGAACAACACAAGATGCCAGACCAAGGTGGCTGATGGCCACAGTGCAGGTTGCTGGTGACACCTGTTAACATCACCTGAAGGATTCCTTTGTCCAGGCAGGCAGGATGCAAACTTATGCTTCTTGCAACAGAAGCAGTTGTACTGGCAACTAAATCCTTGCAGATCCCAACAATCCCCCCTCAGGGCTTTTTTCACGTGTGAATTCAGGAAGACAAGGATTCCATTCTCAAACTCCACATTCCCAAAGCTGCCACACAGCCCTTCCTCCACCTTCCTGGGGTGGGCTGGTTTTCAGCCAGATGAGCTCTGGGGTTATGGCAAGCTGGGTCAAAGACAAGCATTTATGCCAGAGCAAAGGGGCAGAAGGATGGAGAAAGGACAGTAAAAGAGAAACAATTTCATGAAGCTGAAGCTGTTATGGAGCCACTCTTTAGGACTACAGATGGTAAAAGCTCAGGTCAGAAGCTGTTTTCTCAAAAAAATTTTGTTTAACTTTCCTTTCCTGCCCCAAAAAGCCACTGAATGATAGGAAACAAATATTTTTCCAGGATATAACAGCCTAAAGGACACCAGCAGAAAGTTGAGGAGCTCCTAAAAGCAGCTATGTATCTCCAGCTTGCCCTGGGGTTATTTAGATGATGAGGAGCGTTTTCATGACGCAACCCTTGTATCTTGTGTTTCATTAGCTGAGTGTGTTGCCACTATCCTGACAGGAGGGATTGTCTTTTCAGGGTGACTGAAATAGAATTAGGACAATATTTCATTCCAATTCATACAGTTATTATTAAAAAGCAATTTTTCCTTATTTACCTGCGACACTACACTGCACACACAAAAAGAACAAAGGTTGTCAAAGCCAGAGTCAGCCAAGCAGGAATGTTCTGGCTCTGAATGTACGTGATGATGTGAACTATTGTGCCCCAGCTGACACGGCCGTGGCTCCAGAGCGCTCGCCAGTCAGCGCATCCCTGTTTGCGGGAAGGAATCCAAGCTACAGAGGAAACAATGACTTTGCAGTTTAATAGAAATCCTCAGGTACAGATGCAACAAAAAAAGGCAACAAAACCTTAGCACAAAAGAGGACATTTAGTGATCTAACACCAGACCTCGATGCAAATCTGCCTGTATTTAGGCATGACTCTCAGCTGTAAGCATCCCCTTTTGATGGAATAGGCATGAGATATACTCATTATTAAAGCCCTTTCTCAAACAGCAAAAGGTATACTATCCTTCCCAATTTTATTCTCTTATTTTCTCATCTCAGGTTTAACTTTATTCAGTTTCAGAAAAATTATTTTAAGCTGCAAAACACGCAAAATAATATTAATTCTACAGCTCTGTAGAATTGATCTTTGCATAAAAAATACCCCACAAGGTCCATATCTGCAGATCTCCAGGTGTCCTGACAAAATTTCCAAAAGTAATAGAAAAAAAACCCCATCAAAAGACATCTTTGCCCTCAAATTAATTTTGCATTTCCCATTGAAGTGATCCCTGCATTTCTGAAGATCACACTTGTGCTCAAGTGGTGGAAGTCAGACAACAGCAATTTGTGATACTGAGCAATGATCAGAGGGGTATGCTTACAGCAGAACTTTCCATCAGCACAATCGATCAGGCTCAGGAGATACAAAATTAGGTTTTCAAAAGTAGGTTTCCTTTTCAAAAATAGGTTGCATGATTTCTAAAAATGGAGCAGAGAACAATGTCAGCAGAATGTCTGCAAACAAGCTCCCTCTATGTATTCCAAGTGCAGAGAGCAGTGAAGCTGCAGCATTCCTGATCATTCTCTGTTTTAAAAACTGTGAATTTCAAAACCACCCAGAACCACTGATTTGATCTAGATGGTCAACCCACTTTTGAAATGCATTTGTTCTTCAATGCTTTTGCTACCTGTTCTAGCTAAAAATGGCTCAACAAATGCTGTCCAGTCATACTTGTGCATCACCCTTGGGTGCTATAGAAAACCCTGTCTGTAACCAATACTGTCACAATACAGCTCATTCCTGTTTCTTCTTTTTATTTCTTCAAACGCTGTATGTGGTTTTAATCTCATAAACAAAACATTCACAGCTGCAACGAGCACTCTCTTGCCTTACCCTGTACAGGGTGTGCCCTCCCAGAACATCCATCCCAGCCCGTTATACAAAAGACAACCAGTCCTTTATGGCAGGAACGGCCGAGCCCCATTAGCCGGGCAGCCGCGCTCAGAGCGCGGATCCCCGAATATAGGGGAGCCTTTGTTTCACTTCAGAGCAGGCCAGGGAGCCTCCATCACATGGGGGAAACCTTTGATGTCTCTTGGATTTAGAGGACAAGTCCAAACGAAGGCAGGGGCAGAGCAGCTTCTGCAAAGCAGGGCAAACTTTTCCTCTCTCTGATGAGGGGAGGTTTTCTGTAGGAACAAAACTGGGTCCCGCAGATGTGACCAGTGAGGAGACAGAGCTGACTGGCAGGACAGAAAACAAGGGCTGCAACCAGCCCTGAACAGAAAAAACAACCTGCTGTGGTGACAAAGGGGAAGAAAAAGAACACTAGGGGTATGTTTAAGTATATGTCTATAAATATGCTGATAGTTTGAAGTTCTAAATTACTTTTATATCAAATTAACTTGCCATTAAAGGTCTGACTGATGATCTTCCTCACCACAATAATTCAGTATAAATTGACAAGACATGGCAATATGAGCATCATGAGGACCAACAAAGTAAATCCTTAACTCTCTTGTTCTTCTGGTTTTAGTTTAGCTCTGTATAAAAATTAAGATGCAAGTCACACTGTGTGAGAAGCAAAGCCAGTAAGGTCACAGGCAACAGAAAAATTTGAAGTCTCTCCTGATTTTCAACTTGCTTCCAAATTTCCAGGGTTGGTTGCAGTGCTGCATTGTTACTTATGATCCATCTTTAAGCCAAGAATGAAATGTGGATTTCTTACATTGCAGATAGACAATTACAAAATCTGTCTACACTGAACAGTGACAAAAACTGACTCTCCTGGAATGTGCATTCTCCAACCACGTGTCTGATCCTGAGTCAGACTCAGGATCCACAGAGCACTAAGGGAGGAATCAGGTCCAAAGTGTCTGTCAGAGACCAGGGTGCATCTGGTCTTACACAGGTACACCTTGTGCAGCCCCACTGGGTGGGGGAGAGGGGGAAGAGTGAGGAGTGGGGAAAAGAAAACAAAATAAAACCAAAACAAAACAGAAAAAAGCCCCACAATTTAATAATTCGCTTCTTGGGACAAAACATGCATAGACTTCTCTGCACCAGGCTCAAGTCTAAGCTCCTACCCAAATATGTGACTTCATGTAAGCAACATGAGCAAGTCTGGATTTATGAACTAGACCCTCATAATGCAGCTTAATTTTTTGCAAAAACAGTTAAGCATTACTGTGGAATACAGTTGTCAAATTCTGAGAATCAACTCAGAAATAAATACAGTAATCCCTACATAAACAGTCTGTAAACCACTTAGTAATCTTGGAGAGAAGAACCTGCTATTAAACCTAAGTGGTAAACTCTGAGAGAAGCATTTAAAATGAAGTGCAAGCAGAACATACATGACAGATTTTTTTTTTTTTTTTCCATGCCTTCAGAAGTCAAACATCCCATTCTAACTGAGTGAAAGAAATTATGTGCATCCCCAAGCAAGCAGATCTTTTTTTATCCCAAGTGCACTCATGGAAGATGTTTTGTACAATGTTTGTAGAAGGTGAATATTTCTTTATGCTGAATCATGTTCTTGTTGGAATGCTGGATTAATGCACAAGTAGGACAGGCATCTAGATGGCTTGGGCAGATCCCCTATTTCCAGAGTAATACAACTATTTAGAGAACTATCAAATTCATATTTTAGTGACACAAGAGAATTTATTCTGGATAATCTATAGACAAAATGGATATTAAGTAGACAGTACTTCTTTTGTAACAAGAAGCACAAACCTTGCAAACCTAACTCCTGTCCAAGTCATAAAATCTTAAACCAGAGTTGAGGCTCTTTTTCTCAAATTAAGTTTTGCCATACAACAGTTTCCTTAATGCCTCCAAATGCATCAATCCAACAAGCAGAGATGTCTTTTGAGACCATTTAGAGTTACCAAACCAGCAAGACTTCCTCTCTAACTTTTAAAGATTTTATAGAAAAAGAAAAAAACAGAATATTTGGTGTTGGGGTCCACTCTAGTCACAGATCCAAATTCTACCCCTAAGACCATTTGCTTTTACACTGGCACATGATGCACTCACTTGCTTTTTTCTGGGTAGGTTTATTCTGTTCTGACATTGCCTTTGCAGGAGTGGTTTATTGGGAGGCCAAACTCAGTGGTCCCAGCCCTGCACTGCAGATCCCATTATTCTGGCATTACTATTCACCCCCCAACAGAAGTGTGCTAATAATAAGGGGCTCAATGAAAACCAAACAAAGCTACCCTGCTATAACTCCATGTGAAATGTTGACCCAAGAAAAATAAAGTGTGCCTCTTGGATATACATCTGCCCACTTTGCACAGCAGATAGCGGGGGGCCTGCTGCAGGTGCACAGGAGAGGGACTTAAGCCAGCTTCCAAAGTTCATATTGATAAATTGTGAGTGTATCACACCAGCCATCTGCACACACCTCGTCACATCTGCAGGCCCTGCAAGCAGCTCAGGGAGGTTTTACATACAGCTGAGCAAACCTCCTCCATCCATGCTGGAATTTCAGATCCCTCACGCTAGTTTAGCTCTTACCCTTGCCAAGAACCTCATTTGTCTCCACCAGGTTCCACCTCAAAGCCCTTCTTTCAACCTTGATACCCCCAAGAAACTCTGTTGATTCTTATCATCATTTTCATCTTATTTCACCACATCCTCTTCTGTATTTATACACGCACATTCTACCAAGACTTCTCTCTTGAGACTGCAAATTTATCTGGACAATTTTGGGGACCAGTATAAAGACATCTCACAGCTCACATTGTTTATATTCCAATATGGCAGTTCCTTCTTTCTGCAAATATTCAATGCCCACTTCCACAGACTGACATAAAAAAAAAAAAATCCAGACATTTATCTGCTATTCTCATTAACAAATAGGGAAGACAATAAATGTAACAATCTTGCACCATGATTTGGTGCCTCTACAAGCACTTTAGCACTATTTTACACTATTCTTATTCATCAAACTAGATAAAAACCAACACATCTTTAAGCACTTTTACATTTTGCACAACTTTAAGTACAAAATACATTTTGCTGAATAGAGACAAGTAATTTAAGTCTTGTCCATGAGGGCACGGGTGAATTAACATCACAAAGATGAATTTTCAAAGACTGACAGAAGTTTTGGGTTTTTCCTGCACACCCTCAGATTAAACTCCCCTTTAGATAAAAAACACCTAAATAAAGCTTAACTTTTTGCCAAGAGAATCCACTTTCAGATTATTTTGTTTTTCTTTTGCATAAGCCTGCGACTTTCACATAATCCACAAGCAAATAGCTCTATTCTGTAGATTAGAAATTATAAAAGACCATGTAATCAGCTGACAAAAGAACTGAAAACAACCCCAGAGGAAAAGCAGAGCTGCTCTGCAGGCTCACAATGTGCTGCTCTGTCAGCCTCCCACTCCTTCAGCAGATACTCCTGACATTTCTTGTGTCATTACTGGACTTTATGAATGGGGCTGTAGGATGTTTGCTGGAGAATAATCAGAAAGGGAAGGGGCATGGTATCACAGACAAGGGAGCTGCTTCACTCTCTGCTGACCAGACCCAAGCAATTAGTTCACTGCTTTCTCCTACCACCAGCTATGAATCACAGCTCCACATTGTATTAAAGGCTGAATTGTTCCTCATTTTTTAATAAGGATGCTTAAGAAATTAAGCTATTGTAACCTCAAATAAACTGCACGTGGTTTGGTGGCTTTATTTATTTCACATGTATCCAAATGTTTAGGTACTTACACAAAGTCTCATCTACATTTTTGGGCCAGAAAAATCAGCTGTAATTCTCACCAAAGAGAGTTACCCTGCTGAGGATACAGCTCTTTCCACTTCTGGTGCAGACAGAACCATCACAAACGCTGTTCCTGCCAGTGCATTTCCCTGCTCCCAATTGCCTTGCCCAGCCACACACGAGATGCAAATGACACGAGGGAAGGGAAAGCCCTGGTGGAGAGAATTGGTTTGCAAGTCTGAGGTGAAACAACACTGCCAGACGTGCAAGAGATCACAAATAAGCAGGAGGAGCTCAACTGGAGCCTTCCTGTTGTCATCTGCTCTTTGCAAGCCTGAGGAGAATTTTCAACTAATTTTGAGAAAGTTCTTTGGCAACAGCAGCCTTACAGGAGTCTGGGGAACAGACAGTTCCAATAAAAGGAATGGCCCAGCAGACAGAAAGGATGCAACAGGAAAATGAACCACAGCACCTGCTCAGCAAAGAACTCAAACTGCCTGAAAGAAGGGTTTTGATAGAGGCTCCCACAGGAGTCCCACCAAGACAGGCAGATCTGTTCCAGATTCCTTCTGCTTGTGGGGCTACTCTTTTTGCTTCGTTGATTTCCCTGGGCCTTGAGCCTGCCAAACCCTGATGTGTCTGGGGCAATACCTGGCTAATCAATAAATATCTTCAGACATTTATTAGGATCTCAGCATCACCATGGTTTGGCCCCATGGGATCACAGCCAGGCCAGCTCCCCCATTCTGCTGATAAATAACACAGCTCCCAGGGATCACCTGGCCAACCATCAGTAGGGAGAGGAGGATGTTTTCTGAGAACTTGGAAACAAAAGAGCATTCCAAGGTGATTAAGCATTGGGTCTTTTGAGGAAGAAGCATCAAGCCACCGATTCAGGGGACTCTGAACTGTGCTGTGTTTCCATCCCACCTGCCAGCCTGGCACACCCAGCATCAATTTTGATGGTGGCAAAAGCAGAGTCCTGGCCACCAGCAAATGTTAACAATCCCAGGATCCCATCCAATTTCCACGGGACGGGCTCCTGCTGAACTAAAGGCTTGCTCTGTGTGGGATTTCTTGGTGAGGTATGTGCCAGATGCTTACCTCTGAGACAAGCAAATAGAGAAAAAATTATTCAAAAGTACTTGCTTGAATACAAAGGAAACCAAGTTTTAATCTCTTTATAACGCTTTTGCATTAATTTTTGCTAAGCTTTAGAGTACTATGATTAGTAGAGAACATTTTTATAAGTGAATTTTGAGTTTAAGTACCAAAATGTTCAATTAAAGTATGAACAGGATATTATAAAACTCATAATTCATGATGTCTGGTGGAGTTACATAAGCTAGAAAGGAAACTAATACCATCTGCCATGTAATTGCTCAGCATCAGCAAATGACGGATTTTGCCCAGACCAGGAATAATTTTTGTATGGACACACATAATCATTACAGAATGCTTAAAAAAAATACGAGTTTCTCAAACTCAGTATTATCTTCCCACTAAGTCAATATAATTATTATATTGTAAAGGCATATAGACCCTGGATGCCTTCTTAGTTATGGAATGTAATTGCTCAGCTCACAAAAGCATGGTTACCTTAATGAATTCATGGAAACTAATATCAGGTGATCAAGCTTCAAGAAAATAAAACAGCAGAGAAAAATAGATATAGGACAAAAGAAGTAATATCAAAGAAGATTTAGACAATCCATGAATAAATCAATTTTAGCCTTTTTATATAAAGAATTTGGCCTGTTCATTGTCTAGTTTAGTTGTTCAATCTTTACAATTCAAGCCGTTCTTCAACACGTTTTTATATCTATTTAATCAGAAAATATTTTTTATTTTGCCTATCTGGCTCAAGATGCGCCCTGAAATACTGAGGTTTATACAGCAAGTGGAGCTGAAAACTGAACTGATCCCATCACAAGCAAATTATCAGCTCTCCAACTGTGGAAGCAAAACTTCACTTAATCTGATGGCAAATAGCATGCATTTCTCCAGCAATTCCTGCTTTGGCTAATCAGTCAGGCTGATGGATGTTTAGCACTTACCTTAATGCAGATTTTTGCTTTAGCTAACATTTGTAGAAACAGAATCAATTACAAGCTGGAGATTACTGGGCTGATGGGCTTTCATGCTATTGCAGTTGACCGTGCAATTGGGTTTCTAAGTGACAGACACCACAGGACAGTCTCAGCTTGGCAAAATCCTCCTTTACTTTTCCACTTATCTAACAAATTCTTCATTCAGCACTTTGATTTCCCACCCTTTGCCTCTTTTTCCTGAGCCATCTGAGCGGAGCCTGTGCACACACGTGTGCTTTGCTCTTTCCTGATGAGGAAATACCTTTACCTGGGTGCCCCCAGCACAGTGGGACAGCCCCCACTGCCACAGCCCTGGGACAATTCCAGCATTATCTTCTTGACCAGTCAATGTTCAAATGTGGAAGCGCTGCATGAGGGAAGGCTTTAAATGTGGGAGCAGCACAGAGGGCTCTTGGTCAACACAAAATAAAGCTCAGCAACCCTCTAGAATAAATGAGAAACCTTCACAATTAATGCTTTTTGCCAGCATGATCCCAAGCAAAAGAGCATGCTTGCAGTTAAATATTTTTAAAGAGCAAATGGCTCCTGTTTAAATGAATTTGATTTCTCCTTTCACTGTGCCCAGTCTTTACTCAATATTATATCTTTATTAGCAGTAATCAGAGTCCTTTTTCACTTTCCTAGAAAAAGTTGCAGAATTAGGATTCTTCGGTATCTCTATTAGAAACACTGGTGCTCAAGATCAAACCCATAACCCCTGCTCCTCAGCAGAGGTGGGGAAGGCCCAGCACTTCACAGAATCGAGCCCAGCAATAAAGGTAATAATACAAATGCAACTGTTTCCAAAAGGTCTCATCCACAGAGCGCATTTAGGGCCCCATTAAAATTTTAGCAGGTAGATAGCATATGTAAGAAGAAGGGGTTGCTTTTCAATTAAATAACTGTCTATAGCCCAGAGCTAGAGTCCCAAATGTTTTTTACAACACAGCAATACTCCAGTTCACATCTGTCAGCTGGAATATTTACAGCTTTGTAATTATTAAAATCATCTGAACTGCAGAGCTACAAGCTGGATGGCTTGGAAGGGACAGTCTGCCATAAGGTACAGAAACAAGGCACTTGCATTTAATCAGGAACTCTCAGACAGTTCCTCTCTGCATCATCACCCCCCAAGTTACTTCACCATAAAAATGAAGTGACATTACATGGCTTTTACCACCTCTGATTAGGAAACTGCCCTTCTCATAGTTTGCAGCCATAATTCATGCAGAAACTTGCAGCCCTCTACCAGATGCTCAGTTTTGGTTGAAGTCAACCAAAAGCATCAGAATTTGTTGAGAGACAGACGGGCAGTATCCTCACCTGGGCCTTAACTGCACAGAGCTGCACTCAAAAGCCAACTTGTGGTCAACACAGCACTGGCAAAGCCAATCCTGCACCAACAAAAAGTCATTCCCCCTTATAGATATACACCTAAGAGAAGTGGGATGACTTGAGCACCACTGACCCCAGAAGGATTAGAGAGCAGGTCCCAAGGGCATAGACAGGTGACTTTAAAAGATATGATGAGGCCTAGGTCTCACCCACTACACTGATGAGACTTACTGAATACTTGCATAAAAACATTTTTTTAGGCATGAAAAACTTTGGGACTTTCCTCCCCCTTCTGAAAGAGTTATCTAAACTCACTGTCACCCTCTCTTTTATTGACATCAGCAGCTTCTCTTGGAACAGACCTTCTACTGAAACCATGTGTGCAGTAGAGCTGAGAAAAAAAATGCAACTGTTTTCAACCTCTTCCTTTCATGGCAGGTTTTCCCAGTGCCTCAGCTCACTCTGGCACACACCTACTGCCAGGTCTGGGGCCACAGCCTGTCCCAGTGGTGGGGAGGACTCATACACAGGAGCCATGCCATGCTGGGGACACCGTTCTTCATGCAGAAGATTCTTTAAATGATATTTGCATTGAAAAATGTTTACCCTCTGTGTGTTCCTCCCCAGGAACAACACAGATGTGAGTTCAGGTTTTTTAAGAGACACTTGGATAAGTGCAAACACATCTCTTTTGTAATCAGCCTGAGTTGACCCTGTTTAGCCTGAGGTCAATGACCAGTGGCATCTGACCTGACGAAGTTAATGCAGCAGAACAATAGCTAAGGGTTGGCAAGGCCTTATCCTATTACCTTTTTGATACCAAATTAATTGTTTTTCTCCCTCTCAATGATTCTCTGACCTTTCAGCTATATGTGTTGCCGCACAAAGTGATGGATTAAATTTAAGCAAGTACATTTCTTGACATTGTCTCACAGATTTAAAAGTTATTTAGGTCTTCCTTTCAGCACTAAGAGGTTTAAGAATGTGCTTATGATTGCAACCCCATTTGATAGTTAAAGAACACTGCAAATATTAATTAGCTTGGCAGAATCAGAGACAAGAAAACTAAAGATCACAGCACTTATTACCAAAAAAAAAAAAAAATCCACAAGTAATGAAGGGATAGAAATGCCCTACAAACCATAGGTAGGTAATACTAGATGTCTGGTATTACCTTAATTGGTAGTGCTTTATTAATTGGCAAACCCAAAAATATACTTGTAGAATGAATGTAATTAGTCAGGCTGATATTTTTCAAATGGAGAAACAATCCTTGATCTTTTGTTGGATGAGAACGTGCAAGGAATAGCTATTGGTTCCTGTCATAGCTCTGATTAAAGTTTTCACTTCCTTGTTGCTGGACCATTTCACCACACAGAATAGACTGCAGTGACGTGGTGAGTACCAACACCATGTCAAAAGAATTGAAAGAAATCTCTTCAGGATTTCCCCCACAGTGTATCGTAAAAGCAAGGAACCCTGAAAACCTGATTTATTAATCTAAAGTTCAAAACATTTAAATTCGCCTGTGAGTGAGTATGAAGCATCAAGGCACGGGGCCCAGATGCACGCTCTTTGCTTGGCTCAGCTCTCTGTGGGCAGAGCCGCCTTCCCTGCTCCTCACAGCCCCAGAGCACAAGTGTCACGTTCTGTCAGCTTGTAACACCCACAGGAGACAAAAATAGTTTTCCTTCAGACAATATTTTTCACCTGTGCTAGCTGGCAAAGGCCAAATCATCAACCACATACAACCCGGATCAGCTCCTCTGACTCCTGAACTCTAGAAACCAACGTGAATTTGGGGCTAACTTATTAACAGGTTTTAGAAAACAATGGAACTTGGTTCCCACCCTCCTTTAGCCTCCCCCCACCAACAAAAACCACCACACAACCATGCCATTGGCTCCCAGCTCCCTTGGTCCCCTGCACAGTCCAGCTGCTCTTTAGCTCAAGCAGCACCATAGCTTTAAGCACATACTTAACTATTGCCAAGAACACTACCAAAACTAATTTACTGAAGATATTTTTTCAAATAAACATAATAGGCTATTTTCTTTAATTGCTAGAATATAGAATCTCATAGGTGTTTTCTCAAGATAAAGAAAACACTTTTTCCTGGTTAGGTCACCAAGAGCCTGAAGAATTGCATATTTAGCCACTGAAAAACATTAATTAAGGTATTAAACAAATTAATTTATTCTGATATAAGCAGTATTGGATCACAAGAAAAGAAAAGGATCAATAGAAAGGAAATGTTACATCAGTGGTACCAGTGGGTAACTTCACTTATTCAACAGAGTTAAATATTCCCTTAATTCATACTCCAAACTTCAAATACGGATGATTAAGCATATACATTAGCAAGATGAAGAGCAGAGGATTTTACATGACAGCTCTGCCCAAAAATGACAATAAAACCTGCCTTAGGGAGAAATTGGGAGAGAGGTAGTAAAAGGCTAATCTTGTTATAATGATTTATGGTTTATGGAAAAAAAAAATCATAGTCTAAGCCATCTTCAATTTTTCCAAAACATTCATACCTGCATTAAAATACTTCAGTAAGAACAGAAACATGCCCCTCTGTTTCCAAGATAACAATATACTTCATTAATCAGAAGCTCACAAAGATATGTTCAGAAAGTGCAGAACTGGACTAATTTGATTTTCAAGACTGATAACAGCAAAACAATTTCACAAAGATGAGTGTGACTGTCTTCACATTTGGGTGCCTTTCTGGCTGTGGGATAACTCTGTAGACACACTTTTGGCTTCCAGTGACTGTAGTTCAACAGGGACAAGCCCCAAGACATTATCCTGAGGTATTATAACTGTAAATAATTTGGAGGGTGTGGAAAACAGATAAAGTCAAATCACTGCTAGAAGAAAACCTACAAAAACACATACTGTGACCTTCCTAGGGCAAAGTTATTAGAGCAGCTGGATCAATAACAGGAAAGTCAGAATACTTATTTCAACTGCATTTTTCGTTTTGGAGAGTGATAACACCAAGAGCTGCCCAAAAAGGGCAGTCTTAAATACCTATCTAGTGCAATTTTCTATGTCGCTTAATTAGAATAGGAAGGCTTTGTTTTACATATATAATGGAGAAGAAACACAAGTAAGGAAAAAAAAAGGGAAAAAACCTCCTGCACTAAGAACATTAATGGAGGGACTGTAGCTAAACTTCAAATGAAAGAAAAATAAAAGTGGGGGGGGAAAAGACATAGTTCCAGAGAAGAAGAAAAGCTCATGATGGTTACACCACCATGAGCACAGCATGGACTGGAGTGGAGGAACTCCAGGCTGGGGGAGATCAGGCTGGATGCACCTGGCTGGAACGAATACAAGCATTGCCAGAGCAGTTCCTTTGGTGAAAGGAGGCAAACTTTGCAAAGAGATTATTATTCTGGTATAAAACCACTAGCAGAGGGAATACTTGCTGATACCACTGAGAACCATAATTCCCTTAGCAGATGCTCTTCAGTCAGATCAGTATCAGCTATTATGGTGAAAAAAAGCCTGAGCAGGAGGACTTTTCCAGGTTGCCCCTAGCCTGTGGATGATGTGAGACACAACATTGCACTCCTCTACTCCTCAGCATCTCCAGCCATAATAAGGGTGAAGCCTTTCACCTCCTTGTGTCCAGTGTATCTCTTGAGCATCTCAGAAACAGGTGGGAAAAGTTTTATTAAGCTGCACAAAAATTCAGTGAAATTATTGCATTTTCCAGTTCCATTTTCAAACAGCCACATCTGGTTGGTTCTGTTCATTCATCACTTTGCCAGCACAATAAATCCCCCACAAAATTCTTTTGGAGGTTTCAGTCAAACAGGCAACTTCATCACCATCATTCACGTGGTCAAGTGCTACCATCAGCTTGAGAAAACAGCAGACCCCAGGGAAAGCCTGCACAGATGCACATCACCAGGCACCACCTCAAAACTCCTCCTTCAGCTCACCCAGCCCTTCTCCCTGCCAACTTTCCAGTGCCATTTTATTAAGACTGCAGCTCATCGAGCACTCAACAGCACAGCTCCTCACACACTTCAAAATAAGCCAGCACATCAGTGCTACCCTTCCTCCCTTGCCCTCAGCTTTCAATTAAATTTAGAATTTACTTTGAAAGTACAACCTGAATGTATGTGGTTCAAAATGACCTTGTTACACCTTTCCTTGCCTTCCTGAGCAGGGCTCTTGTACTCCAGCTCAGGGTTTAAAATCTAGAAACAGGAATTTTCTCTAAGCTCCTGTGGCAAACTACAAGTCTCAAGCTGTTTAAAGTCTTTAAAGGTACATCCAAAGATAAAGTGTGCTCTGCAGAGAGAGATCTGGGAGCCCAGGTCCAGGAGCTTTCAGCAAGGTATTTAAAACCTTCCTGTGAGTCAAATGTTTTTTTTCTATTTCCTGAACTCTTAGTACAGTTATAACTGCATTTTGTTATAGCATCACATTAGTCATAATTAAAGTCATCACAAAATATATTGTCCCACACATATGAAGATCCAAAATCCATTTGTACACAGTACAAGTGACTCTTCCTTTAGTTTCTTCCTTATTGCAGGAAAAGAAGGACAATTACATTTGATATGATCCTGACCAGACAAAGCGTGAGTGTAGTATGAGTAATCTAGAAGGCAATTTGATTAAAGGCATACTTTGAGTATCCCCAAGCACCGCCCAAAAACACTAAAAGATTTCTGTGGCAATCGTCCCTGTACCTGGCTCAAAGACAAGAAAATAACCTTAAATTAAAAAAAAAAAAATAAAAGTGGTCAAGACTGCAGATGCTGATCCATGTTTATAATGGCACTAAACAGATACTGAGGAGCTGAGACTCCCCATTAAATTCTTCTGATACAGGATACCTCTGTATAAAGTTAAAAAATAAAGGCTGGGAGAAAAGACTTGATAGAAATGATGGTTGAGGCAAATGGCTCTGCCTGACATTGTCCACTCCTGTTTCACCTGAAGTAGCTGCATTGCTCAAACTTTAGGAGAACTCCACTGAACTGACAGAGTTTAAACCAACACTGAGGATATGGAAATGTTTTATACTAATAGCACCATGGCAAATTTCCTCAGCTGGAGACTGCTAAAGCAGGGTTTGTTTGGTTTCTGCATCTGCAGAGAAAGACATGCAGGTGATGTAGCTGCTGGTCATGGCCAGAAATGATCATCCTGATAGTCACAGATGTGCTCACCTCTAAGACTTTGCTTATAGAAGAAAAGTGGTGGGGTTTATTTTTTTTTAATGGCATTGAGTGCTTATATAAACCCATGATTAAAATATTCAAGATTCATTTGGGCCACATGAAGTGCACCTTACCCCTTCTGTGAGGATTTCAGGCTATATTTTTATTCCCTCAATACCATCAGTCTAAAATGTTAAAACTTAGAGAGCATAGCATAATAAAGCAGCTTGAACCTAAGAGCTCTGCCAAGCATTACATCAAATCTTTCAAAGAGTGAGGTTAGATAAAGCACCAGATACACAGCAAATTCTTGATTGAAATAAAACACCAAACATTTCTCCCTGGCTGGCAACAGGTGAATTCACAGAACAGGTTTCCTTATACACAGGAGTTTCTTTTATAGCAAATTCAAGGGTTTCCCTGCTTCCCAGGAAAATTCTGTCCTGCAATATGTTTAAAATGTTATCAGCTTGGAAAAAAATAACACTGCTATAAACTGATGGGAAAGGAGCCCATTGGCTCTAAAGTTACCATCCCCGGGTCGGGCACTCGGTGCTGTTTGGGGCCTTTGTTCAGGCTCAATCAGCCGTCGAAAATCAGCGCTCCCGTCACTGCCCGTGCTGGGCGGGATGAGCAGGAGGGATTCTCGCAGCCAGGACTGGCCACTAATTACCTGTTCAACCCCCTTGTAAATATCTGTCAGAGTGGGGAGAGCTCAGCTCCCGGCTCAGAGGGGACTGGGGCAGCAGCACCTGCCTAGGACTCCTCCTGTGCCCCCAAAGTAAAGTCATCACTGCAAATAACATCTATTCCTTCCTTCCTTCCTTTCCTTCCTTTCCTTCCTTTCCTTCCTTCCTTTCCTTCCTTCCTTCCTTCCTTCCTTCCTTCCTTCCTTCCTTCCTTCCTTCCTTCCTTCCTTTCCTTCCTTTCCTTCCTTTCCTTCCTTTCCTTCCTTTCCTTCCTTTCCTTCCTTTCCTTCCTTTCCTTCCTTTCCTTCCTTTCCTTCCTTCCTTTCCTCCCTCCCTCCCTCTCACATTCATGGGTTGTTAAAATCCCCAAGTCCTAAGCTTCACCTGCCTGAATAGGATGGGGAAGGTGAGTGGGGCTCCCTGGGCCTGCAGTCACTGAAAGGGAAATTTATCTTCCAAACAAATATCCAAGAAATAAATGTGATGCTCCAGAGGCCTTTATTCCTCTGTCTTGCACCCTCAAAAAAAAATAAAATAATACAGACATGCTTTGAAAAAAAAGATAAATGAAGAAAGTTTTCTGATAACCACTGGAATTTTTCCTGTCACAGCAGGGAACGCCACGGGGGAGCGGGAGCCTGTGCCCGTCAGCAACAAACACACGGGGTGTCTTGGCTGGGCTGTGCTCCTCACCACGACATCAAAATAAGCCTTTCATGGGCTGTTTCCTGGGAAAAGCACGCGAGCTTTTTCCACGCGAGCTTTTTCCACGCGAGCAGGAATGGTGGGAGGCCGGGCCGCAGCCCCGGCCGGCAGCGCAGGTGGGTTCGGTCTGCGCGCGGCACTGTGGGAGCGCTGCTGCCAGCGCCGAGGGCAAGGGAAGGAAAAGGGGAGGCGCGGGGGGAGCTGAAAATTTTGCAAGAGCAAACAATCCTCCCGCGGGCAGCGGTAAATAAAATAACAGCAGCGGGGTGATTTGCAACCATGTAACGGGCTTTTGTCTGGGCCCATTTCTCGCCGCCGGGAGGGTTTCTGTGTTCCCTCTCCGCAGGGTCCCGATGTTCCCCCTCCGGCTACAAAGGCCGGGGGCTGCGGCCCCTCCCCGGGCCTCCCCCTCCTCCGGCAGCCTGGGGGGCTCCGGGGTGAGGGGCTCTGCGATTTCGGGGTCTGAAGTGCCGGTGTAGGATTTGCCACCTTTAAAAACAGCTTTTACTCATCTTTTTAAGGCTTTTTTTTTTTTTTCCCCTCAGTTTACATGAAGCCCGTTGGGCATTTTGTTCCCTGGTGGAAAGTTAGGAGTATTTATAAGTCTAATTAGAGGCATTTATAAGAGTGATTAGTATGAAGCATCAGCTGCTGGCGGCACTCTGTGTGTCTGTGTGTGTGTGTTCGCACATGGATGCAGCACTACAGTTTACAATTTGTTTCTGTGCCTGAAAGCTGTGAAATGCCCTTAATTCTCCCGGCCCCGATGGCAACATTGGGCAGTGTGGGTCTGTCCAGTGGCTCAGCACCACACAGGATCACATCTCTGGGGAGGGGTTGTGGCCCCCAACCTTTGTCCACTGATGTAGGAGCAAGTGCCTAAGGGAAAAAATTAAATGTACAAAATTAAAAAAAAAAAAAATAAAAAGGGAGAAAAAGCATGTATGTGTTGAAGCCTGTATGTGTTAGACCCATAGGACAGAGATGAACATGGCCCCACTCCTGCCTGCCCACGGACTGCCCTTGCAATCTCTCACCTCACAAGTGTGACGTTGTCTTTCCATCTTTTTCCTTTGTTGCTGGGTATTAACTCCTCATCCTCACCCTCCCTGGACCTGGGTTTGCAGTACAGATGCAGATTTCTCCTGAGGGAGAGGCTCCCACACCCTCTGCTTTGAGGAGCAAAACCCTCTGCGGGTGAGCTCAAACTCCAGTGGGGCTGTGGGGCTGTGGGAGCTGTCCCGGCCTGAGGGGAGCTGGAGATCTCCGAACATCCCGGGGCTGAGCCGGGCTCAGGGGGCTGGCCCTGCCGGGGGGGGCACAGGGACTCTCTCCGGGTGCTCCCAAAACATCCATCCTGCAAACCTCGGGGCTTCCAGCCTACAGCCACTGCCCTGAGCCTGGGGCAGCCCCTCAGGCTGCTCTGCATCCAGTGAGCACCCCCCAAACACCTCATCCTGCTGAGAGCGCCCCAGGAACCACAGCCTGACCACAGCCCCACTGCTGGGCTCCAGTGCCACCACAAACCAGACTGGCTGACCAGCTTTTGAGCCAGGCTTTTCCCAAGGGCTCGCATTGAGGTCCTGCTCACAGGCACAGGACCTGAGCACTGTCCATCTCCCGAGACTCCTGGGACAAGTGTCAGTGTCCCTGCGTCTCCCCTGGCCCAGTGACAGCCCCGCAGGTGCCATGCCAGAGCTGCTGCCTGCACAAACACCTCGAGCTGGAGCTGGTTAAAACGTCTTGAGGCTGCTTCTAGGAGTTCAGGCCCTCCTCGACCAGGGATTTCTTTTTTCTAGTCATCATATAAACAGAATTAAAAGGTCAGTGCTGCCCCCACATGCTTACAAAAGCTTTTGGTCGGAATGACTCGAGAAAGATAGGGAGATATGTAGGGAACACTTTAATAATTATTTGTTTTGCATACCTGTGGTTTGTTTCCCTGTCACAAAACAAACAAACAAATAAAAAAACCTTCTTTGATTTCTGCTCTCAAAAACTTATGTGAAAAATATCTTCAGATTTATCCACATCAATTTCAGAGCTACATTTAGAGCATTTGCTGCAAAAACAGCCTGGAGTACAGTTCCACTGACACATTGGGATAGTTTAGCTTGACTTTTTAATATTTCTTTTTGGGGAGGCATCAATAAACTGATGGTCCCCAAAATCACCTACAAAACAATCTTTTTTTTCACTTAGTCTCCCTGTGTCTAGTCCACGCAGCCCTTATAATCCACATAGTGATCTTCCTGAGGGCAGACAGAAATTGCTTTTTCATTTTTCCTGTGTCCATGTCTGTACAGCTACAGAAAGTCCCATACAAACTGAAGGTGGAACACAAAAGAGAGGAGTTACAATGAACTCACTTTACTCCAAGTAGTAGCAAGTGGCCATGTGAAGGGATGTACAAAAAAACCAAGCTATTTTTCTGTCTCTGGTCTTTTCAGTAACAGGGAGGTTAAGGTATCCCTCCTGGCAGGGGGTGAGACTCAAATGTCACGCTGAAGAATGACGTTGTGTGTGTCCCTTTAAAAACTTTGAATAGAAACTAGTTTAAATTTGAATCTAAAAAGATAAAGTGAGCTGGATTCAACCTGGAGCTGGCTAAAATGTTTCATGTTGCATGTTCATGAGGGGGAAAAAAAAGGCACTTTTTTTTTTTTAATCTAAACGTTGCTTTTGAAAATTTTCAGTGGCAAAAACATTAAAACACTGCTTTATTTTATAACAACAGACAGTTTCTTTCACTTCAGAGTTACAGCAAGAGCCAGACCCTACAATGGGGTGGAGATTCAGCTTGGAAATCCCCTGAATTTCTGGCTCAATTTGTCCCTCTGCACAAAAACCAGGCACCAGAGCCAATAAATTTGTTTCAAACAAGTGATGTGTACCCAAGCCCACCCCAGGCAGGAAGGATCAGGCAGGATGTGGGCTGCTGCAGAGCAGCACTGCCCACCCAATCTCCATGGCAATGAGGGGTCTCACCAGCTGGGGCAGCCCCAGCAGCCCTGGAGGGTGTCCTGGGGTCTCCAGGGGCTGCAGCAGGTGGCAGCCCCAGCCAGGTCCCCCAGCTGAGCTGGCAGAAAGCCATTCCCTTGTTCTGTGGGAAAGAGGGAACCATAGGAAGGTGCTGGGAGGGATGAGGGGACGGGGAATTGCAGGTCCAATTCTGTGTAGGCGTTTTTCTGCAGTCCCCAAAAGAGACATTGCCACTATAAATTTCATTCAATCTTCATTTTACTCTTTGGAAGAGACTCATTTGAATGCATCTACTAAACAAATCTCTCTTCTTGCCCAGGCTTCTTTCAGCTTTAGCTGTCCTGAATATGAAATCTCCTGCTGGAATACAGGTACTTCAAACCAAATCCCTGAATTCAGAGAGTACTGAGACCAGAGGTGGGGTTATAAAACAGATTGACTTGGATGGAGTAATAATAAAATTTATGATCCTACTTTCCTTGTTAACCTGGCTACACAGGTACCAAAATCACAGCTGGAAATATACAAATGTCATGAAGCCACACAAAAAAATAATACAAAAGTATTTTAATGTTGTCTGATCAGCAATTCCATTTTCAGAAATATAACAAATACAAATGGTATTATTACTCTGTAAATGTCTTCCTTCAGACCCTTTGAAACCTCAATGCAGATTTTTAAATACATTTTCACAAAGAAAACTGTGTAGAAAAAGAACAAAGAATTACAATACATTTGAGAAAAGTCCTGAAATTAATTTCAAAAGGACATGACTTTAGCATAAGAATACATTTGGAGGTAGAGCAGTTTTTGTTTGTTTAGGAATCCTCACATTTTTTCCAGCAGGAAAACTGGATGGGCACGCTCTGTACCATCCCTTGTTATTTTCAATTAGGTAATAGATGTGAAGTTATTTTGTCTTTGTTATAAATAGCCATTGGTAGTTCTGAGAAAGGTATATTAAATGCCAGAAGGAAAATAAGCAAGAAGAGGTAACATGGAGCCTGATCCTGCTAACTCCTGCTCCTCCAAGCAATCCTCTTTCTTTTCTACTTACTGTGCAGTCTAAGAACTTCAGGATTAAGTCAGATCTTAGAACCATAATTCCATTTATTTGTAAAAGCAAACATCCCTTTTGCTTAACATAAATGTTTTTATTTAAAAGGAGGTTGTCAATTTGAAAGCGTTTTAAATTCAGATTTAGGAGAAACTTTATGCGGTTTCACTCAGGCCGGGGGATGCCGAAGGGATGGGCTGGATCCCGGCAATTCCAGCCCCAGAGCTGCCCTCCCCAGCCCCAGTCACCCCACGGCAGCAGCTGGGTGAGCAAACAGCCCCAGTTTGGATGCAGAGCACAGACATGGATGAGCTCCTGCACAGACCCCTCGGGGGCCCAGCTCCCGCAGGAGCTCCAGCGCCAGCGGTGCCTCCTGCGCCCCGAGACCCCACACAGCCCCTTCGCCACCAAAATCTCTGCTGCTCCAAGAGCAGTGGGGAAAGAGCTCCTGGGATTCCGGTATCACAGCCCTGCCATGAGGCTGGTGGGGTGCTGGCAGTGCTGCAGCGCGTTCCGCTGGGATGGGGACGAGCAGCTCTGGGAGTAAACAGGAGGCCCCACACAGAAACAGAGGGACAGGAACCCAAAGTTGTCACCCGTCACTGAAAGTTCTCCGAGAGTGTGTGCCAGCAGTGGTACCAGGACACATAGGGCTGTGTGCACAGATGCTCACAATTTGCTGTTTCATATTATAGCTTTTTTCCTCTTGAATTGTCTCCTGTAAATAAAGACGGAACAGAATGTGATTTAATGGTCACGACATTTTTCAAACAGTATTACACAAGTATCCAGCAAAAAAAAAAATCCCCAAAATGTTGTAGCAACCTGCAACCCCTTTCTCACATGGATTAGCAAATGGCTAATTCTGGTTTGTTGCCTGCAAGCCTCAGGTCTGAGTTTTGTTACATTTTTAAAGCCTGCATTGGGAGCTTAACCAGAAACAGTCAAATCATCCTTTTTGAGACATTCTTAATTAAATAGCGTCATATGTAGTCCTGCAAAGGACTAAAAATATTCAGCTGTAGTTAGGTTTCTTTGTTTATACATTTCATCCAGCTCAGGAGTGCTGCAAAATAAGTCAGCAGTTGCCATCCTTTTTTCAAATAATATACTTTCTAAAATAAACTATTTTATAATAGTTTGGATTCAGCTAATGGAGGAATATCACTGATTCATACATTCTTTTTCAAAGAAGACTGGTCTGAGCCATTAAATAACCAAAAATAAGTCATTTTTCCCCAAAACTATTAGACTTTTTCTCTTAAAAGAGCAGTAGGGCATATTTTTTTTTCTGAGTTCAATATGAATCAACTCAATGCCTCAATTTCGATTGGCTAGGTATGAAAATCTCAGGACTTACTCGGGTTTTCTCAATGTCTCAAGTGTAAGAAGAGAGTCATGTTACTCATGCTTACCTCTGCCAAGCAGCAGTTGGAATATAGCCCCTTCAGGCAGAACACTGTGAACATATTAAAGTACTAAATGATTCCCAGGAAATTCATAAAATGTCCTTTTCTAATGATTCAAGGTATTTTTGTGGAGGCAGATTATCTGCTATTTTTAGCTTTTCCCAGTGTCTAGCTTGTCTAATTGCTCCTTGTGCAAGTGCTCTGGCCCGGGGCTATTTTTCAGCTCTAATTGCAAAAGAAAGGATTACATGGCTTTGCTTGTGCTGGAGATGGGGCTGAAACCCTCTGAAACAAAACCCTCCACCCCTCGGTTTCATAGCTACCCAGAACATTCACTCAGTTTGCTGGTCTCATCTATAACTTCAAACCTGCTGACAGCAGGACCACAGGTAGGTACCTGCTGTGTGCTGCCAGCTGTCTGGGAGCAGGGCAGTCTGACCAGCGCTGGAGTTTTCCAATTGATGGGTCTCTCCTCTACTTACACAGTGCAGCAATTACCAGAGGTGTTGTCTTTGCAATTTGTTTTGAAAAGTCATGGAGAGATTCCCATAAAATGCTCCTTGTTGCAGTTCTAGTTGAAAATCCTGGAAACAGCATAGAGTAGTCAGGCTCTATGCTGGGAATGGGCAGTGAGCAGCCAATTTTGGTTTTAAAGCTATCAACTTACCTACTTACCTAAGTCTGGGGAAGGAAAACCAAAATGTCAAGATATTTTGACTCTGTTCAAAATGCCACAATCAGAACTACCTAAGCTGTACTACCTGAACTTTCAGAAGATTAAAAAAAAACAAAAACATTTTGTGCCCAGGTTTATTTAACATGCTCTTCAGGGTGTTTTCATCTCAGCCCACTGGGTAACTTTACCAAGCAGCAGTCAGGCAGAAGCCCCTCTCATTTCAGAGCTTAAAACTCACAGCACAGCTCCTCCTAGAGAGGAGGGAGATGGATCTCCTCCAGCAGTGTGGAAAACCTCAAATCTGCAATTTTGCCTTGTCTCCATAAAGAGTGCTTGCATTTTGGCCCAAGCCCGAATTTGCCATTAAAGTAACCCTTGTCTATACAAATGTTAGGAGACTGTCCAAGCACCATCACAGCCTGGTACATCCCTGGAAAAAGCAGCCACTGTCATCTTCTGTGAGGGTACAGCACTCCTCCAGAGCAGCAGCTATCTGAAAATAATTTCATTTTCCTGTGATAATACAAACAGCAGCACAAAGGCCTGGTCTATGAGAGCAGTTGTGCAACACTCAATAATTTCACATCCTGGTCTGAAATATTCCACAGGCAGTTGGAAGGTCCAAGGCTGAGATCCAAAAGCACCAATGTATTCACAGCTATGCAAATATTAGGAACTACTTGTGTCTCAACACATGCAACATCTTACATTATATTTAGCAGACTGCATTTAAATTCACCTGCCTACAAGCTATAAAGATTTACCAGAACTTGTGAAAAAAACTGGAACAGATTAAGCCAAATAATTTTTCAGCTATTACTCATTTGAGGTTTGTTTGAGGTTTTTACCTCTTGGGAGACAGAGGTTCCTAAATATTCCAGCGGGCTGTAAGTCAGTAACACATCTGAGACACTCTGTCCTCATGCATGCCCAGATAGCCCTGGGTTTGCTCCCTGTCTCCTGCTTGCTCTCAGCCCATGTGATGCTTTGTTTACTCACTGCAGGAGCAGATCCATGCACCAGCCATTCCCAGCAGAACCATTGGGAGTCCAGGATTTCTTATGTCAGAGTCTGCAAACACTGGGCACTGATGTGTTCCCCTCCTCCCCACTCAGCTCCCCTCTGTGTTTTGGGTTCAAAGTGAAACTATCCCAGACTCAGGGACCTCGAGAGAGCAGGACTTGGGAAACACCAGGAGAGACACTGAGGGCACGAGCGTATTATCAGAAAGAATTTGAGTGCTCCCAGCAGCCCAGCAGCAAATTAGAAAGTTTTGGCTCCCAAGAATGAGTTGTGTTGTTTGTTCCTGCACACTGCAGCTGCTCGTCCCTCTCCCTCCCCACCCCCCTCCTTTGGGTGGTTTATTACACACAAGCTACTAATGAATGGGAGCCGCTGTTTTACAGTACACCACACTTACAGGACTTATCTCTAGGCCTACCACAGATTTGACTGATCAACAGCAGGGCACCACCATCATAATTCTTCCTAGAAACAGGAGGATAAAAAGGGGTTTGTTGGAGGTTGGCTGTGTCTGCAGAGAATCCTGCCTGCAGGGCCTGCTGATGCCATCACTCGCTGCTATGGTCTTTGGCCTAATAAGGTACAGAAACAAAGATTGTTCACTTGTTCAAGAATACTAAAGTACCCAAGTGACGGAAAGTGGAGGCAGCAGGGCACACATCCAAGTGGGATTAAGGCCACAAGTGCAACGTTACAGGGCTGACTGGGTGGCAGAGGGAATATCTGCCTCTGAAGAAAAAAAAATCCAGTTCAAACATAATTTATAACATGTCACTCACAGTCAGAGGTGGCTGTCATTAAGAGTTAAATGTTGCATTGTGTTCAACTTATTCTGATAAGAATTCTCTAAGCTGCTTATATGTTATCATAACTCATGAATAAGTGGAGCGTGGGCAGGGGAGGGGGGAGAGGCTCTCTGGGGCAGGATGGGACCCAGACTGGGAGGCAGAAACGCTGGAGCAGAGCTGGGCTGCTGGATCCTCAGTGTGGTGTACCCTCAGTCTGCACATTCCAAGGACTCCACAGTGAGTCTTAGACCCTGCCAAGCCCATGAGACTTGTCACAGTCCAGGCTCTACTTGGACAGATCCACCTCCTTTGCTTTTGTGCACTTCTCCAGTTGGGGAGCCAGGCAGTAACACCGAAAGGATCTAAAATGGTGCATTCAGCCTCTGCTCAGCTGGCCTACACAGCAAGGCTCTATGAAGGTTTAAGAGCTGGAGCTGAAGGAGAAAAAAATGGGCAATGTTGTAGCCAAGTAAAAAGCCCCTAAGTTAATACTGCTTACTGGAAATGGAACTGGGAACCCAGCAGAAGAGCAGCAGAGCAGTTCTTTAGGGACAATATTAAATTCCTCTGACTGACTTGGCAGTTTGGAAGCAGCAGGATTGTTTTCTCTAACTTAGGGAAACCCAGCAACAGACCCCACTGAAGTTCAAGCAGCTAGATCAGGCCCAATCCCACTAAACTTTCCAGGCTTATCAGGGAATTTTTTCCCTACAACTTTTTCCCTACTTCATTTTGGGTGTAGAGAGAAAAACCTGCGTGGAATAAGAATTAGAATCATAGGAGCCTGTTCATTTGCACAACTCATTGAGTGCAAATAGCCACTGTAATTCCCAGTTAGAAGCATTTCTCTGGTGCAGCTCATTCAGAAAGCAGCAGTTTGTTTACTCACTGGCTTGGGCTACCTGGATCACGTTACACCTGCTGAGGCTGCTGGTAATGTGGGAGGTTGATTTTAAACTGGCACTGTTGCTTTTATAAAGCCTTTAATGTCATTGGCTCTGGCTGTGTTCAAGATCTCACCCATCAAGCCAAGGCTTAAGGGACTTTGGGCTGAGACATCCCAGTCCTCTCAATTCCCTTGTCACTCAAGTCAACAACCACAACTTTGCTGAGGTAGGTGTGGGACAAATATTTCAGTCCCTGACCTGTGCCTGGTCTGACTAAAGACCCAGGGTCTCTGATTTGTCACACTAGAGAAACACTGCAGCAAGTACCTGGTTTTCTGATATGAGTATCTGACCTGCTACCTCAGTGTTGTCTTCACCCGTGTTGGAAGGCCAGAGGGTTGATCACAGTGAGCTCCTGGTATCCAGAGGTGGCTGCAGGACACTGCAGCTGCAGGGGTACATGGTGTGTGTGCAGGCACAACAATGCTGCAGTGCATTCATGTTTTTGGCCTCTACAGCTCTGAGGAGCTGTGGATAACCTGTGTCCCTGCAGAGAGCAGACAGCTCCCTGTAGCCACCTCTCTTCAAGGGGAAACAAAAGAAGACCCAGGAATTGCATCCACCCATTCCTGCCCCTCAACCATGGCAGTATCTGGAGCACACCCACGCATGGGAGGTGAACCCATGGAAACGTTTTTGTGGGTGGGTGTCCCCACGGGGGATGTGGTGCAGCTTTAAGAGTGTGCAAGTCCAAATCCATTTGTCTGGACACAATCAGCAGAACTTGTCAAAAGAAAAGTTAAAATAGATGTAACTGATGTGTGAAGGCGTGTTTTACCCCGCTCTAAATTCTGCTGGATACGTGAGTAGAGGCAGGTAGTAGATTAACTATGCAGCTCAGAGACCATTAAGGCTTGCAGAGGAACAATTAGTCCAGAATTTGCATTTTATGAAATTGAACCTTTTATAAATCTTACAGCACAGCTAATGGCAGAGGTTTCTTCAAGTATTTCCCTGTGATCTTTGTCACGTGGGGTTTGTAGCATCTTGCCAGGATTATGAGAACCTAAAAACGTAAAAGGCAATTTTTCAGCAAAAATTAAACCCACTGGTTTATCTTTACCATCTGTGTGAAATGTAAACAGAGAGAATAAATAAACAAATACAGAAAGATACATTTGTTTTAAATAAATGTGAACAAAGGGTTTGACACATTTGCAGTATGTAATGCTGGTTTTAAAACATGATTTCAACCACCTGACACATTCAATTAAATACAGAAAACTCTCCAGGTTGTATTTGCATTCTGGAAGAGCAGCTACAAAAGAAAGTGTAAGTGCAGCAAATCATTCTGAAAATAAACTGATTTGAACAGAGAATGATTTCTCCCTGAAAGGCTGCAGTACCACTGACTTTGTAGTATTACTTGAAAAAGCTGCAAGTATCTTATTTTTCCCCATAAAACAGATCCACTTTGGGAAGGGCAGACTGACATTTTGATCTATCTTCCAAGAAACCATGAGAGAAAAAAGTCACTTCTAGAAGCACAAATTTTCAGTAAAGCCTCTTTTTTCTCCAATATTCAGGGAAATTCCTAGTGCAGTTCATAGTCTTTAATAAGAAAACAAACAAACAAACAAAAAACCCCCTGCAGCAATAAATGATGGAAGAAAACCAAATCCCTTTTCCAAGCAGTGACACTGCCACTTTAATAGCTTCCCACTGTACTTGGGGTTAGTTGCCAGAGAAGCCTTGTTCAGCCTATTTGGGGGCCCCATGAAATGCTGCAAGCGTTACTGAAATGAGCACTTGTCTTTTGTTGAGCTGCATGCTAGCACCATACAGTGCTGAGCTGATAAATCCACTTTTTCTAACACAAGCATTTTTCAAACAAAACTACCATGAGACTGATGAGTAATGCCAGCTTGCCAAAAAAAAAAAAAAAAAAAAAAAAAAAGACACACACCCCTCCCAGGCGCTGCTGACACTGACAGCTGTTAAATTCACATATTCACAAAATGAGATGGGTTACATAACTGGAAATTACAAGAGCGACTCACCAGCGAGAGGAACTGCAAAGCAAGGCATCACTGGGGCTCAGGAAGGAATAGATCACACGTTCCCATGTGCACTGTCCCACTGATGGCCGGGATAAAGCTGTGCCTTGAGCACACAAAGGTTGCCGGGCACTCCTCACCCTGCATCAGCAAGCTGTTTGTAGTTTGTTCAGAATTGAGATTTTTTTTTTCCAGCAAAGTGAGGATGCATGTGGAAAAAGGATATATTAGTGTTGCTATGTATGTTATGACACAAGGGCAGTTTAAAAGCCCAAATGTCACATTTTGCAAGACACCATGCAAAAGCAGTGACTCTGAAAGGCTTATTGGCAAGTCTCAAGCAGCTGAGAGGGCGGCGGAGAAGGTGAAGTGCTGGGTAGAGTTAGGTTTGACACAACCTAGGTAGATTTTAATTTGCATCAAATTTTTCAGACATATAAGTGGTTTGCAAAGATGTTGTTTTTATCATTCTCATTGTATGGCCATAGAGCTGAGCTCTGGAGGTCTGTTATCTTCCCATGCAGGACAGGAAGGCAGTGACACAATGTCACCACCGCATCACCTGCCCTTATTTCAGTATCTATTTCTAAATTGGTTTGAAAACTTCAACAAAAGCACCTGGTTCTGGAAGGGCCATGGAACAGATGATGGAGAAGAGGTATCATTAAGGGCTCCTGAGGAATGGCAGACTGTGGAGCTGGTGGAACAGCTCAGGAGAAGGAGCAGTGAGGGAAGATGGCAATGTCTGCACAAGCTGCCAGGCCCTCACATGTTGCTGAGATTGCCAGAAATGAGGTTCTGAAGGGGGCTAATCTGGACATAAATCAAACCAGAAAACAATGGATGTCTTTATGAATAGCCATAACAAAAAAAAAATTCAGTAATTAAACCACCATTAACACCAAGCTAAATTTTACACATTCAAAATGATCTATGCTTCAATTTTTTTCTGCTCATGGCTGAATTCATTCCTCTTACATTGTAAGAGGGGTTTTGCTGTTATTAAAAAAAAACAAAAACCTAAAAGCTTTTTTTTATAAGCAAGTTTATCAAACAAGAAATGAAGATGAAATGACAACTAAATGCATAAAGTTCCAATGTATTTTATCAGGTTACTTATAATAAACTAGGCTAATGCAAAATCAAGATGCACAGACAAATCAGGAGGGGAAAAAAAAGAAACACAGAAATGAATGCTTTGAGAGTGATGTCACCTAAGCTGGTGTGTAGGTACAGTCTGCTGCGTAGGAGAGCAGTGAAAGCATAAACAGAATACTAGATGTGCATTAAGCCACAAACAGAAATAGCTGTGAACAATGGCAAAGTCTGGCTGCTCTTCCAACCTTAATGTAAGGAAACATCTTTATAAAAGATGAGACAATAGCGAGTCTATAAATGACAGCCCCATAGGCAGGGAAGGATTAAGAACTTCCTACAGTTCCTAAAGTATGAACCTATATTGTAACCCTTCCACAAAGGCAGCCATAAGTGCTTTCTCTGAATTAGTCCACCCAGAATAGGAAAAGGCATCAGAATTAGTTTGACTTTTCCTCTGGACACCAGCCACACACTCTCAAGGCAGAGAGGAAGGAGTAAAAGCAGACGGAAGCGCAGCACTTGTTTAGGACCTTTTGCCAGCATACCTGTGGGTCCCAGTGCTCATTTTGCCCTCCCTGCTTCCTCCAGAACCCAGAGACCTTTGGCAGCCCTGATCCAGGCCACGGCAATGTGCTGCTCTCTAAAGCTGAGCTTCTTTGGCCCTGCAGACACTGGGAATGCAGGCTTTGCACACAAGCAGACATGAACTAGGCTGAGGCTTCAGCGTCCATTTAGCACTTTTATTTTATTTATCTTATTTTGAAGTTCTTTTGTTGTTGTTGTTGTTTTGTTTGTTTGTATGAGTAATAAAATACATTCATTTAACTGGGCATGTGTTTAATTTGAAAACATTAACAAAACACCTCCCAACACCTCATGGCCCATGACCTGAGACATATTCCTGTACAGGAAACATCCTCTGAGCTTTCAGGTAGCAGACTACCCTCAGACCTCAGATTTTCTTGCAGACTGCCACATACTCATCTAATAAAGAATTTTAATTGAGGACTATGGACATTACTATTTAATACAATTCCCCAGACCAGCTGCAGTGAAAGGCTTCATGGGTTATCAGTGGTGCATAGGGCAGGGGCTGGCTGCCACCACAGACTTTGGTGATTCTGCTGGTTTATCTCTAACACAGCACTAAGCTTGTTCACATACATTCCTCTGGTGAAACTCAAAGAGCCTGCACTTCAGGGAGTTTTCCAAGCAGTCAAATGTGAGTGAGTGCTTCACTGCACTGATGGGGAAGAACTGTCCACTGCAGCTACTGCTAACACAGGCACCTCTAGGCACTCCAAATCCTTGGATGTGGATGAACTGAACAACGTGAAGAGGTACAAAACATGCAAGACCAGGATCTACTCTGAGTGACATTTGTAGATTTGCAGCTGATTATAAATTCCATAAGATCTACAGAAGTCAACACTAAAGAATTTGCAGCAAGTTAAAGCTCTTGAGATCTCCTTGTTGCCTTTGCCAACAATTCCTCATTCCAAGCTGGAGGCTTTAGGGAAAATCTGGGGCATTTCTGGTCCAAAAGTTCCAGTGGAATAGTTCTATCTGTTTTCAGAAATGATCCCCTGTTTGTCAGGTAGAACTTGGTCCCTGAGTGTTGACAATACAAAGCAGATATGAGTATATATTTTTAAAAATATAAAAAATTACCCAGATGGTTTTAAAAATATTGAAGATTCACCATCCAGCTATTTACAGTCCTATTTTAATTTTTTTTTCCTGAAAAACAAGCTAATATTCTGATTCTCACTGTGGGCTATAAATTTCATCCCCCCAAGCTCAACTCCCAAGCCACATCCCTGAATCAACATGCTTCCTAATGGGAATAAATTCTTTTCAGCAGAGCTCTGTTAAAAATGACCACCAGAACCAAACTATTATTAGTATTCAGGGTAGAATTACATAGTGTCACTATGGATATTTGAATGTGTAGGTGTGGGCCTTAAATTATTTTATGGCAAAATTCAGCCCCATTTCTTACCCCTGGTGTTCAAACCTGCTCCCACTGGAGCAGATTATGATGACCCTATAAGAGACAGGACCTTGTCCAATAGATCTGACAATTACCAATTATTCATGTGAGCAATGCACGAGGTCTTGTAGCAGTGGGAATAAAACACAAGAGCAAATCCACTTGCTCAAATGGCAAGTTTCTAGATTCAACAACAAAATCAGAAATCTGCAACAGCCCTTCCATCCCTCACATAGTTTGTTGCTTAAAATCTTAAAGGAAAAAAAAATATCATGTTCTCTATTAATATGATCTTATCATGATCAGGTTTTTTTCCAATAAAAATACATAATTAGTTTTGTAGCTTTTCTGTTTGTACTGCAAACCAGTAAAGGAAAACTGTGAAACTCACACATTTTCATTCCACACTATTCTGAATGTTACCTAACTTCCCAGTTTAAAAATAGATTACAGGGATTAGGAGACTTTTGAATCTAAAAAGAATGCACATATTAGGGAAAATGCTATCTAAAATAAATAGCCCATTTTAAAAACCAGTCTCCTAGTTTGTATGATATTAAGAAAAAAAACACTTCATAGACATTTAGTTTAACACATGCCAGTCAGCTTCATTTACAAGTTCAAAATCCAGAGGTAGATAAAATATTAGTTTGGTTTGGAATATGCAAAGTGACAATTTTTCATGTATTATTGCTCTGAAGCACTTGATACAAAGTTATTATAGAAGGAAAAAATAGTTACCAGAAGGATTTATTTAAGGAATGGCTACTGCAAATAAAAACTTTCAACTAAAAAGGATTTTTAAAATTGTTTTTTAATATGCTTTTAATGACCTCTGCTCCTCATACCTACCTCCTTGCTTCCCAAACTGTTTGTACTGTCCCCAATAACACTCAGTGGAAAGCTGTCGTTCCTGGCTAAATCCTTACTTAGGTTGGATGCTATGCCTCCGTTAGACAGGGTCACAAGGTCACAATCGATTTTGGAGGCCACCTGGAGAGTCCAGGCCGTGAACTGACTCAAAAAATTTATATCAGAGCTGGAATGGTCCACCTCCCAGGGCTCAGCCTGCGCTAACACCCCAACCGCAGGATGGAGCCTGCCAGGCCCAGCTCAGAGAGAGGCCAGAGTTGTTGACCCCGTTAGCTGACCTCTTCAAACTTCAGGAGAATTTTTCTGGCAGTTACCACGGTGACTGGGCACTCCAAGCTTATCCTTCTTACTGAAAAAAAAAAAAAAAAAGAAAAAAAAAAAAGACGAAAAATTAAGAAGAAAAAAAAAAACAAAAACGTTAAAACCTACCTCGTAGGGATGTCTATCAAGAATCAAATACATAAAAGTTTTAATTGTTTGCTTCTCTCTTGGGCTGCTCTGGCTCTGACTGGAACATCCGATGCGAGCATCGAGAGAACAGTTTGGCTAAAAACATTTCAACTTGTGAAGAAATAATGCTCAGTGGATTTAACTAGAAGCATTTCTAATATCTGCTGGTGATCACAAGTGACACACTAAGAGGTTTATTGTGAAATAATATTTATTTTTCTTTATCTTTCTCCAAGTTACTACCACTTCTTATTGAACTGAGAAGAAGCTGAGACAAGGTTAAGGGAAAAAAATATTCTATGCTGCCTTCGGGTTTTTTTCCTTTTAAAAACTATCTGCTTGGTGAAACATTAAGTATGCAGCAACACATTGCTTTGGTCTCTCAGAAGAGACGGCATAACCTATTTAATGTACCATGAAATATTATTTAAGAGGAAAAAGCAAAAAAAAAAAACCCAAAAGTTGTCAGACATCGTTAGTGCTGGTTTTTTCAGGCACTTTGAACACTAATCACTTCACACATAAAATTTAGCAGGTAAGCAAGGTCTCGTGATGCTGACAGAAAACACTTGAAACACATCAAGGGATCACAGAGCACACTAAGTAAACAAGAAAACAAAGTGCACTCTTCATTTCTGAAACAATAAGGGGAAAACTGGTGCTTCTTAATTTCAGAGCAATCACATATTACATACAAAGCTTTTATGTAAATTTTCCTCATGCTCCTCTACTTGAAATAGCATCTTGCAAAAGGGAGCACTGAAGAGTACACTGCATTATAGCTGGAAAAATCCTACTTAAGGGCTCCTGATGGCAAACTGTCAATCAGTATTCCCCGCTTGTTATGAACTGCTCATTTCTGGAGTACAGCTAAACAGAGGTTTAATGATTGAAACTTTAATGGCATTTTGTCTCACACATGGTTCTGAAGTGTCTTCTGTTGTTTGAAGAGTTAAATATGGATATTCAAATTGCTGCTCAGGCACTGCTCTGCTCCTCCTGGGCTTCTCCACTGGCAGTGCTGAGATGGCAGAGGGGACCGAGCTGCTGAGTTGCCTCTCATGGGAGGAGATCACACATACCCTATGGATACAAAAATAAAGCAGGAGGTTTGGGTGTGGGAAGCAAAAAGCACATAACTGATCTTTTGTTCCAGACTTACTTTTCATTTCTGCTGGAAGGATGAAAAAAAGGCAGTCCAGCATACGTGTGTTAACTAACATTAAAAAAAACAGTGAATGCAGGCACGGTACAGGACTCTTTCTCCTTTCAAAACTGGTTCAATTGCTTTGAAATATCATATGCCTCAACGCTAAATGGATACATAGACACTTAATAATATTATTTAGCAATAGTGAATTAAACATGAAAACAATTTAAATTAAAAACACTTAAAGATTGTTTCCCCTATTATTAAGGATGTGTTAGAAAAAGGCTAAGCCTCTCATTAGGAGATGAATTTTTTCATTTGTGTTTTTGTTATGGCTATACAAGATGTTTTTATACTTTTGCTTTTTTTCTCTGCATGAAATAATGTAAATTGAAACAATCAGGTGACTGATCATTAGGCTAGTGGAAAGAAAAAAGTATTTGTTAAATTCTATTTTTTTTTCTTTCTTTTTGAACAACACTGTATATACAAGCATGTGCCTTTCAATTAGATACCATGATTTATGAAGTCATGCTCAGGGCTAGCCAGGTTGTTGACTCAGATTAGAGCTATGATGCCAGCTCATTCCCTGGTGACAAACACTGACTGTCCTTCCCGCAGCCAGGCACCCCTGGCAGCCTTATGAAAAGACCTTGTGGCTGGCACAGCACTGAGCAGGAAATGAGGTCCTCTCCGGTTTGGGACAGAGATGACTGGAGTTACAGAAAGCTGTAAAGCAAAATCAGCATCTCCTGAGTCACAGACTTTAAGCTCTGCTGGACCCCGCAGTTCCCAGGGTGACCTGGCCCACCAGCGCTGCCTCTCCCACACCCCCTCCCACCGAGTGCCCAGGGGAGCACCCTGCACCCCGTGGGGTGGCATGGCTAGGGACTGATTTCATGTGGGAGAGGGGAACAGAGGCCACCACGGTGCCCCGCTCTCCCCGTGTGCCCCAGCCTGGTGCTCAGCACCCTCCTGAGGGAATCCCTTTCTCCCTCGTCTTTACCAGAATGATTTTTGGCACATTATGTGGTGTTTTTCTAACAATTTCACAAGGCTTTTATGTCGGCCTATAGCTTGGGGATCTTTGTGTGGCCTACCCTCCTCCAGGAATTGCACATATAAATCACTGGAAAGCAGGAAACCCTTAAGACCTGGTAGGAAGCTGTTTGCCACATTCGCCTCAGCACAGACAGCTGTGGACCACCGAGCATCTTGCCTTGTAGGTCCTGCAGTGACCCAGACACCTGGACCTGATACAGAGGAACTTGGCCCCCTTCTTCCAAGACCTCTGAGCCAGAAAGTGAGCTCCTGGAGCAGGGTTAGCAACTCCTACTCAATTCACGGAGCAGGGCTCCCCGATCTTCGCTGTGTAACACTTTTACTCCAAACTCCCTCAATGCCATTGAAACAATAATATTTAAACCATTTGGGGCTGAGATTATTGCTTTAATAAATTGGGTTTTTATTGGTTCATTGTGGCAAATAAGCCCCCGATTGATTTTGCTCCTAATCAGCATGGAGAATGCATTCCGCTGTAATTAAATCCCGTGTAACTGGGCACTCTGTGTTCGCTTGTCTCTTAGCTTGCAGTGGCATGAGATACAGCACATCAAACGCTATCCTCGCCACGATAGGCACCCTGCCAGCCCGCGGAACGATGATGCTCGCCTTTAGCGTGCTTGCAATGTGTACGGCTGGAGCGCGTTTGGAGCAGCGAGCAGCGCTTGGAAGATGTAGGAAACTTATTAGAGGAGGAAGATGGCCAGGGATAAGGTCTTTTCTCTCGAGGAAGGTTTGACCCCCCTCTCTGAAAACACTGCGAGGGAGGCGGGGGCCGCTGCCCCTCGCGCTCTCCACAGGTCCCGCAGCCCCCGGCGCGGCTCCGCTGCCGCTCCCGGGGGCTCCGCCCGGGGCAGCCGGGTCCCCTCGGCCGGCGGGAGCGCGGCCGGGCTGCCAGGCGGGCAGTTCTGAAGAGTCGATCTTCATAATACAAATCCCCCGGCTTCGCCTCCCCGCCAGCGGCGCGAGCCAGCTTTTTAATTGAATCCCGGGGATTTGGCCGCAGCCGAGAGCCCCGGTTCGGGCCCCAGAGCCGCGGGTCCCCCCTCCCGAGAGCGGGACCGTCTCTTGAGGGCTGATCTGTCGCCTCTAAAGCGAGGGAAGGGGGGGGCTCCGGCGGCCTGGGGGAGCCCCCGGCCCGGGCCCCGGGAGGCAGAGCGAGGGCTCGCTGCACCCCGGGGCTGGGGGCGGCGGGGGGGCCGGGGGCAGCTGGCGGGGCCGCGGCTGCTCCCGCCTCTGGCCCGGGCAGCGCTTTAGGGGGGGCTCAGGCCGGATCCTGCCCATTCTATACGTTAATGCTCTTTTCTCTCCGGCTGCAGGGAAGCAGGCCAGCGGATAATTACCCCTCACTGCAATCCGCAGAGCTGGCCTAATCCGAAAGCTCAAGTGCCCGTAAGTAAAACTTCAGGAAAAGTTATTGAAACTGACAAATACAGGGTGACAAATAATCAATAAAAGCCCAGTCCCACATCCTTTATTGTTTCCAGGCTCTAACAGCAAGTAATGACACCTCGGCGAGGACGGGGGAGGGAGCGGCAGGGAGCGGGCGCTGGGCTGGCTCCTGGAAAGCCCCCACTAAAAGAAGCGCAGGGAAGAACCCGGCAGCATAAGGGGGACGATCCCGTCCCCATGGGAGACGTCCCCATGCCACCCTCCCAGCACCACCCCCCGCTTCCCCAAGGCCTCCCTGGCGCCCGGTGGCGGGGCCGGGGCGCTCCGGATGGGCGAGCCCGGGAGGCTCCAGCCCGGCCGGGAACTTGTGCCCGACCCCGGAGCCACCCGGCAGCCTCGGCCCAGGCACCTATTTCACGCACCCGCTCAAAAAACCGGTGGCTGTAATCCGCGTTCTGAAATGTGTAACATCCCTGAACACCCAACGCGCTCCTTCTCATTAGCATCTCGGCCCTGGATTTTCCACGCCGCAGTTTCTAAAGTTTCAGCGAAGGACGCCGGGCAAGATAAATCCGTGCTGTCGTTTCTCTCCCTTTCTGTCTCTCCAAATTAAGTTTTGATCTATCAGTTTAAACACTGGCCAGAAAGTTGATTCACTTTCTGTTAGGATTTCGGGTTAAACCGGGGGCTCCTCCAGTGTCTTTAAGCTTTTGAGCTGTGTAAATGAACTGCAGTGTCACATAATCGATGTGGAAAACTCAGCTGTCACAGATACGAAAGCAGCCTCCTGCCACAGCAATAACTTGATTTGGCATTTCAAAGTTTGGAAACGTGCTGTCTGCGCGTCCGAGGCTCGGGGAGGAAGCAGAACGGGGGCGATGCTCCGGGCGGGTGGGGGGACAGCCCCCGGCCACGGCGGCCCCCGGCCTGGGCAGCCCCGGCGCCCCGCACCGCGGCACCCGCTGCCGCTCCTCTGCCGCTCCCTCCCTTCCCGACACACGCTGCGAAAGTTGTTTCCCAACTTTGGCGTTAGGGGAGGCTTGACCCAGAACAAATCTCAGTGTCTCGGTGGCCTTTCCAAAGCGGCTGTGCCCCCCCGCCCCGAGCCTGCGGGACGTGCCCATCTGGAGCACGCACCGTGAGAGCAACTGTGCCGCGTACAGCCACAGCGGCCATCAGTCACTGAAAGCCACACGCTTCAGTGGACCGGGGATAAAAAGAAGTCCTGGTGACGCCTGGTTAAACCACTGACCCTCTTGCGAGGGCTGGAGGAGGGGGGAAGGCGGCCCGGCTTTGGGGGGCTGTGCAGGGCGATCCCCGGCGGGGCCGTGCCCGCTCCCGGGGCTGGCAGCGCTGCCCCAAAGGGGACTCGGGGCAGCGGTTCCGGGGCGCCCCACGGGGGAACGAGAGACGGGGAGGGGCCCCGGGCAGAATCCCCGGCCCTGCCGTGTCCCTGGGCGGGCACGGGGCTCCCTCCGAAATGGTTATTTTCATATCGGCTTGGGTGGAAACACCAACCCGTGGGCAGGGTGTGCTCTAAGCCGCGGAGTAAACACTGCCTCGGTCCCCTGTCCCTGCTGCACACCCCGGGTTACCCGCACACATGCGCAGGAAAACAACTCAGCACGTTCAGATGCTCTCTGGAAGGGGAAGGCTTTAGTTTCAAATTAGGAAGCTCTCTGAGATGAACGATAAACTCCGCTTTGGTCAGGCTATGGTGTTCGATCATATCTTTGTGGTTTTGTCCTCACCGAAAAGGGCCCCGGAGGCTCAATCAAGAAACAGAATTTCAGATAGTTTGATTTGACATAAGGAAACTTTGCATTTGTAATATTATAAGACTCTAAAGGGGAAAAAAAATGAAACCTCTGTAGCTGAGACAAGAAGTGTGCCTAAGTGCCACTACATTTCAATCCCCATTCGGATATAATTTAAGTCTTCTTTGGCTTACAGTAATATACTCTCCAACCTTGAGGCTATCCAAAAGGGGGGATTTAATGAGGCTGAGTTTATACACTTATATAATTTAGGGGTTTCGCTGTAGCTGTAAAATGACAATTGCTACATGTGTAGTGCAAAGGAGCTGAAATCCCATCCAGGGACCAAGTTGGTTATTTCTGAAGGAGCTGTCATTTCCAGCAGGAGGGCACAATGAGAAGGCCAGGAGCAATGGAGCTCTGATCTCCACCAAGGAGAGATAACCACCTGATTAAAATGGAGCTCTTGTTCCCTCGTTACTCGATCGTCGTGTGAACTTACCTTATTTACAATTATAGGCAATGAGTGAGTCGCCCAGATTGTAATACACCTATAGCTTTGGGTTTACTCCTCCCTTTGTTATCGAGACCATCTCTCGGACAGATTTCTGGAGCACTCATAGCATGTGAGCACAGAAAGTCTCTCAAGGAGGGAGGGGGTGTGTGCGTTCAGAGCCCGCAGTGCGAGCGCAGCGCGTTCAGCCTCCCACACGCCCCCGCTGGGAAGCGAGCGGGAGGCCGGGCCCAGCAGAACCAGCCTGTCGAAATCAGGATGTTTCCAGCACGCAGGCACGTGTGAACACCAGCAGAAAGCACAGGGGCTCGGCAGTGGGTGAAGGACTGTTTCATACTGCACATCTGGTATTCGCTCATTTTCCAGGTGAAGCCAGGCACGGCGGCTGGGGGAGGACACCCAATCTCGGGCCACTCTGGAGCCCAGGTGTGCACCAATGGCACCAGACAATGATGCACCTCTACGCTGAAATTTAACGCATTGTTCTCCATTTTAATATTAAATGGTGCAGTGTTTGCCAGATTATTATCCCACTATTGCTTGTGCATTTGTCTCTTATGTCTAGTGCCTGTCATTACACAAAGCGTTTTGAAGAGCTAATTTCAAAAGACAGAAAGTCTACACTTACTATAAAAGTCATTAAATTAGCATGACAAGCATAAAGTTCCTAGGTTATAATTTGGTTATAGATCTGAAATCTTCCCTGCTTTCTCTCTCCACTTGAAGGATGAAGGCTGAAGCGAGGCACCGACTCGAAGTTAGGACAATTGAACTGTCGATTGTTTGGTGGAGAAACAGGGAAGAGATGCGGGCTCCAACACCATCTTTTTGGCAGAGCAGTGGGTGACAAGAAAGAGTTCTGATTTTCTCTCACATCTCCCAGCAGCCAGAGAAAGGTGTGATCAGATGGTCCTCTACTACAACAGGTGGGAGAAAAAAAAAAAAAAAAAAAAGTCTGGATGCATTTCTCGTGGATTAAAACGTTGTTGGAATAGCAGGACGCATGCCTTTTATACCCCGCTAAATGCTAAGATGGGAAGATGTGTTATAAAAGCAGCCATTGGCTGTTTCCCCTAAGGCTGCAACATCCCCTTCATTTTAATCGCTTCTTCGTTTCGGAAGAAAGCTGTGGAGAGGAGGGGGAGCGCTCCTTCCCGCAGCTCCCCGTGCATCTGCAATGACGGGGGACTGCAGGAAGCCCCGCTGGTGCCAGGACCGGCAGCGTGGGAGCGCCCGCTCTGCCCGGCCGGGCATCCTCTCCCTGACACGTTGCATTTCCACAACGAGAAAATTAGAGAAGGGACGGGGTATTCAAACGCGATGCTCGCAGAAGAGGCTGCCCTAGTAGTTATTTAGTCTAAAAATCTGCTGTCAACTTTTTTATTTTTTTTTCCCCCGTCAGGTTCAGCGAGGTGCGTTTCTTTGCGCTGTTTCGTTTGCTTTTAACCAGGCATGCTGCGAATTGTGGAAGCTTTCCATTTACCTTTTCTTCTTTAAGCGTTTTAATTATCATCACTGACCTGTTGGGCATACCTACAGTATCAATGTCCCTTTTACATCGCTGCCTTCCCTTTCTCTGCATGTTTCTGCTATTTAACACTTGCTACCTTTGCCATTAGAGTCCTAGAGTGACCCCCATGGGTATCTTTGAAAGAAAGACCCTCTGCATTCCAGCACTGCCTCCTTACCCAAGTAATAGCAAAGGGACCATTCAGACACATGGACCACACTGAAGCATTAATTAGGCTGATGAAATCCATAGAAATGTATGGATTCAGCATAATCGAGTTTCTTCTGCTGACTATAGTTAAGGAATACGTGAGCAGCTGGGAGAATAGAAAGTACTGTTAGGGTGAAGTCATGCATGTAATTGAGTATATTTAACATAACCATTTTAATGATCGGTGATTAAAAGTGCATCTACTTAAATTGTATACCTCTGCAATTTGTCCATATCAACTTTAGAGCACACACAAAGAAAAGGTCGTCATATAAATTTATAAACAAGATCCCTTCCTGGCTACACATGACTCGAGCTGGAATGATAACTCAGCAGCAGCGAGGGGGGAAAGGCCTTTTGCGAGAAAATAGCTACGCCAGTGCGATATTAATTAATCACTGGTTTGGACCCTTTGCTCTCTTGTGCAGTCACAGTATTAGAAGTGCATAATAAGTGAGTTTTCTTTTCATCCATAATTATTTATAACAATCAGATCACTCGGGGAAAAAAAAAAAAAAAAAAAAAAAAAAAAAAAAAAAAAGCTGGGTTTCTTTCCCATATTAAAGGAGTATCTTTTCCCCTTTTCCCTCGCTTGACAAGTGTGTGTGTGTGTGTGTGTGTGCAGATACATATAGTCAAATAAAATATTTAGCTGGTTTTTTTTTTTTTTTTTAATCCACAGAAACATTGCCGGAGATCCAGCAAAGAAACAATAAATGATTAAACTTCTCCCGACGCTAAACTTGTAGGCAGAGAGGTTAAGGACTAGAAACGTGGACAGTGTTTGGGGGAGCCGTGGTTGATGGGCACGCAGGAGACCCCTGAGAATGGGAAATTAGCAGTCAAAATCTGCTCGTGGGGACTGGATCCCACAAAGCCCACGCGTTGGGAAGGCTGAGTGTCTCTCTCTCGCCTATTCAATCTGCCCAGGCTGGTTGCAGCGAATAAATAGAGTCATTGTGGAGCCCATACACAAACCGACCCAACTCCCTCCCCCATCCCTTCTCGCCCTCCCCCCGTCCCTTTATGCTTAAACGAACACAAATCTGCAGCCGCTTTGCACTAAGAGGAGCCCAAACTTTTCTTCCCTTTACTGTACAACGCCTGTGGGAAAGGTTTATTCACACGTATGGAATATGTAGTGATGTCGGAGAGACGGGGGGTCACGCTGGGTGAGGGCAAACAGGAGCCTGCCAGGAGCAGGACCCATCGGGCGTCCCTCTCCCCGCGAAGATAACGGTTCAAAGTAGCCAGATGCATTAAACAGCCACAAAAGGGGCCAAGAGGGATGGGGGGCGGGGGGGTGGGGGGAGATTCACTTAAGTTTCTGGTGGAAAACTTAAATGCTGCCGTCTCTCCCTCTGCCAGCATCGCTGCAAGGTGAAATCCATTTGGCCGCATCCCTCCCAAGCGTGCGCAGCCCCGCGCCCGGGGAACTTGCTCCGTGCAAGAGAATTTGCAACCTTGAAAGCATATTTTTCTTCCAGCTATGGTGGCACTTAGATGATAATGTAGGCAATGAAACTGGGGAGATTTATATCTTTTGGAAAGTAGGACGAGCCAGATGGTAATAGCGTCATTAACAAACAAACTTAGGATCTGCAAGTGAAGCTTGAAATTGGGAAAGAGATCTGGAGAACAAAAGGAGCTGCTGTTGGGGGGGGGGAAGAGTCCCTCTTCTGCCGGCCAAATCTAAGAGCACATTCTGGAGGGGCTGCTCCTGCCCAGCACTAGATAATAAACGACGGCTTTTTCCTCCCCTGTTGTGACTGAGAAAGGACAGAGAAAACTTTTGCAATAGGCAAATGTGGCATTTATTTATGTGTAACCCTTTGTAGTCTCAAGTGTCCCAAATGGGCCTTTAATTCAAATCCCTAGTTTGATAGGGAGGGATCGCTTCTCCCAAGTTTATTTTAGAGAAACAAAGCGCCGCTTGTGAAGGTTGAAGGGCCAAAAGTTCAGTAATTATTTTTTTGAATTAATAGTAACGAATAAATATTAAAGGTTAAACGTTGTTTGCTGTGAGAGTGGAAACATCAGACGGATTTATTGTATCTTCGAGTCTTTTTTTTTTTTTCTTTAACCCACTCAAAAACCTCTCACTCTTCGCTAGAAGGCACCAACACAGCAGGGGCGAGGGTCCCAGGGCAGGGATGGGATGCGGGGCGTTCAGGGAAGGGGGGCAGCAGGGAGGCTCCCTGGCCAGCTTCTCCCCTGCATCACCCTACGAATTTTCTCTCCAAAGCCATCCCAGGAGGTTCTCGATTTCCAGGGAAAAGGCCTTCAGCACAGATTTACCCAGCTGAAAGTCCATAAACACCGGAGACCCGTCAGCTCCAGGGCTTCAGCAGGAGGGATGGACTGAGTGCCTCCTAAATTTTAACCAGTAAGTTCTCAAATGCCACAGAAATGTTTGGAGGTCTTTAGAAGATCCCCGTATCTCCCTTCCAAAGTTGATGGTTATTAGATGATTAATTATTTAAAAGATGCCTGTTAACTACCCCAAGTTGAGAGACATGGACCCACGCTCTAAAGTAAAAACCTAACGTGGTGGGATTTTTTTTTTTTTTTTTTTTTTTTTTGAGGGGGGGGTTATATTTTTTTTTTGTCAAATGTGCTGGAGATCTTTAAAAGCCCCGAGGACTTACCCTTAAGGCATTATTCAAAGAAAAAAAACCTGAGACTGGCGGTTCGTCACAGGCAATTGTAAAGGGTTTCAAAGGACCGATCAAACGAGTTGGAGAGTAATCTACATTAAAGTCCGGATGGCAGTGTTACAACATGCACCTGCAGGGTATTTGCTATCCGTGCCCCTTACAGAGCTACAAATCACCATTAAAGAAAGCTGCTTAAGCTTCCTCCGCGCTTCTAGAAAGACTTACTCGGGCTCCTTCACTTTGATATTTATACATCTTGTTATTGATAAGTGTGGGGCTGTTCAGAGCTCCCTTCCCCCTCCCGAACTGTCCCCGGGCACTTTTGCAGCAGCCCTTCCGTGCCCCCACCCCGCGCAGGGCTCCAGGCTGTGTCCAGGCTGCCCGGCCCACGAACGACACGCGTGGCCATGGGGTTATCCCCGTCTCCCTGCGATGCGCCGGCTTCGGGAAAAGTTTCGGTTTATTTTATTTATTTAGTTTCCCCCGGGCTCTGTCACCAAGGCGACAGGGGCAGCCCAGGCAGCATCGGCACGCGGGATGTCCCGGAGGATTTTCTCACAGTTGCGGGAGGCGCAGACATGGAAATGAGCTCATTGCGGGGGAGTGGCGGCCGCCCGAGCCCGGCCCGGCCCGGCCCGGCCCGCTGGGGCCCGGGGCTGCGGGACCCGCTCTCCTCTCGAAGGCATTTGGGGGAAATCGCGCAGTTTCATCCCCGGAGCCCCGGAGCGGGCACAGTTAACCCTTGGCACTCCGCGGGGCCGCGGTTGCCGGTCGGGAGAGCCCTGGCGACCCCCGCTCGCCCCTGCGCCCCCACGGGCAGCATTCAGTGGGCTCGGTGCTCCCCCCGCCAGGTGATGTCAGCGGGGAGAAGTAAAGTTGTAAGACAAACAAACAAACCGGCAAAGCTAGTGGGGAAAAAAAAAAAATTAAAAAAAAAATCAAGATTTTTCTACCCACTCGAGACGAAAAAGCTCAAAGGTCAACAGGGATTCATCAACCGCTTCCCACGGCTGCAGACAGGGCGAGTCACTCAACTTGGATTTCTTTTTCGGGTAATTGTAGCGATCAGGTCTGTGTTTTCAGTACTTCCCTGAACTGAGTTCTTACAAACGAACAGAATCCCCACCCGTGGCAGGTGTGACTGCGGTGCCCCCGGTGTCTGGTGCCCGCTGGGAGCCCGGCTGGGCGGGGGGATGCCCCTGGCACCCCCGAGGACCCGCAGCGCTGTGAGCCGGTGGTTCCTGCCGCGGGCAGCTGGGGGAGCACAGCGAGGGAGCAGAAAGGAGCTTCGCCGCTCTGACGGCACAAGAGGATTTAGCCGCTCTGGCAAAAATCAACTAACTAAAAACCCCGCGCTAAAGTAAGGGACAATATCCCGAACTCGGTGTACCTGCCTCATCTCTTGACAGCCGAGGCAGCGCCGGGCTGCTCGGAGGGCTGGCACCCCCGGCCCTGCCGGGTCCCCTCGCTGTCCCCACGCCGATGACGGGGCAGCCAAGCGCGCACTGCTGGGGCCGGGGGGAGCTGCGATGGGGCGGGGGCCCAGCGGCGCTGCCAGCGCCCACCGCAAAACTTTGCCAAATCAACAGCTCTCCGCGGAGCGGCCCTCGGAGGGGCGGCGGTGAGGAGGGGAACGGGAGCCCCGGCCCGACCGGCCCATCCCAGGCAGGGCGGCTCCACAGCGCGGGGACAGCGCGCAGCTCGGGCCGGGCCCGGAGAGCGGACGCGCACTGGGGTGCGCCCCCCCCATCACAAGCTCAACTTCTGCCCTGGAGCCCTGGCCCCGCAGCCGGGAAAGGCTCGCTGCTGCTGCCAGCGGGGAGCGGCAGGGTTTGGGACAAAGCGGGCCGAGGCAGGGGCAGCCCAGGACAGAGGGTGGCACATCGCGGGGCACCCCCGGCGCCGGCAGCCTCTGCCACGTCTCCTGCCACATAACGCAACTTGCGCTCGCCTCTTAACAGCTGGAAAACAACCCCCGATGCGATTACAGGGCTGGAGAGAAGGTGCCGGAGCGCAGCCCCGAGAGCCCCAAGAGCCCCGGCTGCCCCCGGCACCCCCAGCCCGCAGCTGATGGGGGGGCCCGGGAGAGCGAGGGGACAGCGCGCCTTGGGCCAAGCGCTAATTTGGTGTGTACGCTTAAGGCGGCCATCTGAGGGCTGGATAGCAACCAGGGGAAAGGGGTGTATTCGCGACTGGGAGATTTAGGTTGTTGCTAGGATGTGAGAACAAAAAATCTTCAATAAGTCGGGGAGGGGGGAGGACGGGGCAGAGGGGGAGGAAGGGGGGTTACAAGGTTTGTCACAGGGAAAAGTGCAGACATCTGCTGGAACTTCCATATCTAAGCTGTTCATTTACAGGAGCCAACTTCTGAAATCTCCACAATTAGATCTGCATTGTTCTTTCTCAACAACACTGCCTAGAAAGAAAAGGTCTTCTCTGTCGGGGCCAATCCAACGAAGCGTTTGACGTTATTAAATAATAAAGCGATTGTGATTTACATTGTTGTTCAGAAAAAGGGCCAATTATCCACTGTTATGTTGCCATAAAGATCATATTAACTCGAATTAGTAATCAAACAATATGCTAGCGTTAAAAGTATAGAAAGGACAACGCGACTGGTCTTGTTGCATCCTCACTTTTTCTTGTAAAACCAGAAGCATAAATCCACTTGAAAGAGGCTCAGAAACTTCATCCTTAACGGGGAAAAACGAAAGAGGTACCAGCCTTTGTGATTAATGGTCCTCTGTGTTGACTATTTTCAATTAATTCAAAGCCACTCAAATCTCATATTGATTTTTCTGTTTACAAATTAATTCTTCTTTCGAATATCACGAGAAATGTTCCATGGTACTCTGAGAACCAGGGCGACTTTTTTATATAAAGTCTTTCAGGATTTTGAATTTTGGGCGCTTTTTGTTTGTTTTTCATTTTGCTTTGAGCTTGGGATTTTTTTTTTTCGGAGTAACGTTTTCTACAGGCGTTTGAGTTCCAAGCAAAGATGAACCTCACCACCACCAAAACGCAAACCCAGCCGCATCCTTGCACTCCAGCAAATTTCTTCTGCCATAATCAAATAATTATTTTTATTAAAGCAGTTATTAGGTTTATAACTCATTTGCCACTTAAATTTGTGCAACCAACCAAGGCGATCTAAATAGGTTTGAGTTGCCCCTTGGGTCCGGGACGTAAGCGGTAAGAAGGAGGATTAATTATGGGTGTGTGCAGCAGGAGGACACAAAGGCTGGCCGGGGGTGCGGGGAGCAGCGGCGGGGCGCTGCCCCTTCCCCGGCACGGAGCGGGACCCCCGGCAAAACTCTCCTGCCCTCGCTCCTGAGCTGCCACGGGGCCAGGGCTGGGGCTGGGGTGCTACAACTTGTTGGCAGTAAATAAGGCGCTGTCAGGTGATGATGCTCCGGCGCGCTTGAAACGTCCCGAACAAAGTGTTAACGAGACTTATTTTCCATGCGTGATAAAGGATTATCATGATACAGGATTATCGATATGATATGATGATATGATATAGGAGCATCGATCTCTTGTCTCCTGTGTAGACAAGGTCCGTTCTTTGCGCGCGGGATGACAGGATCTGCCCCCTGGAAATGTGCTCCAAGCGCCCACCCGCACCTGACTGCTGGTTCTAATGTCATTTATTGCCAAGACGTTTTGTTATCGGCTGGGGGTGGGGGCTACTCGGAGCTCAGGTAATAACCGGGTAGCTGTCAGCTTCTCCCGTTTAGCACTAGTCAGGCAAGAATGGCTTTGCCAAACTGTTCCAGGAGCTGATGCTATTTGTTACCACGATTAGGGGAAAAAAAGAACGTTCACAGTAACATGGGTTTCTATAAGCAAACGCCCAGCAATTTTCCTCAGCGCAATGCATCAGCAAGTATATCCAAAAGAGCTTAATCTATTTCTTGCAGGTTAGGTGCAAGAGGAATCAGCAAGGGCTGCTCCGGGATGCCATGAAAATCCCGGCTCATTGGCTTGGCCGCGATAGGACGAGGCACATCAAATCGAGGCGGAGAGGAACAGAATCAATCAGTCCTCTTGGCTGAGGAGTGAGCCCTCGCTCTGGAAATCATTTCGAATAAAACTTGTGTAACCAAGTGTAGCCTAGCTTACTCTGAGCAGATCGTCGAGAGGGAAAAAAAAAGTTAAAAAAAATATTACGGAAATAAGCCAAGAAAAAAAAAAAAACAAACTGGACCGAATTATTAAGAGCGTAAAGTTTTCATCCATGTATAAGGATAATATATTAAGCCAAAAAGGAGACAGGTTATCTCTAAACAGGATTAAAATGCTTTCGTGTATAGGATTAGACCATCTCATCCATTTAAAAACAGTGTCTCACCTCCTCCCCACAACACTTTATTATATATTAAAAAAAAAAAAAAAAAAAAGCAAAAAACTTTCCCCGTTAGAAGCACTTGGGAAACACATTTTATTAATCGAGAGTTTTTTTTTATTTTTCTTGCAATCAAATGCAACTGATGGCCCTGAATAAGCCGCCTTGTTAGGAAACGGGCCATTTTTTAAAACCTGTGATCAAAACAGACCTGTCTTCAGAGAGAGCACAGCAGATTTAAATGTTGGTCAAAAGGAGTCACAACTGTTCATTAAAAGCAAACCCTAACTAGTGCTAATGTATAGCCATTTTGTGAGCTCAGGACTGTGGAAAGAGGCGAAAAAAAGTCTGAGAGTGTGAGCTGATGCCGTGCTGGCTGGCAGTGTGTGGTCTATTGTAGGGAATGTGCTTTTTCCACTGAACAGAGAGCCCCCCTCTTTTATTCCCCAGCTCTACTGCACCTGCACTGGATCAGGGAGCTACTGCCATTCACCACATCAACAGAGAAGACATCTCTGACAGCACTCAATTCATTACATTTCTTCCTGCTTTTCAAACCAACGCACAAAAAAAAAAAAAAAAAGAAAAAAAAAAAAAGAAAAAAAAAGTATTGCCAATCAGTGCCTGGGGGGCAGGGAAGAAATCTTACATTACTTTATATTCGCCGCTCATTTTGTATTTCATTAGTCAGAAAACTCACTTCTCTGCCAGTTACCACTTTTCTCTTCTTTCTTTCTTTCTTTCTTTCTTTCTTTCTTTCTTTCTTTCTTTCTTTCTTTCTTTCTTTCTTTCTTTCTTTCTTTCTTTCTTTCTTTCTTTCTTTCTTTCTTTCTTTCTTTCTTTCTTTCTTTCTTTCTTTCTTTCTTTCTTTCTTTCTTTCTTTCTTTCTTTCTTTCTTTTCTTTCTTTTCTTTCTTTTCTTTCTTTTCTTTCTTTCTTCTTCTCTTTCTTCTCTCTCTTTCCTTCTTTTTCTCTCTCTCTCTCTCTCTTTCCTTCTTTTTCTTTCTCTCTCTCTCTTTCTTTCTTTCCTTTTTATTCTTTCCTTCCCTGCTTAGGGGGCTGCTGGCAGTGGGAGCAGGGCCGGAGCCACCTCCCCAGCCACGGCCGGGGCAGTCCCAGGGAGCGGAGATGGGCCCATGGCGGGGCTCCCCAGGACAGAGTTTATTCATAATTCATGGGAGCAGCTCGCGGGAGACGGGGAGAAAGAAACGGCCGAAGAGACCCAAGTGTCCTGCAGCAGCTGCGGGGGGAGCGGCTGTGGGGGTGCTACCGGGGATGCCACCGGGAGTATTACCGGGGGTGTTACCGGGGGTGTTACCGGGGGTGCTACCGGGAGTATTACCGGGGATGCCACCGGGGGTGTTACCGGGGGTGCCACCGGGGGTGCCGGGGCAGGCGCCGGGAGGGGACGCGCCGGCCCCCACCAGCCCATGGAGAAAGTTGTTATCGGCCAAACTCCTCCAAAGGGACTCCGGGGAATTTGGGGGGTAGCTTGGTTTCCTCAAGAACCGTTTTCAGAAGCATTTGCAAGCGAAAGAAACCGAGCCGAGGGGTTTAGACTCAGGTATTTGATCTCGCCGGACCCAGACATCTAATTAGAGTGGCCTCAGCGATTGAAATGGTGTTAATTCCCATTGTTCCCCGCTCAGATCCCTTGGCCCTCCACCGCTGGGATGGTCTCCTTTTCAAAATACTAAATAAAATATTTCTATTTGAAACAAACAAACAAGCAAACAATTTCTGTATTTTCCCCTTTTCTGGCCCATTTTTCTCCGTCGCGAGCAAAAGCAAAAACAAACTCCTGCGAATTTTTTTCGCAGACGCTGGTAAAGAATAAAACCCCCTCTGTGGGATCTTAACAGAAATAAATCACAAGGAGCTCTTGCCTACCTGAAAAGTAGGAGGAAATCCGACTGTCTGGTTTCGGGTGTAAAGTGTGTATCGATAAGGAAGACACAGCCGACTCAGAAACGGGACCCAATTAATCTATGGGTTTCTTTACATCACCCCCTGTTAGGACGTGTGCTTTGGAAATATTGATTCATTGCGACAGCAAAGTCGCAACTACTGTGTGTGCATAACACGGGGAGGACACGGAGCGAGAACCCGCAGCAACGCAAAGCCCACTCACGGGAGAGCCAGATTGCTTTTTAAGCTAAAACTAATAATTTCATAACTGATTCACATTCAATCTGCCGCCGATGACGTCACGGGGTATTAGCATACGAGGAGGGATGAAGCCAGTGTGGCTGGAGTTGATAAGGTGCCTCCTGAGGAATTCGCTGCTTGTTTTAATACATTAATTATTTCTCTGTCCTCCTCAACTTCTGCAATTTGTAAGAGCTTAAAGGAACCATCATTCCCAGCGATGCCAGGACGGGTCGGAGAGCTTCTCCCGTGGCATTGGAGCCCGGCAGCCGGGGGCAGCGTGGGGATGAGTCCCAGCCCCGCTCCCTGCCCGGCCCGGCCGCCCCGCAGAGCTCTGCCGGACTTGCTTCTGATTAATCGGGCTCCGGGCCCGGCCGTCCCTGCTCGCCCGGGTGAGGCCGGTTCGCTCGGACAGCGGCCGCCCCGGCGCTGGGAGCTTCCCGCAGGATGGGTTTGCAGGATGAAACCCTCAGCCCGGAACGCGTGTGAGTTGTGAGTGTCACAGTGAGCGTGAGCTGATGTGCCAAGACACCCCTGCGGAGCCTTCCCGCGGGAAAGCCTCTGCAGAGGCCCGTGTCTTTCCAGCACCCGGTGGGATTCCCCCTCTACCCCTCCCCATCCCCATCCCCTGCCGTTAATCACGATTTTCTGGGGGAAAAAAAAAAAAAGCGCCCACATTACGTCATCAGCCCAAAGTGCTGCGGAGATGATGGGGTCACCGGGGAGCCGCGGGGGCCGGGCCTCCCCTCCCGTTCCCTGGGGCAGCGCCCGCCCGGCCGGGAGCGGAGGCACATCCCAGCATCCCAGCCGGGGGCCGGAGCAGCGCCGTGCCCGCCGCAGGGCTCCGGACAGAGGGACACAGCCGGGGCTGACAGCTCTCCCCCGCCGTCCCACTGCCCCCGGAGCTTGTAGGAGCTGGCGGCAGCGCCGCTTTGGACCCATCGAGCTCGGCCGGGCCCCGCGGGAGCGGCCTGAGAATCGCCAGCCCCGCAGGGCGCCCCTCGCGGACCCTCCCGAGCTGCGGCCACCTCGCTCCTCTGAGGATGGGAACTGCCTTGGAATAACCTCTCGGTGACTCGAGTCTGAAACACATTTGGAGGGAAGAAGGGCGGGAGAGGGGCTTTAATCAGGGCCGGGGGGGGACGGGTAGGGACGGGCGCAAAACACAAACAAAACACAGAGATATCCTAAAAGAATTAAATTTAAAAGGGATAAATTAAAAATAAATAAAAAAAACCCCACAAAAAATAAACAACAAAGAAAAACAAAAAACAAAACCAAAACATAAAGCCACGCTGTACAAGCTCTCGCCCACATGGCAGAGGTCCTGCGAGGAAGCACGCTGTGCCAGTGGATGAGGCAGAGACAAACTCCTGCAGAAACTTCTCCGGGCCGGCCCCGCTCCGTTCCCCTCGCAGCGAGGACCCCTCCCCGCCCATGGGCTTCCCCCCGCTTCTGCCGCAGGGCTGCAGTGGCCCAGGCGTGTCCTGTGGGACAGCCGGGCCCGAACCGGCACACACTGCACGGAAAGGGCCGTCCGTGCTCTCCTCCAACACTGCTAAACTGCAATGAAAAATTGCAGCTTGTTGGGCGCGCTCCCTCCCCCTGCACGCACAGGCGCACACGGTACAAACACACACAGGCACGCACAGTCACACTCACACACGGCTCAGCCACAGCAAACCCTCTGCGAACTCCAAAGCAAAGCTCCAAAACCATCCCGCCAGGTTCGGGCTTTCGCTTTGTTCCTCAGAGCCGCTCCATCCGCCCGCACCTGCCGGCGCAGAGGCTCCGCCGAGCCCGGAGCGCCGCGGCCCTGGAGCGGTCCCGGTCCCCGGGCAGAGCCGGAGTGTCCCCGGGCAGAGCCGGCAGGTCCCCGGGCAGAGCCGGCCTGTCCCCGGGCAGAGCCGGAGTGTCCCCGGGCAGAGCCGGCCTGTCCCCGGGCAGAGCCGGCCTGTCCCCGGGCAGAGCCGGAGTGTCCCCGGGCAGAGCCGGCCTGTCCCCGGGCAGAGCCGGACTGTCCCCGGGCAGAGCCGGACTGTCCCCGGGCAGAGCCGGAGTGTCCCCGGGCAGAGCCGGACTGTCCCCAGGCAGAGCCAGAGTGTCCCCGGGCAGAGCCGGCGTGTCCCCGGGCAGAGCCGGACTGTCCCCAGGCAGAGCCAGAGTGTCCCCGGGCAGAGCCGGAGTGTCCCCAGGCAGAGCCGGCCTGTCCCCGGGCAGAGCCGGAGTGTCCCCGGGCAGAGCCGGCCTGTCCCCGGGCAGAGCCGGCCCGCAGGACGGAGCTCGCCCTCCCGCTCTGGCACAGCCAAACGCGCAGCTCCGGGAATTTCCATCCCGGGCTCCTTTTCTTTCCAATTCGCAAGTGAAACAGCCCCCACACTCACTGTAGCGCTGTACGTCCTCGCCAAGTGAATTGATTCCTCAAAAGCAAAATAGTACCAAACTCTCGCAGTTCCCCGCGCCATCGTCAGAAAAACTGGTTTTAATTACCAAAACTAAAATAGCGGCGGTGCTAACTAGCAGGCGATCAAACCTCAATCAAACTTAAATCTCTGAGCAGTTAGCTATAAACTGTCAGCAATTGAAAAGTAAACCTGGTGCACACAAAGGCTCTGTTTAATTTTCTTGTTGTAATGGCTCTAAATGAGGACCCCATCACTATGCAGTTAAGCGGTGTTGCTTGTCCCCCTGAGGCGCTGATCAGTTCTTTTTAATGTGAGAAAACTGGCAGCTCGAAGCCCGTCAATGGAGCTCCCACAACAAAAGTCCTGAAAAGCTGAATGAATTGGGTTTGTAATTACTGCTTCCCTCTCCCCCCTTGCAGCTTATCTCTTATTCATTCAACATACATTATTGTCACCTAATCGCACACTCCCAACGTTATTTTGGGGTTTTTTTGCTTTTTTTTTTTTTTTTTTTTTGTATCTACTACTACGGACATGTTTGTTGTAGACATTAAACAAAATAATCCTCCCTTCTCTTTCCCCTCCTCGCCACGAAAAATGTTGAAACGACAGTGTCAGGCGAACCTGACTGGCGTTAAAAAAGCAAAGACGAAGTTCTTCTGCCGTCAGAATGTCAGAATTTTGCATATATCCTCAGAAATCTCGCAACCACCGAAGCAGGTTTTACATTTTAGTATTTGAGTTAGATCAGGATTTAAATGACTGAAGTGTATCTAATCACACCTATCAGTAATGGGCCTCTTTCTTTCAGTGGGACTTACATTATATACTACTTAAATTGCTGGGCTATCTACCTCCTATTCCGAGGCAGATATCCGGCTCTGCTACCCGTTGGGGACGAGGAGGAATTGAGAGAAAACATTCTGCTGTGGGGATCACCGTCACCCCTGATGTCCCAGCTGGCATCAGTGGGCATCTCGAGGAATCAAAATGTGGTTTCGGCCGACAAATGTCGGCAAGCGAGAGCCGCGGGCTGGAGCCGGGCTGCGAGGCAGAGCCTCTCCCCAGATCCCCCACCGCAAGAAGCTGTCGGTTGCAGAAATAAGTACAGCTATTACAACCAAATCTACTAACAGTCTAAATAATTAATTGAACCATTGCTCTTTGACCCTTGGAAAGTCCAGTAGGGACCCGTTTGTAGTAATAATACCCCCGAATGAGCCCTTGTCAAATATTCATTTAGTGGTTAATGTGAGCGATTTCCCCCTGGGACAGTCTGTAATACCAGCTTCCCAGCTTTGGCAAGAAACCCTGCTAATCTACCTCTCCAGTTCCACAAAATATTTTAACACCCCAGTACTTAAAAAGCCGTAAAAAAATCACAGGGGAAACTATAATCTTATCCTTGGGTTCACTTCGGCTCTGTAGAAGGTTAGGGAAACATTACACTGGCGCTCTTGGGCCGAGCATCACCCTGGCTATAAAATACACAACAATTCACGAGAGGGAAACCACGGAGAGCCCCAAAGGTCTTCAATAACCAAAATAAAAACATACCCACGAGCTCTGCTACACATTTCAGCTGCCATAAACGAAAGCCCAGGATAATGGCTTAGGTGTAAATGGCGTTATTGAATGAGTTGAATTTAAAATGAGCAGTGGACAATGGCGTTCCTCCAAGTAGCACTTTAAAAATAATACTGTTCAGCTGAACATGTAAAATGCTTTGGGTTATCCTCCCTAAACGGATAAATGGATGGATGGATGGATGGATGGATGGATGGATGGATGGATGGATATAAGGAATCTGTCCAAGGGATATCAGGTTTCAACCACATATATTCCAAATCGTACTCCGAAATCTAAGCTTAAACAAATTGCCCATATAAAAAGTTGCTGAATTCACTAAGCCTGAATATGTGGCTTAGTGTCTTTTGTTTAGTGGTATTAGCTCGCCTTCTCTATGCGAATTGTAAAAGGACCAACATTTCCAAATACCCCCCTCGAATATTTTAGTTAGCACTTCAAAAAGGGGCCAGGTTTTATTGCTGTTAATTGGCTAAGATTCGCTTTTAAAAATGGAATCGTGATATCGATTGGGCTTTTATTCCTGGTTCTCTTTTCTCAGCGAGGTGAGCGGGAGTGGGGATGTGGGCTCGTTACCACGTGAATAATCCCCACATGCATTGCAAACGCTCTGAACAAACAGCTCTGAAAAAGAATGTTTTACTCGTTGCATTAGCATAGAAGACACAGAAAAGGTTGAGAATCTGCAAAAATTGTTGTCCTGCCCAAGTACCGAGACGGTGCAGAAATAAAAGGGACAAAGGGAGCTAAACTACAAAACCAGGCAGTGAGCAAATCTCCACGTCTCCTAGTCTGGCAATGATAGTTTTCATCTGGACACCAGGCTTCAAGGATGGAGGCCAGAACTGAGCCTAGGAAATAGCAATACCAAATAAAAGCCACAAGCAGCCAGGTAATTTTGTGTGTGTGTGTATGTGTGTGCGTGTGTGCATTTTACCCAGCCTTCTTCCTCCCCGACCTAAAGCGAAATCCAGTGGCTGACAAGAAATACTGGAGAGAAAAGCTCAGCAACGCTTGCCCCGTGCCGGAGTGCCCACTTTGTGCCTTGCCTAAGCCAAACATCACATACTCTCCTTGCCACGTACCACATGCCATTAGCAGAAGACACGACCGGCTTGCAATCACAGTACTTCAAATCTCAAATTTTGTACCTTTTTCTTTTTAATTATTGTTATTATTATTTACATCTCCCTCTCTCTGCTTTCCTAAGGGAAAGCACAGCCGCGTTAGCACCAAATAAGCGCTGGGGCTGCAGGCGGGGCCGCCCAGCTCTGCTGCCCATCGGGGCCTGCCCTGGCCGGGGCCATCCGCGCACAGCAGAGCCGAGCCCCGTCCTCGGCAACTGCGGCTACGACTGTACAAAGTAAAACTCTACCTGGCACGGACGGTGGATCTCTCCTTCTATATGGCGAGCGCCACCGCTTCTCTTTGGGGCTGCGGCCGGCTGCAGAGAGTGTCCGAAACGGGGCTACACCGCGCTGGCAATTTAAGAAATAGGATTCAAGAAAGAGCTGTGATAAAACGTGAAAGTCTCTGGCATTCGACCGTTTTTGTTTGTTTGTTCGGTTTTTGTTGTTTCTTACCTCTGCCTGGCCAACCCTACCCCCGCCCCCACCTCTCAGCTCCTCCTGCGCGGCCCGGGAGGCAGGAGAGCAAAGTTTGGGAAGTGGCGGACAAAGGAGCGTGCAGGGCTGAGCCCGGGCAGCCCCGATTCCCGGCCGTGGGAAGCCGGCTCTCCTTCAGCCTGCCCGGCGGAAGGAGGCACGGTTGGGAAAAGAGAGAGGGATATTATGCGGCTGTGGAAGCCGGCAGGCCGCGGCAATGCCCGAGGCCCGCCCGCCGCTGCCGCCGGCCCCGGCTCGGCCCCTCCGGGGGCAACAAGTGGCCAAAGGAGCCAGAACCCCCGGAGCCACCGCACCCCGCGTCCTCGGGAGGGAAGGGAGGGGACCGGGAACCAGCCTCTCACTCCGCATTCCCGTCCCCCCCGAAGGAGGCATAGGCTGTTATTCCATTAAAGCTATCGTTCTTTCTCTCTCTCTATATACATACCTATAAAAATATTCATGCGTTATATATATATAGTTACATATTACTGCATTATTTATCGTATTCGGTTGGCTACGATGATACCTTCTACTGCATGAATTATTTAAAAAACATCTTGCGTTACAAAAATAAATCCAAGACTCAAGCGGAACTTCAGTGTCCATATGTCAAAAATTTATTTATCTCAAACTGTGCATAATGGAGTAAAAACTTAACTTGAATATGTACCTGTTATAAGGATGGTATTAGTTCAAATATATACATGGACTGTCGGCAGACTGATTTCAAATAATACAGAGCCGAATCTTTAAAATACAACTACGGAAAATGAGGAGAAAAAAAAAAAAAAAGAACTTAAAATATCATCACAATAAATTTACAGAAATATTACAAACCATAAGAAAATATTTCAAACACAGTAATTTCAGGTTGGTAATTTTCCTTTTTTTTTTTTTTTTTTCTTTTCTTTGAACAGAATGAAGTCTGGAAACAAAAAGTTATTATAAATTAACAAACGGCGTGTGAACCTGCATGGCAATTTTTGCTTTTTAACAAGAAGTAAAAAAAAAAAAAAAAATAAAAAAAAATTTAGTACAATCTAAACGTTTGCCCTTATCCAGCAAACCAAGCCCATGGTTCGCAAGTACTCATCCTGCCTTTTTTTATCTTTTGTACAATTTCTAAAACAATTTAAATGTCCAAATGCCGTAAAATAATTTCCTCTCTTCTTGCAGCTGCTATAAATTCAGCTGCCAAAACCACAGTAGTCCAAGAAGACTCTATTTTTTAAAAATAATTGGCAAATTCGCGAGCTTGGTTTCTTTTCTTCTCTCTATATTACGAGTGGATATTCTGATTGCCATGTGTCTTTTGATAAATACTGTACAAAAGTTGCCTGCAAATATTAAAACATCTTCCTCTTCGCTCTTTGAGTCTAGCTCTAAATATTATTGGTAAAGACTTTTGCAAACTTTCTGCAAAGCTCCTACCGTTTTAACTAGAACTTTTTAAAAGTTTTGTGTAGTTGCTTCCCCTCCGAGATCTATACAAGTTCCTTGTCTGTTTAATTTCTGACCCCCCCCAAACCCCACCCCCACCCCCCGCCCGGAGTTTTCTCTGTACAAAAATAGTCCAAAAAAAAAAAAAAAAGTCCAGAATTTCTAATAAAAGTTTTTTTGTTGTTTGTTTTGTTTAGTTTTCCTTTCCCTCCCCTCCCACCCCCCCCCCCCGGCCCCTTTGTCTTACATATGTGATAGAGGGAGTGTGCCATTAATGGCTGTGCCAGGAACAGGTGCACTCTGGTAGTGTTGGGACATATGAAGTCTGCTTGGGGCAGCTGGTTCTGGTACTTCAGCACCTGGTAGATACATGCTGATCATGTCCCGAAGGTCCCCAGCTTGGCAAGGAGCCCTTGAATGAGACGAGGAAGTGACTACGGGGGGACTGGAGCTGGATTCCGTCTTGACCACCGAGCCCATGGAGCCCAGGGCCATGCCCGGGGTCCCTTGCTGGGAGTAGGACATGCTATAGGTAGGCGATCCGTTCATGTAAGTCTGCGAGCTGGTCATGGAGTTGTACTGCAGGGCGCTCACGTCGTAGCGGTGCATGGGCTGCATCTGCGCCGCGTTGTGCGCGTTCAAGCCCGGGTGCTGCGGGTAGCCGAGCTGCTCTTGCATCATCCCATAGCCTCCGTTGGTCCAGCCGTTCATGTGCGCGTAACTGTCCATCCTCTGGTTCACCCCAGCTCCCAAGGTGGCCCCAACCCCTACCCCAGTCGTCATGGTATTGGTGCCCGGTGCCAGTAAGCCCCCCGGCAACGTGTACTTATCCTTCTTCATGAGGGTCTTGGTTTTCCTCCGGGGTCGGTATTTATAATCCGGGTGCTCCTTCATGTGCAGAGCTCTGAGCCGCTTGGCTTCGTCAATGAAGGGTCTCTTTTCCGCCTCGGATAAAAGTTTCCACTCCGCCCCGAGCCGCTTGCTGATCTCGGAGTTGTGCATCTTCGGGTTCTCCTGGGCCATTTTCCGCCGCTGCCCGCGGGACCACACCATGAACGCGTTCATCGGCCGCTTGACCCGGTCCGGGCTGTTCTTCTGGTTGTTGGCGGCCGAGTTGGAGTTGCCTGTGCCTCCCCCCGAAGTTTGCTGGGGGGCGGGAGGTTTCAGCTCGGTTTCCATCATGTTGTACATTCAAACTACTTTTGCCTGGAACCAGCCTTGAGCAGAGAAACGAGGAGCAGCCGCAGCGGAGTCCCAAGCCGGACTTTTTTTTTTTTTTTTCCTAGGGAGGGGTAGGAAAGGGGGGAGGGGGACTCCCCAAAACCACACTTGGATCAAGATCAGGATCTTCCTCTTCGCTGATGGATTAATAATGCTAATAACTGCTATTATTACCGCCGGAGTCTTGATTTTAAAAAACTTCTTCCTCCTTTTTCCCTTTTCTCTGCCTGCCGCTCTCTCTCTCTCTCTCTCTCTCTCTCTCTCTCTCTCTCCACCTCGGTCTTAAAGAGCCAGCAAACTACTTTACCCCCTTTTGCAAACACACACACTCTCTCTCTCTGCCTTGACAACTCCTGATACTTTTTTGAACAAGTTAATAGACAACCATCCATGTGATGGGGGCTTGTCAGGCAATAAATGCGTTCGCTCCGGCCAATCAGCGCTCGGCGGCTCCGCCACTGAGGACAAGTCTCTTCCCCTGGTTTTGCATGAAACGGGGCGGGGGCTGGGCGCGCCGGGACGGCTCGGCGGGGAGGCGGGCCCGGGGGCGGCCCGGCCGGCCACTGGGAGCCTTTGTATCTCCCCTTCCAGCAACAGGTCACACACGCCTTTTGGAGGAAGTGGGTAAACAGCATTGTTGCTACGTGGTGTTTTTCTTTTTTTTTTTTTTTTTTTCTATTTTTCTTTTTTTTTTCCCCCCTCTTTAAGTTGGTGTTGGCTTGGGGCTAGCAGAAGCCATGGGGGAAGCGTAGCGGGAACGGCTTCCCCCACCCGTGTGCTGATGTCCCTCGGGACAGAGGGGCTGCGCGGGGCCCTACGGCTGCCTCGCTTGCCCCGTCCAGGCCGTGCAGTCCCCGTGAAGCGGAGCCCCCGGGCGGGCGCTGCTGCTGCCGCCGCCGGGGAGCGGAGCCCGCAGCGCCCCGCCCGGGCTGAGGCTGTGCCCCGGCCATCCCCGGGCCCTGCTCCGTGCGGGGCCAAGCCCTTCCCCCGGCCTCGGGGGATGTCCAGTGCAAGCACGGCTTCCCCACACGCCGTCCCCGCCGAACACAAAGCGGGGCCGGGACCCCTCTGCAGCTGCTGGGAGGGGTCCGGGCCGCGCTCCGTCCGCCGCTGGGCCCGGCGGCACCGTCACCCATTGCGGGGCTGGGGGGACGGCCGGCCGCTACAAATAGGTAGTTTTGTTTCCCTTGTTGTCATTACACGGGCTGCACAAAGCCCCGGCTAAGTTTACTTCCACTCTCTTGTTGGGATCTTTGTTGCTAAACCGCACTTGACGACAAAGGAAGGAGGGGAGAGAGGACGCGGAGCGGGAGCGGGGGGAGCCGCTCGCCGCCCTGGCCGCGCTCCCCCGCGCCGCTCCGCGCCTCCCCTGCCTCCACGGGGTTGCTCCGCCTTTCGGTGCGCTGGCGCTCACGGCGTGGAGCCGGAGGGGTGCGGGGCGGCGGGGGAGCGGCGGGGGAGCGGCGGGGGAGCCGCGGGGGAGCCGCGGGGGCCGGAGCGCGGCCGGGCCGCGGGGCGGGGGCCGGGGCAGCGCGGGCGCCCCTGAGGCCTCAGCCGCGGCGCTGCGGCGCCCCCTGCCGGCCCGGCCGCGCCCCGGGCGGGGAGGCGCCGCCGGGAGCCGCGCGAGGGCCGGGGGGAAGGGAGCGGGAAATGACACCCCGGAGGAATAATAACAATAATAATAATAATAATAAAGAATAATAATAAAAACCCGCCGGCGAACAGGGACGCATCTTTTTTTTTTTTTTTTTTCCTGTTTGTGGATTATGCAAATAAATCCTGTCGGGTCCAATGTGTTTAATTCGAAAATGTATATATAACCCCTAGATAAGTGATAGGTTAAACTGTCGAAAAATAGGTGCGAATTATGAGATGTGGGATATAACCGGATTCTGACTGTCCAGACACTCCTGAAGGCACGGCGGCTGTTTACTGTCTTATTGTTCTCCCTTTGGTCTGCAGTTGATAAAGTTATTAAAAAATATTTTTTTTGATAATTGTTTTGATTTTTTTTTTTAAAAAGAGGATGGGTGGGCGGTGTAGGTGCTTGCTCATCGTGCTAAACCGATAAGCGAGGGCTGGCGGTGCGCAGGCAAGGGGTTATTTTTGCTCTGGCTGTAGCTGCGGGAGGTGCGTGGGGTGCACAGCCCAGAGCTCCACGCAGGACCAGGACATCGTGGGCTGCCCTGTGCTCAGAGAAAGCCTTTCAGGGGCCTGGTCCTTTCCTAATTGCATTTATCATGCGAATAAAGGATGGGAAATGCCTAACAATTGTGCTATCGGGAGTATTTACGGCTCTATTTTAATTAACACTTTTAATTATCGATGCAATAAACTGGCATATATACATGATCGTGCAGTACAGGAAATAAGGTGAGGGCGATGGCTCTTTTGGGGCATTTTGTGCCTTTCCTCTGGGTATGGAGGTTTGCTTGGTTGGGAATGCACACACGGGTGGGCGGAAGCAGAAGCAGACCGGGAAGCTGGCTACAAAATAAAAAAAAATAAAAAAAAAAAAAAGAAGAAAAAAAAGAAAAGATGAAATGGTCCCTGATTTTCTATATTAATGACAATAACACCACTGCTCTCTAAGAATACAGCCAGGGAAAGGAGGCCTGCAGAGGGACGGTTTAATCTGAGTGGATTTAAAAAATCGTTGCCTTTGGTATAATTTATGGAAATGAAAAGTGCTTACATTAAACAAATAGTCTGCAAATGTTCTCAGTGATGGGCTCTGCGGCACACGCACTCTTATTTCCAGGTTATGAGTGTCTTAAAAAGAAAATGAATGTTAACTACTTGGATTTCATGTATTTATTGTTCTAATACTCGCCGATTTTTCTAAAAGCCCTACGGATACAACCTATCGTGTTAACTGTATCGGAAAGAATATACACATTTTCATATTATTTTTTTCCCCTGAACCTACCAGTAACCAATCTAAAGCAAACTATTAAGCAGACTTGTGGAGATGGGAGATTGCAGCTCCATTTTTTGTCCTTAGCTGCAAATAGAGGTTTAACTTGCAGTAATTAGGTGAGAACTAGCCAAGCATCTTACTATTATGATGCTTGTTAAAAACGCTTCTTTTCTGCATCTGCATTTGAGTGTGTTCCCCTCCACTCTTAATCTTCTTATGGAAATGAAGGCGAACGGCAGGGAACCTGCAGAGACTTAGAGAATGTCCTTGTTAACTGGAATTTCTCAGCATTGCTAATTAGCAGAGTTTGACGACCACCAGTATTGGGGAAAGCTCTGTTTAGCCACTCACAAACCCTTCCGAGGAAGAGCAGACTAATTTTATTTTGTAATTAAAATCTGAAAAGGCCCCTATTTGACAGTTAGGGCTATGAGAGTTTTATCTCCCCGTGAAATAATTACTGCCTTGATAACTCAATTTTCTGCAAAATGTCAACTGTGAGCTCCAAAAGTTTTAATTTCATTACGTTAAAAAAAAAAAAAATAGGCAAAGACGAAAATGTACAAATAAATTTCCTCTTGCCCCTCTTACGCTGTAGCAGCCCAGCCCTCGGGAGCCGAAGTTAGTCAGGGAAGTTTTAATGAACTAACTACACCTCAGTCTCTGGGGAATTTCAGTCATCACACGGTGAGTTTGCAGTAGTATCCCGATGAAAACTTGGGGAGATATAATCTGAAATGCCCTGCAATAAAAGCCACATTTGGGGTGGGTACGGGCCCAGGCCGGGGGCAGGGGGAGCCCCGCTGTCCGAGCCGCCCTCCCCAGCCCCTGCAGGGTCCCGAGTGCTGCAAATGCAGGCTGTCCTCAGGCAAAGAAGGCTCTCACCCGGCGCCGGCCGGAGAGCCGGGGGGACCCTCCGGGAGCTCCAAGGGGTCTCGGGAACTTGGGAAGTTTGGCAGGGCCGAGCTGGGGTGAGGCTGGGGCCACTCTGCCTGCGAGGCACGGAGGCAGCTGTTCGGGGAACCTGGGGGGAGCCGAGGCGCTGCGGCAAGTGTAATCCACTCTGCTTGCGTTTGGGATGTTTTTTATTATTATTTAAAACGGTTTAATCTCCTTTTTGTCCCTCCCTGTCCAGCAAGTAGCCCGATTGTCGCTCTCAGAAGTGGCATTACACGTACAAACCAAGGAGGGGGCGAGCCGCGGCCGGTCCCTCCAGACCCCATTTCGCCCAATAATTTCATTCAAGGGCTCTAAGGACCCTTGAAAGCCGGGGAATGCCGAGGGAGCCCCGCGCTGCTCCCGGTCTCTCCTTTCATCCCTGTTCTCCCGAATGGAAGCGCGGGGCGAGCGCACGTGCGGCCGGGCGGGCAGCGCACGGGGCCCGGGCCCGAGCGGGGCCCGGGGGCAGCGGGGGCTGCTGGGCTCCCCCCGGGCCGCCCGCGCCGGAGGTCCCGCTGTGCCCCCCCCGCTGAGCCCCCCGAGCGGCCCCCACTGCCACCTCCCCTCCCGGAGACCACCGCACGCGGGAGCCGCTGCTGCGGGGCTGGGGCGGCAAAAAACAAATAGCCGAGAGGTTAAAAAAAAAAAAAAATAAAAAAGAGGGAGAAACAAAAAATAAAAAGCTCCGCTTTTGTCCAGTGCTGCAAGAAGGAAAATTTAAAGAAAAAATAAAACTCGGATCGTGGAGGGAGTTGAACGTACACAATAAGCAGCAGAAAAGCCGAATCGCACACACCACCTCTCGAAGTCGCTTTCAAAAGGCTTCTCAATAAAAGGAGAAGCCGATTGTCCAAACAGGCTTCCATGACTCTTCATAAATAGCCAACAGCTTCCTCCAAACTGTCCGAGATTTTTGCTCTGCATCTAAAATCGCACTCCCGGGATTTCTTTCCCAAAGGAAAGTATAAATGAACCCCGTACTTTTTCTTATGTGATATTTAAAATAAATCAGAAAATCAAGATCATTGGCGAGGATAAACTTAGGAATTACTGTACAACGTAACGGGGTGAAATTACAGTTGAATGTTGGCTCTTTAGCAAGAAGGCAACCCCCTCGAGCAGTCTATTTAAAGTTATCTTTCCTTCCTAGTTTTATAAGAACAAATGAGTTTTCTTTTCCCATTGTAGTTGAATGAACTCATGTATATTAAACACAAAACCCCTCCTGAAGAACGCTAACTGCTTTACTTAAACCCACAAAGGCACAAAAATCCAGAACTGAAGGCTTCCAATTCCTGAATAAGTCCCCTTAACTCTCTCAGGCTCGCAGGAGAGAGAGATTGGGGACATTCTCTGAAAGTCTTAATGCCTGGAAGGGGCTATCTCAAATGTATTGTCTTTTCCTAAAGTTGAGGCTTCTATTTTATTTCCCTCTTTCCCCTTCACCATCTTTGTGTTGACTTAAGAAAATAATGGTCAAAAAAAGTGTCTGTTCATGGGATCACACGTGTCGCCCAAATCAAATGAAGTCCTCTTTGGCCCCAGCACAGTTTTGATGGAATTATTCCGGCTCTTCCATTGAATTCACACCGTTTCCCAAAGAAGCTGTGGCAGTTTCAATGGAAACGCCTGAGGCACAGCCTGGGGTGCTTCAAGGTTGCTTCTCTCAGCGCACCTCAAACCCTGGCATCCCGAGGCATGGATTGAAAAGTACATTAAAAAAAAAAAAAAAAAAAAAAAAAAAAAAAAGCCCTTTCCAATGATTCTCAGATCACTGACAAGATCGCCCATAATGGAGCCAAGACGGTGACTTTTATCTCGCTGTTCCTCATAGTCCTTAATTTGGAGCTCATTGACAGGACAGACGGTAATGACACTTTCAGAACTGTTATGGTCTGGAGTGACAATCTCTCCATCTCGCCCATGGTTTATTGACACCATGGGCTCATTGTGTCAACTTAGGCTTGTGATTTCAGAATTCTCCAGCGACGGGCTCGTTGGGAGGATTTAAATTCAAATTATAGACTAGCTGTCTATACAGTGAATTCATATTTAGACGGTGCTTAATCGGAGCAGAGAGATGGTGCTATAAATAATAACAACAACACTTCCCATGTGTCTACCCACTGTCCTCCATCCGAAGATCTGAAAGAGCCTTTGCCGGAGGAGGCCCGGGCACAGCGGAGAGGGGAGAAGGGAGCCCGTGGGTCTCCCGTCCATCCTCAGGCGGCTGCGGCCCCGCAGGTGTGTGCGACAGGAGGGGCAGGACGAGCGCTGTAGGCACACAATGATCTGCGGCACTGCGTGGGCTTGAGTGTGGGGTGTCACAGCCCCTTTTCCATGGAAATCACGGGACAACGGGGCTTCTCCAAACAGCCCGGCCGGCCCTGTGGGAGCCTTCCCGGTGGGAGCGGATGAATGTGAGGAGAAAGGCCCAGGGGATGCCCACGGGCTGGGACAGAAGGGGCGATGCTGCGGGTGCTCAGGGCAGCAGGTGCCAGGGACAGGCTGAGGGGGAAGCAAGAAAAGGTGAAGTGCGAAATTGGCCTTTGAGGCTGTTTTTCTGGTTTGTTTCTTCAAGTCTCCCATTGCTCAACAGAGAGATGTAGGAAATGCCGGCGTCCAGAAACAGCTCCTTCCAAAAGACATAAATAAACTAAAAATGCACTTTTCTTCCAAGTGGAGATGAACGAGACCGAGCACAGAGCGAACCCCCCCTTGCTGCCAGCTGAGCACAGAGCTGACGCCCCCCTTGCTGCCAGCTGTCTGCCAAGCCTGGGACCCGATCCCAGATTTACAGCATTTGCTCCCTTGAGTAACGTCCGCAGAATAAAACCCAGCAACTGAGTTACGAACCGAGCCCAGAAAAGCAGCTTTTTGGTTAAACTGATCACTCGGGACCCTTGATTTTATGTGCCAACTTCTGCCCTAGGAGGGGGGAGTTTACGACCCCTTTACAGCCCCCTCACAACTGCTGTTTCTAAGAGGAGCACTAACAGCCCCTCTCCTGGAACCGGGTTAATCATTCACCTTTCGGCAGGAGTCACTAAATTTTTGTAAAGTGCCTCCTGACGCTAAACCATGCGTACAAACGCTCTCTATTTTTTCCGTTTCCTGTGGTAATTGACATATAATACCTCTGTTTATAACTGGCTTGACAGATCTATACAGATGTATATTTTTGCTTAATTTCAGAGTTATATATACCGAACGCATGCTAACTAAAGAACCAGTAAAGGAAATCTGGGAATTCCGTTGTGCAGGAAATCTGTGCAGGGCTCTTGCTATTATTTATAGAAAATGCCATGTCTTTATTTTGGGCGCTCTTACTACAGAATTGCCTTATTAGGGAGTCTCGAGCGGAGATCAAACTGAAAGAATGGAGAAAGTATGCTCAGCGCGACAAACAATAATATTTCATAAAAACCTATCCGAATATAATTTCTAAAGTGAAAAGTTTATTGTGAGACCAACAGCCATGGGGTTCATTTAATAGAAGAACTGCGGCGTTATGACTTTCAGCCAGGCTGTCAACAGGAGATACAAAATAACCCCAATTTAACAGAAATAATTTGGTTTCCATTAGTCTTTTTCTTTGCACGCAAGATGCATAAACCGTGCTGGGTATTGCTGCAACTAGCGAATACCACCGTTAAATGCACTACACTGAGCTACGTGCACGCTATAAAATAAGTAGAGAATTCATCTAAAAAGTTGGTGGCAATGCAGCACGTCACATATTTTGGCTAATCGTTTTATATCACCAGGTTTCTTTTAAATCTGTCATCTCCACAGTGAGGAAATAAAATCGCACTCCAGGCACTCACTTAAGATAACGCATCTTCCTTTTCCAGGAATTGGGGAGGGGGTGTTTTCTTTGTTTTTTTTTTTTTTTTTTTTTTTTGTGAGGGGGGATTGAGGTGACTTTATTGCTTCGTCTTTAAACATATGGCATTTGAGAAAATGTTTCCTTCATGAAAAGGAACTGTTCAACGCTGCTTACAAGCAACACCTGTCAACACTGACTTATTTAAGACACGTTGGGAGGAAAACACAAGCACGAGCATCTGAAAGGCTGGCATTTGCTGACAGCTCTGGAACACCGAAGTTGGGAACGATGAAAAATTAATCCTGATTTTTCTGTGCCTAAGGCTGCCATTAAAGAAGTTGGTCTGCCGGGGATGTCCCGCCGCGGTCCCACGGCAGCTCCCCTGCTCTGCCTAGATGTGGGAGAGCATCACATACCAGCGTTTCTGTAAGATCCAGGCTTATGGAAAGCTCTACTTAGAAAGAAGTCGGTGGCACTTCACTTATTTTTCTCCCACGTTTATATATCTGCGGAGAGCAAACGGTGCAATCTGGAGGTGGCTTCCCTGCCCGTAGCTCCTGTGCTGGGCTCTCTGCTCACCTTACCTGTCCCTACCTCCCCGCGCTCCCTGTAAGCCCTGCAGTGACTCGGAGCGGCTCCCGGGGCCGGCTCCAGCGCTCCCGGTGCTGCCGTCGGTGCCGCCGCGGGCGCGCCCGTCCCGCGCGGTCCCCACGGGCGCCCCCGGCGCGGCCGACAGGGGGCGCCGCCCCCCGCGCGGAGCGGCCGCGGGAGCGGGGGGAGCCCGGGGAGCCCGGGGGGAGCCCGGGGGGAGCCCGGGGAGCCCGGAGCCGAGCGGGGTCGAGTACAGATCTTTAGTCGTCGTGGATAAAAAGAGATTAAAGGCTAAATTTTTTTTTTTTTTTTTTTTTTTTTTTTGTCGATTTTAACCAACTACGGAAATGTAGAGCTTTCATCCTTTGATGTTTCCCAGAAAGAAACGGTTATATCGGTTTGTGAAATTACATCGTCTCAGAGCCAGCGATCCAGCCGTGGAGTGCTAAAATAATTTAATTAAAAATAATAATAATATGAGGACCCGAGCTTCCGCAGAGGCACTTAAAAGCTGACACATGCCCCTCCATCTCCCCTCTCCCTAGCGCTCCCGATGTTTCCTGACTGCCGTTTGATGGGAATAATTAAAAATAAGATAACCCCACGCTAGCGGGGGGCTCGTATCCATCGCTTGCGGCGCGCTGTCCTCACCCTGCCCCTGCACGGCCGGCCTTGCCGTCCAGCCCTGCTCTGCAGGGGCAGAATAGTGCAAAAAAGCAAATCGCTAAAATCATAAATCGAGTGTTGGACTTTTATCTTATTAACCATAAATAAAATTGTAACCGGCTACCCACTTTTCCCCTACTACAAAACCCCTTCACCTGTATTTAAATAGCACGTCTTTAATTACAGCAGTTGGGATGTATGAGGCTGAAATGAAATTAGCAGTCATTACCAGTCCTTTAACTCTGTGGTGCTTTTGATCAGCACTAAATTAGCTTTCCAGTCCTAACAAAGGCTCTATAGCAAGCAGTGGGCTGTAAATAAGACAGCTCGACCTGCCCTCAACACCTTTTCTCTTGTCAATCACAGCTCTATCATTCAGTCCAAGATTAACCTTTATCTACCAAATTCTTACCAAGAAAAAAAAAAGGGGGGGGGGGGGAGCGAAGAGGGGGATATCCAACCTCAACTTTGCTAACTGTAACTAAAAAGAGTTTCCCTTTAAAAGGTATTATAATGAGCCAATATGTCAAATTCGGGCCTTTCCCAGCCCCAAGCGCATCAGAAGGCAGCTGAGGGCAGCTAAAGGTATTGATGATTTATTATCGACTCGCCCGGGTGCGGACCCCGCGCAGCCGGAGCCCGGCCCGGCGATGCGCCGCCTCTGCCCGCGGTGTAGCCCCGCTTTGGGCGTGCGGGGAGCTCCGCGGGGCCGGCCCCCCTTTCCCGGGATTGGGCCGGGAGCGGCCGCGCAGCGCCCACAGGGGGCGGCAGAGAGCGGCGTGCCCGGGGAACCCCCGCCCGGCGGCCGCTCCGCGCCCCGCGCACCGCCCCGGCCGCACCCGCGGAGCGCCCGGCCCGGCCCGCCCGGGAGAGCCAGGGAGCATCTCCGGGAGCGGCCGGGGGCTGCGCGCCTCTCCGCCCTCGCCCCGAGGGGCTGCGCCGACACAGCGGCCCCGTGGGGAACAGCCCGGGGCGGCGGGGGAGAGTCCCGGCTCCGCTTCGGCCCGAGCGCTCCCCGCGGGCCGTGAGCTCCGCGGGACAGGAGCGGACAGGGCACAGACAGCCCGCGGGCCGGGAGCGCTCCTGCCCAGCGCTCCGCTCGCCATGCGCGGCCGCGCAATTTCAGCAGAGCCCAAAGCCGTACGCGAGTCCCCGAGCTTAACGCGGTGGAGCTCGGAGCGGCGGGTCGTAGGTGGGAGCTACATTTCCAGATCGTTTTAAAGGTCACGGGGGAGGAGGGGGGAAAAAAACCTGTGAATGTCAAAGTTGTGCTGCAGCTACTTACATGTCGGTGCCAGAGCAGGGTGGTGGCTGTGAGAGGTTTGATTGGCAGCTCAACGCCAAAGTCCGCGCGGACTCCGGAGCCCGGCGCAGCCCCGGGGGTCTGAGCACTTTTCACCGGACAGAGGCAGTTGAAGGAAGCTCGCACGTCCCCTTCTCTTCTCCTCTCCTCCTCCATCCAGGACAGAGAATGAATCCATTTCGGTTTTTCTTCCCCCGGCTCTCTTTCCGTTTGCCTACACATCCTCCAAGTCCTAGCCCTAGCTCTTAACTGCAGTCCCTGGAACAAGAGGGGAAAAAATCGTTTATGGCTTAAAAAAATTCCCAATGGCTGATTTTGTGTGTGTGTTATAAGAATGCACCCACAACAACAAAAAAGTCACTTCTCTGTCCCCCACCGTACAGCAGAAGAATAATAAAAAAGCTTTATATTTTTGCAGTGGGTATTCAAAGATAATTTGATGCCATTGTTTCTGCTACAGATGGTTCTTTTTAATACAATAACACTGCTCTTTGTGCATACTACACACAATAAAAATCGAAAGCGTTCTCCTGAATAACCATTTTGTTCTCGCTTGTATACAGGCCAACAAAAGCTGCCGTGAGGTAATGGGTTCTGTTTATTGAAGCCATAGAATAGAGGTTTGATAAAGATTTTTGTATATGGGGAAAAAAAATTAAAATAAAGACCTCGCAAGGTCGAGCTGATCTCTGCGTATTTATTACCACTGAAATATTTTATCAATATATTTCTTTGAGTTGCAGCTGCAGGGATCCCTCCCTCCCCTCCCCCCACCCATAATCAGCCCAAACATCTGTTTCTTTGAATTTGGGGAGATCTACAGTCGTGGCCAGACCTAAAAATCCAGACTTTGAGAGCGAGTGGGGCAAAGCGGCTCAGCGCGAAGGCAGCGGGCGCTGGGGAGGCGAGGCTGAGCGGCCGCGGCTGTTCCTGTGCGCGCCTATCTTTGTGTGGCCGGCTTTGCGATGTGCTGTCCGCGCACACGCGCACACAAAGGCGCAAACCTCTGCTGCCAGTCCCCGGCATCTGCCCACGGGCTTTTCCTGCTCGCCCCGCCTGGCCCTGCGCTCCAGCGGCCTCCGCGGCGCGCAGCTCCCGCTCAGCGCGGCTCTTGCGCGGCTCTTGCGCGGCTTTTGCGCGGCGCCGCCCGCAAAGTTCCTGAGCGCCTGCAGAGCCTCCCCACAAACGGGGCCGAGGCTTTGCCCCTCCGGCACCGCGGAGCGCAGCGGGCAGCGCCGGCCGGGCGGCGCCGGGTGCCGAGGCTGCGGGCTCCGGCAGAGTTCTGCTGCGCTGCTAACTTTCCGCCAAGTAATGAATAAATTAGCACCGCTGAAGGGGGAAATAAATGTTAGAGGGAGCCGCCAAGACAAACGGGGATTTTTGTCGTGAAAATTGTTTCACAGGTCAAGAATTCTGCGCCCGAAAGTCGCCCCGTTACCTAGTTTGGGATCTGGTTACGACTGTAGCAACTCGAAGAGAGCCCCAAAGCAGTGGAAAGTGCTTAGACAATAGGGCTCTGCGGGAAAGTTGTTAGTCAGTGACTGTGTTTGTCTACCTTTCTATAGGAATTAATGCCACAGTTCTCTGTGCCTCTGTAGCCTGGACTGACAGTAATCCACCTCTGTGACTTCTGCCCTTTGTGTTTTCACAAAACTCGGCTCACTTGTAGCATGACAACAGCACGGAATAATGACTTTAACCTTCAAACGTTCCTTAATTAGCTTTTTCAGCAAACTAAAAGATGTTCAAATGAGCCCTTTGACAAAAACTGACCTGAGCCTTCAAATTCTACTTTCATTTTTGGGACTAAGACGTTATTGGTTCGCAACTCGTCTGAAGTCATCTAATAAGGGATTATTTAGGAACTATTACCCACACGCCAATTAAAGCCTCTCCGATGAAATTCGGGAGACAAAGATAAGCATCAAAACGGAAAATTAAACTATTTGCACATGGCTTGTTTTTCAACAACCCATTTTGCATCTCAGGATAAACATCTTCTCCCCAGCTCGCTCCTCCGGAGCGGGGAGGGTGCGGGAGCCTCTCCGGGGCGGCCGCGGAGCTGCGGAGCGCAGGGGCGGCGCTGCCGGGGCCGGGGAGCTCTGCTTGCCACGCTTAACACCAACAGGGGACTCGTACGGAGGGTGGCAGAGTTCATCTCCAGCCGCAGAGTTCAGGCAACCTCCCGTCATTTTGCAATAGCCTTTACATGTCCAGGAGCGGGGCGGGGGTGGGGGGGAAGTGGCATGAAAGAGCCAAGCGTGTCAAAGTTCAGGAAATCGTGCCAGAACTTTTCCAGGATTCTCGAAGAAAGTACCACTTCTCCTGAAGGACTATTTTATTTCTTGGAGCAGGGGAGGAAAGAGATTAGCAGGAAATGCATATTTTGAACCTACGGTGGTTCTTTGGGATAAATGGGAACCAGACTCTGAATAGCTGAATACTGACTTATCAATAAAAGATGATTTTTCTTTTTTCTTTCCAGAGAGAACAACCCGATGGTTCAGAAATCTTGAGTTGTTCTTAGCCTCTGTGTACAAATTTTGGACAGAGTTTCCAGGCAAATTACAGCAGCATCCTACGGCAAGCTGACAAAGAGATTCCAGGAATGCCACGCATCTAGGAGGGAAATACGAATCCCTCCCTTTAGCCTGAAGCACGAAATTGGCTTAAAGCTCATTTTGCAGATAACCGGAAACGAAATCACCAGTATATGGACAACTTTATAACGCTTTGCAGCAATTTCTAAGACTTTCTGGAGAGAAAGAAAAACAAACAAACAAAAGTAAAAAAGTGAACCGCATATTGGAAGGGCTCTGAGAGAAATTCGCATATCAACCCTCATTTTTCATCCTGGTCTGAGGAGGGCTGGGCTCTCACACGGCCATTGGTACCCTTAAGTCTCTATGCCGAGACCGATCCCACGGGGTGGGAAAATGAACATTCCTTTTCAGATTTTGACTTTCACAACTCATTTTAGTCTTGGGGAAATAGTCCCCAACAAAATAAAACATCCAAACCCAGACCACCTGCATCCAGGTGCATAGATAAAATAACGGATTACTCCAGATTGGCTATATATAGATACATCTCCAGCTTGCATATTCCAGCAGAGCAGTAAGGTGTTTGCCAGACACCGTCCCCCGTAGAGGAGTTGAGGAGTCTGACCCAACACTGGGGCCAGGAAAAAATAAAATCAGAATTTTGGAGTTTCTACCCAGGACAAAGCTCTGAAGCTGTTTGAGAGCAGAGGGGGAGGACAGGCTGCTGCTGGGATTTCTCGCCCCAGTCAGTATTTCTGCCCCTGCCGTGCCCGCCCAGCCTGTGCCTGGCTCCGCCGCGCACGGCCCGCGCTCCCCGCTCCGGGGCTCCCGGGTTAATCTTCCCCGGAGGAGATGAGGCTCACACCACACGGGACAAGCCCTTCTTTCGCATCCTGGCTCGCTGCCAAGAGGGTTAAGGTTTAAAGCCGGCGGGCTGCCCGCGGAGGAGCCCAGGCGGGCGGAGGAGCGCGGATCCCCCGCGGCCCCCGAGCGGCGCTCGCTCGGCCGCCGCCACCCCGCGTGTCCTTCGGGACCCCTTCCCCGGGAGAAGGGGCTTCCCAATCTATTTCCAGAAGTTCTCAGCCTCTCGTTTCACTTTAGCAGCGTTGATGGTTTTTTAACCAAAAGCCGTGGTGTGGTGCCCGCGTGTGCTCCAGAGATGCACACCCCGGGAAGCCTGGACGCTCTTTCCAGCACGCCGCAGCCGCAGCAGAACACTCGGGACACGCGGCTGTCAGCGCTTTTTGGGTCCTGCTCCCAACCTCAGCCATATGAAGGCAGAAAATCCATTTACCCGAAAGCAAAGAAGCTGTAGCGGCGAGTTTGCAGGGCGGGCAGGCCTTTTGCTGCATGGAAATCTACGGAAGAACTTTAGATGTGCCTCCTAAAAATTGCAGAGTTTTCTTCTGTTTATTTATTTATTTTTTTTCCCTTTTTTTTTTTCATGATTGCTATGAGAGAGCCTGCTTGTTTATTACCTCAACACTTACTGCAATAATTCTGCTGTGGTGCTAAATATGCCTTTAGTGAAAGGTGTCCACTTGGTATAAAAGAAATTTCTCTTGGGAAGAAGAGCAGAAAGTATAACACCAGTAATATCTTGTATTTTGTCCAATATCTCTCGCACTCGATACTTTTATACATTCAACTCTTTAGATGTCGATTTTCTTTGGAAACAGATGTTTTTTCACATATTAAAGATGAATTTATCACATAAGTAACACTTATTTGCAATTACTCTTAAATTCCTGCATATATTATGTCTACATTACAAACAAATATTGATCCTGAAAGTGTTTTGGTAAATGAAATTAAAATGAACATACAATGAGCATACATGTGCACACAGTATATACACACTTTACACTGTGCAGTGCATGCCCATGCTGCACATTGCTATACATTGTATATATGATAATATACAGGGCCTGCTATATAATGCTGCACATTTATAGGAGTCAGGAACTCCCTTCACATGTTTCCACATGTTCACATGGCATTTGCATGTGCTCTTACATCTTAAATATTATGGGAAACATAATTTTGAATGGTGAATTTTGACTATATTACCGTGGAGTAAAGTGACAATTCACAACCTGCAAGCAAATAATTTCATCATTTCACAAAACTTACATGTTCATTGCATGCCTATTGCTGCTGTGAGCAGACTGGAGCTGGAAAGAAGAGCTCCAGTCTTGGCAGGAGGACCCCAGGGAAGTCCAGAGAGCTCTTCACTTGCAGTATTTTGACTGGCACTTTTTTTCATCATCATTCATTTAAGATATAAGGGGTGAATTTGGGGAAGGTAATTTCTTTCTCTGTGGTTTCAATAAAGTTTCAAGTAGCCCATTACCGCCTCATGACAGTAACATCTGCTGATCCCCATAACTTGCAGTGACTTAATTTATGAGGTAAATTCTGTTTATTTGGAAGCACCCACTTTAGTTAGACTCTCACAATACTTGACTCCTGTTATTCTAATTTTTCTCCAATTTCACTCTAACCATCACAGAACTCAAGTCCATCAGGGTCCATAACGGGCCACAACACATGGTACTCAACACTTCTTCTGCTGAACAACACAGGCCCAAAGTAGGAATCCCTCTACATAATTTGAAGCCCTCCACAGTATTACAGAGTAGCAATTCCAAGGTTCCTGACAGGTCAAGAAATCCAGGTTATTTGAAAGAACATTAATAAATGAGAATATGCAGAAATGAGGAATAGTTATTTGCAGCAGAAAAAGGGCAAAACCCTCATACTGTAGCTGGCACTGAATTAAAAATTATACAGAGGATTAGATATCAGCCACTTCTATCAGATGCAAGGCCCCAGAACCTAGGGGGAGTGAAGTGTGTAAGAACAGATGCTTAGAAGGTAAAACACCCCAATTAACCTCATTATCTGTTACAAAACTGTACTATTAATATTCTGTGTTTTTTCAAATCACTGTTGTTGTTGTTGAAGAGAATCTGTTGACTAGCATGTGTTTTGCTGCAGTCTCCCAAATCAGCACTGCCGTTCTTAAGGTCAGGGGAATGTATCTTAAAACATTCATATATTTAAAAAAATATGTATTGTCATTTTAATAGGCACTGTGGATAGTTTAATTTGTATCTGTATTAAATTAAACATATGGTGAACAGGGTATAATAGATTTTCTATAATTTAGCTGCCAATGTGGCAACAGAAGCCAGTTACTCTCACCAGCAGACTTGTCAGTGGTTTGTTTACTAGCTTATTTGAATTAAAATAAAGCTTCGCTTCTGCTGACTGCACATCATTATCTATGAGACCATAATCCTGCTAGCAAATCCTATATCTTCCAGAACTGGCTCTTTTGTTTGGGATTACTGAGAGCTTAGCCTATAACAAAGAGGAATAAGGCATCCCTCTCATCCTCGTAATTAAGTGTGGGGAGTAATTTAGAAACAAACCCAGAAAGATGTACAATTTGGAGTTCTGCTTCTATACAGGATTGGGGAACAGAAGACAAACACTGATTATGTTAGCACAATATTTAAACTATTAAAATACTGTACAACAGGAATTCAGTTTTTAAAAAGAAATGGCAACTATCAGTAAAGTATTCAGTTGTTTTACTCTAGAGACATTTTTTATGGCTCTGAAGGTATGCTGGCAAATTTGGGCGGAGCTTGAAGACAACAATTTAAAATGTTTTTCTGCATGCATACATTACCTAAATATATCACTTTTATAAGATCTTCATTTTTTAATTTAAAGAACTTAATTTAATATATGAACTTTATTTGTTTTTTAAAGTACCCCTTAAATGTTTTAACTATTTCTGAGTAAAAATATTCTCTAGGAATAGGAATATCTTTGGCAGCTGAACATGCTTGTTTAAGTGCTCTGTTTTGATTCCACCAAGATTTATATTTTTCTTTGGGAAAACAAGTAGCTTGAAGTTGTTAGCATTTTACAGAAACCTTAGAAATCACCATAGCATTCATCAAGAAAATAAAGAATATTTTAACACAGGCATTCTGAGGTCACTCTAAATTATATCGGCAATCTTTTGACTGTGGTGCTCAAGCTGTATTCATGTCACCCAAATCTGTTTCTTCTCAAAACAAGAGTTATGCAATATATGAGTAATAGAAATTAATAACTAGGTCATAAAAAATAGAAGCCTCACACAATATCTATTTGCAGAGGGCTAATAAGGACAGGGGTTGATGTATAAAATTCTTCGACATTAATTGTCACAGATGGGAATTCTGAGGACCTCTGTGAAACCAAATGAGGCCCTAGTGAATTATAAAGCAGGTCCTTAGACTTTAAAAACATTTAGGCAAAGTGACAGTTCAGAACATCTGTTAGCCTTCTGTCTGAGTATAAACTGGATGTCATGGAGTGCACAGCTGTAGGCATTTTCTGCCTCTTTTTGCCAACATCTGTCACAGCATTACAGTAATATAGGTAATTATCAACACCTCATATAAACTGTTTGCTATTTTAATTTCTGAATAAGTAAAATTAGCATTATACCCTTTTGCAAAAAAAAAAAAAAAAAAAATCCAGCCAGGAAAGAATACACATTGACTTTTAAAGCTGAATGACAGATCTCATCATTTTAGGATGAGAAAAAAAAATCTCGACTACAAATAAGGTCCTTAGGATAACATAAAAGACTTAGGTGAGAACAAGTTTAAATATTCTCCTTTTCTCTCTCTGCCTCTTAAAAAAAAGACATCTAAGTCTCATCTGTCATAAGCAAAGAAGATCAGTAGCAAGAAAAGATCGGAAACCGTTAATCATCTGTGTTTTTTTCCATGCACAAGCAGCTGTCAAATGATGTATGTTTTACCACAGTAACAAAGCCAAGGGCTCATCAGCACCAAGCAATTTTACTGTCAGCTGGTCATCCTTCCTCTCAACAGTGAGAAAGTAAGAGATCACCTTGCAGCAGTGCACAGAAGCTCGACCTCACCAGCTGAAGCTGAAGTGAGCAGGGAAATAACCCACAGGACTTCCAGAAACAGACGCATGTGCCAGCGGTCCCCTGACAACTGAGCAGGAAGGGGTACACAGGAAAAGATGCTCCAAACAAATAGGCCTTCAAGCCAACTTTTCAAGACCATATTCAAGTACCCCATCAAGAGACAAAAACCACTGAGTGATGAGGATCATCTGTGTAAGTGTGGGCAGCACAGAGAAGGTTGCAAAAAGTCACTGCGTACTTTGGGTTCCTCGGTTTTGGAGGTCCAGGTGATACACTTTGTAAGAGCATGACTGGCAGAAGGCAGTTTCTTATCATTTGTGATAATCAGGCTCCTGTGAGATGTTTCTAGATGAACACCAAGACCATCAGCCTTTGATAACAGTGTCTGACTTGGTGGTTGTCTTAATGAAAGTGATTCTGTGAGTTCCTTTCACTGTCTTTTAGAGCACAGAATAAAAAATGGTAGAACAACAAAGCAACTGTCGAACAACAGCAGTGGTAACATGTCAGCCTGAACCTGCAAGTATGAACCTGGTGAGAGAAAATAATCACGTGGCAATGAGTTTTACAAAACTTCGTGGAAGCAATGATCATCCCCAGCTCACACTCATTTTGCTTTCACCACAAAAAGAATAGCACCTCTGCTAGAAGTTAATGTTCCAACATGGAAAACCTGAAAAAGTGCCTTTAGCTCCTTTTATAAAGGAGGCATATGGAACAAAGTGGTCACCAATATGCTATTTTTAGTGCCCGAACTACAGTCCAAAATATAATACCCAATTACTTGATATAGTGCTCTATACACTGTCTGAACAACAATAGTGGACTGAGAAGCAAGAGAAAGCACCCGAATATGGTTTTGAAGTCATTCAGATTTCATGTATTTTATTTTCTTCTAAAAAATAAAGGCTTTGAAAAGAGGTGCAGTGTTGTCCAGGATGAAGGGGGGCGGGGGGAAGAGAAGAGCTGAAAGGGAGATGAGAGCATATGGAGGTTGAGAAGGAAGAGAGAGAGACCTTGACTAGAGGAAAAGACAGCTAGGGCACAGATAGCCAGAACTCTAGGGAAAAGGAAGACAAAACGCATCTGGGGTGCACAGTCAGAGGAAGCCACGCACACAGCTATACATCATACCTATAGGAAAGACCAGGCATAACAAGCTATGCAGTTGGGGACAATACAGGATTTTACTAATTCTATCATTTCCCGTAATTTCCACTCTGATGGACTGTGAACTGTGGTGGCTGAGCTGCATATACACATATTTTTGTACAGTCTTTGCTAGCGGTGCAGTAATTTTACTGAGGACACAGAGGACAGCTCTGTGCCAGTAGGGTTTGTGGCTGATCCAGCAGCTTTGGAAGGAGATGCACACATCCCTTACTGTCTAGCATTCTCATTTTCCCCTTCTCTGTCTCACCATCTCCTCAGCATGTATTAAATGGGTCCTCCTATTTTCTCCTTGTGTACAGTCAAAATTAGCTGAAATTGTGGGTCTGTTCCATGCAGTCTGAGGTCCATCACTCTAACAAAGACAATTCAGTGGTGAGGATTGTTTTAACTATGGTCCTAAACCACTTGTGAGATGTTTGTAGGCTGAGACTATTTCTTTCAAGAGCTCCATCCCTCTATTGAACAATTATTGCTCTGGCTTTTCTTGCTAACTGTAACACTGCATCCAGGTGGATACCAGGCAGGTTTTATCAAACTATAAGGTGCAGGATAAACATTTTCATCTTACTTTTGGTTTCAATGTTAAGATTCTCAAACATTTATTTTAACACTTGCAAATGAAACTATCTTACATATTCCCATCACCCTATTCCCTAAATGCATTGTTCAAATGCCAAAGAGTATGTGAGCTATTGCAGATCACATAATAGATGCCTACACATTCACTATTCTAGTAATATTTATTATTGAAACAGACTGTTTTGTAAAGAGCTTTGAGATACCTAGGCCATAAAAAGTGTGATATAAAACAAAATGCTATTCAGTTCAATAGATGTCTGATAAGAAAAGAACCCTAAAATTTGAACAGTTCCTCCTCCCCTTAATCAGGTCTAACAATGGTACCCCAGTCTTGGTGCTCCTGCACACAGCAATATGTGTCTTTTAAAGAGAGGAATAGGAACATGCCACTAAAAGAGAGTGCTCATTGGTAGAACATTGTTAGGTGCTTTATAATTGATAGTTTTCAGCATCAGCACAAAGGTAAGGGCTTTAGCCTTGAATACTACTCACTAACAATATACCCACATACAGAAAACTAGTGCTAAATGTATTTATTAAAATAAATGCTTTAAAATAGTCTGCTTTTCATACAAAGTAATTATCTTACACTATGTGTAAAAGGTACTTTTGTAATCAATGGTATACAACCAGCTTCAGATACAACCACACACACATCCCATTACACACAGTGATGCTCATCAGATTGCATGGGACTGAATCATTTCATTATGTTCTGTAGCTTAATTCTTCAATTCCCGTAGCTTCAGCTGGAATTCATCCAGATCAGCCCTGTTTTCTAAGATTAACTCAAAATACTTCAAGGCCACAACTAACAAATAGCACAATCAGCTCTAAACATAGAATAAGGTATTTCATACTTTTAGAGGCTCATAGTTCCTGTTATAATAGTGCCAAAGCAACAGGATTTTTTTTTCTTTTTCTTTGTTTCTTTTTAGCCCTTCTAACCTATTAATTACCAAAGGGACAAGAGAAATATTTTGTGGGTATGAGTGAATTTTGTAGCCATCAAAATAGACGGTAGCAGCTAGCTGGAGCATTTTAAATGCTCTAAATTTTCACAAGTTCAGAGAATTTAAAGAAGATAAGAAGATAACCACTGCTTAAGAAGATAACCACTAACAAGCTAATGTATTAACTTACTTTTTTTTATTCATTGGCTGTTCCAGCATAGTCAAGCAGTAAAAGAAAAAGTGAAAACCAGGAGCAAATATAATATAGTAACAGGTCATGTTTTTTTTCTACTGAACCGGACAAATATAATCTCTCTAGTAGAATTAGATGAGTAATCATAAGGGTAAAATGTTTTAATTACTAAAAATACTTAGTTTCATCTGGTTATCTGTAGAATCCTATCATCTCTTTTAATTAATTCATTTGCAACTATTTGGATGACCATCAATTTATTCATAAAAATATTTAAGGGTTGCAAGTTATGCAAATTCTATTGCTAATTAGTTAATGGCTACATTCACCCTGTCAGTGTCTGATGATCAGATACTTGTGCTTATAATTCTTCCGCCTACAAACATTTTTTTCATACAATGCACCAGAATATTTCTGTACTTGCATAGAGTGGACAGCACTGATCTTGAGTGGCTTTTTCCCCCCAGGATCAGTGTTTCCATGGCGAGTCCTGTGGGGATCTATCTTGTCTTTTCTTCTCCGCAGTAGGCATTTAGGGATAATAAAATAGTTAGTGAAGAGGTATGTTCTCTGCTATTTTCAATAAGCTGATGACAGTCAACATTACAATCCAGACCCTCAAAGGCACTGGGAAATCAAAGAGCCTTAGGCTCCTCAATACATTCATCCACACAAGCCTACATCTCTCAAGTATCTGATTTATCCTTTTAAATGTTCCACCTTGTGGGGACAGGGACACGGAACAGAGTTAAATGACCAAAGATCTCTGGATAAGATTGAAATGATGCTGGCTGATCATCAAATGACAGTGACACGACTTCTCTACCTTTGATTTTATCCTTCCTTTGTAATGTCCATGGACAATGTAGAGCTGTTGTTGGCCCTCACAGCTGCTGGGTGCACAGTGACAATGTCCAGGACACTGCTTAGCATCCACAGCAGCAAAAAGGAACTGTGCTAATTCTAATTTTTAATTGACATTCCCTTAAATACCTGTGGTAGCACTACTCAGGTAGTGAAAAAAGCTAAATTAGAAAACAAGAATCCTATAGACTAATTTAGTCCTGTTATTATAAGATCCCAGGATCCCGTCCAGCCTAATATTTATAAATAGTTCCATTAGAAAAAAAAACATTTATGAACTTCAGCACACTGGTAACTGCTGGACTGCAGCCTTGGTGAGTCAATTTGTTTTGTCAGTACTGCTCCTCCAGTGCTAAATGCTTGAAATGTGTCTTTTGGTGTCCTTTTCCTACATTTGCTCAAACTAAATATCATGGTATCATTTAAGATGTTCCAATTATGGAAAAAAAAAAATAATCTAAGTGAAAAGTCCTTTGCAACACACATCATTTCCTCATCCTATTGCCATTAAAATGTTCAATTTTCAGAATACCAAGCATAATTTTCTTTCCCCTTACACTCTTTTTTTGGTATCTTGTTAGATTTCCATTAGAACTCTGGAAAAAGATGTATTTCAGTGGATGATAACCAAGATTATAATATTTAATAGATGCAGCAGCTATTCTACATTTCAGAATGACTAAATTCAGTTCTACTAAGAAAGCAGAAGTTTCACATTTCTTTTAATCAGGACACTTTTTGCAGATTAACTAACACATTACTTTTCTTTAAGGAAAGTAAGAAAGAGCATATTTTTTTTATTCTTGGTATTCCATGTAATTAAGGATGCAAATTATAAACAAAATGATACATGCACATGCATAGATTATGCCACATGGATTGGAAAAAGCCACTTAAATGGCCAAATCAAAGAAACCCTCATATGAGCTAATTTACTCTCACTTCTACTTTAAAATAGCACAGAAATGGGGGTGCTCTACTGGGGAGAGTGAATAACAATTTATTTCCAGTGTGTACAAGTCAGTTTAGCAGTTTCAGGATGGTAACCAGACTTTTCCAGTACCTTCCATGGACTTTCATGGCTTTATTTTGTGTGATTCAGATTAAAATAGCACAAGAGCTGAATAACGAAATCTGATAGCAGAAGAATGGTGGCACCATGGCTGCACCCAGCCCTGCATCCTCCTTCAACAGGAAAGGTCAATGCAAGTGTAGAGTAGAGCTGCAGGACAGAGTGAGCAATTCCCTGCCATGTTCTCCCCATGTCCAGATACCTGAAGATCAGGAACTTTCTGAGTCTAAGCCATATTTTAGTAGGATTTTGAAAAAAAAAATAAAAATTCCTTTATTTGCCTTTTTAAAAAATTTCATTTTATTTTATTTTTATTTTCTAATCACGTAAGCATTACCAAAATTCCATGGCAATGAGTTTCATTGATGAATTATAAACAATGTGGAAATACCACTTCACAGTTTGTTTCCAATCCTCTGCCTAATAATTTTCTTTACTGCCCTCACTCCTCACTCTGGCTTTTGCTGATTCAGCTTAGGAGATTACGGTCACTGTCTTTTCTCAGCTACTTCCCACTGGAAGTTCACATTCCAACAAACCTGCACATTTACTCAGTCTGTGAACAGGTTCCATTAAAATTATCTAGCTTATCTTGGAAATGTTCATAAGCAATTTTTATTGCTTGTTTAGTTTTTGATTCGTTTTTCATCTGATTGTTTGCTTTAATCACATTTCTGTTTAATCACATTCATTGTTTGCTGACAGAACACATGCAGCTCTTCTAGCAAGTGTCCAGCTGCCATAAATGATTATAGGGAAGGAAAAGAAGGGACAAGGAACGGGGACAAGGAGTGGTCGGTAACTTTTCATCCAGATCAGCAACATATTCTCAACATGAATTCACATGAATGCTCTCCAGACTTCAGGAGTCACAGTGTCACTGTGGTGTCGTGGCTTCATGTCTGCCATGCCAACAAGTGGAAATTTGCATGGAAACCCACTGGGGTGGAAAAAAGAGTCTGTGAGTGGCTCTCTGCAGTTTGCTGGTTGGAAAGAGCACAACAAACCTGGCCCCAGCCTGGCAGAAGGGTTATGATGTGACTCTTCCTCCACAGATGGTCTTCAGCCCTTCCTTACAAGTAAATGGAAACTGCTCACTTACCCTGCCCTCTGCTTTTGCTATTTTTAAAAGATTTTGATTTACTCATCTTTTTTTTTTTTTTTCCTCTTTTTTCAATATGAGGATTTTACTCCAGAATTATCTCCACAGTCTGCACTTACTTCCTAGCCAAAAATGATAATAAATAATTGTTTACTTGCCATTGGAAGGGAAGGGTTTGTCTGCCTGCAATAAACAAGGTGACAGAAATACCCTATGGAATCCTAACTGTCTGCAATGACACTTCAGGTAACAACACCATCCAGAGATCTTCTTTTTTTTCTATCAAAAATTGAAACAGAGGAACTGCATAATTTATTTCAGCTGTTAGACAGAATAGTTTCCACTGGACTTAGCAGAGAACTCAATGTTCCCATCAGTGGACTCCAACATTCTTACCTCTGAGGATGTCACAGAAAGCTCTTTGCCCAGGGCACAGGGTATTGCAGGAACTGCTCTGAAAATTGTCAGACCCTTGTTCCAAATTATCCAAAGCTTGCCAAGCCTTTGGGCATATCGTATTATCCATCTTGGGTTCATCATCCATTCAAACTTTTGGGAACTGTGTGGGAGAATTACTTTCATTTCTGGGTAACAGAGTGTCTGGCTTGGATTACACTTCTATTTATGGCTGGTATTCATTTAATTGTTTGAGTTTTTAGATGAGAAGATGCTGCAGGATCTATAATTTGTCAGTAAATGAGTATTTTACAAAGATTGGGACAGACATCTGATACTCAAAAAACACCAAAAAACCTTTTACTTGTTGGAATGACAATGTCACTGACTGATTAAGCAATATTTTCTCAAGTCTTTCCTCAGAAAGTACTTTGTCTTTTTCTTCTTATTCTCATGTTTTATCTCATGAGTTGGTGTTCCTCCTGCCAGCATCTACTGGAACATAAATGATTCTAAACCAAGATGACCTGTCAGTTGAAAACAATACTAGGTCACTTATTTTCATATATTTTGAATAAAAATTTAGCTGTGTCTACCTTGAGGCATTTGGATAATATATGTCAAATTAAGGAAAAGGATGAACTCAAATTTAGAGCATTAGTTAAAAAGTAAATAAATTCCTGCAAAATAGCTTTTATTCAGAATAAACTGGCTTTTCTTTGTCTGTATCTCTGTCCCATTGAGTTAGTTAGTTTTTCTAATAAATCTTGTTTTTGTTTGGCCATTAAGTCCCCAGAGCAGCAGGGTGTGTCATTTGCCCCCAGCACTGCAGTAACACCTCCTCTGCATCAGAGCTTCCCTGAGTACCCGACTAAAAGCCCTGATATTTTTCACTGGAAAAATATAAGGAGCCTGCAAGAGAAAGGAAGTATAAAGGTGCTTTATTGTAATGTTTAACAATTAATTTGATTGCTTTCATTACCTACTGTCGTTCACTTCATGACAGCTGTGCATATCCAGTGGTGACTCAGTAGATACGGTAGTGGTGCAAGGGTATGGGAAACTGGAGGAGCTGGCCTGTGAAGATTCCCTTTATGCACAAGGACAGCAGAGCTGTGCACTCAGTAAAAGCTCATTTGTGCTTTTCCTTTAATTTTCTAAATTAAAAGACATGAGAAGAGCTGGCTAAGACACTGTCCTCCAGTGGCAGCTGATTGCTGGGGAAGTTTGGAGTTGTGCAGCCTAACAGAACTGAAGGGCAGCTTTACAGTCCCTGCCCTCTTTTCTCAACCCCATGTCAAGCCAGAAGCAAACCAAAGCTCCATCCAGCCAAAGGATCAGATTTGGTGTTCCATTACTTTTTCTAAGCTCCCTTTTCCCAGAGCTCTGTATTCAAATCTGTAAAAACAAAAATCAATGCCTCCGTTTTTGGTTTTTAAAGATTTTTCAGAGCTGCTAACATCTCATTTTTATGACCAACACTGTTGTTTGAAAGTGTATCAAAACCAAAATGAAAAATTATTCCTACTTAATATGTGAAATTTGAAATATACTTCTATTTTTGTCTTAATTCTCCCAAATTAAAACATTGTTTCATTAAAAAGGTTTGTTTTCTTTAGTTTGGATTCACAAGTAGGAATTTAATGGTAATAGAATACAGCTGTACTGTTAAGTCCCATATTTATTTTTGGTGTTTGATCCAAGCACAATGTATGTTTTGAGCATAACTACATATAATTATAATATTTCTTCATAATGTGATTTTCCAATAATTTTGAAGAAACTTTATAATATACAACATATTCCAAACTTCTGCCACTTTTACTTATTTATATCCTCACTTTTAAAAAAATATTCTTTAATTGGAAAGGTGGGTATTATTAAGTGAGATCCTTGGAAATTTTCAAGTATGGTAGACTAATCCTTGGGAAGAATCCCTTCTGTATGGCCTAGCTCTTCTCTTTTCATGGTAGTTTCTATGAGTTGTGAGACTAATACTCAACATTTTCCTAGATTTTCAAGAGATTTTCTTCTCAGTTATTCTGTTCTCAGATAATTGAGAAACATGGACATGAGGACTGAGAATTTTCACCCCATTTTCTGGGGTAGCCTGCATTTGGTGAGCAGATCTAAGGTTGTCAGTGACCAATACCACTGAGGGAACACTTAAAGCAGTTTTCTCCACACTTGTGCCTGCACATGCTGCATTGCAATACAGCTGGGGAGCAATCAAGGCATACTCAGCTGTACCCAGATAAAGATGATAGAAAGCCTTATTCACAAGCATTTTTCCCCTAAATAACCCCAAATTGCAGATTATTCACCCAGTGAAGCCTAACAGCAATACTACTGCAATCACACACCCCCTTCTTCCACAAGGGATGGAACCTCCGTCCTAAATCCAGACACAATTTAGCGCTGTAACAGGTTCCTCTGTCCAGAAGCACTACAGAATACTGAGTGCAAATCAGTGCTGAATAATGCCCTATATAACATTAATTACATACATACTTTTAGCTGCAGAGCACAGTTTCCCTAAGGGTAAGTCTCAGTGTCCTTAAGCAGAAATAATGTGCTGTAGTTTTTCAGTGTAACACCCCAAAATATTCTGAAGAACACCTCATCTCACCTAGACACATGCACAGTTTGGTAATGAAATAAATAGGCAATATACATAAACTAAAAGTCATAAAAACTGCAGGTGAAATGGTGGTTGTGCTTGGGGGACTCACAACTAAAAGGATGATGTTAACTGTCCAGTTTCCATCCCCACCTCTTTGCTTTAGGACTGCCATTGTCCATTAGTGTAAAACCATCACTGTGCCCCACACAGAACTGGGCACCTCAACAAAGCTGCTGTGGAGACTCTCCAACAGTGGAGGGCCATCAAGCTGTATTTGTTCCTGAAAACCACACTCCAATGCAATGGACCTTGCAGACAAACCCCTGATGGAGACAAGGACTGCTCCTTGAGCACAACATAAGGCTCTCCTTGGAAGTGAGTGAGCCTCAGAAGTGGAGGACTGGTTTTCACCCAATGCAAAGAAAACTGAGAAGGCATCGTCTTCACCCAAGGAAAGAGGGCAAGTATGCAGAAGTCTGTTTTTATTCAGTTTCTAATCACTGTTTCATAAAACAGACAACAGCTAAAACATTCACTTGCTAAGGCAAATGACTCTTGCTTCACTCTCACATCACCCTCAAGGCACTTAAAGAGAAGACAGAGGTCCCTAACGAAGTACCTTCATTAGCTTGATGAAGTTGCTGTGCTTATACCAGCTAACTGCTGCTGGGTCAAGCTGTGTGAGACTGCTCCCTTGTCCTCACAGAACTGCTGCGCCCTTGCATATGTACGGCCAACCAAGGTGCTGGACCACTTAGAGCAGACAGGGACTGGAGCAATTTGCAGAGAGTTTTGCAAATCTCCCCAGCCAGTACATATCCAACTATTTGGTTAATTGCCTCCAGCTGTGCCTCCTTTCTGTTTCAGTTGGCAACATGCATCCCTTATGAATTTTTTGAGAAATAAAATGCAGTTCCTTTCCTTCCTTCATCAAATCTACTCTGCTTTGAATTTTTTGCTTTGTGTGGCCAATTCTTGTGACCATAAACCAAAGGTGAGAATAAATACCTGTACACAGAGACCACTCCACTTGTGCACTTCTCTAGGTAAAGCCAAGTGCCCAGAGGAGGGAGACGAGCACATACAAAAAGGCTTCAGTAATTTCCTGCAGTGTTTGGGTTCCCCAGCTTTGAGTTACAGTCGTATCTTTCAGAATACTTTTATTTGCCCTTATCTGGCTCAATTACATTAAAATAATAAAGTGTCCAGTTACTAAAGCAGTTAAATATTCATTGTAACATGAAGCAATAAATCAGTCTGGTGAATTACAGGAATGTATGGTAACTATCAGCTGAATTTTGGAAAAATCACAAGCCTTTGACCAAGTATTGTGCCTTTTATAAATGGGTCTCAAATGATTAACAAAGCCCACAGTGGCTGTATCTTAAAATCACAATGAACTTCAGCACCAAGGGATGCCACCTGCTCAAAATGACACAGCAAATCATGACAAAAAGTAGGGATGTCTCAGCAGCCCCAAATTTCTATCAGGTAATTTGGATCAAGATTTAACCTACACACATCCCAGCGTGAGCACACAACACATCTTTCACCTGAGCTGGGGAGGGCCAGGGAAAGCACTGCCCCACACAGGAAATAAATTGGACCCTGCAGGCTGCAGGCACAAGGAACCTGCAGGATCTGCAGTCACGCTTTCCCTGAGCCATTTCTTTCCACGCGGGGAAGAAAAAGGACCGGCAGTGACGGGAATAACAACCTCTCTGCTAGAATACGTTCAACCAACACTGCCAACAAAGAGGGAAAGGTTCCTAGTTTTCTGTTTGTGATTACACTGTTTTGTCATTGCTGTCAGGATGTGCCTATGCAATATGTGCCTCTCTGATGTCTTGTGCCTGTGTTTCATTTTTAGTTGAGTGGGATGTACAGTAATTAGCCACTTATTCTCCTTGTCTATTCTCTGCATTTTGTTTCCTTCACTTACAGGATTTTGGCAAGCCTTGCGCCTTATTGGCAACTCTTTCCCTTCTCCCCCATCTGAACCTCCTCTGTCGCTTTTCTTCTCACTGCTTGGGAGATGACAGTTTATATATTTGTACACAGGAGTGAATGTGCTAATATGCTTCAAATATGGACTGTGCAATCAAATTATCACGAGTTTGGTGGAATTCTATTCTCGATTATTTCCTCCAAAAATATAATATTCCAATTGCAAACAATGTGCAGCCAACAAAATATTGTTTGAATCAAATATATGTGGGGAAGTTGAGGGGTGTTTTTAGTTGGTTTATTTTTTTCTCCCTTTCATTATAAGTTGTTGCCTTTGGGTGGATTTTTGCTTTGAGAGTGCAAGTTGCTCTCATTGACATTACGAGGACTCATATGAGAATAAAGAGTGGAAAATGAATAGCTTTCAGAGGCTCCAGGTTGATGGAACAATTTCATCTTTTCTGTTAATGCTTTACAACACTCCATGAGTTTTTATCTCATATCAGAAGTTTTACAGCTGTAGGGACCAATTTGAAGATCCCCTTTTGAGTTCTTTTCCTTTGCAGAAACATTGTTAAATTAGCAAAAATAAATGGCACAGAATCAAATCCAAAACCAGCTAAGAAAAACTAATAATTTTTCATTGGCAATTTATTTTTTATTTGTAGCTTTCTAAAATATATGAATATATTTTCATATTTAATAAAAGGAGCTCTACAATTTTGTATCTGATAAGTAAAGAAATAATTCTTTTATTACTAGAAGAAAATTGATAATATAATACTTCAGAGATGTTTGAAAAATCCAGACCAATTCTCCTCTTTTTAAAGAGTAATTTAACTCAGGTGTGGAAATTAAGCAAGAGTCTTCTCCTAGAGTCCTTTTCTCATAGTTATTGGTTTGGAAATACACTTTATTATCAGGTCCTGCTTTTTGTTTCTTTACTTTCATGTGGATGTAAATTCAATTGAATCAATTCAGTTGGTTCTGATGAAACCAATGTATAAATTATATACTTGAGCATATACATATGAATATATAACGGCATTTATTTATTTTGCCCAAACCAGACTTGGGACCAGTCAGTTGAAGAAATACTGACTGGTAGTGGTTTGACTGTGTTTCAAGAATAAGACCAACCTGTGTAAGTTTGCAAAACACCAAACCCATATTTCCTTGCTCTACTAAGATATTTCCAAATTGAGATATAAAGATGAAATGGAATTTGAAGCACTTGTCCCAGAACAGTCAGAAAGTGTTTTAGCCATGCTATCCCAGCTCACAAGGAAGGTGTCAGACTTATTCAGGAGAAATCCTGCCACTCTTGAGAGACCCAGAGCAAGAACTGTGTCCTATGCCCCTGCATGTGAGATCAAGGGAGCAGAACCCAATTGCAGGTGAATTTTATCTGTCCAGAGAGCAGTGATGGCACAAGATACAACGGAGCATCAATTACTCTCATTACAAATAAATTCCCACCAAACTAGAATGAAGATAAGAAGCAATAACACATACCTATGATAGCTAGAATTCAGTTTTATGCAGCTTAGGAAAACAGTAATTGATCTCTGTGACCCTTCTTTGTAAGAAGCCACTGGAGAGATCCTGCAGCTTGTCACCTGGGCTGTGGACTGCAGTGGGGGACTGACACCTGCTAACCCAGCAGAGCTGTGCAGTTGTACAGCAGCTGTGGCTGCACAGCTACACAGACATGGGGCAATCCTGCCACAGCTCTGTGCTGATCATTCCTCCATGGGACATGTGTCAGGCTAACAAGAAGCACTGCATCCATCATTTTCTGTAGCTTGACATCATTTATTCTTTAAGATGCAGGAGAGGCTGTCTGGATACTCCAGCATTTTGAACTGCTGGTCCTTAGGGCCTTATGAAGCAGCTCTTACATTTTGCACTAATCTCTTTTCTTCCCCAGTACTATACATTTTAAAGAGATGCCATATGGCACTTAAACAGACAAATCATATGGTGTTTTGCCCTTTCTTTCTAATTCTGTTGGCTTTACATTTCTCAAGTTGCTTTCCCAGTTGATGAACAATGTCCTTAACCTCTTGAGTGGTCCTGGACGTCCACTAGACATAGACCAACATGATACTTGTGCTGACTTCTAATATATACTGGATGTCAACAGTGTTCCTGCCATTCACTTCAGGAGCTGATTTGCATCTAAGCATAACATCAGGGACTCTATTGTGGCACCTAAGAGTAAACTGAAAATACAGCACAGCTGCTACCAAGGTACGCCTGAGTGTTTGCTGCCCTGGCATCCAATTCCCAGACAGACAGCAGTCAGAAGCCACGGTGTTAAATGGCTAAAACTACATAAGTAGGATTGAACTCTGAAACATAAAGTGCCCTTCCCACTGATGAAACCCTGTTTACATTCATTTTTCTTTCAAAAGGAGGTAAGTAACCACTGTTTCTCTAAGCCTCTTTTTATTGTCTAAGGAACAGAGCCACATGGGTTTTATGAAAGTTAAAGTCCCTTTTCATATGACTAATTTATGTTTCATGAAATGGAGGGATCAGGACCACAAGGTAGTATAGCAGATACTAGATAGAGGCATTTCATTTAATGGGGATATCACACATGGTCATAGATTCTTCATGGCCTCTTGTCACATAAGACAGAGCACAAAATGAATGGCAAAAGGAAAAGGCTGAATTCACAATCTTTTCTTTTTTCTCCTCAGTGTACAAAACAAGCCCATCATATATCTTGAAAATGAAAATGTGTTAGTGTCCTGTCTGCTTAATACTTAGCACTGTAAAATGTCACATAAAAGCATGACACCCACTTGTGCCTGTGTATGTTTATCTATAGAAACGAGACAGAAGAATACACACACAAGCATCACTTGCATAGCAAAATAATGGTAAATGCTCATCTGTAGAAATGACTGGATACAAAAGCAATTGCAAGTGTTTATGCAGTACAAACATGGAGGTGAAGTTAAAACACCTTTGAAAATCTGACCCATATTATTGGCAGTAATAAGTAAATCCTCCCTCTAAAGATAAAAGAGAAAGTACCCTCATTATTTAGTCAGACCTTCACACCATGAAGACCCAAACACAGAGGGGTTATCAAAATGCCCTTAGAATAATAAAATCAAGCACTGACAGACCAAGAGACAAAGTTTTAAAGTGGAGGCCCCCTGACAAGGCTCTGCTTTACTCTCAGAGGCTGGCTGCTCTGATTACCACATCTGACTGCTGGCAGAGATACAATGCTGGATATTCATTAGTGGAAACTGCTGTCCTAGCAAGAACATTACTGGAATTATGTCAATTAATACCAGCTGAACACATCCTACAATTTTTTTAAAACAGAATAACCATCAAGAGATTTACAAAGTCTGAAGGTAGAGTTCTGGGGTGCAGGTGAGCCAGGGACCACACACTGCTCACCCTGAGCCCAGAGCCAAAGCCAGGCAGGGCAGCTCAGGTGTCTCAGGCCCTGCAGCTGCAGCCCCGTGAGGATCACACCAGGCGTTCAGGGGTGAGGTGAGGAACATGGAACAGTGCTGATAATGTAAAGCATTCCCTGGAAATTTAAGAAATTAAAATTAAATTTTAAGAAATTTAAGAATTTAATGTTTTCTCTCCTTCCTTTAAATACATTTTCAGCCTCCCTCGTGGCAGCAGTGACCGAAGTCCTTCACTACAGGACCCTCATGTGGGTGTGACTGAGTCATGAGCAATAGGGTATCAATAATCAATAACACAGGCTGGGGTAGTGTGGGACTTCAGAAGGGCAGCCAGGGCTTCAGTGACACTGCTGGTGGGTGCATGTGAAACCAGGAGCCCTTTTTCAAGCAATTAAACTATGTTTCTTTACCGGCTACAGCGACTACTGCCTGATTAGAAATTACTCTGGAGACTGGTATTTAAAAATGTGATTACTTTAAGCAGATATCATTAGTAATATGCTGTTCACAAATATAATGGAAATAAACTAATGTTTGCAGTCTTAATTTACTTAAAGTTACAAGTATATTTTCTTTCCCCTGGGAAAATATTACCCTTCTTCAGCCTTATCAGGGAGTGTTAGCGGTCCTGTCACACCAGCTTGGGACCTAAATCTACCAAACTGTTCTAACTTGATTACCTCATATTTGATAACTTACTTGGAGATTTTCACAGACAGCCAAATTTTCCGTGTTTCATATTTAGACATCTGAATTTGTGTCTTTTTTTTTTTTTTTTTTTTAATTAGAAATTATATGCAAGCTGAAATGAGACCACCTATTCCCATGTCTAAATGTAGACTTAGGTATCCTGCATTTGAGAGTCATGGACTTCACTGCATGCACTGAAGTTAATCTAAAATAATTTGTTTGTGAGATATACGGAGACCTTAAGGTGCGCTTTTTAAGGTGCTAGCAGAGGTCATCTGGATTTCATCTGGCATCATTGGTATTCAGACAACAGAATGTAATTTAAAAATTTCTGTAACTTTCTATGTTCATTTGGTCTTGGTAGAAACATTAAAAAATTATACAAAAATAAATAATTTGAAGATAAACCAACAAATATATAATGCCAGCAGTTTTCAGCTACTCAGTACTGACTTTGCTCATTCCAAATTAAAACTGGTCCAGGAGATTCCCAGACACAGACATTCAAGAGTATTTCTGTATTTACATGTTCATCCCAATTTTGAGGAGCTGCACTTCTTAAGTTTTTCCTTCTTACCATGGAGTTCAGTTCAAGCTCTGTTAAATCTACAAAAATCAATATTGAGTATATGTATTATGTGACAGTTCCATCTAAAAGTATCTGGTGTAGAATATGGGCCAGATACAATAGAGCAGCCAAGCACATGTAATTTACCCAACAAACCTAAAGCACTCCCACATTGATTTTTGCAGTTTTGTAGCCCCTAGTCACAGAGCAGAGAAAAAATGGCTTACTCATAGAGTGTGCCAGTACTTGAGGCTACATCATATTTGTCTTAGAGCCTCTGATTTGGATTGTCTTTTTGTTACCTTTGTTGATGGATTTTTTAGGTCATTTAATGTGTTCTCCATTGTAAACTGTCTACTTCTATGGCAAGAAAATAAAATGCATTTTCTAAATTGTTCTGATCTGTTGATTACTTTTCTTAGAGTTACAATGTACAAATGGAAAATTGCAACATTTTAACAGTTTCTAAATGCAATTATTTAAGCGAGCATGAATAGAAAATTGTATATAAATAAGGGGGTAAGCTTTCAGCAATGTATTAGTGCACTTCACACAATAACTAGTATAAAGAGATTCCAAAATCATATCTGAGAATACAAACACATTTTAAAGAGACATTTAAAAAATGACATGCATGCTTATTTGCATAGTATAAAATATCTATGTATATGTACTATGATAATAAATTTAAATGTTTTCAAATAATAAAAGGATAATATTTACACATACACATATATACTTATGTGTCTTCATCCTTATTCAGAAATAATAAATGCATAGGTTATCAATGTATATTAAAATAATATTCTATTCATGAATGTCTGCTATATTAACCAATAATTTTTTTAAAAATAGAGATTCAGTCATAGATTCTATCAGCATCTGGACCTAGGTGGCAGGCTACAATATATGTCCAGATTAAAAACTTGAAACACCAACTTAATAAAAAATCCCATAGGATTTAAGCATGTTGCATGTCTAGAGCTTTTTTTCCATTTTATTTACTCATAAGTATCATTAATACCAAAGATCGAAAACCTTTGGTGTCATGTATGTCACTCTCTCTCTTCAAGTCTTTAGTAGTTGTATGCTTATCTATTTCAGTCAAATGTATTTCTTATCGAAAAAAAAAGAGTGAGCAACCTGACAATACAGTGTTATCGAATTTTTTCAGCTGAGACCCACATGTCATTCAGCATTCAGACATGCTTGTGCTTGATTGATGGATGGGTTTGTGACAAATAAAACTAGGATCAAGAGCTTTGCACCTTTTCCCCCATCAGGAACCAGAGTAAAGCATAACTCTATAACAATGGTGGGATTAGGGATGCATTAGCTCTCCATCGACCAAAACCACCCATTCCCATCAATACTTTGCACTTAATAACCTGAAGCTATGATAAGAAAACAAAAGAAGGAGAAAGGGACAGGAGAAAACAAATCAATAGAAGAAGGGAATGTCTGAAAGATGCACTGTCCAAATGAAGAAAAATTTTTGCTGAATTGCTAGGATAATGCCCCTTGACAAGAGAACAATGTCCTGTCAAGGTTTATCAGCCAGGAGGCCTTTTGGCACAATGTTAAGCACAGGTTTGGCACTTGAGTGGTGGCACTTACTGCAGATGTAAAATACATAATGCCAACATGCAGATAATAACCACTCATTTTTGTTTTGTGTTAGCAGTTTGGATACCCAAAAGGAGCACAATTACTTCTCTAGGTGTCCTGAAACAGATGCTTCGAGCACAAGGACTGACCCTGTCCCCGTGAAGTGCACGTGATCAGTACTGGGCTGATAATTCTGACTAAAACTTTGTGTTCAGAATAAGATTGATTTCTATTTGCAAATATATATTTATGTCTTTATTATTAATTTCTATCTTCCCTGTTCCTACAAATTAACCAGGAAGATCTGATTTAAAAGATCTGATTTAATAGATTGATTCTATGCCACTTGTCTTGTATAAAACTGAATTTTGGTAGCATTAAGACCGGAAATAAAAGAAAAGTGTTACTAAGCCCCTCTCCTCCTCAGGAGTAAAGTCAGAGGAAACATATTTCTTATAACTTAATTAAAAATTTTGACGCTTACTCAGGAATATAATGAAGCATCAGCTAAGAAACAGCTTATAGAGCACATCTTAATACAGAAACTGCTTCCTGTTTTGCAAGACTCGATGCTTGAAGTTGCTTATGCGGGAATAACTAGGAAATAAGTTTCTCTAAAGCTGTGCTCAAGTGCTGGAAGAGGGGAGATCTAATGATTTTAAGCAGGAATGTGGTTGATGAATGTTGTTGACATTCAGTCTTTTACTCAATCAAAACTTATTTTCAGGTAAGCCTCTGATATCCTGGAAGAGTTCTAATATCCAAGATATTAAATAATGTTATTTAAGTTCTAATTTAATGAAAAGTAACACAAAAGGCTTTAAAGTGTTTCCTCTACAAAAGGTTTTTAAAGTTCACTGACAGCTACAGGATTTTGCTCACTACAACAATATGCATATGTTTTATTATCTCCACGTTAATTGTGTACTAGAAAGGTCTGAAAGGACCAACAGGAAAAGCCCAGGATTATACAACAGGCAATAGGTGCTGTGCTGCTCGCCCTGCCACACTCCTCCCTTGTCACATATGGAAAGTCATGGAATCTCAGCTTCCCTGTGTGTAAATGATGGTTATGATTTACAGCTCCAGCCGAGCCCATTCATTCCCTGTGGTCACAGCCTGTTCTACAAAGTAGAACCAATAATGAATTAAAGGAAGAGCCAGAAGAAACAAGCATGTTCCTATGAGTCAATAGACTCTTTACAAGTTCCTTGATGACTACATGAAGTTACTGAAAAGATAAAGAATTAACTAAAAAGCACTACAGTGGCTGGTGCAGAGGCTGAAATGCATTCACATGAAGTAAGATAAGACGGCAGGCAGAGGAATATTTTCAAGACATGCTAGAGGGTACTCAGAGGAAAGAAAAGCAAGAATGACTATGAAAGGAAATAGCTGTGAATTTTTCAATTCAGTATATATGACAGGACTAGAGTTAAATGTAACATAACATGTACAGAAGTAAAGGATGGAAATAAATTTATAAAACATGCAAGAACTGCAAAAGTGATAAATAAGGAAGTTTTCAGACAGAAAATGCTTCCCTTTTTTTTTTCACTGCTGCTCTTATAATTTTAAACTTATGTTACATTCCCTGTGAAAAATGAAAAAGGTGTTTCTGTCCTGTCTCTATGTCCACAGTTCTCTATGGAGTAGCACCACAATCTCTGTTATTTTGGTTTGATGGTACTGTCACTGTCAATCCACACTATCAAAGAGCCTGTAACTTATTGTGATGAACAACCTACATTTCAACTTGTCCAAGTTACCCTAGCTCTGATAACACAAGGGATGTGACACAGAAACATCTCTCATTTCCTCAAAACCTTACTGAATATTAAAGGGTCTGTCCAAACAGAGGTGACAGAAGCTTTTAGATCTGCCAAAACCAAAAATATTGTGATCATGGGGGCCAGCTGTGTGAGTGATTCATCATAGCATGCACTTTATAGTGGCAAAAGTTACTTTAATACTATTACATATAACAGGACACATTCTGGTGAGTTCATTAGTTATAAAATGAACTGCTAAGGGAAACTTTTGTTTCATTTCACTACACTTCTAAACTGTCTAAATGTACTGCTCTACTCTTATTCAGTTCTCAATACTGGAAGGATCCAAGTATCTGAAGGCTCTCATTCACACACAATCTTAAAGGTAACTGCCAATAACTAAAATAAATCAAAATAAATACTAGAAAAGTTTCAAAATCAGTAACTTTCCATTCAAAAAATGAACGACATAAATTTGGCAAGCCCACATAATGTAATTCACACAAAATCAAGCAGCAAATTCCTGTTTTAAGTGCAAATCTCAAAGCTATTTTAACCACAGAGCAGCCCAAGCACTTGCATAATTACTTACTTATTTATTTCCTACCAGAAATAATAATGATCTGATCAAGATATCAGCAGTTTCAATCAGCCAGTTATTTCCTAACTAATTTTGGGAAGGGAGTGAATGAACAAGATTGAATAATAAATACCCCAATTCTGCAGTGAGCTGTATGGCAAGGAAGGAGGAGTGAGGAAGCTCTGTGTATGTGTGTTTACGAGGATGCAGAGGCAAGAAGATATCTTGGCACAGCATGGTGATGGTACCCAGACCTTCTCCCAGTGGCCAGGGACCATATGCTGTTGGTGTTGTATTCTTCCATTTCTCTTCTTCCTATTATCTCTCAAGTTAGAAATAACTATGATTGGAGAATAATTCCTATAGTGGTAGCTGAAGATTTTTATTTATGGTTGCTCCTGGCACAGGATTAGGACTTCCAGATAATTTAGTAACAACCATTCTTTAGGATTTTAAACCTAGAGCTACAGACCAATTTCCCTTAAAACCATAAATGACTGGGCTAGGCCAAGCTTTCTGCTCTGCAGTGGTTCCAACACCTTTTTCTTCCTGTTTAAATTTATTTGGATTTATATTTTATAAACCAGGTGAAAGATGCTTCTAAATCCATCCTTTGTCTATTTGCTTAAAAAACTCATATAATATTCCTCAATCTTAGCATAATTTCCCTTCAAATCTGTATATGACATCAGGCTTGCAAGACACTTTACAACAAATAGATTTCTAATTCTAATGATCTCTGATCAAGTTGTTGAATTATGAGAAAACAATACCCCAAAAGTTTTCTTCACCCACAATAAATTATGAGTAACCCTTTTAAAAACAACACACTTGTAGCAACACTCAATTCAGTGAGAGAGAATGGTGTTTTGTCATGCTTCAGCCTCAAGAAATGTAAGGTCAGGTTTTGAATACTATGCTTAAACCATGCATTGATGTCATTAAATATAAACATCTGACATTGATCAATGATCCATTGAGTACTTTCCCTATTTTATTTATATGTCTGTAGCTTCTGCATGACTTCAGCTTTCATGTAAGGTTCATAACCTGCAGCGCCTTTACCAAAAATTAATGGGGTTTCTTCCCAGCTACGTATCTCATTACATTTATCAATATAAGGAAATTGTCTGAAGTCAAAATCAGCAACCCCCCTCTTAACTGCAAAGATATGCATGGGTAATTTCTTTTTGTTCAGCTATTCCCAAACATCCCAAGAAACAATTCTGGGGAAGTTGGCAAGTCAATATATTTATATCAAAACATTATGTATGCACTTTGTAAAGCTGGTCACTAAAATGTATTCCTTGCAATCAAAAGGCAGCATCCAGAACAACATTTGGATGGCCACAAGAAGGTCCATCAGCTTATGAAGACTTTGCCAGTTAGATCTTCAAGTCTTCATTTTGGAATCAATTCTTTTTCTTTGGTGGAACTAAACGCATATGCTCCAGAGGGTTTGCCCAACTTCTGAAGGACATGTGCCTATAATAGGCCTTTCTCATCTCTGTCTTGTTAACAAGTATATAAATAAGAGAAGGCTTCAGTAATTGGCTCAGAGTTACTAATGAATTAATTAACTTCAGTCTATTTTACCTAACCTTTAATAATAAGAATCTTTTTTTGGTCTAGCAATAGGTCTGACAGGCTGAAAAAACAGACATGCAGCAAAGCTCTTGAAAATTAATGAGAAACGAGGAAAGAATCAATGTACATTCTGCTTGCAGAGAACTGACACAAAAAAGACACAATAAACCATGAACAAACACAGTCAGTTTAAAAAATAGGTTAGAAAAAGTGGGCAAATTCAATTATAGAAGTAATTAGAAGATATAGGGCAAGGCTGCCTTTTGGGACTGTGCCAGAAAACATGAATTAATAACAGTGAATAGAAAGCGCCCATGTAGTAATTAAGAGGCAATCACCTATGGCAATGAATACCTGAAAACAGGCTGCAAACTATTAATTCAGTGATCAAAAATATTTTTAGATGATTAATATGGCAAATTTGTTTTAAAAGACTAATTTCTGGAAAGATATCAAGACAATAGCACATTATTTGTTCCTCTGGCATTTATATAGCTAATTAAATTTTATAATTTGCAACAACATTAAGCATTATCTGAAAACAGTAAAAGCAATATTTCCTCCAATAATTCTTTATTATAGTGTCTTCAAAATCTGTGAGTTAAGACTAACTTAACTTTTTTTTAAAGAGAATTCAAGTGTTCAGAGCTGATTGCTTCATTTATTTGAATGATTTTTGTTGTTGTTTATTAGAAAGACACCATGCATGAATTTTACATAATAATTTTCAGCTACTTTAAAACAGGTACTGAAACAATCTGATTATAATTCAAAGAACTATAAACAAAATTCTTTGATACTCAAATAAGCCATCACAGATGTTAATTCATGGCCATGAGAGATTTTTCTTCATTAGAGCATGTTCCTCTCCTTCAGATACAAAAACTGAGCAAGTTGCAGTCAAGGTGTGCAATATCAGACAGGGAAAAAAAGATCTAAAACTGCTAACAAGAAGTTCTTTATTCTTTAGTAAATCAGGTAGGGGTTAATTTACTTTCTCAATAGTAAAACCAGATTCTCCAAATTCAACATTTTTCATTGCCATTTCTGAGGGTACTAAAAAAAAAACAAACTACACAAAAGCCTCCAAATATGACCAAGAAACAAAGACTGGTGATAAGTTTCTACACTAATACTGACCAGGAAAGGTTGTTACATTCTCTTTGTATTGCTGTAGAAAGGAAGAATCAGCCTGAGTGTGACTCATAACTGATACATACCTTGAAACATTGATTTATATCTGGGTTTGGTTTTTTTTTTTCTTTCCTATTATAATTTTAAAAATTAAATTTTGCATTTTTATGCTCCAAATTTAGAAATAGTATCAGAAGTATAAGCAGTATAAAAAAAAATGATATAGTTACCAGAAATAGGCAAAATTGTCTGTACTAAATTAAACAATCAAATTTCATGGTTCAAAAATCTGCCCTGATCTCCAACTTCTCTCACCCTCATTTTCTCCTTAGGAAGGATTGTGGTGTAAGAAAAGGACTGAAGAGAAAAGGACAGTAAAACATTCAAAAACAAAATAAAATGGTGAGAGAATGAATTGAAGCAGCTGAAGGAATACAATCTTAAAAATGGGAAAAGAAAGGAGGCAAATATTACTCAAAAATAAACTAAATTTATTTCAAAATTAAGTTGCTGCTGCCCTGTGTCAGAATATTTGGAGATTTAGGGGAGAAACTGTTCCCTCAATGTGTTCTAGACGTTTCCTGTTTAAGTTAGAAAAACTTGGAAAAATTAAATCTGTGAAAAATACACAACTTAAAACTATGGGTGGAAGAACTCAGTGAACTCAGACAGTTTTTTGTGAATGTTTCAAAATGAAACACAGTTTGAGATGTTGCTGCCACACCTTTAACTCCAGGCAGCTTCTGCAGGTCTCATCATGGGCTGTTTTCTGCTACAGTGCTCAGGCCAAAAACAAATGAGTGTCTGGAGTATGTCAGTGGTTTATAAAGCTGCTGTAAGAGCAACTCCTAAAGCATGGAATATATGCTGAGATGCAGGGATGTTCTTTCTGTATTGGACAGAAGTAACTGGTGTTTGGTTACAGCTCTGATTCTGAACATCCCTACCCTGTTTTATGGTGCTGGGCCCACAGCTTTGACTCCTGCACAGTTATGTAAATGTGACAGGAGCAAATCTCTAGGCAGGATTTGAAGCTTTCTGTCCTTTACATCAACCCATTAACAGGAGTTATAATGTGATAGCACCTGCTTTCCATAGATCCATCCATAGGACCACTACAGCCACCCAGACCTGTCAGGGTGTTAGGTACCCATCTCATCTCCATCACCTTTCTAATTAATGGAGACAGAGAGGGTCCTTTGGAGTTCACATCAGAACAGGATCCTAATTTAAGTAGTCTTCATGGCCCAAATGAAAAGACTTTTATTCTCTTGATTGCAGAGACATCCTGAAGCATCTAGTGAGACTCAGCTGAACAGTGTCTTGTAAATACTCCAGTGTGCTCCATTTCTTCATGGCCCAAATGAAAAGACTTTTATTCTCTTGATTGCAGAGACATCCTGAAGCATCTAGTGAGACTCAGCTGAACAGTGTCTTGTAAATACTCCAGTGTGCTCCATTTCTTAAGCATCAGCACCCGGGTTGTACCTCTAGCTTTCTGATGGGACTCAGCAAGGCACTTATTTTAGGATTTCTGCTCATTCCTGTTTGCATGCTGGAAACTCACCATCTCCTGTGTTGTGTTAATATAACTGTTTTATTACTCCAAAACAGGCTTTGGAACTGGGCAAGATTTAGAGCTACCTCAACCTTGCCCAGCACTGGTCACATCCTTTCTGGCTTGCTGGTCCTTGTCATTGGGTCATAGAACCATAGAATGTTAAGGGGTTCAGATGGACTTTAAAGCTCATCTATTCTCACCCACTAGACCAGGTTGCTCAAGACCTTTTCCAATCCACCTTTAAACATGTGCCAGGAATGGGACATCCACAACCTCCCTGAGCAGCCTGTTCCAATGTCTCACCACTCTTATAATAAAAAATTTCTTCCTAACGTCTAACCAAAGTTTCCCCTTTTTCAATTTGTATCTATTATTCCTTGTCCTGTCACTACAGGTCCTGATGAAGAGTCCCTCCCTGGCTTCCCTGTAGCCCCTTCAGATACAGGATGGTGCTGTGATGTCTCCTCACAATTTTCTCTTCTCCGGGTTGAACAGCCCCAGCTTTTTCAGCCTGTCTTCGTAGGTCATACCCTTTGAATCCATTCTGTCATGGTGACCATCCTTGCCATCTGTCTTTCAACCTTTTCTGGCTTTACTCTGTTCTTTCTCAGCTGAGGAGGCTGGTACTGCACAGAATATTCAAGCTGTAGGTGTACCATGGATTTATATACTGTCGTAATGATGGCTTTTATTTTGTTCTCTATTCTTAAAATTTTGGTTCGACTGTTCTTGACATGACAGTTTTGCAGAACTATCCATTTACTTCAAGATCTTGTTTCTGAGAAGTGATGGTTAGTTCTCAACCCATCACTTTATATGTAAAGATAGAGTTATTTTTCCTGTGTGCATTTGTCTGCACTGAATATCTTTTATTTTTTCCCATTATTGCCAGCATTAAAAATCTTTCTCAATACCCTATAGCTGGTTCTTCTCTTAACTTTTCTGAGTAACTTGGTGCCATCAGTAGATTTTGTTCCCTCACTATTCCCTTTTATATTTTCTGACCACTTATGAATATTTTGAATAGCACAGATCTCCACAGGGTTTTCAGTGATGACCTGCCTCTACTGTGAGCACTGACCATTTATTTCTGTACTCGGCTTTCTAAGCCAACTAGTTATTTATTGATGTGAGCATCTTCCTTTTTGTTCCAGAATATTTTATTTTCTTAAAGGCTTTTGGGAATGAACCTTGTTAAACCTCTTTTGAACACCCACACAGGTGATCTCAGCTGGATCTCCTGTGTTCTCCTACCAGTAGATACCTTCAGAGAATTTGAATATACAATTAGGCCAGGACTTATCTTCTAAAACTTACACACAAAACTTCACAATATGCCATAATTATTCAGATTACACTATTTCTATTATTTGTTATAATTTCTACTCATTTTCCCAGTACAGATGTCAGGTTTACTGGGATGCAGCTTCCTGGACCTGCCTGAACACTGTTTTAAAATCTGCTGCTGTATTAGTCAGATTTCAGTCCTCTGGCTCAAAATTATTAGGGCTAAAAAGCTGTACACCTCAATCACCTGTTTCTGTCCTGAATTTCTTTAGATTTTCCAAGTGAATGTCTCTACTCCTGATGAGTTTTTACAGCTTATTTTGTTCATTTACTCTATAAACTATTTATGGATGCTTCAATTTGAAACAATCCTAAAATATATTCAATAAATTAGGATTCTGGGATGGGATTCTCACCAGCCTCCGCCATGGTAAGCACAGGTGCAAAAAAATCACAGCTTTTATGCTGTGGCTTTATATTTTTTGAATGTTCCTTTCATGCCTTGAGCATCTTAGAGATTTTCTGTCAGTAATCATGCTTCTGATGTGTTTGAAGAAAAAGGATATTATTACTTTTTATTCCTAGTTTAAGTTGATTTTCAGCTGCTTTTGAGGACTGTTTGTTAAATTACTTGTTATCTAGATTGACTCAAGGCTCTGCTTTACCATGCAGCCCTAAAAGCAATGCACCACAGGAGGTGCAACTTCATGGTAGGCTTGAACTTTCCCAGCCTGGAGTTAGCATCTAGCAGAAGGCCACCTTTTGCTGTCACATGCTGGCACCAATGCCCAGTTATATTGTGAGCTGATCAGGCTGAAAACTGGCCCTTGTTAGAAACTTCTCAACCTTCTCTAACCACACAGTCCCACAACACTTGTGCTGTCACAGGGAGAAGGGAAGTGAGAGATAAAGTTCGTGGTGTAACTGGAGTTTTAACAGCAGAGAATATTTAGATTAACTTGACTTTGAAGCTCTATCTAAGGACCAAACCTGGGCCACAGACCAGAAATGATTGGGTGGGTGGGAGTGGTGAGGTGAGGACACCTAAGACTGCTGCCAAATCCATCTTCTCATCAAACTACATGCTGAGCCTAGTGCAGAATTCTTACACTCGGGGGCTTAAGAGAATCAATCACAATAATCAAAGTTAAGCCTTTTCTAAAGGGGTATTTAGGAAAATTTGCAGGGTGTATTTTCCCTGCCCAGTGAAGCCATGTCTTGATTTTCAGATTTACAAGTTAATTTATTGGAAGAGTACGAGGGGAGTAAAACCAGGGTCCGGGGAATGTTCAACACCATTACTAAAATACAGAAAGCTTCAGGGATACTTCATCCCCATCCTGCATTTCTGTCATCAGCTAAACATTGTTCCCCATTGTGCACACAAGGAGAAGTGCAAAGCTGACCCAGCAGATTGAGATGAAAAGATTAGAAGCAGAAATTAAAGTCTCCTGGAGAGATTGTTCAGCTATTATACACTGATAAATTTTTCATGGATTTTCCTACATTTTAAAAAATCGTATTAATCTGAACTCGCGTGCTTTAAAAACATTCTTCTGATTGTCAGTATTTCCCTCTGATTGCCTAGTAGGAACACTGGTAGACAGACCCATTCATAGTTTAAAGAGGAAGATTGACTCAAAAAGAATATAGAGATTTCAGCATTCAAACTGTTTGCTCAGGCTACTTCTGCTTCAGTTTCTGACCTGTCCTTCATTTAGATACAGAAAGAAAGTGTGAGCTCAGGATGTAAATGCCTGGTACCATGAGAACAGAAAATGGCTGTGCTGGATGAGACCAAGTGTCCCTCTGGCCAGGCACTGTCTCTTCAGCAGCCAGAAGCAAGTGCCTAGAGAAGGACAGAAGAAGAAAGTAATAACATTTCCCCCAAAAACTCTTCCAGCTTCCACCAATCTGAATCTCAATGACTACTCCAGCCAGATGAGGTTCATGTATAATTTAACCTCTTTAGATTTCCCTTTGGGGAACTCGTTCAAGCTTCCCTTGAACCCATAGAAACATTAAACTCTGACAGTACCCTGTGGTTGCTTAATTATGTTATGTTTAAAGATCTGCTTTTACTTCTCTTCCAGCTGCCACATCTGTCATCTTGCCTTCATTTCTTGTCCTGGCAAAGACTGTGCACAAACCACGTGAGGGAACCTCTTTGTGTATGGTGCTTTAGTCTAGATACCTTCATCATCTCTCCCAACAGTCTCCTTTTCTAGGCATACAAAGAGTCTACTTAGTTTCTTTTTAATGGAAATCTCTCTGTTCCTGTGATCATCCTTGTTGCCCTTTTGTGAAGCTTTTGAAAAGGTAGGGGCAGGCAATATGCAAGATGTGGGTGTGCCATGTATTTATATACTGGCATAAATATTCTGTACTTATCTTCTATCCCCTTCCTATTTATTCCTAATATTCAATGAACACCACTAACCACTAAGCAGATTCTTTCATGACCCTGTCTTTTATCATCCCAAGATCTCATTCCTTGGTGGTAAAACAGCTGAAAGCCCATAATTTTATCTGCAAAGATTTGATTATTCCCAGATGCATCATTCTAACACTTATCTAAGCTGAATTTCATGGGGCAGTTAAGGAGTACTCATTGAGTTTCATAAGATCCTTCAGCCAGTCCTGCTAAGTGTCCTCAGCTTTATTGTCCTGAAAATCTGGCATCATCAACAGATTGCCACCTAACCAGTCATCCTCTTTTCACTTTCCTCATGAATCAAAGAAGGAAGTTTCCTCATCTCTAGGCATAACCTCCTCTTTCAAAATGAGATCCCAATATTTCTTTCTCCACAGTGCTGCTTCCTTTATATCATCTTGACAACTCCTCACTAGAGAGACAATAGCCAGTTTTGAATCTCTGTATCTTTTAACAACACCCAAGTATTTTAGGCTGTGATGGATGAAACACACTAGGCAGAAAGGTTCTCACATCACCTCTCTTAGAAGGATGCCAGTCAGAACTCTCCAGTTTTCTTGGCATTACACACACAGTGCAGTGCTTAGAAACCAATTCTCTTCTCGGTTCAACATCTGAGGTCAGTGACAAACACAGCTTTGAAAGAAGGGTACATTTGAATCCACTCTTCTTGTCAGATGAATGACAACAGTAAAGTGATGCATCTCTAACAAAACCCCCTAATAAAGGTTTTAAAGCATGGTGATCATGGGAATTAGCTTGAGAGAACATGCAAAGTACAATCCAACTTAATCTAATTAGGGTTTTAACACACAGAAGTTAACACCTCTCCTGGCATTTATAGTTGATAAATTAAATATTCTTCCAAATGAAGAAAAAGGGAATTTTGAAGTGCTTTGCTAAGTTTGGAACTGAAAAGTTTCACTTCCAGCACAATGTTTCTGAATTTTTTGAAACAACTTATTGAACATTTTTAGAAAAAAACAACAACAAAAGATAAATAATAAAAATCACTGTTTGAAAATGGAGTTTTAATTATGAGAAATAATAGCATCTTTGAGATTGTTTTTCCTTTAAAAAATGAAAACATTAAAGGTGCTCTTTTGCTGAAGTACCTATGTCTGCCTTTGAGGTAACTGGCAGAATGGATCAGGAATGAATTTTCTCTGTAGTCCTCATCAGCACATTTACTTGTACAGATCCACAGAACCTCGCAGAAGCCTGGGGTTACTTTAACTTTCCTCCAGTCAGTGCCTACATAACACAAACCAGCACCACCTTTTAGCTCTCTCCTTGATTCAGAAACTGTCATGAGAAAATTTCTAATGAGTAAGGGATGGCAAACAGCAAGGAGTATTACACTGAGGAAGCTGAAGAACTACACAATTTGGAAAGAGTAAATCTATAGGACTAAACTGAGAAGATAACTACAGAAAGAAACAGGAAGAAATAACAATCAGCTGTGCAACTAACAGACAGTAAAGAAAAATTCAAAGAACTACTCTAGCAAGGGGTGAAATGGGAATGAGGAAGAGGCTACCTCTACCATCCACATCCCCATGAAAATGCAAATAACTCATCATAGACAAAGAAAAAGTCTGCCAGGGATTCTGGGTGGTCATGCTGTTTACTATTTCTCAAGCCTGTGATCAGTGGATTAGCTGAGGGTCCATGCAATATGTGAGATACCAGATGACAGCTTACAAAAAATTGCAAATCTTCCATATCTTGTTGTAATTTATATTATTTGTGGTAGCCATCTCCTTGCAGCTGACTTTTTCAAAAGTGAAATACTACATATCACAGGTATTAGGTATCCCTTCATCTTCAGCCTCATTTGTCACTGCCATCACCATCTTCTGCTGACTTGCAAGCTTGTAGCTTAGTTTTCCTACTGCTTTGAATGCTCATTCAGTGCAGTTTCATGCAACTTTCTGGTCATATCTCATTTTTGTGTCTTGATTATTTCAATTCTGTCTCCATAGGCTCATCATAATCCCTTAGGCTTGTCATTAAAAATCTGATTCCTTTTTGAATCTTTGGCTAAGGCTCATGTGTTAACAAAAGATGTCTCAGTACACAGCCTGTCATCCCCTGCAATGGCACAGTTTCTGCTTGTGCCTTTGGGATCTGTTCTTTGAGAAACTGCTATCACCATGTCTTTACTAGTAATTTTTTCCCTTCTCCTTTATATGAAATGCCAATTGCTTAGATTTGTATAAAGTCCCATGAAATACACTGATGCAATCTCTTATTTCTTAATGCTTGTCACATCCCACTAACAGCCAATGCTCACTCGTTCCACAGCCTACCATAAGACCCAGGACAGAAGGCTCTCAATGGCATAAAGGAATTAGGTATTTTATTCCTATTGAATTTCATCTAAGTGAAAATTGAATTGAAAATCAATGGGAACTGGGAGCATAAAACCCTGTAATATGTCTAAAAATCTCTTACAGTGAGGTTTTTCAGCTGCTTTTCCCACCTTGAGGAAGAGGGTGAGTAGAAATGCTGAGGAGGACCTGTCATGCAAAGGAAACATTTCCAGAAGCAGGCAAACTAGTAGATCATGGCTCAGGCAATGGGCTTGACCTCATTTCTCTTCCATATTACAAAACCTCTGTAGTTTTCTGTTAGTGCCCTTAGTCCAACTCATTTCCCAGATCAACAGACCCAGCAGTCTGTTCCTAGATACCTTTAACCACTGAGCAAGGACAAAAGCAATATTCTCAAGAGTACAGCTGAAAAACTAGAGACCAGGAGGTCCTTAGCATGTCTGAGCAGAGACTGGCTCCTGCATGCAGTGCAAAGGCTGGCAGAGTCAATCTGCACCACAGCCACACACTCCTGACCTTTGTGATGATGGCGGGTTTGCTTTTTTTTATTACTATTTGTTTGGTTTTGGTTTTATGTTTTTTCCCCCAGAACAGAGATTTCACGAGCTCCAAAAAAAGATGTCAAGAACAGATGTTTCCTGTTGCTTTAGATACTATTTAATACTTATATATGAACTATGGCACTTAAATGTTATTCCCATGACTTTATTTATGGCACAAAGCCACCATCCACCTGAGAGCTACTAACATGCAGCTTGATTTTCTAGAAGAGCAGTAAAACCAACAGCTGAGCCAAACTTCTTCAGTAGAGTGACAGAACATCAACCATCAGGGCTCAAGGGCTGGAGTGTTGTGGGGGTGAAGCATTAAGTTCTAATCATCATCCTACTGAAATCACAGAACTGCAATACTGATGGTAGTATGACTGAACCCTGCAGTGGAGAGTTTGTCTGAAATTTATTTAGTGGAGACAGCTGTTATTATGAGGTTAAGGACAATCTAAAAAGGTCATGAAATCCAGAATGCAGTTACGAGAATCACCACTGAAAAAAGCTCTTGCAATGCATTGACAGGGGAGATCTTCAATAAACTCCAAATACACTGCCTAGAGGTAATGTTATCACTCAGTCCTTCTCTGCCTCAGTTTTTTCATATGAAAAATGGCACTTTGAAACTTTCACTATAGGTAAATACTTAATAGGCATAGCAGTGTTTGGAAAACTCATCTGGAGGGAGAGAGAAGAACCCTTGCATAGAACTAAAATTATCTTTGGTAGAAAAGTGCTGAAAGCTCTGGACAGATCTTTATCTCCTTGAAAATCACTTCCCAATTAAACTTTCTGACACTGATTTGCTGTCAAAGCTCACAGCTCAACCATGTTTGTGCAAATACTTAACCTGAAGGCCATAATATGTAACTGAAGAGTTACAAATTAAGATGGGGTAGTCCCTGTTCAATGTCAAATTTTCCTTGTCACAGAAGACAAAAGGAAATAAAACAATGAAAAAATTTAACTAAAGCAGATTTGGGGTATGTACTGTTCAGATTAATTGCTGGGAATCTCTTAAACCACAAGTGGCAAAAAATTTAAATTGCTCCTGTGCCATTTTACACCAATTCTTCAGACCCAGCCAAAATCAGTCATAGTTTTCTTTCTCCTGCACTTGAATGTCAGTTACTATTTTGTTTGTTCTTCTGGCAAACAAACAAAATTGTCAGATGTTGGTATCTGGATAATTATTCTACACAGTTCTTGTCTAAAGCATCATCAGTGCATCTTTGGGGATGGTGTTCCTGGGAAATCAGATTAGATTGTCACCTAGACTTGCTGTCATCTTCCTGGTGCAAGAAACAACACTATCACATCATTTCCCACATATGCTATCAAAAGATCTACAAGAGAAGCCACTAATTTGTTGTTATTTGTCGACTTTCCGTGCAAGTGACCTATTATGGAATTCAACACTCTGCTGACATCTGTAAAGAAAGCTCTTTCTCTTTCCAGCCAAAGGAAGCTGTTGAGTGACAGCCATCAGTCATCTGGGAAAGATGAGTGATAAATTCAAAAACAAGAAGTACCTGATAGAAGTGGGCAATGTGTTAATCTTGTCATGGCATTTACAGTCCCCGCTCCTGTATTTCTTGCCATTAATACAGCCAGGGAGTATTTAACTGCTGAATGGAATATTTTGCCCACATGTGCCTAAAACAACCTTCAGGGATTCCCACAGTACCCATGGTGCAGAGGCTGACAGAATAAAGGAAAAATGGCAACAGAAACTTGGAATCTGTATTTGTAACATCTCACATGCGCGCACAAAGATTAGGTTGCACATTTACTTTTTCCAGCTACAAAAGACGACATCCCAAATACACAGTTATTCAAGCATAAACCAGAAACTGCTGACTCTTAGGAAAACAAAAACTCTCACAAACAAAACACTATGGTTATGGCTGAATGCTCGATGTTCCTATTACTTTGTCAACTGCTTGCAGTGCTAATTATACTCCGTTTTGGTTTTGAACAAAGTTTGAATGAGTCCTGTCTTCATATACTCATCAAAGATACCAGATTTCCTGGAAATAATAGTCTATAATTTTTATTTGGCATAACTGGCTCGTCTAAACTTCATCCCAACTTATATTAGATTTTTGCTTGCTCTTAGGATAACAGAAAATATCAACTACAGACTCATTGCTAGCCTTTGAAAGTGCCTGACTTCTGTGTGTTATTTTTGAATTAAAAATTTTGTTTTATTATTAATTTTTATCTTACAAAACCAGATATTTTAAAGTTTACAGACATGTAATCATTCATTAAATCTTAGTAAGATCAAAAGAGATTATTTTTATGATGACTGTATTATGGAGCTTAATAAATTCCATTTTACTGTAAC